>NC_141188.1:51100833-53691666 GCF_055505025.1 Bos grunniens | reverse complement strand
TGGAGGAATAGGCAAATACCGAATGATAACATTCATTAGATAGAATGTTAGATAGAACAAGATAGAACAGTAGCTTCCCAAGTTAGAAAAGTAGGTTTGAAATTTTTGAAAAAAATGTTCCCTTTACCTTAAAAACATAATACTGCTGCTGCTGCTAAGTCACTTCAGTCGTGTCCGACTCTGTGCGACCCCACAGACGGCAGCCCACCAGGCTCCCCCGTCCCTGGGATTCTCCAGGCAAGAATACTGGAGTGGGTTGCCATTTCCTTCTCCAATGCATGAAAGTGAAAAGTAAAAACATAATAAATTGATGGAAATGGTTATTTTATTCTTTTTATGATTGAGTCATATTCCATTGTACAAATATGCCACACTTAATAAGCCAGAGAAAAACAAATATCATATGACATTGCTCATATGTAGAATCAAAAAAGAAAAAGAAATGAAATTATATACAAAATAAAAATAGGCCCACAGACATAGAAAACAAACATATGGTTACCAAAGGGGAATGGTGGGGAAGGAATAAATTAGTAATTTGGGGTTAATAGATGCGTGCCTGTGTGATAAGTGGCTTCAGTCCTGTCTGACTCTTGGTGACCCCATGGATTGTAGCCCGCCAGGCTCCTCTGTCCAAGGCATTCTCCAGGGAAGAACACTGGAGCGGGTTGCCTTGCCCTCCTCCATGGGATATTCCCCCAGATATTGAACCTGAGTCTCCACCAGCTTCTGAGTTCTTTACCACTGAGCCACCAGGGAAGCCCGGGATTAATATACAAACAAATAGATAAAAATAAAAAGCAAGAACCTTCCATATAGCACATATTTTGAGTATAAAAGACTCAATATTTGATGAGGACCTATGAGGAAAAGAATCTGAAAAAAGTAGATATATATGTATACATAACTGAATCGTGTTTCTGTGCATCTAAGCCTAACACAACCTTAGAGGAAATCAACTCTACTTCAATTAAAATAGCATAATAATTTCACTTAGATATGATTCGTGTCGTTAGTAGTTTAAGCAGATGCTCCACCTGCACACTCGAAGGCTTTTCTCAAAGTTCTCGTTTTTAGTTTGTTCCTGGATATTCTAAGTGCTGTGGAAACAAGGAAAACAGCAAACCCCACTTAGCCTGCCTCATGCCTTCACCCCAGCTTCAGCTGGCACCAGCCAGATGGGGGAGTTTGCCCAGTTGCTACAAGGGACAGTAGGAACAGTCACCTTGACTGATGTTATGTGAAATGTCACAGACTTTTGAATTTGATCTTGGCAAGGCACGATGGAAACGCTCCATATCCAAAGACTGTAGAGAGCTGTACAATCACCACACAAAGGGACTGATGTGTTGCTTACTGAATTCAGGCAGTGATTACATATAATTGTATCATTACCATCATTACCTAGAGTGAGATTAATGGAAGCCACTATTCAGAAAAACAAGAAAGAAATTAGCTTTGAAGGAGCAGAATGAAAGATTTTAATTGTGAGAAGAATTCAGTCACATTTCAAAATTACTGGTTGTGATTCCATCAGACTCACAACCCCCCATCTTCTTCACTGCTTCGATTCATGCGCTTCATTTCATTTGTCCACTCAATAACTAGCAAAGGTCAGATATCTACTGAAAACAACCTCACCTCAAAGCTAACAAATCAACCTGTCCAAAATGTTTATTTTAATAAATGGTCAGAGGAATTTACAGCATTTACTGGCAGAGCCAATAAATGAAGTGTTTTCTTTGTTTGTTTTGTGTGTGTGTGCCATTCGATGCACAATACTGGATTCTTGGGGCTGGTGCACTGGGATGACCCAGAGGGATGGTACGGGGAGGGAGGAGGGAGGAGGGTTTAGGATGGGGAACATGTGTATACCTGTGGTGGATTCATGTTGATATATGGCAAAACCAATACAATATTGTAAAGTTAAAAAAAAAAAAACATAAAATCAACACATCAGTGGCAAAACCCCCTTTGGAAGCAAAATAACATGGTACGGAGGTGAACTATATGCATGTTTTACTTTAAGTTGGAAATTAGCAATTCTTAGCAACTAAGATACCAGTCCAATTTTATTCAAATGCATTCATATAATTTGCATATAAAAATTCTATTGGTTGTTTTTTTCACCAGGGCTGTGTGAATTTTTTTCAACCTTAGATACACATATGAAAGACTCTTCTTAGTCCCTGACTCAGTATAGAGAAATGTTCTTGATCTATGGGTTCTGCAAAGGGACTGTAGTGGAATTCTTGCCCAGAAGGGCCTTGACATCTAGGGATACACTTTCCTCCCCTACCTGTCACTGTGGTTCTTTAGAGAGTCTCAAAAGAATCTCTTGGAGGGGTTACAAACTATTTCAGAATACTTAGCTCTACATCTAAATGTAGGTTTGAACTTAGGCTATGGTTTAGAAATTGTTGCAATACAGATATTTTCTTAGTTGAGTTAGATCAATATTTCATTGATATTAAGTCATATACATATGGGTTTTCCTGGTGGCTCACTGGTAAAGCATCTGTCTGCAATGCAAGAAACCATCTACAACAGTTTGATCCCTGGGTCGGAAAGTCCCCTGGAGGAGGAAGTGGCAACCCATTCCAGTATTCTTGCCTGGGAAATCCCTTGGACAGAGGAGTCTGGCAGGTTTTATAATCCATGGTGGGTCACAAGAATTGGACACAATGTAACAAGTAAACACCACCACCACCCACATGCATATACTATCTAAACTGCAACATAAATAGTTTAATACAGTGTGTTTCTTTGTAACAGCTTCTGTACTCACCCTGCAAACTGCAGAGAATAGAAAGCTGCATATTCCTTCAGTCTGGAAGAACAGTTATTTATAGCATTCAATCTATCTGCTGCAGTATCACAACTGCTTACCCCTTACATGATATAGCACTTTACATATTTCAAATATTTATTTTATATGTGTTTTTACAAAAGCTTAAAAGGTAGAAAACCCAGGAATCATGACTTTCTTTGATAGAAAAACTATAAAATATAACAGCAGCTTAAGGTGAAACAGACAAAACTTGAAATTATTTTTTTTTCTTCCCAGTTAAGAACACTTTTTAAAAACAGCATTAGGAGCATGTGTAATTAAGAACCATTTCCAATAATGAAACAGCCATATTCAGCCACATTCCCTACACCAACATGGTCTGATCTATCACCGTCTCCTTCTAGGTAACTGCTGTAATTCTCTTATGGATTCCAGGCTTCTACTGTTCCCTGTTCTCATCTTTTTTTTGTACGCTACAGCCAGGTCAGAAAATGAAGATCATGGCATTCGGTCCCACCACTTCATGGGAAATAGATGGGAAACAGTGGAAACAGTGTCAGACTTTATTTTTCTGGGCTCCAAAATCACTACAGATGGTGACTGCAGCCATGAAATGAAAAGACGCTTACTCCTTTGGAAGGAAAGTTATGACCAACCTAGATAGCATATTCAAAAGCAGAGACATTACTTTGCCAACAAAGGTCCATCTAGTCAAGGCTATGATTTTTCCTGTGGTCATGTATGGATGTGAAAGTTGGACTGTGAAGAAGGCTGAGCGCCGACGAATTGATGCTTTTGAACTGTGGTGTTGGAGAGGACTCTTGAGAGTCCCTTGGACTGCAAGGAGATCCAACCAGTCCATTCTGAAGGAGATCAGCCCTGGGATTTCTTTGGAAGGAATGATGCTAGAGCTGAAACTCCAGTCCTTTGGCCACCTCATGCGAAGAGTTGACTCATTGGAAAAGACTCGGATGCTGGGAGGGATTGGGGGCAGGTGGAGAAGGGGACAACAGAGGATGAGATGGCTGGATGGCATCACTGACTCGATGGACGTGAGTCTGAGTGAACTCCGGGAGTTGGTGATGGACAGGGAGGCCTGGCGTGCTGCGATTCATGGGGTCGGACACGACTGAGTGACTGATCTGATCTGATCTGACAGCCAGGTTGATCCTTTCAGGAAGGTGTTCTTATCATGCAACCTCTCTGGTTTAAAACCTTCAGTGACTCAGTACCTCCTCTGAGGAAGAAAGCCTAAAATCCTTAACAGGGCCAAACTCAGATCTCTATTCAAAGGTCATCTCATCCCCCCAGCCACTCTATAAACCAGGGACTCTTCTGCTCAGTTTACTTTCATCCCCCTCCCCTGCTTTAGTTTTCTTCATAACACTTACCACCTGACATAGTCTCTACTTAAGGGTTTAACTGTCAATTATTTGTCTTCTCAGGGATTCATCAGTTTTGTTCATTTCTATATCTCAGAATAGCACCTCATAGCAGATGCTGTTTTGTTTTTTTTTTTCAGCTGAAAAACGAAGTGCATACATTCCTCCTTAATCCATTTGGGCTGCTATAATCAGTGGCTCAGCAGTAAAGAATCTGCCTGCAATGCAGGATACTCAGGAGATGTGGGCTCAGTGCAGGTGGGGAAGGCATGCCCCCTGAAGGTGGGCATGGCAACCCACTCCAGTATTCTTGCCTGGAAAATTCCATGGGCAAAGGAGCCTGGTGGGCTGTAGTCCATGGAGTCACAAAGAGTCCAACATGATTGAAGTGACTGAGCACAAGCAAGAACAAAATGCTGCAGACTGGCTGCCTTGCAAAAAGAAATATAATTTTTACAGTTCTGGAGGTTGGAAATCTGAAATCAGAGTTCCAACACAGTCTTAAGTTTTGCTAAGAAGATTCTTCCAGGTTTCAGACTATGGGCATTCTGTGTCCTCACATGGTCAAAGTGAACTAGGGAGTTCTAGACATGGGGTAGGAGGGGGGTCTCTTTAATAAGGGCACTAACACCATTCGTGAGGGCTCCACCATCATGACCTAAGTACCTCCCAAATACCTTACTTCATAATGGCATCATACTGAGCATTAGGGTTTTGACATATGAATTTGGGGGACGCAAACGTTCAGACCACAGCAATTCCCTGCAATGCCCTGCATGTTCCAGCTCCTGCTTTCCTTTCCAGTCTCAACCCTCACAGGATTTCCTCTCGTTCTTGGTTCTCCAGGCCCACAACCTTCTTTCATGTTCCCTGAATATACAAGGATTCCTCCCATCCCATTGTCTTGTTCCTGAGCCTGGAAAGCATTTGCCTCCAAACCCTTTAAACTCATGCCTGTTTCTCCCAGTGAATGCTCTGTTTCCTCACAGCAGAATTGTTGGCTGTTGTTGTTCTGCTCACTTTTGCATCACCAGTAACTGGTCTATAGAGTGAATGTCAGTTTGATAGGACGTTCCTATTTATTTATGTTCTAAATAGGTAATGTGCTCCCTTACTGAATTAAAATCCAACAATGTTTCATTCTCATTGATGGGCTCATATTTGGAAGTGCCTGGGTGAGTAAATTGGTTAAAGTTAGGCAGTCCATAAACTGCCGCAAATGGAAAACACATTAGCAAATTGCCCTGTCTGTGCTGATAGCAGCGACAAATTTGGGGTGCGTTTCACAGAGTTAAATGCTTTTAGTGCAAATTGAGTTACCAGTTTCTCAAAGCCTCTAGCATATGCCATTAATTAAAACATTAATTCACCCTCTGGATTTAAGTGAGATAAAATTAGGCTTGAAATAATAGAAATGCCATAATAACAGCATTTTCGTCCAAGAGGAAGGTTGCTTCTTCTAAACTGTGAAAGTTATGTTTACCTGTTAGAAGCCACAAAAAAAGGGGCACTAACCCCTACGTTCTGGTGTGAATTTAACACTGTCTCCTCAACTTGTCCTCACATTGTTGAACAAGCAGGTTGAAAAAAAAAGAAAACTTGAATGTAATTCAGCCCAGTGTATTCACTGTGGGCGCATCTTGACGGTCCCCATTCTGAGTCAGAACTAGTAATGAGTCCTCAATATTCCATATATGCTGACAAAGATGACCAGGCAGAAAGGCTCCCTGCTTCAGGAAAGCAGCAAACCACAGTTTCTCCCCTCTCCTTAGAAACAAAGAAACAATTTTCTACTTCTGAAACACTTATGCCTAATGTTATGACTATTGAGAATAAAGGATCTCACTAGTATCAATCAAATAGATGAATATTGAAATATTTTTGTGTTTGCAACTGACACACCATCTCCCTGACTGGCAAAATTGGAATCTGAAAATAGCTGATATATAGAAAAAAAGCTCTCAGGATTCAGGTAGGAAAGGCTGATGAGAAGAGTAGAATAATGGAAAGAAAATGTCTTTAGGATCAAACTGACCTGGGATTGACATTTACTTTGGCCACTTGGTTACTGTGAGCTGGAGAAATACCATTTAACTGCCTAGACATCAGTATACCTCTTTCTAAAATGGGGCGAACAGAATGCCTAAGTCTTTTGTTGTAGTAGAAATTAAATGTGATTAACATAAGCTAAAGGGATAATATGAAATCTTATATAAAGTAAGTCCTTAATAAACATAAATCCCTATTCCCACTCCCCATTGTAATGTATTCATAGACTCAAGGAGAATTCCAGGCACTGTAATTAGGTCAATGTAATTGCCAACATCTGCTGGATCATGGAAAAAGCAAGAGAGTTCCAGAAAAACATCTATTTCTGCTTTATTGACTATACCAAAGCCTTTGACTGTGTGGATCACAATAAACTGTAGAAAATTCTGAAAGAGGTGGTAATACTAGACCACCTGACCTGCCTCTTGAGAAACTGTATGCAGGTCAGGAAGCAACAGTTAGAACTGGACATGGAACAATAGACTGGTTCCAAATAGGAAAAGGAGTATGTCAAGGCTGTATATTGTCACCCTGCTTATTTAACTTCTATGCAGAGTACATCATGAGAAACGCTGTGCTGGAAGAAGCACAAGCTGGAATCAAGATTGCCGGGAGAAATATCAATCACCTCAGATATGCAGATGACACCACCCTTATGGCAGAAAGTGAAGAGGAACTAAAAAGCCTCTTGATGAAAGTGAAAGAGGAGAGTGAGAAAGTTGGCTTAAAGCTCAACATTCAGAAAACTAAGATCATGGCATCTGGTCCCATCACTTCATGGGAAATAGATGGGGAAACAGTGAAAACAGTGTCAGACTTTATTTTTCCGGGCTCCAAAATCACTGCAGATGGTGACTGCAGCCATGAAATTAAAAGACGCTTACTCCTTGGAAGGAAAATTATGACCAAGCTTCCCTGGGGGCTCAGACGGTAAAGCGTCTGCCTGCAATGCAGGAGACCTGGGTTCAATCCCTGGGTCAGGAAGATCCCCTGGAGAAGGAAATGGCAACCCACTCCAGCATTCTTGCCTGGAAAATCCCATGGATGGTAGGCTACAGTCCATGGGGTCGCAAAGAGTCGGACACGACTGAGCGACTTCACTTCACTTCAGATAGCATATTAAAAATCAGAGACATTACTTTGCCAACAAAGGTCCGTCTAGTCAAGGCTATGATTTTTCCAGTGGTCATGTATGGATGTGAGAGTTGGACTGTGAAGAAAGCTGAGCGTTGAAGAATTGATGCTTTAAACTGTGGTGTTGAAGAAGCCTCTTGAGAGTCCCTTGGACTGCAAGGAGATCCAACCAGTCCATTCTAAAGGAGATCAGTCCTGGGTGTTCATTGGAAGGACTGATGCTAAAGCTGAAACTCCAATACTGTGGCCACCTCATGCGATGAGTTGACTCATTGGAAAAGACCCTGATGCTGGAAGGGATTGGGGGCAAGAGGAGAAGTTGACGACAGAGGATGAGATGGCTGGATGGCATCACTGACTCGATGAACATGAGTTTGAGTGAACTCCGGGAGTTGGTGATGGACAGGGAGGCCTGGTGTGCTGCAATTCATGGGGTCGCAAAGAGTCAGACATGGCTGAGCGACTGAACTGAACTGAAGAACTAACTAGTGACTTTTTTCCCCCTGTATTTTAACTGTTCAGATAATTCATCTAAAAGTGCTTTTCTTTAGCGCCTTCCCTGGTGGTCCAGAGGTTAAGAATCCACCTTGCAATGCAGGGGATGTGGATTCGATCCCTGGTCAGGGAACTAAGATCCCACATGCCACTGAACCAGCTAAGCCCACACACCATTGCCAGAGAGTCTATGAGCCACAGCTAAGACTGGATGAAGTCAAATAAATAAACATTTTAAAAAAGTGTTTCTCTTCATGTTACATATACTAGGCAAAAGGCTAAAGCTACAGAATGTTTCTGATAGATTTAGATTTATAATAGAATATATTTAGTAGATGTAGGAAGGGCAGTATAAACACATTTTTTCTTTCTTTTAGGAATATCAACAACATGGAATAGGAGGTTGGCCAACATACTCTGAAAGGAGGGAAGGTGGCTAACTAAACGGCATGATTTGCAAGTCCATTCACGCCTTCATTCAACATTTAGTAAGTTCTTGCTGTGTGCAAGGCATTGTACTCTTTCAGAGGGATATTATGAATGCAACTGCTATATCCCTTCCTTGACGAACTAAAAGTCTAATGATATGAAAGGTAGCAATGTCTGTTAAAGTATTACACAATACTGTTCAAATATAGACTTAAAACTGAGATAAGTCCTCTGAAGGAAAGGAGCTAAAAGAATATACGATGAAGGATGTTCATTTGGATAGAGTCGTCCAGGAAGCCTTCCCTATACAACAGTGATTTGCATTGGTGGGTAAGTGAGAATTACCTGGGAAACCCAAGAAAAGACCTGCCTTCTCTCCCTTGGAAACTTTTCATTTTGAAGCCACTTGATTCCCACAGGCCTCATTGGTTGCTTCCTCCTCTGTCTTCCCAAAACACTCCTTCTGCTCTACTTCAAGACCCACAATGTTAACTATCTGTGTATATTTCTCTTCCAATGTATCACAAGGCCGGGACGGTAACTCATTTTCTGTAATACCAAGACTCCTTATCTTAGCATGTAGTGGTCACTCAGGAAATGTTTCAAGGATGATCCACACCTCTCTGACCTGGTCATGATGCTTAACACTTGCATGTACCCCACTTATTTTAATTAACAGTTATGGTTATGAGGAGTAATTTTTTTTTATACAAGTGGAATTCTGAGCAATTTTGTTAATTATTCCTGTTTACCCAAGATTTAAGCATTAAAAAAAATCTGTTAGAATGCAAGATATCAGAAATTAACACCTCAGAGTTCAAGTAGCTGATAAGATGAACTTTAATAACCCTGGAAAAGCCAAAGGCATTGGGATCCTGGATAACCAAGCTTTGATTCAGGGGAAATAAACCCAACATGTTGTCTTATGGAAGTAACCAAGCAAGACTTATGGATTCTTTACAGCTGTGATTAAACTGAAACAGCCAGGAAGTTCCATAAGGCTAAGCGGTATTTTGTCATGCAATAATAATTCTGTTTGGTTCAGCAAAAGTGCAGGAAAACACAGAAAACTTCTCTCCTGTGGAGGTTTCTGCTTTTCTGCTAGATCAGAAATACCCACTATGGGCCCTGCTTCCTGGTAGCATTCTGTTACTTAGCAGCCAACATGTCTAGGCATTACAAGCAAGAGGGCTATATGAATACACATTCTTACTCTTTTTTTTTTTTTCCAACAACAGATAGGAGAAAATACAGTTGGGAACAGCTATAAATCATCAACAACAACAAAAAAAGATAACTTCTAAAAGTTTGCTTGAGAATGAGCACACTATCAAATATGTAACACTGATTTGCATGAAACTTAAATATTCCCCTCAATATTTGCAGGAGGGTATATTTTCTGCATTCTTGAGTCTCTTTTAATATCCAAAACTCAAAATGAAACACAATAATGGTAAAATTAGGATGATAATTATAATTATAAACTCCTTCATATCACCACTCAATAAATGTTTTTGGTAGCGGGTTTCCTTTGGTTTTATGTTCATAAATAACACTGATTTATTATAAATTGCTATGCCCTGTGGGAAGAATAATATTTCAGAGCTTCATTCCTTATAGACTGTCAAACGTTTCAACTGACCTTATACTCCTGGGTCAAAATGTCTTTTTCAATTAAGAGTTGAGAAGAAGTAGAGGATGCGGTAAAGCAGGTAACAGCAAAAACTGAAGTATGGAAGTAAGGTTGCTTGTGCGGGAAATGGAGAGGAATAAGGGACTCCAACACCAGCTGGCAGATTTAACAAAAGAATCATTCATGAAAGAATGGGCCAAAAGGATGGTGGCGCGGGGGTTGCAATAAAAGAAGAGGAAAGGAATAACATGTGAGTGCCATGGGATGGAAACAAAAAAAAAGGGATAATGAAGGCAGTGAGCAGAATTGGTTTCCTAGTGGAAAGGTTAATTAAATCTCTCATGGCATGAAATTCTTAAAGAACTCCTTTCCTGACTATGTGTGCATATATTCGTGTATGTTCTTTGTAAACACACAGAGATGATAATGATTTTCTTCTAACATCCTTTCATGCTAAAACTTGAGCATAATTTTTAAAAGGACAACAGTTTATCATTTTAAGGCTTCTTGTATGTTGAGTTGGAAGAAATTTAACACTGTTGACCTGAAAATAAATCTTAAGGAGTCAGAGTTTGTTCTCTGTTCATTGCTCCGCTTTATGTTCTCCAAAATTTAAAACCAACAACAGAAAGGCAAAACCAATAACTCTATTAAAATAGATGGCAAAATGAATCAACTCTTATAAACAACAGAAGGGACAAAAGGGACCCCCCAAGGCTTGGGGCTTCGCTACTACTCCGAAGACCAGGAGGCTGGTTTCTAAGCTAAAGCAATGATTACAGATCATCCCAGGAGGATGCCAGCCAATAAGATGGCAGCAGTGCTGTTTGATTTCTGCCTTTTGTGTGTTTCTTAGCGTTAATCTTGCCGTGCTGTCACACAGACTCCAGCAGCCTGGGGCAGGCTGGAGGCTTGGGGAAGGAGGTGGAGTTTCTGATGTCAGTGTAAAGGGCAAAGGCTGATCAGTATCGTCAAGAGCTCACAGTCCATCCAAGGCATGGCGAGCTGTCTGCATCACTGTTACCCTTTAAGGCCCATCTGTGTAGTCGACACACACTTACATGGGAAGACATTGTGTGCAGTAAATACCTTCTTTTTGTTTGTTCTATATTTAGCTCTAGCTTTGACTTTAAAAAGCATTTGATTTATTTGTTTTCAGAATCTCAGAGTATGCTGACTACTGAAATAATTGCAGTGGATCAGGCTACAAGTTGTAGGGGGAGAAGTATGAATATACCTGCTCCACAAGAAGCCAGCCTTCCTAGACCCTCCTGTGCTTAAATAGAATCCTTTCATGTGGAAAATCAAAAACAACAGAGTGAAGCAGTTTCCTGAGGAAGGCATTTTTTTTTTCTTTTCCAATTTGTCAGAAAGCAAATGAGAGAGGAGAATGTGTCGGCGATGTTTCATTCTGCCCTCAATATCTTATGAGAAGTTTCCAATGGTTTTATCACCAAAGAAAGCATTTTCCCTTCTTTAATAGTGAGAAGTAACTTTGGAAATGAGCAGGGTGAAGGTTTTTCTAAGTTGAACCACAATAAATTGATGATGATGGTTTATAATAATACCAATAAAAATAGGACGATCACAGAACCAAGGATGGCAGAACAACATAACACCTCCTTCAATAACTGCTATTGTTATATGGCTTATGAACATTTTTCCATATACTTTGAGCCTTATCACAGGCTCAAAATCAGACATTTTAGCATTTGCCTTCATTTTGTCATCTTATGTAATGTAGGCATACTTCTTTTCGCATAATTATAGGGCAAGGATAGTTTTGGCATTAATGATTAGCTCTAGTGAAAGTAAAAATGGGCAATACATGTGATTAAAGTATTCTTTCAAAGGCAGAAATTTAAAACCATGGTGTTAAGGGAATTAAAGCCCATCCATAAATCAAATGCATTATGTTATGTCTAGCATAGAATGTTGGCTGAATTTATTTGCTGTTGAATTTCACTGATTCTCAGATCTCTTTGGGCTACATTAAAAAACTATTAGAGGATATATTATGCTCACGTTTCTGTAGTAAGTACTTGGAAAAAAACAAAGATATTAAAAATGCTTTCTCTATCCTCGAGGCATATACTACAATCTAGTTAGGAAGATAAATTTTATAACCCTAAAATGTCTTCAATTCAAGGCAAAAAAAATCAACCACTAGGAAAAGATCACTGAGTAACACAGGTCAGGTTCTACATGCTAAGCTATGGGAATGAAGGCCCAATAACTCTGAAAAGCAAAGAAAAAGAGAGAGGAAGGAAGGGAAAGAAAGAATGAAGGGATGGAGTGAGAGAAAGAAAGGAAGAAAAAATAAATCAGCTACCACTGGATCTACCTTTAGACTTGAGACAGAAACATGGCTGTTCCTACCTTGCTCTGTCTGTGGACACCGACCCCAGAACCAAGACATGTCATAAAAAGATTTGTCTTCAGTTATCTGTAAAATGGACTGAAAAAATCCCATAAATCCATCTCCTAGGAGTGAAGTCTGGCTTATAAAACTTTCTCAGATATGAGACAGACGTTTTGGACACTAATCACTTACATACATATATTGATTAGCAGAGGATATCATTTTACATACTACGGCATAAAGCATTTATTTGTCTGATTTACTGTTACTATCAAATAGCAGTTACCCTAAAAATAGTGGCAGACACCATTTATTAAGCACTTACTATATGATGCATGCCTTACTGGGTACTTCATCTGTCTCTGTTTAACTCAGTTTAACCTCAAAACTCTATGAGATACTTATGGGGTTTCCCTGCTGACTCAGGTGGTAAATCTTCCTGCAATGCGGGAGATGTGGGTTCGATCCCTGGCTTGGAAAGATCCCCTGGAGAAGGGAATGGCAACCCATTCTAGTATTCTTGCTTGGAGAATTCCATGGACAGAGGAGCCTGGCAGGCTACAGTCCATGGGGTCACAAAGAGTTGGACACGACTGAGATACCAACACTTACACTTCATTTTCAAAGCTACTACCTACCACTTGCAGACAGACTCAGGGACCTCAATGCTTATAAGTGATAGGGTCAGGATTTGAAGCCATTTCTGCCGCTGCCTATGATGGTTCCCTAAGTAGGTTAACCGAGGTAGGGTTTGATCCCCACATAGGTTAAGCACCAACCTAACTACCTCTGCTAACCATTTCATTCTTGGATCTAGTTAGACTAGTTATCCAGCTTGTTCTGTTAAACAATAAGAGTTGATAAAGGAAAAAAATATGTGAATTAAAAATAAAGAATACATCAAAGGACTTCTAAAGGTGACTAATCTGTAAAAGCCATTGAATGTCCTCATTGTATAGATAATTAAACTCAGGTCAGGAAAGGTCAATCACTGGCCGAAGGTTATCCACCCATATTGTCAAAACTAGACACAGAACCCAGGCTGACTGATTCCTATTCCATCCCTTTTTTACTTCTTCAGTAATGTAAGGTAGTAAAATGCTAAGGAAAGAATAAGTTTACAGAATTTGATAAGTATCTACAAGGTTAAACCAAAAGCTCTACATAAATCTTTCTTTTCTATGTAAATCTTTGTTACTAAAATTCTAACAGGTGAGTTAGATTTCCTGCTTTAGCAAATGAAACAGTAGCATATTATGCTACAATGGAGTTAGTACTAAAACAGGGTTAAATTGGGTTCTACTTTCAAATTTAACTAGGTACTTGCTGTGCAAATGCTAGACTGTTGCATGAAGGCTTTCCAGTGAATCACGCCATTGGGTTCCACTTCTTGCCTGGTGCCTCTAATACCAAGTCTGGACGTGGTCATGTGATTTGCTTTGGTCAGTGGTACACCAGCAAGTGGGACACGGCAAGGTTTATACACTGGGGACAGCGACAGTGGCAATGTGAAAGGCCACTGGCAAGGCGTGCCTATGCAGTCCAGCCACTGCTGTTACAGGATGCCTGGGCAGTCCAGTCACTGCTGTTACAGAATGCCTGGGCAGACCAGCCATAGCTGTTACAGGATGCCTGGGCAGTCCAGCCACTGCTGTTACAGAATGCCTGGGCAGTCCAGCCATAGCTGTTACAGGATGCCTGGGCAGTCCAGCCATAGCTGTTACAGGATGCCTGGGCAGACCAGCCATAGCTGTTACAGGATGCCTGGGCAGACCAGCCATAGCTGTTACAGGATGCCTGGGCAGTCCAGCCACTGCTGTTACAGGATGCCTGGGCAGTCCAGCCATAGCTGTTACAGGATGCCTGGGCAGTCCAGCCACTGCTGTTACAGGATGCCTGGGCAGTCCAGCCATAGCTGTTACAGGATGCCTGGGCAGTCCAGCCATAGCTGTTACAGGATGCCTGGGCAGTCCAGCCACTGCTGTTACAGGATGCCTGGGCAGTCCAGCCACAGCTGTTACAGGATGCCTGGGCAGACCAGCCACTGCTGTTACAGGATGCCTGGGCAGTCCAGCCACTGCTGTTACAGGATGCCTGGGCAGTCCAGCCACTGCTGTTACAGGATGCCTGGGCAGTCCAGCCACTGCTGTTACAGGATGCCTGGGCAGTCCAGCCACTGCTGTTACAGGATGCCTGGGCAGTCCAGCCACTGCTGTTACAGGATGCCTGGGCAGTCCAGCCACTGCTGTTACAGGATGCCTGGGCAGTCCAGCCACTGCTGTTACAGGATGCCTGGGCAGTCCAGCCACTGCTGTTACAGGATGCCTGGGCAGTCCAGCCACTGCTGTTACAGGATGCCTGGGCAGTCCAGCCACTGCTGTTACAGGATGCCTGGGCAGTCCAGCCACAGCTGTTACAGGATGCCTGGGCAGTCCAGCCACTGCTGTTACAGGATGCCTGGGCAGTCCAGCCACTGCTGTTACAGGATGCCTGGGCAGTCCAGCCATAGCTGTTACAGGATGCCTGGGCAGTCCAGCCATAGCTGTTACAGGATGCCTGGGCAGTCCAGCCATAGCTGTTACAGGATGCCTGGGCACTCCAGCCATAGCTATTACAGAATGCCTGGGCAGTCCAGCTACTGCTGTTACAGATGAGCTCAGTCCTTGGCCATAGTACCCAGAACCTAATGGAGGCACTATCAGCTTTGAAGATTAACAGATGAGGTAAAAGGGTTTGCCCTATCCTACTCTACCCACTTTCAAGAAACAATGTGTCTTCTTCCATGTCTCAAGTCTTCAGCGAAAGATTACCCATGAGACTCAAACCTAGGCATACCTATTCCCATTCTCTACTTTCTCCCTCATCAAGCTGTATATCCCAGGTTTCAAAAAGACCCCTTATCTCACTCATTCTTTGATGATGAGCCAGACTTAGTGACTCACCTCCTCAAAATAGAGAAACACAAGAGAAAATGAGAAATTTAATAGAGAAAAACTTAGCAAATACTACCGTACCCAAGTGATGAAGGCTAACATCACCAGTGCAAGGCATGGAGACAAATATGCCTCCGGATACAAAGTTACAGGAAGGACATTTCACGGCTGTGGGATCTTCCTCAGAAAACATAACATCAGTCTAAACATGAGCTAAACATCAGACAATCCCAAACTATAGGGCACTCTACAAAAATACCTGACTAGTACTCCTCAAAAGTATAAGGTAATGGGAAAAAAAAAAACAAACAGAAAAGACTTAAAGATTATTACTGACTAGACAAGACTAAGGCAACATTACAACTAGATAACTAAACTAGTTATCTAGTCTAAACTAAACTAGTCTAGCACGCTAGACTCAATTTTTACAGAAAGTGGATATTAATAAAAAAAACTGGTGAAATCCAAATGAAGTGTTGACTTTAGTTTAAAAATGCAAAGGACAGTTATCATGTAACAACTATCACTACATCCTTTCAACCCACAAATGAAATTTAAAAATAAAAGACACCATCCACTTAGAGGACAGGAGCATTGGTCTTCTTAAAACTGGGTGAAAAAGTAAAAATGGTAAGCATAAGAAGGAAGGAAGGGGAGGGAGATAAAATGATTTTGTGCTTATATTATCTTGTTTGGTATTTCCCTCTGTAACTATTTCCAATAAAAAGTGGAGTAGATGAAGCAAAGGTAGTTACTAGATAGTTGAAATATTTAAAGAGTTAGATTCTAGGTAATTGAGAGTTTACCTATTGACATCTTACAGTAACTAACCTATAAACTACAATGTATATACACATATATCACTCTTAATACAAATATTTAAAATAAATATCTAAAAATACTATTATTGAATATTCTTAGGTCATTTCGAGCAACTCACATACCTTTTAATATGAGTATTTTTTCCTAATTTGATGTCATCCCCAAACATAAGAATGATTAAAGTATTACTCTTTTCATATTTTGCACAGAGATAATTGTTGGGTTGTGGACACTATTCATACTGGTTTATCTTAACCAACTTGTGATGACAACATAGTCTGGGATGCAGATGGGGATAATCTATAAACTTGCAGGGTTGACATGAATAAAAACCTACACTTTGACAAAAGTGCATCTGGCTCTTTAAATATTCATGAAAATAATGATATAAGGCCTCTGCTCTGTGGGGGTGTTTACTTTCTTTTCAAAAGTTTAGTTCTGCAAACGTGAGGGTAAAAAGGTTGGCATATGATATTGAATAATGCTATTGTGATGGGGGAAAATGGTTTTGATTAAGAACAACATTATCTGTACCTTTTGATTTTTTTTGAGGCATGTCGGAAAGAGAGCAAGAAGAGCCACCTGGTAAATAACACAAAACAGAACTAAGAATACGAGGGAGCAGAGACAAATAACCAGGAAGGATGTGCTAATTCTAAACACGTCTCTTCCGTAACTGGCCACACTTTTAGTCATACAACAAGGGCTATTCCCTTCCAGTATTAGAAATGCTGATTGATTTGCAAAATCAACATCCTGGGTTCCCAAGAACTCACGATTGAGGCTTAAGCCATCTGTTTGGCTGGAACCCCAACTTTGAATTTAAGGATGATTATCTTAGGTCTCCCAGCAGGGGTCACTAAACTAATGATAAATATAAGCTCTGATATACTATGTAATCACTGTTTCCATTGAGAGCATAAAGAAAGGAAAAACAAAACAAAACAATGTCAAAGACCCTGATAGGTAACCTCTGGATGAAAACACAAAATGTTTTTCTTAGCCAAAGTGACAGCATTTTACTTAGAAAGTTAAGATATAACAGTTACACTTTAGTGTAATGTTTACTGAGAGGGCAGGTGACTATAGCCTAGTAGCTTTGAAAATCACATACATGTAGGTTCAATGTACTATTCAAATGTTATAAATATATATAGGAAAGAGACCTAATTATGGACAATTAATGGTTTTCCAACACTGATTTTGCTTAATCTCCATCCTTATATACATTGAACATAATAGAGGCAGCATTAAGATACATTCTGATTTCACTGAGGAGCGGCCACCCTTCACCTGAAGACAGGCCATCAGGCACCTCATTCTGGTGCTCCATCCCCATTCTTGCCATACTCCCTGGCCCTGGAATAATTTGGGGCTTTGAACAGGTTACAATGATATCAGCAAGAGTGGAGAGCTGAAAGCTTTTACTTGAAAAGTACAATTCATTTCTTTGAAATCAGCCCTAAACCAGTTTATAAAATTTAAAAGATGCAATAGACAAAAGGGGTTGTGTCATCTTGCCACCTACAAATGCAAGGTCTTCACCAGAGCCTGTATCCCATCACCTCAGCTGTTATTTTCTCAAAGAGGCTCTTCCTGACCTCCAGACCTCGACAGCAGCCACATCACTCTTCATTCCCTTAGCATACTTTATTTTTCATCAAGGCACTTCCAACACCTACGTTATTTTCTTGGTTTATCTGCTATGTGTTCTCCACTGTGCGTTCTCTCCTGCTAGAGTGATAAGGCCATTGACGTGGGGGATTTATCTGTTCGATGTTCTAATGAAAGTCCAGCATCCAGAACCCTGCCTAGAGACCTGGATGGACCTAGAGGCTGTCAAAGAGAGTGAAGTAAGTCAGAAAGAAGAAAACAGATATTGTACATTAATGCATATATGAGGAATCCAGAAAAATGGTACAGAGGAAGCTGTTTGCAAAGCAGAAATAGAGACACAGGTAGAGAACAAACGTATGGACACCCAGGGGGGAAAAGGGAGTGAGAAGAATTGGGAGACTGGGACTGACATATACACACAATTGATACTGTGTATAAAACAGATAACTAATGAGAACTACTGAATAGCACGGGGAACGCTACTCAACGCTCTGTGGTAACCTAAACGGGAAGGAAATCCCCCAAATAGGGGATATAAGTAAACATACAGCTGATTCAATTTGCTGTATAGCACAAACCAATACAACATTATAAAGCAACAATACTCCAGTAAAAATTAATTAAAAAGAACCCTGCCTAGTACAGCATGGACTCAATATAAATATTTCCAAATAAAGGAGTGAATAAACAGACCAATCAACATATGCACCATGTATTACCCAATTTGGAGGGTGGCAAAAGAGACATGAGACACAGATCATGACCACAAGACCCTCATATCTAGCTGAAGACACAAGAGTTGAGCACAAAGTGATTTTTCGTAGCCCTTATTCCAACTAAACTGACTTATGACAAAAAGGCAAACTGCTCGTCACTTATAGAAACATAAGCCTTCAGCAGGAACGTCCAGTGAATGGATCAGATATTGAAAATACTAGTTTTGATCAAATCTTTCATTATTTGAGACGTTCACAAAAGAAAAAGCCGTACTCTGTTCCACGGCCAAAGACAGAATCCAAGGCTGAGGAGCTCACTGTTCTAAACTCACATGGAATTTCTTAGAGTCTGATATTCTTATTACATTTTGATATTTATTCTTTCATCTCTAAATTCATAACACAGACACAGCACATCAGACACTTTCAAGATGAGAGATCATTTGTGAACTAACAGCACATAATTAAATTTTTCTCTTGGCTCTTTTTCCTTTAGTTATCACAAAAACCTAGATGTGAAAATGCCCCCTTTTTGTTCTGCTTCCTGCCTGAGAATCATAGTTTTAAAACCTGAAATCTTTTCATTTTTCTATTCTCTCCAACTTCAAATTAAGCATCGGATCCTGCTTTCTTTTGAATATAATTGAAAATGAAAATAAAGTTGTGGGGTGGTGGAGGCTACTCCGCTGAAAATTTCAAACACGTGAGATTAGATGAAACCATCAAGAATCGTACCTGATTTCCATGCTCTACACAACTTCTGCTCCAACAATAAATATTTAATTAATGCAAATATTTCTGCTTGACGTTCCAGAAAGTTGGCAACCTTATACCTCCCTCTTGCTTTGAAAGACTTATTCATTTTTTTTTTCCATTCTGCTCAGGAAAGAAAAATAGTGGGGGAAACCAAGGGGTTAAAAGACACCCCTTAATGAATGTGTTTAATAGCTGACATGTCTTCTTTCTTTTTGTTCCATTAAACTGGCACCTACTCAGCATGGCATTGTTCACTTTGAAGTGGGACTTCATTGTTCTACAAGCTTCCATCAAGGCCTCCTGACAGATGACCTATCAAACGCTTCCTCCTTTGTCTTCCAACCTCTTTACCACCCCTAATTTCTTTTTTCTTTTCTTCTCTCTTTTTTTATTAAAGGCACAATCTGCTCACCCTCTGGCTCTTCCTCCTTCAGGGGTAGCAGTTGGTAAGCCTGGGCCCCCCCAAAGCCAGGGGCTGTTATGCAGAACGTGTCTGGGTCCCAATTACCCGAGGAGAAGTAGTGCATAAATTAGGAGATAGTGTTTCTAAAGCTGTCAAGGATAAATTGTTCTTATTTCCTGAAACTGTCATAGGAAAGAAGGGTGATTCTGAGATGAGTTCTGACACCCCTGTTGCTCCTGGAAGACAAAGAGGCCCTAAAGTCTCCTGCCAGGTCTGGGCCAGGAATAGGCTTATGACAGACTCAACTTCTCACCGAGCTCAGAAGGCAAGCTTCAATTCAAATTAGATAAGACAGTCAGTTCAGTTCAGTTCAGTCACTCAGTCATGTCCGACTCTTTGCGACCCCATGAATCGCAGCATGCCAGGCCTCCCTGTCCATCACCAACTCCCAGAGTTCACCCAGACTCACGTCCATTGAGTCAGTGATGCCATCCAGCCATCTTATCCTCTGTCGTCCCCTTCTCCTTCTGCCCCCAATCCCTCCCAGCATCAGAGTCTTTTCCAGTGAGTCAACTCTTCGCATGAGGTGGCCAAAGTCCTGGAGTTTCAGCTCTAGCATCATTCCTTCCAAAGAAATCCCAGGGCTGATCTCCTTGCAGTTCAAGGGACTCTCAAGAGTCTTCTCCAACACCACAGTTCAAAAGCATCAATTCTTTGGCGCTCAGCCTTCTTCACAGTCCAACTCTCACATCCATACATGACCACAGGAAAAACCATAGCCTTGACTAGACGAATTTTGTTGGCAAAGTAATGTCTCTGCTTTTGAATATGTTATCTAGGTTGGTCATAACTTTCCTTCCAAGGAGTAAGCATCTTTTAATTTCATGGCTGCAGTCACCATCTGTAGTGATTATGGAGCCCAAAAAAATAAAGTCTGACACTATTTCCACTGTTTCCCCATCTATTTCCCATGAAGTGATGGCACCAGATCTATTGATAATACAAGGCTGCTCAGGCAGCTCAGTGGTAAAGAATATTCCTGCCAAACAGGAGATGCAGGAGATGTGGGTTTGATCCGTGGGTCAGGAAGTTCCCCTAGAGGAGGAAATGGGAACCCACTCCAGTATTCTTGCCTGGGAAATCCCATGGACAGAGGAGCCTGATGGGCTACAGTCCATGTGGTCGCAAAGACAACAACAAATTGATAATGTAACTATTCTACGAGTCATGTGGATTATGTACGCTGAGGCTGCATGGATGATGCAGAGGCAGTTGCCTTGGGCAAGGCCGGGAACTCTCCGAAGGGGTGAGAATCCGGACGAACCAACCCCCACACCCCTCAACGTGACCCGTAGTCCTGGGGAGGCTGCTAGGGTGGAGTGACTAAAAGTGGACTTCTTTGGATTTTCCTGAACACAAGCCTTCAGAAGTCTACCTTCAGTGAGAAGAGATCACCCCTCTCTCCGCATTCTCTACCTCCCTCCATCCCTCTCTCTTCCCCTCTCCCTACACTTTGACACATAGACTGCACTTTCTAGCATGGCTGACCCTGTGCATGCTCAGCTGCGCCCAACTCTCTGTGACGCCATGGACTGTAGGCCCCCAGGCTCCTCTGTCCATGGGATTTCCCAGGCAAGAATACTGGACTGGGTTCCCATTTCCTTCTTCAGAGGTTCTTCCCACCCGGGGATCAAACCTGCATCTCCAGCATCTTCTGCATTGACAGGTAGATTCTTTACCATAGAACCTTCTGGGAAGCCCATGCATGGTCAACACCATTTATATAGAATTCAATTACTTATTAGATGACCAACAACACAACCAACCAATACAAAAATATCTGAGATACAACTTAAAAAATTCTCCATCAAAATGATTATGTATTTGCTTTAAAAAAAATAAACTGGGTATAGTTTTATGTTGTATTAGTTTCTTCTATACAATGAAGTGAATCAGCCATATATATATATATATATATCCTCTCCTTTTCAGATCTCCCTCCCACCCATCCTCATCCCACCCATCTAGGTCATCACAGAGCACCAAGCTGAGCCCCCTGTGCTATACAACAGGTTCCCACTGGCTATTGTACATGCAGTGGGTATATATATAAATAAATCCCAATCTCCTTTGTGTCCACAAGTCCATTCTGCATATTTGTGTCTCTATCCCTGCCCTATGAATAGGTTCATCTGTACCATTTTTCTAGATTCCACAGGTACGCATCAATACACAGTATTTGTTTTTCTCTTTCTGACTTACTTAACTCAATATGAACAGACTCTAAGTCTACCCACATCTCTACAAATGATATTATTTATGTTAACTCTTCAAATTATAGACACAGATCATGCTGAAAACGAACTTCTACAGGACATATCCCCTCCAAAGATGGTGGAAGTGACATGCCATGACTTATGACTGATGAGACACTATTTTCTTTTTCCAAATTTTGTGAAATTTTGTTAAAATAAAATGAGTTGAACAGGGCAAAGCTGCTGTGAACACTGTTTAGTATTTGTATAGTCAAGAATAAAATTTACATTTAAATTGTACTACACATTTGATTGGCAGAAACACAAGTCATACATATTTTTCCTTTCTGCAGCACTTCTACTTAAATGACTGCTTCTCTGTTTTGCTGTCCTCCAAATGGATGTACGTATGAAAGCCTTAAAAGAGTAAACTCCAGTGCCTCTGTTTGTTTAACCAAAACTGAACATCAATCACTGCATCTAGTATCAGATCTGATAAGTACTAGTCACATACTGGAAAAGCAACATCTACTGTGAGTCTCTATGACTGCTTTCTCTTCCATTTATACAGAAGCTCCACCTTGCTTTCAATCAAGTTAGAGAACTGGATATAAGTGAAGTATATAAATACTTTCTAACTAATGGTGTATTAATCTAAGTAAATATCTGAAGAACAAGGCATATGATTTAATGCTGGACTTCTTTGGTAATTCAGGCATCCTAAATAAATGTCAGTTTCATAGCCGAGAAAGGAATGGCTCTCTCCCAAAAGAAACAAGAAATGCTTGTTTGGCTCATGTTGATTTACATAAGAAATTAGGCTTTTGACTTCCTTATATTTGGTTGATTAAACTTAAAGTTTGCAGCCAGAGATGATTACCAAAATATCACCTAAGCATAAGTCACAGCAGCCCTACACTTGATATTACTGCATCACTGAAAATATGCAGCCATTGTTTTTCAATAGATGGTATAAATCAGGCCCCGATTATCCAAACACTAAGAACTCAGTAACTTCTGGATGACATCCAAGCTCCTCAAGCACATCTGCTCTACACACCAGCAAAAATGTACAGCAATGAGTGCAGCACAATTCAACATAACAATTTAAATATTTCATATAATTAATGATACGTAATTAAACTTAACGTAATTACATTTGGGTTGTCTGAGGTAACTATTTTACAATTAGTGTTTCATCAACAAATAGCTTTTCCAAGGCACAGCACAGCTCTTCCTACGGTAGCAATCCATACTCGGAGGTGTCCCTGTTAGACTAAATAACTGGAAGTAAATAAACCCACATATTCCAGCCCATCAAGTCCCCAGCTTTCGATTATGTCAGAAGCAAGAGAGCCTTGTGGACCGAAACCACATCAACCTACTTGTTCATGGCTTCGCCTTCAGCTTGCTGGAGGCTGGAAAAGGACAAGAAAGTCTCACCACGAGATGGGCTTTCTTACAACTTTACAAGCACAGTCAATTACCAAGAGACCCATAAAGAGAAGACGCAACATTCTACACATCTCAACAGGGCCAATAAAACTGTCTACTGACATGTCTTACTTCCTTAGGTCAAGAATTTAATGAGGAGATGGTGGGGGAGAAATATCTGAGAAGCTGTTCTGCCTTCATTGACGGAGGAAAGACATTTACCCAGTATTTAGACGGCTCTGTACCTGTGTGCAGTCATTCTATGCCCTTGTTTCAATTAAATTAAGGGCTGCATCATATAACCACAATAATAGCAAAGAGATTTTACAGTTAGGATTTTTGCTTTGAAACATTTGGACCACTGAACTGGTTTATGGAGCAGATATGTGACCTTAAAATATATAGCCTCTCCCCAGATTTGCTCAATTCAGAACTGTAGCAAAGAGGCTTTCTCTCTTACATGGAGGGCTCAAGCCCGTAGCTGTCTAGACAAGTCTCTCCAGACTGATTTTCGAGGCCCATTGCACCTTTGGAAGGAATCCAGGTTTCTCTTCCACCCTCTCCTTCCTCTCAAAATAATTCTCTGGCTTGACCATGCCCAAGATTAAGTTTCCTTTCTGTCTTTCCTTTAAGAATTTTTATTAACAGCAAAGCATGACAGGTTCACAGTAAATGTCAAATTAGTCTTCCAGGCCATAATGATAAAGCAACAGTCCCCTGACACAGCCCTACTCAAATAAAAGTTATAGCTTTCAGGGGTGACCACACTCAACTCTTATTGATCTTTCTGTTATTCTAAATAATCTTCTTATTAAAGTAGGAAAGTTAAGAAATAAGAAAATATCCACTTTTTGGCTTTCGAAATGTTGTCCTCGCCTATATATGCTGTTCTTTGCTGCCCTTGAGGGTCATCCAATCTGTGTACCCCATTCCATCACATTAGCATGAGGGAGCAGAGAGCTATACTTGGGTGTTTCGTTCACAATGTTTCTGGAAGCCCTTAGAAATCAGTGGAGGGAATATCAGTGGAGGGTAATCCTGCAAGCATGGCCATGGCCAGGAGGCATAATTATTCCAGAAGGGTTGAAACGGTAAGGAAGGGCTAGGGAGGAAAGGTATGGGTTTCCAGCTAGAGACGTCTTCATTCTGATGGGGAAGGGGAGTCCAGAGCAGCTTGACTCTTGTGTGTCAAAAGGTCTGTGAAAATACTGTTTTCTTGATGGTCAAAAGAAAGATTTGCCCCCTTACTGTGAGCAAAGGCCAAGCTACACAAACACAGACCTGAAATTTGATGGTGATGAAAGACCTATATGGAACACTGAAAATTTTCTCCTTTAATAGGCAATTAGACTGCCACAATGGCTGCACCACCTGGACCCAAGGAGGACCCTCAGACCTGTTTCAGTCTCTTTTAGTTTGACTCCAAGGTACTGAGAACCTAAACCAGAGGGATGCAGTCTCATGGGTGGTTTGAGAGTCAGTGTCAGTTAGGGAGCAAGATGTGAAGTGATGTTTCAGCTTCGAACTTGAATTGATAACCATGAGGTCCCTTCATGGGCTTCCCAGGTGGCTCAGTGGTAAAAACCTACCTGCCAGTGCAGGAGCCTCGAGAGACGCAGGTTCCATCCTTGGGTTGGGAAGTTCCCCTGGAGTAGGAAATGGCAACCCACTCCAGTATTCTTGCCCAGAAAATTTCATGGACAGAGGATTCTGGTGGGCTACGTTCCATGGAGTCGCAAAAAATTGGCCATGACTGAGTGACTGAACACATAACACACACAGGTCCCTTCCTGGAGTCTCTCTTTCACAGCATTTTGTTTCAGAAAAAAGGAAAAGAGGGAGAAGGAGAGAATGCACACAAAAGCAGTAGATTTAGGGAATCCCCTTTGTTGCCAGGCCAATAGAGACTAACTCAGCAAGAGGAGGAGGGGATGGACAAATAAATTGATGAGACCTTCTTTCAATTCTACTTTCAACACAAGCTTCCTCATATGTTTACTAATCAAAGAAACGTGTGGTGTGAGGCAGGAGAAAGAATACTGAAGTGAGATTCTAGAGACCTGGGTCCCAGTTCCTCTCTGCCCTTGCCTGGCTAGCCAAGACTTAGAAGCCAAGAACTGCTGGATCATTCTCAGGTTCTAATCTAACCTGAAAGGGCAAATCATTTCATCTTTCTATTCAGTGCTCTAATCTGTAAAATGGGAATAAGCTACAAAATACCCAATAAATTGTACATATGACTTTTATCACCTGTACATCCATCTTCCTTAGTATGTAGTATGCATCTATAATCCACACTTATGCTGGTTGTGATCGAGGTGTCTTTTGCAAGGCTTGGAGTGTCCCTTGTTTTATTTTTTTAACTATACTTTAACTTAAAACTTTATTCTAAAATGATAAACGTTGGGCTCAATGGTTCCAAAGAATCTGTGGGGCATTAGTGAAAGCATAAGTAAAACATAATTGGGAAGCTAAATTATTAAATGCATTCCGAAGCTCGGGGAGTCTGCACATGATCAACAGGGCTCTTGTTTCGGCCTGGTTCATTTGGTGCCTGACTACATGAGTTCTTATCAGGATGACTGTTTAGATTAAAGTTTTAAGTAGCTGAAGTTAGTGAAGCATTGCATAAACACAAGTAAAAAGTTGTACTTTAGCGAATGCAAGTGAGCTTTGTCATCACTGGGCAAAGAGATTCAGTTCAGAGTCTCTGGATGGAATACGGTACAGATTTGATCCAGGAAAGTTAATCAGCAGCTTCTTCCAGGCAAAAACATTTTGAAATTAGTTGGTCCCATTTCTTTATGCAGAGTCTTGGGGGATACCCACTCCAGTGTTCTTGCCTGGAGAATCCCATGGACGGAGCAGCCTGGTAGGCTGCAGTCCATGGGGTCACACAGAGTCAGACACGACTGAAGCGACTTAGTAGCAGCAGCAGGGGGATAATATGATGGTATTTTAGATTACTATTCACTCTACATGTGAGAGGTTTATTTCTAAAACTTAAACATCAATTCATTCATTTGTAGCTACTTCGTGGACACACCTAGCATGTCCCTATGGTCTAAATATTCTACCGAGTCTAATTTGTTCCTGTTCTCACCTTCTTGCCCAGGTGGTAGAAAAATGTGGGTACATCTCTCCTGGTAAATGGCAAAATTCTGTAACATTTACAAAGAGTGGATGATCACCACAGGCTAAACATCATTTCATGGAACTTTCCTTTAGTTTTTAGATTATTATCAAGCACACTTTCATTGTGCAAGCAGACACATGCCTAATTCAGAAGGCTGAGTGATGAATTATATTGAATAACAATATTTACTGATATAACCTTAGTACAGATCAAAGGTATCCAGTAAAACAATTTGTAGCATAGTAACTTTCAAGTCTATAAACCTCACATGGGTGGTCAGATGGCAATAGAAATAGCCTCTGAAGCAATAATTAGCCTTGTCCAGAATAGATGATCTAGGTAACCTTTTTTTTTCACCTTTTCCATTTCCAATTACTATACAGAAAAAGCCTTGTAAAAATAAAACAAAACTCTGCTACAGCTACATCCCTTTGAATGGAGTCCACTTACTGAAGGGGTGAGAGATGACCGTTTAACCTCATCATGCTTCTCAGATTAATTAGGATTCAGGATGTTGTAATCACGACAGTGTAGAGAACTAGAAGGTGAGGAGAGGATCGCTTTCAAGTTCTGGGTCGCTGACACGAACTGAAAGCATTTAGCCTCTGGGTGTGATCATTTGCGCTTTGAATCAGGGATGGTGGATGGGGTCCAGAATATGCTCAGGGTTATTTAGACAAAGACTCTGAGGTAAAGATGGAAAGCGTTTGTCAAGAGTTTTATCATCTATTCAAAAGCAGAAGCCCATGGCTTTTCGTGAACTAGAGCCCTTTTGAGAATTCCTCGTGACTTGATTGAAGACACTGAGAAGAAACCTCGCCTCCTTCCGTGCCTTTGAGAGAGGAAGTACAGCTGGCTGGAAAAACAGTAATGGTGCCTGCACTGAATTAACACTCCCGCTTCACCCATACACTTGTTTCGTGACACCAAAAATACTCGGCTTTATTTTCCATGTAATAGAGAACTCAAAATGAAGCTAATTACATCCTGAACATGAGAAACACCAGGTGGTAAGTAGGTGCCCCTTCTTATAATACGACTGAGACAGAGTATATCCGTCTCTTAATGCGGTAAGAACGAAAGCCAGAACCACCTCCAGTCAAAGAGAATCAAAAGTGTTGGATTATGGAACAGTAACACCAGAAGTGAGATGAAGAATCAGCTCTTTCATCATTTTCCACGGCAAAAGTTATGGCCAGAGAGGTGAAGTGATATGCAAGTGATCACAGCTAGTACAATCCAGTTTACCAAGCAAAATATTTATGAGCCTGGAAAAATGCTTTTAACTAAGGAAAGGAAAACACGACAGTCTAACGAGGAGGTGGTTGGTACCCCATACAGAAATAGACCCCATACAGAAACAGGGAATTGCAATGCAGTGTCTCTAGCCAAGATGGTTTTAGGACATGCGCCTCTTGGTTTATCAGTGGCATTTACATCTAATCAGCTGTCCTGGGCACCTGGACGACCCTGGTGGCTCAGTGGTAAAGAATCCACCTACCAATGAAGGAGACACAGGTTTGTACCCTGGGTTGGGGAGATCCCCTGGAGAAGGAAATGGCAATCCACTCCAAGAATCCAAGTGTTCTTGCCTGGGAAATTCCATGGACAGAGGAGCCTTGTGGGCTGCAGTCCATGGGGTCGCAAAAGATTCAGACACAACTAAGCAACTGAACAACAATGACAAGCTGTCTCAAACACATTGAAACTTGGCCCTCAATGCATCCAATCTATCAGAAGCAAGACAGGAAGTCAAAGAAAACTTAAACATCACTTCTGGCACATTGCAGGTATCCAAGAGAAACACTGGAGCCCCACTGGTTAAAATAAAGTCCCAATCATTAATAAAAAATAGATATCGTCAGCAGTGAGGAAACCTTGACCCCTTGCCTAGCAGGCTGTCAGAACATTCTTTCCAGTTCAGAATTCTAGGAAAGGCTTCCAGCTAACAGGGAAATGTAGCCACTGCTACATGGAGAAGGCCAGCAGCATAATTTCCAAGAGCAATCCTCAGACCAAAAGAAGCCAGGAGGAGCAGGGATGCAGCCAATTGGAGGATGCTCACAGCCTGGGAAACTGCACTTGTCACTCGCTTCTCACACACACCATGGGGGACATCAGAGCGAGTGGCAAAGGGAATCGAGCGCTGCGCTCAGAGAACAGCTTGGGTTTTGTCTCAGCATGGATCAATCTGGTTGTGCAGTGCCGGGCCTCTCACTTGATTTCCTCACATTGCAGGTTCCCCGTCAGCACAGAGCAGGACATAAAACAAAAACAAACTCGGACGTGACCACATTTCACCTTCTATAAATATGATAGGCGTGGAACAAAGGGTTTTCAAATATCTCCCCAGAGGAAAGTCACAATATGACATATGAGATCCGAAGGGGATATTTCTGACCCACATTGTGTGGAGATGAGCACTTTGATTTCTTTTTTTCTACTAGAAAATCATTTACCCACAAGGATCGAGGATGGAGTTGGACTTAGAATGTCACTCTCTAGCACAATCTTCTTGGGAAATACTTGGGGTAAATGATGATGCTTATAACTAAGAACAGGAGGAAAGGAAAAGACAAAGAAAAAAATAACAGACCATATGTGTATCAAAGCCAAGGCCCTGGCCTAATGTCTGTGATGTTTTTATCAAGTGAAAGTGAAAGTTGCTCAGTTATGTCTGACTCTTTGTGACTCCATGGACTGTAGCCCACCAGATCCTCTGTGCATGGAATTCTCCAGGCAAGAAAACTGGAGTGGGTTGCCATTCCCTTCTCCAGGAGATCTTCCCAACCCAGAGATTGAATCTGGGTCTCCCACATTGCAGGCAGACTTTTTACCATCTGAGCCACCAGGGAAGTTCTTAACAAGGAGATTCTACTGAGCCTGTGCCTGGAGCCCAAGATCGTGGTTAGTCTTGCTGTTGGCCCAAGTGAGAGCGTGGCCCTGGAAACCACCTCCGCATCTCTTTTCAAGGCCGTGGAAGTGTTTTATTTGTCTGACAAAGGACAGAAGAAGACTCAAGACTCAAGAGCAGGGCTTTCTGTGGGGACAACATAGGAGGCCAGAAATACAGGAGGGACTTTCGACAGCCAGATCTTTGGGGGACTCAGGGACGGCAGTGAGAAAGCCATCATATCTTCTCTGATTATTAGTCTTACAAAGTGAGGAAAGTGCACAGTGAGCATCATGGCAAGAAATGGAGAGATGCCACCCTCCCATGGCCCAAGGATGTCCAAGAGGAAGCTGGGCCACAATAACACAAGAGGCATTGTTTCTGAAGGTCTATGTGGTCCCTCTTGGGGAGCAACAGAAATCAATCCTAATTCTTCAGTTTTATAGGTGGGAGTGGCCTGTTCTCAGAAACACAACTATTTCAGATACAGAAAGGAAACAATATAGAGAAGATAAAAGGAATTTTGCCCTGAGCCATTAGTCTCCAGCCCATAGGTACGGCCATGTCACACCTGCGTTACATGAGTACACAGCACTACGATAGGGCAGCATTGCTTGGAACGTTCAAATGCAAAGATGACTTTTTGAGACAGGCTGCAAAAGTCTCATGGCTCTTGAAGCAGAGCTTACATCCGAATATAATTTAAGTAAATGGGAGGGAAGAATGAGAAATTTCCAATCCGTCACCCCCACAAAGAAAGAGATACATCTGAAAGAAAATTAGATGCACAGAACTATCTATCAAAGTGGAGGGTGCATATTGGATAGACTTGGGAGATGAAATTGCATGGTCAGAATAATACAATACATACACAGAAAATAGAACTATACATCAGAATATATAATATTGCTCGCAACGGCATGCCTTCATCCTGTGCTGTGCTTAGTGATTCAGTCATGTCTGACTCTGCAACCTCATGGACTGAGCCCGCCAGGCTCCTCTGTCCATGGGGATTCTCCAGGCAAGAAACCTGGAGTGGTTTGCAGTGCCCTACTCCAGGGGATCTTCCCAACCCAGGGATCAAACCCAGGTCTCCAGCATTGCAGGTGGATTATTCACCATCTGAGCAACCAGGGAAGCCCAAGAATCCTGGAGTGGATAGCTTATTCTTTCTCCAGGGGATCTCCCTGAACCAGGAATCGAAGCGGGGTCTCCTGTATTGCAGGCGGATTCTTTACCAGCTGAGCAGCCAGGAAAGCCTGCCTTCATCCTATCTGCACAGTTGGGTATCTGATGCACTGTTCTCTACATAAATCCCGAGTAATACCTCTGTACACATGGGTGGAGATAGAACATGCCGGAGGTGGTTAGTCACTAAGTTGTGCCTGACTCTTGCAACCCCTTCTACTTTCCAAGTGGAAAATTTCAGATACCAAAGCGGGGGAAAAAACATTCACCCACAGGTATCACGCCAAGACAACCCAAGATCAGAATTCAGGTCACCCGCCTGCAATCAGTTCTTGCAACCTGCGTACGTACCAGTGAAAGTACTCATTTCAAATGACTACAGTGAAAAACTGTGTGGCTTAATATCAACTTAATAATTAACTTTATGACCTTATGCAAGTATTCTGGTAATTAGTTGCATTAAATTCAGACATTAAATTTTACTATGCCCATGCATAACATACACTATATAATGCATAATGAATGCAATGCAATAGGTATAGTGTAAAACAGCACATAATAGATACATATATATATATATATATATATATGCCTTTCATGAATTTGTGCTCACTCAGTAATGTCTGACTATTTGCAGCCACATGGACTATAGTCTGCCAGGCTCTACTGCCAATGGAATTTTCCAGGCAAGAATACTAGAGTGGGTACCATTTCTTCCTCCAGGACATCTTACTTACTTAAGGATTGAACCAGGTCCCCTGCATCTCCTGCACCGGCAGGCAGGTTTTGTACCGCTGTACCACTTGGGAAGCCATATATTATATATGTATAGTATATACATATTATACATGTATAGTACATATATATTATATATGTATAGTATATATAAACACATTATATATATATATATATAATACAAACATTATACATATATTTAATGGAAGGGATAGGCAAGGGAAAGTGTATTTAGGACCTTAAAAAATCTACTTATGTAAAATAATTGGAAATACAGTTTATTAATATTGGGATTTAAGGTACTATATTAAATACATATTTGAAACTTCCTGAAGAAATTTTGGCTTTGTTTGTTTGCAAAGAACTACTTTATTTTCCTCTAAGATAGATTTTAGATAACCTTATCCTGCTGTCAGTGGAGAAAAAAAGATCATGGCTTATGTTTGTAATACAAGTACCTATGCTTTCTGAAAAATTATTCCTTAATTAACCTACACATAAAACATACATTTTATGGGCTATTTTTACCACTGCCTTTAAAATGGACATTTTCCTATTTTGAAGATTTTTCAACTGTCGGCAAAGTAAAACAATACCCTTCATTCTATGGCTCAGAGAAGACACTGAATTAAGCTGCAAAATCTATGTCCATTTGTCTGAGGTCAGGGGAAAAAGGCCTTAATATTTTTTGTTTCAAAGATTCCACTCAGACCCCACCAAGCTCAATTATTAATTTGTCAAAGCATTAAATTAGATATGTTTTACCTCCTCTTAAGATGACCTGATTCAATGTTTTCCTATGACAAGTAGATTTAACAGGCCCCTTGTGTCCCATTGCAACCAAGCAAAACTGTGTTCATCATCAACAATTTTGTGAATGAACTTTAATTTACTGTCTGGGTCTATGTTCTTCCTCGCTCCTCTTTATAAATATATATCAGTTCAGTTCAGTCCCTCAGTCATGTCTGACTCTTTGCAACCCCATGAATCGCAGCACGCCAGGCCTCATCTGTCCATAACCAACCCCTGGAGTTCACTCAAACTCACGTGCATCAAGTCGGTAATGCCATCCAGCCATCTCATCCTCTGTCGTCAACTTCTCCTCCTGCCCCCAATCCCTCCCAGCATCAGAGTCTTTTCCAATGAGTCAACTCTTCCCATGAGGTGGCCAAAGTATTGGAGTTTCAGCTTCAGCATCAGTCCCTGCAAAGAACACCCAGGACTGATCTCCTTTAGGATGGACTGGTTGGATCTCCTTGCAGTCCAAGGGACTCTCAAGAGTCTTCTCCAATACCACAGTTCAAAAGCATCAATTCTTCAATGCTCAGCTTTCTTCACAGTCCAACTCTCACATCCATACATGACCACAGGAAAAACCATAGCCTTGACTAGATGGACCTTTGTTGGCAAAGTAATGTCTCTGCTTTTGAATATGCTATCTAGGTTGGTCATAACTTTCCTTCCAAGGAGTAAGCATCTTTTAATTTCATGGCTGCAATCACCATCTGCAGTGATTTTGGAGCCCCCAAAATAAAGTCTGACACTCTTTCCACTGTTTCCCCATCTATTTCCCATGAAGTGATGGGACCGGATGCCATGATCTTCGTTTTCTGAATGTTGAGCTTTAAGCCAACTTTTTCACTCTCCTCTTTCACTTTCATCAAGAGGGTCTTTAGTTCCTCCTCACTTTCTGCCATAAGGGTGGTGTCATCTGCATATCTGAGGTGGTTGATATTTCTCCCAGCAATCTTGATTCCAGCTTGTGCTTCTTCCAGTCCAGCGTTTCTCATGATGTACTCTGCATAGAAATTAAATAAGCAGGGTGACAATATGCAGCCTTGATGTACTCTTTTTCCTATTTGGAACCAGTCTGTTGTTCCATGTCCAGTTCTAACTGTTGCTTCCTGACCTGCATATAGGTTTCTCAAGAGGCAGGTCAGGTGGTCTGGTATTCCCATCTCTTTCAGAATTTCGCACAGTTTATTGTGATCCACACAGTCAAAGGCTTTGGCATAGTCAATAAAGCAGAAATAGATGTTTTTCTGGAACTCTCTTGCTTTTCCCATGATCCAGTGGATGTTGGCAATTTGATCTCTGGTTCCTCTGCCTTTTCTAAAACCAGCTTGAACATCTGGAAGTTCACGGTTCACATATTGCTGAAGCCTGGCTTGGAGAATTTTGAGCATTACCTTACTAGCGTGTGAGATGAGTGCAATTGTGCAGTAGTTTGAGCATTCTTTGGCATTGCCTTTCTTTGGGATTGGAATGAAAACTGACCTTTTCCAGTCCTATGGCCACTGCTGAGTTTTCCAAATTTGCTGGCATATTGAGTGCAGCACTTTCACAGCATCATCTTTCAGGATTTGGAATAGCTCAACTGGAATTCCATCACCTCCACTAGCTTTGTTCATAGTGATGCTTTCTAAGGCCCACTTGACTTCACATTACAGGATGTCTGGCTCTAGGTCAGTGATCACACCATCGTGATTATCTGGGTTGTGAAGATCTTTTTTGTACAGTTTTCTGTGTATTCTTACCATCTCTTCTTAATATCTTCTGCTTCTGTTAGGTCCATACCATTTCTGTCCTTCATCGAGCCCATCTTTGCATGAAATGTCCCCTTGGTATCTCTAATGTTCTTGAAGAGATCTCTAGTCTTTCCCATTCTGTTGTTTTTCTCTATTTCTTTGCATTGATCACTGAGGAAGGCTTTCTTATCTCTCCTTGCTATTCTTTGGAACTCTCCATTCAGATGCTTATATCTTTCCTTTTCTCCTTTGCTTTTCACTTCTCTTCTTTTCACAGCTATTTGTAAGGTCTCCTCTGACAGCATTTTGCTTTTTTGCATTTCTTTTTCATGGGGATGGTCTTGATCCCTGTCTCCTGTACAATGTCACGAACCTCCATCCATAGTTCATCAGGCACTGTGTCTATCAGATCTAGTCCCTTAAATCTATTTCTCACTTCCACTGTATAATCATAAGGGATTTGATTTAGGTCATACCTGAATGGTCTAGTGGTTTTCCCTACTTTCTTCAATTTCAGTCTGAATTTGGCAATAAGAAGTTCATGATCTGAGCCACTGTCAGCTCCTGGCCTTGTTTTTGCTGACTGTATAGAGCTTCTCCATCTTTGGCTGCAAAGAATAATCAATCTGATTTTGGTGTTGACCATATGTTGATGTCCATGTGTAGAGTCTTCTCTTGTGTTGTTGGAAGAAGGTGTTTGCTATGACCAGTGCGTTCTCTTGGCAAAACTCTATTAGGCTTTGCCCTGCTTCATTCTGTACTCCAAGGCCAAATTTGCCTGTTACTCCAGGTGTTTCTTGACTTCCTACTTTTGCATTCCAGTCCCCTATAATGAAAGGACATCTTTTTCGGGTGTTCGTTCTAGCAGGTCTGATAGGTCTTCATAGATCCGTTCAGCTTCTTCAGCATTACTGGTTGGGGCATAGACTTGGATTACCATGATATTGAATGGTTTGCCTTGGAAACGAACAGAGTTCATTCTGTCGTTTTTGAGATTGCATCCAAGTACTGCATTTCGGACTCTTTTGTTGACCATGATGGCCACTCCATTTCTTCTGAGGGATTCCTGTCCGCAGTAGTAGATATAATGGTCATCTGAGTTAAATTCACCCATTCCAGTCCATTTCAGTTCGCTGATTCCTAGAATGTCGACATTCACTCTTGCCATCTCTTGTTTGATCACTTCCAATTTGCCTTGATTCATGGACCTGACATTCCAGGTTCCTATGCAATATTGCTCTTTACAGCATTGGACCTTGCTTCTATCACCAGTCACATCCACAGCTGGGTATTCTTTTTGCTTTGGCTCCATCCCTTCATTCTTTCTAGAGTTATTTCTCCGCTGATCTCCAGTAGCATATTGGGCACCTACTGACCTGGGGAGTTCCTCTTTCAGTATCCTATCATTTTGCCTTTTCATACTGTTCATAGGGTTCTCAAGGCAAAAATACTGAAGTGGTTTGCCATTCCCTTCTCCAGGGGGAGAAAGGAATGTATATATGTGTATGTGTGTGTATATATATATGTGTGTGTGTGTGTGTGTGTGTATACATATGTAATATATGTATATGCATATGTCATATATATGTGTGTGTGTATATATATATATATATATATAAATATAAATCTGAGTGGTTGTTTAAGACAAAGGTGATTAAAGTGTTAATGTGAAAAGGTGCAGATTCAACAATCCAATGTGGTACATTTGCCTTTAGGCACACTTCAGTTCCATAACTTAGCAGGGACAAATTTATTTTTGTAGTAATGCATGGAGAATTTAAGGCTGGGTGTTTATATTTATAGCAGCTGCAGAAAACAATAAAAGCAATTGAGTGAAGCAGGTGGAATACACTCTCCTTTGATGGAAGAACAATCCTCAGTCTTGAAGCAGCATGAAGCATTTTCAAGTTATTACAGAATCTTTTATGCCTGGAGTATAAAGCCTGGGGTCTCTTGCAATTCCGGTTTTCAAATCTGACCTTAGAAGAGGAGGCATGTAAGTGCTCTAATGTGTACCCTCCCAATGTATAGGCTGAACTCACTCCCAGGCTCCCAGAATGTAACTGTGTTTAGAGATTAAGTCTTTGAACAGGCATTAAGTTAAAATAGGCGGCTGGAACTGTCCCTCATTCAATGTGGTGTCTGTGTAAGACAAAATGTGAGCACAGAGCAACACAGGGATGTGTGTACACAGAGGAAAGATCATGGGAGGCACTGCAAGAGACTTACGTATTCAAAGACAAGAAACCATGCCTGCCGGCACCTTGATCTTAGACACCTGGCCTCCAGAACCAGGAGAACTTAGTGGATGGTGGTTTCAACCATTCAGTCTCTAGTATTTTGCTATGGAGGTCCTAGCAAACCAGGATGGGGCATCAAGTGATTCCTCACTGCTCATTCCGGCACTGCCATTATCTTAGTTCATGGTGATGGTTTTGTATTGACTCCAATCCTCAGTAAACTATGTACTTAAATTAGGTACTCCCCTTCCCCACCTTGTATTGCTTCATTTTTGCTCTTGTGATTAGATATTTTCTGCCTGACCAGACTGTCTAAAACTCCAGGTCACTATGTCTATCATGGGCTTCAGTAGCAAAAATCAACATGTACTGCTATACTGACAATATGAGGGTCAAACTGATACTAAATTCAAAGTTTACACACAAAAGTGTTCCTTTTGCCTCAGATAAAATGAAGGGATTATTCCGCAACAGAAGTCCAAAACAAGTAAGCTAGGAAAAGCTGTGGCCTCAATGTAGCCTTTAAAGGATGTTTAAAGACAGCTTAGATTTTATCATCTAAAAAAGAAAGGGTGCAAATGCCTGAAGCTATAAACCGTAAAAGATTGTTTAAGATGTAAGAAATTAAAAATGAGCTGTTCTACATGGTCTCCCGTGCAATAAACAGGGCAAAGGTACCTGGATAAACATCTCTAGCCTTAGGCTGAGAGGCATGAAGTCAAAATTAGCACCTATTACATTCCAATAATATTGAAGGGAAGGACTTGGAACAACTGGAGGATGGGAAAGAAATTAAACAAGCATATGATCACAAAAGCAAACTGTTAACCTGTATTTGGTTTGCTCTAAACACTGCTTGGAAAACTCCTACTCATCCTTCAACTCCCTAGATCTTAGGTCCTCTCCTATGTAAAACCTTTTCAAACACCCAGGAAGTCCTCTGTGCATACTTCAAATGTAGCATTTATCAGATTATATAGTAACTGTTGCTCTGTTCAATTAAAATTAAAACATTAACTTAAGATATACTGATGTATATCTTAGATTACTTAGATAACTTAGATTACTAAGAAAGATAATTCAGTGGTACAATTCTTTCCTGTCACATAGAATTTCAGTTTATACTTAGTGAAATAGCCCTTTTAAACTTGTTTAAATAAAAATTCTTTATGGCATGTTACTCTGGTCATACACAGAAAAATAAAATTACTAGCAAATTTTGAGTAAATAATTCCCATAACTTCTTTTTACTCAGAGTTTAAGTTCTTAATCTCTTTTCGAATCAGAGTTGTAGATATTTTTTATTTTTCTCATACAACTGTACACTCTGAGCCATAGGGAAGATATGTGATACCTATTTCTAAAATCAGTGCTTCCCTGTTATGTCTGGAATTATCCTCCAAACCTCTGGAGTTGGTCTGTAAAGTTGTGTGCCCTTGCACAGACTATAATTATGTCACAATTTCCACTTGCCTAATAATGACTGTAATATTCAAAGATGGTGAAATAAAAAGAATGTGTGCCTTAGAAACAACTAAATATAATAATGACATTCTCTTGATTTTCCACTATCTGTTTTATTATTCTGTGTCCTCAGAACAAAGGGAGAAAGTTCTGGATACTCATGTATCCCAGTCCCCATGGGAACTTGGCCTGTGCTTTCATAATTAGTGCCTAATTTTCTGAAAGAACATGAAACAAATTTAAAAGGACTGTTGTTCAGCCGCTAAATGATCTCCAAATCTGTGTGACCACGTGCACCGCAGCCAGGCTTCCTATCTCCCAGAGTTTGCTCAGACTCATGCCCACTGAGTCAGTGATGCCATCCAACCATCTCATCTTCCGTCACCCCCTTCTCCTCCTGCCTTCAATCCTTCCCAGCATCAGGGGCTTTTCCAATGAGTCGACTCTTTGCATCAGGTGCCCAAAGTATTGCCCCTTCAGCTTGAGCACTGGCCCTGCCACAGACCAGGGGGTGGGGATGGTTTCAAGATGATTGAAATGCATTACATTTATTGGGCACTTTATTTCTATTATTATTACAGCAGCTCCACCTCAGGTCATCAGGCATTAGATCCAGGAGGTTGAAGAGCCCTGCCTTTGAGAGCCATTTCCCTGATTTCCTCTTTACAAAGACTTGTCCGTTCCTCTCACTTCAGCTCTCCCAATCCTAAGCAAACGAATTCCTCTCTTTTCCATCTTTCTACCTCAAATGACAGTTGTAGCACGTGTGCATATATCTCATTATTACTGATCTTTCAAGTCAATGACTGAGTCAACTTCGTCTTTGCATTTCCCACCACCCAAGGGCTAAAGCCAGCAGGCACTCTGAGCACTGTTGAATGCTGTTCAAATGAATAAACCAGTGGATTTGCTTCATCCTTTAGGGAATGGTTAAAATCAAAATGTATTACATGACACGATGCAATGCTATACAATAGCTAAAAGGAATAAATAGACTTCAAACACTTAATGTTATACATGTAAAATGTGTGGGTAGTAGTTGCCTGGGGCCCAGGGAGGGACAAGTCTGAAGGTGGTTATCCTCCACAAGGATTTTTGCTTTTTCTCTTTCTTTTCATTTAAAAAATAAATAATACTAAAAGCAACTATATTTGGCAAAACTAATACAATTATGTAAAGTTTAAAAATAATATAAAATTTAAATAAATAAATAAATAAAAGCAACTTGCTTGTTAATTCAGCATGGTAGGAGCATAGGTGTTTGTTAGATTATTCTTTATGCTTCCTGTAGCATTTTAAAATTTAAAATAAAGAAACATTTTTCAACTTTTGAATGCATAGGAGATCTTTTCTATTTCATTAACTGGATATGAAGGAAAAGCTTCATTGTGACGTTCTATTATTCAATGGTTTCAAGTCTAGCATCATCATATATGTGTATGTGTATTGATTATCTTTGATTAGACTTTCAGCCACATGCAATTCTGTCTCTATAGCCTCAGCGCCTAGATCTTTGGCCACAACCTAGGCTCTCAAATACTGTTGAATAAATGAAACAGCATACTGACCATTCTGTGTATCCATCAACCTTTTAAAGATATTATCTCATCAACTTAGTTCTTGGAATTAATCTTTAGTGAAATTCCTCCACTTACTTTGAACAGTAAATCAACGAATGCACTCCAGAAATTACACGCAGGTTTGTTGGAGTGGAAACGTGCAGTTTTCTGCATAGAGAAGGGGAAGCAGTAAAAAGGATGCTGGGAAATGGTAATGGTGAAAGGCATCAGAGGATGTCGATAGTGGCTGGAACAAAGGGACAAAACAAAGGGACACAGGAAGGAAACAGAGAGAGAGCTGGGTGGCGATGACGACCTGGTTTATTATTACCATGACAATATAACAATAACTCTAGACCCCGGACTGCCACGTATTGGGTATTTTCTAAGAGCCAAGAACTATGATGGACTCTTTACATATGGTAACTTAGTTTTCAAGTTAGTATCCCAATATTGTACACATGCATAAAACTCAGATGGTTCTCTTACTAAAGATTATAGAGACAGTGCCCTGGAAGAGGGCATGGCAATCCACTCCAGTATTCTCCTCTGGAGAATCCCATGGATAGAGGAGTCTGGTGGGCTACCATCCATGGGGTCAGAAAGAGTCAGACACGACTGAGCAGCTAAGCACGGCACACAGAGATAATGGCAGAAAGAGCATCAAACCATGATCTGTTGTAGTCCAGAGTGCCAGTTCTTAGTCACTATATAACTGCTGCATTTAATTGCCTTTTCTTTCTCCTCCCTGATCATCACGAACATCTCCACGATGGCTTACTCCATCAGTTTTATTGGATTCGCCAGGCCAAATTTATAGGGCTAAAGACTTATAGGGGCAGTGGAGCCTTATTAATCAGTACTCTCCTCATGTGATGTATGACCAGACACCCATTTGCATTAAGCTGTCCACCCACACCAGCTACTATTTTCCAGAAACTACGTAAAGCATGCAGTTCCTTGGAGAGTGATTCACTCTTACAAGTACCTAAGGGGGTTTTCTCACTACCAGGGAAGGAGTAAGGCAGGGAAGGGCTTCCTACCCTAGATTCAAAACCCAACCTGGTGATCCTGCACTTCCTTGGGGATGCCATTAAAAGTTAATTCTCCCATCCCACCCCATTGTTTCCCAAGCTATGATCCAAATTTCAACATTGCTAGAAATGATCAATACAGAGACAAAAGTATAATTTTTCAAGGAGATGGAATGGAATCTCCCGGACCATTTATACCTATCAGTTGAAAAATATCTATCTTGGCAACTTCAAGCATTGGTAAAAGTCAGTTGGTTCATCCCTCCCACCCCAGGGCCTCTGCTCTGTCATTAATGTCTTATTCATCAGATTCTGTAAAACAAACAAACAAACAACAACAACAACAGGAAAAACAAAACAAAACAAAAAACAGAAGCAATGAAAAGAAGCTTTAAAAAAAGAAAGGCAAGGCAAGGAAAGGAAGGGTTGAAAAGAAGAAAGAGCATAAAAAAGAGTAGAGAAGAAGAAAAACAGGAAGGAAGGCCTTCATGAATTCCTTCCTGTTGACAAAGTTTCTACAATGAGAATCTTTTGTGGGATGAATTAACAACATCCTTCATTTAGTACAGAAGGATGCTGGAAGAAAGCAAGCTTGGTTGGAAACAAACACCAACTACATCAGTTTGTTCTCTCTATAGCTTCTCTTTTGTTTTGTTTCCATTAAAAAGGCATATCCAGTACATGAAACACTTGGGAAATATACATAATCAAGAGTTTCAGAAAAAGGATAATGCTTCAATAACAATGACCCAATAGCACCCTCCTTTCCAGGATGCTGAGACTTAGACTAGCAAAACTGCGTGTCCACAGTCATTCAATTCCAAGGTGTTTAATTTTTACTGTAGAGTCAGAATTAATCTTCACAGAATTTTTTCTCTTAAAGTGTCCTTATTTTTGTCGCTAAGTTTGTTAATTTCCAAGTGTACCCACTCTCTCTTCCCTTGTCCCCTTTCCTTCAACTTGAGTAAAAGCCAAAAATTCACATCAGAGGATAGTCTCAAGTGTAGGTGTAGGAAGAGACAGCTGGGTCAACCAGATTTCAGCACAGCCACTTACAATTTTAAGACCTGGTGTTCCACTTCCCTGGTATGTGTACACAGTGGTACACATCCAGAATCACAAAGCTCATTGGCATTAAATTCTACAGGAGGATGTCACTTACAGTCACTACACTTAGCTGTATGATACTGGGCAACTTGTTTCATCTAAGTGAGCCTCAGGGTTCTCACCTAATAAACGGCAGAAAAAAAGTTTTGAGAGCTGCTTTTAGAAAAAGGTCACTCAAGTCAAGGGTGTGCTGGTAAACGCTTAACAACTGTTTCTCTGGGTGGGTCGGGGAAGGCCCCGATTTGCAGTGTTTACCTATTTCTGTGGTGTAAACAGTTCACCAACTCTGTTTTCAAACTACAGACACTATGCCATTGAACACTGCAAGAGAAAAGATACAGTGAGCTGACCGGAGAACATTCCAGCACACCGATGACTCCGTCTATCTATAGATAATGGCACAGACTTTACATATTTCACCTAAGCTGAAGCTTTTCTCTTCTCTCTGCACATCTCTTTCCTTCTCATAATTCAAAACTCAGCCTCACATCCACTTCTTCCATCAGCATTTCCAAGATCATTTACATCAAAATCAATTCTCTCATCATCTCTCTGATGGCCCAGCATATAAAGAATCCACCTGCAATTAAGGAGACACAGGTTTGATGTCTGGGTCGGGAAGATCCCCTGAAGGAAATGGCAACCCACTCCAGTATTCTTGCCTGAAAAATCCCATGTACAGAGGAGCCTGGTGGGCTACAATCTAAAGGGTCACAAAGAGTCGGACGCAACTGAATGACTGAGCACACACATCGCACATCTCATTTCTACTCATGATTCACGACTCAGCCTTACAGCCACCTCTTCCATCAGCATTTCCAAGATTATTCACATCTGAATCAATTCTTTCATTATCATATCTCTAGTTAACACTTTCTCTATTTTTCCTATATTTATTAGTTGTGGACAAGTCTATCTTTCCTGTTTCCCCTCTCCTAGCACATATCATAGTCTCCACGCTGATAGTGCATAGCAAAATCCCCTTAACATAGTAGGGGTTTGATTAGTGTCCATTGAATAAATAAGTAACTAAACTACTGAGTTGGATTAAAAGTTTGTTCTGGTTTTTCCACAAGATCTTAAAAACCTGATCAAACATTTTTGGCCAACCCAGTACTTTGAAAAAGCATGACAAAGTCTCATCAAGAAGCATTTTTCCCCCAAAGGACTGAAAACTCTTTGAAGACAGGACAGTGTTTAATTTCTCTTTAAACTCTTTATTTGAAGAATTTAAATAAAGAATCTGGTACTTCATTTGTGCCAGATGAAAGTTTTAGAACTAGAGTGAACTGAACCAGAGCAATGGAATTTCCAAAGTGGCTGATGCAGGTGTTACTCATAGAATCGGGGCACGAGGGGCCCCATTGGCACCAGGTTCCAACTGACCTCTAGGATTTCAGTGCACTGTGCTTCTTCTGCCTCAGAGCTGTCTATGAAACCTGGATTTGCCACAGGGTGTCACATCGGCAACACTAGTGAGCCGTAGTTATCACTAGATGGCAAGACAGGACCACCGAAAGAGCTTCGAGAGGCACCCAGGCTCCCAGCAGGGAAGCCAAACACGGGGGAACGAAGGACAGCATCCTTCTTCAGCGCTGTAGCTGTGAACAGAAGTAATCAGGCTGCCAGCTGGAAAGGCAGAGGGTACCTGACACACACATGAAATGTTAGACTGGATGCAAAATGCTGAAAAGGTGAGTGGAAGGTACAAGCCCAGAAGAACTAGGACCAGGGCTTGACATTCCCAAGAGGCAGACAGGTAAAATGGAAAACCATGTCTGGTCTTATCATGGATGACATGCTCTCAGCAGCCTGTCACATTCAGGAGAGCGAGTCAGAATTGGGAGTTGCTATTTTTGACCATATATGGAATTACATTTTTTAGAAATGAGTACATGTAAAATGCAGAAATTACACTGATACTTTCTTAGAAACTTCAAAAGGCACTTCAGGATGATTACAAAGCTCATTTATGATTACGCATTAGGGATAAAACAGTGCATGCCAATTTACTCTGTGCCCAGTTAGAGCACAGGCTCTGAGACGTGAATGGCTTGGCCAAGGCCCCGCAAGCTAGTACCTGGCAGATCAAACACAGAATGACGCCAAATCTCCTGCACCTTTTGGCTACGTCATCATGTAAGCTAAAGCAAAACCAGGACTCTACAATAATGCTTTAGCTTTGTCTTGTGTAGGGCTTCTCTGGTGGCTCAGACAGTAAAGAATCCGCCTGCAATGCAGGGGACCCACTTCCAATCCCTGGGTTGGGAAGATCCCTTGGAGAAGGGAATGGATACCCACTCCAGTCTTCTTGCCTGGAGAATCCCATGGACAGAGGAGTCTGGCAGGTTATAGTCCATGGGGTCACAAAGAGCCAGACACGACTGAGCGATTAACACTTTTATCTTACGTGGCTTACAAAAATCTGAAAGGGATTCCACTTAATGTCAAGACTTAGCTTCCAAAGGTACATACTTTGAGGAATAACACTGACATAGACAGAGAAGTTCTCGGAATTGACCTTAAACAGGAAGGTCTATTATAGTCAAGCCCCACATATCTAAAATAGTATTGGTATTTCAGTTAAGGATCCAAAAATGATGGACAGAGGTAAATTTTCCTGGTTGGAGCTCACTCTCTGTTAGAACCTCACTGAACACTCGGATCTGCCTGCTCTTGATCTGGCAGACTACCTGGTAGATGGATGCTTAGGGTAGAAATCAAGAATGAAAAGATGACAACGAATGGCGCTTATTCTTTATGAGGTCTGTGATGCACCTGGGGTTTTCTTTTCACCTTGTTTGAAATAGGACCAGGGGAAAATGTTATCCCTCACGGACAACCTTTTATTTTACCCCATGACTTTCCCATTTCTTTTGCTTCTATGTGTGCTGTTATTTTTTTAAACTTTCAAATCCAGTAATGATCACCACAGGCCATTTTTGAGAGAAAATTATAAAACTTTATAGGACTCTTCTGATTTCCTAAAGGGAATCAACCCTAAATAGTCATTGGAAGTACTAGTGCTGAAGCTGAAGCTCCAGTACTCTGGCCACCTGATGCGAAGAGCTGACTCACTAGGAAAAATGCTGATCCGGGGAAAGACTGAAGGCAACAGGAGGAGGGGGTGGCAGAGGTTGAGATGGTTGGATGGCATCACTGACTCAATGGACATGAATCTGAACAAACTCCAGGAGATAGTGAAAGAAAGAGGAGACTGGAATGCTGGAGTCTATGGGGTCTCAAAGAGTTGGACATGACTTAGTGACTGAATAACAACACCTCTTCTGGGCATAATACAAATAAAGCACAAGCCAAAGATGGCTGTGAAAGCAAGAACAGCTCGTAGTTATGAGTGGCAGAATACAATTTAACAAGCCTAGAACATCCCACAGCCATTCTAGGCTCAGAGTGGTGATTTCATTCACAGAAATCTAGGCTATTTGCAGTATCCTGTTTTAGGGGCTGCAAGATACTCGGGTTTAAAGAACACTGCCTTTTACCACACTGCTGCTGCTGCTGCTGCTAAGTCGCTTCAGTCGTGTCCAACTCTGTGCGACCCCATAGACAGCAGCCCACCAGGCTCCCCCATCCCTGGGATTCTCCAGGCAAGAACACTGGAGTGGGTTGCCATTACCACACTAGGGCTCATCTAAATCTAAATCAAAATCTTACCAACCCAGATCTCATTCGTACACACTCGAAAGCAAAACTCAGACACAGTATCTCAAGAAAAGTCCATGTAAGTACAAAATCAATGGATAAATCATACTTTTATAAAAATAAACAACAATAATACCAACCCAGGTCTCATCTGTACACATCCAAAAGCAAACCTCAGACAAAATGCCTCAAGAAAACTCAATATAATGCAAAAATCAATGGATAAATCATCTTTTTATAAAAATAAACAAGAACAACAACAAAGTACTTCCTTTTGCTTTTTGTCTAAATAGAAGCTAAAATTATATTCAAAAGAGACATACTTCCTTCGCAAATCTTCCATATATTGGGTCAATGCTAATAAGTATGGTTTTTGGACCAGTCTGTCAAGCAATGCTCTCAACCAAATTCTACTGTTATTTATCCTAATTTTCAGTGGAAATGGACACTTAACCAGTTCACAGCCTTTTGCTGTGCTCACAAGCCCAGAGAATTGATACTGATTCAGCACAAGGACATCCAGACATGCTCAAGTGCTCAGGTAGGTACCCAACATTTCCCCTTAGCAAAGCCTGAATGGATACAAACTATGATCCCAGTATATTCTCCAGCAAATACCTTCCTGGAAAACACATGTTATACTATTCCTTGTGATTTATTTCCTGTCCTCTCCCCTCTTCTTTGACATGCTCAAAAAATCATATACTTTTAGAGAAAAAAAATCAAGTGTAACATTTTTTTCCCCCACTATAAACCTCCTCTGCATTATTCTCCCTGTTTTAGTGCAAGAAAGATACTTGATCCTTGTCAGGACCAACACGAGAGAGGCGTGGGCCATCCCCAGAGATGCAAGGGGGAAACGCCCAACCTGTTGGAGAGGAGAACCCTCTTCTTCTGCCCTCACGTCTTGTTTTTTCACCTTCCTCTTGGTGGGAGAGAGGGTAGGTAGGCAATTACCAAAGGCTCCGATTCATGTTCAACTTTGCAAGGAGAGAAAAAGGATTGGGGTCAAGGTCATGGCCTGGTCTTCCTACTTCTTATTTCTTCTATCTCCGAACCATTCTTCAACTACTAAGGAGTGGACGTCTCTTCTTTGGAGGACTGGGGTCTGGGGACTATCATTACCTGGCGATTAGGATTTTAGAAACTACACTTTCAGGAAGAAAAGGAAGATCTTAGCACAAACATCATGTAGGTCGGTTTTAATGAGTCTTGCCAAGAAAGAGGAATTACCTCAAACTCCAAAATTTCATAAGTTCTTCTACCCTGCTTCTCTCACCCTTTGAGAATAAAAATCCAGGGAAAATGTTAAGTGAGGTATTTTCTGACTCCAAAATCAAAAAAGTTTCCTTGAGAAGGTCAGCTATTAAGCCTCCCAGGGCACCGGTGGTAACTGGGTCAACAGCTTGAAAATTTGGCAGGCAGGAAATCTTCCCGTCTGAATCTTCTCAGCCCAGGCGTTTCTTCTCAAATTATAACCCAACAGTGAGGCTGTGTCAAATGCTCTAGAGACATTGATTTTTCCCCCTTTTAAGAGGCTTTCCGTCCACTCATAAAACATCTCGCTTTTCTCTTTACAAGGAAGTTTCCTTCAGCTGTTTATAGGACACATTCATTTGAGGGGTTTAGATAGGTAGCCGTTTCCAATTTCAGACTGAGTAATTTCAACTCTCTTCTCCTCAAAGAAATACAGCTTGAGGAAAGTACACTCTCAAGAACTTTATTAAAATTCAGGATTTTTTTTCTCAAGTACAAAAATTGAGAAAAAAAAACAAGCAAGACATATTTGTGAGGTGCCATACTTGTACTTGAGCCTCCCAGGCGGTGTCGTGGTAAAGAAACTGTTTGCCAACGCAGGAGATGAAAGAGATTCAGGTTCCATCTCTGGGCAGGAACATCCACTGGAGTAGGAAATGGCAACCCACTCCAGTATTCTTGCTTGGAAAATCCCACGGACAGAGGAGCCTGGCCCACTCTATGGGATCGCAAAGAATCGGACATGAAGGCGCACACACACAGATTTGTACCTAGGGTATTACTTTGATTTCTGAGGAAAGCAGCGCATGACAGCAATGGGCTTTGCCCAGAGGGAGTTTCAATCTAGTTAAGAATTAGCACATGGAACATGAGAGCAGCAAGGTCAAGGTCTCATTGACTTTTATTCTTTTTTGTAGTCAGAATGGAATATGAATCAGGAGGAGACATCTATGTGGAAATAGGGAAGAAAACATTACACTGGCTACATGAAAGAGTAGTTACCCTTATAAATGTATTGCCTCTACTTAAAAAGAATCAACTTATCTTCTAATGTTAATCTCCTAGTAATTTTATACTATATCATAGAGTGGGTATATTCAATTTGTCCATCTATTTTACCATAATGCCTTTGGGTTTGTATTTTGAGAGAGTACATCGAGCATCTTTTCAGTGACTCACTTCCTAGCACAGTGCTATGTCGGGAGAGGATTGTTCATATTTTTTAATAGTAGTGGAAAACTGCCCTCTATCAAAGGGCTGTTTTGAACCTATGGAGAGTTTTACTTGCAGAGGTTTTTGAGCTTCTTGGAGAGAAGTGTTATCTGAATCAAAACCTGTGAAAAGAATAGCTGTAACATTTTCCTACAGTGAGAAACTATTGTGTTGTTAAACAGTTTCTAAAGGGAAGAGTGTTCTAGACATTATTTGCTAACTTTAGGGGAACAAGACAAATAAAATTGCAAGGAATCACTGAAATAATACAATCTCCAAAAGGGTAGAGAAGATAATGTATTAATAATTTTCATGGCCCCAATGTTATAAGAATAGTAAGAGTAATGTCAAGAGACATTTAATAGAGCTCAATCCTACACTTTACTATAGAATCGAATTACTGGAGTAGCTTCCAATTGAGATAGATAATTGTGCCATGCTGTATTATGTTCCCATTCTAAGGGTATAGCAAAAAAAAAAACAGTCATACAAGTTTCAAAGGCTTAATGTCCCCAGCTCTGTAGTGAAGAATGGAAAGAGAAGTGAGAAATCATCCTTTAGCAGATCAGGATGTCAAGGGAACAAGACAGGAAGAAATGAAATAAATTTTCCACGTCTCCACCATTAAATTATGCTGTTAAATAAAACTAATCCTTCACTATAATTTAATCTATAATAATGATTATCATTACAGTGCTGAAAATGAACATTCAGCCTTCAAAGAAACATCAAAGTAATTCAGGTTTTTAAGGTTTTTTTCATGTTTGCTATGTATTTTTGAGTTATTTTTTTCCATACACATGCTAATATTTCTTTCTGAAATTCAAATGATAATAGCTGAGTCCCATTTCCCCACCATAGGATGTATGTAACTTTCTATGAATATTAATATTTTTTCAAATACTTTTTTAAACCAGAGTCATTAATATGATAATACTTTGGTAATGAATTTACAAAAATTCCATACAAATACTACATGTGCTAATACAATGAAATACTGTGGAAATAATATGCATAATGCATTAGGCTTTGTTACAGATGCCTGCCAAAAATAGTGTTTGGCAAACAGTAGCTTGCTTGAAAAATGCCTAACCGATTAAAATTTATTGCTGCTGATAGACCCAGGGCAAACACGCAACGATCTTTGCTATTCATGCCCTGGCAGACACATCAGTTCACTGACTGCTCAGATTATCTCTGAAAGTTTCTGGACATCACAAAAATTAAGGAAGACGCTTAATGAGATGTTTAATGCTGGGGAGAGTGACTCCTCTGAACAAAGGAATCCCCCATGTACTGCAGTTTCATCTCCATGGATGCCACTCCTAGCAAAGGGTCCCAGCTCCATCCAGCAGCTATGGGCAGGGCTGATCTGTGTGCCTTCTGTGTTCAGTCTCCCTTGCCACAGATAGTTGCTTTTGAAAGAGGGAAGCTGTGCTAGCATTAAAGCATTCTCTTCTCTCCACCGTATTCCCAGTTTGACGTCACCTAATGCCTTATTGGTTTGTGATTGCACTTTCCAACAGACATGGAATTCCTAGTGCTGTGAGTTACAGGGTGGGGAGAGGTGAGTCAGGGGCTATTCCATTTGCTGGAGGCATGTGGGGAAAGAGCTGAGCTCTGGGGCGGAGCTTTCCAAACACAGGAATGGCTATCTTTTTTAGAAACTATAATTTGACAGCGAAACCACTGACTATTGTTGCCAGTGAACCAAGATTCATTCGATGGCTAAAAGATGACAAGTCTGTCAGTTTTCTGAGATCTTTAGCATTCTTGGGGTCTTTGAATTCATTTAATTTAGCTCCATCACTTTATAGATGGGCAAATGATGGTGCAGAAAGGGGAGCTGATAGACCGACTGAGGGGACATAGCTAATAAGCAGCAAAGATGACAATTCCTTATTCCTTGCCCAGGTCCTGTGGTGCTGGCTTTACTGAAGAAGAAAAAGGAAAAAAAGATGTGGCATCTCAGGTGCCAGCCCTCCTCCTCCTGCCCATGGGTACTGGTTATTCCTACAAAGGACTGGAGGAGAAAAGCTTCTGGATGGAGGATAAACAGAATGAATGGATGCTACTGATGAATCCCACATGGGATAAGCTCTCAAATATGTGTTAACTGCTTAGTTCTGAAAGAGTTCCTGAAAAGTGAAATTGAAATTCATCTCAGTTAAAATTTAGAAATGGGAAAGGGCAACAGAGACCTTTATGTTTAGCAGGAATAAAAGGAGAATTGCAATCAATCAGATACTTTTAGAAAAGTAAACAAGTTAGTAAAGAAGATTAGCCAATCTATAAAAATAAGCAGAAAACAGTTATAAGGATCATTAACAGAAGAGAACAAACAGGAGTGTGAAACCAAGGGCATGCTCACCATCAAAATGCAGATATTTAAGCTCTGAGAAGGCAGGGCGTGATGTATTCACTAAGAAGGATAACAGAAGGAGGGGGCAGCCAATAATGAAATGACTGATGAGTTCAATTTTAGTTTACTTTAAATTAACTGAAAACTACCTGAGTGGAAAAGGAACTTCAACTTTAAAGCAGTAGATGTTGAGCTGCTCTCTATATAGCAAAATAGGGAAATGCTGGCAGTGGCTACATTGATCGTCCAGCCTCAGTCAGGTTCTGTCTTTTTGTCCTGCGCACATCAATTTTCAATAAAATATCCAGGAGCCTGTGCAGTTATAAAACTTTACGTTTGTTCATTCAACACATTTGTTGATGGCTTACTCTGTGCGACCTCCTGCTAACTGATGAGGTAGTGCAACAAGCAGAAATGGATGCAGTCTCTGTTTTCTTGGAGTTTAGAATGTAGTTGGGGAAGTAGGGAGGGATTATGACAATACAATCCTGACAAATGTATACTTAAGCAATTGAGTAATTTGTTCTGAGAGGAACACAGGTCTCTGACAAGGTATGATCAAGACCAGCAGTAGAGCCTGTAATTTGGGGAAGACTCGCTAGAAAGATGGAGAAGGAAATGGCAACCCACTCCAATGTTCTTGCCTGGAGAATCCCAGGGATGGTGGAGCCTGGTGGGCTGCCATCTCTGGGGCCGCACAGAGTCAGACATGACTGAAGCGACTTAGCAGCAGCAGCATTAGAAGGAAAGATGCTGATGATGTTGACATGGGAAAGATGGCTGGGAGCCACAGGGTGGAGCTGGCATGGGAGATTCCTCTAGGGAAAACATGCAAAGGACTTGGATTGGAGTAAATGACTCCCTTAAGGTGGACGGGGCCTGATGGGGGATGTTTCCTCCATTTTCATGCCACTGTTGCAAGATTCAGCTTTCTAAGAAGAGACGATTGAGGACAATTTGAGGAGCATCTCAAATGCACTTGACCTCGCCGAGTCCTCCATTTGGTCAATCAATATAGTCAGACATTTTCCCAATTGAGGTGAAAGATCAGCAAATTTCAAAGCATAAACCAACTTACACTGAGTTGAAAAACAAGTCACCCAACCTGTCCTTCAGACAAATGGTGACAAAATTAGTAAAATTCAGCCTAAGCCTGGAAGCCACAGCGCAGGCAGGCCTGGGAAGACTTCCTGTTCTGAGAAAATTGGCCAGACAGCATTAGGAAAAAGGCTAGGCCCACAATAAGGTGAGCATTTTTCCCACTTAAGACTCCTTCAGTTACTAAGGCTGGGACACAAAAGAACAATATCCTATTCAAGTGGGAGCTGAGAAGGAGCAACTGGCTGTGCCAGGTGATGTCTTTCCTGGAAACGATCCATTTTCGAGACCTCTTATTCAAATAACCAATTTTATTTCTATTCTTTGTGCATCTACCCCCTAAGCTTCTTATTTTTTACTTTCTTTCTCTACTAGTCAAGCCTTTGGCCATCCCGTTGGCATGGGGAATGTTTAATATAAATACAATTAAATAGCAACTACACATTAGCAATAGTAAATGACAGAAAACAGGGCCCCAACTGTATTTATTTTTAAAGCATTGTATTCGAGCAAATATAATTCTCTCTCTCTCTATCCTCAAGCCAAAGTTTTTGTAGAAAAACACGCTTTCAAAGAGGTGCTGGAGGTTAATGGCTTAAGATGCCTGATAGATGTTAGGAGAAGGAGCCCTTGGGGTGAGGGTCTCTTCCCCAGAGTGAAGCTTGAAGAAGGATCAATTGAAAATGAAGAGCTAGAAATAGCATTCTAAGAGCACATGATCCAAACATGCAAAAGTTTCTAGAGTTCAGGCACATCTTGCAGGTATGTGTTTCTAGAATACTAGTCAGAAGGAACACTTCACAGGTCACTTGGAACATGAAGTAAATGGCCTTCTTAAAGTCATGGATGGGTGATTTTCCACGTACATATTAGTCAGCTCACATGAGTCAGAGAATACTGTGTGAGCATCACTTCCTGTAATGTCATCATCTTCTGGTCCAAGTCTGAACCTCTTGTAGCTTCTTTCTAGAGATACTCTAAGAATTAACTAAGCAGGGAGAATAGCAACTGTCCTCAGAAATTCATATTAAAATCTGACCTCCCCCCACAACAAAGTTCTGCCCAGAAGCCAGTAAACATCACCTCTGCTTTGTCTTCCTGGTGGCCTGCAATGCAGGAGACCTGGGTTCGATCCCTGGGTCAGGAAGATCCCCTGGAGAAGGGAATGGCTACCCACTCTAGTATCCTTGCCTGGAGAATTCCATGGACAGAAGAGCCTGGCAGGCTACAGTCCATGGGGCTACTCCATAAGAGTCAGACACAGCTGAGCGACTAACATGTTTATTTCAGTTAAGCAGCCCTAAATTTCATTCATTCTCTGGCATGATGACAATTACTATGTATATTACATTACAATAGAATGGAAAAGACTAGAGATCTCTTCAAGAAAATGAGAGACACCAAGGAATCATTTCATGCAAAGATGGGCACATTAAAGAACAGAAATGGTATGGACCTATAGAAGCAGAAGATATTAAGAAGAGGTGGCAAGAATACACAGAAGAACTGTACAAAACAGGTCTTCATGACCCAGATAACCATGATGGTGTGATCACTCACCTACTGCCAGACATCCTGGAATGCAAAGTCAAGTGGGCCTTAGGAAGCATCACTACAAACAAAGCTAGTGGAGGTGATGAATACCAGTTGAGCTATTTTAAATCCTAAATGATGATGCTGTGAAAGTGCTGCACTCAACATGCCAGAAAATTTGGAAAATTCAGCAGTGGCCACAGGACTGGAAAAGGTCAGTTTGCATTCCAGTCTCAAAGAAAGGCAACATCAAAGAATGTTCAAATTAATGCACAATTGCACTCATCTCACATGCTAGCAAAGTAATGCTCAAAATTCTCCAAGCCAGGCTTCAACAGTACATGAACTGTGAACTTCCAGATGTTCAAGCTGGTTTTAGAAAAGGCAGAGGAACCAGAGATCAAATTAGCAAGATCTGTTGGATCATCAAAAAAAGCAAGAGAGTTCCAGAAAAGTATTTACTTCTGCTTTATTGACTATGCCAAAGACTTTGACTGTGTGGATTGCAACAAACTTTAGAAAATTCTTTTTTTTTTTTTTAATTTTATTTTATTTTTAAACTTTACATAATTGTATTAGTTTTGCCAAATATCAAAATGAATCCGCCACAGGTATACATGTGTTCCCCATCCTAAACCCTCCTCCCTCCTCCCTCCCCATACCATCCCTCTGGGTCGTCCCAGTGCACTAGCCCCAAGCATCCAGTATCATGCATCGAACCTGGACTGGCAACTCATTTCTTACATAATATTTTACATGTTTCAATGTCATTCTCTCAAATCTTCCCACCCTCTCCCTCTCCCACTTAGGGAATACCAGACATCTGACCTGCCTCCTGAGAAATCTGTATGCAAGTCAAGAAGCAACAGTTAGAACTGGACATGAAACAACAGACTGGTTCCAAATCGGGAAAGGGGTACATCAAGGCTTTATTTTGTCACCCTGCTTATTTAACTTATACACAGAGTACATCATGTCAAATGCTGGGCTGGATGAAACACAAGCTGGAATCAAGATTTCTGGGAGAAATATCAATGATCTCAGATATGCAAATGACACCACCCTTACGGCAGGAAGCGAAGAAGAACTAAAGAGCCTCTTGATGAAAGTGAAAGAGGAGAGTGAAAAAGTTGGCTTAAAGCTCAACATTCAGAAAACGAAGATCATGGCATCCAGTCCCATCACTTCATGGCAAATAGATGGGGAAACAGTGACAGACACCATTTTCTTGGGCTCCAAAATCACTGCAGATGGTAACTGCAGCCATGAAATTAAAAGATGCTTGCTCCTTGGAAGAAAAGCTATGACCAACCTAGACAGCATATTAAAAAGCAGAGACATTACTTTGCCAACAAAGGTCCATCTTTTCAAAGCTATAGTTTTTCCAGTAGTCATGTATGGATGTGAGAGTTGGACTATAAAGAAAGCTGAACACTGAAGAATTGATGCTTTTGAACTGTGGTATTGGAGAAGACTCTTAAGGGTCCCTTGGACTGCAAGGAGATCAAACCGGTCAATTCTAAAGGAAATCATTTCTGAATACTCATTGGAAGGACTGATGCTGAATCTGAGACTCTAATGCTTAGGACACCTGATTTGAAGAAATGGGTCACTGGAAAAGATACTGATCCTGGGAAAGATTGAAAGCAGGAGGAGAAGGGGATGACAGAGGATGAGATGGTTGGATGGCATCACAAACTCAATGGACATGAGTTTGAGCAAGCTCCGGGAGTTGGTTATGGACTGGCATGCTACAGTCCATGGGGTCACAAAGAGTCAGACACAACTGTGCGACTGAACTGAACTGATGTTCCTTACTATATGCCAGACACTACATTTCATAACGGTATAGTTTTAATGAATCAGTCGCGTCCAATTCTTTGCAACCCCATGGACTGTAGCCCACCAGGCTCCTCTGTCCATGGGATTTCCCAGGCAAGAATCTTGGAGTGGTTTGCCATTCCCTTCTCCAGGGGATCTTCCAGACCCAGGGACTGAACCCAGGTCTTCTGCATTGCAAGCAGATTCTTTACTGTCTGAGCCTATTAAACTTCATATCAACCCTATTGTTATTCTCATTTACACCGAGGAAGTTGAGATTTAGTAAAATAAAGTCAGTTGCCTGAGACTGCATAGGCGCAGTCTGGAATCTAAGAGGAAATACTGAGGTTTTGCCTCATAACACTTCATACCTATCTTAGAATTATTCTAATTCTAAGGAATTTGATCCCCAGAACCCATAGCCTTTCCCTACCTTGGTGTATTAACCTCTTGAAGAAGTGACCTCTGGACTGCCCACTCATTCACTCTATGTCTCTCTTTGATTATAACTGGACAGGTTTCTACAAACATGTTTGAATAAGTATGTTTTTATTTCTATACATGTTTTAATTACATATTAAAGATGTTGCTCTTAGTCATTAATTTTTGAAATATTTTATCTGCGGTCTCTTCATTTGTGACGTTTCATCATTTGTGAGTCTCCTCCACCAAGCAACTGGTTACTGGGCTCTAACTGGCCTAGACCTTTTTACGGCCATATTTCCTTAGGAATTTAGGGACAGCTTTTTCAACTAACAATGACAGCAGCAAAATCTACAAGATCAAGAGCAATGTCTGAAGCTTACATGGCAAAGCCAACAGATTCAACAGTAGCTGAGTAGCTGTTTTTTCTTCCCCCTTTTAATGAAGAAGCTACAACAAATAAAACATTTCTACCACTGCTAAGGACAAGCTAAAAGAAATCACTGAGCATCACACAGATGGGCCAGTTTGCAAACTGTGTGTCACTGTCCTATGAAACCTCTGAAAAGTCCAGTTAACACAAATTTCTTCCAGTTCTTGAAAAGACAGAATTCTTTGGCTCCTGGCAGGCAAGCTTTCTCCTAGATCTGTTCTTTCTCATAGTACTATCACTGTGACTGCACTGATTTAAATATATTTCTTCAGTGACACAGCTGAAAACAAATGGCTTCAGAGAGTGAAGGGAAACCTTACCCAGTGTTTGGGACGTCAGCTATCGCCAACGCACTGGCACTGGTGCCCAAGAGACGGCCACACCCCACTCTCACCGATGCCCACTTTAGGTCAATGTCAACCTCAGCCACAGCTGCAGGGACACAACGCCAGGCAGCGACACAGAATCTGGAACAAAGGGGCTTCCGCTCAGACCGCCTCTACCGAAGAAAGGCCAGTTTCCACGACTAATACTGTTGTTTCGCTCCTTATTTTGCTTCTTGTAAAACCGCCAGGCCTCTCTCTTCTTCTGTTGGCCTCTGATCTCCCAGGATTCTGAAGCTTCCTTTTGGTAAATCAGGGCAAGTGGGGAGAGGGTGAGGATCATTTGGAAAAAAGACACAGTCACCAACTGCAATTGACCCAGAAGCCCACGTTATTAAAAAAAAGTCTGAGGTTCTGAATGACTATACGAGGGGGTCACTACAGATGAAGGCAAGTTCATCATAGGCACATCTTGGTAGCCAGATGCCTAGTTTACTGAGAAATAAATAAATAATATATATATTATATTATATATAGAGAGAAAGAGAGCACAAGTGAGTGAGTACAAGCAAGCAATATGGCCAGTAAGGCAATGACATATTTAAAAGAACATTTTGCTTACAATGTAACAGACATTGGGTAGTGGTCCCCTGGCCCATGACTGGTTTGCATAATCTTTTCCTAATAATGATCATAACTACATTTGGAATCTCATCTTAAAAGAAAGTTTTCAAGTATTTTAAATGTTTTATAAGCACAAGGGAAAGATCTCTGAAGATCCTGCTCTTTGGGAAAAAGGGAATTCTCCAAGGTCACCCTAATTGCAATGCTCTAATTTTAGGAAGGAGACAGAGCAAAAGACAAGATGCGAACCTTCCCTACATTTGAGACAATCTCAAATGTGAAGGCAGAGACCAAGAGTCGGAAAGGTTAAAGGCAAGTACCTTGTTTTAATTGGGAAGTTCCATAAGCACACCAAACACCTTAAGAGGCAAAGACATCAGATTATGCAGCACACCAAAGTTTTCTGAAGGAAAAGGAGAGGGTCAGAGGGAACAATGAACAGATGGGATGCCAGAGAGGCTGCTGAAATCCATAGGAAAGCAGGGAGTGAGTGACCTGGGGAAGCTGAGTATTGTTGGTGAGGGAATCGTGCGGAGGAGTGATCTCGAATGCATGGCAGGTGCACAATCAAACTTCAGCTCTGAGCCCAGAGAAGAATAATTGTGTATGAAGACCACTTTCTCTTCACTCCAAGGAAAGAGTCACTTTTCCTTCCTGTTTCTCAAGAATTAGTGAATTTTTTTTTTTTCCTTTACGGAAATAAGGAGGTTGTTCTCTGCAGGGCTAAACTGAGAAGCTCAAGCAAATAGTGCTGCTGACCTTATACAATAAAATAAGTGTGATACCTTCCCCACTGTATACATGACATATTATAAACCCACTGTGCTCCTGTTATAGTTTAGAAACCTGAGACTCAAGGAGAATCAGTAAATCCTTTTGATTGTCAGTGACTTGAAGGCTTTATTTTCTTGGGCTCCAAAATCACTGCAGAGGATGAGTGTGGCCATTAAAATTAAAAGACTCCTTGGAAGAAAAGCTATGACCAACCTAGACTGCATATTAAAAAGCAGAGACATTACTTTACCAACAAAGGTCCATATACTCAAAAGTATGGTTTTTCCAGTAGTCATGTATGGATGTGAGAGTTGGACCATAAAGAAAGCTAAGCACTGAAGAACTGATTCTTTTGAACCATAGTGTTGGAGAAGATTCTTGAGAGTCCCTTGGCCTGCAAGGAGATCCAACCAGTCCATCCTAAAGGAAATCAGCCCTGAATATTCATTGGAAGGACTATTGCTGAATAGTCCAATACTTTGGCCACCTGATGAGAAGAACTGACTCATTTGAAAAGACTCTGATGCTGGGAAAGATTGAGGGCAGCAAGAGAAAGGGACGACAGAGGATGAGATGGTTGGATGGCATTACCAACTCAATGGACATGAGTTTGAGTAAACGCCGGGAGTTGGTGATGGACAGGGAGGCCTGGCATGCTGCAGTCCATGGGGTTGCAAAGAGTTGGACATGACTGAGTGACTGAACTGAACTGACTTGAAGGCAGTGCTGACTTCGTGTGTATCCCCAGGTCCCTGGCACTGAACAGGCATCTTATTTATTTATTCCTGATGTTAACACAGCCCCCGCATCATTTCAGGCACCCTTCTGTGCGATCAAAACACAGCAGTAACCAAAACAGACCACGTCCTTACACATTCATGGACTTTAATTCTGGAGGAAGGAGATGGGCAATAGTTAAACAAAACCACAAAGCCTTTTACGCCTCCTCCCAAAAGGCTGGTTGTCCATGCTACCAAAATCCTGATATCAAGGATGGTACAAGGAAGGAAATTTACAGGTGAGAATATATACCAAAACCCTGAATATGAAGAAGTCAATCAAGGGCTACGAGATCCATTACAGTTTTTTATAGATGACCCTAGCTGCAAGGAAAAAAGTGGGAGTGGCATGGTGGAGTGAAAAGAGAAGCAGAGAGACCAACTGACATGACTATTGTAATACTGCAGGAGAAAGGTTATTGTGAAAGGTCTGTGAAGGGCATTGTGTGGTAAAGAATACTTGGGGCTCTGCTGCTCTACTTAAGCTAACAAAGTCCGAGAAGATCTCACTGAAGAGGTAAGATTTACAATGGGAACTTAAACTAGGGAAAGCACGTGAAAAGCTGTCCCCACAAGACAAAGACCGTGAACTGTAAGACAACTTGGCTTGTCTAAGGAGAAGAAAAGAGGCCAGGGTAAGAGGGATGAACTAAAAAATAAATGGTTAATATTTGTTCGGAGCTGCAAGGTGGGTGTCACATTCTCTAAGGCCTTGCGTGTTCGTGTCTGCTCTTTGCGACCCCCGTGGACTGTAATCCACCTGATTCCTCTGTCCTTGGGATTTTCCAGGCAAGGATACTGGAGTCAGTTGCCATTTCCTACTCCAGGGGATTGTCCCGACCGAGGGATCAAACCCTCATTTCTTGCGTTTCTGGCATTGGCGGCAGATTCCTTACTACTACCACCATCTGAAAGCCCTCTAGGGCCTTGTAGGTCTAGGAAAAGAGTTTAACATTCAGATGCAGTGGAGAGGGACTGAAAAGTTTTAAGAGGGTGATAATCTGATTTGGCTTTATATAGATGACCCTAGTTGCAAGGAGAAAAGCTTGGGAGTTGCACAGGTGGGGTGAAAAGAGCAGCAGAGAGACCAACTGACATGACTATTGTAATATTGCATGAGAAAGATGAAAAGCTTGGACCAGAAAAGTTGGCACAAAAATGGAGAAAGTTGACAGATTGGAGATTTATTGTGGAGATGGATCTGGGAGGATCTGCTTATGAATTGAATATGGGGTAGACAGAAGTCAAGAGAGAAACAAAGTTTTTTGGCTTTCTAACTGTGTGACACCTGGAGAATGAATGGTATCATAGAAATGAAGAACCATGTTCCAGACAGAACTTGGGGTGTTGGTAAACATCCAGGTGGAGACGTCAATCAGGCAGTAGGGTAAGCTCAGGTCTATGGGGAAGAGAGTGAGGTTGGAGGGAAATACCTTTATTGTCATCAGCTTCTAAGTGACATTTAACATCATGATGTTGATTACCATGAAAGAGAGAGTATGTGTCCTGAGAAAAGAGAGCTCAGAGCAAGCCGTGTTTATAGCAAACACTTGGGTGCCAGGCATAGGGAAAAGACTCAGCAAAGAACGCAGAAGAGGAACTGCCCAAGGAATGAGAGACAACAGGGAACCAGTAAAGAAAGTTTTCCAAGGAGAATGTGCACCTGTTTTCAAAGATGCTGAGATGTGAGGCAGGAAACGGGGATGAGAGCTGACATCAGATTTCGCACGTTGAGGTCACTGATGGCCTGAGAAGAGCTGCTTGGATAGAAGATGGAGGTGAAAGTCTGGATGGAGGAGCTGAGAGTCCACAGGAAACGAGGAAATGCAGAAGGTATGAAGACAGCATCTCTCAACGTGCTCTGCTGTGAACAGCAGCTTGTACTGAGGAAATGTCTGAAGCAGGGTGTGGAATCAAGAGGTTGCTGGCTTGTTTGTTTATGTTAAGATGGAAGACACCAAAGCATGTTAGATACTGATGTAGCAGAGAGAGAAGTTGGGGTTCCCAGGTGACTCAGTGGTAGAGAATGTACCTGCCAATGCAGGAGCTGCAGGTTTGATTCCTGGGTCAGGGAGATCCCCTGGAAACGGCAACCCACTCCAGTATTCTTGCCTGGGAAATTCCATGGACAGAGGAGCTTGACAGAGGGTCACAGCCCATGGGGTTGCAAAGAGTCAGACACAGTTAAGCACGCATGGTCGATTAGAGAGAGAAATGAACAAAATGGAAAAGAGGAGTAGGACTTGGAGGAGTGAAGTCAATGGAGGCAAGAGGGTTTAGGATTGGAGTTTGCAAGCTGTAAACCCACTCTGACTCGTAGCAGGGAACACAGTCCATTGTTGTAAAAGGAAAGGCAGAGAGTATGGGAAGCATACAGAGATGATTCTCCATGGTTCCGAGGAACTGAATGGATGAACAAGTGAGTTTATCTGCTTCTTTTCCACAACCTGAGTAATTAAGAATATTTTCAAATTTCACATCATTCATGCACTTCAGGGTTCTCCATTCTGTGAGCTCACACAATACTCTTTGCCTAAACCAATTGTCACTGTCCATGCGTATCTGTGAGAAAAAGAAACTCACCATCTGAATCCTAAGATATTTTTTCCCATAACTAAACTTTCACAACCCTCAGTATACAACTGACGCAGGCTGCCCAGGTGACACAGTGGTATGGAATTCTTCCTGCCGATGCAGGAGACTCAAGAGACACGAGTTTGATCCCTAGACTGGGAACATCCCCTGGAGAAGGAAATGGCAACCCGCTTGCCGGGAAGACTCTATGGACAGAGGGGTCTGGCTGGGCGACAGTCCGTGGGGTCATAAAGAGGTGGGTATGACTGAGCACACAGCACAGCAGTCAGGACCACGAACCGAAGGTACTGAGTTTCCCCATTCTAATCTAGGTCACAAGAAAAGACACCGTTTTACTCACACTCTCACTTAAGATGGGTGCAAAAACATGTGCAAGATGGGTGCAGAAATGAAGAGAAGAATTCATTTACATTTGGATATTTCTATTAAAACTAATTTATATATGGAATTTTAATTACAGGATGCAAGTCTGTGATTAATTTAATTCTGTTTCAATTTACGAGGATGCACTTGGTTAATGGAGCACCTCTGCAAAAGGGCTTTATTGAGGGATCTCATCTCTGTGATTTACTGTCTGCATATACGTGACGTTCCTTTCATTACATAAGAAATTATTATTTGTCCTTGAAGTTGAATCCATTACAAGGGTGAGGAGATGATGCCAGTGCTATCATGTAACCTACTATTTTTGAGAGAAGTAGCAGATTGAGAAGAAAACTTGTTTAGCTTTCTGGTCATAAACCTCTTTCCCAGTGTATTCAATACACACATGTGCATTGCTGATTAATGCTCAAATCCTGGCTGACATTATGATAAGCTTTAAAGCAAGCCTACCTTGGAGAGAGGGAAAGAGCAAGCACTGCCTTTTCTTACAGAAAAGCTTTCTTGAACTGAAGGTTTGAGGCAAAGGAAAGGAAGACGAGGCAAAAAACTGAAAGCAGAAGACCTGAATATAGCAAAAGAAAACAGAGCATAAGGGGAGAATACTACCTAAGGAAGTATCCTTGAATAACCTTGTTTAGGAAACTGGGGCGAATAAGCCCGTCTATGTAATCCCGTTATGAACTGTTAGCTTAAGGCTTAGTCAAAGAGAAACTGTGTAATGAGATTAAACCCGTAAGAAAACATGCTTGTCTGCTGCTTGTTGGGAGAACAAAACAAAGAAAGCAATAAATGAACAATTACAATCCCTTGCTTCCCCTCCCCCACTTCAGAAGCAAAACAATTAGGAAGGAAGATCTCCTGATAAAGCAAATGCCAAACCCCAGTTTTCTTCCCAGCTGCACTAGAGAAAAGAATGCGTCTGCTTGCATTATTCACTTCCTAACGTTGTTCTTTTTATTATGATGAAAGAATGATGCGATTTTTAAAGGGAAACGCAAATTCTGCCTAGCATTCCCTTTTTGTAGGCGTTCCCTCTCCTGGTATCTAAGAAGATACCTGGTGAAAATATTCTACTTCCCTTTGGTATTTCCTCCCCTCCTCCAAGTCTAACAGCATCCCTCAAAGTTTTGCATTTTCCTTTTTTTTAGCTGCAAATACTTGACTCCACCATTACACCCATGCGTGTGCTCAGTCATGTCAACTCTTGGTGGCCCCATAGACTGTAGTCTGCCAGCCTCCTCTTCCAAGGAAATTTCCAGGCAAGAATACTAGAGTGGGTTACCATTTCCTACCCCAGGGGATCTTCCCGACGCAGGGGTCAAATATGCTGCTTTTAATACCTCTCATTGACAGGCAGATTTTAAACTACTGACCACCTGGGAAGCCATGGTGGTGGTTAAATAGCTAAGTCCTGTCTAACTCTTGTGACGCCATGGACTGTAGCCCACCAGGCTCCTCTGGCCATGGGACTTCCTAGGTAAGAAGAGTGGAGTGGGTTGCCATAGGCAATAAATGAATACATGGTGGGTGGGGTGGTGTCTGTGCGCCAAAACCTTATCTACAAAAACAAATGACCACCCTTGGGGCTGTCATTTGCAGACTCCTGGGTTAGATGATAAGAGAAGTAGAAACAAGGTTTGAGACACCTTAGATGAAATTGGGGTCCCTACAGCTGATTCCTGAATTTATTTATTTTTAATTATACATGTCCTTCATGGATTTAAAACATGGATCTGTCACTAAGGATACTGGAATACATGAGGAAGGTGAGAGTAATTTGTGAAAAAGTATTTCTGCTCTGATCACTTTTTCTCACTTAAAATCAAAGGTGTGGTGGCAGAGGAAGTGCATACAAAAGGAGCAGTGATGGAAAGAGAGAAAAGGCTTCTAGTCCTCCAAGTGGACCAGCTCCAAGTGCCAGCCAGAGAAATAGATGCATTCACTGAGAACACTCTTTCTCATAAGTGGACCTAGATCAGTAGCATGAGAATCATCTGGGATCTTGTTAGAAATGCAAATTCCCAGGGCCTACCCAGTCCAGTTGAAAAACTGGGGTGGGACCTAGAAATCTGTATTTTATAAAGCTCTGTAATGATCCTGATACATTACACCAGTTTAGAGTAAGTTACTATTCTAGAGTGCATTCCATTCCTCTCAGATGCTGAGTTATTTATGTTCAAATGGAAAACTCTGATCAAGAACTTATACATTCCTGTGTAGGAGAAAAAGAGGGAGAATAAGAAGAATAATTCAAAAAAGGTGGTAGAAAGCAAACTGACAGGTATTATGCAGAATCCTTGATTACGTCTTCTTGGTTCTGCAGGACACACACTCCATTCCACACGTGCCTAGCTTCCGACCTCTTCTTGCTGCCTGATCTACTTTTAATCTCTTTCTTCTATGAGTACACGCTCATGCGATACAAATATGTCTTCATTATTAACCAAGAATAATAGATTTTAGAAAGTAAATCCATACAAAATAAAGTATGTTTTGTTGGGTTAAAAATCAACAAACTTGGAATGGGGTGTTGCTCTGGATGAGCTATTTTTACGGCAAGGCCAATAACTCTGGATACGTAACGCAAAGCATGAGTATCTCTTCAAAAGAAAGCTGTGAGAAAGCCTTGGGAATCATAATTATCAGCTCCAAGACAACTCTGGTCCAAAGCAAGGGACCTGTTAACATTCAAGTTCACACTTAGAATGGTGTCCAGATGCGAATAAGTTGCCGTGGGTCCCTAGAGCACTAATAAACAGAAGTTCGCATGTAACTGCAGAGGTCCTTTCTCCCTCCGAGCCGATCAGATGGTTGGTATGATTTCTTTCATGCTGAAATGCACTTTCCTTCACAGTAATGCCACTGCTCTGCCAGTGGCTAGAAGCAGTGGCATCTGGCTTTCTGAAGCTCAGAAAGCATATCGGAGTGAGACTGTAAGCTTCGGGCAGAATGGACGGAGGCACAGTGAGTCAGGGAAGAAGGGAGGGGAGAATGGAAGGACTTCCCCACTTAATTTTCATCTAATGAGCCCTCCTGAGACCCAAACTCTGCCACAGCCTCCCTTCATCTGCAGACTTCAGAAGAGGAGGCCTAATCCCCTTTTAAACTAAAGTCTGTTACCAGCGCAGTCATGCCAGCTGTGTGTATTAAGGAACTCACAGTATGGTATGATAACATCCATTTCTACAGGACAACCCTCTTGGAGGGAAACTGATTAATTCCATTGGATTGTCAGCGTTTGGACCCCCGGGAAGTGTCTCGAAATGTATTCACCAAAGTTAAACAACAACAAAAAGCAGTGGTAGTGAATGTCAACATTGTGAGAAAGTGGCTCCAGCAGCCACAGGCCATGCTCCACAGATCCCAGCCATAGACAGCAGTCCTGAAGGCTGGCAATGGTCCTGATCCGAGTGACCATTCCTCCACGCCTTCACTCAGCCTTCTTCTGACCACCATGTGGATGCAAGAACCAAGAGAGGAAAAATTACAATTCTGGGGCAAGTCATCTTTGTTAGAAAACTTTACTTTGAAGTTTAAAAGAAGCAGTTGGCCTTCAGCATAAATGCAGAGGCCAATGTAAATTCATGACTATCTAATTCTTGATGAGAACATTTTCCACGCAGTGCCTTACTACAGTGAATGATGGCTCACTTTGTACATAGTAAGGCCATATAAGACACCTATATTTTCCCCAAATTATCTGCTTAGGATGGAGGGAAAACAGCAAGAAAAAAAAAGGGTGGGGGGCAGAAAAACTTTAATAGAACTCTGATTTATCCCACTGAAAGAGGAGCTTGGCATATACAGCCTATAGGGTCACAAAACTGTTGGACATGACTTAGCAACTAAATAATGGTATTCTAACATAAAATTCTGGACTTCCCTGGTGGTGCAGTAGTAAAGAATCTGCCTACCAATGCAGGAGATGTGTGTTTAATCCCTGGGGCAGGAAGATTCCCTTGGAGAAGGAAATGGCTACCCCTTCCAGTATTCTTTCCTGGGAAATCCCATGGACAGAGAAACCTGGTGGGCTACAGTCCACGGGGTGGCAAAGAGTCAGATGTGACTTAGTGACTAAACAACAGATCAACAACATGCAACTTAAGTTTACTATAGTTAAAGTGTAATTCAAAATGTTCAAATAAAGAAAAGCAAAATGAAGATAAAGCCAAACCACTTTGGGAACAAAAATTCTGAGAGGCAAATTCTCTTCACTGAAAACTTGCACTGATTATATTCTTTATATAGATTTAGGCAGAGATTTAGCGAAATAGCAATCTTACTACTGAACCTCTTGAAGATGGGCTAAACTTAGTTGTCGAGGCATCACCATCACTGCAGTTACTGAGCCAGCATCTCAGGGTCCTGAATTATGAGCTGTATCTGCAGCAATACCAAGAATTTCAAGGAGTCACACTCCCCACTTACTGTAGCTTCCTTCTCCCCTCTACCAAGTAACAGAGAGTAGGACTTAGAAGCTCTGCTCATAATGAGCCGACTTCACTTCAGAGATCAGAAGAGTAAATGCTTGAGAGGGGAAGAAACTTACCCACAAGGAGACATGAGCCAGGAGTGAACTCGGTCTCCAAATCCAGGGCTTTCCTTCCCCAAAGGGCACTAGCTGAGGAGCTGGGAGACAGTTCTCCACCGTAGCCATTTAACTGACGGGTGAATCTGAAAACTGATGGGGGTCTCTGTTTCTTCCTTTATGTGGAGGTGGGGCAGGGGCACTCCTTGACCCTTAATGTTACCTTTACTTTTCTAGTGAGACGCACCATTTAACCCACGCATTCCACTGAGGGGCACTTTTTTCCTTCCAGTACGGTTGATGAGAGTTTTGATAATCAAGTCCAAAGCATAAACTTATGACTGGAGTCGAGGCTGGTTCTCACTGAGGGTCGGGTGCTTTTTCAAAGATAAAGGTTTCCAGTGAAAAGGGTGTGACTGGACTCCATGGAGAAAATGGACCCATGTGCCATTCTGGCTTTCAGGACACAAATTCCTTCTTCTTTGTAAAGGTTGGAATTTACAGAAGAGTAGATCAGGGAAGTCTGAATATGACACAAAATCTTTTGATTCTGATTTTTGAAAAGGTCTCTGACAATGTCTTATTTTATAGTTTAATCTTGATAAAACAAAAATACTGTTTATAATTTCTGGATTTATAATAAATTGAACAAATGCACTCCCTGTAAAGAATATCGGTTAATGTGATCAACCATACACAAAGGAAAATGCTTAAATCACCATGGGCTCCAAGTGCTACAGCTGAAAGGAAAACAACAACAAGAGAAAAATCCAGAAAGAGATGTCTAGCAGAGTAGCACAGAACTCTATCCTTGATTTTATTAAATATTTTTATAAAGAACATGGTCAAATTGGTAAATGTCAAAGGAAAAAAAAAATTGAATGATCTCTAGCATTTCTAGCATGGGATGTTTTGGGAATCTATCCCAAACAAAACTGTCAAACATATTTATACAAAACAAAACCATCAAGAACATATGTCATTAGATTAAAACAATGGACAAAAAAGGTGAAATGTAATAGAGATAAATGTAAAAAGAATGAAAAAAAAAATCAATGGGATAAATATAACCAAGAGAATCTTGTCTTGACAGCATTTGAGGTAACATTATCTAGGGAATTGCTAACTGAAAGTTCTGTCTGAATTAAAAGTCTGAAAGGCCTTCTGAAAAGAAGTTAAAGCAATAGCTGGTATGAGTGGAAAAAAGATGTCAGAACACAGCTGGAGAAGTATGCCATTATCGAGCATTGAGCCTTATTTGGAACCTGAGAGATCAAAGATTGTTTCAAGAAAGGCGACCAGACCAGCATACCTAGAATAACAAAGTTATATTGTTTGAGAAATGGCTGAAGCAAACTGTGGTGTTTCCTTTGCAAAGATGACCCAGTAAGTGAATAAATGAGGATCTTGGGGGATGATTATTAAATTTATTTTTACGTATCCAAACAAGAGCTTGGGACCAATGAGTTGAAGTTAGAGGGGGATAGTTTTTGGTTAAATATAACAAAGATGTGCTGTAAATTAGAGTCTGAAACCATGGAAGGGGTTACACAAAGCAAAGAGTTTATTCTGCGTGACTTCATGCATAATCATGAAGGTTGTGACTATGATTTTCAACATTTAAAAAAAAATTTTGGTTTATTTGACAGAAGGTTGGACTTGGTGGTTTGTTAAGTTTCTTCCCTTCCAGTTTCTATGATTCTATGGATATTTTTTCTAATATAAATAATGATAGCAATGATGGGGCATTTTCTTCTAATAGGAATTAGGTCAGTGATGATACTTTCTTACAATTGCCCTGTAAAAGCAAGCCCACTACTTTAATGAGTATGGGTCTCTCATGTAAAACATCTGTGCAATTTTATATTTAATTATTGAAATAATTTTCCTGTAATTCTTTACCCAATAATCTGTGTGGATTGACTACCATAAAATTAATGTTCACACATTGGGTATTTTGTCAAACCTTTGAGTCAGGCCCTAGGCTATCTATATACTGATCTAATGAATAAGAGGTTTCTTGATCTGACAGCTTTTCAAAACCAAGTCCATTAAATCAGAGGATCAGAAACTACCTCAAATAGTAAGTAAAATAGCTTCCTTTCATGCTTCACGGACAAACTGTAGCATTACCTATGTTTGTTATTTTTTTTTTAATCTTTTTACCATTTAGGAAAAATGACTTGTATTTCTTAGGAGATTTTTTTTTTTTTATCAGAACATCTCTAGAAAACAAAGGCAAGACAATAAAAAATAATAAGCAACCAACTCCCCCCATTTCCAAACTGGATCAGAAAAAAAGAAGTTTATAAAAAGTGGTCTCCAAAATACGTAGGGGAAAGTGAATTCACCTGGGAAATAAGAAACTCAAAAGACAGTTGAGAGTGAAAAAATTCTTATTGAGTCTCTTTTCCTCAAATGGATTTTCAATGTTGTTCAGAAACTATTTTCTTTTAACTTTTCATTTTGTATTGAAGTACAGCCAGTTCACAATGCTGTGATAGTTTCTGGAGGACAGCATGACGACTCAGCCATATGCATACCTGTATCCATTCTCCCCCAGGCTCTCCTCCCATCCAAGCTGCCACATAACATCGAGCAGAGTTCCCTGCGCTTTATAGTAGGTCCTTGTTAGTTATCCATTTCAAATATAGCAGTGTGTACAAGTCGATCTCAAACACCCTAACTATCCCTTCCCCCATCCTTCCTCTTTGGTAACCATAAATTCATTCTCTAAGTCTGTTTAGAAGTTTTCATGTTTAACCTCTGATTCCTTAATCAGCTCCCCCCCTCACCCATGTCCCATTCCTCATGACTGCTGTTCTAAACATGTACTGTCTTATTATCTCATTCATGCATTCAGGATGCTCAGCTCCCACTTTCTAGAGATATCATCTCAGTTAATGAGAAAATGAGAACTACTAAGAGTTTACTCTTCTTTTTTTACACAAATTTACTGTTTCTTTTTTTTTTTTGGTGGGGGGAGGGGTGGTGATGGTCCCTCTTAATACCTTCTCTCTGACTCTTGTCTCTTCTCCAAGCCAGAGTGCACCCTCCCGCCAGACTTACCTTCCTAAAGGCATGACTGTGACCATGACACCCACCTAGACTAATTCTGTTCAGACCAACCCATTCTACAGTAAAAGCCATTATTAGCCCAGCCTGGTATTTAGGGCCCTTAATGTAATCTCCGATCAATTTACTTTTCTGCTCTCTTTTACAAATCACCCTGAGGCATCTAATTATGCAGCACGTGTCTCACCTCAAAAAGTTAAGTCAAGTGTTCTCTTGCTCCCATGTTCGGCATCATACCCACCTCCCAATATCCTCACCACCAAACAACTGACATCTAGGAACTTTTTCATTATTTTTAACTTCCCAAATGCTTTCCTCCTGAAAGGCAAATAACATTTTTTCTCCCATTGCCCCAGCGTTTATCAGTTTGTATTTGGAAATAGATGGATATGTGTTTTCTAACCTCTACTAAATTATAAACTTGAGAGCTATGCTGTTTCCTGAATGTTCCATAGTATCTGATTCTAATAGATATGGAGTGCTTGTTTGGGGGTCCTTGGGATGGCTATCATTTCTTTTTCCCTTCCTAATGCAAATGCTGGGCTTCCCTGTGGCTCAGTGGTAAAGAATCTGCCTGCAATGTAGAAGCTGGAGATTCAATCCCTGGGTCGGGAGGATCCCCTGGAGGAGGGCATGGCAACCCACTTCAGCAGTCTTGCCTGGAGAATCCCATGGACTGAGGAGCCCGGAGGGCTACAGTCCATAGCGTCTCAAAGAGTCAAACACAACTGAAGCAACTTAGCTCACAACAATGCAAATGTCACTGTTTTATCAAATGGGCCAAACCCAATAAGGTGACACTTAAGAGAGTCTTTATTTTTCTCTAAACTCTGCCTTCTAATCTCCTCTGTCATATCTTCCTCAATTTCTCCTTGATGACACTTCTATCATACATGGCTGCCTGGTCACTTTCAATTATAAAAACAATCTCATTTAGGTAAACAACTCTGATTCATTTCCAGGTATTAAAATATGACAGGCTGGTCTAAATCACACTGAGACCTTACACCCAGCCTGTACTCTCAAGGTCATAAAACACAAGGAAAGAATGAAAACCTGTCATTGACTAGTAGAGATGGGAAGATGGGACAACTAAATGAGATGTGGTCTGACAGCTTGAATTCTAAAGAGAAATAGGAAAACCTGGTGAAATCTATTAGTAAATAAACTCTGGAATTTTGTTTTTAGGAGGGAACCAATGTCAGTTTCTCAGTTTTGAAAAGTATATATGAGATATATAGATACAGGCATAGACATCTATTTTTGCATGTATCTACACAGATAATCAATCTACATAATTTTTTAAAATTAAAATAATGAGATCTTACTTCTGGTCTAAACTTTTCCCCACTCCATGCCCATCTCCTGCTTTGACCACTTTTGCTACCTTTCATTAATGTTTGCACACTCCTAGCAGGATCTCCTTTATAATTTAGAGAAACTCATCTTTCTTCCAACTTGCTTGATAATTAAAGAAAGCCCCATTCACTTTCCTGTTACATACAGGAAATTGGCATGTACTGCAGTTAGGGATCCTCAGTGAAGACAGACTTTCTGATGGACACTAAGTAACAAACTTAATATGATCCTAGGCTGTTCCAAAAAACTAAGACACCAGCACAAGGATATTAAAATCTGAATAGATACTGGTTTGAGATTAGTTCTGCCTAAACTCAGGGAACAGATTAACAGCTTCTTAAGTGTTGCATTATTTCCATATGTACTTTGTAAAAATCATTTTCAAAAGTAAACATTCCCATTACTCTGAATCTTGAAAAGAGAACTACAAGTGTGTTTAAATGGCAGAGGAGCTTAAGACCTCAAAGGATGTGATTCAAGGGCAGGACTGAAGGAGAGAGTTACATAAATCTGTCAGTAACTGACATAAGTCCATCAGATCCTAAAGATCCTCCACAGAATGTCAGTGGTTCCAGGTTATACTTCATTCAGAAGCACCTTTCCAAAGCTTTGGAGCTAGCTTGTATCTCTTGGAAATGATACTTTGACTAGGAATTAATATTTTCCAATACAGCTATTGTTTCAGTGATTTGCAGCTATTGACTTTTAAGAGAAATGTGATCACATAGAAAGAACTCTGACATTTCCATGACATTTTCTGCTTAAAGGGTAGGGGGAAAAGATTTTCCTTTCTTTCTTTTTAATTCAATGCTGAGTTAGAGATGAAGCAACGAAAGAGAGGTAGAACCTTTTACCCACAAATAGTATTCTCTTAGCTGCCACTGTGGATGACAGCCCTCAATGTTCATTTCAGAGCTACTGTTTTCTCAAACTCTTATGTTCCCCTGATACCTTCAGCAGAGGATACATTATAGAGACACTTATGTCATCATGCTGTTGATATTTAAGACTTTTCAGACATAACGTGCTTTATATTCAATAGTTTTATTTACCATGGGATTGTCTTCCTGGTCTTGTTTTCATTACTGACAGGTAAAATGTTGGCCAAGTTTCCTTTTTGACTTTTTTTTTTCTTTTTTAATCCTGATACATTTAAAGAAAAAAAAAGTGACACACAACTTCAGGTTCTGTAAGGAAGGCAAAGTATGGAATGCAAAGGTACTATCCTTAAGGGAAATGTCAAAATGCATATCTTAGACAAATCACTGGTGTAGCTGTCAGCCTTCAGAAGTCACCTCTCTCTATTTTTAGGTGTGATTGAAAAGGCTGGGTTACTAGGTGTCCCTTTCTTTACTCTCAGAACAGTGGAGATGGTGATAGATGTCACTCAGGTTTCTTCTTCAGAAATCTATGGGGAATGCCATCCCTCTGTTTTGGAAGATATACCCAGAGTTCTGATTAAAGGCTACACATTGACTAGGTCACCTTCCAAAAAGATCTGCAATGTCAGTAACTCTTCTTCTAGCATGGTCTGTCCTCCTGACCAATTGAGACTCATTATTTTATTTTTGATGATGACATTAAGGAATATTTCTTAAACATATAGGGAATTTATTTCACAAACAGGAACTCTGGCGGTCAGTGACAACAGCAAGGGTTGCTAAGATTTTACAATCTGATCACAAAAGGCTGGCAGCCAAGCCAGGGAAGCCAATTTGGAAAGTGTGGGTAGTGGATAATCTATTCTGGAACAGTCTGGAATCCATCTGCTCTGAGCTTAACCTCTTGGCACAAATACCAATACATGTTCCAGCATTTTCGTGTTAATTAGGATGATGATTCCATGTGATCTGGATGCAATGTGAAGATGAAGTTGGCTTCCCAGTGTTGGATATAAAAGTCACCAGTGGAGGAGGCAACGTGTGTCCCTCCGTTTGCTCTGAGATGATACTAAAGTCCATCCTCCACCTGAATGTTATCATATAGGTCTGTGATTTAATGAAAGAAATTTGTGGTTCTTTGGGGGAACAGCAAAGAGAAAATGAAGGGGTCCAAGTGATCCAGGCAGAAACATGTAAGCCCAGCTCTTAGGCTGCTTGGTTTCCAGTTTGCTGTCTAGATACAAACCCTAGAAGTATGCCTTACAGGGGTCATCATACGTTTCTAAATGAAACAATTTCCTAACCAGAAACAGAACAACTTCCCTCATACAGAGCATAATTTAGTTGGGATCATCATTATCAATCATTACAAAATAATTTGAAAAACATGTAAAAAAAAAAGCATTCCTGTTAGTGATATCTCCTAGGGGAGGCTTCCTAGCGATATGATGGCCAACGCTGAATCCAACTTGTGTGTAAGACTGGAAGTAGAGAGGATAGAAGAACAGCTTTTTACCACTCAGTATGCTTGACACAGGAACCCACTTGCTTCCTACTCTTTGTAAATGCAGAAATACCAATAGAATGAAGGACACGCATAAAGAATGTGATGGGAAACACCCTAAACTGTAGACTATGCTATATGCAGAACAATTTTTAATTTCTCTTCAACAGAAGTGGGTAACCATTGACTCATTGACCACTCCAGCTGGGTTGCAAGAGATTGCATAAGGCAAAATATTTAAGCTGATGACACAGGATTAAGCGGTGCCTTTTCTAAAGGAGAGAAAAGTTCTCAAATTCACTTAAGGGAGTGATGGGCACACAGTGCAAAAGTATTATCACTGTCATAGCTCTAAAACCAAGATAAGTGTGGTTCATTCAAGAAATGAAATAGTATCAGTGTGTCAAAAATCAAAGAGCACAAGAAATCAAGAGATAAGAAGAGCCTGGTAAGGGAGGCAGCAGAGCTCATGAAGAGCCTTTTAAGCCAAGCTGAAGAATTTAGACTTTAACTTAAAAGTCATTAAGCTTTAGTGAAGTTTTAAGGAGAATGGCATAGCCAGATATTTATTAATTCAAAAAATGAAAACCACTCTGTTCATGTGAGGACAATGAATTGTGGAGTAGACAACAGTGGGACATGTGCTGAAAACAAATGAAGATGAGAAATATATTTAGGAGCTAAAATGACTGGAAATTCATAAATAATTTGGCAATTTGGAGGATGGGAGATGAGAAAGATGGAGGAAGCAAGGAAGATCCCCAGCTTTCAGAATGCAGTTGAATGCAGGCTGGCACCATCTGACCCAGGGTAAAACACTAGAGCAAGAAGGGTGTAGAGTGAAGATGAGCGCAGATTTTTACCAGATTAATTCTGAGATGTCTGAAGAGAAATGAATACGTGTATAGACATAGCAGTCTGGAATGAAAATCTGAGGAATCACAGAAATTTGAGTCATGGGCATACAGAAGTATGGCTGAAAGTCCTAAATAAGAGTAAAATTTTAGAAGGAAAAAGTATATAGTGTTTATTACAAATTCCAAAGCCTCCTTTTTCTGTTTTCTCTTCTACTGTCTAACACATTATCCACTTAACTCTGAAGTTATTTTTCCTAAAGATCACATATATGATCACTTATAATCTTTATGTTTCCTTACTATCACACATTTTGAAGTACGCTAATAATGGCTACCATTTTTGAGCCTCTATTATTCCATCAGTTCAGTTCAGTTCAGTTCAGTCACTCAGTTGTGTCCGACTCTCTGCGACCCCATGAATTGCAGCACGCCAGGCCTCCCTGTCCATCACCAACTCCCGGAGTTCACCCAAACTCATGTCCATCGAGTCGGTGATGCCATCCAGCCATCTCATCCTATGTCATCCCCTGCTCCTCCTGCCCCCAATCCCTCCCTGCATCAGAGTCTTTTCCATTGAGTCAACTCTTCCCATGAGGTGGCCAAAGTACTGGAGTTTCAGCTTTAGCATCATTCCTTCCAAAGAAAACCCAGGACTGATCTCCTTTAGAATGGACTGGTTGGATCTCCTTGCAGTCCAAGGGACTCTCAAGAGTTTTCTCCAACACCACAGTTCAAAAGCATCAATTCTTCAATGCTCAGCTTTCTTCACAGTCCAACTCTCACATCCATACATGACCACTGGAAAAACCATAGCCTTGACTAGACCCAGCATGTTATATAATTTAGCTTTAATTACTCTACAGATTTCCAAGGTAGACATCACTATCTCTATTTTATTAATGAGAAATTAAGGTTTAAAGAGTTTACTTAACTGTCCTAGAGTCCCACACTGTTAGATCTAGAACTCAGATCTAGGCCTGAATAACTGAAACATTTATCATCTTGGCACTATATCATGCTGCTGTTATCCATAATTCTTCATTAAAAAAAAAAAAAAAAAACTAACAGAAGACATCCAAAATAAGACTAATAAAAGAGGGTTTATTTGAAAGTTTTGGAAAAGGGCAATCTGTAGATTTCAGCCAGTCAGGATATGTTACTCACCAGTATAAGGGCTTCCCTGGTACCCTAGTTGGTAAAAATCTGGCTGCAATGCAGGAGACTGCCTGCAATGCAGGAGTCTAGTTCAATCCTTGAGTCAGGAAGATCTGGAAAAGGAAATGGCAATCCACTCCAATATTCTTGATTGGGAAATCCCATGGACAGAGGAGCCTGGTGGGCTACAGTCCATGGGGTTCTAAGAGTCGGACATGACTTAATGACTAAACCACCACCACCACTGTATGCTCAGACACATGCTTTGTATCAACAGGTGACTGAAGAATTAGCCAACATATTAATGAAGGGGTTGGCCTGTTCTTAGAGAACTGAAAAGCATATGTGACAGTCTATAAGTAATTAGGTGTTTAACTATAATTTGTGCCCATCAATATGGGGCCCCAAGCTTGAGACCACACAGCAGAGCAGGAGGTGAGCAGGTGAGTGAAGATTCATCGTATTTATAGGCGCTCCCCACTGCTCGAAGTACTGCTTGAGCTCTAACTCCTGTCAGATTCTGCATTATGGCAAGTTGTATAGTTATTTCATTATATTTCACAATGTAATAACAATAGAAATAAAGTGTACAATAAAGCTACTGTGCTTGAATCATCCAGGGAACAACTCCCCCCATCCATAGAAAAATTGGAAAAACCTTCCATGAAATGTGTCCCAGTTGCCAAAATGGTTGGGGACCATTGGGCTGCTGCTGCTGCTAAGTCGCTTCAGTTGTGTCCGACTCTGTGCGACCCCATAAATGGCCTCCTTTCAGGCTCCCCCGTCCCTGGGATTCTCCAGGCAAGAACACTGGAATGGGTTGCCATTTCCTTCTCCAATGCATGAAAGTGAAAAGTGAAAGTGAAGTCGCTCAGTCGTGTCCAACTCTTAGTGACCCCATGGACTGCAGCCTACCAGGCTCCTCCGCCCATGGGATTTACCAGGCAAGAGTACTGGAGTGGGGTCCCATTGCCTTCTCCAAACATTGGGCTAGAGAATGCCTATTAAGACTTCAAAGAGGTATGGTCTTGAAGACCTCCTAGGCATTATTCAGGGAAAGATGGCAGGGAGGGAATTCTTTTCCCACTGCGAAGGAAGAGGAACGGATCAGTCTGGGAGAGGCATAGTATGAGCTGAAAACAGGAAAAGTTAACAGTGGCTGATACTAAACGTGGTTGTCCAGAGGGAATCACTGGACACTTTGGAGTCCAATAAATAACAGTGAGAATTAAAACAATTATACCCTAGATTAAACATACGTGCAAGATTTTATTGATTTTCATTCTAATCACTTTAGCAACAGACATTCTTAAAATTGCTCAAGAGCACACAAACCAGACCAAATGAGCATGAGGAAGAAAGCCAACTATTTGACAATGTAAATTAGGTCAGCAAATTGCAGCCTGTAGGCAAAAATCGAGTCCACTGCCTGTTTTTGTACAACCCATGAGCTAAGAATGGTTTTCGCATTTTTAAATGGTTGGAACAAACTCAAAAGAAGATTATGCAACATGTAAAAATATATGTGAAATCTAAATTTGTGGGCTCAAAAATAAGATTTTATTGAAACACAGCCACATCTATTCCTTTGCGTATTTTCTGGCTGCTTTCTTGCTACAGCAGCCCTTTTGAGTAGTTGTCACCAAGACTACACGGCCCACAAAACCTAAAATATTTACTATCTGACCCTTTGAAAGAAAGGTTGCCAATTTCTAGTACAGAAAGTTCCCTGCTAATCAGGAGCTACTGCGATTGTTGATATGCATATTTCTCCATGGAAAGAAGCACTTCTATCTTTGGATTCAGTAGGCCTGGTATCTAGTTCTTTGAGTAAAATAAAGAATTTAAGCTTAATATCTCAATAACTTTCAGACCTATAATTCTATGATGAGTCATACCCAGTGTATACTGTTTCCGCACAGAAATACATGGTATTTAACAGTAAATAATCACTTGTGAATACTTATTTTAAGGAACAGTACATTTACCTATTTTGCTTTTTTAATGCAAAAATTCCTTTAAAACCAGGACCACGAGATTGTTACTTTCGCTTTATACAATGATAATACCACGAGAACACCATGGACCTCATTCTTGTTTTATGAATCTCATTCTTATAACAGATCTCAGTCATTTAAGTCATCTATATATTCTAGCATGTGTCTCCTTTTTTCTTTTTCTAAATCAAAATTCAGAACATACAATTTGACAAAGATTTTTTCAGATCCCCTTCCATATATTAGAAGTAATCAGAACTTCATGGCATATAATACACTGGAAAAATATAGAACAAAGTTGTTTTAAGGGGAACAATAGAGAAGAATGCTTAAAATTTAAATGTCCAAAAAACTATAGCATCAGTGAAAGTGGGTCCTTGTGGGCATTAGGTACAGACCTGTGATCCTGTTAACACCAGGCTTCATCCAGTGGAGCTACCTGGCCCACTCACAATTCAGCACTGCATCCAGATCCGGGAAGCTTAATCAATGTTAATTACAAATGGAGTGAATGGTTCGCTAATGCCACCCAGAAAAAACAGGCACTGCACTGAAATACTCATTGGAAGGACTGACTGATGCTGAAGTTGAAGCTCCAATACTCTGTTCACCTGATGCAAAGAGCTGACTCATTGGAAAATACCCTGATGCTGGGAAAGAGTGAAGACAGGAGAAGGGGATGACAGAGGAGGAGATGGTTGGATGGCATCACTGACTCCATGGACATGAGTTTGAGCAAGCCCCAGGACATAATGATGAACAGGAAAGCCTGGCATACTGCAGTCCATGGGGTCACAAAGAGTTGGACACGACTTAATAACTGAACAACAGCACTGAAATAAGGTCAAGGCTCTACTCCAGTCTCAGTCTGACATTCCTCCAAAGCCATAAATACAGACAGAATTATTAACACAGGTAAATTTCCCTCTTGGCTAAATCCTATTCATTTTCTTTGCCTTTAACCCTCTGATCTGAAGTTCCTATTTCTAAGAAACTTGTTTCTGAATTCTCCCATATGACAAATTGCATTCCCTGGGTTTGTACCCCTGAAATAGAGGTGAAGCATATTAAACATGAATCAAATATTCCTTTCTGTCAAGAGACAGAAAAACACACCTTTGTATTTATTTACATTTGCAAGTAATATGTCTCAATCTGTGCATGCCTGGATTCATTTTTTATTGAAATTTGTTGCACTGGCTCCAAGTCTGACATACATGCTTCGAACACTCGCTGGGACTCATGAGCTTTGCTAGACTCTCAGGAATCCATGTCCCAAGAATACAGGATACCACTGGGTGCTGGCAGGATTTGACATAAAGAAGTAGTGTGAGTCTTAAATGCATTTCAAGGCAGATGAGGACACAAAGCAGAATTTGACTTTTTTCATATATGACTCTGCAAGTTTTAGAAACTCCCTCCTCCTCAGGCAAATTTAAGAATTTATGCTTACCTATGATGCTTCATGGGAGAAGGCAATGGCATCCCACTCCAGTACTCTTGTCTGGAAAATCCCATGGACTGAGGAGCCTGGTGGGCTGCAGTCCATGGGGTCGCTAAGAGTCGGACACGACTGAGCGACTTCACTTTGACTTTTCACTTTCATGCATTGGAGAAGGAAATGAAACTCACTCCAGTGTTCTTGCCTGGAGAATCCCAGGGACGGGGGAGCCTAGTGGGCTGCTGTCTATGGGGTCGCACAGAGTCAGACACGACTGAAGCGACTTAGTAGTAGTGGCATGATGCTTCGTAAGTGTAGAGTTTAAGAGCAAAAGTAGCTGCTTTCTAGAAATGGCAGAGTCTGCATCTTTCGTCTTACAGAATTCAAACTCCTTCCTTTGGTATTTGACACCTTCCAGTGACAGGTTCCTAACTACATCTACCCAAACTCTATTTACCCAGTAGCAATACCAGTTGCCGATAAGTTAACCTCCAATGACTTCTTTCATAACTTGTCTTCACTCATATAGCTTCCTCTGCCTAGAAGTCTCCTACTCTTCTCTTTAGATAGCTATGTCTTTCTCCTTATGATTCAATTTTGGGATCATTCTCTCCAGGAAGCCTCTCTATTCTCACCGGAAAGGTTAAGTTCTCTGCAATTTCATCTCCCTCTCTGCTTTGATCTCTTGATAGGAATATTTTGTTTATATACATATGTTCCATTCTGACTACAAAATCCAAAAGAGGTCTGTGTTGCACTGATCCCCAAATCCCCTATGTTTGCGCATACAAGATGCTCATTAATATTTGTGAGATGAAGCTCCCACAACTGATAGCAGACTATTAAAAAGCAGCCCTCCTGATTTACTGAAGAGGAAGGTAAGCAGTACGATACAGATCAAAACGCAGAGAGGCAGTGAGGGGGCAGGTGGGAGGAGAAGAAAGGGGATGTTTATGAAACTGCGTATCAGAGAAGTCACTTTTCTACAAAGACGTTTTCCCTGAAATATCGGGAAAAATAGCCTTCAAAATAGGGTCTGGAGGCTCCAAACAGGCTTCTCAATGGAGCATGTCTCAATCATTCCTGTATTTACTTTACAAGACACACTGCTTGCCTCGTGCTAATATATCACCAGTCTTTACCAATGCATATTCAATTTCAAGGCTCAGCCTAACTTGTATCTTCCCCTAAACCTCCCTTTCATTTCTATGATACCCAGAAATCTAATCTTTTTGTTTGATTCCAATGCTTTCTGCATAATTTTTGCACATTATTTCACACTGACTTGCTATCCAGTTATTTTAGTGTGCAAGGACTTTCTCAACTAGGGGCTTCCCTGATAGCTCAGTTGGTAAAGAATCCGCCTGCAATGCAGGAGACCCCAGTTCGATTCCTAGGTCAGGAAGATCCTCTGAAGAAGGGACAGGCTACCCACTCCAGTATTCTGGCCTGGAGAATTCCATGGACTGCATAGTCCATGGGGTCGCAAAGCACTGGACATGACTGAGCAACTTTCACTTTCACTCTCTCAGCTGTAATCTTATAAACTTAAGGAAATAGATGGGTGTTTTCATACTTTGTAATCTTTGTGATACAAGCCAAAATGTGGGATACATGTAACTGACTTCATTAAAATTAAAGAAACAAACAAACAAAATCTAAGGAAGATGAGATGTGAGTCAAGTGCTTCAGAGAAGACTTTGAAAGGGACATCTCCATGCCCTAAAGATTTGTGTCATGCCCTAAAGTCTGATTCAGATTTGAGCTACAAACCTCTGGCTGAAAAGACAGTGAGGGTTTTACTACCAAAGAATAAAGCTATATGCTTATTTTAAGACTGCTCATTACCTCCTTGCTTTGCCTAATTAGACTCTGGAGAGCCAGTCTTTAGTGGTACCCGGATGTTGTTGAGCTCCCTTGATGGCATCCTGGGCACAAGGAACACACCTTCACCTCTTCAGTTAGGTGTCAGGTTACAAGTTCTGACCAGCGGGCCCTGAGCAGAGGTGATGGATGCCACTTCCACTTCAAAGTGGCACCTCTTTCTCTGGCACGGTGGCATGGAATTCCTATGTGGAGACGGAAGCATCATGCAGTCCTGGGGCCTCTATCAGCATGAATCTTGAGCAAAGCTCCTGCTCATTCAACTTAGACATATTGTTTTTGCTGTGTTTAGCTACTAAGATTATTTTGCCTTTCCATAATGTTAGAACTTCTAGATGTACAAACTAGGCTTAGAAAAGGCAGAGGAACCAGAGATCAAATTGCCAACATTTATTGTATCACAGAAGGACTGAATATTTACTGGAAGGTCTGATGCTAAAGCTAAAGCTCCAAACTTTGGCCACCTGATGTGAAGAGCTGACTCATTGGAAAAGACCCTGATGCTGGGAAAGACTGAAGGCAAAAGGAGAAGAAGGCAGCAGAGAATGAAATGATTAGATAGCATCACTGACTCAAAGGACACAAATTTGAGCAAACTCTGGGAGACGGTGGGCTTCCCTAGTGGCTCAGATGGTAAAGAATCCACCTGCAATGCAGATGACCTGGGTTCAATCCCTGGGTCTGGAAGATCCTCTGGAGGAGGGTATAGCAACCTAATCCACTATTCTTACCTGGAGAATCCCCATGGACAGAAGAGCCTGGGGGGCTACAGTCCATTGGTTCACAAAGAATTGGACATGACTGAGCAACTAAGCACAGCAGGGCCCAGCACTGGGAGACAGTGAAGGATTGGGAAGCCTGGCATGCTGCAGTCCATGAGGTCCAAAGAGTAAGACAACCACTTAATTTCTGAGCAACAAGTAAGATTTCAGTGTTTGTTACCATAGTATAACTGGCAGTATGACAAATACAGCAAAAATTGCTTTTAGTGCTTCAAAAAGCTTGAAAATTTACAGATCCCTTCAAAGGTCCAGTCCTTCCTTCATTACCTGGAAGTTTCAAAAGGGGTTAGAAAGGAAGGAAATCAGAACAAGTTTTATCACAGCCTGGCCAAAATTTGCTTTTCAAGCATTTCCACTGACCTCAGTTAACCCAGTATGCTTACTTAATATGCTGGTCCTCATACCATACTTCCATAATGTGTTCCAAAATTACCATGGTAGGGTAAAAAGATTCCAGTATAAAGAGACAAACTAGATATGGTCTCTCTTAAAAATCTATATCAGATACAAAGCATCTCAATTCTCCATTTGAATTCTACCCTCCATAAAGACCAAATTAAAATCTTAAGTCCTCTATGAATCCCTCCTTAATTGAAACCTAGTTAATAGTGATCTTTATCTGCTGTGAAATATCTTGGCATCCATCAAATATATATACATGCATCTTGTATTTGCTTCTCCTCAACTAGATCATCCATCTTTGAAGATAATACATATGTATGTGCCTTTTTCTTTTCCTCATAGGGTAGCAAGTAATAACTATTGTTTCACATTGTCTCCTTTGTGCCAGACACTATATTTGGTCTTTAAATGCATCATTCTTCGTATCCTTACATAATCCATTATTATTTTTTTTTATGGACTAGACAACTGGATCTGAGAGTTTAAGCAATTTACTCCATGTCTCATAGGGAGTAAATGGTAGAACTATGTGGTAATGATTGCTTTGTGCTCACCAAAACGCAATTGCTCTTCCTCTAGAGCACACAGCTGGACTATGTTTTCCAGCATTCTTCCACTTCCTTCAAGTGGCAATTTCTCAAGGTTCTGGAAAATATATCATAGGTTACTTACAGACTGAGCTCATCAACCTATCCACAATATGCTGTTTCCCTCTGTCATTCTACTGGATACGACAGCTTGAAAAGTTCTGTGTTGAAGTGGCAGGGTCTTTCAGAGTCTGCAGACACCGCTAAATGCATTCAGTGACTACATGGAAGAGACCCCCACCTCGTCCATGGCCCAGTGCAGTTTACACGATCAGAATATGCACTCCTATTGTGTTGTCACTATCTCCTGGGGGTTTTTATTTGCTACAACATTTGGCCTATACTCAGTAATACAGGCCAGGATTACAACTTTGATCTGTAATGATACGAGTTCCATTCTCTATCTAGTATTTAAATAAGAACACAAGTATATTGCTGAATGCTACTCTTCATAGATAATTTTAAATCTGCCATACTCTGTGTTTCTTATTTCATACTGAGCAGGACTTCTGACTAGACTATATAGAGTTCTACAGGTCTTTCTTATATGCAGAGTACATCATGCAAAATGCCGGGCTGGACAAAGCACAAGCTGAATCAAGATTGCCAGGAGAAATAACAATAACCTCAGATATGCAAATGACACCACCCTTATGGCAGAAAGTGAAGAGGAACTAAAGAGCCTTTTGATGAAAGTGAAAGAGGACAGTGAAAAACCTGATTTAAAACTCAATATTCAAAAAACTAGGATCATGGCATCGGGTCCCATCACTTCATGGCAAATAGATGGGGAAACAATGGAAACAGTGACAGGCTTCATTTTCTTGGGTTCCAAAATCATTGCAGATGGTGACTGCAGCCATGAAATTAAAAGGCACTCCTTAGAAGAAAAGCTATGACCAAACTAGACAGCCTATTAAAAAGCAGACTTACTTTGCCGACAAAGGCCCATATAGTCAAAGCTATGCTTTTTCCAATAGTCATATATGAATGTGAGAGTTGGACCGTAAAGAAAGTTGAGCACCAGAGAACTGATGTTTTCAAATTGTGGTGTTGAAGAAGACTCTTGAGAGACCCTTGAACTTCATGGAGACCAAACTAGTCAATCCTAAAGGAAATCAGCCCTGAATATTCATTGGAAGGACTATTGCTGAAGCCGAAGCTCCAATACTTTAGACACCTGATGCAAAGAACTGACTCATTGGAAAAGGCCCCGATGCTGGGAAAGATTGAAGGCAGAAGGAGCAGGGGATGACAGAGGATGAGATGGTTGGATGGTATCACCAACTCAATATACATGAGTTTGAGCAAGATTCAGGAGTTGGTGATGGACAGGGAAGCCTGGTGTGCTGCAGTCCATGGGGTCACAAAGAGTTGGATATGACTGAGTGACTGAACTGAATTGAAAGGTCTCCTATACTGCTGCTTGCTGTAGCAGTAAGATCTGAAGAAATGGCAATCCTAGTGACTGTAGAAGCAGTCAGGAAACCCTAACAAATTGAATGCAATAGCTTATTAGTGGTAATTGCTGTCTCTTTCCTGGTTTAGTTGTACCACCTTAAAAGCAATGTCATGTAATAATAAGAGAATCACTTGTACTGCCTGTTGCAAAATTGTCACTAAGACTTTTTTCTTTTGGAATATTAGAAATACTATATTAAGAACAGTGTTTTTCTTCCATCCTAGCGTTTAATTATTTAAATGTTTTCACATGCATTTTCATGTTTGTGTTCTCAAACAAACCTGATAAAGTAAATTTTATTATTTTTCTTCATTTTGCAGATAAGGGGCTGTGTCTCAGAGATGCTACACCATAAGTCAATAACCATGATATAGCTATTAAATAGGAGATTGACAACTTAAAGTCCATTTTTTAACTCTAGAACCTCAGCTGTGTATAATAAACCACACAACCTAAAAACAGATAGTGTGGATTAAATATATGTCAAGAAACATTAAGTGCTCACTTCAGACTAAATCTTTTGAGGCATACAAAACAGGAAACAGTAACGTCTGCTCTTGAAAAGTATATAACACAATTGAAGAGAAAGTTTACACTAGGGGTCCCCAAGTCCCGGGTCACAGACGAGTACCAGTCCCTGGTCTGTGAGCAGCTGGGCCACACAGCAGGAGGTGAGTGGTGGGTGAGCAAGCAAAACTTCCCCTGTATTTATAGCCATCCCTCTTCACTTGCATTACCCTCTGAGCTCCACTTCCTAGCAGATCAACGGGGGCATAATAAATGCAATGTGCTTGAGTCATCCTGAAACCATCCCCCTGAAAGCATCTGTGAGAAAGACTGTCTTCCATGAAACTGGTCCCTAGTGTCAAAAAGGCTGGAGACCACTGATTTACACATGGTCATGTAGACCACGTATATGTCGAATAGGACTGCAAAAAATGTAACAAACAAAGCAAGAGCAGAGTAATAAAATGAGTGATGATGCTGAATGGCTACTCAATCCATACCCTTTATTTTTGCCTCCCACTATAGAAGCAGGGCTTCCCTGGTGGCTCAGACAGTAAAGAATCTGCCTGCAGTGTGAGAGACCAAGGTTCTATCCCTTAGTTGGGAAGATCCCCTGGACAATGAACTGGCAACCCACTCTAGTATTCTTGCCTGCAAAGTTCCATGGACAGAGGAGCCTGACAGGCTACAGTCCATGGGTCTGCAAAGAGTCAGACATGACTCAGCATCTGATTGACTGAGCAGGCAGACGCATAGGAGCAGGAGAGCCAGTCTTCCCTTTCCAGTTTCCCTTGCAGCTAGATATGGTCAGATGATATGTGAATGATGTGTGATTCTGGTCAATGAGATCGAAATGGAAATCTGGGGAGGGGGATTTCTGGTAAAATCTTCTCCTTCTCTGATACAAAGGGCCAAACAAAGACGGCCCAACCCTCATCCATTCTCTGTTCTTTGGACTCTGAGCTCAGAAATAATGGGAAGCTGCGCCTGTCACTTTTCAAACATGAGAGACAGGCCATTGCTGAAATAATTACAGGATCTTCATTCCTCCTGACTTCTTCCTGAGTGGGAAAAAATAAGCACTTATTGGTTAAGCTGTTGCTGTCTGTAACAGCCGAATAAAACAGGAACTGGTACCCATAAAAGCTATCAGATATTCAGCTCATCCTTCTTCTGTGAGGAGATTACTGACTAGCTGATCATTTGAGATGGGACCAGCCGGTTGGGATAATGAAGTTGATGATGAGGGAGACACTTGGTTGAGTTGATAAGATGAAACAAGTTTACTGAAATCCTCAAATGCCAGGGTCAGGTTTTTAGTTCTTAAACAGCAGAGTTACACAAAGAAAATACATTTAAAAAGGAATCTAGCAGTGGTGAGTGAGAAGGACTGCTGAGCTAGTTAAGAACTTTTCTACTTATTTTGGAGGCCATCATTTTTATCTTTTAGATAAATTATGGTCAAAGATGAAAGTTCAGAAGAAAATATAGTTATGAATTTCTTAGTAAACATACACAAAATCAAAGTTTAAAATGAAGAATAGGGCAAGTTGAGTAAATTACATAAAGAAAAGCTGATGTCCTTTTCTGTAAGATACTTTAGTGAAAGTTGGCTTCTATCTTTTTAAAGTTGACTCTTCACTGAATTGAAAAAAAGTATTTTATATGCCCAAATATTTGTGGTATTGCTCCCTGCTGTTCTTTTTTCTCTCTTTATTTAACCTCATATATTTTTTGAAGTTTGTTTTTGTGATGTATGCCATTTTTTCAATCAATTTATGATTCGGGTTAAGAGAACATATGCAGTCTGTGTGTGTATCTGTGTATTAACTTCACTATATTTTCAGGTTTTCTCATTGGTGGCTGTGACAAAATAACATGAAAAACCAACTTTTTAAACTATCTTTTGCTTTTTTTTTTGTCTATGGTTTTTAAGAAATCTATAAAATTCTCCCATCTCATTAGTTTCTCTGTCCTCCTTTTCTTTACTAGTTTTTCCAAATGCTATGTCTAGAGACAATTAGAGCTGGGAGGGACTTAGAGAGTGCATACCCTGCTGCTTGACCCAGTGACTAAGAAAGCAGAGCCCCATAGCTGGATAAAAGAGTGGCCGAAGGCCCTAATTCTAGTCAGGAGAGCTGGGACTAGAACTACTACATCATAGAAGTTCCCTTCCAAACATTACCAATGCTTTAGTTTACCTTCAGTCGTTTTATTTTAAATATGGTTGTTTTAGTCTCCCTGGTTCAATCGCTGGGTCAGGAAGATCCCCTGGAGAAGGCAATGACACCCCACTCCAGTACTCTTGCCTGGAAAATCCCATGGACGGAGGAGCCTGGTAGGCGACAGTCCATGGGGTTGCAAAGAGTGGGACACGACTAAGCGACTTCACTTTCATTTTGTTCTAGTCTCCATCACTGGAGGTTCTGATTAAGCAGGTCTAGAGTTGGTTCCAAAAAATGCACCTTAAAGGCCCCCCCCGCCCCCCGCATTATTGTAAAGCAGTGATGTGCAGGCTACATGCTGTAAAGAACTGAATTTTGACTCCTCTAAAAACATCCCTTAGGTTATCTCTCCCTGTCAACAAAAATGTTTGACTTTTTGGTAACTACTGATCAAAAGGTAAGAAAAACCTGTCTATCCTGTAAAATACATATTATGTCAGCAATATTTCCAGCTTTAGATAATATTTTAAGTTAACTTTGACAACAAGCCACACCCCTTAATTATGCAAAGCAATGCTTAACATACAAATGTAAGGCATGTGGAAGGGAGGTACTCTCTGTCAGGTACTGACAGTCAAAATAAACCAAATCAAGATAAATAGCAGATAAAAAATTAGTCACTTGTGATAAATCTTGTCTGTTAGAGCCTCCTTAATTGCAAAAATGTTATACCTTTTCATATGTTCACACTGGATTTCCTTAGAGCATTAATATGAAAAGGTAATACATTTATGAAAATACATTATTTTAATAAAGACAAATACTTAAAGAGCTGCACTGAGTGTATCACACACACAATTGATATAATTTAGGTTATTCTTGGCAGGCAGAATGTGTATATTGTACCAGATGTCTCTGATTTCTTTATGGCAGTGACTCAAATTGTCAGCATAATATTGAAGGGGAAAAATGATCGTTCAAAGGAAAGACATTGTACAATTGAACCTTATTTTCACCGTTAAAAACTTATACTTTGTTGTTATGGGGAAGCAGACCCTGACATTTGGGAAAATTAATAATAATTAGGGATATGGTAGAAGATCTTGTGTGATTAAAAAATAAGCTACAGAGAAAGACACATTTGTAAAAATGTCCAATATGCTGATAAGCTAAGGCTTTCTATGTTATCTACCACACCTACAAAAGCATTTGGTAACTGGCAAAACTTTAAGCAAATTTTCACATATTCAAGTTAACTTGAATTAGACCCTTCTTTAGGGTGAGAAATATGAGAATATTTTAAGAATGAAATAGGTATTGGGTAGGTTCACATGTGTATACTACATATGCAAAGATGTAAAATTTCCTCATCTCTAATTTCCTTGCAAATTGCAATGATGAGTTTTATCCAAGTAAGTGAAATTCACCAAGAGTAAGTGTGTACTGCATAGGAAAAGTGATAAAGTCATTACTTAATTAGAAGAGAAGCTATAGTGTGGAAGTTACAAAGAAACATGTTAATTGGGTATTTCAGGACTTAAGTATTTATCTGACTGTGGAATATATGAATTTTAGAGTTAATTTTGCATATGATGTAAGCAAACTAAGAACCAGAACAATATATACAAACTATGATAATACAGAAATGCAACACATCTATGAACACAAGAATGTACCCCACAGAAATCCTACCAACCTTTAAAATAAAAATTGATAATATAAAGGAGCAGTTTATGTAAACGTCCATGGTGTTTTAAGCAATCATTAATACTAACTGAAAACCTCATTAACTCACCAACACTTCAGAGAAGAAAATGTCACATACCTGTGGCATTTAAGTGTTAGTCACTCAGTCATGTCCAACTCTTTACAACCCCATGGACTGTAGCCTGCCAGATTCCTCTGTCCACAGAATTCTCCAGGCAAGGATAACGGAGGTGGCAGCCATTCCCATCTCTGGGAGATCTTTCCAACCCAAAGATTGAACCTGGGTCTCCTGTATTGCAGGTAGGCTCTTTACTGTCTGAGTAACCAGGGAAACCCAGCAAATGTAAAGATATCCCATTACTGTCATACATGCAGAGGTGTAAGATTCCATAAACACAAAACATAACTTCATCTCTGAAATACAGTAGTATACTTCAGTCTGGTTTTAGAAGAATGCCTGTACATTTTCAAAGTTTTCTTTTCAGAAAAAGGCAAGCGACACCTTCTTTCCAACAGCTGATGCTTGAAACTTAGCATTTCCATGGTGTTAAACCAGACATATAAATGCATTCCCTATGATTACCTAGAATGGAGGGGCACATTGAAGAAGGGTTCTGCAAAAATCTGATCAACTTTTAAGTGGTTGCACTCTCACAGCAAACCAAATAGAAATAAAATAATGACCAGTTAGATTATAAAATGAAGTAGTAAGCCTGCAAGCACTTCTGATGAAAAATTTGTCCCTCCTCTGAAACAACTTCAAAATTAAGAGGTCATCTATTCTACTCATGTTTTCCATTTCTTGTGATAGGAGGCACATGAGGTAAAAATAAACCAGTAAGTAGTTGGTTAACATTACCTCAGCCTAACAAATGCACACCATGTAGAGCTAACTAAATAAACCAAACATAACCAGTCACTGGAGAAACTTTGATTCAAAAGTAAGCTTTGGGCCGAAGATACTAAAACTTTCAATCTGCTAAATATATACTTGTTTCCTGAAGCTATAGGCCTTGACATTATTTCTCTCACTATTAAAAAAAAGAACACAATACATTTAGATATTGACTGAAGTCTATATTTTCCATTTCAAAACTGGAAAATTCAGAACTGCCATTTCTAAGTTTACAGTGTCACCATGACAAGTTTTAAAAGTGATGGTGCTGAGGAATGATGTTGGTAACACTGGTTTTCTTTTGAGAGCATATACAATGAAACCAAATGGCTCTGAGATGTCTCCTGGTCTTTTTCCTACAAAAATTCTAAGACTTTAAATTTAAAAACAACTAGAAGGCAATGGCAATCCCACTCCAGTACTCTTGCCTGGAAAATCCCATGGACGGAGGAGCCTGGAAGGCTGCAGTCCGTGGGGTCGCTGAGGGTTGGACACGACTGAGCGACTTCACTTTCTTTCACTTTCATGGCGCAATCATTACTTTCTGGAGTCTTACAACTTCTATCTTTTGAAGACACGTAGAACAAGTCAAATGGGAACTACAATAACATATACAGAACCTTCTCCAAAAAAGAGTTTACACAAAATATAAATATACCAGATGTTAAAATTTGGTAGAAATATGCAGCTTTCCCAAGGTAGCAGAAAGTACTGCATATGTAAGTTTTGTGGCAGTCCCTGGAAATACCCCCTAGGTAAAACTTAACCTAGAAATAAAAACCAACCATACATTTTCAATCAGTAATTTTTAGAAAGAAAAAAAAAAAGACACAAGCTAATATACTTGAAGTTGGCAATATATACAAAACTATTTTCTTAGCCTTCGGGTAGAAAGGCCAAATTACTGAAATAAAAATACATAGAGAAAACATAACAGCCTATTAACTTCAGAATGTTGGTGGGGGGAAGCCCATAGTTTTTAGAAAGGTACACACAATTTAAATTAGAATGGGAAATGGGCTTTGAACCCTATAAACAGTGTTTCCCAAGAAAATAAGTTTCCAAAGTGCAAAATCACAGCTTAAGAAGTCCTGTTTTTACCTTAGCAAACAAACAACATTCTAGAACAAATCCAACTAAACAAAAAATTAAAAGGAAAGAAAAAGTCAAGTGACAAACTTCATTTTGTCACTAGAGGCCTCAGAACTAAAAGTCAAGATACAAGAGAAAAACTGAATAAATGTAGATGATTGGCAGTCAGAGAGAGCAAACTAACAAGAGCTTAGAGTTTACAATGGCAGCTAAGCAAGAAAATCTAGAAACACTTCTCCTCTGGAAAAAGGAGGCTGTATACTACAAAGTTAGGTCAAATTTTTAGATATATAAATGTCCGAAATGTATATCAAGCTGATGGCAAAATAAATGATGATCCCACCTGTATGAGTTGGGGCCCAGGGTAGGCCACCCCAAAATGTGCCTCAATGGCATATGGCTTATTTTGAATTAAAGTTACTTAAGAAATATTCAATGCTGGAGGAACACACTGACCCTCAGTTCTGTATTCCTGAAAGCAGAAGATGAATCTCCCACTTGAACTCCTGGTATCGGAGGTTGAGAGTCACCCTGACTGCCAAAGATGAAAGTGGGTACCAAGAAGCTTATAGAAACAAACTTTGTGTCCTCTTTAATTTACTACCCAAGCCCAGATTGTGCTTAGATTCTTTCCTAATTGGGCAACCAAAATCGAAGTGTCTCTCTCCTGTCAATTTTCTTACAGATGTACTGTTCATCTAAACAGTATAAAAGCTGCTTGTTTGGTCCATCTATTTCTAAGAGACCTCCACGTGCATGAATTAAGATGTGTTTCTTTTTCAGTTATTAAGTGGCTTTGTGTCCAGCCACAGAAATTTAAGAAGGATAGAGGGTGACATTTCCTCTTCTTCAACAGAGGATAAGAGATTTATGTAGGCATGCAAATACACATTCAATAATATATAGAATGTAATAGGTTGTTTCTTTTAAAAGTTACTAAATTAATACAGGTAGGTAAGATTTCCCTCCTCAGAAAACACAACTTAGTCAAATAACTCTACCAACTTATCATGACATATCTGAGTTTCCTTTTTGAAATTAATTATGCCGAAGTTTATGGACTACATAAAAAACTTTCTCTTTCTGAAAGTATTATGCCACCTTAATTTTAACCAAAATAGGACCTCTTGTTTCGTAATCTCGGCACTGCATAACTTTTGGTTATATTCCCAAATCATTGTATCCACTAGAGGAAGGAATTTTTAACACTGAAGTTCAAAGAATGTATACAAGGTAAAGAAAAACTAAAAAGCCAGTCAAGCAGTTAAAAAAAAAAAAAAAACCATAACCAACAATGAATAAGTTTTTTATGGAGGAATTACCAAGCTTTATTGAAAGTGAACAAATAAGACCCAAAGAATTAAGTAATATATGTGACAGTCATCGATGAGAAGACAACATTGTAAAGATGTTTACTATCTCCAAGTCAACCTATTAATTCAAAACAACTCTATTAAAATACAATGAGTTTTTAGTGGCAACAAAATGAGGTATTTCTAAAATGTATATACAAATAAAATGGTTAAAAAGTCAAAAACATTTTTTGGGGGGGAAGTTTGGGCTATTCGTTCTCCTCAAATATCAAGAAACTACAATGATTTAGAGACCATAGCAGCAGCAAAATGATATGACAGAAGCAGAAGAATTATCTAGAAGCAGAGTCACATGTACACACAAATCTGGCAGAGGACAGAAGTACAGCTCTGAAACAGTGGGGAAAATACAGCCTTTTCAATAAACAGAACTGGTAAAATTGGTTATCAGTGTAAGGAAAAAAAAAACACAAACAGCAAATTAGATTCCAGTTTCACCCCATGCTCAAAACTCTATTCCAGGTGAAATTCTAAATGTGATGAATGAAATTCTGAGACTTCAGGGAAACAAATGAATTCTCTGTGTGTGTGTGTGTGTGTGTGTGTGTGTGTGTGCATGTGTGTATGTTCAGTTGCTTCAGTCGTGTCTGACTCTTGGCAACCCCTTGGACTGTAGCGTGCCAGGCTCCTCTGTCCATGGGATTCTCCAGGCAAGAATACTGCACTGGGTTGCCATGATTTCCTCCAGAGAATCTTCCTGACTCAGGGATTGAACCCAAGTCACATGTCTCCTGCAATGCAGCTGGATTCTTTACCACTAGTGCCACCTAGGAAAGCCCAAATGAACTATAAGAAAATAATTTAATGGCTGTATATATATATATATATATATATATATATATATATATATATATATAAAGACTGTCATTAACAAAAGAAAAAATAAAAGCAAAAATCATTTTTTAAAAAAGGGTGATAAATATAACTCTACTAAATTATTCAAAAACTAGGTTTTAAGTACTATAAAAAGAGAATAGTACGATGACCAGAGAAAATAGGAGGAACGAGAGCCATTACTTAGGACAGGGGCAGCCATGTACAACGCAAAGGCCAAGTGTAATTGCTGCCAGTTCTCATGCGGCCTGTGGAGCTCAGATGTTGTTTGTATTTTTAAATATTTGAAAAAAATCAAAAGGGAAATAGTGTTTCTTGACACGTGAAAATTTGTGAAATTCAAATGTAGATTATTGGAATCGAGCCACACTTCTTCACTTCCACATTGTCTGTTGTGGTTTTCATGTTCCAACGGCAGAGTTGAACAGTTATGATAGAGTCCATATGGACACAAAGCTCAAAATGTTTCCTGGCTGGCCCTTCCGTGAAAAAGTTTACAGATCTGTGGCTCAGAAAGCACTGCACTGCGGGGGGTATGTGCACCACTCACAACATCCTATGGTCACTACCATTCCTAACACACTCACACTAGTCCAGGGGGCCCCAACCTTTTTGGCACTGGAGACTGGTTTCGTGGCAAACAATCTTCCCATGGACCAAGGGTGGGAGGATCACTGCAGGGTGATGCGAGTGCATTACGTTTATTGTGGCTTTATTTTTATTATTATTACATCAGCTCCACCTCAGATCATCAGGCATTAGATCCCAGACGCTGGGGACCCCTGCTCTAGTCTTTCTTTCAACGTACCAAGCGCACTGCCATGCAAGTGACCCATCCAAACAGAAAATTCACAGTCAAATTTGCAGTCAAATATGAATTTCCATATTCAAATGGTCACACTTACTATGCATCCTAGAACAGAGTCTGAGCCCCACGACACACACAGGAGTCCCAAGGCTGGCACCTCAGGCTTATTGTTGGCCACTGCTCATTGCCTAGCACCCACTCTATGCTTCATGTTATCAGCTGTTTATAGTATTTCATTCATAGCTTTTGTCTGAACCTCCATGCATTCCTGAGCCTCCACACAATGTGTAGACTCCATCTACAGGGAATTCCTTCCCCATCATATTGCCCACCAAACTCGTCCCTTTTTCAAGACTCAGCCGGTACCTTATCACCATCAGGAAGCCCCCCTGGGTGCTTGAGTGGAACCATTCTCACCTTCTTGATGCTTTCTTTGTCCCCTTGTGTGCATCTTATTTATACTTGGCCTCAGCATTCAGCACAATGTCCAGCACATATAGTAAAGAGCAAAACTAAGTACACCCAAATGAAATGTTATTGATTTTGCATTTCCGCCCCCAAATTTACAGCTGTAAGTAGGCTCAGAGAAATTAAATGTCTTGCTTAAGGGCCATACAAACTAATGAAAGTGACTGAGCTGGCGTCTGAGCCCAGTTTTTACTAAATTCAACATTTTCACGGACTCCAAAATGTGCATGTTTCCCAGTGTCATGTTGCCTAATGTGTACCTAATAAGGTTGCTCAGGTACAGATGTGAAAAGCCAGGGGATGAAACATTATAAAAAAATAACGGGGAGGAGGAGTTGGGCAGATGAACAGAAAGACACGCAAGTGGCCTAGTGCAATTAGAAATCAGACAAGTTCAGGAACTCTGGAATGTCTTCATTGCTCCCCAACCTGGCAAAGATGCCCTCACAATCATGAAACAGATAAGAGGATATCAAGAAGACTCTAGAGCATCCTGCTCAATGTCCCACTTTAAAGCATGAATGATAATAGCCTTTGGGTTCCTGCAAGCTATTTCCATTTGCTGCCAACACACAGAGAAGAAGAGGGTATATTGGTTCCACAGTTCCTGTTTTGATCTTCTCCCTCCTAAAGATTTTGGTAGTTCACCAGCTAATCTTTTTAACACCCTAAGCCAAGGGTTTGGTCTCTAATAATTCCTTCGCTTCCTCTTTAATTCTAGACCGATTTTGGCAGCTAAAAGGAAGGCTGAACAGGAAAAAAAAATAAAGTATCTAATTGGTGTGACCGCATATTTTCTACTTTGTGAAGAGCAGGAGATGTAATATTGACCTATCACCACCGGTTGACAGTGAAATGTCAAGACAGGGTTGCAACAATATTGTCTGTAATGAAGCGATGCTGAATACCAAGTCAAGCAGGCTAGTGGAAATCAAGTGAGAATGAAAAAGTATAAACACTTCTGATTAGCAGCCGATGGCACCAGCTGGAGCAGACAGAGTAACACAAAAGGGTCAGCTACCACGCTGACAGTTTAGCAAGGCAACCACGTTAACAGCAAGATGAAACTTCATTTGCTCACAATTTCATAGGCTGTTTCAAAGACAGTCTCCTGCAAATTGACTTTAGGAGATGGAATTGCATTGAGCTTGAGTATTCTGGCAACAATAGAAAGAATTTCTCCAAGTCCTACTTGGTGCTTGTGGAGATTCAAACTCAAAGGGAGAGCAAAAGGTAAAACAAGAAAAAAAAATCACAAAAGCTCTATGAAAAAGAATACCCACTTTTAAAAATTAGTGGCTGGGTGTACTTGGTTAAATGTTCATTTAATATCTGAGTAAGGAAAGTGGTGCTCAGGAGAGAACAAATATGGAGACTCCTGAATATCTCATAGCATTCAGATTTAAGTAGGGAAAGAGTGATGACTTGAGCTCAAAAAGTAGCTATGAAAGACTATTTTAGTGCTAGCTGATAAAAATTTAGGATTTCAACCCTACATGTGTATAGAGTCACCACATTGGCAGTGTAGAACAGTTGAAAGTGTATCAGGAAATGTTCTCATGCTGATATTGTGAGTAGAACCAGCTAGCTCTATTCTCTGTCTCTCCATAGGTCATTTATTATTTCAGGCTTCAGTTTTCCAACTGCAAAAAGAAGTTGCAAGTGTCTATCAGAATCACCTAGTTCAGTTCAGTTCAGTCGCTCAGTAGTGTCCAACTCTTGGTGACCCCATGAACTGCAACACAGCAGGCCTCCCTGTTCATCACCAACTCCTGGAGTTTACTCAAACTCATGTCCAGTTGAGTCAGTGATGCCATCCAACCATCTCATCCTCTGTCATCCCCTTCTCTTCCTGTCCTCAATCTTTCCCAGGATCAGGGTCTTTTCCAATGAGTCAGTTCTTCGAATCACATGGCAAAAGTATTGGAGTTTCAGCTTCAGCATCAGTCCTTTCAATGAATATCCAAGACTGATTTCCTTTAGGATGGACTGGTTGGATCTCCTTGCAGTCCAAGGGACTCTCAGGACTCTTCTCCAACACTACAGTTCAGAAGCATCAATTCTTCAGTGCTCAGCCTTCTTTATAGTCCAACTCTCACATCCGTATGTGACTAATGGAAAAACCATAGCTTTGACTAGACAAACCTTTGTTGGCAAAGTAATGTCTCTGCTTTTGAATATGTTCTCTAGGTTGGTCATAGCTTTTCTTCCAAGGAGCAAGTGTCTTTTAATTTCATGGCTGCAGTCACCATCTGCAGTGATTTTGGAGCTCAAAAAAATAAAGTCTGTCACTGTTTCCATTGTTTCTCCATCTATTTGCCATGAAGTGATGGGACCAGATGCCATGATCTTAGTTTTTTGAATGCTGAAATTTAAGCCAACTTTTTCACTCTCTACTTTCACTTTCATCAAGAGGCTCTTTAGTTCTTTGCTTTCTGCCATAAGGGTGGTGTCATCAAGGGAACATTTCATGCAAAGATGGGCACAGTAAAGGACAGAAATGGTATGGACCTAACAGAAGCAGAAGATAATAAGAAGAGGTGGCAAGATTACATAGAACTATACCAAAAAAAAAAAAAATGACCCAGATAAGCATGATGGTGTGATCACTCACCTAGAGCCAGTCATCCTGGAATGTGAAGTCAAGTGGGCCTGAGGAATCATCACTACAAACAAAGCTACTGGACGTGATGGAATTCCCGTTGAGCTATTTCAAATCCTAAAAGATGATGTTGTGAAAGTGCTGCACTCAATACGCCAGAAAATTTGAAAAACTCAACAGCGACCACAGGACTGCAAAAGATCAGTTTTCATTCCAATCCCAAAGAAAGGCAATGTCAAAGCATGCTCAAACTACCACACAATTGCACTCTTCTCACTAGTAAAGTAATGCTCAAAATTCTCCAAGCCAGACTTCAACAGTATGTGAACTGTGAACTTCCAGTTAGTTGGTCAAGCTGGATTTAGAAAAGGCAGAGGAACCAGAGATCAAATTGCCAACATCTGCTGAATGATCAAAAAAGCACGAGAGTTCCAGAAAAACATCTACTTCTGCCTTATTGACTACACCAAAGCCTTTGACTGTGTGGACCACAACAAACTGTGGAAAATTCTGAAAGAGATGGGAATGCCAAACCACCTGACCTGCCTCCTGAGAAATCTGTATGCAGGTCAGGAAGCAACAGTTAGAAATGGACATGGAACAAGAGATTGGTTCCAAATTGGGAAAGGAGTACGTCAAGGCTGTATATTGTCACCCTCCTTATTTAACTTATATGCAGAGTACATCATGAGAAACGCTGGGGTAGATGGAGCACACGCTGGAATCAATATTGCCAGAGAAATATCAATAACCTGAGAACCACCTAGGGAACTCATTAAAACACAGATTGTCTGGTCTGATTCCCTGAAGTTCTTAATTTAGTAGATCTGGGTTTGGACAATAAAACCTGCATTTTTAGCAAGCTGCTAGTGATACCCATGCAGTTGGTCTGGGAATCAGATTTGGATAATTACCGGATTAAATAATTCCTAAGGTCTCTCACATTCAATGTGCTCCAAGAATACTGTTGAACTCACTAGTGAAGTGATGGAATTTAAATCATCATTTGAAATGGCAACACACATATTGGATTACTTGAGCACATTACATTTGAAATGTATTCCCTGGGTGAGTGTGTCTGTGATCCAGTAGCAGAATGTAAGTTCTATCACTTAGAAATTCTTATTGGTAGAAGGTTGTCTAGGAAAGAAGGTCATTATTAGGTGAACACTATTAAAAAAAAAAAAAATAGCGTGAATGAGAGACCGTTAGTTTCTAGATCTCTTCCCAAAAGAAAGTAAGTGCTGAGTAATCCAAATTGAAGCCAATAGTTATAAAACATACACCATCCCATAAAGCTCTAGTCTGTACAGGTTATGACCTTTCAAAAGTGCCTGAATATGGATCAAAATGCTGGTATTAAATCTGTCACCTTTAAAAGAAGTATCCAAAAGAAGAAAGAAAAGGAAAGGGATTTCTTGAATGAGATTTCTTATGGCTGAACTTTGGAATTCAGAAGCTCTGATCCTGCAACTACCACTTGGGCCCATCCTTACTTGGTCTCACTAACAGATTTACATGTATGTGAAAGTCAGTGTTTTCAGAGATCTACCCCAGAAATCTATACCTTAACAAGGGAGTGAATTGAAAATGATCTCATATCAATTGAGACAGAATCAATAAAATGTGATTGTAAGTAGCTATAATGCAATTACTGTTAAAAAAAACAAAAACAAAAACAGAAAAACACCAACAGGTAATGTTGTTTAGTCACTAGGTAATGTCCTACTCTTTTGTGACCCCCATGGACTGTAGGCCACCAGGCTCCTCTGTCCATGATTTTCTAGGCAAAATACTGGAGTGGATTGCCATTTCTTTCTCCAGGGGATCTTCTCAACCCAGGGATTGAACCTACGTCTCCAGCATTGGCAGGCAGGTTCTCTGTCACTGAGCCACCAGGGAATGATGGGAGAATCAAGTGGGGACTTTTATTTTGAGGAGGCTGAATTTCCAAGTGAAGGGTTACTCTGAGGTATTAGATGGACAGTGGGCATGTTTCGGAATGTATGTATGATTTTGGGCAAAGGAGAAGCACATTTCTTAGAACAGCAGGAATAACAAATGTATCTATATAATGAGGCAGTTCAGTTAGGAAAAGGAAATGTAATACCTGAAATAGAAAAGATAATTTGGTCTGGGAATTTTAACATATATTTTAGGGATCTAATTAGGATCAAGGTGTGATTCACCTAAACCCAAGACAAAGCTGGAGCACCCACTGACTAAAGGACTTTATTTCCAGGGACCATCAGAACTTTCATGAGCTTATTCAACTAAGAACAAAGCAGGATTCCCAAATTCAGTTTGGTTATGGGAGGTCTTGGCCTTCTTTAGAGATGGATTAAAAAAGTCCCAGAAATACATGATTCTCTTTTACGCAAAGACTAGTTTGTCTGTAACATGTGAACTATGTATCTTCACATTTTTGTACTTTAATTTGTTCTGAGCTGACCTGGTGGTCCAGTGGTTAAGTCTGCCTTGCAATGCAGGAGACACGGGTTCAATCCCTGGTCCTGGACCATCCCACATGCCTCTGGGCAACAAAGCCCATGACCCACAACTACTGAGCCCATGTGCGGGAATCCTGAATCCTGTGTACCTAGAGCCTATGCTCTGGAACAAGAGAGGCCAGCACATCACAACTAGAGAGGAGCCTCCACTCTCCACAGCTAGAGAAAGTCCATGCACAGCAATGGAGACCTAGTACCGCCAAAAAGGAATAAATACATATTAAAAGAAATGTGCTCCTGCTTCCGGGGATGCCTGGATGTGACACAGGAGACACTGGCAGGTCGATGCAGCAAAGAAACGGAAGGAGGGAAGTGGTGTGCAGTGTTAAGTCGCTTCTGCTGTTTCCTTTGTGCCCTACGGGCTGTAGCCCTCCGGGCTCCTCTGTCCAGGGGATGCTCCAGGCAAGAATACTGGAGTGGGTAGCCAGGCCTACCAGCGGGTTTTCCCAAGCCAGGGATGGAACCCATGTCTCTTCTGTCTCCTGCACTGGCAGGCGAGTTCTTTACTACTAGCGCCACCTGGGAAGTCAGGGGAAGTGGTGTATCCCCAGCTAAAGTCTTTAGAATAGAAGATACCCTCTTCTTCGAGCTTTCAGATAAGATGCTCTTATACACCTCAAACAAGAAGCTCTCAAACAAGCAGAAGACCTAGAAGTCTGCCTGCCGCACTGTGGGGTGAGAAAGAATAAAGCCAGATAAGAAGGTGGCAGAATCAGGAAAGGGGCAGGGAGCCCTCAGATCCCATCTTCTCTCTAGCAGGCAGTGTACAGGTAAGGTCAGCAAGGGAAGTCACCAAGATATATCCAGACTGAAGGGGAAAGGTGTCAAGAGTCCACACCCAGGGGAGGGCGTGGGGTTCCTGGCTTAGAAAAACCAACTAAAGTAACAGGAGTCAAGACTGAGTCAAGAGCAGCGTAAAGTGGGGACCTGATTACCTCTACTGACAGAGTCATTCGCTTTCTGAACCATTTTAATTAAAAAAAAATTTTCCCCCTTTCTCTCTCTCCCAACCCCAAAACATTTCTAAACTATTTTAAAAATAGTTATCTAGGTTGTAACTCTGTGATTTAATAAAATGTTAGAGTTAGGTAGAGGCAAATTTTATAATAAAAGCAAGGACAGGTAGTTACTTGCATTCTTTTTATATTATTTTTTATAATTATGGTGAATACCCATTTAGAGCATTTATATTAAATCTAGAAAGGACAGTAATTGTAGATCACACTAAGAATAAACTAAATCTGAAAAAAAATATAAAAATGTTTCAGTGAGCTAAATGTATGTGATGATTTTAGGCTTTTGTTCATGTCTAAATTTTGTTTCCACTGCTATTTTAAGAAGCTAGGAAATATTGCTCTGCTGTATACCTGAAACTATCACAACATTGTTAGCCAACCATACTCTAATATAAAACAAGGTTTAAAAATGGCAACAATTTGGAATTTCACATGCCCCCCCCAAAAAAGTGGGGGAACAGTACTCCTAAAAAAAAAGAAAAATACTAGCTGTTTTTTAAACTATATATAGGATATAAAGGGCTTCCCTGGTGGCTCAGGTGGCAAAAGAATCCACCTGCAATATGGGAAACCTGGGTTCAATCCTTGGGTTGGGAAGATCCCCTGGAGGAGGGCATGGCAACCTACTCCAGTATTCTTGCCTGGAGAATCCCCACGGACAGAGGAGGCTTGTGGGCTAACAGTTCATGGGGTCACAAAGAGTCGGACATGACTGGGCGACTAAGCACAGCATAGCACAGAGGATATAAATAATATGACCAATGTTAACCTGCTTAATTAAATTCACCTATTCATCATGTGAATAATTTTTAAAGAACCACCTACAAGTATGTCAGCTCTTGATCTAATGCCATCCACAAGGCAAGTAAACTTATACCTGATACTCATCCAGGGAGTCTTCTTTCTTAGAGTTTTCCTAAAACTATATGCAGGTCAGGAAGCAACAGAACTGGACATGGAACAACAGACTGGTTCCAAATAGGAAAAGGAGTATGTCAAGGCTGTATATTGTCACCCTGCTTATTTAACTTCTATGCAGAGTACATCATGAGAAACACTGGGCTGGAAGAAGCACAAGCTGGAATCAAGATTGCCAGGAGAAATATCAATCACCTCAGATATGCAGATGACACCACCCTTATGGCAGACAGTGAAGAGAAACTAAAATGCCTCTTGATGAAAGTGAAAGTGGAGAGTGAAAAAGTTGGCTTAAAACTCAACATTCAGAAAACGAAGATCATGGTATCTGGTCCCATCACTTCATGGCAGATAGATGGGGAAACAGTGGAAACAGTGTCAGACTTTATTTTTGGGGGGCTCCAAAATCACTGCAGATGGTGATTGCAGCCATGAAATTAAAAGATGCTTACTCTTTGGAAGGAAAGTTATGACCAACCTAGATAGCATATTCAAAAGCAGAAACATTACTTTGCCAACAAAGGACCATCTAGTCAAGGCCGTGGTTTTTCCAGTGGTCATGTATGGATGTGAGAGTTGGACTGTGAAGAAAGCTGAGCGCTGAAGAATTGATGCTTTTGAACTGTGGTGTTGGAGAAGACTCTTGAGAGACCCTTGGACTGCAAGGAGATCCAACCAGTCCATCCTAAAGGACATCAGTCCTGGCTGTTCATTGGATAGACTGATGCTGAAGCTGAAACTCCAATACTTTGGCCACCTCATGCGAAGAGTTGTCTCATTGGAAAAGACCCTGATTCTGGGAAAGATTGAGGGCAGGAGGAGAAGGGGACGATAGAGGATGAAATGGTTGGATGGAATCACCGACTCGATGGACATGAGTTTGAGTGAACTCCAGGAGTTGGTGATGGACAGAGAGGCCTGGCGTGCTGTGATACATGGGGTCGCAAAGAGTCAGACACGACTGATCGACTGAACTGAACTGAAAACTATGATGATTTAGTGTAACTATACTTTTCTTTAGAGAGGCCAACTCCTTAGTGAAAAAAACTAAGAAATGGCCATTTGAGATTTCCCTCTAGCCAAGTGCTTACCCCCTATATTGTCCAAGAAAATATATGACACATGTAGCCTGATCTGACCTCTGACACTGAAATATACGACCTTGGAGATTTTCTCTGACATCCCAAGAACTTCCATATGCACTGGAGTATACACTGCACTAGGGCAGGAGTTTCTGTGTGTTCATATATCTCTGGCGTCTCAATCAAGATGGAAGAGTAAGTTAGTGCCTTACTATCTACTGGCCAATGGATTCAACCAGAGAGGGGTGGTTTTGCCTCTCGGGGGACACTGGACAATGTCTGGACATAGGCTTAACTATCGAAATGGATAAGGGTTGGTCACCTAGTGGGTAGAGGTCTGAAAGTGCCATTCCCAGCCCCCTACATAACAAAGAATTATCCAGCCTCAAATATCAATAGTGTGGGGGTTGGGTTGAGAAACTCCAACATAGATGGTTGAACTTTTTTTTATTAAGACTAATGCATTAATAATGGCAACCCACTCCAGTATTCTTGCCTGGAGAATCCCATGGATGGAGAAGCATAGTGGGCTACAGTCCATGGGGTCGCAAAGAGTTGGACACGACTAAGTGACTTCACTTTCACTTTAATGCATTAATATCTGATTATATGTGTACATGCTCATTTTTAATTATAAGGAAATGTTACTCATGGTTTTAAAAATGTAAAGCAAAAGATGAAAGTGTTAGCAACTAATAGATAACAGATAAAACTACACATTTCCAGTTTAAAAGGCAGTTTCTTGGTAAAAGACTTCAATCCAAAATCTTGACTTTAATGATCTGGGTTCTGGGCGCCAGTGGAAGCCTCCTGCTGAAGGAGTGTGGGGGAGAGGAGGGTGTAGGCTGTGCCATGGGGACAATCGATTTGTTTACTTCACAAATTCTGACTTGGGCCTTTTCAGACTCTGGCTGAACACTGGTTTCTGAAAAGCTCAATAAGTGGTAAAGTGGATATCTGAGAAGAAGCTCAGGCAACTTCTGAGCTTCAATAATGTTTTGGATAAGATGCTAGAGGGAACGAAAAAAAGTATTTTCCACAAGATAAATAAACTACATAAGGCAGAGTTGTAGAACTAGCCACAAACCTGTGATAGAATAAGCCTCTGAGGATTTTGGTGAAGGGGTAAACCAAGATATGATAATACTTTCCTTAATCTGAATAGATACATCCTTGACGGTACAGATAAAATTGTCCTTTAAAATGGTATTAAGTGATTCAGACAATAGCCAAACATGTGAAGACTCTGCCTTCTCATTTCCATGTCCTTATTTCTATGAAGGAGCCCAACGGTGAGGATTTGCCTCTAGTTCCTTTGAATGTTCTGCTCAAGTCATTGACAAAGTCAATGTTTCTGCAAATTGGCTGGGAGGAGGGGTTACTGGGGTGAGTTTTTATGCTATAGATTCTGCTAGGAAACTCATCGCTGGCATCTGATTTCTGTCACACAAATTCCCGAACAGCTCACCTAGTTATAAACATTTCTGTACTTTTTGAGCTAATTTAGCCAAGAAACCTAAAGAAAAGAAGAGAAAACAACCAAATAATTATATTAAATGAAACTGTAAGACTTCTGAAAAAGACCTCCTACTTTTCTTTGGAACAAGCTCCTTCCTCAGTGCCCCAGAGAACTATCGATCTGGTTATTTTTAGTGATTATTGTTTTGATTCCAGATACAAATTGAAAAGAGTAGTAAGAAAAGGGAAAATTTGTGGCTCAGTTCTTGTCCTATCTCAAACATGTTCCTTTTGTCACTACAGATTAAAATAATGATAAAGGTGAAAATGCATAAATAGAAGACTAAAGAATGTTTGCTTTTAAACTTCAGTTCAGTTCAGTTCAGTTCAGGCACTCAGTCATGTCCAACTCTTTGCAACCCCATGAATCCCAGCACGCCAGGCCTCCCTCTCCATCACCAACTCCCGGGGTTCACTCAAACTCTCGTCCATCGAGTCGGTGATGCCATCCAGCCATCTCATCCTCTGTCGTCCCCTTTTCCTCCTGCTTCCAAATCCCTCCCAGCATCAGAGTCTTCTCCAATGAGTCAACTCTTCGCATGACGTGGCCAAAGTACTGGAGTTTCAGCTTTAGCATCATTCCCTCCAAAGAACACCCAGGGCTGATCTCCTTTAGGAGGGACTGGTTGGATCTCCTTGCAATCCAAGGGACTCTCAGGAGTCTTCTCCAACACCACAGTTCAAAAGCATCAATTCTTCGGCGCTCAGCTTTCTTCACAGTCCAATTCTCACATTCATACACGACCACTGGAAAAACCATAGCCTTAGCAATGAAATAAAAATGCATTTCCATTTATTTTCCCTTCCAATAACTAAAGAACTGTCTATGAGATGCTTAAGAATTTGCAAAGAACAATTTGACAGGGGACAGTAAAGCCCTTAAAGATGTATACACACTTTGACCAATCAAATACATTTTCATGAATTTATTTTAAGGAATTACTTGTCATACATGCAGGAAAACATGAATAATGGGGGCTTGTGTTTAAAAGTGAAAATTGTGGAAATAGACTTTTATAACTCTATTTCCTGGGGCCAATAATAATTATGCTGTGGGAATAATGTTCATAATATAAGTGAAAATAACAGTTTGGGTTGATATTATTATTATTATTATTTGTTTATTTTATATTTAAAAGCCTAGAAGGCTATACACCAAAATGTTAGTGACTTATATATGCATAGAAGTAACATTAATAATTTTTTCCTTTCAAAATTAAATGTATTTTATTTTTCCTATAATGAACATGCATTATTTTAATTATAAAAACCTCAAAAATGCATAGAATGTTATGACCTTCTTAAGTCACAGAAGTTTAGTACTAAGTGGGGTTGGTTTCTTGATAGAATCTTTTTTTTTTTTTTTTAACTTACATCCAATTTGAAGCAATGGTAGGGATTTTCCATAAATTTAAAAATAAATTATCTGTTGGTCTTTCATCTAAAATATCAACATTTTGATAATATAACTGCAGATATTTTGAATGCTGGCTGAACTGAGTTCACTATTGATTTTTAAAGTAACGGCCTATTTGAAAACATTTATCTACTTGTAATCGACAGTGTATAATCCATTACTGTAATAGCTTAATGGAGTTTTAACCAGAAAAAAAAAGCAACTCTTAGATTATAAACTCTTCTTTGGTTACCAAGAGGTGCTAAAGACTTATCTGTTTTGTAGAGCTGAATTAAGCACACATATTTATCAAGCACTAAATCTGTGCTCTGCACAGACATCAGGGTTATGGCTGGGGACAGTGGGAATCAGGGTGCTGGTGAGGCCACAAGGGTTGAAAATGACCACATCCATTCTGATGGCCAGTGCCCACGCTGCGCCACTGCTCAAACGTTTCAAAGATCACTGTTGCAAAACCTGATCTTCTATAAATTCAACATTCACACCCTGCTTATAGAGACAGAAGATTCAGGAAATGAGTACCTTCTTGCCAACTTTAGGCTCCAGAAGTCCAAAATAATGATTAGCTTCTTAAAGAAATACTATTCTCTCATGTATTCTCAACTTCTTTGGGACAGAAAAATCATTTGTATCCTTTTTTTCACCCCCTCACGTGTCTAGTTTTTGGCTGAACATGTATTCAGTACCCGAAAGCATGTGATAATTTGTTGATTCGGAAAGGAATTATTAACATCCACGCTGCACAGACTTGTCATTGGTCAGGCTAATGCTTTCGAATGTCTGAGTTTCCCTTATAACTGGTAATGTGGACACACAGCTTGAATGGAGGAAATGAAAACAAACTAACTTTTATACTAAGTAAATAGACGTATTTACACGAAGGCAGATCTGTAGGTAATTTTGCACAAGGAAACCCAGGACATCACCCTTATGTCAGAAAGAGAAGAGGAACTAAAGAGCCTCTAGATGAAAGAGAAAGAGGAGAATGAAACAGCTGGCTTAAATCTCAATATTCAAAAAATGAAGATAGTGGCATCCGGTCCCATCACTTAAAAAAAAAAAAAAAAAGAAACCCGGGAACAGAATTCCACATTTTATTTTTATTTAATAAAGCATAGTTTTTAAATTATTTTCAAAGAATTATGCTGTTTTATCATAGGAAAAACATACTTTAAAATGTTGGAATTTGCCAAAAGTATAGCTGTAAGGCTGAGCATCAAATCAATAGCTCATCAACAAGGAATTCAGCAAGGAATCTCTCTTTTCCCCTTTTAAGTTATAACCATATAATGTTTACAAACTTTGAGCAGAATTTGAGAACATATCTGTGCTGGGTCAGTAGAATTATGTGAAGGGAAGTAGTTTTAATTCCATATATAAGTCCCTAATAAGTTCTCTGTTTGGCTATTAATTAGTCAATAATTGCTTGAAGGCTCAAATTGATTGGCACTATAAACATAAAAAGGCTTATATGGTCCTTTTATTTCTGAGCTGCATTTAAGAGTGAGTAAAACATTAGTGTGTTTTAAGGCAGAATGGAGAAGAGAACTGTACAAAACCCACTTAAGAAGCATGAGTAAACACTGAGCTGGCTTGTCCTTCTCCGCTTTGCAGGCCGGCAAGAAATAAATGAGAACTACGAATATACAGCCTGAGAACATATCCAAATACTGCACATGGATGGTCTTGCCAGAAAATATCCAAAGGCTTCAGGGAAATTCAACACATAGCTCAATAAGCTTAGAGGGTTTTCTTTCTTGGGAGGATTTATGTTATTTGTGTCATAGAATACGGCATTCATTTTGTAATAGAAGAAATGTTTGTGACTTCTATTTCTGTACTCTATCATTCATCAATATCTAATGAGAAGTGTTTGTAGTCTATATATTCTTTTAAGTGTTTTTCTACATATATTTCTAAGACATTTTCCTTTATTGTGATATCTCATTGAACCCCAAGTCCTAAAATCCCTATGGCAAGTTGCTAAAAAAAACTTTAAGAAGTTGGGACAGACATGGTTCATCAGTCACAAATACTGGAATCATCCATAGCAAATACCTACAATATTTTTCAAAGCATTTTAAAGCTAGGTTATTTTAACTAAAACTAAAGGTGATATGTTATATTCCCTCCTTGGATGTTCTCTTTTCAAAGCCAACCTAGTGTCCACATTGCTATTCTATTGATTTAAACTAACAAATGGATGAGCCAAGAATAATTTCATGTGGTATTTCCTAACTAATAACTCAGGAACTTGGATCTCTGACTAGTAAAAGAGTAGAAAGGATTCTCTTTGAGTATCTTTGATATGAAACACTTTTGTCATTTCTCGCTACCTTGAAAGTAAAGACACAGTTTGGAAAACTCCAGAGTGTCATCACCTACATGGCAGAATAAGAATTTACTCCCATCTGCCCGACAAAGAACCAATTTCAACAATCACTCACAGATGAGAGTGGCTTTGTGGAAGTCCTGAAGTCCAGTAGACATGTTCCAGAATACGATTGGGAGGAAAAAAGAGTTTAGATTGTAGCTGCCTAAGCCTTTGCATTCTGGTCATTCTTCACCTGTGCCTGTTCCCATCAGGCCTTTATACATGTGTATGCTCCCTGTCTGGAAGGGCATCTTTCCTCCCCTAATTATCCCTATGGTCTCAGCTTGAACAGAATCCCCAGAAGGAATTTTTCCCTAAGCCCCAGCAACATTAAGAGGACCCCCTATTAAATGTAATTTTCCTTCCTGTCATTAGCATTGCTAGTCATTAGGTACTCGTTAATCTAATTATTTGTTTTATACCTGTTTTCCCCACTAAAGGGTAACGAACATGAGAATCGATAGCATTTTGATTTTTGTTCACTAGTATAAGCCTAGTATCTAGCACAGCTACAACTCTATAGTCACTCAATAACATTTATTGAATTAAGGTAACTCTCATTTACTTTATAGCTTTTTACAGGCATTCTTACATGCAAACATCAGGTCAAGAGGGAAGAAAAGCTACAGCCTTCCTTAGGTGAAGAATTTCAGTAGATCTATCAAGTCAAGCCCCTTTCATACAGCTGAAGGAATTCACGTAAAGTGACCAGGTATGCTATGAAGTTATAAAAGTAGCTCTCTGTCATTAAAAAGTATGGGGAATTGGTAGAACACAGTCAGTGAATATCCATTTAGGGTTTTTCCAAGGTGCAATAGGAGCATGATGGAAAACCCTCTATACTGTCTAAACACAAGGAAGCAATATACAATTCCGAGTATTTGACCTCATGTGTGTGTGCTCAGTCATGTCCGACTCTTTGCGACCCTGTGGAATGCAGTCTGCCAGGCTCCTCTGTCCATGGAATTTTTGAGGCAAGAAACCAATGATCACTCATTAGTTTTTCATCTCTGATTATGCCATATTGATAAACAACTATGAGGTATCATAGTTAGAGTATCACAATGGAGTGGCCCTACCATGCTTTGAATTAAACTTGAATTCTTGCTATACAATAAGGATGGCAAAAGTTATACACAATCCTTCTCTGTATCCATGGGGGTTGGTTCCAGGACTGCCCCCTAATCCACAACCCCTTCACCATCCACCCCTACCGACCCACTTGCCCTATTTTGCAGATAACAAAATCTTCAGATGCTGAAGTCCCTTATATCAAACAGTATAGATTTTGAGGATAAACTATTGGGTTGGCCATAAAGTTCACTGGATCAGTAAATATGCTGTTCAATAAAGTTCTTGTGGAAAATGAGAAATATCTTTTATTTTTACTTAAAACCAAATGAACTTTTTGGCCAACCCAGTACATATACCCTCCCACATACTTCCATCATCTCTAGATTACTTATAATACCTAATACAATGTAAAAACTATGTAAATTATTGTTCATGCATGCAATAATGCATGCATGCTTTTAAAAATACTTTTGATTCATGGTTTGTTGAATCTGTTGATACAGAAAGCTGGCTGTATGTCAAATTTAGGCTTATTGCTATTCCCTATTAAGCACAGAAATATAAATCATAATATAACTAGGAGTTTATATTTCAAATAGAAATGCAACATTACCGTGGAGAATACAAATGAAAATTGGGAGAAAATGACTAAATCTATTAATCACTCTTCATTACTACTGATACTGGATTATCCAAATTCAATTCAGTAAGAATCTACTGCTCTACCAAGTGTCTGATGCTGTTAGGTGTGACCATGTTGTGTTCTAATTCAGCTACCTTGAAGCTAGTACGTGCTTATAGAAAAGTAGAATGCTTAGTAAATCATTTGTTTAGGCCTTGTTTTCATTTCTATTGTCTAATTATCAGGTGAGGGAGGGTGGGGTAACTGCCTTCAACTTAGACAAATATGTCCACCAACTAACCCCCAAATCTTCTTATCTATTTGCCTAGCATTTCACATCAGGGGTCCATCTGTAGTGAAAACTTAACCTACTGACTCCTATCTAAATGCCTCCTTTAACTAAGAAGTAATTCTCCATCCCAATAGAAATATTTAAAAGTCTGAATTTGTAAAATCATTAATTATGGCTATGGACAGAAGCCTCCTTTGGCTATTTCAGTTCTGTCTTTCACCCATCTTATTTACATGAGTTCTTGTTTTCTAAAAGGAATGTTATAGGTGTCAACTTACATTTGAAAGTGAAAAAAAGTTTTATTCATATCCTATTGGTTTGGCTGTGTGACAACACTGGGTCTGGGGGCATGACTTCCTATTCGACCACAAGAGTGACACTTTCACAGTCCTGATTTCTGATTCAACTGTTTGCCCAAGGCAAACACTCTTTACCTGGCAGGTCTGTATGCTAAGTTGGTTTCTGAGAAGGCCATGCTTAGGCATGTTTATAAAACTGAGTTTTCGAGCATGCTTTAAGCATTCGAAAATGAAATGAGTATGTGTTTTGTAAAAGAATTCATGTTAGTGACACAGCTTTTCAAGACAGTCTCTGGAAAATGGACTGCCTATTCTCCAATGCAATTCTGGATATTTAGTATTTATTGTGTGCTGATGCTGGTTCCAAATAGGAAAAGGAATACATCAAGGCTGTATATTGTCACCCTGCTTATTGAACTTATATGCAGAGTACATCATGAGAAACGCTGGGCTGGAGGAAGCACAAGTTGCAATCAAGATTGCCGGGAGAAATATCAATCACCTCAGATATGCAGATGACACCACCCTTATGGCAGAAAGTGAAGAGGAACTAAAAAGCCTCTTGATGAAGGTGAAAGAGGAGAGTGAAAAAGTTGGCTTAAAGCTCAACATTCAGAAAACGAAGATCATGGCATCTGGTCCCATCACTTCATGGGAAATAGATGGGAAACAGTGGAAACAGTGTTAGACTTTATTTTTTTGGGCTCCAAAATCACTGCAGATGGTGACTGCAGCCATGAAATTAAGACGCTTACTCCTTGGAAGGAAAGTTATGACCAACCTAGATAGCATATTCAAAAGCAGAGGCATTACTTTGCCAACAAAGGTCCATCTAGTCAAGGCTATGGTTTTTCCAGTGGTCATGTATGGATGTGAAAGTTGGACTGTGAAGAAAGCTGAACACTGAAGAATTGATGCTTTAGAACTGTGGTGTTGGAGAAGAGTCCCGAGAGTCCCTTGGACTGCAAGGAGATCCAACCAGTCCATTCTAGAGGAGATCAGTCCTGGGTATTCATTGGAGGGACTGATGCTGAAGCTGAAACTCCAATACTTTGGCCACCTCATGCGAAGAGTTGACTCACTGGAAAAGACCCTGATTCTGGGAGGGATTGGGGGCAGGAGGAGAAGGGGACGACAGAGGATGAGATGGCTGGATGGCATCACTGACTCAATGGACATGAGTTTGGGTAAACTCAGGGGGTTAGTGATGAACAGGGAGGCCTGGCATGCTGCGGTTCATGGGGTTGCAGAGAGCCAGACACGGCTGAGTGACTGAACTGAACTGAACTGATGCTAAGTGCAGCTGGGGACTTGGTATTTATAGAGGAGGGAGACCAGCGCCATATGTCCACGTTCATGCTATTGTACCAGAGAGACGTAACACCAGGTGATGAAGGGAGGCAGACTGTTGTCTGGAATAGTGGTTTGGCTGGATACTTTAAATTAAGCCAACCTCAATTTGGATTTCTGTTCAGTTTATATTAGTTTTGTAACATAGCTTTATTCATTTAACCCCTCTGTATCTTAACATTTGCATGTGTAAAGTAGGATAGATGATAATGCCCATTTCAAGGGTTAATATCTGTAAGTAATTAGAAAAATTCTTAATACATAACAAGGACTCTATGAATCACTAGCCGATACTGTTATAATAAAAAATTATTTTATGTATCATAAGCTAAGCTCCAGTGATGACTAGTTGTTTACTTTCTTTACATTCCAAAGGATGCCTAAACACACAGAGTATTAGGTGACTTAAAACAATATGTAAATGATCTGTTATTCTTTTGCTCTGACACATCTGATATCTATTATTGTTAGAAAAAAGTGTGGTGGGGCAGCCATGTTTACAGAGAACTATCAGGATATTGGCTGTGGACACAGGACTGGAAAAGGTCAGTTTTCATTCCAATCCCAAAGAAAGGCAATGCCAAAGAATGCTCAAACTACTGCACAATTGCACTCATCTCACACGCTAGTAAAGTAATGCTCAAAATTCTCCAAGCCAGGCTTTAGCAATATGTGAACCGTGAACTTCCTGATGTTCAAGCTGGTTTTAGAAAAGGCAGAGGGACCAGAGATCAAATTGCCAACATCCGCTGGATCATAGAAAAAGCAAGAGAGTTCCAGAAAAACATCTATTTCTGCTTTATTGACTATGCCAAAGCCTTTGACTGTGTGGATCACAATAAACTGTGGAAAATTCTGAAAGAGATGGGAATACCAGACCACCTGATCTGCCTCTTGAGAAATTTGTATGCAGGTCAGGAAGCAACAGTTAGAACTGGACATGGAACAACAGACTGGTTCCAAATAGGAAAAGGAGTTCGTCAAGGCTGTATAGTGTCACCCTGTTTATTTAACTTATATGCAGAGTACATCATGAGAAGCGCTGGACTGGAAGAAACACAAGTTGGAATCAAGATTGCCGGGAGAAATATCAATCACCTGAGATATGCAGATGACACCACCCTTATGGCAGAAAGTGAAGAGGAACTAAAAAGCCTCTTGATGAAAGTGAAAGTGGAGAGGGAAAAGTTGGCTTAAAGCTCAACATTCAGAAAACGAAGATCATGGCATCTGGCCCCATCACTTCATGGGAAATAGATGGGGAAACAGTGGAAACAGTGTCAGACTTTATTTTTCTGGGTTCCAAAATTACTACAGATGGTGACTGCAGCCATGAAATTAAAAGATGCTTACTCCTTGGAAGGAAAGTTATGACCAAACTAGATAGCATATTCAAAAGCAGAGACATTACTTTGCCAACAAAGGTCCGTCTAGTCAAGGCTATGGTTTTTCCTGTGGTCATGTATGGATGTGAAAGTTGGACTGTGAAGAAGGCTGAGCGCTGAAGAATTGATGCTTTAGAACTGTGGTGTTGGAGAAGACTCTTGAGAGACCCTTGGACTGCAAGGAGATCCAACCAGTTCATTCTGAAGGAGATCAGCCCTGGGATTTCTTTGGAAGGACTGATGCTAAAGCTGAAACTCCAGTACTTTGGCCACTTCATGCGAAGAGTTGACTCATTGGAAAAGACTCTGATGCTGGGAGGGATTGGGGGCAGGAGGAGAAGGGGACGACAGAGGATGAGATGGCTGGATGGCATAACTGATTTGATGGACGTGAGTCTGAGTGAACTCCAGGAGTTGGTGACGGACAGGGAGGCCTGGCGTGCTGTGATTCATGGGGTCACAAAGAGTCGGACACGACTGAGTGACTGATCTGATCTAATCTGATCAGGATGTCACTGACTTTACTCTCAGTTTATAGAAGCATCTATGCTGTTAACGGAGAAGGCACCCCACTTGCACCCCACTCCAGTACTCTTGCCTGGAAAATCCCATGGACGGAGGAGCCTGGTAGGCTGCAGTCCATGGGGTCGCTAAGAGTCAGGCACGACTTAGCGACCTCACTTTCACTTTTCACTTTCATGCATTGGAGGAGGAAATGGCAACCCACTCCAGTGTTCTTGCCTGGAGAATCCCAGGGACGGGGGAGCCTGGTGGGCTGCCATCTATGGGGTCTCATAGAGTCAGACACGACTGAAGCGACTTAGCAGCAGCAGCAGCAGCTATGATATTAAAATTTCCCTTTGATATACTTTAACAATCAATTTCACTTCTAGGTCTGATGCTTTCGGGGTTTTCCTATCAAACATTTTTTTTCTTTGATTTCACATTATTATTTGAACTGAAACACAAGCATAGAGAAATAAACTTCAGTTTTTGTATGATTTTTCCTTATATGTGACTATATCTGTACTTGTGTGTCTAAATACTAAAAAATCATATGTAGATAAAATATTCTATATATAGGCAATATTTTCAGTGATCGGTTAAAAGTTCTATTTTCTTAGTTAACTGTTATGCATTCATGGGCTTCCCGGGGGGTGCTAATGGTGAAGAATCTGCCTGCCCATGCAGAGAACATAAGAGACTCAGATTTTATCCCTGGGTCAGAAAGATCCTGTGGAGGAGAGCATGGCAGCCCACTCCAGTGTTCTTGCCTGAAGAATCGCATGCTCAGAGGAGCCTGGAGGGCTACAGCACATAGAGTTGCACAGAACTGGACACAACTGAAGGGACTTGGCATGCACGCATATGTATATGCATAAACTTCTTCCTATATATTAATCAAAAAATTATTATGTCTTTAAACGTTTAGGAAATTCTCAGCATTTTTTATTCTAGTGTAATTTTCTTGTTCCAAAAGTGTTTAATACCTTTCTTTAAATAGTAGTCATTGTAACAATACTGCTTATCCACTGACTTAAGGTGATTTAAAGGTAACAGCCATATCCATTCAAATAATTCAATCCAAATAAATAAAAGCAACAGGAGTAGTTAGTGCTTTGATCAGGGGAGGGAGATATTTCGGTGAGTACAAAACAGGTAATAGTGGCCAGACATAAAAAAGTTGTTAGAACTTCACTGCTGATAATATTCTAGGACGGGAAGAAGGACACATTTCCATTGTCCTTTTCACTGAATCTTTGTCATAAATATGTGGAATGAGTCCTCTACAGAGGATAAAAGAAAAGCAGAAAATTGTTTTTTGATGTCAAAGTAGACCAATAGGATACTTTTGACATGTGCATTACAAGGTCATTTCAACTTTCAGTGTGAGGTTGGTCCAGAAGAAAGCAGAGTTATCTCTTGCTTTATCTAACTTCAGAAGATACAATCACTGGCTAAACCCATAAGCCTGCAAAGAATATGCCCTTAATAAATGAATAAGAAGCAGAGTTCAACCACATTTTAATTTAATTTCCCTAAAGCTTTGAGAGCTTTGGGAATTGCAAGGCTGAGTTAACTGTGGGATCTTTGAATACAATTGTTGGGAGTGTTAAGAGCTGGAGAAAACACAGGTAATAGCTGTGGAAGGGGGCCACAGTGTTGATTCATCTTTCCTTTAAAACACATACAGGCTAAGAAGAAGGTGAGTCGCAGTCAGAGTGAAATGAAGTCAATGAGGTCAAAGGAGTGAGGCGTCGGGACCATGTGGCCTGGAATCCCATGGATAGCATATTGGTCAAACAACAAACCAGAGATTCAAGAGTGACGATCAGAGGTCAATCAAATCATTAGTAAGTTCATAACCATTGTTCAAAGAAAGACAACTGTCTCAAAATGGAGTCACTTATACTAAGCCCCTGATCACCAAACCAAGACTTAATTCCAGTTTTGGCTCTCTCAGAAATAGAATCTTAAACCAATCAGGAATCGCCATATCAGCACTAATTAGGTAGTCTACCTGATAGACCTTCCTAAAGGAGACTAACATTGCAATAACCAACCCAGTTTTGTTCCTAATATAACCTCATTATTCCTGCTCCTTTCTGCCTGGAAAAGTCTTCATTTTTGTACAGCTCTTCAGAACTCCTTTCTTTCTGCTAGAGGGGATGCTGCCCAATTCAAATAGATTTTTGCTCAAAGAAACTCTTAACTTTTTATATATGCCTCAGTTTGTCCTTCAAAACCATTTACATACCTATAAAAAGTCAAACTGCCAGCCAGAAAGGTGCTGGATTGGACTGAAAAGATTCAGAATGAGCCTCCCCAAAATGTTCTGCTTGGGCATATGGATTATGTTAAGCTGAAGACAATGGGGCCCAAAAGACTCAGGAAGAGCTTTTTGCCTCCCTCTTAACTGTCTGAAAGAATTTACCATCACCAAGGATAACCATAAAGAGCGTGGGCTCAGAGTGATATGCCGGGGACAGCTTCATAAAGCCTCTGTGCTGAGTCCCCTCTGTGCCCATTGTCTCTGCATGGCCTGGCAAACATTTGTTTACCAAACACATGCTCTTCCTATCTTCTTATGAATTGTCTTTCTTCCCTTTGAAGCCCCAGACCTGCTCAATTCTCAGCTCAACTGAGAAGAATTGAGTAGAAGAAACAGAAGTCTCAATTGCCTAACAGTTGAGGGGTCTCTGAGTCTCTCATTGTCCCGGTGGGGCTCCAGGACATATGCACTTAAATTTGTTTTTCTCTTGTTAATCTGTTTCATGTCAATTTACTGCATAAACCAGCCAAGAGAACCTAGAAGGGTAGAGAGAAAAAGAAATTCATCTCCTACAAGACCAAGGGACTGCCTCCAGCAAAGTCACCAGGGCGTGTTGTACTGGAAGGGCAGCATTTGTCTCACAGGTTAGGAGGTGAACCAGGCTTCCCTAAGCTCATCTTAAAAAATATTTGGTGAACTTTGCTAAATCAACCTCTCTCTCTTCAGTAAGGAACAGGTTCCTACACTCAAGAGTATTAAAAATTGTAACAGTTCACATTTTATGACTTTTATTATATGCCAAGTTCTAAGCACTTAACAGATGTCAAACATTTAATTATTACACAAAACACAAGATCAGACATATGATGGTTTCTGTTATTAGAAATGGAAAACCTGAGGGACAGTAACGTTCTCAGGGCTATGTCTCCAGTAAAGAGAAGAACTGGAATCGGAACCAAGGTGGTCTAGCTGCAGAGTCTACACTCTAGTCTAAATCACTTTCATTCTGATGTGCTGACCAGACTCTGTTCTCCTAGACAGAAACAGACCAAAGCACTGGGTTACAAGTTGTGTTCTGTAGCCTTCCTGATATTTGAGTGACCTTTCATATGGCACACATTGTAGACTTCATCCTAGGAAGAAAATCAGCCCTCACAGAACAGCTGATATTTTGGCAAATGAAGCCGGTTCTCTTTATCTAGCTTATTCCAACTTCACACACCCTAGATTTCTCACATAATTACAATTCAGCTATGAAAAAATGCTGCTTAAGAGACACAAATTTTGAGACATTCACTATAGGTTTCTAGGCAATAACAATAGAATGTAGGCAACCTTTGATGAAAAACATACTTTAAAAGAATACAGAGGTAAGAGGGAGTGAAATAAGAGAAAGAGAAAGCAATCAAGGTTATGGAAGTGGGGCATTTCTATGCAAGGTGGGCTAAATTTAGAGGTATCTTGTCAAGTTAAAAATATTTTTTATAACCCTTTATCTCATAAGTCACAGACTATATGTTAAATCTGAGAAGATTTGTAACAACCAGAATCATTACTAACTCTTATTCCATTTACTTTCCACTTCTCATTCAATTTTGAAATTTATAACTATTACTCTAAATGATCACTCAAACTACAAGGTGTAATACTGATGTTAAACCAAACTGACAATAGTGTTTTATCTTGCCGAGGAAAGCAAACTTATTATTCAGACATTTACTAAAAAGGTCATGATGCAATTTCTCCTTTGAGAAAGAAAAATAAATATGTAAATATATATATGTATGTATATCTCTACACACACATATATATGTATATATGCATATATTCTCAAAATTTGTGTAATCTCTACATTTTATAAGCTTAAAAAAGTATTTTTGTTAAACATCCCTTAGTTCATCTCTGGCATTTTGTGACAAGTCCTTGAGAAATGCTTGATATAAAGGAGACAGATTTATTTCTGGGAATTTCGTTCCAAGTGGTTTTGAGTGGTTCAGAAGGATGAGTGCCTTCTCATCTCCAGTGATTTTATTGCAAATTGATCAATATCTATTTACAAAGTACCTATTTTATGCTAGCTATTGGAGGCCGTGGGGTGGCAAGAGAAAACAAAATAGATAAAAAAAAAAAAAATTCATGTTCTCATGAAAACTTACCAAAATAGGAGGTCCTGGAATTGTCCACTTATAAAATAAATTGTTTCAAGGCTACTTTTAGGGTATGAGAGAGATCCCATGGCAAAAGTGCCCCTTCTGAATTCTCCATCTCTCAGCTACTTGGTGGTGATTACCAGTGTCAATTACATTCTCAAAGCTAGTTGCTTGGAAACACATGTCTTGGACTTCACTAATGCTTCTGAAACCATGCCACAAAAGCCTCATGTATCCTACCATGAAAAAGTCTTTAAAAAAAACTGTAAAAGACATTAAGAAGAGGAGTTGTAATTCTCTTCATCCTGTCCTTTCCCATGGCTATTCCTGAAATGTTTTTCTCCTCACTGACTTCCTTACCAGTCTCAATTTCACAGCTGGCAGTTGTCTATATAAAAGAGTGTTCCCATTTGGGAAACTTTACACCAAAACCTGCCTTATTTTGATATATTGAAGGTGTCAAAGAAAGTAATAGCTCTGTCTTGAGTCTGCTTTTGTCTAGCTCCAAAAAGTGATAGACAATTAGATAGTAAAAACTCAAAGGAGGACAGGTCAACCCCAAGCACGGGCCATTTGCTCTGATTTGAAGCCTTAGAGCTGGTGCCACTCCTTACAAGCCATGGTCACTTCAAACACAGTACATGAGCTTGGGGGTCTGCAGCTATACATCAAGTCATTGCACATTTCAATAAGAACTTCCCTAGCTCAATAATCAGCATAAATGTGAGTAGAGAAATGAAAGGCTCTGAATGCCATTAAGCTGATTACTTTCCACATTAGCCTGAGACAACCTTGAATTTCAAACTGAAAACCAGCTCGCTGTTAAAGGGGGAACCCCAGAGGGGTCATTTTTCTAATAACCTGTCTAATGATGAAAAGTGAAAGTGAAAGTGTTAGCCGCTCAGTCCTGTTTGACTCTTTGCGATCCCATGAACTGCAGCCCACCAGGCTGCTCTGTCCATGGAATTCTCCAGGCAAGAATACTGGAGTGAGAAGCCATTCCTTTCTCCAGGAACCCAGAGATCAAAGCTGGGTCTCCTGCCTTGCAGGCAGATTCTTTACCATCTGAGCCACTAGGGAAGCAGGGCTGATATTTAAAACATCCTTCATCAACCAGCTACCTTTAGAAAACTCTGAAGATTTGGACGATGTGAGAAATTGAGCTAAAGAATTACAAATAAGCTTAAATTATTTGGAGTCCAGCAACTATAACTATACATGGTACCCTGTCATATGTGTGCATTTATGATGAATTAATAGAGTTTTTAGGTGTTGGCTAGCCTAGAAGATGATTTGCACTGCATTATCCTGACGGGCTGTAAAAGGAATCATAAAGATCTGCGTGTGGCAGAGTTAATGGGATGAGGTCCTTTGGTTTGCATAGTGTTCTCTGGTGTATATCAAGTGCACAATGGCCACCAGCACTTTATTCGCCACCCTAAGGCTAGTAGGTAGTCCTCTGACTGTAGGACTACACGTTGTCTGGACCAGGGCACCCACCCTACAGATCTGAAAGGGCAGCATTCAACACCCACCAGTCCATGCATCTCATGATTGGTAGGAAGTAATTTACAAACTTGAACTCAGTATCACCAACCTTTCCAACTAGCAAGTCACTGATGTGCCGCTGACATGTCCCTAAAGTTTGCAGAGAAGCTAACAAGTGAAGGAAAAAGAGAGAGATTAAATACAACAGGAAAGAAGATAGCAAGAAAGGAGGAAAATGAAGAAAAGTCGACATGTATGGAGAGGTGGAATGCCATGAAAGCCAACAATAAATTCTCATCTCATTTCTTACTTATTTAGGCTGTCACTCACTCCTAAATTGAATTCAGTCCCACAATATTTATTGAGCTCCAACACCACCCAGAGCTTTAGCGCTGTGGCGGGTGAAAAAATATAATCATCTTTTATATTACAGAGAACTTTGCAAGTTGTAAAGCTCTGCCTCAAATTATCTCATCTTCACAGTAGTATTGTGACTTGGATATTATTTCACCATATTTCTCACAATAGGGTTTAAATTGCTTGCCCAAGATCATACAACCAGCCCTTATTGGGCAGTGACAACAAATTAGTCTTTGGGTGTTAAAACCTACTCTTAAAACAATCAAACATACAAATGAAAATTATACATAGGATACATTTACATGTATATGTATAAATAATATACATATATAATTTCATAATATATATACTACTAAAATATATTTTTACAATTATATAAAAATCTTTTTTATTTAATTAATATATTTTATATTAATATATATATAAGTTGCAATTGATGGTCTAAGTGCTAAATGAGCCTAGAGGACAGAAAGAGATTCTTTTCCACTGAGGAGGGGAAGGAACAGCACATTCGTGGTGGAAATCATAGAAACTTAGAAGTGGACAAATTGAACACATAGTTGAAGGAGGTATACAGAGTGTCCAAAAAGTCCTTAACAGATTAATTCAATAGATTATTCAATAGATTTATTACTGGTAGTGATTCTTGGAAACCTAGATTTAATATTTGTGTAGTTGTTGTCAGCTGGTCGCTAAGTCATGCCCAGCTCTTTTGCAAGCCCATGGACTTAGCCAGTAACACCATGATTAAGAAACAGGGCTTACTTTCATTGGGAAAATGGAGATAGTAACCATACATGCTTCCGAGGTGCTGAGAGAATTAAAGGGGACAGTCGATATGCTGCTCAAAAGGCTACAGAATCATGATACTGACAACAGTGTCTATGGCAATGATGCTGCTATTGCTGGATGTGGTCTCGGTCTCCTAACACAAGTTGTTCAGTGGTTTCCAGGTGTTTCTAGACTAAGTGATACAACTCTCACTTTTTAACTGATAAAACATTCCCTTAGGCAAAAAAAAAAAATATATATATATATATAATGCATCTGTCTTCATAAATTGTTTCCCTAAGTCATGTCCAACTCTTTGTGATCCCATGGACTGCAGTACACCAGGCTTTCCTGGCCTTCACAATCTCCTGAAGTTTGCTCAAACTCATGACTACTGAGTTGGTGATAACATCCAACCATTTCATCCTCTGTTAACCACTATTGCTCCTGCCTTCAATCTTTCCCAGCATCAGAGTTTTTTCCAGTGTGCCAGCTCTTTGCATCAGGTGGCAAAATTATTGGAGCTTCAGTTTTAGCATCAGTCCTTCCAATAAATGGGCTTCTCTGATAGCTCAGTTGATAAAGAATCCACCTGCAATGTGGGAGACCTGGGTTCGATCCCTGGGTTGGGAAGATCCCCTGGAGAAGGGAAAGACTACCCACTCTAGTATTCTGGTCTAGAGAATTCCATGGACTGCAGAGTCTATGGGATCGCAAAGAGCTGGACACAACTGAGTCACGTCACTTCCAAACATTCAGGGTTGATTTGCTTTAGGATTGACTGGTTTGAGCCCCTTGCTGTCCAAGGGACTCTCAAGAATCTTCTCCAGCACCACAGTTCAAAAGCATCAATTATTTGGTGCTCAGCCTTTCTATGGTCTAATCCTCACAACCTTTCATGACTACTGGGAAAACCATAGCTTTGACTATATGGACCTTTGTTGGTAAAGTGATGTCTCTGCTTTTTAATATACTGTCTCCTGTCTCAGTTTGGCATAGCTTTTCTTCCAAGGAACAAGTGACTTTGATTTTGTGGCTGCAGTCATTGTGTGCAGTGATTTTGGAGCCCAATAAAATGAAATATGACACTGTTTCCATTTTTTCCCCATCTAAGAATCAAGAAATGATGGGACCATGACATCCATGTCATGGGATGCCATGACGGTTGTTTGAACGTTGAGTTTTAATTCAACTTTTTCACTCTCTTCTTTCACTTTCATCAAGAGGTTCTTTAGTTCCTCTTTGCTTTCTGCCATTCGCGTGTTATCACCTGCATATCTGAGGTTATTGGTATTTCTCCTGGCAATCTTGATACTAGCCTGTGATTCTTACAGTCCAGGATGTTGTATGATGTACTCTGTATATAAGTTAAGTAAGCAGGTTGACGGTATACAACCTTAATGTACTCGTGGGAGGTCTACTTGCCTAGGAGAAAAGCACAGTCAATTTCCCCCAAAGAGAGTAAATGGCGACTGTGAGGCAAATCATAGGTCCAACACACTGATCTGTGTGTTATCAGTCCGCTGTTCTGTTTGGGGATATACTGGACATTTTCCTTACTCTTTTTCTTCTTTCTTGATCTAGTACAATTTTCCAGAATTATTCTATGTCCTGAATTAGCAACTTTGATATAATTTTCCCCCAAATGAAATTATTTGGACCCTCTTGTTTCTATCGTTTCTAATGTCAGTTGTGCCTTTTTAATTACTTGCAAGCTTTAAATTTACATATTTGATGCATAATAATTCCCAGAGAGGTCTATCCCAAACTCCTTTGGAGCAGATTAATATGTAAAAGTCTGTGGAATTGCATGTAGATTAAGATTTCCGTTCAAGCTACACTCTAAATCAAAGCCTTCGTTTTTGTTTATAAAATACGGCTCTTATTTGTTCAGCCTGATTTAGCAGGTCAGTGAGGATTATAGGGATACAAAGATGCACAAACACATACTTGTAAACTACAAAATAAAAGTGAAATCACAATCATTACTATCCGAAGAGGAAGAAGAAAGAAAAGAAGACTGTTCCAGCCTTTGCTCTGTTGTTTTTATGCTGTTTGGTCCAAGTCATTTTTGAAATGGGAATTAGAAGGCTGACTGGAAGACGATTCTAGCTAGGACACTCTAGGACTCTCTACTTCCATATTCTAAATAAGCCTTCTTGATAATTTTTGGGGAACTTTATACTAATGAAGAAAATGCTCAAGTAAAAATAAGTACAAAGATGGTGAGAAATCAGCCTCACATCCCTCAGTTAAGGGGCTCGCTGAGTGGCTGCGAGACACACTCAGACAACCAAGTCCTCTATGGAGTGGTGCCTGGGACAGCTGGGGAAGCTGTGGGTAAGCAAGACTGGGAGATGGCTGAGGTCAGGTATGGATAATGATTTGTCCACTTTTTACAGAACTCTGGGCCTAAAAACTAAACCGATAAAATCCATGAAAGATACATTCTCAAAGGGGCCTCTGGAGACTGAAATACTCATGGAAATACACAGGTACATTTCAATTCCTCTTATAATGATTACAACTCCTTTACAAAAAAAAAAAAAAAACCACTTATTTTATTATTATTTTTTTCAGCTTGAGTGGAAACTAAAAGGAATGCTGGTCTTAATTATCTGAATTTATTTTGTCTCCATTACAAGAAAATTTGCACATCTATATACAGCTGCCTAAAGTTTAGTCGCTTAATCACTTGATTTCTAATTTTGTTTTTCAGTATAGTTTTATAGTAATATTCTTCTACAGTATGCTTTAAGAGGATAGTTCTATAAGTTCCAGTCATAGACTCTTAACAATTGCAACTTAACTGAACAGAAGAAAGAGGAAGAACAAAGAGCACTAAAAATAAAACAAGTAGTTACAGGCATTATGGATAATAAGAGTCAGGAAGGATGAGAATTTCCTACACACACAGATAACAATAACAAGAAGTACAAGAGGAATAAAATCTAAAAACAAATATCAGGAAATGGTAGAATCTAAACCCATAAAATTCATCATTCTTCCTCAGTATACTAAGTGATCTTATTTCTGGCTCCAAATCTAATGAATCAGAAGAATACAGTCCTTGCCATATGCCTGCAATAATGGTATTAAATAAATGTAAGACAGTACAGTTTCTGTTGCTTTCATCAAAGCTGTATGACTGTCTAAGGTTAAACCTGGACAGTATGGTAAGCAGTAGTGTATTACATCTGTCTCATCTAAATACTTCCATCCATGTGGAAATAATCAGGTCAGAAAGAATAGAAAAATTGCTTCAGAAGATGGAGATAAAGCCTGAGGGTTATGTGTAAAGAATAATCCTTGTTGCCTTGGAGATCCTTGGTGATAGTCAGGAGAGTAATGAGTTGATGGCATATAAATCATTCTAATGACATTTTTAGCACTGGTAGGTGAGATCACCTCCTTTCCCCTTACTTATCACTATGTTCTTTAAATCTGCTCAATCGATGCCCAACAACTTGTTTTTAACATCAAGCCTGGCATCTCATGAAGTTTCCTTTTCCTAAACTCTTGAAGGTAGCCTCATAAGAGATTTTAAACAATACCAATCTCTACCAAGAATATGCCTATTTCCAAAGCAAAGTGGGAGATTTCTAAAGCTTAGAGGCCAAGGACAATCTCCTTGCTTTTCTCCTTTCTTAAGAGACTGTTCTAAGCTCTAAATTACAAGCCTTACATTAGTTCATCTGAGGGGGGATGAATAAGGAGATGAGAAAAAGAAACTGTCAAGACTTGTTTGGAAAAGAAAAAGAAATTTAAAAGGAATAAAGGTTTTTAATTATATGACAGATAAAAATAACAACTGAACTATCAACTAAAGAATTCAACTTTGGAATTCTGCTTGAACTCGCTACTGCAAATCTTAGAAGAGAAAATCTCCAACTCTATTTTATTTTTAAATAATGCTTTCATCCAATGGAAAAAGAGTTGAAAGACATCATAAAAAGCAGATCATAGTTATTATAAGCATATGAAAAGGTGTTCAAGTTTGTTAGTGATTAGTAAAATGCAAATTAAAATCACCTTGAGATATCATTACTGATCCACCAGATTGTCAAAAGTAAAATGTTTGACAATGCAAGTGATTGCAAGGATGTGCAGCAATTCACACTGTCATTCATTGCTAGGGGAAATAGAAATAGGAAGAATTGAAGATGTACATATTCTACACACCAGTAATGAGTCTCCAAAGCATATAGTGTGAAAAAGCTCCTGTCCAAGTGTATCTCGATTTATAGTAGAAAATGTTCACAGCTGTGTTGTCCAGAGTAGCATTCAATTGGAAATATCAGAATCTTGAAGGTGTTGATAAACTGTAATGTGTGTGTTAGTTACTCAGTCATGTCCTACTGTTTGCAACCCCTTGGACTGTATGTAGCCCACCAGGCTCCTCTGCCCGTGGAATTCTCCAGGCAAGAATACTGGAGTGGGTTGCCATTTCCTTCTCCAGGGAAACTTGATATACTGTAGCATAGTCATAGAATGGAATATTATATAGCAAGAAAAAAGAAGTTTCAGTACAGATAAAATCTGGAAGGAACTCACAAATACAAAGCTGAGTGAGAGAAGTAAAAGAAGGACGAAGCACAGTGATAAAGACAGACAAAGCCACATGATTTTCTTTAAGAATGAAACAGAAGTAGGGTAGTTACTATAAAGCAGGAGGGAGTTCACACTGAGTTTTGGCAGCTGGCAGCACTCTATTTCCAGGCCTGGAAGGATTTTGCATTGGTGAGCTCTTTAAAAGTATTCTGCATAAATGGTCCAGCTCACAAGGGAAAAGAAAATGTCACACAGCTCCATTTATACTTCAGCCCCCTTATCAGTGACAGAGGGTTGGGGAAACTTCCAGACTGGAAGATAGCTGCCTCTTATCCAGGGTCATTCCAGATTTCACACTTTATTATTGGATTGTGGTGATTCACCACTTCTTCTCTGCAGGGATATTCAATAATGACTTCCAGTAAGTGGGAACTAATTTTTTAAAATTTCTCTTCCACAGACTTCATCTGCCATGAAGGTGGATGACTGATGTTTTTGAAACTCAGGCCAAAAAAATTTGAGACCCACAGAAGGCCAGGTTGGTAAGTCTGCAAAGTGCATATTGTAAGACCATCCCCACCTTGTGGTGAAGAAGTTCAGCGGGAAGTTTACTCAGTGTACCCATCTGGATGGGCAGCATGAAAGTCTACTTTAATTATATTAAACACATGTTTATTTTTAGAGATATTCTGTCATTGCTACTGCTACCTTACCAAATTTCTTCAATGACATGACCCACTTACCAAGGGAAAAGAGTGTATTGAACCAGATAAACAAGAGATGGACAACTTTGTTCCTGTATTTCTAAAATACATTTAAAACAATAACCAATATGCAAAATTCTATTTGACAGAGCAGTTGTGAGGATCACATGAGGTAATACTCGTGAATTACTATGCAATATAAATAATTTTTCTATTTTCTTTAAGGCACTTACTATTATTATCTCCATCCTTCTAAAAAAGTCACATTACAAGCATGAGTTTTCTACAGGGATAAAAAAAAAAAACTAAGAAACTCAAATGGTCAAAGAACAGAAGGAAATCATATCTAATCGTTTCCAGATCTGTAACTGATCTTAAGAAAAACTAAGAAAACTGCAGGTGATACACAAATACATTAGGAAGTGGGCACAAAATAGGACATTTTATTGCCAGAACCCTTATGACCACATGGATACACCAAGTTGAGTTGTAAGTATCCTTGAATTAGCTGTCCTGTTTGAAAGTAACACAATGTACCTAAGGCATTAGCACATTCTCTCTGTGTTATTTGGGTTTGCCTCTTCATTGCAAGCATACTTCCTGCAGGTCCATTGCAATAATTTAGTAATTCAAAATGCCTCAAATTCTTGATTTCTGCTTAGGATCAATATAGACAGGAGACATTTCTGGTAAAATGGACCCAAAGAGAATTGGTTCGGAAACGGAGAACTCAGTAGATCCTTAAGCCACCTATCTTTATGATATTAGCAATGGTGAAAAGTACTAATGCCTCATAGGAATAGGCTGCAAATCCCAGGTGTCTGGACAAGTTATAACCCTTAACTGATAATGGTAACCTGATCAGGCAGGTACTATTCTTAGTCCCAGAGCACAGTCGAGAAATCTGAGGCCTCAGAGAGCTTAAACAACTTTGCTCAAGCTCACACACACAGTGAGTATAGTCTACCTGTATTCAAAGGGTCTAGTAGTGTGCACTTCCATAAACTGATAAAAAGGTATTTTATTTTCATGGAAGTCTATTCATATATGAAAAGTTAATGAATATTGCCCTCTTATTCAGTATATTCTCTTTGTTACTACCCAATGCATTAGACAACAAAATTTTAATATACTGAATTGACAAAATGAGTGGCCTCGAAACAGTGAATCATGGCCAACAAAAATGGGAACAAAGTTGTTTACAGGAATTAATTCCTTACTTTCACAGCTTAAAACTATAAAACTATAGAAGTTTTATAGTTTTAAACCACATTAAATCTATGATTGCACTGACTTAACAGGCTGAATTTATTTCAGGTCAATTACTTCTTACATTTAAATCAGTCCACCTTCATAATTCACTTTGCAAATTCTGGACTTGTCTACAGTTGATTCTCAAAAACTATTCCATAGGTCTATCTAACAGCTTTATGAAGAAGTTATAATATTATACTTCAGTGGCCTTAAGGAAAAAGTATGCTGCTGGAAAGAAATATTGCTAATATTGATGGTGGTGTAGAATTCTCACAGCTGTTATGAATTCTTTCATATCCAATGTTGTTTTGTCACCAACACCAAAGTACGTACTTTTATATACACCCGCATTCACAAACTTGGGCTTCCATATTCACACATTCCTTGTTATAGTTAGCCAAAATAGTGATGAATAAAAGAAAGATCCAATCTTTCACAGAAGATAGAAAAACTGAGAAGCATGCAAACAATATACATTATTCAAAAATAATTTGATGAAGTGATTTAAAAATGGTGAACAACATGCATTTAAGACTTTGCTTAAATGAACAAATGGATGAAGGATGGGTATAATTTGAAGAATGCAAAGGAGGATGAGGTAAAGCCTTGCAGAGATGCATATTAGCTCTATGAATAAACATTCTGGTTTTGCAAGTTGTTTAATACCAGGACAAGGAAGTTAGAGATCAGAAGCAGAAAGGAGACTGAGGAGAGAACACAGAAACCAGTACAAGAAGCATGGTGGAAGGGAAACCATCCATTTTGGTTACCCTGGAATAAAGTGGTATCCTTCTTCATCCATTTAAAAGGAGGATCAGGGAGCAAGATAATCTTCAGGGCTTTTTTTTTTCAAATTAGAAAATACTCTGATCTGAGATGTTAAGAGTAGTTGGGCCAGGCCAACAAATTAAATAGAATGAGACAGCAAATGATCTCACCAGAGGTTAACTCAGCCTTTGAAAAAGAAGAGGGCACAAGCAAAAAGGATAAAAGGCAAATAAAATTATAAAAAAAAAAATATTAAGAGCTAAGTTTCTGATTTTATGACACTCTCACACAATTTGTTGAGTGGCATTGTTCTTTAGTTGTGAGAACATAATTAGAATACACTTATTAAGTAAATCCAGTTTATTTTTAAATCCTCAAAACCTGTTTGCAAAGTCAGTTTTACTTTAGAAGAAATAAGCATGAGGGTGATTAGTTCAACTCAAAGGCTGAGGACAAAGATACAAACTCTCCTTCCTGCCCCTTAATTCACTATATACAAGGACCAAACTATGTAACATCATACCTTTAGAATTTTTAGACCTAAATTTAAGTATAATTTTAAATACTTATATTTATTGTTAATAATAAGTTATGCTATTAATAACACATATTATATATTCTCTTTATATGTATTATCTTATTACTAAAAGAATGAGACATTGTTTGGAATTTTCCCCAGTTTTCAGCATAGGGGTATATATGAACTTCACAATCGCAAGACACTGGTCAAAAGATGCTTACTTGGTATCACACACAGCTTCTGTTCAATTTCACCTTTCCTAAACCATAGGGCTTAATAGGTTTCCTGGCAGCAGACGCTAAACACTTTAAAGAGGCATTTAATGTGAAGCATTTGTTTACCTGTGGATTCATTATTAATGAAAAGCCAAGCGATGCACAGTTCAAATCAGGCAGACATTAAGTGGATCAGTCACCTGCATTATTAAAATATACCCCAGGGGAATAGGGATTATTCTCCACATTCAATTATTCCTAAGGAAAAGAGCCCCCCGCCCCGCACCTATACCACTCTCAAAAAGAAAGCTTGCTCTTCCCGTTGACCTTTCTAAATGCTCACAAGTCTTGGTCTGCCAAGGCTTCAAGCCCCCGGGGAGTTGGAGGTGGTGCAGAGGCAGCCACTATGGAGCGGGCCCAGTCCCCCTTCCCTCCCCTTTAAAAGCAAAGCCCCATGGGTAATCATACAGCTCAAAGCCCTTGACTGCAGGTCCCTTAACTACAGGAGGTTTGGAAGCTCTGACACCGTGTGTCCCCAGAGTCTCTGTCTACATTGCCAGGAGGCAGAATTCTGTCAGGGAACACGCTTTGGCTGTCAACAGCTCAGACCTCAGGAATCAGGTAAAGACAGGCCCCAGCTGCCCTGAAATCTCGATTAGACAGAGTTGGAAAAGTAGAGTGGTGAAAAATGAGACAGGCAATGAAATGCTTAAGACCAGCGATTCTGCCTCTTCCTCTTCTCTGATTACATAATGCACCGATTCCCACAGGGTATCTTTCCGTGTGGGTGATATTTATAGCTGGCTGCCCACCTGTGCTTTGGTTTAATGTCACTGTTTATTGCCAGTTGGTCCAGGTGCTCTATTTATATTGTAAAAGCCTAGAAAGCCCAAAATATTTCCATGGAGTTTTCTCCACAGGATACACATAAGCTGATGTTCAAAAACTGATTTTTTTTTCACGGGGTTAGAAATGTTAAGGCCTTCCAAAACACTTTTTATTATCCCCTTTAATCATAGTGCTTTCTATGCAGCCTATATGTTCTTTGTGGGTTTTGATCTGGTCATTGGGTTGACTACTTGAGAAAATCACTGGATGCAGGTCACTGTATCATTTAGACAACTTGATCCTACAGAATCTGTATATAACTTCTATATATGTTGTAACATACAGAAGAGAAGCGAGAGGCAAAGGAGAAAAAGAAAAAAATACCCATCTGAATGTAGAGTTCCAAAAGATATCAAGGAGAGATAAGAAAGCCTTCCAAAGTGAACAATGCAAAGAAATAGAGAAAAACAATAGAATGGGAAAGACTAGAGATCTCTTCAAGAAAATCAGAGATACCAAGAGAATATTTCATGCAAAGATGAACAAAAATAAAGGACAGAAACTGTATGGATGTAACAAAAGCAGAAGATATTAAGAAGAAGTGGCAAGAATACACAGAAAAAAATATACAGAAAAGATCTTCATGACCCAAATAATCTCAATGGTATGATCATTCACCGAGAGCCAGACAACTTGGGGTATGAGGTCAAGTGGGCCTTACGAAGTATCACTACAAACAAAGCTAGTGGAGGTGATGGAATTCTAGCTGAGCTATTTCAAATCCTAAAAGATGATGCTGTGAAAGTGTTGCACTCAATATGCCAGAAAATTTGGAAAACTCAGCAGTGCTACAGGACTGGAAAAGATCAGTTTTCATTCCAATCTTTAAGAAGGGCAATGCCAAAGAATGTTCAAACTACTAAGAATGTTCAAACTACAATTGCCCTTATTTCACATGCTAGCAAAGTAATGCTCAAAATTCTCCAAGCCAGTCTTCAACAGTACGTGAACCAAGAACTACCAAATGTTCAAGCTGGATTTAGAAAAGGCAGAGGAACCAGAGATCAAATTGCCAACATCCCCTGGATCATAGAAAAAGCAAGAGAATTCCAGAAAAACATCTATTTCAGCTTCATTGACTATTCTAAAGCCTTTGATGGTATGAATCACAACAAACTGGAAAATTCTTAAAGAGATGGGAATACCAGACCACCTGACCTGTCTCCTGCAAAAACCTATGTCCAGGTCAAGAAGCAACAGTTAGAACTGGACATGGAACAACAGACTGCTTCCACATTGGGAAATGAGTATGTCAAGGCTTGTCACCCTGTTTATTTAAGTTATATGCAGGGCACATCATGCAAAATGCCAGGCTGGATGAAGCATAAGCTGTAATCAAGATTGCTGGGAGAAATATCAATCATCTCAGATATGCAGATAACACCATCCTTATGGCAGAAAGTGAAGGGGAACTAAAGAGCCTCTTGATGAAAGTGAAAGAGGAGAGTGAAAAAGTTGGCTTAAAACTCAACATTCAAAAAACAAAGATCATGGCATCCAGTCCCATAATTCCATGGCAAATAGATTGGGAAACAATGAAAACAATGAGAGACTTTATTTTTTTTGGCTCCAAAATCACCGCAGATGGTGATTGCAGCCATGAAATTAAAAGACACTTGCTCCTTGGAAGAAAAGCTATGATCAACCTAGACAGCGTACTAAAAAGCAGAGATATCACTTTACCAACAAAGGTCCATCTAATCAAAGCTATGGTTTTTCCAGTAGTCATGTATGGATGTAAGAATTGGACCATGAAGAAGGCTGAATGCAGAAGAACTGATGCTTTTGAACTGTGGTGTTGGAGAAGACTCTTGAGGGTCCCTTGGACAGCAAGGAGATCAAACCAGTCAAACCTAAAGAAAATCAATCCTGAATATTCATTAGAAGGACTGATGCTGAAACTGAAGCTCCAATACTTTGGCCACCTCATATGAAGAGCCAACTCATTCTGATGCTGGGAAAGATTGAAGGCAGGAGACGGGGACTACAGAGAATAAGATGGTTGGATGGCATCACTGACTCGATGGACATACGTTTGAGCAAGCTGTGGGACATAGTGAATGACAGGGAATCCTGGCATGCTTCAGTCCAAGTGGTCCCAAAAGTCAGACATGACTGAACAACAACAAGTATGTTGTAACTGTGGATAAACTGATGCAATCATTAAAGCTTCCAAGCACAGACCAGAACCAACCCAACACCCAAGACTGCTCCCAGCAGAGTACCCTGCCCAGCCTGATGCCAGGTCCCCCATATGGATCTGGCCCACCACCCTTCACTACCTCAACACTGTCCATCTGTTTTGTACCTATGGCCACAAAAGGGAGGCACTTATGTGTTTCGGAGCACTTACACGAAAGAGAGGCTCAAGAGTCAGGGGCTTCTCACGGGGTATCAGTTCCAAGTTTATCAAATGATGAAATGTTGCACACTGAGTAAGGGGTTCAGAGGCTCCCAACTGAATTTTTTAAGAAGGTCTGGAAAAGAATCATGGGAAATGAGAGGGAGAACAGGGCCACTTGTCTACGAACAGGTGACCATGACCAGTGTGAGCATCCTACACGAGTCCTTTGCTTTGAAAATGATCTGCAACGTACAAGGTGATCCCTTCAATACATAAGCCACTCTCATATACCCTACAACCCTCACGACTCCTTCTCTATCAGATTCTCCCTCCTGAACATTCTGAATTTTCAGCTGAGACTTCACACACTGGAGTTTGGGGTGGGGGTAGGGGGCAGAAGGAGGGGATTGAGTCATTTTTCTAGCAGAGTGCGGTCTGTTCTTCAGATAGACCAAAAAATTGTCAGTATTTCAGCATTCTTCCTAATGAACCAAGGAATAACTTTACGAAAAGAAATCAATCCTAGTGTACTTTAAATAAAGTCTATTTTGTTTTTTTTTTTACTTAAGATAAACTTTATTCCTTTACCTTCCGATGAATCATTATCTATAAAAACAAAGTCAGAAGTCAACACAAGTATGAAAGAATCTGACTTACTAAATTGTCTGTTTATATAGATCTCCTTATCCCACCGATCAAACTACAACCGCCAAAGCACGCTAAAACTGCTCAGCATAACACAGCCAACTGGAAAATATTTAAGTAGACTTGTTCCCTAATAACAATTTAATACAACAATGGTATTGTACACCAGTTTGATGATCACCTTGCTGAACTCTACAGTAAAGAAAGCAACAGAGAATAGGTATTCAGCAAAATAATTCTCTCTCTCTCTCTCTCTCACACACACACACACACACACACACACACACACACACACATGTCCACGTCTACAGAATGTTTCTGCATGTGTGCTCAGTCGCTTCAGTTGTGTCCGACTCTTTGCAACCCTAGGGACTGCAGCCCGCCAGGCTCCTCTGCCCATGGGATTCTCCAGGTAAGAATAATGGAGTAGGTTGCCATCCCCTCCTCCAGGGGATCTTTCCCAACCCAGGAATCAAACCCATGTCTATTGCATCTCCTGTACTGCAGGCAGATTCTTTACCCACTGAGCCACCTGGGAAGCCCACAGGATCTTTAGGAAATGTCAATTTTGTGTCACATATTACATTAGACTAAAGAGACCTATCTCAGTGACTTCAGTATTCTCTGTGAGAATGAACTACTACTCATGCTCAGATTTCTAATCCAGTTCTCAACAGTGTAATATGAGGCCAGTACTCCAGTACTCTTCCCTGGTAAATCCCATGGACGGAAGAGCCTGGTGGGCTGCAGTCCATGGGGTTGTGAAGAGTTGGACATGACTGAGCAACTTCACTTTCACTTTTCACTTTCATGCATTGGAGAAGGAAATGGAAACCCACTCTGGTGTTCTTGCCTGGAGAATCCCAAGGACGGGGGAGCCTGGTGGGCTGCCGTCTATGGGGTTGCACAGAGTCGGACACAACTGAAGCTACTTAGCAGCAGCAGCAGCAGCATGCTTTCTACAGATGTGAAAATCATGCTAACAGGTATGTTTTAGCTGCTGGTACTTGTAAAAAAATGGTTGTTATTGCAGCATTATTTCTAATGAAACCAGGAACAACTTTACTAAAAGGAATCAATAAATTTAAAGTTATTTCCCCTTGAAATACAAAGAAATGGTCTATTTAGAGCTTATTGAACATTAAAGTTTTATGCAAAACCAACAAACCACAGAAATGTTTCAAAGCAAATTGATATTTTAAACTATACATTTCCTTTGTTTCCACTATATATGTCTATACTAATGGGAGAAATACCTGTTTCCTACATGGAAGCATATACAGCACACCGATGGGAACTTTGATTTAAGTGCCATTTAATTTGTTTTTAAACCATCAAGAAGCCAAAGCAGACAATCCAATAGACAGAATGGGTGTAATTATGGCTGCTTCGAGAAATCTGCCAAACCATTAGAGGTTCACTAGCTCTGCAGAGCTTGTGGTTTAAATTATTTAAATATGAGTAACAAATAACATTAAATTAGTAATGGCCAACATATACCACTTAGTTCAATTTAGCAAAATGCTTCTAGAACTGTTGTTATTGATAAAGAGATGTGTGTGTACATGTGGCTTTATACACATTTACATATACACGAATATATATGTGTGTATATGATTGTGCATATATGATTGTGAATGTATATGTGTGTGTTAGTCACTTAGTCATGTATGACTGAGACCCCATGGACTGTAGCCCACCAGGTTCCTCTGTCCATTGAATTCTCCAGGCAAGAGTACTGGAGTGGGTACCTACTCCCTTCTCGAGGGTGTGTGTGTGTGTGTGTGTGTGTGTGTGTGTATGTTAGAAGTCAAAATACTGAGATTCGATATAACACTTTAAATAAGAGATTAACTAGTTCACTGGTACTAGGTACTAGAATCTTAGTCTTTTGACTTCTAATTCAGTGTACTCTCTCCATTTTAATTTTCTTCTTTGCATTCACTTACAACTTCGAGATTACAGACATTACAATGTGCTCTATAAGTAAGCTAAGCCACTTTGAATTTTATAATAAATATGACATACACGTGTGTTTACATTTACATATATGTTTATGTGTCATATATATGTATATATGATAGAAATTGTATTGCATCCATGTGTATTGGCACAGCAATGACAGGCATACATGTTGCCTATATTTATTTCATAGCTAGCATTTCTTTCATGAACTGGACAACTTAACATAAGTAGTTAATGCCAATCTAGCTGAGCTCCCTGTTCATCAACTCTACCACACCCCCACCCTTATCTTCTCTTGATCACATTTCTGTTCATATTGCTTTCCTTTAAACAGTGTCACAATTTAGTACACTAAATAAACACCCATTTCTTCCCACAGTGTGTCAATCACAAACCTACACGTACTTGTTGACCAAGATGAAGTTCCATGTTGCCAAAGAGTTCATGCAAATATCTTAGAGTATATTTGATACTTCCCTTCAACAGTTTCTATACATAAGCATAGAGTGTGTAATTTTTTCAGCTTGTATTTCTTTCTCATTAAATTTCTAAGTCATTTAACCCCAAATAATTATAACATACCTAATAATAATGACAGCTACCATTTACTGAGCAGTTTATAATACCTGATCCTGTGACATACCCTTTACCTCACAGCAACTTTAAGAGGTTGATAATTTGTACTGTGCTTATCATGCAGGGGAAGAAATGATTAGATGAATTGGATAATTTATACAAATACACAGACCTAGCAAGTTACAGTGTTAGGAGTTGAATCCAGGGATTTCTTACTCCAAGCTTCCCTGGTGGCTCAGTAGTAAAGAATATGCCTGCCAAGCAGGAGATGCAAGTTCAATCCCTGGGTAGGAAAGATCCCCTGGAGGAGGAAATGGCAAACCACTCCACTACTGTTGCCTGGGAAATCCCATGGTCACAGAAGCCTGGCTGGCTACAGTTCCTGGGGTCGCAAAAGAGTCAGACACAACTTAGCGACTACACAACAACATCTCATACTTCTGAGCCTGTTCTAAACAACTCCTGTTCCTCTTTTATCGAGCTCAGCACTTCACACACAGTACAGATTGATGAGTAAGTACTAGCTGACTGTGTAGGTAGCAATAAAAGTTCAGTAAATCCTGTTATGATATGGCTTGTTATTACAAAGACTTATAAATGATTCAAAGCATGTTCTTCAAAATATAACAACTCCATCAGAAAAGCCCAACTTAACACAGTCAGCACATATGCTAAATGTTAATACTGTATCTAAACATCAGCAACATACATATATAGGTCTCCCCTGGTGGCTCAGAGGTTAAAGCGTCTGCCTCTAATGCAGAAGACCTGGGTTCGATCCCTGAGTCGGGAAGATCCCTGGAGAAGGAAATGGCAACCCACTCCAGTATTCTTGCCTGGAGAATCCCATGGACAGAGGAGCCTGGTGGGCTACAGTCCACGGGGTCGCAAAGGGTCGGACACGACTGAGCAACTTCACTTTCACTTTTCATACATATATACGTATATGTGTATATGTATTTTTAGATCACAGTATTTATAACATAAAAGACAATCACACAATAAGTGCAATTTCTTCAATCCTAATTAACTTGGCATTTCAAACATTTATTTGAAAAGCTTAAATTTGGGCATTTGAAAATCTTCCAAAATTGAAGCCTCACAGGTACATTTTTCTTGTTTGGTGCTGAATTCTCAAACTTCACCCATGCATTGCATATATATATATATATATATGTATGCACATCTTATTGAGAAGTGCGTACACGTACGTATAAGCTCATGCACACAGTGACATATAGTAAACACAGGAAATACAGAATTATAAATAGTCACTGCAGCAAAAGAGACACTGATGTATAGAACAGTCTTTTGGACTCTGTTGGGGGGGTATAATTTGGGAGAATGGCATTAAAACATGTATAATATCATATAAGAAATGAATCGCCAGTCCAGGTTCGATGCAGCATACAGGAAGCTTGGGGCTGGTACACTGGGATGACCCAGAGGGATGGTATGGGGAGGGAGGTGGGAGGGCGGTACAGGATGGGGAACTCGTGTACACCCATGGCGGATTCATGTTGATGTATGGCAAAACCAATACAATATTGTAAAGTAAAAAAAAAAAGTCACTAATTTGTTCAAGTTAGGAGAAAATGGGAAATTTGTCATTATTCTGGAAGACAGAGTTTTTTTTTTTTTTTTTGAGGGGGAGGTGGAGAGAAATAACAACAGTGGATACTTACAAAGTGCTCGCTATGAATCAGTCCCTATTCCAAGAACTTCACATGTATATATAGTCTTATTTTCAGAGACCATCATTTTTTTAACTTCTATCTTTTGCTTCTTGGTTGATGTTGCTGATATCAATAGTTTATTTCTTTGTTGTTGCTCAGGGGTATTACACCATATGGGTGTATCACAGTTTGTTCACTTGTCCAAGGACATCTGGGTTGTTTCTAGTTTGGGAAGATTATGATGAGAACAGTTAATAACATTCATGTTTGGTGTGAGCATATGCTTTCAGTTTTTCAAGGGAAATACCTAGGAGTGGCATTGCTGGCTCATACAATGAGTGCGTAGTTCATTTTTTTTTTTTTAATTTTTAAAGACAGAGTCACAAGGAGCTGCAAAACTAGCACAGGCAGGTCTTATACACCCATCACTCAGAACGCCCCCTACCCTGGACTGACAGCCTAGAGAGTTATCATTACCGAAATAAAAAATGATCAAAACCAACAAACTGACATTTGCACAATATGAGTAACTAAACTTCAGATTTGGCTCAGATTTCACCAAATTTTTCTATGCATTTTTTTTCTACATATTATTTCACCAAACTTTTTCTCTATATTTTTTCTATGTATTATTATTCAGGATTTTTCTATGTATGCATGTGTACATATGGTTCTGTGTGAGATTTTATCATATGTGTAGATTTATATGAGCACCGCCACAATTAACATGAAGAATCGTTCCATCCCAGGATTGGGACACCCTTGTCTCTATTTAAGTATGAGCAACCTGAGGCACAGAGAAGTGGAGTAGGGTCTGCATCCACATTCACAGAGCCGGTGGGTGATGGAGCCCAGAGGTGAGTCCTGACAGAGCCAAGGCCTGCCGCACCGATGACTGGCGTGTCCTCGAGCTCCACCATCTAAACACAAGGCAGCTCTTACAGTAACGGCTGAAAAACGGCACCTGGCAGGAGAGCTCCATCAATAGATCAAAGTACATTTATTTATGTAACATATTTGAATGGCTATATTAAATTAGTCCAAAATATTTGTAGGTCAATTCAGTTCAGTCGCTTGGTCGTGTCCAACTCTTTGCGACCCCATGAATTGCAGCAGCCAGGCCTCCCTGTCCATCACCAACTCCCGGAGTTCACTCAGACTCACGTCCATAGAGTCAGTGATGCCATCCGGCCATCTCATCCTCTGTCGTCCCCTTCTCCTCTTGCCCCCAATCCCTCCCAGCATCAGAGTCTTTTCCAATGAGTCAATTATTCGCATGAAGTGGCCAAAGTACTGGAGTTTCAGCTTTAGCATCAGTCCTTCCAAAGAAATCCCAGGGCTGATCTCCTTCAGAATGGACTGGTTGGATCTCCTTGCAGTCCAAGGGACTCTCAAGAGTCTTCTCCAACACCACAGTTCAAAAGCATCAATTCTTCGGCACTCAGCTTTCTTCACAGTCCAACTCTCACCTCCATACATGACCACTGGAAAAACCATAGCCTTGACTAGACGGACCTTTATTGGCAAAGTAATGTCTCTGCTTTTGAATATGCTATCTAGGTTGGTCATAACTGTCCTTCCAAGGAGTAAGCGTCTTTTAATTTCATGGCTGCAGTCACCATCTGCAGTGATTTTGGAGCCCCCAAAAATAAAGTCTGACACTGTTTCCACTGTTTCTCCATCTATTTGCCATGAAATGATGGGACCAGATGTCATGATCTTCGTTTTCTGAATGTTGAGCTTTAAGCCAACTTTTTCACTCTCCTCTTTCACTTTCATCAAGAGGCTTTTTAGTTCCTCTTCACTTTCTGCCATAAGGGTGGTGTCATCTGCATATCTGAGGTTTATAGGTAGACATTTCTAAATTTTAAAAGGATGGGTAAAACCCTCTCTGCTCTTCTACATGCAGATGGTTAACAGGCACATGAAAAAATGAGCAGCATTACTAATTATTGGGGAAATGCAATAAATTCTCACACCAGTCAGAATGGCCATCATCAAAAAGAATATAAATAACAGATGCTACAGAGGGTGTGGAGACAAGGGAACTCCCTACAATGTTGGTGGAAATGTAACTTGGTGAGGTTCCTTAAAGATCTAAAAATAGAGCTATAATATGATTCTGCAATGCCACTCCTAGGCATATATCCAGGGAAAACTGTAATTTGAAAAGATACGTGAATCCCAATGTTCACAACAGCACTATTTACAATAGCCAAGACATGAAAGTAAATTAAATGCCCATCAACAGATGAATGGATAAATAAGATGTGGCACACAGAGACATATGGAATACTATTCAGCCATCAAAGAGGATGAAATGATGCCATTTGCAACACCACAGATGGACTTGGAGGGTATTATGCTAAGTGAAACAACTGAGACAGTGACAGATAAATACCGTGATACCACTTATATGTGGCATCTAATCTATAATACAAATGAACTTACTTATAAAACAGAAAGTGTCCACAGACATAGAAAACAAACTTATGGTTACCAAAGAGGAAAGGGAGGGGAAGGGAGCATGTGATTAACAGATACATATTATTATGTATACTACTTCCCCGGTGGCTCAGAGGTTAAAGCGTCTGCCTGCAATGCAGGAGACCTGGGCTCAATCCCTGGGTCAGGAAGATCCCCTGGAGAAGGAAATGGCAACCCACTCCGGTATTCTTGCCTGGAAAATCCCATGGACGGAGGAGCTTGGTGGGCTACAGTCCATGGGGTTGCAAAGAGTCAGATACGACCGAGCGACTTCACTTTCACTATTATGTATAAAATATATAAACAGCAAGGAACTACTGCATAAAACAGGGAACTGTATTCAATATCTTATAATAACCTATATGGAAAAGAACTGGTATAAGAATGAATACATATATATGCGTACATATACATATGTGTGTGTGTGTATATATATGTATGTATCTTAATTACTTTGCTGTATACCTGAAAGTAACACAACAGTATAAGTGAACTATTCTTCAATAAAAAAGTCCTCTCTTCTCTTTTACATAATATTAGATTGCACCTTATGAAATTACCATTTTGAGTTAAAACAAAGTTGAAAAACCTTTCATAAGGTCATTTTAATGACAATAGCAATCAGCACTTAGGCCTTGCTGTCCTGAGTGTTTTACTAAAGTTAATATTCTTAAGCTAACATCTTTGTATAAGGTAACTCCTGGATTCAAATGCCTGAAAAATCCCATGCCTTGTCCTATTATGCTATTATATGGATTTAGGTATTCCAGCAGCTGTTTGTAACTTCATCCTTTTTTACGCTTTTTGATATAACTGACAAACCCAAGTCGGTTTTATCCCAATTGACTCCTCCCTGCACAGGGAGGTCATAGCTGCATATTCTCTTTGCTACTATTTCCTGGGACTCTGGACCTCTCGTATGGGCCTCCTTCAGTCTCTTAAATGCTGTTTCCTGATTAGGCCTCACACTAAGCTTCCATCACCACATTCATTTCTGACCATCCTCAAATAGAAGAGAAATGTCTTTTAAACAGATATATATATTTTTTTCTGTTTTGAGAAGATATAAATGTAATTCTGGAAAGATGTTTAAAAGCATATAGACTTCAGTTAAGTCTAATTTAAAGGAGAAGTCTTATACTGCAGCCTCTCTGTAACCAGAAGGATTATTTGTTCAACTGATCTAGGCTCCTCCCAGGCAAGAACTCCTTCCTTCACTGTTATGATCCCTGCATTTTCCTTTTTTTTTTTTTTTAAGTTACTCCTGTTTTATTTTTTAATTGGAATATAATTTCTTTACAATATTGTATTTGGATTCTGCTGTACAACAACATGAATCAGCTCTAAGCATACATATATCCCCTCCCTTGTGAGCCTGCTTACCAATCCCTCCCAACACACCCTTCTGTGTCATCACAGAACACTGAGCTGAGCTCTCTGTTCTATATCCCTGCATTTTCGTTGAATTCCAATATGCTTCCCTTCCACAGGGCTTCCCTGGTAGCTCAAATGGTAAAGAATCTACCATGCAGGAAACCTATTTTTGATTCCTGGGTCGGGAAGATCTGGAGAAGGAAATGGTAACCCACTCCAGTATTCTTGCCTCAGAAATCCCACGGACAGAGGAGCCTGGTGGGCTACAGTCCATGGGGTCTCAAAGAGTCAGATACAACTGAGTGACTAGCACTTTCTTCTTTCTTTCCCTTCTACAAGCAGTGTGAGAGCTGAACTCCTTAGCTTCTACTGAAGTTGTGTGCGTGTGTGTGTGTGTGTGTGTGTATAAAATGGATAAATGGCTTTAATTTCAAGGTCACACACAAAAAATAACAGTGCAACAGGATAAAATGGATGAAAACTGCCATGAAATCCAATGCAGAACCATAACTGTCTTTCGGTTTTGTTTTAAATATAAGGAATGTGTTGCATCAAAACGCTGATCTAGTCTCCTGCATGAGCTCCCAAAGCTTAGCTGCTGCAAGTCCATTGACCAAAGCACGGGGGTGCTTCTGGGATTTTGACAGAGAACCCTACTTAGTGGCACTGCAGGATTTGATCAAATGACTGACCGCAGATCCCAGTGAGATGCACTAAACAGAACCTACAAAGAAAAGATTGGTAAACAGGAAGTGCTAATGCGATTTTTGGAGGAGGGTATTTTAAACAAAGACTTGAGTATAGATATAGAGATTAATCAAACTCAGTAACTTTTGATGCAACATAGAGAGGCTGTTCATGCCCTGTTTAATGAGAAGTGGCCCTTTTACTTATATTCACACACAGAGACGTGTCGGTACCCTATCCGAGGCATCCGAGGCAGGGAATAACTGACATTAAACTTCAGGGTTCCTAAGATTTTAAAACTTTCTGTCCACGGTCAGCTTTCCCATCCTTACCAATGTACACCTATTTAAGAATGTTTTAAACGTACTACTGGTGATATGAGGCACCAAGGGATTACACTAATATTTAAACACACTCTGCCCTCATACTTGAATGGAAAGTTGAACAGGAACTTGGCAAACTATCTCCAGTACCAATTAATTTTTAAAGACAGAGTATGTATTTTTATACTTGTGGGTTCTGATAACACAAGAGTTAAAGATTTTATTTTCTCTGAACTTATATTCATGTAGGGATGAACAACTGGATGAATTGACAGTACTTATGTCTGTAATTCCTGGTGGCTCAGACAGTACAGAATCCACCTGCAATGAGGGAGACCTGGGTTCAATCCCTGGGTCGAGATGATCCCCAGGAGAACAGAATGGCAACCCACTCCAGTATTCTTGCCTGGAGAAGTCCATGGACAGAAGAGCCTGGTGGGCTATAGTCCACGGGTCACAAAATATTGGACACGACAGAGCAAATAAACTAACACCCCCTTTATATATAAAGCAAGGAATCTAGGACCCAGGAAATGATTTTCCTACTGTTCATTGTCGGCAAAGCTGGTTCAGGCCCTGAGAGCAGTGCACATTTGTCTCCACATAAAATTCATGTCTGTTGTTATTCAGATGATACTTTCCCCAAACCCTTCCCCTCCTTTATGTCCAGGATAGAATTCAAACTCATTCATGAATCTCATTTTGCCACATTCAGGCCCTCCTGAGAAATTTTACTTGCTTTGATGTCAACACCTTCTGCATGCGTTTTAATGGAGGGCTAGGGGTCAGTTCAGTTCAGTCGCTCAGTCGTGTCTGACTCTTTGCAACCCCATGGACTGCAGCACGCCAGGCATCCCTGTCCATTCATCACTAACAACTGCAAAATAATAATTTAAAAAACCCAGAATGTATTCACAGCCTACTGAAGGGAAATCAGTGATGAAAACATTCATCTCCTGACTTAGAAATAGCTTCTGAAATAAGATGGAGAAAAATGAATCAAGTGGTTTAAGGGAAGTTAAGCAGATATCCGCTAATATTTGTACAGCACTTTTCAATTTAGAAAGCACTAGTCACACACATTTTCTCATTTAATGTAAAACCCAGCCCCCAGTGAATATCACCATAAAACTCCATCACAGCTCTGAGGAGGAAGGTTTGATTTAACAGAAATCTCTGGATTGACTGTTAGAACAGGCAACAGTACTGGAATGCTCACAATGGCTACTGACTCAAAAAGTAAACTTCTACTTACTTAGTGTTTACACATAGGCACTTTGAGGTACACCCACAAAATGTTTATATATAAAACACACACACACACACACACACACACACTACAGGCTTCACAAGTGGCTCAGTGGTCAAGAATCTGCCTGCATGGAGATATGGGTTTGATCCTTGGGTCACAAAGACCCCCTGGAGAAGGAAATGGCAACCCACTGCAGTATTCTTGCCTAGGAAATCCCATGGGCAGCAGAGCCTGGTGGGCCACAGTTCATGGGGTCACAAGAATCAGACACAGCTGAGCAACTAAACAACAACAACATACATATGTGTTTATCCGTGTATATATGTAATGTGTGTGTCTGTGTATACGTGTGTGTGTGTGTGTGTTTTCCAGTAGTCACGTACAGATTTGAGAGTTGGACCATAAAGAAAGGTGAGCGCCAAAGAATTGATGCTTTTGAACTATGGTCTTGGAGAAGACTCTTGAGAGTTCCTTAGACTGCAAGGAGTTCCAACCAGTCCATCCTAAAGGAGATCAATCTTGAGTGTTCATTGGAAGGACTGATGTTGAAGCTGAAACTCCAATATTTTGGCTACCTCATGCGAAGAGTTGACTCACTTGAAAAGATCCTGATGTTGGGAAAGACTGAAGGCAGGAGGAGAAGGGGACGACAGAGGATGAGTTGGTTGGATGGCATCACTGACTCAATGAACATGAGTTTGAGTAGAGTCCAGGAGTTAGTGATGGACAGGGAGGCCTGGCGTGCTGCAGTCCATGGGGTCGCAAAGAGTTGGACATGAATGAGCGACTGAAATAAACTGATTATATATATGACCCCATGGACTATATGTGTGTGTGTATAACTTAAGTATAAGTAACAAACAGGTCTACATTTATGTACACATATACTGTAAATCTTACTTAGGTATTGATGTTTACAAAACAGCTTTAACCAAATTTCCAGATATCTGTAAGTTTGTAAGTAATCACTTTAATGGATAGTTAAGGAATTCATAAAAACTTTGGATGAAGATGGCTCAGCATATTCTTTTCCTGTATATCAAAGGTTTACATAACACCAGACATCTGGACATAAAGCAAAATGTTCAACCTTCCATGTGTTTCCAAAAATCTAGATGCTTAGCATCATGCAGAGATGATTTATATAGAAGAACTGATACAAATATCTATTTAACAAACACAGTATCTGAATCATTCTTTCTGTTAAGCCATTTGATATTTTTTAAAAATGCTAATATAGTGTATTTAAGGAAACAAGCTAATATTTCAGGTCTCAAGCAACTAATGCCCTACTGCGCTCATCGTCCTGCATTTCATATCCAAACAAGACATACACACAAATGTGTGTGATGAATTTCACAGAAAGCGGATATACAATAACACTTTATCTTAAAAGAAAAAGATGATAGCATTGAGCATAGGCATATAGATTTATAAGAAAAGCTATGACTATTCAAAGATGAAGGTCTAGGAGTATTTATGGTTGTTTATCTTTTCATTTCATTGTTTTTCCCTATTCTGCAGTAGACAGATGCAGTATGAGACAGTTTGGGAGTGGCTCACTAGCTCATATGCAGGTTTTCTTATTTATTAAAGGGGTCATAGTAGTAGTTCCCTAAATCCTTCTAAGAAGGATATTCAGTTTAAGCAGGGTTGGCAAACAATGACCCCAGGGCAAATCATGTGACAGTCAGCTTAGAATGTTTTTACTTATTTTAATGGTCGAAAAAAATCAGAAGAACAGTATTTCATGATACATAAAATTATACGGAATTCAAATTTCAGTGTCCACAAATAAAATTCTATTGTTGCACAATAATTCATTTATTTCAATGGCTGCTTTCCCATTATAGGGGCAGAGTTGAGTAGTTACCAAATTAACCATATGTCCCCAAAGCAGAAATATATATATATTATTTCCTATTTGGTCCCTTATGGAGAAAATTTGCTGATCCCTGGTTTAATCCAATAAATAATTACTGTTTTGAATATTTTCTCTATTATTCAAATGACCTTGCTGAAGTATACATGTAATAATGAACTACGAACTTATATAAAAAATCCTCAAGCCATTTCTTCCTAATCTTATGAAGATTCTGTTTATAGTTTGCTTTTCTGTGAAACACTATCTCACAGGAAATAATAAGTTAAAAAGTTAAAATCCAGTTCCTCTATACCAGTCTGATGGTCTTCATAAATAATAAGTTCTCTCTCTCCCACTCACATGCACTCCTCTACAACACAGGGAGATATTCAAGATTTATTTGGAAAGCTCTGGGAGTTTTCTAAAGTTTACTTGGATGGAAAAACAAACCAAATGTGGGATTTTCTTTTTTCTAAGAACATGGTATTTGTACCCTAAATAAACAGTGAGTTAGAGAATCAGACAGAAACAGGTACTTCTATTCTACTTACATTTACCACATATGATTTACATTATTCCTTATCTTGGCATCTTGGTTTTCATTTTTGATCACTGAATTTGATTTTGATTCTTTTGTATATTTGTGTCAGTAGTCCATGCTAGGCTTTATAGCTGCCTAAATCCCTCATGGCATAGGAAAGGAGAGAGGGAATGCCTTTTTTATAGGAATCTATCTTCAATAAGTTGATGGAGACAGAACAATACTTTTAAAGCAATCTCTCTCAATAATAAAGTGAATTAACATAAGAAGCTTGTAGAGGGTGCTGGAAAGGCAAGCAGTTAGGAACTGAGACCATTACTCCTATTTCTGAATTTTTATTACTTGACTTTGAGCAATCCATATCACTGCTCTTGTTCTCAGTGTTTGCGTCTATCAAATGGGAGACTGAAGTACCTGAGGTTGTTTGCAGCTCAAATAACATGCATTTAATAAACATTTGCTTAATGAATCAGTATATTTTTCATTAGAAATATGTCTACTGTTTCTATATAACTATTAAAAGTAAACTTTATACTTTTGAAAATATTACATCAACATGATTATTTCAAAACAATAGTCATAAATGTTCTTAAGGAAACAGACATAATGCTGTACAACAGTTTCAAGAATTCCAAGTTCCGGACTTTCACACTTCTGACTTCTTGCAAGACTTGTGTCAATCACCTCCTGAATAACTTATTACACCAAAGTTCACAAATAAGGTAAGTATATGTCACTTTACAGAGCAAATTTATTCCTGAAGGTTTGGATAATTTAAATGATGTTTTAAATGCATAATGGGAGCTCAGATTTAAAGAAACCCTGAGCTCCATTCTTTCACAACAGAAGAATCTTTTGTGATGTGAATAATATAGACTAACACAACTGTTTTATAAACTGCCTTCATACAGTAGAGCTGCCTGGAGGAATTTTATACTTTGTCTTTTCTATGAAATGGGGAAAATATAAATATTTAGAATGTGCTTAATTCATTATTAGATTATTTTAACCTCTGGGGAGAAGATACTCAAACTAAGTAATACCAGATGTAAAAGTTTAAACCAATCCTAAACTCAAAAAATATACAATATCCTGACCATGCTAAACATTTCATCCTCCACTGATGCCAGTCTTCCTATTTTAACAGATAGTGGTTATTTAAAATGCAGAATTCTGTTACTCAGAGGAAATACTCCTCTTTTAATATTCTAGGTCTTCCTACAAAAAGCTGTTGTGACCAACCATGATGGAGTTGGTCTATGACAAACTACCATTAAATGGGCTTCCATGGGCTTCCATGGGCTCAGCAGTCAAGAATCCACTTGTGATGCAGGAGACACAGGAAACGTGGGTCTGGTCTCTGGGTCAGGAAGATCCCCTGGAGGAGGAAATGGCATCCCACTCTAGTATTCTTGCCTGGAAAATCCCATGGAGAGAGGAGCCTGGTGGGCTACAGTCCATGAGTTTGCAGAGTCGGACAGGACTGAGCAAATAAGCATGTACCATTACATGGATAAAGCAGTTAATGACAGTGATTCCATGCAGTGCTGTTTTCTCTTACAATTTGGGGTCCACGAGCTGAATAACAAATCTCCTCTGGGTCATTAGCCCAATAACAAAAATAGAATTATCCAATCAATGCCAAGATTTACATGAGAGATATCCAGGAGTTAGTATATAGGGATTATATCTGTACTCTTCTTCTTGGATATAAAAGCAGCTTCTTAAGTTTCTGGAAAATACGTCAGTGAAACTTGATTCAGAATAAATTGGGTATTCTTCACTAAAAGGATATACACCAATGGATGTAATGACTCAATGAGCCATAGATACCTCAATATCAGAGCAAACATTGACGAAATGATGCGTAATGACTGTGGGTAATGGAATGACTCCAGAGACATCAAGAAGAATTACTAATGAATAATTACAGCACAATTTGAAGAGGAATAAATTATTTCTAAAAATACAAGAAATAATAGGCTATAAGACACTCTTTAAGTAATGACTTGTTCTTTCCCATTAAGGTTAAATGAATCAAAACCAGATGCTACCCTTTAGTTTGATATAATTAAATGATAACATATTTTTAAAAAATCAAAGTCTCCTTAGAGTCAAATTACCAAATAAAATCTCTACTAAAAAGCTAACTTGAATACTTTTGCTTCCTGTGTGTATCATTAAAAGCTGGGATCAAAAAAATCATGCTCTCAGTCTGTAACTTATTATTTCCATTACTATAGAAATATAGACAGTGCAAATGAAAAGTAAATAGATCATCTAGTTTATTCTTCCAGCATACAGCGCTCTCTTGACAGCCCAAAGGAAAAATAAATGTTTACTGCTTTCTGCCTATACTTCTGTATTCACTAAGGAAACAAGTACTGACTTCAGTGTGCATGCTCCTAATTTTCCAGATGATTAACAAATGATAAACTGAAACAGATCTCAACTTCTGCTTGGAATTTGTTGCAGCATGAAACCCAAAAGGTTTTTACCACGGATGTCCTTTTCAGACATCGTTAGTCCTCCTTCAGGTTCACGTGAATCCAAACATCTTTAGACTGACTTCCAGTTCTCTTCCATAATGGCTACTTGGCTCTTTAAGCTTCATTATCAAATCTTACTAATTTATACAGAGACTTGCGGATTTAGAGAAACCTCTAAAGAGCATCCTTCTCAGCTCTCTGCTGACAACAGTTTCTTCCATCATCCTCACCTAGTACAACTTGGACTAAGCTTAGAAGCCTTCACTGTTAGCTAACTCCATTCCCTTTCATCTTCTGAACTCATTAGACATATTGATGCCAAGCCTAAATTGTTTTTTATCTTCCATTCATTCATCCTAGGTCTGCCCTCAGATTTCAACCCAATAAATCTAGTTCCTTTTCCTCATGACCACTCTTCACATGTATAAGTGTAAAAACTATGTTCCTCCTAGTCTCCTCCTTTTAAGAACTTATCTACATTTCCTAAAGGAGATGCCTGAATTCCTTTAACATCTTCATAGTAATCCTGTGAGTCAGATTAACTTGTCTATAAACTTCTCTCAGAGATCAACAAGGGCAATGCACTCTGGCCAAAACAGAGAAGAATAAGACCATCATATCTACCACCCTAAGTATGCCTCCCCTTTACTGATGAAATCCGGATTACTTTAGCTCTCTGTTACTGCTGACCAACAGCAAGCCTAAAAGCTCCTCAAACCCTCCACTTTGTATTTTTCCCACATGGTCTTGACCACAGAGATCTTTTTGCATCCTGTCACTGATCTTCAGTAAACTCAGTTAGAACTTTATATCCTTCATGCTCAAATTGAAATTTCACGTTGTCAGATATAAGGAGTTTGTTTCAGCTAGCCAATCAACAGCAGTTGGATGCTGGAAAATAGCACCCCAAGTCATCACAGCTCCTCCCGTGTCGTGCCATTCACAAATGTCATGAGCATTCATCCAGGTTGACTAAAACGTGAACAGGTTAGACGGGGTATCTGTAGCATGTCATTTTAGCTTGTCTCTCAACATGGACAAGGTCTTATTATTCCAAATCCTTAGGGCATTCCTTCAATTACTAACCCACTAATCATCTTTCCTTCTAGCTCTTATATGTGTCAGAGTTCTTTTCACTAGAGGTCATTTCTACTTTGTGACCTGACAATACCTATGCACGCTCAGTCGTGCCTGACTCTGCAACCCCATGGACAGTAGCCTACCAGCTATCCTGTCCTTGGGATTCTCCAGGCAAGAATAGTGGAGTGGGTTGTTGTCTTCTATGCCAGGGGATCTTCTTGACCCAGGGATTGAACCCGCTTTCCCTGCATTGGCAGGTAGATTCTTTACCACTGAGCCTTCCTGGGAAGCCCCAACAACGTCTAAGTGATCCTGTAAATAATATCTTACACTTAATTACATTTCTTGACCAGTTAGCACAACAACCCTTTGAGCTAGCCTCCCTTATGACCCAGTTTTACAGGTAACAAAATGGAAATTAAAAGTAAAATAACTCCCTCAGATGAAGTAGCTGGTAATTGTGGATAGGGAATTGAATCTAGAGTCATTTTCTCCAAGTCCTGTGGTCTTTATTGCTCTGATAGATGGCACCATGTGACGTAAGCTGGCACCACATAACATACATTATGTCTGTTATATACTGTTGTTCTATGCCTTTGCATATATATTGTTTTTCCCTGAAATGCCTTTCTCATCCAGTCCATAAGGAAAACTCCTATTCATCCTTAATGAGCACAAACACATCCTTTCTGTTACTCCTCCGTCAGCCTCCTCCAGAACCGCTCTGAGCATCTGTAATCGCCCTCCGCACACTGTCATTATTGTTGACCATTTCTGGCTTCCATCCCAGAGCACACACTCACTCGGTGAAGGCGGGGCTTCTCACTCATTTATCTTTGTGTTCTCAGAAATGAACACAGCATCTGTCTCTTAGAGGTGCATGCTAAATGTGTATTGAACAGTAAGTCGTGTGTGACAGTGGGTCATTGATCTCAGGGACCAGGGGCTTTGTGTCACCTGGTCAAGCCAACTTGAATTCATTCAGGGCAGCTTCAAATTTTACACTGCAGTCTCTGCTCCTTTACATATGTTCCTTTCACCACAGTCAAGTCCAAGACATTTCGGTCCTGGCAGAAGAGCCAGAAGCAGGCCAGGACTGCTCTCCACTGCCCTTCAGGATGAAGCCATCCACTGCGGGCAGCAGCTGTAACTCTCCTCTAACCAGAAGTGACCTGAGAACTTTTGCAAAACCTCCAACTCAAATTTGGGTCATTTACCTCTACACTACCCGATTATTTTCACCCTTTTGGAATGAACTAAGTATGCCAATCTTAACACTGATTTTAAAAAGACATCTCTTCTTTAAAGATAAACCTAATAAGGCTTTAACCTTTAACTTACAGAACCGCATGTAATCTTTTTCTACTTAAACTCTTCAATACAAATACACAGCATATTTTTTTTTAAAACTGCTGTATAAACTATATTTCTTATACACATTATATAACAAATATAAAGGGTGAGAAATATACTTTTGGTTTTCCCTTCTAGCTTATTTTCTATTTATTTACATATAGCCTACAATGACACTTGTAGATGGAATAATTAAAATGTTTCTCTGGCTATTTTAAAACGTTGCTCTGGATATTTCAGGTCAAAGAATTACCTTAACTGCCGAAATAAATGAGGACTTGGGGGCCGGTGAGGGCGGGGGCGGGGGTGGGGGAGCTTTACAGTAGTTAGTTAACTGCTTTAAGTATTCATTGCATTAGTAATATTTAGAAAATATTCCAGGCAATGAGGTAAATACCTATACAGCAGTAATGGTTCAGTCGCTCAGTACTTAACTCCCTGCGGTCGCATGGACGGAACCCACTGGGCTCCTCTGTCCATGGGATTTCCCAGACAAGAATATTGGAATGGGTTTCCATTTCTTTCTCCAGGGGATCTTCCCAACTCAGGGACTGAACCCCTGTCTCCTGTATTATAGTCAGTCTCCTGCATTGTAGGCAGACTCTTTACCTCCTGAGCTACCTGGGAAGCCTATATAGCTGTATGAAATCTTGCTAGATGCTTTTTGTTTCTCTGAGCATTTTAAAAATGAACTGTGACCTGTGGTTTGATAAGTAGACATTTCTATTTTGTTTTTGTTAATAAATAGCTTAACTATGGATTTTAAAAAATCATTTTATTCCCATGTTTTTCTCACTCTAAGATTATCCTGTGGCATTCCCCATCTCTCTAACCTTCCCATCCACTCGCATCTCTGACTCCGGAAACCTGCATCTGAATGATGGTTTGGAATGATAGTAGGAGTCATATAAGAAGTTTCTGATTATATCCATTCCTTTTCCTGATGGACACAAAGGTCCTTCAAGTGGCCTTAAATGATTCTTTGGCTACTTGGCTTTGCCCTTCTAATTTCTGTGAGTCTCCATTCTCCTAACACTAAAAGTATAATCTACCCAACATTGACCTTCAGCACATACACTTACCTATTCTTAGGAATCTATCTATCCATCCACCACTGTCTATAATCTCTATATCTCTATATGCTCTACAACTCAAAATGCTGGTTTCTAACTTGATGTTCTTTGTTGAAGTGACTTATTTCTCTGCACACTTGGGCCTCAGTATCTGAAAACCTGGGGGAAAAAAATCCCTCTCATCTTCTGTTGCCCTGACATAAATCAATACCCTACACATCAAAACCAAAATTCCCAAGGCTCCAAAGTACATAACTTAGTACAGTAAGATGAAGATAAAGACTATATGTGAAAGCTTAAGCATTTGGAATAGAATACACCACCTACCAGGATAGCTGAGCGCCAGGCTAGGTCAGCAAAGCAGCGTGTTGAATCTCTTTCAGTAGCTCTTCTGTTAGGAATATTAATATGCACTAGGTCTTCCGTGTAGCTCAAACGGTTAAGAGTTCTCCTGCAATGCAGGAGACCACAGTTTGATTCCTGGGTCAGGAAGATCCTCTGGAGAAGGGAATGGCAATTCACTCCAGTATTCTTGCCTGGAAAATGCCATGGACAGAGGAGCCTGGAGGGGTCTGTGGGGTCTCAAAGAGCCGGACACGACTGAGCAACGATTCCTACCATGACACAGTGTGAGTGTGTAGTGGAGAGATGAGGGTTGGTGATGTGACAGGAGACTCTATGATCTTTCAGAAACTCTTCTAATTCATTACTTTATGAATGTGAATAGCTCATTCATTATTGAAAGTGAGCCTACATTAGTAGTTCTACTATTAAAAATGTAGCTAGAACATCTTCCTCCCTCTTGAACTAGATCATTGTCTTGGAAAAGGGAGAACTTATCACCTGTTAAAGCCTGTATTTTTGATAGTACAACTTTATGAGCCAAAGTTTAGGTATTTCCTCAAAGATAATCATGTCAATAGTATAATGGATGGTAGAACTTCAATTAGATTTTCCTTGTTCTTCTTCCTTTTCTGTATCCTCTCCTAACCATTTCATTGACCAGCTGAAGTACATTGCCACTACTAATATTTCAGAAGTATGATGCCATCTTCCCTCTTTTATTTTTTTTTTCTGTTCTGAGGTCTCCTACATAGATCGTCCCCAACAGAGCTGACATTTCAATTAAGAGAACATGTCTGCTAAGTCTCCATTATGCCTAATCTGTCGTGACCTCCATCACTGGTGTGTAGTTCTGGTACTTTTACCACTGACCACCTTCGCTCTCCATTCAACAATTTCATAACACTCTTTTCTTTGACCTTGTTTCATACTATACACAGCAGGATTATTTCTGAATTGGAAAGGAGAAAAATTTTAGTCACAAAAACACAGAAGTCTTTGCCCTTAACTTCTACATACATGTCTCCTATTCTATTTTATTTTTATTATCCACTTTTTATTTATTTTTTTTATTTTGAAAAATACTTTATCTAAAATGTTTTTAAAAAATTATTGAACAGCTATCTTATGAAAAACGCACTTTTTAAAAATAACCTTTTTTGTTTTAGAATAGCTTTAGATTTATATAATAATAATAAAGTAAGCACAGAGTATCCCCCATGTAACTTGCAACTAGTTACCCACCTTAACATCTTACATTAGTGTGTACATTTATCACAGCATATGAACTGCTATTGATACTTTATTGTTAAATAAAGTCCATATTCAGATTTCCTTTCATTTTATTTAATATCCCTTTCTCTATTCCAGGACCTATTCAGAATACCACATTACATTTAATCCATGACTTTCTAGGCTCCCTGTGGCTGAGAGAGTTTCTCAGACTTTTGTTGTTCTATTTTTGATGAACTGGGCAGTATTCAGGAACACTAGTCAGGTATTTTGGAGAACTTTCCTTAACTGGGGTTTATTTGGTAATGTTCTCATGATTAGACTGGAAGTATCAGTTTGGGGGAAGAAGACATGTAAGTGCCATTCTCATCATTCATATAAAGGGTACATACTATTAACAGGACTTATCATTGATGATGCTTACCTTCGTCATCTGACTTCAGCAGTATATTTTCTTTCCTCTGCTATAAAGTTACTCTTTCCTTCCCATTTCCATACTTCACTCTTTGGAAATAAACTGCTATGCACAGCCCACATTTAAGGAGGGTTGAGTTATGTTCCACTTGTTAAAGGAGGAACACATAACCTACAGAAATTATTTAATATTTTTCATTAAGGGATGTTTGTTTCTTCTCCCTCATTTGTTTATTTAACTATTGATTTATATCAGTATGGAGTCATTCACCTCTAAAGTGCACATTAGGATTACTCAGGCAATTATTTCATTTGTACTATTAATAAGTTCAAGAGGAGCCTTTTTTTTTTTTTTTTTTCCAGGCTCATCTTTTGCAGATGGTCAGTAAGAAGTGAAGCTCATAGCAGCTGCTCCAGGGCTCTGAGGACTCTCAATGATCAGGTCCCAGAGGAACACCATTTAAAATGGGAGATTACATAGTATAGAAGCCTGGACTAGCTTGCCCGGGTTCAAATTCCAGTCCTGTTTTTTTGTGCTTTAATGACCTTGGGTAGGTTATGTAAACTCCTTGCATCCGAGTTTTACTGTGAAATGGGGATTTTAAAAGCACACAACAGGTGTTGTTGTTATGAAGATTAAATGAGACAATCAAAGTCAAGAAATAAGCATGGTGCCTGGACAGATGATAGTATACAAATATCAGTCCTGAAAACCATAGTTTATATTTTACGTAAGATAATGGCATGTATGATAAGAAATGCAACTCTTAGTTAATAAGAACTTTTGGTAAAATGAGAGTTGTTATTACCCAAAGGTGAAATCAGCTTTAAAAGGAAAATGTCCTATGATGTGATTATTTAGCTCACTACTTTAACACTGTATGACTCTCCTTACTAGGAGTAGAAAGGATGGGCAAGAAGGATGAGCAGGACACTGAACACAGATTCACTGTGTGGAAGACAAGTTATGAGGACTCCCTTTGTTGGGTCTTTAGAAAACAGGTACAGCGACAAGGAGGCAGGAGAAGGAAAGCTGCTGTGAGCAAAACAGCACTGCGCTTGAGATGAGCGCTCAGACAGAGAGGCAAAGGCCACACAAGACAGAAGCTGCTGCTTCTGACAGATGAGCTGGCTGAAGATCGAGAGAAAAGATTATGCAAATGGAATGCAACAAAACCAGAATGTCCCCTGTCTCCAGGGTGCAGAGGGTGACTACTTGTTATGTCAGAAAGGAGATGCTAAATGCTAGAGTTGACAGAACACAGCATGGCTTGAATTCATTTTCATCTGCACAGTCTCGACACAATCCATCAGGAGCATCAAAGACCAAGTCAGTTTCTACTTCTGATAATTCAAGTTTGTAAGGACCACAAAGAAGTACCTCCAGAGTCCCAAGTTGGAAATCTTTGTGTATTGTCGTATTGAATATCTTTGTTTTGTTTAACCACATTTCAGCACCCCAACAGCGATTTTCTCTTAAACATAAAGGAAATATGGCTACAAAGAATGTATGGCAGGACAGTCAGATACAAATCAATGAGGAATGTATCTCAAAATTTTCTAGAGGTGCCATACTTAAACTTACTTTTTTCAGTATCTCATAGAAGGAAGCATATAGAAGAAGAGTAGTATCCTGGTTTTAGCACTAAAAGTCCTGTATTGTGGAAAACTCCTCAGTTTTCAGCAAAGCAAGGTAGCTGACTCAGTTCAGTTCAGTTCAGTCGCTCAGTTGTGTCCAGCTCTTTGCGACCCCATGAATAGCAGCATGCCAGGCCTCCCTGTCCATCACCAACTCCTGGAGTTCACTCAAACTCACGTCCATTGAGTGAGTGATGTCATCCAGCCATCTCATCCTCTGTCGTCCCCTTTTCCTCCTGCCCCCAATCCCTCCCAGCATCAGAGGCTTTTCCAATGAGTCAACTCTTCGCATGAGGTGGCCAAAGTACTGGAGTTTCAGCTTTAGCATCATTCCTTCCAAAGAAATCCCAGGGCTGATCTCCTTCAGAATGGACTGGTTGGATCTCCTTGCAGTCCAAGGGACTCTCAAGAGTCTTCTCCAACACCACAGTTCTAAAGCATCAATTCTTTGGCGCTCAGCTTTCTTCACAGTCCAACTCTCACATCCATGCATGACCACTGGAAAAACCATAGCCTTGACTAGACGGACCTTTGTTGGCAAAGTAATGTCTCTGCTTTTGAATATGGTATCTAGGTTGGTCATAACTTTCCTTCCAAGGAGTAACCATCTTTTAATTTCATGGCTGCAATCACCATCTGCAGTGATTTTGGAGCCCAAAAATATAAAGTCTGACACTGTTTCCACTGTTTCCCCATCTATTTCCCATGAAGTGATGGGACCATTTCCCATGAAGTGATGGGTGTATTTCCCATGAAGTGATGGGTAGCTGACTACCCTCACACTAATACATTGGATGGAAGCACACACTATTTACGTTACATCCCTGGGTCAAGCTGTCTCACAAATGTTATCTGGAGTCTTGGGCTATGATAAGCATAGGTTAAACCTATGATAGGTTTAAAAGTGTCATCTGCATAATCTTGTGAAAAGAAATCCTTACATTTAAATAGGCAACAAGTTGGGTTCTTCGAGAAGACAAATAAAATTGACAAACCTTTAGCCAGACTCATCCAGGAAAAAACAGATAAGAATCAAATCAACAAAATCAGAAATGAAAAAGGAGAGGTTACAACAGAAAGTGCAGAAATACAAAAGATTATAAGAGACTATTATGAACAACTATATGGCAATAAAATGGACAACCTGGGAGAAATGGACAGATTTTTAGAAAAGTTCAGTTTTCCAAGACTGAACCAGGAGAAACAGAAATTATGAACAACCCAATCACAAGCATGGAAATCAACAGTGTGATAAAAAATCTCCCAAAAAACAAAAGCCCATGGCCAGAGGGCTTCATAGATGGTGAAGTCTATCAAACATTTAGAGAAGAGCTAATGCCAATCCTTTTAAAACTCTTTCAAAAAATTGCAGAGGAAGGAACACTTCCAAACTCATTCTACGAGGCCACCATCATCCTGATAACAAAATCAGGCAAAGACAAACACAAGAAAAGAAAATCACAAGCCAATATCACTGATAAAAATAAATCCAAAAATCCTCAGCAAAATTCTAACAGAGTTCAATAGCATATTAAAAAACTCATACACCATGATCAAGTCAGGTTTATATCAGGGAAGCAAGAATTCTTCAATATATACAAATCCATCAATGTGATACACCATATTAACAAATTGAAAGCTAAAAACCATATGATCATCTCAATAGATGTAGAAAAAGCTTTTGACAAAATTCAGCAGCCATTTATGGTAAAAAAAAAAAAAAAAAAAAAAACGGGCACAGAAGAAACACCTCAGCATAGTAAAGGCCATATATGACAAGCCCACAGCAAACGTTATTCTCAGTGGTGAAAAGCTGCAAGCACTCCCTCTAAGATCAGGAACAAGACGAGGGTGTCCACTGTCACCACTGTTATGCAGTATAGTTCTGGAAGTCCTAGCCACGGCGATCAGAGAAGAAAAAGAAATAAAAGGAATCCAGGTCAGAAAATAAGTAAAACTCTAACTGCAGATGACATGACACTATACATAGAAACCTCTAAAGATAATATCAGAAAATTACTAGAGCTAATCATTGAATTTAGCAAAATTGCAGAACAGAAAATCAATACACAGAAATCACTTGGATTCCTATATACTAACCATGAAAAATCAGAGAAATTAAGGAATCAATCTCATTCACCATTGCAACAAAAAGAAGAAAATATCTAGGAGTAAACCTACCTAAGGAGACAAAAGAACTATAGATGGAAAACTATAAGACACTAACGAAAAAATCAAAGATGACGTAAACAGATGGAGAGATACTCCATGTTCCCAGGTAGGAAGAATTAATACTGTGAAAATGACCATACTTCCAGATGCAATCTACAGATTCAATAAGATCCCTATCAAATTATGAATGGCATTTTTCACAGAACTAGAATAAAAATTTCAAAGTTCATATGGAAACACGAAGGGCCCTGAATAGCCAAAACAGTCTCAAAAAAGAAGAATGGAGCTGGAGGAACCAACCTTCCTGACCGCAGACTGTAATACGAAGCTATGGTCATCAAGACAGTACGGTACTGGAACAAAAACAGAAATATAGACCAATGGAAGAAGATGGAGAACCCAGAGATAAACCCATGCACCTATGGGTAGCTTATTTTTGACAAAGTAGGCAAGAATATACAATGTAGCAAAGACAGCCTCTTCAATAAGTGGTGCTGGAAAACTGGACAGCTACAGGTAGAAGAATGAAATTAGAACACTTCCTAACACCATACACAAAGATAAACTCAAAATAAATTAAAGACCTAAATGTAAGACCAAAAACTATAAAACTCTTGAGGAAAACATAGGCAGAAGACTCAATGACGTAAATCAAAGCAAGATCCTCTATGACCCACATCCTAGAGTAATGGAAATAAAAACAAAAATAAGCAAGTGGGACCTAATTAAACTTAAAAGCTTTATCACAGCAAAAGAAACAAGGTGAAAAGACAACCCTCAGAATGGGAGAAAATAATAGTAAATGAAACAACTGACAAAGGATTAATCTCCAAAATATACAAGCAGCTCTATAACTCAATACCAGAAAAACAAACAACCCAATCAAAGAGTGGGATGAAGACCTAAACAGACATTTCTCCAAAGAAAAGACATACAGATGGCTAACAAACACATGAAAACATGCTCAACATCATTCATTATTAGAGAAATGGAAATCAAAACCACAATGAGATATCACCTCACACTGGTCAGAATTGGCCATCATCAAAAAGTCAAGAAACATTAAATGCTGGAGAGGGTGTGGAGAAAAGGGAACCCTCCTGCACTGTTGGTGTGGATGTAAATTGATACAGCCACTGTGGAAGATGGTATGGAGCTTCCTTAAAAATAAATAGGAATAAAACCACCATATGACCCCGTAATCCCACTACTAGGCATATACCCTGAGGAAACTGAAATCAAAACTTCGGAGGAAAACAAATCAGTTTTGAAAAAATAAAAATTGAAAAAGAGACATGTACCCCAATGTGCACTTCAGCACTATTTACAATACTAGAACATGGAAGCAACCTAGATGTCCATCGAGAGACGAACGGATAAAGAAGCAGGGGTACGTGTATACAATGGAATATTACTCAGCCATAAAAGGAACATATTTGAGTCAGTTCTAAGAAGGTGGATGAACCTAGAGCCTATTATACAAAGTAAAGTAAGTCAGAAAGAAAAAGATAAATATTGTATACTAATGCATATATATGGCATCTAGAAAGATGGTACCAAAGAATTTATTTTCAGGGCAGCAACGGAGAAACAGACATAGAGAACAGACTTAAGGACACTGGGGTAGGGAGGAAGGAGAGGGTGAGATGTATGGAGAGAGCAATATGGAAACTTACATTACCATATGTAACATAGATAGTCAATGGGAATTGCTGTATGATTCAGGGCACTCAAACGGGGGGTCAGTATCAACCTAGAGGGGTGGGATAGGGAGGAAGATGGGAGGAAGATGCAAGAGGGAGGGGACATATGCGTACCTATGGCTGATTCATGTTGATATTTGTCAGAAAACAATTCTATAAAGCAATTATCCTTCAATTAAAAAATAAATGAATTTAAATTAATAATTCTATGATCTATTAAAAAAAAAAAACAGGCAACAAGCTGGGAATTTGGTAAAAAAAAAAAAAAAAACTAAAAAAGAAAGTCTGTGTTAACAAGTAAGAGGTCAAACCAGAATAGCTAGTAGAAGGTTTTTGATATTCTGATCCCATCTTCTCTCCAGCCTACTTCTGTTTCTTCTCTCTATAATGAAGTTCAGGGATTAGCAAACTATAGCCTACTATCAGGTCATATCTGGCCTACTGCTTATTGCTGTAAATAAAGTTTTATTGGAATATGGCTACTCATATTCATTTATGAGTTTTCTATAGCTGATTTTGTGCTACATGTCAGATTTGAGTAGTTGCATCAGAAATGGTATAACCTGAAAAGCCTATGATATTTATTATCTCTCCCTTTACCCCCCAAAAATATCGTTAACTATTGTCCTGCTGCTGCTGCCAAGTTGCTTCATTCGTGTCCGACTCTGTGCGACCCGATAGATGGCAGCCCACCAGGCTCTGCCGTCCCTGGGATTCTCCAGGCAAAAACACTGGAGTGGGTTGCCATTTGCTTCTCCAATGAATGAAAGTGAAAAGTAAAAAGTGAAAATGAAGTCGCTCAGTCGTGTCTGACTCATAGCGACCCCATGGACTGCAGCCCACCAGGCTCCTCCGCCCATGGGATTCTCCAGGCAAGAGTACTGGAGTGGGGTGCCATTGCCTTCTCTGAAACTATTGTCCTAGTAAATCTAATTTATGTTTCCCCCACAGATGCCCTCAATACCTCTGCTTTATCTTTATCATATCATTCCTTCGTGTTAAAATGACCTTCTTTTTATTTCTATAAAACTAAATCCCACAATGCTCAATAGATCTTATAAACTTTCCCTAGGAAGCCTTAGAATGCTTCCAACTATGAGTAAGTATCCCTTCTTCCAAAAGTCTAAACAAGGTATCTTATGCTTTATACAGCTGTCTGTATAACTGGCTTTGTTCACCTTGACTGTCAACATCCTGAGGGCAGAATTTATCTTTGTATTTGTATTTCCCAAAGTGCCTAATATTTCTTTATTAAATAAGATCTGTTGTGAGCAATCTGGTAGAAAGAATTTTTCTTTGGCTTTCTTTCTTTAAGCTCCATGAAGTTGCTATGTGCTTTACAGGTTCAAAGAGTGTCAGAACTAGTCAAGCAACAGTCTGAGTGTCAACTGAAAAGCATTAGCATAAATAATAATGATATGCTAGAGCTCTGGGCAAGATCTCAAGATACCTGGATCCTGATCTCTGTTTTACTGTTTACAGCTGTTTGTTGTTTTTGCTACTTTGTTTGATTTATTGATTGTTTGTCTTTGTTTGTTAAGAAGAAGTCACTTATCTTTTCTGGGTCTCAATTTCTACATTTGCAAAAGTGCATTTTGAAAGGCCTTCCAACTCCAACCCAAGCTTGAGAAGGTAGGAAATATTTCTTTGTGCTTTCTTAGAAATCCTTCATAGAATCAAATATAATATTCCACATACAGACATGCTAAATAAGCAGCGCTCATTTAACATAAATGACAGGCACATGGTGACGACCTTGGACATAATATAAAATTGGGAAAGTTTTGGTATGAGTGGTCATTGAAGTTAGAGTATTTAATAAGTAGAGATGCTTTAGTAAAAATTTACTATATTCTATCCTGAATTCAACTATATTCAATTCATTTGTAAGAAGGTACATGACAGTTAACTAATAAGATACAACACTGGAAAATATATGACCCTTGGTCTCAAGATGTTAATAACATTTCTATGAAGCTATACATAGAGGGGAAATCAGAAAGTTCCTCTTCTCCAAGGATGATCCTTATATTAACAATTTGTGGTAACCTCCCAAATTATGCAGGTACAAGGGAACTATTTTCTTCAATGTTTACTGTTCAATGGACCGATCTTCCTAATGATGATACTCAAACTTTTATGTTGTGTGTTCCATAACAAAAGTACTAGGAAGTCACCAAGGAGGAAACCGAAGTAGTTTGAAGCTGTCAGCATCATAAAAAAAAAAGAAATAATGTTAAAGTAGAATTGACTTCCCTATAGCTTAGATGATACAGAATCTGCCTGCCATGCAGGAAACCTGGGTTCAATCACTGAGTCAGGAAAATCCCCTGGAGAAGGACATGGTAACCCATTCCAGTGTTCTTGCCTGGAGAATCCCATGGATAGAGGAGTCTGGCGGGCTATGATCCTTGGGGTCGCAAAGAGTCGGACACGACTAAGCAATTAACACTCTCATACACCATACAACCCAGCAATTCCACTTCTGAATTAAATCTACTTCAGACAAATTCTGCAGGAAACAAAACCGCTAATTTGAAAACGTATCTACATCCCCACATTCACTGTGGCATTATTTATCACAACTAAGACACGGAGCAACCTAAGTGCCCACAGTCTGATAAGTGGGTAAAGATGATGTGATAAAATGAAATATTATCCAGCAATATAAAAGGTAGTGCTGCCACCAGCAACAACACTGACTGACCTTGAGAGCAATTTGCTAAGTGAAATAACCCGGAGAGAGAAAGACCAAATACTGTATGACCTCACTTGTACATGGAATCTAAAACAGAAACATAAAAAAACTGAGTTTATAGCTACAGAGAACAAACTGGTAGTTGCCAAAGGGAGGCAGTAAAGGGTGGATGACATGGGTGAAGATGGTCAAAAGTTACTTAAGTCCTAGGATGTAAGGCACCTTTCTGTGACTACAGTTAGGAATACTGTATTATATAGTTAAAAGTTGCTAAGAGAATAGACCTTAAAATTTCTCATCACAAGAAAAAAAGTCTGTAACTATGTGTGGTGATGGATGCCAACCGGACTTCGTGTGGTGATCATTTTCCAATATCACATGCAATGAATCACTATGCTGAGTACCTGAAACTAGTATAATGCTGTATGCCAGTTATATCTCAAAAAAGCCACACTATCTTTGGTTCATAGACTTGGAAGTGACCAAGCACATGGATCCATTTGCCAACCTCTGAGTAGCACTATAAGAAAATATCAAGGCAGTAGAAGTCTGGGCCCTTGAGTACTTCCTGTTGCTTCTATGACTCTGGATACTTCCTTTAACTTTCACGGGCAATCTCCAGAAATGCCTTTGGGTATCTAATTCCCTACAATCCCCAGGGAGAGGCTTCAGAATCTGATTCAATATCTCACAGACCATGATAAACTAAATCCCCCAAAGCAACTCCTCCTCAAGGAATACAAATGACTACAGGAAAGAGGTCCTTGCTTCTACAGTCTAACTGAGCATCTCCTCGCCCTTGCAAATTGGATGTACTGTTGGTTTCTGAAAATGTTTTTTCCCGCTTTTCTTCTTCATTTATCACACATCTCTGAGCTGCTAGGTTTTATAGAACAGTTCTTAATAGTTCTGTCTCCAACCAAAGCTGCAGGAGGAATTCAAACGATATAACACAGCATAGTATCACTCTCAATAACCCAACCCTCATTAAGTTTAATGGGTGATTATGATGGTTATAACTCAGGCAGAAAAGAAACCAGTTACCTGTTGTCAAGATCTTAAGTTTTCTAAAAAAAGTTCAGCCAATCGAAGGGGAAAATTTTTTTTTTCTAAAGGGTAAAATTTAGAGTTTCTCTGCTATTCAGTAGGTCCTTGCTGTTATCTATTTAATATGCAGCAGTGTGTATGTGTGGAGAAGGCAATGGCACCCCACTCCAGTACTCTTGCCTGGAAAATCCCATGGACGAAGGAGACTGGTAGGCGGCAGTCCGTGGGGTCGCTAAGAGTCGGCCACGACTGAGTGACTTCACTTTCCCTTTTCACTTTCATGCACTGGAGAAGGAAATGGCAACCCACTTGGGTGTTCTTGCCTGGAGAACCCCAGGGATGGGGAGCCTGGTGGGCTGTCATCTATGGGCTCGCACAGAGTCGGACACGACTGAAGCGACTTAGCAGCAGCAGCAGCAGCAGCAGCAGTGTGTATGTGTTAGCCCCTAACCTATAATTTACCCCCACTCCCCAATCTTTCCCCTTTGGTAACCATAAACCTGGGCTTCCCAGGTGGCTCAGATGGTTAAGAATCTATCTGCAGTGAAGGAGAGCAGGGTTCAATCCTTGGGTCGGGAAGATCCCCTGGAGAAGGGAATGCGAACCCACTTCAATATTCTTGCCTGGAGAATCTCATGGACATAGGAGCCTGGTGGGGCTACAGCTCATGGGGTTGCAAACTGTTGGACATGATTGAGCAACTACCACTCACTTCAGTTCAGTTCAGTTCAGTCGCTCAGTTGTGTCCGACTATTTGCAACTCCATGAACCGCAGCACGCCAGGCCTCCCTGTCCATCACCAACTCCCGGAATTCACTCAGACTCATGTCCATCGAGTCAGTGATGCCATCCAGCCATCTCATCCTCTGTCATTCCCTTTTACACACACACACACACACACACACACACATATGTACACACACTATTTTATATATATATATATTTATTTATTTATTTATTCAGGATGAGATGATTCTGCAGACTTACTACTCAGGGAACTACAGCCTTACAAGTTCTCTTTCTGTTCACTGTTCTCAAACCTTGACATGCGGAGAGGAGCACGGGAAAGCATGGCCTGGGGGAGTGAACTGGAGACCCAGGATGCTAAGTCAATTGTTCTTGACAGAAGGTGTGACCTCTGTGATCAAGAACATTTATCACAACAGGAAGCAGGTGGCAGGGGAGGAGTGCCTTGTGGCACCACAATAAAAACACTGGGAGGAAATGCCAAAGGGGATGACATTAAAAACAAAAACAAAAACAGACCAAATGACCTGCACATTCCCTGGCCAGTGTCAAAACGTTGAGTGGTTGGATTTAGTCACAACCAGGTGATCTTCCCCCAACACGTCAAGGTGAGAACTTTGGGGCGAGCCAGTGACAGCAGCAGAAAATCCCCCAACGGTTCAGGGAGAAAATAATGACTTGGCAAAACACACAAAGAACAAAGGTAACTTTCAGTTCACATCCATGAAGCCTATTTTAGGTGGAGGAAAAACAAACAGGTTTGTGCCTGTCCTATTTTCTGGACCCTCTTGCCCCTGAAACAAGAAAACCTTCATGAGAAATATGGACAACTACCACTGTGGCCAGGTTTATTAGCCACAGGTCCACAGCCTCAAAAGTGCCCATGCTTTCAAACGCAGTATAGGAACCACTGCCACACTCTGAATCCTTGATGATGTTTCCTTGATAAGAGGCTCATGGTGTTCATCAAATTGTGGGTGTGACCTGTGACCTCTAAGAGTATACAAATCACTGCTGAAGACTGCAGTCTGCAGTCCCTGTAGAAACTGGCTCCCAGGCAGCCCACGGGGACTTTTCTGCCAAGAAGTGCCTCAGGAGAGCTCCCAGCCCCAGGGGCAAGGGTGGGCTGACCTCCAGCTCTGCATTCTACTCAAAATGCTGCCCTGGAGTAGGATATGGGTGATGTGCTCCTTTTCTGTGTTTTATTAGTCCAGTGTGCTCAGTCACTTCACTCATGCCTGATTCTTTGTGACGCTATGGACTGTAGCCTGCCAGGCTCCTCTGTCCATGGGATTCCCCAGGCAAGAATACTGGAATGGGTTGCCATTTCCTCCTCCAGGGGATCTTCCTAATGCAGGGATCAAACCCAGGTCTCCTGCATCTCCTGCACTGGCAGGCAGATTCTTTACCCATTGAGCTACCTGGGAAGCCCCAGAGGGGGTTCCATTTTATATTTCACATAAAGGTGATCTGTGATCCATTTCTTTTCCTCTCTTCTCCACAGGCCCCAGGACTAAGAAACTACCCCATCAGCCTACATCTGTGCCATGATCTCAAAGGTGCCTTTGCTTGGGAAATGGTATCCATTCTACCTTCATGCCATTCAAATAAAAATACTTCTTTGAATTGAGGCTCTTCAAGGTTGGTTATTATGTTTGGTTACTCTAAAAACACACTGTCCAATACAGCAGGGACTGGGCAAAAATGGTTACTGAAAAGGACTTGAAATGTTGCTGGTCCAAACTGAGATGAGCTATAAGTGTAAAATACACCCTTGATTTTGAAGACCTAGTAGGAAAAACAAATCATGTAAAACTTACCATAATTTTATACTGATTTTATGTTGAAATGATAATATTTTGAATGTATTCTGTTGAAAGAATAGTAATACAAGCCATGCCATCTAAGACTTTCTTTAACATGGCTACTAGACATCTTAAAACATCCACCACTCTGCTCACATTGGCATTTCTACTGGACAGCACTGAACTGAAACAACTTGTCCATCCTCTACTTGATATGAAACTTAGAGCTGACCAATAAACTATCACTTCTCATATGAAAGAGAAATGTGTCTATCATTTAAAACTCTAGGTTAAATTTATGGAAGTAGAAGGCAGGTTAAGCCCAACTCTCTCAGGTAAAACATCAGGTATTTCTGATTTCTCTTTATTATTTTCCCAACATAAACATTCATGGCACGCTCACCCCCCTATTAAATCTAAAATTCTTCTTCTGGATAGTCTTCAACTCTCTTTGGTCTTCTAGACTAAGGTTTCAAAATATAACCTCTTCCCCCCTCAGTCTATTAGAATGTTTGATAATATTTTAAAACAGAAATGTCACAGCATTATGTTATTTTCCGTCTTTACAGTTAGATACTTTTGGTTCTGTGGTTTAATTTAAATTACTTCTGCTGACATTTAATTCAACTGTTTAAATTATTCAAACTTTAAAATACATATGGATCATGTACTCTAAACATGCCCTTGTTAAACATTTAAACTTATTTATTCTTTCAAAACTTTTGAGTGAATGCTACTGAATTAAACATTTTTAAGATTTTTGTTTTTATTTCAAATTCAGAGGTAGCATCTAAAATAAGAACTGGATTATTCCACAGTAAAAACTACACATCTTGTAACATTTTTACTTCAGGAGCTATTTGTCTGTAGCAATATAGGTCCTAGTATATCCTTATTTGAAGAGTAAGGATAAGATTACAACAAATGAAAAGATAACCCATGTTATCTGGGTTAGCCTCCTCAAGTCACCAAGTCACCATACTCTCACTCATAAAGAAGAGACAGTGTGATCTGTTCTAATTGGCTCCCTAAGTGACAATGTAGACCAAATGAGATAAAGCCTTTGGAGAAATGTTTAGGACAAAGAAACGCTATTCAAGCGTGGGTTGGTGCTACCAGATTTCTACTGCCTAATTACTTTCTAGGGGAGAATACTATCAGCTCCAAATTTTTCCCTGATTCTCTAAGACCACTACTCAGTGGTTTTCACCATGGACTTGCTCCTTGACAAATACTTTTCCTGGCAAGGTGGACTTCACTTCCCCATAGGATAGGCCAGTCAGCAGCTTACGAAACACAAGCATGAAAAGGAAAGATTTTTCAGGGACCACAAAAACTCAAATTGGTGCCCAACTCTTGGCAGATAATCAATGCAAAAAAAAAAAAAAAAAAAAATCAAAGCACCAAAGTTTCCCTTATAAAAACAACATAAAAAAATCTGACTAAAATCTTCAGAGACATTCTGATTGATGACAGATATGTGACACTAGTTTAGATTTCTTTAAATAAGTGATAGTGTAATTTTAATAAAATCCCAAGCAAGTGGTGAATAACAAATGACAGAGCAGAGTTCACATATGAGTGAATAATTTCCAGTGGTCAGGAGATGTTTTTTAGGTATAAATTAGGGGTCTAAGTTGGTGCTCAGTCACACTTTTATACCAATGTTTCTCATCATTTGTGGCCATCAGCATGACACACACACACACACACACACAAACACAGACACACTCATATTCTGAGAAAGGCAGAAAAGGTGATAGGCTGAAAGAGTAATAGAATTAAGAATATTTTTGTGAAATAATTTGTGACAGGTGTATATACAGGATTATTGAAAAGAAGCTTATTGAGCCTAAATATTGGGTTGGTCAAAGACAGTCTAGTTACTGAATATGTTGTTGGACAAAATTCTTGGTGACCATGAAAAATACATCTTTTATTTTTATTTAAAACTGAATGAAGTTTTTGGCCCAAACCAAAGCTTCTGAAGTCAACACTATGAAGGTCACGTAAGCATCCCCATCTTCCACTAATCACTCTGATTTTTACTTTAAGAACACAACATGATGGCCACAGGCTTTTCAGAAGTCCCGAATTCAACTTTGAGTTTGCCTACTCTTCTTTAACATGATAAAGGCAGCTCTTCTCCTAGTACCATCCATCTTTCAAATAATAATTGTGTTCTTATTAAAAATATGAGAGATATCAGCAGAGACACCAATTCCGTTCAACCAGTGTGTTCTGAATCCCACGACAATTTCATTGTGCATAAGAGACAAACACATCTAAAACAAAGAACAAAAGCTGAATAACATGAATCTAATAAAGCAATTCAATTTGTAACATTTAAGGATCCTAGGAAGATTGGGTCAAAAGCCTCATTTTATGCATGCAGGAGGAAATGGAAAGTCAGAGGATGTGCGGCATCGTTTCAAATCAAGAAGAACATGTCAACACCTGTTTAACACCTCCCCAACCATACCTCCACTTGCCTTTGCTTCCAATGGTCTGTACTTGAAAACACTGGGACCCAAACTCTTCTTTCCAGAAGATAAACTCATCTCTACAATCCTTACATAGTTGAAGCATTATCCAAACTTTAGGACCGTCATCCTGCTTTTTTCCATCTTTATTTTTCTCTTTGTGTTTACTTCACTTTCCAAATCAAAAGCACTGAAATTTTGCTAGGAGTTTCTTTCCCCAAATACTTGCAGGCTTTTTCTTTTCAAATGTCTGGTCAGCCCATTCCTCTGGGCTATTGCTGGGGTCTATACATACACATACACACACACACACACACACACACACACACACTTCAATCCTGGTTTCTCTTTTATTTACAGAAAGTGTTATCACATCAGGTAAAGAATAAAATGACTATTACGTCCCAGATAATTTCCAAAGGATAACATAAATGAGAAATTTACTTCTAATCACACTTAAACATGAGATGGCTAGACAGATGAGACTTGTTATGCTTAACATATTCAGGTTATGCTTATCTAGTGTTCAGTTCAGTTCAGTCGCTCAGTCGTGTCCGACTCTTTGAGACCCCACGAATCGCAGAACGCCAGGCTTCCCTGTCCATCACCAACTCCCAGAGTTAACTCAGACTCATGTCCATCGAGTCAGTGATGCCAACCAGCCATCTCATCCTCTGTCGTCCCCTTCTCCTCCTGCCCCCAATCCCTCCCAGCATCAGAGTCTTTTCCAATGAGTCAACTCTTCGAGTGAGGTGGTCAAAGTACTGGAGTTTCAGCTTTAGCATCATTCCTTCCAAAGAAATCCCAAGGCTGATCTCCTTCAGAATGGACTGGTTGGATCTCCTTGCAGATCCAACCAATGGACTGGTTGAATCTCCTGACAGAATGTGGTCCACTGGAGAAGGGAATGGCAAACCACTTCAGTATTCTTGCCTTGAGAACCCCATGAACAGTATGAAAAGGCAAAATGATAGGATACTGAAAGAGGAACTCTCCAGGTCAGTAGGTGCCCAATATGCTGCTGGAGATCAGTGGAGAAATAACTCCAGAAAGAATGAAGAGATGGAGCCAAAGCAAAAACAACACCCAGTTGTGGATGTGACCGGTGATAGAAGCAAGGTACGATGCTGTAAAGAGCATATTGCATAGGAACCTGGAATGTCAGGTCCATGAATCAAGGCAAATTGGAAGTGATCAAACAAGAGATGGCAAGAGTGAACGTCGACATTCTAGGAATCAGCAAACTAAAATGGACTGGAATGGGTGAATTTAACTCAGATGACCATTATATCTACTACTGTGGGCAGGAATCCCTTAGAAGAAATGGAGTGGCCATCATGGTCAACAAAAGAGTCTGAAATGCAGTACTTGGATGCAATCTCAAAAACAACAGAATGATCTCTGTTTGTTTCCAAGGCAAACCATTCAATATCACAGTAATCCAAGTCTATGCCCCAACCAGTAACACTGAAGAAGCTGAAGTTGAATGGTTCTATGAAGACCTACAAGACCTTTTAGAACTAACACCCAAAAAAGATGTCCTTTTCATTATAGGGGACTGGAATGCAAAAGTAGGAAGTCAAGAAACACCTGGAGTAACAGGCAAATTTGGCCTTGGAATATGGAATGAAGCAGGGCAAAGACTAATAGAATTTTGCCAAGAAAATGCACTGGTCATAGCAAACACCCTTTTCCAACAACACAAGAGAAGACTCTACACATGGACATCACCAGATAGTCAACACCAAAATCAGATTGATTATATTCTTTGCAGCCAAAGATGGAGAAGCTCTATACAGTCAACAAAAACAAGACCAGGACCTGACTGTGGCTCAGATCATGAACTCCTTATTGCCAAATTCAGACTTATCTAGTGTAGATATTCAAATTTCCCAGGTTTAACATCCATAGAGTTTTACCTTTTAGTGCTTTTCAGCTTGAAACAGTTTTTCTCCATCACGATGGCTTTCTCTCTAAATTTCCCCCATATCCATGCTGTCCCTTAATCTATACAGTTTCCATTATTCCTTTTTTCTTTCTGAAAGTATTTTCCTCTTTCATTTTGCTAAGTCAAATTTTACACCTGTTACCTTCAAGTTTTAATTAAAGTTCTATCTCAGCCACAAAGATCTTCACAGCCACTATAGTCCACAATTTTCTCCAAGCATTTCATTGCATACCACCTGGACTGGTTCCATAATTACTAAATGTATGTCCACCTTCTCAGATGGTGAGATAGTAGGAATCACAGCTTCTTAATTTTCCTTTATTTCTTCACAGATTTTATCAGGCATATTTATTTTGCAAGTTACTATTATTTGTTTTAGAATTCATTCTAATATCAATATAAACTGAATTCAATTGAATGAGGCCCTGTGTGAGGCTCTGAAAGAAGACAGAAATTAAATATGGTGGCATCCTTGTCCTGGCAGAGATAACATTTCAGTAAGGAGGTAGCCTTCCATAAATAATTAACTCTTAAAACTTTATACTTAAGATAAAGGATTTTCTTTTAATATTCTTTAAATTTTTTATTACCAATTGACTGTGATATAACTGTATGTTTTAGTCCCCAATACATCTATTTCCCTCTACTAACAGAACAGTTAAATATATCCAACTGTTGTGAATAACTCTTTTCTTGAGAGAAAGTACAGTGGCCATACTTAAGACCAAATGCCTTGATGCCACTAAAATTGAAAGACATTTTAAAAGGGAGACAAAGTAATGCCAAGTAAAATGGAATGAAATCATTTTAAAATCCAAAGAGACTTTAACTTCTTAGCATGTACAGTAAGAAGATGAACATAAAATTGAACTGTGATATGAGAATCTTTCCACTGTATTGAGATAATGACCCTCAACATCCTACAGAACAACCAGAAAAAAAGTGAACACAGCCTCTGGGAATCCCAGTTCAACTGTAACTACCAGGGTTTCCCATTGACCTTTACCTCGATATATCAGAATTTTGAATCAAGCTTATTTTTCATGGGTTTACCTTACATTTCTGCTTGTACCTTTAGAGAGAATAGTTCCTTCAGGAACTCTGAAACTTGTCCCAGGGATCCATTAATTCTTAACATCTCTATCCATAGCGCCAAGTTCACTACTGTTTAAATTAAGCCTCACAAAATCTTGTGTTAAAGAAGGGACTCAAAATATATTCTAAATCAGAGATGATGCTTGACAAATCCCAATAGCAGCTCCTGTTCTAACACTCCAAACCCAAACTGCTGATTCATGTATACTTGCCGCATCAAATTCCTTTCCATCTGGAAAGAACAAGAAGCTGATTTTAATTTTTTACACATGTCTGTCAACTCCAGGCCAACCATCAGCTTTAGCACTGAGGCCTTGTCACCCACCATGTGTCATTAATTGGCTCATTTAATACACTATTAAAAACCTACTGTGTCTGATCCTTTAGGGTCTGCTGAAAGAAGCAAAAGGAGAGCAGATATTCACTGCTATGAAGAAGCTTGATGCTGCTGCTACTAAGTTACTTCAGTCTTGTCCGACTCTGTGCGACCCCACAGATGGCAGCCCACCAGGCTCCTCTGTCCCTGGGATTCTCCAGGCAAGAACACTGGAGTGGGTTGCCATTTCATATGAGGAAGCTTATAACCCATGTTAAAAGAAAAGACATGTTTATAAGAAGCTTCAGCTGAAAGCAAGTGAAAGTCTTAGTCACTCCTGGTGACCCCATGGGCTGTAGCCCACCAGGCTCCTCTGTCCACGGGGTTCTCCAGGCAAGAATACTGGAGTGGGTTGCCATGCTCTCCTCTAGGGGAACTTCCTGACCCAGGGATCGAACCTGGGTCTCTTGCATTCCAGGCAGATTCTTTACCATCTGAAACACCAACAAAGCCCAAAATATAGGTGAAGGAATTATATTAAGTAAGACACCATGTAGTAAGGAAAGCCCCCTCTCTGGAGAGGTATGAGTCTAACAAAGCTTTCGTAAGAGATACTCAACATAAAAACATGAGGAAGACTTAGTATCCCAAAGCTTCTTCTAGCCTGGGGTAAGGAGGGATGGAAACAGACACAAAAACCAACCAAAACATAAGGTGGGACTTATTATATAGCAAAATAATAATAATAATAATGAGACAAAATATAGCCAGAATAGAGAAGAAACCCAGTTTGAAAAGGTTATATCAAGAAAGATTTCACAGGTGTTGGTGAAGATTATATACATGTAACATATATATGTATATACATATATATACATATAATATATGTATATACATATATATAATATGTGTGTGCTGTGCTAGTTGCTCAGCCGTGTCCAACTCTCTGCGACCCCATGGACTGTAGCCTACCAGGTTCCTCCATCCATGGGATTTTCCAGGGAAGAATACTGGAGTGGGTTGCCATTTCCTTCTCCAGGGGATCTTCCAAACCCAGGCATGGAACCCAGGTCTCCTGCATTGTAGGCAGACGCTTTACCCTCTGAGCCACCAGGGAAGACATATATAATATATATATGTATAAAATATATGTATGCATAAACAATCAGATCAGATCAGATCAGTCGCTCAGTCGTGTCCGACTCTTTGTGACCCCATGAACCACAGCACGCCAGGACTCCCTGTCCATCACCAACTCCCGGAGTTCACCCAGACTCACGTCCATCAAGTCAGTGATGCCATCCAGCCATGTCATCCTCTGTTGTCCCCTTCTCCTCCTGCCCCCAATCTCTCCCAGCATCAGACTCTTTTCCAATGAGTCAACTCTTCGCATGAGGTGGCCAAAGTACTGGAGTTTCAGCTTTAGCATCATTCCTTCCAAAGAAATCCCAGGGCTGATCTCCTTCAGAATGGACTGGTTGGATCTCCTTGCAGTCCAAGGGACTCTCAAGAGTCTTTTCCAATACCACAGTTCAAAAGCATCAATTCTTCGGCGTTCAGCCTTCTTCACAGTCCAACTCTCACATCCATACATAACCACAGGAAAAACCATAGCCTTGACTAGACGGACCTTTGTTGGCAAAATAATGTCTCTGCTTTTGAATATGCTATCTAGGTTGGTCATCACTTTCCTTCCAAGGAGTAAGCGTCTTTTAATTTCATGGCTGCAGTCACCATCTGCAGTGATTTTGGAGCCCAGAAAAATAAAGTCTGACACTGTTTCCATTGTTTCCCCATCTATTTCCCATGAAGTGGTGGGACCGGATGCCATGATCTTCGTTTTCTGAATGTTGAGCTTTAAGCCAACTTTTTCACTCTCCACTTTCACTTTCATTAAGAGGCTTTTGAGTTCCTCTTCACTTTCTGCCATAAGGGTGGTGTCATCTGCATATCTGAGGTTATTGATATTTCTCCCGTCAATCTTGATTCCAGTTTGTGTTTCAAAAATACATATATATATATACACACTTGTAGGTGTATTTCCATTTTGTTTTGTAAAAGTAACACACAAACTAAATGGACATGAATTTGAGTAAACTCCCGGAGATAGAGAAGGACAGGGAAGACTGGCATGCTGCAGTCCATGGGGTTTCAGAGTTGGACAAAACTTAGCAACTGAATAGCAACAGTTATGAGGTGTTAAGGGGTGTTAACAGTAATGAGGGGTTAAGCTGTTTTTTTCTTTTAAAGCAGTATTGAGGAGAAGAGAGGATATCACCACAGACAAGCTTTGAAAAGTGTAAAGCAAATGAGAAAAAAATAGTTCAGGTTGGTCCCCTCAGGTGAACAAGGCAGAGGGGCTTTCGGAAGTTGGGAAGTCATCAGATTTCAGGGCCCCCACTAGTGCGAGGATAGCTGGAAGCAAGCAGGGGAGGCTGCTGAGTGAGTAGACTTGAGCATAGGCTGGGATGTGGTTGTGGAAGCTTGCTGCCATGTTGGGGGTGCGGAGAGCATGGCCAAATCCAACAGTTGTTTGAATGCTGGGATGAAATGTTTAGCTCTGTTTTAGGAAGATCCTGTTGTTTGAATGCTGGGATGAAATGTTTAGTTCTGTTTTAGGAAGATCCTCCTGGTGATGTTTCACGAACAGATTGGATCCAGGGTAGGAAGCTCAGTTAGGCGGCCACAGCCAGAGCCTGAGGAGCAGGGTGAGATTTGGATATCTGGAAAGAAAGAAGTGTAATTCTGCAGGGAATGGCAGAAGACAAAAAAAAAAAAAAAATTGTAGTACTCAGAGGTAAGAGCTGTACTTCATCCGGGATGCAAAACGGGTTTCTAAGGGGAAGGAGGCAACACGGCAACACCACTGACCGACTCTGGACACGCAGCATGAGGCATAATCTGGGTGTTTCACGGGTGAAATACACAGTCTGCTTTGACAGACAGTGAAAGGCATATGCTAGTGTCTCTAGGAATTGACGCCTTTGTTCTCTGTGGGCTACCTCCTTTTCTTCCAGCTCTGTAATATTTGGGCAGACAAGATGGCTCTAGGAGATCCAAAAATGCTCACATGCTGTGGACCCTAGCTGCCTCCTCTAGACCATAATTTTAAGCTTCCAAGTTAGAAACCCCAGAAGATATTTATATCCAGGAAGAAGACTTCAGCTAACTATGTATTTGCCTCCAGGCAGCAGCCTCAACAGTTGCTGTGTTTGCTTTACAACACTGAATGGGAAACATCATTTTGAGAAAGCTAATTTCCAAAAACCCACCCCACCACAGCCTAATTTTAGAACCTATGAAAGCTAATAATTTCAAAATTCTACCCAACAGTTCCTTGTTTATCTTTTGCAATCCAAGTCTAAATATACCATAAGGAAAAAAAAAATCACTTATCCATGTATGTACTTATTACTGCACATATTTATTTATTTCCTTAAGCACAAGCTCAGGGACTTATTGTTTCCTGTTGGTGGTTGGCCTCTGAACTGAAGATGGTTGTCTTATGATAAGATAATGACTTGGAGGGAAACTCGGATGAAGAAAAACCAGAGCTTCCAATTAAACTCTAATATAAGAAGAATCAAATCCAATAACTCCACACTCAAAAAACAGCCTCCCTGCCTTCTCTTATTGACAGTTTCTACCTCCTTAAGGATGATTAAAATCAGAAGGACACTGCATTCAGTCTAAACCTTACATGAAGAAAATAATATCAAACCTGGTTCTCAGAGAGGGCCTGAGTGTCAGCAATACGGAAGTTTAAAGAAGAGATCGTTTGAAAAGCTCCAAACTTTTCTATGAAAATATCTCTGAGTCTTCTTGGGAATCAAGATTCTTTTACAGAACATTGAGATGATCCTTGAAACAGAAGCAAAATCAGCCATTAAAAAAAAAGAAAAAACAGGCATTCTAGTTTGAAAGACACAGGACATATCCTAGGGGAGGGATAGAGTCTGACATATTTTCAAACTTATTTTTGCAAAAGATAAGCCATGTGATTAAATCAAATGCAGCAACTTTTTCCTGGATTTTCACTAGGACTGGGAGCCCTATCAGAGACCTGAAATGGAGGCTGCCTCTTTTCAAGGAACATTCAAGTTTTAATATGAGTGATACTGTGAGCTTTACTGAAAATTTCTTTATTAGGACAATAGTATCTTGTTCCCAATTCAAAGAAATTCCCCTGAGTTCTGTAAGACAGAGTCCTTAGTAAGACCACTAAGGTTTTGCTTGTTGGTTTGTTTTTGGTCTGTTTTGTTTCTTTGGTTTGTTTTTTCTTAGGCAGTTAAAAAGCTGTGCTGAGAAAATTAGCAAGTTAAGGAGAAAGAGCCTGCTCCTTAGTCTACCTGCCCCTAGCTTCCCATTTCTGTCTTTCTTCCACTCTTAAGGTCAGAGGGCTTCTTGAAGGTCCAAGTTGGTCTGTTCTCTCCACATCTTGACAATGTCCAATATCTAGCTCCAATAGCCCTCTTTCTCCATTTCCTGTCTCTCTCACATACCGTTCTTCCTTACAATCAAGTCCCCTGTCTCTACTTACCTCCACTTTCAACCACACACATCTCACCCTGGTACTTGAAAATGCCACGCTCTTTTTGTCCTTTAGCCTATCTTGCTGCGTGGCTGATTCTGTGTTTGGAATGACTTTTCCCCACTCTTTTTCCCTTTTCAACTTAAAAGCCACCTTCTCATAGAGGATCCACAACACCCCAGTCCCTTATATATCTTCTTCTGTGGTCCCCAAGCACTTGCATAAACTCTTACAGCCCTAAGCATTCTACTTTTATTTTCTCATGAATCAAATATTTTGGTCCTGAAGGGCTAGGACCTTTGCTGTCCTGTCGAACAGCAGCAGCTTAGCAAGGGTTTGTGGAATGATTGAATCTCAAGAAAATCACCAGGCACCAAGTTTCCCAGAATATTTTCCTTCCATTTTAAATAGAAAAGCTTTTATATTGTTTATATTGCTTTTACTTGAAGAATCGTTTTAGTGTTTATAAACAGCAATCACTTTCCAATAAACCTCCCAGACAATTTTCCCAAATTAATTGTGGTTTTATATACACTGTGCCTTTTATTGGACAGTATATTTTACTGGACACGACTTTGACATCTAGTTATATAATTTCTGGCAACAATTTCACAAAATGCATCTGCTTGATTAATTAGAAATGCATTGCAGCGCTATACCTGACATGGCCTTAGTGATACACGAAGTGAGTCATAAGAAATTAGCCAAGGACAGAAACAATGGTGCTTTTCTTCTCTCTCATTTGATTCTGCTTGACTGTTGCTAAACATTCCAAAAGCAGGGGCACTTAAGCAGGGATGGCAGGCTTGTTCTTCCAGGAGCAAGTTCAGGACAATGGCAAAGCACCTAGACGAACCAGAAATTGGATCTTGCAATATTAAGCGTTGTGTGAAGCTTTCACAGTAGCAGGTGATGTATGATTACTGTCACTAGTTCTTTGATTGATTATTGATTGTAATCATCTGCTCTCTCCCATGATGGAGCTGGCTATAACTCGTCTATGCGGTGACTGATAATGCCATGTCTCTCCTTCTCAAAGGCAACTTATGCATATTGCTTCTCCAGATAAATTACTCATTGACATGGGGATGGAGAAAAGTGGTAAAGGAGAGACTTAAAGTTTATTAGTGACTTAAGGATATAGTATGTTCAGTTCCTGTATTTCAGCTACACATAATGAGGTTGGACAAAATGTACAATGGTGGAGAGTTGACTGGATTCTTTACCTAGAAACTTGATTTAATATTTTCCAACAAAGTTAAACATAGAAAATATTTGATTAAGTAGATATTGTTTTAAAAATATAACATCTACTTATTAAATATATCATATAAAATTCAACACTCAAAAAACTAAGATCATGGCATCTGGTTCCACCACTTCATGGCAAATAGATGGAGAAACAATGGAAACAGTGACAGACTTTATTTTCTTGTGCTCCAAAATCACTGCAGATGATGACTACAGCCATAAAATTAAAAGATGCTTGCTCCTTGGAAGAAAAACTATGACAAACCTAGACAGCATATTAAAAAGCAGAGACATTACTCTGCCAACAAAGGTCTGAATAATCAAAGCTATGGTTTTTCCTTTAGTCATGTATGGATGTGAGAGTTGGACCATGAAGAAGGCTAAGCACTGAAGAAGTGATGCTTTTGAACTCTGGTGTTGGAGAAGACTGTTGAGAGTCCCATGGACTGCAAGGAGATCAAACCCATCAATCCTAAAGAAAATCAATCTTGAATATTCATTGGAAGGGCTGATGCTGAAGCTGAAGCTCTAATACTTTGGCCACCTGATGAGAAGAGCTGAGTCATTAGAAAAAAAAACCCTGTGCTGGGAAAGATTGAAGGCAGGAGGACAAGGGGACGACAGAGGATGAGATGGTTGGATGGCATCACCAGCTCAATGGACATGAGTTTGAGCAAACTCTGGGAATTGGTGAAGGACAGGGAGGCCCGGTGTGCTGTAGTCCATGGGGTTGCAAAGAGTTGGACACGACTGAGTGACTGAACAACAACAACAACATGTTTTGAAAATAATTCCTGCTAACTCACTTCTGTTAAAAAAGAACAGTAAAGATCACCAGTGAAATACCTTAAGTCTAAATTATTTCTCTGGATTACTTTAATTGGAATCCAGAGAAAATAAGTATTAAAGGTGAAATTTTACTCTCAGTATGCAATGGAGTTCTTAATCATTGCTTTTACTAAACTGCTGACCTTGACTGAGTTAATTAGCCTTTCTGAATCACAGCGTCTGTTGCAGGCCCAATGCATATTAGGGTCTCAACAAATATTTTTACAGTGAATGAATGAATCTTAATTTCTTTATCTGTAAGATGACTTAAATAGTAAGTCAAGTTTGGAAAACTCGAATTCCTCATGAGACCAAGCAGGCCAAGTGTGTGAATCAATCTAATGCGAGACAGGGAGGCATAATGTGGGTTTGTAGTGAACTGGAGGCATTAAATTTTTATTTTCAAGATTGACTTAGCCAAGTAAAATAAGTCTTCCTTATATATTTATTATTTTTTCTATAAACTTGATTAAATATTTGAGTTTTCAGTTTACCCATCAGGACTTAGATCACATGTATTTTTATGAAATTGTTTGAAAGAACCCATAAAATTTATGTAACAATACAGTGTCTGTGCTTTAAAATATAGAGGCAATATTTTAAAGATAATTTTAATATTAATAAATTCAGAAAGCATTTTCCTTACCATCTTCCTAATACTGGATTACTTTCTAACATAGTCTTCCATTAACTCAACATGGATACCCATACAACAGAATAACGGAGTCAAATTCAGCAACAAAAGGATTAAAGTACTAATATGAGTCTAATTTAGATAGATCTTATACTGTGCTAAGTGAATAAGCCAGTCACAAAAGCACATATTCACTACATATCTATCAAAATAGCTAAAAAAAAAAACCAAAAGAGTGACAGCCCCAAATGCTGGCAAGGATGCAGAGAAATGGCTTCACTCATATACTGCTGATGGGAATTTAACATAGTACACCCATGCTGGAAAACATTTTCTTATAAAACATTTTATTGACATTTTCTTATAAAACTTTCTTTCAATTACTGTACAACCTGGAAATTGCACCCTTGGACATTTGTTCCAGAGAAATGAAAACTTACATCCATGCAAAAACCTATAAAGAGTGTTCACAGTAGTTTGATTCATAATAGCCAAAAACTCAAGAGCTCAGTGGGGAAATGGTTAAACTGCCATGTTTCCTGGAATACGATGCAACGATAAGAAGGACAAGACTACTGATGCATGCGATGACCTGAATGATCTCCAGGGAATTATGTTAAGCAGACAAAGTCAACCCCAAAAGGTTAAGAACTATTTCAGTCCATTTGCATAACATTTTTGAAATGACAAAATTTCAGAAACAGAGAACAGATTTGTGGTCCCCGAGGACAGCCTTAAAGGGCAGTGTGAGAATACAAGCATCCCCGTGGTACTAGCATCTCCTATATCTTGACTTCAGTGGTAGACTCACTGCTGCTGCTGCTGCTAAGTCACTTCAGTCGTGTCCAACTCTGTGCGACCCCATAGACAGCAGCCCACCAGGCTCTGCCATCCCTGGGATTCTCCGGGCAAGAACACTGGAGTGGGGTGCCCTTGCTTTCTCCGGGTAGCCTCACACACCTACACATGTAACAAATCATGTGGAATCATATACTTGCATATGCACAGGCACACACACACATGATTACAAGTAAAATGGGGAAACTGGAATAAAACTAGTGGCTGCTACCAACGCCTGGTTAAGAGATTAGAATTCCATGATGTAAGACATTCCCACTGGGAGGGACTGCGTTAAGGATACACAAGACCTTCATGTATTATTTCTTACAAAGACATGTGATTCTACAATCATCTCGACAAAACATCTATGTACATTTTTTAAAGGCCATAAACAGTATGATCTTATTTATATGAAGCATCCAGAGAAGGCAAATCCATACAGACATAAAGCACCCTGGTGGAAGAGGGGCTGGAGAGTGGGTGGGAAAGGGTATGGCTGCTAATGTGTATGGTGTTTCTCTCTGACGAAAATGTTCTGCAGCTGTGTGGTGGTTGGTAATGGCTGCAGAGCTTTGTGAATGCACTAAAAGCCAGTGACCAGTACACTTTTAGAAGGATGGATTTCGTGTCATGTGAATTATATTTTATCCACCTTTGAGAGTTGGTCGCCAAGTTTGAAAATGTAGTCCTAGGGAAAAAACAAAAGGATAAGACAGAGTTTATGTGCACCTGCCTTCTCTCTCCTACCACTCCTCCGGCCAGAAGCTCCTTTCCTTAACCTCCACTGAATTACTTATTTGAGAAAATGGGCTTCTGGTGCACACTCCCTTCAAACAATGCTGATACACATTTCTCAGCTGCATCTTCCTCAATGAGCGCCACCTGAACAGAAAATGCAGCTCCCAGAATACACCTTGAGAAACACCATTACTTTGTGCTGAAAGATGGCACCAACCTAAAGTCATGTTAATATCACTCTGCATTTTGAACATTCACTATACACAACAATTTGCAACAATGACTCACGTCCTAGAAGTTATCTAAGTGAAACTGTAATCTATTCAATTTCCACAAATTAGACAAAAATTAAGGAATGCTCAAGAGAATTAACAGAGCTTTGGTGTGAAATACCTTTACTCATCAAGATGCATAATGCATATGGCCAGCATGCTTTTATGATCATTTATCTAAGATCAGCATGAGTAGACGAATCTAGAGCAGAGGTCCCCAACATTTTTGGCACCAGGGACTGCTTTTGTGGAAGACAATTTTTCCACCAACTAAGGGTAAGGGATAGGTTCGGGATGATTCTTAAGAGGACCCCACAACCTAGATCCATAGCATGCACAGTTCATAGTACGGTTCGGACTCCTACAAGAATATAAAGCCCCTGCTGACCTGATAGGAGGCAGAGCTCAGGTGGCAATGCCAGCGATGGGGAGCGCCTATAAATAATGATGAAGCTTGGCTGGCTCACCTGCTGTTCACCTCCTGCTGTGTGGTCCAGTCCCTGGGGGGTTGGGGACCCCTGATCTAGAGGCTGGGGAAAGTGAAAGTGAAAGTCTCTCAGCTGTGTCCGATTATCTGAGACCCCATGGACTATACAGTCCATGCAGTTCTCTAGGCCAGAATACTGGAGTGGGAAGCCTTTCCCTTCTCCAGGGAATCTTCCCCAACCCAGGGACTGAACCCAGGTCTCCCTCATTGCAGGGGGATTCTTTACCAGCTGAGCCACCAGGGAAGCCCAGAGGCTAGGGATCGCTGCTGAATTCAGATTAGTTTCTGCACATATTCTCCCCAATATGTGCAAAAGCACAGACACCACTAAGGTCTATCTGCAGGTTTGTGGATGGCTGTGAGAGCAACTACGTCTCTGTCTGAAAGACCGCAGGACAATCTGTGCCTCTGCAATGTGGAAGGTGGAAGGGAGGAGGTGGTGATGGAAAGGAGACTGGACCACAGAAAAGTAAGACTGGCCCAAGGTGGTGGAGAGCTTTGGGGCATTTAATTTCTGACTTTCTTTCTTCTTCTTTTTTTTTTTTTTAAGATCGAGAATAAAACATGGATCATGGATCATCGAGAATAAAACATGGATTGTTTTAGAGCATCTTAGGAGGCTTGTTGTTTAGTGGCTACGTCGTGTCTGACTCTTTTGTGACCCCAGAGTCTGCAGCCCACCAGTTTCCTCTGTCCATGGGATTTTTCAGGCAAGAATACCAGAGTGGGTTGCCATTTCCATCTATAGGGGATATTCCCGACTCAGGGACTGAACCCATGTCTCCTACATTGGCAGGCTGATTCTTTACTGCTGAGCCAAGGTATTCAGAGGAGATGACAAGAGATAAGAGTAAAGCAGGACAAATTACAAAAGGGAGGTAGAAGTATGGGTGTCAAGGGAGCTGGCTGAAATATTCTAAGATTGGAATGCTGAGTAATTTTCACAAGCCAAGAAGAAAGAATCCGTGCAAAAAAAAAGGGGGGGGGAGGGGGGAACTCATTAAACATCGGGGCTTCACAGTCTATAGATCAGAGAGAGAAACATATTTCAATTGTCTATTTCTAAGATGGAAGGTAGTATGAAAGATTAAACACCACTCTAGGGAAATAAGTTTTATATTTTTAAATGCCACATCCAAACCAAATGTAATGAATATATTGCCTTATTTTAAAATATATTTAAATCCATTTAACTATCTTTTTTTTTTTTAAAATTTCAAGCTAGAGATGAATGATTTTCAGCAGGGAGGGGCAAGTGTTGTGGAAAAGAACTTCAGCATTTTTAAAACTGTTTTTTAGGGATTTCTAGTAGCTTCTCTCTCTTCTGGAGATGAACGCTTTCTGTATCCATGTAGTGAGAAGCCCTGGGTTTTTACTGTTTAGGGGTTACACATCTAAGCACGAGTGTGCAGTACATCTCCTCTCCGTATTCTGCATCCACTGGGAAAGCAAGGGACCACTGCATCCTGCATGGCTGAGGACTCTTCTAGGACTAACGCTTGTAGACACTCAGCACATGGTCTGGGACAAAGACAGTCAAGATGTACCTTTTACAGATTTTGGTAAGTTCACCCTTTTTCTCTTGGAAGATGATATTCTTAACTCTCGAAGAATGATATAGTAGGAAGACCACTGACCATAATCCCAGTTCTTCCTATTGGGCACTTCCTCAATGCCATTCAACAAATATGTTTTATATGCATTATCTTACTCTGTTTTCATAACAACTCTGCAACAATCCCCATTTGCATTTGACAAAACTGAAACTGACTTAAAAATGTTACTAAACATTTTCATTTTTAAATAAATGATCTAGAATCTAGTAGAACTAGGATATAAACCCAGAAACAGACTCAGTCAATTGCTCATATTCTTTCACTCCACCTTACTGATTTTCTTGCGGGTGAACTTGAACAAATCACTTTAACTACTTTTGGCCACATGCAAGTCCACGTCCAAAATACAGCACTTGTGTGTATGGTGTTTGTGTGTGCACATATATATACACACACATATGAGTGTGTGTGTGTGTGTATGTGTGTAAAATGTCTCTGTCTTCAAAGACAAAGACTCTTCTCCTGTCCACTTAACAGAGTTGATGCAAGGATGAAATTTAACAATGTACATGAAGATATTTGTAGATAGACTGTTTTAAAATATATTATCTTTATATTTTAGTATATAATATATACTATAACACCATACATAATATATTCTTATTTCACTAAACTGTATTAATGAGTGTTAGTTGCATTCAAAGTTTTTATCTAATTATGGCTTTCTAGTAGAGATTGCTTTGTTACATAAATTTACTGAAATTTTCCATTTGATTGGAGAGGAGGATTAACCATGATATTTTTCCAGAAAGGTAAATGGGTTACGAGGTAGATGTGTTCTTTTCTCTGAATCACAGCACAAGAAGTCAGCCTGGAGCCGATAGTATCATCGTTGTATCCACAAGGTGACTTTGGTAGATAAGGAGGATGCTAGAAGTGGATGCCTTTTCTTCTAGGCAGAATATATATGATAAGAAATAATTCTTATATCTGCAAGTCATTGGCATGAGTGAGTTTAACAGATGAGAGTCAGAGACTCTGAGGAACAGGTGATACCAAGTGGACTTTAAAGAAATCTGGAGGGACTCGAGTCAATAACAATATGGCACTGTTGTAAATAGAGTTTTGTAAATTCTAACAATAATAAGAATGTAATTGCTTTCTCCCCATAGCTGAGAGGACCAGTCCCAATTCTCTACATTATTTTCTGTGGATACTTACTATCTGCTACTACTAATAATACAATTTAGGAAAATAAAGGTTTTATTCTCTTGGAAAACCAGGCACAAAGATGAGCACTGGAATACTGGTCCATTTTTAATTGTCAGGGTCAATTGAGAAAAGCCATTGTGGTGAAAGGCTGAGCCTCAGAATGCCCTCAGCTGCTTCTGTACAGAATGGCATTGAGTGGGCAGAGTTTATCATTCATATCAACTTGGCAATGACTAATTGATTAATATAGGCATGGGATCCATCTCTATACTGACCATCAGCCTACTGGTGAAAAGTTGCCCTAAATGGAATGTTGGTGACCAACTACACCAATCTTATTTTTTGTCTCAGAAAATTTTTGCAGAAACAGGAAGTTGAACCACAAACTGATTTAATACAATAAGGAGAAAGAGGTGTGCCAGAAGCTATGAGTAAGCAAAAACCACAAGTGGACAAAGCTCAGAGAAAAAAGTTAATTCTAGAATGAGCAGGGGAGCAGAGGTGTGGAGCATTATGGGATCTCTTTAAGACTGAAACCCTACAGTGGGGATCAGCAGACCCTGAGTCTTGAGAAGCAATGTGATAAAAAGGTCACTAGAACTGATGGACCATGGAAAGGTTCTATGTCTGGTTACTGATTTCCACTTCCTGAGCCAGGCTCTGGTCTCTTTGAATGTTAGCATTCCCCTACAAATTCTGTGTTGAAATCCAAACCCCAAATGTGGTATTAGGAGTTGGGGCCTTTGGGAGGGAATTCTGCTACAAATGTGTTGTTTTTACTCACTAAGTCATATCCAACTCTTTGTGACCCCTTGGAATGTAGCCTGCCAAAGCTCCTCTGTCTATGGGATTTCCCAGACAAGAATATTGGAGTGGGTTGCCATTTCCTCCTCTAGGGGATCTTCCCAACCTATGGATTGAACTCAGGTCTTCTATATTGTAGGCAGATTATTTACCACTGATCCACCTGGGAAGCCCCCACCCCATCCCACTACAAATTCTGTGTTGAAATCCCAACCCCAAATGTGATGTATTAGGAGCTGGGAACTTTGGGAGGTAGTTTTGCTATGTGGGTGTGACCCTCATTAAATGGATTAGTGCCCTTATATGAAAGAGACATGAGAGTTCCTTTCCCTCTTTCTACCATGTGAGGAAACAAAGAGAAGTCAGTCATCTGCAATCCAGAAGAGGGTTCTCACCAGAACAGAACTGTGATGGCATCCTGGTCTCAGACTTCCGGCCTCCAAAACTGAGAAATAAATTTCTCCTGTTAAACCCAGAGGTCTAAGGTAATTTGTTATAGCAGCTCGAATGGACGCAGACACTGGCAAGCATCTGGACCACTGTACTTGTTCTTTCTTGAAACCCGATGGTACAGATTTTTCTAGGTTCTCCATAAAACTAAGATACATCATCACTGTTTCTGACTTCCTTATTTTCATTCATATCTTAGTAAAACATCTCCAGTTTTTTAGGATACCAGAGTAAATCTCAGTTTCTAACAACAGAAAACCATCTGGTGCTTCATATATACATAAAGAAAGAGAGATATAGAGGTTTCCCTGGCGGGTCAGTGGTAAAAGACCCCACCTCCCAGTGAAGGAGATGCAGGTTCAATTCCTGGTTCAGGAATATCCTCCGGAGGAAAACATGGCAACCCACTCCACTAGTCTGGGAAATCCCATGGACCAAGAAGCCTGGTGGGCTACAGTCCATGGGGTAGCAAAGAGACAGGACTGAGCAACTAAACTATGTCTTTTTTTTCTGTCTTATCTTTTCAAATGTAACTATGTATACAAAGTGTGTAATGGAGAACTAATGAGTTAGTTACAAGGGAAACAAGAGGAGAGAGAGATTTCACCCATGAAAGAGGACAGCCTAACCCATGATCAGTTCATTATACCAGTGTTCGGATCTGAGAATTTTAAACCATTTGTGCCATATTCCATGGGAGAAGGTAATGGCACCCCATTCCAGTACTGTTGCCCAGAAAATCCCATGGATGGAGGAGCCTGGTAGGCTGCAGTCCGTGGGGTCGCTAAGAGTCGGACAGGACTGAGTGACTTCACTTTCACTTTCCACTTTCATGCATTGGAGAAGGAAATGGCAACCCACTCCAGTGTTCTTGCCTGGAGAATCCCATGGACGGAGAAGCCTGGTGGGCTGCAGTCCATGGGGTCGCACCGAGTCGGACACGACTGAAGCGACTTAATAGTAGTAGTAGTAGTAGTAGCCACATTCCATAAAGTCCATAATAAGATTCAACAACATCTTTAGTTATAATAAGGAGCAACTAGCTTTCAGAGTATAGAGATTCAGTGGTTTTATTTTTGCTTTGCAAATGCAGGCATATCTGCTATCCTGAGCCTTTGTATTAAAGGTAACATGTTCTGCCCAGAAAATCATTCTGTGGAAATAAGACAGAGCTCCTGGTGATCAGACATGTTGCCCTCCCCTCCGAGAACTGGAAGAGCCTGGATGCTCTTGACCTAATGCCCCACTACATGCCAAATAGGTGTCATAATCTCATTTTCTTGAAAATATTTTACCAGTCATAACTAGAACAAAATTGACCTTACAAAAACTTGAACTCATGGTTGAAACTGAACAGCTGTGTATTATTTTTATCCAAAAGTAAAATGGCAATGGGTTGTGTGGGGTTTTCTGCAGACTAAGATGAAATGGTCACCCCTTCCAACACATACCAATTAATGCCCTAAACTGTTACATATGTAAACATTAATAAGCTCATTTAGCAAATACTGAACTCTGCATTTTTCTAACACAGTCACTTTCATCCTTGCCCTGAAGATAAACAACTGGGGAAAAATTCATCATTTAAGTGCAATTAAGCTTAATAATTATTCAAACTTGTCATCCATAAGTCATGACTAAGAAAACATTTCCAACTCTTCATCAGTGGAATCACTAACTTACACATTTATTATAATAAAAGATCCACCATTTTGTGTATTCCTACAGAAGATTCCTTTGTTTAAAGAATGACTCGTTTGTTTGTTTTCTTCTCATCATATTCCCCAGCAGATTGCATGTAGCATGCGGATATCAATTACTGTAGAGTCGAAAAAAGGAAGAAAAAATTGCTCTAAAACTAGTATTCTACCCTTCAAATAGCTTCCCTCATAGCTCAGTTGGTAAAGAATCTGCCTGCAATGCAGGAGATCTGGGTTCGATTCCTGGGTCGGGAAGATCCCCTGGAGAAGGAAATGGCAACCCACTCCAGTATTCTTGCCTGGAGAATCCCATGGACAGAGGAGCTGGTGGGCTATAGTCCATGAGGTCGCAAAGAGTTGGACATGACTTAGCAACTAAACCACCAGCCACCACCACCACCCTCCAAACACGAAATCACCTCTTAGTGATTGTTCCCGTCATCCAAGGGAGAACAGAAGCCTGTGTGACACTTGTCATTTAGTTGCTAAGTCATGTCTGACTCTTCTGTAACCCCATGGACTGTAGCCCGCCAGGTTCCTCTGTTCATGGGATTTCCCAGGCAAGAATACTAGAGTGGGTTGCCATATCCTTCTCGAGTGTGTAATACAGTACTTCATTAATCCATGTAGAGAGAACCCAGTAAAAGCCCTAGATCACAGAAGTACCAGAAGGAGATTATACCTGTCCAGCAATAATTAAAAAGGGTTCTGTTTTAGCAAAGGGTTTCTTTAGCAAAAGAAAATAGCTTTCTTTTGCTCTTGGTAAGAAGGTATTGATGTATGACTTCAGATAGTTAAACATCACAGATTTCCGGAGAGATTTGTAACATAATGATTAGAAAATAGTACCTATGATACTAACACACAGAGGGAATTTTACTGTGTCTCTATTTCTCTATACTACCTAAAAAGGGGGACCTGTGAAGTAAGTGCACGTGTGTTTTTATGAGAGTGCATGTATGCATGTATAGGCATAAATCTATGAACTCTCTGGAAATACACTAGAAGTCCATGCTCTCATGAGGTTATTCAGATATCATACTCAATAAAATCATAATATTCATTTATATCTGAACAGCTTTTAGAACACACTAAGTCACATTATTTCATGAAACTCTTTGAATAGTCCTGGGAAGTTTAAGAAAGAAATTTAAAATGTACAGAGGAGTTCACTGAGGTTTGCACATAGCAACACAAGATCAAAGAGCCTGACCTTAAACCCAGGTCTTCTAAATCCTAGGTCAGCAGCCATTTCACTGGACCAGAAGGCAATGGCAACCCCCTCCAGTACTCTTGCCTGGAAAATCCCATGGATGGAGGAGCCTGGTAGGCCGCAGTCCATACGGTCGCTAAGAGTCGGACACAACTGAGCAACTTCACTTTCACTTTTCACTTTCATGCATTGGAGAAGGAAATGGCAACCCACTCCAGTGTTCTTGCCTGGAGAATCTCAGGGATTGGAGCCTGGTGGACTGCTGTCTATGGGGTCACACAGAGTCGGACACGACTGAAGCGACCGACTTAGCAGCAGCAGCAGCAGCAGCACGGGCCTCCTGAAGGTGTGTGTGGTCTGAAATGTAGCTGAGCAACCATTAGGTTCTCTACCCTAAAGCCACATGCAGTGTCGGGTCTCCCACACACCAGGGGGCGCTACCAGCCACTGTCTTGGAAACACTGGCCCCCTAGATTCATCATCCCTAATATTCCCAGTGCAAGGCCACTGGTCATCAATTTCTCCTCTTAGTTCCACTGTTTTCAATCTCTCTCCATTCCCTTCTTTGACCTTCACTTTTCCTTCTTTCTCTCCACTAGGCCCCCAAAACTGTTTTATGTCAAACAAGCTTTGCTACATCCTCAAATGCTTTCTATTGACCTCTCCTGCATCCTTACTTAACTCATGCCTGGTTCTCCCCAAAGAACATCACTTCGCCTAATATCTTTAAAAAGAAGAATGAATACATCCTGAATCCTGTCTTGAAATAGAGTGTGTTCATTGAGATCACTATTACATAAACAAAATAAAAGTTATACCATAAGTTCATGCAACATGATCTTAGGATGTTAGGTTGAGCCGAAATTAACATTTTAATTTCACATGTAAGAAAACTGAGATTCACAGACACAGCATAATTCAAGTAAGGCCCAACAGCAGTTAATGGCAGAAGGCATCTCCTCTGGCCTCTATCTTTCTGTTACTTCTCCTTAATGATAATGATACTGTTTCTCTGTTCTCATTATCCCTATTCTTAGTAGCAGAGTTAAGCAATCTGGTCTATTATAATTATCAACGTATTTCTATTTTCATTCATTCCACATCTATTTATCAACAAGCATTTAATTCCTAATTAGCTAATTTTTAAAAATCTAGCTGTCTTTTATTAGGCAACAGACCAAAGGTCTACACATGTTTTTTAACATGGCCAAATTATAAATGACTTAGGCTTTGTGGGCCATGAGGTATCACAAATACTCTACTCTTAAAAAAGTGCAAAAGCAGTCAAAGACATTATGTAAATGAATGGGCATGGCTGTGTCTCAAGAAACTGTATTTACAAAAACAAGTGAGGCTAGATTTGGTCAATAGACCATAGTCTGCCAACTGCTGCAACAGAATGTTGTAAAAGGATAGAAGTGGAAACAGAGACCATGCAAAGGGTAGAAGATAAGTTTGGAAGAGACTCCAGTTCCTGCCAGGCTAGTCTGAATGATCATATACACTTACCAAACAATTCAAAGCAAGCTACCAACAGATGGGGAATGATATCAAACCAACTAAATGTCCACATGGGTAGAGAGGAAAGACAGAAAGCTTTGGTCTCAAATCAGTACAGCAGGGGCATCTTTATTACGTCAGAGTGGAAGGAAACACATATTAATGCTGATCGATTACCTCCTAAATGCCAGATACTGTTTCAAGCATTTATAAAGATAATTTAATTTTATTCTTATAATAACCTAGTAAAGACAGCTTTGTAATCTTTATTTCAAATATGAGAAGTAAAGGCTCAGAGAAATCAAATAATTTGACAAAACTAAAAATTGGAAGAACCAAGATTTAAAATCAGTTCCCTTGTGGCTCAGCTGGTAAAGAATCTGCCTGCAGTGTGGGAGACCTCGATTTGATCCCCGGGTTGGGAAGATCCCCTGGAGAAGGGAAAGGCTACCACCCCAGTATTCTGGCCTGGAGAATTCCATGGAGTGTGTAGTCCATGGGGTCGCAGAGTCGGATACAACTGAGTGACATTCACTCACTCACTCGCTCACTCACTTTCTTAGCTATCCAAAATTAGGTCCCTTCTGTGATCAAAAAGGGCTTCCCAGGTGACTAGTTGTAAAGAATCCACCTGCCAGTGCAGGAGACGTGGTTTCAATATCCGGATTGAGAAGAGTCCCTGGAGAAGGAAATAGCAACCCACTCCAGTATTCTTGCCTGGGAAATCCCGTTCACAAAGGAAGCTGGCGGCTATAGTCCATGAGATCATGAAAGAGCTGGACACTAAGACTTAGTATCTAAACAACAACATCCTGATCAAAAAAATCTAAAACCCCTATCCTGACCATGGGGATAATCCACCTCAGTCTTCTACCAGAATGTGTTGCCTGGTATTACAAATCTAATTTTAAAATGTGCTCTTTTCTTTTCCACTTATGCACCCCCAGCAAAGGGTATATGCAAATATGTTAATATGGAAGTAAATTAGGCATCATCAAAGCTCATGAACTTTCTTTGGTTCTGCTGATTGTCACCAGAAGAATAAAGTGGGCATATAATTGATTCAGTCTTACTAATTTTATTTTCTTCAACCATATCTGGAATATAATTGTCAGATGTGGGAGCTGATGTCTCTCTACAAATAGTAACGGTGAGTGATAAAATTCTTGCTGTGTACAGAAAAGTGTGACCTCCAATTACATAACAATGCCCTTCCAAAATCTGGGCATGCAATTATTTGAGACAAATCACATTTAAGTATAATAGGGAAGGGGCTTCTTCCAGGGATTGGCTTTTTTTTTTTTTTAATTGTAGATTTTTTTTAAAGTTTAATGCACAAAAATGGCTCAGTTGATAAAGAATCTGCCTGCAATGCAGGAGACCCGGGTTTGATTCCTGGGCTGGGAAGATACCCTGGAGAAAGAAATGGCAACCTGCTCCAGTATTCTTCCATGGAGAATTCCACGGACAGAGAAGCACGGCAGGCTATAGTCCGTGGGATTGCAAGAGTCGGACACAACTTAGCGACTAAACCACCACCAATACACAAAAATCTTTGAATCATATTAATTACCATCCTCTAATTTGCTTGTCTTATTAGAAATTAGAATTTGTCTATACCTAGACTTCTCAAAACAAGGTTTATTTAAAAACCAGTATGTTTAAATAAAAGTACACTGGAGAGATAGAAACTTACTAATAAAACTTAATAGGATTCTTTTTACTTCTTTAATAGGAAATTTTTAACTTTGAAGAATATGCAGAAAGAAATAAAGTAAAAATTGTATTAAGTCTTTAAAAAAGACCTAGTCAAAATCGTATTTTTTGCCTTGTTTCATGACAACTAGGTCAGCCCATAATTGTCTGGATATTATTGAAAGTTGGCATAATAATACCCTGCATTTCCATCTGATGACAAGACATTGACATAAGACAATCCACCAAGGCTGTAAAAACTATTAATTGAAAAGAGCAGGAGATATTTATCTTGTTAGTTTCAAATTCATTTACTGTTCCTTGAACAAGTGTGCAGATATTTGATAACTGCAAAATTTACTTTCTATTGAGTTCAAATGATACATTGCTATCTAAATGATAATCAAAATTCCTTCATGTTATTAATAAACTTTAAAAAATATAATTGTTGATTATTGATCCCATGCCAAAAATCTGTCACCGGTATATAAATTAGCATGAACATATGCTGATGCATAATTCACCATTTGCAACAGAGCTTTGTTAAAAAATTGATGAAAATTCATGAAAGAACCTTTCTAGATTAAGTTGCTCAATAAGCAAGTAACCAGAGGTATTCACAATTCAGAGTTAAAACAGCTTTTGAAAGGAGTTCTTGTGCATTTTGTAGGACATGTATAAGACACATTGAATCTGGATAAATGATTTTATTAATTACCTTGAAACACAGTTGACTACAATTAGCTGCTTAATGGGAAGGAATTGAGAGGTCATCTCTCCGTGTTGTCCACGGACCACCTGAATCTGATTCACTTGTGAGCTTATTAAAAATCTTCTTCATCCTAGTCTGTTCCCAGACTTCCAGAATCAAGACCTCAGATGAGAAGACTGGAAATCTACACCCTCCCCCAAGTTACTCAGATGCTTCTCACGTATATATTATAAAGTTGAGGTTTAACCATGCAGAATCGGTAAATGAGAAACTGAGGTTTACGCAAGATCACCTAAAAACCAGTAGGGGATCTGGGACTAAAATCCATTACTCCTTACTCTTAATCCAGTGTTCTTACTCCACATTTCTGAAAACCCAAAGTAAATAAGAGAGAACAAATGATCAGTCTGTACCACCACCACCAGAATAAACAGTTGGTGGCCATGGCTAACACATGCTTCTGGTGGGCCAGGTCTTACTTTCAGTAGTGAATATATTAACTTATTCAATCCTCACATCAAATCTCTGATATAGGTCCTGCTATTATCTTCAATTTACAAATAAAGAAACTATGATACAAAAAGGCCAAGTAATTCACCCTCGTGGTTGTGGGAATACTTTCACATACGGATTCAACAAGGAATATCAATTTAACTACTTTATCTTGGCTATTTACTTAGGAGAAGAAAGTACTTATACTTTCTTGAGGTGGACCACTATAAAATATCTCTATAAAAATTTACCTTCAGAAGACTGATGCTCTGGAAAAACAAACTCCTCTTTTAAATTTAATGAATATACTTCATATAATGACCATTAATCTCGCTACCAGACATTTATACCTGAGTATATCAATTTTTTCTTTTTCCCAATTAGACTCCTATCTTCTAAAGAGTGAGTGAAATTACATGCAGTGATAAAGTGGCAACTGAGATGGATGTGGTGCAGGATTTCCAGATTTAATCAATACAAACTTGAGATGACCAGTCAAATTCAAATTTCAAACTACAAATTATTTTATCATGTGCGTCCCAAATATTATATTGTAGTATTTCCTGATACTAAAATTATTTATTATTTATCCAAATTTAGATGGGCATCTTATATTTTATTTGGCAATCTCAACTGGTAGAAAGTAAAAGAGAGGGCTTTTGAAGAGACTTTGGTCAGATTTAGGTGGGTGCTTTACCAAGGAATTGGGTATAACCCTTGGCCAATACATAGGCCCAAGGGTTATACCCAATTCCTTGGTAAAGCACCCACCTAAATTAGGAAATTAGGAAATTAGAGAGCTCAGAAGATAATCTCTTTACTTGCTGTATTGTTTAAAGTTGGCATTTCCATCACAACCATGGCATCTAGACCTAGGCAAAGACCTGCAGAAAGCAGTGGTACATATACACAATGGAGTATTACTCAGCCATTAAAAAGAATACATTTGAATTAGTTCTAATGAGGTGGATGAAACTGGAGCCTATTATACAGAGTGAAGTAAGCCAGAAAGAAAAACACCAATACAGTATACTAATGCATATATATGGAATTTAGAAAGATGATAACAATAACCCTGTATACAAGACAGCAAAAGAGACACAGATGTATAGAACAGTCTTTTGGACTCTGTGGGAGAGGGAGAGGGTGGGATGATTTGGGAGAATGGCATTGAAACGTGTATAATATCATATATGAAACGAGTTGCCAGTCCAGGTTCGATGCACGATACTGGATGCTTGGGGCTGGTGCACTGGGACGACCCAGAGGGACGGTATGGGGAGGGAGGATGGTTCAGGATGGGGAACACATGTATACCTGTGGCGGATTCATTTTGATATATGGCAAAACCAATACAATATTGTAAAGTTAAAAAATAAAATAAAAACCAAAACAAAACAAAAAAATAAAAAAATAAAATAGTGTTGTAGAACAGGGCATACTCAGTCATTTCAGCTATGTCTGACTCTTGCAACTCTATGGACTGTAGCCCACGAGACTCCTCTATCCATGGGATTCTCCAGGCAAGAAGACTGAAGTGGGTTGCCATGCCCTTCTCCAGGGGATCTTCCCCACGCAGGGATCGAACCTGTGTCTCCTGTGTCTCCTGTATTGCAGGCAGATTATTATTTACCACTGAGCCACCAGGGAATCCCTGTAGAAATGGTCAGACTATGCAAATGCTGTTACTGCCATCTGTATATTGCTAGGTAATTTTCCCTTGCCCATGTAGTTATCCCTAGGAAACTCAACAATGTATCATAGTCTTGAGTATTGCTTTATAATTCTTCAGCCATTTCATTATGGTTCTCTTAGTTTCACAACAAAGCTATCAGCTCTTTAAAAATTTGGAAATTTGTACTTTACTGGTCTTTACAAAGTAAGCTTGCTGAGAATATGTACTAAATAAGATTAAGGACGGGAATGTCTTTTTTAGGCTTGACGGACAGTTTTTGCTTAAATTATTCATTTATTCATTAATTCCTCTAACTAATATTTATTTAGGAGCACCTCAATTCTGCAATTTGCTGCCCCTGGGAAAGCAATATAAGGATGAGGAATCGGAGCTCAGTACTAACCCATGTGAAGTTTTACGTCATCTCTAATTAATGTATAAAACTATGGTTTATTAATAAACAATCCATGGGGCAAACCATTCACCTTTACCAGTTTTGAAACCATGGTAACTTCCCTGGAGTTTAGTTTCAAAATCATGGTCACTTCCTTAAAATTAATCCAGAATCCAGTATATCTTCCTTCCCCAAGCTAACATACAGTTTATTTTATGAATGTATATTGACCACAAAATATACATTTTATGTATATTTTAAGTCTCAAATAAAATACTTATAAATCAAGTATGCTTTTAAATTTTATACCAAACTTGAGCTTCACATTCTGAATGTACACATGCAAAGTGAGGAATATAACAAGGAGACTGTCATCTAGACAAAACCAAGTACCTCAAGAAAACTTGGTCTGAAATATACTAGCAATTGAAGGAAATAAAATACTGTATTTTTTTCTTAAACAGTCCCTTTTATGTGGATACATAAACAGAATCAGAAATTCACTTGTAAGATAAAACAATAGAAATTTTTGAAACTGTATTTAAGGCTAAATAGTTCACAGATTTCAACCACAGCAATGCAAGTCTTATACATGAAAACAATATGAACTAATGTAAAAACAAAACATATTATAGGACACTTTAACAAGGATGTTATAAAATGAAAAAGTATTTTGATTCAGTTCAGTTTAGTTTGCTCAGTCATGTTGGGCTCTTTGCAACCCCATGAATCACAGCACGCCAGGCCTCCATGTCCATCATCAACTCCCGGAGTTGACTCAGACACACATCCATCGAGTCAGTGATGCCATCCAGCCGTCTCACCCTCTGTCCTCCTCTTCTCCTCCTGCCCCCAATCCCTCCCAGCATCAGGGTCTTATCCAATGAGTCAATTATTCGCATGAGGTGGCCAGAGAATTGGAGTTTCTGCTTTAGTATCAGTCCTTCCAAAGAACCCCCAGGACCCATCTCCTTTAGAATGGACTGGTTGGATCTCCTTGCAGTCCAAGGGACTCTCAAGAGTCTTCTCCAACACTACAGTTCAAAAGCATCAATTCTTTGGCACTCAACTTTCTTCACAGTCCAACTCTCACATCCATAGATGATCACTGGAAAAACCATAGCCTTGACTAGATGGACCTTTGTTGGCAAAGTAATGTCTCTGCTTTTGAATATGCTATCTAGGTTGGTCATAACTTTTCTTCCAAGGAGTAAGCGTCTTTTAATTTCATGGCTGCAGTCATCATCTCCAGTGATTTTGGAGGCCCCAAAAATGAAGTCTGACACTGTTTCCACTGTTTCCCCGTCTATTTCCCATGAAGTGATGGGACTGGATGCCATGATCTTCATTTTCTGAATGTTGAGCTTTAAGCCAACTTTTTCACTCTCCACTTTTACTTTCATCAAGAGGCTTTTTAGTTCCTCTTCACCTTCTGCCATAAGGGTGGTGTCATCTGCATATCTGAGGTGATTGATATTTCTCCCGGCAATCTTGATTCCAGCTTGTGCTTCTTCCAGTCCAGCATTTCTCATGATGTACTCTGCATATAAGTTAAATAAGCAGGGTGACAATATACAGCCTTGACGTACTCCTTTTCCTATTTGGACCCAGTCTATTGTTCCATGTCCAGGTCTAACTGTTGCTTCCTGACCTGCATACAGGTTTCTCAAGAGGTAGGTCATGTGGTCTGGTATTCCCATCTCTTTCAGAATTTTCCACAGTTTATCATGATCCACACAGTCAAAGGCTTTGGCATAGTCAATAAAGCAGAAATAGATGTTTTTCTGGAACTCTCTTGCTTTCTCCATGATCCAGCGGATGTTGGCAATTTGATCTCTGGTCCCTCTGCCTTTTCTAAAACCAGCTTGAACATCTGGAAGTTCATGGTTCACGTATTGCTGAAGCCTGGCTTGGAGAATTTTGAGCATTACTTTATTAGCGTGAGATGAGTGCAATTGTGCAGTAGTTTGAGCATTAGACCTGAAGCAGGGCAAAGGCTAATTCTAATTGACTAACCCTAAAAAATTACTAGGAAATTCTAAATGAAAGAAATCACTGTCTATAGTCAAAAAAAAAAAAAAAAAACCATAGAAATAGAGTAAAAACTATTTTGAACCAAACCTGTAAGACTACAATGATAACAGGTGCAAAATCATGCATAAAAGGAACTGGATCGGCCAGCAAGCTACCTCCCCAAATCAGGGGAGATAAGAGGGTTTCACAAAGTCTGGCCAGGGCATTAGCCAGCAACTCAGAAATCTCCAGCAAACTCTACTGTAAGTATTACTCCATTTAGTCACTTCCTCTGCTTTCCATACAGCCGCAATTGAAATGCTCATGTGTTACTTGAGAAGTTTCTGCTGGCAGAATGGGCTAGGAGGAGGAAATGTTTTTGAAGTAAATGTACATGGATTTATTGGCTATAGTAGCCACCACACATGCTGAAGGGTAGAGTAGGCAGGTCCCTGAAGTGACCAGTCATGGACAACCTCTTGATGATTCAGAAGTCACCTCTCAGGCCTCAGTGCTTAGAGGAGGGTCACAGAGCTATAACTGCAGAAAGTGGCACTGGGGGTTATGCTTTGAAAGGCCTGGGACCTGACCAGCGTGGGGGCACTCGCCTGGGAAGGACCCCTTAGGTGACCAGTGCTTAGGTAGGCTTTGGATGAAGTCAGAGCTAAGACAAGTTAACACAGCTCGCAGCCTGGCCCACTCCTCTGCCTCTGCAATTATTCTGTTTTCTTTTTGAACCCCTTGGCACTCAGTCAGTAAACTTTACGACTGATATACATGTAACCGGAAGAAGAGAGGAGAAGGTGTTTTCCTTCCCATCCTCCCACCCAGCTCTCCTGTCATCTCTTCGTTCAGACACTTCTGTCCATCATGGTTCACTGAAAGTTCTTCATATTCAAGCAATTTCCACTCAGTCGTTAGGCAGCCCCAACTGGAATGGCAATTAGCCAGATGTCAGCCCTGCGATTACCTCCAGCCTCAGTTCTACATTATTCAGTCAGGCTTGATCACAGCCAAGGTGGAACCCACCAGGGCTCCTCTCGATAAACTTGCAATGAACCTGAAGTAAAGCCAAAAGAGTCATCACAAAGAAGGAGATGTAACCGAACCCTCGCTCTTCCTTTTCCTTAGGACTTTGCTTTGTCTGTTCCTGCCCTGCCCCCAACCCCATTCCATGCCCTGAATCTCACCAACAACTGACTCAGACATCCTAGCAGTAAAGCTTAGTGGAAATGATTAAGCTCTTGAATGTGTCTTTTAAGATACAGTATCTGTTATTCTCCTGTATCAGCAAAATCTGATAAACATCCAGCCCCTGGAGCTCTGACTCCTGCCATCAATGTCTTTTTGACAAATTAATACAAATAAAAATATGCTCACGACACTGGAGTTCACATTTAACAAAGAAGCTTCTCCCTTAGGGGATGCAAGGCCTCACTTAAAGAGCAAAACCCAAGCTCAAAAAGCAGAAACCTGGGAAAACTGCAGCCTGAGTTTCAGAAAGTCACTGGCTAACAACACAAGGTCGGCTCCCAATCTGGCAAAAACAGTCTTGAGCTCTCCCACACAAGTGCATTATTCAAAGGCATGTGGAGCTAATAAATAGGAAACTTGTCATTCAGAAAGATCTAATCATCCATGGAGGAAATCTTTCCACATATTTTCATCTGTTACCAAAAAACATAATTAGCAAAATGGGTTTCCATCCACCAGCTGAACTGTTTTGACTCAGGGGGCAAGGTTAGAATTCCCTGGCCTTCATTCAGGGTCACAAACTAATCAGTACCTCAAATGCTGAGACAGGTGATTAATGTGCCTGAGAGAAGGTGAGGCAGGAAGGAACTGGGAGCTACTGGGCAGGAGCAGGTAGATATTTTCTTGAAAGCAGCTACAACAGAAATACACTGTAGGGATCCGAAAGTTGTTTTTCTCTGCCTTAGCTCTGTTGTCAAACATTTTCAGTTTATGAGTAAGCAATGTTTTTAATAATTGCCAGAACTGTACATTTTGCAGGCATGCACAGACACACAAGAGCAAGAGAGAAAAAATGAGATTATATACATACATATATATATATATATATATATAAAAATTCATCCAAGGAGAAACACACACACATTTCTTATGCTGTGCTCTGTTCACCTGCATCCAGCTGCACCTCCTATACTCACACCTTTTTCTGAGACTAGAGAAATTTAGTTTCGTTTCTTAAGGTATACTAAGGCAGGAGGATTCCAATGGGATTCTTATGTGTCCCCTCCTTTCAAATGCAGAATCTAAAAGCAAACTGCACCAGGAGTAATGGATTATTGCTCCTCCACAAAGCTGCTTACCCCAAGCCACTGATATTTCCATTCCATGCCAAAAGGACATTTCACTCACCTGGAGATCACTACCCTTCCTTATAGCTCTCTCAATTCAGACCCTGGGTTCCATCTTTCACCTGGGAAGCAGGCCCTGTCCACTCCCAGGACATGGCAATGCTCTGATCCGTGATACCACAGGCCCAGAGGGTGGACACTATGTCCCAAGCTCTCTCAGGCTCCTGTACTCCAAGCCCATGGATACAAATCCTGAGGATGGTCAATCATTATCTGGATTGCTGTACAGATGGCTTTCTATTTCTGGGACCATTATTTTTTTTTTTCTTTTTCTGAAGAATCAAGAATGTATTAGGGCAATGAGCGTCATACTTGAAGGAAAAGCAAAATCACAGTCTGGAATGAGAACACAAGGTGGGGAATACAAGAGTGTCCACAGTCTCACTGCTCATAAAAACCAACAAGTGAAGGAAAAAAGGCTCATCAACAATATATGGTGGCTCAGTTCAGTTCAGTCGCTCAGTCGTGTCCGACTTTTCATGACCCCATGAACCGCAGCACGCCAGGCCTCCCTGTCTATCACCAACTCCCGGAGTCCACCCAAACCCATGTCCATTGAGTGGGTGATGCCATCCAACCATCTCATCCTCTGTCGTCCCCTTCTCCTCCTGCCCTCAATCTTTCCCAGCACCAGGGTCTTTTCCAGTGAGTCAGCTCTTTGCATCAAGTGGCTAAAGCTTCGGCTTCAACATCAGTCCTTCCAATGAACACTCAGGACAGATCTCTTTAGGATGGACTCGTTGGATCTCCTTGCAGTCCTAGGGACTCTCAAGAGTCTCCTGCAACACCACAGTTCTGCTAAGTCACTTCAGTCGTCTCCGACTCTGTGCGACCCCATAGATGGCAGCCCACCAGGCTCCCCCATCCCTGGGATTCTCCAGGCAAGAACACTGGAGTGGGCCATTTCCTTCTTCAATGCATGAAAGTGAAAAGTGAAAGTGAAATCGCTTAGTCGTGTCCGACTCCTAGCAACCCCATGGACTGCAGCCTACCAGGTTCCTCAGTCCATGGGATTTTCTAGGCAAGAGTACTGAGTGGGGTGCCATTGCCTTCTCCAACACCACAGTTCAAAAGCATCAATTCTTCACTGCTCAGCTTTCTTTATAGTCCAACTGTCATATCCACACATGACCACTGGAAAAACCATACCCTTGACTAGACGGACTTTTGTTGGCAAAGTAATGTCTCTGCTTTTCAATATGCTATCTAGGTTGGTCATAACTTTCCTTCCAAGGAGTTAAGCGTCTTTAAATTTCATGGCTGAAGTCACCATCTGCAGTGATTTTGGAGCCCAAAATATAAAGTCAGCCACTGTTTCCCCATCTATTTGCCATGAAGTGATGGGACCAGATGCCATGATCTTAGTTTTCTGAATGTTGAGCTTTAACCCAACTTTTTCACTCTCCTCTTTCACTTTCATCAGGAGGCTCTTTAGTTCTTCTTCACTTTCTGCCATAAGGGTGGTGTCATCTGCATATTTGAGTTTATTGATATGTCTCCTGGCAATCTTAATTCCAGCTTGTGGAATCAAGCAGCAATGAGAATGAATGAATGACAACCACAGTCAGCAGCATGTGTGAACTGGGCACAAAAGAGTATATGCTGTTGAATTCCACTGGTATCAAGTCCCCAAGTAGACAGCTAACTTATAAGTCAGGACATTGGTTCTCCACGGAATGAAGTTAGTAAAGGAGGCACAGTGAGGTCCTACATATGCCGGTAACATTCTACATCTTTTGATTTGGGGACTGGTTACATCAGTGTGTTCTTTTAAAAATATTTATATTTTATTAAGATCAGTGTGATATGATTTATTTATTATTATTTTAATATTTTGGCCACACCATGTGGCACATGGGATCTTAGTTCCCTGACCAGGGATCAAACCTGTACTCCTTCATTAGAAGCACAGACTTTTAACCACTAGACTGCTAGGGAAGTCCCTACCAGTGTGTTTCTTTTGAAATGTCATCAAGCTCTTTGTTTATGATACATGTACTTTTTGTCTATATGTTATACACCAAAAAAAAACCCATTTAATTAAAAAAAAAAAAGGAGGGGGATAAATTTGAGCTAATGAGCATGTATTGGCACATATTGGGCACTCAGTAGATGATGGTAAAATATTCATTTCTAGGAATATCTTAATTAACTGGTAACTGGATTTAGGGGTCATCTGCTGAATAATGCTTGGACTGTTTAAAGATTTGTCTACTAGAAATAAACCTGCTATGATGATTTTTGTACAGGTTTTCCTGGGAACGTGAGCTTTCATTCCTCTGGGATAGATGCATAGCAGTGCAATCTTGGGTTGTATGGTATTTGAAAGTTACAGTCAGAGGGGCTGTAACATTTACATTCCCACCAGCAGTGTCCAAGAGATGCAATTTCACTAAATCCTCATCAGCCTTTGGGGTTGTCCCTGTTTTCCTCTTAGAGCCATTCTGGTAGGTGTGCAGGGATACAACACTGTGGTTTCAGCTCGCAGTTCCTTAATGGCTGATGACGTTGAACATCTTTTCGTGTTCTTATTTGCCACGTGCCTAGCCTCTTCCGTGAAACGTCTCCTCGTGTCATTTGCCCATTTTCTAACTGATTATTTCATTGTGTTAATTTTGAGTTTCTTTTATGTTCCAAATCATCTTTTTAAAAGATGTGGCTTGAAAATATTTTCTCGCATTCTGTAGCTTGTCTTTTCAACCTCTTCACAGGGCCTTAAATACAGGAAAAAGCTTTCAATTTTGAAGCGATCAAATGTCTCAGATTTTTTTTCCCTTTTATATTCTTTTAGTGTTTAAGAACCCTTTGCCTATTTTTGGATCCTAGAGATTTTATATTTTAAACATTTTTTTTTATAATTTATACATAAGTGTATGATCTATTTTGAGTTTATTTTTGTATAAGATGTAAAGTTTAGGTGGGCTTCCCTGGTAAATCAAAAGACTCTGCTTGCAATATGAGACCAGGTTTTGATCCCTGAGTTGGGAAGATCCTGTGGAGAATGGGGGAATGGCTACCCACTCCAGTATTCTTGCCTGGAAAATCCCATGGATAGAGGAGCCTGGAGGGCTACAGTCCATGGGGTCGCAAAGAGTTGAACACAACTGAGCAACTAAATAACAAACAGCAAATTCTTTTTACCCCCTCCATGGATGCATAACTCCTCCAGCACCATTAGTTATAAAGGCTGTATTTTGCCCACTGAAATGGTTTTGCACCTTTTTATCAAGAATTGGTAGAGTGTACTTGTGTGTGTGTGTGTGTGTGTGTGTGTGTGTGTGTGCGCGCGCGCGCACGCTAGGTTGCTTCAGTCATGTCCAATTTATGTATACGTTTATTTCTGGGTCTTCTATCCTGTTTCATTATTCTGTCCATCCTTCTGCAAAAATCACACTGTTTTGACTATTTTTGTGTATTACTTCATGAGAGATATTAGTCTTCGATTTCCTCTTTTTTCCTTCCCTATATTTGTTTGGTTTGTGTTTCAGGGCAACCCTGGTTTTATACAGTGAGTTGCAAAATGGAAATGTTCGCTACTCTTGTTTTCTGACATAGATTCAGTATTTGCTGTAAATTTTTATAATATATTAGCACATGGAAAATAAAGAGTCACAGACTGGAGCTTATGTTCAAGCATTTTCACTGATGGGGCTTTGGGTCACTCAAGTTTAAACTCTAGATACAGCAACATTTCTACTTGCTGTGCTGTACTCAGTCGCTCAGTAGTGTCCACCTCTCTGTCACTCCATGGACTCTAGCCCACCAGGCTCCTCTGCCCATGAGGATTCTCCAAGCAAGAATTCTGGAATGGTTTGCCATGGCCTCCTCAACATTTCTACTTATTTTTGATTAAATGACTTATTTTGTTTAGTTTTGTTCTTCTTACATTCCATCTGAATGATAATGAACCAATTACGTTTGTATTTCTCTTCTCATGCCATGAAAATCTGAGAGGCATATGGAAAATTATACTGAGTTGATAGCATACTCATTTAATAATAAGAAACAACAGACTTTAAAAAGGTATACAACTCACATTTTAATGAAACAAATCAATAGCCTCATGCATAAAAATGAAACAAATCATATTTGCAAGTCTCTAAACTAGTGGTTTTCAACAGGTAACAATTTTTATCTTCCGCAGGGGACACAGGGCAATGTCTAGAGACAATTTTTGGTTGTCACAACACAGAGCTGTATATTCTGCTGGCTCTAGTGGGTAGATGCTTGGGATGCTGTTACACATCTTAAAATGCACAAAACATTACTCTGTAAGAAAGCATCATATGGCCCCAAATATCAGCAATGCTGAGACTGAAAAACCTGGCTGCAAGCAATCTTTAATCTAACAAAATCCCAAGATATGACTTCAAATATATAAACAGAGAGAGATATGAAGTTGTGTTTTTTGAATTACAGATTTATATACATGTAAATGTATACATTTGGGCACACACATAAATTTACTGATGATAAATCGAAAGCCTATATTTTTGCAAAGAGAGTTCTACTCTGAGGAAATTTTATTCAAGAGATTAAAAACATGTTTTAAAGTCTGAACTATCTCATGGAAGTCAGCAGTTAGTCTGAGGAACCCAGAAAGACATACAGTAATAGGAAAAAGTAACCACCACAGATTTTAAGGCAAAACAGTGTGGAAACAGAAAAAAACTATATGTGTCCTTTAGGTTAACTTCTGCCATCCTAACCTCCTCCTGTGTCACTTTCCTGTTAAGTAAAATGAAAGAACATCAAGGGACTTTCACCAGACATCTGTAGAACTGAGAAGCTGACACAGAACTGAGGAGCACAGGGCCCCATGAATGACCTTGAGGAGATCCAACCAGTCCATTCTGAAGGAGATCAGTCCTGGGTGTTCATTGGAAGGACTGATGCTAAAGCTGAAACTCCAGTACTTTGGCCACCTCATGCGAAGAGTTGACTCACTGGAAAAGACTCTGATGCTGGGAGGGATTGGGGGCAGGAGGACAAGGGGACGACGGAGGATGAGATGGCTGGATGGCATCACTGACTCGATGGACGTGAGTCTGAGTGAACTCCGGGAGTTGGTGATGGACAGGGAGGCCTGGCGTGCTGCCATTCATGGGGTCACAAAGAGTCAGACATGACTGAGAGACTGAACTGAACTGAACTGATAGTCCAACAACCAGAACATCGCAGAGTAAGGAGGAAGAAGCCCTAGTTTTAGAGCCAGAAGTCCCTGACTTGAGTTTTGACTCTCTCATTAATTGTTGACCATGTTCTTCATCCATGAAACAAATTTAGTTATAAAATATAATTTTAAATCATATCTACTTTCTAGTGGAGAAATATTCATCTCATAGGTTTAACTGGAAAATAAAAAATGATAATATAATGGCACGGTGTTTAATATAAGCCACAGGAACAATTAGAAAAACTTTACACAGTTATGAATTCATACATCCCCTTGAGGTAGATATTACTATTAACTCCACTTGAAGTAGGAGGAAACTGAATCACAGGGAGATCATTTTAGGTCCAAGATCATGCTGCTAATAAAGTGACAGAGCCAGGATGAAAACCCAGAGAGATGTGTTGCAGGATCTAGGAAACCACATTCCCAAACACACAAGAAGATACCAGTATGATGAGCATTCCTAGAGGGGGGTGAGGGGGGGAACGAACCTTCCATTATCCCTTTCTTTCCATGCACCATCAGGTATTCCTTGGATAACGATAAGAGCTGATTAACTACAATTAACTGCTTTTCCTGTTTCCATCTCGTTCTGTCTACATTCTTCCAACCCACAGCAGCAAGAGTAGTCAGAGCAGGCTACTCTTCTGCCCAAATCTAGCAACAGCTTTTCATTATCTTTAGAAGACCAACAGAAAATTCCTATCAGATCCACAAGGATTTTTCCACTCTATTTTCCATTCTTGGCTCCTTTTCCATTTCTATCTACCCTCTTCATTTCTTCATTCCACTCTGGCTACACAGGCTTTCCTGCTATTTCTTGAATGAATAAAAATATTATTTCAGAGTTTTAAGTCTTTTTTCCCCCCCTCCTCATCCTGAGAACTCTTGTTTTTCTCTAGGTGCCATACATAAAAGAGGTCATCTCTGACCCCATCATTAAAAAACCATAAAAACCACTGTCAATCTCTACCCTTTTATACTGCATTACTATTTTTGTAGCATTTGTCATGCTTACTACCTGTATCCTTGACTAGAATGGACACTCCAAAAGGACAGGGCTTCTGTCTGTGATATTCATCACTGAATTTACAGTGCCTATAATATTATCTGGCACATGGTAGGAAAATGATAAATACAACAGTAAATTCTGAATGCATGACACCATTAAAAATAAAAATCTAATACAAAAGCATGAATACTTAATTTTAATTATGCATTCATTTCTTATTTCATTATGATTTAAAAACCGAAAATGTTTTTTATCATGGCCTGAAAACTCATCAAATGAGCAAAGAAAGTATGTAATTAGACGAGAAGTTAAAAGTAGGGGTTCAGGGTTTTAAAAAAGCCTTCTGTTAATATATAATCACATGATTAGGTGAAAGAGGAAGGAAGCCAGAAAGTAATGGCTAAATTTGTTAGTGGTACTGAGGTGAGATGATTCCACTAGTAAAAAAGTGACATCTCGTGAAGAAGTTCAGGAGGGAGCAGGCACAGGTACACAAGGTTAAGGCTACGGAACCAAAATAATGAACCAGTGCAACACTTTAGAGGTGGGATAGTGAGTTCTAACCCAAATCTATTACATAGATTCTCACAATGCTGGTTCCCTCAAAGAGGTCATCAGATTCAAGGTGAAAGTGAAAGAAAGTGAAGTCGCCCAGTTCTGTCCGACTCTTTGTGACCCCATGGACTGTAGCCTACCAGGTTCCTCCGTCCATGGAATTTTCCAGGCAAGAGTACTGGAGTCAGTTGCCATTTCCTTCTCCAGAGAATCTTCCCGACCCCGGGATCAAACCCAGGTCTCCCGCATTGCAGGCAGATGTTTTACCATCTGAGCCACCAGGGAAGCCAGATTCAAGGTAAACTAAATTAAAAAAAACTAAAACTAAACAAAATGAAAGCTTACTTTCTCAGTTACTAACTAGGCGCATTTTAAGTGCTCATCAACCACATATGGCCAGTGGCTACTGACTTGCAAAATACAGCCCTAGACTGTATTGCTGCTCGAGTAACATGTTCAAGCATTTCATGGTTTACTGTGTAAAGCAGCATCTTATTTGCTAGAAAAGTTTTCATTTCAAACTTCAAGGATAAATCTTCTACACTAGTATTCTATGACTAAGTAAAATTTTCTCCTCTTTATGAATGCCCTCCAAGTTTTTCTGATTATATCACCTCTATGTCTTCACATTTCCTGAATACAAATCCTTAATCTTTGAAAGTCAATTTACTTATGAAATCACTTTATATCCCCAATCACTTAAAGGTCTCTGGACATTCTCTAGTCTTTTTTATACCTTTTATTTGTTTTGGCAATCAAATATGAAAAGAAGATTCTAAGTGTGGTCCAACTTTTCTTAGTATAAAGATATAATCTAAAATTGTATGTATCTAAAAAAAGAATTTTTTTTTCTTCCAATAGACTGCACTTCTGAATCTTCTCAGATAATAATAAGGTTTAAGAGGAGATGTGGGTAGATTAATATTAGTGATTAAATGTAAAAAGATGATTCTATTTTACCTAATACATTTTCAACTACACTAAAATAAGAAAAAAATAACACAAACTGCTGGTAGGTGAACATTGTCTAAATAAGAACAAACACAGCAGAAAACCAGGTATCTTTCTTCTCTATCCTAAGAAGGTCAGTTTAAAATACTGACTTAAGTAACCGTGAAACCATTATTTTTATTTTCCAATGAAAATATTTGATACAAAAAGATGCTGGAGGATTCAATCACCTCTAGAACCTCAGCAGACTTTGATCCATGTGAGAGAACAAACATCTACCTGGGGACATAATAGACAAAAGGCATAATGTGGGGACTGGTTTCATTTTTTGCACCCCCTTGCTGTGAACATAAGAGATATACTGATTTATTTCCTATTGCCACTAAGTTGGCAACTGACATGCTAACCATTGAGTAGAGCAGGAGAAACCACTGTCTCACTAGAAGTTTTTTTACAGGACTAACTACATACCTCTGATTCTGCATTAGCCATTATACTATTCAATATCTTATCTATGTGTATTCTAGACACATGAAAAATGCAAATGCTTAATATGTTCATGGACAAAAGCTTTTTACACCAACCTTCAGGACAATCCTTCCTACACTAAGATATGTACAAGCACCTCATCAGTATATTTGACTCTGAAAAATTTGAAATGATTAGGAAAATAGCATATCAGTGCCATTCACCAAACTTTAATTCATTTGACAGAAACTAATTAGTTCAAGCTGATTGGCTCACTTTAATAATAATACAAATAAGAGGAAGTCAAACAAAGCCCAACAGAAAATAAGACTCCTAGGAAAAGATATGTGATTCCTATTAGACTATAAAAGATAAGCATCTTATCTCAAGTCAGCAAACAGCCATGGTGTATGTGTTTTTCTCTCTCTCTTTTTTTTTTTTAACTATTTAGTGTCCCTTTTGTATCCTGCAATATATTATTTCTAGATTGATTCAATAGCTCACTTTTAGGAGTTCTTTTTATGTTCACCTCTTTCTCTTTAATCAATGCAATCCATCACCAGTTTGAACTCTAAATGCAATTATCTAAAATATCAATGATATACCTGTAACAACTGTCACTTTAAACTTCCATGTATTTTATAGTATTAATAATCATCCTTCAAAAAACTTCCTGAAATGGAGAAATAATTATATCTACGACCAGCAGTAACAGTTAATGGTTTCATTAGTACTAATGCTGACTATCTATGCCTCGGTAAGAAAGACATCTATTTTAAGAGAGATAGGAGGTTTATAGACTTAAATGCAGATTTTTAAAGAAAAAAATAACATAACATTAATCCTAGTGACTAACATGGGGGTATTGTAGACAAACACCTTCAGCTTAATAATTTAATACGAGACAATAGATATTGCTTTATTTGTCCTGAGAACCTACAGCCAGAAACTACCACAAAGGCAATGATCATAATGCAAAGTAACTGTAAGAGCAAGCACTGTAAGTGCTTTGTAACTTTTATTTATTACTATAGTCTGCACAGTTAAACCCTACTATAACATGAATCACGTTTATTGTAGGTGTGGGTGTTCTACAGGTCAACCTCAAATAGTTAAAAACAATTTAATAGATTATAAATCTTATGCACTAAACAAAGGCTTTTATATTGAAATGTGGACATTACAAAGGCATTCTATTGTAGCAGGAGATTTCCAAATTTTAGATCTGTTACTTAGTCTTAAAGATATGTTACCTTATCTAGAATTATGCACAACAATATCCATCAAACTATAATTAGAATCAAAATACCTAGTTGCAAAACAAACAGAAGAACAAGTATTATCCTAATACCCTTTCTGTGGGAATTTGGTATTTGCACAGACAATTAAAAAACGATACTACTACGATCACATTAATAAATTCTCACTTTTCTTAGCTTTGGAGGGCATCTCTGTTAAAATGGCAACATGTGCAAACTGTTTCCTCACCACCAAAAGAAGTATTTAAATGAAATCTGCAGATTTTTTATCAATGACCTTTTTAGCAAAACTGATGTACATTAACAAGTATTTCAAAAATATCACAGCTATTTTGAATTTTACTGGGAAAAAACAAAACAATGACTTTTTGGCAGGATCAGATGTACTCAAGAGGGATGAGTGGTCATTCTGCCAATTTCCATTTCATTATTTTGATGATTTTAATTTTAAAACTAAATCTCTTCCAAGACAATAATGTATCTACCATATAGACACAATAGAAGTTTTGCCATCTTTACCTTGCAGCCAGAACTCAATACTATTATGAATTAAGATAAAGGCAAACTCCACCAGCTTTTCTTAATCATCATACCAGCTATTCCTCGTGATCTCTCCAGAAATTAAAAAGTGATTTAAAAATCTAAACTTTCACTGATATTCTCTCTATAAAACTTCTTTCACGCTCTTTAGTAAAGATTCAATCTCTTGTTTAAATACACTTTTCTTCTTAAAAATATAAAGTAATTAACTTCCAATTAAAATAAATAAATTTATATTAAAAAAATATATATATATGTATCGGAGAATAAAAGCCTAAGAGAGACAGGAAATGGGAGACTCTTTTACCTTCTGTCTCAGTTTATCTATTAATGAAACTGTGGAGATAAATCACCTTCCTTAACTCATGGGATTTTCTAAAAATCAAGTTAGATATGAACAGTTTTTGAAGACCATAGACCATTAAATGGGGATATCTTAAGATGAAAACTGTTGAAGAATCAGAACAGGACACTGTTGGAAAATCAGAGATAGAAGTCAGAAACCAGCTTAAATAATAATTCAAGAAATTTTAAGAAATTTAAACTGTTCAAATTTGCCTCTTATGGAAAGTTAATGTATTCTCTATTCTTTCCTCTTCCTTCTCTTTCCCCTGAAGATAGGCAATGTTAAAACTCCCAAGAATTTTTAGTTGTATCCTGAAAAAAAATTTAGGAATGTGTCATTCTGAGCATTTCTGGGATCATTTCAAATACTTTGGAAATATACAAAAAAAAAATTAGGGCAAATATTCAACAGTTATTTATAAGGTGCCCACGATATATGTCAGGATGGATGTTGCTGCTTTTTCAAGCCTGGAGTTGTCAAGACTGCAATAGATAGCAGGATTAGGTAGAGAGCTGGAGAAGGAGGCTGCTCTTACCTAAGGCAACAGGGGCCCAGGTAGAAAAATGTAGGAGAATGGGGAGATGCTGAGGGGGAAGGGGCGGGAGGGAGGGTGGCGTTGCCCTCTGCATGGAAACCCTTCATGGTTATGAGATGTCCACTCCTGCCAACTGTTTAGTTCACTTTGCCCCACATCTCCCAACAGTCTGTGAATTCATGAAAATGAGTCAGCCCAAGCAAGGGCTTAATGGGAGCCAGGGACCCCAAGCAAACCAGAATGACTGTGAGGAAAGACCCCAGTGACTTTGTGCTTCACTTCTGGTTTAATTTACCTGTTTATTGCCCATTCTGCACAGTCCTCCATGTGCTGGGTGCAGAAGGAGTCATAAAAGGCAAACAGATTGCTTAGTGCGGATGGGATCCTACAATGAAATACTTGTCAGTCGCTGGTTCCCAGGGGCTCCCAGGTATCCAGACATACCTACCCTCTTATCTGTTTCAATCTCCCATTCAGGCTACTAGATTCAAGGGCTCCACGAGGCTCAACATCTAATCAAAGAATACAACCGTAAAATTCTTGGCTTTTATTGGGTGGACAGGAAGAGCTTGGTTCAGACTATAAGGCCAAATATAAAAGAATGAATGATCCAGGTTGCCAGCAGTCACCACCACCTCCATCCTGCCCCTGCGTACAGTAGGCAAAGATCCTCTGAACCAGAGGTGGGTGGACAGGGAAAGAGTCAAAAAGAGGAGAACAAGAAATTAGATCTCTGAGACTGAGGGGGTGGCAGGATCACAGGGGCAGGGACTCTCCGCTTACATTTAGAATCTGAGAGTAGAGGGTGTTTTTATGTGGCTTCCCACCTTAATCATTCACATCTCTAGGCAGCTCCCCATACACCATAGCATAGAAGGGCTCACTGGAGTGACCTGTCAAGAATGTCTAGGCAGATCGATCTAACACAGCTTCCACAAGAAACCTGAATACCCCACAGGGCTCAGGAAAGCAGCCAAATACTTTCCTCCAGTGCCTGCAGGAACATCAATGAGACATCAAGCATAGGTGAACCAAGAGGGTCCTCTTGATGAAAATGGGGGGCCTGCAATTGAAAGAAGCATGGGTAAGGTGGTTAAGTTCAAATGAGCACATAGTCACCTTAGGCGTCAGCGGGGAGGATGAGAGAAGCCAAGAACAGATGGAGAGCAGGTAGAGACTTCCCTCTTAAAGCTCCACTGGAATATGAAATAAACTGAACTCAGGTCCATGGACTCCAAAGACAAACACATGCTTTTCTAATATATATTGATGCCTGTTTCTGCTCTCGTGGATGTTTGAATCCAGAGGTGATTGAGGTTTAGCACAACAAAGACTCTTTGCTTAGCCTACTTTTCAAGCATGCTTAGATCTGCAATATCACACACCTGTAAGGACGACCCTGAACCCATTTTGCCTAAGCCAAGTGCACTGTGATGACCGTTCACCCTGGAAAGTGTTCCACTTTAGATGACAAATCACCCAGTTGGCCAATCTTTAATTTCTTCTTCTTCTTTTTTTGTTTTCATTTTATGAATAAAGTATTTTACTTTGGTATCAAACAGACATTAAGATGTCACCATGATTATTCATATTTTTATTTAAAAAGGTGAAATATTTTAGCAAATAAAAAGCCTCCCTGATTTGATTTGGTCTTACAGCCTCTTCAGCTTCCCTGGTGGCTCAAACGGTAAAGAATCTGCCTGCAATGTGGGAGATCTGGATTTGATTCTTGGTTCAGGAAGATCCCCTGGAGAAGGAAATGGCAACCCACTCCAGTATCCTTGCCCAGAGAATTCCATGGACAGAGGAGCCTGGAGGGCTACTGTCCGAGGGGTCAGAAAGAATTGGACACAATTGAGGAACTACTACTTTCACTTTTCAGCCTCTTCAGGTAAAATGCTGCTGCTGCTGCTAAGTCGCTTCAGTCGAGTCCGACTCTGTGCGACCCCATAGACGGCAGCCCACCAGGCTCCCCCGTCCCTGGGATTCTCCAGGCAAGAACACTGGAGTGGGTTGCCATTTCCTTCTCCAATGCATGAAAGTGAAAATGAAAGTCAAGTCGTTCAGTTGTGTCTGACTCTTAGCGACCTCATAGACTGCAGCCTTCCAGGCTCCTCCGTCCATGGAATTTTCTAGGGAAGAGTACCGGAGTGGGGTGCCATTGCCTCCTCCATCAGGTAAAATAAACCCCTCTAAAAGGCAAAGCAGCTAAATATGGTAGTTTTGCTGAATCAGAATGCCAAATGGTACATGTATGACAAATATATGACAAAGGCAAACATTAGCAGGACACCACACACTAAAGAATGCAAATAGGAGGAACTGCAAAAATTGTTTTGAAATATTTGGAAATTCTCCCTGGATGTCAATGAATTCACTTCCACATCCGATTCTGAATGCCAAATATATACAGTATGAACTCCTGCCTTGGGGCTTTTAGAATATCCCGGAAGAATTATGTAGGTTACTGACTTATGCTGTGTAGGCAGAAAGATAGACTTTGCATGTGGCAGGGCAATAAAGCAAGTATTTGTCAGCTTCCAAATTGGAAGCAACGATGAATTGGCTATTTGCAGCACTGCTATTTCTACAAGAATGATGCCAGCATCCTTTACTCCTGTATAACGGATGGAAGGATCATTTCTGGATGCGCAATGGCCCAGTGTATTTTATCATCATATTATCCTCTAACAATAAGAAAATCGAAATCAGAAAATTCCTAGCAGACAAGGATATTTCCCATTCCTGCTCCTCAAAAAGTACATACTTGGAAAATCATATTATTTTTTTTACTGAAGAATAATTGACCAACAACGTTGTTTTAGTACAGATTTTTAAAATTGTGTTTATAACCAAGGAAATTTCAGGATGCAAGGGTCTATGGGAAAGAATGGTGGTGATGAACATTAATACCAAGGAAATAAAAACAGTTCAGGTGTTCTTATTTTTAACTCATATTCTTTGAGATACAGCCAATATTCATTCCTACAAAGGGGAACTGAGCATTTTCCCCTTCATTTATTCTGATATTCCTCTTCCAGATTACAATTTAACTCTAACTTGCCAAAAGCAAAAAGTCTCAGAACCAAGTTAGCCCTTGGAATATCATAAAATAAACCTTTACACAATATCATATATGAAAATCAAGCTCTTGAAGTGCTAAATCTTCTAAACATACAAGAAAATGTGGAACAGAGAGTCAGGATCTTAGAACTCTTCCCATTTAGAACTGTTGAGCCATTCACTTTGGCTCTAAGAATCAGTGTATGTCCCAGCAACTTTTAATCCCTGTCCCTCATTTACAGACTGTGAATCTTGGAAAGACAAGATGCACATATTTAATTGTTCCATCCATATAGTCAAGGTAACTTGGGCTGCCGAAAGACAAAGAGAGGGACTTCCCTGGTTGTCCAGTTGCTAAAACTCCCTGCTTCTAACTTAGGGGGTCTGGGTTTAATCCCCGATAGAAGAACGAGGTCCCGTAAGCTGCAACTAAGAGTCTGCATACTGTGACTAGGCGATTCCACATGCCACAACTTTTAATAAAAAAAATTCTATATGCTGCAATAAAGATGAAGGATATCATATGCCTCCACTAAGACCCAGAGCAGCCAAATACATAAGTAAAAATGAAATAAAACTTTAAAATGACAAACAGAAACCATGTATGAAGCAACTGGCCCCTAACAGATAAACACAAGTTAGTCTGTTTTCCATCACATGTACTAGAATTATAACATTACCTTGTGTGCCTATTTGCTCAGTCATGTCCAACTCTTTGCAACCCCATGGTCTGCAGCCAACCAGGCTCCTCTGCCCATGGGGATGCTCCAGGCCAGAATACTGGAGTGGGTAGCCATGTTCTCCTCCAGGGGATCTTCCCAACCCAGGGATCAAACCCAGGTCTGCTGCATTCTAGGTGGATTCTTTACTATCTGAGCCACCAGGGAAGCCCGTAACACTACCTTAAGCACAACTAATAAGAAGAAATACCCATCAAGAAATTTTGATAACAACATATTATGGACAAGATAAAAGGGGACCCAGAGACGATAAACATGGGTTTAAAATCTGCCCCCCCTGCCATTCTCAAGTGAAATTCTTGGGCACATGACTTCCTCTCTCTGTGACTCACTGTCTTCATCTGTTAAGAAGTCAGTTGCAATCACCAAGAACCCTCTTAACATTGATCCTCCACGACTCCATCTGTTCTTCCTTTCCCAAATAGCAATTCAGAAGACTAAAATTCCATTTGATAGCTCTTCTCTTTTTTTACGTTACCTTTTGTAGCATAAACTTCTGCTTGAGAGAGACGCCATAAAGGCACTCAGTTGTGTGTGATACATGCATATAAGGTTTGTTTAGAGGCTCATGCTGGAGACTGGTAAAGAGAAAGTGATTGTGTTTGGGGGACTGCAGTAAATTGATTCTGGCATGCCATTTGTTGCACAATTTACTATACTCCGATTCTTTGCGGATACCCACTCCATCTTTAATAAAAGTGTGCTGAGAGTCTTCAGGAATAAAGAGTGCTGCTGCTTATCATTTCAGCAATAATGGGCAAACTCATGCACGTGGCTGAATGGGAATTGAGGAAATATCTCTAATACAAAATTACCAACATACAAAGATTTCAAATAAAGATGCTCTCACTAAGAGATCACATTTTTCCCCTTCCTCTCTATGTTACACAGTTATCTGGTGGACCTCATGGCATATCTGAACAAGTGGGCATTGCTATACTTTTAATGCTGCTACTTTTGTTTTCTGATATTCCCAATCACAGTTTATTACATCAAAGATGTAGTCTAAAATCAACAAAAGGAAAGCACATAAGGCAGAGTCCAGGGAAGACCTGGCGGGAAGTTCTAGCTGTCTTCTCCTAGCAGTCCTGAAGCCAGCACTTAACCTCTCTTGGAACAATGTGTGGCAACAGGCATGGAGTACTGCCCACAAGGGAAGTTCACCCAAGCCTTGGTGTCCAGAGCTTTTTCATGGGGTTTGGTCACATAGACATGGCTGATAATACGGGTCATTGCCCAAAGCCCTCACCACCTCACCATAAGTCACATGTTACAATGCTCCTACTCTGAAAACTCAAAAAGGACAACAATCAGAAATTACTGATTATCTAATATGCGCATATGTCAATTATGAGTGCTTTGTATACATTTCCTAATGACTTCATTTCCCGAGGGAGATCAAGGTTTTATCCCCATATTGGAGCTGAGGAAATTGATGACCTCAGTCACTTGGTCAAGGTTATACAACTGGGGAGTATTCTTATCTTCTATCACTGCAGATGAATTAAAAACATACATGTATAATATCATGTATGAAATAAGTCACCAGTCCAGGTTTGATGCACGATACTGGATGCTTGGGGCTGGTGCACTGGGACGACCCAGAGGGATGGTACGGGGAGGGAGGAGGGTTCAGGTTGGGGAACACGTGTATACCTGTGGTGGATTCATGTTGATATATGGCAAAACCAATACAATATTGTAAAGTTAAAAAATAAAATAAAAAAATAAAAATAAATAAAGTAGCAGAAATTTTAAAAAAATAAATTTCAAAAATAAATAAATAAATAAATAAATAAAAAGATTTTGAAATAGCATTCCAGAGCTCTAGTATTCAATGTAATTCAAGCTCATGTATGATTATTTTAAATGACACAAGATAATTTTTACTTGAAAACTGTACTCATCTGAAGTTTCTGCATGGGAAGACAAGATCAGAGAATAGAGCCAAAAAACCAATCTGGAGGATAAAGAAGCTGTTACTAGCATCAAAATAATTGCACAACAAAGGAAGCTTGTCCCACACTGCCCACAAAGAGTATTATAGTGGCTGTAATTTGTTTCATTTTTACTTATTCCAAATTAAATTCTTCAGAATTGCTACTTTCAGTTCAGTTCAGTCACTCAGTCGTGTCCGACTCTTTGCAACCCCATGAATCGCAGCACACCAGGCCTCCCTGTCCATCACCAACTGCCGGAGTTCACTCAGACTCACATCCATTGAGTCAGTGATGCCATCCAGCCATCTCTTCCTCTGTCGTCCCCTTCTCCTCTTGCCCCCAATCCCTCCCAGCATCAGAGTCTTTTCCAATGAGTCAACTCTTCGCATGAGGTGGCCAAAGTACTGGAGTTTCAGCTTTAGCATCATTCCCTCCAAAGAAATCCCAGGGCTGATCTCCTTCAGAATGGATTGGCTGGATCTCCTTGCAGTCCAAGGGACTCTCAAGAGTCTTCTCCAACACCACAGTTCAAAGGCATCAGTTCTTCGGCGCTCAGCCTTCTTCACAGTCCAACTCTCACATCCATACATGACCACAGGAAAAACCATAGCCTTGACTAGATGGACCTTTGTTGGCAAAGTAATGTCTCTGCTTTTCAATATGCTCTCTAGGTTGGTCATAACTTTCCTTCCAAGGAGTAAGCGTCTTTTAATTTCATGGCTGCAGTCACCATCTCCAGTGATTTTGGAGCCCCCCAAAATAAAGTCTGACACTGTTTCCACTGTTTCTCCATCTATTTCCCATGAAGTGATGGAACCAGATGCCATGATCTTCGTTTTCTGAATGTTGAGCTTTAAGCCAACTTTTTCACTCTCCACTTTCACTTTCATCAAGAGGCTTTTGAGTTCCTCTTCACTTTCTGCCATAAGGGTGGTATCATCTGCATACCTGAGGTTCTTGATATTTCTCTGGGCAATCTTGATTCCAGCTTGTGTTTCTTCCAGTCCAGCGTTTCTCATGAAGTACTCTGCATAAAAGTTAAATAAGCAGGGTGACAATATACAGCCTTGACAAACTCCTTTTCCTATTTGGAACCAGTCTGTTGTTCCATGTCCAGTTCTAACTGTTGCTTCCTGACCTGCATATAGGTTTCTCAAGAGGCAGAGCAGGTGGTCTGGTATTCCATTCTCTTTCAGAATTTTCCACAGTTTATCATGATCTACACAGTCAAAGGCTTTGACATAGTCAATAAAGCAGAAATAGATGTTTTTCTGGAACTCTCTTGCTTTCTCCATGATCCAGCGGATATTGGCAATTTGATCTCTGGTTCCTCTGCCTTTTCTAAAACCAGCTTGAACATCTGGAAGTTCATGGTTCACATATTGCTGAAGCCTGGCTTGGAGAATTTTGAGCATTACTTTACTAGCATGTGAGATGACTGCAATTGTGCAGTAGTTTGAGCATTCTTTGGCATTGCCTTTCTTTGGGATTGGAATGAAAACTGACCTTTTCCAGTCCTGTGGCCACTGCTGAGTTTTCCAAATTTGCTGGCATATTGAGTGCAGCACTTTCACAGCATCATCTTTCAGGATTTGAAATAGTTCAAGTGGAATTCCATCACCTCCACTAGCTTTGTTCGTAGTGATGCTTTCTAAGGCCCACTTGACTTCACAGTCCAGGATATCTGGCTCTAGTTCAGTGATCACACCATCATGATTATCTGGGTCATGAAGATCTTTTTCACACAGTTCTTCTGTGTATTCTTGCCACCTCTTCTTAAAATCTTCTGCTTCTGTTAGGTCCATACCATTTCTGTCCTTTATCGAGCCCATCTTTGCATGAAATGTCCCCTTGGTATCTCTAGTTTTCTTGAAGAGATCTCTAATCTTTCCCATTCTGTTGTTTTCCTCTATTTCTTTGCATTGATCACTGAGGAAGGCTTTCTTATCTCTTCTTGCTATTCTTTGGAACTCTGCATTCAGATCTTATATCTTTCCCTTTCTCCTTTGCTTTTTGTTTCTCTTCTTTTCACAGCTATTTGTAAGGCCTCCCCAGACAGCCATTTTGCTACTTTACATATTGACAAATCCAGAATGAAGGAAACACCAAGACACAAATTCCTCCCTAAGTGATCACTGCTTCTGGATGCTAAATGCTTCTGCTCAGAGTGTTTCTGTTGAGCGTCTTCATCTGCCATTCATGAGTCCTCTACATGCATCCTCGCAGCCTGGCTTGATGCTGCGTCATTTGCATGCATTTTACAAACACTTATCTTGAGCAGGAAATGCAGGGTGCAGTTACTTTTTGGTCAACGTCCCTAACACATCAAGAACACTTGTGCCCTGTCACCTGAGTTTCTACTTGGTGTGAGCAGAAAACCTAGGCACAATTATGTTAATCAGGGACCCCTGCTACAGCTGGAAATATGGAGGGAGTAGAAGAGTAGATGGAAGAGTGGAAGCAGGGAAAGTTGTTAATCCACGTCAATCGCAGCAGAAAGGTAGCAAAGCAGATGAGATAATATACAGGGTTTATTCCTAAGTCATTCACTCTCCCCTCAGGCTTTAAATTGTGATTGTGACACAGATAACGCTTGAGAAAGATTTATGAGGACCCTACCCTAGTCCCCATCTGTCTGCACCAGGAGCCCCTAATACAAACATTTCCAAAGCAAGTGAGGGAAGTTCTGTCTTGGGAGTCATTAAAAAGGGACTGGGCAAAACACTAGAGAATATACAGCAGGGAACGATACAGAGCGGCTCCTTGGAGAATCAGCTCACTGTGACCTAATATTTAAGATCGATAGTTGACAATGTTGAAACATTAATGGTAAATAAAATGCAGTGAAAGATCTCTGTTAAGCAAGGATCTTGTGTTAATGATGGCTGCCAAACAGGCATCTGACGGGGGAGGAGTAGCGAAGGGGAGGAAGAACACTTACTTCATCTGAAGACCAGGAAATGGACTAGTTTATCTTACTGCAACAGGAAAGAAGGTGAAATAGTAAGGTTTATACAGTTCAGGTTTCCAGAGCCCAAGTGCATTCTATGTGCCAGATACTAGAGCGCTGATTCTTCAAAACGAGCCTCTAATGAATAACCATTAATCCCACCATAGAGAAGACAGATGTACCTTCACAACTCTTCCCCTGAGGTAAAGATGAGGAAATAGATCAAAAGTACGCTTGGGGAATCTGAAATCACTTAGCCAACTGAGAGACTCAAGAATGAGAAAGATCAGGTTGGGTCATTGCTAGTTGGCAATCAGTAACTAGTCAGTGCACCTGAGTAATTTAAATTCATTTCAACTTCTGGCTCCTTGATCAGCACTGTCTGAATTCCAAGAGCTTGCAATTTTGTTGAAGAAATAGGAGGTACTATCATAAATAAATAAGACCTGGTTTAGGCAGCAAAGGAAAGATACAGCTGACAAGGACAATGGGACATCCCACATGACAGAGATGATTTGGGTGAAGTAATGGGAGAAGATATTAGAGAGAGAAAACTATGCTGGTCACTGCCATGGTGTGAACAGCATCCCACAAAATTCATGTTGAAGCTGGATGCCTCTTTGTGCCTGTATTTGGAGGTAGGGCCTGTAGATAAGAATTAAGGCCAAATGAAGTCTTAAGGGTAGATCCAATAAGATTAATAAAGTTTTTAAAATTTAAATTTATTTATTTAATTGAATAATAATTGTTTTACAGAATTGTGCTGGTTTCTTGCAAATATCAACATGAATCAGCCATAGGTAATATTCTCATAAAAAAAGATACCAAAAGGCTCACTCCCTCTCTATCATTGAGGACACAGGGAGGACAAGGCTGTCTGCAAGTCAGAAACACACCCTGATGGACCTCCATCTAGGACTCCCAGTCTTCAGAATTGTAAAGAAGGAAATTTCTTTGGTTAAGCCCTCTGGTCCAGGCATTCTTCCATGCCAACCTGAGCAGACTAAGATGGGTACTGAGGGCAGCTAGCATCCTTACAGAAGTAAAGCAAACAATATCCTCCAGGATGCTTGTGTGCGTGCTAAGTCACTTCAGTCATGTCTGATTCTTTGCGACTCCAGGGACTGTAGCCCACCAGGCTACAGAATCCATAGGATTCTCCAGGCAAGAATATGGGAATGGGTTGCCATGCCCTTCTAAAGGGAATCTTCCCGACCTGGGGATCGAACCTGTGACTCTTTCGTCTCCTGCACTAGCAGGCGAGTTCTTTACCACTAGTGCCATCGGTATGCTCAGGGGATAGCAGCCTAGATCCAGTCTGACACCTCCTCCTGTATGGCCAGTGAGCTAACAATGGTTTTTACATTTTCAAATGGTTGGTAAAAAAAAAAAAAAAAACAGCAAAATAAGAATAACACTTTGTGACATGTGAAAATTACATCCAATTCCAATTCCAATGTCCACAGATAAAGTTTTATTGGGGCACAGTCACACTTACTCTTTCATGCACTGTCTGTGGCTTCTTTCACGCTGTGACAGCACAGTTGAGTAGCTGTGACAAAGACTGGCCTGGAACATTAAAATATTTACTATCTGACCCTTTATGGGAAAAATTCGTCAGCCCTCGGTCTAGATTGGTGTTTTAATTTTATTGTGCATACGTCTGCCTGGGGACCTTGTTAAACTTCAGATTATGAGTCAGTGTATATGGGATGCAGCTTGAGTGTTTGCATTTCTCACAAGCTCCAGGTGATGCTGGCCTTAGTCTATAGGAACCATCACTTGATTAGGAAGGTCAAGATCTATTTCATCTAAGATGCCAGTTTTTCCTTAGAAGAACATCTTTCTTAATGATCTGGAAGACCGGGTAATCAGCACCCACCACTAACAGAATTATCTTTGGATTCAACCTAAAATTTTAAAATCAGACTCTAACAGGGACTGTTAGAACAAAAACATAAAGGCAACCTCTGCTTTGTGCGTTGGCCATTGGAAGCCACTGTTAAAAGTAAAAGAAGTCAAAACTGATTGGTAGCTTGTGTTAAGTTCATGTTTTGTTTTGTTTTTTTTTCATTTTTATGTTGCTCCTCTTGATAATTATTTTTTTCATTAAGTGTAAAATGACTCTTTACAAAGGAAATATTTTTATATTTCCTTTGTAAGTCATACCAAAATCTCTTTTGTGGAGATGTGCAAGAGGCTAACTCTTTAAGACAAGAACAAGCTATAACCTTCTTTTTTTGAAAGCTTTTACAGTAAAACATCTAAAAGTAAATATTGAGATTTAAACCGATGAGAAACAGATTGGGTATTGCCTGTCAAAGCCCCAAAGGCCACAAAATAAATAGTAAAGTAACAGCAGCCTCAGCTCATTGATATGCAGCCTGTATGCACTGAGATTTCGTATGCACACCTTCCCTTCACTGTCTCCTTAACAGATGTCATCAAATCACATATACAGGGCCAACAAAATGAAGTGCAAACACCACCCCAGGAGCCGGTGAGCCCTAAGCTCCAGGCTTCCCAACCTGTGAACCACACATGTGCTAGTTCCTGGGTGTAAATTCCTCAGGCAAGAGCCCAAGATGTCATTGGAACCACAAAGGAAAACCTGGCATTTTAAGGATGGAGCCCTAGTAACTTTCTGATATTTTCACATAAAGCACCTCTTTATTTTCACATAAGTGCCTATTCAGCCCACACATAAAACTAGCTGTGCTATTTTGGAAAATATATGGAAAATACACTGCATGTGTCTACATTGTTCTGAGTTGCAAAGTTATAAATGACTAGGCTTTACATATCTGTGGGGTTTGCTGATTTATACACTTTTGATTGCCAAATCCAGCACAAACTATATTAGTGTCATAAGGTAAACAAATCATTTCTGGACTATATTTACATTATCCACATCCTGTAGTTAAAAGGGCAAATAATGTGGAACAAGACCAAGGGTACTCAGTGATTTCACCAGAAGCCAAAATAGAGCCTGGATTATAATCAAGATAAATAACAATCATCTATCACTTACTGGACCCTTACTATGCACTGGTATATAGCATATTAAAATGAAATTTATATATATATATAAAACATTATATATATGTGTGTATATATATATATAACATTTAGCATAATAAAAGTAACTGATTGATAAATATATTATCCTTTAATCCCATTTACAAACATAGGAAGTGGGTTTCTTTCTCCCCATTTTATAGGAAGTCAAAGTGAGATGGTCAAGGATGTACAGATAGTAAGCCACTCAGCCAGAGCTGGAATTCCCTGATACCAAATTCACTGCTCTTATTGGCCAGCAATATTGTCTAGAAAAACGCATCATGAAATTCCAGATTGCAATGAAACCTAGCATTCAAAGCCTTTAAAATTTCTCAAGCCCATTCTCTTGAAGGGAGAAAATCTCTTGGGATGATTTATTTTGTTAAATGGTATTGTTTTGAAATGCCTGCCGTGGTAGGCAAAATGGAATAGCTTGCGGTAAACTAGATTTTTTTAAATTACATAACCATTGTATAGGGTCTTCCCCCATGGCTCAGTGGTAAAGAATCCACCTGCAATGCAGGAGACATTGGTTTGATCCATGGGTCTGGAAGATTGCCTGGAGGAGGAAATGGCAACCCACTCCAGTATTCTTGCCTGGGAAATCCCATGGACAGAGGAGCCTGGTGGGCTACAGTCCCTGGGGTTGCAAAGAGTCAGACACGACTGAGTGACTAAGCACAAACTAGTTCCTGCAAAGATGGACTGAAAAAGATGGGATTTCTTTCTTTTTTAAAAAAATCTTTTCAAAGGTATTAGATTTTTGCTGAAGTGATGAGAACTAAAGGAGTCAAAGTTTCAGAGAAATGTGAACTCCACAACAGTGAGTTGATATTCTACAAAAGTTTTTTCCTTGGGGCATTTGTCAATTCTTGGTGTCTGGAAAGAACCTAAGAATCCAAGTTCTGTCTGGGCAGAGACCTATAGAGGGGAGCAGAGAAACCAGTAGAACTTTTTCTGTGGTCTTTCAAAGACAAAAATGGAGACTTACATTCAGGTTCCTACAAAGCAGAAAAGCAAATCTAAACAACATCAGTTGTCTCAAAACGCATGCCACATTCTGAAGTAGAGAAGAATAAAAAGCTAATTACGAAGTAACTAAAGAGCAAAATGGGTTTTTTTGGCAGTTCTTGCCTGCTGAGAAGACAATGAGTAGAGTATGAAACCCATCGGGGAATCGGGAGGAGGCCCAAGTCATCACACCAGGCTCTTCGTTAAAACCACTGAAGGACTACATCCTAAGAACAAAAATAAATAGGAAAAACTGCAAACAAATGTGAAACAGTTCAGTCTCTTATTGGGTTAAATCGATCAGCCCTAACTTTATCTTTCTAGTAGAGAAATGAGCAAACCTCTGGGCAGGAAGATAAAAGAAGCTGAATACTAAATTTTTTATATACAGTATTGACCATTCAATCGAAAATTATATGACAAGATATAAGATAATATAACTAACATTTAAAAAGGACAATAGAAATAGACCCACAGTGAGCTAGGTGTTTTAATTAGAAGTTCAGGAAAAAACAAGTTGTAGAAAGATGCAAAGAATGAAAACTTTCATTAGAGTACTGGAATTTATTAAAAGAATCCAATGAAAACGTCAAAACTCTAAAACATAATAACTAATATTAAGAACTTAAAAGATGAGTTTATCAGCAATTACACATTACATAAAATAACGTTAGTAAAATAGAAAGAGTTCATAAAAAAACCTCAGCAATTTATTTTTAAATGAAAATATGGAAAAGTGAATAAAAGATGACAGATGCTATGCGTGTGTGTATATACACAGACATGCATATACACACACGTTATATATATATATATAACATGTGAGTAACTGGCACACTATTAAGAGAGAAAAAGTGAGGCACAAGCAGTATTTGAAGACATAATCAACAGGGAATTTCTAAACTGATTAAGGATATTAACTCTCAAATTGAAGAATCTCAATGAACTCCAAGCAAGATGCCACTAACACACACACAACACAAAATTAGCCATGTCATAACCAAATTGCCAAAAGCCAAAACCCAAGAAAAACATTTTTAAAAAGAGAGAGAAAACAAGTATTTCCCTGAAAGGAAGAACAATAAACTTAAAACTGACCTCTCAACAGAAATAATACAAGTCAAAGAAAGTAACAGCTAGTCTAGAATTCTACATCCTGAAAAAGTATGCTTCAACAAAATAAATAAACCCACAAAATAAAAACATTTTCAGAAAAACAAAAACTGAGTTTATCACTAGCTAACCTGCACCAAAGAAAACTTTAAAGGGAGTTACTTAACCAGAAAGAAACAAAGAAACAACAGATGAAAACAAAGAGTAAATATGTGGGTAACTATATTTTAATGAGACTTAATGTCTTGTGAGCTTTAAATGTATTTATAATTAAAATTCATAACAGAAATCAGAAAACCAGGAAGAGGTAAATACAGCTAAATTATTCAAAGATGCTACCATCAGTGATAGGAATAATTTTATTTGATTGTAATCAATCAAAGGCAAATGTTAATATCTCTAGGTTATCCACTATACAAAATAGCAAATGAGTATATAACAAGTTGTTAGAGTGAAAATGGAATGGTTATAAAATGATTAATTTTACAAAGGCATGAAATAAGGGAGAAGAAGACTGAAATCACTATAACCAACACAGACAAAGGATAATAGATAGAAACCCAAGTATCAAAAGTCAAGTTCCAATGGACTAAACATTCCCCAAATTAAAAATTAAGACTATCAGACTGGTTAAACATTAAAGACATATAAATCTATAAATTTTAGAAACAGAAAAAGATATATCATGCAAATATCACCAAATTAACTGGTAAGATCATAATAGTGTCAAAATTTCCAGATTTCTTTTTAAAGCAATTTCAGGAATATAAACACATTATAGAAAAAAAATCCTATTTCTTTGTAGGTTTAATTTTTCTTATCTTTTGTGTATTATTTCTATTTGAAAAATAAAGTAAAACACCTAGCTAAATAAATATCATAATGGTTTCTTAAAGGAGGACAGGTAAGTTTTCAAGGGTGTGATGGCAATTCCAGAATGATTCTTTCTCCTGATTTCCAGGCTGGCATCTTATACTTACATGAGCTTAGAGGAAATTAGAGTTTTGAAACTATCAAATATCATGATCAAAACACCCTAGGGGATGGTTGTTTCTATAAACTTCACTGCCAGGATCAAACTTCCTTGGTCATTCTTTATTGCTTCAGTTCAGTTCAGTCACTCAGTCGTGTCCGACTCTTTGCAACCCCATGGACCACAGCATGCCAGGCTTCCCTGTCCATCACCAACTCCTGGAGTTTACCCAAACTCATGCCCATCAAGTCAGTGATGCCATCCAACCATCTCATCCTCTGTCGTCCCCTTCTCCTCCTTCCCTCAATTTTTCCCAGCATCAGGGTCTTTTCAAATGAGTCACCTCTTTGCATCAGGTGGCCAAAGTATTGCTTTGGCCGAAGTATTTGCTTTATTGCTTACTTTATCTTTTAATCTGCTACATTTATTGACCTCCCCCTCCCTCCTCTCCCTTTCAGGTCTTTCCTCTGCATAATCTAGAATTGCCATGACGTGATCAGTAAATGAATCTACTTCCCCAACCTCTTTCTCAACACTGCCCTTCCACTTGGTGTGTATGGTCACGGTCACTATTGGCTGGGTGACATGAGGATGACTGTGCAAATGCCACCGCCTGCTTGCACCTCTCTCCTTTTGCAGAAGCACATGTCTGGCGAAAGCCCCACCCTGGCTGTGTACTCTATCATGTGTCTTTCATGTATCTCCCCTGAGGAGTTGAACATTTCTGAAGAAAATGTTCACACCCCGTCTGGCAACACTACTCTGCAGTAGCAGCCTCAGTCTCTTAGTCACGATGATAAAATATTACATCCAGTCCCCCACCTCCATAGTAAAACTTCCCCATATGACTTCCTATTGGTCTCATAGCTCCTCTCACACTCCAGTGAGAAAAAAGAAATGACGCATCTTGAACGTTTTTATCTTTTTACAAATAAAACTTAGAGCTACCTGCAGAGTCCTATCTCTTCTCTCTTCTCGCCGGCCCTGCTTCAAAGATCATGCTCTCATATAGGGAGATTCCTATAGCCAACCATCTTTTCCCAAAGACCTTGGGAGATTCCCCTCTCTCCTGCATCATCAGTCTTGCACCCACTCTGACTGCTTCAATCAATATTTATAAATGCTCTGATTTTCATAAAGCAACTTCTGTGATGCTACATCTCCCCACTGCTATGGCTATATTTCTCGATTCCCTTCTCAAGGGCTGTCTATTTAGTATCTTCTCCTAATGTTCACCAACTCCATTAGCCCAAGCTTCTTTGGTCAAAATAATCAAGATGATATACTGCCAAATCTAACAAACACTAATTCCCCACTTAACTTTCACTCCTTCATTTGTGAAATAATAATTTCTCCCTTTGGTTTAAATACCACTATCCTCTCCTGATTTTCATCCTGTCTCTGCTTTCTCTTGACTTCTGATCACTGGTTTTCCCTAAGGCATGGTCTGAGGCAGACTTCTTTTTTTCTCTCAACATATGCTGTCAACTGTCAAGCTTACATCACCTCCCAAACTATTTCTTCTGAGCTCCAGGTAAGTAAGGTCATTTAACTGTCTCATATACGCCCCAAACATCAGAGCCTCCACCATTCTGTGCTTCCCCAGCTATCCCCAAACCAATACACATCAGCAATTTGAGTCCAGGCAGCAGCTGTAAATCCAGCCAGCTACTGAAGCAAAAATCCTGAGTATTCTTGAGTTTCCTTTTCTCCTATTCCTCACATCGAATGTTCTACCTCTCTCACCAGCTCGACTGAAATGGCCTCCCAGTGGTCTCTGCTTGAGCTCATGATAATCCATTCTCTGCAAATATCTGCAGAACAATATTTAAAACTTTTAATTTTGAAATAATGGCAGATTTACAGGAAACTGCAAACACAGTATAGAGAAGTCCTCATGTACCCTTCACCCCATTTCCCTCAACGGTTATGTCCTGCATGACTATAGTGAATATCAAAACCAGGAAATTAACAATGGCATAAGGAATGAATACAGTCCTAGGCCATTTGATCACATAACACAGATTCACATAACCAATACTGCAAGGGAGAAACCTAAAGTTACAATAACCACAAGACTAGCTTTGCTTAAAATCCTTTAACAACTAACTTCTTATTTTGGTGAAGCCAGAAGTTCAAACTCCTCACCCCGCCTTACGTGGTCAGCTCCCTGCCCAGTTCTTCACCTCATCCTGTGCCTCTGAGCCCCTCACCATCTATACTCCAATTTCACCATTTACATGTTCTCTTTCCCAACATGCTGACCTTGTCTTTAACTCATGCCCTTTTAAAAATATTCTTCTCTATATCTGAAGTACTCTGATCACCCTATAATATACCAAAACCTGTTCTCGCTCAGCACCTGCATGTCCTTCCATGGTTTACAGCCCAATTTGCAGTCATATACATATTTGTCAGCATATCTGACTTCTGTATTTCTCCTCCACCAGAATATCAATTCCATTGGAAAAACAAAAAGTAGGTCATGATCATCTATCTTTATTACCTAGCTTAGAGCCTTAACCTATGTTAATGCTTAGGCGTTAAGCTAAGGTGTTCCACTAATGAATAAATAAAATGGGTAGAAATAAAAGAGAAAAAGACATTTGTAAAATAAGAAAGGAAAATTCATAGCTTGAAAATATTCTGAGAACCTTTGATGAAAGACTCCATGTAAATACAACTGAAGTTGCTTGCCTCTGCAGTGTGGCCCACCTCCTGTGTGTATATATAATTCTAATCGATACTAATTGAATTTAAATCTGCATCAAGGAGGAAATTGCTTCCCCCCACCCCCACATACAGCTCCTAAACATCAGGTTTGACAGACGAAACTCCAGTTTAACACAGAGCCCTCTTTGAACTTTAGAAACCATGAGGAAGCATGAGTATTGGTCTGGGAACACAAGCTTTTCTCTGTCCTTCCAAAGAGGGCATGGGATCTTTCTCCTCAGTATCCAAAATCAAATATTTTCCTGCTATGCCAAACAAATAATATCAGTGCTGTCTAACTCTGATTGTCTTAAAAATAAATACATAAGTTAGACATCAGAGAAAAGGGAAGGAGATATTAAATAACACTGTTAATCATTTAAAAATTTTTGAGAATCTTTGGTGAATGACTAGGCTGCTGCTGCTACTGCTAAGTCACTTCAGTCTTGTCCGACTCTGTGCAACCCCATAGACGGCAGCCCACCAGGCTCCACTGTCCCTGGGATTCTCCAGGCAAGACCACTGGAGTGGGTTGCCATTTCCTTCTCCAATGCATGAAAGTGAAAAGTGAAAGTGAAGTCACTCAGTCGTGTCCAACTCTTTGCGACCCCATGGACTGCAGCCTACCAGGCTCCACTGTCCATGGGATTCTCCAGGCAAGAACACTGGAGTGGGGTGCCATTGCCTTCTCTGGAATGACTAGGCTAGCTAAATATAAAGAGCCATTCACCTGGAAACAGATACCTGGTTTTGAGCTCCAGCTCTCCTCCCAGCTAGCTAAGACCAGCTATTTTATCTGTCTCACTCTCAGTTTTCTGGTCATGAAAGCAAAGGAATTAGGTGCCAAACTAAAGACCCTTCTGGTTCTCAAAATGTATGAAGCTTTAATGCTTAATCCTTATTCTTAATCCAGGCTTCAGCAATACGTGAACCGTGAACTTCCAGGTGTTCAAGCTGGTTTTAGGAAAGGCAGAGGAATCAGAGATAAAATTGCCAACATCTGCTGGATCATGGAAAAGGCAAGAGAGGTCCAGAAAAACATCTATTTCTGCTTTATTGACTATGTCAAAGCCTTTGACTGTGTGGATCACAATAAACTGTGGAAAATTCTGAAAGAGATGGGAATACCAGACCACCTGACCTGCCTGCCTCTTGAGAAAACTGTATGCAGATCAGGAAGCAACAGTTACAACTGGACATGGAACAACAGACTGGTTCCAAATAGGAAAAAGAGTACGTCAAGGCTGCATATTGTCACCCTGCTTATTTAACTTCTATGCAGAATACATCATGAGAAATGCTGGGCTGGAAGAAGCACAAGCTGGAATCAAGATTTCTGGGAGAAATATCAATCACCTCAGATATGCAAATGACACTACCCTTATGGCAGAAAGTGAAGAGGAACTAAAAACCTCTTGATGAAAGTGAAAGAGGAAAGTGAAAAAGTTGGCTTAAAGCTCAACGTTCAGAAAACTAAGATCATGGCATCTGGACCCATCACTTGATGGGAAATAGATGGGGAAACAGTGGAAACAGCGTCAGACTTTATTTTATGGGGCTCCAAAATCAATGTAGATGGTGATTGCAGCCACGAAATTAAAAGACGCTTACTCCTTGGAAGGAAAGTTTTGACCAACCTAGACAGCATATTCAAAAGCAGAGACATTACTTTGCCAACAAAGGTCCATCTAGTCAAGGCTATGGTTTTTCCAGTGGCCATGTATGGATGTGAAAGTTGGACTCTGAAGAAAGCTGAGCACCTAAGAATTGATGCTTTTGAACTGTGGTGTTGGAAAAGACTCTTGAGAGTCCCTTGGACTGCAAGGAGATCCAACCAGTCCATCCTAAAGGAGATCAGTCCTGAGTGTTCATTGGAAGGACTGATGTTCAAGCTGAAACTCCAATACTTTGGCCACCTGATACGAAGAGTTGACTCATTGGAAAAGACCCTGATGCTGGGAGGGATGGGGGCAAGAGGAGAAGGGGATGACAGAGTATGAGATGGCTGGATGGCATCACCGACTCGATGTACATGAGTTTGAGTGAACTCCGGGAGTTGGTGATGGACAGGGAGGCCTGGCATGCTGCAATTCATGTGGTTGCAAAGAGTTGGACACGACTGAGTGATTGAAATGAACTGAACTGAACTGATTCTTAATCCAGAGTTGTATTGAGCTAGTCAAAATTTCTTCAGCTTTTTCCCTGACACCTTAGAGGAAAACCCAAACAAACTTTCTGGTCAGCCCAATATTTCACAAACTACCCTGTGAGTAGGGTGCAAAAATGAAAAAAAAAGGGGGTGGGTGGGTGGGGAATAAAACTCTTACTGTTAACTGGCTAATGCTTTTCAAGTAAATGATCTCTTTTGCATGAAAAAAAAAAATCATTATTTTCTCTCTTGTTTCACTGTAGCATGTCATTATTTCTACCTTGTTAAAAGCTCCTATTATAGAAACTGCCAGATCTATTAGTATATCTTAATGACCACATCTTGTGCTGCTTTTAGCCTCTAGTGGGGCAAAATTGCCATGATTTATGCTTTCCTAACAATGATATTTTTACATTAGGAAGCAATTAAAGAGCCCAACCGCACTCCTGGGAACATCGAAAGACTGGAGAAGGACCGCCATCATCTTGATTTATATCTGCTCTAATTATATTTACAGAAAACTTATAAAAGAAGGAGATTGTGTCCAAATGTTTATGGTGCTTGTAATAAATGTTTGTAAAAAGAGACCATCCATGCTTTGCGCTGACTGTAGAACAGCAAATACCGTGAGGGATAATGGGCTGGACAAGGTCACACCAGGATGACAAGCAGTGTCGGGTCTCAGCCTTGTCAACCCAAGAAATCCAGAGGAAAGGATTTCACTCCAGGGTGAAGCCTCTATCCTGTGTGCGTCCTGCCTCACGGTGATGACCACCTTGATTTTCCTTGGACAGGGGGTAGCATTCTTTCTGTTTTAACTTGTTACTTTGTATTGGCATATAGCCAATTAACATTGCTGTGAGAGTTTCAGGTGAACAGCAAAGGGACTCAGCCATATATATTCATGTATCCATTCTCCCCCAGATTCCCCTCCCATCCTGGCTGCCACACAACACTGAGCAGAGTTCCCTGGGCTGTACACTAGGGCCTTGCTGCTTATCTATTTTAAATATAGCGGTGCGTGCCTGTGGACTGCCAGGGACCAGCCCCGGCTGAACCAGGGTATTCGAAGGAGAGACGGCGTCGGCGAAGATCAGGAAACAATTGCTTAATTAAACGTTAATTAAGGATATAAAGAGTAATAGAATGAGGATAGCTCAGTAGGAAAATTCAGTGGAGAAAAGAGGCTGAGATAAGGATAGCTCAGTGAGAAAATTCAGTGTAGAAAAGAGGCTGAATAATTCAGCCAGAAGGTAAGAGAAAGAACGACATGGTGAGACCAAGTTTCGGTGAACAAGGCCCGCACTTTATTTTTCAAAGTAGTTTTTATACCTTAAGTTATGCACAGAGGATAATGGGGGAAGGGGTAGAGTCAGGCAGCAAGCCAGGCTTTCTTCCTGCAAACTTAGCATATGCAAAAGTTAGGTGATTTGCATCATCTTCTGGCCCGGAGGCCTGTTAACATTTTAAGACCTTTTCTTCAGAAAACTTATTTTTCTCTAAAGGTGATTGGTCAGGAGCCACCTTCCAAAAGCATTAGATAAAGTTGCATTCCTACAGAGCAAAGGTGTGGTGGGCTATAACAAGAAAAAGAATTAACTCAAGGGTCCCAGGTTACAAACATTAAAGCAACTATTTACACCAATTATATTAATCAATACACTGCCAGGGACACAGCAGGTAAGGGATATGGAAACTTAGCAGCAAACATTGGCCCAACAAGTGAAAATCCCTTCACCAATACAATTTCTAATCAATCTTTTAACTACTCAAAAGAATCTGTGTTTAGACAGTTTAGGACATCTCCTGCCTCTCACAGTTGGGAGGCTCTGAACAATCACATGTGGCCGGAAAAACCTATTCAGGCAGGCTAGACGATTTCCAAAGGAGTTTGTAGGTTAAACACTGTCACACCCAGGAATTATTAACTGGAGCTGTAAGCTAACTCTTTTTTCAGAGAGGTAGTGGGGGACAGCCCCCCGTAAAGTCAGAGGTGTAGGTGAAAGCACAAAGCAGAAAGTAGGCAGACTCTGGTTTTGGGGGTAGATTGCTCGAGAATTTCCAGGGAGACTCCTGAGGCTTGATCCCGCCTTTGCGTGTGCCAAGCCTCCTTCCTCATGACCTTTGTCATGGGTGGAGTTCCTCACGCTGGCTACCGGCAGTGATAGAATTCCAGTTGAGCTATTCCAGATCCTGAAAAGTGCTGCACTCAATATGCAATATGCACTCAATATGCAATATGCCGGCTCCCGGCAGTGGACCCCAGACTCCCTAACTATCCCTTCCTCCCATCCTTTCCCCCACAGTAACCATAAGTTTGTTCTCTAAGTGTGTGAGTCTATTTCTGTTTTGCAAGCTCATTTGTATCATTTCTTTTTCAGATTTTGCATATAAGCTATGTCATATGATATTTCTCCTTCTCTGACTTTCTTCACTAGTATGACAATTTCTAGTTTCATCCATGTTGCTGGGGGCAGCATTCTCTACATCTGCAACCATGTGGGACCTATTAACAAAAACATCCACTGTGAATATAACAGCTAAAAAGGCAAAACTCTCCTGTCAGCAGTGAGCAGGATCAAGGCCAGGAAAGACTGCGTCCCTTCTCCAAGACGCAGGCTGCTGAGAATCAATTCTTCTCATTCAAATGACAGATCTACTTCTCACATTCCTGAGGTCTTGCCATATAATGTTTATTTCTATCTTCCTTCATGCATGTAGTTTTATTTTGCCTGTCTTACACATTTAGTATCAAAACCTTACTTAATTATGCAAAGGCTGTACAATGTGTAAGAAGACTTGTAGAAATGTGGTATCCGATCAGAATATGGATCTTCCCATTTAAATCTTTCTGAGCTTTCCAGATTGAGCCAAGAAGTTGGTAGCAACCTAAACTCCATACTTTTCCTAAAGGCATAGAGGCATTCCTTTGACCAGCACCATCTGGGAGCTTATTTGAATGAAGAATCTCCATCTCAGACTTACGGAATCAGAGTGAGCAATAATTTAACTAAGGAGTCATGGGTCCATTACCATTTGAAAAATACTATAAAAGGGTTAAGGTTGGTGAGGGTGGGGTGGTGAGGGCGGGTAGATAAGGTCAGTGTACTATCAGGGGAATTTAATCATGATACCGCAAGGTTCAGAGCTCTAAAATAAAAAGGAAGAAGAGGAAGGAGAAGAGGAGGAAGAGAAGGAGTGGGGAGAGGCAGAGGAGGATGGGGAGCAGGAGAGGAAGTGGCAGGGTAGGAAGGGGAGAGGGAAGGAGGGGAGAAAGAGGAGGAAGGAAGGATAGAAGACCAAGGACTAGAAAGAGGAAGGAGGCGGCGGCAGTGGCTTTTTAACATCTCGTTTAACAAATTCCTCTTTTCCAAATTTCCCCTGAAATGCACCAACGCTCTAATACCATATATCCAGCAGACACCCATTCCACTTTGGGGGTATGCTGAGAGCACAGTGAACTTCTTTGACCCCCAGGCCCCCTGCTTCGAGAAAGCAGTCTTATACCTGCCCCCTGCCTAGAAACAGCAGTTAGGTGGCAGGTGGTTGCTCTGGAGCTCAAAACTTGGCATTCAAATAATCATGAAGCTTCAGTGTCTCTAGGATAAGACTTTTACAGCATTCCAGACTATGTTTGGAGTACCCCACAGAATAAACAGTAGTTTGCGTCAGTTCGATGCCGTCCCTGTGAAGATTTCTACAGGAGCGGTGAGGCAGAGGTCAAATCTAGTTTCATGGATGCATTTTCCTCTCTCCTTTCTCCCTAAAGGTTATCCTACATCAATGCCAGCATTGAACACATTAAATATCCTCCAACCTGCTTCCCCGTCACGTGTTCCCCACTGGGGAGTATGTATTAACATCCTTTTGCATATTAATACTTCATGAAAGAAAAAGAAAACATTGACTTTGTTTCCCGTTCTCTGTTTCTACTGCTTCATGGAAGTTTCAGGTTTACTTTTAAATTAAATTGTGTTTAATCAGCTATATCTGGTTAAATGTTTTGTTAGAAACTGTGGATGATTAAGGTACTGGGGCATCTGAACAAATGTAGTTACTAAAGGAGAGTCTCAAGAAATGAGGAATACTTCTGAGAAAAGTGAGAAGGGTGGTAGAACACACCAACAAAGAAGATACACAAAATTGCCTTTTTGTTTCTTTCCTTTTAGAGCTCCACCCCCCTTCTATTCTGAAACCAAGGAAGATACAATGCTGGTTAAGAATTAAAGAAACATTTGGCTGAGAGGGGGACAGTTGGTCAAATGCACATGCAATCAAAACTGTGCCATCATCTTTGGTGATTAAATATGTGATGCTAGAGAAGATCCTCTCCGGCTCCAAAAGACTAACTGTCTCAAAGGAGATTCATATGCTGACTCTCCTGGTGGTCAGGGAGTGGAGGTTTTTGTAATTGTCTAAGGGCCATTAGAGTGGGTATTTGCATGCTTCCTCTAATGTTTATTCTTCCAATTAATTTAGTGCTTCTTATCATTTCAACATGCTTTACACTCTTATTGATCACAGCATTCCAGGGAGGCAGACTGGGCAGAAAGTATTTTCTCAGTTTTATAGATGCGGTTGGTAACTGAAGCACTTTAGAAGTACAGTGTCAATGATAAATTGAGGACGAGAGCTCAGTTTAAGAGAGTCCAAGTGAAAGTGAGTTAGTTGCTCAGTCGTGTCTGACTCTCTGCAACCCCATGGACTGTAGCCCTCCAGGCTCCTCTGTTTATGGAATTCTCCAGGTAAGAATACTGGAGTGGGTTGCTAGTCCCTTCTCCAGGAGATTTTCCTAACCCAGAGATCAAACTGAGGTCTCCCGCATTGCAGGCAGATTCTTTATAATCTGAGCCACCAGGGAAGAATATTTATCATCCATAAGCCTTTCTAGCTGCATCTATTGATATATTTTACAGTGATGAAGAAATCCCTTTAGATTTCTTAGTTACTCATAGTGAGGATACAGTGACTATTGTCACAGTTCAGCAAGGACTACTGGACTCACCTGATATTCAGAAAATCCAGAGATAAGCAGGTATTCAATCCAGTTACCCACTAACTCTCCCCATCCAAAGCACGATTCTAGAAGCATCTTCAATACAGTTATTAATTCCTGTCTATTTAAAGGTTTCTGGGGGAAAGCATTTCATGTGGTTTCTGAATTGTACATTCTAAGACTAAAACTTGAAACTGCATCCTGCCTAAAAGAGTTTTCCCTGTTCCCCACAGAGAACAATAGCATATGTCTCTACTATTTGAGAGAGAGTGAGTAATTTACCAAATCAGAACATTCTGTAAAAGACACCATTTTGCTTTGATGCTCTTGTGTAACTGCCACTGACTTTAATGAGAATTACACACATCTGTCATTGGGCAGAACCAACCCCATTATTTATTAGCGCTGAAACCCACCATTTGCAATAAAGCCTTCCTCTAGTCAATAATTAACAAATATAAAGCTCACAGATTTGTGGTCCATACTCTATCTTTCTGATGAGTAAAACATGGTAATGAAAGAAAATGAGCCAGGGACACATTCTCTAGGCCTGAGCGCATTCTTCCTGGTTCCCATGGTCGCATAACTAGATTTTCCATCTGTGGTGATTAAAGGGGAAACAGGCGGCTTTGGTGATTGTCTCTTTGCTATCACGCAGTGTGTTCCAGTAAGTCATATAAATCCATTTGATTAATTGGTACAGATCAACTGTTTTCTACATTGCAGAATCGTTGGCGGGCTACATGAAGACATGAAGTCCGCCTTTAGGAATCCACAACCCTGAATTCTATTCTTGCTACTCACATCACTGATCTGCATACTGCTTGTATCGGCATCTGTTGGAGTTTATTAGAAATGGGACCTCACATAGGCCTCCTGAATCACAGACCCTGGTGTGTTTCCCATTTGCATTTAACAAACCCTCCAGGCGATTCTGATGCCCACTAATGTTTGAGAAACACTGCTCTCAACCATTATCTTTGTTATTGCTTAGTCACTAAATCGTGTCTGACTCTTCAGCCCCACGGACTGTACCCCATCAGGCTCCTCTGTCCACGGGATTTCCCAGGCAAAAATACTGGAGTAGGTTGCTAGTTCCTTCCTCCATGGTATCTTCCCGACCCACGGATCAAACCCATGTCTCCTGCATTGGCAGACGGATTCTTTACCACTAAGTCACCAGGGAAGCTTAGTGTAGACTATTATCTACAACCTTGTAAAATAAGTTGGAAAATAATTCTCATCTGGAAAAGGATGGAAAAGTAGAACTAGTGTTTTGTTTTTTTTTCATTCTTTCTTGTGTGCTTGCGTTTTATATTCCCAAGTTATATTACTTTGTAATATAAAATGTATTTTCAAAGAAAAATTATCCATTCTATTTTTTATTAATTTTGTAGATCATAGTCATTGTTGAATTATCATTTTTCATTTGGAAAAATGGTTGTTTTGCATGTTTAACTACATTCCTATTCTGCCATTTAAATATTTTCTGGGGACTTCCCGGTGGTCCTGTGGTTAAGACCTCAGGGGGTGTAGGTTCACTCCTTGACTGGGGAGCTAAGACCCCACGTGCCTTGCAGCCAAATCACGAAAACATAAAGCAGAAGCAATACTGTAAAAAATTCAATAAAGGCTTTAAAAATTTGTCTGTTGCTCTTTGAACTCGAATTAGTTGGTATGCCTTGATGTATTCTGGAGTTTTCCATTGCACTATAATAAACTATACCAAGTCAAACACTCATAATAAGGTACTGCTGTTTTCCAAATTTCTATGTCATTATATATTTCTCCTTTACTAGTAAGCCAGAACTACCGAAGCACTCTTTTCTCTTTGGGGGTACAAATGTTTCAGTAGGAAGAGATTCTGCTCATTTTCCACTATCCCCCCAAGTCTGCTGAGCCTCAACAAGAGTTGCCATTTGTGCTACAGCACCTCGCAATGGTGCTGGGGGTGGGTACAAGCTATCAGTGCCAATACACAGCCAGACAGTGCATAAAAGCGTCTAATGATACAATTTATCTGCTAGACTAAAATACATTTCATAGGATGGGAGAAAAAACTCTTTTCGTGCTGCCTTCTCAGTGCATTCTGCATTCAAACCTCCTAAAATGCTCTCTGGCAATGCCGTCCATATTGCAATGATGGATAACTGCTCTCCCACAGCGTTGCAAAGTGATTATTAATCTATAAGCATCTGCCTGCTGAGGTATTCCATGGTTTTAAAAAAGTTAGGAACCATTTCCACACCGTTGGAGCTATTACAATCTTCTCAGCGCCTTTAGTGTGGGACCCCCTGTCAGTTACCATATTTCTTTATTAATTTAAGATGACTGTCAAGACTGCTCAGCACCATATAGTCTAGTTCCAGAACCATGGCGGGGGAAAAAAAAAAAAAAACATGGCATGTCATGTTAGAAGAGAGACTGTTACTGGCTTCAGTAATGAGACAGATTGGTCGTCACCGTGTGGGATCTTCATGCTAACAAGTCTCAAAGGCCAGAATAATAGAAGCGTCATATAATATCACAGAAGGTCAGAGGAAAAAAGAACCTATGACATCACCAAAACCAGTTAATTTTGGGGGGGGGGAGGGAAACAGGAAAATTTGCCCTCTGATCTTAAAGATTATTGATAATAGAATCTGGCCAGTTTCCATGTATTCTGACTACTGATACATGGATGATTCCACTAAATTACACAAGAGCAGAATCTGACGAAGGAATGCTGAATGGGAACAGGATAAGAGCACTTGAGATCTTCCTGGAGTAGGTGTTGAGGTTCATTATAAGTTCCATGACTCCTCTCAGGCAAAACAGAATACAGGAAAATAAAAAATAATGCCAGGAGGTGCTATGACCAACCAAAGGCAGAGACCTCTCTGCTCTGAGCCTAAGAAAGACAGGAGCAAAGATCTACCAAAACCCAAGAAGGCAAAGACTGAGTAGGACAGTCTTGATAATTGTTACCTCTAAGCTGGGGGAACAGAAGTCAACTTTAAACAGACTGAAGGAAAAGTAAGTTATGAGAAGGCATATGGTTGTAAAGTTGGTTACTCTTCTTTATTGCTGATGCCCATTTAAGGAAAATCATGAGTGTGAAACATTGGGTTGGCCATAAAAATTTACTTGGGTTTTTCTGTAAGATGGTATGGAGTATGGTCTGTAAGGTGTTTTATAACATCTGATGGAAAAACCCAAATGAACTTTTTGACCAACCCAATATAAAAGCAAAGTAAAAGAATCTAGAGGAAAGAGAACTGATTTAGGGGAAAACCTGTTGAGAAAAAAAAAAAAAAAAAAAACAAGTAAGACAAATATCTATATTTCCAGAGAGATGAGAAGAAATTGCCTCCATTGAACAAAAATATAAAACTGTAAAGACGGAACATTCACAGAACAGAAAAGAGCTCTTGGATATGAAAAATATATGATTGCAGAAATAGATGTGAGAGAAAGACCTCCTAGAAAGCAAAGCACAAAGGTCAAAACATATAAAATGGGTGAAAATACAGAAGAATATTGAAAAAAACACTAGAAGTTCAACATCCAAATATTAGGAGTTCCAGAAAGAGACTGATGCAGGACAGGAATTCATAAAAAAAAAAATAAATAAATCAGGAATATTTCCAGAACTGAGGGCATGACTTTCCAGACTGGATGACCTGCCAAGAGAAAGAAAGACAAGGGTATAATGGGTTGAATGATGGCCACCTGCATGATGGTTCCTGCCAGAACCTGTGAATGCACCTTTATTTGAATAAAGAGTCTTCGTAGACATAATTAACTTAAAGCTATTGAGATGAGGCCATCCTCCTATGAGAAAGGCAGAGGCAGATTTGGCTGAGACACCAAGGACATGGCCAGGTGTAGAGGGCAGTAGACTGGAGTTGCATGATAATCGAGGCAAAGCACACCTGCAGTCCCCAGAAGCTACAAGAGGCAAGGGAGGATGGTCCTGGACCTGTGGGGGTAGCACCACCATGCCAAGACCTTGACTTGGGACGCCTGACCTCCAGAACTGTACAGGAATAGATTTCCCTTGTTTTCAATCACTATGTTTATGATGAATTTTTATAGTAACCCTAGGACACAAATAAGAAGAGATGCAGCAAACGGTAGCTCCAACACAGAAAAGAGGCAAAGAGGATCATTAGGATGGAAGTGAAGGGGGATCCCAGGAAGATAACTGTGCTATCAGTCGAGAATGGCTCTGGAAGAAGCTTCTTCCAGAAGACGATGATAACTGAAGACTTCTTGGTGTTAATGATATCAAGTAGTCCAAAAAGTCTGTTCAGGTTTTCCTGTAAACCCAAGCAAACTTTTTGGCCAACTCAATATTTTAAAAGGATATTTGGACAATTGGCATATAGTATGGGTTGAGTTAGTGGCCAGTACAGACATCATTAAGCAAATGAAAGTTTGAAATGGAAAGATAAGTAAGAATTACTAGGTCACAATAGGGTAGATAAATAATACCTATCTAATCAAAATTGTAATCTAGCTACATGTTGGGAGGGTTAAAAATGAAAGTAAGTGTAGCTTTGTGAGCGTGGCTGTCTGTATGCATGGGAGGCTGAGTGTGACGGGACAAAGGTAGAGGACGAGCCAAATGCCAAATCCTTATCTTCCATAAAATTAAATCCTGAAAACTGAAAAATGAATAAATAGCAATGCAGGCATGTTAATTCATGATATGACAGTAAATGTCAAAATACTAACAATCATCTAAACAATTGAAAGCAGTTACCTTTGAGGAATAGCAATACTTATGGTAATAATTTAGTAAAAGATCTAGTATTTAATATAATAAATTTAACTAAAATTAAATAATGTTAATATTACTCATATAGGACTTCCATTTCAGATATTGTTTTAGGTGCTGTACTCACTTTTTCCTTCAGCATAATCTTGTGGGGCTGCTGCTGCTGCTTGCTAAGTCGCTTCAGTCGTATCTGACTCTGTTCAACCCCATAGATGGCAGCCCACAAGGCTCCTCTGTCCACAGGATTCTCCAGGCAAGAACTCTGGAGTGGGTTGCCATTTCTTTCTCCCAATCTTGTGGTGAGTGTACTATTTATTCCCATTATACTGATAAGGTCATTGAGGCTACACAGTTACACAATAGTATCAGAGGCAAATTGAGAACCTAAGTTGAGTCAGATTTGGAAGCAGAGTTCCTGATTTAACCTCAACATTTCTTATAAAAGAAAATGTGGGAGGGGTGCAGGGCATACTTTTTGCCAAACCTTGTACAACTAAAAGAGTTTGAAAATTATGTATAAACTTAATGTTGATTTTAAAACTTAACCACTATTTCCCCTAAAGTCAGGAATAAGACAAGGGTGCCTACGTTCACCACTACTATTCAACACAGTTTTGGAAGTTTTGGCCACAGCAATCAGAGCAGAAAAAGAAATAAAAGGAATCCAAATTGGAAAAGAAGAAGTAAAACTCTCACTGTTTGCAGATGACATGATCCTCTACATAGAAAACCCTAAAGACTCGACCGGAAAATTACTAGAGCTAATCAATGAATATAGTAAAGTTGCAGGATATAAAATCAACACACAGAAGTCCCTTGCATTCCTATACACTAAGAATGAGAAAATAGAAAGAGAAATTAAGGAAACAATCCCATTCACCATTGCAATGAAAAGAATAAAATACTTAGGAATATATCTACCTAAAGAAACTAAAGACCTAAATATAGAAAACCATAAAATACTGTTGAAAGAAATCAGAGGACACTAATAGATGGAGAAATATACCATGTTCATGGATTGGAAGAATAAATATACTGAAAATGAATATATCACCCAAAGCAATCTATAGATTCAATGCAATCCCTATCAAGCTACCAATGGTATTTTTCACAGAGCTAGAACAAATAATTTCACAATTTATATGGAAATACAAAAAACCTCGAATAGCCAAAGCAATCTTGAGAAAGAAGAATGGAACTGGAGGAATCAACCTGCCTGACTTCAGGCTCTACTACAAAGCCACAGTCATCAAGACAGTACGATACTGGCACAAAGACAGAAATATAGATCAATGGAACAAAATAGAAAGCCCAGAGATAAACCCACACATCTATGGACACCTTATCTTTGACAAAGGAGGCAAGGATATACAATGGAGAAAAGACAATCTCTTTAACAAGTTGTGCTGGGAAAACTGGTCAACCACTTGTAAAAGAATGAAACTGGAACACTTTCTAACACCATACACAAAAATAAACTTAAAATGGATTAACAATCTAAACATAAAGCCAGAAACTGTAAAACTCCTAGAGGAGAACATAGGCAAAACACTCTCTGACATATATCACAGCAGGATCCTCCATGACCCACCTCCCAGAATATTGGAAATATAAGCAAAAATAAACAAATGGGATCTAATTAAAATTAAAAGCTTCTGCACAACAAAAGAAACTATAAGCAAGGTGAAAAGACAGCCTTCAGAATGGGAGAAAATAATAGCAAATGAAGCAACTGACAAACAACTGATCTCAAAAATATACAAGCAACTCCTGAAGCTCAATTCCAGAAAAATAAATGACCCAATCAAAAAATGGGCCAAAGAACTAAATAGACATTTCTCCAAAGAAGACATACAGATGGCTAACAAACACATGAAAAGATGCTCAATATCACTCATTATCAGAGAAATGCAAATCAAAACCACAATGAGGTACCATTTCACGCCAGTCAGAATGGCTGAGATCCAAAAGTCTACAAGCAATAAATGCTGGAGAGGATGTGGAGAAAAGGGAACCCTCTTACACTGTTGGTGGGAATGCAAACTAGTACAGCCACTCTGGAGAACAGTGTGGAGATTCCTTAAAAAAACTGGAAATAGAACTGCCTTATGATCCAGCAATCCCACTGCTGGGCATACACACTGAGGAAACCAGAATTGAAAGAGACACTTGTACCCCAATGTTCATCACAGCACTGTTTATAATAGCCAGGACATGGAAGCAACCTAGATGTCCATCAGCAGATGAATGGATAAGAAAGCTGTGGTACATATACACAATGGAGTATTACTCAGCCATTAAAAAGAATACATTTGAATCAGTTCTAATGAGGTGTTTGAAACTGGAGCCGATTATACAGAGTGAAGTAAGCCAGAAAGAAAAACACCAATATAGTATACTAATGCATATATATGGAATTTAGAAAGATGGTAATGATAATCCTGTATGCGAGACAGCAAAAGAGACACACATGTATAGAACAGTCTTATGGACTCTATGGGAGAGGGAGGCGGGAGGATGATTTGGGAGAATGGCATTGAAACATGTATAATATCATATAAGAAACAAATCGCCAGTCCAGGTTTGATGCAGGATACAGGATGCTTGGATCCGGTGCACTGGGATAACCCAGAGGGAATGGTATGGGGAGGGAGGTGGGAGGGGGATTCAGGATTGGGAACACGTGTACACCCGTGGCGGATTCATGTTGATGTATGGCAAAACCAATACAATATTGTAAAGTAATTAGCTCTAATTAAAATAGATAAATTAAAAAAAATATATATATATAAAATGAATAAAAACATAACCACTAGTGATAGTCAGAAGCTGAAAGCCATGGCTCTGACATTTTGGGGGGTTTACTTTGCTTCGGAATCAGAGTTAGTCTGGGGTAGAGATGCGTAGGAATATAGTCATAGCAGGGATAGAAGTTTCCCTGTTCAGGTAAAAAGTTGTTCTAAACCACTCATGGTAGCACCAGGCATCAAGTGATATAAGCTGGAAAACAGTGTCCCAGGCATAAGGGGGTCAAATGTGTGGACACCCAAAGAAGGGGAAACTTGGGAAATTCTTGAGAAAACAGCCTTGGGAACACAGTCTTGCCCTAGTGCATCAGACTGGCACACATCTTAGAGTATGTGCATTTTTGTGTCAAGACTTCATTCTCATAGATTGAACCAACACCTGTGCAAGCCTAAGAAACTTTAAGAATTTGAAGAAATTAATTTGCATGAAAATGAAGCAAAATATTTAAACCTCAATAAGTGTGTTTGCTTTCTTTAGCTGTGTCTGAGCTTGCTCATGAAAATTATCTCCATTCTACATGAAATGAGTAGATGAGATATTCAAGGACACACTCATTAAAGGTAATAGATTTTTAATTTAGCCTCTACCATGATACATTGTGATAGAAAATTTTGAAAGAGGAATAAATTGCTCCTAGCAATTTTAAAGCGATTTTCTTAAAATATTTGACCTATTAAAAATAAGTGTATGAAAATGATGTCTAGGTCTAGAAACAAGATTTTGAAAAAAAAAAATGTGCTTTGGGGTATATCCACGTCCTGAATACTACAGTGAATTGGCTAATTTGGTTGACAATGCAGAAAGCCAAATAAAATTATTTCAGCTTCAGAAATGACAGAGCCTTTAGATTTATGGCTGCCAAAGGGTAAATTCAGCAAGGACATTCATGAGACCTCCTTGTATTTCTAATAATTGGCATAGTTAATACTTTATGAGTGTTTATCAGGAACAAGGCACTGTTCTAATTGCTCTACAAATATATTAATGACTTTCTTTCTCACAACAAGCTCATCATACTGGTGCTATTATCTTCAATGTTTTATAGAAAATGGCAGGAAGAGATCCATCAGGACTATCAACATTTGGGGACAGCTCTAGAGCCCAGGCTCTGCAACACTGCATATTGAGGAATCAGTTTGCTTACTGACACAAGAGCTTGAACTTCATAAGATCTTCCCTGAAGAAAATGTGTCAAGAGATGAAGTGATGTGTGCTGGTCATTTACAGCTATATTCCTTGTCTCAGTTTAATAACCTTAAGAAACACAAGAAGAATCTTCATTTTAAGCAAATGAATTAGAATAGGTGGATAATTGAAGCAGTCATATGTTTATCTCTATTTAATAAATTAGAAATGCTTGCTTTTATTCTGGAATATTAGGCTGATACCATCTTGAATGAGGGCCGCAGAACAGATAGACGAAGTCCCTTAGATTTAGGCTAATCTGGGGCTTCCCTCGTGGCTCAGACCGTAAAGAATCTGCCTGCAATGTGGGAAACCCGGGTTCAACCCCTGGGTTGGGAAGATCCCCTGGAGAAGGAAATGGCAACCCACTCCAGTATTCTTGCCTGGAAAATGCCAAGGACAGAGGAGGCTGGCAGGCTACAAGCTGTGGGTCACAAAGAATCAGACACGACTGAGCAACTAACACTGGAATCTGGGTCCAAATCTAAGTTTGCATACTCACTGCCTATATGACTTTGGAAAAAATTCTTTTTTTTAGGGGGAAAATTTTTGACTGCACTGAGTCTTAGGGTTATTAACACATGTGACTATGTTGTGAAGAGAATCATATGGAATATGTAGCATAGACCTAGGGCTCCATTTATGTTAGCATTCTTTATGATTGATGGACTCTATTATGAGCATAGGATTTGGTACCAATTAAGAAATAACTCAGATCTGAGAACAAAAACAGTTTATGAAATAGTTTCCTTTAGTATGGTGAAAGCAGAGCTCAGAACCCAAGACAGAGAGAAAGTGGTCTTCAGAGATTCACTTTAGATTGGGAGGTCTTCATTTTCTCTATTGATCTTTTTTTAAGCTATGTTGATACAGAAAATATAAAATTTAACAGGAAAATTTGCCTGCATTTGTACTCAAACTGCACTTGAATGGATTAGCTAACAACCATAATTTTGGAATTAGTGTGTGAAGAAGAGAGCACCACTTGAAATAAAATTCAGAATGATGGTGGTGGGGGGTGCGTTGGAGAGAGAAAACAAGGAGGCAGGCAGACAGGAGCACAGTGAAGATTTACAGATGGCTTAGTAGATTTCATTGTTCAGGGACATTCCCCAAATCATATCTAAATAAACTACAAGCTGTAGTAGAAATTTCAAGTTAAGACCAAGGGACAGGGGAGTCCCTGGTGGCCCAGTGGTTAGGACTCCATGCTTCTGCTGCAGGGGGCACAGATTCCATCCCCAGTCCCTGGTCAAGGAACTAAGATCTCCACTAGCCACACAGTACAAGGAAACAAACAAACAAACAAACAAACAAAACAAAACTCCAAGGGACAAGGAATAAAATGATCACAGGGTGCTTAGATTCTCCAAATTGATGAAATGGCTTTTTGGTGGTAGATGACTTTCCTAACACAAGCGGTAAAAGAAAAGCTTTCCAGAGAAATATGGGTTGAGTAGGCAGATGAAATCCATCCTCTTAAGCAAAGATAATCTATATATGCTTTAGCATTTAGAAGGTAGAATCACTGGACCTTTACAGGGAGTCTGATATTGTGCTAAGCATCACACACATTTGCATACATGTTGCTTAATTTTCATCAACAGCCCTGTGAGGTAGTTACTATGATACCCGCCATTTTCAAAGGGAGAAACTGAGGAACAGAAGTCAGCTAGCTTTCCTGAAGATAATGCCTAGTGTTAGCAATCTCAAACCAGGGCCAACAAGCTTCCTTCCCACACCAACAAGCCATACCTCAACTGCCTGTGCATGACCTGCATTTTCTAGCACAATGCTTTCCTTGCATGTAGTATGTGTTTGGTAAAAACTGAATATTCCTCCTACAATTAAAGACGTTGAAGGTTTCTGTGAGACTGTACCCATGAGAGTATTAGCTTCTTAAGTCATGATTAACCAAAAATCCCTCAGCAGGGATTAATTTATCAGATTAGCCTAGCAGAAAACATGGGTCTGAGGATTCAGGACAAAGGAAAAGGCATATTGAATCTAAGAGAGGAAGAAAGATAATGTTCATAGTATAAGACGCTTCCTGCTGGGGCTCAATAATGGGATACTGGGAACCTCTGCCATCCAATCGAGAAGATGGTAATGTGAATGGGCAAAAAAGATGCTAACCCTCCCCCATCCTTCATATTACTACAGGGTGACTCTGTCCATGGCTACAGGGCCACACATCTAACCATATCGGAATCCAACTCCTTCTCAAGATTTGGGAGGCTCCAACATCAAGTCAGTTCCTTTTCAGAAAATGACAATTTAAGGTGCATTAAAAGAAGCAGCATCAGCCATGAAGAGGCATCAGCCACCAGTACTATCTGGTGGAATATGCTGACTCATCGCAAGAGGAGCCTGGCAGGCAACAGTCCACGGGGTTGCAAAGGCTCGGACACGACTGGGCGACTGACACACGTCATAAGACAGGAGGAATCCAAACTGCAGGGGGCACCAAAGAAGGAAGATCCTAGCGTCACAAATGCCTGATCTACCAAGCTCTGAGGCCACGATGCTGGTAATTCTTTCCACGGCTTCATGTTATGAAGCCTGCCGTGGGAATGGTTGGCTCATAAGTCCACCATTTTTCTCATACTTGTTAAAATCAGGCTTTTATCACATACAGTGAAAAGACAGAAGCAAAAGTTCATCCTATCATACTTTTAGTTTGTTCTCTACTATCTTCCCCAAGGCACTCATACGTGACATTTACATGATTCTCATGCTTAGGTTGTAAGTTCTATGTAGCCCATCTTACCACCAGAACTTAACTCTTACTTGAGTGGGAAATAAAATTCTACTGTGAGGTTTTTTTGCATGAAGCAGTTAACCTACATTGGATTTTAGGGGAGGTGGCTTATCCAAAGTCACCCAGCCAATTACAAGCAGACCCAGAACTAGGATGAAATCTTGCTCATTTAATGCCATCTCCCCAAGACACTACATCATCTCTAACACATGTGTAAAGGTCAAAGGGTGTAATTAAATTTTTATCCCCACCTAAATGAATGCTTTTGACTAAGCCAGCATGCTTAAAAGGCAATGGTATTACATGACAGATTATACAAATGAGAGGCTCACCCTATCTGTGCAACATTAAATGAGTAAAGGAAAAACCACTGCCTTTGGCTCAGAGAGCACTTCACATCAGCTTAATTAAACATCAACAGGAAGACACACAAATGTGCATGCACACACGCACGCATGCACACACACACACACACACTCCCACTAAAACAATCGCGAGTCTCAATCTCAGGTTCATTATGCAGACAAACCAGATGATTTGAAATAAAACTTCAAATGGTTCCTGTCAGAAAGGAAAGAAAAAGAACAAAAGGGAAAAGAGACAACGTATCTACATTTATGGAATATAAACTATGGTTGAAGCTCTCAGGTGCCGAAGCTACAAGCATCTCATTTTTAGCCTTGAAACTTACAGAGGACGATTTTTATTTTCACTGAGCTCGTGCTGTAGGTAAGAAAGCTGACTTTGGTGAGAAGGCTGGCTTGTATGTATCTCTAGAGCTTTCCTTCAGTTTGGTTATTTAAGGATTCAGATGTTTCAAGATAGTATCAAAGTTCTTTCCAAAGCGTGCATGCAATTGTTATCTGGAAGAGAACTAATTTTGCTAAAATTATGTCCAATAATTTTCGTTAAAATATGGATGATCATAGAAAGTAGAGTAGGGTGGGAATGGGACTGATGGGGTTAGAACCCTGATAGAAATTAAGATTCAAGCTCTAATAGTTGCAAGTAATCTGTCTGTCTGAGGCTTCCCTGGTGGCTCAGTGGTAGAAACAATCTGCTAGCCAATGCTGCAGATACTGGTTCGATCCCTGGGTCAAGAAGATACCTGGAGAAGGAAAAGGCAACCCACCCCAATATTCTTGCATGGAAAATCCTATGGCCAGAGGAGCCTGGTGAGTTACAGTCCATGGGGTCACAAAAGAGTCAGACATGACTTAGCGACTAAACAAAAATCTGTCTGCTAGACAGAAAGACACTGGGGAAATTTAGAATTATTACCTTTAATTAATATATGTCCTTTGTTCTACAAACCTTTCCTTAATTCTAAGCCCCTCTTTTACCCACACTCTCTTCTATAGTCTCCTTACCACATAGCTTAGACAGCCCAAGAATCTCTCCTAATGGCTTAAATGGAACAACCCTTCCTTTCTTGGGTGGCAGGTAGAAAGAAGAGGGTGATAAGAACTCCTTCTATTTTCAGGAAAATGGAACCTCATTCCATCTCTACCTCCACCCCCACAGGGGAAAAAAAAGGAAAAAAACACTTGGCTCACACCTTCCTGTTTCACCAACCCAATTTTTTCCTGTTTCAAGCACAAAAGTAATTACGGGCCTAGCTATAAATATCGAGTCTTTTACCTTGACAGAAAGCGGGAATGATACAAGGGTTTAATGGTATTATTTATTATCCACCTTGCACACATTATTTCCTGCCAGTGTTGGAGCTTTGTGTTCATTTTCTTGCAAATGGTTATTTTCATATTAGCTTTACCCTGATGCTTTACTACTGAATTTGAATGTGTCTAGAACGCATTCTATTTTCCATCTGGAAGTCAGTAGAAAGGCCTTAAAACATCCCCATAAAATTGCCTAAGTATTATCTATCTCTAGATACGGAGAAAGTAAACTGCAGGTAGATCAAGCATTTCCTGGGTTGCCAGCCAGACTGCCTGTGATTAGACATCAGCTTCTGTACACGTTACTATGGGGGTGGGGAGCTGGCAGCAGCACGTTTAAAGCTGAGTTCCGTTCTCTCAGAACTTCTCTATATGTTCTTATTCAACTTAGAGACAGCCTAAAGAAGAGTATCAATAGCAGAGGCATAATTTATTAAAACTGAAGCTCCAGTACTTTGCCCATGCGACACAAAGAGCCCATTCATTGGAAAAGACCCTACTCATTGGAAAAGACCCTGATGCTGGGAAGGCTTGAGGGCAGGAGGAGAAGGGGACGACAGAGGATGAGGTGGCTGGATGGCATCACCCACTCAACGGACATGAGTCTGAACAAGCTCCAGGAGATGGTGAAGGATGGTCAAGCCTGGCGTGCTGCAGTCCATGGGGTCGCAAAGAGTCAGACACGACTGAGTGACTGAACAACAACCACAAACTTTAGTGAACACCGGTTCAGGAAATGAGAAGAATATTAAAGACCAAATGGTGAAGCCCATTAAGCAACAGAATTAAGAAAACCAGTCTGGAGACCCCACTCCATTGTCCTCCAGAACCTAATTTGAAAGTCATTGCCTGGGCTCTCTGAGCCTAGAGAGCATGGAAGGGAAGAACCAGCTGGAGGTGGAGAGATCTGAGTTGTTTCCTGGGTCTGTCTTGAGCAAGCTGCGGGGTCACGGACAATTGAGTTCACTTCTCTGGGCCTCCACTTCCTGACCTATGAAATCCTGCAACTCTACGCAGCTCCAGTGAGTTTAGTGGGTGATGGAAGGGTTTGCTTTTGTCACCAAGACTGAAGCCAAGGTCAAGAGACCCTGGGGCCTGACATTTAAATTCATTACTATATCAAACTAGACTTCTTAAACTGATGTGTCCAACAGGCTTGAAATCGGCAGACAAGGAGAAGGCACAGAGGATGCCTGAAAGGTTGGTTCGTTTGGAGTCCTGGACATTTTTCCTGCATTCTTCTCAATCTCCTGTCCTCTTGACCACAGTGTCCACCTTCTTCTTCTTTTACCCCCTTATCTCTCTACACCAGTATGGTAATGTTGTATGGATTGCTTATTATTTTTCTCTGATAAGCCTATTAGAATTTAAGGACAAAAGGTTGAAGAGATTTTCTTCTGCTTAAGTTGTTCCCATAAAGGGTTCAACAGGATTAAGCCTAAAGCACCTTGGAGACAGCAAAGTTTTTAGCAAGACTATATCCACTGATTTAAAACAAAATGTGGCCTGTCAGCTGAATTCAGGCTCTTTGCTAGACCTGAGAAGTACATCAGAAGAAAGTGGATGGTGCTTTGGTGCACCCTCCTCGCTCACTATTTCAAAGTTAATTTATAGGAGGAATTGAGTCTCTGGCCAGAAAGACTCCACTGAGAAAGTAAATAGAGGCCCTGTAGGAAGATAAGCGACTTCAAGTTAAACATGCAGGAAGGTGATGTAGTATGAGAAATGCCAACTGATCTGTTAAACAAAACAGACTCACAGACTTAGAAAACTTATGGGGGGAAAGGTGGGGGGCAGGTAAATTAGGAGGCTTGGATTAACATATACACAGAACTGTATATAAAACAGAATGAACAAGGACCTACTGTATAGCACAAGAACTCTACTCAGTACTTAGTAATAACCTACGTGGGAGAAGAATCTGAATTAGATATGATGTGTGTGTGTGTATATATATATATAAAACTTAAAAACTCTGCCATACACGTGAAACTAACACAACACTGTAAATTAATTATACTTATATATAAAATAAAAATTATTAAAAAACAAAATGAAAGTCCAGGCTGCCCCAGTCTTCCTCTAAAAGGTGAGGTGAGAGCCAGAAATGAAGGGCTGGGGACTTCTGACAACCATAATCCTGGCAGCAAGGCTGGAGCCCACATATTCCAGAAGTCCGGAAGCATCCTTTCCACTGAACCACGAGCCCCTAAGCTCAAAGCAGAAATCAGCTTCTAAAACAGGACCATCTAGGGAACTGGATTGCCAACACTGGGCGACTTTGAAAACAACTTGATTTTTTCCAAAACTTTGTTTGCTCATTAGTAATAGACTTGCCGAAAGAAACATTTCCAAATTATGGCTTTAGGTTTTGAGGCATAAGCTTTCCTAAAGTGGACAGGCGTGGCTGGCATCACTGTGAAAGGCAGGGTCCAGGCGAGGGGGCAAGGGTTAGAGGTGAACAACTTATCCCGTCAAGAGGGCTTTGTTGTTTTCCTCCTCTGTACCAGTTTCTAGCCCAGCATCCTCCACCCCTTGACTGCCTCCTTCCTATGTTTGTCAAATACTGTCCCGAATTAAAAGTGCTACAACACTGTGTGAAGATGAGCTGCAAGCCTGAACCTGGGCCAAAAACACTGAGGTCACTCTCATGATGGTTACTGTCAGCTTACCCAGAAGAACTTTCTTCTCCCTTCAAGAATAAAGACAGTGATTCATGAAAATGACACACTCATTTGGCAGCAGGATAAGAGCATGTGAAGCCAAAAGTAGATTTCAGTGCTGGGCTTCGAATTTCCCTCTGCCAGTGCATCCACCAAACTCAGTCCCCCGAATCAGCAACACTGAAAACTGAATTCCACACGTCTCTAGGGATACAACGTGTGAGGGAAGGCCACAGATAACTGGAACATCCCCAGAGGCTCTTCAACACATGCTATTATATGGTGGTTATTTTAGCAGGCAAGCACAGAAAACGTGTATTGTCAATTACGCCTTCCCTCCCATCCCTAAGTGATACTATGAACAAAGAGCTAAAACTTGAGTCCTTGGAGGCTGTGTTGCGGGCTATCACATACACAGTCACACTATAGTTTTGGATGAGTTCCCCAACCATCTGTATTCCTCTAGATCCCAAACAAAAAGATGACCCTATTAGCTATGCCTGAAATGTTAACTTTTCAAATTTTTTCATTTTACTGGAGTACAGTTGATTTACAATGATGTGTTAGTTTCGGCTATACAGCAAAGTGGTTCAGTTACACAAATAAATATATTTATTCTTGTGTAGATTCTTTTCTCTTGTAGTAGAGTTCCCTGTGCTAATCAGCGTGTCCTTGGTTATCTATCTATAGTAGAGTCTGCATGTTCATCCCAAGCACCTGATTTATCCCTCAACCCAGATTTACCCTTTGATAACCATATTTCTTTTCCATATCGGTAAGTCTGTTTCTGCTTTGTAAATAATTTCATTTGCATCATTTTTAAAGTTAGATTCCACATGTGAGTGATATCATATGATATTCGTCTTTACCTTACTTACTTTACCTAGCATGATAATCTCTAGGTCCATCCAAGTTGCTACAAATGGCATTATTTCATTCCTTTTTATGGCTAAGCAATATTCTGTCACACATACATAGCACATCTTCTTGAAAATAGTAGGTGGGCACTAGGTTGCTTCCATGTCTTGCCTATTGTAAATAGCACTGCCACAAACACAGGGGCAAGTATCTTTTCAGATTATGGTTTTCTCTGGATATATGCCCAGGAGTGGGATTGCTAGGTCATATGGTGGTTCTAGTTTTAATTTGTTAAGGAACCTCCATACTGTTCTCCATAGTGACTGTACCACTTTACATTCCTTCTAACAATGTAGGAGGATTTCCTTTTCCCCATACTCTCTCCAACATTTATTGTTTGTTGACTTTTTGATGATGGCCATTTGGACTGGTGTGAGGTGATACCTCACGACAGCTAAATGCTTTCTGTTACTTTGGCTTAAGGCCCTCTTTAGTCCTTTACAACATAAATCTGTTTACAGAGAAATATAATATATTAAGTTCTAGACCATTGTGTGCCTTTTAGAAGCAAATCAGACCTTATTCATTTAATGCTCCCTAGAGGCCAGCACAAAGTAGGTATGCAGTAAGTGATGGTAAAATAAATAGAAAGGGTAAGTCTACACCATTACCCAGTTCAACAAATTTGCTTGGTCAGCCAAGCAGATCACTGAAAGGAAAGGAATTAAGAGGAATGAGTCATAGGATTAAAGAGGAGTGGGAATGGCACCCCTAGAGGAGAGGTCAGGTAGGTGCAGTTAGTGGGCCTGAACAGAGGAGAGGCTGGGATGGCCTGGAGACCCCAGTTCCCTGCTTGTGTGTACGCGTGCATGCTCAGAAGCTTCAGTCTTGTCTAACTCTTAGTGACCCTGTGGAGTGTAGCCCACCAGGGTCCTCTGTCCACGGGATTTCCCAGGCAAAACGAGTAGAGTAGCTTGTCATTTCCTTCTCCAGGGCATCTTCCAGACCCAGGGATGGAACCCCCGTTTCCTGTACTGGCAGGCAGGTTCTTTACCACTGAGCCGCAGGGGAAGCCCGCTGAAAGTGAAAGTGTCAGTTTCTCAGTTGTGTCAGACTCTGCGACCTCAAGGATTATAGCTCGCCAGGCTCTTCTGCCCATGGGATTCTCTAGGCAAGAATACTGGAGTGGGTTGCCATTTCCTTCTCCAGGGGATCTTCCCAACCCAGGAGTCGCACCCTGGTCTCCCGCACTGCAGGCAGACTCTTTACTATCTGAGCCACCAGGGCCGAGCCGGGAAGCCCCCTAGGACAGGGGAACGGCACAGCAGGGAGTTCTGTGGATGAGGGTAAAAACAATTTCCTGGTATACCTCTGTTTACCACAGGATAAAAGACATCCTGTAAAGCAGGGGTCCCTAACCTTAGGGGTCTAAAGCCTGACGATCTGAGGTGGAGCTGACGTAATAATAATAGAAATAGAGTACACAATAAATGTTATGCATTTGAGTCATCTGGAAACCATCACCCCATCCCTTCCCCCAGTCCATGGGAAAAAAGTCTTCCATGAAACTGGTCCCTGGTGCCAAAAAGGTTGGAGAAGGCTGCTATAAAGAACTATCACACCTTGCTCAAAGGCATCTTCTTTTACAAAATTTCTTCCAGACATAGCATGAATCAGGCAATTGTGTGGCTGACAACGTAGTTTAAAACAAAAAAACAAAAACAAACTTTGGGATATCTATGCAACCTTCTTCTGGTCCAGCAGTTCCGTGCGATGGGGCAACCTCCAGCAGGTCTTCAGGAGGTCCTGCCCTTCCTCTCTGCTGCCTCAGGAAGCCATGAGGCCATTCTTCTGCAATGAAAACTGACTTCATTATCGCAGATTTCTTTTCATTTCTCTGCCTTTCATGTAAGACAGAGCTGCAAACATTTCCATATGAGGGAAACAATAATGAAAATTCAAGGTTCAGCAAGGTCATGCAAAGTATTCCAAAACTTTTGAGAATACCAATTTTTCATGAGTCCTTTCCGTGTTATTAAACAACAACAAAAAAAAGCCTTTGGAGGGCTCATTTGATTGCAGGGCTTAGAAACACCTATGAGAAGAACCTGTCTTATTGGTCATCATTCTGATAAATATTTACTGTGGGTTTCCTTCCATTTAGCTCCATCCAATTCCTTCCTCTTGCAAGACATTGAGTTTAGAAATAGGTTTATACCATAATCCTGAGCCAGGGGCGGCTGAAGAATAATTTCTGTTGTTTTTGTCTGGATTTGCCTAGGTCAATAGAATGCAGTCTTTCACAGATGATTTGTTGAATCTAATCATGATTGATCCTGAAGCATAAATGATAACCCTCAATAACAACAAATGCTGATGAAAAAAGGGCAACACATTCTCTTTTACACGGCAAAGAAGAAAGCCATCAGCGAAGGGAGTTGACATTCTATTTTCAGGGTGAGAAGACAGTAGAACCCACATAACCCGTTGCTTGAGAAAAAGACTGAGGATCGCCTCCTCACCAAGAGGTCAGTGTTGAGGGTGAGATTCTTCTTTTTAAGTGTCTTACGGCAGAGCCTGCCTATTGGTTACTGTAAATGGACAGTTCTTTAACTTTTATTGTGTTTGTGACACAAAATTAGATTTGAAGGTTAGAGCCCTGCCCTTCAGGAGATCAACATTTAATTCTAGAGACAATGAGTGTGATAAAAGGATCAACAGCCAATTCGTAGCTTTATACTGTTTTAAAGCTGTCAGGGAATATGATATTTTGTCTCCCACTGGAGAGTGCTTACGTTTGTGTGGAGATTTAGCCAACATAGAGGGACACTTGTATGGGAAGTTGCCGGGCTTCCTGATTTAATCATTTGGAAGTCTCCCACTTGCTTGGAAATCCCTCCAACAAAATCTCTTCTATCCTGGAATTTGGAATTCCCCTCCTTCTTCTCTGTAGGTGTTACTCCAACATGACTGTCTTGGTCAATCCCAAGATATATTGACTCAATTAAAAGATGCAGAGCCCTTCTTTGATGTTACCAGAGATTTGACAGTCAGAAAAATCTAGACTGTTAGACTGAAAGTTAGGTTTGTCAGGGACATTCAAAGCCTTGTAGGAAAAATACTCACAATTTATATTTCTTCTTTAAATTCTTTAGAACCCAATGCCTGCAGAAGGGGAGCTTGTGGTTTAGTTGCTAAGTCATGTCCAGCTCTTGCAACCTCATGGACTGTAGCCCGCCAGGTTCCTCTGTCCATGGGATTCTCCAGGCAAGAATAGTGCAGTGGGTCATCATCTCCTTCTCCAGTGGATCTTCCCTGACCCAGGAACCTAACCCAGGTCTCCTGCATTGCAGGAAGATTCTTTACTGACTGAGCCATGAGGGAAGGGGAGGCTACTTGCAATCTAACTGGATATCTATTTCTATTCCCATTTCCATAAGCCCACAACAGGCTACAATTCAGGGGTCCCCAACCTCCGGGCTATGGACTGGCCCCTCCTGTCAGATCAGTGGTGGAATTAGATTAGAAATAAAGTGTACAACAAATATAATGTGTCTGAATCATCCCCGAACCATCCCCTCCCAGGTCTTCTGAAAAACTGTCTTCCATAAAACTGGTGCCTGATACCAAAAAGACTAGAGACCTCTGGACATATATCAGAGCAAGGCAATGGTGGGAGGAGGATCAAGTCTATTCCTAAAGTGCCACAAATCATCAAATCCTAGGCTCTATTTGCTTCTGATGGACAATTTTTAAAATTCGGCCAGTATTTACGGGGTACTCCATCTTTTTCTGTTTCTTCACAATCAAATACACATCTGAGCAACTGTGACCAAAGGAGTCCCTTTCCTTTCTGTCCAGAGCACAGGATCAGGCACATCTGTGACTCTCTGGGGCAATCTGTTCAAAGAATGTCTGTAAAAGTGATATGTGCCACTCCCAGGCCTTTCCCCCAAATTCTATGTGATCTCCATCTGTCCTTCACCCCGCATCTGCCAGCTGGAGGCAGGAGATCTGACGGAGATGTGAGGCTTCTGATATGCAGGGCCACAAGAAGAAGATGCCTGGGTCTCAGAATCACTCTGTGGAATAGACAGATACCCACAGCTTCCTATTCGGCTGTAATGTGAGCAACTGAAAACCTTTATTACATTGATTAAACTACTGAGGTTTTGTTTGTCACAGTAGTTAGCATGTCTTGGCTATCACGTGTCTAGTTAGCCGCTCAGTGGTTTCCAACACTTTTGCAAGCCCGTGGACTATAGCCCTCTGTCTATAGGCTCTGTCTATAGTCTGTCTACAGACTATAGGCTCCTCTGTCCATGGGATTCTCCAGGTAAGAACACTGGAGTGAGTTGCCGTGCCCTTCTCCAGAGGGTGATTACCACACCGACCTAAGTCAGATGAACATCCAATTAAAGCTAACATTTCATCATTTTTGTCAAACCTAATTTCTTCTGCAATTATCAAAGTTTATGAGACTTGTATATCTTACCATTGGTGTGAGTATCGACCTCCAGTTTCCCACTCATTCTTGTAAAATAAGCACGTCTTAATATTCACAGAATTGAATAAACATTTTTCCACATGCAAAGTTGCCTAAATCAAACTATTGGCTAACAGCAACATCACTAGGGATGGCTTTAATCTTTTTTTCAGTGATAAATACAAATCTAAAGTTAGCATACATTAGGTGTTTAATCTGTTGTCAGTTTATAAACAGCGTAGGTGGTCAAAAGTTAAGCATAAGAATGGGACTTCCCTGGCAGTCCAGCAGTTGAGACTTCATGCTTCCAGTTCAGGAAACTCAGGTTCAATCCCTGGAGGGGAACTAAGATTCCACATGCTGTGCTGTGTGGCCAAAAGTTTCACTGAAATGTGTATAATATCATATATGAAATGAGTTGCCAGTCCAGGTTCGATGCACGATACTGGATGCTTGGGGCTGGTGCACTGGGACGACCCAGAGTGATGGTACGGGGAGGGAAGAGGGAGGAGGGTTCAGGATGGGGAACACGTGTATACCTGTGGTGGATTCATGTTGATATATGGCAAAACCAATACAATATTCTAAGGTTAAAAAATAAAATGAAATAAAAAATAAAAGCACAGCTGACTCAAAATAAATAAATAAATAAAAAACAAGCAAAAAAAAGAACTATGCATAATAGACTACCTGTAGTGGCTGCAGGTCTGGTCTTCAAGAAAGGAGAGGAGCAGTTAAACAAACCTTTACCTTTTTAAGTTATATCTTTCAAAACAAATGTAAGTTTAATGTAGTGACATCTATGAGTTTTGAAATAGATGTGCAGTCTGCATTCATGGGACAATAAGACAACTGAAGGACATCATTGGCCCTCTGAGGGTTCACTCAGTCCAACTCTCCCAACTGTTTAAGTCCCTTGGCTTTTTACCACAGCAATCATTGTTTGCGGTAGTAATTTTGCATCTGTTTTATTAATGATAATGCTTATAATGCTAAATGTATTAACTATTAATAAGCCTTCAAATTGGCCATTAAGAAAACCACAGAAATTAATGAGAAACAAATGCTACCATTAACTTGGAAGTTTTGCTTGAAGGCATGGGATGAGGTTGGCCAATGAAATTGATTTCAGAACCTAGAAAGAATTAGCAATTAAATGCTTCCAATGAGTCTGGCAAAATTATCCCGTGAATCTCAAAGACTCACTTGAGATTTATTCCATCTTTATCCTCACCTCTGCTCCTCCTTGTCCTTCATTATATTCAGCCCTTTAGAGGAACAATTTTTATGGTCACTACATTACCTCAACTCCCCATATGAATTCTAAATCTGGGTGTAACATATTCCTGGGCTGTATTCTCTGTCTACCTTTTCTGTGGCTCGTATTTTTTCATCTTGTCATGATTTAATTGTTTCATACTTTATTTATAAGCCTGTCTCCTCCTCCACCAGATTGTGAGCTTCTCCACGAAAGAGAACTTGCCTCACTGATGTCTGTATCCACAGAGCCTGGCTTATAGTCGGGGTACAAAATCTCCATGCAATGAATGAGTGTAACCATGTTTCTTCATTGATTTGTGATAATTATCTATGTAAGTAAAATTTTCATCAAAGGAATAGAACTCATCGTCTAGAATCTTCTTTATAGGAACTGTTCTTGAAATACTCCAACAACAAGTAACCGAGGACATGGACTCCAGCTCAGGCTACCTGGGTCTGCAAGTCCGGCTCTGCTGTATACCACCTGTGTCATCTTGGGCAAGTTGATTCTAGTGTCTGAACCTCTGTTTTCTCATCTTCAAAATGAAGATGAGAGATGCCACAATAATGAAGGCAATTCACAGCACTTTTAACAAATGTATATAAAGTGCTTAGCTAAGTGTCTGATATACAGTAAGCATTCAGCAACTATGAGATACATTTCCTTTTTATTGTGGAAACTCAGAAGACTTCCTGCACAGTGTGTTCTAATTTGAAACCTCCAGAAGACTAAATGTAGTTTCATTTCAGCCTAAGTTATAAGGAAGAAATGTCATCAATGAATTTTGCAATTTAAGTAGAATTGCCAATATTGCAATTACAAGCAAGATAAATGCCATGATACCAATCAAGGCCAACAAATTTTTTGAAAGGTACAGAATGTGCATCCACGTACAAGAGGCTGAAATGGACTAGAACCAAGGATTCTGAAACTGCTTCCCTGAAGCATCTTCTCAACAAATATCCCCAAACATCTAAGAAACAGAATGGGTAGTGAAGACTTCATAAGGTTAAATGTTCTCTGAAGGTTTTCAAATTGCATTACAATTTTATGTGAATTTTTACTGTGTCCATTAAGAAGCCCTATTATTGGTATGTTAGATAAACCATGGACATGTTACTCAGTGTCTTCATGGCTTCCCGCTGCACACCCCTATTTCGGCATGAAATTGGGCTAGATGAAAGATCTTGAAAGCATGTTGCTCGACACAAGGCCTGGAGCTGGGAGGTAGGCTTGCAGTAAGTCATGCAGCTAGTTTCATGAAAGTTGTTTTTGTTGAGTTTAAGTATGAAACTACTTGACTATAAAATATGAAGAAAAGAAAATTCAATAACTATTTCTAGTAATGTAATTTATGAACAAGCATTGAATTCATTTTTATAAAAACCCAATTCGCCCCGAAAAGGCAAGCTGCTTTACCAATTATAAAATGCATCTAATCAGCTATTTCCCCTGTGCACACACAAGAATTAAGAAAAATACTGTCCTGCCCTAAACAGGGAAAGGCAGGAAAAACTCTATCAATTTAAGCCACACAGACTTCGAAAGCAAATGTATGGTTACCAAAGGGGAAACGTGGGGTGTCGGGGAGAGGAATAAATTAGGAGCTTGGAACTGACATTACACATACAATTACATGTAAGATAGGTAATCAACAAGACCCTACTATATAGCAGCGGGAACTCTACTCAATATTCTCTAACAACCTATATAGGAAAATAATCTGAAAATGAATGGATATAAGTGTGTGAACAACTATATCACTCAGCTGCATGCCTGAAACTAGCACAATTGTGAATCAACTATATTTCAATACAAAATCAAATTCAAATAAATAAATTTAAGTTGGTGATGGGGTTGTTATTGTTGCCATTGTGATCAGTCTTGAGGTGACAGACCCTAAGGAGAGATGTTTTCTACATTAACTAAACAAACAGAGTTAGAGGACCTACACATGCCCTTTCCCAAGAAATACCTTGAACAACGGGGCTGGTGATTTAAAAGGCTAAGCTAGTGAATAGAACCACTTCAGGCAAAAGACCTTCAACAGATGCTCCTTTGTCAGGATAAGGGGTCTGAGCCTCTTTCCAGATCAGTTGTGATGCTGGCGTCCCCGAGGGCACAAAACTTGAGGCAGCCCAGTGACATGAGGTGGCTATTGTGCCTCTAATGACCGTGAGACTCAGGAAATAAAGGGCCCCAGACTGCCCTTGTGCACTTGCTGAGAAATATCCCTTTGGCTTGAAAACGTGAAAGGGAAGTTTACAGGCCGAAAGAAAGGGAGGAAAAAAGTCAGCAAAAGATGTGTCATGATCCTTGGCTGGGAGTTGCCTAAATCAGTTCCTCTCATCTTTAGGAACCACTACCTCACCACTAATTGTTGGAAAATATATCATCAAAAGCAGATTAATTGTAACCATTTATTGATTTGTAGGACTTACTGAACAGGTGAGGGCCCCTCCTAATTAGTAGACTGCATGACTCCAAAGTTTGGTAGAGTGACCTAAACAGGACAGCTAGTTTCTATGGCAGTGCCCCATACTTCCCCAGTTTGAACTCTGGGACAGCTGGTCACCTTAGTCTGAAAGAACAGTCCTTGGCTATCAAATTAATACAAAAAGAATCTCTTTTAAAAGCCTCCATATTTCCGTATATTCCTCTGATGTGATTAAGAAAGGAGAGATAGCAACTCCATCACGTGCAAGCATGCATGCTAAGTCACTTCAGTCGTGTCCAATTCTTTGCAATCCTATGGACCATAGCCCACCAGGCTCCCCTGTCCATGGGATTCTCCAGGCAAGAATACTGGAGTGGGTTGCCATTCTTTTCTCCAGGGGATCTCCCCGACCCAGGAATTGAACCCGGGTCTCCTGCATCACAGGCAGATTTTTTTTAAACTGTCTGACCCATCAGGGAAGCCCAACTCAGTCACACTGTCTCTCAAAAACTCAGCTGTGGCACAGGCAGGATTTCTGTTGCTCCAGAAAACAAGCCACTTTAAAAAGTAAACTTAGGTATAAGAAATGTAATTTCCGTGGGAAGAAATAAAACAGGAAAACAAAGCAGGCAGTGCCTACTGCCTGCAGAGAATCCCCCTCTGGTTTCTCACTGTCAACTCTTTCCAACCTGAGCTGAAAGTGATGGTTTGTGTTCTGAGCCTTAGAACTGTCAGGACACATTTGAGCCCCTGCGGATGCGGGGAAACCGACATTTTTGCCCGTGGAACGTGTCAAGTAGATACTTGCAAATTAAAAATCTCTACGTCGTGTCAGTTTCCCAAGCTCAGTGAGGACTTGATGGGCAATTGTCCAATTCTCAGTGCCTAATAAACATGCTTGCTTAATTCTATAAGACCCAGTTCTTCACACAGAGAGCTGAGTTACACCTCTTCTATTACAATTTATCTACTGCTGACATCTGAATATCTTTCTTAAGGATGCAGGGGACTAAAGCACACATTTTAGATACTAAGCTCAGATGTTTGGGTGTTCTAATTCCATGCCCAGCTACATGGCTTTTGATAAATTCTCTGCCCACTGGTACTTTCATCTTCTTGTTCAAAAGGAGTGCATAGAAAAAAAGTGTCTCCTTATGCAGGATGTATTCAGTGAGCATATATTGAGAACATTCTGTTTGAAAGAAAGAAAAGTAAGAATCTTAGGGAAATAATCACTGAATAAATAGAAAGCCTTTACAGGCTGATGATAAAGCATACTTAAGCAGACAAAACACACGCACATACGAATAGCAAGTTACCAGTGAAATAGTAATTATTTCGGAGAAAATAAAGCTCTAAGGGCTGAAGAGGACCCACAATCAAAGTCTGATGGGCCTCTTCTGAAGGGAAATTATAAAGATTAAATACTAAATGGTGGGAAGGCACACTTCCAAAAGTATTCAGTGACATGTTTATATCTGTGTAAACATTTCAGTCTTTGCTTATGATTACTTAATATTTTCCACCTGCTCTAGCTCCAAGGTTTAATGCAGAAAGACTCTCTCCTCCTGCTTCTCAGATGATGTCCTTACCCTTAGTACAGTGCCTGGCACGGTGTATGCACCTGAAAAATGCTAATCCAATTAATTTGCCTGCATTTATACCTCCAGCAAAAGCCACCTGCTGTGATCAAGGGCTCTGAGTTTGAATTACCAAGATCTAAACCCTAGACCCAGTATCCAGTAGTCAGTTGTGACACTTGGACCGGTTGCTGAAAAGTTTTAAGTCTTATTCCCTTCCCTGGTCAAATGGAGAGAGTCAAAGCATCTAAATGAGATAATAATAGAGTTCTCAGCACAGTCTCTAAATCATAGCAAGTATTCAACATATGCAAATGATTATTCTGCTGATGTCCCTAAGAAAATTAGCCCTCAACCAACTTTGGGCACCTGATGGGAAGAACTGACTCATTTGAAAAGACCCTGATGCTGGGAAAGATTGAAGGAGGAGAAGGGGATGACAGAGGATGAGATGGTTGGATGGCATCAGTGACTCAATGAACATGAGTTTGAGCAAGCTCTGGGAGTTGGTGATGGACAGGGAGGCCTGGCGTGCTGCAGTCCACGGGCTCACAAAGAGTCAGACACGAATGAGCGACTGAACTGAACCAACCTTGATCTTCTACTTGGTTCCTTATCTCTGGTCCTGACCTGTTCCCAGGAGGCGGTCAGTGCCACAGAAAAGGATTTACTAGTTCTGCAAGTCAGTAGGAGAGAACGCTGTGGCTTAGACTGGAAGCTGCCAGGGAAAATAGGACTCAGTAGATCAAATTCCAACACCAGAAAGAATTATAGGAGCAGAGAACCAAGCCCCACAGCCCTGTTCCTGGGTTGGAAGGATTACGTTAGAACAGATGTCATGTACAAAGTCTAGCGTAACACCTGGGACAGGGTTGGCATTCAGGGAGTTTGTTGAGAACACAGAAGGGAAAGAGCACGTCAGACACAGCAGCAGGAAGGATCAGCTGGGCTTCCTGAGAATCTGCATCTTCACCACCAAGCATGTGAGAAGGCAGGAGGCCAGACGGCTGCGCAGGGCTACAATCAGGGCCAGAAATGGCCAGGAGAGGCTGGAGTAGAGAGGACACCCGCCTATCATTCATTCTTTCATTAAATAATTTCAGAATGTTTACTTTGTCTCCGCAACAATTCCAGGCCCTTGGGAGATAGCAAGGAACAGAATCTATTACATAAACCCCTGTGACGATAGTGCTTACATTTCAGAGGAGGGAAACAGATGATAAATAACAACACATTAAAGATATACGGTATATCACGCAGTATCAAATCCTAGGAAGAAAATCAGGGGAAGGGCATAGAGATGTAGAGGATGATGGTAATTTTTGTCAGGGACAGGCTCACAAAAAAAGGTGCCATTTGAGCAAAGACCTAAAAGAGAAGAGGAAGCTCACTGTCCTGCAGTAGCAAGGGAAGAAGGACCACAGGCCAAAGAAAGTGAGCATGGAGGCTGGGGGGTGAAATCAGACCAGTGTGTTAGGAGCAGGGTGGGCCGGGGTGAGAATTCCAGGATACGGGTTCAGAGATAAAGCAGGATGAGAGATTGCAGAGCATCCTTAGGGCATTGGAAGGGCTTTGGTGTTTGCTCTGAGCTGGAAGACACTATTAGAGGGTTTTGAACAGGGAAATGATGGGAGCCCTTCTCCACCTTACTAGTTAACAGAGTAACACTGGCTGCTCTGTTGTATTTTAAAAAGACTGTCGTCAGCCAAAGTAAAAGTCAAGAGACAAATTAGGAGATAACTACCATAAATTTGTTATGAGACGATGATGATGACGCAGACTAGTGCAAGGAGTGAAAGGTAGTTAAGTTCTATGTACTCACTGAGGGTACAGTCAATCCAGTGTGCAGATGGATTAGATATGTGTATGGGGGAAAAAAAGCAGATGAGTCAGGAATGTTACCAAGATTTTGACCTAAGCAATCAAAAGGACAAGAGTTTTCACTAATTCAGAGGAGACATGAGGAAGAGCGATTGGAGAAATAAGGAGATTATGTATTCGGTTCTGGACAAGTTCAGATTGACATGTCCATTAGATGTACACATATGCAGCTGGGAAAAAGAGTTTAGAGAGGAGAGTTCTGAGCTAGAGATAAGATGGATGTCTGAAGCATTCTTCAAGTCAGGATCCTGGATAAGATCCCTCAAACAGCAAACGCAGCTGGAGAAGAGACCCAAGGCTGAATCCTGAGGTACTTCAGTGTTTAGAGACCAGAAAGGCAAGAGCACCATCAGCAGCCCAAGTCAGAAGTGGGCTCAGCCATATGGTGACCCTTGGAGACCTGACTACCAGCAGCTTTGACACAAAGAATGGAGCAAATTCTATTGGCTTGAAGAAAAAAAAAAAAGGGAAAGGAGTGAGAAATCATAATATTTTCTAAATTTTCTTTTTGATTGACTTATATTCGATTTACAATGTTGTGTTAGTTTTAGGTGCATAGCAAAATGATTCAAATATACATATACATATATATGTGTATATATATATATATATATGTATCTTTTCAGATTTTTTTCCCTTATAGGTTAAATATTGACTAGAGTTCCATGTGCTATGCTCTGGGTTCTTGCTGGTTATTTATTTTAGATATCTGTTGTTGCTCTTTAGCTGTTAAGTCATTTCCAACTCTGCAACTCCATGGACTATAGCCCACCAGGCTCCTCTGTCCACGGGATTCCCCAGCTAAGAATACTGGAGTAGGTTGCCATTTCCTTCTACAGGGGAACTTCATGACCCAGGGATTGAACCCATGTCTCCTGTATCTCCTGCACTGGCAGGTGGATTCTTTACCACTGAGCCACCAGGGAAGCCCATTTTATATAGTACTGTGCATGTGTCAATCTCAATGTCTTAATTTATCCTCCCCCCGCCCCCCACCAATAATAAGGCTTCCCTGGTGGCTCAGACGGTAAAAAGTCTCCCTGCAGTGCAGGAGACCCGGGTTCAATTCCTGGGTCAGGATGATCCCCTGGAGAAGGAAATGGCAAACTACTCCAGTATTCTTGCCTGGAAAATCCCATGGAGGGAGGAGCCTGGCAGGCTACAGTCCATGGGGTCGCAAAGAGTTGGACACAACTGAACAACTTCACTTCCTTCTTCCACCAATAATACTTTTTGCAAAAAGCTTCTTCAAGAAGTTTTGGTTTTCAGAGGAGCAAAATAGTAGGGCAATATCTAGATAGGAAAGTGGGATCACAAGAGGATGGTTTTGATTTTATTAGCCTGGGAAAATACCAGCAGGCTGGGTGGTGATGAGAATGACCTAGTAGAAAGGGTAAGCTGACGATGTGAGAGGGATCAGAGGATTCAATGAGTAGGAGGTGACAGAGAAGGTTTTGATATTATGGACCTTTTATAACCACAGGGTAAGAAAAGATTAGGGCTAATTTATGGGATGATTCCAGGTTGGGAGTTTAAACCATATTCATTGCTGTGCAAATCACATGGCCCAGCATAGCAGAAGTTGTTAGGGCTTAACTTCCCTTTTTTTTTTAAGGCTCACATAACATAATTATTCTAGCCAAAAGCAATAATAAAAAAGACAATTAAACATTGTTTTTTTTTTTAATACTGCCTCTTCCTTTTCAGGAATGAGAGTATTTAAAATCGCATACTGGCTAATATAAATCTAAAATATCTTAAGTTCCTTAACAAGAAACTGAAAAAAGAAACCCTGCATGTTATAAGATCCCTCTTATAGAAGCGATAAACCACTGAGTGCTGCGCTGCGCTAAGTCTCTTCAGTCGTGTCCAGCTGTTTGTGATACCGTGGACCACAGGCCACCAGGCTCCTCTGTCCATGGGATTCTCCAGGCAAGAATACTGGAGTAGGTTGCTGTTTCCTACTGCAGGGGATCTTCCCAATCCAGGGATCAAAACTGCATCTCTCACATTTCCTGCACTGGCAGGTGGTTCTTTACCATTAGTACCACCTGGGAAGTCCTGAACCACTGAGTCAAGATAAATCTAAAATTTTATTCCATGCCTCTGATGTCAAAGAGCAGAATCAGCACATTCCATCAAAGTATATTTCCTTTATTCTGAATCATTAATGCCATATTCAGAAATTATGTAAATTTGGGTCAAGAAGGGACCCATGTTAGGCACAGCAGAAAAGACAGAAAAAGAAAAAGGTGTAAGAGAAGATTTCATAGACATTTTCTGCGGCTCTGGCATTTCAAGTCCATCAGCAGAGATAAGGAGGAACTGTTTTCATAAGAAGTCTAAGGATTCGGGGGAAAAGGAAATGCAAGCTTTGATGAACAGAGACTAGCACACAGGACACCTTACCTAGGACATGCTGTCAGGAAAGGTCTATGAGTCTCCCCAAATACCACATGTTTGAAGGTTATTGGGTTAGTGACCCTTGCTCAATAAAAAGGCTAGAGGTTCATAGGCTCAGTCAAGGGTGACCTTTATTGAACGCACTAGGTGAGTGAGCCTTGCTCAGTGAAAAGGCTGGAGAAACTGTTGTTAGGACAGGACTGATGGTGATGGTGCCAAGGGAGCGGTCGCAGCAGGAACTGGAGGGGGGATCTCAGCCAATATGGGTGTGAAGCAGAACTTGCTGTGGCGAGCTCCATGGCTTGGCCGGGTCTGGACCAACCAAGGGCACCAGAATAGGCTTCTGTGTGAAGATGTAGGACTTGGCTCTCTCAGTGACACCATGAACAGCATCCAAAGGCTGCAGCAGGAGTGAAGAGACCAAACTTCTGGTCTCTCCAACTCTGCAGCCAAGACAAACAACGTGGTCCTTAGTTACTTCTGCGTCCTTCCTCCACTCCCTCCCTCCCTCTTTCCTGTTCCGTCTCCCTCTCTCCCCACTATTTTTAAACAGTAGAGATTGTGGGGATGGGCAAGACCTATGAGGGGACAGCTAGGAGTTGCCAGTGATGCTTCCCTGGGGACTGAATATATAATAATAGTTAGTTATACATGTGTATGGGCTTCCCTGGTGGCTCAGCTGGTAAAGAATCTGCCCACAATGCGGAAGACCAGGGTTTGATCCCTGGGTTGGGAAGATCCCCTGGAGAAGGGAAAGGCTACCCACTCCACCATTCTGGCCTGGAGAATTCCATGGACTGAATAGTCCACGGGTTCACAAAGAGTCAGACAAGACCGTCACTTTCACTTCCTACATGTGTATGTATGTGTGTGTGAATATATAGAGAGAGTATCTATGATTATCATAATATACATGATATGTCAAGTAACATAATGATAATATAAAAAAATGAGTAGGATTATATTTGACTCTGAGTTACTGAAGCATCATATGTGAGCTATAAGTAACTGATGATTATGAACAAAGGAGTGAATTTATCAAAGTCCACAGTTATTTATTCACTTCTGATCATGAAATAAAATGCCTGTGCAATAGATCAGGATTAAAGACAATAAAAAAATAAAAGAGGTTTGAGTATTTAAATGTTTGTGTCTGTTTTTCTGTTGGTGATCCCCTGTGCCCATTATCTCTAAATTGTGTGCAGTGGATTTATTTATCACAAATATTTAAGATATGGCACAAAGATAAATTCTGTGTACTGCTATGCCAAATAACACTGGATAACAATTCCAAAATACAACTGAATGCTGTGTCTTCATTCTTCCTGCTGACTTATAAGACGCGACTCTAGGGGAGAAGCCTCTCCTTTGTGATTTTTCTGTAACTATTCTACTGCATTAAATTCCAGTCTTTCCCCTGGTGCTTTTCTTCTGGCACCTCATATTTAAATCAAAGATTTCATTGATGAATTTTTAAAAGCACAATTCATAATTACAAATGACTTCAACTACAAAAGTGAAGTCTTTTGTGACAAAGAGAACCAGAAATGAAAAGCTGGTACAAAAAGCCCTTCACGTGTTGCATTTCCATAAAGCGCAGGATAATAGAGATTCTATTCACTTCAATACAAATCAGAGAGGAAATCCTGTTTTGTGAGGGAAAGAAAAAAGTCTAAAAATGAAAATGCGAGATAAATTCTTGCTAAGAATAATACTCTTGGGAGGGAGTGTTGTACATCAGAAAGATCTCAGACTCAGTGTTAGAAAACAGGATTTTAACCCCAGCTTTGTGAGCTAAGGCTGGTCACTTCCATGCACTGATGCAGCTCACCTGTAAAATAAGAGGTGACATCTGCTGATCTGTGAGTCAGGTTAAGGTCTGAGAGTCTATGAAATTTATCACTGGGTGTGTGCGTGTGTGTGAGTATTTTCTGCATTTAACATATAGATATATAGATGAGTGAGAGAAAGTCGCTCAGTCATGTCCGATTCTTTGCCACCCCATGGACTATACAGTCCATGGAATTCTCCAGGCCAGAATACTGGAGTGGGTAGCCTTTCCCTTCTCCAGGGGATCTTCCCAACCCAGGAATCAAACCGGGGTTCCCTGCATTTCAGGCAGATTCTTTACTAACTGAGCTATTAGGGAAGCCCAGATACAGAAATCCGTCATTCAAACATCACCATCAACTCCAGGTGACTTTTCAATTTTCTCCACTTTGCTTAAATGCTTATCTTTCTAACAATATGTTAAGTTCAATATCATGTCATGCATTGGGGCCTATTAAATGATGAAAGTCTGATTAGTTTTTAAGCCTAAATATCATTAGGTAGATTTAATACTGTATTGTTTAAACATTTTACTTTATACTTAATTAAGTTAGTACACTAGCAAAGTTACCAGGAAAATATCTGGCCCTTTGAATAATCTTCACTAGATTTCAAATATGTGCTGGGAAAACAGCATCATTATTATCTTAGACAACAGTGAGCCCATGTATTTCATGTAACAGCAACAGAAAACCTGCGATATTCACTAACGTCCATCTGGGTATCTATTTGAGATGAATGATAAATGCAGGATGATGCAGTTATTACTGCTAATGATCATTATTATGATAAAATTAACGATTCCTAATACTACTAGAATATAATAAGTCACTCACTTAAACCTGAGTCCTAAGGATAGATGCTTCAGAAGTATCTGAAGCTTCATCTTAAGGTAAATATTACTTCCAAAGTGAACACATACAATACATTTAAATAATCAGAAGCTGGAAATCTGCTTTCAACAGAAAACATAGAACAGAGTGACAGTTCTATTTAATGCTGCAACAATCAAGATCCAACAGGACAAGATTATAGAACATCATTATAACTTACACAGAGATCCTGATTGAAGCTACTGATCTGAATCATCTAAGGCAATTTTCCAAAACACTTTTATAATTTATTTATTTTTGTATAGGCTGGGTCTCCGTTGCTGGTCCATCTTTTCTCTAGTCAGGGTAAACGAGTGGAGGCTACGCTGTCTTGCAGTGCGCGAGCTTCTCGTCACAGTGGCTTCTCTTCTTGCAGAAGACTGGCTCTAGGAAGCATGGGTTTCAGTACTTGCAGCACGTGGGATCTGTAGTTGTGGCTCCCAGGCTCCAGAGCACAGGCTCAGCAGCTGTGGCACATAAGCTCGGTTGCTCTGTGGCATGCTCAACCCCTGACCCAGGACCTTCCTAGATCAGAGATGGAACCCGTGTTTTCTACATTGGCAGGCAGATTCTTTACCACTGAGCCACCAGGGAAGCCTCATCTCATACAATTTTAAACATAAGACTTGATCTAAAAACAAACCTAGCATGTTTACCTAAATAACAGACGGTGGCCCAATTTGGAGGCCAGAAGGCAAGGGCAACCCACTCCACTACTCTTGCCTGGAAAATCACATGGATGGAGGAGCCTGGTGGGCTGCAGTCCATGGGGTCGCTAGAAGTCGGACACGACTGAGTGACTTCCCTTTCACTTTTCACTTTCCTGCATTGGAGAAGGAAATGGCAACCCACTCCCGTGTGCTTGCCTGGAGAATCCCAGGGACGGGGGAGCCTGGTGGGCTGCTGTCTCTGGGGTCGCACAGAGTCGGACACGACTGAAGTGACTTAGCAGCAGCAGCAGCAGCAGCAGCAGCAATGCACGTGTGTGTACAGTGAATCCACACGCATTGGTGTGTATGTGGTCATGGGTACATGCCACCCGCTCCATGCCACAGTATATCCACCATCTCTCTGCTATCAACACACCATATAACTTTCCACAAAGAAGATGGTAGCTAAGCTGTTGTAGACCATGACATATTGTATCAGCTCAGATTTCAGTATTTCAAACTGTTCCCTGGAATTAATTCACTAAATAACCCAGGCAGTCAAAGCACAGATCCATTAGGTTTGGTAGAACACATTTTTTAAATGTTAGTGCCATACAATGAATATTTGATAAGTACACCATTAATAAACCTTGGTGTGACATACTTGATAACGTGGATACATAATGACAATTCCAAATGATGTAGCACATGGCATCTACCTGTCCCTCAGTCATCATGATGCAGACTCCTCTGCACCATGCGATGGGCACGACTGGAAAGGCGAAGTCTGATCTTCATTAGTGACTATCCATAAAAGGTGTTCGTTACAAGATAAATGATTATGGCCTGGCTTTATTAATTAAGCATGCATTTTTGCAGACCAGAGTAATTGAACAAAATGGCCAGCAGCTTTTAAACTACACAGAAATCTTAACGTCTCAGAAACAGATTGCACCTTTACTTTATGCTTTTAACCCCCTATTATTTTGAGAATGTACAACAACTGAATTTAAAGTGTTGCTAATTACTGACTGAACTTCACATACAAGAATATTTTCCTCTAACCTCTCATTTTGTGACTGTCATAAAAAAACTGATTTTTTTTCCCTCTCATCCAACCAACTCACATTCAGCTTGAAGGGACTTCCCTGGTGGTTCAGTGGTTAAGAATCCACCTTCCAATGCAGGGGACATGGGTTCAATCCCTATCAGGAATTAAGATATCACACACCTTGGGGGCAACTAAGCTGGTGAGTCACAACTACTGACCCCAAGAGCCGAAACTAAAGAGATGCCTGCACACCTCAAAGAAAGACCCCATGTCCTGCAACTAAGACCCAACACAGCCCTCCCTGCCTGCCCCAACCCCCCCAAAAAAACCCCAAAGCTTCAGCTTTAACTTATTCCCAACTTTGAAAGCACATAACCCTAAAACATGGACAGGTCAACTAAGGAGAAAGTGAAAGTCAGTCATGTCTGACTCTTTGTGACCCCATCAACTATACAGTCCATGGAATTGTCCAGGCCAGAATACTGCAGTGGGTAGCCTTTCCCTTTTCCAGGGGATCTTCCCAACCCAGGGATTGAACTCAGGTCTCCCACATCACAGGCAGATTCTTAACCAGCTGAGCCACAAGGGAAGCCCCCAACTAAGGAAGCAATGGTATTTATAGGAATGACGTGATTTGTAGCATCCTGAAAGAGAAGAAATGGCTGTAGAGCAAGTGAGTAGAGATCCCTTATTCTCTTGTCATGACGCACTAGTAGTAAATAAACTAATCATCTATGTTCAACCATTCCAATTCCTTCTTGACTTTGGAGTTAAGAAAGATACTTGAAACATGACACGTCCACATAGCAGTTCCCTTTCTAGTTCAGTTACAGAGGGAAAACATCTTCTTAGAATACCAGCTGTACAGCTTAGAAAAACACAATATAGAAGGAATCCCAGGAATTTTTTCTTATTCCAACTTTTTCACAGATACAGTACTTTGGAGCTGAAGAACTTTTAAAACAACATTAGTAAATTTTGTCATGGTTTATGAAAAAATTATTTTATAGATAGTTTGATACATCGGCGCCCATAAAAGCAAAAGATAAAGTTCACTCTGAAGAAAACATACGTCTTAGTGTTCACAAAGTCATCTCAGGACAACTTTATTAAGTAAAGCAAAAATGTATATGTACTATATGACCCAAGATTCCCTGGAGGATAAAATGGCTCCCCACTCCAGTATCCTTGCCTTAAAAATCCCATAGACAGAGGAGCCTGGCAGGCTACAGTCCACAGAGTCATAGAGTTGGATACAACTGAGCGACTAAGCTCGCATTCACTCTATGACCCACAATGAGGTGCCTAAGATTAATTTTATAATATCAGAGAATATTCTGGCAATGAGTCAAATTTTTCTCTCTCATTCTGCTATATACTATTTTTATTTTGTGGTCACTAGTAGAAATAATTACATTGTTAATTCCATTTCTATTGACCATGGTCACTATACAGTTCATCAACTTACTGTATTAACATAAAAGAGGAAGCTTGACCCTCACCTTGTCTAAAATATGTTTATTTGTTATGTTATTGCTCTCATTTATTGGTAATGACTTTGATCCTTTATGAGAATGCTATTGACTCTTCAGTGTGCCTTTCAATTGAAACATTAACAAGCATTTAGCTATAAAGGTTAATTTCATTTCCAGCATTTTTAAGAACCCGGACACTAATGCTGACAATAATATTTCCAATAGCCATGAACTGAAAAAGCATTTCCATAGTTTATTGTCTGTATTCCCACTGTAACAGCAAGGGTTGCTGGCATTAGTCAGAGAACCACGGCATACAATTCCTACACGAACTAAAAATACCACTAGACTATTCAAATGATTCATTTTGCATTAGCACCATTGTTTCCAAGTGTTTCATCCTATTTTATCCATCCAGTTTCTTCTTGTTGTTGTAGCTAACCATTAAACTCTTTATTAGGAATTTAATGCATACAGTAAAGTTAAAATTCCTTTATTAAGTCCTACTATGATTTTATGCTCATTTTGTTGGATTATTAACACAGATTGAGAGATAATTCTAAATGAATTTCTTTTATTTTTTGTTTTACTTTTCAAATGCAGGGACTTATAATTTTCAACCTATTCCTTCTCTCACATTTCAACTGAGCTCTCTTTGCCAATTTCCCTTCATTCACTTCATCTATTATTTTCCTCCCTGCTCATTCAAAGGCCATGGATAGCCCTCTTTGAAGACACTGAGTCTTTACTCAAAACCTACTACTATTTCTAAGATCCTTCCTCTCTTTTTCTTCCCAAGTCCCTAGCAAATCTGACTCTGTCACCGATCAGCTAAAGAACCAGAAGGACACATCTTGTCTCCATGAGAAATGGTTTCTACCTCTTAAATATATAAATGCATAAAATGATGAAGCTCGACGAGAACTGGGGGATTTTAAATGAACCAGACCTGGCCAGTGGGCTTTAATTACCTGTTACCACAAGCTGTTGGTGTTTTTAGTTACTCAGTCACATCCGACTCTTCTGTGACCCCATGGACTTTAGCCCACCAGGCTTCTCCATCCATGGGATTTCCCAGGGAAGAATACTGGAGCGGGTTGCCATTTCTTCTTCCAGGGGATCTTCCCAACCCATGTTTCTTGCATTGGCAGGCGGATTCCTTACCGCTGCGCCATCTGGGAAACCCAGTGATAGCTGCTCAGTCATGCCTGACTCTTTGCAACCCCAGTGACTGTAGCCTGCCAGGCTCCTCTGTCCATGGAATTCTCCAGGCAAGAATACTGGAGTGGGTAGCCATTCCCTTCTCCAGGGAGAAACCCAGACCCAGGCACAAATCAAGACTTTTACTGGAATAGGTAAGAATGGCTAAATTTGAAATCCCAACTTCCAAACTTAATAATTCTGTGATCCTGGAAAACATAACCTCTGTGGGTCAAAGTTTCTTCAACTGCTAAATGGGGTTATTCATTCCTAAGGTTTGTTGTGAGGATTAAGATTAGCAAGTACGTTTGAGATGTTTAGAGCATAGAACATGGGTTAAGACTCCAAGACTATCAGCCAACACGAGTCCCTAAGAACTGGCAAAACTATAGCACCCTCCGTCTTCACCCTCACTTCCATATAAAAGTCAAAACCAACATTTTCATCTCTCCATATGGTGACTTCAGGAGATTTTAGTTTAAATAATAATATCAAAAATAACAAAATTTTTTTAAAGTTAACTTTTAATTTTCCTGGCCCAGCTTTGGCAGTGCTCTGAGCCAGAACATTTTGAGCATGTGGAGTGTAATAACTATGTGTTGCAAATACACAACAGGAGATCTGTGCCTCAGTGTGCAATACTGCTAGTATAATTTTTTGGATGCATATGACATGAATCACAGTTCCGAGCACTTTATTAGAATATTTTTTTTGAAAATTCTAATACTGCCGGCACCAGTAGCTCACATTTACCCATTCCTGAAACAGAGACCCCCCCTCTGCAGGTGTAAATGCATCTTCCCTGGTTTAGATGAGTCTTGGTGAGAAATTAGGAGCAGAAAAGGAAATGGTAAGGACAATGATCAATCGCATCCACCCCTTAGCGTGAAAGGGGATTCTGGCAGCCTACTTACGATTGAACAAGACAGGGCTAGAAGAATGTAGAGATTGCTTTCAAATATTTAAGGGAAAAAAATTAGTAATAGGATAAAAACCACAATGCATATTAAAGTTATTAATACAACTTGCAGGAAGTATACAGAGTAGGGTTTTATTTGTGTTAATGGGATGTATTTCCTACTAAAGCAAAATTTCCAAATTAGTGAACCTCATTGTGCTAAATTTCAAAATTTTGGGACCCTGATCTATTTTTGGACCTGTTCAGGTATTCACCATACCTTTAATGGAGTCCATGTGAAGCCAGCTTGTCTGCAGCCTCTGCTTAGTGGATTACTAGAATTAGACCAGATAACCAAATCCACTTGCTCCTCCTATACGCAAATTGGAATATGAACAGGCAGTTGATTTCAGAGCAGGCAAATCACAGAGTAATCAGCAAACCGTAACACAGCCGGTGTGAAAAGATTAACGGGAAAAACTGTCTTCTCCTTCTTGAAATTTCATTAGAAAAGCCCTGAGAGAATAAGAAGCAGAAATTCAAAAGGAAAGGACTCTTTGAGAGGACAGTCTAAAGGGGTAATGACAGACCCAAATGATGACAGATCACAATCAGAAAGAAACAGGGTTAAGGAACTAGTAGCCTAAACTGCGCACTTTAGCCAGGAATGGTAATAATTACCCACAGGAGTTCTCTCCCAACAGGATTTTCCTATGAGGAATATGGTGCTGTCACTGAAAACCAACCAGGAAAACTTGGGAGAGGCCAAAAAGAAGAGAGGCGACACCAGCCCATAGTAAGTCCTGCCAACCTCCCAGAAATGCTCACAGTGGAGTCCATCTTGGCCGCAGATGTGTGCGCTACCAGAAATGACCTTGGGTCATACCAAATGCAGGAAACAAGCAAGGTGACTGGCCAGAGACAACCTGGAAAGCTAACCCGGTTACCGTAAACCCTGAGATGCGGCAGAGCAGTACCAGCTGTGCTCTGCCCAGATGCCCCTTTGCAGTGAAATCTTTTGCTTTGTCAACACATGTGTCTGCTCAGAGATTTCATCTCCAAGTGCTAGACAAAAGCCCAGTCTTGAACCCTGGAAGGGATCCCGTTTCTGCAATAACTTTATATTTTTAAAAAGATAACAGGGAATAACAAAAGAGTCAGTGGCTGGCCCACAGGCTGACTCAAGTGACTCTAAGAGCTGTCCTGATCACTTTTACTCTTTTCCTTGCAATATCTAATCCCCAGGTGAGCACACACACCACAACATGCTACACCACACACACACACACACACACACACATGTGCACACATACACACACACACACACTTTTCTCTCAGTATGTACTTAGGAATACACTCTCTATTATTTGTGACCAAAAGAATCCAAGTAAAACACCAGTATCACTGAAATGGATTATAAACTATGCCCTCTATCGAACAGAGCACAGTAAACCTACTTTAACTTTTTCTTGATGGCTCAGGGCCATCATTACTGACAAGGACTGCGAGAGGCTGTAACACGCGGATCCTTTCTGGGCATGCAAGGCTCTTCTTTATCTCTTCCCCAAATGGCCTCAGAAATGATGCTTTTTGAATTCCTAGCCTTCTTTTTGTGTGTTTCAATCTCTCACATTACCATAAATCTGCTTGCCTCTAACAGCTTTCTTCCTAACTTTCTGCTTCTGATCTTTTGGATGCTGGAAAATAAGATAAACAAGTTTGATGGATTTCTGGGTAAAATAAGAATGTGGCTGATATACCCTAGGTTATCTCCTCAAAATATGATGTCTAGATACAGTAGACTCATGATGAATAGGAAGCAGGAAGGGAAGAGGAGACATGCTTTGGTGTGGTGCCGTTCTTAGCAACTGCTCACCAATTCCCTTAGTCACAGATACTTGATCCCTGCCTCACCACATTCCTGCAGCAAAATTCTAACACTTTACATAGTTATTTCAATACTAGATGCTGCCACTCAAATCTTTAATAACCAAGGAAAACATGTTACCGTCCTTGTATTTTATTTACTTAAAAATTGATTTCAAAAGTGAAATAAACACAGTCAGCTCACATTTCTAAAAGGCAATTGGATAACCAAGTAATTTGCTTGAACTATTTAAATAAATTTTTGGCTTCCTGTTGATCCTTTTCAAATTTAACCTGCTCTGCTTTTTTCATGAGCATGGGCTGTTTTTAATCTTCTAGATGACTATAATAGCAGTACTTTTCTCAAATGGTGAAATTGTATTAGAAGATTCACTCTTTTATAGTACATGTTTATTAAGTATCTATAAAGTTCCAAAAATAAGAAAGGCTCAGAGGATGTATTGGTGAACAAAACAGAAATGATACGCATCCCTGGGAGGCTTGCATTATATTCAGAATATTGCAGGCAGCCATGGAGTAGTTTGGACAGATTTAGTAAAACACACATGGGCAGACTGCGTAGACTCTGCCTCAGGTGACATTTCCCCAAAGAGTCTAAGTTCAAACCAAAACACTTGAGAATCAAAGTGGCATTGTGAATAGTCAACAGGGTCATTAGGTATAAGTCTGGGCCTTCCAGGGAAACCAGATAGACGGTCACCTCGACTACAGGTCAACATCTGGCGAAAGCAGCTCCCTACAGGAAACCACCCTCGGCAGGAAGTCACTGTTCTTGTCGTTTTAGCAAAGCTATGTTTTAACTAACTTTTAAACCAGGTATCCCCATGCTCCACTCATCTCCAGCCTAAGTACAACTTTCAAATCGAATTGAAGGTCCCTTCTTCTCTACTATTTGTGAGTAGTAATTTTGTAAGTGGCCACTGAGGAATCCTCCTTTCATTCAGTAACATGAGCACATAGTAGATGCTCAATAAGCATTTACTGAACAAGTCGAAAGGGTATGATTACAAAGGACCATAACTACATTATTAATAAAAATAGCAGTTATTCTTGACCAGCCTTTCAGTCTCTCTGCCATTCATACAAGCAAGTTTAATCACATCTTGGTTACTCCCTACCTGTCATACCGTGAAAATGATGAAATAACATGGCTGTTGGCCAAGCCTCTTGAACTAGCACTTAGGAAAATTACATGGACTGAAGGCAGCTCTATTCTACCCAAGTCTCTGTTTGAAACAAGCTTGTTTCTGAAACTGTTCTGCCTTCCATAATATTTTCTTTCTCCAGCTGAATAGTAATTCTTCACGTAAAGTCATATTACTTTAATATGTTATATTTATCAGAGTAAGGTTCCAAATAAGTCTATAGTGGAATAAAAAGCTCATTCCTGACTTTTTTCCCTTAAAGCTTCGGCAGCCTTAGTATTACCTTTTCATTGCTATTTCCCTTCCCTCCAAACCAGGAGCAAATGCTAGAGAGTTATCACTCCTACCTGGGATTTTTAACTATAATTCAGAATTTATTTATATGAAATCATTAAGGGAACACTGCTCTAGAAACTCTTAAGTTAGCATCCATGAAAGTTTCCATAAATTCCTAAATCTGTATATATAATCTCACTTACAATTATGTATTCTTTTTTCTAGAATAGATTCCACAGATTTGTCTAATTTGCAAATGGTTTTGAGATGATGGCTACCAATCTAAGAAAAGAGACAAGCAAAAAAACAAGCTGCGGTACATATAGACAATGGAATATTACTCAGCCATAAAAAGGAATGCATTTGAGCCAGTCCTTCCCCGGTAGCTCAGATGGTAAAAAATCTGTCTGCAATGCAGGAGATCCAGGTTCAATCCCTGAGTCAGGAAGATCCCCTGGAGAAAGGAGTGGCTACCCACTTCAATATTCTTGCCTGGAAAATTCTATGAACAGAGGAGTCTGGTGGGCTATATAGTCCTTGGGGTTGCAAAAAGCAGACACAACTGAGCAACTAATGCTTTCATACTTTAATGAGGTGGATGAACTTTCAAGTTAAGTCAGAAAGAGCGAAGTTAAGTCAGAAAGAGAAAAATAATTACCATATACTAACGCATATATATGGAATCTAGAAAGACGGTACTGATGAACCTATTTGCAGAGCATCAGTGGAGACACAGTCATTGAGAAGAGACTTATGAACACGGCTTGGGGTAGGGTGGAGAAGGAAAGCTTAAGAGGTATGGAGAGGGTAACATGGAAACATACATTATCATATGTAAATAGATATCCAATGGGAATTTGCTGTCTGACTCAAGGAACTCTAACCAGGGCTCATTAACACTGTAAGAGAGGTGAGATGGGAATGTTCAAGAAGGCGACACGGGTAAACCAAGGCTGATTCATGTTGATATTTGGTAGAAACCAAGGCAATACTGTAAAGCAATTATCTTTCATTTAAAAATAAATAAATTTAAAAAAGAAACTAACAATTTTTCCATTTTACTTCCCATGAAGCCATTCTTCGAATTCATTTCAGTACATTTGCCAAATTGCAGAGACTAGATATATGGACATTAGATAGAACGGTAAATGCCCAAACAATGACCCACACCATTCAGGATGACCTGTTCCACTAAGTCGTTGCTGTTGTTGTTCAGCCGCTAAGTCAAGTCTGACTCTTTGTGACCCCATAGATTGCAGTACACCAGGCTCTTCTGTCCTCCACTATCTCCAAGAGTTTGCTCAGATTCATGTCCTTTGAGTTGGTGATGCTATCTAACCATCTCATCTTCTGCCGTCTCCTTCTCCTTGGGCTTTCAATCTTTCCCACTATCAGGTCTGTTCTAATGAGTCAATTCTTCGCATCAGGTGGCCAAAGTATTGGAGCTTCAGCTTCAGCACCAGTTCTTCCAATGAATATTCAGAGTAGATTTCCTTTAGAATTGACTTCTCTAGCACAATTCGAAAGTATCAATTTTTCAGCACTCAGCCTTCTTTAGCGCTCAGCCCAACTACTCTCACATCCGTACATGTCCACTGGAAAAACCATAGCTTTAACTATATGGACCTTGGTCAGCAAAGTGATGTTTCTACCTTTTAATACTAAAGTACTTCCACTAAGCAGAAACAACACATAAGGATCATGTCGTCTGTTCTGCCACCATTCTCATGTGAACACTCTGGATCTCATTTACAACCCTCGAATGAAACGTCTCATCTCTAATGAAATGCGGTCTTCTCTCCCCACCCCCACTCACCTATCCATGTCCATCAGCTCTGGGCAGATAAACCTTAGAAAACCTTTCTCCCCGAAGTTTTCAAAAGTTTTCCACAGCTTCGATTTCTCTTGAATGGAATTCAAAATTCTTAGCCAGTTGTTAAAAACTATAAGCTTTATGATCATTCTACCTTACATAAAAATGCACTGTCTTTCCACCAAACAAAGCACCAAACAAAGCATATTCTACTTTCAAGTTTGGATGAACTCATCAGTCCCCAGCCTCCAATGGCCTCCATTCTGGTAAAGTTGAGCCAGCCTAGCCTTATGGGTCCAGATGGACCGCTCCCTCCTCTGTGAAGCCCACTCCAGCCACCTGGCATACACTGCTGTCCTGCGCCTCTCAACCCACACAGTAACCATCTCCCACCCCGGAATCACTGACACTTAACACATGCTGCCTTGCATTTATGTGTGTGCTCAGTCACATCTGTAACCTGCCAAGCTCATGGACTGTAGATACAAGCTATCTGCCAAGCTACAAGCTACATGGACCCATGGACTGTAGCCTGCCAAGCTCCTTTGTCCACGGAATTTTCCAGGCAAGAATACTGGAGTGGGTTGCCATTTCCTACTCCAGTAGATCTTCCCAACTCAGGTTTTGAAACGGCGTTTCTTGCATCTCCTGCACTGGCAGGCAGATGTGTTACCACTAGGACCACCTGGAAAGCCTCTGTATTTATATACAGGTTTCTAACTTTATGCCTAGATCTCTTGAAAGCAAAAGCGATCTTATACTGCTTGGATATCCTCACCATCTTTAGCACTGGCATTGTGTGGATGATGTTATTTGATGATAATATCAAAGGGTTTGAAGAGTAAGAGCATTATGTTCCAAGATGGAGGTGAACTTTATTATAAAGGAGTCACTTTTGCTTCTTCTGAAATCCCTAGGCACAGTCAAGTGTCTTTTGTGTTTCTTCCTTACAAATATTTCTTCTTACAAAATATTTTGTAAGAAATATTTTGTTTTCATGGGAGGACTGGAGTCTTTGAGATCTTTGTGGAGAAGTGAACTGCTTCCAAACTGTTCTGAGGTTATTGCTGTGAACAGCATAACTGTCTCAAAACTACTCAGATAGAACTGAGGATGGAATTTGGCAAAGAGTGATGCTGAGACTATACCACAAAAATCCATCAACTGCATTCAAATGTCTCTCTGGGCATTATCCTGAATCTAATATAACCTCACGATTTAAAATTGGATACAAGATTCTGCTCAACTTATCTCCAAATGAACTGCTAAGGAGATAAGGAATCTCAGGTGACACAGTGGTAAAGAATCCATCTGCCAATGCAGGAGATGCAAGAGACATGGATTCAATCTCTGAGCTGGGAAGATCCCCTGGAGGAGGAGATGGCAACCGATTCCAGTATTCTTACCTGATAAATCCCATGGACATAGGAGCGTGGTGGGCTGCAGTCCAAAGGGTCGCAAAGAGTGGGACACAAATGAACTCGTACACAAAGAATCTCAGTGGGTCTGGTGAGTTTGCTCTGGTCCCTTTTCCATCTTAGCCATCCAATATGTAAGATGGTGGACGATTCTGTGACATCAGCATCGATACCAAAAGATAGTGGCAAAGATGGAGAATGCCAGATGAGATTACCAATGTCACAGGAATACAACTTAGCCATAAAGACGGCAGAATGAAAGCATCATACCCACAGTATCGAGCCCTACAAAAACTGTCCAGCAGAATTATCAGCAAAACAATAAAAGTGGCAATTCAGATGCATTTATGTACAAGGTCAATAAAATATAAGGCCAAAGCCAATGAAGAATCCCTATACGATTCAAAGAGGTAGTTGATGGACTTACTGAAGTCAGAAAAAGAAGAAAGATGGTGAAGTTCTATCAGGTTACTTGGCATTGTAGATTTGGAGGATCCCACAGGCAATACTTAAGCAGCATATATACATCCTACCAAGTTTATATCATTGTCCCTTTTTAATTCAAGTTAAGGTGAAGCACCGAGGCTGTTGAATAGCAGTAAAACAGATATGAAGTTACAAAAAGTGCTGAGAAGGTTACATGCTCTAGATTCTATATCCTTCCAATGCAAGACATTCAAGAGTTATCATCTCTTAACCATGACCCTCCCCCAATAGAGTTGCAATGCTAGATTCCCAAACTCAGTTCAGTCCCTCAGTCGTGTGGAACTCTTTGCAACCCCAAGAACCACGACATGCCAGGCCTCCCTGTCCATCACCAACTCCCGAAGTCCATCCAAACCCATGTCCATTGACTTGGTGATGCCATCCAATCATCTCATCTTCTGTCATCCCCTTCTCCTCCTGCCCTCAATCTTTCCCAGCATCAGGGTCTTTTCCAGTCAGTCAGCTCTTCTCATCACATGGCCAAAGTATTGGAGTTTCAGCTTTAACATCAGTCCTTCCAATGAAGACCCAGGACTGATCTCCTTTAGGATGGACTGGTTGGATCTCCTTACACTCCAAGGGACTCTCAAGAGTCTTCTCCAACACCATAGTTCAAAAGCATCAACTCTTCGACGCTCAGCTTTCATTATAGTCCAACTCTCACATCCATACATGACCACTGGAAAAACCATAGCCTTGACTAGATGGACCTTTTTGACAAAGTAGTGTCTCTGCTTTTTAATATGCTGTCTAGGTTGGTCATAACTTTCCTTCCAAGGAGTAAATGTCTTTTAATTTCATAACTGCAATCACCATCTGCAGTGATTTTGGAGCCCCCAAAAATAAAGTCTGACACTGTTTCCCCATCTATTTCCCATGAAATGATGGGACCAGATTCCATGATCTTAGTTTTCTGAGTGTTGAACTTTAAACCAACTTTTTCACTCTCCTCTTTCACTTTCATCAAGAGGCTCTTTAGTTCTTCTTCACTTTCAGCCATAAGGGTGGTGTCATCGGCATATCTGAGGTTATTGATATTTCTCCTGGCAATCTTGATTCCAGCTTGTGCTTCCTTCAGCCCAGTGTTTCTCATGATGTACTCTGCATATAAGTTAAATAAGCAGGGTGACAGTATACAGCCTTGATGTACTCCTTTTACATACTAGACCATCAGGAGTCCTGGATAAGTATCTCAAAGGCTTCTCAGAATCTCAATTCCCAAGCAAAGCATCATCAGTTTGAGTCTCTTCTGTCCTTTCACTTCACTGAAACATTCCCCATTCACATATTCAAAAACCATTCTCATGTTAGAGAAACTGAACATCTGAACGCATTATTACCTTAAGGAGAGAATATACACACAGACGCAAAAGTAGAGAAGTAACAGATAAACAACATTTAACATTTGCATTTGAAGAGCATACAATATATGTGAATATATAAAGTGGGTGTATTTTCAAAGAATTACGCAGTTTCTTAAATTTCGTTACAATGTTTTTCTCAGTATATGTGTCTGCATAATAATGCTACGAAAAGAGGTGGGTAAGTACAGCTGTAGGATTCTTTATGGATCATCTTCTTGGAAAATCGAGTATCACTAATAATATCTCTGCTGCTCCCAAACCTACATTTTAAATCAAAGGCTGATGTAACCACTGCATTCATTGAAAATGGTTATTATTATTCTTATGTGGATGGAGGGGGCTGCTACTTGTTAGTTACCAAGAACCATAAATTCCCTTGTAAGGAAGTATTATTTGGGGATTGAACTTGAGTTATCAGCTCGCTTTTTGGTTTTTGTTTATTTTCTAGCTCTCATTCTCCCCAGCCCTAATAATATCTTGATTATGATTATGCAACAGCTCTGACACTTATCTCTGCCTTGCATGTCCCTCCCCAACTAAATTCATTTACTGTTAAGAAAAAAAAAAAAGAGAGAGAGAGAAAAAAATATCCTGTCCCTAAAATATCCACAGACCTCACTAAGCACATTATTTTCAAATTATGCAGTGATCCACTGTGAGTTCACAATTGTTGGATTATTATCTAGAGAAATTATGTTTGCTCTTAACCATACTTAACATTCAGACATTTTAAAACGTAGGTGGTCAATAGCTCTCTCTCAGATCATGTTGCCACAGAGTCGAGTTTTCTAACTGAAGGGTTTCGATGAGTTTTTGAGATGATTACTCAGAAAACACTTCGGATAAGGAAAATATTACATTTCAAAACAACACAACAAGTGACTGAGTTAAATACTACACTAAGCCAGCGCAGGAGAAAAAATACCTTTCAATTTTTCCCTGCTGGTATGAATAAAGTCAGTTATTCCACATTCAAATGCAAAATCAAGTGCCAAGCATGTTCAATTTGGGTTTCGGAAAAAAAAAAAAAAAGAGAGAGAGAGAGAGAAAAAAGACTCCTGTTTGCTTTTCTCTTGATCTTCTAGCTCAGTGCTTGTTAAATCAGCTGAGAAATACTATTGGTCAGGTTTGGTAGGCATTTATTGGCTTTCCTATTGTTTGTTTTTAGCATTAAAATGTGTTACGCTATAAAAAAATAATCCAGTTGATTCTAAGCTTCCTGGTTTAAAAGTCTGCCAATGACTGAGCTATTTCTAGGAAGATTAGTTTTTGTTTTTTTTTTTCATTTATAATAATGATGTTTAGATCGTCAAAGTCATATTTTAGTTTAGTTTGGAAAACATGCTGGAGGGAATTAGGAAAATATCTCATTTTAATGGTGAATTCCTCACACCAGTGACTGGATATGCAGTGGACCAGTGGCCCTCTCAGACCTGGAGCAGACAGCCTCACTCCGCAGGCCCCTCTAGGCTGAGGTCAGAAACCCCACTCCCGAGTCCCCTCCTGGACCACAGTTACTCTGCCTCCCTAGCCAGAAACCTGGTGTGTGTCTCATCGCTTTCCTTTTCCTCTCTCTCAGCCAATCAGCAGCCAGAGCCTGTGAATTTCCATCTGGCAAATCCCTCCCCTCCGTCCTTCCAACTTCATCACCGTTGCTGCCCTTGTCAGTCACCACCTGGAATAATTCAGGACTTCCTCGGTGGTCCCGTGGCTAAGTCGCCATACTCCAGTCCAAGGGACCTAGGTTCAATCCCAGGCCAGGGAATTAGACCCCATTATCTTTAAATTAAAGTTCACATGCCACAGCAAATGATTCTGCATGCTTCAATGAAGATCAAAGATCCCACGTGTTATAACTACAACCCAATGCAGCCAAATAAATAAATATTTCAAAAAAAAAAAACCAAAAAACTCTGGAATACTTCAATACTTATCCCTCCAACACCTGTCTCCCTCCCTCCCAATTCATATGAGTCATTTGAGTCACCATTCTGGAATAAAACCATGATGCCTTCACCTGCGTTACAATTCTTCAATGGTGTCCCCCATTAGTTACACAATAAACTCCGTACAGACATGAAACCCTCTCATGGACTAGGTGTTATCTGCATTTCCAGCCTAGTCTCTTCGCATCTTCCTTCTCTCCATTCTCCCAGTCCTCGAGTTATGCCAAATTACTTGCAGTTCCTTGATCATGACATGAGTTTTCCTCAATCCCCTTTTTTATATGAATTCTGTTTTTTCTCGCCTGTCAAGTAAACTCTTCTGCCTTCTTTATGACTGCCTAGGAAAATCTTTTCTGAGCAGCGCTATACATGTCTATTTTTTTTTTTTTGGTGGTGGTCCCACCACACGACAGGTACATCTCTATTATCTCTTTTCAACTTTCTGCAATATCTCTTGTGTACTCAGCTCCTCTCATGAGAATATGAGCTTTTCGTGTAAAAGAGACTGCTGCTACTACTTGTAGAATAGATCCTCAATTAATTTTCTACTGTATACATTAATGATGGCTTGTTAAGGACTGTACATAAAGGCATGAACCTCATGAAACTAACCAGAAAGGTGATTTAATATTCAGTGTCCCTGATAAACACATCACCATGACCAGAACACATAATTACGTACAGTGACTAGCGGTATCAGATGAATTTGGATTGTAACTGTTTTGTACCCCTGTATGCATGAATGCTAAGTCACTTCAGTCGTATTTGACTCTCTGTGACCCCATGGACTGTGGCCTGTCAGGCTCCTCTGTCCATGGGATTCTCCAGGCATGAATACTGAAGAGGGTTGTCATTTCCTTCTCCAGGGGATCTTCCTGACCCAGGGATCAAACCCGCATCTCCCATCTCTCCTGTATTAGCAGGTAGGTTCTTTACCACCAGTGCCACCCGGGAAGCACACCCGTATAGTAGTTTTTGATTATTAGTACCATTAAGGTATATAGTCATAATTATTACACTAGAGTTTTGATTTTCCAATTTTTGCTTAATAAAAAGTCAAGGAATCCTGGGCTCTAGTTTCCTCATGACAAGTATCACCTGAAACTGTGTCACAGCTGTTTTCCTTATGTGGGACGTGAGCTTCCCAGCCCACCAGCTGCTTTATTCCTGGTTATTGCTTGGCCCCTGCAAGCTCTTGCATTTTGGCCTCAATGCACCATGTAAACTGGGGAGCCCTGCACAGTGGGAGTGGGGCAAGTATGTATGTAGAAGTACAGATTTCCGAATCTTTATATCTGCTTTGCAATTAATAAGTTCTGCAGCCTGATACAAAATTAATACTTTGGGACAGTAGTGTTTTTAATCTCTGCAAAATGGGCTGGATCAGTATGTTTCAAAGTTTCAGGGATGCCATCGAAGAAGGCAAATGGGAGAGTTAAGGAAAGCTGAAGACTCCTACCTTTATCTAAATTAGAACTCTTGAACTCTGATTTTTTTTTAAATATCCTGATGCAATATGTGGTTGAAACATGGACTCTAATACTAAATCAGAGTTTAAAAAAAAACCACTAAATGATGGTATCTAAATACCTTATCAGCTCAAAATCTTATTGTTATCATTAGGATTTTTAATCATGGCCAAGCTACAATAAAAGCTTCATTTCTCATCTGTCTTCATTTAGTTAGCACAAGTGCTCAGCCTGTCTTTCACTAATAACCAACAATTATGCCTTGTAATTTTAGCTAGAACATCACTTCTTTGTAGTGTTAGCTATATCATGAAAACTCTACACAGTCCTAACTGTTCTTGACAGATTAAAAAAAATAGGTTTCTCTTTTTTTAAAACAAAAATGATGAGTATGACTTGGAGATATTTCTGTTAGAATACAGTTTAGTCATCCAAAAGGGAGAGTGGCATAAAAAAATCACATTCCATAACTGTATTACATGCCTTCTCCATCACCTTAAGGACAGTGTAATACCAAGCTCTAATAATGCTCATTTGATTGACTCTGCCCAAACAGCCTTTTATCAGGCACAAGCTACTTCTCCATGATGGATGACTACGGTTTATGGTGCAGATCTCATTTGCGAACGGAGTTTGAAAATTTGCCTCCACTGGCAGAATTCTGATGAAGCCTGTACCATCATTACGGCACACTAAACTCATTAGAGTAAAAAGAAGGAAAGAGTGGCTGAGGCTTGTGGATGATTTGCTAACCTTGTTGTGTGAGAATAATACATTTAATTTTCCTTTGTGGGACCTGACCCATCTTGAACTTTTGTTACCTGTGACTTGCCGGATTCCCTTAAGGTGCTTGGAACACTTTCTTTTGTGCTTTTAAGGTTAAAGAAGGGCACTGATCAAATCAAACCAAGTTAGAAAATACCTCTATGGTATTCAAATTTCCCAGAATGACTATGTCAAGCCAAAGAAGATGAAAATGCTGGTGTTTAAAAATTCAACAGTAAGCTTGTTGAAGAGGAGGAAAAAGGCAGAAGACTGTCAAGAAGAAATACTTGTGTCTTGGAATTTTTTTTTGAATGGTGGTAGGATGTAAAACAATGGACTCCAGATAAAAAGTAAAGTCAAAATAAAATAAGTAAGAGCAGATCCACAGCAACATTTCAGAGTCAGGAAAGCACACCCTGACAAGCATGGACAAATAAAACACAGACGCTACTCTGCTTCATACACAAATTGATACAAACATTTCTCACTTTTAATATCTCAGCCACACATCACATTTTTTTTGTGGGCCTCCTGTTATTCTCTTCCTGATTCACCATCATGCTGCATGGATTGCTGTTTCTTAAAATAAATAGACTTAGAGAAATGAACATCTCTTATGACTTTCGAGCTCCTCTTGAAGTCGGTGATTTAAAAAAAAAATCAGTGATTCTAAACTCCCGATGATTTTCATAGGAAATTAACCATAGGAAGATGCAGTTGACTATTTTCTTATGTCCACAGCCTCAAGGCCAACTTGAGAAAGATAAATGTTCCCACAGATTTGCCATTAAGTCCTTATAAAGTGATTCCCAGATAACTGTATTGGTTATCCGTGGTTTACGACAACACCAGTACATTCAAAGTAGATTTCCATTGTACTATAAAACTACGTGTAATTTCATAGTTTGTGACTTGACACAGAACACTTACAGAGGATGGTTCTTCTTTAGCTTGCCTTTTTCTGTACCCTCAACGAACTTCTGTGAAAGAAGAACCCTGGCATAATTATGGCCCATCCTGATTGGTACATATCTGTGCATGAATCATCAGAAAATGACTGATTTCCCCATATAGCAATGGTGCTTAAAACTCAGAAAGTGTGAAATGAAAAACTTAATGTTCTCCTAACAGTGCAATTTAGAATAATGTCAATATACCACATGCCATTTTCCCCCCAAACTTTACACTTAAAAAATAAAAGCAAATCAAAATGGTACGTCCCCATCGTGTGAGATATTTAGGATGCAGTTTCCCTCTCTTCCAACTCATCTCTCAATTGTGGAGGGCAATGAGCAAAGAAAGCTGCTCCATTAAATGTCAACCCTATAATTCACACTCAATGGGCAGGCAAACAGCCCTTTTCACAGGCCTGAAATGAATGGATAGAGCATCACTATAAATACCGAGCTTGCTTATTAAAAACAAAAAGGAAAAAAAAATGATAAAAAGAAAGAAAATCCGCAAGAGACTCTCCCCAAGCTTCTAAGAACTAGCCTTGTTGAGTCTCACTCTGAAGCAGGTGAGAACAAGGGCTTTCCCTGGAGAGATGTTTAAAGTGAGAGGGTGTATCTAGTCAGAAGGACTTCTCTTGAAGATTCTATCCTTTGTAACTAGCCCTGATGAAAGGCAAGGAGATAGAAGAGGTGTGTGGTTCAAATTGGGGTCTACAGGAAGTCACCTACATACGAACGAGTTCTGAGAGTGTGTTCAAAAGTCCAATTTGTTCGTAGTAAGTCCAACTAAGTCAGCCTAGGTACCCAACTAACACAATCGGCTGTACAGTATGGTACTATAATAGTTTTACAATATTTTTTCACACAAATCATACATACATAAAAACAAACAAAAAATAAACATTTTCATCCTTACAGTATCTCGAAAAGTGTAGTAGTACAGTACAACAGCCAGCACCCCAGGGCTGGCACTTACATTCACATCTCTGAAAGTTGACAACTTGAAGGTTTGTATTTGGATGGAGGGGACTTCCTGTACTGAGGACTCTGCTCTCAGCATGACCAGCACCAGCCACATGAAAGAGAAAAGGGTGGTACTTACACCTTTTGTCTCACTGTCCTCTTAAATCCAGGTTCGTGCCTTAATCTCCCTAATAAACTGCATACTGTCCCTTCTTTCCCAGGAAAACATATAACCCCCAGTCCTTTCTTTATACTTTTTCATTTATTACTCTGTTCATTCATTTATAACTGAAATACTGTTTACTTAATATGAAAGTATTTACTGAGAGCTCTGTCAGTTTCTATGCCGGCAGAGATGACAGAAGTTCCCTGTTGACAAATCCTACCCTATGTCATCCCTCTCAGAAGTCTGCTATAGAATCTGGATTCATCTGTCTTAAAACTTCCACAGACCTTGTTATCTTAAATGTCAACATCCAAACCCCAACTCCAACTGAGATCCTACAGGGCCTTTTAATGGGAACTGTGTCTTATCCTAGGAATTACTGATGAAGGAACTATGAACACAGAGGCATGGCCAGTAATGGCCCATATGCCTCACCTGAAATAAGGCCATTTTTCACTCTAACATATATTTGAACTAGAGGAAAGAAAACAGGTGAGATTAGGGGCTAAGTACCATGCTCAAAATTAAACTAATGTGTTCCTAAATTCTGGATGATATATCTCCTCCCTTTTGAGTTTGACTTTTCTTATCGATATGTACTCTGTGTCTCTATTATTTAATTATTGTAATAAAAGCCCACCTACAATCTGTCCTGTGATTAGATTATATAAATATATTTATCACTGCTCTGCCAAAATATTAAAAAGAGTGGCATGTTTACGTGTGCTTTCTCTGATGCACACCCTTAATCAAACCTGAAAGAAAATGTATATTAATTTTTTTAATCTAATTTTCCTCTCCCATCTGGCTCCCACACTTTGTCGGAGCAATAGGAGCTCAATCAGTAGAAAGAAAATTTATTATTCTTTTTGTTGAAAAAAAAAAAAAGAGGAAAAGTGTTTAGCCACTGTTCACACCTCTTCAATTGATCTTTTCAAGTCTTCCTAGTTTCTGAAGGGTGGAAATGATGGGTCCCCTGGGTTCACTGCTGTTCAGTCAAGACCATGAGCAATTTACCTAAATTTACCTAAACCATAACCCATTTGCTGCATAATACATTTTATGGCATTTTAGCAGTAGACTGTCTGCAAAGCTTAGAGGTGGAGCACACGATATGGTAATGAAATAGTGGCGCCATTTGGAAATGTGAAGTGCTAAGTAAATACACAGCACGGCTTTATTATTGTCGCCTCATTCTATTTAGGTGTGAAGAAAACGCACTTTAATTTCTTCCTCAGTCTACTTAGAGGATTGATTTTTTTAAGAGTTCTTGCTTTATACCAGTGCCCAAATGTAACTTTTAAAAGGCTCCACTTTCACATTAGTTTAAAACTTTTGTTTGGAGCAATCAGTGTAGAGTGTTGTGAGCCATATGATTAGATCTTGCCGATTTTTCCAAAGGCAAGATAGTCTCTAAGCTAAGGATATGGAGTTAATGTGAAAAATTAATAAACTTCCATTTCATGGTTTCAGGAGGGCCATCAGAATGGCAGATATCTTTTTAAAACACTCTTAGTAACCCCCAAATACCATCTGTTGCAACACCACATAGAGAAATAGCGCTTTAGCATTTTCTTGATGAGAACCAAGAGACCAACAGGAGTGGCACAAACCCATGGTGTCCGATGTCATTTCCGCACGTCTCCAAGTGGCACTGCCCGTCAACTACTCTGTGCATGTCAAGAACTCAGTGGAGCCGTGGAAACTGTGTCTCTGGGGCAGGGAAGTGGGAAAGCGAGCAAATCATAAAGAAACTCCAGCCTCTGGAGTCTGTTTTTTTCAAACAGGGAGGGCTAACTGCAGTCACACCAGCGGCGTCTAATCAGTGAGTCTATATGTGCGTCACCATCTACCTAAAAGCTTTCCTATTTCTACTGGCTCTTAATAATAATATTTGCAAAAAAAGAATGAGGAGCAGTCTAGCTTAGAATTTGGCATCTAAATATTCATTTACAGCTGAACAAATAAAAATCCAAATAGATGACCTCTTCAACTGAGTGAATTCCCAGAGGGTTGTAATATTTGCTACAATTGAAATGGGAAGGGGAAGAAGAGGTTCTGAATTTAAGTGCTTTTCTTGACTACAGGTGGATGGTCATTTTGGTTTAAGATAGTCCTGGACCCAGTGGTCAAAATTGTCCTAAGAAAGAATTAGGATAGCAGAAAATAAAACATATAAACCAATCTCCTGTGAAATGCCAACCAAAATAGAATTTGAAAATATATCTCATGGATTAATTTTCTTCCCTCTTCTCATGATGATAAAACTCTAGTTAGAGCTAGGGAATAAAAGCCCCACACAATCCTATGTGCAGAGCACGTGTCCATATCTTTAGCCTTCCAGGGGCTCATTTTCGAACTGTTGCTCTGTCTCTGCTCCGTGGCTGTCCCACAACCTTTTCACTATTTCTGGCTCCATCTGTTCCAGCCTATTTCCAGCTGCTACTCTGAGGAAAGGCCACGGTATCCGTCACCTTAGCACATAATTTATCTTGCTGTGGCCGTCTCTGGACTGCCAGTCTGCTGAGTGGCCCTGAGTGTTCTCTCTCTGTCAGGTGGCTATAAACTAACCTGGCCCATCCATCTGGGGGGTTGGCGTACTGTCTCTATATGCCTCCACTCAGCTGAGCCTGTAAGGGCCTTATCTCCCATTAACATTTCTTTCCCATTTGACAATTTGACATCTCAAAGGGACAAGAACCTTTACCTTCCTAATATTTAAAACTGTGCTCGAAAGAAAAGTAAATCATGTTGACATCATCAATACCTATTCAGTCATGGTACCTAGTGAAAATGTGGTCTTTGTAGAGAAATAATTCAATTTCCAGGGACAGTAGGCAAATGTCGTCATCATTCGGCATCAGCTTTTCCATCTGTAAAATGGGAAGCTAAATAACAACCTCAGAAGATTATTCTGAAGATTAACCACAGTAACAAAAGAACAGAGCATCTCACACTTGAACGTGCACGGAGAGAACCTGGGAATCTCCCTGCAATGGAGAGTCTTACTTGGTAGATCTGGAGGAGGTCCCTAGACTGCATCTGTAACAAGCTCCCTGGCGAAGCTGATGCTGCGAGCCATGGGCAACACATTCAGGAGCAAGAATGGAGAGCTCTGTGCAGAAGTCCTGTCATACCCTGGCCCTTCAGTTCACCAAAAGCCTAGCAGGACTCATCTAACACCATGCTCACTTCTCAGGTTGTATTAGAATGCACATTATGAGAACTACTGCTTTAAGTTAATATATGTGGAAATGGGCTCTGCAGAAGACTATAAAAATATTCACAAAGGGGCTCTTCTGCTGGTCCGGTGGTTGAGATTCCACCTTCCAATGCAGGCGGTATGCATTCAATCCCTGATCAGGGACTGAAGATCACACAAGCCTCAGGGCCAAAAACCAAAACATAAAGCAGAAGCAATATTGTAACAAATACAAAAAAGACTTGAAGAATAGTCCACATCAAAAAAAGAAAAACAAGTTCACACATAAGACTTGTAATTTCCACTAAAACTTTCCTCCTCCCTTTAGTCCAGCTTTGTGACATTCCTGCATAGGCATTAGGAAAACTGTCATGGCATTTTCTCCCCTGGGAGTGTGTAGGGAAGAATCAGAATGGATGTGTTAGAAGTAAGATCTGAGTAGGTGGCATGATCCATGTGTGATGGACACCCCAGAGTTTCCAGAAAGAACTCTGGGCTGAAGAGGAAGAGAAAGGAAACTGACAAGATCCTCTTGGGGAGGATGGTTGCCATGGGTCATTCTAGCTTTGCTAAGGCCCGCCTGGTTCTTCTGTGAGTCTTTTATTGGAGGCAGAAATTTCCTGAGAGCACCCCTTGGGCAACAGCTCCCTCACTCCCACATAAAGGCTGCTGCAGGGAGGAGGCGGAAGAGCGATCGCCCCGGAGTCTGTAATGGAGCTTCCTGCCCCACCACAGGCAGCAAAAGCGATGCTCCCCTTAGCAAACATGCCCACCTAGGCCAGGAGATATCCAACCGCGGACACGCAAGTATCCATCACAGAGGCTGGCAGCCGAGCCAGTGGCCAGGGAGGGCAGGCCGGACGGTGGACGGCTGTCGCTGCTGACAAATGGAGAGGCTGCTTGGCTTTGCAGGGGCTGAGACACAGGTCCGAGCGGGATGGGCGCCTGAACGGGGCTGAGCAGCGACAAAAACATGGGGCTGAGCCACGAGAGAGCGGGTGGGCCCGTCCGCTGGGGCGGGGTGAGGAGGCCACACTCGCAGCCAGGCGGAGAGGAGACTCTCTCACTGCCCGCCCCGCCTGAGAACAAAGACGGCTCAGAAACAGGAAAATGCCATGTGGGGGTCCACGGGAAGGCACTGGAGGAAGACAGAGCTGTTTAACTCTCTTTCCCTCACACACACACACACTCACATACACGCATACACACACACACGTGCACACACACATGCTCACACATGCGCGTGCACACACACACTGACACACACACTCACACATGCAGTCACACACACACATACGCTCTCACACACACACACGCTCTCACACACACAAATACACGGTCACACACACATACACACACGCTCACACACACACATACACTCACACACACATGCTTACACACACATACACTCACCCTGGTAAATTGGGCTGGGAATTTCTTGGTGCAGAAAAGCAATCAGCAAGGTAGCAGGGAAAACTGCTGAAGGGAAATATTATAAATGGCAAAGGCCTGACAGGTTAGCCAGGCAAGAAGGTGAAGAGATTAGAGACAGGACTGAAAGGGCACCAGCATTCGTTTGGGCCTCGCGGGGCCAGCATATGAGTGCACACGTGGGAAGCAGCTAGCAGTGCCGGAGACACAACCTCAAGTACGCGAAGAGTTTGAGAAGACACCATCTCCTAGTCTTCACAAGACACTGTGATTATCTGGAGAGAAAGCTAAAAATAGAAGTAAACTGATTGAGGCAGGAGGACACATATACACTGCTGCTGCTTCTGCTAAGTCGCTTCAGTCGTGTCCAACTCTGTGCGACCCCACAGACGGCAGCCCACCAGGCTCCCCCGTCCCTGGGATTCTCCAGGCAAGAACACTGGAGTGGGTTGCCATTTCCTTCTCCAATGCATTAAAGTGGAAAGTGAAAGTAGGAAGTCACTGGGTCGTGTCCTACTCTCAGCGACCCCTTGGACTACAGCCCACCAGGCTCCTCTGTCCATGGGATTTTCCAGGCAAGAGTACTGGAGTGGGTTGCCATTGCCTTCTCTGACACAGGCATAGATTTATTGGTATCAGGAATATATGCTATGGCTCAGGGTAGAAAACACTATCAAAACTCAGAGGAAGGGGCTGTCATTGCAGAATCAGGGAGGTTCCCCAGAGAGAAGGGGGCTCGGAGGGGCAGGGCAGTGACCAGGTGTCTGATTCTTAAGGCAGTAACAAGGAAACAGTGGACATCTCGCTCTTACTTTAAGAGAAGAATGTTTACAATACATTTAGTAAGAGGCAAATAGTAACCAAAAGGTATTAGTGTGTGTGTTAGTCGCTCAGTTGTGTCCACCTGTTTGTGACCCCATGGACTGTAGCCCGCCTGGCTCCTCTGTCCATGGGGTTCTCTAGGCAAGAATACTGGAGTGGGTAGCCATTCCCTTCTCTAGGGGATCTTCCCACCCAGGGATCAAACCCGGGTCTCCCTCATTGCAGGCAGATTCTTTACCATTTGAGCCACCAGGGAAGCCCTACCAAAAGGTTACAAGGCTTCTAAAGTATTTCCCCTTTTTAAAGGGCTTCTGTCAGAAAAATTTTGAAATCTGTTGGTTTATTAATACTGTCACATATGCACACAAGCCTAAACTGAATTGGAGAACAGATTTAATCACCTAAAATAGTATAATGTAGTATATCACCACTGTTTAATTGGTGTGTTTCCTCAAAACATGGTTTTGCTGGGAGTTGAACTTTATGAGTAATTCTAGCAACTTATTTCATCTATATCAAGGTTTCTCCACGTTGGGTGCTCTCGACATTTTCGGACCAGATAATTCTTAGACCATGGGGGTTGAGGGTGTGTGTGTTGGGGGAGCTTCCTGTGCACTATAGGTAGTTCAGCAGCATCTCTGACCTGTACTTACTAGCATGCCCTGTTGCGACAACCAAAACTAGGTCTAGGCATTGCCAGGTGATCTGGGGCGGGGTGGGGGAGATTATTCTCATTTGAGAACCAGGAGTCTAAAATATATCTAAGTCAGGGAATTCCCTAGCTTCCCAGTGGTTAGGACATGGTGCTGCCATGACTCTGGGTTCAATTCCTGGCCAGGGAATTAAAGATTCTACAAGCAACACAGCCAAAAAATACAGTATACCTAAGTCCAGCTATCTAGCAAGCTCAGGCTAGAGGCTTATGTAGAGAAATAAAGGATTTTATATATTGATCAGAAGATGGATTCTATAACCACTCAATTCCTTCTAAGGATTTTCTGAGATTCTCTGATTCTGAGAGAAAGTCTGCTAATCAATAATTAAAACAGCCATACATCTCACATTTTACTAGGAATGTATGCTTTTCATCTCATGTGTATCCCCTGAACCTTCAGACATGACTCCTTTGGCACCGCGGTATTCTGATTGTTGTAAACAGGTTCAGCTGTTATGCCCAGAGATCACGGGGAACAAAACAACTGAGTCTCACCATAACCATTTTCAAAGGCTCTATTCTCAAACATGAAAGAAATCCACTTGATTTGCTGCTGTGAAGGGGCTGACCAAGTACAAGAGTGTTAATTATTGATCAGACTTAGGAAAAGAAGTGTAGACTTACACATACAGGACAGGTTAAAAACAATCTCTTGATCGGCCACAACCATGCTACAATTTTTATAGCTTTGCTTTTTTATCAACTATCACAAAATACATTCCTAAAATGTTATAATTCATGCAGGGTTGTCTTTACAGTTTTCTGTTTGATGGATAAGCAATATTTAGTGCATCTATGAAAGAATTTCTTTACCAAATTGTGCACGGTAAGCAATGCAAAATTGAACTTGATATGCTATAAACAGCACCAAATTAGGTCAAACGCAGTTCTAGCTTCCACGATCTTGAAGTCTCCATTAGCTCATCTGTTATATGGGGCTAATAATAACTTCCCTGACCTTTTAACCCAAATGAGATTCAAATGAGTGAATGCATATGAAATCAACATGAGCACCACAGACATGCAAGAAATTGCTACTATATTCAAATATGATTCTGCAATTAAAACTCCCTCCCTCCTTCCCAAGGGTTTCAATGAAGGCAAGAGAAATTTATTGAAAAATATTACTGAACACTGGACTTCCCTGATGGTCCAGTGTTAAGACTCTGTCTGCCAATGCAGGGGACATGAGTTCGATCCCTGGTCTTGAAAGATCCCACATACCATACCCCGGAGCAACTAAGCCCGCTTGTGCAACTGCTGTAGCCCACGTGCCTACAGCCCACACTCCACAACACAAGAAGCCACCGCAACCAGAAGCCAAGCACTGCAACAAAGAATAGCCCCTACCTGCTGCAACCAGAGAAAGCCCAGGCAGCAATTAAGACCCAGCACAGCCCCCCTAAAAAAAAAAACGGAATTTTTTTTTAAATATTATTGAACACAAAGTAACTTAAATAGAGTATCTATAAATGTCTCTAGATATACATCTTTCAAGTATCTGGTTAAATAAATTTGAGGTTATTTAAAAAGAGTAAAATCCTCATATTCATAAACCTCATTAACTAAGAAGTGGTTCAATCAATTACCTCACCATGAAAGGTAAAGAAATAAATTCAGAATTGGACTATAAAGAAAGCTGAGCACAGAAGAACTGATGCTTTTGAACTGTGGTGTTGGAGAAGACTCTTGAGAGTCCCTTGGACTGCAAGGAGATCCAACCAGTCCATCCTAAAGGAGATCAGTCCTGGATGTCCATTGGAAGGACTGATGCTGAAGCTGAAACTCCAATACTTTGGCCACCTGAGGCAAAGAGCTGACTCATTGAAAAAGACCCTGATGGTGGGAAAGATTGAGGGCAAGAGGAGAAGGGGACAACAGAGGATGAGATGGTTGGATGGCATCACCGACTCAATAGACATGGGTTTAGGTGGACTCCGGGAGTTGGTGATGGACAGGGAGGCCTGGCGTGCTGCGGTTCACGGGGTTGCAAAGAGTCGGACATGACTGAGTGACTGAACTGAACTGATACATCTACAATTCACTTCAAATCCTTTTGAGTTTTTATTTATTTGCCAAATGACAGGACTAAAGTGCCGCTAGCGGCCAGATACTACAGAGCAGAGGGAAAGTGAAAGATGGACAGTCAGGGCATCTGAACTGCCCTTTGTCAATTTCCCTCTGGCCTCTCCAGGTCAGCAGACTTCTGGGCTAGTGCAGCCCACAGGTGAGTTCACACAGCACTCCTGTCTCCTGCAGGCTTTGAAACAAATCCACTCATAGTACTTGGTTTTGACTATGTAGCTTTAAAAAACAGATTAATAGGGTATTTAATCATAACATCCGTGATTATTGAGCATTAAGCCTCTTTCAGAATCTGACTTGTTTTTATCTTAAGCCAATTCTCCTCACATTAAAGAACCATTTATGCAAATACAACATGAGGCAAAGGGGAGAGATAAAAAGCTGCCTAAGACCTTATAAATGACTACATTCAGCCTGAGCGATATTATTTGTTTTTCTTTAGTGAAATTATATTATCCATTGTCAAAAGACCCACTCCTTTACACTAATAGCATCAGAGGGCACTGAAGCAAAAATTAGATGTGAGAAGCAAGAGGGGTGTTTCTTCATTTGGTTCCTCTTGAGTATAAAAGGCCCATAGTGCCCATCGAATCAGAATAAGGTGAGCACATCAAAGATGTTCAAAATCTGCCACTGAGCCACAGATGTCCTCACATATCAAAGGAGACCCAAGTCAGCAGGATAAAGCTCCAGCTTAGGTAGCCAGCCCTGGGCCTGTCTGCTCCTGATTGTGAGCATAATGCATTATTAAGAGAACAACTAGACACGTGCAACACCTTGGAGATAAGCAGTGGCCAGTGCAACCCAGGGAGCCAGCGACGAGGGCCAACACCAAGGAGCAGCCATGTGTTCACAGCGGACAGAACCAAAAAAAAATGCTGTCAGGGAGAGAAGATAAAAGGGGTAAACAGTGCAACGAGGGCTGTGCTCGAGATAAAATAGGAGAAAGAAGAATCACAGAGGCAGTTCTGACATTTTCGGCGCTTGACTGAAATGCGCTTGGGTTTCGAGGATGTCAAGAGTCTGAGGGATGATTTCTCTAGCTGAGTTCCAAGGGACCATGAAGTGAGACGGATAGAGGGACAGAAAGCTATCTCTCGTTCAGCGGAATCGGGCAGTGAGGATGAAATAAATGGGGTTTGATACTTCTGTTACACGGACCTCACTGGTGAGCTATTTCATGGGTGGTCATTCAGCGCAGTGAAGAAAGGCGTGTGTCTCGTGAAGACTGCTGTGGCTCAGAAATTTAGGATCTGTGGTCGGGATGAGAAAGTCACTCCCTCTCAGCCCACTCCCTGGAGGAGGGCTCAGCAAGGATTTCAACTGACCTTGAACCATCATCAATCAAGCCCCTCTAATTTTCTGAAACCACAATACAGCTGAATACTGATTCAGCTGTGAGATGAACTATATATATATATATATTTTTTAATTTAAGCACACAGAAAAAACAGGGTTTTTCCCCTGGTGAATATGCTACACTCTGTTCAGTCCCAAGTGGCACTAATTGGATTCTCAACAAATATCTGTTCAGTGGAAACCTGAAAGAGAGAGAAGATTTACCTGTTAGAGCCCCCATAAAATGTTCATCCCCTGGAAGTTCTCTCCCTCTTTCTTTTTTGGTTTCTCTTCACAGATTTCTTATCATCAATTTTTGCCTTTGGGTCCAGAGCAGTGATACACAAACTATAATCAGCATTAAAATCTTCTGGAGGACTTCTAAGAATCCAGCTTGCCTGGATCCCATCGCCAGCATTTCTGAGTTCAGATTTCATTTCCCAGCATAACTGCATCAGATTTCTGATTCAGTAGGTTTGGACTGGGGTCCTGGAATTAGCATTTTCAACAAGTTCTCTGATACCGGTAGATCAAAATATTTTCCTAAGATGAACTTCAGTATGTGTCCATAAGTGATGGGCTGACTCCTGCCATCTTTGTGGGATGAACCTAAACCACTTATTCTGATCAAAACATATGAATAAAGAAACTGTAAGCTTTAAAGGGTCGGACAGTTCAGTTCAGTCCAATCACTCAGTCATGTCTAACTATTTGTGAACCCATGGACTGCAGCGTGCCAGGATTCCCTGTCCATCACCAACTCCTGGAGCTTGCTCAAATTCATGTCCATTGAGTTGGTGATGCCATCCAACCATCTCATGAGTTGGACAGTAGAAGGTACCTAAGAAACTGTGTGTGTGTGTGTGTGTGTGCGTGTGTGTGTGTGTGTGTGTGTGTGTGTGTGCGCGCGCGCTCTGTCACTCAGTTGTGTCTGACTCCTTGTGACCCCATGGACTGCTGCCCTTCAGGCTCCCCTATCCATGGAATTTTTCAGGCAGGAATACTGTGGCAGGTTGCCATTTCCTACTCCAGGGGATCTTCCCAACCCAGGGATCAAACCAGCATCTCTTGCATCTCCTGCAGAAGGTATTCTAAAGAGGCCAATGAAAACAGCGCTGCTCTCAGCTGCGGCCTGGAACTGTCTTAGTTAAAAGATGCATTACTTGACTGCTTTCCCCATCACTAAATTCACTGCGTGACTTCTTTCAGCATTGTTTTATTTCTTCTTGAACAACGGTGTTTCTAACTGAAAACTCCCTATTGGAAATCTTGTAACTGGGAAGCTCTATACTGGCTTATTTCACAGAGGTTTTGCACAATTCCCCTTTGCCACTTGCATGATGCATTAGAGATGAGAATTAATGAAGAGTTTTACTGTCATCCTCCACAGAGGCCTACCTCCATCCCAAGGCTTCCAACCACATTCATCATCTACCAGGCTCACTGTCGGTCCAAAGCTTTCTCTTTCTCAGCAAACAGAATCACCAGTTACTTCCTTAGACAACGACCCTGGAGTCACAATGGACTCTTCCTTCTCCCCACACCTCACATCAAACTGGCCAAAATATTTTTCACTCTACTTTTTTAAAAAATATTTTTATGTTTCAAATGCATAAATAGACTTTTTAAGGCATGGCAATTATTCTATTGAACTATAGTTGATTTACAGTATTTTGTTAGTTTCTGCTATAACAGCAAAGTGAATCAGATATATATATGTATAATATATATATATTCTTTTCATATGTTTTTCCATTATCGTTTGTCATATGATGTTGAATATAGTTCCCTGTGCTGTACAGTAGACCCTTGCTTTATCTACTTTTTTTATAAAATGTTCCATCCATACATTTTTATCTCCCTCATTGCTGTGACTTTAGTCCAGAAATATATCCTCACCCACAGGGACCACAGCAGAAACTCCCTGGATAATCTCCCATCATCAGTTTCTCTCTGTCTTCACTTTCCTTTCACTGAGATGTCAGGATTATGTTTCTAAAAGATAGGTTCCCATTACTTACATGCTTCAAACCTCCCTAAGATCTGGCTTCTCTTGGGGGCTCAAAAAGCTCTCCAGGCTCAGGCTGGTCTCAGTTCGGACCTTTTCATGTATAACTTTTGCTCCCGTATAGTTTATAAACACTTTATGCTCCACAATGATCTCCTTTATGCTCTGAACAGATTGCTCTCTTTCCTTCAGTATAAAAATTCTTGGACACCTTATACACCTTTCATGTTCGATAAATCCTCCCATGCCCAGCTCAAAAGCCATTCCTTCTTTCTAGCCTCTGTACCCTATTCCTTTCTTGATTTGGATGAGCACTATCTACTTTTGTTTCTACTCCATAAGCTTCTAAAGAGCAGGAACCAGGTTTTAATTATTTCTGGATTCCCCAAAGTAATATATGTTGTAGCATATCTATAGCAGTGACTGGTAATAAATGCAGCAATGAGCTGGATAGAATTAAATCAAGATTTGTCAGAATGGGGCTCTGTCTGGATGTGTATTATCCTGCTAGACTGACAGTATTACTGAATTAGAGATTTAAAAACACAGCTACCTTGTGATTTAAATTAGACTTAGTTGATCAAAACACATCAGACGAGCCTTAGGTTGATAACGTGGATTCCAGACACATAAACAGTGTAGTCAAAGAGACCAGTGGTGGATTCATTTGATCATGTGAAATGTGAAAAGTGTTCACATAGCTAAACAGAAAACTGAAAAGAAAAAAAAAAAAAACTCTGATGGTGAAAACTCATTAATAGGCTACGAAAACTCGAATATCAAACTTTAAGAGCACTTTAGCATCCTGAAAAGCAGCAAATGTGTCTTAAAAACTTCAAAGGGTCATGTAAACTGGTAAAGAGAAGACCAGCTTCAAATTCACAAATACTCTGGTGTGAATCCCAGTGTTGTCAATTATCAGTTGGGTGTTTGTGAGGTTTTACTTAACCTGTCTCATTCTCAGTTTCTCTACTGAAAAATAGAGATAGTAACACCTTCCACAGGAGTTGATGCCTAGATTAAATGAACCAGGGTGTATAAAACTCTGAGCACAATGCCAAGTGCTTATCAGGCATTCAATAAATGAGCCTTTTACTGATGGGGCACAGGTAAGAATCAGTCACTCATCATGTCCTATAAATATGTATGAAAATGGTGAAAAGGCATGGCAATGTTTAGGTAACAGAATGAGAGGACCAAAAAGAGAACAGGAGTTGGTGATAATGGCAGAAGAAACTGGATAGATGTATTCATCTGTTTGCAGAATTTGCCATTCTAAATCATGAAAATTCTGCAGACAGAGTATTTCAAAGGTTATCTATTGCTTCTACTATGCTAATATGTGTAGCTTTACTAACCACTGTGTTAAGTCCCCATTGTTGAGTGACACGCTTTGCATCCCCAAATTTTTTCCAGGGGTTAGAGAAAACGTAGTTGGATTAATAACATACCTGCTGATTGAAGAGCAAGAGCCCTTTGTTAGTTTGTTTGTCTGGTGCTTTATTTCAGTGAAAGAGATTTTTTTTAATTATAATTAATTATCACGGATTTCTCTGTCTCCCACAAAAAGGCTAGTACCAAGTTTATACTCTGCAATAGTTGGGTAACAATAATGCTAATGATGACAATAATAATTTACATCGGGAAACAGCTCAATTAAAAGCACATTTGATTAAATCATCCATTAAACTCTCAAAAAGAGGTGTGCAGTTTACTGCTGTTGGGCTTCAATCCTCCATATTAAAACACATCTTCTCTGAGTCAAGGGCATCTCCTGTTGATTCTTCCTGAGTCCATTCTATGTATATTGCAAAGTTGAATTTTCCTCCAAATCATGATAAACACCCCTGTTGTATTTTCACTTTGCCAACAAAGGTCCATATAGTCAAAACTATGGTTTTCCCAGTAGTCATGTACAGATGTGATAGCTGGATCATAAAGAATGCTGAGCACCAAAGAGATGCTTCCAAACTGTAGTGCTGGAAAAGACTTGAGAGTCCCATGCACTGCAAGGAGATCAAACCAGTAAAACTAAGGCAACTAACCCTGAATATTCATTGGAAGGACTGATGCAAAAACTGTAGCTCCAAATCTCTGGCCACCTGATGCAAAGAGCCGACTCACTGGAAAAAGACTCTGATGCAGAGAAAGACTGAAGGAAGGAGGAGAAGGGGGCAACAGAGAATGAGATGGTTGGATGGTACCATTAAATCAGTGGACATGAGTCTGAGCAAACTCTGGGAAATACTGAAAGACAAGGAAGCCTGGCATGCTGCAGTCCGTCGGGTCACGAAGAATCGGACACGACTTAATGACTGAGTAATGATGATAAGCACCTTTGTTATATTTTCAGCTAATCTTACTACAGCGCGAAAACAGAAATGTATTTTTTTCTGCTTTTCCTGCACTAACTACTGACACTTTCTCTGAAATCATCACATAAAACAGTCAAAGGATAGGTCTGTGGAAAGTAGTTGAATTAAACACAGTTCTGCTCACCATGCAGCCATGAAGCAGAACACCAGTGGATATTTGCAGAGAGAGAAATTAGCTGATAAACATGCAGCAAAGCAATTTTGGTAGATGTAGAACAAAGAGGAAGAGGATGTGGGGAGAAAAGATGAAAGAGAAATGCAAGGAGATTTTTAAAAGACAGTGATACAGGACCCTAGTGTTCAAAACACCTGGCCAAGGGGAATGGAGACGTGGGCAAAGTAGCCCAGACAACTGGGTCCTCGAGACATGACTTGGATGAACCAGAGCTGGTTTGGTGGAGCCTTTGTCTCCAGGTTCAATATCAGACAGGAAGAATGCTACTTTGTGTGAGATAATACTTGGAGTGCTACAGGAGATGTGAAAAAAATGCTAATTTCTAGGAGGAATAAATGGCACTGAGCTATGAACGGATGAAGAAAAACGGAGTGATCGTGTTGTGATATAAGCAGCTGACTATGAGAACTAATGAGTAAGCATAAATACTGTTCCTCCCAAGAGGACCCAGGCCTAGGGCAGGGGATCTCAGAACCAAAGTGCATTTCTCTTCAAAATCTGCAGCCACACATCCTCTGGCTCCCCGTGCTTCCCGTGAAGCGTTGCTGAGGACTCAGACACAGGGCCTCCACCAGGTAAGCCAACATTTTACTTTTGCAATTGATTGAATCTGAACTTTACCTTTCTTTCTTCCTCCTTCCTAACTTCTCTCTCTCCTTCCATCTACCTCCCTCTTCGCCTTCCTCCTTCTCTCCCTTCCTCTGCTTCTTCCTTTCTTTCTTCCTCTCTCTTGCCCTCTTTCTCCCTCTTTCCTTTCCTCCCTCTCTCCTTCCACCCCCTCTTGCTGTCTTCCTTTTTCCCTCCCTCCCTTTCTTTCTTTCTCTAAAAAACTAATGTCCTCAATAATGAACAGAAAGTAGATATGGAGAAACAACCCTGGACACAGTATGTAAGAAAGGGATACTCTGACCTCAAGGGGCTCGAGCCGATCTGAGCTCTCATCCTGCATTTGTCACTAGGTAGCTGTGTGACCCTGGACAAATCACTGCAGCTCTTTCGGCTTTAATTGCTTCTTAATTAGAATAAGGAGGTGAAATTTTTAGATCAACTCTAATTGCTCTTGCAGTTCTTAAGTACTTAGTGAAAGGGTAAGAACTTAGATCTGGATAATAGCACCAACTGCAGTATTAACTTACTGTATGAACTTGAACATATTTCTTGTAATTTCTGAACCCAGTTTCCCTAATCCTTAGAATGTGACTAAAAATAGCATCTACATCATATGATTGCTGTCAAGACTAAGTGAGATGACTCATGTCAAGAATTGAAAATGGTACCTGGCATATTGTAAGTGCTCAATAAACCTCAATTAATATTTCTAACCATAATGGCATGGTGATGCAGCCATGAAATTAAAAGATGCTTACTCCTTGGAAAGGAAAGTTATGACCAACCTAGACAGCATATTGAAAAGCAGAGACATTACTTTGCCAACAAAGGTCCGTCTAGTCAAAGCTATGGTTTTTCCAGTGGTCAGGTATAGATGTGAGAGTTGGACTGTGAAGAAGGCTGAGCACCGAAGAATTGATGCTTTTGAACTGTGGTGTTGGAGAAGACCCTTGAGAGTCCCTTGGACTGCAAGGAAATCCAACCAGTCCATTCTGAAGGAGATCAGCCCTGGGTGTTCTTTGGAAGGAATGATGCTAAAGCTGAAACTCCAGTACTTTGGCCACCTCATGCGAAGAGTTGACTCATTGGAAAAGACTCTGATGCTGGGAGGGATTGGGGGCAGGAGGAAAAGGGGACAACAGAGGATGAGATGGCTGGATGGCATCACCGACTTGACAGACATGAGTTTGAGTGAACTCCGGGAGTTGGTGATGGACAGGGAGGCCTGGCGTGCTGTGATTCATGGGGTCGCAAAGAGTCGGACACGACTGAGCGACTGAACTGAACTGAACTGAATGGCCTCTTTTGTTGCTATGGTCAGGGCTAGTTCTTCATTTACAAATTCAGTTTCTCTAAAAGCAGAGAAGTAATGCTATATTCCAAAAGTCACTTAAAAATATAAAATAGCACGAGTACCAAGCTATTTACAGATCTCCCATCTATTCACATGTTGGTAACACAGACCTTCTAAAGAGACTAAATAAAACAGATCATCAAACATTTCCTTTTCAGAATTATCAGTGTATGTTAGACATTATCAAGTTTATTAAACAGATATTTGCCTTGTGGATTTTTTGTTGATGGTTGCTGGTGTGGTTATTGATTTATTTGGAAAGCTATTCACTTTCCTTTGGGGATTTATTTCCTGGAAAACAGACTCCTTCTTCATCAGAAAAACTGATCCTTTTGCTCCTCATCGGTCCTCACTTCAGTCTAAATATGCTCTCTGCACCTATTGGGCCCTTCAGCCACGCTGTGTCTAAGTTTACAAATGGGGAAAGGAAGATTGTCAAAGACCTCAGCTGGGATGCAGCTGTCACTCAAGCTGTCAAGTTGAAGTAAGTGAAAAAAAATCCTGGCAGTAGAGCAAGCTTTAGGAGGAAGCTGGGTTCTCTCTTCTCTGTTCTCCTTTCAGGAAAAGAGTGAGGTTTGCATGATGGGCTGGAGAACATGGCTTCTTACCAACACCGTGAAATGTAAATGCTATGGTCAAGATGACACAAGCTGCTCTGTGAAAGCTTGTGTGCTTAAAGTGCGCTTTAAAACCACACTTTAAATTCAAATCTTAGTCCCAGATCTCTCAAGTGAATCTGAGAAATAGAACTAGTGCTTCTGTGTGAGTATTAAACCGTTTAATAAAAGAGCTCCACTAAGATAATAAGTGGATAATTATTAGCCTAATACCTAGGGTACCAGTTGATATTGGGGGAAAAGGAAACTCCATGGTGATGGAGAACACTGAACTTTAATCACTACACTGTATGTGCACAGGCCACAAATATTTATTAAATTGCAAGGAGATGAAACAAGTCATCTTAAAGGAAATCAACCCTGAGTATTCACTGGAAGTACGCATGCTGAAGCTGAAGCTCCAATACTTTGGCCACCTAATGCAAAGAGCTGACTCATTTCAAATAACTCTGATGCTGGGAAAGATTGAAGGCAGGAGGAGAAGGGGACGACAGAGGACAAGATGGCTGGATGGCATCACCGACTCAATGGACATGAGTTTAAGCAAACTCCGGGAGATTGTGAGGGACAGGGGGGCCTTGCAGTCCATGGGGTCACAGAGAGTTGGACACGACTGAGCGACTGAACAACAACAGAAGTTCATCAACATACATAAAGGGGCTCAGAACAAGAACCTACTCAACTCTCACATCCTGATCCCTACAGAAAGTAAGGGCAAGAAATAGGTCTTGGAGGAGAAAGGGTCCTCTAAGACAAGAAGAAAATTCTTGCCATTCATAGCAGTACCAGAAGGTTATTTTTAACTCACAATGTATTACTGTCTTCATAGAGTTATCTTATTTTTATAGGTTAAAAAAGAATTCAATTTAAGTATGCTCAAGAAACGTGTTTCAGTCCCAAAATACATTTCACTTTAACTTCCTGCTGTGCATTATGCTTTTTTTCCCTTTAAAAGCAGCTCTTGCTCATCAGTGCTATAAACTACAACAGCTGAAGACAGGTTTCAGAGGTTTGATTTGAAAACAATCCATGGAACATATGTATGAACAGAAACTAATTGTCATTTTTTCAATCTAGCATTTCTTCTCTCATTCCCTCTGTCCACAGACAAAATGGATTTCTTCTCTTTTATTCCTTACTTCAAAAATATGAAACAGAAAGAGCCCTGCAAAATTCATCTGAGCCATTTTATCTCTGTGTTCACACACTGTGGGTTTAAAGGTCTGGATGGATGCACTCTCTTTACAAGGCAAGAGGAGCCAGGCATACATACAAGGCATAGAGCGTGTCCAAATGCTCTGTGACTCAGGGCGCAAATCTACCCGTATTCCTTCCTGTCTGTCAGAGTTCAGGCTTAACCCCCATCACCCTATGAGAAGTCCCCAGGTATCCCAGTCTGAAGACATCTCTTCATCTGATGGGCTCACCCAGCACTGAGTTTCAGCACTGCTGTGTGCACAGCCTTGATGCCCTATAAAGGCTATCTGGGCATGTTTTTACCTCTTATCGTGAAGGATTGTTAACCACCTTTAGGCAGGATTGTATCATTTATCCCCCCCCACCTCCACTTTCTGCATAGGATTTCATACAGAGTTGGCATGTGGTATATCACATATATATTTCCTAATGGAACAAGTGAAGGAATGAATCCAGATGACCTAAAGAAGAGAATAATAGAATCAAGATAAACTTTTACTTTTCTGATTCAGTTTGTTAATAAATTAATGTCAGTAGGAAGCTCACCCTTTTGGCTCAACTCTGTCTTACCTAACCCACAAACGTAAGGACCTATTACCATCTGGGAAGCACTCCTGACAGTGGCTAAGAGAACGAGAAAGCACTCTGGGCTGGAACTGGCTGTTGACTGACTGTCCTCAAGCTCGTGTCTCCTGCATCTGCTCACTGCCCTGGATTCCGCTGTGTCCTCCTCACATATTTCACTCTACTGGATATCCACACTGCTCTAGGCATTAACTCACCCCTCTGCCTCTCTCTCTTCTACCCAGACCCCAGCTGTTCTCCTCCATTTGCACACAGCACTTGTCTGGATTATGCATCTGGGAAGAACCTCTGTGCCATCCTATGCGGGCAATCTGACCAGAACACTCATTTCAGGCTGAACGTCTGTTGCTACTGCAGGACTATTCACAGCCTTCCCAAGATGAAGTGTGAAGAAGAAGTCAGAGCGCAAAGGGGATGGTCGCCACTCTGGGTCATTTCTGGACATTGAAACAAACACGACCGAGGAGATAGTTCTGATGTATTATCAAGGAGAGAATTTCCAGCAACAGGCAGACTATCTCTACATAATAGGACATTATCATAAGGCTCTGCATCATCTCTTCATCTTTTAGAGAAAATACATTAAGATATTGCCAGCCATCATGCTGTAACCTTTTTTTTCTCAGATTAGCCAATCCATCACTTAGTTAGACCTCAAGGAGATGATAGCAAATATTTGTTTGTCATTTGGGTCAGTCTATACATTCATTCAGTCAGTCTCTCTCAGTTTTGTTTATTTCTTACTTCCTTTTCACCTTGCAAAGAAAAATGAAGATGGAAATAAGTGTGTCATAAATATGTTGATGAATATTTTTCTATTTTGCTGTTTTCCAAAGTTTTTTTTAATTAAAAATAAAAAGTTGTGATAAGACAGATTTGTTAAGATTTGGTGGGGAGAAGATATTTCAGAATGGTCTGGGACACTCAGCCTTACCACGGATGGCAGAGTCTCATGGGACACCCTTGGGTCCCTGGACAATCAGGGGTTAGTGTGAGGTCAAGACAAGAAGATGGTGGGGGGAGAACATGGGGCAGGTGAGAGTCGAAGAAAGGAGCACTGCAAGGTTAAACAGAAAACCTGATCACTCTGTTGATCTCCCTCTCCTGTTCTTGGCAAACACATGTGATCATCAATCTGGGGGATTCATCAAGAATGCTGCTTCTGCCAGAACTACTCGGTAACTCTTCAAGGCAAATTCAATAAAGCCCCAACTGCCAAGACCCACTGATTCCCTTCCCTCTGTCAAGGTTGTTCCAGAGACACTCGGTGGATGCCATGCTCTATGCCAAAAAAGACACCAGCCCTCAAGACAAAACACAAAAGCCTTACAAGGCTGCACCAGACGTAGCGGCCCTGTGCCTGGTACTTGGGGCCAGGATTACAAGAAAGAAAACTATGGCCCTGGGACTCTGCGAACCTCCCCTGCTCTCACTTGCAGCGAGGCAACCTCCAAAGGAAGAGAGATGCAAGAGTCACTCTTCAGGGTTTGTTATGAACAGGAAGGATACCCGCCCCACACCTCCCGCACTCTCCTTAGCCACCCATGCGCATCCCCAACACAACCGCTCACCATCAGCCTGTTTTCCGACTTTGTGCATCCAGGCACTTGGAATACTCTACTACACTGTTCCTCAGGGGAATGTCTGCTTTCTCCCTTTCTAATAGGGGATCTGCTTCAGCTTTTAAATTGAAAAAAACAAACAAACAAACAAACAACTGGGGTAGCTCACAAGAACATGGAATTTACAATACACAAACAGTATTGTTTGAATAACTATTACGTTTTTTTCCTCTTAGATCATATCATAGCACTAACATCAGAGGCCTTTCCCTTGGCCTGTAGAGAGTTACTGATCAAAATGATGAAAACACAACTTGGTAAGTGTGGCAAAATCAGGATCCTGAGCTGTGGGCTTGCAAGTTTGCAGCCCTGACTATGAATTGATCTCAATCAGAGTCCTTTAGCATATCAATTCTGCTCAAGCCAGATTTCAACCCTCTCCCTCCTTCCCCCAATCGTCTTCAAGCCTAATTTGTATCCACTTTGTCTTGGCATGCTGAGCCTCACCTTTAGGGAATCACTGATATTTTGCTTTTCAAATACAGGCAAGTATAACACTGCCACGGTGAAACATATATTCACCGAATATTAGCCCTGAGTATGGGGGAAATTACAAATATTGAGTACTAAGAGCTAAACGGTTTCAAGTTACATTTAATCCTTATGACAACCTTGGAAAATAGCTCTTCTTAGCCCCATTTTCCAAATGAGCAAATGGGGATTCAGATGGTTGTCAAAGGGCATACAAATAAGAAATTGCTAGAGTGGGATTCCAACTTCAAAGTTCATGGCATTCTCCATTAAGCCACGGGGACTTTCCCTAAGCATCTTCATTTAGGCCTTTTCTCCCATCAAGAATGCTCTTACTTCATCCCTGAATAAAATCTTCCACATCTTTCAAACTGTGCTCTGACCGCTTCAAGCTCAAATTCATCTTGGTTTCTCCTGAATTCCTACAGAAGCACTTTCTGGTCCAATCATTTCTTATGTTCTATCTCTGACCCTATCTGGGTCACTGATTATCATGCATTCATCTGATGATCTAGAAATTAGAGATTCAAACTTGGGGAACCCTTAAGATTCACCCAGGGAGGTGGCCCAACATTTCAAGGTACACGGTCAGACCTGGAGGTGGGCACTCTTAACAAGCAGCTTGGTATTCTAATACAGTGGGACCATGGACCATACTTTAAGAAACGCTCATCTAGATCCTAAACTGTTTAAAAATAAGGATGCTGTTGCCTGCCTGGCACTGTTGTCTGTAAAAAGCCCACACCCTGTGACAAGCCCAGCCTGGGTGCAAGGAAGAGTAATATCCCAGGGCTCCACCTTGCCTCTGGGGACTCGGTTTCCTTGATCACATGCCAGTTCTGGGCCTCGCTCGGTGCTCTGTTCCTCGTGATTCCCACCTCCAGACCGCATTGCCTGATCTAGCTGACAGCTTCCTCCTGATGCTTTGGCTCAGCCTCCTGACCTCACTAACAGGACCCAAACCAGGACCTGGCTCCTGTTTCAGGCATCATCACTCCATTTGGAAATGGCCTCCCAGATAACTGTCCATAACGCTTCTCCTTGTTCTACTCAGCTGAACAAACCTTTGCTCTTTGTAAGCCAAGCGAGGTGCCACCCAGTCTGCTTCGGCCCCAGAGACAGGACTTGTACTGGTGTAATCATCTCTACCATTTCTGCCTGCAGCATGCATTCCAGGATTTATTGTTTTATTTGTTTAATTTATGAGAGCTAATGACTCCCACAAGGTACAAATGGAGAAAAACTACTTTCTCAGGAGACAGGGGCCTTTTCATAATGGCAGACGAATTTAGGGTTTTTTCTAAGTAATGAATTTAGGGTTTTTCTCTTCTTCACTTTGTAGGGTTATGATTGCTAATTCGAGGAGTACTCAATAAAATAAATGAAGTAGACTTGGACAAGTGTGCTCGGCTGCTGACCATTTGTCTGTTTTTAAATAACCTGGGACAAGTGGACAAAAGAACAGCAGCTAACCTTTTGGGCTTATTCATAATTTCCATTGAGTCCTGCCCCAAGGCCACAGAAGCAGAGCCCAGAATTAAGGTCACCTCCAAAGCTGACTGACCTCCTCTGTACCCACTGCCAACTTCCCACCACCACCCATCATCACCAACAGGCTTCTTGACTCCAAATTAGGCAAAGATGCCAACTCTGGTAGTTACCCAACCGTGCCCTAACCAATCACCTAATGCCAACCTTCCAGCAGGAATGTTCTTTGTCTTGAGGCTATAAAAACTGGCTACTTAACCAGAGAAAACTGTCAACTCCCAGGACGTCAGCCCCCTGCACTCGCAGTACCCACAGTATCTCTGCTCTTTGTTTCTAATTAACTCACTCACTCTCTTCTGAAATGCTCTGAGTCTGGAAATTCTCTTCCAACCAGTACTCAAACTGCCTCAACAATTTCCTTCATCAGTTTCCCGGGGTCCTGTAAAATCTGGAAAGGAAGAGCTGAGGACAGAAGATGCAGACAAGGATGCTTCTTTTCACGCCAGGTTCTCCATTTCAAAGAGCTGACCCCACTTCGCTGGTGCAATTCTATCTCCCAAGGTGGCTGGAGGATACAAGGTCCCTAAACACTTTTTTCTTGAAGTTCGCAGTCCTCTGTCCCTCTGTGTTCCCTCAAGTTCATGCACTCACCAGTGCTCCTTGCACCGAGTTACCATTTCCAAGGACATCCCTCCCTCTAGATCACAAACTCTGTGATGGCCAGGAGCCTACCACCTTCACCTTGGCACACCCCATGACGCTGGCACTGTGTCCTGCATATGGTACATGCCCCATACTTGTGTGTCAAATGGAAATTAGCATCAGTTTGCTGATCATCTTCTCCCTGGAAGCCCAGAACACATCACAGTAGATGGATGCTTTCCAGAGTATCTCACCACTCCTAAAATCAGAGGCAGTGTGCCATGCTGAAATCCAACTTCCTCAAGCCATCACATATTATAATTGGGAACAGCCAGGCACCTTATGCTTCTTTATGCCAGATTTTTTTTCATATATTTGAAAAAATTTATGAAAAGGTTATGAAGGGTCCAGATGGCTTGTTACAGGGCTGTAAACAACCTGACACATCATTAAATGTATAAAAATATGTCATTTTTAAACTTGGACAATGATGATGGAAAAACCACAGCAATCCTGGCAAAGTCAGACAAAGCATTTGGGGAAGCCCTTGTCAGTCGTTTAGCATATGTAGAATGTAGATGCACAGATTTTATTTCTCTCCCCGCACTTCTGAAACTGCATTTGTAATTCACTGCTTAGAACTAACAAAAAGACTAATTTCTTGGTATATAATCCTCAGCAATCACAGAAACATGCCAACTAGTTTCCCGTCTCTTGCAGCCCAAGATTTTGTTAGAGAGAAGCATAAAGCAATTAAATGTCAGGAACAATTAACTTCTGCATTTTTCACGCAACACAGAATGAGACAATTTTATAGTGCTCCGATAATTAAAGTTAATAAAAACGAATACAGAAGTCCCCAAAGACCTAAGTCATGCAGGTTCCTGTGGCCACAACATACAAATTATTCTCCACCTTGGGGAAGACTTATGATTTCATTGGAAATGCCAGGGATGAATGAGTCTGTTCCTGTTTTTCACAGCTACCTGTGCAGTTCATTCATTGCTCTGTTCTCCCACTAAAGATAATGGGAGGAGAATTCTGCTGGACTTGAAAGACAGAGACAGGCTGACCCTCCTGCTCTGGCCATTTGAGAGCCAGCAAGGCAAAGAGAATTCTGTGCTCACAGACCAGCAAGCCAATGAAATGGGGAATAAAAAAGACTAAAAGCAAGGGAATGCTTTGAGTCAAGGAAAAGAAAAGTCCTATTAAAGTCTCATTTCAAATCCATTTCAAGTCAGGGGAAAGGATTGAAAATGGAGGAAATTGCATCTTCAAGTATCTAACAGATGAAAGGTATGTGATAAACACAAATGGCTATTTTTAAGCACAGAGATACACGTGTGTGTAAAGACAAATCGTTCTATTTGAGGAACATCTTCCTACAAAACACTATGCATGTCTGTACATAAATATCCAGCACATTTTATATGATTGTAATGTAACAGAGTGATGTTCTAAAGAGAAAAGACACTGAAACTCACAAACACATTCCCCAGGATTGAATCAAAACTAGATGCTACAAGTGTTAAAGCTCCGCCTCTAATCTACATTAGTAAGTTATACAGGAGCATTTTTTTTTTTTTTTTGGTTTCCTTTGAGGCAAATTAAGTACAAACCCCAAACAGATCTACAACAGACTAAATTGTGTTAGAATAAACAAACAAAAATAACGTTTGATATATATAAAAGAACTATCAGAATAGAGGGTCAGTAGAGATCTAAAATAATTACCCATATGCTAATACCAAAAAATAGTTTCTATTGTTATTTGATAAAAATAAATCTCTCTTCTCATGTTTACCATCAGAACAGATGATAAATAGAAGGAGAAAGAAAAACCAAAGTAATTTTATAGAATGTAATAATATCATGCATGCTATTTATATCAATTAATGTCAATCATTTAGGCATGGCTACAAAAACATAAAAGATTCAGCTTGCACTAAAATAACTGTTGGCTTTTTTCTTATATATAAACTGTCAGGCTAGGAATAACTTCTTACAACTATGAGGTTTGCATACTTTTTAAAGAGTAAGCTCTTTAGTGAATGGTTTTCAGCTCTCTGTCCAGTTTCCTTACTCTATCACCTGGGTAACGTAGATATACCATTCTAAAGCAGAGAAACAAAGGTAATGATCTTTCATGAAAAAGAAATTATGAAACCTTAAACAAACTCAACTTTCCTGTCAAGACCAACTGAAGGCAAAGGAGATGGTAAGTGTCAAATAATGCAAGGTAGGTAAAATCAATTACAGAGCCCACTCAAAGAGTATAATAAGTTTAATCATCTATGCATAAATACATTGTAACAATGCCATTCTGTTTTGTTAAACTTGGATGGATCAGGTCTTCTAAAATTATATTTGACAAGTCGCATTCTAGGACACATTGGGGACATGAAGTTATTACCTACTGAATGCAAAAGAATAAAAAGATTCTGCTGAAGAAACACAATGGTAACGGTTATAGAGAATATTTTCAGTCAACAAAGTCTATCAGAGGAGTATGAAAAGTTTAGGAGGGAGCCAGAAAGCTGGAGATGCCATCAGAATGAGAAAGCCAGCAAATTTAAATTTTGAAACATGCAGTACTCAGGGGTGAAAACCTTGGGGCACAGCTCTTGGTTCTGTTAGAATATGTAAAAATGACTCCCTGATACATTACTTAAAACCTACTGCGGTGACTGGTTCTGAAATAAAATTTATTTCTTAAAATGATCTTAGAAAGATGGCTTTTCATCAAATTTCAGTTGCATATTTGCAAATATGTATGTCTCTATGAATATACACATTTTTATGTGTGTATATACAATAACAGAAGTTCCTTGTATCTCATCCAAATTATTTCAACATTTATCAGAGCATATATTACTTTTTTTAAAAAAATGTCTTCCTTGTATAGTGCTTGATTCTTGAGGTCAGGGACTATGTACCTTGTATTCCCTGTTTCAAAGGATGAACTGCAGTAGGCATGTAATAAATGACTGCTAAATAAATTAGTATATAAATCAATACACACACGTACACAAACAAAAACATAGTCATAACACACATAACACAGACACACCCTATTTGTACTTACTTAGACACATACAGGTGTAATTATATACATTTATACGCTTGCTTAGGTATACCTAAGTGCCACTACACAATACATTAGAGTATACGTGCCATTATAGTAACAGAGCTTGAGGTGCACAGAAAAGGAAGTACTTCAAGGGAGAAGTGGTATTTGAATTGACTCTTGAAATACGAGTAAGCCTTCAACAGGTGGAGGTGGAGAGGGAATTACAAGCTAAGAGGACACCCTGAGCTGAGGCTGAATGCACGACTATTTAGGGGTTGATGCAGCTACAGAATAAGTGTTCAATTGTGAATGGTTAGTCAACTGGGTTGGACAAATAGGCTCAATATTCTAAGCATTTTTCATCTCTGAATCCATTTAGTTTTGTGAAATTCCTAACAAGCAGGTAGGCTAGTATCTCTATGTGACAGATGGAGACACAGGTGCCCAGAAAGTTGCCTGTGGTCGTTTAGCCAACATGTGGAGGAATCTGGATTCAGCATGAGGTAGTCAGATGCCTGATGCACAATATTAAGTACTTTCACATTCGTCATCAATAGTAGAAAGAAAATTCCCATAGCTACTGAACATGGCCAGAGGCAGCCTTAAGTCAGCAGGCAGACCCCTCCTTGAATGAATTCTTACTAAGGGAAAATGTCTAAAAGGCCTGGGGAACATCTTCCCCTTAACAAGAATTAACAAGAACATCTTCCCATTAACTAGGCGAGGTTGGATCCAGAGAGTCCTGGTTGCCCCAGGTATTGAGAGTCTCAGAGTAACTAGCTTTTATTTCATGCAGGGTCTAACATCCTCTATCCATGCCAGAGCTGGACTAAGACATCTTCAACATAGGACCAATAACTCAAAAATAAAGAAGCGGTAGCATTATGGAGGGGCTTCCCTGGGGGCTCAGTGGTAAAGATTCCACCTGCAGTGCAGATACAGGAGATGTGTGTTCAATGCCTAGGTCATGAAGACCCCCTGCAGAAGGAAATGGCAACCCACTCCAGTATTCTTGCCTGGGAAATCCCATAGACAGAGGAGCCTGGCAGGCTACAGTCCATGGGACTGCAAAAGAGTCAGACATGACTTAGTGACTATACAACAATAATAGCATTATGGAGACCTCCTGAGGGGTACTGTGTTCTTTCACAACCCTGGCACAGAGAGACAGTAAAATTGAACAAAAGTGGGAATTCATTCCAAAGAGAGCCACAGGAATTCCCTTAAAGCAATCCTGATGATATCCTTGAACACTACATGCAAATTGGAATAGCTTCACAAATTTATAAAGGAAATTTAATGCTCAGAATATAAAGGAAAATTGTAAGTAGGTAAGCATGGGGAGGGTCATATAGAAATCCCAAAATAAACAAGCTTTATACTTTTAGAAAATAGCCTAGCACTAGTCAAAATAGAATTTAAATAGGTGCAGGGGGCTTGAAGTATAGTTAGATTAAAGCTGAGACATTTTCTGAAAGCTGCCTACAAGAAAATTGTATGGCATTCTCTATCCAACTCCACAATTGCTCTATCATCCAATATTATACATTGAATTTCACCATATTCAGCTTTGATCTTGCTCATCTGCCTTATTTGTAACTGCAGAATATGAAGAATACGATTCTCTTTCGTGTGTATATATTTTGATTGCTTGAGTCAACCGTCTAGCATCATGAGCTTATTGAAGTCTAGGATGAATAATGTCTTAAAGAGTAGAAGCACAGACTTTTGAATAGGATGGATGGGCTTTCCTCTAAGCTGTTCCACTCCCATCTCTGGGCCTTCAAGGAAGGTAACTTCCAGCCTCTTTGAGTCTGTTTCACAGTCAGAGAGGAATAGGCATGACAGCCACTACCCTCCAAGCTGGCTCTTGTGGCTGCAATGCTGAAGGCTTTACTTATGTGGAAAAAGCCTCAAACTTTCAATAGCATTTTCATTTTTAATTGATTTTATCATGAAGAGAACTTTGAGGTTCATAGCAAAATTGAGTGAAGGGTACAGGTATTTCTCATATTTCTCTTCTCCCCACTCATAACATCGTCCTTCGTTATCACCATTCCCCACAACAGTGGCATACTTGTAAGTGATGAGCCTACACTGAAACATCATTGTCACCCAAAGTCCATAGTTTACCTTAGGGTTCTCTCTCAGGGCTGTGCAGTCTCTGGGTTTGAACACATTTATAATGACATGTTGCTATTGCTGTTCAGTCGCTAAGTCGTGTCCAACTCTTTACGACCCGTGGCCTGCAGCCCGCCGGCTCCCCTGTCCATGGGACTTCCCAGGCAAGGATACTGGAGTGGGTTGTCATTTCCTTCTCCAGAGGACCGTCCTGGACCAGGGGTCAAACCTGCATCTCCTGTGCATGCAGTTTGCCTACCACTGAGCCAGCAGGGAAGCCCCAGAAGGACAAGTACCTACCATTAAAGTACCATATAGAGTAGTTTCACTGCCTTAAAAATCTTCTGTGCTCTGTCTTTTCATCTCTACCCCCAGCTCCTGGCAATCATTAATGCTTTTATTGTCTCCGGTTTTATCTTTTCCAGAATGTAATTCAGTTGGACTCACGGGGTATGCAGCATTTTTAGACTGGCTTCTTTCACTTAGTCATATGCATCTGAGTTTCCTCCATGCCTTCCTGGATTGACAGCTCATTTCTTTTTAGTGCTGAATAACACTCTGTTGCCTAGATGAACCAGCTTATTTATCTATACTGCTGACATTCCTCTTTATTTCTTCCAGTGCTTGGTAACTACTGTATTTTTTGAGGGAAAAGAGATGAAAGGAACAGTTTTCAGGTAGCCCACAACTTGATGTCTTTACAAGCCAAAGATGCAGTGTTACAGAACTGGGCTTTTTGACTAACTGAGATGTCCTGGTAACTCCTCTATAATCCATCAGAGAAGAATGTCTAGCCACCTAACACAGAGACAGTCATCAGATGGTACCCTTAAAAGCACAATAGCATCTAGAGACTCAGACTCTATTTCTGAGTCACTGAATCATCTAAGCCACTTTTACTGAATTTCTGTTTCATTTTCTCCAACTATACAATGAGGATAACGGTGCCTGCCCTTCCAACCTGACAATGTCCTATTGATAATCCGAAACAGTATTCATAATTACTCACATTTGAATTGTTTGTTAGCCTTTTGTATGTATTATAAGACTGCCTGCCTTCATATGACTGTGAAAAAGGCTCTCTATCTAGTAACTATTAGTCAAAACACTGCTAAATATCTTATGAATTAGATTTCTCTTTGTTCCCACATGTCACTGTTCAATCTCTGAAGGATTTGTAAAGGTCACCCAGCACACAAGTGACATTGTTGGGACATGAACCCAAGCCGATGACTCTAAATCCAATGTGCTTCCAACCATGGCAGGTGGCCTTTCAAAGAGGAATAATAAATGTGGAAGTGTTAGATTGAACTATATGAAATTCCAGTTTTGCAAGTCAAGAAAAAAAAGAAACAGCGGAATATCAATTTCATACAGTTCCAATTGATATTTTACAAATATGTAAAGGTTTATACATACACAATTTACTGTGATAACTTAGGCTGATTAGCATTGTCTGCAGACCACTCTTTACTCACAATAGAATCATTTCCCTTGAATAGTCTCACCACTTAAAACTACATGCACTATTGCTTGCCAGTGTGTGTTTTCCCTTCGATAGCCATATTCTACAGGTGAGGCAGTGCAAGCCAAATGAAACGTACAGCACGCTCCAACAGCCCAGGAAATGTGTGAACTGCTGTTTCAAATCGACTGTTTCTTTCTGGCACCCTTTCCTGAAATAATGAACCAAAACATTTCTCTCCGTAATAAGAAATGCTTTGTGCCAATGAGAACTCAGAATTGTCTTTGGGGTTAGATCCCAAGACATTCATTTAACCTTAATGAACAAAGATGAGCTGTTTTTAGGTCTCTCTCATAAGGTTGACAAGAGCATTATAACACAACCCAATGAAAACAAATAAGAGTCCTCAAACTCCCCAAAATAATTATGTCTACCCTTTAAAGGTTGGATGGCATCACTGACTCAGTGGACATGAGTTTGGGTAAACTCCAGGAGTTGGTGATGGACAGGGAGGCCTGGCATGCTGTGGTTCATGGGGTCGCAAAGAGTCAGACACGACTGAGTGACTGAACTGAACTGAACCCTTTAAAGAGAACTTGGACATTTTAAATGGCTCCTTACAGAACATTTTACAAACTTAGTACAAAATGCGCAATAGTTTGGGAAATAAAGAGAAATCCAATTATTGATACAATGATCTATTAGGCTGAAGAAGGATTTGGATATGAAACTGTATTTTTACTAGAATCACATGACATAGTAAATCCAGAGTTTTCTGGAAGCTGTGGATGACTGATGCTTCAGAAGAGATATTAAATAACAAACTACACCTTCAAACAACATCACTGTGCAGTCAACTTTTTTAGCTGAACTGAGCATCTGAGAACCTGGGAGTAATTATATATAAATTAATTTGCAGGCTCCAGTTATTTTACGGTCCATACTTGAAATTCTCATTGCTGAGAGGGGCTCATAAAAAGACATCTCATACTTCTAGTATAAAATTCAAAATTTCAATTCATAATTCTTTATGCAGCCTGGTTTTTTGTAATTGTTTTTAGAGATGCTCCCTAAGAAAAGTCAAAACCTAATTTCTCTTTTAAAGACTTTTACCATGGTAAAAATTTTTAAAAATACAAATTAAAGTATCTTCTAACTACTTATTAATATAAACTGACATTGAATCTAATCTCAGACGTTTTTTAAAATGTCTAAATCGTTGGCATACAGACCTTCTAAACTATATGCATGATATATTTGCCTATTATTTATAATGTCATATGTGGTTTGTGACTATGTAATATATAATAAATCCTAAGTGGTTTATTTACTTTTTATAAGCCTTGGAGACAAACAATATATTTTTGTAAGACAGAAGTTTTATTAACATTTATTTCCCCCCCAAAACAGAGATTTACAAGGATATACAACATTTGCCTAAATGAGTCTGTTGGATTTAAATCTTAACCACACTGAGAGTATGCAAATCCAGAAGCTAGAGTTGAACAGAATAAGGCAAGAGACAAAATACACTAAAATGATTTTCTTTTAATTTGTCTTATTGCTTTCCAACTATGACCTCCACAGAAATGTAGGCTCTAGTAAATTTGGTATAAAAGATGTGAAGAGAGAAGCTGGAAAGAGAATACACTACTAGATTAGAAATTAAGAAGTATCTTTTCTAGAAATGTATATTTTTTACTTTGGAGAGAATTTTGAAATGCTTGCCTTCATACCTAACCATTCATTCGTTTAATCATCCATTCTTTCCACAAGCTGTATACTGATCGTGTATTGTATAAATAAATGGTAGAAGATGAGAGAACGGAGGTAAAAAGGAGTTTCAGTCCTGAAGAGTTCTTTGTTCAATCTAACTGAAAGAGAATATACAAATTTGAAACCACTGAAGAACAATTCTCCCTTAATAAGGTCTTACGAATGAGGACATGCATGTTCGGAGACACTCAGAAAATCAACATCAAGGAAGTAATCAGAGTATGAGCAGCTTCTTGGTGCATTTGACTTAAGTCTTAAAGACAAAGATTCCTCTTTGATCTGGACAACGAATAACATACCTGTCGCACACTTATCTCTTCTCAGGTTCATATTATGCCATCTCCCTCACATTCTTTATTTTGTTATGTTTCTAGTAAAACTAGCCCATGTTTACCCCAGGAAACCTCTGAATTTTCAAAGTTAAGGTATAAAGCTTCTCTCAACTCTTGTCCATAAAAAAACATCGACTGCAGGAAAGAGTCAGACAGGCAGTCCCAACCCCAATTAATGACAGCAATAACACATAAAAAAGAACTGACTGCTACTAATCACCACCTTCAGGAGTAGCACTTACCAGAAGTTCCTAAAAGAAAAAAAAAAAAAATAAACAAAACTATGGCGAGTGATATTTAGGTAAAACCACAGTAATCAACGTTAGCAATCTAATAGGAGAAATCAAGAAAAAATACAACATGGTGATTTTTCAAGGACTGAGGTGATTCTCAATGAAGATATCCATTTCAAAGCAAGAGGAAATTTTGGCCAAAAGTGCAACCACACACAGAATCACCAAGTAGTTCATTAAATAAAATAATACAAATAGTTAGACTGTTTTAAATTCTAATGAATCTACCCAGGTAGACTTCTACACCAGGCCACTGTCATTAATGGTCTCAAACTGTAAAACATTTTTTAAATTTTGATCTAAGTTTACAAGATACCATATGACGTTTACAAACACACAAGTTGTAAAGGAGACAACAAGTAAAAAGCTACAGGGCTGTCTACCACCTTTATCATGCTTACATATTTATTTCCATCAGAAGGACACAGAGAATGTAAAAGTTCAGTGCGAGCTAGGTAAGAATCTGCAGACCATCAACCAGCTATACTGCTCTTAGCAGCACTGAGGGAAGGTGACAACTGCAATCTGGACAGCAGGCTATAAAGCAGGAATCTTTTTTAAAACCAATTTAAAGGTCAGGGAGAGTCATTCTTCTTTTTATCTTTGCATCATGGCGAGAGTTATAGAATGACACAGGTTTTCTGCATATGCACTAGGAAAGACTCTTTGCCAATTTCACAGTTAAGCAAATATGATCTCAAAATGTTTAGCATTACCAAAGCATGTTCACTTTGGGTGGAAAGAGGGATATGGTCAAGACACATCACTTACACTCTCATGTCCTCTCTCAGGTTAAGTGTCTAATACTCCCTGTTCCCTGAGGATGACTGTTTCTCACAGTACCAACCCATCCTCTTCAGCAAAACAGTCAGCCTGCCCCATGGAAGGATGAGTTGCCTAATGATGTCTGTGTGTTTTCAATTTATTAACACTCTACATGATAAACACAGTCATCGCCTTCCTTAATACAAGATAAATGATGTCCTCAGATCACACGGAAATAAGCTGGCACCATATTTTTTGCCTGATAAGTTCATGCATCATTGTATTTCTGTCTTCGAGGATCTCACCCCAGCCCTCAAAATCAGGGAGAATCTTCTATCTACTCAGAGGACTTGGCCTTTTAGAAAACACTTTTGTCCTTACAGAAAATGGCTATTTGCAGCCCATGAAATACAATGTAAATCACAGTGAGGGTCAATGCTTACTAATTGTCCATGACTAAAGGACCACGTAATGTCTAGTGACACACAGAATTCCAAATAATGCCTCAGCTCTCCATGCACACCACAGTCATCAAATATACGTTAAAGGAGGCCTGTTTCTAAGAGCACAAACAGGGACATCCAAGTGTCGTCAAGGAGGCCCTTCTCAAGTGTGAACTATGTTACTGAATTAGCAGTAAATGCATTATTTAGAGCATGGTTATGTTTTGAATATCACAAAAAACACACAAAGGCCTTGCTTTCACCCTCCCTCCTTAGCTGGTCTTTCCTTAAGAATTCTGTTTCATTTGCTTCTCATTAATCTTCTCAAGTCTAGTGAATAATTATGAAGAATGTAGGGGGAAATGAGGTAAGTTGGGAAGAATAAATAAGATCCTGTCTCCTCTGGAAAAAGTGCCCCATGTATACTGATCAATTTAAGAGAGATGTTTAAAATATACCCGAAAAAAAAAGGGTGAATTAGAACACAATTGAGATGATACTCAACACTCTTGAATGTGATCCTAGACCCTCCAGGAGCTCCAGGGTGGGCTGCCCTCCGAATGATAGAAACAGTGAAAAACTTGAAACAACTGGAATGAAGGGAAAAAGCATCAGGGCTGGCCAGCTTTCCCTTGGCTCTGCCTGCTTCAGAGGGAGACAGTTACCCAGGATGCATAGCGGTATCCCAAGTAATGGCCACATGTGATCAAGTGTGCCTGTTTCCTTCACCAAATCCTTCCGTTTGATGGCACCGTCTGATGTCACGTTCTCTGAATAAGATATGCAGCATCAGTGCAGCCTGTAACCAGTAACTGAGCTTCCATGTCCGCTCAGGCACACCTGGACACTGACTGTACTGTTTTTGTCATAATCCTATAGCATGATAATTAATTAGTCCTTCTTTCAACCACTTGGAAGACAAGAGGCACTCTGTAAGCATTCAGGGTTAATATTCATTAGTTTTCCTCCTACCAGAAGCCCCAAGTTTTCTGTGCTCTCCCTATTATCACAAAACTCTTTCTTGTAAACTCTTTATAAACATGAACTAAAAGATTCTAGCCCATAAGTATCATATATAAAGGAAAGTGAAAAAAAAGGAGACAGGGAAGCTAGTCTCATTAGTCACACATCCCAAAATGTAAAAGACGAGGGGAAAAAATCAGCTTATTTTATAAAAGAAAGAGTATAAAGAAAAAACCTTTTAGTAGGAAGATTTGAGACTGGAGCTAGCTCTTAAAAGAGGAGGTGGAATAATAATTCCTTGAAATTTTCAAGTCACAGCTTGATGTGTACTTCTCTGGGGTGCTTAAAGAGAGAAGAGAAAGTTCAACAAAGAGAACAAATACAATGGGGAAAATCAATTGGCAGATGGAGCTTCAGGAGCTGGTAAATGTCTATGCATAACTTGCTCAAATGCATTCTAGCCCATAAAATGGAATATTCTGATCACCCAAAACCAACCAGGCCAGACACACAGCTCCAAATTTCCCTAAAATGTTCAGAAGGTAAGTTATCACCCATTCCTACCTCCAAGGTAAACTCTGCCCTATATACCATTAATGTCAATTAGTTAGTTAATACCAAAGAACAAAACTGCAAAGCTGAAATGATTTCTAAAGTAATATCCAGTCTGGTGTGTCCACATGCCCTGAACTGGATGGGCAACCCTTGACAAGGAAGGCATTTGCGTTCCAGAAGACAGCTGTATGTCAACCATTTTAAGCCAAATTTTATGTCCTATAATTATTGTGTTACAAAAATTTCCTGCCTGAAAAGAGATTTCACTCTATAAATGAAACAGAATTGATTAGGAAAATGACTGAAAAGGAAACAACTTTATGCGTTCATAGAGTTGGCAAAATAATTTATGACAGAAAAGTTGTATCCTCTTGGAAGCTCTTCAGCCTGGACCGGTTTTGGTAAGCCTTCTTAAAGCTGAATATAGTAAAGTTTTAATTGGAGAAATCTTACACTTTTCCTGGTACACAGGCATAATTCACTGCTCTAGGACTTAGGGTAGCATTCAGAATTGATGCCTCAAATTATCACTACCAAGTTATATGCATTAATGGACCTGAAAAAATTCTTTACAAGACAAATGCAGAGTTAGGGGCCATTTTCACTAATTCATTCTCTAAAGATAGCTAGAGATAAAGTGAGCTAAGTCAGGGATTCCCAGAAATCTTTAAGTTACAGCTTGGTGGGTACTTCCTTAGAGCACCAGAATGGCTTTCTACATTGTCTGCAGACTTGACTTGATGAAGGTCATCTTTGTTCAGAGCCTTTAAGTGGTCATACTGTGAAGTTTACCCCAGCTTTATTCTGGAGATAGCAAAAGCAAGGGGATTTAGGTTGAAATGTAACTAGTTGGGCAATTTTGTGGGGAAGTTTGATTGTGCCATGTCAATGATTTGATTCCTATGCCATGTAAATTCATGAATATGGTCAGAGTAATAGTACACCCTTTGGGAAGGTATATTGATAATATTCTAATTATCTTTCCCAATCTCAATAATCTTTTCTTATGAGTTCTTATGAGTTCCAAGAGCCACCAGAATTTACCCAATTTTGAGTTGCATTGTATTATTTACTTTGACCAACAAGCTTATGACATATTATTAATTTTTGACTGACCAGATTCTGTTTTTCCCCTAAAACATAACTCTATTCATAAGTTACTTTGTTTAGGAATTTTTTATGTTCTAGAGAAGTTATGTGCATTTCTCAGTGTCTGCCAACACTATTGATTTCAAGATCACTATTTCTCGCACCTTACAGTTCTACATTTTATATTTCTTTGCTCCTCTTACTAATTGGAACCAGGATTGATGTTATTTGCTCTCTATTCAGGTTGAAAAGCCTCAAAACAAAAGCAGGCATTGGGGTTTGAGATTAACTTCACACATTTGAGCTGATCCCTGCTGATCCCTGAACTGCTCTTGATAGGATACTTTCAAATATATTTCCATTACAACATGAAAATGTGATCAGACTAAAGTCTATAGCAAGGCATTTGGCACAGTTGTACATATTTATTATCCATTCATTTGTCCAACAAATATTTACTTATTTATTGCTTTTAGGCTAGATGTCTACTCACACATTTATTTAATAAATAAATTCACACATTCATTCCACAAAGATGTAGTGAGCTAGTCATTTATGGGCTAGATGAACTGTTTTACAAAATGCTAGATATTAATACAAATGACAGGTTCTTCAACTTTAATGAACTCAGAGTCTAACGAGACAACATATAGTATTGTCTTATAATTATATATATATATATATATATATAATTGCCATATACATATACAACAGTCTAAGTGGAGAGTGAAAAAGTTGGCTTAAGGCTCAACATTCAGAAAACGAAGATCATGTCATCCAGTCCCATCACTTCATGGGAAATAGATGGGGAAACAGTGGAAACAGTGTCAGACTTTACTTTTCTGGGCTCCAAAATCACTGCAGATGGTGACTGCAGCCATGAAATTAAAAGACGCTTACTCCTTGGAAGGAAAGTTATGACCAACCTAGATAGCATATTCAAAAGCAGAGACATTACTTTGCCAACAAAGGTCCATCTAGTCAAGGCTATGGTTTTTCCTGTGGTCATGTATGGATGTGAGAGTTGGACTGTGAAGAAGGCTGAGCACTGAAGAATTGATGCTTTTGAACTGTGGTGTTGGAGAAGACCCTTGAGAGTCCCTTGGACTGCAAGGAGATCCAACCAGTCCATTCTGAAGGAGATCAGCCCTGGGATTTCTTTGGAAGGAATGATGCTAAAGCTGAAACTCTAGTACTTTGGCCACCTCATGCGAAGAGTTGACTCATTGGGAAAGACTCTGACTCTGGGAGGGATTGGGGGTAGGAGGAGAAGGGGACGACAGAGGATGAGATGGCTGGATGGCATCACTGACTCGATGGACATGAGTCTGGGTGAACTCCAGGAGTTGGTGATGGACAGGGAGGCCTGGTGTGCTGCGATTCATGGGGTCACAAAGAGTCGGACACAACTGAGCGACTGATCTGATCTGATCTGATAATTATATAGGGCTTCTCTGGTAGCTCAGTGGTAAAGATTCCACCTGCAATACAGGAGACTGCCTACAATGAAGGAGACGTGGGTTTGATCCCTGGGTCAGAAAGATCTGCTGAGAAGGAAATGACAATCTACTCCAATATTTTTGTCTGGAAAATCCTATGGACAGAGGAACCTGGTGGGCTACAGTCCATGGGGACACAAAGAGTTGGACATGACTTAGTAACTAAGGCACCACTACCATATATATATATATATATAATTGCCACATACATATATAACATATATAATTGCCTATATAATTATATTGGAGAAGGCAATGGCACCCCACTCCAGTACTCTTGCCTGGAAAATCCCATGGGCGGAGGAGCCTGGTAGGCTGTAGTCCATGGGGTCGTGAAGGGTGGGACACGACTGAGTGACTTCACTTTCACTTTTCACTATCATGCATTGGAGAAGGAAATGGCAACCCACTCCAGTGTTCTTGCCTCGAGAATCCCAGGGATGGGGGAGCCTGGTGGACTGCCGTCTATGGGGTCGCACAGAGTCGGACACGACTGAAGTGACTTAGCAATAGCAATATAATTATATATATATAATTTCCATATTTAATTGCCTATAATTGCTTGAAAGTGAAAAAATAGTATGATTAGTGTAATCACATAAAGCGATTACGAGAACACAGGAAAGTGAGAATGGATATCTCTGTTTCTAGATGTTTAGGAAGGCTACTCAGAGGTTCAGCCATTTGAGGTAGTCCCTGAAGAAGAAGTAAAGATTCAACCGACAAGAAGAGCCAGGTGTACCTCTCAAAAAAAGAAAACCATGCTTTGAGAATGATGAGTGGACCATATAGGATGTGGTCTGATGAAGCGGGAAGGGAGACAGAAAATTATGCTGGGCTTCATGATGATAGGTCTGCCCACCTCCTACTCTCCCAAAAGAAAATTGCATAAACATGCTGAATAAGATAAGACATGCTTTATGTAGACATGAAGATAATATATGTGCATTTAGAGTCTATTGTTTATAAAACAATGTGCAAGCCCAGTGGAAAACAAAGACTTACGTAGGCACTATCTATGTCACTCTCAATTGATGTCCTGCTGTGAATGTAAGTTACTGTTTTATGGTATTTGTGTGGAAGGAAATATGTGTACAGCTTGGCTCTACTGCTAGATCGTAAATTTCTGAAAAGTCTGAATACAAGACCATATATTTTGCTTCTTTGTATTCTTCCAGCATCAATTGTGGTGACTTTTACATAATAGATGCAGGATAATTACATTCTGAAAGAAAAGACGAATGAGTAAGTTGCCATCTAATTGAGGTGGCATTATTTGCACATATAAGAAGCTAAATACAACACACAGGACATCACCCAGCAGTAGGCAATGGAGGGCCAAACACATGTTTGAGAGAGTAAAACCTGAGCAGTCACAATGGACACTGAAGTGTTAGTTGCTCAGTTGTGTCTGACTCATTGCAACCCCATGGACTATAGCCTGCCAGGGTCCTCTGATCATGGGATTCTCCAGGCAAGAATACTGTAGCCATTCCCTTCTCCAGTGGATCTTTCCAATCCAGGAATGGAACCCAGGTCCCCTGCACTACAGGCAGAGTCTTTACTGTCTGAGACACCAATAGTTTTAGAGAGAAGTAAACTTTTATTTGAAGAACAAGTCAGATTTTCAAAGGAGAAAAAAGATCAGAAGATGTAAGTAGCTCAAGATGTCAGGATGAAAACTGTCCAATACAGGGTTCATCGAAGACTACTTAAAAACTTTGCTAAGAGAAAGTGGGTAATGGGTCTAAGGTTGTAATCTTCCCCACTGACAAAACTAAATCTGTCATATTCTCTTGCCCGTGTTTATCCCCCAAAGTTAAAAAACTTACATGACATAAATGAACCTATTGATGAAACAGAAACAGACTCAGAGAGAGACTCACGTGGAGAAAAGATTTGTGGTTAGTAAGGGGGAAAGAGGGTGCGAGAGGGACGGATTGGGACCTTGGGATTAGCAGATGCAAACTACGGTATACAGAGGATGGATAAACAGCAAGGTCACACTGTATAAACAGAGAACTATATTCAATATCCTATGATAAGTCATAGTAGAAAAGAATACAAAAAGAATGTGTGTGTGTGTATATACAGAAAAGCATGTGTGCGCGCACACACACATATATCACTGAATCACTTTTCTATATAGCTGAAATTAACACAACACTGTAAATCAACTGTAATTCAATTAAAAAATAAATAACAAAACACAATACTGCTCTACAAGCCATGCTGTTGTTGAGAAAGGAGGCCAGATGAGAAGCTGTTGATGAGGATGACAGATCCTATTACTGAAAAGCAAACAAACCACCCAATCAAAATACACGGCTGCCCTATCCACTGTTTCCATAATAAAGGATCATTTTTCATATTTTTAGAAGATGAATAGAAGGTCCACGGCCAGCATTATCATTTGTATCCAGAGTCACCCAGAATTAATAGACATTTTGTAACTAAAGCAAATACAGACAGGGAGACTTAATAGGAACAAAAATATGACTTGCAAAGGTGGAGAGTCCACACCCCTGGTAGGCTCTCACAGCAATAGGTGCTGTTATTAACCTGCCAGCCACCCTATGTGAAGGGCCAATGAATCAGACATACAGCTACAGCCATGTAGGCAGCACCAGAAACAGCCGAAGTCAGATTTCCAAAGAAATTACTCTATGTCTGGGTAGGCCTCTAAAGGCAATCCTTCATCACATGAAGTAAGAGGAAAAAATAAGAGGCCAGCAGAATAACTGGATTACTCCCCTTCACACGCGATGGGTCCCTATGCACCAAAGCCAGGAAGGCACAGAGTAGCGGTGGACAGACACTCCCTCAGCCCAGCCGGAATCATTTATGAAGTCAGGTGCTTTCTTCATGTGAGGACCTGTGCTCTAGCAAAGAATTCTCCTGTTGATGTGCTTGTGCTTAGTTGCTCAGTCCTGCCTGACTCTTTGTGACCCTTTTCGACTAGCTAGCTTGCCTGGTTTTTGATGCTTTCAAACTGTGATGTTGGACAAGATTCTTGAGGGTCCCTTGGACTGCAAGGAGATCCAACCAGTCCATCCTAAAGGAAATCAGTCCTGAATGTTCATCGGAAAGACAGATGTTGAAGCTCAAACTCCAATACTTTGGCCACCTCATGCAAAGAGCTGACTCATTTGAAAAGATCCTGATGCTGGGGAAGATTGAGGGCAGGAGGAGAAGGGGATGACAGAGGATGAGATGGTTGGATGGCATCACTGTCTCAATGGACATGAGTTTGAGCAAGTTCTGGGAGATGGTGAAGGACAGGGAAGCCTGGCATGCTGCAGTCCATAGGGTCACAAAGAGTCGGACACGACTGAGTGACTAAACAACAACCGCCTATCCATGGGATTTTTTCAGGCAAGAATATTGGAGTAGGTAGCCATTTCCTTCTCCAGGGGATCTTCCTGACCCAGGGATCGAACCCATGTCTCCTGCATCACTGGATTTTGTACCCGCTGAGCAATCGGGAAAGCCCACATGTAGGTGAGAAAATGGAAACTGCCATGGGGCAGTGCAGGTAGATGCTGTAAGTCAATGATGCTCAAACTTTAGTATCCAAAATAGCAGCATCAGATGCCCTGGGAAACTTCGAAATGCAAATGCTTGGGCCCTCAGACCAACTGAATCAAAAACACTGGAAGTGGGGCCGAGGAATCTGTGTTTTGTAAACTCCCCAGGTAATTCTACTGCAAGCTCAAACAAGAATCACTGTAATAAGCATAAGGAAAGGAAAAGAATATATATGATTTATAATCCCCTGTGGTCAGGGTCATCCACTGAGAGATGACCATGATGAGGAAAGTACTGCGTGCTTTTCTCTAAAGGAAAACACTCTTCTTACATCGACTTATTAATTCATTCAACCTGGCAAGTATTCACTGAATACCCACGACCTGCTTGCTATTATTCCAGGCATTGGCCAAGGAAAAAATAACAAAATGCATCCCTTTCTTTAAGGATTATAAAGCCTAGGGGGACAATAACTAGCCTTTTGCTCTGCATCCCTTCTGCATGCCAGGCATTTATATAATATTTTTTTAGTTACTGTTCATTAAATTGAGATGACCCATAAGTTACAAAACAATTCCTTGGTTCAACTTATTGATTTTAAATGAAAATTCACCAGTGTTTGTCATTCATTAGAATACACTATTTTATTTTATTGAAACTTCTCCATAATGAAATAAAAAGGCAACTGCTCTGTTGATTAAATATTTATCCCAAAGGGAGTTGTAAGAGCTATAGGAGTTAATATTGAATCAACAAGCTTTTTCTGAAAAATGGATAAAGATGCTGATACCATCTCAGGACATTTTTCAGTTGGCTCAGGTCAACTTCCAGAAACTATACTGTTTCTGAGTTAACTGCTAGGCTTCCCCTATGAAGGGATCAAAGAAGAGGTTTAGAGCAAATAGTTGGCAGACCCAAACGCTGAGATAAACTTTAGTCAGGAGAATTGGGAGAGGTCACATGGTTGAAGTTTTTCTGATTTACTTTTTTCTTTGAATACTTAGGACAAGCACCCTTGATATGTGAACTTGTTCTATATCTTTTCAGGGGATGGTGGCAGGTTTATCTAAGGCTATTTATTTTATTACTTCATGGAAAATAGATGGGGAAACAATGGAAACAGTGAGAGACTTTATTTTCTTGGGCTCCAAAATCACTGCAGATGGTGATGGCAGCCATGAAATTAAAAGACACTTGTTCCTTGAAAGAAAATCTATGATGGACCTAGACAGCATATTAAAAAGCAGAGACATTACTTTGCCAACAAAGGTCCATCTAATCAGAGCTATGGTTTTTCTAGTAGTCATGTATGGATGTGAGAGCTGGACTATAAAGAAAATTGAGCGCCAAAGAATTGATGCTTTTGAACTGTGGAGAAGACTCTTGAGAGTTCCTTGGACTGCAAGGAGATCAAACTAGTTAATCCTAAAGGAAATCAGTCCTGAACGTTCATTGGAAGGACTGAAGGTAAAGCTGAAACTCCAATACTTTGGTCACCTGATGCGAAGAACTGACTCACTGGAAAAGACCCTGATACTGGGGAAGATAGAAGGTGTGAGGAGAAGGGGACGACAGAGGATGAGATTGTTGGATGGCATCACCATCTCAATGGACATGAGTTTGAGCGAGCTCTGGGAGTTGGTGATGGACAGGGAAGCCTGGCATGCTGCAATCCGTGGGATCACAAAGAGCTGGACATGACTGAGCGACTGAACTGAAATGACTGAAGTTCATGGGCTTTCCTGGTGGCTCAATGTAAAGAACCTGCATGCCAAAGCAGGAGACTCAGGTTTGGCTCCTGGGTCGGGAAGATCCCCTGGAGAAGGAAATGGCAACCCACTCCAGTATTCTTGGCCGGGAAATCCCATGGACAGAGGAGCCCGGTGGGCTACAGTCCATGGGGTTGCAAGAGTAGGGCACAACTTAGCAACTAAACAACAATGACATTGAAGTTCACAAAAAACAGTCATATTGTATTGCCCCAAACACAAGGACATAGCTAAACCAGGCAACAGGTAGACTAGGGCAGCATTCATTTTCTTCCCTGGTTTAAAGGCCATAAGCTAGGAAACCTTAGAAAAGGTGCACAGTTTGCCTGGCATCATACAATCCACCAGTTTCAGTGCTGGTGCTTGCATTTGAAGTGGTATCATTCCTGGGCCTACTAAAGAGACACTGCCCTCTCCTCAGAACACGGGGAAAGCTGGCCTCATAGTCCGTATGTGATTAGACGTCACCTACTAACACATACAACCACTAGGAATGTACGATCTACTATGCCATCCATCTGGTGTGGCCCATCCAGGGATTTTTCCTGACCTCATAAATCTGCGGAACAAACATTACAAACATGAGCTATTCTGTGTGAGAGAACAACAAGCTCTGGGCTGTAGAAGAGTTAGCAGTAAAGAGAAAAGCAGATACCCAGGTAGAATCAGTGGAAATGACAGACAGGAGGAGCTGTGACCCAGCAAAGATGGCATGCCCTGAACGTGGGGGAAAGACTTTGGTTCAGGTTTGCCAGAATCACAGGAAGGGAGATCCTAGGCCCAGAATGGGATGGGCTTACACTGCTCGGTAAATTACCCCAGGAAGTCTCAGAATCGCCGGGCTTCTCCACTGTGCTTTGTCTCTCCTCTATCAGCTTAGAAATAGCTAGGAGAGTCTGTGCCCTTGTAACTAAGCCACTCCATTTGGCAAATGCTCTCATGATGCATTTCTGGCCTGAGTATCTGTGGCTTTCCTGAAGGGCCCCTGGGATACATGTTCTTCATCCTGAAGCAGCAGGCTGCTGCTGCTGCTAAGTCGCTTCAGTTGTGTCCGACTCTGTGTGACCCCATAGACGGCAGCCCACCAGGCTCCCCTGTCCCTGGGATTCTCCAGGCAAGAACACTGGAGTGGGTTGCCATTTCCTTCTCCAATGCATGAAAGTGAAAAGTGAAAGTGAAGTTGCTCAGTCGTGTCCGACTCTTAGCGACCCCATGGACTGCAAAGTCTCTTATTCCTCTGCTAATATCAGCAAAAGCTCACAGCCCATGAAACCAGGCGAATCTGAAGTTCACGCACCCAGCAATGCTTTTAGGCAAAACCTTGGACCTCTCTCTCTGACTTAAACAGCCCACAGTTTTCTGAGCAAGCAGCTTTGTGACCATAATTGCTGGGTGAATAACAGCATCATTGTCTTCAGCCACAATAAATGCCCCTTTCCTAGCAAATAGTAGATTTCTATCTAAACATCAAAATATTCTGTTTTGGTTTGGATTTTCCTGTGTTCCCTCAGAACCTGCCTGCTTTTAATTGTGGTGTTAGACCTCTGAAAGCTTGGGTTGGCAACCTCAGCAAACAGAAAACAAACAACGGATTGTTGTCTATTTAACCGCATCAGTAGCTTTGGCTCACACTGTTGATGGATGCTATAGGGTGCTGTCTTTCCCGCTCCTGTTTCCCCATTTATTTGATTCCTGATGACTTAGCCGCAGGCTCTTCGTCTGGGAATTGGAAGGGAGGATGGTCTCTTTCTCAAAGCGAGTTGCCAATCTGTCAGATACCCCTGCAGCTCAAAGGTTTTCATTAAGTATTTTTCAGACAAACCTTCACTTGCAACAGCTCATTATGGCTACTCTCTGATGTCACTTGGTCCAGCCTAAACCTTAGGTTCAAAACCTGTGCTATTAAGGCCCCTGGAGTTTACGTGAAAACTAGTCTTTGCCAGGAAACAGGGTCAATGGGACCTAGCTAGCACAGGTGTTCATCATTAGATGAAGGCCTGGGAAGCTGCAGGAAATAATTCCTAAATAATTCCAAAAGCCAGCTGCCCATTGACTCTGGGCTTTTTTTTTTTTTTTAATATTGGAAGTGATAAGTAGAATGATTCCAAATCTGTTGCAAACAATATCTGAGCAAGGGAAAGCTGAAGGCTAGTGTTGGTTTTTCTAAAACATTTATTTACTTGGCTGTGCTGGGTCTTAGTTGCGGCACACAGGATCTTCAGTAGCAGCATGCAAGGTCTTTAGTTGCAACATGTGGGATACAGTTCCCTGACCAGAGACTGAACCCGGGTCCCCTGCATTGGGAGCATGGAGTCTTAGCCCCTGGGCCACCAGGGAAGTCCCAAGGCTAGTGTTGTTAAACACATCCGTAGAAAGATGAAGTCCAGATTGCCTGGATGCAGGAGTAGAAATCTATCAGAACTAAGTCTTTCTGATAATTGGGCTTAGAGATGAGCTTTCCAAGCTGCATCTGTTGTTTTTAACTCATAGTCTTATAAAAGATGCTGGATTCAGCCAATGAGGATAAATGAGATACCTACCATGAAATAAACCGCAAACCTAGGGCCCTGTGGCACAAAACAAGCATGATATAGATTGAGAAGTACTCTATGGATTGAAAGTTAAAATGCATGTTTAGGGAAACAGCATGAAGATGTTCCATGAAGAACATGAAACAGCATGAAGATGTTCCATGAAGAACATCATGGAACCTGAGTCCAAAAGGGACTTTAAAGATAATCTAGTCCAGGAACTCCCAATTCTGGATGTACATTAGAACCTAGGTGACTGGTCTGTGGTTGGGGGTCTAAGTAACCAGAACAATGATTTTCTGCAACTTTCATATGCTTCAGAATTTGGGGGGACCATATTGAAACATAGATTTCTGGGTCTCAGCCCCAAAGATTCCAGTTCAGTACGTTTTGTGCAGGGCCCACATATTTGCACTTGTGAGATGCTCTCTGGAGATGCTGATCCAGGTGGTCAGGAGGCCACAGTCCTGGCCCACAGCTGGTTCAGTGATTATCAAACTTCCCAGTGCGTGGAAATGAAAGTCATACACAGCTTAAGAAATGGATTCCTGGGCTCCACCTCCAAAGTTGCTGATTCAAGAAATCACATTCTAACAAATTTCCAGGTGGACCCACAGTCTTAAAAACCACTGATTTGTATCAGGTGAGGATGGCAAGGTGCCTTTTAGAACCATCTGAAGTGTTTCTTCAAACTACATCTGCAGTCAACTTTCTTTGTGGTCCAGGTTAAGGATTACTGATAGAGCAAATCTCTATTACAAATAGGCATGTCATCCTTCTCACTTAATAGATAAGAACGTTGAGGTTTATAGTAGAGCCTCAACCATGACGCAAAGATGTTGGTAGTAGAGCTATGGTCAGTGCCTGCCACACATCTCAACTCGAAGCAGAAGCTCTGATAAGAGTTCTGAGGATGAGGAGAGGGAGAAGACTTTGAAAAGGAGGCTGATATTATCACTTCTCAGTTCTGCCTTAGACTGGTCCTGACTTAACCATGGAGAAATGCATGAAAGGCAAACAGCTTCCATCACAAACAGCATTACAATCACTGTGTAAGACTGCAAGAAAAGCCTAAAAGGAAGATGGTCTGATTTTCTTCCCCCGAGATATTTATGCCTGAAGCAGATGCTATTGATACTGCAAAGTTTGATTCCAGCCCTACAGAAGACTAGAAAGTGAAAGTCAACTTTGTGGTTTTTCCATCTTGTAATTTTTTTGTCTTTATAAACATAAATGAATATTATTACACTATTTGAGTAAATGGAACATACCAAATAATTGTACCTCCAACAAGTGTGGCATGGTGTCACAGACCGGGGTATCAACAGCTGTACTGTAAAAAGCTGCCCCCACACACACAATAAAATTCTCAAATCCCTGATGCTAATAAGGAATGATGGCATATTACAGAGACTCAGCTCTCTACTAGAACTATGCTTTTCTTCTTCTTCCATCAATTTTACTGAGGGTAAAGTGAATGTGCATTGGGCTTACACACACACTCCCTGTATACTACTTACAGTCACTGTCTGTGACTATAAGTTATTAAACTTGACTGTAATGCTTCCATCAGAACTCACGTGCAGCCATCCTGTTAATAGCGTCAACACGTGGAGACACAGCATCCAAGCTTCCTAATTGGCTGAGTTACTTTGTTTAACATGGTAGTGACTCACGCAACTGTCACCCTGACAGCACAGATGTAGTAGTCTCTGTTATTAGGCTGAATGATACTGTATTTCAGATTATTAAATCACATATCAAGAACCCCAAGACAATTACTCTACTTCATACCATCAGCCATCTAATTCATCTTCTACCAGCCACTTACCTAGAGTTTCAGGTTAATTCTGAGGCATAATTAATAGACCAAGAAGGTCCTTATTCACACGTAACTGAATGAGCATGTGCCCTCCAACAGGCAGGCAATCTGTATACCTCATAAAGCAGATTGGATTTTGACTTATTGGTGTTTATGCCAAGAACTCAGGGAGTTGAATGGTTGACACATAGCACCGTGTCGGCAGCTTTCAAGCTGATACACAGATTTGTGTCTGACATTAGCTGTCCCAGGGGAGCAGTCCCCAACACTTTCCCCAGCCATACATCTGTAAGTCACTTTTCAAAAATATGGTGTCAAAGCACCATGGCTGTCTGGTAGCATGAGCAGACTGTTTCTAGTCGTGCCACCCCCAACAGATCAGTGAGAAACCCACAGAGAGCTGAGCTGCTTAATCATGACAGTAATATACCCAGTCACCATATGGTACCCATTGAAGTTTGAGAAGTGTCTTCTGCAAATAACCCAAATATTTTACTGTCCTCTCAAGTGAAAGTTGCTCAGTCATGTCCAACTCTCTGCAACCCCATGGACTCTACAGTCCATGGACTTCTCCAGGCCAGAATACCGGAGTGGGTAGACTTTCCCTTATTCAGGAGGTCTTCCCAACCCAGGGATCAAACCCAGGTCTCCTGCAATGCTGCTGGATTCTTTACCAGCTAAGCTACAAGGGAAGCCCAAGAACACTGGAGTGGGTAGTCTATCCCTTCTCCAGCTGATCTTCCTGACCAGGAATCGAACCCGGATCTCCTGCATGGCAGGCGGATTCTTTACCAACTGAGATATCAGGGAAGCTGTCCTCTAGTCCTTTCAAATTGGGACAATATTTGACTCTAAGAGTCACTCTGAATGGCCAGATGATAATAATTGACAAACAATGGTCAAAGCAGAAAAAGATGTCATTGTCTACCATCTCAGAAGGAAAAGCAATTCTGAGCTCCTGATCCCTGTTGAGTCGCTTATTCTCAAGTGAAAACCTCCTGCCTCTAGTCATACAGCTTCTTCAACTTATCTTTCAATATGTTCAACCTCTATTTTTAAGTTAAAAGATGCACAGTCAGCAGTGGGAGGCAAATAGATGTAGATCTGTCTTTATTGCCTATCTGTGTGTTTGCTGGCTTCCCTTCAAAATAAATATAACCTGATTTTAGAAAGTGAGATCCATCACAGTGAAGAACATTGGAGGGTCTTTATAAATGTCCTTCCCTGGTGGCTCAGATGGTAAAGAATATGCCTGCAATGAAGGAGAGCCGGGCTCAATCCCTAGGTCAGAAGATCCCCAGGAGAAGGGAATGGCAACCCATTCCAGTATTCTTGCCTGGAGAATTCTTTGGACAGAGGAGCCTGGTGGGTGACAGTCCATGGGCTCTCAAGGAGTCGGACATGACTGGGCGACTAACACTTGCAATTTTCACCTTCTATAAACCTCCAGCAATTGGCTGTGTGGCACAGAAGAAAATTTTCTAGAAATGAGGTCGAGTTCCAAGCTGATTCTGCCACTCATCAACTACGGAAGCTTGGGTATGTCAATTAATATCTCCAAGCTTTTGTTCTGTCATCTGCAATAGGAAAAATGAAATGACTTTAAAGTATGGTTTGAATATAGAATAATAGCATCAATGTATGTGGAAGACTGAAAGCTCAAATATAAGTCTGTGTGTGTGCATGTGTGTGTGTCTGTGTGTGTGTGAGACAAGTTGTTTTAATTTTATACCAGGCTGAAAAGCAATCGGGTGGTAACACTTCTGTCAGAGGAGGAGACAAACTTCCAGAACACAGGCTGTATAAATTCTAATTGCTAGGACGTCGAGTGTTCACTGTGTGTGAGACAGTGTAGTCTGCTGAGAGAAGGATAATAATGAAGACAACTTGACAGTTTCTGACCTCGGCGAGTCAGGAAGAAGAGACAGAGAGAGAATAACTAATATTTTGCCTAATGTGACAAGTCGTGATGACTCTCAGGCACTCAGCAGTGGCTGAACAATGCTGCTTCTCTTCCATCACCCTCAGAAGGCACGAGCCCTCCACGTACTGAGCTGGGGATGAAGATGCGATGGCACGAAGGACAGAAACCGGTCCCTTCGCCAGCAAAAGCCAATGATGACCGGGAAATCTTATCCGCAAATTTTGAGTAACCAATTTGCAAACTTCTTCCTTTTAAAATCCCTTAGGGGGGAAATAGTTCCAAGGCTTGCCACTAAATTGGAGTGCCTACAGGCAGGGCTGGCCTCTGTCAGGCTCCTGGGGGCCTGCCCTGTCACACCTGCTCCTCCCTCGTCCCCCCTACCCCCCAGTGTGCTCATCAGAAAAAACGACAGAAGCAGCATGAGAAGTTAGGGGGTGTCTCCCAGCAGGTAGAGTTTTAGAAATAGATCCACCTACCTCCAGAGTGATCTGCAGTCACTGTTCAATTACCGGGAAACTGGGAAGGAACGGAAATAAACTCAGGGAAGAAAAGTCTACTGCAAAGCCAACAACTTGAAAATCTGACATAGGAACCTCACAGAGAGAAGAATGTTTCCGCCTCTTAAAGACAGGGTTGCTGCCTGGGCTTTCTGGTTCTGGCAGGGAAAAGACAGAAGTTTTGGAAGCCTCCGGGATCCAAGTCCCATCTCTGCCATTTGCTAGGGCTGTGACTTCGGGCATGTTGTAATTCGAGGCTCAGTCTCTCCACGTGAAAAACTGACATAATTTCCTTGTTTGGACTGGAAGCAATAGGTGTGAAACAGTTTTCACGGAGCTTAGCACTTAATAAAGCCTCAATGAAAGGAAGTTAACTTTGTTATTCATTGAATTAATCCACAATCACCACTAATTAGATACACACTGTACACTAGACTTTCATCAAAGGTAGACAGGACGGGTCCTTATGGGCTGCTCAAGTGGCCCTAGTGATAAAGAATCCACCTGCCCATGCAGGAGACACAAGAGATGCTGGTTTGATTTCTGGGCTGGGAAGAGCCCCTGGAGTAGGAAATGGCAACTCACTCCAGTATTCTCACCTGGAAAATTCCATGGACAGAGGAGCCTGGCAGGCTTCAGAGAGTCAAACACAACTGAGGGATGAAGCACGCACACGCATGCACACGTGTGCATACACACACACACACACACACACACACCCCTATTCTTGTGAAATAGATCAAATGGTTGGGACGAGGCACTCAAGATCCTCAAGATTTAGAGATTCAACAAGAAAACGTATTTTGACTTACTATTTAGGTTCTGCCAAATTACTCTGTTCCCTAGTAGCAAATTAAACTCCCACAACATCAGCAATTTCTTTTACAAGTCACTCATTTTCTTATTGAAATCCACATTGTATCTTTCCATGGCAATTTAGTCGGTTATCACATAAGGTATTTCAGTGTTTCAGAGGTCCTCAGCCTTGCCATTATTGACACGTTGGGCCAAATGCATCTTTGTCCTTTGCTCTGTAGGATACATTTCTACCCCCGTAGGAGGTAGCAGCACCTCTAGCCTCTAGCCATGGGATCGCAGTGGCATAGGGTTGTTAGATTTAGCAAACAAAAACACATACTAACCAGTTAAATTTCAGATAAACAGCAAATGATATTTCTCAGTAATATTTGGGTTGTATTAAAAATCACTCATTTTTGTAACAACAACATCCTGCATTTTCCTGGCGACTCCACAAAAAAACCTTACAAACTGTGAGAAACAAAAATATCTCTAGACATGATCAAGTGCCCCCCCTCCCAGGGTGGGGAGCAAAACTGCCTTCTGGTTATGAACCACTGCACAAACGGACTCAACTCATCAACATGATAAAATGGAAACACAGAGGGACCCTCCAGGTGGGCTGCTGGTGTGCACACAGTCAGGGATGGGATCATCCTCTGAGAACAGAGGACTCAGGTTCTCAGAGCCAAATGTTCTCTTCTATACACTCAGAGCAGAGACTGTGCAACTAACACCAGGAAATAACACAGCTTGGGAGAGAGGGCTGGCCTCCTTCTCAAATGACGACTGGCTACAGGTAACTATTAGCCTTGCTGAATTTCTACTACGTAGAAACATTCCTGCCCAAGTGCATTTGGATTTGTACCCATAGCAGCACTGACTCTTCCCTATGGATCACACGTTGAAGAGCACAGAGCTGAAAATGTTTGGAAAACTTGTTCTCAAAAACGCACTCATCCACTCCCTAGTTTTATGCATGCTTTGGAAGGCTGCTGAAAGCAGAGCATGAGATCCTTGAAGGAAAAAGGCCCAGAGGATAGATTCTCCCTTTCTTCTCCACTTCGCCTTGCAGGATGCTGACAGAATCTTGACAGCCCAGATGAATGCTTCATTGAGATGCTCTTACCAAAAGGGCAGTTTCCATAGATTCTGAAGGTACTGGGAATGGCCATACAACAAAAAGCATGGATTTCAGTGACAAAAAAGACAGCACTTGTAAGAGAAAATGCTTCCAAGGTTGAAGTTCATTTCCTACCAGGAAACAATAATTTGACAGAACCAAAACAATGAGTCAAAAATCAACTTTCTTGTGAGATCACAGAATCTTGAGAACTGGGTGCCGACACCCTGGTGGATGGATGGGAGATTGCAAAGCAACCAACTGCTGGGAAGACGCACAGCACATTTCTAGAATTTTAGAGTTAGAAATCCCTTCCCAAAGTCCACTTTCGAGATATGAAAAGCTGTCTTCTCCAGATGCCCTAATTAGCTAAAAAATAAAAATGAAAACCGGAAGTGATGGAACAAGTTGGTGATAGACCTACGAGAGGGGTCTCCAAAGTCCCCTTAGTCCACAGATACGGATGTTAATAAAGATTTCCATACCTAACGAAGCTGGGAGGCCCATGTATACACACTGAACTCTACACAATGCCAGGGACAGCCTCTCATATAAACTCTAATTGCCACCTGAAGAATATTCTGTTCAAGAGGTTAAACTATGTTTAAAAAAAAATATATATATATATATATATAATTGAAGTATTATATACATGAAGTATTGAAGTATATATATTATTGAAGATTTACAGTGTTTCAGGTACACAGCAAGGTAATTCAGTTATATAAATACACATGTGTTATTTCTGAAATTATTTTCCATCATAGGTTTATTATAAGATATTGACTATAGTTCCCTATGCTATACAGTAAATGCTTGCTGCATATCTATTTTTAATTAGAAATCTAGCATTCCATTCATACTAAGTAAGGAGTTAAACTATGTTTTGTTTTTGTTTTTTTTTATTTTATTTTATTTTTAAACTTTACAATATTGTATTTGTTTTGCCAAATATCGAAATGAATCCGCCACAGGTATACATGTGTTCCCCATCCTGAACCCCCCCCTCCCTCCCCATACCATCCCTCTGGGTCGCCCCATTGCACCAGCCCCAAGCATCCAGTATCATGCCTCGAACCTGGAGTGGCAACTCGTTTCATACATGGTATTATACATGTTTCAATGCCATTTTCCCAAATCTTCCCACCCTCTCCCTCTCCCACAGAGTCCATAAGACTGTTCTATACATCAGTGTCTCTTTTGCTGTCTCGTATACAGGGTTATTGTTAGCATCTTTCTAAATTCCATATATATGCGTTAGTATACTGTATTGGTGTTTTTCTTTCTGGCTTACTTCACTCTGTATAATAGGCTCCAGTTTCATCCACCTCATTAGAACTGATTCAAATGTATTCTTTTTAATGGCTGAGTAATACTCCATTGTGTAAACTATGTTTTTTTAATTAGCTATAAGAATGCCGTCAAAAGCCAGGGCCATTGCCACAATGGCACGTGTGAAAGGTACTAGGCAGGAGCATTCTTTCCAGTGGGGACAGTGCACTCCCAGGGAAAGGCAGGTTCTGACAGGTGGCTGCTCTGCTGTGTGGTGACAGGCGTGCAATGTGCACAAGCTACATGTGCACTTTGGATGCACCAGAAATTGTACCTGAGACACAAACCTGGGCAGCGAGGAACTAATTCCCAACAATTTCCCCCCTAATGTTTAAAACCAAGACTTGCCTGTCCTGCCAAGTAGTGTGTAGCTGACTTTCCCTCTGCCTAAACCATCTCAAACAAGATCTCCCAACACAACTCCAGAAATAATGCATACACTTGGGGGTTTGAAAAAAAACCAGGGCTCTTCAAGCTAATTACCTTGGTTAATTAATATATCCCTCCATTTCTTTCAAAACTCATTCTGTTCACAAAAGGCCTATTGGACCAACAGAAGAGGAATGAAAATAAATGACCAGGGAAACATTAATCAACGGGAAAAAACATCATTTGCTGATGGAAAACTAATATGAGGATTACCAAAATCCCTAATGACTTTCCCTCACAGGGGCTACATTTAAAATCATTTCTGAGGGCAAAAATGAAAGCTACGTCTCTGCTAAGATCTTAGCACTGGAACTGAATACAGGACTTCTGAACATGGCAAATATCCTAATAACTGTCACTGTTGTTCAATAATCTTTCACTGGGAGGTGACAGTCTAAGATAGTTGTTTTCAGCAGACTTTGGGTATGCTGTTCTGCCATCTGGGAGATGGCCTCTGTTTTCTCATTTGTGAAATAGTGAAATTGCATTATTCATGGTAGATAATACTGTGTTTTGACCAATGCCAGGCATTGGAAACAACCTCAGGATTTGTGGTGAGGATTAAACAAGGATATACATTTATATTATGGCATATATATATATATATATACACATATCTATATCTATCTATATATACAGACATATACACCCACATATCTATCAGTTCAGTTCAGTTCAGTCGCTCAGTCGTGTCCAACTCTTTGAGACCCCATGAATTGCAGCACGCCAGGCCTCCATGTCCATCACCAACTCCCGAAGTTCACTCAAACTCATGTCCATAGAGTCGGTGATGCCATCCAGCCATCTCAACCTGTTGTCCCCTTCTCCTCCTGCACGCAATCCCTCCCAGCATCAGAGTCTTTTCTAATGAGTCAACTCTTTGCATGAGGTGGCCAAAGTATTGGAGTTTCAGCTTTAGCATCAGTCCTTCCAATGAACACCCAGGGCTGATTTCCTTTGGGATGGACTGGTTGGATCTCCTTGCAGTCCAAGGGACTCTCAAGAGTCTCCTCCAACACCACAGTTCAAAAGCATCAATTCTTTGACGCTCAGCTTTCTTCACAATCCAACATTCACATCCATACATGACCAGTGGAAAAACCATAGCCTTGACTAGACGGACCTTTGTTGGCAAAGTAATGGCTCTGCTTTTTAATATGCTATCTACGTTGGTCGTAACTTCCCTTCCAAGGAGTAAGAATCTTTTAATTTCATGGCTGCAATCACCATCTGCATTGATTTTGGAGCCCAAAAAAAGAAAGTCTGACACTGTTTCCCCATCCATTTGCCATGAAGTGATGGGACCAGATGCCATGATCTTCGTTTTCTGAATGTTGAGCTTTAAGCCAACTTTTTCACTCTCCACTTTCACTTTCATCAAGAGGCTTTTTCGTTCCTCTTCACTTTCTGCCATAAGGGTGGTGTCATCTGCATATCTGAGGTGATTGCTATTTCTCCCGGCAATCTTGATTCCAGCTTGTGCTTCTTCCAGCCCAGCGTTTCTCATGATGTACTCTGCACATAAGTTAAATAAGCAGGGTGACAATATACAGCCTTGATGTACTCCTTTTCCTATTTGGAACCAGTCTGTTGTTCCATGTCCAGTTCTAACTGTTGCTTCCTGACCCACATATCCATATGGGTCTATAAATGTATGTATGTATGTACATATATATGCACATATACATCTATATCTATACACTATGCTTAGCATGATCCCTGATATACAGTGTATATCAAATAAACATTCTTTCCTATTAATAATAATAATGTGTCAATATTATTCTCTTTAAAAAGAGGAATACCAATGGGTAAACACTTGAATCACCAAAGAACAATTATAAAAAATTTCATGGATGACTTGAATTACCATGAAAAAGATGACATTAACTTGTTTGGTGAGTAGTCAAGTTAGAGTTTAGACTCAAAATTCTAAGTTCCAAGAATTTATAGGCCAGGAAAATACTGTTAGTGCTACTACTAATAAGGCATTATGTAGAATCACTTCATCCTCTGGTTCTTTTTAAGCCATGTGACTGTATTCCTGGGGGGAACCTTTTGCAGAAGCTGAGAATGAACTACCTGCTCTAAGAGTGCATCATTTCAAAATGAAGACTTGCCCTTTATTTCATGTAACACCTCCTCTCTCAAGACAAGAAAACAGGAAACCTAGCCAACTGTATTCTTCTTTTATCTCTACATTTGTTTTTTCAGGAAAATTGAAGAGATTGGTTCTGAATCATTTACATTTAATTTCCCTTGTTCTACACACTATCTATCATCCTAGAAGACATCTGAGCTTCTGCAAAAATCCTCTGGTTCTCAAGAACTCCAAGCTTCACTTGTGCTTAATCATTGTGCTGAAAGCTTATCCACAGACTTAATATTTGGAAAACCCATTGATTGAGTTCTTCCTGTCATTGTCAACACTGGGAGATGTCTCTCTTTGCATCACTATTGCTTTTCTATTATCACAAGGAAAGTCCACTCTTTTCCTTGGGAAATGCAAAAAGTCTCAGTCAAACAGAAAGGCAGGAAAGTAATTCTGAAGGCAGAGTAGATGATCTGAATATATACATTTAGTTTTGTTTTACAATTGCCTTGCATTTTGCTAATTTTCCAAGTGAAATTCTGTGAGTCAATTTCTGAATCAAGCATGCCAAAAGTAGGCATGAAAGAAGACGTAACTCTAAAAAGAGACCTATGCAGTCATTTCGGGACATTCAACCTCCCTCCCGCCCTGCCTCCACCTCCTCCTTCCTTCCATCATCAGTGACCTGAAGCAGAGCTTTGGGGATCTTCATTTACGTTATAGCTTTGTATCATTTTTAACTACTCTGGGAAAAACCTCCAGACTCTTCCTCTATACCACAGGATATACAAATGGTATAAATAAAAATAAACAGCTAGCCAGAAAGTAAAAAATCTATTTGACACCAATATGGCAAAAAAATACCCTTAAAGTATAAAAATAAGTGCTATCTAATAAACCTAAGTAAAATTCAACGAGATAAACAATAAGATACAAACAGAAAAAGCTAGGCAAAGTATATAACATGATTCACAGAAGTACAGTTGTCTAATAAACATATAAAACATGAATATAAAAGCATTAATCTCTGTAATAATAAAAGACATGCAATTTAAAACATGATAAAATTCCTGACCAGACTGTTTCAGATAATACCCACTACTGGACGGCGACACAGCACTTGTATAAACTTAGGATAAACAGAGAATGGCTGCTAGATTTCTGGAGAACCATTCACAGGCATCTGCAATGGGCTTTTAATATTCATTCTTTTAACTCACAAATGAATGAATCATTCCTTAGAATAGATAAATAAGAATAAAGAACTGGGAACACACCATGTAAAACCAGGGAAATGACTAAAATTATGATACAGCTCTATGATGATAGTATATTCTAGGAAAATTTAAATTCGATTTGTGGAGACTTTTATTTAAAGATGAGACTATTCTGATATACTCATGAGTGACAAACATTCAAAGTGAGTGAAAATTAAAGGTCAAGAAGTCAAAGTGCCTGATTTCCAACTCTAGACTTGCCTCCTACATGGGCACCTAAATAGAGCATGTTATATAAAAACAGAATCTCACCCCTGCCTCCTCTTCACTTTACTCTCTCTCTCGTGTTCTCCATCTTCCTTAAGTCACCATCAATCTACCCACAGACCTAAGACGGAATTCTGCATGCCATCTTCAACATCTTAACGTCTATCATCTCGCAGGTCAAATTGGTCACTGATGGCTATCTCCAAAACAGCTGGCTAATTTGTGACCATTACCATTCTAACACCGGAATTCTGGTTTACATCTAAAATTTTCCTAACCTAAATACTTGAAATAGTCCTCAAACCTCAAACCGTCTCTCTGACTCCCATTTTATCTCAGTAAAATCTGTTCTATAAATTTGACCAGAATGTTCTCTCTAAAATGGAAATCTGATGACGGCACTTTCCTGCTTAAGGCTTTTTAAAAGTTTTCTGTCACTTAAAAGATTAAGTTCAGAATGTGTAGAACTTGGTAACTAAGGCTTTTGATATTTTGTCGCTTATCTACTACTTCAGCCTCATCTCCTAAATGCCAATCGTTTTTCTCTATTTTTTACAATTTATATGATTAATTTATATTGTTAGATTTATTACTTTAAGAGGAAAGAAGAAATATATATCCTTACGAAATCCTTCCTGCCCTTTTCCCAGGAAGGGTTAAAAAATCCCGCTCCCTTTCCCTCTGGGTCTTTTAAACTGTAGACTGTGATCTTTTAGAGGGTCATAAAATCAATTTATTGGTTCATAGCATGAATTTTAAGTATAAGAGCAACAGAGATAGAACAGAAAATTTCATTCATTGCATGGAGCTAGGGTAAATATTTCTTTTTTCAACTTTTGCTTCAATTATATGTGGGTCACAGGCAATGGAAGTTTGAAAGTCACTGCACTATTCTGAGTTCCTCAGTATTTTGTAAGTAATTTTATTATAGCACATAGATCATTATGTCTGTTATTTATCTCTTTCACCTACTGACTGTGTGGCCTAAAAAGCAAAAAAGTATCTCCTACTCATTTTTATATCTCTGAATATGAATCTATCAGAAAATATGCTAAACGCAGAGAGCCACTCAGCGCATGTTAGATGAAAAGTGTGTGAGCAGGCAGCATGGGGATCTGTTTGTTTGGATGTCAGTGAGTCGATTCTAGATCCTCACCCACAGGCCTGTGGTTCTGGAAGGGTCTAAAACACAGCATTATTTGTCTCCCCTAAAATCTGACCTCAAAGCATGGACAGGGAAGACAGCCTTACTACTGCAGGGCTTTAGAATAAATTCTCATTTGTTTCTCAACTCCATCCTCAGATTTTTCCTGTAGAGTTCTACAGGTATAATTCTGCAAAGTTTAAACATTTAGTTTGGAAACATCCCATAACAGGAAAATAAATAGTAAGCAGGAGACCAGAGAATGAGCTGGCTAGGGCAGAACAGAGATGAAAAACAAGAAACAGCAGCCTAGGGAAAGCGGACCTTGAAGCTGGAGCAAAGAGAATTGAGGGTCTGCCCATCCTGACGTTCTATCGGGACATTGGCACCTTAATGCTGGTCTGAAGCCCCGTCAGTGATGGGACAGAGTGTGAAGTCGGCTGTATCATCACAGCAAGGGCAGGACTGGAGTCGAAACGCACTGAGGACCTAAACAGGCAGAGGAGGCCCAGCTCATTGGCCAGGCTCTTCCATGCTGCTTACGCTCCTGCTCTGCAATTTGAACCACTTTGGTCTTGAATTTATACCCCGTGCCCAGTGAAATAATCATACTTGGCTGCCCAAAGACTTTTCTTTCAATACAGTGCATTACTTAGTCAGGTTTCATTTCAGCTTAACAAGATTCTACCCTTAGATCCTGAAATATCATCCTTTCTACAATGCTGCACACCGCCTCCCGCGATTACCTGCCCCTTAAGCAAATTCAAATTGTTTAAAACTGAACTTTCTCATTTACTGTAGTTTCAAAGTTCTGCCTTCAAGAAGCAATTTATGCACTTCCCGGGTAGTACAGTGGCTGAGAATATGCCTGCTAATGCAGGGGACACGGGTTCGACCTCTGTTTCGGGAAGATTTCACATGCCAAGGAGCATGCGCCACAACTACTGAGCCCGCCTGCCGCAACTCCTGAAGCCCATGCACCCTGGAGTCTGTGCTGTGCAACGGGAGAGGCCACTGCACTGCGGAGCATGCACACGACAACCAGAGGACAGCCCCTGCTCCCTGCAACTAGGAAAAGTCCGTGTGCAGCAATGAAGACCCAGCTCACCCCAAAATAAATAAATATCTTAAAAAAAATTCTTGGAGTAAAAGAAGCAATTTATAATTTCACAGTGATATCATCACAGTTCAAACATGATCTTATTTTTTTTGTCTTAATGAAGCCCTTTAACATGAATTCAGCAACACTAATTATTCCACTTAAAAATAATGAGTGCCCCCCCTTTCCTCCTTGTTTAATTAATACCTTGTATTCGAGATGCTAGCAGAGGTTACAGTGCCAAGTTGTTCTTCATGATTTTAAATTGATCTAAATATGTTCCCTAATAACAGGTATATAAGTTTGCACAGCCCTGGTATGTCTGAAAAGCACTGATATTATTTTATCCAAGCTGAAAGAGACTCAAGGAAAAACCTTCCATTTTTTCTCTGCAGCAGACTCCCAATGATACAACAGCCAGGCAAGAAAGATCAAGTAGAAACATTTCACACACTGCATGTGAGAAGCTACATGTATCACAGACTCACACAACTTTAGATCTAGAATGGATCTGATAAACTGCTTCCATTTGACTATTTCAACATCTTCATTTTATAGGGAAGGAAACCAAGGCCCAAGGAGAGGCTGCAGAATTTCTAGATTTGTTTAAGATATTCAATGAAACAGATGTAAAACCTATAATTATAAGCCAGTTTTCTTCTACTGACTTCAAGTGTCCATCTACAATGACCACTGATGGCTGGAAATTGTAAAATGTGGAATAGAGAGAATTGTGTTTTTAGTGGGTTCTTGCAATCAAGCAGTTTTTTATTTGTTAATTACTTATATGCTGGTTACCATAAGACACAATTTAAAGATACATTTTTCCCAGGAGGAGCTAGTGGTAAAGAACCCACCTGCCAATGCAGGAGACATGAGATGCAGGTTCAGGCCCTGGGTTGGGAAGATCCCCTGGAGGAGAGCATGGCAACCCACTCCAGTATTCTTGCCTGGAGAATCCCATGGACAGAGGAGCCTGGCAGGCTCCATTCAGTCCACAGGGTTGCAAAGAGTTGGACATCACTGAAGTGACAGCATGCACACGCAGTTTAAATAGGCCACTTGACTGTCAAACATGAAATATAATTAATCGCATCAGTTGAGTTCAGTCGATCAGTCATGTCTGACCCTTTGTGACCCCATGGACTGCAGCATGCCAGGCTTCCCTCTCCATCACCAACTCCCTGAGCTTGCTCAAACTCATGTCATTGAGTCAGTGATGCCATCCAAACCATCTCATCATTTTTCATCCCCTTCTCTTCCTACCTTCAATCTTTCCTACCCTTAGGGTCTTTTGTGAGGAGTCAGTTCCTCACATCAGGTGGCCAAAAGATTGTCGCTTCAGCATCAGTCCTTCCAATGAATATCCAGGACTAATTTCCTTTAGGATTGACCGGTTTGATCTCCTCGCAGTCCAAGGGACTCAAGAATCTTCTCCAACACCGCAGATCAAAAGCATCAATTCTTCGGTGCTCAACTTTATTTAGAGCACAGCAAAAAGTAACTTTATATTGTCCTACAAATTTGCTAGTTTCTGAACAACACTTCATTTATCTTGGAGTAGAAACTTTATTCATAGAGGACTTCATATTATCACAAAATTCAAGGCCCTCAAGAAGGTCTCAAGCCCAAGGTTACCAGACAGAGATTCAGCTCCTCAGAGTGAGCTCCAAGATGAAGGAGGAGATTTCTAAGCTGTTTCAGACTTTTATACACATTTCCATTCCCCTTCTTCAAGGTTAGTCAAGAAGTCTAAAAGGAGATGAGAGTTCCCAAGGAGACTCATTTTGCTGTGCTCTTCAAAATGTTGGTCTCAACACATCTCCCCAACCTATACTCAATTTCCTTTTCTATTTGAACAGAAGCAGTAATGGTCTATGCTATGTTATGCTAAGTCACTTCAGTCCTGTCCAACTCTATGCGACCCCATAGATGGCAGCCCACCAGGCTCCCCCGTCCCTGGGATTCTCCAGGCAAGAACACTGGAGTGGGTTGCCATTTCCTTCTCTAATGCATGAAAGTGAAAAGTGAAAGTGAAGTCACTCAGTCGTGGTCGACTCTTAGTGACCCCATGGATTGCAGCCTAACAGGCTCCTCCGTCCATGGGATTTTCCAAGCAAGAGTACTGGAGTGGGGTACCATTGCCTTCTCCGAGTAATGGTCTAAGGGTATGCTATTGCCAAACATGGTGCAGATCCCTTGCATGGATTTCATACCCAACTGCAGTCCACAGATCTAGGATGGAGATGCTGTTATTATTCACATTTCATGGAAAGGAAAACTGCCGAGCTCCAGCCCCGGCTGATCCAGGGAGTTCCAAGTGGGGACGGCGACGGCGAGGATCAGGATACAATAGCTTCAATTAGATATTAATTAGAGATGTAAAGAGTAATAGAATAAGGATAGCTCAGTAGGAAAATTCAGTGGAGAAAAGAGGCTGAGTAGCTTGGTTTACGCGGGAGACTAGTAAAACTTCAAGACAAGAAGTTTGCACCACTTATGTAGGCCTCAGGCATCCTTCTGTTCTCCCGAAGGAGAGGAGACACTGAGGCCTCCCTGGTTGGATCTTAGAAGCCCAGGCAAAATTAGTAAGTTTGGTGGGTTCCACGCTCCAGATGGAGACTCAGCCAGAGTTTGAGAGAGAGAGAGTGACATGGGGAGACCAGTATTTCGAGAAACTGATCCCAATTCTTTATTTTCCATGGTCTACTTTTATACACTGAGATGTTATGCAAAAGTCACGTGGGGTCAGCAAAAGTCACGTGGGGTCAGCAGTCCTTTTATCAAAGTCAGGTGCTTCATACAAATGTATACAGAGGTCTTAGAGGTGTTACATCATCTTCTGGCCAGGGGGCCTGCTGACAATTTATGACCCTCTCCTCGTGACAGCGGTCAGTCAACCAGGACACTTATTTCTCCAGGGGTGATTATTCTCAAAAAAGACTCCACCTTCCGAAGGTACCAGATAAAGTTACATTCCTATAGGGTGAGAGTGTAGTGGGTTTTAATTAAGGAAAGAATTTACTTAGCCTAAGGTCTAACGTGATTGATATCAAAGGTTAATACTTATTTCTTCTATATATTCATTAATGTGGTATAAGGGCAGGGGATGTGGAGACTTAGCAACAAACATTGACTCAAATGAAAAACCCTTCACCAATACAATTTCTAATCAGCCCACTATACTTATACTAATGGTTTTCTAACTTTTCTAAGGAACCTGTTTTTAGAAGGTTTAAAGCATCTCGTGCCTCTCACGGTTGAGAGGCTGTGAGCAATCACATGTGGCCGGACAAGCCTGTCAGGCAGGCTAGAGAACCTTCAGAGGAGTTTGTAGGTTAAAACACTCTTGTCACACCCAGTTTTTATTAACTGGAGCTCTAAGTTAACTCTTTTTCCAAAAGAGGTGGTGGGGGACAGCCCCCCATAAAGTCAGAGGTGTAGGTGAGAGCACAAAGTAATAAAGTAGGCAGGCTCTGGTTATGGGGGTAGATGCTCGAGAATTTCCAGGGGGACTCCTGAGGCTCGATCCCACCTTTGTGTATGTTGAGCCTCCTTCATCATGACCTTTGCCACGGGCGGAGGTCCTCCCGCCGGCTCCCCGCAGAAAACTAAATCTCAGAGTGGTGAAGTCCTCTGTCCCAGGTTGTGGCTCAGAACCACATCTGACTTGTGTCCTGAAACATTGCTCCTCACAACAGCATGTTCCTTCCGATATTCTTAGCAGCACCCAAGCCTACACCACCCCATCTGCCACACTCACCCCCAAACACACATGCAGACAAGGCCTCTGGCCATGAAAGAGCTCAAAGCTAAAGAGACTCTCAAGTATTTGGGTCTTGCAAGAATGCACAGAAGTCCCAAATCTAAAGTGAACTCTGCAGCTGGCAAGTGAATCAAAAGGCCATTAGTCTTATGGACTCTGTGGGAGAGGGAGAGGGTAGGGAGATTTGGGAGAATGGCATTGAAACATGTATAATATCATGTATGAAAAGAGTCGCCAGTCCAGGTTCGATGCACGATACTGGATGCTTGGGGCTGGTGCACTGGGACGACCCAGAGGGAGGGTATGGGGAGGGAGGCAGGAGGAGGGTTCAGGATGGGGAACACAGGTATTCATGTGGCGGATTCATTTCGATATTTGGCAAAACTAATACAATATTGTAAAGTTTAAAAATAAAATAAAATTAAAAAAAAAAAAAGCCATTATTGCTAATAATGGCTTCCCTTGTGGCTTAGATAGTAAAGAATCTGCCTATAATGCAGGAGACCTGGGTTCAATCCCTGGGTTGGGAAGATCCCCTGAAGAAGGAAATGACAACCCACTCCAGTACTCTTGCCTTGGAAATCCTACGGACAGAGGAGCCGAGAGGGCTACCGACTATGGGGTGGTGAAGAGTCGGACATGACTAGGAGACTAACACTACTACTACTATTGCTAATAATAATTAGAGCTGAAAACAGTCACAACAAACATGACAGCAGAGATGAGAGTGAACAACAGAACGTTCAGTTCATTAAGTAGTTCCTACTATAAACTGTTTCAGTGGGCAAAAGTCCCCAGATTAAAAAAAAAACATTACTAATACCACACAGAAAATAAGCTGTCAAGCCATGGTTTAAAACCAGATCTTGCAGATGACAAAGCTTCAGCTTTATCTACAACACTTTGATTACTCATTAGGAAATGGTCATTTATTCAAAACACTGTTGAAAAAAAATCTATGAATAAAAAACATTTAATAGAAACATCACATTCCCCTGGGACCCAAGAGAGGCTCGCTATAAGGTATGTGATGACAATAGTGAGACCATGTGATGCTCACAGCAACATTATTCCCTTTTATGATCCAAATAAACTGCTTTGTGTGTATACATTTTAGCTTTGCTACAAGAGTAGGTACAAAGACACCGCGATAGGAAGCAAAATTCGGTATTCTCCTTGAAGAGGGAATGACTATTATTTAAAGAAAAACCATCTTATACAATTACTAAAGTAGTACACATATTATAAACCATCCTCTACACTCTTTTTTCTTTTCATATGGTCTTCCGTTGAGTTAGATTTCTGTTTTACAGCGTTCTCAATTTCCGACCAAATTTAGGTAATTATTTCCACGGAGATGATTATGAACATAAATACATTCACCTTCCTCAGTGAGCATGAATAGCTTATGGATACCCTTCTGAATTCATCTGGCGTCCTTAATCTATTTCTTGTTTGACGTTTATTATGATATTTTGTGAAACTTGCTTCACAAAGTGTCTATATGAAACTCTATAGACTCAAAATCTCCAGGTGCCAGAGTTTTCCAAGCTGTGGGGAATTCCAGATAACTCGGAAAAGAAAAGGACATGGCCATGTTGTTTGTGCTTTGTTCTATTTTCAGTACTTTGTTTCTGCAGTTTCTACAAGAAAAAGCATGGGATTGGCAGAGATTCCACTCTTACCATTATTTAAAGAAGGTGAATATTACTATTACCAAACAATTACTATCATGTAAAGGAGGGGAAATGCTTGAGTCAGGGTTAAGTGGCTTAAGGTAAAGGGTCACAATATCTAAATGGTAGCTGTTAAATTACCATTGTTGCTCTGGCGTTTTTAAGAGCTTCCTTAACCAAGAATGAACAAAACAGTACTGTGGCAGTTCATGGTCATTCCTGGAGATTCACAGGAAAAATAACTTAAGGGCAGGTTAACCTGTAGATGCTTCATAAATCTCAGATCACAAGCTGATGTGGATTTTTCTTGTCACTAAGAAAAGACAAATGAGGCATTTCTCTAAGTGATCCATTAAAGTTCTGAATGCTCAGGATAGTAATTTTAGCTGGTTCCTCTCTTGTGGAAATAAAACATAATTTTAACTGCACAGGAACTATTCATCAGCAGCTAATTTAATTTCACATTTAGACCAATTAGAGAAAGGGGGAAAAAAAAACCCTGAAGTTAAGCACTTGTTTATAAAATGTCCTTAACTAAAATTGCTCAAAGAGCTTTGCAATAACAGCTCTTTTCTCAGAAGGACGTTATGCCTGAAGACGAGGCTATGTGTGTGCGTGTTCAGTCGCGTCCGAGTCTTGGCAACCCCATGGGCTGTAGCCCACCAGGTTCCTTTGTCCATGGGTTTTTCCAGGCAAGAATACTGGAGTGGGTTGCCATTTCCTCCTCTAGGGTCTCTTCCCAACCTAGGGATCGAACCCGGGTCTCTCGTGTTTCCTCCACTGGTAAATTTTCACCACTGGGAAGCCTAAAGACAGAAGTTATCTTCTGCTAATGATACTTGGAGAGGAGAACTGGAGGCAGGCTAGGCAGGACCGGATACGGCTGCTGCCTGCAGATCTGTCTTAACCATCGGTATACACCAGGCATTGCTTTGACGGCTTTACATAGACTTCACGTTCACTCTACTATTCTATCTTCCTCTCCTCAGCTTTTACACATTTGCACCTTTGTATGTAGCTTTGCTTACTAACTCATTTACTCTAATAAATATTAACTGAGCATGTATCTGAGATATGTGCTGACTACTTAAGGGAACAGCTAGATATAGAATTCATGGAGATGGTGGATACAAAGTACCTAGACTGGTAACCACAGTAGATAAACACTAAACCATTGCTGAGGAAGTCAGTGAATGACCAAAGGAAAGGAGTGGAATGGGGGTCCCCAGCCTCCAGGATCTAATGCTTGATGACCTGAGGCATCGCTGATGCAACAATAATAGAAATAAAGAGCACAATAAAAGTGATGCACTTGAATCATCCTGAAACCATCTCCCCCACCGCAGTCTGTGGAAATATTGTCTTCCACGAAACTGGTCCCTGATGGTGAAGGTTGGGGACTGCCAGAGTAAAAGGTGAGAAAGGGAAAGCTCCTTTGGGGAATAGCCACATAAGACAAAAACACAGAGGGCATCAACAACTGTTGGGAATGTTACAGGAATGAAAGGATTTTAGTTTGTTTTGAGCACAGAGTATGCCCTAGGGTGAAAGTGCTGACAGCACGTACACGCACACACACACAAACACACAGAAATTCAAGCCCATCCTTCGCACTCTTGACTGTACAACAGAAATCTTGGGAGACAAAAGAATCAAGCCCTCCTTCCTTCTCCACTGGGATTTTAGAGAATTTGCCTATGTTGGGGCAGCTCAACATTCTTGATGAGCCAAATTGGTTTCAGTTTTCATATTTAATGCCAAAACGTGACTTTCTACAGTTTTAAATTAGAGTTTTATGACGTATCATTGCATAGAATACTCTTCCAGTTGAGAATCAGAATGTTCCTTCTGAGTAAATGGTAAATCTGGGATAAGGCAGTAGACGGCAACTTGCAATCCAGAGTTATTTTATGTAAAGCACCTTACGGCAATTTACAAGTTCCATCCAAGTCGTCTTTGTAGAGATGAAGAAAAAGAAACTCAAGAGGAAGAATGACTAGCCCAAGGTCATAAGTAACAGCTTAACACACCCTAGGATCTATATCTTCTGGACTAAAATACAGTGTTATTTCCATACTAATAGCCACCAAAGAACAAAGACACTTCAACTTTTCTGGAAAGTTCTATAGCACTAACAGCCTTTACCATCTCTCTTATGGATTTAATAAATGGCAACCCATTCCAGTATTCCTGCTTGGAGAATCCCAGGGACGGGGGAGCCTGGTGGGCTGCTGTCTATGGGGTCGCACAGAGTCAGACATGACTGAAGCGACTTAGCAGCAGCAGCAGCAGCAGCAGTCACCCTTACAAACTTTTTTGCAGATTGGGTTTTGGCTCTGACCTGGTGTTCCCCGGAACACTTAAAGGTAACTCCTCAGAGTGTCTCAAATGCCTCACAAATAAATTTGGCTTAGCCACTGGATCTGCCCTAAATTGTTCAAAAAAGTCTGGGTTAGTAGATGTCTGACCACTCCAATTCCATTTAAAACTAAGAGACAAGACTTCTACGCACCAACTTCTAAAAATCACATTCCGAATCAGGCTGCTGCTGCTACTGCTAAGTCGCTTCAGTCGTGTCCAACTCTGTGCGACCCCATAGATGGCAGCCCACCAGGCAATGCCATCCCTGGGATTCTCCAGGCAAGAACACTGGAGTGGGTTGCCATTTCCTTCTCCAATGCATGAAAGTGAAAAGTGAAAGTGTCGCTCAGTCGTGTCCGACTCTTCTCGACCCCATGGACTGCAGCCCACCAGACTCCTCCGTCCATGGGATTTTCCAGGCAAGAGTACTGGAGTGGGTTGCCATTGCCTTCTCCGCTGAATCAGGCAGAGAATGCCAAATGAAGTTTTGGGTTTTCCACAGTTGGTCCACTGAGAAATGACACTGTTATATTAAACACTTAGCAGCAAACCACGCTTTGCTCTTACAGTCTTGTTCTGAGGAGTTCTCTGAAATTTCATAATGCATGATAAAAATTAATTATATGGTATGATTATTGTCTCAAAAGAGCTAAACCAGTACTGGCATTTCATTATTTTCCTATATTATTAATAAAAAATTATGGAGCAGACTTGGTTTACTAATGCCTTTAACCTTGGACATCTTTAATGTGTGTCTGGTAGTTTGATGTTTCTTAAATTCCAAGTCTGCTTGTACTTTACCCCCTCTCTTGATTGGCTTTGATATCCAGGTTCTTCTCAGAGTAAGGAGGATCACAGTCCTTATGTCACTGACATGTAATTCTTAATTTATGGAAAGCTGACAGCTGTCTAGAGCTAAAAATCTGGATTTCATTTTAATCAATGTCCTAAGACGTACTTCTGTCCAAATTCAGTTCAGTTCAGTTGCGCAGTCATGTCTGACTCTGCGACGCCATGGATTGTAGCATGCCAGGAGTTGTCCATCACCAACTCCCAGAACTTGCTCAAACTCATGTCCATTGAGTCAGTGATGCATCCAACCATCTCATCCTCTGTCATCCCCTTCTCCTCCTACCTTCAATCTTTCCCAGGATCAGGGTCTTTTCCAATGAGTCAGTTCTTTGCATCAGATGGTCAAAGTATTGTAGCTTCAGTATCAGTCCTTCCAGTGAATATTCAGGACTGATTTCCTTTAGGATTGACTGGTTTGATCTCCTGGCTTCTGTCCAAAGGCATCCACAAAGGGGATAAAGTAGAGCTAAAAGCCCCAACCTCTCCCTTCAGCCTTGTATCAGATTGTTAATTCCAGGGGTGCCATGACATTTAGACCGTGAAAGTGTCCCAAGAAGCTGATAAATCAATATGGGATGGAGAAAGAAAAAGATTAAAACGCATTAGTTTCCTACTCTTAAATTTCTCTCATACAAACCTGCCCACAGTCCACATAAAATGAGCACCTCAGGTAACAAGACGCTTTATGTATTCATCTTTTCAGACCACATCAAAGCTCTGGGTCTGAGTCAAGACTTCTGAGTTCAAGACAGCCTTAGGCTCTTCAATCAAGGCAACTGATTAAGGCTAGTTCAAAGATGATGCGGTGTTATTGTCATTTTTCTGTCCTGTGTTTGTTTACACTACAGGCAAACTATTTCCTTTTCTTGGTTTCAAACCACAAGCTGAGATATTCTAATGCTGGCCCTTTACATATTCAGTTTCTCTCCTGTGTCTTGCCCCTATCATCAATAATGCCTGGTTAAGGTGCAGGAATAGACACAGCATTTATATTTATTTAAGTAAACATGCCATAAGTGTCCAGGCCATTCTAAATAGCCTTACATCCTAAATAGGATAGAAAATAAACTGAACGTGATTTCTGTTCTTGAGGAACTTCTGGGGCTTTAAAGGAAAGAGTTCAACAATTTTTATCTTGTAATATGAAAAAGGAAGATAATCCCAATAATAAATACCTTCACTAGAAACCAAAAAGCCATTTGAACATGGGTTCTCACTTTCCCTAAGTTCTATTCCGTAAACTCTACAAGTTTCTAATGAATGATCCAAATTAGGAAATGTGATGCAAACACATGTGCCTCATCGATCCCAGGTGTTTGGTTCCTAATTGCAAAGCCTGTCACCCATCTGGGTAGAGAGAAAAGAATGAGGGAAAGCGTAACCAGGGTGTTAGCATCACATAACTTGTAAAAGCTAAGATTAGAGAAGGGAACTAATTGAGGGCATTATTTGGAGGATAAAATCCAACGTGGTGTGCTTCCTTAAAAAGCACAGAATAAAAGAGTTGTGAAGCAAAATCTAATTGCTGATATACATATCACAGGAGAAGTTCATAACTACAAAAGTAGAGCCCAAGTGCCCCACTGAGGTGTTTGTTTCCAAGCCAGGCTGTTGTTGGTAAGACACAGCTGAAAAAAAAAAAAACACCAAAAACCTGCTGATCTGTAGGCTCTGTTTGTGAAAGCCCCCTCAAAAGTAGAACAGCACAGAAAATAGGATCCTTGAGACCCACATCACACATTCTCATATTTATTTTAGATGGCATACAATTGTTAGCTCACTGCAGCAGCTGACTTTTTGTAAAAGGTTATACTCAGCAGGGGGTGGGAAAGGGTAATTTGCACAGTTTTTGAAAAAAGAAAAGTTCTTGGCCCCTAAGCTGCCTGAATCCACCTTCTGATTCCAGGATTCCGGTATCTTCTCCCATGAATCTCTTCCTCTGGCTGTGTTTCCATTTTTTAAATTCTGTCTCTCTCTCTTTCTCTCTCTCTCTGTGAAAAGGGAACCTCCACTGCTGCAGAGCGAGGTCATTGATTATAAGCCACAGGTGTATTGTCAACACAATCAAACTCAGTGTGGGAACAGAGGTTCCTATGTCCCTAACACCATAATGGTGTCAAGCACACGTTTTTAGGAAAATGGGCTGCATTTTCCATACAAACACATTGTTTCCGATGGCTGTTTTTTCTTTTATCATCTCAGCTTTGTGTATTCCACCCTCTAAGTGATCCCAGAGCTGCCACGGATGATATGAATTAAATGCAGTGCATGTGCAGCAGCCACGCTGCTCTTCTGGTTCTGTATTGTCAAAGCACTTTGATGTCTAAACCAAGGGATGAGAACTGGGGATAGGAAGGGGGTGGATGAAATAAGCATATTCATATTAATATGCACATGTATTCATAACTAAATCATGCAAATACACTCGTGTTAATAAATACCAAAAAGTTTTGCTGCATGCAAACCTATATATACGCAAGCATATATTCAGGCTCACTACCATAAAATAAAGTATATGCAACACCATATAATTAGCCACTAAACAATAGGTCTAAGGTCAGTGTGTAGTGACTGCTATCAACTCGAAAGGTCCAAAGGATATTCATTCAGCCATCCCTCAGCACACACGGAGAGCCTTGAGAAATGGTGAACTCCATACATCTCTGTACACGCCCAAAGAGAAGCGGGACAAGGAAGAGGGGTCAGTTAGAAAGCCATCTTCCCTGGCCTGCTGAACAATGTCTAGAATTTAAGAACGTGAAACAGCCAGCAACTGAAACCATTAGCAATTAAAGAGTACTCTTCTTCCTCAAAGCACTTGGCATCCATCAACCAACAAAATTTTTCATTTAAAAGAAAAAAAAGATTAGAGTATATTTTAAGAGATGTCTCAGGCTCTTCTTCAAAAACAGATTTCACACAATAGATTTTGGAGTATTTAATAAAAGCCCCACGATGTAAGTGGCGCGTTTTGAATACCTTTGATCTAGAGGCAGCAGCGCTGCTCTTACTTTGGCATTTTGCTGATTCTACTCATTCATTCTTTTATTCATACAAGCAAATATGCACAAACTACTTACCACTGAGGCCTTCTTCTAAATGCTGGGGACATAAAACATTAACAAGTTAAAATGCCAGTTTCAAAAAAAAAATGCCAGTTTCAAGACATGACAGTCTTGTCAGATGAAATATGTATAAGTCAACAAAAATATGGTCCTTTTAACACTGCCAATGTTTCCTCGAGGAACCTAGGGAGATGGCATTCAGGGGGAAGGTGGCCAACCATCTGATGAAGACTTCTGTTGGTAATGGAGTTCACATTTGAGGTAAAAGGTTCCACTGACTTCTGAACTCCTCTTTCTAAAAAACTCTGGAGAACATTTTATATTCCATTATCTCTGTCTGATACTGCTGCTTCAAACAGCAGTTTCTAAGAGAAAAATCCAACTACAGAACACTACTTAGGAAAACCTAAGTTGAAGAATAATAACCCATTTGCAAAGCAAACAAATCAGAACTAAACAAAGAACAACAGAAGTAGGGATCACACAGAACCAGAAAGCATCTAACATCCTTTCAGAGTTCTCATGCTTTCTGGAGAAGGAACACTCCCCACTGGGATCAAAAGATTCATTCTAAATAGGCCAAAGAAATTCCATCTCAGTTTTCCATGTCAAGAAATTGTGTGAATTGCCTGTGTAACCTTAAGGGAAAGACTTGTCATTCTCAACCTCAATGATAACAAACCAACAGTCAGAAATACATTTAAAACTGGGTCTTGAACCAGATCCTTTGCACCAGGACAGTTTTGCAACCCACAGACTGTAGCCCACCAGGCTCGTCTGTCCATGGGATTTTCCAGGCAAGAAGACTGGAGTGGGTAACCATTCCCTGTTCCAGGGGATCTTCCCAACCAAGGAATCGAATCTAGGTCTCCCGAATTGAAGGCAGATTCTTTACCTTCTGAGTCACCAAGAAAGTCCATCAACAATGACAACAATAATTAACCTGCATCTGAATGACAATGCTCCCTTGTCTGGGCACTTTCCAAATACTGTTTTACCTGCCTCTCATATCCACCTTTCATTATGAGCAGAACTAACAGTGTCATCTTTTTGTAGGTTATAATGCCTGGGCAACACAATGTATAAGTGTGGGGAGGCATCTGGATTCTGAACCAGACTACAGCTTTTCTTCTACTCCAACGTCCAAAGAATAAACAGGTGGAAACAGTAGAGAAAGACCCTCCTCGCTTTACAAGTGGTCTAGTTCTTTTTAAAATTTTTATTGGAGTATAGTTGATTTACAATCTTGTGTTAGTATCAGGTGAGCAGCTAAGTGATTCAGTTATACGTACATCCATTCTCTTTCAAACTCTTTTACTTTATAGGTTGTTACAGAATATTGGGTGGAGAACATGGTGTGGAAGGATGAATTGGGACTTTGGGATTAATTCCTTTTTTTTCAATTGAAGTATGGCTGACTTACAACATTATATTTGTTTTAAGTGTACAACACAATGGTTAGATATTCTTCAGCAACTCAATCCACCACATCCGAAACAGTGGAAAGAAGTTATTTGCCAACACTGGCCAGAGGCCACATGTAGGTCTCAGAGACTCTGATTAGATAATATAGCACTCTCTCGGTCTTCCTGTGAGGCACTAAAGGGCCACAGGACAACATTTCCTACAAAATGAACTAAAGACAGACAGACTGAAACTGTCCATTTTTCTCAGGGGGGAGAGCGCAGAAGGAAGGGCTTCGAGATCAGAAGTTAGTTTGTCTTCTCCCCCTCTATCCATATGTCCCAATGGCCTCCAGCCCCCAAAACTATGACTAACCCATTCGAAAGGGAGTGTAATAAAACATGGGCCCTTGAGTATAAAAGGCATGTCCACACAGAACAGAACAATTGGGACAAATAATTCAAGACACATAATTTTAGAAACAAAATAAATTGTACCCCATGACTACTCCTTCAAGGTATATATTTTTATATATCATTTATATATGATACACAACATATTTATGGGATTCCCAGGTGGCTGAGTGGTAAAGAATCCACCTGCCAATGCAGGAGGTGCAGATCCAATCCCTGAGCTGGGAAGATCCCTGGAGGAGGAAATGGCAACCCACTCCAGTATTCTTGCCTAGAAAAATCCCACGGACAGAGGAGCCTGGCAGGCAACAGTCCATGGAGTTACAAAGAGTTGGACATGACTGAGTGACTGAGCATGCATGCACATAGAATATATTTAAATAAAATATACTTATATATATATTATATATTATGTACATATATTTTAAACTAGCCACAGGGGGTGCAGCATCATAAGTTGTCATAAATTCCTTTTATCTGCCTCCAGTCAGGAGCAGATTAAATTCAACCTCAAACAGCAGGGTCTTTCAGAGTAAAAACGGTCTGGGAACCACAAAATTGCCTGAACTGCCACAGCCCATTCACTTATTAGCAAGTTCACAGATGTCCACCATCTGGACGGTAACAATCTCTCCAAAGGAAAGAGAGGCAGGAACAAAGCCTGTCTGATCAACACCTCTGTGGCTCTGAGCAGCAGGGAGGGCCTCCTCAAAGGGCTTAGGGCTTTTGTGCCCACATTACACCATCACACACCGCTCTTCTGTGGACAGCCAATGTCAGTTCTTTCCCTCAGTACAAACTTCTCACCTGTTTGGATTCAGAGGGCCTCAGATTCGCCATACCTGATCCATGGTCATTAGAGAGGGCTCCTGTGAGCTGGGAGAAACAGCCAGACTTAGGCTCTGGATGTGCTAAGCCAGCCCAAGATGCAGCCAGCACCGTGGGTATGGAGCCAGGGAAAAAAGAAGATTGGCTCTGCTCAGAAGAGACGAGTGAATAACAGGACCACACGGTGACAGGGATACAGGATATGCCTCCAGAGGGGATAAGATGAGAGATATCTCCCAGGTACCCTTCAAGAAGGAGAACCCATTACCTTATCATTAACAGCAATATGGTAACGAAAAGTTCAAGAGGTGGAAAAACCGCAGGTCAAATGGCAGATGAATCACAGGTCAAAATCTCTCCCTTCTGCCCCCACACAGCCACAAATTATGGACACTACAAAGGGTGTCATAATGTACAAACTGTAAGCCATGCAAAGGTCTGTAAGAAGCTCTATTCTAAGCAGAGCTATTCAATGAAGTGATACCTTACGTTCCACGTTATTGCCTGAGACTGAGAGATCAAGAGCCTGAAGAGCAGTCAGCAAACTAAGCCCCACAGGCTAAATCAGGACTATTTCAGTAAATAATGCTTTACTACAACAAAGTCATGCTCTTTGCTTATAATTCTGTGCCCCTTCAACCCCCTTGTGTTTGCTAAGAAGGGAAAAACCAAAATCTATGGGTAAAGGATAGGAAAGAAGAATTTAGATCGAGTAAAATAGAACTTTCCAGAATAGTTAATGATCTAAAGGTGAAGGGAGAGGAATAATAAGCCATGGGCCCATGTCATTTGAGATACCAAGGAGAAAGCTGGAGAATATTTGAGAGGGATGTCATGTAAAGGGATTTTTTTTCCCCTCCTTGGCCAGGATAAACTAGTTGACTTTAAAGTTCCCACTCAACTCTTACAAATCTTGAAACTGTGTTCACAAAAAGCTATACAAGTATATATGAGATTATTCATTTACTTTTCATATATATATATATAAAATACCAAAATACCTACAGTAAGTCTCTGAGTCATGCAATAATGAGTGATTTATATTTTTTCCCATTCATCTTTTTTAAAGCTTTATTCACTGAACACTGTTTCATTGGCAAAAGAGATAAAAATAATTGTTTTAAAAAGCCATTATAGACATCACTGTGTGTTATGTAGCTTTAAGGTCACAAGATCAGTCAAGACTGTGTCCACAGAACAAAGGTAATTAAATCAAAGGATGCATAGTATCAAAAAATTAACCAAAAACACAGCTGAGACTCAGCCCTCCAACTGGCCTAATCTGCTGTCAGAGCTGAAGCTCCCACTGACATCCATGCGACAGCCATTCAGGGAATACCAACCTATGTGGGTGTCACAATTTCGAGGAGCCCAGTGTTACTGCAAGGTCAGCATACAGGGAGCCATGCTGGGCAGTCTGGCTGGCAGGCTGGAGGGCACAAAGGTGACCCAGGGCCTTGTGAGGGTTCATCTGGCTTTCCAAAGTGATTGGGGAAAAAGCTAATCCTAATATCTTAGAAGCAAGACTTTCTGGGAATTGACTGGCCAATCAGAACAGAGGGGGCAGGACATTTTTGGAAGGTCCTGGATGGTAAATATTTACCAGTGAAAAAATATTTTAATTTTTAGAAATCTGAACACCCATATTGGTACCTACTGGCTGAACACTAAATAATTTAAATAATTTGTTTATTCCACTGGTAGAAACTAATCTTCCTTCTTTTGCTCCATGGCTTTCTTCAAGGGCTACCACATCCTTTATTCTAGAACTTCCCTTGAATTGCATCTTTGCCTGCCAAATATCCCTGGTGATACATTATTCTGAGTCAAAGAAGACACCACTTGAATGGTCAAGGGAGTTTTTGTATCTAAAAAAAAAAAAAAGTGCCAAGAATCTTTCAAGGAAAGAAAATGTGCTGTATTCTTTATGAGCTGTGCCATCGAAGAGAAAGGAGAAATGAGGGACTCTGAAGGGTGCCCTTGTGAACCCGATTGCCACTTCTATGTTCTCATCTCAAAATGTAGGAGGCCTAGAAATAGAAACAGAAGCAATCGATTATATAATTCCATTAATTAGTCTGAGCAGAACCTGGTCTGAATGCAGACTTTATGATGAGCTCTGAGTCTCCTACTGGACCATAAACCAGCAAATGAAGTCCCAGAGAAGCATCTAAAAAGCAACCTAGGCAAGTCAATGCTCCTTTTTAACATAGGGGGCTAAGCAGACAAAGAAAATGGGGTTAGACTCTGTTTCTACTCCCCAGCGTGGCCACACCAGGGATCACAAGAGAAGACTCAGCTTTTCTCCCACAAATTTTGAAAAAAATTATGAAATTCCATTTTCCTTTTAGGTTCTAATACTCTTAGGTTGTGAGATCAACATGTACCCAAAACAGAAATTTCAACCATAGATTGTTAGATGGTTAGAGGAAATAGGAAGACTAAGGACTAAAATCATTGTGAAGTTCAAATGTCCTCCCCCTCACCCCTATCTGAGGAATCTATGAAAGCTTACTCAAAGTAAATTGGAACCTTCTATCAGTGCCCTTAATAATATTTTTAACGAGATAACCATCCAATGCTTTAAATGAGGGTGTACAGAGATATATGTGAGATCTTGGCACAAATTCAAGAAAGAAATTAACCGTTGATCAAGGTCAATGACTTGCCAGCTCCTGGTAGGACAGCTGGCCACCAAATGTGGATGCACAGAAATCGGAAGTGATTGGATAAATGGAGTTAACACAACTAATCACCATCATTCACCCATTCTCAGGAATGGCCAGGCTTTTACAAATAGGGTGACCATCCGTGCAAAAAGTTACTCAGAGGCTGGGTCTATGGTCCCAGCTTTTGAGATGCCACTTGACCTGTCCATCCTGAAAGTGATTTGCTTGAGCCAGGAGAAGGCTTTCAAAATCAAAATGCCGTACACAGCCAAGGGCACGTTTCTTCATTCAGTCAGTTTAATTACATTGTTCATGGAAAGAAAGCAATGCTGTCACAGAACAGTTACACATCACAAGCTTAGAGGAAGTCAAGGCCTGAAACTTCTAGAAGGTGGACAAGTCCATGAAAAATACCCCAAAATGCATTATTTATAGGAAGCTCAGCTTTGATTCATTAAAAATAAAATTCAGTGCCTTCGAGTTTTACTCCTTGATATTCATCATCTTTACAGGGCAAGTCAGTGGGATGACAGAAGGTGAGATATAATTTCCCCTCCTCCCCAATATGTCCCCAACAAACCAGAGATAAAATTTTGTTAACCTCATGTTTCCCATAGATTTCACTACAGGAAAAAGCTTCAAGACCACTAGAAAAGTAGATATCCAAGTGCCAACTGAAAACCACATTTCTCAAGCTGTGGATGATCTATGCTTCAAAGTCACTGCATTTACAATGCCCCAGATAACATCTGTACTCATCTAATCTATTTAAGGGTTTCCCTGGTGGCTCAGACGATAAAGTGTCCGTCTGCAATGCAGGAGACACAGGTTCGATCCCTGGGTTGGGAAGATCCCCTGGAGAAGGAAATGGCAGCCCACTCCAGTATTCTTGCCTGGAAAATCCCATGGACAGTGGAGCCTGGTAGGCTACTGTCCATGGGGTCGCAAAGAGTTGGACACGACTAAGCGACTTCACTTCACTTCAATCTATTTAAATGCTGGATTAGTGATGATAACTTAGTGAACGAAAAAGGAACAGGGGTTTGGATACACAGAATATGTTGTTGAAGTTCAATTTAGTGAAGTAAGATTTCTTTCTAACATCTCTCAACTTATTTCTCATCATCTCTCACCATCAAGTTATTCAGATTGGATGTTTTCAGTTTAATTATGATTGGTCCCTGGAATGCTAATTTTCAATAAGACAAAGGTAAGGTACCATGGAAGAGGCCAATGACTGCCTATGTGTTAAGAAATCTGATATTTGAAGATCTATTTGATACAAATTAGAGACACTGAAGATTTAACGGTACCACGACCATGAGGAGAAATAAGAAGGAAACTAGCACTTCCTTTGCTTTCCTGCCTGCTGAGAGCTGACGGAATCTTAGGCATAATACAGTTTATTGTGAAGTTATCACAGCAGAAAAGTCCAACCTACCTTTACTTCCACGTACATTCCCAGGGCTTCCCAGGTGGCACCAGTGGTAAAGACATGCCTGCCAATGCAGGAGACATAAGAGAGGCAGGTTCAACCCCAAGGTCAGGAAGATCCCCTGGAAGAGCGCATGACAAACCACTCTAGTATTCTTGCCTGGAGAATCCCATGGACAGAGGAGCCGGGGGGACAGCAGTCCATAGGTTTGCAAAGACTCAGACAGGAATGAAGCAACTTAGTGTGTGCATGCACACAGACACACACACTCTCTCCCAGGGAAGAGCATCAGTCATTCATGCTTTCTTCACTATTACATCATCATTATCATTTTTAAGCACTATCGGAGGGAATAAAGAAAAACATATTCTTGGTCTTTTTTCTTATGCAGCTAATAGTCACACTGTAGAGAGCCTTTGTATACATTAGCAGACTAACACCAAGCTGTCCATGATTAGTAAAAAACAGAAAAAAATAAACAGCGGAATAGGAAGCAAAATTCTTTAAGGCACTGTGGGTTTGAGTGCATGGGAACTTTAGCGGAGTGAGTGGGAAGCTTGTGGGGTGACATCAATGGAGAGGCTGGAAGTAAGGCAGCCTTCGGACAGTTTTCTGAACTTGACACTGATTAATGAGGACAACATTCAGTACCACTTTGTGCAGATTTGGGAGTCACATCAAAGAGCTGTGGTGGCACTGGCTGTTTCTCGAACAACACTGCTAATTCATGAGCAGTCACAGATCTTAGAATAGAGTAGCGATCTGAGTAGGGTGGATGCCAGAATTAGAACTTCTAGAACCCTGACTAGGACACACATCACCAGGGGGGATTTTGTGAAAATGTAGATTCCCAATCAGCAGGTCTGGGATGAAGGCTGAGTTTCTGCATTTCTAACAAGCTCCTCTGTGATCTGATGTGATGCCGACGCTGTGGGCCAACAGGCCACACTCTGAGAAGAAGGGTATTAGAGGATAGTTGGGCACTTGGAGGTAATTATTTTCCTCTGTGCAAAAAGAAGACAGCCACAATTGGTCAAGAGCCAAGTCTGTTGGAAGGTGCTCTGTTTGTGGAGATCATTTTCATCTAGATCATGTCTTTCATTCTCTAAATGATAAAGTAAATGTTTGAGGGTTTTGTTTTGTTGTTGTTTTCAGATTTACCTACTTACCTATATTTCAATCTTTTGACAGAGCTCAATATTTTAGTGTGTGGCAAAAAGAAACATAACTTTCCTCAAGTTTCACAGTAATTGTGTGGCAGGTAGAAAAAGAAAAAAGATCAAGCAAAATGAATGAACAGTGGGTTATTCCAAAAGGATGGAATTATGAGGAAGTTTCCTCTTTCTGACTCAAATATTCCCACAATAGCTGATTTTTCACAATAAGCATAGATGTCTTTTTAGGCAGAAATTATAATAAAGATAAGGACATAAACACCCATAACATTTTGCAAGGGCCAGGCTGTCATCTCTACACAGCTGTCAGCTCTGTCATGCAATTAGCAATACTTTGTGTTGCTGTGACCTTACATGAGATAAATTGGGCAACTGTGTATATTATTCACCACTTGTAAGAAACAGAACAAAATCAATCAGTTTTAAATGTTCAACTTTTAGGATTAGTTTATTTTCACTCTGCATCTCATAGATGAATCCACTTACCCATATCTAATCATGAGTGAAAACAATGCATTCTTCCTAGCAATTCCAAATGGATGCTTTTCTTTCTAGCCACAGCAAAATAATAAAATGGTTCAGGAACTGAACATTTGTATCCAATTTTGCTTTTGGCTTAGTTAAGCAAAATCATCATTCCCAAATAAAGGCTTTCAGTGTTTTTCAAACAAGTTTCCTTGCTGACAAGGCTCTTTTTCATAAACTCATACAATGGTCCCCGTTTTTTTTTAATGATGCACCATCTCTTTAACAGAAAATTGGGTTATTGATTAATTGATTATATGCTGCTCACAAATGCCAACTTAAGCACAAGTAAGGAGACGCTATTGAATGTTCATAATTCAAAGGCTGCAAGACCACGCTACATGGTTGCATTATTACCGTCTCCTATTTTAATGAAGACATAGCACAGCACTTTGTTGGCCTAATTTATACAATATATCAAAACTATGTGAAATGCCCTTACACTACAATGGGAGAGAAATTACAACACATGTGAATTACAGAGCTTAGCCCAGTTAAGGTAGGGCATTAGCATTCAAAAGCTTTACTTGGAATGTTAGTCTTTTATAAAGGTGGCAGCGGATTTCTTTTCAGAGGAAATTAAAGTGCATGAAGCTGTCTTATAACTTGTTAGTGAAAACTGTGACATTTGAAAACGATTAACAGAAAATTGAGTTTTTATTTAGATACTCAATAATCCAGAAGACTCTAAATAATAAATAGCTCATAGGAAAATACCATCCATTTGGAGAGGAGAAATTAGTATTATAAAAATAATAACATAGTGATAACAACATCTACTATTTATCTGGGATTCCCAGGTGACTCAATGGTAAAGAATCACATGCCAGTGTAGGAGATGTAGGAGACACAGGTTCGATCCTAAGGTCTAGAAGAGCCCTTTGAGGAGGAAATGGCAGCCCGCTTCAGTATTCTTGCCTAGGAAATCCCACAGACAGAGGAGCCTGGTGGGCTGCAGTCTGTGGGGTTGTAAAGAGTCAGACATGACTGAGTGACTGAGTATGCATGCACTATTTATCTAAGAATCACAGCATGAATTCAAGAATGTGTGTTTCACAGCTAGGACTTTAATCGTAGGTCTGCAATTTACCGGCATGGAGCCATAAGAAAATTAGCTAAGATCATGGCATTTCACTTTTTCCACCTGTAAAAGGGCATAGTATTAGGTCCTCTCTCATTATTTTACTGTGAGAGTAAATAATTCGATATAGGAATACACAACAGTTAGGACTGAATGTGGCTGCAAGTGATGGAAATCCCATTACAATGATTTCAAACCAAATAGATACTACTGCATAGCACAGGGAACTATATTCAATATCCTATAATAAAACATAATGGAAAAAGAATCTGAAAAAGAATATACATATGTAAATATGATGTATATATGGTTATATATATATATATATATATATATATATTTGAATCACTTTGCTGTTCAACAGAATTAAGACAATGAGTTTGATCCCTGTGTCAGGAAGATTCCATGGAGAAGGAAGTGGAAACCTACTCCAGTATTCTTGCCTGGGAAATCCCATGGACATAGGAATCTGGAGGGCTATAGACCAGAGAATCACAGCAAGAGTTGGACATGACTGAGTGACTGAACAACAATAAATAAATAAAAAATACTTCAATAAATTAAAAAAAAAAAACAAGGAGCAGTACTTTTTCTTACATTAACAGGAAATCTTAAAAGGAGCAAGTCCCAAGAAGGCATTGCTGCTCAAGAAAGTCACTGTGAACTCAAATTTCTTCTCACTTCCTTCTCATTGTCTGTAACAGGTGAAGTAATGCACAATGGCTATGACTTGAGGCCTCAATGCCACTTTCCAGAAAGAAAGGAGAAAGCAACAAAGAGGAAGAGGTTGGTTCTGAGGTCAGGAGAGCAAACTTTCTCTGAAATTCCAAGAAGTCTCTTCATTTTACACCAGTCCCCCAGAACTATGTCATATATACACTCCTAGCTGCAAGGGAGTCGGAGAAACAGTCTTTTAGCTGGCATACCACTGATCAGAATGAAAAATATCCCTTTATTAAATAAGAAAACAGGTGAGTAACAAATATTTCATGCACAACACCTGTCATATCACTTGAAACTACAGAGTCTCATAAAACTGGCAGTCATTTTTATTCTACATTTTTGTACTTTATACATGCCTCAGCCGCCTCACTGAGACTATCCATGGTATAATCATCTGAAAGTGCAGACATTTTTTTGCAGTAGCTCACTTATAGGGAAGATATAAATACCACTCAAAGAAGAAGTTCCACTGGTGTCCTGGAGACAGAAAGGCTAAACCTACAGGGAGATAAAACATGGGACATCTGTCCCCAAGTCAGCCCTTCAACTCAACCTGAATCATATGTAGAGAAAAGTTACATTAAAAGAATGATTGTCTGAAATGGTTTTTTGAAACAAAAGACTCAAGCAGTTTGATCAAGTTTAACAGAGAGCAGGTGACTATAGAGATACTCTGACACTGCATATAACACGCAGAAAGGTTCTAGAGCTTGTATGGCTTTACACAAAGCACAGCAGCCATTGGAGAGAGGAGGCAGGATGCCTGGCGGGAGATGGAAAATATAGGAAGACACAGAGAAGTCCAGCAGGTGCACCAGACTGTCAGATACACGATGGTGCACAGCAGGCCAACACACTGATGACACTCCTCCCAGTGCACTTCTAAAAATATAGTGCATAAGGCAGAAGGCCTGTTTTACAGAGTGGGGAGCATCAGTTACAATGAGGCGTGATCTAGATTATGTACACTTACTTAATCCAAAGTCACATAATACTAGTATAGACTTGCTGCTGCTGCTGCTGCTAAGTCACTTCCGTTGTGTCTGACTCTGTGTGACCCCATAGATGGCAGCCCACCAGGCTCCCCCGTCCCTGGGATTCTCCAGGCAAGAACACGGGAGTGGGTTGCCATTTCCTTCTCCAATGCATGAAAGTGAAAAGTGAAAGTGAAGCCACTCAGTCGTGTCTGACTCTTAGTGACCCCGTGGACTGCAGCCCACCAAGCTCCTCTGTCCATGGGACTTTCCAGGCAAGAGCACTGGAGTGGGTGCCGTTGTCTTCTCCAACAGACTTGCTAGTAACCTTTTACTTAGTGCTTGTCATGGAAATATGCTGAATAATTCACAAGCATTTTCTCAGATACTGTCATAAACACTCTCCAAAGTAGGTGGTATTCTCTGACTTTACAGATGAGGAAACTAAGGCACAGGCAGGTGTGGTATCTTTTCCCATTCAGAAAGCTCTAATACACCTGACTCAAAATCACACCCTGAGCCCAAAGACTGGCTCAGTGAATAGAGAGCTACCATGGTTAATTTTTACAGAGAAGCTACAGCAAAATACAGTGGCTCTCACAATTATGTGTGCATTAGTATCACCTGGAATGTGTCTGTTCAGGACTCTCATTCAGATGGTGCCAGGTAGAGCCTAGTGATTTGCATTTCAAAATATGCACAAAATTGTAGGGATAATAAGGATTATAGAAGCATCACCTATAATCTCAGAATAACCACATAAGAATGAAACTATCATCTTTGTTTCAGAGGAAGGCATGAGTACTGGTATTAAGTACTCTGCTGGGTATTCCACTCTGACACAATAGGATTCTTTTTAAAACGAATTTTAGAACTGCTTTAGATTTACAGAAAAATTGTGAAGATAGTACAGAAAGTAGCTATATATCCCATACCAAGCTTCCCTTATCATTAGTAACATACTGAGTTGGCCAAAAAATTCATTCAGATTTTTCCGAAAGATGTTACAGAAAAACTCAAATGAACTTTTTTGCCAACCCAGTATTATACGGCACATTTACTAAAATGCACGAGTCATTATTGATGTACTATTATTAACCAGAGTTGAGACATCATTCAGAGTTCTTTAGTTTTTACCTAAAGTCCTTTTTCTGTTCCATGATCCCACAAAGGACAGAATATAACATTTCATCATCAGGTCTCCATACCCTTGTCTTGGCCCCAACAGTTCCTCAGATTGCCCTTATTGTAATGATCTTGGTAGTTTGAGGAGGACTGGTCAAGTATGCTGCAGAATGTTCTTCAATTGGGGTTTGTCTAATCATGCTTATACTGGGTTTGGGAAAGCAAGCTCACAGAAGTGAAGAGTCTTTGTCATCACATCCTCTGGGGAAACATGTTCTTACCATGGTTTGTCATTGATGATAATGACCCTGACCGTCTGTTAAGTTCCCCCTTTAAAGTTACTTTCCCCTTCCCCCTTGCATCCTATGATCTCTGAAAGGAAGTCACTGCACAGCTTACACTGCAAAGAACAGGGATTACACCCCCGTTTCTTGGAGGGTGGGTTATCTATATAAAGTATTCAGAACTCTTCTGCATAAGAGATTTGTCTCCTCTTGTCCATGAATTTATTTAGTAATTCATTTATAGTCATATAGACGCATGGATATGTACTTTACATTTTGACTTATAATTCAAAATTACTCAATTTATTGTGTTATTCAAATTGTTCCAGTGTTGGCCCCTGACCACCTTCTGTTAGCTCTTGTGTCCCATTGACATTCTTCATTAACACACGTTTTTCATTTTCTTTTCTTTTTTTAAAAAAAGAACTTTCTGGCACTGTAAAATGCTCCAGGCTTATCTTACATATTTCCTGCCTAAGTCTTAGAATCAGTCATTTCTCCAAGGAACACTTATTTCTTTTACTGGAAAACACTATTAGAGACTCAGGTTTGTATACTAGATGTCATTTTTTAAGTATGTGTACTTTTGGACAACAAAAACAGAGGAATGCCCTTGTGTCTTTGTTTCATTTTGTTAGTATTTGGCCCTTGCTTTTAAAAGGTGTCAGATATAACTACTGAGTAAATGGATCAAAAGTCAGAAACTGTGGATGTTTTTTACAGAACCAGTAATGACTAAATAATCTTAAACAAAATAATGGACCACCAATCTTCATATAACCTCATTCACAAAACATGGAAGAAGGATTAGCTCTTTTGCCCAAATTTTAGATGTATGAGGAGAGGAACTTAGATAATATAAATTTGGAAAATATAAAATATCAGACAAACATAAGCAACATCATCATCACTATTCATCAATTATTAACTATCATAACCTTACATAACTGAGTATTTTGGAAGAAAGAACAGAGAAAGAGCTATTAAAGCTGAAAATTCTGTGCTGGGCTATATACCCTTTGGCTGTAAAATGTACAGAAAATCTTTTATGGGCTAGCTAACACCCTTCATACATTATTAATAAAGGATTTTGGCATCCTGGACCAAAGTTTTCTATGTGTTTTGAAGCTCTCCTGAAAAGAGAAAGATGGAAACATTAATTTCCAGCACAGATTTATTCCAGCAATGCAGGTGCCTAAATTAGCTTCCTCAGCTACTAGATCTCAGAGTTCAAAGCGCGGTACATGATGGCATCTCTGGGGCTTCTGTCTTTCTGAGATCTCCCTAAAATGATCAGGAAAAAGCTTGCAGATAAAACCTCTTCATTCTGAATTATCCGTGCTGCCAGGCTGCTTCTCAGGGGACCTTGCCATTCCTCTCTCCCTTTTCTCCTTGGATCCCCCAGATCTGCTTGGGAAGAGGCTAGCGGACAGGGAAGCCACTGCTGGAGATGGAAAGCGGTGGCATGGTCAAGGGTGGCCACCTCTTGGCAGTGAAGTGTTCACCATCTCTTCTCTTGTTTTCCAGAGCCTGGACATGGAGAGAAATGTCCATATAGGAAAATTCTCTCTCCCCAAACATCCTGCCCACCAGATTCAATCCCTCCCTATTCATGAAGCCCTTCTGACAGCATTTCAGTCACTTCCTCTTCTCTATCTGCATCCTCACTCATTTGGTTCTTAATAATACATCATCTTATAGCTCTGATTGTCTTTTTTTTTCATATTTCAACTGCCTAGGTTTTATTTCCCCAAGTGTTTTATTCACTCTATGATAACAGCAGTAGCATGTATGATGCTTTTTACATCTAACTTAAGGGTCAACAAATACGATAACTGAAACATGATCTCAATAAACATTTGTTGAATGAAAAGATGAAAACAGAAACAGCTTACTGCTTATTATGTACCATGGACTGCCATAATGCTTTAGTGTAATTCTTCTTGTTTAATTAACCCATTCAGCTGTGGTTTTCTCAGTTTTAGGGATGAGGACCCAGGGAATCACAATGAGGGTCATAGAGTTAAATCACAACAGAGTCAAGATTTAATTCCATGTGTGCATAAATGCTTCGTGACACTCATTCTTAAATTCATGGTTTGAGAGCTCAGTTAACATCTCTTAAACTCCATATCATCATTAGGACAAGGAGTCAGTTGTCTCAAACAACCCCTGAGGTCCTTTCCTGCTTGACTGATGGCACAGCAGCACACAGAAGACTGATCTTTCCATCCTGCATGCCCTTCTTGGATCCATCATCTTGTCTTGGCTCCCATTGACTTCGAAAAAAATAGCATTTTAATTCTTTGACTCATCCCAGTCCTCAGGAATATTTCTCCTAAGGAAAACACAGAGTCTATCCCTGGGATTATTATGTAGGAAGTAATTATACACCTATTTTATCTTATTCCTTTTTCATACCAGTGAATTGATGAATTCCCTAGATGTATTAGTAACAAGGCTTAAAGAGAAAGCAAATTCTATAGACTTCACACATGTGCATTTTAGAATTTACAAATGCACTCATCTCACATGCTAGTAAAGTAATGCTCAAAATTCTCCAAGGCAGGCTTCAGCAATATGTGAACCGTGAACTTCCTGATGTTCAAGTTGGTTTTAGAAAAGGCAGAGGAACCAGAGATCAAATTGCCAACATCTGCTGGATCATCAAAAAAGCAAGAGAGTTCCAGAAAAACATCTATTTCTGCTTTATTGACTATGCCAAAGCCTTTGACTGTGTGGATCACAATAAACTGTGGAAAATTCTGAAAGAAATGGGAATACCAGACCACCTGATCTGTCTTTTGAGAAACTTGTATGCAGGTCAAGAAGCAACAGTCAGAACTGGACATGGAACAACAGACTGGTTCCAAATAGGAAAAGCAGTATGTCAAGGCTGTATATTGTCACCCTGCTAATTTAACTTATATGCAGAGTACATCATGAGAAACGCTGGGCTGGAAGCACAAGCTGGAATCAAGATTGCCAGGAGAAATATCAATCACCTCAGATATGCAGATGACACCACCCTTATGGCAGAAAATGAAGAGGAACTCAAAAGCCTCTTGATGAAAGTGAAAGAGGAGAGTGAAAAAGTTGGCTTAAAGCTCAACATTCAGAAAACTAAGATCATGGCATCTGGTCCCATCACATCATGGCAAATACATGGGGAAACAATGTCAGACTTTATTTTTGGGGGCTCCAAAATCACTGCAGATGGTGACTGCAGCCATGAAATTAAAAGATTCTTACTCCTTAAAAGGAAAGTTATGACCAACCTAGATAGCATATTGAAAAGCAGAGACATTACTTTGCCAACAAAGGTCCGTCTAGTCAAGGTTATGGTTTTTCCAGTGGTCGTGTATGGATGTGAGAGTTGGACTGTGAAGAAAGCTGAGTGTGGAAGAATTGACGCTTTTGAACTATGGTGTTGGAGAAGACTCTTGAGAGTCCCTTGGACTGCAAGGAGATCCAACCAGTCCATCCTAAAGGAGATCAGTCCTGGGTGTTCATTGGAAGGACTGATGCTGAAGCTGAAACTCCAATACTTTGGCCACCTCATGTAAAGAGTTGACTCATTGGAAAAGACTCTGATGCTGGGAGGGATTGGGGGCAGGAGGGGAAGGGGACGACAGAGGATGAGATGGCTGGATGGCATCACCGACTCAATGGACATGAGTTTGGGTGAACTCCAGGAGTTGGTGATGGACAGGGAGGCCTGGCGTGCTGTGATTCATGGGGTCGCAAAGAGTCGGACGTGAGTGAGCAACTGAACTGAACTGATTTACAGGACTTACTTGAATTTGAACTTTTCCCAAGAGGTCTGGAATGTCGCCAGTAAAATTAGTAAGAGTGTCACATAAAGAAAAAAAAAATCAAGCAAATAGGGGGCTAGAGGGAAAAGGAGAATAAAATAAACTTCTCTAGAAAAAGTTGAGTAATCATAAGAAATGCAACATATCCTTAAGTAAACTTTGACTTGTGCATAAGAGTAACTTTAGAGTCTGCAAACTTAGAGTAACCATTACAAGGAAATCAATTAGTTAATGAGTATTTATTGAATAATCAATATGCCCCAGCATTATACAAGGCACAATGAAACAGAAAAGTATTAGGCATGTTTCTTCAATAAATTATCCTACCATATACAATATATCCTGATATTGAAAACAAGCTGTTTCTTACAGTTTTGGGGGCCAGGTAGTTAACAACAACAACAACAAAAATCTATTTTGAACATCAAATTTTATGATACCACAGGTTTAGAGGGTACAGATTTGTATGAACTAGATACAATGGCCAAGGGCCAAGTTATTTGCCAACCAGCAAATGGGTACCAACTTCTCTGTTGGAACAACCCTCTCTTAATAGGCCTTGATTCCTCCACCCAATTATTCTTCCATCTGGGTAACAGTTTGTTGTCCAAAGTACCATGACACTCCTGAAAATCCACGAGAATTTTCGCCATTTCCATTTTCACCCCACATCATTTAGGGTCACCCACCACTCCAGTTTACCTGGGGCTGTCCTGCTCTTCACACTCAAAGTCCTGCTTCCTGGAAAAACCTCTCAGTCCCGGGCAAAGATTACCAACAGGTGGCCCACCACATGCTACGGTGTGAGGACCAAGCCATCAAGCTCTCCCACAGGCCTAACCCCTCTTTATGTCCCACTCCCCCTGCCTACCAGCTTGTTCTTCCTCTCCTCCTTTAATTCTTCCTTGAAGACTGATTAAATTATCTCTCTGAAGCTATAGGCTATGAATGCATTTTTTTTTCCCCTGAGAGGCAGTTTCACCCCTCTTTAAATAGAATTTTACTCTACAGAGGGAAAAAAAAAAATTAAAACAACCCAGTAGCCTTACATAACCTCTCACAAAAGCCCTACTCATCCTCTCCCGGGACCTGAAAAGGACCTATAGCTCACGAGCGAAGCAGAACGCTTCCCCCACCAGGAGGAACACTAGTGATTTTCATTCAGGTGGATCGGGTCTGCACAGTGAGTCCCCACCTCCTCCTGTACAGTCTGACGCGCAACACGCCAGGTAACGCTCCTCTTTCTGCCAGGCCGTGCAGAGCAGAAGCTTCAAAACCTTGCACTGAGCTTTCTGTCTGTGAAGCTTTACTCTTCTTCAGAAATCTCAGCTACACCCCTTCTCCCCTGCCACAGAAGCCCAGGCAAAGGAGCATTCAGTCTGTTTCATTCCCTGAAGACCGTCCCCCATCAAAAGGCGAGAGTCAGCGTGCGGTTGCAGTCAGGGTCTGACTTTGAGCACGAGTGAGCTTTTAGCATCAGACCTGAGAGGGAGGCAGAGGAGGGAGGGTGGGGAAGAACCCAGGGCCCCAGGGTCCTTTTCAAGTGCCTGCCTTTTGCCTGCCTCTGAGAGATTTTAAGGCTACAAGGGGATGGAGGGAGGAGAAACTATGGAATGAAAACCTGTAGACCCTTTTAAAATGTGCCTCCTTACTTTGACCATTGATAAGAAGGGGAAAGACAGATAGAACACCCAAAGAGCATTTTCAGAGCATTTTCAAAGGCCTTTAATCTCAAGGAAGATGAAACATGTCAAGGCCTGCAAGAAATACATTAGTCACTAAACTACACACCAGAAGACTCTTAGATGTTGGCGCAGTTCGCTATTGCAAGACCAGCTCCTAAAGGTAAAGCTCTCCAAAGAGGCTTCAGGCTAAGACTAAATGAGTATGGATGGAGTCTCTTCCCACTGACTACACTTCTACAAAGAAATGGAGCCCAGGGTCACTTCTGTCCATGGGTTTTCAGTCTCTGAGGACACTGTTTCTCAGTTCCCTGGGATTCTCATTCAGTAAGTCCAGGTCTGAACTCACTTTCTGATTTCCTAAAAGGATCCCAGGAAATGCAAACACTGCTGGTCCTTGGACCACACTTTGAATGGCAAGGGCCTAGGACACTGGTTCTCGAACTTGGCTGCACTTTGGAACAGTCTACGGAAGTTTAATAACTCCATGTGCTGAGCCTCATCTCAGAGATTCTAAATCAGTTTGCACAGGATAGAGCTGGGCGTTAATACCCAACCAAGGTGAGAATTCCTCCTCCAGAGGGAAGATTCTCAGTACAAATTATACCTGGCGCTGAACACTAACCAAGCGTGCACTAGCTTCCAGGCGCTCATGCTGAGTAGATGCCGGGATCAATGGGTCTGCAGGAAAAGGATGTGGCTAACCAAAGAGGAGTTAACGGAGGAGGTTAATTTGGATGAAGGATCCACGGGAGGATGTCATATGGTGTCAAGTTTGATCAACAGTGTACTGTGTCAGGTCCAACGTAGCTGAATCTGTTAGCCTGTGAATCTAGCAAAGGCCTGGACCACAGCCCACAAAACCATGACTCACTAAACAAAGCACATGCTTTGTTTCAAAACTACTGTTAGAGTCTGACATCCTATTTAATTCCTAAGACTTTAAAATCGACTGCAACAATGAAAATGAGGAGGGTTCTAGAGTGGCGTACCCACACTTGTGAAATTTGCTCTTTGTAGGCGATTCCAGTATAAATCTAGCTCCTAATAGGATAATACTAAACATGGTTAGCATTTAGAGAACACTTAAGTGTCAGGCATTGGAATGGATATGGTTTATCTAACGCTTGGAGCGCATCTATCTCCAGTTTAGAGATAGGAAAGAAAAGTCAATTTTGTCTCCATCTTATAGATGGGGAACTCAAGGTCAAGCCCACTAGCTGAAAGGCATTCCTCCCCACAAGCTGTGCCACACCTCTCTCATCATGACCAGATACCACAGAGTTGTGCAACCAATGCCCTATAACTTGGAAGCAGTGGAGGAGATGTCATGAGCTCAGTGACTTCTAAATGAGCTGCAACTTAAAGCTAACACTCATCCACTTTTTTTTTTTTTTTTCCCAAAGAAACAGTAACAGAGAGAAAACGTATATAACAGGAACATATTGAGAAAATATCTGCAGAGATTTTTAACTGTTAGGTTTGGCTTTTTTTTTAATTCACCTAGTATTATCAGGCTCACATTTCAAAGAAGTCACAGGAAAAAGCAATGTCCCCAATCTTACTTGAATAGAAAAGGTGAAGCTCTGTTTCTCTTTGCTCAGTGATAGCTTTCAAAGTGGAAGTAGCCTATTGACATGCTTATTAATAATCACTTGCATTTATCTAGCTCTTTAGACTTGTCACAGTTTTTTCTTCCCTTACAGTGTGTCTACACAACTCCAAAAGGTATTTCTAAACATACAGGATAAGCAGGTTCTTAAATTCACATCTGATAGCTAATAAGAAAATCAGGGCCAGGATTACCTGGGTAATATGCTTAAACTTTTAAATGATTGTGCTGAGACTAGAAAAAGATCTTTGCTATGAATTCATTTCAAAGTCATTCAACCAATATTTATTAGCTACTATCTTCAAGTGAGACATTACTTTGCTGACAAAGGTCCATATAGTCAAAGCTGTGGCTTTTCCAGTAGACATATATGGATGTGAGCATTGGACCATAAAGAAGGCTGTGCACCAAAAAATTGATGCTTTTGAACTGTGGTGTTGGAGAAGACTCTTGAGAGTCCCTTGGACTACAGGGAGATCAAACCAGTTGATCCTAAAGGAAATCAACCCTCAATATTCATTGGAAGAACTGATGTTGAGGCTGAAGCTCCAATACTTTGGTCACGTGATGCAAAGAACTGACTCACTGGAAAAGACCCTGATCCTGGGAAAGACTGAGGGCAGGAGGAGATGGGGACGACAGAGGATGAGATGGTTGGATGGCATCATTGAGTCGAAGCACATGAGTTTGAGCAAGCTGTGGGAGATGATCAAGGACAGGGAAGCTTGGCATACTTCAGTCCACGGCATTGTCGAGTTGGACACGACTGAGCAACTGAACAGCAATCTTCAAGGAAGGATCCAAGGGCCTCCTACAGCCTCAGCCAAGCCATTATTGTGCTTAGCTATCCTGGCCCTGGTTATACTCATATTTGAATTCGCTATGTTTTCGCACACTCTGAAGCAAGAGGTAGATTCCTGCCCCCCTCCTCTGCCCCACTGTCCGACACAGGGTAAAGCAATTGGAGATTGATTCCCTGTCGACTGAAACTCCAAGGTTAGAAAAGCAGGACAACTAAGGGAAGAGACTGGGCCCCTCCCAGACCACGTATTCCTCACTCTGGAAGTCAAGAGACCTCCTAGACCACACATGCGCAGAAGGTTCCAAGGAGATCAATGGGGAGTGATGTCAAGGGATGCTCTACCCACAGGTCTTTGCAGTATAACTCATCTTGGCTAAGAGGTACATGCACACACGTGGAAGGATCCTGAGATAAACTAAATATGGAGTGTGAACCAGGCAAATCAAAATGATTGGCCAAAGGAAACCCAGAATAAATGTCCCATAAAAGCAACTCCAACTGCCACGAGGGCGTGACTCAGTGACTGTCTCTGAGCCCACTCATGTGTCTATCCACATGTACTATACTCTTTCTCTTCTTAATACTTTACTTGTTTCAGTACTTCCTGTCTTTATGGGAATTCTCTTCTGCAAAGCCAGGACCCTGACACTGCCCACTGGTCTAGCGGCCAGGATCCGGGGCTTTCACTGCCCATGACACAGCCTCAGTCTCTTCCTGGGAACCCAAGCCCCACTTCAAGGTGTTGCAAGCCGAGGCCACCAAAAATCAACCACACAGCCTTTGCACTCACTCTTCTCGCCAGCTTCTTCCCCCCTGCCTCTCCCCACAATCCTCTCTTTAACCAAATTCACTTATTCTCCAGGTACCAACCACAGCTTTCTCAGGGAAGGCTTCTCTGATTTGCTGAGTCACTCTCCTGTAATACTCTTTCTTTCAAAGCCTTATCTCATTCAAAATGATGGATTTCTTAACAGATTTAATTACTTAGTATTTCCATCCCACTCTGTTCAAAGTTCTATTTCCCTCTTAGCACAATACTTGCCACACATTCAATAAATAAGGAAAGAAAGGGTCAAGGAGCTCTGGGGACGTATTTATAGCAACAGGCTGCCAGGTAAAACTCAATATCCTCATTCTTGCCAAATCTGAGCTTGGTTTAAACAAGACTGACAACTATTTAAATGCCCTTCTTTGGGTTTTTGTTTCGTTTGGTCAATCTAATGAAACAAGGATGAATGAATTGGCTCTGCTGCCCCATCTGGCTAGTATTAATATATTAATGATATAATGAATAAACATGGTAGTTGAGACTTTTCAGAGTCTATCCCACTTCATTTGCATTTCTTTTTTTTAATGAGTGTGTCCTTCTGCCTTGTAACCTATTTAGTTATGTCTGTGCCCATCACCCTCTCTTGCTGATAAACCCTGGGAGGGCAGAGACACATTTAACCTTTCATTTAATTATGGGTTTCTTTGTAACCTATAGCACGTGTTCAGTATTACCTTGAGCAAAATTTGTGATCTTATTTGATCTTTATAATACCTCAATGATTTTGTCAGGCACTGCGGGTCCTACCCGAAAAACAAGAACACAAATTTTGAGAGGCAAAATGTGTGCCTATGAATGACTGTACAATAAGGTTAACACTATGCTCCATCTATATTTTCTAATACATGACTTGGAAGAGCTCACTTAGAAGAGCACATTAAATTCGGGGCCCTTGATTACCAGAATGATATAAACAAACTAGAGGGAGTTCAGGTAAGAAAAATAAACATGATTAAGCTCCTGAAGGGGTACGAAGGAAGATTAAATGAATTAAATATTTATGGTCTGGTTAAGTGAGGATCCAGAGGGGAGGCAAGAATGATTTATGGCTAGAATTATCTAACACACTTAAGCACAGAAGAAATAGAATGCTACCGAGGGACAGTAGCCAGGAGCTAGGTGGCAGGAGTCAAGGGAGGAATATTTAGAACAGGACCATCTAAGATGAACTATAAAATGAAATTTTAGCAGCAAGAGCTGATATGCTGCTGCAAAGTTTCCCAAGGGAAACAGTGAACAAATCATCCCAGGAGATCTCTCAAACCAGAAGAGAAAATAACTGGAAATTGTCCTGCAGGGAACAGCGTGGCCCAAACATTAGACATGAAAAGGAGAGCTTTGCAGATTTTCTCTCTAATTTATATTCTTCTGGGATCCCATGAGGCTGAGCAGAGATGTGGGAACAATGGATTGAGGACTCTGAGCACAGGGGGTTCGCTTAGATGTCTCAGCCCTGGCTCACATCTCTAATGAGTCAGCACGGAGGCAGCACCCCAGAGAAGCCACTGCTAGCACATCCAAGGCTTTATTTCACCCAAGGCTTTTCATTAGTGGGTCCCGTGGGAAGGGGTGAAACAATTAGGAACCTCCCCCCAAAATTAGGAGACACGTGATGGGCACTGAGCAAGGATGGGTTTGGTATAAAGCCCACAGTCATATACATAACGGTGATCCTGGGTCTATGTATCTTCCCATATTGGAAACATACCTGAGTTCAAATGGTCAGATTAGGATTTTTAACTCCTACTTGGTATCTATCATTACATCTCTGTGATTCAATTATCCTTTAGTTCCATCATATTCAGGGGATTTTTAAGGTTCCTCAAATTAAGCCTGGCACCCCAGGATCCAGCTTTCCTGTATGTGACATGTTGCATAGACATAATAAATAGGATAAACCCGGATACTGTCAAGGAAATGATTACTCTAGGTAGTCAACAATTCTGCAGTGACTAAGGATCTCTCTTCCAGCTTAAAATTAGTGTTCATTCTGGAAAGCTGTTTAGGGGAAGTCTAGACTAAGGTAAGCATGATACTGTATCAGACAACAACCTCTTAAAAGTTAGATGACCAACTGCATGAACACCTAAAAGCAAATGTTGCTTAGTAGGAAAAACAGAGTAACTATTAATAGTATTGATGCCTCAAAGCAAACCATTGCTCAGTTGGAAAAACAGCATCATAGAACTATCTTGCTGAAATCACTAATGGCCAATAAATTTATGGGGAAAGAAATGTTCAACCTTATTAACAAAAAAGGAAATGCAAATTAAAACCTCAAGGAGATGCTAGTTCATATCCAGCAGATGAGGGCAAATAAAACATGGGACAGTACCAAGTATTGGTAGAGACGCGGAACAAAGACAACGGTCCTACGCTCCTGGTGGGAGTTTCAGTGCATGCCGCTTGCCATCGTCCCTAAAAGTGAAGATGCCCTTTGTATGACTCGACAACTTCACCGCTACGTACGCACTCTAGACATGATGGCGAATTTGTCCCATAGTACATGTACGAGAACGTTCATAGCCATGTTTTTGCAATAGCAAAATACTGACTTCCCAGAAGGTTATCAATGGTAGAGTGGATTAAGTGTGATTAATTAACATAATGAAATATTATACAACAGAGAAAGTAACTGAAATGCAGCAATATGCATTCTCAAATATTTAATGTTTAGCAAAAATGTAAATCCAAGAATATATACATTATATTTATGTTACAATGGCCAAGTACAGGCAAATAAAAATCTTATGTTAAGGATTCAAACATATGTGGCAAAACTATAAAGAAGGCAAGGGACTAATGAACACAAAATTAAGAAAATTGTGGGTGGGTACATGGGGGTTGTTTCATTATAATTATTGTTATCATGATCAATGTTATTATGATTAATTATACCCAACACTATATATATAGTACAGCTCATAACCCAATTATATCATACAATGTTGAAACTAGTAATATAAGTAGAATTGATCTACTCCACACTGTCATTTAAAAAAGGAAAACTATTTATGTTGCATAAAGAAAAATGGTATCCAAAGTGATACCAGATTTCAGAAATTCTATAACCCATTAGTGAAAATCCATTAAATAATGAAGGACTCAGGTCTTGATTTGGAATTTCTTCTTTTACTTTAGACAGAAGTAGTCCCCTGCTGCCGCTGCTGCTAAGTCGCTTCAGTCGTGTCCGACTCTGTGCGACCCCATAGACGGCAGCCCACCAGGCTCCCCTGTCCCTGGGATTCTCCAGGCAAGAACACTGGAGTGGGTTGCCATTTCCTTCTCCAGAAGTAGTCCCCTATTTCTTAACAAATCAAAAGTAGAAAAGAGAAGAACTACTTTGAAGAAGTCTTACAACAGTGAGAACTTCTGGCTGGTTGTGAACAAATATTAGTAGATAAAGTGGATTTTACAAATCAGAAATAAAAGCCTTAGGAGAACAAAGCAACAGACCGTGACCATTTGATGGAAAATGAACAGACTTGCACAATGCAGCATCTTCAGAAATCATGCCTATAATATCAGAAAATGACTGAGACACAGTTACGCCTGAGTTCTCTTAAGGACAGGTTCAATTATTTGCTACATTCTTAAAAGGCACCTAAGAGAATGGATAAACATTTTTAAAGATTTAGAAAATTAATAAAATTGGGAAATACTATATTTAACAAGAAACTTCAGCTACTAAGAAGACTAAGGTAAGCAACTTTACATTAACCACTTAATTCCTTCATTCTCTTATATAAGGCCAATATAAGAACCAGAGTCATGTTGGTACTGATAAGCTGTCTTATCTGGTCACAATATACTAACAAGTTGGTATTTTCATCAGACTGTATCAGGAAGATTCAGTTAATTCAGTGGCACATTTTTACCCTAGATACACCCAAGATAAGTCTTCTGGAAAGAACCAATCTTTAAAGGATGGGCAAAAACAAGAGAGAAATCCCCAAACCGCAATGCAGATCCCTTGTTGAGTCCCGTGAGACTAACGACAATTGGTATAAAGGTCCTTCCTCTCTTGAAACTGTGAACTGGCTGAGTTGGGAAGAAGTCAGAGAATTTGGATGTCTGATATTTAGCTAAAGTACATCATGAAAATAATAGGTAGGTTATAGGCACTGGGTTCATGGAATTTAGTAAATAAAAGAAATTTCCTCACTCAGGTCATATCATAACAATAAACTTTAAAAATATGATCAATAAATATGAAATGATTTGTGTGTTTTCTAGTTGAACTTTTCCCCCAAGAAATGAAAGCTGTGAATAATATGGTTGTTTCAGACTATTTATAAAAAGAAACATGTACTAGTATAACCACTGGCAAAAAGAAGGAATATTCAATCATACACATTATCATGTATTTCTAAACCATACCACTGATAAGTTCAGGCATTTCTAAACAACCAAAAAAAAAAAACCCAACTTAACAGTTGAGTTAAAAAGACCTGGTTTTGTAACCTCAGGCTAAAAGTTGTCAAAGAACTTTAAAGCACTATAGTAATTTTGATCATCAGTCAGCCAAACTGAATTTCCATGTGTTAGCACAGCTCTAAAGCACAGAAATAGAAGGAATCAACCATCTACTGAAGGAGGAAGAAAAGTATAGAATACTAAAGGTTACTGTAATTTGTCTTCGTGCTGTAATTCTAAAAGTGTATAATAATTTGCATTTTATTTTGTACTATTACCCACTTGATATATGTAACATGTCATTTTATTTTGCATATTTTTTTCAATTGGCCTATGGGGAAAATAATCTGGATTGCTCATCTTTTTTTTTTTTTTTTTTTAATTGTCAAGTTTAACATTTGCTTTACTTGAAGTCTTGTTTGAAAGGAAAATCTTAAATGCTTTGGGGTTAATGTCATACTACTGATTTTATAATACCATTAGGAAGTGCTTTGATCTCCGAAAAGTACTAACTTCGAAGTATATTAAAAGTTTTATTATTCCAATCAGGTAACACCTTCCTGAAAAAAAAAATATATATATATATATAACACGTGAGGTTGACATAATCCACTCTTCTCTAGTGGTCAGTTCTCCCTCATGCTCCATGAGTTCTGGAATTTCAGTGATACTGGCTGAGAGGTCATGAGTTCATCTCCTACAGTAAGAGTACTACTTAGCTGTCTTTAACTTTCCAGAAAAGAAACACTCATGAAAAATATTTAGAATTTGTTTTTAAAGCAAATCCCCATGACCCCACAAAGTGCAGTATGTAGCATGTTAAACGCAGTGCCTATGGATCAGACCTTGGAGTCACAGTGAGAAAGGTTTTCCTGGATGGTGTGAAGGGAGGCAGTGTTGGAGCTCCAGAGTGTAGAAATCAGAGCTGTGATTCTGTAGACAGGTTGGAGAGGAGCAGGCAGCCCACTGGCAGGCTGCAGAACAACGCACCAGGCATCGCACACGTTGCCATTTATTTCAGAGTGTTTCAGTGAGATTTAGTGAGATCCCCGGCTACGTTTCATTAAGGCACGTGACAATGTGACAACTCAGGAAACTCTTCAATCCCCTTCTCAAGAATCATAATAAAAAAGCAGAGAAAAATGAAGATCCTACGGTTGCATTTTATGAACTGTAACTGTGCATAGCATTTATCATTCCACTTTAGGGATTACAGTTCATTTCCAGAACCAAGTGACTTCTTAGCTTTAGTTAATTAATCAAGTAATCCTTGGCAGGCTTACGTCATTATTCTTTTCACTCAAGCAAAACAAAGGTTTCCTGAAATTTGCCTATATATTTCATCTGAGAGATTATCATCTGAGGTAGAGTACTCTGTCAAAAACTGATCGTTTGAGCTGTGTAACAAATACCAACAGACTACAGTGTGTCCCTAAGTCAGTGCAAGTTTCTGAGAGGAATTCGGGCCATATCTGTGAAAAGTGGGAAGATATACAGCGAGACAAGGAAAGTTCACTCATCAGTAAATATCACACTGGTTTCCAGAAGCATCTTGATGTAATTAGCACTATTTCAATTCACCCTAAAGTCATACGTTTGGGGAGGTAGCATGGAGAGCTAAAGTGCTCTCTTCCTTGCGTGTGTATGATTGGCTTTTAATATAAGAAAAAGCCAGAAACCACTGCATCCTCTCCTAATAGAATTATTTTGGCTGGCAGAAGCATGAGGGAAAAGCAATCCACAAGAAAAGTTTAAGGTGGCAAGTTTTCCAAAGAATAGTAAGAATATTTGCTTTTAAATGTAATCTCAGGGCCCAGTCTTCCATGGAAAGAAATACTCTGTTTAGAAATACAGCAGTACCCGCAAACATGCCACATCACCTAAAAATAACAAGTGTTTGGGTTGAGAAGTCAAGATTTAAATTAGAGCTAGTTTCCAAAAGAGAAAGATAGTATTAGATGACCCTTCTATGTGTAGAAAGATAGTACTGGATGATTCCTCTGTGTGCGGCAGCAAACATTCTAGGAATAAACCACACGAGCGTGAAGAATTTCAAACTATTGGGTGAATGAAAGAAGAAATCTGAGCCAGAGAGGAAGAAACTTTTCCTCTCATAAAAGATGCTTCTGAGGATAACTAGAATGCAGGAGTTCCCTTGGAAGACACCATGTCACCCTTTCCCTCTCCAGAAACAAGTAAAACTATTCCCTTCCACCCCAAAATTCACCTCCTCAAATCTCCTGTCAAGCTTCTCACTGGCTGAGAAAATCTTACCACAGCCTGTAGATATCCCATACCCCAGGCAAAACTTGCAGGAAGATTCACTGAGGAATTCAGACAGGGTTAAAGCTCTTCCTCGTCAATGAAAACAGTAAAGAAATTTGCTGAGAGGTTAACTAGCCCGAGAATAAGTAAAAGTCATACACACTGGGAAGTTATAAATCTCTTCCCAGTTTAAAAAAAAAAATATGCCTATCAGCAGCTCAAGCCAGCCCAGCTCTTAAGAGCATTAAAGTAAATGCACTAAGCCTAATATATTCACATATAACACATGTGGTGGCTGTTTCACATGCTTCATAACTCAGAGGGCAACGGCTGCTGTGTGGGGAATGGATGCTGTGACGGGCCCCTGGTGATTTATGCCGCAGCACTCACAGAGAAGTGGACAGCCGAGCACCCCAGGCACCCTCAGGTCCTGCCACACTCCACCCAGCGGCAAACCCAGATGGGAGCGTGGATCTGTCCGGCTTGGGGTGGGGTGGGATGAGAAAGAGGTGGGCAGGGGAGGCAGCGAGCCGCAACTTAGCATGTCCCAATGACATAAATGCACACTGATTTTTTTTCAATAGAAAGTACCTCAAATATATGTATAAAGAATTAACTAACATGTATACTTGCTATTTCATTCATTAATATCCACTACATAAAATTTTCATTTCATCTGAGATTCTAGGACTCTACTTAGTGCCCTTGTTTGGGGCTCAAGTCAAACATATAAGAAGCTAGCATCTTACAAAAGTCAACTAAAAAGCTGGCAGCCTCCACCTCCAGCATCAGGTCCCCATTCTATGTGGACACTGCTCTGGTATGCCCTTGGTTCCGTCCTAACAAATTCACAAAACTCTAGAGCGGCTCCGGACTTTATCCAGCAAGTGGGGAAATACCAAGTGCTATTGTGCTCTTCTTCATAATCCTTTGTCACCCATCAACAAAGTCTTTCAAAACATCCTGCTGAATGGGAATTTCACTGCCAGCAAATAGACACTTGGCCTTATTAAGGGCACCTCCTACTGGTCCTTTCAGAGTGAACTGTGCTTTCTTCCTCATCAATTCCCTGCCACATCCTTGAAGAGGGGACACTGCTACTAACAGAAAGAGGAGAAACAGATTAAGGAGCAATACCTAAAGACTGCACCGTTTCCACTTTTTTCTGGGACCTGTGCAAACTACATCACATCTGCAAATAACATAAATGGATTTAAAAGCATAGAGGAACTGGCAGATTGAGACCCACAAGCCTGTCCACAGGCACATCCCTCGTATATATAGACTTTTGTCTGCCTTTTCAATCATAGACTTCTCCATTGAGGAGTTACTATCTGCCTTTAACTTTCTAGATAAGAAGCATAAATAAGTGGAAAGGGGATATTTAATTAATTTCAATGTTAGTAAATATATATATATATTTACTATATATATATATATATATATCCATCTCCATTTATTTATCCCTACTCTCCACCGAAGACACTTGGGAAGTGGCTTTGAAACATTTCAGGGTAACTGACAAAACATCGTTATCCATTTTTGCACACCTTCCTCCTCTAACACAGTATGTTCAGCCCACGCGTTTCAGGCCTGGCTCCGGTAGACTTTCTACCCAGCGACCATGCCCCTCCGAACTTCCCCGCTCCCCAGCTGAAAGTGCAAGGCAATCTTCTGGAACCTAAGGACGGTGCTCCTCTAGTGTCTGTGGGCTGCAGGAGGGAATTTTAGAGACACCTTTCATTACCGCTTTACTGCGGGATATTCTCCGCCCGCCCACCTTCCGCGGGAGTAATTGCTGAGGACAAAGCTCCGGAAGAGAGGAGCCCGGAGGAGACCAGCCTGAAAAGGGAGGGAGCCAGGGAGGACCGGCTGCCGCTCACAAACCGTTGGTACGCGTGCCCTGTGCGCTCGCGCGCACGCGCGCGCGCGAACACACACACACACACATAAACACACACACACACACACACACAGTCCTCTGGCAGGCTCATGCGGGCTTGCTGTCAGGCCAAAGGAAGGTGAGGAGTCGGTCGGTCGCCGTGGATGCGCAGATTCCTGCTTCTGTGCAGCCGCGTCCAGGCTTGGGGAGCCTGGTGCTTGACTCTGAATCCCTAGCAACCAGAGAGGCGCCTTCTCCACCAGCAATCGCAACCTGGGCCACGCAGCAGCACTTAGCAGGAACAAGAAAGCCGCAGCTTCAGGCTACGGAGAGGTTGGGGGCTCAGACACAGTTTCCATTCTGTTGCCAGTTCATTTCCAAGGCGCAGCCTAGGGAGCTCCCGCCCAGCGCCTGGCCCCTGCCCGCGGCTCCTTTTCTTTGGGATTTGGGGAAAGGTCATTTCCGAAGGGAGTTGAATGCTCAGCCAGCTGCTCTCCCATCCTTCCCCACCGGGCCCACTCCCTATACCCCAGTGTCCGTTTACACTTGGGATGAGGCCGGCCAAATGAGGGGACCATTACAATAAGTCATTTGGGTTTTTTTGTTTTGTTTTGGTTTTTTTGTTTTTTTTTTTTAATGATTTTCTCCCGGCCGTCGAAACCTCCAGGCTCCTCCAGCTCGGAGACTGCCGCAGCCCTGAGCATCCCTTAGATGCCTCTTCCTGCTCTAACCCAATCAGGCCCCACAGTTTTGCCATTTTTAATTAGAAACTGCGCTTGCCAAGGACCAGGGCCAGGGGGGGCTGGTTTCTCTGAATATAAATCATTTGGAGTTTGGAAGTGTCCTGGAGATACGTGTAGACTTAGCTCGAGAGCCGCATTCACCGTTAAAAAATGAAACACAACACGCCTCCTTCCTCCTGGCAACTCTGCAACCCCTTTCGGGAACCACCAACCCTTCCTCCGAAGTACCAAAACACATCAGCTGGCCCTTTCTCGATTTTCAATCAGTAAGTCTAAAAATCCAAACCGAAGGCGCCAGGAATCACATACAGACGCCCCAGCCCCACAAGCTACAGTCCGCTCAGACACCCTCCAAGCCCCCCTCCAGGACCTCCTCCACTTGGTCCTATTGCCCCAATTCCCCTGCTTCGTAGCTTTCCGAGGGGGAGGATTCAACCCAGTTCCTTTCAACGACATCCCCATCGCCTGCCTCCTCCCTGCCCCAGACCTCCAGCTCTCCCAACCGAAGCAAGTATTTGCCAAAGCAGAGATGCATGCGAGAAACATCAGATTTGTTTAAAAAAAAAAAAAAAAGCGAAGGGGCGCCCGTTTCCCCAGCCGCCAACATCCTCTGCTCCCGGGAAGAGGGGGGGGTTTTTCCATTATCTTTTATCATCGATGAGGAAATGGGGGACGGAGCGAAAGCCAGGCATCTTGCCTGTTTTCCCCCTGCCCCAATTCTACTAGAGCCAAAGGAGATGGGGAGAAGCAGAGGGGGTGAGAGGGGCGGGGGCGACGAGAAGAAAGGAAAGAACCTCTCACCGGTGACTTGGAGATGTGCGCTGAGCAGGGTAGCTCCGAAGAGTACAAAAGCCAGCTTGGGTACCCAAACACATCCAAGACTATTCTCCATATTTCAGCCAACACCTTCGGGGCCGGGGGTCCTGGGCAGCGGCAACACTCACACACATGCACTCACACACGCGTGTACACATGCACACACCACACACAAACACAAGCGCGCGCCGAGCCCCTTCGGCTTCCTCCTCCTCCTCGTCGTCGTCCTCCTCCACCTCCCCTGCGCCTCTTCTGCCTCCGAAGCCTTCTTCCTGGTCCACTGGCAGAATCAGCAGCAAAAAGAGGGAGCAAAAAGTTCCATTGGGTCCAAGAGATCTCAAGCCCCAGTAAAACCTCGGGAAACTAACTCAAGGAAACAGAGCGAACAGGCGGCGGAGCGAAGGCAGCTCTCCGCGGAGCTGGCAAAGCATCAATACACAGGATATCCAGAAGGGACCAAGAGGAGATGCGAAGCGATCCTGTGGCTGGGCTGTACATCAAAAGGTTGGGGCTGGTTCCCTGTCCTCGGCCGGGTAAAGTTGAAGAGGAGAATCCGTGCGGGAAAGCTGGGGATGCTGTTCGTTTCTCCTCCAAGCGCGGAGGGGACCCAGGGACGAGAGGCCGGGGCTGCGGGGTGGAGCGCGCTCACTTGTTACTGGGGTGTCTGCCGGAGATGTGTGAGCTAGGAGTTGGAGCCCTACGTACTATCCATTGATCCGGAGAAGTGGAGGGCTGGAAGGGAAAATGTGGAGACCGGAGGGAAACGAACTGGATCAGGCAAAGATTCCACGGGGAGGGGGGTGGGGGCTGAGAGATGCTGGGGGGGGGGGGGGGGGGAGAAAGAAAAGAAAAGCGGTCGGAGGAGGCTTCCAGCAGCTGCATTCGCCGGGTCTACATATCAATGAGCAGGGATGCCCTCTGTGGGCAAAGCGTGGGAAGTCACTTTTGTCAATGGGTCTGGCAAATACCACGAGTGTCTGGCCGAGGGAGGGGCGGCGGGGCGGCGTTTGCAGCTCTCTCTTTTGACATTCAATCTTTGGGAAATCATTTTTGACTGTAAAATCTAGGCGGGTATTTAGGCTGAGTCAGGGGGGCAGAGTGTTTCCTTCCTTCTCTGCCCGCATTATTTAAAAATATAATGTTTCCTTGGGGAAAAAAATCACTTAATCCAACTCCCTTCTGGGGAGGGTGAAACTGACGTCCAGGCACACAAGGGCCAAATACTAGTCTGCTCTTTCCTGTCAAAGCAGCTAGGGTCCTCTTTTTGTAAGATGTCTTATTTCACCTGTGTTCTCTCTTCTGGAGACAGGATTCAATGCTTTATTCAACCAATTTTAAAGCATTTACCATGTTCCAGGTACCCTGTTAGCTTCCAGGAAATACAAGAGTGAAGTTTAATAAGACTCAGCTTCTATCCTCCAGGGGTTCATGATCTGTTGGGAGAGTGGCGTTAAGTGGATAATTATAAAGCAGCATGATAAATATGATGGTCTGTGTAATGAGGAGAAAGTCTAGGATAACGAGAGGGACTTCTCCAGTCCCTGAGTCATAAAATGAAGCAAACTAAACACATACACCCAGCATGAAATTTTGGAAGGGTGATCAGTGGAGCCCTTTCAGGCCAACTGCATTAAGCTGACTTTCTTTGCAATTTTATCTCTACTGCAGGACCTCAAGTTCTTTTGAGAAGATGGACTTTGCACCCTCACAGATCTATCTAGCAGGAAAGGTGGAAGTGTTAGTTGCTCAGTCGTGTCCAACTCTTGACTATCCCATGCACTGTAGCTAGCCAGACGCCTCTGTCCATGGAGTTCTCTGGACAACAATATTGGAGTGGGTAGCCATTCCCTTCTCCAAGGCATCTTCCCACCAGGGATCAAACCCAGGTCTCCTGCATTGCAGGCAGATTCTTTACCACCTGAGCCACCAGGGACGCCAACAGATCTAGCATAGGACTTGAAACAGCACACATGCCAATGTCGTTTTGCTGAATAAGTGAACATAAAAGGGATGAAAGTCGCTCAGTCGTGTCTGACCCTTTGTGACCTCGTGGACTCTCTAGGCCAGAATACTGGAGTGGGTTGCCTTTCCCTTCTCCAGGGGATCTTCTCAACCCAGGGATGGAACCCCAGTCTCCCGCATGGCAGCCAGATTCTTTACCAGCTGAGCCACAAGGGAAGCCCTAAAAGGAATGAACCTGGCCACAAAGATGATAAATAGAAATGCCACTCGGGTAGAAGTTCTGTCTTTTAAGGAGCGATTTAACTGCAGGTTCTTCTTTCCATTCCACACTGCATTACCCTGTCTATTCATTAGTGTCTGAGAGGAGAAAATGGACTATCTGTTCAAAAAAAGGAAAACAGGATACAAGAAGGAAAAATACAGGTTACAATCATCAGGAAAAGTCCCATGATACCAAAACTTGACAACAGTGTTTCTAGATCATCAGCCATGTCCGTCCCTTTCTGTCTTGAAAAAGTTAAAAGAAAAATACTGTGATTTCCAGATCACACTTCCAGAAACAACTTAGATCAGTGGGTCCTATAGAATGGAATGGAGCTCTTTGTTGACCCCCAAATTTCTCAAAATACTCAAAGCTTTCCTTAGCTGAGGATGAGGTATCTGGAGATAAAAGCTCAGGGTCAAGAACGAGGACTCTTAACTGGGTCCATGGAGGGACCCCCAGTAGGGACCCCTGCTGACAAGTTTCAGGGATTTCATGAGCATCCTGACATTTTATGAAAAATGACTGACTTCTGCGCTCATGCTCTTTTTTTAAGAGGGAATCTTTAGCTTTCATTAGATGTACAAAATGAATGCAAGCATGCCCTCTCCGGAGAAGGCAATGGCACCCCACTCCAGTACTCTTGCCTGGAAAATCCCATGGATGGAGGAGCCTGGTGGGCTGCAGTCCATGGGGTCACTAGCAGTCGGACACGGCTGAGCGACTTCACTTTCACTTTTCACTTTCACGCATTGGAGAAGGAAATGGCAACCCACTCCAGTGTTCTTGCCTGGAGAATCCCAGGGATGGTGGAGCCTGGTGGGCTGCCATCTATGGGGTCGCACAGAGTCGGACACAACTGAAGCGACTTAGCGGTAGCAGCATGCCCTCTCCTGAAACAATGGAAAGAACCACTGGTATACAAAGTTTGGTACGAAGAAACAGTTGCAGTCTCTTCCTGAGAGAGTGATGAAGTCCTCTGTTCTCTTCATCAGTAAAAGAATGTCCACAAACAATGGGAGGATAGGATGCAAAATGGCCCATGGTGTTCACATTCCTTTAAATTGACACTGTTCAGTCTAACAGAATAAATAGTGATTAAGTTACTCTTCGCTATAGTCCTTGACTCATGTACCCTGAGTCATAGAGATCCGCTGCCCACCAACCAATGAGTTTCTAAAAAGATCATCAGATTCTCATCCTCCTACATACTTAGTTGGTTTCACAATTATTCATTGCACTTCTGACAGTTGCCTGTACTCACTTGCCCAGTAGCCCAATCTTTTCTTCTGAGAGAGAGAACTCCAGCTTGATGTCCATACCGTCTCTTAGAAACATCATCAATATTTTCTGATTCACAGAAAATTTATACTTGGGAAACCTAGCATCTTCTCACTGCTCCTCTCAGCCGTGTGAGGCCCACTTATCAGGACAAAAGGAAACCACGAGACTGGAGCAGTAAGAGGAGGGGAATGTGTGTCACGGGGAAGGGGTTAGTGTAATTAATCATCTTCACATAGTCTTTATGACATTTGATGCTGAGGGCCCATTGCTTGGGTTTAATCTGTGTGGATCACAAGAAACTGTGGAAAATTCTGGAATACCAGACCACCTGACCTACCTCTTGAGAAACCTATATGCAGGTCAGGAAGCAACAGTTAGAATTGGACATGGAACAACAGACTGGTTCCAAATAGGAAAAGGAGTACGTTAAGGCTGTATATTGTCACCCTGCTTATTTAACTTGTATGCAGAGTACATCACGAGAAACGCTGGGCTGGAAGAAGCACAAGCTGGAATCAAGATTGCCGGAAGAAATATCAATCACCTCAGATGCGCAGATGACACCACCCTTATGGCAGAAAGTGAAGAAGAATTAAAGAGCCTCTTGATGAAAGTGAGAGAGGAGAGTGAAAAAGTTGGTTTAAAGCTCAACATTCAGAAAACGAAGATCATGGCATCTGGTCCCATCACTTCATGGGAAGTAGATGGGAAACAGTGAAACAGTATCAGACTTTATTTTGGGGGGCTCCAAAATCACTGCAGATGGTGATTGCAGCCATGAAATTAAAAGACGCATACTCCTTGGAAGGAAATTTATGACCAATCTAGATAGCATATTCAAAAGCAGAGACATTACTTTGCCAACAAAGGTTCATCTAGTCAAGGCTATGGTTTTTCCAGTAGTCATGTTATGGATGTGAGAGTTGGACTGTGAAGAAAGCTGAGTGCTGAAGAATTGATGCTTTTGAACTGTAGTGTTGGAGAAGACTCTTGAGAGTCCCTTGGACTGCAAGGAGATCCAACCAGTCCATTCTGAAGGAGATCAGTCCTGGGTGTTCTTTGGAAGGAATGAAGCTAAAGCTGAAACTCCAGTACTTTGGCCACCTCATGCGAAGAGTTGACTCATTGGAAAAGCCTCTGATGCTGGGAGGGATTCGGGGCAGGAGGAGAAGGGGACGACAGAGGATGAGATGGCTGGATGGCATCACTGACTCAATGGATGTGAGTCTGAGTGAACTCCGGGAGTTGGTGATGGACAGGGAGGCCTAGCGTGCTGTGATTCATCAGGTCGCAAAGAGTCGGACACGACTGAGTGACTGAACTGAACTGAACTGAAAATACAGGTACCCAAACACACTTTGTGCTCTAAAGGGAAATTAATCAATACTTCTATTTCTTCTAACTGCATGTACCCTAAGTTTGTGTGTGTGTGTGTGTGTGCAGGAGGGGGACATCTGCAACTCTAATTTTCCAAGATTAGCCCAAGAGGATTCATCACATTAAAAATATGGCATTCCTTCTAGGATTCCCATTGTGGAACTACACTTCTTGGCCAACCTTAATTCAAAACACTAATAATCTTAGACTATTCCTATTCTCCTCTCAGTATCCTGACCTGATGTTAAGTCACTTTCTATAACATGCTTTAGAAATGTACTTGCCAAAGCAATAGTATCTAGTCCAATGGAACATGATAGACTATGAATTCAATGATGCTGCTGGTCAAATCATGTGAACATGTCAGTGTTACAATTCACTAGTCATTTATTGAAGAACACTATTATATTAAACATTTGGGCTATGTAATATCTATACAGAATTGTTGTTTAGTTGCCAAGTTGTGTCTAACTCTTTGTGACCCCATGGACCACTATATAGAATATACAGCTATAAATAAGATACAGTCATTGTCCTTGGCTAATTTATACCTATGGGGTCAAGGGATATATTTTAACTGATGTTTGTTGGTGGTTTTTCTTTTTGCTCTGAATCCATTCTTTCATATTTTGGTAACCAGTCTCACATCTTGCTGTTCCTCCACATTCTCAGCTACAAACTTGAGGAGGTGGATCCTTAGTCTTACAGAGGAGCCTATCTTTGCAATCAAGATTATAAACTCAGAGCTGAGCCCACCAGCCAATCAGAGCAAAGGAGTCATTTCTGAGACTTCAGAATAAGAAGCTCTCTGTCTCACACTGGGACACTGATAGAAGAAATCTCTCTTTCCTCTAGTGTATGAAAATGTGTAAGCTTTAGTTATTAGAGAAATGCAAATCTAAAGTACCACAAGGGACTACCATCCACCAGTCAGAGTGGCCATCATTAAATCTGTGTACCTAGGACTGATTCATGTTGATGTATGTATAGCAGAAACCAACACCGCATTGCAAAGCAATCATCCTCCCATTACAACAGTAATAAAGAAGAAAATTAAAAAGAAAAAGGAAGTCCACAAATAACAAATGCTAGAGAGGATATGAAAAAATAAAAAATCCTTCTATGCTGTTTGTAGGAGTGTAAATTGGTAGTTTAGATTTGCATTCCTCTAATAACTAAAGCTTACATACTTTCATACACTAGAGGGAAGAGATTGTCATATGATCTAGCAACCCCACATGTGGGCATATATCCGGAGAAAACTACTACATAATTCAAAGAGATGCATACACCCTTATATTCACAGTAGCACTATTTACAATATCCAAGACATAGAAGCAACCTAAATGGCCACTAACAGAAGAATGGATAAATAAGATGTGGTATCTATATGTACACACACACACACATACACACACACCGTGGAATACTACTCAGCCATAAAAAATGAAGTACTGCCAGTTACAGCAACATGGATGGATGTAGACATTATCATACTAAGTGCAGTAAGTCAGAAAGAGAAAGACAAATATATGATATCACTTATATGTGAAATCTAAACTATGGCACAAATGAATTTATTTATGAAGCATCAAACAGTCCCCCAGACATAGAAAACAAACATGGTTACCCAAGGGAAAGGGGGGTTAGGGATAAGTAAGAAGTTTATGCAGATACAAACTACTATACATAAAATGTACAAACTACAGGGTCCTACTACATAGCACAGGGAGCTAGATTCACTACCCTGTAACAAATAACAATGGGAAAGAACATGAAACATAATATGTGTACATGGCTTCCCTGATAGTTCAGCTGGTAAAGAATCCACCTGCCAATGCAGGAGACACAAGAAATGCAGGGACAATCCCTGAGTCAGGAAGATTCCCTGGAGTAGGAAATAGCAACCCACTCCAGTATTCGTGCCTGGGAAACACCATGGACAGAGGGGCCTGGCAGGTACAGTCTATGGGGTTGCAAAGAGTCAGACACAACTGAGTGACTGAGCATACACACATATGTATATGTCTGTGTGTGTGTGTATATATACATACACATACATACATGCTTTAACAGAGGTGCTTTAGGAGAAATCTTGGTGCTCCCACCAGCTCCCTATAAGGAACCTGTAGTAGTTAGAATAATTTCCCTCCTCGCCTCCAAAAATGCCCACATTCCTAATCCCTATCCCTGTGACTGTTTTCAGATGTGACAAAATTAAGAATCATGAGTTGGGGAGATTATCCTGGATTATTCTAATGAGCATATATATTCATGAGGGTTCTGAGAAAACAGAAGAGTGAGGCATAAAATCATAGTTAGAGAAGGAGATGTGATGGGGAAAGCAGGTGGTCAGGGCACAATAATGCCATTACCTGAGGGGATCACAGGCCAAGGAACGCAGCCCCTGAAGGCTGAAGAAGCCGAAAACCAGATTCTGCCCTAGATCCTGCAGAAGGAATAAAGCTCTACCAATACCTTGATTTTAACCTTATAAAACCATGCGTGTGTGTGTACGTATGTATGCATGTGTGTGTGTGTATACATATATTTGGAAAATTTAGGGACTTTCGCAACACAAATTTATCCTCTTACAGTATAGAGGTCTGCCTGACTGCAGGTAGTCTCAGACACTGGAGAAACAAGAAAGGAATTCTCCCCTAGAACCTCCAGGAGGATCACAGCCCTCTGGATGCCTGCACTGCAGCAGCATAAGATCCATTTACAGGACTTTGACCTCCAGAACCACAGGATAAGAAATGTATGTTCTTTTAAGACACTATGTACTGACTTGTTAGAGCAGCAATAGAAGATAATATAGAACATGAAAATGAAGCTCACACTAGTGAATAAGAGGGAAAAGCTGGAAAGAAAGTGAATTCTTGGTGACATTGTAATAAGTCATTTTGTGTGAAGCCACCCTGGACTTTGAATTTCTCAGATGCAGGAGACAATTAATTCTTTTATTATGTAATTCAGGTTAAGGAGGATGTCTACCTTTTACAACATAAAGAATCCCAACTCAACCAATTAAAAACAACTGATTTTTAAAGTACATTCTCCCCTCATGAAATTTATGACTTTAATTCAGTTACAGCTTTGCAACTCATTTTTGATTGGCAGAGGCCATCAGAAATCTAACTCCAGGTGTGTGATGATCTGACAATGAAAAGGTTTTGGTATTATTATTAGGTCAGCAAATTGTTCTCAATACCCACTGCATAAATAAGATAACTTAATGGTTAAAAGGTAGGACAAGGACAAGGAAGAGTGCTCGCTTTCAAGCAATGTTCAGTCTAAACAAAGAAGATAAACATTCTTTACAGCATAGAATTTAAAATGGTATGCTTGAAATACTAAAAAGAAGTTGTTGCAGTAATTTAGATGAAGGGGGAAATGAGGTGATCAGAGAGACTTGGAATTAATAGGACTTTGTTGGGACTATTAACTGAACAAAGAGTTTGAGGAGATTATGGATGAGTAAAGTTCTGGTAACAGAAATTAAATCAACCTGATAGAAGAAGGTAATTTGAGTCAGGGCATAGAAGAAGAATCCCCAATAAGGAAAGAACCCTAGAGGGCTTACAAGCTAAAAATACCCAAAATTTCTGGTTTCAAATATTTTCTAAAATGCAAAAATTACTTGCAAAAAAGACATGGCTGAGTCACTTTTTTATAATGTTTAAAGAACAGGAGAGGCATTTATGCCTGAAAATAGTCAAGTTTCCTGGATTTACATGAAAAAAATGAAAAGGCTATGGTTATTTCTAACGACAGACAAGTGAGACTGAAATCAGTTCCAGGCAGGAGACAACAATTAATGATTAAATATATGATCTATAAATACTCAGGAAAAGATGTAAGATCACTAGGAACCAACATGGGTTCACCTGGAATAAATTATTACAGACTGAAGCAGCTGGAAAATGTCACAGATAAATCGTATCTAGATTTCAGTGGGGTGCCCCCCTCAACAAATGCTTTTAATTAATACTTTAGATAGAAATATTAACATGCCTAACAAGTTAACTGGCAACATAGAACTGGAAGGAATAACTAATGTATTTGTGGATTAATTTAAAATTCAAAAAGATCAACAGGATGGAAAAATGAAATTCATCTAAAAAATGAAAAGGACGGAACTAACTCCATTCCCCTCCCCTAAAAAAAAAATCCAATTCGTAAATAAATGATTGGAAAAAAGGAATTTGATTTCAATTCAGCAGGAGAAGAAAGCATGTGAATTGACATTAAGCTTGATAGGAGAAAACAGTATGATGCATTCACGGAAAAGCCCCGTGTCATGTGATACCACATGGGCCATACTGCTACAGCCAAGCGAGGGTGGGAAGTGCCACTCTGCTCTGCACCCAACAGGACATCCAGGGGTTCTCTGTTCACAGTGAGCTTCCATCCAAAATAATATGCCCTCATTCTTTTATTTTTCACATTCCCTCTTCTTCTTTTATCCTATAAATGTGGGTGCCTCCCACTGATTTTAGAATTAAAGTTAGTATGAGCCTTAGTAAATATATATATTTATATATTTAATATTATATTCATATACATTGCTGTTTAGTCACTGAGTTGTGTCTGACTTTTGTGACCCCATGGACTATAGCCAGCCAGCATCCTCTGTCCATGGGATTTCCCAGGCAAGAATACGGGAGTGAGTTGCCATTTCCTTCTCCAGGGGATCTTCCTGACCCAGGGATTGAATCCATGTCTTCTCCACTGGCAGGGAGGTTCTTTACCACTAAGCCACCAGAGAAGCCCTAGAATATTGGAGCGAGTTGCCATTTCCTACTCCAAGGGATCTCCCTGACCCAGGGATCAAACCTAGGTCTCTTACGTCTCCTACACTGGCAGGTGGGTTCTTTACTCGTGCCACCTGGGAAGCCTAATGTATATTAATTCATATTACTAGGCTATATTATATAATAATATAATATTCAATATATATTTAATGATTTGGGTATTACAAGTGATTAAAATCCAAATAGACATTATAAAGCCTGAATAGAGAAACTAAGAAAATGGCTTTGTATGGTCACGTCAGGGGAGTGAGAGGCGATTGACTTTCTGGAGAGAGGCTAGGTTTCATGTGGATTGGAAGAGGAGCACGTGGCCATCGGTTATATGCCTTTCATGTGCCAGGCTTTATGCCAGGAACTTTAAATGTTATCTCATTTAATCCTCATAAGAACCTTGTGAAGTACTGCTCTTCCCATTTGCAGATGAGGAGCCAAAAGCTAGGTGACTTAGAACTTCCAGCCCAACATCACACAGTTAATAAGCATAAGAGCTCAAACTTGAGGGGGCCCTACCCATGGGTAGCCAGGCTCCGTGTGCTGGGCTTGGTGCCTGCCTGCCATGTCCCAGGAAGTAAAGCTGCCATAGGAGCCAGCTCCTGAGAGAGGTGCCACTTCTCGTCTGTAAAGAGGGGCACCTTCCTTGAGCACAGGTTGCATCTTTGGTTATCTCATGTATTCTTGTAAAGTCCTTGTTAAGTAACTCAAGAAGAGAGTGACCTGAAGAAGTTCTCGGGATGCTGTGCTGTAAGAATTGATGAGGAAGTTTACCCTTGGCTCTGGGAGTGCATGACCACATGGAGGGTAGCCCTCCAGGCTCCTCTGTCCATGGAATTCTCCAGGCAAGAATACTGGAGTAGGTTACCATTTCTTCATTCAGGGGATCTTCTTGACCCAGGGACTGAACCCATGTCCTTGAGTCTCCTGCACTGCAGGCAGAATCTTTACCACTAGCGCCACCCGGGAAGCTCCCTGGCTCTGGGAGATGTTGGCTCAAAACGCATGGCGTCTGAGCCTCTGAAACTGGGATGCAGGTCCTTCACATCCTTCTACCCCCGACACGGCTGCCCATAGGGACAGCAGGGCTGGCTCCATCACCGCAAGCATCTTCTACAAGGTTATCTTCAGGAACGTGGATAGTTTTTTCTATCATAACATACGACAATGGAGGAAAAAGACTCACCAATTTCCAAGATGGAAAAGGAACTTTCCTTCTGTCTCAGACAAGAGCAAAAGCAGGTTCTTTTGCAAGTAGAAAAGCATCACTTTTGCAGTTGAATACTCTTAAAAATTGGTTCTTTGGTACAACTCTGTTTCTCTGTACTTAGGGAATTCTCCTTCTAAGGCTGGTAAAACAGCCGCAGAAATAACCTATCTGTTGCTACAGTGGTGAGCCACAGAGGTTTAATTGAGTAAGTTTCTATTTCTCATTCTACCATGTGATGTATTGTAGAAGGATCAACTGCTGGCCTTGATCCTGAGAAAACTTGTGATGTCTTTTCTTATATATTGTGGGCTCGCTCAAGTCCACAGCACTGAGAGCTTTTAAGGAAAAGGAGACAAGACACCCTTCTTTAAGGTGTGATGGTAAAGGAGGCAAGGGAAACTTGAAAGCCATAAAAGAAAGGCTGACCCTATAAATCCAGGGAAAGTAAAAGAAAAGACAACAGGGGAGAAATTAGACTCCTAAGGCAACAGGATTAAGGAGAATTGAACAATGTATAAAGCCAACATCATCAAAACCAATGAAAACATTAAAATCTCATCTTTTGGAAGGTGAGGACAGAACACTTTCCCATTGATTTTTTTCTTTAACATATGGAAATACAGGCACTTTAACTTCTACACACAATATAGTCTTTCATCATGAACTATGGACCACATCTCCAACTCTGCTTAATTAGTAGTTTGGAGTAGTTTCATGCTGATTTCACAAAATGTGAAAATGTGATTTCTTAGACATGATTTTAAGTAAATCAAAGTAAAAAGGCCAATGCAGCATTAGAGTTTTAAAGCAGTTTTTCACCTATCAACTTGTCAGCAGAAGGAAATGGGCTTTAAAATATTTTCCTTGGGATAGTTGACCTTTTCCCTGAAAAGTATGGAAACATTTTTGATGCACATATTTTCTTAGGTTTTTAATTTAAAAAATAATAATAATAGGAGATGAGTTACCTGAAGACAGTATATCTATACAATGAACTAAAGTATAAGATTAAGGATGATGCCACAGGGGGTAAAAAAAAAAAGTCATGAGATTTTATAACAACTTACATGAAAAAGTTTTTTTTAAAAACCATCCAAATTTCAAGTACTGTTTGGTCCTACATTTCTAATTAATATGCCTTCCCCCCACCCTCCACACACATATAGTATTCCAGCAGGGTAGAAAGGGATTGGCTACCCTTTAGTTCAAGTCAAATCGAGGGACTAAAAGACTTTAGTCAGGTTTAAATCTGAGCCTCCAATTCCTCTCTGTAAAATGAAAATATAAATATGCTCCGAGCATCACTGCATTTGCAGTTTTTATTCTATGTAATGTCTCCTCCTGTTTCTTATAAATATAAGTCAGATCAAGCCACCCAACTCCAAACCCTCCCATGGTTCTACATCCCACTCAAACCCAATTCCTTCTCAAAAGACCCAAGGAACCCACCCTTCCCTCTTCCTCTGCCGTCTGATGCTGCCTCCCTGGTGTCCCTTCAGTGAGTCCAGGGCTGCAGGCACTGTCCCCCTGCCGCTCCTGGGACACACGGGGCTGTCCAACCTCAGGGCTCTTGTGCTGCCTCCTGTCTCTGGGACAGTCCTCCTCAGATATCTGGAGGTGTCCTCCCTGAACTCTTTAGGTCTCTTCTCAAACATCACATTCTCAGGGTAGCCTTCTTTGATCACCTTTCTTACAGAAGTGCCAAGGGAATATATAGTTAAGGCAGAAAGTCAAGGGATCAGGAGATTTTTTCAGGGTTCTCCAATTATCTTCTCTATCCCATTATTTTTTCTCACTTGTCCCTCAGATCTCGATTCAGTCATTACTTCCTCAAAAAGTCCACCCCTGATTAGATCAAATGCCCATAAGGCAGAGACTCATAGGCCATTCCCCGCTTCTTCACTCAACTTGCCACAGTGGTCATTTTGTATTTCATGTTGACTAATGTCAATCTTGGGCTTCCTGGGTGGTGCTAGTGGTAAAGAACCCGCCTGCCAATGCAGAAGACATAAGAGACCCAGTTTCGATCCCTGAATCAGGAAGATCCCCTGGAGAAGGGCATGGCAACCCACTCCAGTATTCTTTCCTGGAGAATGCCATGAACAGAAGAGTCTGGCAGGCTACAGTCCACGCAGTCGCAGAGTTGGACACGACTGAAGTCACCGAGTGCACACACACATGCAATGTCAATCTTTCTCACAAGACTGTGAGCGAGATGGAGACCCACGCTTTGGCTTACCAGCATTATTTCAGCACTGGTAGAATGACTGGCACATAACAAGTGCTCAGTGTGTACATGTCGAAGGAATGAACGTACTGCTATTGTCCACAGTGGCTGTGGAAGAAGAGTGTCTGATGATCTGAGATCCAGGAGCCCAGCCACCTTTTCATCTTTTCTCAGCAGACAGGAAACAGATCGAGAATAGCCCAGGTCAGAGAGCATAGCCCTAGCACAGCACCTTGGGCTGCAGCTGGGCCCTGGCATCAAAGCTAGGCCCCTGGACCAAGCCTCAGTCCAGTCTTAGTGAATACAGAGCGGCCGACTGAAAATGTTAGCTGCTCAGTGGTGTCCAACTCTGTGTGACCCCATGGACTGTAGCCCACCAGGCTCCTCTGTCCACAGAATTCTCCAGGCAAGAAAACTGGAGTGGGTAGCCATTCTCTTCTCCAGGGCATCTTCCTGACCCAGGGGTTGAACCCAGGTCTCCTGCAGTGCAGGCAGATCCTTTTCCATCTAAGCCACCAGGGAGAGATCACGAAGAGGTCAAACTCATCCTCAATGATTGGATGGAGGACAAGAAGACAGGGATCAGCTTCTGATATCTGGTACAGGTGGGTGGATCCACACAAGAAAAATGGAAGTGGTTATAGAAAATGGGATGCTTTTTAATGCAACCACCAAAATTGTTTATAAAAGTTTACACACAGTAAGGTAAAATTATTATTTTAAGTAAAAACAAAGACTCTGTATCTGACTGCCATTGAATACAAATTATGTGAAGAGAGCAAAATTAGGATGAAGCAAGGAAAAATGTTATTCACAGAGCTCCCTGAGAGATGAGGCTGTGAGTGGTATTTTTTTTTTTCCTTTCCATTGTTCTGAACGATACACAATTAACATGGACTACCATTATAATCAGAAGCATATAAAAAAGGAGTGGGCATCTGTTGCTTTTGTTGCACGCCTCCTTCTTTGGACAGCTGAATCCCCATCCCTCTCTGAAGAGCAAAACCTTCCTTATCTTCATGTCAGGATGCTCTCTGGGTATGTTCCCAGCCATGCGGATGTGGGAGCAACCTGACCGTGATCCGCCAGAGTGGAGGAGATGCACAGAAATTGTGACGGGACCCTGGGCAGAGCAGACATGTGTTCCCCTTGGACTTGAGCTGCGAGGACTTCAGGTGCGGGGCTGTGGCCCCCTTTTCTTCAGTGTGAGGGCAAGTCTGGCTAAAGATGGAGGGGGAAGAGAGCCAGTGGGGAGGGAGGCAGAGTCCTGGTGACACCTTCAGAGCCCTGATAAAAACTGAAGCAGAAAGCAGAACACGGGAACAGCCTGGTCATAGGAACAGACTTTCCAGCTACTTGAGCTACCACAAGCTTTTGACGTCCTCAGTTTGGCTTGGGTGTTCTTGGAACCAATGAAGTCATGAGTACCATGGCCAACTGTCCTTTCCCCATGCTCCTGGGTGATGAGGGCCCAGATGTGATACACACAGGATGAGGCAAAAAGCAATGGCTATGGCTCTAACATGTGGCTTGAGTTTTCTGGGAAATATGAGAAATTTTGAGTTAATCCATACTCAACCACATATCTGGATGGCAAAGATCACAGTCCTATTTCCTGTATTGACCAGTGTGTGAAAGTGTTAGTCGCTCAGTCATGTCTGACTCTTTGTGACCCCATGGACTATAGCTCGCTAGGCTCCTCTGTTCCCGGGATTCTCCAGGCAAGGATACTGGAGTGGGTTGCCATTCCCTTCTCCAGGGGATCTTCCTGACCCAGGGATCGAACCCAGGTCTCCCGCACTGCAGGTGGATTCTTTACTATCTGAGCCACCAGGCAAGCCCATTGGCCAATGTTCACTGAATCAACAAATAGCAAAGCTGTGTATGTTTCCAAACAGATGCTATTTCTCTAAAGTCATCTTTCATGTTTACAGTAACAAGATTCCCATGTTTTGTTTTGTGTGTTTTTTTTTTTTTTTTTTTTGCTAACGTGAATGAGAAATAACTTTTAGGGATGTCAGTAAAATAGCTAAATTCTACTTACATAATCTGTTATTTTAGACTCACAGCATATTTTGAGCAACATGAAAGATGAATGACACATTCACTTAGAAATAATCTTTTCCACCTTTGCATTATAGCAATTGTACTTATACTCTTCACATGCATCCTCATCATCATTGGCTATGCATGTGATTCACGAGAGTCAATTCTCACTCATGTTTACCACCATTTTTCACAGCACATCACAGTTCTCATTCTATTAAGTTGAGATGCAGCCATTTGAATCTACAGATGGGCCCACAAGTAACCATTACCATAGCATGAGGGCAATTTCATTTTTCCATTCACTCTATAACTGTAGAAATAGTGTCTTCAAAACATAACTGCTTTTGGTATTGCTCTCAGTAAAATGATTATTAAAAGGCTTGCTTACGATTATCTCAAATACTTACAATCTTATGGTCATATTCTCAGGAATAATTACTAACTCTGGTGCTATTTTCAAAACAACTCAAAAAAAAAAAAAAAAAAACAACCTAATTATATTAGTGACCTGTTTAAACATACAAAGCTGTCATTGACTGAGATCAGCTCAGACCTAATTTTATTTTTGAAAAGTGCTTCATTATTTACAATAGAGTAATAATAAAAAAAAAATGAGCTTCCCTGGTAGGTCAGACAGTAAAGAATCTTCCCACAACATAGGAAACCAGGGTTTGATCCCTGGGTTGGGACGATTCCCTGGAGAAGGGAATGGCTACCCACTCCAGTGTTCTTGCCTAGAGAATTCCATGGACAGAGGAGCCTGGTGGGCTACATACAGTCCACGGGGTTGCAAAGAGTCAGACACGCCTGAGCGACTAACACTTTCAATAGAAAAAAAATATCCCTTAGTATCTTCGAATATGCAGTAAGAGATAACTATCTCAGAAAAAAGTCATCTTAGCTTGGGTCCCTGTGGTTTTGAGGTTATGCTCATAAATAGCTTGAACGGGATCTGGGCCCTTACAGAGCTTACAGTCTGGAGGGTGAAGCGAACAGACAGACAGACAAGTGCAATTCAGTGTGATAGGGACTATCTGATGGGCATCATTTAGTGCTAAGAAGGCACAGGAGGGGGATACTGGAACTGGACTCCAGGTCAGGGCACACTGCCCTAAGAAAGGAACCCCTAAATAATGCATAATGATGAACAAAGTTAGGGAACCCCTAAATAATGCATAATGATGAACAAAGAAAATGTGTGTGTGTGTTTGCATGTGTGTGAATGTAAGGGGGTTAATAGTAGATTGCAGGTGGCAGGAAAGGGGCAGAATGTTCCAGGCAGAACGACTAGCATCTGCCAAGGCACAGGTGAAAGAAACATTGCATAATTTATGGTAGAAGCTCCATCCTTCTAAAAGGTCAGCAGCAGTGTGTTTGTTTGTTTGTTGATGATGTTGTCTAAACATTTCACTGTGATGAGAGCTAGTGGGGACATTCTTAAAAAAAAAAACAAGAGCCTCCATTTGAAGTCTCTGGCAGTTTCTAGGACAATATGGAATTTATTTCCCTGCCAGATGGAGAAAAACTAGAAATAAGTATTAAAGGCCATAGTCATGATCATTTTAATAGTGCATGGAATTCCAAGATGTGAAATTCACCTCAAAGAACCATGTTAGCACAGTCCGGCCAGCTTCCCTACACAGAAAGCGTCTTGGCTGAGAGATGCCCCCCAACCCCTGGTTCTGCCAGCAGGTCTGGACTGTTAATAGCTCAGAGCATACCTGCTTAACACAGCTGAGATGCACTTTTTAAAATGGCACCTTCATTCAAAGATATAATATGGAATTTACTGTGTATAAAGGATGCCGTGAAATGGTATGCAGGACATGAGGCTGAATGCATCACCAAGATCTTGCTGGCAATCAAGCTTACCATGTAGGACAGCAAAGACACTGCCATGGTGAACACTTCAGAATCAGACACAGATGCAAAGCACGTGGCGGTGTACTCTACTGAATTACTTTCTAATCCTTATAGCCATGAGGATTTTAATGTTGTCCCAAGCTATGTAAAATGAAAACTTTAGAAATAAGTGGTGACACAGAAAAATCCACAATGATATTGTGATAATCACCAAATTGTTTTTAGAGTTTGACAGGTCAAGTTGGTTAAAAAATATGAAATGTAGAATGTATTAGTAGTTGGACTGTTGGGTTGGTCACAAAGTTCATTCCATAATATGTTATGGATAAATACAAATAAACTTAGTGGCCAACCCCATACATGCAGAGCCTCTGGCTTGGATGTTCTCTCAGCCTTAAGAAAGAACTGATGTCAGAGTGGGAGGCAGACCAGACCTTCAAATTTTTGTTAACTGATTTCAACTCTTATGGCTGGAGAGTTGCAGTCACACAAAGCCAACCAGATTATCACAGAGCCTCTCTGACTGGTGAATGATTTCCTTAGAGGATATGCAGTTTGAGGCAGAAGAAGGGGAGCCAGCCTGGGCATCTAGACATCTGGAGCTGAACCCTCCTCTGACCCTGGGCAGGGTCAGTTATAAGATGAGAGAGCTGACCACAAGAGTGGCTCCAGAATGTGGCTGCACATCAGATCCATCTGGGATGTTTGTTATAGATGCAGATTCATGGGCTCTGCCTGAAATGTATGGAAGCATGAACTGCATGGGGTGATGTCTGGGCAGCTACACTTTTCTAAAGTCTCAGAAGAAATTTTAGGAAGGGAATCTAGCACTGGACCACTCAGCGCTGCTTGGAAATCAGTTTCAGTTCTAAATTTTTCTGATACTGTCAATATACATTATATTTTTATATATATTCAGAAATGGGGGCTTAGTAAGGAGTGGTCTACTGATTGATCAAAAACAACTGAGTTGGTAAATATATCCTAAATGATTTCTGAGATGTTACAGCTAGACTCTGTCTAAAATTGGCCTTGACTCTCCCAAGTAGATGAATACATGCTTTAGGGAGACAGGTATGGTTCTCATTCCCTTGATGTAGCTTCTAGTTTGCCACAGGCTCTGAATGCAGTCTCCAAAGGTAGTTCCCAAATAGTTATGAACAATGGCTATACAGATGGAAAAAAAAAAACCCATAGGAGCTTTATTTCAAAGAAAATGCAATGTGAAAAGGACGTGAATTTTGCTTTACAGGATCTAATTGGAATAATGGTCTGTTAGTTACTGATGTGGTAATCTCAAATCATTACTCATCTTCTTTCAACTGATTTTCCGTTTAATACAGCTGAAAGGGTTAAAGACTGTACTACACATGAAGAAGCTTTGTAAGTTAAAATTACAGTGAAAGTGTTAGTCGCTCAGTCATGTCCAACTCTGTGTGACCCCATAGACTGTAGCCTGCCAGGCTCCTCAGTTCATGGAATTGTTCAAGCAAGAATATTGGAATGGGTAGCCATTCCCTTCTCCAGAGGATCTTCCGGACCCAGGGATCGAACCCAGGTCTTGCATATTTCAGGTAGATTGTTTACCATCTAAGCCACCAAAATTACAGTACTAATAAAAATTTTAACATTATAATGTTAATAGAAAATGTTAAGGCTGCAGCATACCTGGGAGTATATAAACAACAGCATATATGATGGAAAACAATCCATCATCTTTTCAATAGTTATAGCCCATAAATTGAGTTTGTGTTCTCCAAGAACTGTTCTTTTTAATATAAAATAGACTTTAACTAAGAGGTTTCTATGCATGATAGAAGCAGAGAGATGGTGTAAGGGGAGAATGGAGGCTCAGATTAAAGAAGGGGGCCGGGGTTAGTAATGCACCAGCACAAGCTTGAAGATAAAATCCACTCTGCTTGATTCTGAAAGTCCAGAGGTTTTCAGTCACATGGTCTAAGGATAGGCTTCAGATAATTAATCTTACATCATTTTTTTTTATTCAGAGTCTGAAATTCAAACCCCTTTTGAGGAACTCTACATTATTCTGAGAGTGCCTATTGTATAAACACATTGTTCACATACTAAGTACAGAGTGGCCCTCCTATTGCTAATTCAGAGAGCTGGAGGCAGACTGCTGCAAGTGCACGAACAGGAGCACGATCAGCGCCTCGGGAACGTTCCTTGGGAGCCACTGGGTGGGGTCTCAGCCCCTGTGGGGCTCTACGCCTCTTCATTAGTGTTCCTGGCAGGATCCCCTGCACTAACAAAGCAGTTCTCATGTAAGTGTGATTTTTTCCCCCAAAGGACATCCTGCAATGTCTGAAGACATTTTTGTGCTCCTGGCATGCAGGGATGTTGCTGGATGTCCTACAATGACATGACAGCCCCCACCAAAAGAAGAATTATCTGGCTCAAAATGTCAGTAGTGCCCAGTTTGAGAAACTCTACCCTAAACAAGTCTTTGACCCATATTGCCTTTTTTGTTCCTGTAATAAAAGTGCTAATATCCTCTAGAGTTGAGTGAAGCCCCAGTGGGGAAAGCCTAAGAGGCCTCCATAGCCTGAAGCTACTCATCTTTCCAGTTACCACCTCCCTTCCTGACATTAGGCAAATCAGTTCCCCTCTCAAGGACTCTGCTCACTGATTGGTAAAATGAGGGTTTGGAATTAGATAGGCAAATTTCAAAAGATGTCCTTCCATGTCACAGTATTTTGTGAATACTTTACAGAGGATGGGCTTCCCTGGTGAGTCAGTTGGTAAAGAATCTCTCTGCAATGCAGGAGACCAGGGTTTGATCCCTGGGCTGGGAAGATCCACTGGAGGAGGGACCAGCCACCCATTCCAGTATTCTGTCCTGGAGAATTCCCAGGACTATATATAGTCCATAGTGTCACAAAGAGTCAGACATGACTCTGCGGCTTTCACTTTATAGAGGATAATGTTAATAGCCAACTTTCCTGAGTGCCTGCTTCAGGTAGGAACCATTCCAGGTGCTTTTTAGGTCCTAACTCTTACCACCTCCACAACTCACTGACCTAGTGACTATTATTACCCACCATTTACAGCCTGATAAGACTAGTATGCAGAGAAGATAAGCAGGTACCAAGTTTGCCTACCTCTCATGGTTGGCAACACCAGGATTTGAATCATGTGGTCTGATTTCAGAGCCTGTACAAGGAGCTGACATGAGCATCTCCTCCCAAAAGAGGGAGAACCCAGGAAGGGGCCAAGCTGGAAGAACTACTACCCTCCACCTTTCATCTCCAGCTGCTTTATCTTCTCCTAAGGTTGCATGTGCTTGTGTGCTGAGCATGAATCATTCATTGAACTAGATTTCCAATAAACCACTATGTGCGATTCCTGAGTTTTTTTCCATTTTTGAGATTTTACTATTTGAACCTTCCAAAATGGCTAGTCTAAAATAAAACTCAACTGAAAACATGAAGAATAATAAAGATAATAATTCTGAGACATGAATGGAAATGACTAGATATTACGTTCCTAGAAGTAAAGACAATCTTGGATTGTAATGATTTTCCTGAAAAAGTAAAAAGCATATAACCAATGTAAGAACAGCCCAACATGGAAAAAAAAAAAAATGTTTAGTAAACGGCTGAACTTGAGGCTGAATATCTGCATCTTAAATGGAGTCCTGGCATTACAGATTCACTACAATGTTCCTTGAAATACCAACCTCCCCTAGTATATATTAAATTGATTCAATTTTCAAAACTTCAATGTAGACTTGTATTTTTAGAATTTTATCTATTACATACAATGGGATACACCTGCAAGAACTCATTTATCCTCCCAATACCCCAATTTCTCCAAAAGCATTAGTTTCCACATTTTTGAGAGAAAAAGATAATGCCACATCCGGTATAAGCAGAGGACTAAATGAAAGCTATTTGATGAGAACGATTCACAGTAATGATGAGGGTTACAACGATGACAGTGGTACAAGTGAACTGTCCATGATTTGAGAATTAGAGGCAACTTTTTATTTGGAGAATAGAGATCATATTTATTATCTCCAGCTACCATCACGGTAACTAAGTATTATAAATAATGTATACACCTTTCCAGCTTCTACCACAGAGTATCAAGACCACACCATCATTGAGAAATGATCATAATCAACCATTTAAAAACTAAGTATAATCATTTTGTTGTGGTTTACTGTGGCAGACTGCAAGTCATGTACTCAATAGCTTTTATCCTCATGAAAGCCTCCTCTTCCTAGCTGGTAGGGCCTGCTTCCAATACAAGGGCTGATAAAACAAGTCATCTGCTTTTCTTGCAGCCAAAGCACAGGCAAAACACCTAATCAACGCATCAGGCGAAGTCTGCAAGAGGTTTGGGAGGAAATTCTCCCGGTTCCTTCACATGTGGTTGGGTAAGGGTATGGGACGACAGCCACCGTGCCAAAATGGTGGAATAAGTCATATAGTGAAAACCATTATTTTGTGAGAGGCAGACTAGAGAGAGAGGAGATCCTCAGGTCAACCAAATCTCTGTGAGAGGTATAAAAAAGTATAAAAAGAGGGCTTAATACCCAACACTATCCTAAGAGCTACTATTAAATACTTATGCTGCAGTGTAGCTGCTATTGATGTTGCCCTCTCTGGATATTAAATTAAATTCCATCATGACTTTTTCAACGTTGTATCTCTAGAACCAACTTGAGTCAACATTCTGGTGCAGAGGATGAATTACCCCACAACTTGGCCAGAATAAAACCTATTAGATTTTAATATTTTATTGTTACCAGAACTAAGTTTGGGCTTCTCTGGTGGCTCAGATGATAAAGAATCTGCCTGCAATGCAGGAGACTCGGGTTTGATCCCTGGGTTGGAAAGATCCCTTGGGGAAGGGAATAGCTACCCCACTCCAGTATTTTTGCTTGGAGAATTCCATGGACAGAGGAACCTGGCAGGCTAAAGTCCATGGGGTCACAAAGAGTTGAATAAAACCAGCGACTATCACACACACAGAAAATTAAGATCATTACTTAGGATCGGACCTCCATGTTTTCCTATTATTTGTATTCCCTTCCAAATTCATTAATCTTCAGCCAAAATCCATTGTCTGGTTGTCTGAACTTAACCCTGCATCAGCATCTCCATGCCATTGCTCATACCTTTCCTGCTGCCTCAAATACTCGTCACACACTCCCAACTAATGAAATCCTTCCCTACACTGTAACCCACTGAATTGCAGTCTTACCCTTTAATATCTTCCCTCAGAGCTTCTAGTCAACCTTTTGTTCATAATTAGAAACCATACTGTCAGATCATAAACTCCTTAGTACATACAGTAGATGTTCAAAACTAGTTCCTAAAAACAAAATCTTTTCTAGCCATCTTAGCTTCTACACTGGATGTTTCTTAAAACCAAAAACTTGGTATTTTTCCTAATTCCAATCCACCCTTCCCTCCCAGCATCTAGCCAACAGCATTGCTCACAGTAAGAGCTCAGGGCACGTTTGAAGAATGTTGGTCTATTTCTTCATTCCTCACCTAACATTTACCACAGAGCTTTCCATATGGCATCTGTTCAGGAAAACTTGTTCCAACCAGGTGACTCATTGTCATCCAAACAATTTAACAAGTGCTTCCAAAAAACATACTAAAAGACCTAGCTATTCAGGTGAAGATCACCTGGAGAAGGAAATGGCAACCCACTCCAGTACTCTTGCCTGAAAAACTCCATGGACTGTTGCCTGAGGAGCCTGGTAGGTGACAGTCCATGGAGTCGCAAAGAGTCGGACACAAGTGAGCGACTTCACATGTCCACATTCAGGTGAGACAAAAGCAATATAACTAATGGCATTTTTCAGCCAGATCCTCCTATAGCCAGGGTCACTGTTGGGAACAAATGCTCCCTGTATGTGCCCTGACACTGACCTAGACACACACCAAATTATGGCATCATTCATTCTATAATGGCTGGTTCTGATGGTCTGTCATATAGAATAGGATGGAAACTCTTTTTCAAATCCGCTGTTTTCCCTAGCTTGTCACAGATTCTTTTGAAGCATCTGTTCCTAACAAAATGGTGTGGGTTAGTTCCAGGTACATACACTCTTTGTGGGAATGTAGATGATTCTGTTTGACGCTCTCAACTGCATCCCCAGGTTATGTTCAATATATCTCTCCTATGGTTACCATTTCCTGCTCTAAATTCATAAGTCCCCAGTTCCACCCCTACTGTTTAATTTAGAGACTCAATATTTTTAATCCTTCAGGGACTGTGCAATTTCAACATCAATTCTTTGTGACAGTTACACAAAACAAGAAGCCAGTCTCTAAAAAGTCTGGGATGGAAGCCATTCAGCGCCACAATATGGATTTGAACACACTGTCTTAGTTCCTCCTGTACTGTTACTTTCTCTCAGGGGGTGGTGATTATTTGTAAATTCTGATGAGCTAAATGTAGCAAGCTGCAGAATCCCATTTCACCTTCAAGCAAATGCTGAACAATAGATGCTGTAACATCTTTGCTTTGTAAAGTTTCAAATAGGCGTCTGTTTACACCTGGATATTCAGTTCTTCAGTTTTCATTTTTAATTGCCCACTTAGTGGAACAATCAATAATCCTGAAAAGGTGACCTGCTAACTGCACAGAGGTTTTCTTTTACACCCCTTTCCTTCTGCAGCCCTTGGATACAGTGGAGACAATGGTTAGTTTTCATTTTTGCAGCTGTTAAGTCTTCCAGTGTCTAAATAAATCTGTCTAAACAAATAATACACAATGTAGAATAAGTGCAATTAGATTCATATATGGGAATGCATACACATATTGAGAGATTTTTGTACAGCAGCTGTTTTGTAATTAATTTTTCTTAACATGAATACTAAAGAAAACAGGATGGACTCCAAAGGTACTAATTTAGAAAATAAACGCTCTCATTTCATTACATTAACATATCGTGCAACACTGGATAAGAGAAAACCAAGAAAAACTTGAGGGGATTTATTTTTTTCTTAAAATACTTCATAAAAAAAAGCACTGTGGTCTTAGGTTTTGATTGCTCGTAAACTCTGACCCTGTGGTTTTGACAGAATTAGCCCGTCTGTGCTAAACCATTTAATAATTTATTACCAGTTTATTCAATTACTAGTTTATTATCCATTATGAAAATAGCTTTTGTATAAACACATAGTGTAAGCTAATGATATGGAAGAAGCTTTCACACAAGAATGTCATGAGAAGCTAGATTATATTCATATCCAGGCTGAAGGCTAGATGATAGCCTCTGACAGCTAGATGACCAAAGTCTCAGAAATGGCCTGTGTCTCTAAGACTTAAACCTCTCAAATGTCATTGACATTTTTATGACAGAGACCTGAAACGATTCAGTTCAGCCTATACCAGAACTTGTCTGACACACCCTTTTCTAAAACATTGAAATCGCTTGTCCAATAAACATTTACACTGCCCTTTTCTCCTTGCTAACTAGAATAATGTTTTGGCACAACAGCAAGGTTTTTGTCCCATTCATATTAAGCCAGCCTTGGCCTTAGAAATGTTGATAGTTCACCCCCCCGACCTGTTCCCATAATGCTTTGGTGCACGCATGAACACGTGATGAACTCCTCACCAAATAATTCATTCAACTGGTTTTAGCTGACATTTCAACATTCCACCCACTCCTCTGGGTGCTGGGGACTGCAGTGAATAAAAGGGACACATCCCTGCACTCAGGGAGCAAAGCAATGAAGGAGCTGTTTGTCTTTCTTATAAATAGTGATGTAGCTGATCTGACGCTCACAGTAGCTGTAACCATCCTGAAGACTAAGAACCACAAAACCAGCACACCCAGATGGACAGTGAAGAAAAAAAAGAATGGAAAGAATCTGAGTCCTCCATGATAATTAACATCCAAACAAACCTGGAGTCACCTTTCTTCTGGACAAAATATCAACGCAGGGGGTTACATTGCCTCCCTCCCAAAATATATCTAAGTCCTAACCCCTGACTGTGAGCTTACTTGGAAATAAGATCTTTGCAGATGTAACAAAGTTAAGGCTCTTGAGATGAGATCATTCTGGGTTTAGGGTAGGTCCTAGACCCAATGGTGTCCTTAAAAAGGAAAAGGGAGATTTGAAACAGAGAGGCCATGAGAAGACACAGAGAAGGCATGTGAAAATGAAGGCAGAGATCAGTGATGCTTCTACAAGCCAAGGAAAGCCCAAGACTTCCTGCAGCCCCAAGAATTCAGGAGAGGACTGGACTGAGGCTCACTCAGAGCCTCTAGAGGGAACAGCCCTGTGACACTTTGATTTCAGGCTCCTGAGCTGAGTCAGTGTGACTTCCACTGTGAACATATAACCCCTATGACAGCAGGAACCTTCATATAAAAACTCACATACCTAGAGCAATGCTTGGCCCTTAGAAGAGGCTCCGTAAATAATTGCTGAATGAAATAAATGAGTTTTTCTTTAGTTTTAGCCTAAACCATCACCTAAATGATTCTAACATTCGTAAGCATTGCAGTCCTTATGAATGTGAATGAGTGTTTTCCCTCTCCTAAAATTCTGCTCTCCAATCTCCCCTCATTTATTCCCAGAAACACTTTATGTGCCTGCATGAAGCTATGCAACTATATAATAAATTTAAATAGTTCAAGTTTTCTTTCATAATCAATTAGGGAAGAAAGCCACTATCACACAAATCCTCTTGATGTTGCATGTGTCTCCACTAGGACATACATATTTCTTGAAATTTGAAAACTATTAAGTAGATCAATTTTGACAAAATTTTTTCCTATGTCAAACATTTCAAGATTGTTAACTCTTCTAAAACAATTACTCCTGAACTGTTATATTTTTGTGGTTCATTTCCCACAATAAGGCAATACTATCTGGCTTTGAAAAGTCATCTGGACCTGTCCATGTATTTTGAATGCATTTATTCCTGTACTTTAGAGAGGTGGCCCCAACAATAATCCACATAAAACATGTAGGCTTTAAATAATTTCAGCAAGGCTGACAGTTCACTTAATAATTTCCAGGCTGACAGTGCCTGGAAATGAATGTGCACATCTGTCCTGAACACTGTTTTGTACACGGTATGTCTGGCCGCACCAAAATAGGAAGTATGTTTTGTAACGGAGCTCTCCTTTTTATTTGTGAGACTCTTTGTACTTTTTAGGTTGTGCCCCTTCAAGGTAGATAGGATCAAAATGGTCCAGAAGAGAGTAGTGAAAACTGTTAGAGATGGGGACTAGAACAGAAACTTATATATATATATATAATTTGTGTCTGTCTGTATGTGTGTGTGTGTATATATATGTGGGGGTCTTGGTAGAGCAGGAGCATATATTAAGGGAAATGGATGAATTTTTAAAAGAAACACTTGTGACAGAAAAAAACTGTGCTTACAATGTTCTGGTTTACACTGCTTTCCTCCATCCTGCAGTCATGGCTGATATTTTCAAATGCACAAGCATACTCAAGATGGACTCTGTTTTCTTTCCCTAGGTCACATAAGTATCATGATCAAACTCAGCCTGTAAAGAAGCTCTTTATTTCCAGTGCCAAGTTTGCCTATGGTAGCATTGATTATGGTCTCTCAATTTATGTCTAATGATATATCAAATTATCTCTACAAAAATGCTTCCATCAAGTATATTTGACTGCGTGTGTGTGTGTGTGTGTGTGTGTGTGCAGGCACAATTCTCCATACACATATACATAGAGAACTAGGGGAAATTAAATAAAATAACAAGTTTAGACACAGGAATATGACTAGAAGGATACGTAGGCCATTATTTGCTATATAGCACACGTTCTCGATAGGGCTTTGAGAAATTTTGGCAGGTAAAAAAAAAAAAAAAACTTACTCTTTTTCTGTATAAAGCACAAATATATATATATATATATATATTTATACAGCACATAAACAGATACACGTTTTATCAATGGTCTTAAAATTTCATGGAAGGGGGCCTAAATAGATGATTAGAAACAAATATTCCTTAAAAAGCTCCTTTGGGAGGCAATGAAGGGGGAAATGGTTGCAAAACATTGGTGAATAGTGACAGGTTAGGTTGCAAACTCCGTACTAAAAGATTCCTGTCAGGCAAAGCAAAATAGGAAATGCTATGAATGTCAAAATCCACAGAGTTCATGACCATACTTAATTCTATGGGAAAGAAAAACTTTTTCTAATTTTGTATGTCAGAGGGTTCTTTTATGTGTCTTTATGGATTAATAGTAGACTTTGGGTGAGTTAGATTTTCAGTAGATTTGCTATGTTTGCTTCATTTAATACAATGTCAAAATGCCCACTGGTGGAGGTATGTGGCCAGGGAAGATAAAACAGGGCAAGACAATACCACACAGCTCTGGGCTGTTCAGGCTGAACTCAAGACCTCAGAAGCAAATGAACTGCACGTCCTTCCAATGACTATGGTTAGGTTCTGTTTCTTTGGACTGAGCACTTAACAAATTCCGGGGGCAGGCAATCAGAGTGTGTATTCTTTGGCAAGAATTTGGAATGCAGGGATTTAGTGTTGTGTAGACCCTCCTTCTTCACAATGAAATCAGCTTTGTTTTTGTTTGAATTACATAAAAAGCACATACTTGCTTTAAAACACTCTAATAACACAGAAAGAAAATGTCACCTAAAGTCCCACACTCAGGAGATAATCATCAATATTTTGGTACTCATCCTTTCATTAATCTATTTCTCAATAAAAGTATGTGCACTGTATCTTTACGTAGACATACATTAATCTTTTCATTTCATAAAGCATTACACTCTCCATAGGTATTTATATGTATATGTCTACCTTGTGTATATATGTGCATGTATGTATGTATGCATATATACATATGCATTAATGAAGTTGCAGCCTTCATTTTATTTTAAACCACAGATGCTCTTTATATTCTACTCTATTCTCATTAAGAAAAATACCAAGCAGAGTAGAAGGAGTGAACTTTTTCATGAAATTACATTTCTTCTTTCACCAGTGATATACCACCTACAGTGGTATATCAGTGGCCGCAGGACAGGAAAAAGGTCAGTTTTCACTCCAATCCCAAAGAAAGGCGATGCCAAAAAATGCTCAAACTACTGCACAATTGCACTCATCTCACACGCTAGTAAAGTAATGCTCAAAATTCTCCAAGCCAGGCTTCAACAGTCTGTGAACTGTGAACTTCCAGATGTTCAAGCTGGATTTAGAAAAGCCAGAGGAATGAGAGATAAAATTGCCAACATCCATTTGATCATAGAAAAAGCAAGAGAGTTCCAGAAAAAAACATCTACTTCTGCTTTATTGACTGTGCCAAAGCCTTTGACTGTGTGGATCACAATAAACTGTGGAAAATTCTTAGAGAGATGGGAATACCAGACCACCTGACCTGCCTCTTGAGAAATCTGTATACAGGTCAGAAAGCAACAGTTAGAACTGGACATGGAAAAACAGACTGGTTCCAAATTGGGAAAGGAATACGTCAAGGCTGTATATTGTCATCCTGCTTATTTAACTTATATGCAGAGTATATCATGAGAAATGCTGGACTGGATGAAGGACAAGCTGGAATCAAGACTGCCAGGAGAAATATTAATAACCTCAGATATGCAGATGACACAACCCTTGTGGCAGAAAGAGAAGAAGAACTAAAGAGCCTCTGGATGAAAGTGAAAGAAGAGAGTGAAAAAGTTGGCTTAAAGCTCAACGTTCAGAAAACTAAGATCGTGGCATCTGGTCCCATCACTTCATGACAAATAGATGGGGAAACAATGGAAACAGTGAGAGACTTTAGGCTCCAAAATCACTGCAGATGGTGACTGCAGTCATGAAATTAAAAGACACTTGCTCCTTGGAAGAAAAGCTATGACCAACCTAGGCAGCATATTAAAAAGCAGAGACATTACTTTGCCAACAGAAGTCCAGCTAGTTAAAGCTGTTGCTTTTCCAGTAGTCATGTATGGATATGAGAGTTGGACTATGAAGAAAGCTGAGCACCAAAGCATTGATGCTTTTGAACTGTGGTGTTGGAGAAGACTCTTGAAAGTCCCTTGGACTGCAAGGAGATCCAACCAGTCCATCCTAAAGGAAATCAGTCCTGAATATTCATTGGAAGGACTGATGCTAAAGCTGAAACTCCAATACTTTGGCCACCTGATGTGAAGAGCTGACTCATGTGAAAAGACCCTGATGCTGGGAAAGATTGAAGGAGGGAGGAGAAGGGGACAACAGAGGATGAGATGGTTGGATGGCATCACTGACTCAAAGGACATGAGTTTGAGTAAACTCCGGGAGTTGGTGATGACAGGGAGGCCTAGAGTGCTGCAGTCCATGGGGTCGCAAAGAGTCGGACACGACTGAGAGACTGAACTGATACCACCTGTACTTGGAAATGGGACCACCTCATGCCAGAGTTCAGATTCTCAGAATAGATATAGTAAGGAATCATTTACCCTTGCCTCCTGCTGTGCAGAACAACACTATAAACCTAATGAGCAGATCCGTTCTCACAAGGATTAAGGGTCTCACTTGACATGGAAACCCTGTCTCGTGCATCTGAGTATACCCAGTAGCGCCACCTGACACCTTGGAGGTGCTCAGTAAAGGCAGGAAGTGAGAAAGCTGCATACGGCCATATGGAGAGGGCACAGATCTACATTAAGTATGATGTTGAATGTTGACAGCCGTTTCAAAGTACTATGTCTCCCATATTTGTCAAGGTCATGAAATCCACAACGGCAAGCTTATTCCAATACAGAGAGATTTTTCTCTCTTGATTCTACAAATCAGAGTTGGGTAGCTAGGCAGGTGGAGCTCTGAGAACACAACCATATGACTGTGTCGTCCACTGGTCCCCAGATAAACCCTATGCTGTACACGAGCAGAACAGAGCTCATCCATGAATCCCCTGCCATAAAGAAGTCCTTGATCAGGGGCTCATGACCAGGTCCAGCTAAACCAGCTGAGTTCAACCATCTATTGATTTTTCATCAGTATGGGGTAGCCATTATACACAAAAACATAGAAATACTAGGAGAGACCATGCAGATAAATCTTCCTATCAGATTGTCGTTCTAGTTGTGCTGTAGTAGACATAGAGTTACATTTAATGATATAATTAAGTCTATTTAATGAAACCTGTCTTTTCACTTGGATATGTATGTATAATATAGCATGCAAGAGTTTTCTCTTTTACATTTTTGTTGTTCTAATGTTTATCTTTTTAGGCTTATATCTTGATTACATAACACAACTGGAAAAAAAAATAAACTTCAAACATACAACTGAGAAGGCATTTCATTTTCATGTCTACTTCTAAAAGAATGCAGCCAAAGGTTACCATGATTATGTATGCTGAATTCTTCCCAAAGTTGTTTAGTCACACATTTCTGAGGTTTAACAGGACAACTTACATCTCATCCAATATAACAACTCTACGAAAGGGATTTTCTATCAGGTCATCTTCAAAGAATTATAAAAAGTTGGGGAAATATAAACTGGATAAGTACTTTGGGGTCAATTTCAATCCAGTAACAGCAAAGCTTATATAACTGTGCCACATAATACGCTGCAGTTTTGATTTCAAATATGTTCTTCTTTTATTTCGGCACGACTCTGGCCCATCTCCTCTTTTCTCTGGTAAAAAGAAATGCTTTGATGTAGGTAATGATTTCTCAGACAGAAAAGTCTCCTTACAGACCTTATTCCTGTGAAAGACACTGAGGTAGCTGAATTCTGGGAAGCAAGTTGCCTTCTGAGAAGACCCTGAGGCAGCAGCAGAATAGTTTTGTTACCTCTTACCATTTTCAACCACTGTTTTTTTCTTTGAGGGATTAGGTAGTTCCTGGAAAACAAATAGTATTTCTGAAGGTACTATTAGGGAAGACTAATACCTCTTTGCAATTTCTTTGGACCTAACACAACTGTTCAGAGACCCCAGGAACTGTAGAGAAGGGTTGTTCTATTTCCATTCCAGAAAAAAAAAAAAAAAAATTGCCTTCTCCGTATTTCCTTCCAGCCCCCACCCGCCTGACAGCAGAGCTCCTCTCCCTACTTCAAAGCCTTGGGACAGACCTACTTCATGCTCTCCCAGCCATATCCCATTCCTCGTTTATTTTTTTTTCATTTTTATTTATTTATTTTTACTTTACAATATTGTACTGGTTTTGCCATACATCAACATGAATCCGCCATGGTGTACACATGTTCCCCAACCTGAACCCCCCTCCCACCTCCTTCCCCATACCATCCCTCTGGGTCATCCCAGTGCAGCAGCCCCGAGCATCCTATATCCTGCATCAAACCTGGACTGGCGATCCGTTTCATGTATGATATTATACATGTTTCAATGCCATTCTCCCAAATCATCCCACCCTTGCCCTATCCATAGAGTCCAAAAGACTGTTCTATACATCTGTGTCCCTTTTGCTGTCTCACATACAGGGTTATCTTTACCATCATTCTAAATTCCATATATATGCATTAGTATACTGTATTGGTGTTTTTCTTTCTGGCTTACGTCACTCTGTATAATAGGCTCCCGTTTCATCCACCTCATTAGAACTGATTCAAATGTATTCTTTTTAATGGCTGAGTAATGCTCCATTGTGTATATGTACCACAGCTTTCTTATCCATTCATCTGCTGATGGACATCTAGGTTGCTTCCATGTCCTGGCTATTATAATCAGTGCTGCGATGAACACTGGGGTACACGTGTCCCTTTCCCTTCTGCTTTCCTCGGTGTGTGTGCCCAGAAGTGGGATTGCTTAGCAGACTACCTGTGCTGGACAATAACATTTCATGATAACATGGCCACACGTTTGTTTACATCTTTTCAATGGTTGCTTTCACCCTACAGAGCTGAGCAGTTGTGCCAAAGCCAGAAATAGTTACCAAGTGGCCTGTTAAAGAAAATGCATACAACTTCACTTTAAACTCATAGATCTCCTCACACACCCACAGAGAGATTTTTCAGAAATTCAGTCTGCTCTCTAGAGTATCAGCAGTATTTTCTTTCCTTTTGGTTGTAAGTTCCTACGGATAGAAAATGTAAAGCTTTATAGATTTTATTAATAAAGTTTATTTTAGAGCATTTTCAGGTTCACAGTGAAGTTGAGTAGAAAGCAGAGAGTTCCTACATAACCCCTGTCCCCACTCATGAACAGCCTCTGCCATAACCAACACAAGAATGACAGATTTGTTACAATGGAACTTTCACTGATACATCACCACCATCCAAAGTAAGTCTCATTAGGGTTCACTCCTGGTGTTGTATATTCTATGGGTTTCAATGAATTTATCATGACATGTATCTCCCATGATAATTTCATACAGAATAGCTCCACTGTCTTAAATATTCTCTATACTTTGTTTATTCATCTGTTTTCCCTTCTAGACCCTGGAAACCATGAATCTTTTCACTGCCTCCATAGTTTTGTCTTTTCTAGAAAGTCATATAGGGAATCACACACTATGTAGGATTTTCAGTTTGGCTTCGTTCATTTATTTTTTAATATAAATTTATTTATTTTAATTGGAGGCTAATTACAATATTGTATTGGTTTTGCCATACATCAACATGAATCTGCCACGGGTGTACACATGTTCCCCATCCTGAACCCCTCTCCCACCTCCCTCCCCATACCATCCCTCTGGGTCATCCCAGTGCACCAGCCCCAAGCATCCTGTATCATGCATCAAACCTGGACTGGCGATTTGTTTCACATATGATATTATATATGTTTCAATGCCATTCTCCCAAACCATCCCACCCTCTCCCTCTCCCACAGAATCCATAAGACTGTTCTATACATCTGTGTCTCTTTTGCCATCTCACATACAGGGTTATCGTTACCACGGCTTCTTTCATTTAGTAATATGTACTGAGGGTTTATCCATGTCTTTTCACGACCTGGTAACACATTTCATCGTATCACTGGATAATATTTCATGGTCTGAATGTACCACTCACCTACTTAGGTATATGCTGGTTGGTTCCTGGTCTGGAAAATTATGAATAAAGTTGTTATAAACATCAGCATGGAGGATTTTGTGTGCAGATAAGTTTCAGTTCACTTAGGTGAATACCAAGGAGAACTATTGCTAGATTGCATGGTACAAGTACGTTTAGTTTTATTAAAAAAAAACAAAAAACAAAACTGTGGAACTTTCTTCCAAGGTGGCTGAACCATTCTGCATTCCCATCGGCAATGAAGGAGGCTTCCTATTGTGCCACATCCTCACCAACATTTGGTGTTGTCAGATCTAGATTTTGGCCTTTCTAACAGGTATATATGGGCTTTCCTGGTGGCTCAGACAGTGAAGAATCTTCCTGAAATGCAGGAGACCCAGGTTTGATCCTTGGGTCAGGAAGATCTCCTGGAGAAGGGAATGGCAATGTGGTTTCTCTCTGTTATCCTAATTTGTAGCTCCCTAATGATATATATTTTGCCAGCAAACGTTCATTTAGTCAAAGCTATGGTTTTTCCAGTAGTCATGTATGGATGTGAAAGTTGGACTATAAAGAAAGCTGAACACCAAAGAATAGATGCTTTTGAACTGTGGTGTTGGAGAAGACTCTTGAGAGTCCCTTGGATTGCAAGGAGATCCAACCAGTCCATCCTAAAGGAAATAAGTCCTGAATGTTCATTGGAAGGACTGATGCTGAAGCTGAAAATCCAATACTTTGCCCACCTGATGTGAAGAACTGACTCATTGGAAAAGATCCTGATGCTGGGAAAGATTGAAGGCGTAAGAAAGGAATGACTAAGGATGAGATAGTTGGATGGCATCACTGACTCAATGGACATGAGTTTGAGTGAACTCCAGGAGCTGGTGATGGACAGGGAGACCTGGTGTGCTGCAGTCCATGGGGTCGCAGAGTCAGACACAACTGAGTGACTGAACTGAATGATATACGATGTTGAACATCTTTTCATGTGCTTCTTTGCCATCTGTATATATTCTTTAGTGAGAATTCTATTTAGGTCCTTTGCTCATTGAACCAGGTTGTTCATTTTCTTATTTAAGGTTTATGAGTTCTATGCACATTTGGGACTAATAGGCCTGTATCAGATGTGTCCTTTGCAAATATTTTCTCTAAGTCTGTGAAGGTTGTATTTTTGAATAAGGCTATGCTAAATTTCCATTAGTTAAATCAAGTGATTAACCTACTATAATTTAGAAACTGTAAGTATATACTAACTCAAGCATTTTTAATAGGTTTTAAAATATCCTCATTACAAAATTATTATTATATACTATAAGAAATTTGTGGAGAAAACATATCAAAAAAACCCAGTCAAAAATCACTGATACCTTTTGATATATACACAATATACATCTGTACATAGAATAATACTTACATCAAATGTAACTATACTTAATATATTTTAAAAATATTTATCAATATGTTGTGAATATTTATTGAAGCATTACATATCATTCTATAACAATGTTTTAAATAAAGGTTTTAGTATTCTATCTTAGATTTATTTGGGGAAATAAACAATAGTAATTTGATTATTTCCCCATGTTAAACTTGGGATTCCAAGGTGGTGCCAATGGTAAAGAATCCACATGCCAAAGCAGGAGACACAAGAGACACAGGTTCAATCCATGGGTTGGGAAGATCCTCTAAAGGAGGAAATGGCAAACCACTCCAGTATTCCTACCTGGAAATTCCCATGGACAGGATCCTGGGGTTGCAAAGAGTCGGACACAACTGAGCACGCATGCCCATATTAGAGGTATTAATTCTTGTATCTTTTAAAAACACATTGATGAGTGTCCCAGAAAAAAATCCTAACATACATCTTTGATTACATCTTTAGTGTAAGTTTTTAGAAGTGAAACTGTTTGACCAAAATAGTAAATTGTAGAGCTCTTGATACATACTGCCAAAACATTCTCCAAAAAGATTTTCTCGTCTCACTAACACCCTTAGGAACCATTATGACAGTGTTATAAATACATTTTATGAGGTGCACTAACTCATATCCATTTACTGTAGGATCAATTCTTTTTAGACACAAAATGACATTAAATCACTTGATCTGTTCACTAACACTAAACGTGACCCCAAATTAACATGGTTTGTTATCAAACACCAAGTATACTTTTAGAGGATAAAAAGTTGGGGAAAAATAATTAACGTTAAAAACAAGCAAACAAGTAAGCAAGCAGGCAAACAGACATGTGCCTGTGACTCCAGATCTGAAGGAGGTCTTAGAAGGTGCCCCAAAAGATGCTTTCAATGTGGTCAGGATCCTTAAACTACTAAAAATAGAACCTTCCCATATTCACAAGGAAAAAGCTAACTCCTGTGTGAAAGTGTAACTCTGCAACAGTTGCCTGAAAACCACTTGCCCCCTTAATTCAGATTTACAACTGTATACACACAGTAACTGCTAACTGACCTCCTTTGAACATTTGCATTTCTTTCCTTCCCGTGGAAGAGGTTGTACCACTAGGAGCTTCCTTTGAGAAGCCTTGTGGTAGGATGAGCCTAGATTCAGGGGGTCAAATTCTAACTCTCTAGGAAATCATTAAACTTAGATATGCCTCAACTTCTTTCTAACAAAAGCAAACTACCTACTTCATTAAGATTGCTGTGCCGTGTATGTGTACGCTCAGTCGCTAAGCTTTGTCCAGCTCCTTAAGAACCCATGGACTGTAGCCCGCCAAGCTCCTCTGTCCATGGGATTTCCCAGGCAAGAATGCTGGAGTAGGTTGCCATTTCCTCCTTTTCCAGGGGATCTTCACAACTCAGGGATTGAACCCACGTCTCCTGCACTGGCAGGCAGATTCTTTATCACTGAGACACTTCGGAAGCCATCAAGATTGTTAAGAAGTTTAAATAACATAAAATATGCAGAGCATCTAGTAGCTGACCTCATTTTGCGATAACTCCTAGTTCTTCAATGCAGAGCAACTCTCTTAAAGAACCTTCAAACTATGAATGTGCCTATTCCCAACAGAAATTCATGGTGCTCAATGGAAACCAGGTCTAGTCCAAGCACATCTTACGAAACTTCAGCTCTGCCCGGTGCTAACAGATAGCTTGTGGGGAAAAAAAATCATATTATTGAAGATGTAACACTAGAATGCGAATGGAATTCAAGTATTTCAGTTGCAACAATGAGAAAAAAGAATATGGAGAAGTAAAAAGCCACAGTGAAGCATTGTATTTTGCCACTAAATGTCAAGGCAATTTTTGGATATTCTGATTTTTGCCTCTAAGATTTTCCCCAAGATTAGATGGCATTGTAATGCCACCAAATAAATAATGCCTACATTCTGGTTCCACAGCTGAGTGATGGCTTCTGACTAGAAATTGAATGAACAGTTAAATGGTAGTTCAAATAGTAGCAAATAGTTGTTTGCCATTTTACAATCACTTATTCTCATTCGCTCTCTGTCATTTTCTGAGCTATGTTGCAGTTAAGAAAGCTGTCATACAAAATGAAAGTGGCTTTTTCAAGCAGAAAACAAATGTACTCTGGCTCGCAGACTGGCATTTAATCATTCAGTCTCTTAGCATCATTACTTTGCTGCTAGCATAAAACACCTCGCCTTGTTTATGGAGGAGAAGATAGACTGTGAACACTGGGCCCCTACCAACCTCTGCACGTGGGTGCCACGGAGGTCTCTGCTGTCACTCAGGAGAGTGATCTTTCTTGGGTGACATCCGGGCTTATCAGCAGTGGCAGAGGTAGAACACGATTGGGGCTGTGACTCCCAGATTCACATCTCCTGGTTTGGAGTAAGAGTGTGTTAAGGCACATCTCGGTCTTTGGTTTGGTTTGTGGTCACGTTGACTCAGTCACATCCTATGGCTCAGGGACTGGAAGCGATTTAAAAGACAAATCTCTTCTGACCATTTCCAATCTCTCATCTGATGATACAAACTAGTTAACACGTGAAAACTCTGGGGTCTTCTGGTAAGACTGAACATAAACATTCCCGTTGGTTTTAGAAAACCTTGAGCTTTGCCAAGTGATTTGTGTACCCCCAGAGACCTCTCCTTTTCCTTCTCCCTTCATTTTAGTGGGTTGGTGCCTTCAGGGAGAAGAGTATTGATTAATGTCACCGTTAGGAAGCAGAGTCAAGGCAAACACGCCATGCCGACAGGCGGGTGCCATGCTTCAGGGCACTGGCCCCAGGTGGCTTGGAATCAGGTAGCTCTTACTGAAGTTCAACAAGAGCAAATCTTCCTCTGAACCCCAGCTGGGCCCTCCAGCGAGAGGGTAAAACAGAGGCCCCAGTACTGAGGGGGCAGTAGGAGATTCCTCTCTCTCCTGGTTGTGAACACAATGTACCAGGTGTGATGTTTCTCCTGAAATCACAGTTCTAGTTACCTCGAGCAAAAAGAACATTTTGATGGGTATTGTTGATGGAGCAACTTCAAGAAGAAAACTCAAATTTCGGCATCCTCTCCAAGCATCATGCATGCATAGTCACACTCAGACTTTCCATACATATGCCTTGTAGAATAATTCCTTAGAATATAATCATTTGCTGTTTTAATTACTTCTCAGTAGAGGGCTATCAATACTGCACTACACTTATCTAATAGAATACATTTTAAAAACGCTCTTTTTGCATCTAGTCTACAGTATTTAAACTCTTCACTTTCCAATGGTGTGTGTGTGTTAGTCGCTCAGTCATGTCTCTTTGCAACCCAATGGACTGTAGCCCGCCAGGCTCTTCTGTCCATAGCATTCCCTAGGCAAGAATACTGGAAAAGGTTGCCATTCCTTTCTCCAGTGGATCTACCCAACCCAAGGACTGAACCTGGGTTTCCTGCATTGCAGGCAGATTCTTTGCCATCTGAGCCACCAGGGAAGTCCTTTTCCAATAGTATATTCAAATATTTTTCCAGTGAATCCTATAATATCCATTTATTGTAGAGGATAAGACTGAAGATAAAACTGAATTCTCTTCTCCTATGCTTTGGCGTTTGGAATTTCTTTGTGAGGAGCCCAGGGTACAATTATCAGAGGTGTAGACATCATGGTTCCATCCAATCTATCATTTGGCTCTTGATGGTTATACGATGTCCTCTATTTCTTGAAAAATATAAACTTATATTCAAAAGACAAGATACATAGCACAGAGGATTACCAGAGATGAAAAGAGACTAAACTGGCCTACTTAATTTGGAAGAAAACATGAAAACACTGAGTTTCTTCCAAGAAAAGTTATTGAGAAAGTATCAATTTAGTGATCTATAATGTTTCCATTTATATGTCAAAAACATTGAAGTAGTCTTAGAGCTGGCAGTGGCTTAAGAGTCTTTTGAAATAGAGTGAGTTATAGGTAAATAAACATCAGCTGCCCTCAAGCCTCTGTGCTCCTTTCATTTTTCCCCAAACAAGCTTCATTCAACCTTATAAACCCAGTTAGACTACCCACCAGAGATGTTAGGAGTCAAACTCTTATGGAGAAGTCTGTACTGCAAAAACAACCTCCATATTCACCTTGCAGGAAATATCAAGATTAATCAATGCCAAGTTTGCAAGTACATTTGTATCTTGACTGCAATTCAGCACCCTACTGAGCTCTCTAAGGCATAGGAAATAAGAGAAATACCAAGAATGTTTTTACAGCAGAATGTGAAGAGAAATGTTGTCTTATTCACCAGCTCCCACAACTCAGCTTCAGGAGCTCAAGTTAAAACCATTATATATATCAAGAGTTGATAATAGGTTATTTGCTTCCCCTAAGAAATAGAAACAGAAAGGCCAGGGGGGAAACATAAGCTAAAACTAGTTACAATGAGATATTTGCGTTATTCAAGTGTCAGGCAGAAACTTACATCCATGTAGGATTTTGTGAATTGCATGGCACCTCTGTGTGTTCAGGCCATCCTTTCTGCAATGGTTGCATCCTTCATCTTCCCATTGTGCAACCATGTATGGGCCCTTGTTATTAGATTTCATTTTATTCCCACTCCTTGTGGGAAATTATTTAATGTCATCGTCAGAGGCAACGGCACTTGGAATGCTTTAATCTTATAAAACATTTTCCTCACTTACACAGGGGAGTCTGCTTTTGAGTTTCCACTGTGATCATGAAGGACAAGGGGCTCGCATGCACACCTCTTTTCAATTTGTTATATAAATGTCCCTAACATCTCAGATAATTTTAACTTACTGCCATATATCAAGTGCCTCTCACAGTTAGCAACCATGTTCTAAAGTTACCTCCATAACCACACCCATTATACTCTTGGTATGAAGCAGCCATTTGAGTGCTGGGGTGGGCAGGGGCTGGGATAAGCTGTGGACAGATCATGCTGCTAAGCAGAATACCAGTCAGGATGGAAGACACGGCTATAACAGAAAGGGGACTAGATTGACAGGAAGGGGAAGGGTGGGAGACAGAAGTAAAATGATTGCCAAGATTTTGGTTTGGGCACGTGGGAAAGTTGTTAGAGATAAGTTTCCTGGAAGTTTTTTGGTAGAATTACTCATCATACCAGTTAATTAGATAGCAGTTTTTTTACAGATGACCCAAGGCAAAATATTGTTCATTCCATTCATTCATTCATCAGAGCACTCATTCCTACCTGTATTGCATATCTACTAGATTCTTAACAATCTATGAAAATAGAAAGAGATGGAAGGCATGATCTCTGCTTTCAAGGCTCTCACAGTCTGGAGAGGGATAACAGAAAGACACCCAGAATCCCTTAACCCAGTGTGAGGCACGTGCCAGCAGAGGGATGTGTGGACACAACTACCTCAGCCCAGAGGGTGTAGCTGTTACCTTGACTGGGCTGAGGGAAGAGGGGGAAAGGCAGAGGACAAAGGGACAATAAGGATGACTCTCCTAAAGAGATAACACTTAAGCTGGACCGTGAAGACTAAGAACCTTCGAGAAAGAAAAAATGAAAGCACCATTTCAGGCAGAGGACGCAGAGGCATAGAAAATCCCAAAGAGAACCTTTTCCTTCTCTTGGTATTTCATCACTCCCTCCTGTCCCTTGATGCTGCCAGGTTTTGCTGCTTTTGATGCCAAGATCTTTCAGCACAGTCTCTGCAAAATGGTACCCATTCTAGAGACTAAGTTCCCATTCAGTTCTGTTCAGTTGCTCAGTCATGTCCGACTCTTTGCGATCCCATGAATCGCAGCACACCAGACCTCCCTGTCCATCACCAACTCCCGGAGTTCACTCAAACTCATGTTCATCGAGTCAGTGATGCCATCCAGCCATCTCATCCTCTGTCGTCCCCTTTTCCTCCTGCCCCCAATCCCTCCCAGCATCAGAGTCTTTTCCAATGAGTCAACTCTTTGCATGAGGTGGCCAAAGTACTAGAGTTTCAGCTTTAGCATCACTCCTTCCAAAGAAATCCCAGGGCTGATCTCCTTTAGGATGGACTGGTTGGATCTCCTTTCAGTCCAAGGGACTCACAAGAGTCTTCTCCAACACCACAGTTCAAAAGTATCAATTCTTCGGTGCTCAGCTTTCTTCGCAGTCCAACTCTCACATCTGTACATGACCACAGGAAAAACCATAGCCTTGACTAGACGAATCTTTGTTGGCAAAGTAATGTCTCTGCTTTTCAATATGCTATCTAGGTTGGTCATAACTTTCCTTCCAAGGAGTAAGCGTCTTTTAATTTCATGGCTGCAGTCACCATCTGCAGTGATTTTGGAACCCAAAAAAATAAAGTCTGACACTGTTTCCACTATTTCCCCATCTATTTGCCATGAAGTGATGGGATCGGATGCCGTGATCTTCGTTTCCTGAATGTTGAATCCCCATTCAAGCCCTTGATTACTGCTCACTGACAAATGGCAAAGGGTTTAGGACTTTTTCACTGCAGCACATTTTGCAGTGGGGTCAGATCAAATGACGTTACAGTCTTTCAACTTGGGATACCAAGGTAGAACAATTTCTTTCTTGTGTTGAAGGTTTGTTTTGTCTGAAGAATGGTACCCAAAGCATAAATTGTGGTCACGCAACCAAAGAGAAAGGAAGGCTTAGTTTGTTTGATACAATCAGGGAATTTGGGTCAGTTAAGAGATATAGATGAGCAGACTGCAAGGGGGAAAGGAAGAGGAGGGACAATGTTCTGCTCCAGGGAATGTATAGTTTTCCTAGGACATTAAAAAAAAAAAAAAAACAGCCAAAAAAAAAAAAAAGAGTAACCTTAGTCAGGAGTGGCTGGCAACAGGCAATGTAATGATAGCTCCTTCTCAGCGTCCTGCTCAGATCCATGTCTTTGGGGACCACATGCTTCATGTAGGAAGTATGAGTTAAGACTAGTCTTGTGCACTTAGAGTTGCTTTGTATTTTCCTACCATGCTGATACCCTTGATGATGTTCTTCAGTATGTTCTTCCTTTTCCAGCCCTCAGAGGAGAAAAAAAAAGAGCTCTGTCCAATGTCCTGATTTGACTCTCTAGCAATTAAAAAAAAAAAAGATCCTCCTCCTTTCAGCAATGCTCTGGAGAGAAAACTGTTTACATGCTTCCAAAGACATAATTGGCATTATAATTCTGGGGTGACTTCTCTTCTCAGCAGGTATCACTTTACTTATATTGATAATATACCACAAGCATTGAACTGGTAAGAAAACACTCTGAATGCTTGTTATGATTCTCCAGCACTCCCAGTTACTGGGATCAGTGACTTCCAATGGAAACATTTTATTTGTTTCTATAATAAAAAGTACATAATTGTTATTAGTCCCATGATTCCTTCTGTTGAATACAATAGTGCCTGTCTTTACCCCAGACTTCATTGCTTTTTATTCTGCATCATGCGCTTTATTGATTTTCCTGCTACTATTATTTCCTTCAATAAGCCATTTTAAAACAACATGAATTTCCTTCTTTAATTTTGTTGGCTTCATTCCTATCCACAGCCCTCCACGGAGCCGAGTACAGCAGGACTGTGCTGTAGCTTCAGCGCTGCTCTGCTCTTTCTTTTTGCCTCATCATGTATCTCCCCAACGATGCTGTGTCAAGATTTTAGGGGGCAAATAAATTTCTCCCCTTTCTCCTCCTCTTGATTTTAGGAGCAATTGAAAAATAAAAATAAAAAAAGAAAACATAGGCAACAAGCAAACGGAGATCAAAATGTCAGCCTTTATTACTGATAAAACTGGCGGCAGAGAGCAGTTTCTGGCTGGTAACAGTCCCTCCCTGAATTACAAAGACAGGGCTAGATAATGACAGAGCCCCGGAATGCTGCAGCCCAAGTAGACCACCAGCTGAGCTGACTGTGTGTCCTTGAAACAGGATGGCTCTAAAAGAGGGAGCAAGGCGGGTAGGGCCAGGTATTCTGAGGTCCCATACAGTCTGAGCCACGTTTTTGTTTGCAAACCCAGCACTGAAGTCAGTTTCATCCTGTATCATTTATCTGTTAAAGAGTATGTGATGGTGTGAAGATGGTTCCTCAAGTGGAAAACCCTTGAGTGAAACAGGAGGCTGAGGGAAATTATGTGGTAGGTACTGGAAGCTTCAGTTCCCAAGAAAATATGCAGAAAATGTTCCCTGGCCTTATACCTCGTGAAGAAGGAACTAAAGCTCTCACCTTTTCTCTTTTCTCTCTCTTTTCTACACCTACTTACATTTGTCACCTAGGTGGGATATTGAGGTTATTCCTCAACATGTTGCAGTCTGAGTTATCTGCTCTTCACAACAGTTAAACAATTCCAAAGTTAGCAGTTCAAGATGCCAGTGATTATTGTTATTCTGATAAATGAAAGATGAATCTTTGTTGAATGGGGGCTGAAATGAACCATGTGGTCATGAAAAGCAGAGTAAGATCAGTTATACTGCTCATATACTTGACCTGCACTTCTCATACCAGAGAAACAAACTGAGTTTTCTACTACTTAGTTACTACTATTTTATCTTAATTTCTGGACAAATGATATTTCTCAGGTTAATGGATTTAAGAGTTAAAGGTGCAACTTCCTTTAGATCGAGGCACAGGATTTTGTAATCTGGTCAACAATAATTTCTTTGCCCTGTTTTACAACCTAGTCTTCAGCATGTATGAAGAAAACCATTTTTTATGGAGAGAAAGGAGACTAGGTAATGGAATTGAGATTAAAGAACATTCATGCAGTTCAAGGAATGTAAGAGGCTCAGAAAAATCAGGCACAAGCTTGTGTGAGAAGCCCCCAGGTTTTGCCTGTTTTTCTCCCTACAGTTGAACACTTCTAACTCTCCCAACTGGAGACTCACCATACAAACAACTCACAGTACTCATTTTGTTTTCCACACTGATGACAGAAGCAAGATGACTTCACACAATAAATATTTTTGTCGTACACTCAAGCAGTTGCAACCTTTCCAAAGTGTGGTGGTTAGTAACCTGGTCTCTGGAGTCCCACAGCCAGCCTCCCATCCCAGCACTGGGATCATGGGAGATTATATCGCTTCTCAGAGTCACATTCACCTGTGCTGCCAAGAAACTATCTACCCAGTTGGTAACAATGTAAATCTATGGAGAACAGGATGGAGGTTTCTTACAAAACTATAAAGAGAACTATTGTAGGACCCAGAAATTTCACTCTTGGGCATTTAATCCAAAAAAAATGAAAATTATAATTTGGAAAGATACACACATCTCAAAGTTCACAGCAGCATTATTTACAACAGCCTAGATATGGAAGCAATCTAAGTGTCCATTAACAGATGAATGGACAAAGATGCTAGTGATAAGCCGCTTTCAGTCATGTCTGACTCTTTGCAACCCCAGGGACTGCAGCCCGCAGCCTCCTCCGTCCATGGGATTCTCCAGGCAAGAATACTGGAGTGGGGTGCCATTTCCTTCTCCAAGGGATCTTCCCAACCCAGGGATGGAACCCGTGTCCTTCATTGGCAGACGGGTTCTTTACCACTAGCGCCACCTGGGAAGCCCCAGTTATTCTGAAATGATGTGGCATTAACTATACATACCTGATGCAAAGAGCCGACTCATGAGAAAAGACCCTGATACGGGGAAAGACTTAAGGCAGAAGAAGGGGATGACAGAGGATGAGATGATTGGTTGGCATCACTGACTCAATGGACATGAGTTTGAGCAAGTTCCGGGAGATGGTGAAGGACAGAGAAGCCTAGCATGCTGCAGTCCATGGGGTCAAAAGAGTCAGACATGACTGAGCGACTGAACAATGACAACAATACCCACACACATACAGTAGAATGAAATTTTTCCATTTGCAACAACACAGAAGGGCATTATGCTTAGTGAAATAAATCAGACACTTAAAGACAAATACTGTCCATTATCACTAAAACATAAACAAATGAATATAACAAAAGAGAAACAGACTCACAGATATAAAAACTAAACTAGCGGTTACCAATGGGGAGTTGGAAGGAGTAAAAGGCAAGAAATGGCAAGGGATTAAGAGGTATAAACTACTATGTATAAAATAAATAAGTTACAGGGACATACGGTTTTCTTTCTTGTATGTATTATAAATATCTTAAACTTCTAGTATTTTGGGGATATAAAACACTAAATTTCAAAGCAGTATTTTTATCCTTTCCCTTATGACTTATCTTTTGTGTTTAAAGACTCTTTCTATCCCTACTTTTTTAATGGAAATTTTTTAATATTTTTTATTCCAATTTAATGGACTATTCCAATATAACTATTATATTGTTAGTTGTTAGTTATAACTATATAACTATAACTATAATATAAATATTTTAAATAGCTCAGGTTTGGCTTTGTCATATTTAAGTCTCTCATCTATCTGAAACCTACTTTTAAGAACAAAAGAAGATTTTTGTTTTGTTTGTGCTATTTTTCCTTTTTGTAATCAGTCATCTAGCACCATTTATTACATAGCCCCTGGCAATATCAAATGAAGTCATGGGATACACCAAGTTTGGAGGTACTCGGCAGGGCTGTTTCTGGTCTTTATTTTGTTTCAATATTCTATTTTCTCTTCTTGAACCAATACTCCACTCAGGAAAGGATTTTTGGTGGGGAGGACCATGGGGATAAACAGCTTTACCATAGGAATCATTCTCTTTACTATCCGCACGTGTTAAATGCCTACTATGTTCAGAGTCCTGAGCTATTTACTTAATACCCAGTATTACATGCAATCTTTAATACAATCCAATGAGGCAGGTGTATCGTTATTATAAAGATGGGGAAACTGGGACCTGAAGTGAAAACTTGCCCAAGTGTATTTAGGATGGAAGTGAGAGAGCTGGGATTCACACTCAACTCCATCTACCTGCAACGCTTGTCCCCTTAACACCTATGATACACTCTCTCCCTGGGCAAGACTCCAGGGATTGCCTTGCCCAGCAGTTCTAAGCACTGTAACACATTAGAACCACCGAGGAGCTTTTCCAATGCACACTGATTCCACCTCACACAATGTACATCAGAATATCCAGGAACAGAGCTCGGGCATTAGTATTTTTAGAGAGCTTCCTGGATTCCACTGTGCCTCCAACTTGGAGCACCACTAATTTAGTCCCATGTATTCAGGGAAGCCTGGCGTGCTGCAGTCCATGGGGTCAGGAATAGTTGGACATGACTTGGAGACTGAACAACAGTATATTTACTCATGAGAAAACTTAGGCACAAGGATGGAATATAACTTGCTCCAAATCTCATGCTAATTTAATGACAGAACAGGAGCTACAATCCAAGTACTTTTTAAAAATGTTTTATTTTATATTGGAATATAGTGGATTTACGATGCTGCATTCATTTCAGATGTAAAGAAATGTGATGTGGTTACATACTTGTATCTACTCTTTTCCAAATTCTTTTCCCATTTGGGTCTTATGTAATATTGAGTAGGATTCCTTCTGCTATACAGAAGGTCCTTGTTGGTCAGCCATTTTAAATATACCCGAGCGTATATGTCAATTCCAAGCTCCCTAACTATTCCTCCCTACCACTCTTCCCGCCAGTAACTGTTAAGTTCCTTCTCTTAAGTTTGTGTGTTTCTGTTTTGAAAATAAGTTCATTTGTATAATTAAGATTCCACATATAGCTCTCTTCCTCTGACTTGCTTCACTCAGTATGACAGTCTCTGGGTCCACCCCTGTTTCTTGAAATGGCATTATTTCATTACTTTTAATGGCTGATTAATATTCCACTGTATATATGTATCACATCTTCTTTATCCATTCATCTATTGATGGACATTTAGGCTGCTTCCAGGTCTGGCTATTGTAAACAGTACTGCAATGAACATTGGGGTGTATATATTCTTTTGAACCATGGTTTTCTATGGATAATGCCCAGAATTGGTATTGCTGAATTATACGGTGGGAGAAGGCAATGGCACCCCACTCCAGTACTCTTGCCTGGAAAATCCCATGGACAGAGGAGCCTGGTAGGCTGCAGTCCATGGGGTCACTAATAGTCGGACACAACTGAGCGACTTCACTTTCACTTTTCACTTTCATGCATTGGAGAAGGAAATGGCAACCCACTCCAGTGTTCTTGCCTGGAGAATCCCAGGGATGAGGGAGCCTGCTGGGCTGCTGTCTATGGGGTCGCACAGAGTCGGACGTGACTGAAGCGACTTAGCAGCAGCAGCATATTAATAAAATAAAAGGACAAACCCACAGAATGGGAGAAAATATTTTCAAATGATACAACCAACAAAGGATTAATTTCCAAAGCTTAAAAACAGCTCATGAAGCTCAATTAAAAAAAAAAAAAAAGAAAGAAATCCAATCAAAAAATGGACAGAAGACCTAAATAGACATTTCTGTAAAAGAGACATACAGATGGTACATGAAAAGTTGCTCAACATCACTAATTATTAGAGAAATGCAAATCAAAACTCACACCAGTCAGAATGGCCACCATCAAAAAGTCTACAAACAGTAAGTGTTGGAGAGGGTATGGAGAAAGGTAGCCCTCCTACAGTGCTGGTGGGAGTGTAAATTGGTACAACCATATGGATAACAGTATGGAGATTCCCAAGTACTTTAGTAATCTGCACAAGACCACACAGTTCCTCAGCATTATTTATACGGAGTGGTGGCTGAATAAATTCCCCATAAGTCTATATTCAAACTGTTTCACAGGGTCCTGAAAGTTTTAGGCCAGGACAAGGGAGAGAAGTAGAAAGCTGGCCAGGATCATCTGTCCATATGTCTGCTGGTACTCAGAAGTGACTTCTCTGGTATGAAATCAAGAGACTAAGAATCTCCTCTCACCCATAAACAAACTTATTCCCAATTTCCAAATGTTTGCTCTTTTGCTTATTGAAAGCAAAAACTCCACTAATATTTTTAGTTGATAATTATAAATAACTAGAAAATTACCTTGTAGAAATACACTGACCTGAGCTCAAAGTGTCAATGGTGAATCATACATCCTTTTTCCAAGAACAGATTACTGAGAAAAGAGATAAGAAAGCTGACAGTCACAAGGCAACAAAAACGGAGAATATGAGAACTAGAAAGACAGACTTTCCACTGGAACCTTAATATTGCCTAGACTCTCACAAAGAAAAGCCATTGTATATAATATAGACACATGGATTGATATGATAACATGAGTGTAATTCCTTGAATAAAAATGGGAAGAAAATTCTCTTGTCAGTGAGGAGGATAGTCTTACCCTTGCAATTTATTTAAACCATCTTTAATGACAAATCAAACACACACACAAAAAGAAATTATATTTAAATGAACACCTATATGCCAAAATTACTGATACACTAATTGATATTATCAATTAATATTATTGATAATATTATTAATAATACACAAATACTATTAATAATATTATCACCTTATCAATGTTGACCTGCAGTTTTGCGCACTCTCCTTTCTAGATGCTCAGAGAGTTATCATCTTTGCTATATTCCTGAAGAGAGATTCATGGCTCCAAAAATATGAGGCTTGCTCTTTGCTTCATGTACACAAGTCAAAGAAGACACATACAGGTCATAACTCTAGTTATCACTTTTCCTTGACTTTGGTTCATTCTATGTTCATACAATCCATTTGTTTGCACCAACAGCCCTAACTAGGTTTTATAAGCTCAATTTGGCCCTCTCTACATAGCTGATAAGCTGCAATATGCAGGTAGTACATAGCGTTTCTGACGGTGGTACAATTTTGGCAGCAGAATTGTACAGCGGTGTTTGTGTGTCTTGAATATTTTATTGCCTTCTGTCTTATTTTATAAAAACAAATGGAAGATGAAAATGCTGACATGAGAAGTATAGATCTCGTAAACCTAATGGAGTTGAGACAAAGATGGAAATCACTCTGAGCGCCAAAAGTGGTAAATCTACAAGACACTCATCGGGCTTAAGCCAGACAACTGTTTGTTCAGTTGTGAACAGAAGATGACAAACGAGAACATAGTAGAGATTCTAGAGATAAATCAGAGAGGTCTGTGGTAAAGACAAAGTGTAACTGAGGACGGTTTGGCTCTCCGTGCCTGGGTCCTCAACTTAAAATATGTAAGTTTATTATTTGGCTTTTATGCAGTAAACTTCAACACACATGTTTTAAAAGTGCGTTATGTATAAGAAGTAGGATATTTCCTGCATAGCTCTTATAAACCAAAAATAACCCATTCCATAACCATAAATATGTTTATACAAACGCTTGGATTAGGGTAATACAACAGGTCTTCTTGGCTTGTAAAATCACGCACACTCTTAGCTGTGTGCACAGACAAGCATAACTTTTGCCCTATTGAGTACAGTCTTCTACCAATAATGAACAGTGAAGGAGTATGAAGTGAAGTGAAAGTCGCTGAGTCGTGTCCAGCTCTTTGCAACTGCATGGACTATACAGTCCATGGAATTCTCTAGGCCAGAATACTGGAGTGGGCAGCCTTTCCCATCTCCAGGGAGGGAGTATGGCTGGCATGCATGATATAAACCCATCAAAGATGAGATTAATGCCCCCAAATCCTTGTCTCTTCTATGATTCATTATGAATGTTTCATTGATCACAGTCACATTTTTATATACTTTCTTTTTATCCACAGAAATCAAACATACTGCCTCTACCACGCCTCTACCTCCATTTTGGAAAATTAAAGGGTAATTCCTCTCTTTAGGGAATTTGTTTCATTTATTTCAATTTACTTAGCTCTTAGCACTAAGCATGACATATTAGGTGCTCAATATAAGGAAATGGCAACCCACTCCAGTGTTCTTGCCTGGAGAATCCCAGGGATGGGGGAGCCTGGTGGGCTGTCGTCTCTGGGGTTGCACAGAGTCGGACACGACTGAAGCGACTTAGCAGCAGCAGCAGTAGCATAACACCTAAACTGAATTTCATCTGCGAGTGCCAAATGTATGCTTTTATTCATTAATTCATTCATCAAATTATTTACTTATTCTACATATATTAAATACATAATGTGTGCCTTTCTCTTGGCTAAGAGAAAGATGACTTAAAACACAGCTTCCTTCCTTTAAGAGTCAGTCTATCCAGAAGGCGATATTAAGATATAAACCACAAATTGGACTGTAAGGCAGAAAATTGCAAAAGATGAATTTAAGTGAAAAATATTTCACCTGGAAGATAGGAAAAAAACAACTCTGACTATAGGTGAAAGAATGAAACTCATGGAAAGGGTGCCATTTCACCTGGGCCCTAAGACAATGAGCAGAATTTTGAATATGTATGATGTGTATGTATGTGTGGATATATGCATATATGCCTTCTGTATTATTTTATAAAAACAAATGTGTGTGTACACACACATGCATATATATAGGCCATGCCATGTGGTACGAAGGATTTTAGTGTCCCAACTAGGAAGAACCTATGGCCCGCTATGGTGGACACAGAGAGTCTTAACCACTGGACCACCAGGCAAGCCCATTAAAAATATATATTTTTTGACATATGGATGAACTAGGGATAAAATAAAGGAATATCAGAGTAGCAAAAAAAAAAAAAAAAAGGTGTGGGGGGAGGGGAGGCAAATCCATATAAGATAGTGAAACTGAAGTAGAAATTATTCCCTGACCAATGACGTTTTAGAGCCATGAGGTTTAAGTTAGGTTTGGGTAATTAAGAATGGAGGGTACACAAGTCTGGGAACCTAGTAAGATGCAAGATTGCATTGAAAGAAAAAATCCTCCATAAAGAAGGTTTTCCTAAATAACAATAAACTCAACATGTATACAAGAAAAATGCTGTGCCTCATGGGATACTGGAATATTTGTGTTTTTTATTTTAAGTATAGCAGAAAAATGGAGGGAAGATTCTAATGAGGATTCCCAATTAAAAGCCTGCAAGCAGGCTTCAGGCTAGAATGCACACTTCCTATATGCCCTCCAAAAATACAAACTAGAAATTTAAAGTAATTCTGGGTTAGCAGACAGTTGACTGGACTGACTGACCCACATGCAAATCCACTGCAGAGGAATGACGTTTCAACCCAAGCTATGTATGCGTCTATGTTTATATATCTCTAATTACATCTAATTACTGGAATAGATTAAAAAACAAAATAATTAGATGCAATAAAAGAGAGATCGTGAACTAAACATTAAATCTAATGAACCCACTGAAATGTGTTACAAAAAATCCCTCAAAATATGTGAAAAGAAATTATAAAAGAAAAGTTATAAAGCAAAGAGAATAGGCAATGTTTCAATACTGTCTTCAGCAAAATTGAACATTGCAAAAGATGTAATATCCAAAAAGAAGATAATGGATGAGAATTGTTCAAGTTGATGCTACACACATCACTCTGAAATTTTCACTGGCTAGATAAAATTTATAAATACATACACAACAATGAAACTGCAGAATGTGAAAAGCAATGAAGCGATCTCAAAGAACATTCATGGGGAAAAGATTACCTCAAATAATAACAGTTACAATGACAGCTAATTTCTCAGGCATAATCTAGGAAAATAAAAAGAAATAGAACTGTATCTTCAAGGAACTAAGATAAATTAACTGCCATCCTACAATTCCATGTACAACAAAACTGTCAAGAATGGTGAGACTTCTGACTTCTGCTTACTACTTAGAAATCTGGAAAAGACTGTCACTCTTCTTTTTAATAACAATAATAAAACCCACTGGATAAAAGCAAATTCATACCTTTGCTCAAAGTTATCAGACAGCTGGTACTGCAGGGCAACCTGCCAGCCAAAAATCTAAGGACAGTGGGCAACTACAAGTAGACACGGAACACAAGGAAGTGCTTGCTTGGGTTCAGTGCCTCAGGATGCTACTCATGCTGGAAAGAAGAATTCAGCTAAAATATTTTTAAAGAATTGATGACAAAAGTCAAAAGTGGGCTGGCCTGAGGAAAAAAATCAGAAAAGCAGGGTTACCAATAGCAGCCATATAGTGGGATCATCACAGTTGACAGTCACCTACTCAGCAGACAAATCCAGCAGATTTTGCAACTGGAGAACAGCCAGCAAAGCTGTGGCACACCGCTGCATATTTCACTAGCCTTTGCCCCAGAGGTATTCACATCTGCAAATCTCACCCGAGACTGTTTTCCTGTTCCTTACCCCCGCAGCAACCCCCACCAGAACCCTAGAACTGCACCAGCAGCCGGCACAGGCTTCCGCAGCTGTGTGAGTAGTAATGCAGGCTCATCAAGGCGATCTGAGGGAAGTCCCTGGTGGGCCAGTGGTTAGGACTGTGCTTTCACTGCCAAGGGCCTGGGTTCAATCCCTGGTTGGGGAAATAAGATGGCACAAGATATGTGGTGCAGTCAAAAGAAACAAAGAGAATGATTTGAAAAATTTTTTTGAAAAACAGAAATTAACAAAGATACAAAAGGAAAGACAGTCTTGTTTACGCATTGAAAGAATATTGTGAAAATGTCCATACTACCCAAAGCCAGTTACATACTCACTGCAACCCCTATAAAATTTGAAATGACTTTTTTTATGGAAATAGAAAAAAAAAATCCTAAAAATTTTACAGAAACACAAGACACTTAATAGCCACAGAAGTCTTGAGAAAGAAGAAGAAAGAGTCATCATAATGCCTGATCTCAAACCATTTTACAAAAGTATAATTATCAAAGCAGTATGTTACTGGCATAAAAGGAGACATGTAAGACAATGAAACAGAATTAAGAGCCCTAAAACATATCAAGGATCACACTGTAAAACTTAATATGTCTAGTCAAATTGCCAACACCCATTGGATCATCGAGAAAGCAAGAGAGTTCCAAAAATAAAAATCTACTTCTGCTTTATTGACTACGTCAAAGCCTTTGACTTTGTGGATCACAACAAACTGTGAAAAATTCTTCAAGAGATGGGAATAGCAGACCACCTTATCCTGAGAAATCTGTATGCAGGTCAAGAAGCAACAGTTAGAACTGGACATTGAACAACAGACTGGTTCCAAATTGGGAAAGGAGTACATCAAAGCTGTACATTATCACCCTGCTTATTTAACTTATATGCAGAGTACATCATGAGAAACGCTGGACTGGAAGAAACATAAACTGGAATCAAGATTTCCGGGAGAAATATCAATAACCTCAGATATGCAGATGACACCATCCCTATGGCAGAAAGTGAAGAAGAACTAAAGAGCCTCTTGATAAAAGTGAAAGAGGAAAGTGAAAAAGTTGGCTTAAAACTCAACATTCAGAAAACAAAGATCATGGCATGCAGTCTCATCACTTCATGGCAAATAGATGGGGAAACAGTGGAAACAGTGACAGACTTCATTTTGGGGGGCTCCAAAATCACTGCAGACGGTGACTGAAACCATGAAATTAAAAGACATTTGCTCCTTGGAAGAAAAGCTATGACCAACCTAGACAGCATATTCAAAAGCAGAGACATTACTTTGCCAACAAAGGTTCATCTAGTCAAGGCTATGGTTTTTCCAGTAGTCATGTATGGATGTGAGAGTTGGACTATAAAGAAAGCTGAGTGCCAAAGAATTGATGCTTTTGAACTGTGGTGTTGGAGAAGACTCTTGAGGGTCCCTTGGACTGCAAGGAGATTCAACCAGTCAATCCTAAAGGAAATCAGTTCTGAATATTCACTGGAAGGACTGATGCTAAAGCTGAAACTCCAATGCTTTGGCCACTTGATATAAATAACTGATTCATTGGAAAAGACACTGATTGTGGGCATGATTGAAGGCAAGAGAAGGGGATGACAGAGGATGAGATGGTTGGATGGCATCACCGACTCGATGGACATGAGTTTGAGCGAGCTTCAGAAGCAGGGGATGGACAGGGAAGCCTAGAGTGCTGCAGACCATGGGGTCACAAAGAGTCGGACATGACTGAGCGACTGTTCTGAAGTGAATGTGTCTAGTGAAATTGCAAAAATCATAACTGATAACATAAGGACAGTGGACATTTAAAAAGATTAAAATCTATGTGTACCAAACACTATCCATAAAGTCTAATATAGCTCTATCCACATCAATCTCAATTGTCTTGAAGACAATACAAATTATTAGCAATACAGAAGGCTATTGGAATGGGTTGCCATTTCCTTTTCCAGGGGATCTTCCTGACCTAGGGATCAAACACATGTCTTCTCCATTGGCAGGCAAATTCTTTAGCCCTTGATTTGCTTATATATATGCATACATATACACACACACATTAAGACCCTAAAACTATAAATATCATTTTCAAGCAAATGTATAATATTTACACAAACTGATTATGTACAAAACCGTAAATAAAGTTTTAGTAAATTTGAAAGGAAGGAGAGACATGGAAAGTCTACATCATGTTGCCAATAGGGCCAAAAATATAGAGACAAGAAATGCAATGTCTGCTTCAGGCATTGAAACTTGTCATAAATGACTGATGCTAAAAGCAGGACGGTGTCTTCTAAAGTTCCAAGCCAATAAAGAAGGAAAGGCTGAAGACACAAACGGTTTGGACTTTTTATCTGAGTCTTATTAGGCATTAGTTTCTTCCATATCTTGGCCATATGAAATAGATTAAACATCTGAATTAGAGACAAGTGGTTCTATATTCAATCTCAATCATAAGTTATTAGCTTCCATCAGAAGGAAAACTCAACCTGTGAAGAATTGCCTGTGTAGAATATTGCCACCTGTGTAGAAAAAGAAGTTGACCTGTGTAGGTTAGTCACACAGTCGTGTCTGACTCTTTACAACCCCATGGACGGTAGCCTGCCTGGCTCCTCTGTTCATGGAATTTTCCAGGCAAGAATACTGGAGTGGGTTACCATTTCCTACTCCAGGGGATCTTCCCGACCCAGTGATCAAACCCATGTCTGTTGTGTCTCCAGGCAGATTCCTTACCACTGAGCCATGTGGGAAGCCCAGATAGCCACGACAGCCTGATAAATGTACTTTTTTTCTCCATCTCTTGTTTCATAAAAAAAAAAAAAAATCCAACCATGCATTAAACTCACAGACATGTAAAAACAGACATGAAATCCACTGAGACTGGCAGGAAATTTCCTGATCATGCAAGCCTCTTGATTTGTACAAATTCAATCTTCTTTTTTCTCCCAGTGTAAATGTGACTCTGATCTGAAAGGTCACACAAAATTGGGTTCTATTCCTCTTCCTAACTGGAAGTTCAGCACTGTCCTTCCCTTTGAATCTTCTCAATTCTTTTATATAATGGCAATAGGAAGGCCAGCTGTCTCCCAGCAACAACTTAGCCACCATCATAGATGGAGACTTTTGACCAGAATGTAATGCTACCCAAGACACTGTCATGCCAATCAAGTAGAAATTGTGCTGCTGAGATCTTAGGCCAAAGGTAAAACAACTGGTTTTACTTATTTGTTAAACTTAAGAGAATACAGGACATAAACATTTATAATCTATGACTCAACCTGTTAACTTTACAGGAAGTAGAGTTTGAGAAAGCTTACTACTAAACTTACAAGGCTCACCTTTATTTCATATCGGGGCTTATGTCGAGGCATCATACACAAAAGATTCTCTAACCAAAAAATCATTTTTCTATCCTCTCCTCAACTTACACCAGATGGTGTTTTGTTTCCATCATTCAGATGAAACTGCTTTTGTCAGAGTTATCCTTGTTCTCTGAGCTGCAATACGCAATATCCTCTCAAATTTGACCATTCTTCACTTCTTGAAACACTTTTCATGAGAGTCCCTTTGTTTTCATTCTACCTCTGGGCCTGCCTTAGCAGTCTTCCATGGTGGTTCCTTTTGCACTACTCCACTGCCAAATACTGAAATAACAAGTGTCTAGCAGTAAGCTTTCCTCTCCCCCGAACCCCACATATCTAAGCTCTCTCCAGTGTGATTTTATTCAGTCCCATCCTTTATCGAAACATTTATATCTAGCCCTGATCTGTCCCCTTGAATTTAAGAGGCACATATCTACCACCAAATGACATCTTTATTTGATGGTATAATGGGCATCTCGAAATTGGCATGTCCAAGGCAGAGCTCTTGGTTCTGTTTTGTGCCCACCCCCCCCAATACTCTTATTCCCTCTGCTTTCCTGTCTTACCATGTGTGGTTCCAATGCCCATATAATAGCTCAGTCCAAAAATATGTCTTTAATTCTTGGTTCTCCTCCTCCTACAAATCAACGTATAAAATCTCGACAGACATTCCTATTAGTTCTGCCTCCAAAATACATTCACTTCTGCTGATATCCATTGTTCCACTAGAAGTGTCTACTACACCATCCCATTTGTGCGAAGACCAAATACTAATCTGATGAACAATGATCAATGACCAAAGAAATGCCATAGGATTCACATGTGCCTGATCTGTCTTACAAGGTCAGTACGACCCACCATTGATGGGGGACACTCTGCAACACAGTGCAGAAGACAGGAGAGAAAGAAGAGAATGAAACTAACATTTGTCCACAAACATTGCACATTACCAATAAATGTCTTATCTCCACCTCCTAAAGAAAAATGCAGTTACTTTAACAGAGGAAACTGATATACCCAAGATCATTAAGTGGCAGGAGTGAAATTTACACTCTCGTGTTTTGGGCTCCATCGCATCTCCCCTTTCCATACTCTATGGGACTGTGAATGATACCTCTGTCTTTAGTATGTGAAGAGAAAACTGGGAGACCCATTATATTTCCCATTCTGTAACTCTGCAGGATTAGAAAAAATCAACTTGTCAACATAGTGACAAACCTTCAGAACTGATTACCTGCCTGACAGACGGAAAGAGACCAATGAAAGGAGTTCCAGAGTTAGTTTGAGGCAACATTGCAAAGCCTGCAATAAACCAGACTTCATTCACTTCAGACAATAGACTGAACAAAGACGCTGCTTTCCATTTGGTTGTTAAGGCCTGAAGCTAATCTTTTATCAATAAATTTTGACTGAGAGTCTGTTATGTGTATGTCAATATATATCCCAGATAAAAATTCTGCCCCATTATCAAATCGCCCATCTGACCACATGACTGATTTTCACTTGTAAAAACATTGTGGTTATCACTGTGTCCTACGTGAATAAGACTTGGTAAATTTAGATCTTGATAAAACTCATGGTCTAGTGCAATCTCCTCAAAATAACTCTACAGACTCTTGTATGAGTATCATTTACTAATATATTATTTTAAAAATCTTGAGTTCAACCTTCTAAATAAGAATTTTTTTAGGGTGCTCACTGGAAATTTTCATGTTTGAAACAAATAAGAATGTTGGAGAAAACAACGTGGTCTCTGAAGAGGCCCTCTGCCCCACAGAGAGAAAACCAATGAAGAAGCCCTTTTCATTGTGAAGGAAAGTGGAGGTCAATCTGGTGAAACAAAGGAAGACAAGATTGGAATTTTTTTTTTTTTTTCCGCTTTAGAATTACAAGTAGTCTCTCTGGATTTTGAGGAACTGCTAACTTTTTAAGTCCTTTTTTTTGTTTGTTTGTTTTGAACAAGTGTTGCCATTTTGATACAAATCAAGAGAAGAGTCAGATGGTGGGGATTCTAGCTACAAGCCTGCCCTTAGAAACCAGTACAAAGCACACAGCCTCCTGATACTCAGCTTCCTCATCTGTAAAATGAGACAATTAGACCACACAGTCACCCACACTCCAAGCATTTCCCAAGACACTGAAACTGGGAAGTGTTACATCTGGGGGCCCAGACTTGGACTTCTTTTTTAAGAGACTTGGACTTTTTTAAACCACTAGGCTGGAGTTAGGAAGTGAGAGGAAGGTGGTATCTGTGAAAACTCTAAGCCTGACTCTAAAAGACCAGAGAATTCTTCTGATTATGTAAATAACAGAACTTGCAAATTGCCTTCACATCACCAACTGCATTATCTCAGCTCTAGATCTCCTTGGCATTACCTCCATCTCTCGCCCGATGGAATACACATAAGCAATGAGACATAAACATCTCTTTCCAATCATGTAGGGTTTTACAGAGTTCCTGGCAGGCAGGTCAATAAACAACAGCATGTTTAGAAGCTGTAAATCATGTGTTATAGGCATCAGTTAGCCAAGGAATAGATACAAGAGTAGGCTGAGGGCAACTGAAGCATGATCAAAGGATTCTATTATTTTATTGGATCAGAGATCAAGAAATATTCATGTTTAATCATGAGCTAACCACTCTTCCTTTAGACAAAGAAACCAAATTTTCAGATAACAAGGATATGAAAGGGCAAAGCAAGTCTAAGTCTCAATTTAGCCTGGGTCCCATATATCACTGTTAAACTATTGTTGAGTTGGTCTGGAAACCCTGGACAATTCATTTACTCAAGGTTGGCCTGCATGGCTTGATGCAAATACATACAATGTAGTCAAAGGAAAAAATGAAACCAGAAATCCACCTGAAATAAGTACCTCCATGCCCTCTACCATGCTGCCACCCACAACTTCCCCAGACCTCAGATGTAATCTCTGAGAAGTTGTTAGCCTTGGGTAGCTGTGACAAAAACTTCAGGTATCACGGCCACATGGATAAACGGAGGATCTGAGAATGAATGAAGAGGAGGAGAAATAATGAAGGAGTCTAGAGAGAAATGGATAAAGAAGATATGGTACATACATAAAACAGAACATTACTCAGCCATAAAAAAGAACAAACGAATGTTATTTGCAGTAACATGGATGGACCCAGAGATTATGATACTGAGTGAAGTAAATCAGACACAGAAAGACAAATATGATATGGTATCACTTATGTGTGGAATTTTAAAACAGGGTACAAATGAACATATTTACAAAACAGATGTAGACTCATGGTATAGAAAACAAACTGTGGTTACCAGGGGAAAGGGGAGGGTGTAAATTGGGAGTTTAGGATTGACATATACACACTACTACCTATAAAACAGATAACTAACAAGAACCCGCTGTACAGCATGGGGAACTCAATACTCTGTAATGACCTACATAGGAAAAGAGTCTAAGAAGAGAGTGAGTATATGTGTATGAATAACTGATTCACTTTGCTATGCACCCAAAACTAACACAACATTGTAAATCAACTATAATCCAACAAAATTTTTTAAAAAATAGAAAGAGTCAGAGAGAGAGCATGAGTAGACCAAACAAGAACTGGGACTCCTGGTAAAACTCCACATTTGTAGGAAAAGATAAAGAAAAAAAAGTGAAGTCGCTCAGTCGTGTCTGACTCTGCAACCCCATAGACTGTAGCCTACCGGGCTCCTCCATCCATGCGGTTTTCCAGGCAAGAATACTGGAGTGGGTTGGAAAAGATAAGAGATTCATAATCCATAATTATAGCCATGTGACTTTATCTTTTTATGTTTGAAAAGTTTACTTTCTGATTTGTGATTTGTTCATTGAATAACTCCAAAATTTGACAACCAATAAACAATGCTTATATTATTAAGACTGAATCACTTTAATGTTTGACAAAATACTATTCCCTTCTTCCAGGGACATATTTCATGTTTCTTGACTTTTTCAACTTTCTGATCAGAATTTTTTCAACTCTATCTTCAAACCTATGATTATTCTTATGTTGAAACCTACTTTTGTACAATTTGGGGGAAGTCTTTCTTCAAATTGATTTGGGCTTTTTTTTTAAAACCTGTTTACTTTGAAATAATTATGGATTCATCTTATAGATGTGGTACACAGAAGTCCTGTGCAGTCTTTGCTAGTTTTTCCTCAATAGTCACATTTTAAGTAACCGATGAAAGTGAAAGAGGAGAGTGAAAAAGTTGGCTTAAAGCTCAACATTCAGAAAGCGAAGATCATGGCATCTGGTCCCATCACTTCATGGCAAATAGATGGGGAAACAGTGGAAACAGTGTCAGACTTTATTTTGGGGGGCTCCAAAATCACTGCAGATGGTGATGGCAGACATGAAATTAAAAGATGCTTACTCCTTGGAGGGAAAGTTATGACCAACCTAGACAGCATATTCAAAAGCAGAAACATTACTTTGCCAACAAAGGTCCGTCTAGTCAAGGCTATGGTTTTTCCAGTGGTCAGGTATGGATGTGAAAGTTGAACTGTGAAGAAAGCTGAGCGCCAAAGAATTGATACTTTTGAACTGTGGTGTTGGAGAAGACCCTTGAGAGTCCCTTGGACTGCAAGGAGATCCAACCAGTCCATTCTAAAGGAGATTGGTCCTGGGTGTTCTTTGGAAGGAATGATCCTTCCAGTCCTTTGGCCACCTCATACGAAGAGTTGACTCATTGGAAAAGACTCTGATGCTGGGAGGGACTGGGGGCAGGAGGAGAAGGGGACGACAGGATGAGATGGTTGGATGGCATCACCGACTCAATGGACGTGAGTTTGAGTGAACTCCAGGAGTTGGTGATGAACAGGGAGGCCTGGTGTGCTGTGATTCATGGGGTTGCAAAGAGTCAGACACGACTCAGCGACTGAACTGAACTGAATAGATATAACTGTTCATTTTTTTAGAAAGTTACTTACTGTTTTATGGCTCTAACCTCTTCTTAAAACTCTTTGAGGATACTAATGAAGACTGCCTTCATTGTTTTATTTTCTTTTGATCCCTGATATGTCTGCTTCCCACAGGGTTACTTTGCTCTATCTCAGTCTTTCTCTTTCTTTGACGCAAACTTCTTTCAAATATCTGGTGACCCTTGATTGTTGATCATATTTTAAACAATTATCCCTTAGGAAAGCTGATGGGGATATCTGTGTACATCAGCAGAGTCAGTCAATTGGCAGATTTTGATTTGAGGTGAATGGGATGTCAAGTAACAGTTACGCTGGTTAAATTGTAAATTCCAGGATGAGGAAAGCTTGGTCCTATAGCCGTGTTTCCTACACCAGTTCCTCTAGTGCACCCTGACACCACTTTTTTTTTTTTTGGAATATAAGAGTCTGTCTCACCACCAACCCTAGGATCCATACTTGGCAGTTCTGACTTCTGTTAGCATGGGGATTAGAAGTGAAGGATGGAGAGAAAGGGCCAGCTTAGCTTTATCTAGACCTCAAAACTACACCCCTCCCCCAACCAGTTATGAACTCATCTTTGCTCTTCTTCACATCATTTATCTTTAGGGAACTTCAAAAGCCCTTTTGCACACCTGGACATGAGCAAAATTATCCAGTAAAAATACAATAAGAGTTATAAATGAGAAGATTTTGTATAATTTAACATTTTCTAGAAGCCACATTCAAAAGTTTAAAAGGAAGAAATTAATTGTAACAGTTTTGTTACTTAAAATATCCAAAATATTATTTTGAAATGTAGTGAGTATAAAGAAATATTGAGATATTTCACATTCCTTTTTATCACACTCAATCTTCAAAATCTGGTGTGTATTTCACACTATGGCACAAGTCCATCCAGGCCCATCGCACTTCAGGGACTCAGTAGCTACATATGGCTGCTGGCTACCACATTGGACAGCATGGCTTTTATTGTGGCTCTAAATCATCTTCTATTACCACTTTTAATCATCTAGAAAATGTACGAAATCTCTAATCCACCAGTGGTCACCCTTTTGGTTTAATTTCTACTGTGCATTTAATCTAACTTGAAGATTCCATCTCATTTTACTATAGTATCAGGAAGAAAGTATATAAATGTGTGACCTCTGCCATTGAGAAATCCATAAAACCATCCCAAATCCCAACACAAGCCCAATAAAAGGAACTCCAACATGTTATTGTTGCTTATTTTATACCCACAAGACCTACAATGAAGTATAGGTAGTGGCATTTCCTCATACTTCTGCTAGTCTACACGCCTCAAGGTTATAGTCCTGTTTAATTACTTTGGTCCACTAGCATTTGATTATTCTGCATTTTTAGTTCCTTTGTAATTTAGCAATAACTACTATTTATTGCTTACTATGTATCAAGAACTCTTCTTAGGCTTCCTATGCATTATTTCACTTATTCCTCTCAATAACTTCAGGCAGAAGGTGCTATTACTATCTCCTTTTTACATATGAGGAAAGTGAGGCACAGAGAAGCTAAGCAAGTTGTCCAAGGCCACACAGCCCCCAGAGTTATGATTCTACAACACATGTTCTTTAAAAAAAAAATTATTGCAGTAAAAGTCACATAATATTAAACAGACTATCTTAACCACACTGAACAGTTCAGTGGCACTAACTACATTCACGTTGCTGTGCGACTCTCACCATTTTCCATCTCCAGGAATTTTTTACCTTCTCAAACTGAACTTCTGTCCCCATTAAAGACTAGCTCCCTATTCCCCAGCCCCACCCCTTACCCCCATCCCCAGTCCTTACCAATATATATTCTCTGAGTCTATGAATTTGACCATTCTAGGTGTCATGTATAAGTGGAATCATTAACAGTATTTATCTGAACAAAGCTGCACTTTGTCCAGCTCTAAACATGAACTCGGGAAGAAGCACAGGGCACAGTAACGAAGAACACTCACATCCAGAGCTGGACCACTTGGGTTGGGCTCTTAGCCTTTCCACACACTCGTTTTGTAAACTTGAAATTGCTACACAGCCTCTCTATGCTTGAATTTGACATTAGGGTAGTAAGGCTAGGGTATTCACCACAGGACTTTTCACATATAGATTAGAGTAGGAAGATGGCAGCTGTGGTCATTATAGGACCAGACAGCACTTCTGAGTGTGTCCAGTACTACCTACAGACTTGCTTCTCTGCTGAATGCTGGCCTCACTGATAGACTGGACTCAATCTGAATTTTTACCAATGTTTGTTGAGCTACTGTCTCTCTCCTGTAGAGAGATTTTCATGGCTTTGACCCTTGCAGCCTTCTCCATAGAATGGCAGTCAGTACTGACAACCAACCCTGAATAGTCATTGGAAGGACTGATGCTGAAGCTCCAATACTTTGGCCACCTGATGTGAAGAATCAATTTCTTGGAAAAGACCCTGATGCTAGGAAAGACTGAGGGCAAGAGGAGAAGGGGGCGACAGAGGATGAGATGGTTGGATGGCATTACTGACTCAATGGATATGAGTTTGAGCAAACTCCAGGAGATAGTGAAAGACAGGAAAGCCTAATGTGCTGTAGTTCACGGGGTTACAAAGAGTCAGACGTGACTGAGCAACAGCAAGTGAAGATCTGGCTACATTTCTATTCTCCTTTAGGCCTAACTGCTGATTGTCCATCTCTGGCTTGGAAAGCCGCGTTGCTCACCAAGCCCAGCTATGACACTAAGTCATTGAGTCCTTGGCCCTCTGAGAAACAAGTTAGAAGGCACAGACTGAATCTAAGATAATCTGCACTCATTATTAGAAAAATAATACAAAAAGAAATGACTTTGAGGTAACTTTTTAAATAATAATTCAGAATTTTTATCAAAGACCTAAGTTTAATCACTAGGCTAAAATAATTCATGACAAAGGCATCTTAAAAGAAAAACCTTTGTGTGATATCATATCCAGGAAACTGCAGAGCACTTGGTTTAAAATGTGCCCTTTCCAAAGACCCATATACAATAAATAGATGGTATTTGCACATAATTGACATCTTGGGTAGGGAATGCTTTCCTAGAAAGCTTGGCTCTGATGGATACAAAGAAGCCACCATTTCTCTGTTAAGTAATGGGCTATGACCGTGCTAAATATATGCGTTCAATTGAAAGCCTCCAAAATGTTGGCGAGAAAACTGATTAGAAATGGTTTGGGAGCCTAATTCTGTTAGTGGGAATGAAAATTGATAAACAACATCGGCTGATCTGCCGGAACAAATAGATTCTTGATTCAGCAGGAATCCAGATGCTATTATGTTCCAGGTGAATGAGCATCACTTAAATAAATAAATCCTTTCTTTATTCTGTACATGCTTTCCAGGTTTGCCGCATTTATTAAGTTAGATGCGAATCCAGGTTGAAGAGGTACAGAATGCCCCTCTGGGAGACACCATGGAATCAGTGGGACAGTCAGAAAGGTCACTGAGCTCCAGAGAGGGGAAGGGTTGTGCTTAGCAGCTTGCTCATAGCTAAGCCTGTTATTAACTTTGTGGTATTTCGAATTTATAAAGCATCTTGCAGCCCGAGTTTCCATGTATACTGCAAACATTAATTAATCCTCACAGCATCCCCCAGAATGTGAGGAGGTCCAGTTTGCATCTCACAGACAATGCAACCCAAAAGCAGAGAAGTTAAGCCAGAGGCCAAAGGACACTCAGGTCACTCAGGAGACTGACCACAGGGATTGCAAATTCCCAGCCCCTGGAAAGAAAGTGTGATCATGTGGACTTTAGCAGGTTAAGCAAAAGCAAAAAAGCATTTCCCAAGGCTTACAGACAGGAAAGGAAAGAATCAACTCTGGTGGAGTTTGTAAACATCTACTTGCACTGGGTGGAGGAGGAGATGGCAACTCACTCCAGCATTCTTGCGTGGAAAATCCCATGGAGAGAGGAGCCTGGTGGGTTACACTCCTTGGGGTTGGAAAGGGTTGGACATGATGGAGCATCCATGCACTCGCATTGAGAAGGCAACTTTTACTCCATGAGATTTCTTTTCCAAATTAAAAAGAAATATAATCTATTTTATGATTGTAATAAAATGTTACCCCATCCCAAGGTAAAAATATAAAAGAAGTTCAATACTCTCTAACTGCTCTGCATTGAAATAACTTCTATATAGTAGTTCTAATATATAGAAATTAATTTTTCAATCTTGTTGTAAAATAAAGAATCCAAATAAAGAATAAAGATAAAATAAAGAATCTTTTTTTTTTTTAATTTAGACTCCTTTCTCTGAGAGAAAAATAAAAAATAAAAAGTTTCACCCAAAAGGAATGGGAGATGTTACTTATTGAAAAGACAGATTTCAGGCAGATTTGACAAATGACAGCAGTGACATTTGCAGAATCACAAAAGCCGGAGTGTGCTCACTCGCCTTCTGAGGTAACATCTCTCCAAGTTGCAAATAGGATTATAAATAAAGTGCTGTTCAAAGACCCATCGCAAAACCATTTTCCACAAGAAACTTAAAATAGAACAAAAATATCCCATTTACGTTGGCATGATACATTTTACTACCTGCCACTTTAATCTCCAGGAGTCAGGCTTAACAATAATACCAAAGACAGGTTTATTATCAAGGTCCACATGTCCTATTTTCCTCTTACTAACAATCTACCAGAAATGCCAGACACAGAAGTTATTTCTGCTGCAACATATCATTTAATTCCCTTTGACAGGTTTATTCTTCTTTGAAACTGTAAATTCATTCATTAGATAGAAGAGACTTGTTAGGCTCTGATATGTGCTTTGTTTGTTTCAAGGATAGACACTATCCCTTTGATGTATCACTGAGAAGTAGTTCTGTTTTTATTAACAGGGGTAAATATTGATGGTAGTCAAAAAAATTAAGTGCTTTGTCTTGTGTTTCTGATTGAAACCATAAAATAGGTAGCACAAATCAAGCAGCAGGACAGGTTTGAAATTCTGTTGCGGAATAAAGAATTAAAGGTTTAGAGATGTATACTTTGTGTGTATGTGTGCTAAGTCACTTCAGTCATGGATGTACAATTTACCATAATCTAAATAAGGGAATCTGAAGCTCAGTCCTAGTTTTCTTAGAGAATATAGCTCTTTCCTGGATTTCTAGATGGCTTTTCTTGTTGGTATTCATTTCTAGGTGAAAACCATGTAAGACTGCCTCACCTCATTTGCCAGCATAAGAGAACTGTACTGGAAAGCAACACACGGGTAGAAAACACACAAACAGAAGATAGCATTGGGGACTAAAAGGAGGGGATTCATTCGCAGTTATGACATCACTGGAAGGTGTCACATTAATTTAAGAAACATGAAGGTCACAGAACTCACAAGAAACAGACCTGAGAGCTGATCCAAATCTATGTCACTTCAAAGCCCACACTCATTCCACAACAACACAGAGTCTCTCTAAAGCATTCTGTTTACAACTTCTTCATTATTTATAGCTAGCCGTGTTCCAAAAAGAATGCAAGGTTAACTTACAAATCCGGAAACACCACAAGAAGATTCAAGCAAAATGACACAGGAAAGTAAGGCCCGAGAAATAGGATGACTGAAGTCAAAGGCAGGGAACACTGTGATGCCTTGGAGTTCCTTCAGAGATGAGCCTCTAACATTGCTAGGAGTTCTCCAGCAGGACTCAAGACGACATATATAGATCTCCATATTCTACCCATAGAAGTCAACTAGCTATTCGGGAAAATTAAACTGGTGTTTTCCCCTTGTTCCAAGTCCTCGCATAGGTAGGTATTCTGATGAACAAAATCATCAAAAACACATTTTCAGAAAACATGTCAAGTTTAATTCGGCTCCTTTTCTCTAAAGTTAGATGGATGGGGCCATAACAAAACAGAAAGTCAAGAAAATGAACCTCAAACACAGGATTTGTGAGATTGGGGAGGGCAGGGGGCAGGATTAATATTCCACACAAGTTTATGGCTTCTTAATTATCTGTTTCAAGGCTAGATGTTGAAATAGTGGGAAAAATAGATGGATCATTCTTCTCCTTCCCCAGCCCCCAAAGTCCTAAATAAATATTGCTTCTCTTAGTTGAAGTTTTAAATGTATTCAGTAGGGTAAATTTAAAATGATAATCCCCGATCAGCAGCTAGAGCTCAACAGGGTTCTGTGGCCAGTTAACTGTGAATCTACGGCTTTCAACAAGTGTAGTCAGAGTTACAACTTGGTGTTAGGCATTAAAAAAAAAAAATCTTGTTAAATAAAAGTGTATTATCTGGAATTAAGATATTATCAGGATTAACAACTTTGCCTGAGTTAGTTCTGCCCATTAGTTATCAGATATCAGGGGACCTGAAGGAATAGGATGAAGGATAGATACACTTTCTGTAAGTGCCAAAAACGTTTTTCATCTCTACCCCCAACGCTACAGCAGCAGCAGAAAAGGGGTTTGAATGCTGCTTTGCAATCTGCTCCTGCATTATTCTGGTGGGAGTTAGAGGTCTAGGATCAGCGTGACTGCGCTGCCCATCTCAAACTGAGGACAAGCAGTGTCGCTCTTAGAGCCGACAAGCGGAAAGTCTCTGTCCCAGGTCCCCAGTCTCAAAGTTTGGAGCATCTTTGTGGAAATCACGTATTTCTATTTTTCCAGTGGCTTGGAACCAACTCAATCCCTACTTTGCTCATTCACAAGTCCCTCTGGTCCTCTCCCTCCAACTCTGGAATCTTCTAGATGCCCCTGGGACTGATGTGTGCTCCTGCGGTCATACCAGGGTCCTTGGGGCTGAGTCCCAGCATAGGAGGGCGACCTGCTCATTCGTTCCAGCAGGCTGATGAGAGATTTAGTTGGGAGATTATGAGAGACTGAGTTGCCAGAGCGGCACCAAAGCGCTAGTCTGGAGCGGCTCTCACTCCGGAAGCCAGACAAGCTCGGGGCTCCAGGCTGCAGATGCGCTCCCACAGGTCCTCCCATAGGGCGTGCCCCCAGCCACCATGTTCCACCCACAGGGCCTGCCCCCAGCCGCCATATTCCCCTCAGAGGGCGCTCCCCCAGCCGCCATGTTCCACCCAAACGGCTGCGTCTGATCCCAAAGCCTGTGCGCTGTGAGGGGAGTAGCACTCAGGAACCGAGGTGGGGTTTCCTTTTGGCAACAGAGCTTCCCCTGCTGTGACGGTTTTAAAGTCACCCAGGGAAGTCCTAACAACTTCCTCCACAGACTATCTGCCATGACTGAGGAAGACGCCATGGAATGGATATATGGCCACATATCTCCTCTGAGGGATTCTGAAACTAAGGCTTCCTAACATCAGCTGGCCCATTTAATCTATCTACTTCTTCTTCGGCCTTTGACCAATATGGTGTCATTGTGCTTTCCTAAACTGGTCTTTAATCACTCTGGGTGAGGAAAGGACACTTCTTGGGCAAATGGGAACGCCTTTCCCATTCTGTCCAAGGGGCCACTGCCTCTTCAACCCCGCTAGTGGTCATGGAGGCAGAAGTGCAGTCAATATTGAAAGTGATTATGTCCTAAGAATATGCTAATGACATCTTAAAGAGTCCAAGGCAAGACATGATTAGAAGATGTGTCTTTCAACTTCCGCACTATAAAGTTTAAATCAAATCAACATGTCTGGAAAATTAGTTGTTCATGTATAAGATACGCTATAAGACTTTTTAAGAGTCATTAGAAGCCAGTATTGAAAAGTAGCACAATGGATGATGCACTCATGAGTAAACAGTACTCAGAAATTGCAAAGGCAAAGAAATCTATGTGTTTCAATAAAAACAGGTTCTAAGAAGCCATAACACTATGGGTAAAACCATCATTACTAACTGTCCCAGAGGAAAAGATGAAATTAGTCAAGAATGGTGCATTTGATAATGATGAAAAAGAAGGAATGGTTCTTGAGCCTGAAAAAATGGTACCTGGACACTAGGAAATACTGACAGGTGTGCTGATGTACTTTCTAACTTGCTGCCACTGTAAGATGCTCCAAGCTCATCTTGAATATATACTATATTTTAAAATGAAATTGTTTATATAGATACGGGTCTTAAAAAAAATATTTGTGTGGGTCTCCACACACTTAAGGTCAAGTTGTAATTCAGGGTCTGCAGCTCTAAGGAGAACCATGGAGAAGACAGTAGCAATGCAGAAACTTGAAGGGAGGAGCAAGATATAATTTTCTTTCTCACAGTTTTACTGCAAACAAGTCCTGCTCCAGAAACCTAGTCAGTCATATCAGGAATCCTTTAAACTTTGCTTCCCAGCTGTTTTGGGCTTGCTGATAACATGCCGGTTGGTATAAATATTACATGATCCCATATCCCAATATTATTCATCCGATTATGTGAGCTAGCTCACTGCAAGATGGCTTTGGAATTTTAAATAAAGCTATTTTTACAGAGAATAATTTGGATATATCTAGGAAATAATACCATCATGCATTGCAACAAGATGTGATGTTGGATAACATTGCTGTATGGATATTTTACTTACCATGCAACATGTAGCCTGTCACGTATTTTTATGAATTTTAAGCCTTTTATAAAATATGTGTCTATACTACCCCCACAGTTCATCACCCTCTTGCTTTTTAGAATTATACCTCAGAAAAAAATTAGGTAGAGCTAAAAATAAGAAACCAGGTCTTCTGAAGAGGACTGAGGTTCAACCGGGTAAGACTTTCCAACATGATACAAAGAAGCTCTGCTATGTGGCTCTTAGTGTGATTCTGTCATACTAAAATACTGAAGAACTCTCCGGGGGTCCAGTGGTGAGGAATCCAGCTGCCAATGCAGGGAACATGGGTTTGACTGCTGATCCAGGAAGACTCCACAAGCACCACAACTACTGAGCCTGCGTGCTGTAACTACGGAAGCCTGTGCGCCTAGAGCCTGTGCTCCTCAAGAGCAGACACTACTGCAAAAGAGAAGCCTGAGCACCACAGCTGTAGAGTAGCCCCTACTCGCTGCAACTAGAGAAAGCTTCGTGCAGTAACAGAGACCCAGCACAGTCAAAGTAAATCAACAAAGCTTTAAAAATACTAAGAAGTTACAGTATTAAGGGGCTTGTTTTCTGGGATTAAGACAGGAGCATTATTTCTAATAATACATTGAGAATTTCTACACCTAGATTTCCTAAATCAAGACAATGGATGGATTTTGGTTGTGTCTAAAAAACTTAAGCTAGAACATTTGCCAATGAGGAGGAACCCTGATAGGAAATCTCAAAAAAAAAAAAAAAAAAAAACCAAGAGAATATCTGAAACAGCAGCAAATCACTGGGATAATTGTACTACTCTTTGTATTAGTTACAGATTCATGGAATGATGTAAAAAAAAAAAAATCAGTGGCTCAACACAAGAGAAATTTATCCATTGCTATACAACCCACCAATGCAGGAATTCCTGCCCAGTGGATAGCTTTCCATGGAACAATTCAGGGATACGGCCTCTTTTATCTTGCACACTGGCACCCTTTCAGCCCAGGTCTTCTGTATACAGTTGACAGAGAAAATCAGGGAGACATTGTCCACTTGCTTCTTCTCAGCTCATCCTGGAATTCACACATATTCCTTGCACTTACAGTCCATTTGTAGAAATTTCTTTCTTCCTTCCCTTCTCTCCTTCTTGTTTTCATCATTTGTATTTTTTATTTTTCAGCCACACCACACAGCTTGCAGGATCCTAGTTCCCCAATCAGGTATTGAACTCAGATCCACAGGCAGAGAAAGTACCAAGTCCTAAGAAACAGACTGCCAGGAAACTCACCCATTATTAATTTATTTAGCAGGGAAGGGGGCTGGGAAATTTCCAGAGTAACAGCTCTTTAAGATGGAGGTGGTATGGCTCATTGGTGGCAATTCCAACCTAACAGCTTTAAGAAACATAACCACATTGGGATATCCAAGTTTGGCTCCAATCATATTAATTTCTAGTCATACTATGTCAGACATGTGGCTGTCTCAAGCATTCAGTTCAAATCACAAGCAAAAATATTATATAATGATAATTTAACAAGGAGCTATTACTAAATTATGAATACAGATATTGTAGTTACAGGATGTTCTGGGAAAAAGTAGGAAATCTTTACGAATCCCTTGATTGGTGAACTAACCATCACATGTTCTCAGGTATTTCAATACTGTCTTTAAATAAAGCCTGCTGCTGCCGCTTAGTCACTTCAGCCATGTTCAATGCTTTGCGACCCCATGGACTGCAGCCTGCCAGGCGCCTCTGTCCATCGAATTCTCCCGGCAAGAGTACTGGATTGGGCTGCCATGCTCTCCTCCAGGGTATCTTCCCAACCCAGGGATCAAACCGTGGTCTTCTGAATTGCAGGCAGATTTTTTTACACTGAGATACTAGGGAAGACCCAAATAAAGCCTACCATCTTTTCTTCTCTTACACATAATGAATGGAATGCCAGTCTTAGTGGATCTTAAAGTAGACAAGAATGGATACAGAGAATTGTCAGGGAGTAAAGAGCAAAGGTGTTTATGTAATCTTCATAAGAACTTTTTTGAGTGCTCAATAACTACCAGGAAAAACACAACACCTTACATCCATAATCCTCTTTAATGTTTTTTCCAATTCTGAGATAGTTACTAACTCTCTCTTTAATTTACAAGGAGAAAACTGAAGCTTAGAGGTAAAATGGTATGCCAGGGCCTGGCAGGGCCAAGCTGTAGACACAAGCAAGGTGGCTCTTAAAGCTTATATTCTAGAATATAAAAGACAGAGCCACTGATACTGCCAAGAGAGTCAACATATACAATGTGAATTTGACATTCCCTGCTCTGAAAGCCTCTACCTTTTATTAAATAGAAAAACTCAAACCCAAAACACCTTCAGTTCAGTTCATTTGCTCAGTCGAGTCCAACTCTTTGCGATCCCATGAATTGCAGCACGCCAGGCCTCCCTGTCCATCACCAACTCCCGGAGTTCACTCAAACTCATGTCCACTGAGTTGGTGATGCCATCCAGCCATCTCATGCTCTGTCATCCCCTTCTCCTCCTGCCCCCAATCCCTCCCAGCATCAGAGTCTTTTCCAATGAGTCAACTCTTCACATGAGGTGGCCAAAGTTTTGGAGTTGCAGCTTCAGCATCATTCTTTCCAATGAACACCCAGGACTGATGATCTCCTTTAGGATGGACTGGTTGGATCTCCTTGCAGTCCAAGGGACTCTCAAGAGTCTTCTCCAACACCACAGTTCAAAAGCATCAATTATTCGGTGCTCAGCTTTCTTCACAGTCCAACTCTCACATCCATGCATGACCACTGGAAGAACCATAGCCTTGACTAGATGGACCTGTGTTGGCAAAGTAATGTCTCTGCTTTTCAATATGCTATCTAGGTTGGTCATAATTTTCCTTCCAAAGAGTAAGCGTCTTTTAATTTCATGCCTGCAATCACCATCTGCAGTGATTTTGGAGCCCCCAAAAATAAAGTCTGACACTTTTTCCACTGTTTCCCATCTATTTGCCATGAAGTGATGGGACCAGATGCCATGATCTTAGTTTTCTGAATGTTGAGTTTTAAGCCAACTTTTTCACTCTCCTCTTTCATTTTCATCAAGAGGCTTTTTAGTTCCTCTTCACTTTCTGCCATAAGGGTGGTGTCATCTGCATATCTGAGGTTATTGATATGTGGCTAAATAATGAGATTTTATCTATAAACTTTCCTAGTACTATAGGCAGAGAAGGCAATGGCACCCCACTCCAGTACTCTTGCCTGGAAAATCCCATGGATGGAGGAGCCTGGTAGGCTCCAGTCCATGGGGTTGCTAAGAGTCGGTCATGACTGAGCGACTTCACTTTCACTTTTCACTTTCATGCATTGGAGAAGGAAATGGCAACCCACTCCAGTATTCTTGCCTGGAGAATCCCAGGGACAGAGGAGCCTAGTGGGCTGCCGTCTATGGGGTCGCACAGATTCAGACACGACTGAAGCGACTTAGCAGCAGCAGCAGCACTATAGGGAATACAGGTGTTTTTTAAATAAAAGAAACAAACCATTAGAGATCAACATCTCCAATATAGATGACTGGTTATGTGCTGAGATCCTAAAGTCAGGTGATGACAGCATCAACTATCCTTATTTTTTTTAGTCACTGGAGGGCCCCAAGGTGTACTCAGCCAGGCACAGATTACACACTTGGTCCCAAACATACTTTGGTCCCAATTTCAGTAACTCCCAAGGAGCAACACACTTGTGCAAGAGAAGGAGTGATTTCAAACCTGTTTTTGCCCCATCCTGCCTCTTCAGGGTTCTGATGATTGTCTCTTCTGGCCTTGGTTTCATGTCTCTATCACGAGAGCATCTATGTCTTGGGAGGGGGTTGGAGGCAGTGATTTTGCACTTTCTCCTTTTGGATGTCCCACTGACTCATGAAAAGGAGACAAACAGGGGACTAACATGAATGAAATTTCTATTATATGAATCATTTTGGTTGGGGGAGAAACAATTATTCTATTTGAATAATATGGGGGTCTTTAAGCCTTGAAGAAGATATTTAATTATGTTTGAAACACTAACTGAAGGACACTTCTACATAAGTAATGATATTGTATTATTATTTTTCCTTAATTTCACCTTAAAGCTAATTAAACTTACATATATATGCAAATATAGCACACATATATATATATATATATAGTGGTATATACACATTGCCTGTGGACATGTTTTATTTATAAAAAATATGTCTGATACTTTGAACTAAGATTGCTAGTGATTCGTTGAAATGTTTTCAGACTTTCTCATTTTCTAAAGCAAAACAATTTCCCTGAAAGGTTGAAAATCATTTAAATGAACCTATAAAATAGGTGGTAAAATGGTTTTTAGTTCAGCTGAGGAGGTGCTGCGCTGGTCTTAATGAGGCACCTGAGATGGTTTTATCCTGCTCACACAAATCATTTGTTTCAGTGACATTTGAAACTGCTATTAATGCAAAAACTTTACATCAGTAAGCCCCACTTTACCATTTTTACCACATCTTCAAGACTTTTGACAAGCTTCACTACCCACTGTAAACCTTCCCCTTCCTAATATAAACCATTCATTTAATTTGAGCACAAGAATTATTGAGACTCAGAAGATTTTAAGCCAACAGTACTGAGACTCTTCATTTTACCTTATTCCTTAAGACAAATTATCTGAGTTTGGATACATTTAAAACTTTTTCTTTCATATGAATTTTTTTCTAATTGTTAGCAGGATTAGGACCTCCAATTCCACAAATTAACAAGCAAAGTGATCAGAGCTTATATTTAGAAACTGATTCAGCTATGTAATATACACAAAAGAAGATGGGATTTCTGTTACTGAGAGATTACATGAAACCTAAGTACAAACAAAGATAGGAAGGAACCTGGTCTGTTACAAACAAAGCAGCAAATGTTTCTTTGGATTTACCGCACTAGTCAGGGTACTGGGCACCCCAGAAGGAAAACTGTCCATCTAAAGCTGGAGACCTCAAACAGGAACTCAAGGTGAGCTAGGAACACGGCAGCTGGCTACCTTAAGCTCTCAAGAGTGTGTTATTACAAAGACTCTGGTCTTCCATATGGCTCTCTATGATCTCCTGTTTCCAAATGTTAGTTGTTCAGTCACATCTGGCTCTTTGCAACCCCATGGACTATAGCCCACCAGGCTCCTCTGTCCATGGGATTTTCCAGGCAAGAATACTGGAGTGGGTAGCCATTCCCTTCTCCAGGGGATCTTCCCGATCCAGGGAGTAAACCTGGGTCTCCAGCATTGCAGGCAGATTCTTTACTGTTTGAGCCACCAGAAAAGCCTCTGTTTTCAAAGAGAATCTTATTTTTCTTCTGGGTTTCTGTGATTGAATATACACTTCCATTTGATTTGTAAACAGTCAAGAACTCCCTTTGTAAGGAACATGCGACCAACTGGCAACTAGTCACACGAGGTTGAAATTTCAACTCTGAATCTTTCCTAATCTGTAAGAAATGAATCAGATCATTGCAAACTTCAGTACTTTAACTAGAAGCAAGTGATATGCCATTGACCTCAGCTTTTCTCTGCACATGTGCGTACCTCCTCCAGCGTACAGACAACCTTCAAGGGTCGTTCAAATATTCATGTCCTATGACGTGATGATTCTCAATGTTTAAAATCTGGTATGACAAAAAATACAGTCCTATTCACTTTGTGTTAGTGTTGACATCCAAAATATCTGATTCCCTTGGACTTAAGTAGACACAACACAGAGGTATAATATTCAAAATTGCAGCGACTTTACAATTTTCAGGAGGTTTTGGTCTGAATTACTTTTCTTTCATATAGGTAGAAACAACCAAACGGGAAACAAAAACAATTCTTCACTGACAACTCTTACAATTGAAATTCAGATATACTACCTATATACATGGAATCTGCAAAGCTGCAGTGAAGCAGTTTTCCTTCATTGGATCACATTCTTTGGGGCAGCTTGTAATCTGACATATGTCTAAAAAGATGCCATTACTCACTCTCGTATCCCATGTCTGCTGGCCTCATTTTCTCTAATTCACACAGGCATTCCCTATATACCAGTAAGAGTGTTTGCTGATATCATAAGGCTTATATATATTCCAAGTTCCAAGAGGAAATTGAGAGTTATCTTTCATCCTCCAAGGCAGAAAATTCTAGGGGAGGATTCTAACTGACTCAGCCTGCATCTCACATCTCTTTGTGGATGATGGTGATCTTATATTAGTTTATTATTAGCCTAGCTTATTTCACGCAACTATGCTTGTGACTAAAGGTAAGGACAGAACACTGGGTTTGATCATCTACAGTAACGTGGGGAATATGGTGTATGTTCCAAAGGAAACCACATACCATTTTCTAGGAGGAAGAAGTAAAAGAACGCTGCTGCTAAGTCGCTTCAGTTGTGTCCAACTCTTAGCGACCCCATGGACTGCAGCCCACCAGGCTCCTCCATCCATGGGATTTTCCAGGCAAGAGTACTGGAGTGGGGTGCCATTGCCTTCTCCAAAAGTATGCTAGGCAGACAAAAATCCCATTTGTCTTAATTGACTGGTGTCCCAGTATATCAAAATGGTGTCTAACGAGTTCATAAGGAGATAGATACACTGTCCTATCTGAATACTAAATACTAAAGAATTTAGTTTTCCAAACTCTAATTCTCTTTAGAGAATCTCATAGTGAAAAATATCATCTCTAGTTTTATGTAAAAATTTGCTAATAACTGATGTCTGTGACATTCAACAGGCTCACACACAAACATGACACAAACACCAGTATAAATTGAATTTACCCAAATTTTCCTTTATTTAAGCTATGTTTCTGCCTTCTATTTAAAGAAATAATTGATTTAAAATTTTATGTGTTTAGTTTTGTCTTAAACACGTTCTTTATGCTTGTCAAGAATGAAATTACCTAGAAAAACACATTACCTATTTTAATAAAATCGGAGCCAATCATATTCCAGATGACATTTGCTAGTTACCAGGAAAAAAAGTAAATACACATGTCAAGGTTGACCTCTAAATGACATCATACATCCTTTTATGAAAGCACCAGGGAAGGACCAGCTAGATCTGTGAAGTTGCTTAAGGATGCTTTCTGAATAGCCTACCACCTTAATGACATGATGGAACATCAGGGCAGCTCTCTACCCTTGGTCATACATTCTAGGAGGATGTTCAACCTTCTCTGCACTTTCAACTCACCTTGGGAGTTAAAAAATGCTTTGGGCCTAATTCCAGACCCAATTCCTGGAGAAGACCTTGGACCTTACTGACTTTTAGTAAATCCAGGGGTCCAGTGTGCATGTATGAGAAACACTAGTCTAGTGTTAAGGACTTGAAATTAAATCACCAGCTCAAATGCAAATGTGTTACCTGAGATGGTTAATATAGAAATCTAATGTGTGCCAAGATCACTTGTCACTTTCAACTAGGGGCAACTGTCCTGCCATAAGAGACATTTGGCAATGTCTGGGAACATTTTTGCTTGTCACAACTTGGGGATGCAACTGGCATATAGTTAACAGAGACTGGTAATGTTGGTAAACTCCTAATTGCACAGGATAACCCTGCATAGAAAAGAGTTACCCACCCAAAATGTCAATAGTACTGAGCCTGAGAAACAACACCTGAGCCAGAAATAATATTTGGGACAGAAGATAGAAATTGAGGAGTATAAATTGCTTCCCTGGAGAGAAGAAGCCAATAATGTGTTGGGTGTCCTTGCAAGCCAACAGACGGCATGCAGTACTGCAGATTTCCTTCAAGACACATTGGAGAGGGACTGAAAGGGCAAAAGAACAGGAAATTCTGCCCATGAACACTGGGGTTAATAGAAGCCACCCAGATTTATATAACAGCTGTCCCGGTTCTCAACTAAACTATCAATATTGCAGATGCAAATGATCTATCAATACATGCATAATATTTGCATTATAAATTTCAGTTCCCAAATAAATCCAGAAATTTTAAGTTGTTAAGCAGAAGGCAATTATGTCAAACTAATGATAATTGCTTTGCAAATTTAGATTACTGTAATGGTGGACTTTATTAGCTCTTTCCTTTGTAAGGAGGAGAGCCTTTACACAGACACACACAGCTGATGGCACACACTCACACACCAGCTGACTGCTCTAGAGACAGAAACCATGATAGGGGCAATGGATCTAGCATCTTAGATCTAATTGAAAGTTCCTTGCCATTTCTTCAACTTGAGCAAAACTGAGAAACCATTTTCTTTTTGCTCTTGGGTCTGGGAAAGTAAGCAAAGCTTCATGGACGAAATTACTGGTGAAGACAAAAATTAGACCACAGAAGTTGAAAGCTAATTGGAGATCAAAGTGGACACCAAATAAGTGTCAATGGTCTGACATCACTGAGCTCAATTTCTCTGCATTTATTCAATTCAGACACAGAAAGCGTCAGCTGTATTCCTCATTGTTTGCTACCATCAGGAGACGGGTACATAGAAAAGGAAATCTAAGTTCTGCCTTTCCAAAATGGCCCAAAAGGACACCAAATGTTTAAGATGATTATTTCAGGTGACAGAATTGCAGATGACTCAATTCTTATAATTTGCTATGCTCTCCTAATTTATTATAAGGAACACAATTTAGCTTTCTAAGAATTTAATCAAGGGAAATACTAAGACTCTCATAATTCTCTCATAAATAAATTTTTGTGGGACTATAACTTAACTATGGTACAACCTAGATTTAAACAAATCATGTATACATCATGTAAAGCAGAATCACTAAAGGAGCATCCCGAAAGATGGACAACTGGACTACTGCTTTCAAAGATGACCTAAAACCCATTCCAAATCTTATGAGGCCATTAGGTCTCCGGTTCATGCTGCTGCTGGCAGAGGTCCCTCCAAGGGGCTGGGAGGCCAGCTTATCACGTCCTTCCTTCCCACCCCCTCTTTGCTTGCTTTGCCCATTTCATATATTCCACTCAATGGAATTTTCCCAACCTGCAATTCCATCCATGTTTCTCACTTCTTTAAAAACTCAGCTTGAGACCTCCTTCCGAGGAAACCTGAAATATGTAGACATTATATGGAGGAGTCCAACTGGGAGAAATTTTAAGACAAGATCTATGCTTTTAGACCAGTCATGCTTCTAAGAATGACTCATCAAGAATAACAACAATCACCACAAAAAAATAACAAAAAACAAACAAAGAAGTCACAAATTCAGCAAAGATTTATCCAAGCTTCAATTTCCTGGAAGACTGAATGAAAAGCTCCATCTATTTCTATACATGGATTCTTTTACTTTGGCCAACTCTCACTACATATGTGTTAACTCTGTGCAGGTGTCATCCTTATTTAGTGGAGTACTTATAAATACGAACACATTCATACTCAGGCTTATACTTTATTGCCCCAATTACCAGCCATTCACAGTCCTGGTTGCACACAAAAATAATCCAGAAAAAAATGAAAATACCAATGTTTCAGCCCCACTGCAGATCATTTAATCAGACTTGATGGGAGAGGGATCCGGGCAAACTTCTCCAGGTGATGCTGATCTGGAGCCAGTGTCCAGAACCACAGAATTAGGGTATAAAATAGTTGTGCCAAGAAGTTACCCTCTGTGGGACTTCCCTGGTGGTCCAGTGGCTAAGATGCCATGCTCCCTGCTAAGACTCCTGGGTTTGATCCCTGGTCAGGGAACTAGATCCCACACGCTGGAACTAAGAGTTTGCATGCCACAACCAAAGATCCAGACTGCCACAACAAAGCCCCAGTGCAGCCAAATGAATTTTTTTTTTTTTAAAGAAGCTATCCTCTTTTTATCCACTACTAATTTTATCCCATGTCTCACTACACAGCTCACAAATCAAGGTAAGTAGGAAACATGCTTTAAACATAGACTTGTTGACATGGTATCACTATAATGGTATGTGCCATAAGTTATTTTTTCAAGGCCACATGCCTAAGAAATAGGGAAAATTACGGCTGAGAAGAATCCTTCTTCTCAGAATGGAGGAGGGGGTGCTGCTGAAACCCTAGGACGGAGGTGGTGAAAGAAAACAATGGAAGAATGCTTCTGTTGCAAAGGAAACCCTCATTTATCTCAGATCCCCAGAACATCAAGCATCCAGACCATTCCGGAGGGGCTTTTAACTCTACGATATATGCTGCTGCTGCTGCTAAGTCATGTCAGTCGTGACTCTGTGTATCCCCTTAGACGGCAGCCCACCAGGCTCCTGTCCCTGGGATTCTCCAGGCAAGAACACTGGAGTGGGTTGCCATTTCCTTCTCCAATGCATGAAAGTGAAAAGTGAAAGGGAAGTCGCTCAATCGTGTCTGACTCTTCGAGACCCCATGGACTGTAGCCTGCCAGGCTCCTCCATCCATGGGATTTCCCAAGCAAGAGTACTGGAGTGGGCTGCCTTTGCCTTCTCCACTATGATATATGAAATTCTAGTTATTCTTGACTCTAGGTCCACTATGATAGATCCGAAAGAGCCTTTGAATTCTGAAAGCCCTTTCTTGTGCTTTAAGCAAAGGGAAATCATGCTATACACCCAGAAAGCACACGGGAGTGGGCCAACGCATCCCAAAGCATGTTCTGTTTTTTAAAATCTTCCACTAAGCATGTCTGGAGGTGACAGCAGGAGGTAAGGCAAAATAATTTGTTGTTATCCGATCTGAATAATGGATTGCAATGGAACCTCATCTCTAGGAAATCCAATATAATAACAAAAAACAAGTGCTGCTGCCACTATGGGATGAGTTAATTCATTGAGAGTTGAGCTCTTAAACTTTAATAATCTCTTAAGGAATCCTGGTCCTTAAAATGTTTTACCTAGGACTTCCCTGGTGGCTCAGACAGTAAAGCATCTGCCTACAATCTGGGAGACCCAGGTTCAATCCCTGGGTCAGGAAGATCTCCTGGAGAGGGAAATGGCAACCCACTCCAGTATTCTTGCCTGGAAAATCCCATGGACGGAGGAGCCTGGTAGGCTACAGTCCATGGAGTCTCAAAGAGTCAGACACGACTGACTTCATTTCACTTCAACTAAATATTCTACATGATGGGTGAGTAATATGAAGACTCCTTGAATCTATTTAGCACACATGCTTTTTCTTTAGTATGAACAAAAACCCACAGAACATTTCTTAGAGATTTTCTGACCCCAGAAATTTAAGTAGATTATTTTTTCAGATTGACTAGCAAAGTCCTCTTGAGCATTTCCAAATGAGGAAATGTTTTCATTTTATAGAAATTTAATTCAAACAAAGAAAGTAATAAGTTGAAGACTGTACTCTACTAAACAAAATAAGCATTTGGGAAAAAAATCACCCCTTGGTAGTATTCGGGAAATATTTACATCTCAGTTGAATTTTTGACTTTAATCATGAGCATAAAGACCATCCATGCATCTTCTAAGTTAGGAGCTAGCAGAAGTAACTAGAGAAAAAGAAAAAACAGGACAGAAGGTATGACAGAGCACCAGGACAAGGGGACAACAGAGGACGAGATGGTTGGATGGCATCACGGACTCAATGGACATGAGTCTGAGCAAGCTCCAAAGGACCCAGAAATCTGCGTGCTGCAGTCCATGGGGCCGCAGAGTCAAACACGACTGACCAACTGAACAACAGCAACAAAGGCCATATGAATGCTATTCCCACTTCCTGCACTTCAGTTGTACCGATATCACATGGAATTCATTCTTGCTGGAAACAGTCCTTACTGGACTTTCCACCTGTATGTGGTCCCCTGCAAAGGGCTCCCCATTCTAATGTCACCATGGTGTTTGGAGACCTATGTCTTTTCCCTGTGTCATCACACAGCCCTCCCTGTATCTGTGTCCTAATCCCCTCCTCCTATTAGGACACCAGTCTTATTGAATTTGAATCCCTTCTAACAACTTCATTTTAACTTAATTGCTGCTTTAAAGACCCCTTCTTCAAATACAGTCACAGTCTGAAGTACCAGGGTTTAAGGACTTCAACATAGGGATTTAGAGTGGACACAGTGAAGCCCACAATGATACTCACTGGGTTTTGCTCCACTCTACCATTTTTAGAGTAAGATCTAAATAAATACAAAAATCTTGGAACAATGAGGTGTATTTCCCATCTTGGATTAGTCTCCTCTTTCTTTTCTTCACACACACCCTCCCCTCAAACCCCAAGTTTATCAGAACATTCTAAGTCACCTTGGCCAGTTTCAGTTTGGGTTAAAATTTGTTTTTAAAGATTAATCCTCCTCTCATGGCTTTAGGGTTCTGGATTTTAGCCTCTGGACAGCTTATTATTGAGGCTTTTATTTGACTTTTGACATTTATCTAGCGTGATACACCTTTAACTGTCAGCTTACTGAGCATCAAACCAAAGGTTATATTTGCCCTTATAAATTCCCTGCTCAAGCCTTCGCTTCCTTTCTCCTGCAGCAAAGCAGAGAGGAAAAAGGAAAAAAAAAAAAATTCCTGTCCATGTCGGACCACGAGCAGCATGGATTTCAAGGGTAGTTTTCCCTCAGCAAAGAGATTTCAAGTTCTAAGTAGCCTTTTCTTGGAAAAGGTGCTCCGTCCACCACTCTTCACACTGGTCCATGAAACATGTCACCTTGATCTTTAAACTGCATCACATTTAATAACCAGACACCTGATTTGAACTTGGATTCTTTAAAATAGTTTGATGTTGCTACATTTCCAGCCCATAAGTGAATATATGTTAAATGTTCAGATTAGGGGATTGGGTTGTCTGGGAACATTTCCTAGGATAGGAAAAGGACTAGCAGCAGATGGAGATTTGGTAGATCACGATGCACACTTGACAAAGACCAACAGGGAGCTCTGGGGTAAAACTTGTCTGTCAGAGGAGTCCTGTGCCAGATGGGAGTGCCTTGTACCATCAGCATACCGAGTTTCTGATGAGGACCAGCCTGAAAAGATGTGGCTTCAGCTACAAATGCCTTGCTCAGTCACTGAGGGCTTCTCAAAACATGATACCAACTCGGGAGGAGGATCCTGACAGAGAGTTTGTCAGCTGAAATTCTGCACAGCTGGACAGCAAATCCCTTCTCAAAGGGGATCTGAGCTGCACAACTCTGCCACGTATGCTTTGAAAAAAAATCTTCAGTGATGCCTACTTTTGTGTGTATGCTTACAACTGGTGACCATATTATTTATTGTCCAATGTATGCCCTTTTTAGAGTAAAAGGAGTGGATATGAATAATTGCACCAGGACAACAGGCATGTATAATCACTCATTACATATCTGTCTTCCTTTATTACTCACGAACGTCTGTCTTCACTCCGAGGAGACTCATCTACGCATCCATTACAATTAATTTCCTCCATATTTACTGTGTACTTAGTCACTCAGTCGTGTCCTGCTCTTTACAATCCCATGGACTGTAGCCCTCCAAAGCTCCTCTGTCTATGGAGATTCTCCAGGCAAGAATACTAGAGTGGGTTGCCATGCCCTCCTCCAGGGGACCTTCCCAACTCAGGGATCGAATCCAGATCTCCCACATTGCAGGCAGATTCTTTGACAACTGAGCCACCAGGGAAGCCCAAGAATACTGGAGTGAATAGCCTATCCCTTCACCAAAGGATCTTCCTGACCCAGGAATCGAACCAGGATCTCCTGCATTGCAGGCACTTCTTTACCAGCTGAGCTACCAGGGAAGCCCCTCATATTTACTAAACACTTACTACTTATGGAAAAGGTAAACCTGGATGTGCTTTGCAGACTGTGTTAAAGGAGAACATGTGAAAAAGCAGATGTGTTAGCATGCCCCTCTTCTCGCTTCCTCTGCTTTCAGAACTCACTTACACATCCCACCTCACTGATTCTCAACCTCGAATCTGTACACTGTGGTTCTGTGAAACAGATCACTAAAGGCCCATACAACTTGTACTATTTCTTAATTTTCTGTTTTTATTTTCATGTGTGTAGGTGGGAGTGGTGATATCTTATTTCTCCTGAGTCTATGGTATAGAATCACTTGGGAAAGCCATCAGTTTCAGACTCCTAAAGTGTTGATGTATATAATTTTAGTCTAAATTAGACTCATTTTTTCAAGACTCGCTAGCAAAGTTACAAATCTTAACCTTACTCATTTTTGCCTACGTGCTCAGCGTACTTGTTTGTCTATGGGAGGCCAGTCCATATTTCCAACCCATTCCCATTTTGGACAACGAGGAGGGGCAGAGAAAAGGGGGGCACATGCCTTTTCAGATCTTTTTTCTGAGCCAGGTGACTTCCTTTTCTCTTGGATCTAAGAACCGGGATGCCATTTTTTAGCCAGTCTTTTCAGGCCAGGAAAGGGATCAGACAAGATAGTGGTGTTCTCCAGTCTCTCTCCTGCCCTGAATCTCTGAAGCCTCCTTGGGAAGAGTGGAGAGCCTTCTCAGCAGTGTCTTCTCGCCATGCACAGTCATTTCCTTGCCTATCAACTGTGCTATGAACTGCAGCAACTGCCACTTGAAAGTCCAAGTTCCACCTCTATGACTTCATCAGCTCTGTGATATTATGTACCTGTTCAACCTCCCAGAAATTCAATTTCAATTATGCAAAATCTCTTTAAGGCATTTTATGGCCATTAAATTATATAAAACTATGTGTTTGGTTAGTACTATGGTCAGATGTACCCAAGAGAAAACTATACTGCAGTACTTTAAAACACAGAGATTTGGGACTTCACCAGTGATCCAGTGGTTAAAACTCCAATGAAAGGAACACTGGTTTGATCCCTAATCACTAGAACTATATGCCACACACCTCAAAAAGATAACAATCCACATGCCACAACAAAGATCAAAGATCCCGCATGCCACAACCAAGACCCAGTACAGCGAAATGCATAAATACTAAAAAATAAAACCGAAAAACACAGATATATTTGCTTCACACAGGCAACTCGGAGGGCGAGATAGTTAAGCGTGTTACCTCTGATCATGGGCCCTTCTGGGTTCTTGCACTACCATCCTTGTTGTTGGCTTCTGTTGCCATGACATCAAGATAGTTCTTTCACTTCAAGCCTCGATTCATTGTTCTGGCTTAAAAAAAGGAGAAAGTCAAAATGTCCCAGGGGAAAATAGCAAAAGTACATGTTTGCTGAGTCTCTCTCTTTTGAAAAATCATCTGGGAAGCCTAATCTAGCAGCTTCTACTTATAAGTCAATAGCCTCATCAGGACATTTGGCCCCTTGTGGACCCAGAGCAGTTTGAGGAAAAGGATGCTTTAACCCAGCACATGGACACCTTGAGCAAAATAATGGATCTACTAATACAGAAGAGGGGAATGGATATCCAGGATTCATCTTCCATATTGTATAAAACACACTGTACAATGCCTGCACAGATACAGCTTATCCAAACCCTTTCCATTGTGGAAAGCATAATCCTACCTCTCGATTACTTTGCCAACAAAGGTCTGTCTAGTCAAGGCTATGGGTTTTCCAGTAGTCATGTATGGATGGATGTGAGAGTTGGACTATAAAGAAAGCTGAGCACTGAAGAATTGATGCCTTTGAACTGCGGTGTTGCAGAAGACTCTTCAGAGTCCTTTGGACTGCAAGGAGATGCAACCAGTCCATCCTAAAGGAAATCAGTCCTGAATATTAACTGGATGCTAAGGCTCAAACTCTGATACTTTGGCTACCTGATGCAAAGAACTGGCTCATTGGGAAAGGCCCTGATGCTGGGAAAGATTGAAAGCAGGAGGAGAAGGGGAAGACAGAGGATGAGATGGTTGGATGGCATCATTGACTCAATGGACAGGAGTTTGAGTGAACTCCGGGAGTCAGTGATGGACAGGTAGGCTTGGCGTGCTGCAGTCCATGGGGTTGCAGAGAGTCAGACAAAACTGAGCACCTGAGCTGAACTGAAACACCCCATCCTTGAACTTCTCTTATATATATTATTTTACTTATAGGAATGTTCTCTCATTCTCTTTTCTCCCAAACAACATATTCATGGAATTTTCAAAGTTGAAAAACATCATGAATCATGTGGCCCCACTTTCATAAGAAGTCTGAGACCCAGCTTGTACATCATAACTGGTTCCTGCTGACCTTTCTAAATCCAGTACAGTACACACTGTTGCAACTATTACTGGCTGGCCAACTCATTCTCTAAATATAATTTCTCCTTCTGAATGCTGTACTTCCTTTCTCATCTATTGTAGACTCAAAATACTAATTTAAAAATCATATTGTTATTCTTTAACCCTGTGGGCAGCCACAGTGACAATAGTACCTCTCCAAAGCAACTCTTGCTCCAAACATCCAGCCCTACCCTATCCAGCAGGTGGCCTTGACCAGCAATGAGATCCCTACAAATGGTCTCCCGCTCTGGGTGAGGGCTGCACTATACACTGGTCTGCCTGCAAAAATTGCAGCCAAGCCTCACAGCCAGCTGGTCTGAGGGTCAACCTCACTCACCACTGCAAGCACAGCCATTCTGGCCCATCTGCATAGATGGCCCATCTGCCCATCATGCGGTCCACTCACTAGAACACCTGACTTGGGTGACCAAGGGGATTGTCCACTGGGCCCCAAAGGACATCTTCATCATAAGATCCCTGTCTCAAGACTGAGACACAGCTGATATACTGAATACACAGAAAAAAGAAAAAAAAAAAAAAAACACAGCAAGTGAGGCAAAATGAGGAGACAAAGGAATACCTTCCAAACAAGAGAACAAGACAAAACCTCAGAAAAGAACTAAACAAACACAAGCAATTTAGAAGATAAAGTGTTCAAGGTGAGAGTCATAAAAATGTTCACTAACTTAGAAGAGCAGAAGAACTTAGTGAGAACATCACCAAAGAGAAGATATTGAGGAAAAAAATCAGAACTGAAGAATATAATAACAGAAATGAAAAATACACTAGAATGAATTGAGAGTATGCAGAAAGATGCAGAAAAACAGAGAATGCAGAAGGATAGATTGGCAATCTGGAGACAGTATATTGGAAGTCATCCAATCAGAACAGGGAAAAAGAAAAAAGAATTTTTAAAAATAAAGTTAAATTAAGAGACCTCTAGGACAACATTAAGCACACTAACATTGACATTATAAAGATTCCATAAGGAGGACAGATGAAAAAAGAGAAAGAAAATCTATTTGAAGAAATAATGTCTGAAACCCTCTTTAACCTGATGAAGGAAACATTCATCCAAATCCAGAAAACACAGAGAATTCCAACAAAGATGAACCTGAAGAGACTAACACCAAGACGCATTATAATTAAAATGTCAAAAGTTAAAGAGAGATTCCTAAGATCAGGAAGAGAAAAACAACTAGTTGAGTACAAGGGAACCCCTTTCCCCACTAGGAGAGTCAGCTGATTTTTCAGCAGAATCTTTATAGGCCAAACGGGATTGACATAATATATTCAAACCACTAAAATAAAAACTTACAGATGGAACACTCTAGCCAGCAAGGTTTGCATTCAAAATTGAGGGTGAGATGGTTTCTCAGATAAGTGAAAGCTATAGGAGTTAATCACCATTGCTGCTGCTGCTGCTAAGTCGGCAGTCGTGTCCAACTCTGTGCGACCCCATAGACGGCAGCCCACCAGGCTCCCCCGTCCCTGGGATTCTCCAGGCAAGAACACTGGAGTGGGTCGCCATTGCCTTCTCCGAATCACCATTAAGCTAGCCTTATAAGAAATGTTGAAAGGACTTCTTCTAATAGAAAAGAAATGACCATAACTAGAAACACACAAAAAGAATATAAAAGAAAAAACTCTCCAGTGTAAAGGTAAGCACACCTATAGACAGTGGACCAAACACCTACGAAGTTAGTACGAAGGGTAAAAGACAAAAGCAGTATGAGCAATTATACATAAAGTAGTTAAATGCTACACAAAGACAACAAGACAATAAGTATGACATCAAAAACATAAAACGTGGAGAGGGACTAAAAATGTAGTGTTCTAGAACGCGCTTGAACTTCAGCAACCATCAATTTAAAATAGACATTTATATACAGTTATATATGAACCTCAAGGCAACCATAAACAAAAAACCTATGACAGATACAAAAAAAATATATATAAAGAAATAAAATGTGACACTAAAGAAATTCATCAATTCACAAGAGAACAAGAGAAGAAAGGAACAGAAAGAGCTCCAAAAATAGTTAACAAATGGTAGAAAGTAAGCTGAAACTCCAGTACTTTGGCCACCTCATGTGAAGAGCTGACTCATTGGAAAAGACTCTGATGCTGGGAGGGATTGGGGGCAGGAGGAGAAGGGGATGACAGAGGATGAGATGGCTGGATGGCATCACTGACTCGATGGACGTGAGTCTGAGTGAACTCCGGGAGTTGGTGATGGACAAGGAGGCCTGGTGTGCTGCAATTCATGGGGTCGCAAAGAGTGGGACATGACTGAGCGACTGAACTGAACTGATACGTGTATCAATAATTACTTTAAATGTAAATGAACTAAATGTTCTAACCAAAAGACATAGGATGGATTGAGCAATACCAGTATCATAGTCACATGAGAGACACTGCCTTTAATTCTGCCATTCAAATCTATAACCAGTAAAAACATCTACATCTCAATAAAGGTTCCTCTGTCCCGCACACCAGGACACCACAGAGATCCACATCTCCGTACACCTGCAGGTGAATGGACCAGAATACACAGAGGAGGGGGGACTGGGGTAACAGCAGAGGTGGTGCCCATGATAGCGACCCCCTCCCCATGGTGGCTTAGCCAGCTGCCCAGAGAGCTCAGGAACAGCAGGGGAAACAGCACATTCAACTCCAGCGTCCTGGAGCAGCATCCATGGCCACAGGCATGCAAGCAGCAGCAGCAGCTGCAGTGGGACCCGTGCCTTTCTCCCTCCATCTGGAGAGGCACGTGGTAATTGGACAACACCAGAAGTAGCAGAGGCACCTGCAACCCCAGCTTACCCCTTAGCCTCACCCAACAATGGCAGTGTCTGCAACCCAAGAATCTCCAGATACAGTGGAGGTGTCCATCATTTGGTGTCCCTGAGAGCCACACCGGTGGTACCAGCAGCACTGGCAGTACCAAGGCGCTAGCATTCTAGAGGCAGGAGCAGTGACAGCGAGGGCCTTTGGCAGAGGCCATGAAGGGGGAAAGCGCCGGTTCTTGCATACAGCCAGAGGCAGCGCAGGTAAAGAAACTAAAACTTGTGCTGTACCGCCACCTACTGAGAAACAAAAGAAATGTTTCTAATTACCAATCTGTTGAACTGTTGGAATCAAATAATAAAAGGTTTACCTAAAGAAAGGTATTCACTATTTCAAATGTGTCAGCAGAGAAACAAGTCATAAAACAACCAGGAAAAACCACAGTAGCACACTATCACAAAAAGAAAATGACGATTCTTTAGAAATCAAACATAGAGTCACAAAATATTGTGATCTAATTGATAGAGAATTCAAAATAGTTGCCATGAATAAATTCAACAAGCTACAAGAAGGCTCAGGAAAGCAGTTAAATGAGCTCCGAAATAAAATGAATGAACAGAAGGAAAATTTCACCAAAGAGATGGGAAGTCTAAAGAAGAACCAAACAGAAATTCTGGAGCTGACGAATTCAATAAATGAGAAGAAGAATGCATTAGAAAGCATTGGAAATAGAGCAGGCCATATAGAAGAAAGAATTGGTGAGCTCAAAGATAGAATTATAGAAATTACATAGAGGAGAGAGAAACAGGATATAAAAAGTGAAGAAATTCATGAGAACTATCCAACTCCAGTAGAAAGGGCAATGTGAAGATAATGGATATCTTAGGAGAAATGAGGGCAAGGGGATCAGAGACTTTATTCAAGAAGTAAGAGCTGTGGATTTCCCAAACCTGGGGAAGAAAATGGAGAGACAAGTCCATGAGGCTAAGATACACCTAATCTTGTCAACAAAAAAGACCTTCTCCAAGACACATTATATTAAAACTGTCAAAAGTCAGTAGCAAAGAGTTTTAAAGGCAGCTGGGGGTCGGCGGGGAAAGATGGTAAAGGTCAAAGGAAATCCCATTATGCTATCGTCAGGAGATTTCTTAGCAGAAACCTTACAAGCTAGGAGTGGGACGAAATACTCAAAACATTGAAAATTGAAAACTGTCAGCCAAGAATACTCTGTCCAGCAAAGCTATGCATCACATATGAAGGAAAAACAAAGGCTTTCTGAGACAATCAAAAGTTGAGGGAGTTAATCACCAACAGACTAGCCTTAAAAGAAATCCTGAAAGGAGCACTTCTACCTGAAAAACTTAGAGTTATATAATAAGTAGACACACAGAATCAGAAAATGCATCTCTGTATCAGAATATATTGTTAAACAGTTAAGTATAGCATAAAGGTTAAAGAGAAAAACACAGTAAAAAGTTAACAGTAGCTACTTCAAGTTTGACATAAACTCACAACATAGAAAGGGATGATTTGTGACAACAAAAAAATGTAAAAGGAGAAGAAGAGAAGGATAGAATTATAGGCAAATGAGGACAAAATGATATCAGCAGAAAAAAGACCATCTCACTTATGAGACATTTTACAAAATCCTCATGGTAACCACAAAACATACATCTAGAGCAGAGACACAAAACATAAAAAAGAGCAAAATGAGGAAAACATCATACAAAATCACCAACACAAGGAAAAAGAAACAATGGAAATGTGAAGCAAACAAAAAACCAAAGATAAAATGGCAGTACTAAGCTCTCATCTATCAATAAATACCCTAAATGTAAATTGGCTGATTTCACCAATCAAAAGATAGAGAGTGACTGGTTGGACTGAACCAACCATGTGCTTTCTCCAGGAGACTCAGCTCTAAAGACAAAAAAGAAAGTGAAGATATGAAAAATGATACTGTAAGAATATTTCAGTCAAAAGAAAATACTCATAATAGATAAAACAGACTTAAAACCATAAATGGTAACAAGAGACCAAAATGGATATTATATACTGATAAAAGGATCAATTCAGCAAGAAAACATAATAGTTATTAATATATACGCACCTAACCCAGGAATGTCAAAATATATAAAGCAACTGTTAACATTCATAAAGATAGAAACTGACAGCAACACAATAATAGTAGGGGGATTTAACGCCCTAATTGCATCAATGGATAGATTTTCCAGACAGAAAGTCAACAAGAAAATACTGACTTTAATGAAAAATCAGACCTGTGGACTTAATAGATACATATAAAACATTCCATTCAAACATAGCAAAATACCCTTTTTTCTCACATGCACATGGGTTGTTCTCAAGGACAGACTATATACTGCAGCACAAAACAATAAGCAATAAATTTAAGAAGATTAAAATCATACCAAGCATCGTTTCTAATCAGAATGGTGTGAAACAAAACAAAACAAAAAAATGAACTTCAAAAAGGTTGGAAAAATCACAATATATGAAGACAGAACAACATGCTACTGAAGCAATAAAGATATCGAAGAAGAAAATGTTTGAAAAGTTGAAGATAAGTGAAAATGAAAACATGAAATACAAAAACCTATAGGATTCAGCAAAAGCAGAAAGTAAGTGCAGATCCCCAGCGTAGTTTACAATCCACGTTTACCTTTACAGTCAGTCCATCATATCTATGGCTCCACATTCACAGAGTCAACCAACTGTGGATCATGCAGTGGGCTAGTACTCAATTAAAAAAAAAAATCTGTGAATAAGTGGGCCCACGAAGTTCAAACCTATGTTGTTCGGTGGTCAATTGTACATAGCAATACAGGCATAACTCAAGAAACAAACATACAAAATCTCAAATAATCTAAACTTAGACTCAAAGAAATTAGAAAAAGAAGAACAAAACCAAAAGTCAATAGAAGGAAGGAAATAATAAAGATCAGAGTCAAAATACATGAAATAGAGACTACAAAGACAATATGAGATTTAAAAATAAAAACACAAAAACCTAAGCGCTTGTTTTGTGAGAAGATAAACAAAACTGACAAACCCGTAGCCAGATTCAGTAAGAAAGAAACAGAGAAGTCTCAGATAAGTAGTATCAGAAATGAAATAAGAAAAACCACAATGAATACCACAGAAATACAAAGGATTTTCAGAGAATACTATGAAGAGCTACGCACCAAATTGAACACTCTAAAAGAAACAGATAAATTCGTAGAATCACACCACCAAGACTGAATAATGAAGAAACAGAAAATCTAAACAGATCAATCGTTAGTAAGAAAATTGAAACACTAATCAAAAATTTCCCCCAAAACAAGAGTCTGGGACTTCATAGGTAAGCCTGTCTTCAGACAGTCTTCACAAGTAAATTCTGTCCAACATTCAAGGGAAAGTTAATACATATCTTTCCTAAACTTTTCCAAATAACTGAATAAGAGGGAACACTTCGTAACTCATTTTACAAGGGCAACGTTACCCTGATACCAAGACTAAACTAGGACAACACAAAAGAAGAAAGGTGTGGGCCAGTATCTCTCAGAAACACAGATACAAAAATCCTCAGCAAAATATTAGCAAACTTAATTCAACAATACATTACAAGGATCACACACCATGATCCCATGAGTTTTACTGCAGGGTATGCAAGAATGGTTCAACATCCACAAATAAATCCATGTGACACACTGCATTAACAAATTAACTAAAAATCCTATGACCATCTTAACAGATGCAGAAAAAGCATCCAGCAAGACTCAACATCCATTTACGAAAAGAAACTCAGTATACAATCAATGTACCACAACATAATAATGGTCATACGTGACAAATCCGTAACTCATATCATATCCAATGGTGAAAAACTAAAAGCTACCCAAGGTGAGAAAGAAAGATGCTCAGTCTCACCACTTTTATTCAACATAATATTGTAATATAATATAATATTGTAACATAATAATAATACTAGAAATCTGAACCAGGAAAATTAGGCCAGAAAAAGAAATAAAGAGCATCCAAATTGGAAAGGAGAAAGTAAAATTGTCACTGTAAATGGCATAATTTTATGTATAGAAAACACTAGAGAATCCACCTAAAACTACTGGAAATAATACATATAGTAAAGTATTTGTAGGGTACAAAATCAACATGCAAAAGTCTGCTGCATTTCTATACACTGACAAAAACCAGTGGAACAAGACTAGAAAACAATCCAGTTATGAAAAAAACACAACCGCAATGAAAAGAATAAATTAGAGGAAAAATTTAACCAAGAAGGTGGAAGAACACTAACAAACAAGAAAACACTTTTGAAAGAAACTGAAAGTGATACAAAAACATGGAAAGACGATCTGTGTTAATGGACTGCAAAATTAACACTGTTAAAATGTCCCTATTATCCAAAGCCATCTATAGATTCAATGCATTCACCATCAAAATCTCAGTAACATTTTTCACAGATATAGAACCAAAAAATTCTAAAACTTGCTTCAAACCAAAAAATACCCAGAGAGCCAAAGCAATCTTAGGCAAAAAGAACAAAGCTAGAAGTATCACACTCCATGATTTCAAATTATACTAAAAAGCTGTAGGTCTCATCAAGCAACATGGTACTGACAGAAACACACACACACAGATCAATGGAGCAGACTTTCAGATTCCACAAATAAACCCAAACATATATGGATAATAAATTTACAACAAAAAGCAAAGGATAGAGAAAGGATAGTATCTTCAATAAACTGTGTTGGAAAAAATGGACATCTACAATCAAAAGAAGGAAACTAGACCAATACTTAACCCATTACACAACGTTTCACATAAAATGGATTTAAGACTTCAGTGTAAGACCTGGAACACAAAAACTCCTAGAAGAAAACAAAGACAGCATATTCTTTGACAGTCTTAGCAATGGCTCTTTGGAATGCCTCCCACAGACAAGGGAAAGAGAAGAAAAAACAAATTCGACTACATCAAATTTGAAAGCTTCTGCACAGCAAAAGAAATCATTAACAAGGTGAACAGATAACCTACTGATCAGGAGAAGATATCTGTAAACCATATATATGATAAGTGATGGATTTCCAATTCACATAAAGAAATCACACAATTCACTATGAAAAAAATTAACCAATTAAGAAATGGAGACAGGACCTAAACAGACATTTTTCTAAGGAAGATACAGAGATGGTCAACAGATATACTAAAAGATGCTCAACATCATTAATCATCAGGAAAATGCAAATCAAAACCATATTGAGAGATCATCTGTCAGAACAACTATTATGAGAAACACAAAAATAATAAGTGTTGGAGAATATATAGAGAAAAGGGAATCCTAGTGATGGGAATATAAATTGGTGAAGGTACTATGGAAAAATTATGGAGGGTTTTCCAAGGACTTTGGGATTAACATGTACTGCTGCTGCTAAGTCACTTCAGTCGTGTCCAACTCGGTGTGACCCCATAGACGGCAGCCCACCAGGCTCCCCAGTCCCTGGGATTCTACAGGCAAGGACACTGGAGTGGGTTGCCATTTCCTTCTCCAATGCATGAAAGTGAAAAGTGAAAGTGAAGTCACTCAGTCATGTCCGACTCTTCATGACCCCATGGACTGCAGCCCACCAGGTTCCTCCGTCCATGAGATTTTCCAGGCAAGAGTACTAGAGTGGGGTGCCATTGCCTTCTCCAATGAACATGTACACACTGCTATATTAAAAACAGATAACCAACAAGGACCTACCATATAGCACAGGAAATTCTGCTGAATATTATTTAACAATGTAAATGGGAAAAGAATTTGAAAAGAATAGATCCATGTATAACTGAATCACTCTATTGTATACCTGAAATTAATGCAACATTATTAATCAACTACACTCAAATATAAAATCAACTTTTTAAAGAAAACCTGAAAAATAGGACAATCTAGCAAGCCTACTTTAAGGTATTTATCTGAAGAAAATGTATGCACACCTTCTGTTCATCACACCATTAGTTGCAATAGCCAAAATATGGAAGTAACCTAGGTTTCTATCAATAGATGAAAGGATAAAGAAAAAAACAATACACACAGATACAATGAATATTCAGTTCAGTTCAGTTGCTCAGTCGTGTCCGACTCTTTGCGAACCCACGAATCGCAGCACACCAGGCCTCCCTGTCCATCACCAACTCCCGGAGTTCACTCAGACTCACGTCCATCGAGTCAGTGATGCCATCCAGCCATCTCATCCTCTGTCATCCCCTTCTCCTCCTGCCCCCAATCCCTCCCAGCATCAGAGTCTTTTCCAATGAGTCAACTCTTCGCATGAGGTGGCCAAAGTACTGGAGTTTCAGCTTTAGCATCATTCCTTCCAAAGAAGTCCCAGGGCTGATCTCCTTCAGAATGGACTGGTTGGACCTCCCTGCAGTCCAAGGGACTCACAAGAGTCTTCTGCAATACCACACTTCAAAAGCATCAATTCTTCGGCGCTCAGCTTTCTTCACAGTCCAACACTCACATCCATACATGCCCACTGGAAAAACCATAGCCTTGACTAGATGGACCTTTGTTGGCAAAGTAATGTCTCTGCTTTTCAATATGCTATCTAGGTTGGTCATAACTTTCCTTCCAAGGACTAAGTGTCTTTTAATTTCATGGCTGCAGTCACCATCTGTAGTGATTCTGGAGCCTAAAAAAATAAAGTCTGACACTGTTTGCACTGTTTCCCCATCTATTTCCCATGAAGTGATGGGACCAGATGCCATGATCTTCGTTTTCTGAATGTTGAGCTTTAAGCCAACTTTTTCACTCTCCACTTTCACTTTCATCAAGAGGCTTTTGAGTTCCTCTTCACTTTCTGCCATAAGGGTGGTGTCATCTGCATATCTGAGGTGATTGATATTTCTCCCGGCAATCTTGATTCTAGCTTGTGTTTCTTCCAGTCCAGCGTTTCTCATGATGTACTCTGCATAGAAGTTAAATAAACAGGGTAACAAAATACAGCCTTGACGTACTCCTTTTCCTATTTGGAACCAGTCTGTTGTTCCATGTCCAGTTCGAACTGTTGCTTCCTGACCTGCATACAAATTTCTCAAGAGGCAGATCAGGTGGTCTGGTATTCCCATCTCTTTCAGAATTTTCCACAGTTTATTGTGATCCACACAGTCAAAGGCTTTGGCATAGTCAATAAAGCAGAAATAGATGTTTTTCTGGAACTCTCTTGCTTTTTCTATGATCCAGTGGATGTTGGCAATTTGATCTCTGGTTCCTCTATCTTTTCTAAAACCAGCTTGAACATCTGGAAGTTCACGGTTCACATATTGCTGAAGCCTGACTTGGAGAATTTTGAGCATTACTTTACTAGCGTGTGAGATGAGTGCAATTGTGCAGTAGTTTGAGCATTCTTTGGCATTGCCTTTCTTTGGGATTGAAATGAAAACTGCCCTTTTCCAGTCCTGTGGCCACTGCTGAGTTTTCCACATTTGCTGGCATATTGAGTGCAGCACTTTCACAGCATCATCTTTCAGGATTTGGAATAGCTGAACTGGAATTCCATCACCTCCACTAGCTTTGTTCGTAGAGATGCTTTCTAAGGCCCACTTGACTTCACATTCCAGGATGTCTGGCTCTAGGTCAGTGATCACACCATCGTGTTTATCTGGGTCGTGAAGATCTTTTTTGTACAGTTCTTCTGTGTATTCTTGCCATTTCTTCTTAATATCTTCTGCTTCTGTTAGATCCATACCATTTCTGTCCTTTATAGAGCAGGAATGAAATTTTGCCATTTGCCACAGTATGAATGGACCTAGAGGGTATTAAAGTCAGAAAATGACTAATCCCATGTAACTCCAATTATATATGGAATCTAAAAAACAAATGAGAAAAAAAAAAAAAGAAAATAGAAATAGATTCAAAGATAGAACAACATACTGGTGGTCCCCAGAGCTGGGGCCAGGGGTGGGGGTGGAGGACTGGGTGAAGGGACTTAAAAGATACAAATTTTCCATTAAAAAATAAGTCACATGGATATAAGGTATAGAACAGGGAATATAGCTAGTACTATAAAAACTGTATGGTGATAGGCAATTAATAGACATCAATTTTTAATGTATATAAATATCAAATAACTACATTGTAAGCCTGAAACATAATACTGCATGCTGAATATACTGCAATTAAAAAGAAAGCAGTGTTAATATATTTTTGTCACAAATTTTCTATTCTGTAAATAATCATCCATTAATTACAACAGAAAAGGAAGGGCAGTAAATAGACACATTCAATACAAGCAAGACAGAACATCAAATCTGCTAAGTGTGAAATAGAGGAGAATTTACAAATCCCAGGAGAAAACTTTCATTTCCTTATCTTTTGAAACTCACATTTGAATTATCACACATATATATATACAAAGAGCAATTGTGACATCAGAGGACATTTCTTAGTCTTCTGTAAAATCAGTTACTATATTGCAGTGACATCTTGTTTTTCACCCTTACAAAATGCTAACTAAATGGTAAATATATAAAAAGAATTTATATTTATATAACTAATTTTCAGTTTTCTAATCTCTCTCCTTATGCTGTCTTTTGACACTTATAATCCATATTAAAATTACATTCATATTTACAAATTAGTTTGAGAAAAATGATGGACTTGCCCAAAGTTACACACAAGAAAGTGAAAAATATAGTTACACACTAGAAATTGAAAAATTCTGATTTAGTATCTGGTTCTCTTTCTCCCACCTCTCTAATTATTGACCCACTGGTAAAAAAAAAATTTGCTTGGAGTCAGAAATCGGAGGAGGGTTTATGTGCTGATTGAAAGAAATGTTTTTGTTTATCTTCTTTTTCCAAATTAGGAATATGATAGTCTTGGGAGGAAAAAAGCATTTTCAGGTTCAGTGGTTTAGCTAAAGGCTCAAGGCAATAAATTTGCAACAAGACTCAAGTTTCTAATCTGTACTCTGTAGCTGGCAGAATAGGTGAAATTCATCATGTCACTTACCTTCAATTAACTGCTTCAATTTTCTCAAGGAGCAAGCCAAGGAGACACAATCACATACTTGTGATTGATATATTGAATTCAGAGCTGATCACTCTTCTTTATAACCCTCCCTTAGGTTCACTCACCCCACTAAGGGAAAGACCTTTGAGTCATCTTGACCTCATGCTGACACTTCTGTCTACAGACTAACTGCTAGGATAGACCAAGATCTTTCATTCTACAGTTTTCTTAATTCATTTACTAAGTATTCATTCAGTCATGCACATGGTCTCTGAACCACTCCAGGTTCTGGGACTACATGGGAAAAAAGACAAAACCCGAGGCCTGGCTGTGCCTACATCCCTATAAAAGAGAGGAGGAAAACACAGGAAATCTGCCACATGCTACTGTGACTGTAATAGCAGTGCATCACAAGGCAAAATGAGAAGACTCTCTCCTGTCCAGTAACCCAGAGGACACTGAAGAGCAGACCACCCAAAGAATGGTTCCAGGGATACCATGAGGCTACACGAGAAGAGGAAAAGTATACAGTATAACCACACAGTTTCAACAAAATCTCTGAATAGCCTGTGAAAGTGAAAGTTAGTTGCTCAGTTGTGTCTAACTCTTTGCAACCCCACAGACTGTAGTCCTCTAAGCTCCTCTGTCCCTGGAATTCTCCAGGTAAGAATACTGGAGTGGGTTGCCATTCCCTTCTCCAAAAGATCTTTCCAACCCAGGAATCGAATCTGGGTCTCCTGCATAGCAGGCAGATTCTTTATTATCAGAGCTATAAGGAAAACTCTGGCAGATAGTTTAAGTAGAAACAAAAAAAGGAAAAATCTTGGAGAATTTGGTCGTTGGATACTGGTATATTACAAATTTAGATGATCCAAGTGTACTGCATTTCTCCAGGCAAAATAAAGCCCAGATTGAGGCCACGCATCTGAAGCATGATGGATGTCCTCAAAAGTGTAAGGTCAAGCTACTTACGGGTTTACAGAAGTAAGATTAGTATTAAGGTTGCCATAGCTGCTGGCAGTAAAGGTGATGTCGAGAAAGGAAGGCTGCCTTCAAACAAAGTTTTCAACAGCATAAACTAAGGGGCTTTCAAATGACCAGAAGTTTGTTAGATAATCAATGGCACAGCAGGGTGGCATAAGCTACAGAGGACGGAGAATTATTGCATTGGCTACAGACAAATCAGTCTCAAAGGAACTTAAATTTCAAAGTCATCCCCAGATCTCACTATATATATGTATGTTATGGTAATGCAAATTGTCTCCTCTGCAGAATACGAAAAGGAAATGGGGTCTTTGGGAAACAGCCAGGCATGTTAAGTCAAAGCAGAGTGAGCAAATCTGTTGAAAACTGAATGTAGTTCCCAAAAGAAGCCCAACATGAAGAATTGGAGGAGAAAAAGCACCGAGTAGTAGCAGAATGAATATGTGGCTAAATAATCTTGTGCCATCGCCCATGAACAGGACAAAAGGATCACGGTGCATGGTTCCTGAGGTTCCAGGACTCAACAGGGTGAGATTCTGGATAGTGTTGCAGTGGCATCGATGGATACCTGCCTGTACTGTGGGTAAAGTTATAGGGGAGAGACTCTGAGCTTAGATTCCAGAATCTTTTATAATGAGTAATAAGCATGGAGGGAAACATTATCTTGGTTATATGAGATAAGAAGCATTCCTGCTTTTGCTTAAGAAGACTAACTTCTACGCTCAAAGGCTGTTTGTATTAACATCCTTGAAGCAGTCTGAACCAAAGGGCAGTCCATCCCATGAATACAATATAATTTTCTATTCCTTCACAACTGATGGATACTGAGTTGCTTCTAATTTGGGGCAACTCTAGGTAAGATTACTACACATATTTATGTCTAGGATTCATGTGCATGTTAGTCTGGATTTCTCTTGGCTAGGAATGGGACTGCTGAGTGATAGAAATATATGATTAAATTTGTAAGAACCAGAAAACAATTTTCTAAGGTGGCCGTGTCAGTTTTCATTTGGATCAGAAGGATCTGAGAGTTCCACTTATTCCACATGCCTTCTTTAGTTTTTTCTCACCCTATTGCCCTGGCTAAAAACTATAGCAAATATTAAATAGAAATGAACAGAGCAGGAACCCTTACTTTGTGGCTAGAGTTTTAACTACATTTCTATAGCAGACACAGAGTAAGTCATGTTATCTACTTTTGTAATGAGCTTTGTAACTTGTATCTTTAGAGTAATTTGACCATTTGATTTTTGTTGACCTAAAGTTATTCATAATATCTCCTTGCTATATTTATTATCTATAGGATCTGTACTATTTTCTCTCCTATTCCCGGTGTTGGTAAATGATTTCTTTTTTCTTCTTTGGTCTGGCTAGTTGTTCACCAGTTTAATCAATTCTTTCCATGAACAAGTTTTTTATTTCATTGATTTAAAAACTCTGTTAAAAATGTCATTGATTTCTAAGTATTATTTCCTTCTTTCTGCTCTCTTTACTTTTTCTAGCTTCTTACGGTGGCACCTTTAGACTTCTAGATTTTTAACAAGCACAAAAATATTCCTCTAAGCATTGCTTTTGCCATATTCTGTAATTTCTGGCATGCTGCATTTTATTTTTATCCAATTCAAGACACTGCTATGTCTACTTTGATATATGGGCTAGAAAGAAGTATAGTATTCCCAAAGAGTTTGTTCAAGTATCCTTCTGTTACTGATTTGTATTTTAACTTCATTGTAAACATAAAACATATCTTTAGGATTTTATTTTTAATTGGCGAGATTTTTGTTATGGTCCAGAATGTGGTCTGTCTTGGTAAATGTCCCCTCTGCATATGAAAAGAAGATACATTTTCTATTGTGTGGAGTGCATACAAATGTAATGTATCAGAGCTGTTTGACAGTACTACTCAAGTCTTATATACTTAATGATTTTCTATTTGTTTCATCAGCTAATAAGACAGTGTTGAAATCTACAACTGTACTTATGGATTTATTATTGAGTTTTTTTCATATGTATTCTGAAATATTCTGAAGCATTTTTATAGATGCCTTATTTAGGACAGTTACATCTTTTTGATGCACTGATATCATTATATATTTCTCCTCTTTAGATCCTAATAATATTCCTTATTCTGAAGCCAACTTTGTGTGATATTAAAAGACATTTGCATGTTGTTTAGCATTTGCCAAGTACATCCTTTTTCCTATCCTTTTACTTTTAATTGTCTTTATGTTTACAGTGTATAAGTGTGGTGTTGGTAAATAGTATGAGTTGTCTTGCATTTCTACCTAATCTGACAATCTTTGCCTTTTAATTAGGGTTTTGGCTATTTACAGTTGATTAAATTATCAATATTTGGATTTAAATTTCTGAGTTTGCTAGTTGTCTCTTTGTCCTATCTGCCCCTTCTTTTTCTGACTTATTTTGCATTCTAGTTTCTTTTTTTCTTTTCTAATGATTGCACTATTGGAATCATATTAATAATTTTTTAGTGCTTTTTCCAGGGTTTACAAATTCATTTTTAACTTATCAAAGTCTACCTTCAATTAATAATATATACCACTTCAGGTATATTAAAATATTGTAACAACCTTTGTGCTACTAAATACATACATTTTACTTGGACATCTGTTATAAATCACAATACATTGTTAGATTTTTTTTTTTGCTTTAACTTTTTAAAAGATTAAATAAAAATATATATTTATTCTGATAGCTACCATTTTCTGTGTGTTTATTTCTTTTTTAGATTCAGATTTCCATCTTTTATCATATTCTTTCTTCCTATTAAATACATCCTTTAGTGCAGGTACTCTAGCAATGAAATCTGGATATGTTGGATAGAAGTGGTATTTTTGATCTGTATGAGATACATATAGCATCATCAAATTCAAGACCTTTAAAAAGACCTTAACATCCTCTATAATAGTGGTTGTCAGGTATTTTGTGTTGGTGGAATTCTAGAATTTGTAAAAAAAAAAAAAAAAAAGCTTGAAATGATTATGAAGTGAATGGGAATTTAAAAAATAAAGCTTATAAAAGAATAATGAAATAAAACAAACCTTTGATGGCTATTATGCTATTTACTTGGAGGCAATGGCACCCCACTCCAGTACTCTTGCCTGGAAAATCCCATGGATGGAGGAGCCTGGAAGGCTGCAGTCCATGGGGTCGCTGAAGGTCGGACACGACTGAGTGACTTCACTTTCACTTTTCACTTTCATGCATTGGAGAAGGAAATGGCAACCCACTCCAGTGTTCTTGCCTGGAGAATCCCAGGGACAGGGGAGCCTAGTGGGCTGCCGTCTATGGGGTCGCACAGAGTCGGACACGACTGAAGTGACTTAGCAACAGCATGCTATTTACTAGTCACTATCACTGCTGAGCGCCAAAGAATTGATGCTTTTGAACTGTGGTGTTGGAGAAGACTCTTGAGAGTCCATTTGACTGCAAGGAGATCCAACCAGTCCATTCTAAAGGAGATCAGTCCTGGATGTTCACTGGAAGGATTGATGCTAAAGCTGAAACTCCAGTACTTTGGCCACCTCATGTGAAGAGTTGACTCGTTGGAAAATACCCTGATGCTGGGAGGGATTGGGGGCAAGAGGAGAAGGGGACAACAGAGGATGAGATAGCTGGATGGCACCACCGACTTGAAGGACATGAGTTTGACTAAACTCCAGGAGTTGGTGATGGACAGGGAGGCCTGGCGTGCTGCGATTCATGGGGTCGCAAAGAGTCGGACACAACTGAGTTGACTGAACTGAACTGATCACTGCTTAACTATTTATAATAAATTGTTTATCACCCAACATATTTAATTTTAAATATTAAAGAAGCGAAACAGTCACACGTTACAGTAAACCCAACTTCTGCCTCAAACTGTGTTCACATTCAGATCAGATCAGATCAGATCAGTCGCTTAGTCCTGTCCACCTCTTTGCGATCCCATGAATCTCAGCATGCCAGGCCTCCCTGTCCATCACCAACGCCCGGAGTTCACTCAGACTCACGTGAGACTCACCATCCAGCCATCTCATCCTCTGTCGTCCCCTTCTCCTCCTGCCCCTAATCCCTCCCAGCATCAGAGTCTTTTCCTCTGAGTCAACTCTTCGCATGAGATGGCCAAAGTACTGGAGTTTCAGCTTTAGCATCATTCCTTCCAAAGAAATCCCAGGGCTGATCTCCTTCAGAATGGACTAGTTGGATCTCCTTGCAGTCCAAGGGACTCTCAAGAGTCTTCTCCAACACCACAGTTTAAAAGCATCAATTCTTCGGCACTCAGCCTTCTTTACAGTCCAACTCTCACATCCATACATGACCACAGGAAAAACCATAGCCTTGACTAGACGGACCTTTGTTGGCAAAGTAATGTCTCTGCTTTTGAATATGCTATCTAGGTTGGTCATCACTTTCCTTCCAAGGAGTAAGCGTCTTTTAATTTCATGGCTGCAGTCACCATCTGTAGTGATTCTGGAGCCTAGACAAACAGCCTAGACACTGTTTCCCCATCTATTTCCCATGAAGTGATGGGACCAGATGCCATGATCTTCGTTTTCTGAATGTTGAGCTTTAAGCCAACTTTTTCACTCTCCACTTTCACTTTCATCAAGATGCTTTTCAGTTCCTCTTCACTTTCTGCCATAACGGTGGTGTCATCTGCATATCTGAGGTGATTGATATTTCTCCTGAAAATCTTGATTCCAGCTTGTGCTTCTTCCAGCCCAGCGTTTCTCATGATGTACTCTGCATAGAAGTTAAATAAACAGGGTGACAATGTACAGCCTTGACAAACTCCTTTTCCTATTTGGAACCAGTCTGTTGTTCCATGTCCAGTTCTAACTGTTGCTTCCTGACCTGAATACAAATTTCTCAAGATTAGATCCTGATTTTTCACTAACAGTAAATTATTCTCCATTGTTTTCAGTGTTGAAGCTCCTCTTTCCATCAGGTAAAATGCACATACTCATTAAAATCTAGCAGCACAGCTCTGAAGGATGTTTTAGAAACTTTACATGACAGGAGATTTACTATATAGTTCAACTTCTATATTTTATAGATGTACAAACAAAAGGCAGCTTAATATTATATCAGAATCAAGACTAAAATTTAGGCCAAGAAAGCAGTGCTCTATAGAAAACTAATAAATTTTGGCATTGGTTATTTTTCTATTTAGAATTCAATGGTTTAGGTCTAAAACTGCTAAACAAAAAGTTTTCTTTGTATTGCTATTCTACCTCCAACTGACATGCAAGCAAATTTAGTGAAAATAGGAAAAATATGTTATCATCTCTTTTTTTGTCCTTGTCTCCCAAAGAGACAAGAATATTGGTCACATGAAAGTTCACCGATAAATGTATGAAATTAGATTAACCTCTCACTGACTTAACAAAGTCTCTTGGCTTTTGTATCATGCATGCAGCTATGCAAATAGATACATATCCCATATGTTTGTTTCAGCATCAATGCTTTCTTAGTACCATCCAATAGAAGTGGAGGATTCTATCCCACTTGGTTTTGTATGTGGCAGCCAGGGTATTTGGCTCTGATCTTAACCAGAGAAAGCAAAACCTGTGCTTTTGCAAGTGTTTGTACAAAGCACGCCACAGTACAGACACAATTTATCATTTGTTTTTGATCATTTATACTGACTTGATCATCAACTATTTAATAACTCCATCACAGACTAAAAAATAAATTGATTATTTTGGGACAAAGACTTACATCAGTTCATATTGACACAATAATGGCTCTGTGTTATGTTATGAAAAGTGCTGGTGACTGTTAATTCTCAGAGAAGGTAAACAAGTAGCATACCAGGATACTTCCAGCCTCCTCTGCAGTGGTGCCACAGAGAAAAACCTTGTCCAAGATGCACATTGTCAGAGATTATCTCATACCCCTGTCAAATGTGGATTACAAAGACCCAGCAAAGGAATAAAGTAACAAAAATTACCTCTACTCCTCCCACTAAATACAACAGCCACAAATTACTGGAAATCTTTCCAATTATGGCTCTAAAATTGAGCCTTCAATTGGGAACTAACAAAGCCTGCTCCACTGCTAATCCTTAGATAATTACGAAAATTCGAAATTGCCTGTCATGTGATTGAAGTAGACACTTAAAAGGCAACAGGGTGGCCGTGGTCACTAAAGAGATGGGAATTCAGATGAAGGATGTGACACTGTGGGTGTTAGCACATGCAAAGAGAGAGGACACCTCTCTTCCTATGCCTGTTGACCTCTGTGCTCCCTGCTTAGTCTCCGGGTCTAAATGCATTCACATGTCTTGGCATCTTTTTCAGATGTTCCCATGAGAAATCTTTCTGTATTCTCCTGTACTCTCCAAGTAGATAGTTGGTTCTGATCCTTAAAAAGGCTGACCTATGTTGGGTCAATCCACCACTGACCTACAATACAAGCTAATTCTTTCAAAAATTCAGTTTTAGCAAATGTTCAAAAGAGCACCACATAGGAACATTTTACACAGGTAAAAGAATTATAAAGTAAGCTCATAGAGTATAGCATCTTATATATCTGATATTCTGAGTTTACCAGTTGCTTGTAAAAGCATTACAAATCAACTAGTTTCCTATCTCATAAGGTCCTACACCACATCTATGAAAGCAACCACGACCCCTCTAGCCTTCTTGGTCTCCTAGTAATTCATACAACACATTAGAATTAGTCACATTATTTAGCAGCTAATCACTTGCTATCATGTAATTGTTTTCTAATTATTTCATGTACATTATTCTTGGCACCCCACAGTTGCAATCTTTAGATTAAAATGACTATATCTTATACCACCCATGTGTGCCCTGTAGCTTTTGAATTTGTGATGATCACATAAAGAGCACTCAATACTAGCTTACTTTTCTCTGTGTATGCTCACAGCATGCAACATACTATCACATCCACAGCCCCATCAACTGTACTTCAATAACCTAATGCTCTCTCTTCTTCTGTCTACAGTCTCATCGTATAGGTTTAACTCAGTCTCCTGTATGTCTTAGATGTTACATCATGGCCAGAACTTAGTCAATGATCCCTTATATTTCCTTACATTCTCTTTCCTCATGTAGCCTATATATACTCTTGCAGGCAGGAACTATATCTAAGTCATCTCTATCTCCACCGTGCCTAGCATAGTGGAGCCCAAGTAAGAATACACATGGTATTTTACCCTTTTTGTAAGTGTCCCAAAATTTGATGTTGTACCTGACACATGGCAGGTAGTCAACCAATGACTTGTTAAATGAATTAGTAATGACATAAACATAATTAGAAATTAGCTAGATTGAGTTTAAATAAAACATTCTTTGTTTAAAATGTAGGCATATACAAATTCTGATTTTCAAAAAGTTGTAGAAATAAGAAACAGAGTTGCTAAGTTATTTATACTGTACAGATCTAACTTTGATTGGCAGCTTCAAATTCTTTCATGATCAAAATTCTAACCAGGGAATCTAAACTTAGCAAACTAAAAGGGGGAATGAGATGGGGGAGTAGAGGACATGAAGCTCACCTCCACCACAATCAAAAAAAATACATGCACAAAAATTCTCACAGAAAACTGGGAATTGGCAGAAAAACTCCTATACAACCAAGGCCGCAAGAAAGATTCCATTTAACTGGGTGCATACTCAGTCATTACATCATGTCCAACTCTTCGTGATCCTACAGTTCGTCAGGCAGGATCCTAAAGGAAATCAGTCCTAAATGTTCATTGGAAGGACTGAGGCTGAAGCTGAAACTCCAATACTTTGGCCACTTGATGAGAAGAACTGACTCATTGGAAAAGACCTTGATGCTGGGAAAGATCGAAGGCAGGAGGAGAAGGGGATAACAGAGGATGAGATGGTTGGATGGCATAACCGACTCAAGGGACATGAGTTTCAGTAGGCTCTGGGAGTTGGTGATGGACAGGGAAGCCTGGAGTGCTGTAGTCCATGGGGTCGCAGAGAGTCAGACACGACTGAGCAACTGAACTGAACTGAGACTGTCAGGATCCTCTGTCCATGAGATTCTCCAGGCAAGAACACTGGAGTGGGTTGCCATTTGCTTCTCCAGTAACTGGATAAGATGGGTGGGGCGGGGGGAAACGTTGGATCCACATTTGTGCCACTGAAAGGTGTCTAAGAGGACAAGAAGGACCACATGGAGAGTCTCTCACTCTGGGAAGTGACTCAGGGTGATTGTGTGTCTCTCCTACATGTAGGAAACAGTTCCTTTGGTGCTGGGAGAACAGCTGGGAGAGCAGAAAGGCTGAAGAGGCCTTGCGAGCTGACCCCAACCTGAACAGGGTGATGACTGCCACTGAGCTGAGAGGAAGTCCCACCTGACACTCTGTGCAGGCCTCAGATCCTCCAACACCAGGCAAAACCCCCTATCAAAGCAATAATGGCCAGCACACACTGGGGAAAGATGTGGCGGGCATCCACATTAAATCCAGTCCTCACATCAACAATATTGAACACACACAGTTAACATAGGAACACTTTCACATTAAGAAGCCCCCTTCTAGACCACAAGAGATAACTGCTTCATCTAAATTTATAGAGATAAAGTTAATAAATTGAAAATGCAGAGGGATAACTCCCAATTGAAAGAACAAGAATGAACCCTTAAAAAAATAAAACAGAGAAAATCAGCCTTCCAGGTCCTGAGTTCTGAAAGCTGGTAACAAACATGCTAACTGAATTAAGAGAGAACACCAATATAAACACAGATCATTTTAACAAAAAACTAGTAACTATAAAAAAGGCCCAATCAAAAATATATAGCTCAATTTCTAAGATAAAAAGCACTCTAGAAGCCATGAATAGCTGACTAAATGACACAGAATAATGCATAAGAGATCTAAGAAGATAAAATAATGCAAATCACCCAGTCAGAACATCAGACAGAGGAATTCCCTGACAGTCCCATAGTTAGGACTCTGTACTTGCAGTGCAGGGGTCCTGGATTCAATGCCTGGTTGGGAATTAGGATCTTGAAAGCTGTGATGAGGCCAAAAGAAAGACAGAAAGATTAATAAAAAGGAACATATGAGATTTATGGGCCATACACATAACAGGAAACCCAAAAGGAAAAGAAAGAAGAGGAGGGGATCAAAAATGCATTTGAGGAAACTCTGGCTGAAAACTTACTAAATCTAAAAGCACAGAGGGTTCCAAACAAAATGAACTCAAACAGAACCATAAATGAAGACAAACCGTAACCAAAATAGCAAAAGTTAAAGAATTCCTACAGGCAGCAAGAGAAAAACAGAGTCACATTTGAGGGAATCCACATAAGACTATCAGCTAATTTTTCTGCAGAAACTTTGCATGTCAGAGAGGAATGGCATGATATATTTAAAACCCCAAAAGGGGAAAATTACAATCTAGGATATTCTACCCAGGAAGATTATCATTTAGAATACAAGAGATAAAGAATTTCTCAAGCAAAAAAAAAAAAAAAAGAATTCAGCAATACTAATACTACTAATACTACTCTAGAAGAAAATGTTGAAGGATCCTCTCTAACTGGAAAAGAAGCAAATATTTATAGGAAAGGGAAAATCCCAATGGGAAAGGCAAATATAAAATCACTTAAATAGGCCAATATACAGATTTCTTTAAATTATAAAAACAACTACAGTAAACAGTAAAGGGAAAAGTATGAAGATATAAAATAGGACATGAAAAACACAAAATGTGGAAGAGCAGAATAAAAACTGTAGATCTTTTAGAATGTGTTTGAACTTAAATGATCACCAGTTTAAAACAAATAGGTAAAATTATAATTCAAAATACATAAACCCCATGGTAACTGCGAATAGAAACCTACAATAGATATCAAAAAAAGAAAAAAACTTAAGTATTTCACAGAAAAATCATATCACAATGGGAAAAACAAAAAGATGATGAAATGAACAAAGAGTAACTACAAAAACAAGTGGAAAACAAGGAATAAAATGGCAATAAGTACACACCCATCAATAATTACTTTAAATGTCAAGAGATTAAACGCTTCCATCAAAAGACATAGGGTGCCTGATTGAACAGCAACAAAAAACAAAACCCTTCAATATGCTTCTTATAAGAGACTCACTTCAGGGTGAAAGAAACACAGACTAAAACTGAGGATATGGAAAAAGATATTTCAGGTAAGTGGCAATGACAAGAAAGTAGAGGTAGCAAGACCATATCAGACAAAACAGACTTTAAAACAAAGACTATGACAAAGGAGAAATAAGGACATTATATGGTGATGAAGGGATCAATATAAGAAGATTATGTAATATATATGTACCCAATATAGAAACACTTATGTGGAAAATTCTGAAAGAGGTGGGAATACCAGACCACCTGACCTGCCTCTTGAAAAACCTGTATGCAGGTCAGGAAGCAACAGTTCAAACTGGACATGGAACAACAGACTGGTTCCAAATAGGAAAAGGAGTACGTCAAGGCTGTATATTGTCACCCTGTTTATTTAACTTCTATGCAGAGTACATCATGAGAAACGCTGGGCTGGAAGAAGCACAAGCTGGAATCAAGATTGTCGGGAGAAATATCAATCACCTCAGATATGCAGATGACACCACCCTTATGGCAGAAAGTGAGGAGGAACTAAAAAACCTCTTGATGAAAGTGAAAGAGGAGAGCAAAAAAGTTGGCTTAAAGCTCAACATTCAGAAAACAAAGATCATGGCATCTGGTCCCATCACTTCATGGGAAACAGATGGGGAAACAGTGTCAGACTTTATTTTTCTGGGCTCCAAAATCACTGCAGATGGTGATTGTAGCCATGAAATTAAAAGATGCTTACTCTGTGGAAGGAAAGTTATGACCAACCTAGGCAGCATATTAAAAAGCAGAGACATTACTTTGCTAACAAAGGTCCGTCTAGTCAAGGCTATGGTTTTTCCTGTGGTCATGTATGGATGTGAGAGTTGGACTGTGAAGAAAGCTGAGCCCTGAAGAATTGATGCTTTTGAACTGTGGTGTTGGAAAAGACTCTTGAGAGTCCCTTGGACTGCAAGAAGATCCAACCAGTCCCTCCTAAAGGAGATCAGCCCTGGGATTTCTTTGGAGGGACTGATGCTAAAGCTGAAACTCCAATACTTTGGCCACCTCATGTGAAGAGTTGACTCATTGGAAAAGACTCTGATGCTGGGAGGGATTGGGGGCAGGAGGAGAAGGGGACGACAGAGGATGAGATGGCTGGATGGCATCACCAATTCGATGAGCATGAGTTTGAGTGCACTCTGGGAGTTGGTGATGGACAGGGAGGCCCGGCGTGCTGCGATTCATGGGGTTGCAAAGAGTTGGACACAACTGAGCAACTGAACTGAAATATGTAAAGCAAATACTAAATATGTAAAGCAAATACTATCAGATATAAAGCAGAAATTGACAGTAATACAATAGTAGGAGGCTTTAACACCCACTGACATCAATGTGTCAACAGATCATCAGAAAGAAAATCAACAAGGCAACAGAAGTGCTAAATGACTCAATAGACCAGTTAGATTCAATTGTATCTACAGGACAGCACATCCATAAGAGCAGAATACACATTCTTTTGAAGTACGCATGGAATATTCTCCAGAACAGACCACATACTGGGCCATCACAAAACAAGCCTCAACAAAAATTAAGAGAATAGAATATATTAAACATCTTTTCTGATCACAACGGTATAAAACTAGAAATCAACCACACAAAGGAAGAGAAAAAGAATAAATATGAGGAGACCAAACAACTTTCCACTAAAACACCAATGGGTCAAAGATGAAATCAAAGAGGAAATTTAAAAACATTTGGAGAAATATAAAAATGAAAACATAACTTTCCAAAATCTATGGGATGCAACAAAAACAGTTCTAAAAGCAAAGTTCATAGTGATAAAGGCTTTCCTTAAAAAAAAAGAAGACAAGTCTCAAACTAACATCCTACTCTAGCACCTAAAAGATTTAGAAAAAGAATACACAAAGCCCAAAGTAGGCTGAAAGAAGAAAAATCAGAGAGGAAATAACTAAACAGAGATAAAATGTAGAAAAAAATTAATGAAAGAACTGGCTTTTTGAAAAGATAAACAAAAATAATAAATCTTTATCCAGGCTCACCAAGCAGAAAATAGAGAAGACTCAAACAAAATAGGAAATTACATAGGAAAAATAAAATCCAATACCACAGACATACAGAAAAATAAGAGAATACTGTGAACAATTGTGTCAAACTTGACAATCTAGAAAAAATGGAAAAAAATTAAAAATATACCTCCTGCTAAGACTGGATCCAGAAGAAAGAATTTGAATAGACCAATCACCAGAAGTAAAACAGAATCTGCAATTAAAACAAAAAGCAAACCCTCCCTGCAAATAAAAGTCCAGGGCTGGACAGCATCACTGCAGAATTCTACCAAACATATATATAAGAACTTCTATCAATCCTTCTCAAACTATTCCAGATAACTGAAGAGGAGGAAACACCCCCAAATTCATTCTACAAGGCTACTATTGTCCTGATATCTAAACAAAACAAAGACACCACAAGAAAAGAAAATCACAGGCCAGTATCTTCAATAAATACAAATGCAAAAATCCTTAACAAATAGTAGCAAACCAAATCCACAAAAATCAAAAGGATCATCACGATCAAGATGGATTTATCCCAGGTTCACAAGGTTGGCTCAACATAGGCAAGTCAATCAATGTGATATACCACATTAACAAAAGGAAAGAAAATCCACATGAGCATCTCAATAGATGCAGAAAAAGCATGTGATAAAATTCAGCATCCATTCGTAACAAAAAACTCTCATTAAAGTGGGTCTAGAGGGAACAAATCTCAACATAATAAAAGCCAATTTGTGACCAACACACAGCCAACATGATACTCAATGGTGAAAATGTGAAAGCCTTCCTGCTAAATTCAGAAAAAATGACATGGAAGACCTCTCTCACCTCTTCTCCCTAAAATGGTATTGGAAGTCCTAGCCACAACAGTCAGTCAGAAAAAAATAAAGTGTATCCAAATTGGAAAGAGATAAAACTGTCACTACTTGCAGATGACATGACGCTCTATAGAGAACCATAAAGCCTTCACCCAAAATCTATTAGAATTAATTAATGAATTCCACAAGGTTAGTAGAATACAAGATTAATAAACACAGATCTGTTTTATGTCTATACACCAGTTAGGAAATCAGAATTTTTTTAAAATCCTATTTAAAATGATATCAATACACACATAGGAATAAACTTAACCAAGGAGGTTAAAGACCTATACACTAGAACTACAAAACAATGACGAAGGAAACTAAAGAGGAGCCAAAGATATTATAAGATATCCCATGTTCTTGAGTTGGAAGGATTATAGTATTAAAATGGCCATACTACCCAAAGAAATTCATAGATTTAATCCAATCCCTAGGACAAAATACCTAGGACACTTTTCCCCAAACGAGAACAAATACTTCTAAAATATATATATGAAACTACTAAATACCTAGAATTGCCAAAGTAATCCTAAAAAAAGATAACAAAGCTGGATGAATAATCCTCCCAGACTTTAGACTACACTACAAAGCTATAATAATCACAACAGCATGGTATTGGCACACACCCATATACATCAGTGGAAAAGAATAGAGAGCCCTGAAATAAACTCATGCACTTATGGTCAATTAATCTATGGAAAAGGAGGCAAGAATGTACAATGGAGAAGAGAGTCTCTTCAATAAGTGGTACTAGGAAAATGGGACAACTACATGTAAAAAAATGAAATTTGAACATTCTCTAACACCATATACAGAAATGAATTCAAAATGGTTAAAGACCTTAATGCAGGATTAACATCATAAAACTCCTAGAGGAGAACACAGGGAGAACATTTTTGACATAAATCATAGCGCTATCTGTCATATAAAGCAAATGAAATAAAACTAAAAAGAAGGAAATGTGACCTAATTAATTTAAAAATTTTGCATAGCAAAGGAAACCATCAATAAAACAAAAATATAGTCTATAGAATGGGAGAAAATATTTGCAAATGATATGACTGACATGGGGTTACCATTCAAAATATACAAATCACTCATACAATTCCACATAAAAATTGAATTCAAAAATGGGCAAAAGCCTTGAATAGAAATTTTCCAAAAACAGATATACAGATGAATAATAGGCACACGCTCAACATCACTATCAGAGAAATGCAACCACAATGAGGCGTCACCTCAGATCTGTCAGAATGGTTACAATCAAAGTCTATAAATAGTCTTACAGATGGCCAATAAACATATGAAATGATTCTCAACATTGCTCACTTTTAGAGAAATGCAAATCTAAACTACAGTGAGGTATCATCTCACATCAGTCAGAATGACCATCATTAAAAAGTCTAAAATCAATAAAAGCTGGAGAGGATGTGGAGAAAAGGGAACCCTCTTGCACTTATGGTGGGAATGTAGATCAATACAGCCACTATGGAGAACAGTATGGAGATTTCTTTAAAATCTTGGACTAAAACTACCATATGACTCAGCAATACCACTCCTGGGCATATACACTGAGAAAACCATCAATTCAAACAGACACATGTACTCCAATGTTGTACTCTTTACAATAGACAGGACAGGGAAGCAACCTAGATGCCCATTGACAGATGAATGGATAAAGACGTTGTACATAAACACAATGGACTATTACTAAGCCATAAAAAAGGGATCAGAATGAATCCATTGAACTAGAACCTGTTTGTTTATAGAGAGTGAAGTAAGAAAAAGAAATATATATTGACATATACCATTTGGAATCTAGAAAAATGGTACTGAGGACCTTATCTGCAGGGCAGGAATAGAGAACCGACTTGTGGACACAGCAAGGGAAGGAGAAGTTGGGATGAACTGAGAGAGTAACACTGAAACAAATCCATCACCACTGTAAAAGAGGTAACCCCGTGGGAAGCTGGTGTATGATACAGGGAGCTCAGCCCAGCGCTCTGTGATGACCTAGATGGGTGGAAGGATGGGGGTTGGTGGGAGGTTCAAGAGGAAGCAGATACATTACTTACAGCTGATTCACACTGCTGTACTATAGAAACTAACACAATATTGTAAGGCAATTATTCTCCAATTAAAAATAAAATTTTATAAAAGTCTTAAATAACAAATGTTTGAGAGGATGTGAAAAAAAGGAACCCATTTACACTGTTGGTAGCAAAACAGTATGAAGATTCCCTAAAAAAAAAAAAAAAAAAAATGGGACTACCATATGACCCAGCAATTCTACTCCTGGGTCTATATCAGAAAAAGATAAGAACACTAATTTGAAAAGATGCATACACTCCAATGTTCATAGCAGCACTACTTTGAACAGCCAAGACATGGAGGTAATGCAAGTGGCCATCAACGGACGATTGGCTTAAGAGGATTTGATATATACACCGAATGAATTATTATTCAGCCATGAAAAGGATGAAATACTGCCATTTGCAGCAACATGGATGGACCCAGAGAATATTATGCTTTAGTGAAACATGCTGGGCAGAAAAAGACAAATACTACGTGATTATCACTTACATGTGGAATCTAAAAAATACAAATGAACGTATTTACAAAACAAACTGACTCACAGACATAGACAAGGATCTACTTACCAGGGGGGTTACCCAAGGGGAAAAGGGAAAGGATAAGATCAAGGTACGGGATAAATTAATTATTTTTTAATTGAAGGATAATTGCTTAACAGAATTTTGTTTTCTGTCAAACCTCAACATGAATCAGCCATAGGTATACATGTATCCCCCCTCCCTTTTGAACCGCCATCCCATCTTCCTCCCCATCCCATCCCTCTAGGTTGATATAGAGCCCCTGTTTGAGTTTCCTGAGCCACACAGCAAATTCCCTTTGGCTATCTATTTTACATATGGTAATGTAAATTTCCATATTGCTCTTTCCATACATCTCACCATCTCTTCCCCTCTCCCCATGTCTATAAGTCTATTCTCTATATCTGTTTCTCCACTGCTGCCCTGTAAATAAATTATTCAGTACCATTTTTCTAGATTCTGTATATACGCGCTTGTATGTGATATTTATCTTTCTCTTACTGACCTCGTTTAGGTTCATCCACCTCATTAGAACTGGCCCAAATGTGTTCCTTTTTATGGCTGGGATTAAGAAACAAACTACTATGCATAAAATAAATAAGTGACAAGATACACTGCATAATACAAGGAATTATACCCATTATCCCATAATAACCTATAACAGAATATAATCTTAAAAAAAATACTGAATCACTATGCTAGATACAGGAAACTAGCATAATATTGTGAGTTACCTATACTCAAAAACAAAACAAAACAAAATAAAATTAGCAAACTACATCAATTTCCATTTTCTTCCCCCAGTGGAGACTCTCTAGGAAATGTTCTTGAGGAAGTGTGGAGAGCAGAGAGATACTCAAAATTCAGGACAGAAGGGTAGCAGAAAAATCAACAAATTCCCTGGGTTTTACGCTTTGAAATGAAGTATAATGTAAGACATAAAGTCCACTGCTTTGAGTAGAAGCTGTTTTAGACTTAGAGGAGGTAGAGTGATTTCCTCTAAAGATCTGCCACTCACCCCCCTTCTCAGCCCTAGTAAATCTGCCAAATTGGTCTTTACAAACCCAGCATTACTTCCAAATGGTAAACGAGGAACCGCCAGGAGCCGCATAAGGAGAGAGGAGGAAAGGAGAACACAGAGGAAAGAGCAGAGAAATGGGAAATGAGAGGTCGGAGCTCAGTGTTGCTTACGTTACAACAGTGCCCCAAGGCCTCTGTGTGCATACTGACCTGGATCGAAGTGTCCTCTTCATGACATTTCAAAGAAGAGGTATTTCGCTATTTCATCTTTCAATACAGAATATATGTGAGCCAAGAACCAGATGGACTATCACAGAAGATATTTATGCTCCAGCAGCATGGTTTCTAGTATCTGCAAATCACCTCCATTCCTTGCCCAGAAATCACGAGTTGGTACACAACACCGCCACTTCAAAAACCAAAGTCACAGGCCACACACCTGCTGACACCCACCTGGTGTCTGACACCATCTGGAACTCTGCTTTCAGGAGGCCTGTCTCCAAACGGTCTCCTCTTCCCCAACTGGATTTTCCTGGTTCTGATGTGTTTAGTGTGAGTTCCGGATTCACTGAGACACCACAGAATTCTGCAGCTTCCCTTCTTCGCTAAGTAGCCATGTATGTTTCACCTGTGTTTCGTGTTTGGTATACCTTCACACCTGAGCCGCATCAGCTAGTATAATTGCTCCCTTTTTTCTCCTCAAAACCAAATGATTTTGACCTTTTGGGGGTCTCTTAATTTGGGCCCTAAAAAGTCATTCAACTTACTCTTGCACAAATTTATGTTACTTTTGCTGGATTAAATCATCATTATCTTGTCTTCAATTTTAATATTTACTTCTAAACGTTTTGATAAAGACTCCAGTCCAAGTAGAAAACACCCCTAACACTACCAAAGATTTGTAATACTTGTTTCGAATCACATCAAAAAACACCCCAGTTTAACAGCTAGGTGCTCAAGACTGTGGCGTGTACACTTTGTCTTAAGAAGTCATAACTCTCTTTACCACGTAAGCAAGGAATTTAAAGCAGTGGGTTCTTACTCTGGAACTAAGAATGAACTTTAAAGAGAGGCTGAAACAGAGTTGATTCCTTATATGTGGTTAAAGCATGCCACAGTTCATCTATCTCAAACTCCGAGCTGAACACTAAAGCTAGCTTTAAAAATATTCTGACAAATTTTCATGCAAACTCAACTGTACCATTTTCATCATCACAGGGCAAGATCATGACCTCAAAAACACACTCCATCAAGCTTTAACAGCTCCCTTGATTCAGTAGAACATGTTCCCCTTGTACTAAGCAGAAATCTGTTTCCCTGGAATCTCCCTTTGCTGCTAAAGGAAAGCTCCCCTTTATTTCTGGCCTCTGGAGTCGTGGCCATATCAGCAAAATGTCACCTTGCTCCCAAATGGCTGCCCTGAGAATATTTTAAGTTTTCCCCTTAGACCATTTATCATCAGTTCAGACGTTTCTAGTTTCTTTACCAATGGCTTCCTGGCCAAGCCACCCCCTAATCACTCTCCTCTGGATGAAACGCAATCTGAAAGCATCCCCACAAAACATAAGTCTTGAAACTGAGTTCAGTGAACACATCCCTTGACTCTGTCTTCTTCGTAGGATGTAGAAAGCTGAAAAGAACAGCAGCCATCTATGACCACATCAACACAGAGACACACACACACACACGAGATAACTTGCAAGTTGACAACTGTCTCTATTGTACCAGAAAGCTGAGGTTACAAAACTACAAGCAACCCAGACTGTAAGGGAAGACAAGCCCCTCGAGGGAGAAGAAGAATACACACACCTGTTCACCGAGGAGAGACGCTTCTGGGCACCACACACACTCGGAAGGACAAATCAGCTAAAAGTCTAAACAAACTGCCAAGGGCTGAATGTGGGCCAGCGTGACAGTGTAAAACTCCAGTGGCCGGAGGCCCAAGGAGAATTTGTACCCTTTCGCAGGCTCCTTCTCCACTTAAGGTGTTCCGTAGGAAGAGAGAGCGGTGGATGAGAAAGCAGGAAGCTCGCGGCTGGGGAGACATAGATGTAGGGAGGAGCCTGGCTGCGAGCAAGCGCAGAGGCCCTCTGGACGCTTCCCCCGCCCTCAGAAGAAAAGCCAGAAGGTTTTGGAAGAAGAGCAACAAATCCCCCATCATCTGAGGGCACAGGTGAAATTCACTGCATCAGGAGAAGCGAACAAACAAAAGCTGCTGCCCCGGAAGCGGCCGGTACACGTCCCTGGGTCTAGAGCTTGAGGGATGTCCCACCAGGGAGGCTAGGCCAGGATCATAGGAATAAAAGCCCCAGGATGCGTGGCCAGAGAGCTGTGTCTGCAGCAATCACCGAGTCGTCATTTCTAATACTTGCACGTCTCCCTTCAGTGCTAAACGTTTCCTGGCTAATCTCATTCTTGACTCCTAGAAAATTTTTCTAATAACTCGCTCCTGCTTTTCCCCTAGTTGGGCTACCAGGCGAAGCCTTTTGAATGGGTGCCAATGAATGGGGTTTAGACAATGCCTTTCCACCGGGGCTTTGAAAATAGATAATAAATAGAGAGGGGGAGAAAAGGGTTGGCGGATTAAAAATTCAACAGCCCTCGCAGCTTAGCTGTTCTGTTCCTTATGCTAGCCTTCCTCCAAATCGACTTTTTGTATATTGAGATGATTGAGACAGAACAGGGTAATACAGAGTGTGGGAAAAAATTTCCCCAATCTCCAAGAATCTTCCCCTTCCCCAGGTTCTTGGAGGACAGGTAAAGAAACACCACGGAGAGGAAGGAGAATTCACGTTTGTCCTCTGCAAAGACCGCATGAGCCCGAGGGGTGAGCTTGCAGCGCTCAAAGCCTGGCGATTGAGTTTGTAATAAACAGAGCCAAGCAGAGGCTCCCGCGCCGCTCTGATCCTGCTGAATCAGCCCCACCGCTCGGCTCCCTCTGCGCCTTTTGGAAAAGCCTCCAGGGTCTTGTCTGTGCGGTTGTTGTCTCAATCAGCACTGCAAGTTTCTTTTTCTCTTCCTTCTCACCCTCCAGCCCTCAACGCTGCCAACTGCAGCAGGATTTTCATGATGCAAGTAGGTCTTTACCCCACCTGCACTGCTTGGAGTTAAATAAGACCCTGAAGTTTCCAGAGCCCACAGGAATGGGGGGGAAAGGCAAGAGAGACAATTATGGTCCTCTTAAATGTATTCAGTTTCCCTCCGTCTAATCTCCAAAGCCTCCTAGGCATGCAAACCCCAAGAGAATGTGTTTTTAGAAGTCGCTTAAGAAAAAGGCCGATGTAGGGGGAGATCAAACCAGTCCATCCTAAAGGAAATCAATCCTGAATATTCACGAGAAGGACTGATGCTGAAGCTGAAGTTCCAATCCTTTGGCCACCTGATGCGAAGAGCCGACTCACAAAAGACCCTGATGCTGAGAAAGACTGAAGGCAGGAGGAGAAGGGGGCAGCAGAGGAAGAGATGATTGGATGGCATCACCCACTCAATGGACATGAGTCTGAGCATGCTCCGGGAGTTGGTGATGGACAGGGAAGCCTGGCGTGCTGCAGTCCATGGGGTTGCAAAGAGTCCCACAGGACTGAGCAACTGAACAACAAGGGGGAGGCAGGTTGAGCAATTACATCATCAGCATGATGATGGAATCATGAGGGAATGCTTCCCACTGCTACTTAGGCTCTTTGCCAGGAGTTTTAGTTTGTTTATTTCATTTTGGTCTCACTTTTATTCTTACGCTGGTTTGGGTGCCAGTGTTGCAAGAGTTTGCAGTACCATCTTTTGATGTGAAGAAGACCATGATTTCTTTCTAGTTAGGACCAGAAGCTTTAGATGGTTTGGTAACCAAGAGACCTCCCTCTGTCCCACTCCACCTCTCTCTCCCTCCATCCTTCCCTCATCAGCTGTTTATTGATCACCTCTGTGTGCAAAGAATTTTTATCATTCTAATTAATGACAATTTATTAACGTTGATGTAGGAGATCAGGGTAAATAAAACACAAAGACTTTCGTCTTCTAGCTAAAGAACTAAAAGGCCGCAGCATGGTTGTAGCCTGCCCACCCATGGAGGCAGAACCACTGTTTCCTGTGCACTGAGCTCCAGGAGGGCAGGTGGCAGCCTGTGTGGGCACCAGACCAGCTCCAGGCCTGCATGATGCACAACGGAAATGGGGCTCCATAAAGGCTTGTTGAACTCAATAAGTGAGAGTGTGTGTGAGTGCACAGATGGGCACTGAAGATCTTTCCATTCACCTTTTCTGTGCTCCCCTAAGTCACCTTTCATGTAACAATCCCCATTATGAGTTGTTTAGACACACTGAAACCCACTAACCCTCCAGAGGCGCCCAGAGGAATTTTTCAGTTCTTTGAGATTTTCGGCAATTCTACAGATCAGGGCAAAACTAAGGGAAATCACCCAAACAAAAGCAAGACCATGATTCCCTGAAGTATGAACGAAGGCCTGTGGAAGGACAGAATACTATTATGTCTACGGTATGTATCTGTGTGTCTGTCTGTAAATTTGCTGGGGTTGGTGAGGGCTGAGATGTAGCTGGGAAGGCTTCCTATAAGTGGTAACATTTCCGCTCCTTCTCAAAAGTCGGGTGTAACTTGGCTGGACAGAGCCAGAGAAAAGGACTTTTCATAGATGAAGTTCTTGGGGATGCACTGTGATTCAGAAACAGAAAGTAGGGATATGGAAGTGAAAGTGTTAGTTGCTCAGTCCATGTTGGACTCGTTGCAACCCCATGGACTGTGCCCCAAAAGGCTCATGTGTCCTTGGAATTCCCCAGGCAAGAATACTGAAGTGGGTAGACATTTCCTTCTCCAGGGGATCTTCCTGACCCAGGAATCCAACCTGGTTCCCTGCATTCCAGGCAGATTCTTTACCACTAAGTCATGAGGGAAGCCCAGTGTGGCGTAGGGCAGAGGAAATAGTGAGTCTGCCCAGATTAACTGACTGGATGGCCCATATAAAAGTATATACTCCCTATAGAGCAGGTAATGAATGCATGGAGGGTTTTAAAGTAGAGAAGTCTGTGTTCTTGAAAGGTAGTTTTAGGGGTGGTGTACCAGAGGACTTGGACAAAGGAAAGCAAGGAGACTAGATATAAGGCTTTGCAAGAGTCCAGAAACACACTCGTGGTATTAATATATGGCTTATCAGAAATATAGGCTCAAAAATGGCTCATCCCAGCCCATTGCATGCCTGCAAAATTCTTCTCCATTGATCTATACTCAGAGATGATGGAGGCATAGTAAAAACTGCTATAATCTTAATAGATTTTACTTCTCAAAAAACCACAGTATATAAATAGCTTCCAGAACCCAGATTATAGAAGCCAGCTCTCTACTTGTACTGACATCCCTCAAGAATAGCTTTTCCACCTAATCAGGAGATTCTTACCTCATGCAAATCACCCTGACCTTCAGAACAAGGTGTTGTTGTAATACTGTGTTTGGAAATATTGTTGTGATTTTCCTGTCTCTCATTAGCACAGAATCATAGCCCAGTGCATCCTGTATCTTTTGGTGAAAGTAATTGAGCTCTGCAAAGGGCCAGATAGAATACACAGAATAGGGAGAGAATATGACTATTTCCTTGGGAAAATCATAAAGTCATAAGTATACTTCATATATATAAGTGGCTTATTTTTGGAAGCATTAAGTTTTAATCCGGGAACATCCATCTCTGAGGCTGGCATTTAGCTCAGATGTTACTAACCTGGGGTGAGCACACAGGTGCAGGGGCCCCCAGCCCCCCTCCCCATTGGTTGCCTTGCCCGTCTGTACACTGAACGGTGACACTGCACACCGGTCAAGGGTGCAAGCTCTGTGGGCTCTCTGAGTTTGAATTCTACCTCTACTACTTTGATCTTGGCAGGCTATTTAACTGTTCTCTCTCTCTCTCTTTTTTAAATCTATAAAAATGGTAGAACCTGTCTCACAGGTTAGTTTGTTCTTCGGAGAACCAGATGAATTTCTAGGCTCATGGGGCATACCATTGAAAAAGATCAAGATCCCTGTCCTTTTGGTGTTTACAGTCTACTAGTGGGGGCGAGAAGGAGAAGGCAATGGCACCCTACTCCAGTACTCTTGCCTGGAAAATCCCATGGACGGAGGAGCCTGGTAGGCTGCAGTCCATGGGGTCGCTAAGGGTCAGACACGACTGAGCGACTTCACTTTCACTTTTCATTTTCATGCATTGGAGAAGGAAATGGCAACCCACTCCAGTGTTCTTGCCTGGAGAATCCCACGGACGGGGGAGCCTGGTGGGTTGCTGTCTATGGGGTCGCACAGAGTTGGACACGACTGACGCGACTTAGCAGCAGCAGGGGGGGGCGAGACAGTAAGCTACTAATAATATAGTATACCAGCAACTATAAAAATATTAACATGATTAGTATGTAGATATATTGTATGCTAGCCAGTGAGGAGTGCTATGGTAATGCAGAAGCAGCAGAGCAGGGTAAAAAGGATGAGAGATGCTGAGCGGATGGGTTGGCAGAATGGCCAGGACAGTGTCCCTGAGGACATAAGACTTGAGGATATATTCGGAGGGAAGGAAGTTATCGAAGTAAATACCTGAGATGGAAGCCCTAAGGCCCTCACCTGGCATGTTCCACTGAAGGAAGAAACAGAACAGGCTCCATCTTGAAAGCAGGACTCCATCTTGGGGCCGACTGTGGACTTTGAGCTCTATGCCCAGTATCTATGGAAACAACATACCAACTGGAAAACCAGGCCCCTGGAAGGAAGAGCCCCAGGGCTCGTACCTAGACTTTCCCATCGCCTAAAAGAAAACCCTAATTATCTGTGTAACCGAATAGAATCATGCATTCTATCATGCTTATTGGGGTATGACCACAGGCCTATTGATAATTGTCCACTGTTAACTACCTAGGCTTAAGGCATACGAATCACAGGTTTAAGGCATACGAATCACGGGTTAACTTTGATTGTATCTTTCTTTTCCTTTGTTCAGACTACTTTCAGGGAATTTGGGGAGGTGGGTTTGGGCACGTACACTTAGGGTAAATAAGGTTTTCACAAAACCTGGTCGGGGTCCTTGGCTAAGAGGAGACTCTGCCTTAGGCCCGCCGGTGTAACAGACTGCACTCCACCATCTGCATTGTCCTTCTGAGTGAGTTCGTTTCCCAGAATGCGTGGCTGCAACACCACGAGCCTCAGGAAGCCAGGGTCATTGCAGCAGTGAGACAGGGAAAGGGTGTGAGAGGTATGACGGTGTGAGGCCAGGTCACGAGGGCTTTTCTGGCCACTTTATCGCCTTTGGCTTCTAGGAGTGAAATAGGTTTGAACAGAAGAATGACAAGACCCTATGCTGACTAAAAGAAAAAAGAAAAAAAAAAAATTCACAACCGAAAAGCAGAGAGTGTTTTATTCCGTGGGAAACTTTTAGGACTTCAAGCCCAGGAGGCAGCATCTCAACTAACCCTGAAAAACTACTCAGAGGAAGAAAGGAGGCGGGGAAGGAATCAGGCTCCATAAAAGTTTGCAGCAAAGGGGGCAGAGAGTCTGAACATCAAAGATTACTGTCAATTAAGGAAACCAGATATCTCAAACTAAGGAATTTGCACTCTTCTGCATCTAGGAAGATGCAAGCGTCTGAGCTCACTGAAATCTTTCCTTTCATATGCGTCTCAGCTCTCTGGGGCCAGCATCCTGAGCTTCTGCATCCCTGTCTTTAGGGAGTTGATGCAGCCTGTTAGCAGGCACACTCCTCCTCCGTGAATTCCCGGAGGGCTCACCAGCTCATATGTGGATGGCCAGAACTGAGGATAGCTGTGACATTATGTTTACTGATATGGCAGGAAATATTCCATTTCACAAAACGATTTACATTTTAGAGGTTGGTGTGCTGAGAACCACAGAAGCAGCAGAAAGGCCCTTGAGGAGGTTTCTGCTGCCATCAGATGAAGGACAGTGATGGCCATGTCCAAGGAAGTCACTCTGAAGTGTAAGCAATCACATTCTGCATAAATTTGGGAAGTATGGAATGTCTTGGACTTCCTTAGTGGTGGCCCAGTGGTAAATAATCCGCCTGCCAATGCAGGAGATGTGGGTTCGACCCCTGGATTGGGAAGATCCCCTGGAGAAGGAAATGGCAACCCACTCCAGTATTCTTGCCTGGGAAACCTCATGGACAGAAGGAGCCTGGCAGGCTACTGTCCGTGAAGTCAAAAAAAGAGCCAGACACGACTTGGTGGCCAAACAACTGCTAGATGTCTTAGACAGTGGTGCTCATATTTTTGGTATGAATAACTGAAAAGATAAAGCTGTCATTAACTGAGAAGCCTACAAGTAGAGGTTGATAGAGCAAGAATCAGAGTTCAGTGCAGTGATGCTGAGTTTGAGTGACATCCGGTAGGAAAAAGATACTTAGACAGGGAGTAGACATTGTCTAAACGTAGATACAGTACTTAGAGGCAGGGAACTGGGTGAAATCATCAAGTAAGGGAATGAGCAGGACCAAAACAAGAAAGTAAAAATCTGAGCCCTGAGGCACAGGGATGCTCGAAAATATGGTACTTAAGAAGCAAAGGCCTCAGGGGCAGCTTAGTCCTGAAGCTAATGAGGCTGGAGTTTCAGGGCCCTTCCTAATGCCCAGTAGTGTGTTCATATTTCTATATTTTCATAACATTTGCCAAAGATCAGATGTTGTAATCAAATCTCAATTAAGATGACTGTCTCTTTCCACTGCAACTGGTCTCTCTTGCAACAGGCTCTCCCTTGTGACAGAGAGTCCATTTTTCAGAACCTCTGAGAGGAGGCTGAATTGGTTCAAGTTTATTGGCTCTATTAATATGGTTCACAGTCACTGCCACATTTAATTAAGTATTAGCTGCTTGTCATGGTCTGGGAATGGCTTCTAGGAGGAGTCTGAATCTCCATGCTGCCAACTCGAGTGGGGTCATGACACCAAAGTGTGGGGCCATAGATCATGGTATGTATAGCTCTCAGCACCAGTTGGGGAGGAACTAAGTTTAAAATGTATGGGACACAAGCTTTTCCACAAGGTTCTTACAGTTACTAATGTGTAACATTGTAACTAAGCAGGACCCTATGAGACCTTCCCAGGAGAGGCCCCTCCCCCATATCCTCTGCTTTAGCTCCTATTTTAAGTAACTAGATAATAATGTCAGATACAGATTTTCTGAGTTGTTTTACAGATGCTGCTGCTACTGCTAAGTCGCTTCAGTTGTGTCTGACTCTGTGCGACCCCATAGATGGCAGCCTACCAGGCTCCCCCGTCCCTGGGATTCTCCAGGCAAGAACACTGGAGTGGGTTGCCATTTCCTTCTCCAATGCATGAAAGTGAAAAGTGAAAGTGAAGTTGCTCAGTCATGTCTGACTCTTAGTGACCCCATGGACTGCAGCCTACCGGGCTCCTCCGCCCAAGGGATTTTCCAGGCAAGAGTACTGGAGTGGGGTGCCATTAAAACCCTATATCAAATGGAAGAAGTTAAGTACTTGATGACCATGAGCATGAAGCCCCCAGACCTATCGGAGCCTAAGGATTGGTAACATTAACCCCTGTGACACTGCCCTCAACACTGGCACCTCACCATCAATGAATCAGAATTGTGCAGGAGCTGATCACATACCCTGCAATACCCCTCCATCACCCTGCCTTTAAAAAATGCTTTCCTAAAACCCACTGGGGAGTTCAGGTGTTTTGAACACTAGTTGCCCTGGACTCCGTGCCAGATAGCCTGGAATAAACAATTCACGTTCCTTCCCCACAATGCAGTGTCATATCTAGAATTAGTTTTACAACATTATATTTTCAACTATGGCCAAGTATTCAATCAGTTAAGTGGCAGATACTATGTTAATTAGCAATGCTAACTGATGAACGGTCTTAATTTTTACTCTGGACTGGTGAGGTTAGCTCAAACTACTGCATTCTTTGTCACAGACTAAGAAAAACAGAGTCAACTAATGAGTGAAATAATAATAACAGTGAAAGAAAATACAATGATAGGAAATCATGCTGAGTCAGCGCTCTGCTCCAAGTCATCTTTTCTCACATATGCCCTTGACCTCTTGGGGTGAGCCTCTCAATCCCCGCCCTTGCCGACCCCCCTTCTTCTCCCATCTGCATTCAGTAAATATTTACTGAGTGCCCATTGTGTGTCTGCACCTAAAGGCAAGGAGTAAAACTTGAAAACAACAGGAGCTGGTATTGATTTTACAGATTTATTCTTCTGCAGAACAAGGCCAGCCTCACCCAGGGGCGGGCTGAGCGAGCCCTCCTGCTCCAGCTCCCGTGGAAATGAGCCCTCACCCAGGGGCATCTTGTTCTCTGGCCCTGCCAGGTGCCTGCTGTTCTCACATTAGTCACCACTTTTCATTAAGGCCCCAAGAGTCTCCCTGATGCAAGGCAAAGGTTACTTGGGAGGGGAAACAAATTAAACCATTAACACAGATGAGTTAAACACATTAGCTTCTCCCTATAGGTATTGAACAAAGGATAGAAAGGATTGATGGCATGGCCTGGAGAAAAATCCCAGAGATCAGTGGAGACACCTTCTTTTGGGGAATGAACTTTTTAATATCAAAAAATTTGGACCCGCACATGGCAGTGGTTTGACTTCTAAAACAATAACAGCCATTATTTACTATACCCTTACAGTTCACTAAGCGCTATGTGCACGCACATCATTATCTTCTCTTTTAAGCAGCCTGGTAATGAAGGTAATGTGTTTTAACCCCCATTTTACAAATTATGAAACTGCGTCTTCAGGGAGGTTAAGTAATTTCTCTAAGGTTACACAGGTCATAATGCATTCATATCTCTTAAATTTAAAATCTTGGAATATAAAGCTAGTATGTTTTACTGCTTCCCTTAATACAGAGAAAAAATTAATAATAAAACTTACTCTTCACACAAGTATTTTTAATGGCTTTGAATTATATCATTGACAACATAATCATACCTGTGGAGAACAGTTGTAATGACCAAAGTAAGTCATCATACCATAACCACCCTTGCTGAGGCTATGCATTCAAGGGCCCTGAACCACTCAAGGACGTATGAGAATCTGGAATCCACCAAATTTGGGCAATCCCAGCTCTAGGGCCCTTCCCTGGTAGCTCAGTTGGTAAAGAATCCACCTGCAATGCAGGAGACCCTGGGTTGATTCCTGAGTCATGAAGATGCCCTGGAGAAGGGATAGGCTACCCACTCCAGTATTCTTGAGCTTTCCTGGAGGCTCAGATGGTAAGGAATCTGCCTGCAATGTGGGAGACTTGGGTTTAATCCCTGGGTTGGGAAGATCCCCTGGAGAAGGGAACAGCTACCCACTCCAGTATTTTGGCCTGGAGAATTCCACGGACAGTGGAACCTGGCAGTCTACAGTCCGTGGATCGCAAAGAGTCAAACAGACCAAGCAACTTTCACTTTGACACTTTGACAGCTCTAGATGATGAATCATTAACCAGTATACTGCCTCCTCTACCTCACGGGTACCAGGAAGTCAGAGGGCAGCCTGTCCGTCTCAAGTAATGAGGTGAGGTCAAACAATGAAGGGAATCCAAAAAGAGTAAAACAACTCCAAGGTCCCTATAGATATGGATACACACACACATACACACACACACTGAAAGAGACACAGGGAGACCAAGGAATCGAGAGAGAGAGAGAGAGATTCTATATTCTGTTGATTCTGAGTCTTCAAAAGGCTATTTCAGAACTCTAGCAAACAAGCTGCTTCAGGATGGTAAGAAACATGATGTGTGTGTGTGTGTGTATGTGTGTGTGTGTTAGTTGCTAAGTTGTGTCTGTCCACGGGCTTCTCCATGAAAGAATATTGGGGTGGTTAGTCGTTCTCCTCTCCAGGGGATCTTCCCAACCCAGGGATTGAACCTGAGTCTCCTGCATTGCAGGCAGATTCTTCCCCATCTAAGCCACCAGGGAAGCTCCAAAGAAATGTGTTAAGACCACTGAATTCCATGAGCAAGGTCCATTCCCATTCTTGCTATAACGTGAGCAACCTGATGAGGAGCAATGCTGTGTACAATACTATAGGTCATTCTGTAAATCCATTGATGTTACCTCTGATAGAAGCATTGTGAGCAAGGAAGGCAAATCCATATCCAGAGTAATTATCTATTCCAGGAGGAATGAAGCCCTGCCCTTTCCATGATAGGAGTGGCCCAGTATAAACAACTCATTACTAGATAGCTGGATGATCACCCCAGGGAAGTGCATCATATTGGGAACCCAGTGTTGATCTCTGCTGCTGATAGACAGCAGTGGCCATAGCCAGATAAGATCGATCTTGATAAGCAGAAGCGCATCTTCTAAGCCCAGGTATAGCCTCCATCTCTCCCAGAATGGTCACTTTATTCATGAGGCCATTGGGTGACGATAGGTATGGCTAGTGAAAGATGCTAAGTGATCCATACTGGTGTATCCAAACTGGCGGCCAAGCTTGAAAAGGCTACAATCAACAAGGTCTCAAGACACTTTATCTCCTCGCTTCACTATCTTCCATATGCAGCTTATGGTCTAAGATGGCTGTTGGAATCCTAGACAACACATCCGCATTCCCAACAGAATAACTGAGGAAATGAGGAAGAGAGAGAACACCGGTTGAAAGAAGTTTCCAAAGATGTGCTTACATCCCACTGGCTAGAACGTAATTAAATGGTCATCACCCAGGTGCAAGCAAGCTGAGAAAACCTCCAGGAAACATGGACATTTAATTTTTAAGAGAGAACATGGATATTTGGGGCCAGCAAGTAGTTTCAACATCCTTTAATGTACTTTAAAACAAATTTATCCACTTTATCCACCTCCAAACAACAAAAGCTGTTTCCCCCATATGGAACCTCTCTTGGTAAGGGGCAGCATCATTTATCAAACTGCCAAAGTCAGAAACCTTCTTCTACTTCACTGCCTACATTTGGTATGGCCAACCTCTATTGACTCTATCTTTCAATACACCTAAAGTCTATCTCCTTTCCAGAAATTCAAACGCCACTCCCCTACATCTTTTCATGACCTCACTTTCATAAGCTCCTGTTTCTCAAATAACCTCTCCATTGGCAGCCCACGCCTCTTTCATCCATTTCTGACTCTAATGGCAAAGCCACTTTTCTAAACAGCTTGGATCACAGAAGTCTGGTCATTCTGCAGTGGCTTCTCAAATCCCACCCCTATCAAGTTCATGGCCTCTACCTTAGGCTTATGGCTTTCTAACCCACCCACCCTCAGCCCCATTTTACCTCCACAATCTAGTCATCCATGGGAGGTTTCGTTTCTCAAGTATGCTGGGCACTGTTCCATCTTTTGACTTCCCACATCCTGCTCATTGCCTGGAATATACCTACTATTCCTGTCCTTGTCACTACTCTCTACACGCCTACTTCATTGTTGTTCAGTTGCTAAGTCGTGTCCAACTCCTTGCAATCCCATGGACGATGGCACGCCAGACTCCTCCACTATCTCCCAGAGTTTGCTCAGATTCATGTCCATTGAGTTGGTGATGCTATCTAACCATCTCATCCTCTGCCACCCCCTTCTCCTTTAGCTTTTGATCTTTCTCAGCATCAGGGTCTTTTCTCATGGAGTTGGCTTTCACATGAGGTGGCCAAAGTATTAGAGCTTCAGCTTCAGCATCAGTCCTTCCAGTGAATATTCAGGGTTGGTTTCCTTTAGGATTGACTAGTTTGATCTTCTTGCAGTCCAAGAGACTCTCAAGAGTCTTCTTCAGTATCACAATTTGAAAGCATCAGTTCTTCTGTGCTCAGCCTTCTTTATGGTCCAGCTCTCATATCCATACATGACTACTGGGAAAACCATAGCTTTGACTATACAGACTCATGTCCTAACTCCTGGTCATTCTTCAAGGATCAGCTCAGGTGTCATCTCCTCCAAGAAGCCTTCTGTAAAGGCCACAGACTGTGAAATTGTGTCTTCCTGCAGCATCTCTATCAGAGGATTTTCTACAACACACCATAATTAATAATTCTTCCCCTACCTCAGGACTCTAGAAAAGGAACAGAATCATTTGTCTACAGATGTCCTGTTCTTATAATGTCAAGTATAGTGTCAAGCACATCAACTTCTGCAATAAATATGAGTTCACTAAACAGGATTCCAGATCTCTTGCCAATCACATAGATTTCATTTCTGTTCAACACCTGCTGCTGCTACTGCTAAGTCACTTCAGTCATGTCCGACTTTGTGCGACCCCATAGACGGCAGCCCACCAGACTCCCCCATCCCTGGAATTCTCCAGGCAAGAACACTGGAGTGGGTTGCCATTTCCTTCTCCAATGCATGAAAGTGAAAGTGAAGTCGCTCAGTCGTGTCCAACTCTTCGCAACCCCATGGACTGCAGCCTGCTAGGCTCCTCCATCCATGGGATTTTCCAGGCAAGAGTACTGGAGTGGGTTGCCATTGCTTTCTTCATTTCAACACCTGAGGACTCCATAATCCTGTTCCTAATTTGTTATCCTGACTCATACAAACTTGTCCTGACACTGCTGCTCATAAGAATGCTAGTTCAGAATGACCTGCCAGGCAATGACCTCTAGTCTGACTTTTATCCTATATAAGCCTGTCTAACTGCATACCAGTTACACCTATTCAGAGCACAGTTTCAGACCGGAACTCCTTGAAGCTACTACAGAAAACCCTATACTGAATCTTGGTTCTAGAAAACTTTACTGAATCTACCAATGTAATAACAAACAAAGCTTTAACTACTGAAAATCAAAACACTTGTTGAGCATTAATTAACTCAAAAATATTTATTACAACCTTCTTTTGGGCTAAATACTGTGTTCAATGCTGAAGATACAATGATGAGCAAAAACAGTTCCTTCTCTAATGGAGACTTCAAGCTAGTCAGGAGAATGACATTAATCAAATAGCTGCATCAATAAAACTTTTAATTGTAAATATTAAGAAGTACTTTCAATGAAATGAAGATATCCACTGATTGCTAATATCAAAGAACTGCACTTGGATGAATGTGGGAGTGAGGAACGTTGGGAGGGGCACATAAAAGGAGTCAAAGTATCTGAAGGATGAATAGACATTAATTAGGTGGGAGGAAAGTGTGATGATGAGAAGAGCAAGGAGAGAGGGAGCACAATGAAACAGTGGGGATACTACATGCAAAGGTCCTGTGGTAGAAGGACTTTTGCCAGTACCTTCAAGATGGTGAGAGAAGGTTCATGTAACTGGAGCACATGTGTGATGAGAAGAGAAAGCTGACAGTTGGCCATCCTGGCAGAGCCATATCAAGTACATGGATCTCCAGAATAGTGGTAATCGAGATACTTTCATGAGATGGGGATTGAAGGGGAATTCATGTGCTTGTCAGATAAAGGATGAGTCCACGGGAAAATACATATGGTGTGGTCTGTAGCTTTAGTGAATTTGCAGTTAAGAATTGGATATCTTGACCTATGAGCAATCAGATATCAAGTAATGGCTGAACAATTTGCTAATGATTCAAGGAACCACAGGAATTCAGAGATGGGCTGAACCCTTCCTGTTCCTCTGAAGTCTGTAGCCTGGTGAGCACCAGAATGGATAAAGCTTCTAATAAGAAAATGTACTTTATTTCACTGTATGTTCATCTGCCCAGGGGACATTTCATGGGTATCTTTCTTAAGCTAATAAATAATTGAAAGAGTTCTAAATAGGAAGTGGGGAACTCTTAGAAAGAAATTATAAAATAGAGTCTGTCCCACTCTGAAGAGCCCAAACAGGATTTTTTTTTTCCAAAAAGATTACATTTAATTAGTTTCCAATTTGCTTCTCATTACAGAAGGGATTTAACAGTTTATGGTAATAATATGTAAAAGGTTCAAATGCTCTTGAAACATATGCCAAAATCTGCCACAGAACAGAGTGTGAGAAGCTATTGGCATTCCCAGTGCACAAGATGAGTGTGAGAAGAGTGCCCTGTTCCCCTCAAGTCACTAGGACAGCTGGCCATGAACTTTAGGGATCTCTGCCTAGACAAAGCTGTATAAGTGTCCCTAGTCAGGGGTGTGCTGTCCTTGGTGGACAAATACTGTAGACCTGGCCAGGCTCTACAAGTGAGAATACAATTATTAATATAATAACTAATTCTTAATGAACATTTAGTATATAGCAGGATCTATTCTATATAGCTTATATATATTAACATATTTAATTATTAGGAAAATTGTACAAAGTAGGTATTTTTAGATTCATTTTGTAAATAAGGAAGCTGAGACACAGAGGAGTTAAGTAACTTCTCAAAGCCTCATAATTAATTAATAGAGGGGTGAGGATTAGATCCCAGGCAATTAGCCTCCAAAGTCCACACTCACTATAAACATGCTACAGCCCCCCCATTCACATATCCATTTCAAGTGTTTGATACAAGAATGAAGTGGACCTAGGTATAAAAAGAGGCTATTCCCAGCCCATAACAGTACCCATGTTAACTTATAATTTTTTTTCCTCCAGCTGACTTTCATCTGCTATCCCAATTCTGTTCATCTCTTTTTTTTTTCTTCTATTCTCATTCTCTCTCAATTCAACTGACTCTCAGCAACCACAGCTTGATCACTTAACATGTGTTAACCAGCTATTTTTTGTCTAGTTCTTCCAGATGACTGTTAAGACAGGAAGGAGGGGAAAGAGAAATTCACAAGCACATTGATGACTGAAGAACCACAGGAGCAAACACTCCTGAAAACAAGAAACTCAACAGCCAACCCAGGATGGGTGCCGTGTGGACATGACTCACTCCAGAGAAGCACGAAGCCTGAGAGTGTCACACCTGCTCCACACACCACAGACATGAGTTTCCCATACTTTTTCCCAAGGTCGGATGTTGAAGGGATAAGACAGTATGACAGACACAAAACGTGACTCATAGAGCTGTGGGAAGAGAATCAGAAGCAAGCACGGGGCACTTTCATGCCATGACACTGTAACCACAGAGTTAATAAAAGGCTGTGGTTATAGGTGACAGGTGACGTAGTGACATATGGACTTGGGGACCTTGACTTGAAGGCAGGGAGTGAAAGACAATCCCTGTGAGTATTTTAACAAATGAAATGATCATCTCTCAAAATCAAAGGTACCCGACCTTGACTTCCTTCTGCTAAGGGAACAGATAATACCATCAAAAGACACAGCCTTTTTGTCAAAGGTCTCACAGTGGGGCTCATTAGTTCAGAGCAACAAGTCCCAAACAGGACTGATAGAGGCAAATAACAAAGGACATCTTGGGAAGTTTTGGAACAATGTCTTCCAAGCAGTGAGGCTGCTGAGGGTTGAGACTGTCAGAGGCCTAGGGTACTGGGGATATTTTTAATAGACCGCCGCATGGCTTTTCTGCCACGTGAGGACAGATTGATATTCTGCAATGGACCCTGATGGACACGCAGCTGGAGGAGAACCAGCAGCGGAAACTAATAATAGAGCAGCCTGGAGCACAAACACAATGGATGTGGAAGTCATGGCAGGCGACACAAACCCACAGGAGGAAATGTGACTCTCGCCACTCACACCTCGCCCTCCCTCCTCCTGATCTGCCAAAATGGCTATGAGCAGGCATTTAAGGGAGCTCAGACCTGACAGACGAGCTCTGAAAGCCACTCCTGGCCCAGGTGTGCCTCTGGTCTCAGGTCCGTAGGAGGGCTCTCATTTTCCCATCAGATTACATTTCCCCAAAGTGAGAAATCTTGTAAGCCAGCATTTATTAACTGCTTACCATGCACTGGGCAACTTTTACATCCAATATCTCATTTAACCTTCACCATGATCCAAGGTGGCCGTAAATTTTTCTAACAGCATTTCCATTTTATAACATAAATAAATGGAGGGCTTGAGAAAACAGATACTTGGCCATGTGGCCCAGAACGATAATTCAAATCAAGTTCCCGTTTGATTCTGAAATGTGGGCTCTTGTCCCCTCTGCTGTTATTTCCTGAATGGCTGTTTTGGACCCTGAGCATGTGGGGGTAGGAATTTCTGTTCCAGAAACAGTGTCCACCCCTGCTCTATGTATACCACAGTATGTCAATGCTTGCAAATGTTTGGAAACTCACAACCCTCTAGAGAGTGAAATATAAATTCAAGCAGGATTATTTTAGCTAGATCCTATCCAAAGTCACTTACTTTTACCCTTCCAAGGATCATCTCCCAGAATAATTCAGTATTTACTAAAACCCCAGTGTTTGCTTGGCGTTCTGTCAGGAGCTAAACATAGATAAACAACTAGTAAGACACAGAACTTGGACATCATCAGATGACCAATGATGCTCAGTTATTAACCTTTCTTTCATGCAAATACTTCCACTCCTATAGGCTCACCTCAACAAAAGAGACTGATGGAGTTTTCTTAACTCCTGCTCTTATTGGGAAACTTAGAATCCTCATTTCTTCACCCAAAAGATGTTTAAAGCTTGGGGAAGGGGTCCTCCCAGCTGAGCTGTGGTTGCCATGGAGACTTCCTCTCCTTCCTTCTCTGCTTTGGCCACTGCTACCACTTGGACCTCTGGTGACCCCCTACCCCCCACTTTAGCTCAGCACAAGGGGGAGAAATTATACTGGGAACAGGTATATGCATGGTATCCAAAACTAGAAAATGCAAATGTATTCTACAGAGCTACAGAGAAGTAGCTTGTGAATGAGAAAACAGGGTTTTAAAAATAGATTTAATATTCATCTATATTCTCTAAAGAAATAAAATACGGTAGTCTAAATTAATAACCTGTCTATGCTTTATTTTTCTAGGGGAAAATAAATTTCAGATTCCTAACAACCAACTTCAAGACAAAATAAATGAGACTCCTTCATTAATTGTGGGCTGGCTACTCATATTATACTTTTTAAAATTTATTTATCCTGAGGCAGTACACAAATGTCTGAAAGTGGTATAAATAGCCAATTAAAGAATCTGATAGAAAATGGAAGACAAAATTCAATGAGAGTAAGCATGTTGTCTTAGATCATCTTGTGAGTCTGTCAAGAATGCTCATAAAAGGATGAAGTTAGCTTTGCCAGTCGGAGAAGGCAATGGCACCCCGCTCCAGTACTCTTGCCTGGAAAATCCCGTGGATGGAGGAGCCTGGTGTGCTACAGTCCATGGGGTCTCTAAGAGTCGGGCACGACTGAAGTGACTTAGCAGCAGCAGCAGCTCTGCCAGTGAAGCAATGCTTTGGTGCAACCTTCCACTCTGCAAAAGGAAACCTGAGTGTGCGCAGCGTATGTATAAAGGCCATTAAAAGGGTAAAATGAGCAAACTCTTGAGGTTGTTTCTGGAACATCCTCTCTTATTTTCAACATACACAACCACTGAGGCAGATATATTAGGTTGAGACTATTATGCAGATATCCAAGAGAAATACTTTCCTCTGCATCTTGATTCCTACTCAAATGCCTGTCCAAAAAGTAACGAAAATATTTGGTTAGAAGGCTTTGGACACAGGGTAGGGGCTGGGATGAACTGAGAGATGGAAATTGACATACGTCAACTGCCGTGGGTAAAACGGATAGCTGGTAGGAACCTATCGTACAGCAAAGGCAGCTCAGCTTGGTGCTCTGTGATGTCTTGGAGGGGTGGAATTTGGGTGCTGGGTGGTCCAAGACAGACTGGATATATGTATACTTATAGTTGATTCACTTTGTTGTACAGCAAAAACTAACATAACATTGCAAAGCAACTTGTATTGTTCATGTTCAGTCGTTAAATTGTGTCCGACTCTGCGACCCCATGGAATGCAGCATGCCAGGATCCTCTGTCCTTCACTATCTCCCAGAGTTTGCCCAAATTCATGTCCATCAATCAGTGCTGCCATCCAATCATCTCATCCTCTGCCACCCTCTTCTCTTTTTGATTTCAGATCTTTCCCAGAATCAGGGTATTTCTCAATGGGATGGTTCTTAGCATCAAGCAGCCAAAGTATTCGGGCTTCAGCTTTAGCATCAGTCCTTCCAGTGAATATTCAGGGTTGATTTCCACTCATCTGATCCCCCTGCAGTCCAAGGGACTCTCAAGAGTCTTCTCCAGGACCACAATTCGAAAGCATTAATTATTTGGCACTCAGCCTTCTTTATTGTCCAACTCTCACATCTGTACGTGACTACAGGAAAAATCACAGCTTTGGCCATATGAACCTCTGTCAGCAAAGTGATGTCTTTTATATTTAATATGCTGTCTAGGTTTGTTATAGCTTTCCTTCCAAGGAGCAAGCATCTTTTAATTTTATGGCTGTCATCACTGTCTGCAGTGATTTTGTGTTAGTTGCTCAGTTGTGTCTGACTCTTGCAACACATTGGACTGTAGCCTGCCAGGCTCCCCTGTCCATGGAATTCTCCAGGTAGGAGCACTGCCATGAAGTGATCATAACAGTATCTCGCACATCATGACTAGGGCCAATCCTTTGTAAGAGGATTTATAGGAAAGAAATCAAAGATGTTTCTTCTAAGTCAAGGCTGCCAATTACAGATTTTTCTGAGACACAGTCCTGGCAAAAAGAAAGACTCAGGCTGGTCAACCAACTCTTTCTGACTCTTGGCCTGAAATGGCACCTATTTTATCCTGACACCTTACTGCTAAGTTGCTTCAGTCGTGTCCAACTCTGTGCGACCCCACAGATGGCAGCCCACCAGGCTCTCCCATCCCTGACACCTTAAGGAGGGCATAAAAGCCAGAAAGGAGAGAGGTCCCATTATAACCATGATCGGTCATTGGTGTGGACTTATTTTTAGGTGATTTAAAATGGCACCTATTTTATCCTGACACCTTACTGCTAAGTTGCTTCAGTCGTGTCCGACTCTGTGCGACCCCACAGATGGCAGCCCACCAGGCTCTCCCATCCCTGACACCTTAAGGAGGGCATAAAAGCCAGAAAGGAGAGAGGTCCCATTATAACCATGATCGGTCATTGGTGTGGACTTATTTTTAGGTGATTTAAGGGAAACTGTTTCCTGTCTTAGTGAAAATTCACCTAAGACAGGCAGTGGGAAACCAATCTCATCTGTGTATATATCAGTTTACTTGGACTTTATAAATTTTTTACCCTCAGGCTTTGTTTTAAAAACTTGAAAATCAGCTAGTTTAACTTCGATTTCCTTTTCTGTCTTCCTTCCATTTTGTGTGAATATGATCTTGAGTTGTGTATTTAGGACTTTTCCCTATTGACTGCCTTCTGAATGCTTTTATGAAGAAATGGCATTGCCACCATGATAAGAATCTATATCACCTCTTTCTCAAAGATTGTCTTACCCTCTGGCTTTCTATGTTCAAGACTCCTCCTTCCCTGTGTTTGTTGATATATGTCTGCCTTCTAAACCTGTACATGTAGGTTCATATTGAGACCTGTCTTGGTAAGAGATTCCTTAGATAAGCTCCTCCTTGCTTGGGGTCTAGGTACTACCTGAACAAATGCCATTTTACAATGAAAGGTTTTATCTTTAGTCATGCTGAAACTGAGTAGAACCCAGTGGGTCCCTCAACCCCTGCCTAATATAAGCGCCCCTTCCATGCCCCCTGCCTCTTGTTGGTAGACAAGCTGAAGCGTCCCAGGCCTCCCTGAGTCACAAAGGAGTAGGTTAAAACAATTAAGAGTCAGAACAATAGAGTCCCAGAATCTTTCAGTGTCTTACGCATAGCCTTGAGTTGTCTTATAGATACTCTAACTGCCACCAGAAGGAAAAAGCTAACTGCATCATGATCAGACTGTAGCCATGACATAAACTGCTCCATCTTGAGCCGTACTGACTTTATGGCTAGCAAAATTCCAAGAACTGGCCTCAAGAGAATGGGATTAACACTATTGTTCATAATAATCTGTACCTTTGTAAGCATCAAAATAATTATAGCTTGTTCTGTCCATATATACAAGTGGCAATTAGAATTGTCAGCAAAGAGATGTTATAGGCCCATGTCGACATCTTCCACTCTAAGAATATGGTGCCCTATGTCAGCATGAAGAAATTACAGAAGAGGAACCTTTGCCCCTGAACCCATACAAATGGAATGATGTCTGATGGTAGAGATTTGTAAGCAGCTTATTGCAGCAAAGAGTTTTCTGCAGGAGACCCCTTTTGTCTTGTCTTAACAAAGCTATGGGTTGGCCAGAAAGTTGATTTGAATCAAACCATCTTACAGAAAAACCCAAATGAAACTTTTGGCCAACCCAATAAATTGCAACTAACTTTGAACCAGGCACCCCCATAACCTACTCATCTCTAGTCCAAGCACACCTTTCACATCTTTTACTCGCATGACACTGGGCCTAAACTGTTGGTTCTTTCCTCAGAGTAAATAAACAGAAATGAAGAATAAGTAATTAACAGATAACCAGATACTTCCCCGGCTTTCCCTCAGCAATCTCCTGAATGAACTCTGTGAGCAGATGGCATCTAAAGAAAGAGCACAAGGAACTGACAAGTCTGTACACGGTGGGTGGTGGTGATGAATCTGATCTGCTACCTCAGTGCTACCTCAGTAACTAAGATTACTTCCCCTTCTTCCCTTTAAAAACCATCACGGTCAAGTAGAATCTTCAGAGTTGGTTCTGGGACACAGGCATGCCTTCTCCCCAGGTTGCCAGGCTTCTGATTAAACTAATTGTTCTATTCCTGCTAGCACTTGTCCCTTCAGTTATATTTTTCTGAGTCGTGAGCAGCCAGACCTGAGTTCAGTAATAAAGAGATTATCCTCATAAATAGTGGAAGTCAGTAGTCTTTAAAGCCATCTGAAGCAACGTGATACTATTACACCAGTTTGAATTTAGACTCCAACATTATATTCAAACTAGGAATGTGTGCTTGGGTTTTTCAAATGTCTCAAAAGAACATTTTTGCTCAGGAAGATGGAGAAGCCCTAACATAACTATTAACTCTTGATGTGATAAGCAACCTCGCCTTGAGCTTGACCATCCCCAATAAGAGGCTAAATTCAACTGGTCCCCTAAAATAGAAGACTTGGGGGTCATCCTTCAGGGGAACCAAAGGTGACGCTTGCTCACTTAGCCTGATTTCAAAGTGGATTTTCTGTCACTTGTGGAGACCAATCGACCGGCCATTTCTCCCCTCGTGGTCCACAGAAGACCCAGGCTCCCTGAAGAACTTGTAGATTGTTTGTTTGTATCTGCTTGCCCGTTTCTACCATTAGAATAAACACAAAACCCTGCTTGGGGTGGGAAAAAAGGTAACTCCTCTTTGTCAAAGGATCCTGCTTTTCCTCCCCCATCACTGGCTCTCTGGAGGGCAAATAAATTTTGCTTGTACCTACACATTTTCTGTGCAGCCAATTGATTGTATTACATTCCATTCAAATAGTGGAGGGAAAAAACTGCCTATGACTTTATCCTTAGAAATGAAGACGTGATCCCCCTTAATCAGACTAAGACAGGACACTTACGTGAATTATATGCCCGATGTTAGCTCTTTCCGGGCTAAATTGATCTACTGTATCAAGTAATGACTTACAAACTAATAGAGTCAATAGAATAGTTATGAAAGAAAGATTTTGATGGAAAAAATTTAAAGACTAAGTGATAGATTTAACAAGAAGTTGGATATTTTACTGTTTGGAGACTGGCTTAGAATTCTTAATCTCCTTCCTATCTTGGTTATAGCTTTGTATCTCATTCTATACCCTTCCCATTTTCTTTATAATTTGGTAGGTATGTTTTTTTATCTTGTATGTGTACATGTTTATCCTCTTTTATTTTTTTTTAATTTTATTTTTAAACTTTACATAATTGTATTAGTTTTGCCAAATATCAAAATGAATCCATTTAAACATAACCAGGAGCACATTGCACTGTTTTGCATCTTGGCTTTGCACCTAGTCTTTTTCTGCATCGGGATACAGCATTTTACAGCATTGTGTTAGTCTCTGCTTTTGATGAAGAACTTTATATGTTCTTAGCACATACCTATGAGGAGTATATAAGTCAGGCAATTTCCTAGACAGCTGACTGGCTGAAACTCCCTACACTCCAGGAAGAGGAAGAGGTATTCCTCTCCTGCCTCCTTTAATAAAGATTCCATGAATTATAAAATGGGTGTAGAGCTGAATCTGGAGGAATTATGAACCGGCTTATATTGTGGAAAAAAATTTTGGAATATATAAATCTTGTGGTGGCCTCTTCCTCTGAGTGGGTTCTCAGATATTTCATTGGCTATTCCTGGGTCTGATGGCATAGAATTCAGTCTCCTGTCAATCTATAAGCCAAGAGGGTATCTATTTCACAATGATGGACCTAGGAAAACTAGGCTTACTAAAAGTGTGATTCTAATCCCTACAAGTCATGGCACTATACTGTTGTTGACATGTGATAAGCTGGGAAAGCTAAATCTAGTCAAAGCTATGGTTTTTCCAGTAGTCATGTATGGATGTGAGAGTTGGACTATAAAGAAAGCAGAGCACTGAAGAATTGATGCTTTTGAACTGTGGTGTTGGAGAAGACTCTGGAGAGTCCCTTGGACTGCAGGGAGATCCAACCAGTCCATCCTAAAGGAAATCAGTCCTGAATATTCATTGGAAGGACTGATGCTGAAGCTGAAACTCCAATACTCTGGCCATCTGTTGTAAAGAACCGACTAACTGGAATAGACCCTGAAGCTAAATAAGATCGAAGGTGGGAGGAGAAGGGGACGACAGAGGATGAGATGGCTGGATGGCATCGCCAACTCGATGGACATGAGTTTGAATAAGCTCTGGAACCTGGTGATGGACAGGGAAGCCTTGCATGACTTAACTTGTGACTTGCGTGACTTGCATACATGACTGAGTGACTGAACTGAACTGAAGCTGGGAAAGGAAGAAAAAAAGAGCGATGTAGTTGGGAGTTATTTTCCTTGTATCTGTTTTCAGTATTTCCTTTCTCCATCATTCTTATGCAATGGATACTGACAAAACATGAAGATCTTTGCACAGATGATGTCCATCTGCTCTGGCACCTTATATCCCACCTGAAGCTCTGATCTCCTGACAGTGACATCATAGGCTTTTCTGCCCAGAGTCATTTATAATTAGGGCTCCAGGTAAAAAATTAACAGCAGGAACAGATGGGCCCATAAGGGGCAAAGAGTCTTTTCACATGGAAATTTCATCAGTACTTTAAGACTGAAGAAAACTGTAGAGCACAGGAAGGCTCTGCCCAAAAATAATTCTTCTGCATGATGGGGAGAGTTTGCCATTGTCCTACACCTTTCCTCAGCCCATCACGGAACACTTTTCTTTCTACTCATAAGGAAGGGAAAGCACAGCACCCAGGCCATGACAATTCAGAGCTTTTTGGCTGTTAGCACAGGGATTCGGGTAGATGTAGCACAGGCTAGGCATAAAGAAATGGGGGTTGGCTTGCTTGCCTCCGAGGAAAGAGATGCAACGCAGGAGCTGTCAATCCCAATTAACTGCTTTAAAGAACTTTTGTGTGTGACACAAAATAAAAATAATACAGCCATGTGAAGTGGAAGGCAGTAATTGCAGATTCTTCTCAACGGGTGTTTTATGTTACTGGGACCCTATATTACTGAAATCACTGCATTCCTCATTAAGTGTAAAAAATATGTGGTCTTTTATTTGTTAATTTGCATGGTTACAGGAAGCCTGAGGGATCAGTTCAGGACCTGTAGGGATGGGAAGCAAGGGGGAAAGATAGAGTTGCATGTAAGTAGGCCCTGAGGTTTTTCTGCATTGGCACAGCGTATCTGAATTCATCATCTTCCCACCCAAAGTTCCATGCAAACTGTAATAACTTTTTTCTCCCTCCCAGAGGTTTAGCAGACTATACCAACATGCAGTGGCTCATACCCATACCTCTTCCTTTATTCCATTTGACATTCAGTCAGTTCCCTACACATGAGCCTTCAGGCTGTGCACTTTCCAAGCCGTGCACGTGCGTTCGCACGTCCAGTCACCGTGAGTTCACGGGCCTGGTGTGCGTTGTTGCTTGTGTGCTTCCTCTACAAGTAGGCGCGCTTTTGTATACTTTACTGCACAGTACCACACGGAGGGTGGTGGTACAGTATCTTTACTTCAAGCCTTGGATGTTTGGAAACAAGCGTAAAAGCAGTGGTCTATAGCCCACTGTGTTAGCTGGGTACCTAGACTTACTTTATTGGACTTCAGAACAAATTGGAATTATGAACCCGCTCTTGGAATAGAACCCAGTCATATGTAGGGGACTTACTATATTCTAATCTTTTATTTTATTCTATAATAGTTAAATTAGTCTTTAGTTCTGTTGTTTCCTTCCTTTAATCTACTCTAACAAGGAAATCCCAGAACTAGTTCCCTATAAGACAGTGTTGGTTACAGCTTTTCCCTACCCAGATCATACTCATAGTACCAAGTGAAAGTTCAATTGGAAGTATCATGTCTTTGGAAAAAAATTTAATAGTACCTATTGAAGCTGAATAGATATTCAACTTTCAACTCAGCAATTCCATCCCACATTAAGTATATACCCAAGAAAGATGCATACATTCATTTAAGGCATACGTACTAGAATATTAATAACATCACTATTTATTATAGTCCCAAAGGATATATAAATGCTTATAATCAGTAGAACACAGAAATTGTGATATAGTTACACAGAAATGAGAACAACTTTATTCACAGCAATTATCATTATCATAACGAGTATAATGTTGAGCAAAAGAAGATAGACTGAAAAAGTACCTATTGTTATCATTCCATCCATATAATGGATAAATCGTGCAAAACTAGTCTATACTGTTAGAAGTCAGGAGAGTGGTTACTCTTATGCTGTTATAAGTCAGAGGGTATAGAAAGGAAAGGACAAAAGGAAAGCTAATGCAGTTAATGTAGACAGCAGTTACATGTGTTTGTTCAATTTCTGAAAATTAATCAGCTGTACAATTAAGAAATATTAACTTATCTATACGTATATTATACTTCAAAATTAATTTAAATTTAAAAAAAGGAAAAAAATGCCTCAGCATTCAAAGCTCTTTCTCAATTTTACACTAGTTCCTCAATATAGGGAACAGCGTCTTATCCACTTTTATACTTTGGTATTTACATAATGGTAGTTGTTAAACAATGCTTTTTAACTCCATGAAACAATATAGATGAATTCCAGAAAGATGATGATTGTTTTGGTCACACAGTCTCTGCTCTTTAGGAATCCCTGCATGAGAATAAATAAACTAGAGAGGAAAACTAAAAACCTACATACAACATTTTCAACAAAGCTGGGTGACAAGGTATCCCCGAGAACCCACGTAGGGACAGAAGAAAGATGGCACAAAACCTATCTCATCATCTGTGTGGGAGAAAGTAGAAGGAACTAACAGGTTACATGATGAAATGGAGAGTGAAAAGAAACAGCTCCATGGAAGAAGAATGGCTTCACTCAACCTTTAGGAGAATTTTTAAGGACTCCAATAGTAGTAAGTACAAGAACACAAAGAACTAAGAAGACTGGGGTGGTTGAGTGCTTATGAACTCATGAAACTGACTAGCCCCACATGAGGATAAGACACTGTGAGAGGAAGGAAGACTGAGCAGAGTCACACAGAGAAAGCAAAGGGAATATCCAAATAAAAGTGCAGGGAGGTAACAGAACCGTGAAAGCTCAGAGTGACAACCATCGTATTTTCAAACTTTCGACAAAGCAACAGAAGGCATTTTTTGAAGAATAGCTAATTTGAATGTATTACTACTTCTAAAATTTCAAGAAAACTCAAAGTCATTAAATACGAGAATCAGAAAAGCTTGAGATCAAATTTCATGCAAAGTTACTTTGAAAGCAAAAAGAGAGACAGAAAAAAAGGAACAGAATAATATTCCTACAAACAATATCATCAAAGCATGTTCAAACAAAGAAGAAAGGTGTAAAATTGCATTAAAAAATCTGTAAAAATTCATGTAAAAATAGTAAAGAACAACACATATCAGAATTAGTAAATTCAAAAATGAGGTATAAATTCAAAACTTAGAAATAAAAGAAAATATGTTATAGGAGAGAAAACTAAGCTAGAAGAGAAACAAGAGAATGATCACAATAAATTCTGCCTTAAAAGAAATAGAAGATAAAAAGCAAATTTTACACAATAATTTGAGAGAAATGGATATTTAAGTGAAGAAGGTTCAACGTATAAATAACAGCATTTTCTCAAGAAAACAAATATAAAGCTAACAAGTACTAAAAACTTTAGTTCATAAATAATTTTATGAAAAAAAGACAAATTATTCAAAGAGAATGCCTATATCTAGGACTATCAACTGTCACCAAGACACAGCCTAATAGATTTCCTTGACTTTTGAAGAAAAAGAAAATCTTCGGTTGTGTAGGCAAAATGTTTTTTTTTTTTACTTTGGAGGGAAAGAAAATCGAATTATCAGATAATTGAACAGTTTATTCCAAAAGAATACTGAGTAATGTATTATAGACATACAATGAAAGAAAATGTGAGACAAGGATTTTATAACAACAAAAAAACTGACCTTCAGTATGAAAGACACAGATCATTATTAGCATTTAAGAATTCAGGCATTTAAGAGTTACTAGGGAGATATCAACACACACACACACACACACATATATATATCCTGTTGATTCTGCTTCACCAGAGAACACTGACTGATACACTGGCCTTTGTCCTGGAGGGAGAAATTTTCTTTATCTTTCAGGGCTACCCACTATACAAACACCCTTCAGAAGGTAGTCTAGAACAAAGATGGTCAACATTCTGCTCTCAAGATTTTCAGAAACACGAGAGATTTATGGAGATATTTCCCAACAGTAACAGAGGAATTAAGTAAAAGCCTCATGGTCCTGAATTTGAACTGGAAATGTCAGTATAAACTCACAACATGTCATATTTACATACTTCCCCATCCTGCTGTCCCTTGAAAATTTATAAAAACATGACCAAACTAATATCACCATCAAGCTCAGACTCTGATCCTAAATTCATCTTTCATTACAGGAAACTAAAGCTTCTTGGAAAAATGGTTGATTCCTGGTTTGGGCCCAGAATATCTTGACATAAAAGAGAAAAAGAAATGTATCAAAGGCTTCCAGGGTGATGCCAAAAGTACAGAAGTCAATTCAAAGAGACTTCTACATGGGACAACTTGAGCTTTAACAAGGGTAAGAATGACAATGGATTCAAACTCAAAGTAACTGGTCACTTTCTGAAGTTGGTAGAGAACTACCTCATTATCTTTAAAACTGGATGAATAAAAGGAAAGACATGACCGTATTCTGCCCTTCTTAAATGAACTGATGGGACTACCAGATAATCATGTGGTTGGCCACAAGTTACATAACTCATCAGTGATAGAAGGCAGAACTAGGTCCAACTGCATTTCTATATAGTAAATCTATACATTTTAACTATCTAATATGTACCTGACTGTTTTAGTTTGCCCTTATGTCCTGAGGTAAAAGGTCTCAAATTCTTTCCAGGTGAGAAGAAGTCTTTGCAGTCTTGGATAGACTAAATTTTGGATGAGAGTAAATATCCTCCAGACCAGAAAGGCATAATAACAAAATTTTCACTCCTATTATCAATCAGAGTTTTCCCAAGGGTGCTGCTCTTTGCAGTTACTTGTGAATAGATGAGGGCTTCCCAGGTGGGTAAAGAATCCACCTACCAATGCAGGTTAGATGTAAGAGATACAGATTCAATCCTGGGTTAAGAAGATCCCCCTGGAAGAAGGCATGGCAACCCACTCCAGTATGCCTGCCTGCAGAATCTCATGGGCAGAGAAGGCTGGCAGGCTGCAGTCCATGGAGTCGCTCAGAGTCAGACACGACTGAGGTGACTTAGCACACATGCATGTGAATAGATGAATGGACAAGGAACAACCTTGACCATGGCTAGATGCTTGTACCAGAGAAAAATAAAGCTCTAAAGGTTCCCACATGTGCAGTATACAGTTAGATACTTTGGCATTGAAGTATACTCATCACTTAGGCTTAAAATCCATTTGGCAAAAACTTGTTACATTGCCCCAGTCAACCACAAGAATTCAAAATGCAATCCTGGCATGTGTTCAAAAGGGAGGAAAATGGAGCCTCATTGACAAATTGAATGAATGATTCCCAAAATATTTAACTTATCATTCCTACACTTCTGTGATTCTATGCCCCAAAGTAGAGAAATGCCCAGAGTTGACCAAATAACATATAGAATGAAGCTCAAGGGTCTGTGAGCAAAACCTATAGTCAAAATTAAAGCTCCTGACCCTTGCTGTTCACCATAAGAGAACCCCAAACACCAGAAATTCATACTCTGTTAAACACATGAAGATCTGAGGAGAAGGTCTAGGTATCCGCCAGTTAATGCTGGTCTACTGTTCTCTGTCATCTCTCACTGAGGGAAACACACATTGTGTTCTCTGTCTGTCTCTTGTAGGCTTTTGAGTGTGTGATCCTGGTATCAGAGGACCCACTGCTTCTCAGAGAGTACTTTTTTTGTATTGTTTTCTCGAGATATGTTTAAAGCAAACCCAGAGTTGGTATATGAAGATGCTTTCTTCAAAAAGCAATTCTTGATTCCAAAGGGAAGCAAGCTCAGTGGGTCAAAGTTATTTCCTACATCAAGTAGTTAAGAAGAGGTAGCTGAACTTATTTTGGATTCCTGGAGAGACTCCCACTGTCCCAGCAGCCATGGCTCACTCTGCTGTCTTAGTTCCCCATCTTGTAATCACACAAAGAATGGGACACGCTGGTGAAGGAGCCAAGTTTCTCATCAAGACACAATGGTTCTCCTCTCCCTCTGTCTCCACCTCCCCTGACAATTCCATATGGTCTTTCCCATTCCTCTGTTTCCTCTTATGACAGTTTCTATAAAATAATAGTATAATCTGATTATGATGAGTGGAAAAATCAGGACATAAAATAGTACGCATGTAAGATTTGTGCTCGTGCATGTGTAGTCGCTCAGTCGTATCTGATTCTTTGCACTCTTTCGGGCTGTAGCCTGCCAGGCTCCGCAGTCCATAGGATTTTTCAGGCAAGAATACTGGAGTGGGTTGCCATTTTCCTCCTCCAGGGATTCTTCCTGACCCAGGGATTGAACCCACCTCTCCTGTGTCTCCTGCACTGCAGGCAGATTCTTTACCCATTGAGCCATCAAGAAAGCCCATGTAAGACTGTGATCATGCAAAATTAGATATGTGAGTGAAGATTGAAAAATAATTTTTTTAATGAAAATGCATTTCTCTTGATTTTGTATATTTTCTAAAATCTTAAAACATATTTGAAAACCCTGATATGATACCAATATGTGTGTTATTACCTCTACTGGGAATATTTATATCTGAATAGATGTTTTGCTTCATTTTCCTTTCCTAGAACTGTCAGAAACAGCACTATTTGTGAATACTGGCCTCCTCTGCTTCTTTCTGGGGATGGTACTGTGTTACCATATGAGAAATATATTACTGTACAGAGAAACCTGGAGTGATTTCATGTCCATTTGTACTCCAAACTTTCTTTCTAGCTCCTCCTTCAACCTGTCTATAGACTAGAGGATGCTTTCCTGGGGAAGGACTTGCACAGAATCCAGGAATTGCTATACACATAAAAGTGATGCTACATACTGAATTCTTCCTCCCTATTCAGAGACTCACACACAGATGGAGATCAGAAAGGTCTTAGGGATCATTTCTAGTGCCACCTTTGCCTTTTATATATGAGGAAGTGTGGTGGACACTGAATGGCTAACTCAACAGGTAAGCAGCATATCTTTCTTCTGCCTGGAACAACCGAGTACTTACCTTCTCAGCCTCCCTTGTAGCTGGGGTTTTCATGTGATTCTATCAAAGAAGGGGAAGTCTGCTGGGAGCTTCTGAGATGGCTTTTCCTTCTGCTGATGGAAGGAACAGGAGAGGAGGGCTGTTTCCTCTCCCCGCTGTCCTGCTTCTCCTTCCTGCCGTAAATGCAGAGCTGTCTGGAGCTACAACTCACATCCTGAGACAATAAGGCGAGGCTTCCCAGGGGCACAGTGGTAAAGAATCCGTTGCCAATGCAGGATAGACAAGGGATGAGGGTGTGATTTCTGGGCCGGGAAGATCCCCTGCAGAAGCAAATGACAACCCACTCCAGTGTTCTTGCCTGGAAATTTCCATGGACAGAAGAGCCTAGCAGGCTACACTACAGTCCATGGGGTAGCCAAGAGTCGGACATGACTGAACACAAGATGAACTGCAGTCACTGACCCTAGTGCTGCTAAGCTGCCAGAACCACAGCAGAGGCTGCCCGAGGTCGGATCCCTGGCTACAGGACAGAATAACCTTCAATTCGATAAGAACTACTGGGACTGCATTTTTCTGTTTCTTGTAGCCAATGTTTTCCTTCAGGAAACTGAAATCCAGGTGAAATGATTTAACTAAAGCCACACAGTTAAGTTACTTGCAGAGCAAGGATTGGAATCCAAGAATAGATACTCCCAACTCAACTTTATCTCCACAGCAGAGCTCCCCAGAGATGGCATTTTGCTACAACTACAAGTGAAAATGAGTTAAGCTGATTCATGAGTCCTATGCCTAACTTGCTTTTTAGTCCGGGGGGAAGAAAAAAGTTGAAGAAGCACTTAAGGAGAAGAAAACATAAGAACGCTTGAGTATGTATCACCTAACATTGTCTATACTCTCACTATGGGGAAATAAGAGAAGTCTTTTCTTCTCTCTTCCAAAGCCAATGCCTATGTTTATTAAAAACGTTCAAGGTACCGACTCTCAAACTGAAGGAAATTTGAAATTTGAGTCTAGTCTAAGTTCTCTGTCTGTTTTCTAGGTGTGAGAGAGTGAGAAAGAAGACAATGCCACCCAAACTCACAAGCTCCCTCACTTATTAAGGGCATGACCTCAGTCCTCTCTATATTCGATGGCCTGGTTTATCAGAAGGGTTTGATGAGGCTACTATGGGATCAAGAATTCAGGACATGAGGAAACACTGACACTTTTCCCCAAACTGATGAGAAACAGAATGGACTGCCCAGGGAAGATGATGCTGGAGGCAGGAGACTGGCTGACATCTGGGTGGAAGCTGGGCTTTGGCCAATGGCTACGTGGTATAAGAAAGAAAAGGGAGAGCTACACTGCTCTGCATGAGTGAATGGGTGTTAAGGGCATTTGAAAGAAGCCTTAGAAGAGGTAGTTGGAAGGGGCTGGCTTGGTAATAAAACAAGATTTCTGAGCAGTGTGTGTAGGCTGCTGCTGCTGCTGCTGCTAAGTTGCTTCAGTCGTGTCCGACTCTGTGCAACCCCATAGACAGCAGCCCAACAGGCTCCCCCATCCCTGGGATTCTCCAGGCAAGAACACTGGAGTGGGTTGTCATTTCCTTCTCCAATGCATGAAAGTGAAAAGTGAAAGTGAAGTCGCTCAGTCCTATCCGACTCTTCGCAACCCCATGGACTACAGCCTACCAGACTCCTCTGTCCATGGGATTTTCTAGGCAAGAGTATTGGAGTGGGGTGTCATTGCCTTCTCCATGTGTAGGCTAGGCCTTGGTAGAAAAGAAGATAGTGAGAAATTCTCTAAGGACAGAAAACTAAAGGCTTTTTAACAGCATGGCTGTCTATGCATGCTCTAAGTTGCTTCAGTCGTGCCCAACTCTTTGTGACCATATGGACTGTAACCCACTAGGCTCCTCTGTCCATGGGATTCTCCAGGCAAGAATACTGGAGTGGGTTGCCATGCCCTCCTCTAAGGGATCTTCTTGACCCAGGGATCGAATTGAGATGTGGATTTGATTTCTGGGTGGTGGTATTAGTGGTAAAGAACCTGCCTGCCAAAGGGTGTTGATGGCTGTGTTCAACTGTTATCTCACACCATGTTGAGAAATTGTCATTTGTATGCTGTCTGCATATTTGTTCGGGACAGGTGTGCTACAAACACATCCTTAAATCGATGAGGGGCATGACGTTAACAATGTCCCTGAAGACCCCAGCATTTCTGGGAGCCACTCATTTGATGACCTAAAGTGAGAACCAAGTCATGAGAGGATAAGAGGAAACACACACACCTCCCCCAAATATACTGGAAGCTGAGTGGCTGCCCAGGGTGGAGGGTGATGCAGAGTAGGAGGAAGGCTCACATCTGGGTGGAATCTGAGTAACTTCCACCCCTCAGGCAACATCTCTGGGCCTCATGACCTCTGTCTTAAAATGAAAGGTATATCATTAATGATATCCAGTGTTCCTGCCTGGAGAATCCCAGGAACGGGGCAGCCTGTGGGCTGCCGTCTATGGGGTCGCACAGAGTCGGACACGACTGACGCGACTTAGCAGCAGCAGCAGCAGCAGGCTTCTTTTAAGACCTGAAGATCTACAAGTTGACCATTTGAACAACTGTCCTGCTTTCTCTAATATTAAGCCAACGAGGAAAAGTTTCCAAGGTTTAGTACGAATCGTAAGAGCCTGGGATCAAGTACAGAGAATGGATACAGAGATAGTCAGGATTCAGAGGGCCAAATCATAGCTCAGAGCTCTGAATCTTAAAGCTCAGAAAAGCAGGAGAGAACCAGGTATCAATCTAGGAAACTGGCAAATGAAAGGATCACATCCAGAAAAAGAGCTAATGCAATAATGAGTTGGGAACCCAAGCTGGAGTCTTGGTGCCAGCAACCGGCAACAGATGTGAAATAAACATTAATTTAAGCATTTCTGAAATACTTCCCTAGCTATTTAATAGCTTCTCAGGGGAAAGTCTCTGCATCAGCTAAAGCAAAATAAGACCAAATGAAAGAGGAAAAATGGGGTATGGAAAATAAATGGCCTATGTCCATCTCTTACCTTCGAGAAGGTGCCACTGAAGGAATCAAATAGCAAAACATTCCTATACATGTATATGCATCCCATACTTACAAAAATAGCCATGTGTCTCAAAGGGAAGGCGTGGGCTGTCTCAGCACCTTGAGTTATGGGGAGACAGAAACAGATGAACAGCAAGTTAATGGGTTGGTTTTACCACCTGCAAAGTCCTCTCTTCCTGCAGTTGGATTCCAGGGAATATTTAGCATAATATATAGCTACAGGCTCTCTGCCCTCCAGTACAGCAGCAGACAGGGGATATTTACAACTGAATAGCAGTCAGTATGGGGCCCTATAGAGCAGAACTGCTGCAATCAGTTCATTATTTACAATTCCAACAACAGGGCTCATTGTTTCCCTGTGGCTTCTCAGCTGTCTGGCAAGTAAGCAGTCCCTGAAGGGCTTCAGGGGGACCCCATAGGCTCAAGACTCCCTCCCTCTGAGTAACAGGACTAAACTTACATATAGACAGGCCAAGAAACTTCCAATGAGGCATAATTTCAGGGCCCTCTGAAGATCCCTGGATCAAAAATATCCCTGCCTGTTGCCTAACCCTGAGACCTGAAATCTTCCTCTGTAGAGTGTGTCTGTTTGAGTTAGGTTAATGTATGTTCCTGTCCCGGAGAAGGCAATGGCACCCCACTCCAGTACTCTTGTCTGGAAAATCCCATGGACCGAGGAGCCTGGTGGGCTGCAGTCCATGGGGTCGAGAAGAGTCGGACACAACTAAGCAACTTCACTTTCACTTTTCACTTTCATGCATTGGAGAAGGAAATGGCAACCCACTCCAGTGTTCTTGCCTGGAGGATCCCAGGGACAGAGGAGCCTAGTGGGCTGCCGTCTATGGGGTCGCACAGAGTCGGATACGACTTAGTGACATGTTCCTGTTCAAAAGCAAACGTATTTCAAGCCAGTATCATTTGTTAATATCGTGCTGAAAATTTACCATATCCCACCTAATTTTAAATCATCAGTTTTCTGAGTTGAGCAGGTGCAGACAGATCCTGGAGTACAGGGTTATCTAGCAAAGCACGGCCCATGGAGCAAATCTAGCCAAACACCTGTTTCATAAAGAAAGTCTGACTAGAGCACAGATGCACTAGTTTGGTTACATATTGTCTATGCCAGAGCTGAATGTTTGTAACATAGACTGTATGGCCCAGGAAGTTGAAAATATTTACAGAAAATATTCCCTCCTCTTAATACAGAACACACCCTTTGTGGGAAAACTGAGACCTAGAGAGAGCAGGGGATGTGACCAAAACTGTAGGAGTAATCCTGGCAGAGCTGAATCTCAGTCTTGACTCTGGACTCCCGAACCTTATTGATCCTTCTGAAACTTACTGGTGTCATTTTAGGGGGTCTCTGAAGAGCTCCTGTACCACAGTCCTTTATGTCTCAGTGCAAAGAAGAAGTCGGCAAGAGCAAAATGATAGGTAAGAAGTGATCTATTACAATAGGATACTTGTGAGGTTTCCAAGCAGGCGGGTGAGAAATGGCATGCCCTGGGAACTTACTGGGCTACAGTTTTATATTTTATATAATCAAAAGAAAAGTGGGGAGGAAGAGAGGCCCTTCTTTGTCTTTCTTGGGTAGACGTCATGTTTTCATCATTAGCTCCTCCTCCAGGTTGGGCAGGGGAGTTTTCTTGTCCTTGAGTGGTCAAGCTAGGTCCACAAATTACTGCTTTTTATGTGCAGAGAGCAGGTCCTAGGGATCATGACTTACTGAGCTCACTGGGCAGCATGTGGGTCTCCTGCCACCCTTGTTTTCTGGTCCTGGGGCATGTCTTGTGCCTCTGTTGCATGGTTTTGTTGCTAAGCAAGCCTGATTTCTCGAGGAATCATTAATTCATAGGAATCTCCCATATTTTCCACTTACAATGCCTTAGTGGGATTAACTGTTTAATCACCTATTTTGTCCCTTCATTCTGTCCCTATCATTTCCGTTATGTCACGTTGCCTGTAAAATAAGAGTAAAAGGCCTTAGAATGAAGTGAGGCCTGAGGAGCTCTCCTATGAACAAAACATATAAACATACGGCCTGTGAATTTTGTGAGTCAGTTTGCTTACTCAGTGGGTTTTTGAGCTATTTTGCAATTGGACACTATTGGTAGATGATGAGTTCTCACGGCAATTTAATCAAAGGTCTGGAGCTTGGAGAATAACCTCTATCTATCAAATTGAAAAGCTGTGCATTAGGGAATCTTGCCTGTAACATTCGACAGTTGTTTTCTGGTAAGGGCTCATAGAATCAGAGAAACTCTTCTAATGCAGCATGTGTGTTATATGAGTACGTACTTGCCTTATGAATAAGGAAATTCAGTGATCATATTTCAATCAAATGAGCACTGAATTATGCAGTTGTGAAAATAACTAATATTCAGAACAATATTTATTAAGTGCTGCTCACTGTGCGAGGAAGACACCGAGAGCCCTGGAGAAAGATGGCCGCGCCCATGACCTCCAAGAACCCTCAGCTTCCCAGGACAGTCCAACGTGTCCACAGACACAGGTGATACAAAGGTGCAAATAAAGTACTGTGGGATTCCAAATATCGCTTTGATATGCTTCACTTTAGAGATGATATTTGAGATCAGAGTGGAAGCAGACGGAAGAATTCTACACGCAGACAGCTTTGAACAAGTGTCAGGAGAAGCACACGCAGGAGTGACGGGGCCGCCATGTCGGGAGAGCTGAGGCAGGCAGGTTCTGACCAGACTTCCTAGTGTTCCTGCCCCTGTGGAGCCCCCTTCCCTTGATCTAGGGTGGACCTAGTGACTTTCTCCTTATGAACAGAACATGAAAAGAGTGACAGGACTCAAATTCCATGACTAGGGTAAAAAGACTGGCTTCTTTCTTGCTCACACTCTCTCGATGGCCCCCTCCTACCCCCTTACTTGCTCACTTGAGTGGAGCAAGCTGCCGTGACGTGAAGTGGTCTAAGAAGAGGAATATGTAGCAAGGAACTGAGACTGTGGCCAGCCACCCACAGGAACTGAAAACTAAAACAACCACGTGGGTCAACCAGGAAGTGGGTCTTTCCAAATTAAGTCTCGTCCTGGAAGTCTCATGAGAGACTCTGAGCCAAAGGCCCAAATGAAGCGACAGCCATATTCCTGGCTTACAGGAACTATGAGGTAATATATTATATTGTTGTTTTAAGTTTCTAAAATTGCGGGACAATATGCCAGCAATACTCAGCAATACATAACTGTAGTAGGCTAATTGATGGCCCCCAAAGATATGCCTACATCCTCATCCCCAGAACCTCTGAATGTTATATGGCAAAGACATTGCAGGATGTGATTAAGTTATAGATCCTTGTGGGGGGGTGGGGGCTCAGATTCTCTTGGACTATCAGGTGGGTCCTAAATGGAATCACAAGTATCTTTATAAAAGAGGAAATCAGAAGGAAATTCAATATACACAGAAGAGAAGGCAATGTGACCACTGAGGCAGACAGAGGAGTGATGTGGCTACAAGTCAAGGAATGCTGGCAGCTACCTGATATTGGAAAAGACAAAGCATAGATTTTCACATCCAGAGAGAGTGTGGCCCTTCTGACACCTTGATTTTTGCCCAGTGACACTGATTTTCGATTTCTGGCCACCAGAACTGTGAACAAATACACTTCTATTATTTTAAGCCACCAAAAGGGTGACAATTTGCTACAGCAGCCACAGGAAACTAATACGATTACTAATATAGGAACTTAGAGAGAGTTCAGCATATATGGTGTGGAGGCTACATGGGAGGACTTTCACAGAGAAGATGGTTCTGGGAAGGTAGCTGAAAGTCACCCGATTAACTAAACAATTTTAGTGCTAAGCAAATTTTACACAGCAAGTTATGGACAGCTCATTTCAGCGGGTGGGAAAAGCAGAGTTAAGCAAAGGAAATGTCCTGATTAGTTTAAAACTCACCCTGGTGGCATTCTGGAGCAAAGACAGGGCAGGGCAGGCTAGAAGTCTTTCAGGGAAGTTAGTGCAGCACACTGGATAAGAACCTGAGGAGAAGCAACAGAAGGACTTAATTCACACGAGGTATTTTCCTAAAGAAGAGGGTAGAGAGAGAAAAAAAACAGCAGTGGGGTGGGAGTAAGAACACCAAGCAGCCATTAGCAGCCAAGGGCACTTCTACAGACAGACCAGCCCACTTCATAGGATAGGGGTCTAAATGCTAAATGGCCTTACCCATCCATCTAAGGAAAGGAATGAGGCTTATTTCCAAAGACCAAGAGTGGAAACTGTTTTTCATTTGTGGGTCAGGTAAGGAATGCAAACAACTCCTTAAGGATTTTAAAAACACACTGGTCTTGCTAGGAAGCTTGTCTGAAGGACTTGGGAACCAAAGCCAGGTAAGCAATTTGCACTTTGAGTAGGACTCAAGGCAGAGTGGATTGGGGTCAAACAGTCCTTGCTCAGTCAGTCTCTGATTATGTGGTCTTGGGCTAATGACCTAGTCTTTCTGACATAACCACTCAGTTTTTAGACACATCAGTTCAGTTCAGTCGCTCAGTTGTGTCTGACTCTGAGATCCCATGAATCGCAGCACGCCAGGCCTCCCTGTCCATCACCAACTCCCGGAGTTCACTCAGACCCATGTCCATAGAGTCGGTGATACCATCCAGCCATATCATCCTCTGTTGTCCCCTTCTCCTCCTGCCCCCAATCCCACCCAGCATCAAGGTCTTTTCCAGTGAGTCAACTCTTCACATGAGGTGGCCAAAGTATTGGAGTTTCAGCTTCAGCATCAGTCCTTCCAATGAACACCCAGGACTGATCTCCTTTAGAATGGACTGGTTGGATCTCCTTGCAGTCCAAGGGACTCTCAAGAGGCTTCTTCAACACCACAGTTTAAAGCATCAATTCTTCGGCACTCAGCTTTCTTTACACTCTAATTCTCACATCCACATATGACCACTGGAAAAACCATAGCCTTGACTAGACAGGCCTTTGTTGGCAAAGTAACGTCTTCGCTTTTGAATATGCTGTCTAGGTTGGTCATAACTTTCCTTCCAAGGAGTAAGCTTCTTTTAATTTCATGGCTGCAGTCACCATCTGCAGTGATTTTGGAGCCCAAAAAAAGAAAGTCTGACACTGTTTCCACTGTTTCCCCATCTATTTCCCATGAAGTGATGGGACCAGATGCCATGATTTTCATTTTCTGAATGTTGAGCTTTAAGCCAACTTTTTCACTCTCCTCTTTCACTTTTATCAAGAGGCTTTTTAGTTCCTCTTCACTTTCTGCCATAAGGGTGGTGTCATCTGCATATCTGAGGTGATTGTTATTTCTCCCGGCAATCTTGATTCCAGCTTGTGCTTCTCCCAGCCCAGCGTTTCTCATGACGTACTCTGCATAGAAGTTAAATAAGCAGGGTGACAATATACAGCCTTGATGTACTCCTTTTCCTATTTGGAACCAGTCTGTTGTTCCATGTCCTGTACTAACTGTTGCTTCCTGACCTGCATATAGGTTTCTCAAGACACATAAACTGGGTCTAATACCATTGTATAGTGTGATTATAAGGATAAATAAGGACAAATGGGGTAAAACATCAAAAATAAACTAGCTGATATTCAGATGAACTTCCAGAAGAATATAATATAGAATAAGAAGAATCATGTAATATCAGTTCTTACATCATTTGAATCTTTTCTTGATTAGCATATTACCTAGAACAAAACTACAGGTTGACAAGAAGATATGAATGGCATATTTGATATGCCACTTATAACAAAAAATAAAGTGCTTAAAAATTATTTAGTTACATAAATGCTTAATTTTACTAAGGAAAATATTTATAAATAGTTGTATATAAATCATATTTTATAAGATAAATTACATAAAATAAACATAATTTAGATTAACATTTAATTGAACATTATGGATCTATTTGTAAAACTTATATTCATTCCTCAATTTCTCTTTGAAAAAGTAAAATTCAACTTACACTTCTAGAAAATGCTTCTAAAAATACTACTTTCAATTAAGTATGAATGACTAGTATTTGGGTAATATTTCTCTAAATTAGGAATTTAATTATAGGGAGAAGCTTAGGTCATTTTAAAATAAATTATTCCATTCATTGACTTGATAGTTGATTTCAATTACTTGGTTTTTTCATGTGAAACAATAATAATAGCACATATTTGCATAGTCTTTTCCAATTTACACTCACACAAAACCACAATTCCTAACTCTGTGCTATGCAATGGAAATTAAATTTTTTTTCTGAATAGCCTTGTAATGGGGAAAAATAGGACCAATGAATGAAAATGTCAGGGAGGCAGATTTTGGTTCATTTGGGAAAACTATTCATTATCAGAAATGCCTCAAATAGAATGGACTATTGAACTAATGTGACTATTCACACTGTGGGCGAGCACCCTGAGAAAAATCAAGTATCAGCAGACTTTTGTGGTCAACCTAAACACTGTTAAGTTTCCTCCCTGGCTCCAATATGTTGTGATCCAATGAGTATTTCTATAATGATGCACTATAAATATATACTCCTGGCTTGTATACATCACCAGAAATATAACATACTTGATCTCAGTCTCTCTTTACTGAAGAGCATAGAGAAAGTTACTGGGGGCGAGGGTGGGTGGGAGGAAAGATGGGGGGAAGGAGGCAAAAAGAGAAAATACATACTCCCTGTTCCTATTATTCCCACCCTATTCCTGGAATTTACCTCCACACATATCCTCATTCATCTATTTCACTTCCCAAGTGTTAGGCAAATTATAATTACAAATGCAATTTAAAAATAATAAAGATTTTTATAAGGTGCTCACACATGGAAATGACTCAGTAGGAAGATTTACATCTTAAACTGCCTTAAGTATTAGACTGTTATTCTACTATAGCTCAAACACGATTAAAGAATAAAATGAATGGCTACCCCCAGGGGACACTGACATTTTCACAGGAGGAAGAATGAGACTTCATTGCCTTCTTTGCTTACCAGCTCCCTCTTGTTGCCTTTCCATTCTGAAAATGGAAATGTTTCAATCTGCGAAACGTCTGAGCTGGCCCTCTGAGCAGGCCAGGGATGAGGAGCACTGTATCTGTTAGGTGTATATGAAGATGGGAGGTCTCAGGGTGTGTTAAACAACAGGAGACAACTTCAGGACACTGTGCTAAAGGGGGGAAATCGAAATTTTCAGTAATTTCTGCATTCAGCTATCTGACATCACCATTTTTGCAGGTCAAAAAGGTTCAAAGTTGGCAAGTTCATATTGTTCAAATTAGGTAAATGGAAAAATGATTAAAGGATTTGTCTTTAAGACCACAGTTGCATAGAATCTATAGAAAATTTATTTAGGTAATATGTTTATTTGAGGTAACCCTGAGGAGGCTGATATAGTTTATGGGACACCCCCAAATATTCCCAGGGTTCCTATTTTCACTACCAGGGGTAATTAGGAAAATGCCATCAAACATCAGATACCATGAAGTGTTAAAACTGAAGATGCAAAGGTGACATTGGAAAAATTTGTTTGAATTCTCTGTTACAGAGTAAGAAATATGAAACAAGTTCCAAGGAAGTGAAGCATGGCCTAAGGAGCTAAGGCTTTAACAAGTTTTTCAGACTTTCTGCAACAACACTATTTATCACATCCTGGTGTCCTCCATAAACTATAAAGCTTCCATGGTGGACTAACTTCATTAAAAGCCACAATGAAGTGCCTCCTTGTATCTATACCTTTTGTCTTGAAAGTCGGTTGCCCCTACCTTCTCTGGATATGGGGTGGTTAAAATCATAATACAGTCCTATACTCTTCAAGTCTCTCTCCTGCTTAACTTAGAATCCTGCTATTTCTGTGAGAACACAGTGAACTCAGCTTGTTGGAGGATGAATGACTACATGGAGCAGAGCTTCAAGTCCCAGCCAAAATGCCAGCTGATCAGAGATGCTTGAGCAAGCCTATCTGAGAAAAATCAAACCCTGACCAAAATTTACACAAACTTCTCATACTTCTGAAATTGGTCACATAGTCACAGCCAGTATTTTTTTATTGCCTTCTTCTGTTATCCATTTTTTATTTCCATTACTTTAAGTAAGCACCATAGTTGGCTCTGGTTCCTCGCCTGGTGAACTCAAATATTTACGCCTAAAGAGTCAGGCCTCCTTGTCCATCACCAACTCCCGGAGTTCACTCAAACTCATGTCCATCGAGTCAGTGATGCCATCTAGCCATCTCATCCTCTGTAATCCCCTTCTCCTCCTGCCCCCAATCCCTCCCAGCATCAGAGTCTTTTCCAGTGAGTCAACTCTTTGCATGAGGTGGCCAAAGTATTGGAGTTTCAGCTTCAGCATCAGTCCTTCCAATGAATACCCAGGACTGATCTCCTTTAGGATGGACTGGTTGGATCTCCTTGCAGTCCAGGGGACTCTCAAGAGTCTTCTCCAACACCACAGTTCAAAAGCATCAATTCTTCGGTGCTCAGCTTTCTTCACAGTCCAACTCTCACATCCATACATGACCACTGGAAAAACCATAGCCTTGACTAGATGGACCTTTGTTGGCAAAGTAATGTCTCTGCTTTTTATATGCTATTTAGGTTGGTCATAACTTTTCTTCCAAGGCGTGCTGCGATTCATGGGGTCGCAAAGAGTCGGGCACGACTGAGCAACTGAACTGAACTGAACTGAACTGAAAGAGTCTACACCATTAGCCATCCTGACTGTATTAGATTGTTTTGTTTTCCATAGGTTTCAGAGTTATGGGGAATACAGTAAGACCAGTGAATTTCATGATCATGGGCACATTGCTGTACTTCATTGACTTTTACATGAATGCCACAAATAGAATCTATGGTGTGAAAATACCATGCCAGTAAGACATTCCATAAGTTCAGGAATATTGGTGGCAGAAGCATGATGAGCAGAGAAGGGAAATCCATATCCAGAGCATCTCTTTCAAGGACAGCAAAGTGCCACTCCTTCCATGATGGCAGTAACCCTATACAATCAAGTTTCTGCCACATGGCTGGTTTATCTACTCAGAAAATGCTACTCATGCTGGGGCTCAGTGTTCATATTTATTATTGGAAGGCTGGAATCTGAGCAGTGAATTCAGCCCCTGACCTTGGTAAGTGGGAAAATCACTTTGCTATCTAAGGCATGACCATCGCTACTGCCACAGCCACTTGTTCCATGAGCCTATGGGAAGCATGAGATGACATGGTTGAGATGAGAAGATGAGATGAGATGGTTCTTCTATGGGAAGAAAGGATGAGATGGTTGGATGGCATCACCGACTCGACGGACATGAGTCTGAGTAAGCTCTGGGAGCTGGTGACGGACAGGGAAGCCTGGCATGCTGCAGTCCATGGGGTTTCAAAGAGTTGGATGCGACTGAGCAACTGAACTGATGAACTGATGGGAAGAATGGGGTAACCAGGCAAACAGGCCGATTGATGTCTGCAGGATAAGCCATCTTACCAACTTGATTATCAAGATCCTCCTTGCTTTTTTGTGAGCATTCACATTGGAAACAAGCTTACATACATTCTTTGTCCAGTTAGTGAGGTTTACCCATGTACCTCTTCCTCAGACTTTCTTGTCACCAATTTACCTCTAGAACCACTTCCAATCCAAAAGTCTTTCGCAGTAAAGACTGAGTTAGACATTTAAAAACTGTTATAGTTGAAAAGTAAAATGGAAAAGGAAAGGAAATTTTAGGAATTTTACCTTGAACAGTTGTGAAAGCCAGTGATACACTGTGAGAGGCTGCTGTATGCGTATTTAGTGCTGATATTCACTGAGCAGTGTGCAAAGGAAAATGAAAATGGAGTCAGTATAGCTAAGAGCCCCCTCTCAAATGGAGCCAGGAGGCCACTAAGGAAGTGGGGCTTCTGCCCGTCTTAGCCTGGATATAGTCTCAACTTCCAACCATTTACTGTCTTAACTAAGGCAATCCAGGACATCTGCACAAAATTCTGAAATTTCAAGATCCATATTAAATCCTTACCTTAAATAACTCAGGATTACCTATTCCTTAAGGGAAAATATTTCCCTTTTGTGATAGAGCCAACCATAATCCTTGCAAGACAACTTTAACAACCTTGTGGCTTTTGCCTTTATAAGCCTGCAAATTTTTATTTTCCCCAGAACACTCTCTCGGTTTCACCTAAACCTGTGTCTCCCAAATTTCAATTGCTAGGGCCCCAAATAAAACTCTTCATTCTTTGCAGCCTTGATACTAACTACTGTTCAAGAGCAGGCACCTGGGAAAAGAAGGCAAGGACAAAGCCAGGGGAGCAAAGATACACTGGAACCTGTGAGGGTGAGTGCTGAGGACTGACTGGAACTTGCATCAGTTACTTATTCCCGGAAAGCTTCAACTTAGATGCTTGGGGTGTCCCTACAGGAAGAGCTGATCTGCATCTGGCTGGAGGGGCCCCAGCCAGGAAACAAGGTAACCCAGGAGATAGGCTATGGCATGGGTGTGCTGTTACTGCAACACACACTCCATGGCCACCTTCCCAGCACACAAACACAGAGTCTTCATCTCCGCCTTCCCCCTGCAGCAAAACATCTCTCATGGCCCCCATCGACCTAGAAGGATGCAACAAAGGGAACTCTGGGAAATACAGTTCAAGGTTACCTAAGTGGACACACTACAAACTCACACAGACCCTAAGTTTGTTGTTCTGTTTTTGTTCTTTTGTCTCATTTGTCTCACAGAAGTTGCTGACTGAGGGAGTGTCTTAAAATGTTCGTCCCTGCTTGGGCCTTAAGAGACAATACTTAAGGAGATCCCAGCTGTAGTATTACTGATTTCTCTCTGGGAATTGGAAACAAAGAACTGAGGTTGTTAAATAAAAGCCAATATTTTTTAGTTCCCTAAGGATGATTTAAAAATTTTAAGAGTGAAAAGTAGGAGATTAGATATAAGTCACAATCCATGTAATAGCTTACTTTCAATAATTGTTTTTGTTTTCATGTGTATTTTCTCCAAAATTTGTTTCTCCTGTTGTCTCTTTGAAAATGATTGCTTTCTGCATCTGCCTGAAACCCTGAGTAACACCAAATAAGCATGATGATGATTTTCTTAAGTTATTATTAATATTCATTCTTTTTCTCTCTCACATCCCCTTCCTTTCTCCTGATGGCAAGTGCATATAAGTTAATTTTCCCTGCCTCTTAGTTCATGGTATATTCCCTTTTTTTTTTTTTTTTTCTAAATCTCAGACTCTCTTTTTATCTTTCTTGGTATTTCAATATTTGGGTTTGTTTTGTCACATATCTCCAAGTTCACCCCTCCTTACCCTGCCCTAGTCTCCTAAGTGGGTAGAAAAAAGAAAAGAGTAATCTCAGGGTTGCGATGAGATTGAGTAGAAGTGTCAATACTTGTACAAAGAAGCCCTCACATCAGCGTTTAGCATCAGGTGGGTGAGTTACACCTGAGCACGCACCTGAGTGTCCTTTGATGATTTTTTAAATATTACGCTTTTGAACTTTCCAAATTAAAAAAATAAAGACAGAGCCTCAAATCCTTTTAACCTTAAAATATTAGACTTTTACATAAATAAAACATTTTAGACATTTTCAAGTACTTTTTCCTCCTTTCTCTCTCCTGGAAGAAAACTGATGAAATAGCCTTTTTAAAAAAAAAAAGGAAATAGGATTGTTTGGTTGAGACATTTTTAGCCCTAAAGGGTATTATAATGAATTCTAACTAGCAGGATCAATTTTATGCCTCTTATATTACACAGGTGAGTACATACATAAAGAGAGGAAAGGCTTTTCTCACCCAAATATCTCAGTCATTAAGTGCAAATTCTGGTACTCTGAAATGGAAATAATTCGTTTGAGGGGAAAAGGAAGGGAGTTGAAGAGAATGATAATTTTGGAAAATGATCTTATTCAGTGGTGTGTGAAAAAGACTTTCCCTGTGTTTACTTGCTTCCGAATTTAATCCACACTGGCAGCCCTTGAAGACCTTAGATGGTTCTCACTGGAAACAGCTTATGTGTATTTGCATATCAGACCCACAGTGAGTCCTGTAATCCTCTCGGGTAGTTTGTGGTGAGACGGGAGGCAGCCATGACACCGGATGTGGTGGGTCCCGCGGGAACCGCCGAGATTCCCCATTTGGGACTGAGGCTCACAGCTCTAGCTGCCGTTGCTGGCTGACGACTGTCGGTCATGTTCCTCTATGGAATCTGACTTCAGCCCAGGAAAACCATCTCTATCTCCCCCAGGGCCAGAACTCCTCCCACAGGATAACGCTCATCCAGTGACCGTACGTGACAGGTGAAATGATTAGGGACATTTCTCCTTTACAGCACAGACAGCAAAGGCACAGCCCCAGAGCCTATGAGATCACCTAAAACAGAAGCTCATGAGAAATTTCTTGTAGTCACTGTTTTTCCCCCCAAAGCATGCAGCTTTTGCATTCTGCTCTAGGATTTGTCCACTTTATGTGGATATATTTTAAACTGTTAGGTAACATTATTTCCCCTAAATTTGCAACTAAAATTAACATCCATGAGTATTCATTCTGTGGCCTTCTGGCCCTAATTAAACAACAAGAGTAGGATCTCCAGTTTGAAAAGTGCAGACCTGTGCTGCGGCCCCATGGTAACTGGGGCAGGTGGAAGGGGCTAAATGGGAGCTCAGTTCCACTAGTGACAAGCGACATGGGTATCTAGCATCCTTCAAGGCTTGTATCAGCCCTGGTGTCAAGAAGCATCATATTCCATTATAACACAAGAAGGATGCTGAGGAGATGTTTCTAGATCATATGTGAAGATGTGGCATGGAATTGGGTTTGGGTAGAAGAGGTAGCCTGAAACATTCAGATGGGTGGATTCTCAGTCGCTTCAGTTGTGTCTGACTCTTTGTGACCCTACAAACTGTAGCCCTCCAAGCTCCTCTGTCCATGGGATTCTCCAGGCAAGAAAACTGGAATGGATTGCCATGCCCTCCTCCAGGGGATCTTCCCCACCTGGGGATGGAACCTAGGTCTCCTGCATCTTTTGCATTGCAGGCAGATTCCTTATGGCTTAGTGACCAGGGAAGCTTTCAGATACGCATAGTATTTTGATTTAATCTCTTTAAGACCGATTTAGTCAGAGCTACTCTGTGCTCCAAAATCACTGCAGATGGTGACTGCAGTCATGAAATTAAAAGACGCTTACTCCTTGGAAGGAAAGTTATGACCAACCTAGATAGCATATTCAAAAGCAGAGACATTACTTTGCCAACAAAGGTTCGTCTAGTCAAGGCTATGGTTTTTCTTGTGGTCATGTATGGATGTGAGAGTTGGAGTGTGAAGAAGGCTGGGCGCCAAAGAATTGATGCTTTTGAACTGTGGTGTTGGAGAAGACTCTTGAGAGTCCCTTGGACTGCAAGGAGATCCAACCAGTCCATTCTGAAGGAGATCAGCCCTGGGATTTCTTTGGAAGGAATGATGCTAAAGCTGAAACTCCAGTACTTTGGCCACCTCATGCGAAGAGTTGACTCATTGGAAAAGACTCTGATGCTGGGAGGGATTGGGGGCAAGAGGAGAAGGGGACGACAAAGGATGAGATGGCTGGATGGCATCACTGACTTGATAGACACGAGTTTGAGTGAACTCCGGGAGTTGGTGATGGACAGGGAGGCCTGGCATGCTGCGATTCATGGGGTCGCAAAGAGTCGGACACGACTGAGCGACTGATCTAATCTGATCTGATCTGACTCTGTACTCAAATTATAAAATTGGAAGTTTGTTTTCCAGTTCACACCACTCTCTCTTTCTTAGGTGGTTTTCCAAACTGCTATTGCCTCTTTATGGGTACTTCATGCAATGTCCCCTGCCTCAGACAGCCTCTACACTGTCCACCCCAAATACACACACACACACACACACACACACACACTTCTGCTAAAATGACTGAGTAGAAATATATACACACACACATATACACTTCTGCTACAATGACTGAGTAGGAAAAGCTCAGGAAAAGTTGGGCAAACAGTAGGTAAACAGATCTCCAATTATCTCTGTGTTTGTGAACATTTTAATTAGAGGGAACTAGGTGACATCTACATTTAGACTGAAAACCTCTTGTGTGCATGTGTGCTGAGCTGCTTCAGTCATGTCTGACTCTTTGCGACCCCATGGACTGTAGCCCCTCAGGCTCCTCTGTCCATGGGATTCTCCAGGCAAGAATACTTGCGTGGGTTGCCATGCTCTCCTGCAGATCTTTCCAACCTAGAAATCGAACCTGTGTCTCTTACATGTCCTGCATTGGCTGGTAGGTTCTTTACGGCTAGAACCACCTGGGAAGCCCGAATACCACTTATGACCTTCTAAAGAAATGACTGTGACAAAAGTCCTTTATGACATGAAGTTAATAAAACAGAAAGACAAAAGACAGAGTGACAGAAAGTATGACCAAAAGCAAAGCAGAGGAAAGCGCAGAAATGCCTTCATTTTGTTTTACTCTCACAGTAAACCTGAGGGCAGATGGGAGGGGTGCTCACAGTATCCCCACTTTAATTTGCTAGAAATTGAGTGGATCGTGAAGGTTATTAGTTGCCCACCACACTGTCACGCTACTGTGTAGTAAGGCCGAGGACCTGTATGTGAGAACACTTCTCACTTCAGTTCATTTGTTTCCCAATAGATAACTAATGGGTTGTATATGGCACTGGCCAAGTCGCTTCCTCACTCTGAATCTCATCTTTAAAATCAGGGCACTGGGTGAGATGATCTATGAGGTCCTCACATTCTAAAATTCTATTATTTTTGTAACATGGTTGGGACAAGCATACATATCTCCTGAATTCTCATCCTAGGTTCATTTTCTGTACCACTTACAGCTCTCCTTAGGCTCTATGGAAGTCCCCAACGTAATGACGGATGAACACGACAGGGAGAATGGATGACGTTCATCTTCCTCTATCTACATCTGACTGTGACCGATGGCAAGACACACGTTGCTGAAGATTTGGCAACGTGAAGGTGGGAATAGCTTGACCTCTATTAGTTAGTGATAATAGGAGATGGCCTGAAATCTGTTCGAGTGTGTCCAGGAACTACACTAAGTTAAGTCATCTCTTGCTCTGAACAACTAAGGCCAGTTGATATCTCTTAAGAAGTAAACCAAACACCGCCTTTGTGTTGAATCCTGCAAACATAAAATATTAATTTTTTAAATAAGAGTGAAATAGATTTAGAATGCCATTGTTCTTTTAAGTAAAACCTTCTGCTTCTCTCCATGCCAAGAATGCTTAATAATAGTTTAACCTTGCTCAGTAGATTACTTGAAAAATTATTCCTCTTTCTTCATGGGCATGCTTCTCTCACTGACTTTGTCTTAGGTCATAGATCTGAGTAACTCAAAAGTTATTTTGTGAGTTCTCCTGGGTTCTTAAACTAAAAATGTATTTTTAAGTCCCACTCTGGAAGAATAAGTGAGAATGATTTTGTGGTATGAGGGGTGGGATATATTTTGTTAGGGATATTCTTAAGGATTTTTAACATTACAGAGAGAAAGTTTGGTTACGGAATGGTTTTTCAAAATTAAAATACTAGCGTCTTGCTCTATTTGCTTCAAAAAATTTTTTACAATAATGAAACATTTGCAGTCTTGCTGAAACCTTACCAGGAACCACTCTTCCTTGCCTCCTCCAAGATAGCTACTCTTCTGAATTTTCTTTTCTTTTTTTTTAAACCTACTAACAATAGATACTCCTATTTTGCATTCTTAGAAGCTTAGTATCAATGACACATTTTCTTACCAAAGAGCAATACTGCTGAGAGCCCAGGTTTTGGATTCAGGCTGCCACCTACAATCGACGTGACATCATATATGTTGCTTAATTTTTGTACCAACATTACCTCATTTTTAAATATGGATCTAATCTCATTTCCTACCTCATGGAGTTACTTGAAGAATAAATGAGGAAATACACATAAAGCACCTAAAACATTACCTAGCATACATTAACATTCAATAAGTTTTCACTTTCTCAAGTAGCCCATTATGTAGTGTGTAGTGTGTGTGTGTGTGTGTGTGTGCTCAGTCACTCAGTCATGTCCAACTCTGCCAACCTCTAGATTGTAGCCCACCAGGCTCCTCTGTAAATGGAATTATATGGCAAAGCTCAACATTTTTTCTCCAGATTTACTCACTTTAGCTTAATCATTTTTAAGTTCATTTTAAGTCTATTACTTGACTGTACTGCAGTTTATCCGTTCTCTTATTGAAGGACAGTTACAAAAAAGTACCAATTTATATGATTATAAACAATAATTTTTGGTTCGTGTTTCTATATATAGATGCATATGAGTTTCTCCAGGGTTTATTCTTAGGTAGAACTGTTATCCCTTTATTTTTGCCAGCTAGTGTCAAAAAGCTTACTAGCTAGTGCCTTTAAGTCAGGATCTTCTAGCATACTTGTAAAGTCACCAGGAAGACTTTTTAGAATTCTGGGTCCCCACACCCAGAGTTTCTAATTCAGTAGGTCTATGATGAGGCCTGAAAATCTGCCTTTCTAACAATTGTCCAGGTGTTGCTGATTCTGCTGGTCTGGAGACCACATTTTGAGAACACATGCTCTAAAAGCTTGCTTAAATTTAGTCCTCCATCAGTGATTTTCTGATTTTCTTCATCCTCACAACACTTGAAAGTGAAAGTCACTCAGTCGTGTCTGACTCTTTGCGACCCCGTGGACTGTAGCCTGCCAGGCTCCTCTGTCCATGGAATTCTCCAGGCAAGAATACTGGAGTGGGCAACTATTCCCTTCTCCAGGGGATCTTCCCAACCTAGGGATTGTACCCAGGTCTTCTGGGGACCACATTTTGAGAACCAGTGCTCTAAATGATTGCTTAAATTTAGTCCTCTGTCAGTGATTTTATGATTTTCTTCATCCTCACAACAACTTGGGCCTGTCATACTTTTCAGTGTCATAGGAGTTAAATGGCATCTCTGTGGTTTTAGTTAGGTTCATTCTGATTATTCAGGAGATGGAGAATTCTTTTATTTGATCATGGTCATTCATAGTACACACCTATGAACTGCCACTAAGTAGTACAGTGCAGACTAGAAGTGAGCCCACTGAGTATCTTTTTCATCACTAATGGTCCTAGTTCATGCAGTAATAAAAGAAAAGGACATAAAAGATATAATAATTACAAAGGGAGCTAAAGTTCTCTTTATTTCTCTATAAAGAGAAATAAAAGAATCAACAATCAAAGAATCAACAAAGATAATTTAGCAAGGTTACTAAAGAAAAGATCTATATATAAAAATCAACAGAGTTTGTATATGCTATGAAATAATTAGAAAATACAAAGAAATATAAGATTCCCTAAAGAGCAGCAATATAAGGTAGTAAAGCTCATAAAAGATATGAAAATTTGTTATGGAAAAAGATGATAAAGTTTAACCATTAAGTATATTTTGAACCAGATTTTAATAGATAAACAAAGATCCATTTTAAAGAATGTGGTCATACACTCATTTATTAAGATTTTCATAAGATTTTCTCCAGAAAATCATTACTACTAATATTGTTTTATATTTTCTGATGTGGAACCACCTTCACATATTTTCTACTTAGTAATTAGTAGTCCTAAAAGATAATGGTGTGAACGTGCTGCACTCAATATGCCAGCAAATTTAGAAAACTCAGCAGTGGCCACAGGACTGGAAAAGGGCAGTTTTCATTCCAATACCAAAGAAAGGCAATGCCAAAGAATACTCAAACTACCGCACAATTGCACTCATCTCACACACTAGTAAAGTAATGCTCAAAATTCTCCAAGCCAGGCTTCAACAGTATGTGAACCATACTTCCAGATGCTCAAGCTGGATTTAGAAAAGCCAGAGGAACCAGATATCAAATTGCCAACATCTGCCGGATCAACAAAAAAGCAAGAGAGTTCTAGAAAAATACCTACTTCTGTTTTATTGACTATGCCAAAGCCTTTGACTGTGTGAACCACAACAAACTGTGGAAAATTCTTAAAGATATGGGAATACCAGAACACCTGACCTGCCTCTGGATAAATCTGTATGCAGGTCAGGAAGCAACAGTTAGAACTGGACATGGAACAACAGACTGGTTCCAAAGAGGAAAAGGAGTACGTCAAGGCTGTATATTGTCACCCTGCTTACTTAACTTATATGCAGAGTACATCATGAGAAACGCTGGGCTGGAAGAAGCACAAGCTGGAATCAAGATTGCTGGGAGAAATATCAATCATCTGAGATATGCAGATGACACCCTTATGGCAGAAAGTGAAGAAGAACTAAACAGCTTCTTGATGAAAGTGAAAGTGGAGAGTGAAAAAGTTGGCTTAAAGCTCAACATTCAGAAAACTAAGATGATGGCATCCGGTCCCAGCACTTCATGGCAAATAGATGGGGAAACAGTGGCTGACTTTATTTTTGGGGGGCTCCAAAATCACTGCAGATGGTGACTGCACCCATGAAATGAAAAGACACTTGCTCCTTGGAAGAAAAGTTATGACCAGCCTAGAAAGCATATTCAAAAGCAGAGACATTACTTTGCCAACAAAGGTCCATCTAGTCAAAGCTTTGCTTTTTCCAGTAGTCAGGTATGGATGTGAGAGTTGGACTATGAAGAAAGCTGAGTGCCGAAGAATTGATGCTTTTGAACTGTGGTGTTGGAGAAGACTCTTGAGAGTCCCCTGGACTGCAAGGAGATCCAACCAGTCCATCCTAAAGGAGATCAGTCCTGGGTATTCATTGGAAGGACTGATGCTGAAGCTGAAACTCCAATACTTTGGCCACCTCATGCAAAGAGTTGACTCACGGGAAAAGACTCTGATGCTGGGAGGGATTGGGGGCAGGAGAAGAAGGGGATGACAGAGGATGAGATGGCTGGATGGCATCATTGACTCGATGGACATGAGTTTGAGTAAGCTCTAGGAGTTGGCGATGGACAGGGAGGTCTGGCGTGCTGCAGTCCATGGGGTCGCAAAGAGTCGGACGTGACTAAGCAACTGAACTGAACTGAACTAGTAATATTTGTATATTCTATTTAACTCAGTTTGCTTGTGTTTGGTTTAGAACCCATGTATCACTGCTCAAATAATGAAACTGCGTGTGATTATCTTAACTGGACTGTCCAGGCCAACCTTCTTATCAGTACTTTTCTGTTCAATTCTCTTTTTCTGAAATCACCATTCTTATTTTTCAAGAGTTCCCAAATGAATGTATAAAAACATATGGAACTAGTATCTTTCAGAGAAGTCACTTTATTATGAGTTCAATGCCTTCATTTTTGATATGTTTAAATTGTTGATGTCCTTCTTTCATTTATATCAGTCATCTACATTCTAGAAAATATTCATTCGTCTTTAAATTGCCAAACTTACTTTCATAAAACTATTTAAAAGATTCTCTTCAGATTTAAAAAATCTATACTGTTTGTATTTGTGTCTTTTCATTTATCTTATTTTTGTCTTTTTTCTTATTGATAAGTCTTACTAAGTATATCTGTTTGTGTCCCCTTTTAGTTTTGTTGATAATCTCCATAATCTCTTTGTTTTGAATAAAATATGCTTTTATTCACTTTCTCATATTAAAGGCAAAGTGTACAAGTCATTCTTTATACCTTGAATAGCTGAAACACAGAGAAGTTAATAACTTACCCCAAATCTTGCAATTACACTTCACTCTTGAACAATGTGAGTTTGAACTGTTTGGGTCCACTTGTATGCGGGTATTTTCAACAGTAAATACTCTAGTACTACAGTTTGTGATTGGTTGAATCTGTGGGTGCAGGGGATAAAGAAGGCTGACTATAAGTCATATAGAGATTGACCCCAAAGTTAACAATAGTTAGTGAGAAAATCTGACTGGACCTAGGAAATCTGGCTCATGAATGCATACTCTTACCTGGGGTTGCTCATAACTATATGTGTTGCTGCTGCTGCTGCTGCTGCTGCTAACTCGCTTTAGTCGTGTTCGACTCTGTGCAACCCCATAGACGGCAGCCCACCAGGCTCCCCCGTCCCTGGGATTCTCCAGGCAAGAACACTGGAGTGGGTTGCCATTTCCTTCTCCAATGCATGAAAGTGAAAAGTGAGAGTCAAGTCGCTCAATCGTGTCCGACTCCTAGCGACCCCATGGACTGCAGCCTACCAGGCTCCTCCATCCATGGGATTTGCCAGGCAAGAGTACTGGAGTGGGGTGCCATTGCCTTCTCCAAGCTATATGTGTTACTCAACACATATTTGTTGAATGAATAAGTGCATTGTTTTCCTACTGCTGCTGTAGCAAAATCCCACAAACTGAGATGGTCTAAAAACAACAGAAATTTATTTTGTCTCACAGGCTAGAAATTTAAAAATCAGTGCTCTGTTCTCAGAGATATAGGGAAGAATCTGCTACCATGTCTTTCTCTTAGTTTCTTGGGGTGGCAATTGGGGTTGCATCACTCCAATTCCTGTCTTTATGTTCACATGCCATGCTCTCCTCCATGTATGTCTGTGTCTCTCCTTATAAGGACATCAGTTACACTGAACTAGGGCCTGTCCTAACCAAGCACGACCTCATCTTAACCTGATCACATGTGCAGAGAGACTATTTCTAAACAAGGTCATAGTCAGGTACTGGGGTTAGGACTCAAACATATCTTATGTGGGGCACACAATTCAACCCATAACAGTAAGATTCAGATAAGATAAATTCACTCACAAAAAAATAATCACTTCTTACTGGAATCACTTCACTTGGTCTTCTAATCGAAGACTTAAGATTGCCCAGGATTGCCCATCATTTACTGCCCCCCTCAAGCAGTGAAAGACACTATACCTTTCTAGGCTTCAACTTCCTTCTATGTAAACTCATAATAACAATATCTCCTATAAAGAATTAATATAAAAATCCATGGCAAAAACACATGGATAGGAAGGAAATAAACCACTTCATGGTGGTGAGTTCAAAGGAGAAAAATAGCACAGAGAAAAGGAAAAGCAGAGCCTCTAACATTTCAGTACTAATATATCTGTCAGTATATATATTGGCTATTTACTTATAAATAAGGATTTTAAATCAAGCGGGTGCATGTTAAGATGGCAAATGCTAGGTACGGGCTTTTGTTATTTTTTCTGCGCTTTTCTGTGTAACTGAAATACTTGAATTATTTAAAGAAAGGGAAAAAAGCAAAACATGTAGTAAAGAAAGTATTATTGCATTAGGGTCCCAAGCCAACCCAAATTTATCTTTATTTTCCTAAATCTGTGGACTACAAAAGCAAGTGAACCACTTTCAATGACTATTTTTAAATCACAGAAGTAATATCTGGTTGAGATTATAATTTAAATGCTATAGTGAAGTATAAGGTAAAAAGGAACCCTTGATATATTTATACCACTCCCTAAAATTACTACATTTAAAATATAAAGTGTTTTATCTTCTTCCAAAAAAGCAGTTACACATTCGAACACATACACAAATGCCTTTTTTACATCATAAATCATATTATACATTTATCTTTGCCATGTTTGTTAAAATCAACTCAAGGACACCTACTCTATTCATTTTACATACTGCATAGTATTTCATTGTGTGAGTGTATCATGACTGATTTAACTCTAGCCCAATTAATTGATGATTAGATTGGTTCTAGTTTTTTTTTTTTTTTTTCCAGTAAGTGAATAAAGGTATGTATATTTCTCATATCACTGTGGGGAAAAAAACTAAAAGCTGAATTATTGGATAAATGTATATGTTCATTTTTTTATTTTGATAAAGCATTTATAACCGAATTAAGAGGGCACATTTTTACTTTGTTGAGTTGCTTGCATGAGAAAAGGAGCACAACTTTTCAATGATTTTTGAGCTCTGACATTCATTTTTGAACACCTTCTCTGTGCCAGACTTTCCTTAGATTTTCTGATTTAACCCCATGATAACCCTCTGAAGTCATTAGCATTAGCATTGGCTGGATGATGAAGCTGTGATCAGGGTGGCTAGGGAAACTGGACAAGATGGGACAAGCAGTGAGTGGTGAACGCAGGATGGAGACTCAGATATGTCTCATTTCAGAGCCCAAGCACTGCCCACTGCCCGGGACTGCTCCTGAGAGAAGTTGTGGGAGGAAGGAATACATCTAGGGAAATAACTCTATCAAAGCTTGCCTGGATTTCTGGTCTTCTAATGCTTCTGAATTTAGAAACAATCTTCACCAAGTCTCTTCCTCCAATTTCTTGATCCAGTTCCAAGCTCCGGGCCCCTTTTCCCAGAAAGTGAAATACAAAGAGCCCTCCAGCAGTTTAGCAAATGGGTTCTGAACCAGCCTTTCCTCAAAGAGATGTCTTATAAAAAATGGGCTGATTCAATGTCTTTTCCCCTTTGACATTGTCACTGTAAGATTGGTTCTTATTTACCCAGTCACTTGGGTTCCTAACTAGATAATCAGTCTACACTTTGTCCCCTGGAGCCCCATTTCCTAGGGATGAGATTCTTTTGTCATTAAAGGTTGGTTTCTAAGCTTAGCTCTTTCCCCATAACTGGTCCAAAATGACTTTTTTACATGACATGTGCTGTGGTCCCTGCCCCTGCAATCTACAACATTGAATTTAATTCAGATTGCCCTATGAGTTAATTTAATAAAATATTTTAAGGGCACTCTGTCCATTCATGGCCCAGTTGCTCAGAAGTCAGTTCAAATCTCAATACTCACTACTTCCTCCAGACTGTGGCTTCTTGTTTTCTTTGAGGGTTTGTTAGAAATAAAATGACTGATTCCAACTCTGTGTCTTTAAAATGAGTAGATATTTGTAACTCTGGACTGAAGTTTACATATATAAGAGGAATATTAGACATATGAGCTGAGATGGATTCTGGGTCCCAGAGAGTTTCAGCAGACCCTTATTATTACAAATTGTTGCAGAAGCGTGACTCATCGATGGATCCAGCCAGAAGGTACTCCAAGTTTTCTATATAGAAGAGTCCTAGTGATGGAGCGTCCCAGGAGCTTACCAAGTGGTGCTTCTGGTAAAGAACCTGCCTGCCAATGTAGGAGATGTAAGGGACATAATTTCAATCCCCGGGTCGGGAAGATCCCCTGGAGGAGGGCATGGCAACCCACTCCAGTATTCTTGCCTGGAGAATCCCACAGACAGAGGAACCTGATGCACTATAGTCCATAGGGTTGCAAAGAGTCAGACATGACTGAGCACGCAAGCACAGAATCACACAGATAATAACAGAAGGTACATAGGAGACTCAGCTTGAAACTATATTTTCATAGTGAGCTGATTAAACTTGTTCATATTTTTGTTAGAGATCAACAATGTTTTTTCTAAATATGCCTCTAATCACACATTGTGTATAATTAAGAAAATATTAGTTTTTCATGTCAGCTAATATTATTGCTATTATCATCATTACTACTATTAATATTTTTGAAAGGATGGAAATTTTAGAGAACTTGATGCCCTTGTCCCTGTCCATTCTTGGTAGATCACCAGGACCAAAATTTTGTTTGCCCAAAATGCCGCCAAGGGATTAGATTCAGTGGCGCTTTTTGCTGCATGGTGACAAATGCTGAGCTATAGCACGGGGTCCCAGTCACTTCAACAGTTTCTATTCAGTACAGTTTTGAAAAATTTGGAAGCCTGTCTTTCAAAACAATCCCTGTTTAAATGCTCACTGGTCATTCTAACCACAAGAGATAAGTAAGGATACAGTGGGGAGATGTGTGGTCTAGACTTTGGGTAGGAAGGCAAGGACAAGGCTGGAGGCTTCACTATGCAACAGTAATTGATGTCACAGCATTATCATGGGAGGCAAGGAGGTAAAAAGAGAAAAGAGAGTGCCTGCCTTCTCAGTCTAGTATATTCCCTTCTATCATCTCTTCTCAAGATTCTCTCCAACCTCACTGGGTTGAAATGAAGTGCTATTTCCTTGACTAAAATAGTGATAGAAAATATTTACGTGACTCCTAAACTTACAAGGTGGAACTGTTGTGAGAGTCTTACACAAAACAAATCATTCAGTCCTCACAGTAACCCTACGGGCAGCTTACTATCTTTACTTACATCACCATTTAAAGGAAATACAAACACAGAGAGAATGAGTATCCTGCCCAAAGACACAGCTGTAAGTTGCAGAAGCAGGAACCGAACCTAAATAATCTGGCTCCAAAGCTATGCATTTGCTACTACATTCTGCTGCATCTTACTGGAGAGTTGGGGAGAGAATAAATGATGCTGGTTTTCTGGGTAGCATTTATGATGCTGCTAAGCATTTGAATAGGGGGTTCAATCAGATAAGGCACAAATCAGGTAATTACACTCCATTAGGAACTAAAGAGGAAAAGATAAACAATCTTACCCTTGGTAAGATGAAGAATGTGGGGGTAGGGAATGACTTTTTAAAAATCTCCATCTCAACTAATTATAACACAATTCTCATGTGTTGAGTACTATAAAAAAAATATATTACAGTGTGGTGAGAAATTGCAGCACCATTATTAACCAGGAAAAAATTTTTTTAATTTATTGTACATTACATTGGTATTTTTCTTAATATGAGAAGTATTGATTATATTTTTATATGTGTAGGGGTAATTTTCATTTCATTTTTCTGTGATGTTTGTGGCCTATTTTTTCCCATATAAAAATACTGAATAGTTGGTATGTTTCTTGCTTTTAGTTTTCTATATATTAAGCATGTTAATTTTAAATCTGCACTATAAATTGCAAACACTGTATCTCAGTCTGTCACTTTGCATTTTCCACATGGAGTATTTTTTTATGATTAAGAAAAAGTTTTGCATTTCTCTAGGAGTAAAGGAATTCAGCCATTTTACCATGTTTTCTCCTGGTACTTGTTTTTTTTTTTTTTTTTAACATTTAAATACCTAATCCACTTGGAATTTTTCCTGGTGTGGAATGTGAGAAATGGATCCAACTTGATATTGCTAATATGAATATTTACTTATCTCAGAATCACTTATTAAAAGTATAATTTCACTCTTTGATTGAGAGGGTGTTCTTTTTACATACTAGATTTCTATTCACAATTGAGTGTATTATTTGGGTTTTTTCTCTCCCGTGGTGTGTCTGTCTGTTCATGTGCTAACATCACACTGTGTTAAATATAAGGGCTATATGTTTTGATTTATGGTAGAATTATCTCCATCTCATAATTCTTCTTTGCTAGGTTTGCCTGGTTATTCTTGTATGTGTACAAAAAAGTTCCTTCATTTTTCTATATTGAAATTATTTTGCATTCAAAGTCCTCCTACTGCAGGAATGTCTGGCTGCTTCTGTATCTTAGGGACTTGCATAGGGCTAAGGTATCATGGCATATCTTCCCTTGAGTTATCTATATAAATAAGAACACTGTGAGACTGACATTCCCTGCTTTTATTCTCAGCTGCAGGTACACACAGATCACTCTTGGGATGGTCCATCTCCTCGTCCACAGGCTCAGTCTGTGGTCAGCTGTACTACAGCCAGAGCAGACTGAGGCATAGATACCTTTCTATAACTTGTACTTCAGTGAAACTCTTCATATTTGTCTATGACAAATACGTGCCTGTCCACACAGGCCCATTATACAGACGTTCATTACTGTCATTGATGGTTTTTTCCTCCCCTCTCCCTACCCTCTGAGCATCCTGTTGTTGCATCAGGTCCTAGATAACCCTCTTTCAAAGGCCCTGTATTTCCCCTCTTTAGTCATTCTCTTACCATGCCTCCTCTTTCCCTTTCCACCCATGTGATTCTTTTCCTAGTACGGTTGGGAGTAGGCATGGAAGACCTTTCTTTTTTCTTCTGTTTCTGCTGACCATTTTACTTAAATTCCTCTAACTTAACTAAAGGAACTTAAACTTTTGCAATACAAAAGCCTTGGCTCCTTTTTCTTTGTGTAGTGTCATATATAACTTCACTAAAATCATGATTACATTTCAAGCATTTTTCTTCAACGGGGACAAAGAATGGGGAAAAATTCCATGTAGTCACCATTTCTGATAAAAAGAGGAAAATCTGACCTATACACAGGAATAAAAGCAGGCATAGAAATGAAATTTAAGAGAGTCCAAACTGTGGGCTTAGCAGACAAAGATTTCTAAGCAGCTGTAACAAATGTGTTCATAGAACTAAAGGAACCAGGCTTAGAGAAGTGATAAAAGAAAAGGAGACAGTGTATCACCAAGTAAAGAATACCAATACAAAGACAAAATATAAACAGGAGAAACATGTAAATTCTGGATCTGACAGTACATTAATTGAAATAAAAAATTCACTAGATGGATTCAATACTAAATTTGACCTGACAGAAGAAAAAAAAAACTCATCAAACTTCAAGAGAGATAGAATTTATACAGTCTGAAAACCAGAGATAAGAAGAATGGAAAAATAAATAAACCGCCTAAGACAAACATGAACACCATTAAGCACATCAGTATAACATATGTGTAATGTGAGTACCAGAAAGAGAGCAGAGCTATAAAGGAGCATTAAAGTGTTCAAAAATACAACGGCAGAAAGTTCGCAAACCTGATGAGGCTCAATAAATTCCAAGTAAAATAAATGCAAAAAGATTCACATCCACATATCACAATAAAAATGCTGAAAGCCAAAAAGAAAATTCTGTAAGCAGCCAGATGCAAACAACTAACCACATGTAAAGGAAGCCTAATATGATGAACACCTGACTTCTCATAAGAAACAAGGAAAGCCAGAGGGCTGACATATCCAAAGTGCTGAAAAGAATAAAGAATTATAACCTTCATGCTAGGATTTTATATCCATCAAAAACTATCTTGCAATAAGTGAAAGAAAATTAAATATATTCCCATACAGACAAAAAAATGAAAGAATTCATTGCTAGCATATTCACTTGTAAGAGATGCAACAAACTTATCAGGCAAAAAACAAGTGATCCCAGACAGTAATTCAAATCTGCATGGAGCCAAAGTATAACCACAAAGCTAATTATGTAATCATAAAAGATTCCCTTTATAACTGCTTTAAGAATTAATTTTATAAAATAACATGAAGATAATTGTACTGTTAGGTCAATATAACATATATAAATGTAATGTAATTGGCAAAACCTCATAAAGAAACTGGTGGAAGCAAAGATGCACTGGCATGAAAAAAGTGCCACCAAAATGTCACGTGAATCCATAGGAACAAATGAGAAAAGCAGAAAAAAAGTAAAGGAGAAGTTTAACTCAACAAACATTAGAGATATACACTAGCACCCTCTTTGTCTATCATCTTTTAAAAAAGACACTTATTTATATATAGCAATAAATATAACAATGTATTTTTGGATAGTAACATTTAATACCAAAAGAAGTGACAGTGTGGACACATGAAAACAATGCTTCAATACCTTCTGGAATTAAAATATAAATCTATAGTAGATTCTGGTAGACTAAGATATATGCTAAGTCCTTGGGCAACTAGTGTTGCAAGGCACACACCATAGGTTCTAGAATTCTCATCTTCTAACCTAGAGACATAGGGGCTATAAACAGGGAATTAAGCAAAATGCTGGATGCTACAGATCTTTTAATTGTCTTAATTTTTTTCTATTATTAAACTACAAGCTGTAGATTTCTTAGTTCTCACAGAACTCATTTTAAACCTACTTGTATAAAAACATAATTTTAGAATGTTTTGTACTGTTGCCAGACCCTCTTTTGTGATGGGTAATGCATTTGGTTGTTTGAGGTTTTGTTTTTCAAAATGTAGCATTTGACTTTTTGCCAAGTAAAAATAAATAAATATTCCGGTGCAAAAAGAAAAAAAGAAAAAAAACACACATACATACATATACATATATACACACACGTACATATATATATACTGAAATATTAGTTAAAAATTAAAATACCACTATAGAAAACGTTCATTAAAGGTAAGTGAAAATACCTAAGGAGACTCTATGGAAGGCATAACACAAAATGACCAATGAAAATCCAACTGTATCAATGATAACATTAGATTTTAACAGACTTGCTAATCTAATTAGGGGACAAACAGCATCAACTATATTCTCTCTGCAGAAGACACATTTTCAACTCAGATACAAATAGAAATTTTTTAAAAAGCAGAAAAAGGAAAAGAAACCATGAAAACAGTTGGAGTATTTATACCAACATCAGGCAAAATAGACTGCAAGAGAGGTATATTATTAGAGATAAAGAGGGACATACTATAATAATGGGAAGGTCAATTCATCAAAAAGATGTAACAATTATACACACCTACCCACAGAGGCCTAAATTACATGAAGCAAAAATTGACACGACTAAAGAGAGAATTAGACAACTCAACAATAAACAGTAGCTGGAGCCTTCAATGTCTTACATTCACTAATTGACAGAACAACTAGGTTGAGAATTGAAAAAAGGAAATAGAAGAATTAAACACCATTAAAAACTAGCAGACAGCCATCTAACATTCTACTTAACATAGCAGAATATACATTTCTCTCACTGAAGATTTAAAATGCAAAATAAATGGAATTATTATTATTATTTGGCTGTGCTATGAACTGTGGTGTTGGAGAAGACTCTTGAGAGTCCCTTGGACTGCAAGGAGATCCAACCAGTCCATTCTGAAGGAGATCAGCCCTGGGATTTCTTTGGAAGGAATGATGCTAAAGCTGAAACTCCAGTACTTTGGCCACCTCATGCGAAGAGTTGACTCATTGGAAAAGACTGGGAGGGATGCTGGGAGGGATCGGGGGCAGGAGGAGAAGGGGACGACAGAGGATGAGATGGCTGGATGGCATCACCGACTCGATGGACGTGAGTTTGAGTGAACTCCGGGAGTTGGTGATGGACAGGGAGGCCTGGCGTGCTGTGATTCATGGGGTCGCAAAGAGTTGGACACGACTGAGCGACTGAACTGAACTGATGGGGCATGGCATGCAGCATCTTAGTTTCCTGAACAGAGAGCAAACCCATCCCCCTGCAGTGGAAACACAGAGCCCTAACCACTGGACCATCAGGGAATTCCCAGAAATGGAGTTATTTTTAAAAACAGATACCTGTGGCAGATTCATTTTGATATTTGGCAAAATTAATACAATTTGCAAAGTTTAAAAATAAACAAAAAAAAAACAACAGATTATCTGACCACAAAGGAATAAAGTTAGATATAAATATGAGAAACAAATTTAGAGAATTTGCAAGCATGTGGAAATTAAGTAACTCCTAAATAATCAATGGTTCGGGGGGAAAAGTCATAAGGGAAATTTTAAAATATTTTAAGATCAATAAATACAAAGACAGAACATATTAAAATTTATGGGATATAGTTAAAGCAGTACTTACAAATTTATAACTGCAAATACTTTTTGAGAAATTTTAAAAACTCAAAATAACAAAGTCTTTTCCTTTAAGATACAGTAAATGAAAAATAAATTAACCCAAGAGCAAGAAGAAGTGATAAAGCTAACAGTGGTACACAATAAAATAGAGACTGCTGCTGCTGCTAAGTCGCTTCAGTCATGTCCGACTCTGTGCGACCCCGCAGACGACAGCCCACCAGGCTCCCCCGTCCCTGGGACTCTCGAGGCAAGAACATCAAGAGTTCAGTTCAGTTCAGTTCAGTCGCTCAGTCGTGTCTGACTCTTTGCGACCCCATGAATCGCAGCACGCCAGGCCTCCCTGTCCATCACCAACTCCCAGAGTTCACTCAGACTCATGTCCATCGAGTCCATGATGCCATCCAGCCACCTCATCCTCTGTCGTCGCCTTCTCCTCCAGCCCCCAGTCCCTCAGTTAGTTTTTTGAAAAATCAACGCAACTGACAAATTTTTAGCTAAAATGAACAAGAAAAATGAGAAGACTCGAATGAGTAAAAAGAGAAATGAAATATACTACCAACTTCACAAAAACAAACCAGATCATAGCGGAATGCTATAAACAAGTATATGTCAAATCATATAACAGATAAAATAGAGAAACTCCAAAAGGACAAAAATTACCGAAACCGTCTCTTTCAAGGTAAAAACCAAATCTGGAAAAACTTGCAAAAAATAAAGTGATTGATTTAGCAATCAAAATCACTATCCAAAAATAGAAACCCAGGCCAAGATTATGTGTGTGTGTCTGTTAGTTGCTTAGTTGTGTCCTATTCTTTGTGGTCTCATGGACTGTAGCCCACCAGGCTCCTCTCCATAGAATTATCCAGGAGTGAGTTACCATTTCCTTCTCCAGGGGATCATCCTGACCCAGGGATTGAACCCAGGTCTCCTGCCTTGCAGGAGGATTCTTTACCCTCTGAGCCACCAGGGAAGCCCTATATTACCGGTAAATTTGACGAGCAAATGTTGCTGGTATAACTGGATATCTATAAGCAAAAGAAAAACAGAAAAGAAATTTGGAAATGTGGACCTCCTGCCTTATACCATATACAAAGATTTACTCAATATGGATCACATACCTAATATAAGAGCAATGCCTTTAACCCTTAGCAGAAAACAGAACCAAATCTTTATGATGGTAGTTTAGACAATGGTTTACTGCATATGACACCAAAAATACAATTAACACAATTATAAAATAGATGAATTTAACTTCATCAATACTAAATCCTTCATGCTTCCAGAGATACCACTGGAAAATATTAATAAAAAGACAATCGATACAATGGAAAATGAACACTTGCAATTTACATATTGCATAAGGAATTTGTGTCTAGACTACACAAAGAATTCTTACAGCACAATAATAAAACATAATTTTATTAACAGTAGATAACGGATTCAAATGGACATTTCTCAAAGGAAGATATACAAATTGTCAATAAGCACATAAATATCATCAGCCAACAGGTAACTGCAACTTAAAAGCACAGTGAGATGTACTTCATACTCACTAAAGTGGCTGCAATAAAATATATTAACAAATTTGGATGAGGATATGGAGAAGTTGGAACCCTATATATTACAATTTGGAATGTAAAATGATGCAACTAGTTTGGAAAATGGACTGACAAAAGTTTAAACACCATTATTACCATATTACCACTCAGCAATTCTACTCAGATATAGATGATATAAATAAAAAGAAATGTCCACACAAAGTCTTGTAAATGAATGTTCATACAATGTTCAGTTGTAACTTAAGTTACAACTTAAGTCTCCATAAACTGATGAACAGATAAATATGCCATATCCATATAATGGTATATCATCCAACAATAGAAGAAATGAAATGCTACAATACAAATGAACCTTGGAATCATATGTTATGTGAAAGAAATCCGTCACAAAAGACTTCATATTATACGGTTCAGTGGATGAATGGAAAAACAGAATGTGATATATCCGTACAGCAGAATACAATTCATGTAGAAAAAGAAAAGAGCTCCTGATACATACTACTTCATGAGTGGACCTCAAATACATCACGTTAAATGAAAAAAAGCAAGACATAGAAAACTAAGTCATGAATGGTTCCTATATGAAATGCCCAGCAAAGCCAAACCCATAGAGACAGAAAGTATATTTAGATGAGCGGCTATTTGAGACTAGGGGTGGAAATGAGTATTGACTGCAAGGAACACGAGAAATCTCCTGGGGATTGATGAACATGTTCTAAACTGGTTTGAACTCATGGTTGGACAAGTCTCTAAATTTATTAAGAATCACTGAATTGCACATATAGGCAGGCAAATTTTATGTCATGGCAATTATATTTCAATAAAGCCTGCAGCGTGGGTGAGAGAAGAGAGAGCAAAAACATGAGAGAGCAAGAGATATCCAGTAGATGTTCATCCACATGCCAGTTGACGCTGAGTAGCCTGGTATTGGCTCGGGAATCCAACCAGCTGCAGTAATGCTGGGTTGGCTGCACTTTCTTAATTTGGGCTCTGAGTCACTTCCACCCTGTCGAGACACATGAGATCCACCGCCTTCCTGCCAACACAGTCTTCTCATCTGTTACATAGCAGTGGGGGACAGTTGCTGATTCATTCTCTCTCCTTCAATAGACTAATCAACACTGATGATGATTAGCAATTACACTGCATTAGGCTCCCGGCTTTGTTCTGCAAATCTGTGATAGCTCTACACTCATTTGCAGTTGTGGGGTGGGGCTCAGCCACATGCTCTGCTCTTGACTTTGAGAAAAGCATGATGTCACTGCCCCCTAACACCAATGACAGGACAAGATCACCAGAAAAGATTCCTGGACCAGGTCAGTCTACAGACAGGAGGTTCAAGCTGATAAATGGAAACAATGTAAATGAATGTGATGTGGTGAATATAGAAGATTCTGTTTCTCAGACTCTTCTCTGATCTTGATGACCATGTCTAGGGCCATCAGAATTTATAATCTACAAAGAAAATAAATGCAAAGCAGGTCTCCACAGTATGTTAACTGCACAACTCTAAAAAGTAGCTATTTCCTGAGTCTTTATAAGAAAGTTCCTTCTAGAGAATACAAGAAAGACAAGAAGAACTATTCCTTGTGTGGAACATTTTCCCTGTTTTCTCAGGAGAAAGGGAGATTTTAAAAGGAGTGCTTTTAAGGAATGGGAAAGAACATGCTTTCCTGATGTACCATAAGAATTGGTTCCAGAGGTCCTAAAGAGCTGTGCTGCCTTTTATCATTTATGAAGTGCATAGGAATCAGGATTTTGTCAAGTCCAAAGCTCCCACTTCAGTTCAGTTCAGTTCAGTCGTGCAGTTGTGTCTGACTCTTTGCGACCCCATGGATTGCAGCATGCCAGGCTTCCCTGTCCATCACCAACTCCCAGAGCTTGCTCAAACTCATGTCCGTTGAGCTGGTGACAGATGTAACTAAGCTCTAAAGCACCAAGTACATAGCAATATTCAAGAATATTTTTACTGGATGAAGGAGTAAAAATTGAATAACTTACAGATGCTCTTAAAGACATGTTAAGAGCCAGGAGAGAATTCCTAAGCCAAAGGAGATCTCAGTCTAAAGACATTTGCAGAAAAAATGTCTTGGCCACGCCCTGATGGTCAAGAACAGGGAGAGAAAGATCCAGGAACTCTTTCTAGGGACTATCTAGGGTTGGGAACAGTGCTCATGAAAAGGTAACCAGAGATGATATAAGCACTTGAGATTTGTAGGTGCATGATGTTTTGGAGGTTTACTTCCTAAAAAAAATTTGTAGGGCGTAATTCTACATAGAATGGTAGGGGTTCTAGATTTGTTTGAGGGAACAAAGTGAAATTTGATGTCCTTTCCTTGTGCAATGGTGCTTAGTCGCACAGTCATGTCTGATTCTTTGTGATGCTATGGACCATACCCCACCAGGCTTCTCTGTCCAAGGGGATTTTCCAGGCAAAAATACCAGAGTGAGTTGCCAAGCCCTCCTCCAGAGGGTCCTCCCAACCCAGGGATCAAACCCAGGTCTCCTGCATTGCAGACAGATTCTTTGCCATCCGAGCCAATCTCCTAGAAGGATATACATGTTCTACATGATCTAGAAATCTCTAGGGCAGAGGTTCAGCTTAGGACACTCTATAGCTTGCAAATGACTTTCAAGTACAAATCTTACTGGCTCATCATAAAAATCCCATACAGTGAATAGGGAAGATATCGCTATTCTCATTTTACAGTTAAGGAAAGTGAACTCTAAAGAGAAGAGGATATTCTCCCAGAAAATAGCAAAGCCAGGGGTTGGATCCAGTTCTCTTGATTACAGATCAGTATAAATTCTGTCTTATAACATAATGCAGTATGTTTAACGGGGGACATCTGGCACCAGACTCACAAGACTGGGCCACTTTCATCTAAATGAATGAACTTGATTGTTTATCCCTTTGTTTTGTTTTAAGTGCTTTTAAGATCAGTTAGAAAAAATCAGACTCATAAAGCGCCTCATACTCTTTGGGCAATGGCCATTTTCATCAGTGACATCAATGACTTTGAATTTCAGAACAAGAAGACACTTAAGGGTTTTCGACACAGGTATGTCATTTAACAGGGGCTTCACAGATGGCGCTAGTGATAAAGAACCTGCCTGCCAAGGCAGGAGATGTAAAAGACATGGGTTCGATCCCTGGGTCAGGAAGATCCGCTGGAGGAGAGCACGGCAACCCACTCCAGTATTCTTCCCTGGAAAACTCCATGAACAGAGGAGCCTGGTGGGCTACAGTCATGGACTTGCAAAGAGTCAGACATGACTGATGCCACTTAGCACACACCCCACATTTAACAGGGGAGGATATGATGGTGGATGGAGCCCAAGACAGACAATACTAAAACTTGTCCTAACCTCAGAGTTTGACTCAGTGGCAAGTCAAACCAAATCCTTTCAGAGCCCAGCACAGTTCTTTGTTTGTTTCAATTTCAAACCAAATAGTACATGCTCTCAGGAAAAAAATATAGCATTTCATTGTTGTCTCTTTGTTATTATCCTCTATTACTTTTCTATTACCATTAGTTTAACTTGTCATGACCACATCACAAATTCTTTATAGATAGAGTCCAAGTGGAGTGCCCATTCACTTACCCTGGAAATGACCACTGTGAATGCAAGTTTTTCACAAGAAAAGCAATACCTTCATGGCACATACAAAATATGCATTCATTAAAAATTAAAATACAGCAAAGCAAAATTAATTTTAAAAATTATCTGTGGGAGTTCTGCCAAGAGTAATTTAGAAAAGAAAGTCTTCTTGAGTAAAATGAGAGCTTACACAATCATTTTTCCTAAACTTGAAAAATTTAATTGATATAAACCCCAAAGAACTGCAACTCAGCAAGGTTTCAGTTCAGTTTAGTCACTCAGTTGTGTCCGACTCTGTGACCCCATGAATTGCAGCACACCAGGCCTCCCTGTCCATCACCAACTCCCGGAGATCACCCAAACTCATGTCCATCGAGTTGGTGATGCCATCCAGCCACTTCATCCTCTGTCGTCCCCTTGTCCTCCTGACCCCAATCCCTTCAGCAACAGAGTCTTTTCCAATGAGTCAACTCTTCACATGAGGTGGCCAAAGTATTGGAGTTTCAGCTTTAGCATCATTCCTTCCAAAGAACACCAGGACTGATCTCCTTTAGAATGGACTGGTTGGATCTCCTTGCAGTCCAAGGGACTCTCAAGAGTCTTCTCCAACACCACAGTTCAAAAGCACCAATTCTTCGGCGCTCAGCTTTCTTCACAGTCCAACTCTCACATCCATACATGACCACTGGAAAAACCATAGCCTTGACTAGACGAACCTTTGTTGGCAAAGTAATGTCTCTGCTTTTGAATATGCTATCTAGGTTGGTCATAACTTTCCTTCCAAGGACTAAGCGTCTTTTAATTTCATGGCTGCAGTCACCATCTGCAGCGATTTTGGAGCCCCCCAAAAGAAAGTCTGACACTGTTTCCACTGTTTCCCCATCTATTTGCCATGAAGTGATGGGACCAGATGCCATGATCTTTATTGTCTAAATGTTGAGCTTTAAGCCAACTTTTTCACTCTCCTCTTTCACTTTCATCAAGAGGCTTTTGAGTTCCTCTTCACTTTCTGCCATAACGGTGGTGTCATCTGCATATCTGAGGTGATTGATATTTCTCCCGGCAATCTTGATTCCAGCTTGTGTTTCTTCCAGCCCAGCGTTTCTCATGATGTACTCTGCACAGAAGTTAAATAAGCAAGGTTACAATATACAGCCTTGATGTACTCCTTTTCTTATTTGGAACCAGTCTGTTGTTCCATGTCCAGTTCTAACTGTTGCTTCTTGACCTGCATACAGGTTTCTCAAGAGACAGGTCAGGTTGTCTGGTATCCCATCTCTTTAAGAATTTTCCACAGTTTATTGTGATCCACACAGTCAAAGGCTTTGGCATAGTCAATAAAGCAGAAATACGTGATTTTCTGGAACTCTTGCTTTTTCCATGATCCAGCAAATGTTGGCAATTTGATCTCTGGTTCCTCTGCCTTTTCTAAAACCAGCTTGAACATCTGGAAGTTCATGGTTCATGTATTGCTGAAGCCTGGATTGGAGAATTTCAAGCATCACTTCACTAGTGTGTGAGATGAGTGCAATTGTGTGATAGTTTCAGCATTCTTTGCCATTGCCTTTCTTTGGGACTGGAATGAAAAATGACCTTTTCCAGTCCTGTAGCCACTGCTGAGTTTTCCAAATTTGCTAGCATATTGAGTGCAGCAATTTCACAGCATCATCTTTCAGGATTTGCAATGGTTCAATTGGAATTCCATCACCTTCACTAGCTTTGTTCATAGTGATGCTTTCTAAGGCCCACTTGACTTCACATTCCAGGATGTCTGGCTCCAAGTGAATCATCACACCATCGTGATTATCTTGGTCGTGAAGATCTTTTTTGTATAGTTCCTCTGTGTATTCTTGCCATCTCTTCTTAATATCTTCTGCTTCTGTTAGGTCCATACCATTTCTGTCCTTTATTGTGCCCATCTTTGCATGAAATGTTCCCTTGGTATCTCTAATTTTCTTGAAGAGATCTCTAGTCTTTCCCATTCTGTTGTTTTCCTTGTTTCTTTGCATTTTTCACTGAGGAAGGCTTTCTTATCTCTCCTTGCTATTCTTTGAAACTCTGCATTCACATGCTTATATCTTTCTTTTTCTCCTTTGCTTTTCGCTTCTCTTCTTTTCACAGCTATTTGTAAGGCCTCCCCAGACAGCCATTTTGCTTTTTTGCATTTCTTTTCCATGGGGATGGTCTTGATCCCTGTATCCTGTCCAATGTCACGAACCTCATTCCATAGTTCATCAGGCACTCTAGCTATCAGATCTAGGCCCTTAAATCTATTTCTCACTTCTACTGTATAATCATAAGGGATTTGATTTAGGTCATACCTGAATGGTCTAGTGGTTTTCCCCACTTTTTTCAATTTAGGTCTGAATTTGGCAATAAGGAGTTCATGGTCTGAGCCACAGTCAGCTCCTGGTCTTGTTTTTGCTGACTGTATAGAGCTTCTCCATCTTTGGCTGCAAAGAATATGATCAATCTGATTTTGGTGTTGACCATCTGGTGATGTCCATGTGTAGAGTCTTCTCTTGTGTTATTGGAAGAGGGTGTTTGCAAGGTTTAGCTATACTTAAATACTCAGAAACTACACTGCGCCATTGAGTGTAACTTCCTTTAACTCTGGCTCCCACTAATGGTAACTAATAGCCAGGGTTTGGGTTTGCTTTCATTTTCTGAGACTTTTCTTTTTTCTGTTGAACCAAACTTTTATTTTTCAAAAATTGTTCCTGCATATTCAAGTGCTACAAATTGGGAGCACTAAGAGTGGCATGGAGTTGTCCAAGGAGGGTTGGCTAGGTTGGCTATGAAGCATATCATATGTCACATGCCATTATGAACCCAAGTAGATATATATTTTCTCCGTGGTAACACTCTCAGGAACCCTCCAGTTGTAAGATCTGTGATTGAGAATAAATAGTGACACAATCCAGTGATAAACCACTCATTGTACTTATTAAGAAATTACTGTGCAGAATCAGCAGCTGACTATAGGATTTATTTTTAAACCATAGAAACCTCTGCACTGTCAGGTAATCTTATTTTAATTTGTTTCAGGGCTGGGTAGCTAGCAAGCCCCAAAGTGAAATCTCATTTCACTCAGAGCAGCAGATACAATTGTTTCAATTCACTTATTTGCTGCATGAATCTAATCATTTCTTATGCCTGGGTCACAATCAAAGTTCCCTTTGATACCCTGCACACATCTTGCTAGATGCAAAATCTTGACAGAGAAAAGATACTAAGCTAAAGGAAAGGAAAGGGGAAGACTCTCCCTCCAAAAATATGCAGAATAAAATTCAGAATTTTTATGTCACTATGTAAAGAATGACTTGTATATTGACCTTCCTCTGTTGTTGCACTGATTGAGATCAAAGCCTGCCTTGCTGCAATAAAACCAAATTCTGTAAGCAGCAGGTATAGCCATCAGCTCTATTAATTTACAGAAAAATGCAAGGGCTAGGGGAAAATGCACATACCTATTTTTAAAAGGATCAGGTCTAACAACTCTTTTTAATTCAAGTATAGTCGATGACTCAGTAGGTAAAGAATCTGCCTACAGTGCAGGAGCCACAGGAGATTTAGGCTCAATCCCTGGGTTGGGAAGATCCCCTGGAGGAGGAAATGGCAACCCACCCCAGTATTCTGGCCTGAAAAATCCCACAGACAGGGAAGCCTGGTGGGCTACTGTACATGGGGTTGTGGAGAGCTGGACACAGCTGAAGAAACTTAGCACGTGCGTAGCTGATTTACAATGTTGTGTTAATTTCTGCTGTGCAGCAAAGTGAGTCAGTTATCCCTATATACATTATTTTAGAAGATTATTTTCCATTGTGGCTTAAGTCACAGGATACTGAATATAGCTCCCTGTGCTATAGAATACTACCCTGTTGTTTATCCATTCTATAAATAATGTTTGCATCTGCTAACCCCATGCATAACTCTTGATCCTATCAGATTTTGAGTAGAAGTTAATAGTATCAACACTTGATTACTACTTGATTTGTGCTGAGCTCTGTTCTTTATTTCAGGTATTACAACATGCCTGTCACATAGATATAATTTTTATCATCATTTTACTCATGAAAATAACTTAGAGCATTTTAGGAACAGTACTGAGTTGAATAGTTTACCCCCAAAATTCATGTCTACTTAGAACTTGTAATCATATTTGGAAATTAGGTCTTTACAGATATAATCAAGATGAAAGTGAAAGTGCTAGTCACTCAATTGTGTCTGACTCATTATGACCCATGGATTGTAGCCCACCAGGCTTCTCTGTCCATGGAATTCTCCAGGCAAGAGTACTGGAGTGGATTGCCCTGGCCTTCTTCAGGGGATCTTCCCAACCCAGAGCTTGAACCCAGGTCTCCCACATTGTAGGCAGATTCTTTACCATCTGAGCCACCAGGGAAGCCCCTGGTCATACTTAATTGGGGTGGCCTTAAACCTAATGTGATTGGAATCTGTATTAGACGAAGAAAATTTGGAACCACAAAGGCACCATATGAAGACAGAGGCAGAGACTGGAGTGATCTACAAGCCAGAGAAGACAAAGAATTGTCAGCAACCACAAGAAGCAAGGAGAGAGACCTGGAACAGATCTGTCCCCTGCAACTTCAGAGGGAATAAAATTCTACTTACAACTTGATTTTATGCTTCTGGCCTCCAGAACCATGAGACGATACATTTCTGTTGTTTTAAACCACTCAGTGTTGGGTAATTTGTTATGGCAGCCCTAAGAAACTAACACAGGAATTTCTCGCCAAATCCATTCAGCTCTGATTAGAATTCAGACAGTCTGGTTTCAGAGTTCACATGCTTAACCATCATCCTTCACAATATCCTGTGGCTAACGATACTAATACTGGAAGAAAAGAGGACAAGAGCGGAAAGAGAACTACAGTTCTGTACATTGCCTCATGCTATGTTACAAGGAGTGAAAATTAATCAAAGTTGGTCTTGGTCACTTTTTTTTTTTTTACAAATAACCACTTCTACCTTAACATCTCTTAGTTTCAAATCAATGTCTTCATCTGTAAATTGCTATACTAGAGCTCAATGGATTTTCTGAGGATTTAATGAGTTAATCCATCAATAGTGCTTATGAGCAGAGAAGGCAATGGCACCCCACTCCAGTCCTCTTGCCTGGAAAATCCCATGGACGGAGAAGCCTGGTAGGCTGCAGTCCATGGGGTCGCTAAGAGTGGGATACGGCTGAGCGACTTCACTTTCGCTTTTCACTTTCATGCATTGGAGAAGGAAATGGCAACCCACTCCAGTGTTCTTGCCTGGAGAATCCCAGGGATGGGGGAGCCTGGTGGGCTGCCGTCTATGGTGTCACACAGAGTCAGACACGACTGAAGTGACTCAGCAGCAGTGCTTATGAGAGAGGGGGTATATATAAGTGCTGTCTATCACCGTAACTGCTATCATCATCATCATCATCATCACTACCCTCCTTCAATACATAGTGGGGTTTTCTCAGACCTGGGTTTGCATCTTACTTTTGCTGCTTTTTTCCTTGTATCTTTAGGCAAGTTATTTAACCTTTCTGAGCCTTTTTTATTGGACACTGGGATATTAATATATGCCCATATCATGGAGTAACTGTGAAGATTAGAAACAACCTACATGAATACTCAACCCAGTGTTAGAAATATAGTAAGCAGAGGCTCACAATACATGGTCCTTCTTATTATTATCATAAACTACTCTAGTGTGCAGTCATCTTTTCAAACAAGAGATATCTTCTTTTATCCAACCTGAAATATTCTAATTGCAATTCAGGCATTCTCTCTCTTCTTCTACCTTTGGTGATGCTGAAACCATTTAGGTAACTGGATTTTAAAGAATAAACTTTCCTAATCTCTAGCTGGAATCAACATTAGTGGTAAAGGCGAACATTTCTAGAAACCATGCATTTTTCAGAGCCTACATTTAAGCAAGAAAAAACTGAACCTGGAAAAACTATCTTTGCAAAAGTGATTATTGAAATGTCTTCCAGAAAGATAACGAGATGGATGAGCTAATGCAAAAGCTCTTCCTGTGCCTTGTGAAATATGGTTTTCATATTATTTTCCATTTTTCCTAGCATTTCTCCCATCTCATCTCCTTACCTGTCTATGTATGTGTGCTCTTATGGATTAGTTCATTTATTTATTTTTAATCTTACATATACATTTAGATAAATGACTGTGTAAGTGGTGAGATGAACGGTTAATGAGAGGAGTTGTTGCTGATAACTAGAAGGAGTAAAGCTTTTCATCTTTGTCAGGGATACAAGGTAATTTTGCTGGAGGAGTGACATTATAACGAACACCAAAATGGAATTTTCATTATATCCTTGCCTCTTCAACCAATTCTCTCCCTCCTTCCATTTTGTGTTGCTGTGCACATGTTTAACTTAATTCTACAAGGAATTTTTTAACCTCACTTTGTAAAGAACATTACACACACAGAGAAAAATTTCTATCAGGGCGAGAGGGGAGTCTCCTCTCTATGATGACTCTCAATCCTTTGAAATCCTTAAAGACCCTCAGCACTGTCTATAATTCAGGAAGCCACGTGGAAAGTAATAGAAGCAAGATATTAGAAAGAAAGAAAGAGAAAATGAAAATCTTTTAATTACCTGTGGTCTTCACCAAATATCTCTGTGTCTCTCCCCTTCTAGGCTCATACATAACAGGAATGCACTTCCTAGGTGGAGTCCATGTGAATATTTTTGCCTAGTAAGTGTGAGTGCAAGTCATGTATCCCATGTCCCAGATCAAGCATTTAATCTGAATGTGAGACCTTCCAGATCTCTTTTACCCTCTGTTGTGGCCACCAGCATGGTGAACAGCAAAAAGAATCATTGCAGGAAGAAGTGTTTAGCACTGCAAGTTTGCCCAACCACATCCTGGATCCCAGAACATGGGCAAAGCAAGAGTCCCCAGAATACCTGCTGTGATCATGTGTTAGGTGAAAGAACTAAGCCTCCATTATTCTTTGTCGCTGAGATTTTGGAGTTGCTGGATATGGAGCATAACAACCCAGCCCATCTTTATTTTACGGAAAATGATATTGGTTTGGCCAATAAGTCCATTCTGGCTTTTTCCATAAGATGTAATGAAAAAATTCAAACGAACTTTTTGACCAACCCAATAACAAAAGTTGCTGCCATCATTTAAAGGAATGGAAAAGAAATTTTGGCAATACCAAAAAGTGGCTTAGGGCCTGAGGAAGGCTACACTACACCCAACCCTGCTTCCATAGTCTCATCACCACAACCGAGCACCCACTACCACTTCTCTGGTGTAGAAATTATTCCCTTAGTAATTCTATACGTGCAAGAGCAGATTAAGACAATTCTCTAGCCCTCTTTTCAATCAGATCACTAGCCCTAAATATCTCCCAGGTAGAAAGCAGAAAACCGTCACCGGTATGTGCTTCAGTATGTCACGCACAGCTCTGGGTTGCCTCCTCCGGTCTGCTTCCTTGCCTGCCCTCTTGTCACAGGTTGAGTTCTCTGGAAATGCCATGGTAGAATTTTGTAGAAATATATGGGTTAGGGATGGAGAAGGCAATGGCAACCCACTCCAGTACTCTAGCCTGGAAAATCCCATGAATGGAGGAGCCTGGTGGGCTGCAGTCCATGGGGTCGCTAAGAGTCGGGCATGACTGAGTGACTTCACTTTTCACTATCATGCATTGGAGAAGGAAATGGAAATCCACTCCACTGTTCTTGCCTGGAGAATTCCAGGGACGGGGGAGCCTGGTGGGCTGCCGTCTCTGGGGTCATGCAGAGTCGGACACGACTGAAGTGACTTAGCAGCAGCAACAGCAGCAGCAGCATGGGTTAGGGATCAACACTTTAATGGGAAGGAGTGAAAACAGAAGTGAAGAAAGGGAGAAGGTGAACTTCAACAGAGGTCCCACCCATCTGGGAGCCCTGAAGCAAGCACTGTCCATCAGAATGACCAGCATCAGGCAGAAACGATCAGCTTCAGTACCAGAGGCAGGGTTTGATAGCTCCCAAGCACAGAGATTCTGACCGTGCTGAGAGCTGGGGGGCTACCTGATGACCCAAGCCCCCACGGTTCACATCAAGTTCTTTCCTGAGTGGGAATTCAGGGGGAGCGCCTCCATGTCTAACACACCTCCCCCACAAAAAGCCCTCCTTCCATTCACCAGGAAAAGGGTGAGACCAAAAATGAAATCTCATTTCTCTTTCGTCATCGGATCCTGACTGACTTCACTGTGATGTGTGGAAACTCCAAGGTAATCATCCCGAAAGCACCTCAAGTAGCCGGTAAATTGGTTGGATTGCCTCCAGTTTCTTTCCACTTAAGTTCAACGTGCAAACCACAATTAGATACATTTTCATGAAACACGTCTATCACATCACCTTCATGGTGAAAAACCTTTGTAACTTCTATTTGCCACATTTCTTAGGCTTGTCCTCTGGATGCATGCATCTCTGACAGCCAGGATCTTCTCCCCACTGTCAAGAGCTGCTCCTGGCCAAAGACTCTCAGAGCTCCCAACCACTGGCTCTGACTTTATTATGTCTATACTGCTCTATTCCAGAACCCTTTCCCATCTTTTCCTCTTTGCAAAATCTTTCACAACCTTTCATTCCCAACTCAGATGTATCTTCCTGCGAGATGCTCTTCCTAACCACCCTAAGTCCACAGCGAGAATTCTCTGCCTTCTATGAACTCTTAAAAAATAACTTATTATCCTGCTTTGTTGATGTTTCATTTCCTTAAAACTCTAGATTGAGGGGTCAGTGGGCAAGCCCTCACTCAGTACCCTTTGTGCCTTGGGTGTGGCTCAAGGGACCAATTACTGGCCAACCAGTCTCAGTTTCCTTTCCTGTAAGAAGAGAATGAATCAAATGTTCCTCTCTGTCATTTTGAGCTCAGATATTCTATGATTGACTGGTTTGATCTCCTTGCTGTCCAAGGGACTCTCAAGAGTCTTCTCCAATACCACAGTTCAAAAGCATCAATTCTTCGGCACTCAGCTTTCTTTATAGTCCAACTCTCACAGCCATACATGACTACCGGAAAAACCATACCTTTGACTACACATACTGAAAGACTGAAGGCAGGAGGAGAAGGGGATGACAGAGGATGAGATGATTGGATGACATCACCAACTCAATGGACATCAGTTTGAGCAAGCTCCAGGAGTTGGTGATGGACAGGGAAGCCCGGCATGCTGCAGTCCATGGGGTCTCAAGGAATCAGACACGACTGAGCAACTGAACTGAACTGGACTGATTCTGTGATTGACTGAAGAGCAATGAATGGATTGTCAGATCACTCCTGACTGACTGAAGTTATTTTCAGTACTTTCTATGAGAAAGAGATAAAGGAATAGACATTATTTAGCCAAGCCATTAAGTCATTGAGAAAAAGTAGTGCCTTAGGTTGGGTTTGGGTATATCAAATAACTTATCTCTGATAGTGAAGAAACTGTCTCCAGAGCCTCTCAAGTACAGGACAACAAGAAACAATCAACAAGAATTGAGTCATCACTCTCCTCTGGGACTTGGAAAGAGGACATATTCTTAGACTGCACTGTCAAATGATCAGTTCAGTTCAGTTCAGTCGCTCAGTCGTGTCTGGCTCTTTGCAACCCCATGAATCGCAGCACACCAGGCCTCCCTGTCCATTACCAACTCCCGGAGTTCACCCAGACTCATCGAGTCAGTGATGCCATCCAGCCATCTCATCCTCTGTCGTCCCCTTCTCCTCCTGCCTTCAATATTTCCCAGCATCAGGGTCTTTTCCAATGAGTCAACTCTTCGCATGAGGTGGCCAAAGTACTGGAGTTTCAGCTTCAGCATCATTCCCTCCAAAGAAATCCCAGAGCTGATCTCCTTCAGAATGGACTGGTCAAATGATCAGCAACTGTTTATTGGAGTCTACTTGGTGATCATCAAAATCTTTAAATGGTGTACCAAAGACATACAGAGTGAGTCTTCTGTCTTAAACCATCTTCCAATCTAGGGTGGCAGGCAAAAAGGAGACATTAAACAACAATAACCATAAGATAGCATGGAATTAAGTTCTGTGTGGTGGAACTGGGTTTGACTACAGCCTCACCTCCTCACCTCTGTAGGGCAAATCATCTCAGGCATCAACTAATCCTTTTAACCTACATGTAGATAATGGTATTAATAGCATTTATCTCACAGGGTATTGGGAGGATTAAATGAGAAGTAAACTCATTAAGTAAAGTAAAGTAAACTCTAGTTCTGGAATACTGCAAGATCTCAATAAATATTTGAGATCAGCAGCAGCATAGTTTTATATGCCAGTGGGTATTCAGACATGAACTGGCATAGCCAGGCAGAGCTGTCCAAGAGAGGCAGAAAGGAGTTGGGCCATAAAGACGAGGGCTGGGCTGGGATTGTTAGCTGGATTGAGAACTGAGAAGAAAAAATAAATAGATAAATAAGGGTTGAAGGAAGACCTTTATAAATTAGGGGAAAACAGAATGAATTTGACCAACTGTAGAAATAGCCTTTGACAGGATTTCCCTGATGGACCAGTGGTTAGGAATCTGCTTCCTAATGCAGAGACAGCGGTTCCATCCCTACTCTGGGAAGGTTCCACACACCAAAGAGCATCTAAGTCAGGGGGCCCCAACTACTAAAGCCTGCGTGCCTAGAGCCTGTGCTCAGCAACGAGAGAAGCCGCCGTGATGAGAAGTTCTACTGCATCTACAGAGTAGGCTGGACCCTCTCATTGCCGCAACTAGAGAAAGCTCACTGCAGCAGTGAAGACCCAGCACAGCCAAAAATAAACAAAACAAAATTTTAAAAACTTCAGAAAGAAAGAAACAGTCTTTGACCACGGGTTTTGAAGTGTAGGTGGTCATACAGTCCGCGGACTCCGGACAGCAGCATATTGTGAAACGTGAGGGTTCGGGAACACCACATTATCTAAAGGTTGTTGGGCAAATCCCACCTTTTTCATAATAATCTCCTTTTCCTGAAAGCTCTTCTGTATTATTATGGCTACTGGTTAAATTAAGCTTTAAGGAAAAATCACAGAATAATTAATTATAGGTTCTGCAGATTTCCAGTAATAAACATCACTAATGCTTCATTTTGGGGCCACTGGTAACTAATTTAAACTTTTTTCTCATTATATAGTCAATTTACTTAACTTGAAGAGGCCACATTTTTTTTCTTCTATTAGCTTTTGGCCTTTCTCCAACTCATCTTAATCAAAATGCTTATTATTGGTGTCTTGCTATTAAGGATAATATAGTTCTGTAGATTGCATGCTAAAAAAAATAAGAAAGAAAAACATTGAATAGTTGCTACCACACAATTTCACTGCTTCTGCCAAGTGAAAACAGAAATATTTGCAATTCAACAGCATGGAGTCATTCCAGGACAAGGGTTAATGGCAATTAAATGAAATATTCTTTGCCAACAGTGTTGTGCAAATTAAAGTCCTTTATTTTGAATGTTGAATGATCCTATCTACATTTCCCCTATTGCCACTGCCACTGGAGAAAGGCAAAGGAACTTTCTAAATGTTTTGTCTCGTTTTCCTTTATCAAATGTGCATTGAATCCCTACTATGTGGCAGAAAAGTGTTCTAGGCTTTAAGGATGGATATAATCATGGTTAAGACAAAGTCTTTGTTCACACTAAGCTTAAACTCAGGTAGGGAATCAGCCAGCCAGCATATAGGTACATATTGGGTGGTGGATCTATGAAAAGACAGAAACAACGTATTAATAGAAGGAAGTAAGAGACAGTGGCAGGGGATGGGAACGATCCCATTGCATATAGTTCGATAAAGTAATAGTTACCCAATAACAGACACTTGATCAGGGACCTGACTGAATAGAGAGAATAGGCTATGCAGATACCCGGGGAAAAGACTAAGGACACACTCTCGACACTCACATACGCTCATGCGTGCTCATCAGTGGAAAGCTTGGATAAAGAGATTTAGAAGCACTTTTCACTCATCCAAATTCTCTAAACTTGCAGGGCTACCAGAACTTAGGTCTCTCTCTTTGAAATGTTAATAAATGGGTGCCTGCTTAATTTTGACTCCAAGGAGAGACTGTAAATCTGAGAGGTGGCCGTCCTGTTATACATCATGCGTACTGCCGAAATTAGCAGATCCAACTGCCCGGAAGGCTGAACAAAAGTGGGATTTACACTCCTCCCTCCCTGATCTTTCACACATGAATCAAATGATATATTTCCAAAGAAGAATGAGAAACTGACACGGTCTGTGCCAGCAAGGAGATAAGGTTGGGACCTGTGTGTATCGATGGTTACACTTGGATCTCTTGTGTCCCTCTGCCATATGGAGATTAATCTGGCTTGGGCCCTGCTGGTCGTTGGAATTACTAATCATCCTTACACAATACCAGCCAGTCACCACAGAAACGTGCTCCCGAATGGAGCCGGAGTCATCAAGCGCAACCCAGCCATCACCTGCTCCCATTCCCCTCTTTGTTAACCTTAAAATTAAACACAGTCACAAACCACTTACTGAGAGATCAGATTTCCACAGCCCTTAGGAATCCTGGAAGCAGCTTGCACAGGGTCGCAGTACCAAATCCAGGCTCTACTCTTTCATTCAGTCCTACTGACTGCTACTTAAAGGCAGAAAGCCCCCAAAACTCATTTCTAGATATTCAGCTCCCAGAGAATTTTAATTTGCTAACCAGTAGAAGCAGAAAAAAGAAGACTCATAAAAGAAAGAAATAATGGAAATCGACTACTTGGTAGAGACAGAATATGGGGAAAACAACAGAAGACGCAGCAGAAGCCAGCAGTGAATTATAGCACAGGACAGAAGTGTAAGCCACATACAGCTGATTCACTGTTATACAGCGGCATGGCATGGTAAAGCAGTTATACGCCAATCAAAACTACAATTTTATTAAAAGTGTATGCTGACTCTGAGCTGTGTCTGCATTTCCCATCTTTATGACCCTGAGTTCCATAATCTTTCTAAGCCTCTGTTTTCTTAGCTGTAAAATGGGACCGACAGTAACCCCTTATGATGAGGCCTATCAACTTATTCTGTGTGCCTGTGCAGAGTATGAATGCCTAGGAAGATGAGTTTTACCATACATTCTAAGGGCAGACTTTTGCCATAATCATAATGTATTCTGCAATATTAAATATGGGAAAAAATTGAGTCACTTAAGAGTTTGCATCTATTTTGATCCACACTGAAATGGAGTGGATATAAATATAGTTACCACACCAAATATTAAAAATGGGTTTTCATTAGTGAAATTAGTAGGGATGTCCCAATGGGTGTTAATGATGGCTTTTCATTAATGAAACCCAACTTAAACACTAGTGATGTTTAAGATGTAGATTGGCTAACGTACTATAAATGTATAACACATTTTCACCACTCCATGGACAAGGGATAAGATTCTAGAACTCCTTCACTCTTCAAAGTTATTCCCTGGGCTTAATTCCTAAAGAATTATTTCTAAATAACTCTTGGTTCTGATGAATTAACCAGCTGAACTTGACTAGCTGCTGCTGCTGCTGCTGCTGCTAAGTCGCTCCAGTCGTGTCCGACTCTGTGCGACCCCATAGACAGAAGCCCAGCAGGCTCCCCTGTCCCTGGGATTCTCCAGGCAAGAACAGTGGAGTGGGTTGCCATTTCCTTCTCCAATGCATGAAAGTGAAAAGTGAAAGGGAAGTTGCTCAGTTGTGTCCAACTCTTAGCGACCCCATGGAATACAGCCTACCAGGCTCCTCTATCCATGGGATTTTCCAGGCAAGAGTACTGGAGTGAGGTGCCATTGCCTTCTCCAGAACTTGTCTAGACAGTTAGCCAATTCCCACTCTAAAGGGTTGTCATATTAGATTTGGGAGAGCCTTTCATGCAAGTACCATTCAAATCTTCCCCAAACAGTGAGGTCTTTTAGAACAGGTTATAACTACCTTTTCATACCTTCACACTTATAAATGTCTGCAGTGTTTCCAGCATCTGCTTAAGATGCCACAAACATTTGTTATATATTTTTGTAATGTTTCCATGGTAAGTATTTATCCTTTCAGGTTTTGGCACCTGCATGCATAAGCTTCAGTTATATAGAAATGTTATCTACATGAAACACTCCATTTCAGTGAAGTTCCCACGTTCAGATATTGCTTTTTGACTTATTGCAAAAATGCTGAATGAAGTGATTCATGCTCTTGGGAGACAATTCCCCATGGGTCTCTCCCATTTATATACATACTGAATGCACAAGCACAATTGGCTAGCTTTGTTCCAGACTATTTTTTTTTTTCTAGGACAGTTGAATAGCAAACAACTTTGAAAGACAAAGATAGTGTCTCCCTTTGGAGCAAAAATATGCAGGTTTATTTACTGTCTAGTATAATAAACATAATGTCTGGTTCAAATTTCAGGCAAGATTATTGTCCATTATAAAAGGTCAGGGTTTTCTAAATTTAGGATTCCTCTCTTATAAAGCAGTCATTGCATATGCAAAACTCACTGAACTCCCCAAGAGTTGCCCTGTGGGAATTGGAGCTCTGGGAACTAAAGGAAAATGATGATGAAGTGGCTCTGGCTCTCGCTGTGAGAATAAATCACCTTTCCCTATCAGCTAAGAACCTTGCATCCTTTGTCACCATCCAGCAAACGGTGTGGCATGCTGCCTTGTTAGCTTGTATGTAGGGTGAAAATCTCAGACTGTTCACAGTTTTTGACACACATCACATTCAAATCAATTTGATTTCAAGTAAACAATCATGATGAATGCCATGGAGTCCAGAGATGAGCAGGAATACCATGGAGACCTCAAGAATTCTCAGCCAAGAAAAGGGAGAGAAGGATCATCATTCTCCTTTGGACAGGGTCTTCCCTCGTGGCTCAGCTGGTAAAGAATCCGCCTGCAAAGCAGGAGACCTGGGTTCAATCCCTGAGTTGGGAAGATCCCCTGAAGAAGGGAAAGGTTACCCACTTCAAAATTCTGGCCTGGAGAATTCCATGGACTGTATAGTCCATAGGGTAGCAAAGAGTTGGACATGACTGAGCAACTTTCAGTTTGGATAGGGTCATGACTGAAAGCTGTCAAGTCTTGGCCTAAGAATTCATTGCAAAAGGAGTTAGAATACTAAAGAGAGTCAATTCTTCTCAAGTGCCTTTGAACTGATTAGAAGCATCTGTTTAGAACAAAATTGAAGTTCCAAATACAAATGATTATGTTTTAGTTATTAAAGAAATAATCTCTGAAAATATAATATGGGTTGGCCAAAAAGTTTGTTTGGATTTTACAGAAAAACTCAAATGAACTCTGGTCAATACTTTCCCCTATTTTTAAAAAACAGTAACTCTTTCCATTAAACATTTGACTTCTCTTTATGTGATAAGTAATACACAGACAGTATAGAAATTATTAAAAACAGTGTAAAACTATGAGTAGTAAGAATGTACTTATTGGAGTTCCATGCCTAGAATGTCAGTGTGCCCCATGTTCCCACTCTCTAGTGAAACAACTATGCTGTTGAAATTATTTTTAGAAACATTTAAAATTATTATAATAGAACACAACTGGACTGTCAATCAGAAGAATAAAGAAAGAAACATGTACTCACGAAAATGTATTACATTTTACTAAGAACAGCTAGAGTGTGTGACACTGGAGCCACGCCTTACTCCCTCTCCCCATTCAGTTCACAATGAGAGAAGCTCCACTCTGGATGGGCGTGGCCCAGAAGATAAGGCTTCATCATTCTTTTGCTTACAGTCAAGATATCAGTGTTCCACCAGGAGAAGCAGCCCATCAGGTTGTCTCACCACCCTCCCACCAGCTGCAAGTTTCACAGGCTAAGTTCCCGTCAGGGGTGGCTCCTTCTCCCACCATCCACCATTCACAGGGCAGAAGGTTTACCACAGGTAAACTGAAGTCCCAATGTTCTCCATCCCAGCTCGTTTACGGGATATCAGCCACCCAAGAGAGAGAGACCAAGGAGATCAGAAGCCACTGTCTCTACCCGGTAGAACAGTGGTGTTCCACATTTCTCTAAGGCTTTAATTCCTGTTTCTTCATTCTTTTCTCTCTTTGTTTTTCAGATTGTGTAATCTCTATCAATCTACCTTTGCTGCTGCTAAGTCACTTCAGTCGTGTCTGACTCTGTGCAACCCTGTAGACAGCAGCCCACCAGGCTCCCCCGTCCCTGGGATTCTCCAGGCAAGAACACTGGAGCGGGTTGCCATTTCCTCCTCTGATACATGAAAATGAAAAGTGAAAGTGAAGTAGCTCAGTCGTGTCTGACTCTTCGAGACCCCATGGACTGCAGCCTTCCAGGCTCCTCCGTCCATGGGATTTTCCAGGCAAGAGTACTGGAGTGGGGTGCCATTGTAAGTTCTCTTAATTTTTTTCTTCCGATTCAAATCTATTGTTTGCCCCTTTAGTAACTGTTTTCAGCTCATTACTGTATTATGCTTTCAGACTTCAGAATCTCCATTTAATTCTTTTTTTTATAATTTTTATTTCTTCAGTGATTTTCTTGAGTCAGAAACCATCATCCTACCTTCCTTTATTTCTTTAAACATCATTTTCATTAGACATATTTATTACAGCTGCTTTGAAGTCTTTGCTAAATACACCATCTAGGTCCTTTTAAATTCTGTTTCTATTGCTTGGTTTTTCTCTATGTATGGGTAACAGTTTCTTATTTCTCTTCATGTCTAGCAATTAAAATTGGACATTTTAGGCAGCATGTTTTAACAGCCTTAGATGCTGATCCCCTCCCACATCATGCATTTTTCTTCATCTATTTGCTTATTTGTTTAATAACTGACTGACTTTAATAACTGACTGAAACATTTTAGTGAAGCCTCTTTCCCTCACCTGCAGGGTGAAGCCTTTGATGTTGCTCTTCTTAATGACTAAGCCTTGGGCATTCACATAGCCACTCTGGGGGAATGGTTTTAGCAAGCGTCTCTTTTTTCCATGGTATCACACTTAATCTGTCTGCTTCTGTTGATATGACATCCAACCATTTGGTTGCACTAATTTCTGACCAGTGGTTCTGTTGTTTTCAGCAATGGACTCAGGTATAAATTGCTCTACTATCTTATTCCAGCTAAATCCAGACACTTTCACATAAATGGTTTTTGAGACCAGGGTTTTGTTCTGAACCCAGGTAGTCCCTTTTTAGCTGCTTTGCTTCCCTGATTCTCTCTTGATAATTGGTCTCTATTTCAGGTTACTGCTCTCATGAAGCTCTCAGTTTCTTCACAATTGCATGCTACTCAAATCTGCCTTCCTTTTTTTTTTTTGAGAGTACCCTTGAACTTGAACTTCCCCATACTCTTTTTCAAATAATATCAGGTGTGGCAGGGGAGATATTAAAACTTCTTTGTTTGGGGCTTCCCTCATGGTTCAGTGGTTAAGACTTTGAGCTTCCACTGCAGAGGGCATGGGTTTGATCCCTAGTCAGGGAAGTAAGATCCTACATGCTGCACAGGGGGAAAAAAAAGTCTTTGTTTTTATGAAAATCTTTTACTTACTCGTTAGATGTGAATTGGGACAGTAACCTGCTGCTGTTGAGACACCCTTTCTTTAAAAGGAGGGTACTAAGTGGTTAAAAATGTTCTGTAAGCAAAATATAAACCTACACAGTCCAAACCTCAATTAATCCCGTGGATAAAATGCAAAGATATCCATCCACAGTTAAAACATGAAAGGCAAAGAGAAAATACTGAAAGCAGCAAGAGAAAAGAGCTCATCATACACAAAGGGTAAGATTAGTAACTCACTTCTCATTGGAAACCAGGGTAGCCAGAGGCAAAGGCAGAGACAAAGGCAGTGGGATGACAATTTAAATGCTACAAGAAGAAGAAGAAGAAGAAAAATACTGTCTCTCTTCCCATAATCTTATATCCAGCAAAACTATCTTTAAAAATCAAAGTGAGATAAAAGCATACAAAACTGAAATGCAAAAACTGAGAGAAGCTCTTGCTAGTAGATTACCTTATAAAAAATGCTGAAGGAAGATTTTTAGGCTGAAAGTAAGTACCTCTAGGCAGTAATCTGAATACACACATGACCAAAAGCACCAGTACAGACAAAAGGTAATTACAAAAGACATTTGGGAACAAGACATGCACATCACTTTGCAATCTGCTTTGTTCACTTTAGTGTATTTCTAAAGAAAAATTATTGTGATAACATAAGAGGTTTAGAGAAATTATTTGTAGATAAAAAATATATGAAGTGGTCCATTAGACTAAGGGAAACTAGTAAAGCTCCTAAAAAGACATGAAACTAGTAAAAATTAGCCTACTGATTGAGGAAATAGATACCTGAACTCTATTCCCTAATATACCATTTGTGCCGCTTATGCGCTTTTGCTATTAATGCTATTTATTTATTTTTTTGGCTGTCCTGGGTCCTAACTGCAGTGCAGAGGCTTCTCTAGTTGTAGCGTGTGGGCTTCTCTGTGGCTTCTCTTGTCGCAGTGCACAGGCTCTGAAGCTGCCCCAAGGCATGTGAGATTTTAGTTCCTGGACCAGAGATTGAACATTATTAACATGTATCTCATGTGAGGCGGGTACAGCCTTGGCTGTAATAGTCCTTTCAGCTCAAGGAATTACTGACTACCTTCGGTCTCCTAGTTAAAATTTTGGAGAGAACAAACTGCAGTGGTTTAGTCAAACTTATCGATGGATTCCGCTCTAGGTCTACAAGTTGAAACAATCACCTGTTAAAAAGAAATTCATATAGCGTTGCCCTGTCAAAGGTGGCAAATATGGGCAGCTATTTCCAAAAAGAAAATAGATGTGTGGTCTCAAAAACCCAGAAGTAGTAAAAATTAAAACCTGACCACTAAAATAGTATTTAGTAAGATTTAATTTTTTCACAAAAGCAGTTTATGAACTGGGAGTCTTCAAATCCAAAACTGAAAGGCAGCTCAGAGACGTGACATGATGTTGTTGTTGTTCAGTCACTAAGTCATGTTTGTCTCTTTGCAACCCCATGAGCTGCAGCCTGCCAGGCTTCCCTGCCCTTCACTATCTCCTGAAGTTTGCTCAAACTCATGTCCATTGAGTCAGTGATGCCATCCAACCGTCTCATCCTATGTCACCGACTTCTCCTCCTGTCTTCAGTCTTTCCCAGCATCAGGGTCTTTACCAATAAGTCGGCTCTTTGCATCAAGAAGCCAAAGCATTGGTGCTTCAACTTCAGCATCAGTCCTTCTAATGAATATTCAGGGTTGATTTCTTTTAGGATGGACTGGTTTGATCTCCTTGCTGTCCAATGGACTCTCAAGAGTCTTCTCCAGCACCACAATTTGAAGCATCAATTCTTCTGCACTCAGCCTTCATTATGATCCAACTCTCACATCCATGTATGACATGATGGTATGATTTATAAAGTAAAAATGAGGAAGTTAACCTTTACAATGACTGGTTATTACAATGGAGGTTTCCAGCTGGCAGGGATTGGTTAAAAGTGATTCCTATACCACTTTGGGAAGATGACTTAAGTTTCTTTTTATGATTATCAGAGACAATTATCAGAGATAACCTAAATTTTGCTTATGCTCATGAAATAAGCTAGATTTAGTTTTGCTTATGTGGCTAACATTGTTTTGCATGCTGGGGATTTTTAAGCCTGGTCTTTAATAGTCTCATTTTCTGTTACACTGCTCTTTAGTTTGTTACTGCCTCTCTTATCTACAATACTTATCTACAAAATCCTTCTTTGTGGCTTCTTCTATTCAACATAGAAAAATCCTTCTTTGTGGCTTCTTCTATTCAACATAGAATTGTCTATTTCTCTGGGGTTACATGAATAACTGGTACCCAAAGCCATTCTGAATTCTTGAGCATTTTGCATACCCACTGGCATGACACGAGACAATTTTAATGTACACGACAGGGCCAGAAATAGGTCATCCTGTGCTTCAGCACCCACTCACTGCCCTAGCCCACCCCCACACTAGCAGCATACCTGACACTTTCTTTGTATCTTGGAATTTCATATTCTCTTTGGTTTATTTTCAAAGAACCAGGCTCCAGCCCAGGCATATGACTCGAGGATTCTCCCAATTACATTTTGAAAGAGATCCCCACTTCTTTTCCACATGAAAACGCTTATGCATATCTGACATTAATTAAAGGACTAATTTAATAGCAATTCTAAGAAAAATAAGCCAACCTCTAAATAGTCAACCTCCTTCTCTCTTCTCAGCATATTGCAAATAATGTCAATCCTATAAATAACATGTAAGCTATAGTGTGAGCAATTTGAGTGCTTAATTGGATGAATATATCTGAAGCCGAATGACAGAACTTATGTTATCAAGTTGCTACTGTATGTCTTCAATGCAGAATTTCCAACAGATACACTCACTGGGGGCTGGGGTAGGGGAGACAGGCACAGAGTTGAGGATGGATTAAAGGAGAAAGTGAAAGTGGATTTTACCAATAAGTCCGAGTTGCTGCATTCACAAGCCCTTCAAAGCAAATCTGTCCTTGGTTTTCCATCATCTCTGACCTAAAACACTGGCATTCTGATTGACTCAATAGTAGTCCAGAAACACCTATACTACAAACCAAAGGGATTCACAATAAATCTCTTAAAAAATTCTATAGGATAATTTAACTTCTAGCTTGATTATATTTAGCTCAGAGTCTTACTAGAGCCTCAGACTCTTCTCTGTTTGGTTAAACCACAATTAGACTATCAGTTCTTCATCAAGAAAAGACTGGTCCATATTTTCCTTCTGAATCCTATTAGAATCCTTAATATATCACTAGCTAGATGCATAGTAGACATTACAAAATGCTTATTCTGTTGAACCAAATTGAACATATGGTCCTTTAAGATCTAAAATAGCCATTTCAGTTTTCCATGGAGGTTAACTTTCATTTTCCTTAGCAAATGGAGGGGGGAAAAAAAAAAAAAAGTTACATATATGAAAAGCTAGCATGCACACAGAACAGCAGATAATAAAATGCCTGAGTATTTGTCCCTTAGATACCAAACAAGACATTTAGAATTCCAGGGGTGATCTACCTGCTCAAACCACACAGCTCATGACAATCTTAGGCCCTCCTCCACTCTTATCTTTCCAACTGCTGAACAATTATTTTAAAAAGTCAATAGAATACCTTCATCTTGTTCTATAGTCATGCTCCACCAGTCTGCCAAACTCCTTTTGTATTGGTGATTCAGTCTCTCAAAGGGGACAGTTTTTCAGCAGATTTTCAGGACCTTGTGAGTGTCTTCACTCATTTGTCTCACTTTTCCTTTTTCCACCAAACCAAGCCATTCTCAGAATTCTCCCATCACAACTCTGCTCCCTCCTTCATATTCAAAGCAGAATGGTTATTGATGCTTCTTTTTGCACCTAAATAAGTCAAAGACAACACATTTCCTGGCATGGATTCTCAGGGGTAGTGAGAGGAGGAGAAAATCGGGAAAGTCACTGCTTTAAAAGTTTCTTTCACTGTAGGATGAAGGGTCCATCCAGGATCAGATAACGGGGTCTTCCCATGATCAGTCATGGAAACGTCAATCCCACATCAACCAAACACTAAGAGACAAGTACAAAAGACTTTCCATTAGTGAGGAAATGCATTCCTCTTCAAAAAGGAATACAGAGAGACTAAAAATGACAAACCTATGAGATAGGAACTGGGCAAGTTATATCTAATTCAAGGTCCAGTCAGTTCAATTCAGTTGCTCAGTTGTGTATGACTCTTTGTGACCCCATGGATGGCAGCATGCCAGGCCTCCCTGTCCATCATTAACTCCCAGAGCTTACTCAAACTCATGTCCATCGAGTCGGTGATGCCATCCAACCATCTGACTCCCTGTCGTCCCCTCCTCTTCCTGTCTTCAATCTTTCCCAGCGTTGGTCTTTTCAAATGAGTCAGTTCTTCCCATAAGGTGGCCAAAGTATTGGAGTTTCAAGTTCAGCATCAGTCCTTCTAATGAATATTCTGAACTGATTTCTTCAAGGATGGACTGCTTGGGTCACCATGCAGTCCAAGGGACTCTCAAGAATCTTCTCCAACACCACAATTCAAAAGCATCAATTCTTCAGTGCTCAGCTTTCTTTATAGTTCAACTCTCACATCCATACATGACTACTGGAAAAACAACAGCTTTGACTAGCTGGACCTTTGTTGGAAAAGTAATGTCTGCTTATTAATATGCTGTCTAGGTTGGTCATAGCTCCTCTTCCAAGGAGCAAGTGTTTTTTAATTTCATGGCTGCAGTCATCATCTGCAGTGATTTTGGAGCACAAAAAAATAAAGTCTCTCACTGTTTCCATTGTTTCCCATCTATTTGCTGTGAAGTGATGGGACCAGATGCCATGATCTTAGTCTTCTGAACATTGAGTTTTAAGCCAACTTTTTCACTCTCCTCTTTCATCCAGAGGCTCTTTAGTTCTTCTTCTTAGGCTCTTTTAGTTTTCTGCCACAAGGGTGGTGTCATCTGCATATTTGAGGTTATTGATATTTCTCCTGGCAGTCTTGATTCCAGCTTGTGCTTCATCCAGCCCAGCATTTTTCATGATGTACTCTGCATATAAGTTAAATAAGCAGGATGACAATATACAGCCTTGATGTACTCCTTTTCTGATTTGGAACCAGTCTGTTGGTCCATGTCCAGTTCTAACTGTTGTTTCTTGACCTGCATTCAGATTTCTCAGAAGGCAGGTCAGGTGGTCTGGTATTCCCATCTCTTTCAGAATTTTCCAGTTTATTGTGATCCACACAGTCAAAGGCTTTGGCGTAGTCAATAAAGCAAATGTAGATTTTTTCTGATACTCTGTGTTTTTTTTTTTGATCATCCAATGCATGTTGGCAATTTGATCTCTAGTTCCTCTGCCTTTTCTAAATCCAGCTTGAATCCAGATGTTCCAGAATGAACATCTGGAAGTTCATAATCCACATACTGTTAAAGCCTGGCTTGGAGAACTTTGAGCATTACTTTGCTAGAGTGTAAGATGAATGCAATTGTGCAGTAGTTTGAGCATTCTTTGGCATTGCCTTTCTGTGGGATTTGGATGAAAACTGACCTTTTCCAGTCCTGTGGCCACTGCTGAGTTTTCCCAATTTGCTGGCATATTGAGTGCAACACTTTCACAGCATCATCTTTTAAGATATGAAATAGCTTAACTGGAATTCCATCACCTCCACTAGTTTTATTCATAGTGATGCTTCCTAAGGCCCACTTGACTTCGCATTCCAGGATATCTGGCTCTAGGTGAGTGATCACACCATCGTGGTTATCTGAGTCATGAAGATCTTAGTTGTATAGTTCTGTGTATTCTTGCCACCTCTTCTTAATATCTTCTGCTTCTTTTAGATCCATAACATTTCTGTCCTTCATTGTGCCCATCGTTGCATGAAATGTTCCTCTGTATCTTTAACTTTCCTGAAGAGACCTCGTCTTTCCCATTCTATTGTTTTCATCTATTTCTTTTCATTGATCACTGAGGAAGGCTTTCTAATCTCTCCTTGCTATTCTTTGGAACTCTACATTCAAATGGATGTATCTTTCCTTTCCTCCTTTGCCTTTTGCATCTTTTCTCTTCTCAGCTATTTGCAAGGCCTCCTCAGATAACCATTTTGCCTTTTTGCATTTCTTTTTCATGGGGATGGTCTCAATCTCTGTCTCCTGTGGATTGTAACGAACATCTGTCCATAGTTCTTCAGACACTCTAATCCCTTGAATCTATTTGTCACTTCCACTGTATAATTGTAAGGGATTTGATTTAGGTCATACCCTAATGGTCTGGTGGTTTTCCTTACTTTCTTCAATTTAAGTGTGAATTTGGCAATAAGGTGTTCGTGATCTGAGCCACAGTCAGCTCCCAGTCTTGTTTTTGCTGACTGTATAGAGCTTCTCCAAATTGTACAAGACTGTAAAGAGCTGCAAAGAATATAATCAATCTGATTTCTGTATTGACCATCTGGTGATGTCCATGTGTAGAGTCTTCTCTTGTGTTGTTGGAAGAGGGTGTTTGCCATGACCAGTGTGTTCTCTTGGCAATACTCTTAGCCTTTGCCCTGATTCATTTTGTAGTCTAAGGCCAAATTTGCCTGCTACTCCAGGGATCTCTTGACTTCCTACTTTTGCATTCCAGTCCCCTATAATGAAAAGGACATCTTTTTGGGGGTGTTAGTTCTAGAAGGTCTTGTAGGTCTTCATAGATCCATTCAACTTCAGCTTGCTCAGCATTACTAGTCGGGGCATAGACTTGGATTACCATGATATTGAATGGTTTGCCTTGGAAATGAACAGAGATCCTTCTGTTGTTTTTGAGATTGCATCCAAGTACTGCATTTCGAACTCTTCTGTTGACTATGATGGCTACTCCATTTCTTCTAAGGGATTCCTGCCCGCAGTAGTAGATATAATGGTCATCTGAGTTAAATTCACCCATTCCAGTCCATTTTAGTTCACTGATTCCTAAAATGTCAATGTTCACTCTCACCATCTCCTGTTTGACCACTTCCAATTTGCCTTCATTCATGGACCTAACATTCCAGGTTGCTTTACAATATTGCTCTTTACAGCATCAGACTTTACTTCCATCACCAGTCACATCCAGAACTGGGTGTTGTTTTTGCTTTGGCTCTATCTTTTCATTCTTTTGAGGCTTCCCTTGTGGCTCAGGCGGTAAAGCATCTGCCTACAGTGCGGGAGACCCAGGTTTGATCCCTGGGTCTGGAAGTTCCCCTGGAGAAGGAAATGGAGTCATTCTTTCTGGAGTTATTTCTCCTCTGACCTCCAATAGCATACTGGGCATCTATGGACCTGGGGGACTCATCTTTCAATGTTCTATCTTTTTACCTGTTCATACCGTTCATGGGGTTCTCAAGTCAAGAATACTGAAGTGGTTTGCCATTCCCTTTTCCAGTGGACCACGTTTTGTCACAACTCTCCACCATGATCCATCCATCTTGAGTGACCCTACATGGCATGGCTCATAGTTTCATTGAGTTAGAGAAGGCTGTGGTCCATGTGATCTGTCTGGTTAGTTTTCTGTGATTATGGTTTTCACTCTGTCTGCCCTCTGATGGAGAAGGATAAGAGGCTTATGGAAGCTTCCTGTTGAGTTAGACTGACTGAGAGTTAGACCTGTAGGTTAGGGACTTCTGAAAACATTTCAGTTCCAACATGGTGTTTGAAAAGGTAAACCTCTCTAATCATAGGAGTTCAAGTAGTTCTGAAAAGCTGAGATTTTTAAAAAATGGGAATCTCTCCTTTCTTACCTCTCTGAAGTATCATGGAATTCTTATACCACGTAACGTCACTCTGTCCAGGCTTGACATCGTGGTCCAGTGAGGCATTAATTACATTCTGCTCTCCAGCTTCAATTAGTGGATCATGGGGTGCATTCAGCAGACGAACTCCACTTCTTTACAGAACATTAAAAGTTGTGAAAGTGCAAGCATACATCACGATGACACATTACCCAGGGAGCCCAGTTAGTCTTTCTGTCACAGACCACCATCCCAAGTGAAGGAAACTGGAGAGAAAAGTTTGGAAGCAGACAAATGGTTTATGGCAGAATTACAAACACCAAATGAAATGGAGGCTACAAAACCAGATTTGCACAATTTTCAGCTGAAGAGAAAAAGGGAAAGAGAGAAAGGAGGTTTCTCTCTTGGTGTTAAATGACTTGATTTGCTTCTCACCGTGCTGGCATTTGTCTCTTTGTTATTAGTTTCCTCTCACAAACTCGAGCAAGAGAAAGAGTAGAATTTTTACTTAAAATATTCCACAAAGTGAATTTATAACCCATTCTTGAAGTAGGATATGTAATAAATGAAGGGAATAATTACCCTAAGTGACAATAATCATTTTAGAAGAAGATCATCAGGGTGGGATTTTGAATCCATGTTGAGTCTCCAATATAACATAGCTGTTCAACAACCTGTGTTCTGGTCCACGATCTCAATCACTAAATCTGGCTCTTATCTCAGTCATTATTGGAATGTCATGTGGGAGAAGCAGGACCATAAGAAATTTCATGAACTAAACTGATTTGCTTCTCAGCCTTAGGGTAAAATAAACACAGGTTACTCTCGATCAATGGCATAGCAAAATATGTCCAGAGGAGCGCTTTATTAGAATTCCATTTGCAATAGCATCTGACAGATCTGTGCCTCCCTGCACTCTCCCACAGGTCTAGATCAACTCTGTGCCCCAGAAGCTCCAGACTCTTGTGTGGAGCTCTGTCCCCACCTCAGCAGCCTCCTTGGACATTGTACCCAGACTGTGCATTTATCTCTCTTAATTTTTACTTCTCACCCTCCCTGAAATGACTTGCCTGGGACTACATCTTCCTCCCTCATGAACTTTGAATTATGCCATTAACAGCATGCTTTCCAGCCTGCTCTTCCCCACAACCACCTCCAGGAATCCCCGAACACCATGGCTGCTCTTCCTGCGGTAGGTCCCTCTGAGAACTACCCTCCTTAGCCTTTCTAGATGTATTCTATCTGGTGCTCAGAAATTGAAGAAGTCAGATAAATGTGGTTATTGAATAAGTACTTGTAGAGAGAATGAATAAACAAATGAATACTGAATGAGTGAGTGAATATTAAGAGCCATGGGCTTGAGATCAGGAGACCTAGAGTCAAGCCCTGACTTAACCACACTCTGACCATATGATCTTGGACTACATTTAATTCTTTGACTTTCAGTGACTTAGTTTTAAGCTGCTGTGTCAAAATACTATAGACCTAGAATTTTGAAAAAGAAACATAATTTCTCATAATTCTTTATCAGTTCAGTTCAGTTCAGTTCAGTCGCTCAGTCATGTCCTACTCTTTGCGACCCCATGAATTGCAGCACACCAGGCCTCCCTGTCCATTACCAACTCCCGGAGTTCACTCAGACTCACGTCCATCGAGTTAGTGATGCCATCCAGCCATCTTATCCTCTGTCGTCCCCTTCTCCGCCTGTCCCTAATGCCTTCCAGCATCAGAGTCTTTTCCAATGAGTCAGCTCTTCGCATGAGGTGGCCAAAGTACTGGAGTTTCAGCTTCAAAATCATTCCTTCCATAGAAATCCCAGGGCTGATCTCCTTCAGAATGGACTGGTTGGACCTCCTTGCAGTCCAAGGGACTCTCAAGAGTCTTCTCCAATACCACAGCTCAAAAGCATCAACTCTTTGGCGCTCACAGTCCAATTCTCACATCCATACATAACCACAGGGAAAATCATAGCCTTGACTAGATGGACCTTTGTTGGCAAAGTATAATGCCTCATAATTCTGGAGGCTAAGATATGGAAACCAACAGATATAGTTCTTGGTGAGGGCTCTCTTCCCAGCATGCAGACAGATGCCTTCTCACTGAATCCTCACTTACTGGAGAGGGGGAAGTCCTGTGTCTCTTCCTCTTTTTATAAGGGCTTCATTCCTTAATGCAGGCTCCATCCTCAGGACCTCATATAAACCTAATCATCTCCCAAAGGACCTACCTCCTAATACCATCACATTGAATGCTAGGGATTCACAATATACATTTTGAAAGGACACAAATGTTCAGTCCATGTTGCTCAGGTTTTTTTGTTGTTTTGTTTTCTCTTGTTTTGCCAGTAAAATAAGGATAAATATCCCTTCCACCTATTTCACAGGTTTTCCCGAATCTTAGGATGGATTTTTCAGACTGTAAAGTTCAACCAAAATATTTTACTGTTTATTATCAGAGAACCTTATATGTGGACTCTGTTCAATTAAAGTGAAAATACTTCCAGACAGAGGGAAGAATCTGGCAAACAGAACCTGGAACTATGTGCTGTTCTATTTGATATACTGTTCTCTCTGTTTAAAGGGAATCAGTCCTGAGCATTCATTGGAAGGACTGATGCTGAAGCTGAAACTCCAATACTTTGGCTACCTGATGTGAGGAGCTGACTCATTTAAAAAGACCCTGATGCTGGGAAAGATTGAAGGCAGGAGGAGAAGGGGATGGCAGAGGATGAGATGATTGGATGGCATCACTGACTCAATGGACATGAGTTTGAGTAAACTCTGGGAGTTGGTGATGGACAGGGAGGCCTGGTGTGCTGCACTCCATGGGGTCGCAAAGAGTCATACACAACTGAGTGACTGAACTGAACTGAACTCTCTCTGTTCGAAAATTTCCTTTGTCCTCCATCCTCCAAACCTTCAACATTCACACCTGGGAAACTGACTTATCTTTTAATACTCAGCTCAGACATCATCTTCAACAATTGTGTGTCAAAGCAGCACATGACAACTGGGGGGACTAACGGTAAGAGAGAGAGCACTAAAATGTGATTACTCAATGCCAGATATACCTACTAGAGAAGACTCCTGAGAGCCCCCTTGGACTGCAATCCTAAGGGAAAACAACCCTAAACATTCACTGGAAAGACTAATGCTAAAGCTGAGTCTCCAAGCCACATGATGCAAAGACTGATCGACTGATTGGAAAAGACCCTGATGCTGGGAAAGATTGAAGGCAAAAGAAGTGGGCACAGGATGAAATGGTTAGACAGCATCACGAACTCAATGGACATGAATTTGAGAAAACTCTGGGAGATAGTGAAGGACAAGGAAGCCTGGTGTGCTACAATCCATGGACTCAATCTATGCAGAGAATCAGATAGGACTTAGTGACTGAACAACAAATGCCCAAGGTACTGAATCAAGTAGGTCTGAAGGGAGAGGAAAAAAAGGCAAATTATTTCTTCCTATTATTACTAATTCAGTGGTGCCAGAAAAAATGACTTGAAAATCCTTAAGTTCATTTTGGACCCCTTCCTTCCACCTCCCTTTCTGGATCTCTGTCCTTCCTCTCATAAAGTATCTCATGTTCTCCAACAACTATAAACTCTATCTCCAAAGTGATCCTTGTACTCAAATGACTTATTGAAGCCTCCTCAAATCAACCTCCCTCCCTCTGTGTGACTGAACTCAATTGTTTTACCAAAAGCAATAAGGTTGAAACAACCCTCCCAGATGTGTTTGCATTCGCAGAATAACTTTTATTGCTTTTCTCTAATTATGAAAGTAATTCACACTTATTGTAGAAAACATATGAAATATAAAACAGTATGAAGATAAAAACAAAAATTCTCAAAGCCTGTAGGATATTTGCATTTCCAAGAGGGAATGTTTGTTGACAGATGTATGCAGACAGGGTAGATATATGAAGGCTTGACAGTATTACCAGGGGATAGTCATAGGAACTTTGAGGAAATCAAAGTGAGACAGAACCAGATCTTGTCCTCAAACAACCCATGGTATTGTACACAAATTATTCTAGTACTAATGAATTAAAGGTCCACAAATGCTCTTCATTTCAAATGGAGAGTATAACCTGAGCTTTGTGAAATTCTATTTTAAAGCTGCAGAAATAAAGGTTCATCTTTGAAGCTGAGCTCATTACAGGAAACTTCAAACCTGAGTGCCAAATTCTCTCTACAGGATCTACCATCCTTGGAAAGCATGAATCAGGCAGAGAGAGAAGGGATTATTACAAACTATATTTTTCTAAGACAAATAACTTATTTTCTTCATATATACTCTTTCTCTCTTTATAGGACTTTCATAAGAAAATGTAATCATCTCATATGAACTCTAAATGCCCCTCCTTCCACTTCTCCTATGTTGTTGTTGTTACTTATTTTTCATTTATATACAGTAAATTTTACTCTTTATGGTAGTCAGTTCTTTGAGTTTTGACAAATGCATAGAGTTGTATTAGCACCAAAGCAATCAAGATGCAAAACCATTCTATCACTATCTCTCCACAATTCCCTTGTGTTACCCTTTTCAGTCACATCTCCTCTCAGGAATCTTTGCTAACCACTGGGCTGTTCTCCTTCCCGATAATTCTGTCTTTTTTTTCCCTAAAATGTCATGTGAATGAATCTGGTTTCTTTCACTTGCCATAGTGCTGTTGAGATCCATGGATGGTACTGAATGTGTATGTAGTTGGGCTTGTCACTCACAGATGCCTTTAGTAAACTCAGCAGAAACCAAAAGAGAAATAAGATTATCCAGGTTGCACTACAGATGAGCCTCTCGTTTAACAGAGTGAATCTCCATGACATACATGGGAGACCTACAAAGTTCTTAAGAATTTTATACCAACAGAAACACTACCAACTTGGATCAAAAGGGAGAAAGGGGAAAATAAAGAAGGCTGTTAAATGTCCTGCATGGAAGATCAGATCAGATCAGATCAGTCACTCAGTCGTGTCCGATCTTTGTGACCCCATCACCAACTCCCAGAGTTCACCCAGACTCACGTCCATCGAGTCAGTGATGCCATCCAGCCATCTCATCCTCTGTCGTCCCCTTCTGCTCTTGCCCCCAATCCCTCCCAGCATCAGAGTCTTTTCCAATGAGTCAACTCTTCGCATGAGGTGGCCAAAGTACTGGAGTTTCAGCCTTAGCATCATTCCTTCCAAAGAAATCCCAGGGCTGATCTCCTTCAGAATGGACTGGTTGGATCTCCTTGCAGTCCAAGGGACTCTCAAGAGTCTTCTCCAACACCATAGTTCAAAAGCATCAATTCTTCGGTGCTCAGCCTTCTTCACAGTCCAACTCTCACATCCATACATGACCAGAGGAAAAACAATAGCCTTAACTAGCCGGACCTTTGTTGGCAAAGTAATGTCTCTGCTTTTGAATATGCTATCCAGGTTGGTCATAACCTTCCTTCCAAGGAGCAAGCGTCTTTTAATTTCATGGCTGCAGTCACCATCTGTAATGATTTTGGAGCCCAGAAAAATAAAGTCTGACACTGTTTCCACTGTTTCCCCATGTATTTCCCATGAAGTGATGGGACCGGATGCCATGATCTTCGTTTTCTGAATGTTGAGCTTTAAGCCAACTTTTTCACTCTCCACTTCCACTTTCACCAAGAGGCTTTTGAGTTCCTCTTCACTTTCTGCCATAAGGGTGGTGTCATCTGCATAGCTGAGGTGATTGATATTTCTCCTGGCAATCTTGATTCCAGCTTGTGTTTCTTCCAGTCCAGCATTTCTCATGATGTACTCTGCATAGAAGTTAAATAAGCAGGGTGACAATATACAGCCTTGACGAACTCCTTTTCCTATTTGGAACCAGTCTGTTGTTTCATGTCCAGTTCTAACTATTGCTTCCTGACCTGCATACAAATTTCTCAAGAGGCAGATCAGGTGGTCTGGTATTCCCATCTCTTGAAGAATTTTCCACAGTTTATTGTGATCCACACAGTCAAAGGCTTTGGCATAGTCAATAAAGCAGAAACAGATGTTTTTCTGGAACTCTCTTGCTTTTTCGATGATCCAGCAAATGTTGGCAATTTGATCTCTGGTTCCTCTGCCTTTTCTAAAACCAGCTTGAACATCAGGAATTTCACGGTTCACATATTGCTGAAGCCTGGCTTGGAGAATTTTGAGCATTACTTTACTAGCGTGTGAGATGAGTGCAATTGTGCGGTAGTTTGAGCATTCTTTGGCATTGCCTTTCTTTGGGATTGGAATGAAAACTGACCTTTTCCAGTCCTGTGGCTACTGCTGAGTTTTCTAAATTTGCTGGCATATTGAGTGCAGCACTTTCACAGCATCATTTTTCAGGATTTGGAATAGCTCAACTGGAATTCCATCACTTCCACTAGCTTTGTTCGTAGTGATGCTTTCTAAGGCCCACTTGACTTCACATTCCAGGATGTCTGACTCTAGGTGAGTGATCCCACCATCATGATTATCTGGGTCATGAAGCTGTTTTTTGTACAGTTCTTATGTGTATTCTTGCCATCTCTTCTTAATATCTTCTACTTCTGTTAGGTCCATACCATTTCTGTCCTTTATCGAGCTCATGTTTGCATGAAATGTCCCTTTGGTATCTCTGATTTTCTTGAAGAGATCCCTAGTCTTTCCTATTCTATTGTTTTCCTCTGTTTCTTTGCATTGATCGCTGAAGAAGGCTTTCTTATCTCTTCTTGCTATTCTTTGGAACTCTGCATTCAGATGTTTATATCTTTCCTTTTCTCCATTGCTTTTCGCTTCTCTTCTTTTCACAGCTATTTGTAATGCCTCCCCAGACACCCATTTTGCTTTTTTGCATTTCTTTTCTATGGGAATGGTCTTGATCCCTGTCTCCTGTACAATGTCATGAACCTCATTCCATAGTTCATCAGGCACTCTATCTATCAGATCTAGGCCCTTAAATCTATTTCTCACTTCTACTGTATAATCATAAGGGATTTGATTTAGGTCATACCTGAATGGTCTAGTGGTTTTCCCTACTTTCTTCAATTTAAGTCTGAATTTGGCAATAAGGAGTTCATGGTCTGAGCCACAGTCAGCTCCTGGTCTTGTTTTTGCTGACTGTATAGAGCTTCTCCATCTTTGGCTGCAAAGAATATAATCAATCTGATTTTGGTGTTGACCATCTGGTGATGTCCATGTGTAGAGTCTTCTCTTGTGTTGTTGGAAGAGGGTGTTTGCTATGACCAGTGCAGTATCTTGGCAAAACTCTATTAGTCTTTGCCCTGCTTCATTCCATATTCCAAGGCCAAATTTGCCTGTTACTCCAGGTGTTTCTTGACTTCCTACTTTTGCATTCCAGTCCCCTATAATGAAAAGGACATCTTTTTGGGGTGTTAGTTCTAAAAGGTCTTGTAGGTCTTCATAGAACCGTTCAACCTCAGCTTCTTCAGTGTTACTGGTTGGGGCATAGACTTGGATTTCTGTGATATTGAATGGTTTGCCTTGGAAACGAACAGAGATCATTCTGTCGTTTTTGAGATTGCATCCAAGTACTGCATTTCGGACTCTTTTGTTGACCATGATGGCCACTCCATTTCTTCTGAGGGATTCCTGCCCGCAGTAGTAGATATAATGGTCATCTGAGTTAAATTCACCCATTCCAGTCCATTTCAGTTCGCTGATTCCTAGAATGTCGACGTTCACTCTTGCCATCTCTTGTTTGACCACTTCCAATTTGTCTTGATTCATGGACCTGACATTCCAGGTTCCTATGCAATATTGCTCTTTACAGCATCGGACCTTGCTTCTATCACCAGTCACACCCACAGCTGGGTATTGTTTTTGCTTTGGCTCCATCCCTTCATTCTTTCTGGAGTTATTTCTCCACTGATCTCCAGTAGCATATTGGGCACCTACTGACCTGGGGAGTTTCTCTTTCAGTATCCTATCATTTTGCCTTTTCATACTGTTCATGGGGTTCTCAAGGCAAGAATACTGAAGTGGTTTGCCATTCCCTTCTCCAGTGGACCACATTCTGTCAAATCTCTCCACCATGACCCGCCCATCTTGGGTTGCCCCACGGGCATGGCTTAGTTTCATTGAGTTAGACAAGGCTGTGGTCCTAGTGTGATTAGATTGACTAGTTTTCTGTGAGTATGGTTTCAGTGTGTTTGTCCTCTGATGCCCTCTTGCAACACCTACCGTCTTACTTGGGTTTCTCTTACCTTGGGCGTGGGGTATCTCTTCACGGCTGCTCCAGCAAAGCGCAGCCATTGCTCCTTACCTTGGACGAGGGGTATCTCCTCACCGCCACCCTTCCTGACCTTCAATGTGGGATAGCTCCTCTAGGCCCTCCTGCACCATGGAAAACAGGCTGCTAAAACTACTCAGCTGAAAAATACATGCTACCATTCATATAAAAGGTATTCCTACATGGAATTCCTACATGGAAAACAGGCTGTTAAAACTACTCAGGTGAAAAATGCTACCATTCATATAAAAGGTAGGATGACTCTAAGGGTGGGATTTGGAACCAAGAGATCAGAGCCTTAAACCAGAGAGGATTATTCCTAGGTCTAATGGAGTCTGCCTAGCTGGACTTCAAAATTGCTTGGGACTGATAACTCCCTCTTTCCTTTCATTCTGGCTTTTCAAAGAGATTGTTTAAAACAATCCTACGTCTGTGCCATCATAGTATTTTAAAAGAAGGTAACTTATTTTATACTTTTGCAAGTCCACAGATAAAGAGAAATTTCCCCTAGTATGAATTCTACCTGGAGTTTCACCCTTTTATCAATTTAAATGATGAGATTTTCTTTTGGGCTTACTTCATTCTGTATAATAGGCTCCAGGATGGGATGGGGAGGGAGGTGGGAGGGGGTTTCAGGATGGGGAACACGTGGGCACCCCTGGCAGATTCATGTTGATGTATGGCAAAACCAATACAATATTGTAAAGTAATTAGCCTCCAATTAAAATAAATAAATTTTTATATAATAATAAAAAAGATAAAAACAAAACAAAAAAAATAAATGATGAGGTTTGGGACTTTGAGATGATTAGATTTAGAAGAAGGTATGGAATTTGAGATAATACAATTACGAGTTGAGACTTTCAGTAAACTTGGGATAGAATAAATGTATCTGGCATATGGGGTAAATGTGAATCTTTGGGTACCAGAGGGAAGACTATGGTTGGCAGAATAATGGGCTTCCGAGATCTCCATGTCCCAATTTTCAGAACCTGTGAGTATGTCACTTTGCATGATAAAAAAAAAAAAAAAAAAACCTTTTCAGATAGGATAAGTTAAAGATCTTAAGATGGGGAGATTATCCAATTTAATCAGAAGAGTTCCTATAGGAGGGAGGCCATAAAGTCAAAGTCAGAGGAAAAAGATGTGAAGTTACAAGTGGGAGGTCAGAGTGATACAGATGTGAGCTAAAGAATGCAGCAACTTCTAAAAGCTGGAGCGCGGAATGAACATACTTCCCCCTCCCAGATCCTCCAGAAAGAATGCAGCTCCACCAACCATATTTAGAAAGGCTTTTTCAAATCTTTGGAGAAGGAAATGGCAACCCACTCCAGTATTCTTGCCTGGAAAATCTCACGGACAGAGGAGCCTGGCAGGCTGTAATCCATGGGGCCACAAAGAGTCGGACAGGACTGAGTGACTTCACATGCTGCTGTTGCTGTTTTCAAATCTTCCCAAATGATAAAGGTTTCTGCTTACGCTTTCTTTTGATAACATGTTTTTGTTTATTTTTACATTATGTAACTGTGTCATTGGGAATTTATCACAATGTATAAAGCGAGAAAATGGATCTCTTTCAAGTGACTAATTGTTTCAGCACTCGGCATTTTCAAAATTGATATGTGATGCTACATTATTATAAAAATTTCCAATGCATTTTGTGTATTTCAAGAATTTCAGTTCTGTACCCTTCACATTTTATTGTTCATGAACCCAAAGCATGCCATTTAATTGAACAGGCTTTAAAATACGTTTTGATGTTCTATAGGGCTAGCACTGCCTGGCCTAGTCTATTCTCTCCTGAGTTATAAATAGCAGCAATTTATTTCTCACGGTTCTGGAGACTGGAAATTCTAAAACCAAGGCACCATCAGATTCAGTATTTGGTGAGAACCCACTTCCTGGTTCACAGATGGCTATCTTCTCACTGTGCTCACAGGGGGAGCTTTCTGGGGTCTCTTCCTATACAGGTGCTTATCTTATTCATGAGTGCTTCACCCTTATGATCTAATCATCTCCCAAAGATTCCGCTTTCTAACACGATCACATTAGCGATTAGGATTTTAACATGTGAACTTTGAGGGAACAGAAGCATTCAGTCTATAGCACCCCTGTATGGATCTTCTTTCCCAGAGTTAGTATAGCTATAGTATCTATAGTATAGAATAGTATAGCTATTTTTTTACTTTCTTTTTTTTCTGTTTTAACTTTATAAATAACTTGTTTATATCCATAAAAAACTTGATGATATTTTAATGGTATTATATTACTATTTCCCATTACCTTACATATAATTGACTTTATTGTGATGTTTATTCTTCTACCCTGAAAACATGTTCACTAATTTCATTCCTCATTGTAAACTAGCTTAAACTGATTTAATCCATCTCTGAATGTTCAGACAATACAACTATCTGCAAGAATGGCTGTGTTACAAACAAAAAAATCTTTGCCTTTTGGCATATTTTGGAAGCCTCACCAAATTATAGAAAAATCATTTTTTCCTTCTACTATCTTTGTCTCCAGCGGGGGCAGGGGTGGGGGTCGGGGAATGCCTTCATAATATATTACTGAGTTAGTACCAAAATATTTCTGCTTTCAAAAAGTAAGTCCTGATCCATCAGGGGTTCCAAGTTGGTAAAACGTATTAGATGAGAAAGCTCACTGAGGTTCTTTTAATTCACATGTCTGTAAGTCCAACCAAACTCTTTCTCTCTCTCTCAACAGTGGGCAGACCTCTTTTCCCTTAGAGCACTTTAACAATATCCTCTCAGCCCCTTCCTTTTCTGCTTTCTCTCCAAGGACATCAAAGCATGTCTTTTCAGACACTGAATATGCACCATAATTGCATATAATGATAATTCTTCAGTTTGTGTAATTGATGATTTCACATGTAGTGTCACAGGATCATGTTAAAGAGAACAAGTCATTCACTTTTTACTCATCCTGGATTTTCACTGGTTCATGAAAATCTTATTACAAACCCTCCACACATAAACCCCAACATTTCTGTTTGACTTCCCACCCAGCTGGGGTTATTCACACCTAACAACTTCCCCCCACTCTAGTTAAAAGAAAAAAAAGAAAAGGCTGGTGGTCATGCTTCCCCTTGCTTTTACTGCCTAACCAACCCATGTGGCTCTACATGCCATGATGTGCTACTTCCTCCTGGTAACTGTGAGTAACCAACTCTTCTTTCAAGACATTTGTCTTTGCTTCTGTCATCTCATCATACTCGATTGAAGCAAACCCCAAGTACATTTGAAGACACTGAGACCTCTGCTTCCTTCTGCCCTGGGAGCTCTCTTTTCTATCCATCTCAAATACTGTCCATCACTGTTTTGCTTGTATCTTTAATGACAGGGGAGCTATCTGTTCACATGATGATAAGAGCGTAGCTTTCTCTTGCTATCTGTTGCTCCTCTCTATCACTGCTTTCCCTGGATTTCATGCACTAACACATCGATCCAAGAGTCAAAAAATTCTCTTCCATAAACTCCCACAGAATTTCTTTTCCCTGAATAACAGGATCATTTTAGTATTATCATAGATTTCCCTTCTTCCCTGGGTACAAAACTGCCTCCAAGAGAGATGAGCCAATAACAATTTCTGTTCTGCCTAATTTTAGGACAATTCACTGCTCTGTCCCAACATTCAAGACTAGTTGCTTATTTTGACCCACCACACCCAACAACTTTTTCCATTTTGGTGGCCTTTTCCTATGGAGAGGTTCATTTGTCCTTACTCCTATGCAGTCTAGCTTTTGCAGCTACTACCCACTCATGTCCATCAAATGTTAATGTCAAAGCCCAATTGTCAGTAAGGTTTAAGTTCTCTTTTAAGGAGAATCCTAGAATTTTACAAATAAGTGAACTATATTAGATTTGACTAGGAATTAGATTTGACTAACTTCACATATCAGCATACCCTAGTTTCAGCTTTCACCCACCTGGAACTTAAACATCATATTCATTCACTGTGCACAATACTTTTAATAGACTCATGCTATAATTTTACTAAATTATCATTACAACAGAGATCTGCACCAGTATTAATGACATGAGATCAAATTATTCTATTAAAATGGGGAAAGTGTCTGTCATTTCTGTAGATGGGTAGGCTATAAACAGCAGGGCTTAAGGCTGGAGGTGAGTTTTTCATCTCTTTTTCTAGTTAAAAGTCATGTCTTTAGAATCAACTAGAAGTTTTAAGATGTGAATAGATAGCTATAGAGATGGCATCAAAGAAAAGGGTATGTGAGTTTTTTGCATTTTTTTTTTTCTTTTAGATCATGACTTATGACACCAAAAAGAAAAGCTCCTGGCAAGGAATAGAATTTATCTCATGGGGCCTGAGAAGAATAGGTTTGCTAGGAGTCTTGCCAACATGATAAAGAGAGATTTCAATTGAAACTTGAGAAAATAAGGGGAAAATGCCCAGATTACACTATAAAATCCTGTCCTTAGAGGTTATAAGGTGTGAAGAAGTGGGGGGTGGGGGGGAGAAACAGTGGAGGAGATGCCAAGTAATTCAAAACAGGATATAACAGAGAAGAGGCTCAAACAGTAAATCTGACAACTTCAGAGTACCTGTACCAATGAAAGAAGTGTGGCTAATAAACAAAATGAACTTGAGACACTTAACTCAGAGAAATTCATAGAAGTTCATGAATGTCACTGGGACTTGGCAGAATTATTGGCAAATGACTGTTGAAGGACAACACACCCTACTGGAAGGGGGGAAAAATACCTCATAGAGGGGACAGGGGCAGCTCTGCATTTCAAGACTGCCTAAAACTAAATGGAAGTCCAGGAAGCTGGGTGGAAAGCATACTGTCAAGCATCGAGATGAAGATGCAAGAAAGCCAAATAGATAAGGTACTGAACAGTGCCAGCCAGAGACAGGAGTCAACCGTGGCATGAGGGCATCATGGGGCTCTGGAGACCCAACTCTAAGTAACTAGCTATGTATTCTTTCATGAGGTTCAACAGGTCACAGGAGGTTTCCCAACCAGGATGAAGAAACAGAACCATGAAGAGAGGAACATACGATACACCCAGGATATAAAAGTTTCTAAACTCCCCATTGTGAAAATATGTAAACGATGTTCTCAGGGACTAGTCATAATAGGAAAAAGGAGGGTGTTCACAGACGCTGAAACATGAAGGCACATAGTAGAAAGAAGGTGAAATCAAAAGATTTTGAAATCAACGGATTTTAAGAGGGAAATAAGAGTGCCTTCCCTCCTCCTCGATTTTGCCTGGATTGCCTGGAATGTGTCCTGGATCCCATCCCAAGGCAACCTAACCTGGCTTTGGCCCTCCACTTGGGAGTAAAATTACCAACAGTTCATTACATTCTACTACAAAGAGGAAGAAGAAAGGATCACTTTAAAACACAGTGGTTTCCACTTCTTCCAGCATGTGGGCTGGCTGGCTGCGTGGCAGGTGCTGGGTACAGAGGAAGATGCAGCTGTGGAGGAAAGCGCCAGAGCAGACCCAGGCCACGTGGACCACCGGACGGACTGTTTTCAGACTGAGGCTGACCACTGAGCAAAGCTACAGAGCTGGAGAATAAGCAAGTAGAATGTAAACAGTTTCACAAAATAACAGGAACGGCTTTTCTTCTTGTCAAAAATGGGCTCTTTAGAGACTGTACTGAATTTAGGAAGTAATTTTTTCTGCTCTTCATCATGGATTTAGACTGCACAGTTGGTCAGAATTCTTGTTTGGGTTGTCATGTGTGTGTGTCTGTGTGCATTATTCAAAGACTTCTCTCGAAAGACCGGGACATGGTGAGGTTAGAGGATGGCAGGAAGAAGCAGCCGTATACTGAGTTCACACTGTTGTTGTTCAGTTGTTCAGTCTTATCTGACTTTCTGTGACCCATGGACTTCAGCACATCAGGCTTCCCTGTCCCAGAGCTTGCTCACACTCATGTCCATTGAGTCAGTGATGCCTTCCAACCATCTCATCCTCTGTCATCCCCTTCTCTGCCTGCCTTCAATCTTTCTCAGCATCAGGGTCTTTTCTAAAAATTCAGCTCTTTGCATCAGGTGGCCAAAGCATTGGAGCTTCAGCTTCAGCATCAGTCCTTCTAATGAATGTTCAGGATTGATTTCCTTTAGGATTGACTAGTTGGATCTCCTTGAAATCCAAGGGACTTTCAAGAGTCTTCTCCAACACTACAGTTCAAAAACAACAAGTCTTCAGGTTTCAGCCTTTTTATGGCCCAACTCTCACATCCATACATGACTACTGGAAAAATCATAGCTATGACTAGACGGACCTTTTTAAATATGCTATCTAGGTTTGTTACAGCTTTTTTTCCAAGGAGCTAGTGTCATTCAATTTCATGGCTGCAGTAACCATCTGCAGCAATTTTGGAGCCCAAGAAAATAGTCTGTCACTGTTTTCATTGTTTCCCAATCTATTTTCCATGGTGGGACTGGACAACATGATCTTAGTTTTTTGAATGTTGAGTTTTAAGCCAGCATTTTCACTCTCCTCTTTCACCTTCATCAAGAGGCTTTTTAGTTCCTCTTCACTTTCTGCCGTAAGGATGATATTATCTGCATATCTGAGGTTACTGATATTTCTCCCAACAATCTTGATTCTAGCTTATGCTTCATCCAGCCCAGCATTTTGCATGATGTACACTGCATATAAGTTAAATAAGCAGGGTGACAATATACAACCTTGATGTACTCCTTTCCCAATCTTGAACCAGCCCATTGTTCCGTGTCCAGTTCTAACTGAACTCACACTGGGAGGGGTATTAATATTTCTGCAAAGGAGACTAGACCTCAAACTCCAGGCCTACTAAAGGTGGGGGGGGGGGGCTCCCAACTAGGTGATTATACTAGACTCTAGATATATAGCAGTGAACTGCTATATCCACAGAGCAGTGGGAGGAAGGAATGAACAGAGGACCAAATCTAAAGCACAGAAGGGTGTGATATTAACACTGCTAAGCGTGAAGAAGGGGTTTGTGCTTTGAGGAGCACTGAGATCAGAAACTGAAGCTACCCAGGAAGAATGACTACCAGAGCCAGAAAAAAATAGACAGGATGCCCAATTCATTCTGAATTCCCGATGAATACTGCCTTTTTATGTATACCTGTATTTTGTGAGGTATTAGGTCGGCCAAAAAGTTCTAGGTTTTTATGTGAGATACTATGGAACTTTTTGGCCAACCCAATATTTGGGAGTTACCTATACTAAAAATTGTTATTTATCTGAAATTCAAATTTAACTGGACATTCTGCATTTTATTTGGCAACCCTACCATGAGGAAACTCCTACTTTTTTTTTTTTTTTTTTTCTCTTTGACTCTGAAAATAGCCCTACATAATACCTGTCTGCAGTCTGTTCCGGGTGCCACTTGCTGGGGTCCAGCCCCAGTGGATCCAGGGAAATTGGAAGGAGAGACAGCATCGGCAAATACACTGGCTTTAATTAAATATTAATTAGAGATATAAAGAGTAATAGAATAAGGATAGCTCAGTGAGAAAATTTAGTGGAGGAAAGAGGCTGAGTAGCTTGGTTTATGTGGAAAACCAATAAAACTTCAAGCCAAAAAGTTTGCACCACTTACATAGGCTACAGGCATCCTTCAGTTCTCCAGTGGGAGAGGAGACACTGAGGCCTCCCCGGTCGGATCTTAAAAGCCCAGGCAAAATTAGTAAGCTTGGCAGGCCTCTGTGCTCCAGATGGAAACTCAGCCAGAGGCTGAGAGAAAGAATGACATGAAGAGACCAGTATTTCGAGAAACTGATCCCATTTTTTATTTTTCCAGGGTCTGTTTTTATACACTGAGATGTTGTACAAAAGTCACGCTGGGTCAGCAGTCCTGACTTTTATTAAAGTCAGGTGCTTCATACAAATGTATACAGAGGTCTTAGGGGTGTTACATCATCTTCTGGCCAGGGTTCCTGCTGACAATTTATGACCCTCTCCTTGTGACAGTGGTCAGTCAACCAGAACACTTATTTCTCCAGGGGTGATTATTCTTAAAACAGATGCCACCTTCCAAAGGTACCAGATAAAGTTACATTCCTATAGGGTGAGGGTGTAGTGGGTTTTAATTAAGGAAAGAATTTGCTTAGCCTAAGGTCTAACGTGATTAATATCAAAGGTTAATACTTATTTCTTCTATATATTCATTAATGTGTATAAGGGCAGGGGATGTGGAGACTTAACAGCAAACATTGGCTCAACAAATGAAAAACCCTTCACCAATACAATTTCTAATCAGCCCACTATACTATACTAATAGTTTTCTAACATCTCTAAAGAACCTATTTTTAGAAGGTTTAAAGCATCTCGTGCCTCTCACGGTTGGGAGGCTGTGAGCAATCACATGTGGCCGGACAAGCCTGTCAGGCAGGCTAGAGAACCTTCAGAGGAGTTTGTAGGTTGAAACACTCCTGTCACACGCAGGAATTATTATTAACTGGAGCTCTAAGTTAACTCCTTCTCCGAAAGAGGTGGTGGGGGACAGCCCCCCGTAAAGTCAGAGGTGTAGGTGGGAGCACAAAGTAGTAAAGCAGGCAGGCTCTGGTTATGGGGGTAGATGCTCAAGGATTTCCAGGGGGACTCCTGATGCTTGATCCCGCCTTTGCGTATGCCGAGCCTCCTTCCTCATGACCTTTGCCACGTGCGGAGTGCCTCATGCTGGCTCCCAGCACCACCATTATATTCAGTTTGCTCATGGTTCGCTCACACTGTTGATGAAGTGTAATCCACAGAGCAACTGCCTCCGGTGTCGTTGACGATAAGTGAAGGATTAAAGGATGGGCACAGGAGACCCTTGGGGGTGAGGCAGGGAAGGGAGGGGTGGGGCTGGCTGCACCCACCTCTGCTGAAGCCGTTAACTCTTCGAGGTTGGTAGTAACCACACTCCAGGTAGAAACCCACTGAGAGGCAATCAGAGCTCTAAGTCAGAACTCAAGCCACAACTGGGAATCAGGTGAATCAGGAAAGAAAAAGAGAAACTCAAAAGAGAGCAAGTTCAACCCCTGCTAATATCTGGCAGAACCTACCAGGCTGCAGACGCTCAGCCAAGCTCATCAGTATTATTAACCCCTTAGCTCCTTTCTAATTCCTTAGTCACTTGGTTGAGCCCAACTCTTTGTGATCCTTTGAACTGTAGCCCGCCAGCTTCCTTTGTCCATGGGATTTTTTCAGGCAAGAATACGGGAGTGGGTTGCCATTTCCTCCTCTAGGGGGTCTTTCCTACTCAGAGATCAAACCCACATCTCCTGTGTCTCCTGCATTGCAGGCAGATTCTTTACCCACTCATGAAAAGGTTTTCATCTGATGCATGAGTTGCTAAGAGTCTTCTTTTCATTTAATATAAGTTTTCCTCGCTGAATGCTATAGGCAAGCATTATCTAATACAGCAGCTATAGCCATATGTAATTACCTAAAAAGTAGCTCATCAGCACTGAGATATGCTTTAAAATATACATTGGATTTCTAAGACTTAGTATAATAAAAATAATGTGAAATAGTTCATTTAGATTGACTGTCCAAATGACACCATTTTGATTATATTGACTTAAATTATGTATTATAAAATTATATAAAATTATTAAATTGTGTATTATAAATTATGACTTAAGTTTTGTATTATTAAACTTAACTTTATCTGTTTCTTCTTTTTTTTTTTACAATGCTGCTAAAATATTTTATATCTGTGGCTCAAAAATATCTTTCTACTGGACAATGCTATCATAGACTCTATCCCTAAGTTTTCAGAGCTAGAAGTGGCCTGAAAGATTATCTAGTTTAGGTGTATAATTTAGTTGGTGTGAAAAGCAAGACCCAGAAGGCTGATGTGCCCAGCCAAGGTCACCCAGCTAGTTAATGAGACAGGACCAGAACTTAAGTCAGGACATCTTAGTGGGTTCCAATTTTCCACACTACTTCCTAATGCTTAACACAACTTATTATTAAATTATGGTAATTGTATTATTAAATTATTATGACAATTTTTCAAAACAGTATCTAAAGTTTGGAAGGATCTTTAAAGATCAAGGCAATGGTCCTGTGTCATTTTAGAGGTTTCATCTGATGAGAATTCCACTTTGTCCTGACAAAATGGAAAAAATATCAGGGATGGATAATTTTTATTTCTAAGCCAGTGCTTTAAGATACACTTTTAATAGGCATCATTTTATTGTGAATAAACTGCTTTATAACAAAATACAAAAACACAAAAGCAGCACTTGAATTATGTGATAGAATAGTTTTTATATGTGACCTCAGAGCCAAGGTAAATAGGGCTGACCCCTTACAAAAACACAGAATCCGGTCAAGTCTGACAGCATTTCTCCTTAACTCACATGCCAGCACCTGCAATGATGAGCACACAAAACTGCAAAGCTCTCCTACTCTCTGTGTACCTCTCCCTCACCCTCGGTGCATTAGAAGAACAAGAAAATACCTGATATCAGTCGCTAATAATTGTTGGCTGGTCAATCAAATTAATACAATATGTAATAGCAGCCTCTGTGTGTGTGTGTGTGTGTGTGTGTGTGTGTGTGTATGCGCAAACACGCAGTCACTTTAGTTGTGGCTGATTCTTTGCAACACTATGGACTATGGCCCACCAGGCTCCTCTGTCCATGGGATTCTCCAGGCAAGAATACTAGCATGGGTTGCCAGGGCCTCCTCCAGGGGATCTTCCCAAACCAGGGATTGAACGCACATCTCTTACATCTCCCTGCATTGGCAGGCGGGTTCTTTACCACTAGCACCATCTGGGAAGCCCAAAAGCAGTACCTACACACTACGTATTTTCTACTTGTGGAACTTCATGAAATGATACAGGTAGAAATAAAGCAATCTTGCTCTTTAAGATAGATTCTAAACTATGAAAAAATTGAAGATAATTGTGGAAGTAAAAAAAAAAACAACCACTAATTCACTCAGTCTATACACTTACACGGACACCCTAGTACAGTCTGCTTGTGTTCCCCTAAAATTCCTATGCTGAATTCATAACTTCAGAAATAAATTTTTGCTGTTTACAAGCCAATTCTATTGTATCCATTATAATAGCCTGAAAGGACTAAGACAGGTCCTCTGCTTTCCCTCCCCATGGCCTACTCCTTCAACGGGTCACATGCATGCTGCACTAACATGTATCTCTGAAGACTTAGAGTGCATTGAGTATGACTCCAGGTGCTGGGGATACTAAGGCAAGCAAGACAGGGACAGTCCACCCCTCAGAAGCTGACCTCCCATGGCGTCTTACCTCCCGTAATAACAGTCCTCCAGCGTCTCTCCTCTCTATTTTGGCCTCATGCACCTGATACCCATTTCCTGATCCTACTCTCTAGGTCTTGCATGTATCTGTTCCAAATTCTGATCAGTCTGGGCCATAGACCCTTCACCATCCTGTGACCTCCTGAGAGTCCTTGGCACTCATGAAGTACAGCAGGATGAATATTCCTCCATGGTCCATATTAGAAGACCCCCATTATCTAGGCCTCGCTTGCACCTAGCTGTGAAGTCAGAGGATCTTCTTCCAAGCCTTCCTGCTCAGGTCCCCCAGCAGCCCCTGGCCCCGCCCCCGCCCCCGCCCCAGTATCCCTTTCCTCCTCCCTCTGCCTGAGCACCAGGATGCCTTTATCCTAATGAATCTGTCTTGGAACCACCATTCATACTTCATCTTTACTTCCACGTCTGGCACGATCTCAGGTGGCACTCAACGATTTCTTCACACTGTGGTGCCTTCTTCCTCAGCTGACATCTAACCACAGATCCACATGCCTTCTGAGCCAGGGCATGGGATTTCTGAGAAATACAAATACTATCAGAACGCCACATATCTTTTTAACCTGCATTCTTTCATTTACTCATTCATCCTTTCCTTCCACAAGGATTATTTGAAGGCCTATAATATAGCAGGCATGGTCTGGGCCTTTGGCATTCATAAATGAGTAAAACTTATCACTGTGCACTAACTAAAGCTCAAAATCTAGAGGGCAAAATAAACATTTTTTTTCTTTTTTAATGTATGTGGATATATGTTGCTTTTATTTTGAAATTTAATTTTTGAAAACAGTTTTTATTTTCTAATTTATCTTTTATTTTTTAAATTAATTTTTAGTGGACTACAGTTGATTTATAATGTTGTGTTTCTGCTCTACAGCAAAGTGAACTGGTTATACTGATGCATATTCATATATCCACCCTGTTTTAGCAGCAGCATATAGGTCATTACAGAGCATTGAGTAGAATTCCTGTGCTACACAGCAGGTCCTCATTAGTTCTCTATTATATGCTACTGCTAAGTCATTTCAGTCATGTCTGACTCTGTGCGACACCATAGACAGCAGCCCACCAGACTCCCCTGTCCCTGGGATTCTCCAGGCAAGAACACTGGAGTGGGTTGCCATTTCCTTCTCCAATGCATGAAAGGAAAAGTGAAAGTGAAGTCGCTCAGTCGTGTCGGACTCTTAGCGACCCCATGGACTGCAGCCTACCAGGCTCCTCCGTCCATGGGATTTTCCAGGCGAGAGTACTGGAGTGGGGTGCCATTGCCTTCTCTCTATCTATTATATAGTAGTGTGTATATGTCAATCCCAATCTCCCAATTTTTCCTTCCCCCATTCCCCTTGAAAACCATGCTTGTTTTCTACATCTGTAATTCTATTTTTTTGGAAATATTAATACGTTCATTTGTACCTTTTTTAAGATTCCAAATAAAAGCATTATCATATGGTATTTGTCTTTCTCTGACTAACATCACTCAGTATGACAGTCTCTATTTCCATCCATGTCACTGCAAATGAGAATGCCTCGTATTTGATAACAGAGGTACCATCCAATTACAAAGTCAGGGCTTTTAGGGGCTTAATTTCAAACCAATATCTGCTCCTTAATTAAAACAATCTCATAAGCATTTCTCTTTTAAAAGGGTAACATTAAATATTAATTACTTACATTGGAAGTAAACAACTGAAAGCTAATAAATTTACAAATTCAATTATCACAAAAACTATCAAATGCCCTTTTGTTTAATTGCTATGGATTCCCCTTTAGACATCATAATGGAATTAACAGAACATTCTCATAATCAATGGAAATTGATTGATTGATCAATCAGCAGAACATGGTTAGATTCTTTAACCTCCAGACGTTATTATTTATGCCTAAGCAGTACCAGAGCAAGCACCTAGCAAACAGACATGAGAGCTACAACCAGGATAGAGGGAGGACATCTGGACATTATCCAAAGTTCAGTGTGGGGTGAGGTGGCTTTTGCATATATATGAAGCATGTCACCCTTGAAGGGTAAGCATTATGCTTCTCATTAATATATTATCAAGGTCTCTTCATAAGTGAAGGAAACACAGTCATCCTTCACGGATGAGCTATTTGCATTTATTCCTGAGGATTTATTAAAAATTAACACTCCATCACTTTACACTTTTGGTACCTGCTAGCACCTTTAAAACAGAAGGATAGGTTTTGGCCCAAAACTTTTAAACAAATGTCCTGGTATATAAAGAGCTCTAAAATAAACATGACCCCTGCCTCTACCTTAAAACTACTCCCCCCGCCCCCGCCCCTGGTTTCTGCACTTTATGCTTATCACCAGAACATTTTCTGTATCATATATGGGACTGATGAGCTCTTAGAAAGCAGGATTTATTTTGGAGGCTGTTGCTGCTGCTGCCGTTAAGTCACTTCAGTCATGTCCGACTCTGTATGACCCCATAGACAGCAGCCCATCAGGCTCCGCTGTCCCTGGGATTCTCCAGGCAAGAACACTGGAGTGGGTTGCCATTTCCTTCTCCAATGCATGAAAGTGAAAAGTGAAAGGGAAGTCGCTCAGTTGTGTCCGACTCTTCGCGACCCCATGGACTGCAGCCTACCAGGCTCCTCCGTCCATGGGATTTTCCAGGCAAGAGTACTAGAGTGGGTTGCCATTGCCTTCAGGAAAGTATTAATGTCATCATCGCAAATAGTCTACACTGCTAGTTTACAAAGCAACGGATCTGTTCTGTCCTGGTATGTACTCACATCCTTCCATAGATCAGGGGTATGAGGCTGGAGCTGATGCTGTGAACAAGGCAAGCAGCTCCAGGACAAGGAGCTGGTCGTGGGTCCACAGGTCTCTGTCTGACCCACTGTCCATCTGGCGTAGGACCATGGCTCTGGCAGGAACCCTGAACATCTCTAGTTTAGGGTTTCAAAGAAAAGATGTTTATCTTCCCCACTAGACTGTGAGCTTTAGTTAGTGCACAGCTGATGCTCCCCCTGACAGGCTCCGCTCTCCTCATAATCTACAATGAATCTCATATTCATTAATCATCTAAACCTCTCAGAAGCAATCTTTAGTTTCATCCTGGAACTCTTAGTAAAGCACAATGCACAATCCCTATCATGCTAACAGTATCAGCTACTGTTACTGAACGCACACTAAGCGCCAGCTCTTCAACAGGCCCTTTACGTGCATCATGGGTCCACACTCCTCCGCAGTCACTTAATGCCAGCCAGGCTGACTCTCTGCTTCAGGGGTCCACACTCCTCCATGGTCACTTAATGCCAGCCAGGCTGACTCTCTGCTTCAGGGGTCCACACTCCTCCGTAGTCACTTAATGCCAGCCAGGCTGACTCTCTGCTTCAGGGGTCCACACTCCTCCGTAGTCACTTAATGCCAGCCAGGCTGACTCTCTGCTTCAGGGGTCCACACTCTTCCGTGGTCAGTTAATGCCAGCCAGGCTGACTCTCTGCTTCAGGGGTCCACACTCCTCCGTAGTCACTTAATGCCAGCCAGGCTGACTCTCTGCTTCAGTCTTTAAGGGACTACATGCATCTGCTGTCTCTAACTGGAACACCCTAATGCCCTCAAAGCCAACATTTCCCTCTTATTTAGATCTTAGATGAAATATCACATCTTCGGGGAAGATGTCCCATAAAAATACATTCTGTTACTACCACTTACATTCTTGTATTACTCCTACTTTTTCTTCAAAGTTCTTATTATCGAAAAGAAATAATTTTGGCACTGAAAAAATCTTTGAATATTGTCTCTTTTCTGGGATAAGCTTTATGAGGACAGGGAAATTTCTCATTTGCCTTTGTATCTCCACTGTTGGGTATGTTACTGAGCACACAGGTGCCCAGTCAATACTTTTGATAAGAATATGCTTTTTTTCATCAAATTTGCACAAGAAGGTAGGTAACACAGAATCTCTAATAACCAATCTTGACCTAACCAACTGTATCAGTGATGCTTTCAGCTTCAAATGATAGAAAATAGCAATTCAAAACAGTATAAATAATTCAAAATTACTTTCCCCATGCAGCAAGCAATTCAAAGGTCTGGTCATCTCCAAGGCTGGCTGATTGCAGCACAAGGACATCGTCAAGGACTCTGCTTCAGAGCATCACTCACACTGTTATGCTCTGTATGTCAGCTTTGCCACTGGGCTGGCTCCAATCAGGGTTTCACACTTGCTCCCCCCAGTTCCAGGAGTTACATCCAAACAGGACCATTTTGGAGACAATTGTCCAGATAGACCACCAAAGATAAGCAGAAAGTACTGGGGGCTTCTTTATCAGTAGACAGAAAATTACTGATTATCAAGCCTTTAGCAAATTAATCAGTTCCTGCCCATATCCCAGAGAAGAAGACTGTCTTAAGTCATTTTAGGCCTATTACAAAAATATTATAGACAGGGCAGTTCAACATAAATTTATTTCTTTCATTTCTGTAGGCTGAGAAGTCCAACATCGAGGTACTGGCCCACTTGGTTCCTGGTCTAGTTTCTTGGTTTGCAAGGTGAGGGCTCTCTCCATGGTTTGGTGATGGCTACCCTCTTACTATATCCTCACATGGTAAAGTAAAAGAGCTCTGGTCACTTATCCCCTTTATAAGGGTACTCGATGTCATCATCGGCAAGGGAGTTTGCCCTTTCATGACCTCATTCAAACCCAATCATCTCCCAAAGGTCTTACTTCCAAATGACATCTTACTCTCCAAGTGGTGATTAGGGCTTCACTATGAAGTTTGGAAGATGCAAATATTCAGTCCATAACACAGCCCAACGCAGGTCACCTGCATCATTAGGATTCTCAAGTAAGACTATATCCTTTTTCTTGCCTCTTTTATTAATAACATGGGCATCTCAGGAAGCTCAATGGTAAAGAAAGTACCTGCAATGCAGTAGACATGGGTCTAATCCCTGGGTCAGGAAGATGCCCTGGAGATGAAAATGACAACCCACTGTGGTATTCTTGCCTGGGAAATTCCACAGACAGAGGAGCCTGACAGGCTACAGTCCACGGGGTTGCAAAAGAGTCAGACATGACTTAGCAACTAAAGCACCATCACATTAGTAACATAAGACTACAGAGAACTTAAAAACAGCACTTCTTCAGAAAGGGATGAGATACCCCTGACGTAGGAGGGAAAGGCCAGCTGTGTACCGGGAGACTAGAGCCAGCCTTAGGAGACTACAGCCAGGAAGGACAGTGAAACCTCTAGGGAAAGCAACACTGAGAGCGGGCTGCTGATTAGAACGAACTTGCTTAAACCAGAACTGCAGGGTTGCTGGACGGGGAGGCAGAGCGAGAGGCAGAGGTGAACTGTACACCAAGGACCAGGCTTACCAGAAGTCTATTAAAGCAGCGGCCTCCAACCTTTTTGGCGCCAGGGACTGGTTTTGCGAAAAAAAATTTTTTTTCCCCCACGGACCAGGGTTGGGGGGTGGTGGTAATTGTGGTTTGGTGATGATTCAAGTGTATTACATTTATTGTGCACTTTATTTCTATGGTGATTACATGAGCTCCACCTAAGATCATCAAGCATTAGACCCTCGAGGTTAGGGGTCCCTGCGTCAAAGGCGCTCTGCAGAGGCTCACTTATTAGTGAGCATGTCTTCCCCTCTCTCCTCATGTGTCGGGGGAAGTGAACGCCGGGCGCCGAGGAAAGCAGCTGCTGGATATATTGATTTCTTTGGGAAGAGCCGAGATTATTGGATCTTGCACAGTTGCTTATATTCCCATTAAAACTAGCCAAAGCCAATAAGGTTGGCAGAAGTACAATATTTCATGGAGTCAAAAGTGACAGTTATGCTCTATTTCAAACAACCGTGAAAATGTCGTTGGTCAAAAGGACAGGACCTCTGGCCAAGCTAGAGAAAGCATATTTCTTTTCTGAATGGCAAGAAATGAACATTTTGAGTATCTAGTACTATCTGTACCTATGCCAGGGTTGGGAGATAGACAAGCATTTTCCTTCAGGGAACAAGCAATCTAAGTGCTTACAGGGCACACACTGATGGTTTACACTATAACATGGGCTATGGAAGATGCAAAGAAATATCAGGCTTCCAATTCCAAGGAAAACAAATTTAACTCTTTAAAAACAATTTTTATTTATTTATTAAGGGTTTTTATTGATGTAGATAATTTTTAAAGTCTTTATTGTGTTTTTTACAATATTGCTTCTGTTGCATGTTTTGTTTTTTTGGCTGGAGGCATATGGGATCTTAGCTCTCCAATCAGAGATCAGACCCACACCTTCAGCAGTGGAAGGGGAAGTCTTAACCACTGGACTTCCAGGGAAGTCACCTAAAATCAGTTTTTAAATATCTTACCTTAAAACAGCGTAAGACCATATCAATTGCAGAGTCCTGATCACTAGTACTGCGTAACTCTAATGTAAGCTGGTTGCACCAGAAAAGCTTCATGTAAAAGAAGATGCTTAAAGAGTGACTATGGTTCAAATCAAAGAAGCACCTTATGTTCTGGCCACCTGTCCTCCCCACTACTGTCCTTTCTTCTTATCTAATGGGATACTTATTGAGTTCAGAGTATGTTCATTTAGGAAACAGGAAGTAAATATGTGTCCTTCTCTCCCAATCAGAATGTCTTAACAGCCCTCAAATTAAGTATTCTTTGGATGGGAAAACACAACCAGAAAACTGCTTCAAGTTAATGGAAACAATCTCATCTGCAGCCTAATAACACATGTAAACCAGCCTGCACTAGGCCGGAGAAAGAATGAGACGCTCAAGAGGGCACAAGAGAGGAAACAGCACTCTCCACTTTCTTCAACTGCAAAGAATCAGCAGACCTTGTTGCAAACTATTTGCTGTGTTTAATAAGCATGTCACTGCAAATGTGCTAAACACATAAATACAGCAAACTCAGAATCACTAGATTCAATGTCAAGCACCATTTAAATCCACTGATTAAATCAACTGATGATAGTAAACCTGTTTTATTAGAAGTACTGTCTGAAAGAGAAAGCAAAATTTAGGGGAAACTGTACTTTTACTCTTTCCTTGCAGGAAAGGAAATCTGTTAACTACATGAATTCCATGAACGGCTTAACTACTTTTCTTTGCTAGGGACCTGGTGCAAGCTAACCTCTTCTCATTTAGAGAAAAACAATCTATTTTGTTCTGTAGACTAAGGGTAGTGAGTTTGTCTGTGGATGGAATGCGGTTCCTGTATGAAGTCTGGGTGACAAGCGGAAGGACTTGTTCTTTGACGGTGCAGGAGTCCATGCCAGATACCTTAGCTGTGTTGATGATGGAAGTTCAGAAGCCTGGTGCTACCCAGGAAGTTTCTGATACCATTTTGTCCGATTCTGAGCCAATGTGAGGTTACCTCAATGTTGTCTTATTATAGAACACCAACCCCTCACCTTCAGCAAGACCAAGTTCCCTGCCAACTTAGAAATGAGGCCACCAGGACCCTCACAGAGCAGCAGCTATTATGTGACATCAATCCCGCCCTTCAGGGGCATCAGCAGAATGGGGATGCTGAGAAGGATCCACAAAAAAGCATGACAACATATTCAGCTCAGTTCTTATCATTCGTGGGTTTTCAATACAGTCAGAAGAAAAACCAAAACAAACATTTATCGGGTTGGCTAAAAAGTTCATCTGGTTTTAAGTAAAAATAAAAAGCACATTTTTCATTTCACCAAGAACTTTATAAATCAACATATTCACTAACCAAATGAACTTATGGCCAACCCAATACTTTCCAGAGTACATCATACAACGTCTTATACAACTCATTTCAGTATCAGAATGCAATTTATCAGTATCCACATAAAAAGAAATCCAGCTGAGGTAGAAGTTAGGAGCTCTACAAAGCAAAGGAAATCATCAACAAAATGAAAAGGAATATATTAATAACATACTGAATGGGAGAAAATATTTGCAAATTATATACCTGATAAGGGGTCAATTTCTAAAACATAGAAAGAACATATACAACACAAAGGAAAAAATACTCAGTTAAATAATGGACAAAAGACCTGAAAAAAGTTCTGTCCAACTCTTTGTGACCCCCATGGACAGTAGCCTGCCAGGCTCCTCTGTCCATGGAATTCTCCAGGCAAGAATATTGGAGTGGGTTGCAATTTCCTCCTGCAGGGGATCTTACAGACCCAGGGATTGAACCCAAGTCTTCTGCATTGCAGGCAGAATCTTTACTGACTGAGCCACCGGGGGGTCCCAAAGGAAATCATCAACAAAATGAAAAGATATTAATAACCTACTGAATGGGAGAAAATATTTACAAATTGCATATCTGATAAGGGGTCAATTTCTAAAACATAGAAAGAACACATACATACATACAACACAACAGAAAAAAAACAAAAACAACTTGGTTAAATAGTGGGCAAAAGATCTGAACAGATATTTTTCCCAAGAGAAAAATAGGGATGGTCAACAGGCACACACGACCCACCATCAGGGAAACGTGAGTCAAAACCACAGTGAGACATCACCTCTCGTTGGTCAGAATGGCAGCTGTAGAAAGATGAGTGGTAGCAGGCAGTGGTGAGGATGGGAGAAAAGAGAACTCTCGTGCACACTCAGGGAGAATGTAAACCATCATGTAACGCAGTATCACAGTTTCTAAAAAAAATTAAAAATAAAACTATACTGTGAGAGTTGGACTATAAAGAAAACTGAGCGCCAAAGAATTGATGCTTTTGAACTGTGGTGTTGGAGAAGACTCTTGAGAGTCCCTTGGACTGCAAGGAGATCCAACCAGTCCATCCTAAAGGAGATCAGTCCTGAATATTCATTGGAAGGTCCGATGCTGAAGCTGAAACTCCAATACTTTGGCTACCTGATGTGAAGAGCTGACTCATTGGAAAAGACCCTGATGCTGGGAATGATTGAAGGCAGGAGGAGAAGGGGACCAAAGAGGATGAGATGGTTGGATGGCATCACTGACTCTATGGACAGGGGTCTGAGTAAGCTCCAGGAGTTGGTGATGGACAGGGAACCCTGGCGTGCTGCTGTCCATGGGGTCACAAAGAGTGGAACATGACTGAGTGACTGAACTGATGATTCAGCAATATCATTCCCAGACAGTTATCCAAAGGTAACAGAAACACCACCTTAGAGAGATATATGTGCTCCCGTGTTCACTGCAGGACTGTGCGCGACTGCCAAGGCATGGAGGCACCCTCAGGGCCCACTAACAGAGGAGCGGATAGAGAAAATGTGATGCACACATACACACAGAGAGAACGTGATTTACCCATAAAAGAGAAATATTATTATTTGTGAAAATATGGATGGACCTTGAGGGTGTAAGGAGGCTTCCCTGGTGGCTCAAACAGTAAAGAATCTGCCTGCAGTGTTGAAGACAAGGGTTCGATCACTGGGTAGGGAAGATCTCCTGGAGGAGGGCATGGCAATCCACTGCAGTATTCTTGCCTGGAGAATCCCATGGACAGAGAAGACTGGCAGGCAGCAGCCTGTGGGGGTTGCAAAGAGTTGGACAAGACTGAGTGACTAATACTAATACTGAGGGTATTACTTTCAGTGAAATAATTCAGAAAAAAAAAAAAAAGACAAATGATATATGATCACACTTAAAATGGGAATTCAAAATAAACAAACAAACAAACAAAAAAAGCCATCCAAACTCATGGATTAGGAAACAGACTGGTGGTTGCCAGAGGCAGGGATCAGGAGTGAATAACATGGGTGAGATGGGGGTTAAAAGACACAAACTTTCATCGCAAGATAAATAAGTCCTGGGGATGTAATATGCTTGATGACTACAATTGATAATACTGTATTGTATATTCGAAAGCTGCTAAGAGAGTAGATCTTAAAAGTTCTCAAGAAAGAACAATTGTAATTATCTGAGGTGCTAGATGCTAACTAGGCTTATTGCAGTAATCATTTCACAACATATACAGGTACTGAATCATTATTTTGTGTACCTGAAACTAACGTTCTATGACAATTATATCTCAATTAAAAAAAAATAGGTAATTAGTTCCAGTGTCTGAACTCTTATCATCCAGACTATAACATTCCTACATCTTCAGAGAAAGCCAATCAGTAAAGGTAATTTAAAAAAATAGTGAGGTGGAGAGGTTATGGAAAGCTTTTTAGAGAAGAACATTTTATCTGAACCTTAATGAGTAGGGCTTCCCTAGTGGCTCAGTGGTAAAGAATCCGCCTGCCAATGCAGGAGATGCAGGACGTGCAGGTTCAATCCCTGAGTCAAGAAGAGCCCCTGGAGAAGGAGATGGTAAGCCACTCCAGTATTCTTGCCTGGGAAATCCCATGGACAGAGGAGTCTGATGGGCTATAGTCCATGGGGTTGCAAAGAGTTGGGCACAACTGAGTGACTAAACCAGCAGTCACAAGGAGTAGAATTTTGACAGAGAGAAGAGACTGAACAGAATAGAAAAATCAAAGTAAAAAATGATATGTGTGGTTTTTTTTCTCTGTTATATGGGTACAGGTTATTCAGGCAAGTCCTGTATGCTCTATGTCATAGCTGTGGCCCACTTCCCCCACTGTCAATGGGTCTGTGTTCATATAATCATTTACTGAATGATGTGCTTAAAAGGATTTATTAAAAGCTTGTTAACTGCTAGGCGCTGTGCTAGTCACTATAAGGTTGGCAAAACAAGCAAAATCAGTTCCTATCTGGAGTTTGGAATAGAGTGGATTTTACTCTTAACAAATAAACAAACAAAAAAACTCAGTTCTATACCTGGATGCTTGGTTCTTACCTTACAGTGACCAATTATCCTTGCAATTATTTTTTCTTAACAAGTAACCTTTATTGTATTGTGTATTATTGTAAGAGCAATAGAGTCGTGCCTCAGTGCCACAAGACAGACTGCCCTATTCCCTTGTCACTATTAAAAACATATGGAAATGCAGGATAAAAGATTTAAAAAAAAGAGAGCTTATTAAGGAAGTTACCTTAAAATTCAGGTACTGTTTTGATGTTTCACAATTTTGGAAGAAAATATGATTGAGGTTTGTAATTTTAGGTGTAAAGGAATTATTTAAGTTACATTCATGGAATATTATCACCATTTACACCACTTATGCTTTCTGACTTCATAATTTTAAGCATGTTTCATGATTCATACAAACATAAACTTCACACTATACATGTGGCATGAAATAACAAAACAGAGAGTCTTTGGGCTTCCTAGGTAGCACTGATGATAAAGAGCCTGCATGTCAATGCAGGAGAAGTAAGAGACATGAGTTTGATCCCTAGGTCGGGAAGATCCCCTGGAGGAGTATATGGCAACCCACTCCAGTACTCTTGCCTGGAGAATCCCCATGGACAGAGGAGCCTGGGGGCTACAGTCCACAGTGTCACAGAGAGTCAGACACGACTGAAGCGACTTAGGACATGCACACGCACACACAAGAGAGTCTTTACCTCTTTACGTTGGTTTAAAGGGAAAATCTTTGTACAAGAAATCCGCCAACTGTAACTGTGCAGATCCAAGTTTTCAGCCTTACTTTGTCTCAGTTGGATTACTTATTAGGCATATTCTTTCTTTAGCTCGCCAAGTCATACATATTCTGTAACTTTGGCTTTTCTTACTAACAAAGAGAACAATTTACAGCATAGAGCCTTTAGCCCAAAAAAGCATTTTTAGGTCTGAATGACTTACTTCAGAGTTCACTTTTAATTAAAATTGATTCCCTGCTTAAACAGAGACATATTTTTCTTACTTCACTTAATGCTTGAATAGAATAAGGGCTTATATTATTTTGCTTTCACATCAGTAATTGAAGTTACATGACTTGTAGCAAAAATGTATACTTTTATTCCCAAAGATTAACAAACAACAAAATGTAAATTTGATATGATCGAGTATTGACATGTATGTGCGGGGAAATGAGTATTTTTATGCTCTTAGGTGTAACACTACTATTTCCATATGAAAGTAGCTTTCTTATTTATCAACCCACCTTTATGATCCCAGGTGGGCTTTCCTGGTGGCTCAGCAGTAAAGAGTCCACCTGCAATGCAGGAAATGCAGGAGATGCAACCCAAATGTGGGTTCGATCCGTGGGTTGGAAGATCCCCTGGAGGAGGGCATGGCAACCTACCCCACTACTCTTGCCAAGAACATCCCATGGACAGAGGAGCCTGGCGGGCTACCCTTCATAGTGCTGCAAAGAGTCAGGCACGACTGAAGTGACTGAGCACCTTATGATTCCAGACAACTTGAGGCAAAGAGACTAGAGTAAGAAGAAGCTACTAGATGAGAAAAATGTCAATTCCCATTATAACTCTGAGTTTTGGAATTTCATGATCCTAAGCAAGAAAATAAAACATGTGTCTGAGGTTTCTCACCTCCCAGAGGAATATCTCAAGGGTGTGCTGACTTGTACCGGCTCATGAGAGGCAATGGTTAATATTCAGGGCATTTGAGAGATAGCTGTTAAAATGCTAGAAGTTGGAAGTCGGCCAGGGTGGAAACAATTATACTCCAAATATTAGCAAGTGACACAAATCAGGGTTCACTCGGATTTTCTAGAGAGCAAGGTTAACAACATGCCATTTGAGGATATCACAAGGAATGGTATTCCACACATTGTAAAAATGGCATCAGACTGTCTGAAAAAGTCAAATTCAGAGTTAGTAAGGTAAATTAAAATAATACAAATTATTTTATATTATTTACTGTTTGAATTATTTACATCATTCCTTCTATATTAAAAAGTAATACAAACTGCATTTATGGAGAATTTAACCAAGTAGAGCCATTGTTCTCCAGGTTTTTAATGCCTTTTGAAAAGGTAATTATCCTAAATACATATGAGATAGTTATTATATTATACACGCGATAGCTAAGAATTGAGACTCAAAGAAGGAGAATTGTCACAACCACATGTGAGTAAAGCCAGGACTGAACCTGGGGTCATCCAAGCCCGAGGCCCTGGCTCTTTTAACCAGGTCACTCCGTTTCTGTTACTAAGACAATGGCGCATCAGTCTAACCATCTACCAGAGATTTGGTAAAACTGTGCTGTGCTGCACTTGGTCGCTCAGCCGTGTCTGACTCTTTGTGACCCCATGGACTATAGCCCACCAGGCTCCTCTGTCCCTGGGATTCTCCATGCCAGAATACTGGAGTGGGTTGCCATGCCCTCCTCCAGGGGATCTTTCCAACCCAGGGATGGAACCCAGGTCTCCTGTATCACAGATGGATTCTTTACCATCTGAGCCACGAGGGAAGCTAATGTTTCCTAACAAGGCAAGGATAAACACTGTAATGTCAAAGCCAAGTTCACACCTTTCACTTCTACTTTCTCTTTCCCGTCTAAGTTATCATTAGCAACACCAGCTTGTTGTGATATAAAATAAATGAGGTGGAAAATGCCTCCACTCCCTCCCTCCCTTTCCCAACTTCTGGAAGAGTGGGCTGACTCCAGCTATGGGAAATGAGTTCTCAGTTTCAGACAGGAATGGGTAATTACCCCTTGACCGCCCCACTCTGTAACCACAAAGAAAGCTCCCATCATTTCACTCGTATTTGCAAATGCAATCATCCTCTTTGTACCATACATTCCCATTATCCTTTTTCAGGATCATAGCTTTAGAAGAATGTGTAACGTTTTCCGAAACAAATATTTACATCCAGCAAAACAGCACAACCTTGGCTGCTGCGCTTGAGCCGTGTGGTAACGTTTCAGGGAGGAGTTCTGGGAAGCCAGAGCTCAGACTGATGGGAGGAGACCTTGCATGGCTCTCTTTAGCCCACCTTCCAGAGACCATCTGCAGAACATCACCAGTCACAGTACATGAATGCACATTAGCCAAGGCCTCCTTGTTCTCACGTGAATTTGAAATTCATCCTGACAACTAAGAATGGCCCCTGGTGGGTTGGCCAGGAAACAAGGAAGACTCCCTTGCAGCGGTGAAGTGTCCAGGCAGATATGACGTCCAGTTATCATATCTGGAAAATTCCAACAGGGGCATGAGTTCTTTTTCTTAGGAAATTAATGAGGATTGTGAGCCTGTGTTGATGGATCTATCCAAGATGCCCCCTCTGCTTGGGGCAAAGGACCCTCCTTTTCTAGGAGCTTCTCGGTGTCAACCAAAGCCTTCGGAGGAAGTGACAGGCAGGAGTTCCTGAGGACACCAGTGCTTTTGCCTCTTTAGGATGCAGTGAGTATTTTTATAGCTGTAAATGCTTCCAATAAGTATATCACACTTCAAAAGAGTGAAATTAAGTTCACATAGAAAGGTTGGGTGGAGGGGATAAGGAGTAAGATGTAGTTCTGGCAATGTTCAAATAACACAAAAATAACAATCACGTGACCACAATACACTTGATTCTTCTAACACTTCCAGAAATACCAGATTTAAAGCATCACACTTTAAAATAGTAGGTCCAATTTTTGGACCCACGACGAGCTATTCAAATCATCACCAGAGGAGGCACCGCACTGTTTTCCCTTAGAGGCCAAAGGTGTGTATGTGTGTGCTAAGTCTCGTCAGGCACATCTGACTCTGTGACCCTACAGACTGTAGCCCACCCGGTTCCTCTGTCCACACTGAGGAGAAACTGGAGTGGTTTGCCATGCTCTCTTTCAGGGGATCTTCTCGACCCCAGAACAGAACCCATGTCTCCTACGTCTGCTACATTGCAGGTGGATCCTTTACCAGCTGAGCCGTCAGGGAAGCCTAGGGGTCAGAGGTAGGCAAGCAGTTGACTAAACTACATTTGAACAAAAAGATCGTTTCTTCCCTTTATGCTTAGGCTTGTATATGCCAAAAAGTCGTGTCTTTGAGTGAGTGACTAAAAGTAGCTCAGTCATGTCTGACTCTTTGCCACCCCATGGACTATACAATCCATGGAGTTCTGCAGGCCAGAATACCAGAGTGGGTAGCCTTTCCCTTCTCCAGGGGATCTTCCCAACCCAGGGATCGAACCCAGGTCTCCCACATTGCAGGCAGATTCTTTACCAGCTGAGCCACCAGGGAAGCCCATGATAAAGAAGAAGAGAAGTATTTTTGCCTATGAACATGCACTTTTGGGGCTTCCCTGGTGACTCAGACGGTAAAGAATCTGCCTGCAGTGTGGGAGACCTGGGTTTGATCCCTGGGTCGGGAAGATCCCCTGGAGAAGGAAATGGCAACCCACTCCGGTATTCCTGCCTGGAGAGTCCCATGGACAGAGGAGCCTGGCGGGCTGCAGCCCATGGGATTGCAAAGAGTAGGCTGCGACTAAGCACACACAACACGCACTATTTAAAATGTGCCGCAGCTTTACTTATCTGCTTGGAATAAATCACATGGGCATAAATGGGCGCTCAGGAGAAAAGTCTGGCATCTGTTCTTTCCAATTCCTAACCCTGATCCTAATATCACCCTGAGGCTGGGGATTATTCAAAAAAAGTGATGAGCCCATGATGGACTTTTAATAAATAGCAAGTGAATGATAAAACAAAGGGAATGGCATAATTTCCTGAATAATTGTTTAAATTCAAAAGAAGAGAAATTTTCTTCCAGATACAAATCTATCTTCTCCAGGCATAAGACTAGATGCTATTTATCTTGATAGAAGGGGCAACTGTGCTCATTTTGCTGATACTTGGCAAAATTCTGTTTTCAATTACTGATGTCCATAAGAACAATTAAACATATTTAATTGATACTCAGTAGAAATACAGATGAATAATGTCCTCATAAACCCTTAAGGATACCTACCATACAGCACCCAGAGTCACAGGAATACATGAAATAAGGCATGATTTGTAAATTGGCCATACACATCTTCATTCATTCTTTATTTATTCAACAAGTATCTATTGCGTTTTTTTTTTAAACTTTACATAATTGTATTAGTTTTGCCAAATATCAAAATGAATCCACCACAGGTATACAGGATGGGGAACACATGTATATCTATTGCGTTTTGTTTGCCAGGAAATGTTCCAGGTGTTTGGGGTGCATCAGTGAATAAGAAAGTGGTGGTATCTGCTAGCCTGGAGTTTACATTGTCAGCAAAGAGGAGATAGATAATAAGTGATAAACAAAATAAATAAATTATACTATGTATTGGACAGTGGCATGTGCTATGGAAAAGGACTAAGTACAGCAAGAGGTGGAGTATGTGCTTTGGAGGGGTCATGGTGATGTAAAGAAGAGTGGTCTGGCAGGCTACAGGGAAAGGTGACATTTAAGCATTGACTTAAAGGAAGGGAAAGGCCAAGGAGAAAGGGAAAGATTTACCCAACTTAACGCAGAGTTCCACAGAACAGCAAGGAGAGATAAGAAGGGCTTCTGAAATGAATAGCACAGAGAAGTAGGGAAAACAACAGAGTGGGAAAGACTAGAGATCTCTTCAAGAAAACTGGAGATATCAAGGGAACATTTCATGGAAGGACGGGCACAACAAAGGAGAGAGGCAGCAAGGACATCACAGAAGCAGAAGAGATGAAGAGGTGGCATGAATACACAGATGAACTACACAAAAAAAGGTCTTAATGACCCAGATAACCACGATGGTGTTGATAGGAGGGGAAAGTGGAAGCAATGACATTTTATTTTCTTGGGCTCCAAAATTACTGTGGAGCCATAAAATTAAAAGACGCTTGCCCCTTGGAAGAAAAGCTATGAAAAACCTAGACAACACATTAAAAGCAGAGACATCACTTTGCTGACAAAGGACCATATAGTCAAAGCTACGATTTTTCTGGTAGTCATGTACGGATGTGAGAGTTGGACCATGAGGAAGTATGAGCACCAAAGAATTGTTTATTTTACATTGTGGTGCTGCAGAAGATTTGTGAGAGTTTGTTGGACTGCAAGGAAATCAGTCAGTCCTAAAGGAAATCAACCCTGAATATTCACTGGAAGGACTGATGCTGAAGCAGAAGCTCCGATACTTTGGCTATCTGATGTGAGGAGCCAACTCACTGGAAAAGATCCTGGCGCTGGGAAAGAGTGATGGCAAAAGTAGAAGGGGGAGGCAGAGGATGACATGGTTAGATAGCATCACCGACTCAATGGACATGAATCTGAGCAAACTCTGGGAGACAGTGGAAGACAGAGCGCATCTAATGTGCTGTAGTCTGTGAGGCTGCAAAGAGATAAGATTCAGAGATTGAACAGCAGCTAAGAGACCTGAGCAGTGGATAAAAGTGCAGAAGCCTAGGAAAGAAGTGCTTCTGCCAAGTTCAAGGGACAGTAAGGAGGCTAAAGGTGGCTTTAGCAGAGGAAAACATGGATATCTGAGGTCAGGGGGCTCGTGGGGGGCTTGGAGATTGGGCAGGCAGGTTACAAGGGTTTACTGGTCACTGTAAAGACTTTGGCTTACTGTCTGACTGAAATGTCACTGCAAGCATTTGCATAGAGAATGATATAATTTTAGTTTGTTTTAGACAATTCACACATGTTGAGAACAGACTATCAGCAAGTATAGGAACAGGTAGACCATTTAGGAAGCAAGACCAGATACCCAGGTTAGGTGGGGAGGAGCTGGAACCCGAGTGGTCTCAGGAAAGGTGGTGAAAACAGGTCAGACCGCAGATGTTTTGAACAAAAAGCCAACAGGAATCCCTGACAGACTGGATGCAGGGAGTGAGGGACAGGGAAGAATAAAGGGTGAATCAGGTGTTTTGAAGGATAGGGTTTTACTGACTGAGACAGAGGGTTCCCAAGTGGGGATCAGGAGAGGAGAATGAGGAGTGTCAGAACGGGGATCTCTGGGGAGGAGAAGGCACTCCTCGGATCTCAAAGTACAGGGAGCATAACTGCCCAGAGAACAGGGGCCCAGCTGCCCAAGATGGGCTCCCTCTCAGTGACCGAGGACACCAGAGCCAGCAAGACAGACCCAGATCTGGGAGGACGTGGGGCTCTCCTCACAGGCAGCTCTGCCTCTGAGACCCCCGTCAGGTGTGCTAATGTTTTCTTATGCCTCCACTGCGGTCTAAGACCTGTGCTAGCCTAGCTTCATCTCCTTCCTCCACCGGGGCCCACGCTGCACTCTGAAGATGCTCCCACCATCCCCCAGTTCCCTCTTTCTTCTTTCATTTGCGTTTTCTCAGTAAACCTACTGCCTTTCTACTTCCACCTAACTCTCTGCTTCTCTGAAAACCAGAAGTAACTCGGGTATTACAGTGAGTAGATTGGAAACGTAGAAGGTGGCAATTGGAGAGGACAGAAAGCTCTGAGTTTATGGAGCTGCAAGTCGTGGTCATTACAGTGTCTAGGATGTGTCCACAGAGTGAAAAGCTGAGTGAGGGTGAAGGACAAGATCATTGTTGAAGAATCCAAGATACTAAAGGCCAGTGGATGGGAATAATCATGTTTGTATGTTCCGAGCTTGCAAATAATACAGTGAGCCAGGAGCAATCAAAAATGAGGGGGAAATGATATAAGATCCACAGATGAAACCACAGTGAGGAACAGAGGCTGATGTAATCTAATGACGCGATAGTCCCGGCTAAAACACCTTGGGGCGGGGGGTGGAGGGGGCAAAGGAAGGAGAATGGACTGACGAGACAGGAAGTAGGGAAGAAGCCACCTCAGCTCGAATCACAGGAGAGCCAAGCCAGGGGATGGGTAGGGAAAGACAACAGCTCCACCTTGAGTGTTTCCAAAGAGGTGGTATCTTTGGAAGGGAAGTTCTTTTAGCAAATGGTTCTCAGGGGGGATAATTTTACACTACCCAGCTTCCCTCCCCCAGGGGCGGCTGGCAAGGTCTGGAGGTGGGGAATTTTATCCACCTGCACCCCGTGGATGAAAGCCAGGTATGCTATGAAATATTCCACCACTCACAGGACAGCCTCCCCCTGCAAAGAACTGTCTGGGCCAAATGCCCACAGCATTGAAGTTGGAAAACCCTTTATTGGAAGAAATGAGGTGCGAGGAAGTTCAGAGAAGGGGTTGTGGAGACAGAGGATTTTTGCTAGGCCTGCATCCTGAGTTACTGAGGGCACAGAGGGAGGGGTTTAAGAGTTGGGGAGAATGGAAAAAAAAGAGAGAATAGGCCAGGTGCAGACCCTTATGGAAATCAGAGTTTGGAGACAAGAAGCCCGGGATTCTGCGTGCTGACCGATACCCATGATGATGTGTGTGCTGGTGAGGGCTGCAGAGATGAGTTTCTGTCGCTCTCTCTTCCTCCTTGATGATGATGGTGAGAGGCAAAGATCATGTGGACTGAGGTCTCCCTGGCAGGGCACTGAACTAACCTGAACTCCTGCCTGGAAAGGACAAGCACACACTTAAAATATGTGTGCTTGCAAATAATACAGTGAGTATCCTGGCTCATGCTGACAGTTCATCTCTTCTCTCCTTTCGGGGTCTTCCTTTTTTTTATTATTATAGTCCTCACTAGCAGTCAGCCTCAAGTCCTCATATTTGCTCAGAAGCCCTACCAGAATCTATGATAGTAGCATCCCTGATAAGAACCATTACTTTCCCCCCTAATTTATCCCTACATGCACATGTTCGTGCACACACACAGACACACACACACACAGACACACACACACACACATATGACTACCCAGATATGCCTGCTAGCCATTTCATTACCTCAGGGGTTTGATAAATCAAATTAGTAGCTGCATTAACTACTACTCCTATATTAGTATGTTAAACATACCAGAATGTAATGAATCTGAACAAAGGATTTCAATATTTTAAGGAATCATTACCATTCGGATTTCAGACATGGAAGCAGAACTACTCTTAGAGATATTTTCCAATCAGTCTACCCAGGCGGCCAATTCTGTTCAAAAAGTAAACGTGTTGGTCACTCAGGAGAGTCTGACTCTTTGCAACGCTATGGACTATGGTCCACCAGGCTCCTCTGTCCATGGAATTCTCCAGACAAGAATATTGGAGTGGGTAGCCATTCCCTTCTCCAGGGGATCTTCCTGACCTAGGGATTGAACCTGGGTCTCCTACATTGCAGGCAGATTCTTTAGTGTCCGTGCCACTGGCCTTAAAGAAGGTACAGATCTTTATTAATGTAGTTACTTTCTCATGGCTGAAAGACTGCAAAGATAAATCCAAGAAAACACTCAGATACACACTAAGAGATGCATCTCCTATGCCGCTCTTTGCTTTTGTTCCTATTTAGCTTTCCACATGGATCACAAGCTGTCACTACTGTGACTTGGTCTGTGCACTCTCTCTGCAGTCCTGATTCTCGTGTAGCGCAAGATTCATTTCCTAATCTGACAATACCCACCCTTATCAGTTACCTCACCTCTTTTCCTCCCCTCTTCCCCACTGACTAGTGAGATACGGTTTCTCTGTGCCCCCAAGGCACCCAATCCATTGATCACACTACATTCTTCTTCTTTTAGTCACCATTTCCCCTAAATTTATTGTTGGTTTACTTACTTCTTGCTCCAAATAGACTCTGAGTGCTGTAGAAGCAGGGACCATGGCTTTAGTTTAGTTTAGTCTTAGTCACTCCATCGTGTCTGACTCTTTGCAACCCCATGGACTGTAGCCCACAGGCTCCTCTGTCCATAGGATTCTCCAGGCAAGAATCCTGGAGTGGGTAGCCATTCCCTTCTGCAGGGGATCTTCCCAACCCAGGGATCAAACCTAGGTCTCCTGCTTTGCAGGCAGATTCACTACCATCTGACCTACAGGGAAGCACTTGCTGCTGCTGCTGCTGCTAAGTTGCTTCAGTCGTGTCCAAGTCTGTGCGACCCCATAGACAGCAGCCCACCAGGCTCCCCCATCCCTGGGATTCTCCAGGCAAGAATACTGGAGTGGGTTGCCATTTCCTTCTCCAATGCATGAAAGAGAAAACTGAAAGTGAAGTCACTCAGTTGTGTCCGACTCTTGGGGACCCAGTGGACTGCAGCCTACCAGGCTCCTCTGTCCATGGGATTTTCCAGGCAAGAGTACTAGAGTGGGGTGCCATTACCCATCTTCAACACGAGCAGACTTGCAACAATGTGTGTAACACAGATACTTGCTAAATTAGTGAATAAATGGCAGGACCAATGAGCAGATGACTAACTGTAGCTTTTATGAAAAGTTCACAGGTCTCTAACACTGAGGCCTTTTTGTGAATGACTCTGAAATACTGGAGTTTTGAACTGTCATCTTGTATTACTTTTGTTCTCCATCTTTCACTGTCATGCAGTCAGCTCTTGCCATTGGCTCTCTTGCCTGTTTCTAAATCGGTGCTGCCCACAGTTTCACCATCTTGTTTCTTTCTTTCCGCTGTGAGACTGTGGTCAGTTTATCAAAGTTCCGTGCAAGTAGATAAGACTCTAAGGACTCTGAAAACACTTCATGAAACCAGTACATGATTTGTAAAAGTCAGTCTTGTCTCTCAGAAGCCCTTTTGCTTCTTGTGTGGTGTTATCTGTGCTCCTGATGGCTGAGGTCACGGGATGAAAGACGCATTATCACACTCACAGCCATGTTGGTTAGAGACTGAAATGCTATTGTCCTGGCCTAGGGGTGTCACCTCAAAGGTGAGAATGCTGTTTAAACTTCACTGCATACTCTTCAGTGTCTCATACATTCCTCTCAGGTTTCTTAAGAATTCAATAAAAACCCTTGTTGGCAAGGATTTTAAAACACTGCTTCCACTCAGTCACAACAATTTAATATACAGGGAAAATTCCTTGATGCCTTCTAACCTATTTTCCTTTGCTTTCACTGTAAGGCAACACAAATGCTTAAAACACAACTTTTAAAGGAAAGGCTGTAATTCAACTTCCAACTCTACCACTTAACTAGGTAAACAGATACTGGGGGTAAAATCTTTTCACTTTTGAGACTCAACTTTCTACAGAAATGGGGATAATTGTAAAACTTAATTCCTAGAATTTAGATATGAACCAAGTGTCCTACTCTATTAAGACAACCATGGTTAAGGTCCAGTGGTTAAGACTCTGCACTTTCAACACAGGGGGCACAAATTCAATCCCCAGTGGGAGAACTAAAACCCCATCTACTGCACAGTGCAGCCAAAACAAAACAAAACAGAAAGCCATGGTAAGCTATGAGACACTGCAAGCTAAACACTTCTAAATCAGAAGCGAAGGAGAAGATAAAGAGGCTAGGGAGTTACCTCGGTGCAGAGATTTGGAAAGAGTTGATGTGTGGGGAATATGAGGAAGCAGAAGACATATTTCCTAAACCCAAGGATTATACAATCTATTTGCAGAAACAAGAGTTCTATGTAAGAAACAATTAGTGAACACTACCAGACAATATATACAATCAACCAAGAGACTGAGGCACAGAATATTAACCACTTTAGAACTTTAAAGTGAGTCCTAAAGGGAAGCATGTGTGAGCTGAATAGATTAAGGAAAACATCTTAGAAATATTACACTCTATTTTTAAACCTTATAGGAATCCTAAGCCATCTCTAGTGCCAACTTCGTTTTTTAAGAGATGAAGAACCCAAGAGTTCATCTCACTTCTAGAAGAATCCAATCCTTAAGAGTTATGGGATTTGATCAATAGCCAAAGAAAGGTGCCATGTCCTTCATCATCCAGGCCTCCTACCTCTCCCCACGTGAAGAACAAAAGCAAGGATGGGACTTACAGGAAATAAGACACGGTGATAAGCCAGTGCGTGGACCAGGGGGTGAGCACAGAGGAGCCAGGACGGACAGGGAAGCTGTAGCCAAACTCCATCAGGCCAGCGATTAGCTCTAGAGACCAAGATCGGGAGAAACACTGTATGATTCTCACAAAGCTGTCTGGGGCTATAAAGTGTCACCTCAGCCTTCTCTTGGAAAGAGACCAGCTGTCTTGGTCCTGCTTCCGTGGGGCAGTGACAGAAAGTTTGGGCTCAAAGTCTCTCTCGCAGTGTTCTTTGGGGCCATGACTTTATAACTGTCTCCATCTCTTTCTCCTCTTCCTTCCTTCCTACTCCTCTCCCTTCTTTCTTTCCTTCTTTCTGTGTATCTCTCAGGCCACTGTTTATTCTTCCTATTCAGTATGCCAGACTTGGACTATCACTCACATAACCACACACTTGACATGACCCTCCCCATAGCTCCACACGCCATGTAACTTGAAAGAAAATTATGATGCAGTTTAGGGCAAAACCAATGCCATTGTTTTATCCAATGAGATGTTCCTCAGCACTAAATCCCTCAAGCCTCATGGGGAGGTACTCAGTTTCCTCTCTCTTCCCTAAGAATTCAAACGTATAACACTCTACGTGGAGCACGGCATTTTCCCTGACTTCTTCATGGGAATCACTTTGTGTGCAGAAGCATGAGATTTAATTATCCATATCATTGTCTTGGCCTGCATGGCTACAACTGTTGTTAATGATCATAAAATTACCTACTTCTTTGATATAAATTCAGTCACACTTATGCAGTTCCAATCATGCATCAACCAAGTACACTAAAATATAATTTTTTCTTAACAAAATTCACGTCCTACTTAAGACCAATTAAACACACACACACACACACACTTCTGAAATGTAAATGACTGGACATCCTAGCTATTACCCAAATTAAGAAAATGCTTCAAAGAGGAAATAAGGTGACTAAATAAATGATGTGTTTATTTTCTTTACTGTGTATTTTGATCTAGGTCTCTTGGGTGATATGTGTGCTGTTTTTAAGATACAAACTGAACTAGCCATGGATCTTTCCATTAATAGGTGGGAGCATGGCCTTGAGACAGAGGACACAGGACTCATCACAACCAAGCCGGCACAGCAAGGGCTGAATCTTGCCTACTGGTGTGAGAGTGAAATTGCAGGCTATACCTGAGGAGCCTAAAGTCAAAGTGAGTGAAAGTCAAAGTCGCTCAGTCGTGTCCGAGTCTCTGTGACCCCACAGACTATACAGTCCATGGAACTCTCCAGGCCAGAATATTGGAGTGGGTAACCTTTCCCTTCTCCAGGGCATCATCCCAACCCAGGGATCAAACCCAGATCTCCTGCATTGCGGGTGGATTCTTTACCAGCTGAGCCACAAGGGAAGCCCAAGAACACTGGAGTGGGTAGCCTATCCCTTCTCCAGGGGATCTTCCTGACCCCGGAATCAAACGGGAGTCTCCAGCTTTTCAGGTGATTCTTTACCAACTGAGCTACGAGGAGCCTATGAAGTCCTTAAACCTCAGAAAAGGAAGTTTCCTACCGAAATCTCTTAAAAATCAGTGCCACTTCGCACTCACTCTCCATGATGTTCTGGAATTGCACAGGACAGAGACAGCCCATACATTTTAAATTTTAGAAATCAAACTTTTAAACATGTCACCTTTCAGTATACATGCCTTTAAAGATTTTTTTAATGTGGACCATTTTTAAAGTCTTTATTGAATTTGTTAAAATATTGCTTCTGCTGTTTATGTTCTGGTTTTTTGGCCAGTAGCTTCCCAACTAGGGATCAAGCCTGTACCCCCTGCATTGGAATTTGAAATCTTAACTACTGGACTGCCAGTGAAGTTCTTTCAGTATACATTTCTAAAAGATAAGGATTACCTTCACTTCATTTTTTTTTTAACATGGCTACAATATCGTTGTCATACAGAATAAAAATTTTTTAAATGTGTTAGTATCAAATACCTTGTAAAATATTTAAATTTCTAATTATGCACTAAATATCAATCCCTATTTAATGTTTGTTCCATTGAATTAAGATCCAAATAAGACCTAGTCATTGATTAACATGATTTTTCATTCTTTTAATACTTTAAACCAACTGCACAGAGGTTTAATTTACATACCATAATATTTATCTGCTGCAATTGTATGCTGACGACTTAAGCAACTTTACATTGTCTCTTTTAATCTGCAGATTTCCCCTTTACTTCTGTTTCCTTTACTTTATTGTTGTAGAAACTGGGTCATTTGTTCCACAGTTTACAGATTTTTTTTTTTTAAATCTTAATGAGTTCATCCTTCTGTATAGTTTTTTCTGTTTTTCATTGTTTTTAATTTACCATTTATATTTTTATAAATTTAGTTTTATAAATTATATTAAAACGATTTTTATAGTTTTCAGTAAACTCATTATTTACCATAAATTGATAATTGGAACCACTGGTATGAAGTATCTGTAGTTACAACATTCATAGATGGTGATGCATATTTCATCTGGATGTATCCTCTTGTGATACCAGTGGTGGTTGATGCCTACCTCCATTAATTCATTAGAGGTCGCAAAATGGTCATATCCTAAATGTGTCATTTCTTCTTCACTGATTAGCTGAAAAGACCATCATAAAGAATTATTCCCCTACTCATTATTTATTTATCCATTGGTACAGTTTACATAGGAAAGCCAGGATAAAGTCCTTGATTTATTTTCTTTATTTATCACTTTTTGAAGTAATGCATTAGTTTCCAAGCACTGTCCAATAGTAAACAGTATTTATTTTATTGATGTAGTGTGTAGATTTTAAAATATTTGAAATTTTTAATCCTTTGAGTTTATTGTCATCATTTCTCAAATTGCCCTATTTCTGGCCAGTGGTGTCCTCGTCATACTACTTCCTGAGTCCTTATGACCCAATCTGGAATAAGATATTTCTTATCCAAACCTGGAACTGGCCCTGAGAATCTCAACATTAAATTTCAATTTTCTGTGCATATATATGCATGCTCTCCTTGACTCCTTACACCAGGGTTACTGCTGCCTCTCTCAGCATCAACATGATTCCCATCCTCCCAACACATTTCCTAAGCTTCCCCTTCTGAATAGAATACAACAGGTGTTATCTCTAAACTTAGGCTGAGAGTTCTTCGTTAATTCACTCAAACTGCAGCAGTCAGGGAGAAGGCAATGGCAACCCACTCCAGTACTTTTGCCTGGAAAATCCCATGGACAAAGAGCCTGGTAGACTGCAGTCCCTGAGGTCGCGAAGAGTCAGACATGACTGAGCGACTTCACTTTCACTTTTCACTTTCCTGCATTGGAGAAGGACATGGCAACCCACTCCAGTGCTCATGCCTGGAAAATCCAGGGACAGGGGAGCCTGGTGGGCTGCCGTCTATGGGGTTGCACAGAGTTGGACATGACTGAAGTGACTAAGCAGCAGCAGCAGCCAGAGTTTGATCAGAGACTCAAACCATGAGATTAAAATAAAGAGCTTATAAAAACCTCTACGCTCTGCTGTTATGGGAGTGGGTGGAAATGTCTATGCAAGGCTATCACCTCTGAGTCTGGCTCAGGGTTGAAACCACTCTAGGCTAGCCAGCTTACGACAGCAAACTAGATCCCATGAGGACCACCTGGTATCTGAACTCACATTTCAGAGCCTCCCACATGAGTGATGTGGATGGTATTCAGGAAACCTGACTCCTCCATGACAGAACCACACACACAGCCCAGGGCACTGAGAAGCTGGAGAGACTCATGTAGCAAAGAGACAAGGCGCAGGCTGGCCAATGCCCCGTGCTAACGAAACGTGGGCCCGAAGATCAGTAATGAGTGCACGGCCTTTCATAGTTCCTGGGGTCTCACACCATCCTTCAGAGCACTGAAAAGTGGTTGCTGCTTTACCTCCACTTCCCAAACACTCAACGAATTTTTCCTGTGGCCAACATTAACCAAGTAAAGACAGGGAAGGAAACTGTGGAAAAGATCTTTTCAGCTTAACTCATTTGAACAGTACATGGCCACTAGCATTTATCCCTTATCAACTTGACATCCACACACTCATCTTTTAATCATACCTAATTTCCAAATAAACAAAAGAGAAACACGGTGCTTTAGCTAACTTTTCCCACCTATCCCTCGTAAAACTGCTGCTGCTGCTGCTAAGTCACTTCAGTCATGTCCTAAAAACATGCAATGTCATTCCCCCAAAGAAGATACAAGGCCCTTTATTGAACTTTGAGAATGCTCATTCCCACTCTGGGTATGATCCACCCACTACTCACCTTTGATATGTTGTAACTACATAATGAGATATAAAATTGATACCACTAACATATGTCACTTTAGGTGGTAGAGATGCAAGAGAGGAGAGGAAAAAGAATTGAGCTGGATAATACAGAAAATAAATTCATATCAGAACAAGAAAGATATATTCTTAAATATCAGAGTCCTCATTTCTGTAACCTGTCACATGATTAAATATGGTTTTTGTTTGTTTAGTAAACTTTGTTGAATTTGTTACAATATTGCCTTTGTTTTATGCTGTGGGGTCTTAGTTCCCCAACCAGGGATCAAATGTGCACCCCCTGCATTGGAAGGTGAAGTCTTAACCACTGGACCACCAGGGAAGTCCCAAATATCATTTCTAGAACCACCGTCTTCACCACTCATTCCGTATTTCCTTTGCCCTGAGCAACCAACTCGGACACTTCTGGTTCTGTGCTTGGTAGGGTGATCCAAACCTTCATTCCTGAAGGATTTGGATTTGCCATTAGCAGTCTTGCCTCCATTGGGTTGCTGTCAGTTTTCATTGATTTTTATAAGAGGATACGAAAAAAGGGCACCTAATCATGCTAAGGGCTTAGTGCCAGTGTCACCTGTTGGCAGGTTGAATGCTCAGAAATGCAGCAGTCACTCTGATGAACAAAAGTCCGCATGGCTGAGTTCATGTCCAGCTTTTACCCTTTCCGCCCTGGCCGCTTCATCAGTGAATCCAGTAGGTAAGGGCAAAGAGCTCGGGAGGCCACCTTCTCCACTCAGTCACACCCTTCCCTGCTGAAGCTGTTTTTCCTGATCACTCACATGACACACAAATATCTTCACAAATTCTGCTAATTGGAAAGATGAAGCAACATAAAGTTTACCCAGACTTCCTCGTCACCAATTTCAAATTGTGTTTCTTCTAAACCTCTGATTATCTGACCAAACCACTTGATACTGTACAGGAATCTGTAGATGCATCCCTCTGGCCATTTCTCCTTCCAGGCAAAATCCAGGTGCACTGCTTGAAGTTATGCCCAGTGAAAGAATTTTGTTTCCCCTCTGTCCTTTTTTCTTCTTCAATCAATTGATCATAGGGAAATCTCCTGAAGACTAGAAGTACACATTGAGAGGGAGGAAGAAACAGCAAAAGTATGAGACCTGACCATCTAGGCCACACCTGCGCCTTCAAGATCTGCGTGAGCCCAATATAATATACACCTTTTCCATTTTATGATAAAGTGCTGATGCAAACACCCAAAGTTTACATGGTGTTTCGACAGTACACATTTAATAACAGGCATCTTAGGTCACATGGTAATTAGGTGGTCCATGGCCAAGTATTCAGTCTTTCCTAGGGCTCAAGCGCAAGCCAGAAGTAGTCTTTCAAAACGATTATTACCATCTACAGAGAGTAACATAATGGTGTTCCAAAATCTTGAGGGTCTGCAATGTGATTTGCCTGTGAGAGCCTTCCAAAGGCATCCTTGTGTGAGACTTTATGGGCCATATATCCAGGAGGACAGCACCCAAGTGACCACACACACACACACACACACATGCATCAGGAGGACGGGCAGTTCACATTGCCAGCTGGACCTGTTACAGAGCTTTATTTCTCTTTCTTGTCTTAATCAGTAGCTTTTCAGCTTACTCTATAACTGGTTGTAGTATCACACCTCAATGAGACACATGTTTCTTCCAAAATACAAAGAGGCCAATCAGTTACTATGGATATTTCTTAGTGGTAGGAAGCACCAGAAGCAGCAACTTGTCCTTCACTTTGAAAAGGATGTCCTGACAGCCTCAGATCAAAGAAACTGCACTGAGGTATGTGGTAGACAAAATAATGTCCTCTCAAAGATGCCCATATCCTAATGCTCCAAACCTGTGAATATGTTCACACGTAAAATGACTACAAGTGTGATTAAGAAATTTGGGATAATCATACTGTATTATCCTGGTAGATGCAACATAATCACAAGGATTCTTAGGGAGAGAGAGGGGGTTGAAGTCAGAGTCGGTGATGTAATAACGGAAGCAAAGGTCAGAGAGAGAGAGAGGAAAGAAGTTCAAAGATGCTGTGCTTTTGATGCTGGAGAAAAGGGGCAATAATTGCAGGCAGTTTTCCAAAGCTGGGGCTTCCCTTGTGGTTCCCTGATAGCTCAGTTGGTAAAGAATCCGTCTGCACTGCAGGCGACCTCGGTTCAAGTCCTGGGTCGGGAAGATCTGCTGGAGAAGGGATAGGCTACCCACTCCATTATTCTAGGGCTTCCCTTGTGGCTCAGCTGGTAAAGAATCTGCCTGCAGTGCGGGAGACAGGGGTTCAATCCCAGGGTTGGGAAGATTTCCTGGAGAAGGGAAAGGCCACCCACTCCAGCATTCTGGCCTGGAGAATTACACGGACTGTATAGTCTATGGGGTTGCAAAGAATTGGACACGACTGAGCAACTTTCACTTTTCCAGAGCTGGAAAAGACAAAGAAACAGATGCTCCACTAGAGTATTCGAAAGGAACACAGTCCTCTCAGCACTTTGATTACATGACTTCTGACTTCCAGAGCAGTGAGACAGCAAATTTGTTTTGCTTTTAGTCCCCTAAGTTTGTGGTAATGTGTTACCATGGCAACGAGAAACTAGTACTAGTTGACAAGGAATTTGGGGGATTACCTTCTACTTCCTCAATGTCTAAATCAGAGAAGTATAGATTTTGTTACTCCCTGCTCATCAGATCAATATATTACAATATAATCAATGTAAAAGGAAGTGTGTTGCCCAGTGAACTGGAATTGAGGCAAGTCCTTATTAGCAAGATTATGGCAGGATTTGAGAGTTGACAGAACTCTGAGTTATTATAAAACAATAAAGGTGTATTGCTAATCTTTCCAGTTGAAAGAAAACTACTCCTGATGGTACTTGAGTGAAATAGCATTTGCCAGATAAAGAGCTGCATACCAAATGACATGGGATGGGTCCATTTGCCATAGCAATGAAACCATACCTAGGTACCTAGACCAACCTAGACCAACATGTGCACAGGACTCATCATCTAAGTTTACAATAGTCTCCTGTCGTTCTTCGATATCATCAGTTTTCATCACAGGCCAAAAAGCATTAACTGTGTTATAACAAGGACCTACTATATTGCATGGGGAACTATACTCAATATTTTTTAATAACCTATAAGGGGAAAAAAACTGAAAAAGTATGTGCGTGTGTGTGTGTGTGTGAGTGTGTGAGGGCACATGTGCTTGTAGTTAGCTGCTCAGTCATGTCTGACTTTGTGTGGCCCTTTGGACTGTAGCCCTCCAGGCTTCTTTTTCCGTGGGATTTTTCAGGCAAGAAAACTGGAGTGGGTTGCCACATCCAGGTGGCATCCTCCCCACCCTAGAATCGAACCTGCGTCTCTTGTGTCTCCTGCATTGCAGGTGGAATCTTTACCCGCTGAGCCATCAGGGAAGCCATATATATGGCTTATATGTATTTATTCACTGTGCTGTACATCTGAAATTAACACAACATGGTAAATCAACTATATTTCAATTTATAAAAATGTTGTGTTTGGAATCACCGCTCCTACATCTCTCAATCTCAGATCCTTGATGGTGACAATAATTCTGCAGTTCTCTTACGAATGTGGCATTGCTATTATTAATAAACTATTTCCCTAGGGAGAGCGAGTTTTAGTGCCCTCTGCTTGACCATTGCTACCTGCAGTAGTTTTCCACTACTGCACAACAATGACCACACATTTATTGGCTTAAAACACCACTCACTGAATAGCTCGTATTTCTGAGGTCAGAAGTCTGGCACAAGGTGGGTGGCTTCTCTGCTCAGGCTGGAATCAAGGTGTTGACCATCTACTTTCTCAAGTTGAGTTCAAGATTCTCTTCCAAGTTCCTTCCTGTTTCTGGCAGGAATTCAGAGAAGAGCTATCAAAGAACTCTTAAAAGTATATTCTCCTCACAACTGTTTTTATTACAGCCTTGGTGAAGGAATTGTCTTATGGATCCTCTTGGGAAACACTGTTAAAGGGTAGATGAGCAGATCTTACTGGAGAAATGTACGCCAGTGTTAAGATCTCTCTAAGATTTTGGATTTCTTTCTCTACAATATAACAAGGAAGTTCTGGCAGTTCCACTTGATTTCATTTTCAGTTTGGCATTTCAATCCCACAGGAGATTTGGGGGTACAGTTTAAAACAACCAAGCGGACTTTTAGAGAGATACCCAGTGGCTCAAAGTAACTTACTGAACCCAGAATACTGCTTAGTAAGCCAAATCAAAAAATCCATCCAAACCTAACATCCTGTTCCTTCCACATTCCCCCAACACACCTAGAACGCATTCCTAATTCTCTCTCCCCAGGTTACTTGTCAGTATAAATTGGCCAGACTTTGCAATTCTTCTTTATACTGCATGTCCTCACGGGTCTCATTTTGTACCTCATCCTCTTAGGCATTGTCTGGACTTGCATTTGGCTATAGGTCTAGAAGCAATGAAGGTTTAAGTATTGGGCCTTGTCATGGAACAATAGTCCCCTACAAGGAACATATCTTTGGGGTCCATTTCAGGTACATCAGGTAAGGGGACACTAACTTATTCTGCCAGGAAGAGAAGACAGAAAGGCTGCTTCTAGTGTAAAAGAGGCTCAGGAAAACTTAGGGGTTCAACATCCCCAGATTTATTGGAATCTGCACATGTGAATCCAATTTCCAGGATACCATTCTTCCAAACAAATGCCTTAACCTTAATATAAGAGACTCTGTGATACTGGCAATTCAACTGTGCTATAATTCAGCCCCATGGAGGTTTAGACCTGGGATTAAATACTCAGAAAGCTCAGTCATAAGGCTATAGGAGATAAGGGTTTCCTTCAGGGCCATCTATATTCCTGGTTTCTTCCCAGACATTGAACCGGACATTTAAAAGCCCTGAGCTGATAATATTCTTCCCCTAAGTTCTCTCCCGCACTTAAAAAGCAACTTCTTGTTGTTTAGCTGCTAAGTCTTGTCTGACTCTTTGCAACCTCATGGACTGCAGCATACCAGGCTTCCCTGTCCTTCACTGCCTGCCAGTTTGCTCAAATTCATGTCTGTTGAGTCAGTGATGCTATCTAACCATCTCATCCTCTGTCACCCTCTTCTCCTTTTGCCTTCAATCTTTCCCAGCATCAGAGTCTTTTTCAATTAACCAGCTCTTCGCATCAGGTGAGCCAAGTACTGGAGTTTCAACTTCAGGATCAGCCCTTCCCATGAATATTCAGGGTTGATTTCCTATAGGATTGACTGATTTGATCTCAAGGCTCTCAAAAGTCTTCTAACTATGCCCATTATCATCCTTACTTTCACGTAAGTTAGTTATTCCATGCCAGACTCCTGCTCACTCAAAGGCTTGCTCTACAGGCACCTGATTATTATGCGTTGCTGGAAGAACAAGCTGCATTATCAGAGGAGTGACACATGTCAGCTACCCCAGCTAATTCAACACCGGACTTCCGAGCAGAGACACAGCTGCTGCTTCACTTCTACCTCCCAAATCTCGTGTCTATTTCTCTTTTTCCTAACCTGGAACCACAGAAAGAAGAAAATTGGTGGAAATTCAGTTCCCACTCAGCCAAGATGATGAAACCACTACTTAAAGCCCCTTCCTGTGCCCTCTAGTAAGCTACATCTTCAAGATAAGAAGTTGAAGGACCCCTTAGCACTGGAGAAGACAATTCTGAGTGACATGTGGTTGACAGACATTAAAAATAGAAGATGCACTCTAACACAATGTTTTCTGTGGGAGGACAAAGAAGGAACACCAGCAACTTTCTCCCTTACCCAGTCTAACACAAAGTGAAACAATGAGAGCATTTACTGTTTCACGGAACCCAAAGAACTGTAAGCCACATTGCAGGTTTGGGAAAGTCGTAGTTTTCTGAAAATTCTCCCTTTTTAGTTCTCCTTCCACCTGTTGTCCTTGGGTTCCCATTGCTGTCTCCATAGAATTAACATCTATGAATTAACATTACTTTATTAATGGACAGTTATGTGTCCATCTGACCATTTGCTGTCCTCAGCCTTCCACTGCATTCCATCTGACAGATCTCAGTAGATCTGTTTTACTTTCATCTTGTTGTTTTCCTGCTCAAAATTAATTAGGAATAACCCACTCTCCAGTCCCCATTCCCCAACTACAGGAAAATGTCCTCACTCCATGCAGGAGTCTTTTCCATTTTTGTTCCATAACCACACTATATTAAAAAACAAAAAATCATCACTTTGATTATGCGGCGAAGAGGCGATCTAGCTAGCAGCAGTGAGGACTGCACAAAAGGTAGAATTTCGGCTCTGCAGGAAGGGTCTGCCTAGTTCCGTAAGTCAAACAGTGTGCAGGCCAGTTCTGCAGTTGTTGCTCATACCACAAGTGATCAGTGTATTGTATTAGTTCAAGCAGGTCAGGGTTTGTATCCACAGAAGTTCACTAATGCAGAAAAAGAGTGAAGGGAGAAAAACAGCTCTCAAATGGCAAAGTCCAAAGTTCAGGAGGTCAGCTTGTCAAAGATAATTAAACTGGAGTGCAGACATTGAGCCAAACCCAGAGAATAGAGCCAAGGCTTATTTTTCTCCCTACACTTGGCTCAGGCCAACGGAGGGTAGCCAGCCCTGCGCACACAATTACCAAAGCTGGAACCAAGTTCAGGATATGAGGTCTCTCTGCTAATTGGTCAAGGGGCACAACCAGGTTGACCACGGGTCTCAGTTTGCATGGGGCAGTCACATCCCCATAGGTCAGGCCCACCACTCCCAAAGTGGCCCCATTTGGAAAATAAATTACATTCTCATTTTATACTTAGATAATATCTCAGCTCCCTCAAGACTGAACTAGTTTTGCATATCCTACTTATAAACTTTGACTTACATGAACTTGAACTTCCCTTCCTAATTGTCTTTATCTTCCTGGTGATTAATATCTTACATGTTCCAACTTACATCCAGCCCCTTAATAACATTCTGTAATGTTGCTAATCTGGCTTCTATTCCAGGCTTTGTTGCCAGTTGTGTGACCTTATGTAAGCTACTTAACCTATCTGTGTATCAGTTTTCTGATCTTTCAATTTGACATAACAGGTATCTACAACATGGATTTATTGTAAAAATTAAAATAGGTTAATATATGAAAAGTGTTCAGATTAGCGCTCTGAAACCTAACATATGTTAAATGTTCGTCAACTTTATCAGTAGCAGTAGCATGGATGCTTTCTCCCTTTATCTGAATTCACATAGCATCCTTATTTGGCACTTTAATTTTTAGTTAAATATTTATGGTTATTTTGTTTTCCAACTTAATTCTAATAACAGGGACTATGTCTTATTTGGTATTCTCCGAAAACCCACCACAATACCTTGTAAAGAGTAAGAGCTCAGTAAATAAAGATGGTTTACTTTGAGATAATCTTTCAAAAATAATTTGCCATTGTTAAACAGGGCCCATGAAGAAAGCAGGAACTTTATTTCCTGCATAGGACTGCACCTCAAAGCCTCCATCTTGAGAATAAATTCTGTACAGATTGGAACAAGGGGTGCAGATGTGAAAGAGATTCAAGGGCCTTGAACCAAATCCTAGGAAATCAGAAGAAAGCAGGTGATTTTTGCTTTCTCAATGAAACATTTAAATTAAAGTTGTTTTACTGATCTTTGTCCATTTCTCTTAAATTTGCCTTATCTCTTTGGACAATTAAATGTTTTATCTGGTAGTTTCTAGATAATAAAAATTAGTAACTTCATTCAGTGTATTGGCCTTTGGGACTACTTGGGCTCCCCTGGTGGCTCAGATGGTAAAGAATCCACCTGCAATGCAGGAGACCTGGGTTCGATCCCTGGGTGAGGAAAATCCCCTGGAGAAAGGAATGGCTACACACTCCAGTATTCTTGCCTAGAGAATTCCATGGACAAAAGAGCCTGGTGAGTTATAGTCCACGGGGGTGCAAAGAGTCAGACACAGTTGTACAACTAATGCTTTCACTTTCATTCAATGTGCAGAAACTGGTACCATTCTTAGCACTGTTCTAGGACAGTCAGAAGACAAGGATTAAACAAACAATAATATTTCTATCTTGTGAGACTTACAATCTAAAGGAAGTACTTTAAAAATGCAGCTTACACATCTAAATTTGAATAATAAAACTATAAAAATATGAACACAAAAATAGGAGTCAAAGTAAACACAGTTATTGTTCTAGGGACACAGTGGATAAAAGAGAAAGTTAGTATTCTTATTTTCTGCACTATCCAATTTACTTCTCATTGCATACCAATTCCATAATTATTTTTTTCTATTTTGAATCAAAGTACAAACTTATCAAAAACAAAAACTAGATATTTTCCCTTTCATTTCCAAAGAGAAGAGCAAACCTTGGTCAATCAGCATTAGAAGTTAGTTTAAAAATCACCACACTGAGGATAAAGTCAGGATTCTTCCCAGTGGTTTTACATATTACTGTTAAAAATCAACACTTAGTGCAACTTTCCCTGTGCTTGAAAGAAGGGAGAGCAGCTGTTGTTTCCTCAGATGAAGAGACTCTGATTGTTTTTATATTCCTTGAGTTAATAAGAAGTGAAGCTATCATCACTTGAGTCAACACTACAAGTTGGACGCAAATCCAAATTTGACTTCCTGTAACACATGCATGACAAGTTAACATATTCCTTATAATAAATAGGAAAATAAGCATCATAGTCTCAAAGTTAAAGGTTATATAACCATGTATCACTGTAGTTAAAATAGAATCTAGAGAACTTCCGTGAGGAGGAGGCTGTTTAAATCCACATATGTCACTTTCTTCCTCATGAAACACTGATAAAACTACAGTAAAGAGATAGATGCTTAAGACACAAACTCCTAAAAAAACTAAACTCTAGGCCAGTGATGAAAGAGCCAACCAATAACCAAACTCATTTATTTCCTCCAGAAATAGTGATACCCATCACATCTAAAGGTTAGTGGGGAGTTAACGGGGGTTTACAGAGCAGTTACATCATTAGCTCCCTTCATCAGTGGGGAATTATCTCTCTCAACACCAACAGAACACAAGATGTTTAACTTCTGATGAAGCTAAACAGAGGGGCTCTGGACAGATCATTGCAGACCCCAACTGAGAGACTGTAAAAAAATGGGATATGAGAAGGAAGAAAGATTAAGCAAATTATTCACACCTAAATATCAAAACCTGCATTTAGAATGGGAGTCAAGACTGATTTTGAAAAAAAAGTTATCTACTTCAGAAGTTTCTTCCTAAGATTCTAAAACCAATGCATAAAACTAGCCACCAATATCACTGTAAAAAGGTAGAAGTTAGAAGGTAATTTTATACAAGCTACAAGTTCAGATTATTTGTAACATTAATGGTAGCAAAGGACTCAATGGCAGGTCTTTCCAACTTCCTCCAGTACCTCTTCCAGATGCAACAAACACCCACACACACACTCAGATGCCAAAGGTAAAAAAGCTGAGACGTGGGGAAAAAAGATACTACAATGAAGGAAAAAAATCATTTCCAAAAGTATACATGATATTAACAAAAACAGAAATATTCCTAACTAAAATATAAAGACTGAATGAGGTTAGGAATTTTAAATATATATTTCAAATAATGTAATTATGCTATGCATTCTATGGCCAAAATTGAAAAGAATTAGAAATCAATAATAAAAGGAAATTGGAAAAATTCACAAATATGTGCATAGGAAACAATATACTCCTAAATGGATAAAGATGTAACAAAGCAAATTAGAAAATACTTGGAAATAAATAAAACAAAACTCAACAAACCAAAACATAATGGAATGTAACTAAAGGAATATTGGAGGGAAATGTATAGCTCTAAATGCCTAAATTTATTTATGCTTTAAAATTATTAGTTTCAGGCTAAGAGACAGTGACTCAATATTTTTAGATATTATGAAATTATCACCTCAGTAGGAGCAGTTACCATCCACTGACATTTGGATGTCAGTTGTTATAATGTTACTGTAACATTGTATTCCCAGTGACTTACTTATTGTAACAGCTGGAAGTCTGTACCTCTTAATCTGCTTCACGTATTTTGTCCATCCTTCCACCCCTCTGGAAACCACCAGTTTGTCCTCTGTATCTATGAGTCTGTTTTGTTCCTTCCCTTGTGTTGTTTTGCAGATTTCACATACAAGTAAAATCACACAATATTTGATTTTATCTGACTTATTTCACTTAACATAATACCCTCCAGATCTGTCCATGTTGCTGTAAATGACAAGATGTTGTCCTTTTTATGGCTGGGTAATAAATATTCCACTGTATATATATATGGAATACCGTCTTTATCCATTCATTGACCAACGGACATGCACTCAAACTTTAAACTACCATAAAGCTACAGCAATCAGAACAGTATGACACTGGTACAAAAACAGACACACAGATCAGCAGAACGTAATAGAGAGCCCAAAATATACCCATAGTCACGTGGTTATTTAATCTACAATAAAGGAGGCAAGAGTAGTCAATATGCAAATCACAGTCTCTTAAATGGTTCTGGGAAAACTGGAGAGCTATGTGAAAAAGCATGAAACTGCTACTTTCTTACATCATACACAAAATTAAACTCAAAACAGATTTAAGACACGAATGTAAGATCTGAAACATCAAAAATCTTGGGGAAAAAAAGGCAGTAACTTCTTTGACATCAGCCTTAGCAATAATTTCTTTTTTTTTTTTTTTGATCTGTCACCTCAGAGAAAGCAACAAAAGCAAAAATACAAATAAGACTTACATCAAACTAAAAATCTTTTGCATAGCAAAGGACATTACCAACAAAATAAAAAGGAAACCTACTGAAAGCAATGAAATACTTACAAAAAATATACCTGACAAGAAGAACAGGGGAGCCTGGCGGGCTACAGTCCATGGGGACGCAAAGAGTCAGACACAATTTAGCAACTGAACAATAATACCTGACAAGGGATTGATATCCAAAATATATAACATTTTTCCAAAAAAAAAAAAATGCAGATAGCCAACAGGCACATGAAAAGGTACTCAATATCACAGATTATCAGGGGAATGCAAATCAAAACCAGAATGAGCTATCACTTTACACTTGTCAGAATAGCTATTGTCAGATAAGAACAAGGTTTGGAGAAAATGTAGAAAAAGAAAACCCTTGTACATTGTTGGTAGGTAAATTGGTATAGCTGCTATGGAAAACAGTATGGAGGTTCTGTAAATTTTTTTAAAAAAACTGAAAATAGAACTACCATATGATCCAGCAATTCCAATTCCAATTTATGTGAAGAAAATGAAAACCCTAATTTGAAAAGATATATGCACCCCTATGTTCATTACAGCGCTATTCACAATAGCCAAGATGTGGAGGTTACTGTTTTCTTAACAGCTCATCCTTTGTTGCTTCTCTTTGAAGAATCTAAGCATCACTGTAGAATAATACTTTTATACAATTCTTCAAATTATATTGGCTTAGCCTTGAACTTGCTGGCTCTTTTCCACCAAAAGAACGCTGAGGAAGAGAGGGAGGGGGTGACGATCCCAAGTGGAAAATAACTTCCGGGAGCCCATCTGAAGGGGGGAGTTTGCTCTTTACTCAAGAGTCATGCGGCGACATGGAGAAGAAAGGGAGCTACTGATGTGAGACCTCTTCGTGCTTCCGATGCTTCCTACCCACCGTGTCAGTTTCTTAAAGTGCCACCCTGGACAGAAAAGGGCAGATGTATCGTTCACTTTAATTAGTGGCGCTTTGAAAATAATCCCCTTCCATGGAGCCAGTAGGGTTCAACATTTCTTATACCTGGCTGGACTTACTAATTCAGACTGCAGAACTCAGGAACAACAGTAACATATGGGCTCAGTAAGGAATCTGCTCAAGTTGTATAAGAAGGCAATGTTTTGTATTCTGTATTATTTGGGTCAAGTTGACTCACTGAAGAGATGTTGAAGAGCACAGAACTTTAATATACAGCCAGGGAAATTTACATCTCTCCTAAAAATTGGGGATTATTTCATCTACATATTTATGATTGATTATTTGCAAAAAGATGGAAGAATCTTTTCCCGAGATTCTGCATAGTCTTTGCAAATTAGGTACATGGTGAGTCCCCTGGGAGCTGTAACTCTGCACTACACTTAATATCCAAACAGCTGGAAGGAAACTTAAAGGTCAACTACTCTGATTACTCATATAATATATAATGACTATACAGCATCCCTGACACACAGCCATAACTCTGCTTAAAAACATTCACGAACAAGAAACTTACTACCTCGAAAAGCCATTCAGCATCTTTTCATGTCCGATTGGCCATCTGCATGTCTCAGTGGAATCTAAAATATTGCACGAATGGACCTATCTACAAAACAAACAGACTCCAACTTAGATGCAGACACTGGGGTTGGCAGGTGGGAGGGGCGTGGGAGGGATGGCCTGGGAGTTTGGGGTTGGCAGATGCAAACTACTACACTGAGAATGGATAAACGAGTGCTAATGCATGGCACAGAGAACTATGTTCAGTATTCTGTGATAAACCGCAACGGAAAAGAATATTTAAAAAGAACGTATCTATGTGTATAACTGAGTCATTCTTCTGCAGAGCAGAGATTGCCAAAACACTGTAAATCAACTATACTTCAAAACAATTTTTTTTTCCCTTAAAAAGCCATTCAGTCCATGTTTGGGCATTCCAAAGGTTAGAACAGTCTTTGCAGACTTTCTCGGCTTAATACCCATAATACCAAAGGTGGTACTTCTAAGGAAAAGATAGCTAAATGTGACTACATTTAAAAATAATAATAAACAAAAATATCCCTGAATGTATATGGATAGGTTAGACTATACTACAGTAAAAAAACCAAAAAAACAAATCTTAGCAATTCAGTACAACAAAGGTTTATTTTGTTTACACACTTTGTAAGTAGGAGGCACCACCCATTTTTGTCACTTGGGGACGCAGGTAGACACTGTCCCCATCACATGCTGTCACAATCAGCACAGAAGAGGAAGTTACACACTCGCCGACAGGGAACACAGTCCCTGGCTCGCAGTCAGACACTGCTGAGGGTTTTAGCACGAGCCCACGGGCGTAACCACCACTACTCTCTTTAAAGCAAGTGTGTGTGCGCTCAGTCGCTCAGTCACGTCTGACTCTTTGCAACCCTGTGGACGGTAGCCCATCAGGCTCCTCTATCCGTGGGATTTTCCAGACAAGCATAATGCAGTGGGTTGCCATTTCCTCCTCCAGAGGATCTTTCTGACCCAGAGATCGGACCCATGTCTCCAGTCTCCCGCACTGGCAGTCAGGTTCTTTACCACTAGCACCACCAGGAAAGCTCCAAAATAAGTCATATAACAGAGCTTAATTTCAAAGAGGGCAGGAAAGAGGGCTCAAAAGTTAGGGGAGCAAAACTTGACCGTTACTTTTCTGGGTTAAAAAGCAAAATATTACAGATAGCATTAAGTGATACGGGACAAATTAGGTAAAGTCACTCAAAATACACACATCAAAAAGATACACTATTGTTTATGTATGGTAAACTCTTAGAACTCAGTAAAAAAGAAAAAGAGCATTAATTACCTCCAGTATACATATTAATAGAAGGCCTGAAAAGAGAGGACTGTAAAGGATAGAGATAATATTTTAACAGATATGGCCAAATACTTAATCTCATTGGTAACGAAACACTGATAACTCATGGAATAATTATACTGTGTCAGGCACTGTACTTAAAATTTATACACATTATCTGAATGTTTCCCCAATTTCGCTACAAGATGAGTATCTTTTATTCATCTACCTTAGAGATGAGGCTGAATACATTAAATAAACTTCTCAGGGTCATTCAGCTTGCAATCATGGAGCTGGGTTTCAAATCCAGTGTCTGCACTTTTCTAAGCCATATTTAAATATGAGTAAAAATTATAATATAAATGAAAATCATAATTATCACTCATTTTTCTAGAGTTACAATGCCAGCATTGAAAAAGGAGTGAAATCTGATGGATGGTGCAGGTACAGATTCTTAAAATCTTCCTAGAGAGGATTTAAATGGTATCTAAAAAAAATTTCCCTGTACACTGTCCGATCCATCAATTCTACTTGTAATAATCAAATAGAATACTTAGAATGAAAGGAAATAATCAAAGTTCGGAACAAAGACACCCTGTTTGAGGGCCAATTCTGTAAGCAAGAGCACAGAACGTGCCTGTCTTCAGGCACGTTCAATCCTGCGGTAATCATGAAAATCGGAAAGTCACTCTCTTGTCATTGAGGAAAAGCTCAGCATGTGAAGTACCCACTATACCACATCTGTTGCCGTCTATTGAGTCCACACTAGATTCCCTGTACAAAACATCTAAGACGCCCAAGTGGTTTTCTTGTGTGTTGTGTTCTCTTTTGTCAGTTCTACTATGTAAAGGTTTCATCACTGCCCAGATACTCCCAACATTTACCGAGCACACTGCGTAAAGTACTAGGGAAAACTAGATAAACAGATGACCCATAGCTCCTCTTTTTGAAGTGGTTACCTAGTGGAGATAATCTCCACACAATTTGGTAAAACGCTTTGATATTATATGTTAGGCAGGACACACAGAGACAGGGAAGGCAGCTACCCCATCATCAAGGAGGCAAGGAAGACTTCCTGGAGGAAGTGAAAGTCGCTCAGTTGTGTCCGACTCTTTGCAACCCCATGGACTATACAGTCCTTGGAACTCTCCAGGCCAGAATACTGGAGTGGGTAGCCTTTCTCTTCCCCGGGGGATCTTCCCAATCCAGACATTGAACCCAGGTCTCCCCCGTTGCAGGTGGATTCTCTACCAGCTGAGCCACCCAAGAACACTGGAGTGGGTAGCCTATCCCTTCTCCAGGGGATCTTCCAGACTCAGGAATCGAACCGGGGTCTCCTGCATTACAAGTGGATTCTTTAGAGGGTAACAATTACTTTGAGGTAATTTAATCGCGATACGTTTGACTTAGCCAGGTGAGAAAAGTCAACAGTCATCCAGGCCAGGGAAGCAGGATAAACAAAGCCATATAGGCATGAAATAGCATCACAGGGGTTCACTGTGTCAAACTTTTGTGGTCTCATCTGTGGGACTGACTTTGCAACTTCTGGTGCAAACTTTGGAGGAGAAAGAAAATAGGAAAACTTGTACCTTGTTATCTGTAGCCTGTAAGACTGTCATTCACTGAAAGATAATAAAATTCTGTCTCATGACTATTTTTTTTCCCTTTTCACCACTTGCCTTAAATTCAATACAACACCACGCATATTGATTTGGGATTTGAACGTGCTATATATTTAAAGGAAAGGGCAGGCCGAAAATGTGAGGTGATAAATCAAAAGCTACCAGAACCTTGTGTGGTATGCACTAAATGGGCAAAAACAGGAGTTCCCTTTCAAATGTGAATGTTGTTTACTGATATGATGAATGGGCTTTAAGTTCCATTCCTCTGAGCATTCTTTTTATTATTACAATTAAATGATGGTTTCAAATAAGCTGCATTGCTTCCCTCCGAGACTCATTCCAGGGATGTAGAGGTGAAAGGCTACCCAGCCTGGGAGAATTTGCTGGCTTTTTCTGTTAATACGTGGTGTCCCGTGAAAGCACCATTAATTCATCAAGAGTTTATCCTTTGTAAGAAAGATCACACCCACCTTAAGGAACCAGAAGAAATATGCACTTTAAAATTGTACCCAAGGCAATTACAAACTGGGATCAGAAAGAAACTTGTGCAGCTGGGATTAATACAACACAGTGAAAACCATTATCCAATTTCACAGGTATATTTGTACAATCATATATCAGTTTATGTAAATATTATAGGAGAATACAGCCAGATATTTATAGATACTTAAAATTTTAATTTTGAGACAAGTGAATATTCCTATGCAATTGGAAAAAGTGAAAGCAACTCTTTTACCCCTTTCCCCTTTGCCCTTTTCATTCCTTCCTAAACTTGGAAAAACCTAATTATAGGAATGAGATCATTAAGCAATTGGAACTAACTCCAGACTTATGCTCACCTGATGTACACCATGCCTTGTCTAATCTGTTGATTCCTTCTCTAAATAAAAAGAAGTAAGATTGAAGAATTCAGCAGTTAAAAGATGACTAGCTCTGTTCGCCCAACAGCCCCCTCAGCAATTCTGTAGGCAGATCGCACACACACATCTGAAGGAAGTCCTCCAGTCTGCACTCAATGGTCAGTGATGCAGAACCCAACTTCATGCCTCGAAGATCCACTGAGATTCCTCCCCTCCATGTTCACTTTATTTATTTTTTTTTTTTTAATTTTATTTTTTAAAAAAAAATCACATGCTCCCCATCCTGAACCCTCCTCCCTCCCAACCTCCCCATACCATCCCCCTGGGCCTTCCCAGCGCACCAGCCCCAAGCATCCAGCATCGTGCACTGAACCTGGACTGGCATCTCGTTTCATACATGACATTTCACATGTTTCAATGACATTCTCCCAAATCTTCCCACCCTCTCCCACAGAGTCCATAAGACTGTTCTATACATCAGTGTCTCTTTTGCTGTCTCGTACACAGGGTTATCGTTACCATCTTTCTAAATTCCATATACATGCGTTAGTATACTGTATTTATGTTTTTCCTTCTGGCTTACTTCACTCTGTATAATAGTCTCCAGTTTCATCCACCTCATTAGAACTGATTCAAATGTATTCTTTTTAATGGCTGAGTAATACTCCATTGTGTATATGTACCACAGCTTTCTTATCCATTCATCTGCTGATGGACATCTAGGTTGCTTCCATGTCCTGGCTATTATAAACAGTGCTGCGATGAACATTGGGGTACACGTGTCTCTTTCCCTTCTGGTTTCCTCAGTGTGTATGCCCAGCAGTGGGATTGCTGGATCATAAGGCAGTTCTATTTCCAGTTTTTTAAGGAATCTCCACACTGTTCTCCATAGTGGCTGTACTAATTTGCATTCCCACCAACAGTGTAAGAGGGTTTGTATGGAAATACAAAAAACCTCGAATAGCCAAAGCGATCTTGAGAAAGAAAAATGGAACTGGAGGAATCAACCTACCTGACTTCAGGCTCTACTACAAAGCCACAGTTATCAAGACAGTATGGTACTGGCACAAAGACAGAAATATAGATCAATGGAACAAAATAGAAAGCCCAGAGATAAATCCACGCACATATGGACACCTTATCTTCGACAAAGGAGGCAAGAATATACAGTGGATTAAAGACAATCTCTTTAACAAGTGGTGCTGGGAAATCTGGTCAACCACTTGTAAAAGAATGAAACTAGAACACTTTCTAACACCATATACAAAAATAAACTCAAAATGGATTAAAGATCTCAACATAAGACCATGTTCACTTTAAAACACAGCTCAGCAAAATCTCTGGAGTTGGTCTCTGGACACGAACCCACCAACTCCCCAGATTGCTGGTTTTTCTAATTAAAACACCTTTCCTTTCTACTGACACCTCTCTCTCGAATTACTGGCTTATGAGCGGCGAGCAGTCAAACCTGAGTTCAGTTACAAGAGTAGTATAGAGACATCATGCCAGCTTAACCGTGATGTTCCCAAGGATAACATCCTCTGAACCTCTAGTCCAACATCACGATCAGCATATTGAGGTTAATGCAAAGATACAGAACATTTTCATTACAAGATTCCTCATTTTGCCCTTTTAAGCCACACCCAGTTCCCTTACGTTCCCCTCTACGCTGTACTCTCTTCCCTCCCACTCCCCTCTTTCATCTTTATTTAATCCCTGGTAATCACTGCCGTCTATGGGGTCCACAGAGTTGGACACGACTGAAGTGACTTAGCAGCAGCAGCAGCAGCAACCACTGATCTGACCTTCATTTCAATAATTTCATCATTTCAAGAGCTATATAAAGGGGATCATACCTGGTACAATCTTTTGGGACTGAGTTTTGGCCCAAGCATGATTCTCTCGAGATCCATCCATCCATGATTCTCCATGTGTATCAATAGTATGTTGCTTTTTACCACAGAGAAGTATTTCATGGTATTGCTAGACCACAGCTAAATTGTTCATCAACTGAAAGACAGGGGTAGCTTCTAGTTTCTGACTATTACTAAAAAAAGCTATAAATATTATTATCAGATTTTTGTGTACACATAAGTTTTCCACTTCTCTTGAGTAAAGATTGTTACTGTTGTTGAGTTGCTAAGTCATGTCCAACTCTTTGTGACCCCATGGACTGTGGCATGCCAGGCTCCTCTGTCCTCCACTATCTCAAGTTTGCTCAAATTCATGTCCATTGAGTTGGTGATGCTATCTAACCATATCATCCTCTGCCAACCCCTTCTTTTGCCTTTAATCTTTCTAGCATCAGGGTCTTTTCCAGTGAGTTGGCTCTTCGTATCAGGTGGCCAGAGTACTGAAGTTTCAGATTCAGAAACAGTTTTTCCAATAAATATTGAGGGCTGATTTCCTTTAGGACTGACTGGTATGATCTCCTGGCAGTCCAAGGGATTCTCAAGAGTCTTCTCCAGCACCATGATTTGAAAGCATCAATTTTTTGGCACTCAGCCGTCTTGATGGACCAATTCTCACATCTGTAGATGACTATTGGAAGAACCATAGCTCTGACTATAGGGACCTTTGTTGGCAAAGTGATGTCTCTGCTTATTAAAACACCATCTAGATTTGTCACAGCTTTCCTTCCAAGGAGCGAGCATCTTTTAATTCCATGGCTGCAGTTATCATCTTCAGTGATTTTGGAGCCCAAGAATATAAAATTTGTCCTTGCTTCCACTTTTCCCTCTTTTGTTTGCCATGAAGTGATGGGACCATACGTCATGATCTTAGTTTTTTTAATGCTGAGTTTCAAGCCAGTTTTTTCGCTCTCCTCTGTCACCCTTATCAAGAGGCTCTTAGTTTCCCTTTACCTTTTGCCATTAGAGTGGGATCATCTGCATATCTAGGCTTGTTGCTATTTGTCCCAGCATTCTTGATTCCAGCTTGTGATTCTTCCAGCCTGGCATTTTCCATGATGTACTCTGCATATAATTTAAATAACTAGGGTGATGATATTTAGCTTTGTTTGCTTCTTTCCCAAATTTGAACCAGACTATTGTTCCATGTCCAGTTCTAATGGTTGCTTCTTAACTCACATTCAGGTTTCTCAGGAGAAATGTAAGGTGGCCTGCTATTCCCATCTCTTTAAAAATTTCCACAGTTTGTTATGATCCACACAGTCCAAGGCTTTAGTATAATCCCAATGAGGCAGAAGTAGATGTTTTCTTGAATTCACTCGTTTTCACCATGATCCAACAAATGTTGGCAATTTGATCTATGGTTCTTCTGTCTTTTGAAACCCAGCTTGTACATCTGGAAGTTCTCTGTTCATGTACAGCTAAAGCCAAGCTTGAAGGATTTTGACCATAACCTTGCTAGCATGTGAAATAAGTGCAACTGTATAGTAGTTTGAATATTCTTTGGAATTGTCCCTCTTTAGGATTGGAATGGCAATTGACCTTTTTCAGTCCTGTGGCCTTTGCAGAGTTTTCCAAATTTCCTGAGATATTGACTGCAACAGTTTAACAGCATCATCTTCTATGATTTTTAATAGCTCAGCTGGAATTCTGTCACCTCTACTAGCTTTCTTCATAGTAATGTTTCCTAAGGCCCACCTGACCTCACACTCCAGGATGTCTGGCTCTAGGTGAATGACTACATCATCATGGTTATCCAGGTCATTAAGACCTTTCTTGTACAGTTATGAGTATCCTTGCAACTTCTTAATCTCTTCTGCGTCTCCTTGATTTTTAACGAAATTTTCTGATTGGCCCTCAGGGTGGCTATACTGTTTTACATTCCCCTCAGTAATGAATAACATGGTTTCTCTATATTCTTGTAAGCATTTGATGTTATCACTCATTTTTATTATAAAAATTCTAATAGTAAATAGTTATGTCTTATTATGGCTTTAAGTTGCATTTACCTAATGGATAATAATATTAAATATATTTTCTTGTGCTTTTATGTCATGCTTATATCCTGTTTAGAAAAATGTCTCTTCAAGTCTATTGCCCATTGTTTGTTTTTACTACTGAGGTTTGAGAGTCCTTTATATATTCTATACTCATCTTGGATAGTGGTTAGCAAATATTTTTGCTTCTTTTCAGCCTTTTAATAATGTAGAGCAAATTTGTTCATTTGATCAAGTCCAATATACCAACTTATTTTTTTAATGGCTAGTTCCACTGGTGTCAAGAACTCTTACAGTTTTACATTATATATGATTCATTTATGATACACTTTGAATTCAATTTTTTAAAGTATGATGTTTAGGCTTTCCTTTTTTTTTGCTCTTGCTTATTAATGTCCAATTGCTGTAGTACCATTTGTTGAAAAGGCTATCCTTCCCCCATTGAACTGCTTTTGCAACTCTGTCAAGATCAGTTGGTCCTGTCTGTCTTCATCTATTTTTGAATGCTTCGGTTTCACCGCTTTACATGTTTATTCCTTCTCTAAGTTGCCTTGATCACTAAACTATCATTGAGTAGACATTCTTTTACCTTTATTCTTCTTTTTCAAATCATGTTTTAGCCATTCTTGTTCCTAAGCTTTCCATTTAAATTTCATATTTTTTCTATATATCCCCCAAAATCTTGCTGGGATTTTAAAATATAGTATATTAAATCTTTACATCAGTTTGGAAGGACTAGTATCTTTACTCTGTTGAGTTTTCCAATCTACAAACATGGTATATCTCTCCATTTAATTAGCTCTTGATTTCTTTCATCATCCTAAGGCCCTCTTGTTTCTGATGCTGAGGCAGATAATACTGTATCTTAATTTCAGGACTTACAGGGATTTAGTTGTATTTCATATGAGGATAGGGAAGAAAATCTACTTCATGTTCCCAGAAGTGGAAGCAGTCTTTATAACATAACCATACAATTAAAGAAGTTTTAACCTCTGCACAAGTATGCCTCCCTGCTTTCTCCCTCTAAACAAATGCTATTCTTATTCATATTTACCAAACATTTAATACCTGTTTATAGTATAATTCACTCCTTTGCACCAGTGTAAGTCGCCACCAATATTTTTCCATTTCTCCCCCAAACCATTGGAAACTTTATTATTACAGAGAAGTAGAAAGCTTGCCTCCCTTTTGCAATCTGTCCACTGTAGCACTACAGATACTTGGGAGCAAGAAGCTGATTAAAGATCAACATTAAATTAAGTTAAACAAGTTTGGAAACTCAAAAGGAAAAGAACATTTAATTTACCAATCAACCAACAAGAAAATCTACTTAACAATTTTATGGAACCCTTCATTTTTTCAAAAAGTGAGGTCTTATTAATAATGGCCCATGAGATTAAAGACTAATAGTTAAATAGCATGAAGAAAATATAGTAAACATAAAGGTAACATTTTTGGTTTAAGAGACACCAAAATTATTTTTAGGTGACATTTCAGTTAATTTAAGCTGAATCTGCTAGAAGATGCAGATTTTTTCATATTTATTTCCCTATTTACTGACTTAGTAAGATTGGTATTAATAAGGAAACAACTTTATTTTAACATGCAAAGTAACATATTCTCCTTCCAGTGGATGATGATGACATAAAACCCCAAAGAATAAAAAGTTCACAGCTAAACTTCACTAATAAGAACATTGCATGCTAAGTTGCTTCAGTCATATCCAGCTCTTTGTGACCCTATGGACAGTAGCCCCGCCAGGCTCCTCTGTCCATGGGATTCTCCAGGCAAGAAGACTAGAGTGGGTAGCCATGCCCTTCTCCAGGGGATCTTCCTGACCCAGGGATCAAACCTGCATCTTTTAAGTCTCCTGTATTGGAAGGCAGGTTCTTTAACATTATATTCCTGGAGATTATAAAACTTGAATCTATAAATAATTAGTAGCCAAACTTAATACTTATAATTTCATAAATGTTAAACTGCTCCTAGAGAAAAATATGGGAGCAAAAAACATAAGGGAGAGAAAGAGAGGAAGAACAAAGGGAAGATACTGGGCGTAGGAGTTACCCACAGGAGTCTACAGGCAGATTTAAAGGCAACTGTTTCGAGTCCCAGAAACCAAGCACTATCCTGGAAGGAAGTGTGTGCTCAACATATGTTTTCTGACTTCAGACAGGTTGAAAAAAAAGGAGCTTGGGCTCCTCCTCCTCTCTGAATTGTTTTTCTTCTGAGGTCTGATGAATTTCAGAGAAAATAACACTGCCACCTTTAAGGTATTTTGAGATTTCCTCCAATTCTTGATTCCATTATTTTTCCTTTTCTTTCTTTGTCTTTTAATAATCTCAAAGTTTTCCTTACCTGGTTCAGTATGAGAATACATATCTTATCTTATCTTCTGCTAAAAGAATACATTTCTTTAATGTCAAAGAGGGTCTCTAAACTTAAAAAGCAAAGGGACCAATGTTTTAAATCATAATTTTCTGTAAATAAAGATGCTCATGAATGAACTATGAGCTTGGGAGAAGCAGGAGCAGGTTGCTGAGGTCTGGTAAGGGAAGCCCAGATCACATTCTGCTCCCAGTGATGTCTTGTGTACAACATCCCATGAAAAGAAAAGATGGACAGGGGAGGGATTCTACAGTGCTTCTCTACACGAGTTCAAAAAAGTCCACGAGCAAAGTTCTCCTGGTTTAGAATATGCTGGTGGACGAAGTAACTTTTCCTTTACAAATCTGTTCTATGGGAAGAATGAAAGGGCTGCAAACTCCACCGAGGAGGAACAGAAAATCAGCCAGAAGGCCAGCTGAAATAACAAGAATGCTACATTTAAGTGAGGTATCCTAATAAAACCAAGGAAACCCAGAGACAATTCTAAATGACCCATTAAAATTTTTTCCCTACCACACAGCACGTTTCTCCTGTGCTTTAAACATATTTGAATATTAACAACGGCAGCTGCATCTTAAATTTAGGGGCATCATTTAATTTTAGGTGTGGGCATTAGCAGAGGATTCAAGCTACCCTGTCTCAAGTGAATAACCAAAAAAAGGAAAAAAAAAAAAAAAAGGAGAAAGAGGGCTCCTGCCTGGGCTTTGTGTTCACAGCAATTAGTTTTAACAGTCTGGAAGCTGACTTTAAATAATTTTATAGCCTGGGCTAGATCTCTGCCATTTACCATGTGTGCCCTTCCTATTTTTATGGAAACCAGGACCTCCTTCTGAATCTCCTGCCTGTCAGAGCTGCAGGTGAAGGCCAGCTGGGGCCAGCGGCACTGCGTGTGAACATTAGCATCTGAAGAGGGTTTCAGGAGGCCTTGCGTCTTTGGGGACTTAAAACGCTTTAGTCAGATGGAATAGCCTTGCCTCTAAGGTACCTTGCCAGCAAACACAAGTCTTTAGGAAAAGAGCAGTCTGAGTCTGGAAGCCGCAGTCAGAAAAGGGTCTGGTTGAGGTTTTAGGGTAAGAGGGAATGAGAGGGAAAATGGGGGGCAAGGCAGGATGTCAGAGGCTGCGTGCTTCTGGCAGAGTGACTGAAGTTCATTAACAATTATTTCCAGCTCCCGGTGGCTGTGTGTGCAAGATTTCATATACGACACATGCTGCCCTTGATTAATGGATGTAACAGTATCTCTGGGATGGGCAACGCTGACTTGTAAAGAAAATCACAGCAAAACAGTCTGCCAAAAAGATACTTGTGAAAATCTTTCCTGTGTCAATTATTAATGCCGACTACACACACAGAAATTGAAGACTAATTAATTCCTGCACTGAAGAAAAGAGAATGAAACCACTTTCCAGTATCCTGAAGCCTGTAAGCCTTACAAAGGCAAATCTTCCAGGAAGAACATCCAAAATTACACATGTGAAAATCTTTAGTTCCAGAGGAAGTTTGTTTTAGGAAGAAAAAATTTAGCAGGCTTGTATCTCCACCCACCACTAAAACAAAGAGGTGTTTCTTAATCTTTATTCCTACTGCCTACTTGAAAATCAGACCCAATCTATTTAAGAGTCTACCTGGTTGAAGTCTTAGGATCACAAATAAGCATTAGCACATACCGATTAACTGAAACCAAGGCGCTTTTATTTGGCAGGTTCAAATAGAGTTATAAAATAAAAATATTTTCTTTCTATAGGGAACTTCAGTGGACATAAAAAGTTTCTCCTGGTTGAGCAGAATAAAAGTGAGGGTTGAAGTGTGGAGCCAATTTTACAATGCCCAGATTGGCTGGGGATGGAACACCCAATGATACTTGAATAGAAAAGGGAAGGTGACAGAGGACGTTTTGAGTGCTATCTGAGTTTAGCAGCTTTGCCTTCTTAATTAATATTTTTAAAAATCAAAAATATATACATATACATAGTTTAAACAATTAGAAAGTCCATGAGTGGCTTTGGAAGCTCTCACTATGACACCCCCTAACGATACTCTTCTCTTATTTGGTCTTGTAGAAGGGGCCAAGGAACTATTCTGATTTTGTTTTCATCATTCCTCTGTTTTTATTTGTAGTTTTACAACTAACACAGTCTCCAATTAGCATGGAAGATTTCATACCGTATTCATCAACAACTCGCTTTTTTCACTGTTTTTGAGACACCATATTCGTGTTATTCATGTGGCTGCATGAATTTTCACTGCTGTGAATAACATTTCACAATTGTTCATACAAGGATTCAAGTATATAACAAGTGTATACAATACAAGTGTATAACAATGCCGTACTTTGATCCATCCTCCTACTGTGGATAAGTGAAACTTAGCTATTTGGGGAGACAGCTAGGATGACCTGGGTCAACATAATGTAGCTGTTTGCACAAGAAGAGCCTCATGCAGAAAGATAGGACTATAACCTGATAAATAGCATCACTATTATCTTCAGGATCATCCCAGGTGGTGCACTGGTAAAGAATCTGTCTGCCGACGCAGGAGACACAGGATTGAACAACATGCGGATTCAATCCCTGGGTCAGGAAGATGCCCTGGAGTAGGAAACAGCAACCCACTCCAGTATTCTTGCCTGGAAATTTCCATGGACAGAGGAGCCTAGCCAGCCATAATCCATCGGGGTAGCAAAGAGTCGGACACAACTAAGTGACTGAGTACACATTATTTTCAGGCAATTCCTGCAAATCGCTTTAAACACACAAATAATTTGTACATTTGGAAAAAGATAGTTCTTTTAAAAGTACAAGAGTCTGATCATCTGGATGCAGGGTGAGTGTATCAAAGCAAAGGCATTTAAAAAACTATTCTGATAATTGCAAAGAAGGCAAGGAAACAGGGAAAGGGGATCCAGCGAAGATGGGGCAAACAGGAGCTAGCAAGATGGGGGATTTAAATCCAACCCCATCAATAATAACATTACATGTAAGCTGTCTAAACATAAAAAACACATACCAACTCTGGATGTAAAGAATAAACAAGTTAACAGTATAAGAATGGGAAAAGATACAGAGTGAGAACACCAGGCGAAAGAGAGCTGGCTAATTTAACACAAAACACCATCTCCGGTTCCTTTGTGGTTTAAGGATACATCTGAAGAAGCCAGGAAGGAAAAAGGAGTGGTTTACGAGGAAGACGCAGCTCCAAGGAGCCGGCCACACTCACCAGAGGGAGGAGAAAGACACGTGGGCCTCAGGCTATGGGGCCCATAACATTCAACTGGGCCCGGATATGGTCTGGGATTGCGACTGCAGCTGCCACTCTCAGCAGCCCTCCCAGACCTCAACATCACGGCTCCCGGATGAGAGAAGCAATCCTAGAGGCCATTTTGCACCAGAAGAAGGAGCTCGCCCAGCAGATGAAGGCCGACCAGAAGCAGGAGTGTCAGGAGCAGAAATAGCAGCAGCAGTCAGAGTGCAAGACCAGGGCTGGGGCTTCCTGGAGGAGATGGCCATGGCGAGCTGACCCCTCGTCCCCTTCTCGCCCACAGCTGCCTTGGGAAATCACCAGAATGATGCCTGACCCGAGCGGGAGCAGCCCTGCAAGCAAGGACAAGGGCAAAGTGTTCCCACCTTGTGGATCACGTCACGGATCCTCAGAGGTCACGGCCACCACGCTGGAGAAGCTGTCGCTTACAGTGACCTGCCCCCCATGATCGAAGCCCACACGCAGTTCAGAACTGAAGCCCTGGCCCTTCATTTGGGCTGGGAGAAGGCATGGCCCACGTGGGGCTCACCTTGCTCCCTGACCAGGACAACTGAGCAACGCCACGGCCCGCACAGTCCCTCCACCCTCCAGGGCTGTGAGCACGTTTGAACACAGTGGAGAGGCAGATTCGAGGAATGTGATGGACTGTGTGACCAGAGGAAACTCACTATCCAGATATCCTGGCTGCAGAGGGTCAGTAGCGGCTTTGCAAGCCGATGATGCAGGCCTGAGTATGCTGGAGATCAAATAAACGGGCTTAGACAATGGGAAAAAAGTTCTGGAACCAGACTGCCTCGGTACAAACCCTAGTTCATGCTTAGTAGCTTGAGTAATGGAGAAAGGGATGGCACCCAACTCCAGTACTCTTGCCTGGAAAATCCCATGGACAGAGGAGCCTGGTAGGCTCCAGTCCATGGGGTCGCTAAGAGTCGGGCATGACTGAGCGACTTCCCTTTCACTTTTCACTTTCATGCATTGGAGAAGGAAATGGCAACCCACTCCAGTATTCTTGCCTGGAGAATCCCAGGGACGGGGGAACCTGGTGGGCTGCCGTCTACGGGTTCTCACAGAATCAGATACGACTGAAGCCACTTAGCAGCAGCAGCAGCAGCTTGAGTAAATCACCTTGATCCTGGCCACCAATTGGAAGGGGAGGTGGGGGGGGGATGGCTTTGATTGGTTACAGGACCTCCACACCAAAATCCACCTGAGGATGCTTGAATATCTTATTCAGAGTAGGAAAGAATTTGCATATAACCTACACACATCCTCCCATATAATTTAAATCATTTCTAAATTACTTATAATGGGTAATACAATGTAAATGCTATGTAAATAGTTGTAAATACAATGTAAATAGTGGATTGTGCTCCTCAAATTCAAGTTTTGCTTTTTGGAACTTTCTGGATTTTGAGGGGGAGGGAGAATGTTTTATATTTGAAGCAGGGTGAATCTGTAGATACAGAACCTGCTGACTGTAGTCTCTTTCTCAAAGGATTGATGTGAAGATTAAATGAGTAATTAAATGATTAGTATAGTTCATCCTGTCCATTCCTGTTCAGTCACCTAGTCATGTCTGACTCTTTGCAGCCCCATGGACAGTAGCCCGCCAGGCTCCTGTTGATGGGATTTCCCAGACAAGAATGCTGAAGTGGGTTGCTATTTCCTTCTACAGGTGATCTTCTTGACCCAGGGATTTTAACTGCATCTCTTTATCACTAGTGCCACCTGAGAAGCCCAGTATAGTGCATGGCTCATAGTAAATACTCAATAAATATTATTATTAGTTGAGGTGACAGTGGACATGACACAGGATGCTTGTTTACCATAAAACTATTCATCAATTAAGAATATTTGCAGCTTATAGAATTCTTCAGTTCAGTTCACTCAGTTGTGTCTGACTCTTTGCGACCCCATGGACTGCAGCACACCAGGCTTCCCTGTCCATCACCAACTCCTAGACCTTGCTCAGACTCATGTCCATCGCGTCACAGATGCCATCCAACCATCTCATCCTCTGTCATCCCCTTCTCCTCCTGCCTTCAATCTTTCCCAGCATCAGGGTCTTTTCAAATGAGTCAGTTCTTCACATCAGGTGGCCAAAGTATTGGAGTTCCAGCTTAAGCATCAGTCCTTCCAATGAGTATTCTGGACTGATTTCCTATAGTATGGACTGGTTGGATCTCCTTGCAGTCCAAGGGACTCTCAAAAGTCTTTTCAAACACCAAAGTTCAAAGACATCAATCCTTTGGTGCTCAGCTTTCTTTATAGGCTAACTCTCATATCCATATATGACTACAGGAAAAACCAAAGCCTTGACTAGATGGACCTTTGTTGGCAAAGTAATGTTTCTGCTTTTTAATATGCTGTCTATGTTGGTCATAACTTTTCTTCCAAAGGAGTAAGTGTCTTTTTATTTCATGGCTGAAGTCACCATCTGCAGTGATTTTGGAGCCCCCCAAAATAAAATCTCTTACTGTTTCCATTGCTTCTCCATATGTTTGCCATGAAGTGATGGGACTGGATGCCATGATCTTAGTTTTCCGAATGTTGAGTTTTCAGCCAACTTTTTCACTCTTCTCTTTCACTTTCATTAAGAAGCTCTTTAGTTCTTTGCTTTCTGCCATGAGGGTGGTGGCATCTGTGTATCTGAAGTTATTGATATTTCTCCCGGAAATCTTGATTCCAGCTTGTGCTTCATTAAGTCCAGCATTTTGCATGATGTACTCTGCATATAAGTTAAATAAACAGAGTGACAATATACAGCCTTGATGTAATCCTTTTCCTATTTGGAACCAGTCTGTTGTTAAATGTCCAGTTGTAACTGTTGCTTCCTGACCTGCATACAGATTTCTCAGGAGGCAGGTCAGATAGTCTGGCATTCCCATCTCTTGAAGAATTTTCCACAGTTTGTTGTGATCCACACAGTCAAAGGCTTTGGCACAGTCAATAAAGCAGAAGTAGATGTTTTTCTGGAACTCTCTCGCTTTTTTGATGATCCAGCGGATGTTGGCAATTTGATCTCTGATTCCTCTGCTTTTCTTAATCCAGCTTGAACATCTGGCAGTTCATGGTTCACATACTGTTAAAGCCTGGCTTGGAGGATTTTGAGCATTACTTTGATAGTGTGTGAAATGAGTGCAATTGTGCAGTTTGAACATTCCTTGCCATTGCCTTTCTTAGGGATTGGAATGGAAACTGACCTTCTCCAGTCCTGTGGCCACTGCTGAGTTTTCCAAATTTGCTGACATAATGAGTGCAGCACTTTCACAGCATCATCTTTTAGGATTTTAAATAGCTCAACTGGAATTCCATCACCTTCACTAGCTTTATTCATAGTGATGCTTCCGAAGGCCCACTTGACTGCATTCCAGGATGTCTGGCTCTAGGTGGGTGATCACACCATTGTGGTTATCTGGGTCATGAAGATCTTATTTGTATAGTTCTTCTGTGTATTCTTGCCACCTCTTCTTAATATCTTCTGCTTTGACTAGGTCCATAATATTTCTGTCCTTTATTGTGCCCAAAGAATTCTTAACATAGTGGTTTAAGCAAACAGTTTATTTGCTACTACCCACAACAGGGACTTTATTTTGGGGGGCTCCAAAATCACTGCAGATGGTGACTGCAGCCGTGAAATTAAAAGACACTTGCTCCTTGGAAGAAAAGCAATGACCAACCTGGATGGCATATTGAAAAGCAGACATTACTTTGTCAACAAAGGTCCATCTAGTCAAGGCTTTGGTTTTTCCAGTGGTCATGTATGGATGTGAGCGTTGGAATATAAAGAAAGCTGAGTGCTGAAGAATTGATGCTTTTAAACTGTGGTGTTGGAGAAGACTCTTGAGAGTCCCTTGGACAGCATGGAGATCCAACCAGTCCATCCTAAAGGAGATCAGTCCTGTGTTCATTGGTAGGACTGATGTTGAAGCTGAAACTCCAATACTTTGGCCACCTGATGCGAAGAGCTGACTCATTTGAAAAGACCCTGATTCTGGGAAAGATTGAGGGCAGGAGGAGAAGGGGATGACAGAGGATGAGATGGTTGGAAGCATCACTGACTCAATGGACATGAGTCTGGGTAAATTCTGGGAGTTGGTGATAGACAGGGAGACCTGGTGTGCTGCAGTCCATGGGGTCACAAAGAGTTGGATACGACTCTCAGCAACTGAACTGAACAACAGGGTCAGGGACTTGTTACCTCGATAAACTGGCACTTGCCTTTAGACCAATCCCTGATAGCATCTCTGGCCCACTTTGGCCAATTGCTTGCCTTCTCAGCAAATAAGTGTTGATGGTAACAATTCAAGAAGTAGAAAAACTGGTTCTCAATATGAGATGTAAAACCTTAACCTCTGAGACTGACTTCTGAACTGCTTTCTTCCTCAATTTCTTCATTTCATAGTTTATTGGAAACTGAAAAGTGGGGAGAGTTTTATGTTTATTTGGTTCACATAATAATCAGTGAGCTAGATAATGCTTTGAGGGCCAAAGGACACCTCACTTGAAGATGTCATGAATTGAACACATGAAAATTCAAAATGGAGAAGACCCACGTAGGGTTTCAGTCTCTCAAGGTCGAACAAATGCCATCTAAGGGGAAGACCATTGTGTTCACATCTTGATATTTGTAATATTATTAAGAAGGATCTATGAAACATAGGCAAAAAGAGGGAGAACAGGAAAAGAGGTTTCAGATTGGGGATAGAATCTGATTCAATTTGGGCAGCCTTGATGAATGGCTTAGAAGTGAACTGCAAACTGATCAAACTCTTTCTTTTTGTGTTTCCTTTGTGTTGCTCAAATCCTCACTCTTTCAAATGTTCAGTCCCTACTCTGTTGGATGATCCCACAAGGATCATCCAACAACAGAAAGAACAGAAATACCTAATATTTACAAAAGCAGAAATGGCCACTAACAGAAATATGATATGTGATCACAGCACCTCAATCAATGGCATGGATCTAGATTAACCATATCCCAAGAAGGTAGTGATCTATCTACCAGCTTAGATTGGAGAATGACCACAATGAAAATGAAACAGAGACTTCTCAATATAAAACTGTTGAGATGGTCAAAAGGTAACACAATTTAAAATATGGGGTGGCCTGTGTCAGCAAAATTGTGATGTTAGCTTGCAGAGCTTCTTGCATACCAAGTTATCTGAACAGTTCATCTGGAAAAACAACTCTCTTATCAGGACAATGGTTTACTCAAAAGACTTGTCTTCAGACCCTGGCCCTCTGTCTAGTAGTTCTAAATTACTGTGGATCAAACCTAGCCTAATACCAATCACTCATCCTCTTGATGAAAGTGAAAGAGTAGAGTGAAAAAGTTGGCTGAAAACTCAACATTCAGAAAACTAAGATCATGGCATCTGGTCCCATCACTTCATGGGAAATAGATGGGGAAACAGTAGAAATAGTGACAGACTTTATTTCTTGGGATCCAAAATCACTGCAGATGGTGACTGCAGCCATGAAATTAAAAGACACTTGTTCCTTAGAAGAAAAGCAATGAACAACCTAGACAGCATATTAAAAAGCTTTGCCAACATTACTTTACCCACAAATGTCTGTCTAGTCAAGGCTATGGTTTTTCCAGTAGTCATGTATGGATGTGAGAATTGGACTGTGAAGAAAGCTGAGCACCGAAGAATTGATGCTTTTGAACTGTGATGTTGGAGAAGACTCTTGAGCATCACTTGGACTGCAAGGAGATCCAACCAGTTCATCCTAAAGGAGATCAGTCCTGGGTGTTCATTGGTGGGACTGGTGTTGAAGCTGAAACCAATATTTTGGCCACCTGATGTGAAGAGCTGACTCATTTGAGAGGACCCTGATTCTGGGAAAGATTGAGGGCAGGAGGAGAAGGGGACAACAGAGGATGAGATGGTTGGATGGCATCACCGACTCAATGGACATAGTTTTGGGTAAACTCCAGGAGTTGGTGATGGACAGGGAGGCCTGGCATGCTGCGGTTCATGGGGTCGCAAAGAATCGGACATGACTGAGCAACTGAACTGAACTGAACTGATCATCTCTTCTTAAAATTGTTTTTTTTAATTGAGTTGATGAAGAGATAAATCATTTATTGCTATCTAAATTGTTATTTCTTCTTCTCAATACTTGGGTTAAGATCTCTAGCATGTTTTGTGTTAATAATGATAGTGAACATTCTTATCATTTTGCTGTTTGAATAGAATTATTCTAATGTTTCACCATTAAGCACAATGCCTACTGTTTTACTGGTACTTATACTTTAACAGACTGAGGAACTTTCCTTCTATCCTTAATTTATTCAGTTATTTTTAAAATCTATATAATTGTCACAATTTGGAGTATCTTATCAAAATTTACCATTTAACGTGTTTGTGAACACTCTAATTTTTTGTGTGTGAACTATTTGATATACTGTCTGTATTTATACCTAAGCCTTAACTGATTATAATGCAATTCTCTTTGATACAATCCTAGCTTTGATTTACTGATGTTCTAATTTGGATTATTTATTTTTTGTATATAAGTTAGATTTGGCTCTAAGTTTGTTTTCTTTCTGTGGGTACATACTCTCCTTATCTTGCTTGGGGAGAATTAGGAAACTTTAAGTCATTTTCCTGTGCTCTGGAATAGTACATAGACATTTTTCTGTTTATGGTTATTTGGTAATACTAATCCACAAAATTATTTAAAATTAGTGCCTTTTTAAGGTAAAGATTTAAAATACCTTTTCATTTTTTCTCATAGTTTCATATTTTCTCTTTTCAAGAGTTAATTTAAGTAACATTTTTTAAAGGCAAAGATTTGTACACATTATTCTCTAAGAGTTTAAAATTTTCTCTGCATTAATGTCTACATATGTGCTTATTCTCATAGTTAATGTTATGTATTGTGTATTCTTTCCCTTTTTTATTTGATAACATTTACCAGTGACTTTTATTGATGTGTTAAATGAACTAGATTTCTTAACAGATCAAATTTACTGGGTAATATTTTCAATTTTATTATTACTATTCTAAACATATTTTAATTGCTTTCCTTCAGACATTGTTTTATAATTTTCTTTCTCATTTCCTTAGTTGAAGGTTTAAATTATTTAATTTTAAACTTTCTTGTTTCCAATATAGGTATTTATGATAAAGAATTTTCCTAAGAACTTTTCTCCCTGTTTTATGTGCAGTATTTTTTTTTTTCCTGTATTTCTGTCATCCTGGGTGATGAAGAAAGGATAGATAATGCCTGTCTGTTATCTTGATGTAATTTCTTTTCCTGCTTTCTTTCGATGAATTTTCATTTTAATTAGGAACTAGTTAAGTACCTAGGGCTTCCCTGGTGGCTCAGTGGTAAAGAATCCGCCTGCCAATGCAGGAGACACAGGTTCGATCCCCGGGTGGGAAGATCCCCAGGAGAAGAAAATGACAAACCACTCCAGTATTCCTGTGTGGGAAATCCCATGGACAGAGGAGCCTGGCAGGCTACAGTCCATGAGGTCACAAAAGAGTTGAACACAACTTAGCAACTAAACAACAACTAATAAGTACGTAGCTCTTGAGCTGATCTAGACAATCGAGCACTGGCTTGCAACAAGTGAATTAGAGGGTGCTGAAACAGGAGTTATTTGTGATCTCTAAATACTTCTCTTCTGTTGCTTTCTGAACACTGCCCTTTGAATTTAAGCTTGGCCTCGTGATTTGTTGGGCTAATATAAAGTAAGCAGAAATATCTTGTTCACTAGGACATGAAACTTAAGAGCTCGTTATGATTCACTTCCTTTTTCTTTAAATTTTCTTTATTTTTTTATTTATATTTATTTGACTTTGCCAGGTCTTAGTTAGGGCATGGGAGATCTTTAGCGGTGCATGTGGGATCTAGTTCCCTGACCAGGGATTGAATGTGGGCCCCCTGCGCTGGGAGCATGGAGTCTTAGCCACTGGACCACCAGGGCAGTTCCTATGATTCACTTTCCTACTACTATGGTGATTACAGAAGCAGGAATCATGACACAGCATCCATCAGTCTGGGCCCCTAATGACTGAAATGAGCACAATCACCTGCTTGCTTTATATGAGTATGTATGCGGACAGGAATAAACTCAAGTATTTTGCCTATTAGAGTTCAGAAGTTTGCTACTCCTACTTGATACACGTGCTCATATAACTCCTTTTTCATAGTCAGAGATCTTGAATCACCCTTCACCAGCAATGTCACTCTCACAAAAAATAAGTAGGCTGTTTTTCCCTCCCTAGGGAATTGGTGATGGACAGGGAGGCCTGGCGTGCTGTGATTCATGGGGTCGCAAAGAGTCGGACACAACTGAGTGACTGAACTGAACTGAACTGAAGGGTCACAAAATGTTGTGATACAGTTTTGTTCCCCCAAAGTGACTAGTTATATCTCTGTATTATGAGAGACAAGAGCAGAAAAATACATTTTATTAGATAAAAATAAGAACAACTGTTTCTGGTAGCCACCTGTGTCTAACTCTTGAAGAGTTGCAAGTGTGGTAGGTATTTGGAAGATGACTATTAAATTTTAACTGAGTGATAATTCATATGGCCATTGCATGTTCAAGGTGGCCACTGCCAAGGTTTCCCTCTAATCGCCTCTGAGAGTACTCTTCCTTGTTTGCAATACTTACTGATCGGGATAGGCAGGTAATGTATTTGTTTTCTCCTTGTATGTAGAAAGTCATGTGCCTTTGCATAAGCTTATAAAAAATATTTACTCATTGTCTTAAAAGCTACATAATTTTTTGCAGAAACTCCAACTCCCACATTCCTCCTGTGCAGGCAGGAAGAATACCCTGAGTGGATTCAGGGATAAAAGTTGGTGCTGTTAGTCTTCCAAAGGCATATCTATACTCTTGGTAGGCTCCATTATATGGTTCTGCACAGAGACATAACTACAAGATCATCTGTCTCTCTTAATAGTTCATGCTATGCCTCCAGGAAGCGGGTAAGCACATCTTCAACTAGTTGTGATAACAAAGGCTATTTCTCTAAGAAATATGTTTCCACACTTTATGAATTTACAAGCATTTGTGAGAATGTGGAGTGAAAAAAATGTGAAGCAAAACATGTGCTTGCTATTCCAGCACTGTTATGTAGTAGGGCTAATCATATCATTTTTTAAAATGCATATGGGTTGTATTACCAATAGTAAACTCAAATAGATAAACCAATTTCTCAAGTAGTGCCAGGGTAATGGATTGACTACACCATTACTTGTATAAGTGTTGTTTTGTATCTGTTGAATGTAAACTTCCTTATAGCCTATGCACATCAAAGAAGTATACTTTTCATTATTTTAAAAAGCAAAGATAGGGAAATTCAAGTCTGCTTTGCTAGGAGAAAATTTCTCATATTTAGTCCAATATGATGAATCCATATAATATTTCCCACCAAAGATACATGTTGACAACTGATGATATTCAAATGTTACGTGTGTACCAGGTTGCTTCAGTCATGTCCAACTCTGCGTGACCCTAGGCTCCTCTGTCCATGAGATTCTCCAGGCAAGAATACTGGAGTATATGGTTGCCATGCCCTTCTCCAACTCAAATGTTAGATGAGTCAAATCCAATAAATGAGGGAAAATTTTAAATATATTTTGAATCAACTTGTGACTATATTATGAGCAGAAAAATTATCAGTGTCACAGGTAACAAAATGGAAATAGAGAATTAACTCTCTGAATAAGTAAATAGCTAAAATACAATATTTATGATAAAGTTCTAGTCTTCAGGTCTGTAAAATTAAAGTACATTCACTAAAAGCAGCATTAACTGTAAACAGTCATAAAATGGCAATAATACATCAAATTATTGTGTGACTATCAAGTAAGTTATTATTAGAAAACAGATCTCCATGGCTGGACTAAGTCAAAGGGAAACACCAAATATGATTACCTGTAATGACAAACTCACAGCAACGTTCAAAACTCTCCTGAACAGAAGGCCTACAGTGGCCTCTTTTATTATTTAAATGAAAGACACTATAAACAGTTCTCTGAAAGTCCCATGCTGGGCTGTTGTTCTGGCCCAATCAGACTTGATTAGGAGTGCACGTTCGGTCTTTTATGAACACCTGTGTCTAAAGCCCACAAATAATTAGCTTAGCCATACCATTTCACTCTAATAATGGTGTAATTTGCCACGCCTTTCAGGCTCAGGACAGCTGGTGCTATTGAAAAGCACCTCAGGATTAGGGCCTGACTCCCAGGCCTGAGTCTTTGATGGAGGGGGTGGCGGGCGGTGGGGTGGGGGGTGGGGGTTCTTAGGTATCCATGGCAACACACTTAGACTGCAAATTATCACCTCTAATAATAACTGGGACAGTCTATCTTTATTTTATTTGCATTATCCACAGAAAAATGATAATGCATATCAAATCACAGGAAAGCTCTAAAATTAATATACATATATTTTATTACCTTGTCAACAGACATATAAGATTGAGAAGGACAAGGAATTTTTGTTTTAAATCACACCTGTTCAAAGTTCATTTGGTTATTTAATAAAGATCTGTCAAAAGATAATTGAGGGAAAATGAGGTCCACCTCTGAATTTGTCAGTGCTAATTGATGCTGTTACCTACAGCTGCATAGAAATCCAAAGGTGAATTATTATCTTGAAAAGCTCTTCAGCTGAAAGCAACTTTGTGACTGTTGTACTTTTATCTGAGTCCCTGGAAGGTTATAAATTGGACAGCCTAGAAATGCTGATGGCCATGCTCTGGCTTCCCGCAGCTTCTCAGCACTTCAATCAGTGTGTTCCATTAACACAAACATGGCAGGCACGTGGGACTAACTCATGACTTACCTCAAATCCTGGCCCAGTGACATATCCATTTATGGAACTTGCAGGAGACAGAAAAGGAAATCCTTCTTATACCAAGCTACACCAAACTTGGCTCAAACAAACAGATGAAAAGGCTCTGATAAATAAAATATATCTGTGTGTATTTAGAAAGAGAAGCAAATGGGCATTCCTTTTTTTCCTTAATAGAAGAATATTCATTGTATGTTGATTATTAAGATTCAAGGAGTTGCACTTAAGTACGGGGTGTGCCTCATAGGATACCATTGTGTTTAAATGTTTCAGTTCTGGAGTGAGACTGCCTGCATTATCATCTAGGCTCTACCACTTAAAATCATTGTGTGACTTGGAAAAAGCCAATTACCCACTCTTAGTCTGCTATCTTCTCTGTACAATAGGAAGAATAATCATACATATTTTAGGGGGAGGAGGTGAGGCTTAATGAGCTGATGTGCATAAAAGGGTTTTTGTAGTGGTCCTGCACTTGGTGAACAAGAAATACCAGCTACTATGGCACCTGGAGGTGTGCCACCCAGATCCCTCTTCCAAGAAAAGACTTGTCACTCTACCTGAGGGCGGACAGCCTCCAGATATTAAAGGATGTGCTTTAGCTTCAGAGTTGACTCATTCAAAGTCATAGCCTTCTGGGATCAGCCCACACCCAAATGACTGAGCAGAAGACCCAGGCATTTCAGCCCAACATGGGGTATTTTTGGAGTGAACCCTCCCAAAGTCAGTGAAAGCTGTGGTAAGATAGCATTGCAGATCCACATCCTTCTCCCTTGTAAGGTTACTGAGCCCTAATAAATACCTTGCACATCAAACTCCTTTTTATTTTTTTTTTCTTTCAGTACCTGTACTTCTTTATTAGAAAAGAAATTAACCATCCCCACTAGAGACTACAAAAGGAAATTAACTTAATCTTACAATTCTAGAACAGACAAACTTCACAGTCAGAGATTCTTAAGCCTTCAAAAGGTGGGGGAGAAATAAGAGAAAATCGTCTGGGGTAGTGTTTTTCAAATTTGGCTCCTTTCACAGACATATTCTCAAATGAGACAATTGGAAGTTTTCTATGAATGTTTTAGATACTGAATTTGACTAGTTGATAATCGAAATCAAATTAGTACACCTCATTCATTTCATGATTACTCAGATGACCATTTTATATAACAGACATGACCACAGTATCTGAACTTCTACCTCTGATCCCCGTGGTAAATGAAGACCAACCAGGCTTAACTGCTCATGCATTGTTAGTTGCCCAGTCGTGTCCAGCTCTTTGTGGTCCCCACGCAACCCCACCAGGCTCCTCTGTCCATGGCATTCTCCAGGCAATTATGCTGGAATGGGTAGCTAGCTATTCTCTTCTCCAGGGGATTTTCCTGACCCAGGGACTAAACCTGGGTCTCCTGCATTACCAGCAGATTCTTTACTGTCTGAGCCACAAGGGATCCCAAATTTTCAAGCAGATGTTCCCAAATTAAGTCCTCAGAATTTCCACAGGATTGTTGAATATGTCCTTTGAGATCCGTGAGTTGCCCAGATTGAGAACGCTGCAGCAATGAGGTGGGGTGGGCATGGTGACGAGGGAGACACATGTAGTTTGAAAAAGCACATTCAAAATATCTACTGATTTCATAATACAAGCTCCATAAAGTCAACATCAACAAAATAATTTGGCTGATGGGCAGGAGCAGAAAACCAACTATAGATTCATCCCAGGGGGATTGGAATAAACTCAGTTCAGCAGCACTGGCTCACAGGTAGAGGAGTCTAGTACATGGGGAATGGTATGTAAGAAGCACCTGCCAAAGACGGTCTCTCAGCATCTGCTTCCAAGACTGTACAACCTGCACCACTGGTAAACAGCACTGAAGACAGTTTTTACATTTAGGATTTCAGAGACTATTCCTGGATATTGCAAAGCAATAAAATCTAAATTATTAAAATTATTTCACAAAGAATTTTGATATTATGCTCTAGGGAGTACGAAGAAAAATAGGACACAGCTCCCATTTCTTTAGGAACTGCTCATAGTCAAGCATAAAAGCATCCTACCTGAAGTAGATGTCCATAAAAGAATAGGCTGACTACTAACTACTCAGTAGAATCACCCATAAAGTGCCTTCACAACAAAGAACAAATACACCTCTTGCTAGCACTGGTAAATGATACAGAGAAACATGCAAATTTCATTTTATTTTGATCTTGAAAGATGAAGCAGAGGACTGTGAGATGGAATTTCAGAAAGATTGCTCGAAATAGAACAGAGCAAGGGTGGGAAAAGACGGCAGAGTAGGAAGATTCTGAGCTTGTCTCCTCCCCAAAACAGACAAAAATTCTGCCTACATGTAGGCAAACTATCTGTGAGAATGATCTGAAGACTAGCAGAAAATAGTTTCCACAACTAAAGATAAAAAGGAAAAATTGCATTCAGATAGGTGGAGGCCCAGAGACACAGTCTGGCTGGGATCTTTACCCCAGCCCTGTGACCCATAAGTGGGAGGAAAATCATAACCTAAGCAGCTCCCCCTAAGGATTCAGAACCCCACATTAGGCCTCCCAGCCTAGGACACCTGTGCTGGGAAGATGAGCCCCCATAACATCGGGCTTTGAAAATTAGCAGCACTTACATCTGAGAGCCAGAGCACTACAGGAAACTGTCAACTAAAAAAAGAGTAGTCACAAGCTGAAAGCAGAGAGGTGTTTAATCTGATGGGTATTCTTGGTGTTTCAAGTCCTAGAGACAGCATCACGAGTAACCCTGGGACACTGCTCCAAAAAGGTGGGGGAAGAAGGTAAGTTATACAGAATTTTGCAACAAAGGGGGCAGTCTGAAATCACAGATTATTGTTAATTAAGGAAAACCAGATATCTCAAGTTAAGAAATTTAGTGCTCTTCTGTGTATGGGAAGAGGCCAGCATCTGGCCTCACTGAAATCATTCCTGTCTTCCACATCTCAGCTACCTGGGGCCAGCATCCTGTGTTTTCACATCCCACATCCATAAGGAGTGGCTGCAGCCTGATGGCTTTTAGACAGCAGCAATCCTTGTCCTTCCTGAATTCCCTCACAGCTCTCTGGGTCACACCAGAGGGAGGGCTGCACTTGCTGATGCCTGTGACATCCTTGTTTAGTCGTATGACAGGAAATGCCCCATTTCACAAAATCCAGAGTCCACTCTTAAAGGATGCATGCAAAAATTCACTCATTCCAAGTCTCAGTACAGAGGCAGCAGTCTGAAAAGTACACAGGTCTTACATGAAGGAGATTCATTGAATAATTTCAGAGCATACACTCGAGAGTTAGGGGTCTGTTGGAACTTTGTGTGTTTGTGACTCCCCTTTTACCTAGCTGGCTTTGCACTGGCAATCACGATTTCTGACTCTCCCTCTGTAACCTATTATCACCATTTACTCTGCCCCAGATTCACCCGTCGACCTAACACTGCTAGTACACTCCTGCAAAGCAGCCCACATCCAGCCACTCCCAACAGGAACACTTGGCTACCAGTAGAGTACCTCTAAGGAGGGCCCTGCCTTGCCAATCATTGTGGGCAATCTAGGCTGGCAATGGAGCCCCTCCAAAGTGGTTCCCCATCCTGACCAAACTCAGAGGATGACCTTGACCAGCACCTGCACCATCCCAAAGCAGCTCTTGCCTCGGGAACTAACCCGTCATACCAGAGCACCCACAATAATTGCAGCAGGGTCTTATAGCCAGCCACACTGGGGGCCAGCCTCACACACTAGCATGCCCACAGTAGGCATGGTCCATCCACATGTGTACACATGCAGTCCACACAGAGGCATTCCTAGAGCACCTGGCTCTGGCGACCAGGGGGAAATACATTTCTGATGAACACAGAACATCTTCTGCACAAAGCTACTCCTTTAAGACAAAGAGACACGGCTGATTTACCTAACACGGAGAAACGAACACAGAAAATTAGGCAAAATGAGGAGACAAAGGAATATGCTAAAAAACAACTTGTCCAAAATTCAGAAAAAGAAATAAACCAAAAAGAGATAAGCAACACATCAAATAAGGAATTCAAAATAGTGGTCATAAAGATACTCCCTGAATGCAGGCACAGAATGGAAGACCACAGTGAAAGCTTCAACAAAGAGCACATAATATAAAGAACTGATCAAAGCTAAAAAAATATGATAATGGAAAAGAAAACTACACTAGAGGAAAACAACAGAAGATTAGATGATGCAGAAGAAAAGATTCAGTTCAGTTCAGTCTCTCAGTCGTGTCTGACTCTTCTTGGCCCCATGGACTGCAGCACACCAGGCTTCCCTGTCCTTCACCATCTCCAGGAACTTACTCAAACTCATGTCCATTGAGTCAGTGATACCATCCAACCATCTCATCCTCTGTCGTCCCCTTCTCCCGCCTTCAATCTTCCCCAGCATCAAGGTCTTTTCCAAGGAGTTATTTTCTCACATCAGGTGACCAAAGTATTAGAGTTTCAGCTTCAACATCAGTCCTTTCAATTAATATTCAGGACTGATTCCCTTTAGGATTGACTGGTTGGATCTTTACCAGTCTAGAATACAGGCTAGAGGGTATCACTCAATCAGAAAAATAAAAATAAAATGAGCATAGTTTAAGGAACCTCTTATACAACATGAAGCGTACTAACACATGTCAGAGAAAGAAAACAGAGAAAAAAAGGAAAGAACACGTATTTGAAGAAAGAAATGGTTGAAAACTTTCCTAACCTGGTAAACAAAAAAGATATTCAAGTCCAGGAAGCACAGAGTCCCAAACAAGATGAACCCAAATAGATTCACACAATGATGTCAGTGAAAATGTCAAAAATTTTAAAAAGAGAGAAACTTACAAGCAGCAAGAGAGAAACAACAAGTTAATTATAGGGGAGCCCTCATAAGACTATCAGTTGACTTTTCAGTATAAATTTGAGAGGCTGGAGGGAGTGGCATGACTTATTCAAAATACTGAAAGGAAAAAAAAAATAACTTCCCATCAAGAATACTCTATCTGTACCATCTTTCTAGAATCCATATATTTAATATATGCATTTATAATATATATTTGTCTTTCTCTTATGTACCACAACTTCTTTATCTATTCATCTGTTGATGGACACATCTACGTTGCTTCCACATCCTAGCTATTGTAAACAATGTTGCAATGAACATGGGGATGCATGTGTCAGAACAGCAGTAGAAATACAGACAAAGAGAACAGATATGGGCACAGGAGGGGAAGGAGAGGTTGGGATCAATTGAGAGAATAGCATTTAAACATACACATTACTATATGTAAAATTTGATAGCCAGTGGAAATTTACTGTATGATGCAGGGAGCTCAAATCTAGGGCTCTGTGACAACCTAGAGGGGTGGATATGGTAAGAGGTGGGAGGGATGTTCAAGCAGGAGAAGACATACATGTGGCTATGGCTGATTCATGTTGATATATGACAGAAACCAACATAATATCATGAAGCAATATACTCCAATGAAAGTAAATACATTTTTTAAAATAAATAAAAATAAAAAAATAATACTCTATCTGGAAGTTTATCATTAGAATTGAAGTACAGATAAAGACTTGCCTGAACAACCAAAAGCTGAAGTATTTCATCACTACTAAACTGACCCTATAAGAGATGTTACAGAAATTTGTTTAAACAGGAAGAAACATAGCTAGAAATATGAAAATCATGAAGAAACAACTCACCAGTAAAAGTAAAAATGTAATCAAGATAGTGGGTCAACTACCTGTATAGCTAATATGAAAGTCAAAGGAAAAAAACTAGCAAAAGAAATTCAACACTAGTAATCGCCAGGGAAATGCAAATCCAAACCACAATGATTTATCATTTCGCACCTATCTAAATAGCTATCATCAAAAAGACAACAAATAACAATTGTCGATGAGGATGTGAAGAAAAGGGAAACCTCATGAACTGTTGGTGAGAACGTACGGTGGTGCAGCCACTATAAAAATCAGTATGAAGATTCTTCATAAAACAAAAATAGAACTATCTTAAAAATCCAGCAAGTCCACTTCTGGATATTTATCAGAAGAAAACAAAAATATTAACTCAAAAGATTTATGTACCACTGTATTCATTGCAGCATTATCTATCATTGATAAATGGATAAAAGAAGATGTGGTAAGGATACACAATGGAATATTTCTCAGCCATAAAACAGAATGAAATTGTGCCATTTGCAACAACATGGATGAACCTAAAGAGTATTATGCTAAGTGAGCTAATAAGTCTGACAGAAAAAGACAAGTATTGTATGATTTCACTTGTCTATAAAATACATAGAACCAACCAACCAAACAAAAAGGATGCTTATAAGTACAGAAAGCAAACTGGTATTTGCCAGAGGGGAAGTGAGTTGGGGGAGTGGGTGAAATACTTCAAGGGGGTTAAGAGACACAAGCTCCCAGTTATAAGATGAATAAGTCACAGGGATGTAATACACAGCATAAGGAATATAGCAAATAATACTGTAGTAATTTTATATAGCAACTAGACTTGTCATGGTAATCATTCCATAATCTGATTGTCAGATCACTGTTACACAAGTGAAAGTAATGTAATACCATACATCAACTATACTTCAATAAAAAGCAGGTAAAGAGAGAATATAAATGTAAAAAAAGTACTTTTGCAATTTCTTGATAAGTTTAAAAACTAATGAAAGGCAAAAAGGATACCTGGTTAGCAAGTGAAGTAGCTATAGATCTAATCAGAAAGGTTATGTTCCTGCTTTTTGTTTATTCTATTTAAAGCTCTGTTTTTTGACGTGTATACATTTAGGTTGCTTACATTATTCTGTTGGCTTGTCCTTCTATCATTATGTAATAATCCTCTTCTCTAATAACTGTTTTCGCTCCAAGTTGGCCATGTTTCCCTTGTTTTCCCTACTTTTTCAGATCTTTCACCATTCCTGAGTTTTAAATTAATATTTGCACAGTACACCTTTTCCCATTCTTTTATTTTTCAAACCATATGTGTTGTTGAATTTTAAATGAGTTTTTTTTTAATAAGTGTTAATAGTTGGGCCATTTTTTAACTGATTCTGCCCATTTCTATCTTCTGATTGGTGCATTTGGACACTTCTAATTACTGGAAAGTTGATTCTTAAGTCTATATCCTGATTAATAGTGGTAGTTCAATACTGAATACGTTGTCAGAGTTCAAAAAGCTTAGAAAGGGTGATTCTATTTTATGTCCCATGCAGATTGTTAAGGAGAGTAAGATCTACAGCTCCAGCTTAGAAGTTACCATCCTGGATGAAATTAGCAGTGTGACACTTCAAAAACACGCTAGAGACAGGCAGATGTGCATCTTGGCTTCTGTGCTTCACCACTTATATGTGGTTGACCTTGGATATTAAAAATTCTTTCTGGGCTGCCATATACTGATTCTGCTTATGAAGGGCAGGACACATGGACATAATTCCACAATTATGATTCATCTTCTCCTTCTACCACACCATGTTGATGACTTTTATGGTTCTTTTAACTCTGAGATTTTATCATTTGGCAAGACAGGTACTCTGATTTAATGTTTGACTACTTATTTTAGTTTCTTAGTGGCTTAGAAATAGAGGTTTAATTAAACTTCTTTTCAAATTGAAGAGATACTTAACTGCAAGGAAATATTTTGCCAAAAAAAGTTTTTGGAGCTTCTGTAAAATCAAAATTCTATATGGTAACTAGAAATCACCTTAATTTAAATGGAAGTAATCACATTTGAAAGATGATAATATTTGCAGGTGCTTTTGATCAGAAAATCAAATGCATTTCAACTATTTCTTTAAAATTAATTTTTACCATTGAAAGAAACTTAGGAACCTAAGCAAGTTCACTCTCACATGGTACCTTTAGTGGTGCTTCGCTGTCCACAATCAAGAATCAACAGCCACCATCAAATGCAGGAGAAGGTAGCCAAATGCCTATTTCCAAGGTACGCATTAAAGGCCACCACCTGCCCTCAACCAGCTCCCTCCTGATTAAGATTAGCCCATGATTTCTTGGGTAGTCCATATTGCTGTGTCATCTCTTTTGTGTGCGTGAACATGTGTGCTTGTCTTTAAGAGCCTCACATGTGAACAAATATCAGAGTGAGGCTGGCACCTTACAGGAACTCCCTGGGGGCAGAAATCCTATTAGGTTGGTGCAAAAGTAACTGTGGTTTTGCACTGTCGAAATTGCCATTTGATATTGGAATACATTCTTAAATAAATGTGATTGTGTTATACATCATTTTAATGCACATTTCTTGCTTTATGCTTTTTGTCAATGAATTATTACTTGCTGTTTATTTTACATGTATTTTAGACTATGGAAATGATGTTAGACAAAAAGCAAATTCAAGCAATTTTCTTATTTGAGTTCAAAATGAGTCATACAGCAACAGAGACAATTCACATCAACCATGCCTTTTGCTCAGGAACTGCTAATGAACACGTACAGGGCAGCAGTGGTTCAAGAAGTTTTACAAAGGAGACGAGAGCCTTGAAGATGAGGAGTGCAGTGGCCACCCATTGGAAGTTGACAATGACCAAATGAGAGGATCACTGAAGCCGTTCCTCTTACAATTACATGAGACGTTGTCGAAGAACTCAAGGTTGACCGTTCTACAGTCTTTTGGCATGTGAAGCAAATCAGAAAGGTGAAAAAAATCCTAAGTGTGTGCCCATGCTGCTGCTGCTGCTGCTGCTGCTAAGTTGCTTCAGTCGTGTCTGACTCTGTGCGAGCCCATAGACGGCAGCCCACCAGGCTCCCCCATCCCTGGGATTCTCCAGGCAAGAACACTGGAGTGGGTTGCCATTTCCTTCTCCAATGCATGAAAGTGAAAAGTGAAAGTGAAGTCGCTCAGTCGTGTCTGACTGTTAGCGATCCCATGGACTGCAGCCCACCAGACTCCTCCATCCATGGGATTTTCCAGGCAAGAGTACTGGAGTGGGGTGCCATTGCCTTCTCCGGTGTGCCCATGAGCTGACCACAAATCAAAAAATTGTCATCTTGAAGTGTCACTTTCTCTTATTCTTCACAACAATGAATAATTTCTATATTGGATTGTGATGTGTGATGAAAAGCGGGTTTTATATGACAACCAGCTTAGCGATTGGACCAAGAAGAAGCTCCAAAGCATTTCCCAAACCAAACTTGTACCACAGAGTCATGGTCACTGTTTGGTGGCCTGCTGCCGGTCTGATCCACTACAGCTTTCTGAATCCTGGTGAAACCATTACATTTGAGAAATACGCTCAGCAACTGGATGAGATGCACCAAAAACTGCAATGCCTGCAGCTGACATTGGTCAACAGAAAGGACTCAACTCTTCTATGTGACAACACCCAACTGTACATCGCACAACCAACATTTCAAAAGTTGAACAAATTGGGGTATAAAGTTTTGCCTCACCCACCTTATTCACCTGACCTCTCACCAACTGACTACCACATTTTCAAGTACCCTGACCATTTTCTTCAGGGAAAATGATTCCACAACCAACAGGTTGCAGAAAACGCTTTCCAAGAGTTGGTCGAATCCCAAAACATGGATCTTTATGCTACATGAATAAATAAACTTATTTCTCTTTGGAAAAAAATATGTTGATTGTAATGACTTTTACATTGTAATGATTAACATTAATGTAACGGTTGTTCCTATTTTGATTAATAAAAATGTGTATGAGCCTAGTTATAATGATTTAAATTCAGGGCTGAAGCCGTAATTACTTTTGCACCAACCTATTATCACACTAGGACCACAGCCTTGTCTAACTCAATGAAACTAAGCCATGTCCGTGGGGAAACCCAAGATGGGCGGGTCATGGTGGAGAGATCTGACAGAATGTGGTCCACTGGAGAAGGGAATGGCAAACCACTTCAGTATTCTTGCCTTGAGAACCCCATGAACAGTATGAAAAGGCAAAATGATAGGATACTGAAAGAGGAATTCCCCAGGTCAGTGGGTGCCCCATATGCTACTGGAGATCAGTGGAGAAATAACTCCAGAAAGAATGAAGGGATGGAGCCAATGCAAAAAGAATACCCAGCTGTGGATGTGACTGGTGATAGAAGCAAGGTACAATGCTGTAAAGAGCAATATAGCATAGGAACCTGGAATGCCAGGTGCATAAATCAAGGCAAATTGGAAGTGGTCAAACAAGAGATAGCAAGAGTGAATGTTGACATTCTAGGAATCAGAGAACTGAAATGGACTGGAATGGGTGAATTTAACTCAGATGACCATTATATCTACTACTGTGGGCAGGAATCCCTTAGAAGAAATGGAGTAGCCATCATGGTCAACAAAAGAGTCCGAAATGCAGTACTTGGATGCAATCTCAAAAATGACAGAATGATCTCTGTTCATTTCCAAGGCAAACCATTCAATATCACAGAAATCCAAGTCAATGCCCCAACCAGTAACGATGAAAAAACTGAAGTTGTATGGTTCTATGAAGACCTACAAGACCTTTTAGAACTAACACCCAAAAAAGATGTCCTTTTCATTATAGGGGACTGGAATGCAAAAGTAGGAAGTCAAGAAACACCTGAAGTAACAGGCAAATTTGGCCTTGGAATATGGAATGAAGCAGGGCAAAGATTAATAGAGTTTTGCCAAGAAAATGCACTGGTCATAACAAACACCCTCTTCCAACAACACAAGAGAAGATTCTTTACATGGACATCACCAGATGGTCAACACCAAAATCAGACTGATTATATTCTTTGCAGCCAAAGATGGAGAAGTTCTATACAGTCAGCAAAAACAAGACCAGGAGCTGACTGTGGCTCAGATCATGAACTCCTTGTTGCCAAATTCAGACTTAAATTGAAGAAAGTAGGGAAAACCACTAGACCATACAGGTATGACCTAAATCAAATCCCTTATGATTATACAGTGGAAGTGAGAAATAGATTTAAGGGCCTAGACCTGATAGATAGAGTGCATGCTGTGAAAGTGCTGCACTCAATATGCCAGCAAATTTGGAAACTCAGCAGTGGCCACAGGAATGGAAAAGGGCAGTTTTCATTCCAATCCCAAAGAAAGGCAATGCCAAAGAATGCTCAAACTACCGCAAAACTGCACTCATCTCACACGCTAGTAAAGTAATGCTCAAAATTCTCCAAGCCGGGCTTCAGCAATATGTGAACCGTGAACTTCCTGATGTTCAAGCTGGTTTTAGAAAAGGCAGAGGAACCAGAGATCAAATTGCCAATATCCACTGGATCATGGAAAAAGCCAGAGCGTTCCAGAAAAACATCTGCTTTATTGACTATGCCAAAGCCTTTGACTGTGTGGATCACAATAAACTGTGGAAAATTCTTCAAGAGATGGGAATACCAGACCACCTGATCTGCCTCTTGAGAAATCTGTATGCAGGTCAGGAAGCAACAGTTAGAACTGGACATGGAACAACAAACTGGTTCCAAATAGGAGAAGGAGTACGTCAAGGCTGTATATTGTCACCCTGCTTATTTAACTTATGTGCAGAGTACATCATGAGAAATGCTGGACTGGAAGAAACACAAGTTGGAATCAAGATTGCCGGGAGAAATATCAATCACCTCAGATATGCAGATGACACCACCCTTATGGCAGAAAGTGAAGAGGAACTCAAAAGCCTCTTGATGAAAGTGAAAGTGGAGAGTGAAAAAGTTGGCTTAAAGCTCAACATTCAGAAAACGAAGATCATGGCATCTGGTCCCATCACTTCATGGGAAATAGATGGGGAAACAGTGGAAACAGTGTCAGACTTTATTTGGGGGGCTCCAAAATCACTGCAGATGGTGACTGCAGCCATGAGATTAAAAGATGCTTACTCCTTGGAAGGAAAGTTATGACCAACCTAGATAGCATATTCAAAAGCAGAGACATTACTTTGCCAACAAAGGTCCATCTAGTCAAGGCTATGGTTTTTCCTATGGTCATGTATGGATGTGAGAGTTGGACTGTGAAGAAGGCTGAGCACCGAAGAATTGATGCCTTTGAACTTTGGTGTTGGATAAGACTCTTGAGAGTCTCTTGGACTGCAAGGAGATCCAACCAGTCCATTCTGAAGGAGATCAGCCCTGGGATTTCTTTGGAAGTAATGATGCTAAAGCTGAAACTCCAGTACTTTGGCCACCTCATGCGAAGAGTTGACTCATTGGAAAAAACTCTGATGCTGGGAGGGATTGGGGGCAAGAGGAGAAGGGGACGACAGAGGATGAGATGGCTGGATGGCATCACAGACTCGATGAAGTCTGGGTGAACTCTGGGAGTTGGTGATGGACAGGGAGGCCTGGCGTGCTGCGATTCATGGGGTCGCAGAGTCAGACACGACTGAGCGACTGAACTGAACTGAATATCTTTGGCAAATCTCAGTTCGCCTGTGTATGAGACACAAAATGATGTCTGTGAAATTAAGGAATTAATCATTTACAATTATCTCTCTTAGTTCTTCTGTAACACTAATGAGAAAAATCTTGATTTGGTGCTTGTTTTTATCCCTTGTTGAACATACTATATAATAATAATGTTTTTAATAAACTGAAACAGAACACAGGTGGAGAGTCAAGAGCAGGCTTCAGTACGCACTTAAAACAGAATGTCAAAAAGTATTTAGTTTTTCACCTACCTTCTCTTTATGGCAAGGGATGCTGGATTTGCATTTATGAGAGCAAATGCTACTTACCTGCATGTAGATTGAATCAAGATTGCAGAGTGAGTGAAGTTCAGGCAGACTGGAAGTGAGTTCTCTCTTCCAGGAAAAATAATACTGGGGCTGAGTTGTAAAAGGTAAGAGCAGAAGATGATGGAAAAGTTAAGTGAGACATTTAAATAGAGGGAAAAGCATGGACAAAAGCATCAAGAGGTAACCTATTCCAGAAGTACAGTTTTAAATGATTGCTATTGTCCTTTAGTTGCTAAGTCTCGTCTGACTCTTTGGAGACTCCATGGACTGCAGCCTGCCAGGCTCCTCTGTGAGTGGGATTTCCCAGGCAAGAATACTGGAGTGGATTGCCATTTTCTTCTCCAAGAGATCCTCTGACCCACAGATCTAACTCACATCTCATGCACTGGCAGGCAGATTCTTTACCACTGGGCCACCAGGGAAACCCTTCTAAATGATTACATCAAAGAATAAGCAGAAGATTATGGAACTTCACTTAGACCTGTAGGAAGCCACATCATAGTGATAAGCAAGGTAGATTGTGATCATATTCCCTATTTAAAAATATCAGTTAAGGAGAAAGGTGGGAGAAGAACCAGTAGCCCAAGAATTGAACAAGAAAATGTATGATAGAGTGGGAGGAAGTATGTGTCCAGGGAGCACTTGTTTTTACTACCATTTCAATTTTTTGATGGCTATTCTTGCATTTTTTTTTTAATTTTTGACACTGTACTTTTCTAAAACTGTATTGCTTAATCTAGGTTACCCAATCTGTTAGCTTACAATTGTTCATTGTATTTTGTGCCTTTATACAATCTGCTATATTTTATAGATTTTCTTATTTTTTAAAATTTTCCTATATGTTTCTTCTATATAGCAACATAGTTATTTGTTACTTTTGTTTTTCAAAGAACAAACTTTAAAAAAATCCTGGTTTCCTGCACTCCACTGATTTCGGGCCTCATTTTTATTATTTCATTTCTTTTTATTCCCTGAAATGTGTTCTGTTTCTCTTTTTCTAGCCTACTGAATCAAACCTCATGTATCTCCAGCCTCGCTTGTTTTCTGATAATTACAGTCAAAGCTCTACATTTCCTTCTTGTTCCTCTCTAGGAGCACATCACACATTTTGAAATACACTGCTTTCATTTTATTTGGCTGTAATAGTTTACAATTTCCCTGTTTATTTCCTTTTTACCCATGAGTTATTTAGAGGCACGATTATTATAGTTCCCTTTCACATGGGAATGCTAACCATGTTCTTTCATTATAAACTTCTAATTTTATGTGGTGGGCAGAGACCATAATGTGTGGTGCTGAGTCTTTGAATTTACTGAATATCCTCTGTCGTCTGATACATGAGTGGTTTTGAAGAATGGTTTATGCGTGCCAAAGAAGAAATGTGTTCTGTTTACTCAAATAAACATGGTATTTATGGTATTCAAATTTCCTAATGGAATTAACAAACCACAAAATTCACTCATTTAAAGTACATACATCTATGATTTTTACTTATTCTCAGAGTTGGGCAATCACCACCACGAACTTAGAACATTTGTGTTACCCTTGAAAAAATCTGTACCCATTGTAAGCCATTCCTCCTCTCCTACCTTCAACCTCGGGCAACCATGAATCTACTTTAAGTGTCTATGAATTTTCCTATTCTGGGTGTTTCATGGAAATGTAACCATTCAATATGTTGTCTTCTATGTCTGGCTTCTTTCACTTAGGATAATATTTTCAAAATTCATTCATGCTATAGCATTATCAATATTTCTTTTTATTGTCAAATAATATTCCATTGTATGGATATGCCACATTTTTTATCCATTCATCAGTTGGTAGACATTGGTCATTCTTGTTTCTGTATTTCAGCTCTGATGGATTATGTTACTATGGATATTCACATACAAGTTTTTGTGTGAACATAAGTTTTCATTTCTCATAGGTATGTATATTAAGAGTGGACCAGCTGGACTACATGATAATTCTGCTTGACATTCTGATGAAGAGACAAACTGAGGAATTTCCAAAGCAGTGGAACCATACAATCCCAACAATAATATCTAGGTTTCAAATCTCTCCCCATCTAGAAAACACTTTTAGACATTATGTGGATGTGAAGTGTGACCTTAATAGTGTTTTCATCTGTTTTCTCTAATGATTAATGATATAATTGTTGGCTATTGTATATATTTTTTAAATGAATGCCTATTTAGATTCTTGACCTGATTTTCAATTGGGTTTTCCTTTTATTATTGAGTTTTATAAGTTCTTTTTATATTCTTGATGCAATTCTCTTATCAAATTTACATTTGTAATACGCGAACTGTGAAATTCCAGATGTTCAAGCTGGTTTTAGAAAAGGCAGAGGGACCAGAGATCAAACTGCCAACATCCACTGGGCCATCGAAAAAGCAAGAGAGTTCCAGAAAAACATCTACTTCTGCTTTATTGACTATGCCAAAACCTTTGACTGTGTGGATCACAATAAACTGTGGAAAATTCTTCAAGAGATGGGAATACCAGACCACCAGACCTGCCTCTTGAGAAACCTATATCCAGGTCAGGGATCAACAGTTAGAACTGGACATGGAACAACAGACTGGTTCCAAATAGGAAAAGGAGTACGTCAAGGCTGTATATCGTCACCCTGCTTATTTAACTTATATGCAGAGTACATCATGAGAAGTGGTGGACTGGAAGAAGCACAAGCTGGAATCAAGATTGCCAGGAGAAATATCAATCACCTCAGATATGCAGATGACACCACCCTTATGGCAGAAAGTGAAGAGGAACTCAAAGCCTCTTGATGAAGGTAAAAGAGGAGAGTGAAAAAGTTGGCTTAAAGCTCAACATTCAGAAAACGAAGATCATGGCATCTGGTCCCATCACTTCATGGGAAATAGATGGGGAAACAGTGGAAACAGTGTCAGACTTTATTTTTGGGGGCTCCAAAATCACTGCAGATGGTGATTGCAGCCATGAAATTCAAAGATGCTTACTCCTTGGAAGGAAAGCTATGACCAACCTAGATAGCATATTGAAAAGCAGAGACATTATTTTGCCAACAAAGGTCCATCTAGTCAAGGCTATGATTTTTCCAGTGGTCATGTATGGATGTGAGAGTTGGACTGTGAAGAAAGCTGAGAGCTGAAAAATTGATGCTTTTGAACTGTAGTGTTGGAGAAGACTTCTTTCCAATGAATATTCAGGGTTAATTTCCTTTAGGATTGACTGGTTGGATCTCCTTGCTGTCCAAGGAAATTTCAAGAATCTTCTCCAACACCATGGTTCAAAAGCATCAGTTCTTCAGTATTCAGCCTTCTTTGTGGTCCAACTCTCACATTTATACATGACTACTGGAAAAACCACAGCTTTGACTATGCAGATCTTTGTTAGCAAAGTGATGTTTCTGCTTTTTAATATACTGTCTAGGTTTGTCATAGCTTTCCTTCCAAGGAGCAAGTGTCTTCTAATTTCATGGTTGCAGTCACCATCTGCAGTGATTTTGAGCCCAATAAAAGAAAATCTGTTACTGCTTCTACTTTTTCCCCTATTACCATGAAGTAATGGAATCGGATGCCATGATTTTAGTTTTTTGAATGTTGAGTATCAAGCCAGGTTTTTTCACTCTCCTCTTTCACCCTCATCAAGAGATTCTTTAGTTCCTCTTAATTTTTAGGTATTAGAGTGGTTTTTATCCACATATCTGAGGTTGTTGATACTTCTCCCAGCAATCTTGTTTTCAGCTTGGATTAATCCAGCCCGGCATTTCCCATTATACACTCTCCATAGAAGTTAAATAAGCAGTATAACAATATGCAGCCTGGTCATACTCCTTTCAGAGTTTTGAATCAGTCTATTTTTCCATGCGTGGTTCTAACTGTTGTGTCTTGACCCTCATACAGGTTTCTCAGGAGGTCAGTAAGGTGGTCTGGTATTCCCATCTCTTAAATAATTTTTCACAGCTGGTTGTGATCCACAAAGTCAAATGTTTTCACATAGTCAATGAAGCAGAAGTAGATGTTTTTCTGGAATTCCCTTGCTTTCTCTATGATCCAACAGATTCTGGCAATTTGATCACTGGTTCCTCTGGCTTTTCTAAATCTATCTTGTACATCTGGAAGTTCTCAGTTCACATACTGCTGAAGCCTAGCTTGAAAGATTTTGAGCATACCCTTGGTAGCATGTGAAAAGAACACAATTGTATGGTAGTTTGAACATTCTTTGGCATTACCCTTCTTTGGGATTGGAATAAAAACTGATTTTACCCGTTCTGTGGCCACTGCTGAGTTTTCCAAACTTGTTGACATATTGAGTGTAGCATTTTAACAGCATCATCTTTTAGGATTTGAAATAGCTCAGCTGGAATTTCATCACCTCTACTAGCTTTGTTCATATAATGCTTCCTATGGCCCACTTGATTTCACACTCCCAGATATCTGGCTCTAGGTGACTGACCTACAGCCATCATGGCTATCTGAGTTATCCAGTATAGTTCTTCTGTGTATTCTTGCCACCTCTTCTTAGTCTCTTATGCTTCTATTAGGTCCTTACTATTTCTGTGCTGTATTGTGCCCATCTTTGCATGAGATGTTCCTTTGGTATCTCCAGTTTTCTTTAAGAGATTTCTACTGCTGCTGCTATGTCACGTCAGTCATGTCCGACTCTGTGAAACCCCATAGACGGTACCCCACCAGGCTCTCCCGTCCCTGGGATTCTCCAGGCAAGAACACTGGAGTGGGTTGCCATTTCCTTCTCCAATGCATGAAAGTGAAGTCACTCAGTTGTGTCCGACTCTTAGCGACCCCATGGACTGCAGCCTACCAGGCTCCTCCGTCCATGGGATTTTCCAGGCAAGAGCACTGGAGTGGGGTGCCAATGCCTTCTCCGTGACTTCCTACTAGGATCCTTTAAAACAGCCTGTGCTAGCATTTTTTAGATACTATTTTTGAACAATTTTAAAAGAACATTAGATTTACAGAAAAATTATGAAGATAACATAGAATGACCGTTCAGTTCAGTTTAGTTGCTCAGTCGTGTCTGACTCTTTGTGACCCCATGAATTGCAGCACACCAGGCCTCCCTGTCCATCACCGACTCCTGGAATTTACCCAAACTCATGTCCGTCAAGTTGGTGACGCCATCCAGCCATCTCATCCTCTATCGTCCCCTTCTCCTCCTGCCCCCAATTCCTCCCAGCATCAGGGTCTTTTCCAATGAGTCAACTCTTCGCATGAGGTGGCCAAAGTATCGGAGTTTCAGCCTCAGCATCATCCTTCCAATGATGTCCTTTAGGATGGACTGGTTGGACCTCCTTGCAGTCCAAGGGACTCTCAAGTTTCTTCTCGAACACCAAAGTTCAAAAGCATCAATTCTTCGGCACCCAGCTTTCTTCACAGTCCAAACCTCACATCCATACATGACCACTGGAAAAACGATAGCCTTGACTCAATATACCCAAAAAACGATATCCCTATTATTTGTATCTTACATTGGCATGGTTCATTTGTTACAATTAATGGACCAATGTTCATACATTATGATTAAATAAAGTTCAGACACTATTCAGGTGTCCTTCGCTTTTACCCAATGTCTATTTTTCCTGGATCCTATCTAGAATACCATATGGCAGTTAGCCATCAAGTTCCCTCAGGCTTCTCTTGGCAGTGACAGTTTCTCAGACTTTCATTATTTCTGGTTACCTTAACCAGTTTTGAAAGGCACTAGCCCCGCATTTTACAGAATGCTACTCATATAGGAGTTGTCTGGTGTTTTTTTCATGATTAGACTGAGGTTATAGACTTGGGAGAGGAAGATCAAAAGGAACATGCCATTTTCATCTGTTGATAGGAATCTTGATTACTTGATTGAGGTGGTTAATATCTGTCAGATTTCTCTGCTGTTAACTTATACTTTTCTCCTTTCTCCATACTGTACTCTTTGGAAGGAAGTCATTATGAGCTCTCACACTTAAAAGTAGAGAGTTATGCTCCTTCTTAAAGGCAAAATATTTACACAAGTTATTTGGAATTGTTTTGCGTAGGATATTTGCCTGTAATTTATCTTGTAATAAAATCATTAACGATAATTACAACTAGCTTTTCTATTGAGTAGTGCCAAGTTGTGTTCTATGCTATTTCCTAACTCAGATGTATGTATTATATGTGTGTGTGTGTGTGTATTTTTTAATTCCACTTTATTTGATATTAGCTGGCTAAGATTAGCTAGCTAAGTCACTTCAGTTGTGTCTGACTTCTGTGACCCAATGAACTGTAGCCCTCCAGGTTCCTTTATCCATGGGATTCTCCTGACAAGAATATTCGAGTGGGTTGTCATGCTCTCCTCCAGGGGATCTTCCCTACCCAGGGATTGAACCCATGTTTCTTAAGTCTCCCGCTTTGGCATGCAGGTTCTTTACCACTTTATCTCAGCTTAATTTTCACATTTCATGATTGCATACTATCTCTTTTCTCATATCTTTATTTGTAAACTTTTTGTCTTATTTTAAGTTAAAAAAAAAGGATATTTTAGATTCTTAAACTTTTCTGTTTCTAGATTTATGTCTTTAATACATTTTATTTATTATTATACCAGGGAATATAGATGTATTTCTACTGTCTTTTTGGTTTGTCTCAAAACAATTTTTATTGCTAAGATTAATCTATCTTTCTTTTTTTCCTTCTTTTTCTCCTTTGATACTCCATTGCTTGTTTAAACTTATGCATTTCATTGCATTTTCTGATGCTTACAATTCTCTTACTAAAGCACATAGTTCTCTTTTCCTGGTGAATGCCTCAATTTCTTTAATACTTATGTCTGTTTCTCTTATATGTTAGGAAACTTGGCTGACTTTTAACTCCCTTTTTTCTCCACAACAACTCACCTCAGCAGTTTTGATGTGACATTAAGTTGCAGATTGGATGTTGTAGATATATTTCCTTTTAGTTAGTTTACTAAAACAAATATTTATGAATGTCCTTACTTGTTCTTGCTTTTCATAATTATTGCTTCGTTGTGGACTAACATAATCTCCTTGGGGAATATGCTAAGAATAATACTTTAGGTGCTGTCTGTAAGTGATAAGGTGAGAAGATTTTTATTTTGCCCCATCATTTGAACTATCTATTTCCTGGGTAATCTAGAATCCTTTCCTTCTCCAGCTCCACCAACAACATGTGATCTCATTGTTTTGTTGATTTTGAGAAATTTGAGGTCCTATCTTCTGCCTGTGGCTTTATAGGTAATTGGTTTTTCACTCTGGAAGCCATTTATTAAATTTCATTCTGCTGTGTCTGGATGTACTGTTTTATTTATCTGCTTATTGTGGGCTGTTACACTCTGAAACCATTTTTAATCTAAAGTCATGTGTCTTTCTTTAGTTCTGGAAAACACTCACTTTTTTTTTTCAAAAAAGTGAAATTTTTTTGCCTTTTCAAATCTTTCTTTCTGGAATGTTTGCTCTGTAATTTGACCTCTCTCTTTAATTTTTTTTCAAATATGTTCTGTCTATTTATGCCATCCCTTTAATCTGGATAATCTTCTCAACATGATTTTCCAGCCCATTAATTAATTCTTTGTAGCTATTCTGCTATTTAAATTTTTATAGAACCTTTGATTTAAATAATTACACTGTTTCACATCCAATATTTCTAACTGATTCTTCCTTAAACACATCTGCTCTTTTTCTCATGTTTGCAATAAACCTTTCCTTATTTCCCTCAGGATATGTTTTATGCTTACTCAAAGTTCCTGCTTTTTCTGCTCCATTAGCTCTGCTTTCTCTACTATGTATTTCTTGTTGTTATTGCTTTATATCGTTGTCATTAAATATTTTGTGATCTTTTAATTTTATTATGGTCTTATTGACATTCCTTTTACAAGGTCAGCTCCCTCAAATTATAATCTTTGTATCTGAGAAGGGTGTTGTCTAATCTGGGCCTTATTCTTCTAGCTGTGATTTGAAAGGAAGGGAACTACATTTTAGTTAGATTGTCTATTAATTAGATTGTCTATTAATTAGATTGTCTACCTAATTTTAGGTAGATTGTCTATTAATATAATCTGCTTAGGCCTTCCCTGGTGGCCCAGTGTTAAAGAATCCTCCTGCTAATGCAGGAGACACATTCTATTCCTGGGCAGGGAAGATCTCCTAGAGAAGAAAATGACAATTCATTCTGGTATTCTTGCCCAGGAAAACCCATAGACAGAGGAGCCTGGCAGGCTACAGTCCATGGGATCAGAAAAGAGTTGGACATGACTGAGCAACTAAGCAGCAATATCAACATGATCTGCTTAACCATTTTGACTCTTTTCCTGGACTCTGTTCTCTCCCATGACATCATTTGTCACATCATCCCAGATTCTCTTTTATATAAAGACATTCACCTTCTATGGTACTTATCTGGCCCATGGGGAAAGGGCTCATGGTCAGTTATCCAAACCAGTAGATCCTAAAGATAATCAACCCTGAATATAGACTGGAAGAACTGATGCTACAGCTGCAATGCTTTGGCCACCTGTTGCAAAGAGCTGACCCATTGGAAAAGAACCTGATGCTGGGAAAGATTTAGGGAAGGAGGAAAAGGGCTCATCGGAGGATAAGGTGGTTGGATGGCATCGCTGACTCTATGAAAATGAGTTTGAGCAAACTCCAGGAGACAGTGAAGGACAGGGAAGCCTGGTGTGCTGCAGTTCGTGGGGTCACAAAGCAGTGGACATGACTGAGCAACTGAACAACAGCAATAACTACATATTCATTATCTAGTTCCTTTAGATGCGAATTTCTAGGAGTGGGAATTCTGTATTGTTTAATAATATCTTCAGCACTTAGAACAATGCCTGGCATAGAGCAGTCACTTCATCGATATCTGTTGGATGGGTGATGAATACCTATCCCATCAGGGTTCTAGGTCAACTTTATGTGACTCAGTCATGCTTAGGTCTCATTACAGCCTTCTTGATTATGCTATGCATGGGGTAGATCTCATGATCCAAGGTAGGGTGTTGAGGCAGTGTATGGATACTTATTCCAACCCCTTTCTTTTTAGGGCTCTGAGGATATGGTTTTTGCCAGCCAAATTTTGCATCACTAAGTTGGAATTGTACTCAGATGCAGCCAAGACAATTCCCTACCAGGCCGTGACTTCCATCTGGGCTTCACAAGGCAACCTGAAAGAGAGACAACGGTACACCTGGGAGCCTTCACTCCAGTCTTCCATTGTGGCACCAGGTTGCCATTTCTTCCATGTAAAAAGTAACTATGGCTGATTCATGTTGATGTTTGACAGAAAACAACAAAATTCTGTTAAGCAATTATCCTTCATTTAAAAATAAATGAGTGAAGTCGCTCAGTCGTGTCCAACTCTTTGCAACTGTCGCCTACCAGGTTCCTCCGTCCATGGGATTCTTCAGGCAGGAATACTGGAGTGGGTTGCCATTTCCTCCTCCAGGAGATCTTCCCGACCCAGGGATTGAACCCGGGTCTCCCGCATTGTAGACAGATGCTTTACCTTCTGAGTCCTGCAACTCAGAGACTTTAAGCCTCCTGAGGAATGTTTACAGTTTTGTACCACTTGCTGTAAGAAACTCCACATTCCTCACATGAGTGATAACTTCTCTAGCATATGCCAGATTCAGTATGGAAGACAGAGTCAGCTAATTTGCCTTTGTGGTAAGTAACACAAACTCCGAAATCTACTTTTGATATAAATTCAAGCAAAGAGTGAACTGATTATAATGAAAAATATTAAGTTATTTTGGAGGTGATATGGCCAAAAAGTGTGTAGGTTATACAAGGAATATGAGTTATGACAGAAATTATGAATATGGTAGGCAAATAGAAAATTCTTTGAACATAGTAGATGCTCAGTGAAAAACTGTAGGATGACTGGAATAAGTGAATAGTGCTTTAAACATGAATTTATGAATTGGGATATTGGATCCTTTTTTGACTGACTGGGGATGGCACAAAAGATCCATAAACATGCAGCTACTTGAATAAAGATGCAAGAGCAAGCTACTGAGCACAACCTGTTGAGCCCCTCCAACAACACAGACTCCTGGACCTCAGTTCTACATCCAGCATGTCCAATATCTATGATACTGTTAGCCCTTCCCTGCAGGAAACATGGATGTAAACGAGGACAAAAACCTAGAAATTGGAAGTCACTTAAAATTTCCAGATTTATCATGCATGAGACATGATAAATGGATGGCAAGCCAGAGTGTAGCAGAAAGCAAAAGGGAAATATCCTGGTGCTACCAGTGAGCACAGGAACGTTCAGGTCCCTGGATGAGGGAGCTGATCTTGGCTCCACCATACTGAGCTTTCTCATCTCCAGGTACCAAGTTATTCATGCAACAAAAATTTGCTCATAGAATTATATTTTCAAAGCTCCTGAACACCCAATCTAAGTAGTCTATTGCCTTAAGGAAACATGGAAAGTTTAAAAGAAAAGGAAGCATTCTAATTTTCAGAATATCACCTCTCACTCTGTACAACCTTATTTTTCTATTGTGTTGATGTATTCATGCCTCTCATGGGTTCTATGATTGAGTGTCATTTCTAACTCCTGTGACTTACAAGAAGTGAAGAATACCATAGTAAATCAGGATGCATTAGACCACAGAAAATGAACAAGTGACATAAATCCTGTGGGATAGAGCCATGGAGTAAATATCAGAGACTACAGGTTTCCTGACTACCTCTATGACCTTGGGGAATTCCTCTATCTGAATTTCAGTAAAATCATTAATAAAGGAAGGTAGGTGGGTTAGGTAATCTCAGAGGCTCCTTCTGTTTGACATTTTTGTTTATTTTTGCCAGTGTTTTTTCCATAGAAGCTTATTAGGAAGACTAATTGGGGCTTCCCTGAAGGCTCAGTGGTAAAGAATCCACCTGTCAATGCAGGGGACACAGGTTAAAGCTCCAACATGGGAAGATCCCACACGCTGCAGAGCAACTAAGCTCATGCACCACAAATATTGAGCCTGTGCTCTAGACCCGGCGAGCTGCAGCCACCAAAGCATGCGTGCCCTGGAGCCCATGTTCCGAGCCAAGAGAAACCGCCACAATGAGAAGCCTGTGCACTGCAGCTACAGAGCAGCTCCTGCTCGCCACAACTACAGAAAAGCCTACACGGCAATGAAGACCCAGCACAGCCAAACATATCTAAATAAATAACCTATTTTTTAAAAAAAAAAGGAATACAAATTTGGAGATGCAAACAATTTCTTAGTCATTTTATACACTGCCAAGACTGAGAGCTCTGTACTGATCCTGAGGCTTTTTTTCCATTGTTTTCCTCATCCTTTCTTAGAGACCTGCGTTGTTGACGTCTAAGTAGACCTCTTGACCCACTGAGCTGCAGTCAAATAAATATACGTACACATGCAAACACATAAACACACACACACAGCTTTTCAGTAGTCTATTGCCTTAAGGAAACATGAAATCTAATAGCTCAGTTTTGCTTGACAGTATCATTGAAAAAGCAAAAGAGTTCCAGAAAAACATCTACTTCTGCTTCACTGACTACACCAAAGCCTTTGACTGTGTGGATCACAATAAACTGTGGAAAGTTCTTAAAGAGATGGGAACACCAGACCACCTTACCTGCCTCCTGAGAAATCTGTATGCAGGTCAGGAAGCAAGTTAGAACCAGACATGAAACAACAGACTGGTTCCAAATAGGGAAAGGAGTACATCAAGGCTGTATATTGTCACCCTGCTTATTTAACTTATATGCAGAGTACATCATGAGAAATGCTGGGCTGGAAGAAGCACAAGCTGGAATCAAGATTGCCGGGAGAAATAGCAATCACCTCAGATATGTAGATGACACCACCCTGTGGCAGAAAGTGAAGAGGAACTAAAGAGCCTCTTGATGAAAGTGAAAGAGGAGGGTGAAAAAGTTGGCTTAAAGCTCAACATTCATAAAACTAAGATCATGGCATCTGGTCCCATCACTTCATGGGAAATAGATGGGGAAACAGTGGAAACACTGAGACACTTTATTTTTTGAGGATCCAAAATCACTGCAGATGGTGACTGCAGCCATGAAATTAAAAGACGTTTTCTCCTTGGAAGGAAAGTTATGACCAAACTAAACAGCATATTAAAAAGCAGAGACATTACATTACTGACAAAGGTTCATCTAGACAAAGCTATGGTTTTTCCAGTAGTCATGTATGGATGTGAGAGTTGGACTATAAAGAAAGCTGAGTGCCGAAGAATTGATGCTTTTGAACTGTGGTGTTGGAGAAGACTCTTGAGAGTCCCTTGGACTGCAAGGAGATCAAACCAGTCAATCCTCAAGGAAATCAGTCCTGAATATTCATTGGAAGGACTGATGCTGAAACCGAAACTCCAATACTTCAGCCATCTGATGCGAAGAACTGACTCATTGGAAAAGACCCTGATGCTGGGGAAGATTGAAGGTGGGAGGAGAAGGGGACAACAGAGGATGAGATGGTTGGATGGCATCATTGACTCAATGGACATGAGTTTGAGCAAGCTCTGAGAGTTGGTGATGGACAGGGAGGCCTGGTGTGCTGCAGTCCATGGAGTCACAAAGTGTCGGACATGACTGAGCAACTGAACTGATTCAACTCTAGGTAATCTGTTAAGCAGTGTGGAAGTAACTGCATCTTAGTTGGACTGATTGAGAAGAGAATGATCTGGAAGAAGACACATAACTAGACAAAATTTAAGGAATTTATCCCCTTTTGGGTAGCAGTTGAGATATTGATTTTTTGAATGGATTCGGAAGGTTCAGCAAGTTCAACCACAAAGGGAAAACAACGATTGGGGTTTACCAGTGAATGGCTGAAATATGTCTCCAGAAGTGATCCCTCCAAACTGAGAGCATCATGGGAAAATTGTACTACATCAGAAGAAGTTTATACTTTGGAGCTTTGTCTTTGCTGCCACTGTTAAAAGGATTCTTGTCCTGATCCAGCCAGACAGAACAGTCTCTCTCCTCCTCTACTTGGACAACCAATTAAGTTGTCAGTTCCAAATTTAGACAGGGGCTTGAAATAAGCTTAATTAAAGTTAAAAGGATTGGGTTATTGAGTAAAATTTCCACTCACCATCTTTTGTTTTGGGAAGTAGAGAATTCCATTATCAAGCTGGCCTGTTGTTAAATAAGGTGGAAAGCTGAGTTAGGTAGGAGTGGGAGGCCAAGCTGATGATTGTGTTGCCACCAAAGTTAAAGACAGGACCGAAAGCAGCCAGGCAGCTCCACAAAAAAAAAAAAAAAAAAAAAAAATTAGAACCTGAAAGCCTCTTCTGATTTCTCAGTGGAGAGATTATAATAACAGGTAAACGATGTTTCCTTCCGGAGAATGTTTTACACCTATGTTTTTAGAAGCTGTTTCATGTAGAGAAGACCACGGCCACTGGTACCTAGTTTTTAATTCAGGCTCCTTGATGTCCTGGTTTTGTAAACTAAGTCAGCTAAGGAAACTTCTCGGAGTCTTGGTTTCTTTAACTCTAAGACATGGATAATAATACTTCCAACTCACAGCTGTTGTAAAAACTTTAAATAGTGTTAGTTGCTTGGTGCTACGCAGCTGAGCAATTCAGATTCCACAGCTAACGTCTCTTCAGTTCAATGGAAAGTGCAAATCAAAATGCTGGAAATTAACATTCAAGGAGTGTCTTATTTAAAAATAAGATACATTTGCTACAGACCATTTTATAAAGTAAATAATTCTGCTACAAAGTGGTTAGTGACTTACTGTTCAAGATTAGATTTTTTTTAGTAATGAGATTTTCTTAAAACAGGAGAATGCATCAAAATTTTATTAATAAGACATGATACAAATAAATGATGCCCTGAATCTTTGCACCGGAGACAGTTTGACCTGGGGATCTACAAGGTTAGAATTGTCTTTCACAAAGGCTGCAATAAATGGCTCTTCCACAGACAAAGGCTACTTGTTCTGATACAGAAGGGGAAAAAACACCAATGAATTATCACTTTCTTTTCCCAAAAAAAAAAAAAAAAAAAAGATGGAGAAAATGCCAAATCTTCTGTGGTTTCTTTCCTGAAAATTTCTCTACTCCAGTAAATCGCTCCTTTCTCTATATTCCCATAGCTCTTTGCTCATACTTCACTCTCCATCTCTGTAGGACAAATATCAGTAATAGCTAATGTTTAGTACATACTTACTTGTCAAACACCAGACTCTGTCCCAAGGATATGACATATAAACAACCACTTAATCATGTGTTTAAAGTTAAGAGGGCTTCCCTGATAGCTCAGTTGGTAAAGAATCTGCCTGCAATGTAGGAGGCCCCAGTTTGATTCCTGGGTCGGGAAGATCCCCTGGAGAAGGGATAGGCTACCCACTCCAGTATTCTTGGGCTTCCCTTGTGGCTCAGCTGGTAAAGAATCCACCTGCAATGCAGGAGACCTGTGTTCAATTCCTGGGCTTGGAAGATCCCCTGGAGAAAGGAAAGTCTACCCACTCCGGTATTCTGGCCTGGAGAATTCCATGGACTATATAGTCTATGGAGTCGCAAAGAGTTGGACACAACTGAGAAACTTTCACTTTCACTTTCATAAGGCTAAGAAGTAGCTGTTATTACCACTTCCTTTTATAGACGATAAAAATAAGGCACAGAGCAGCTAAGGTATTTGCCTAAGTTTATTCAGCTGGTGGGGCTTCCCTGGTGGCTCAGCAGTAAAGAATCCACACGCAATGCAGGAGATGCAGGAGACTCAGGTTTGACCTCTGGGTAGGGAAGATTGCTTGGAAGAAGGCATGGCAACCCACTCTATTATTCTTGCCTGGAGAATCCCCATGGACAGAGCCTGATGGTCTACAGCCCATAGCGTGGCAAAGAGTCAGCTAAGACTGAAGTGGCTTAGCATGCATGCATCCCGCTGGGAAGTGATAAAGCCAAGGTCTAAAGACAGACCTGGTTTGTTCCTGTACTCTGTGCTCGTAACCACGTCAAGCTGGCATTGATTCTCTGGGCCACATATTTGAGATCCAATCCATTGCAACTATTAGAGTTACTTCCGGAGCTATTATGATTGAAACAAGATCTGAAAGAGAAGTAATCCTGGCAGTGCAGAAATGATCATTAAGAGAAACAGAGGGTAGCCAAAGAAAACATTTTTTTTCTCCTTCAAGCTTTTTCTAAAGGCTGCACTAGAATGAGACAAAAGCCTAGAATACCAATACGCTGATAAATTGCTTACCAATGCTGAACAAATTTGTCAACAATTCTATCTCCATATGTTATATATGAAAGAAAGTAAAATCATCTAAAATTATCCACGTGTTCTAAATGGAGGATTAGAAAGGGAACACCTATCCAGGCCCCCACCCACACCCCACTTGTGAGGGCACCTTAAGGCCCCTTGAGGATTGGCCACTGTTTACTTGTTAAGCCTCACATGTTCCCTTTTTCCGTTCAAATTCTGCATCCCAGTTATGTGGAAATGGATTCATTTATCTGAAAATGCTCCAGACATTTCACCCCACAGGTCATGGTACTGGCTGCTTCTGCTCCAGGTTCCCCTGTTGCCAGCCTAATTCCTCTTCCTGATTCAGGTGACCAAGTGGGCATCTCTGCACAGGAACTCCTCCCTTACCCTTTGCCCAGGTTTGGGGCTTTGCCTCTTGTTCATATTACATGCTTTGTAGTTCCCACCAATGCCCTGCAGCTTGGTCTCCTGCCTAGAAGGTACAGGTTAAGAATGCAAACTTTTGAAGTGGAATCTCAGTCCTACTACTGACCAGTCACTAAACTCTGAGCAAATTATATATATTCTCTGAGCTTCAATTTTTTATTTGTGTAATGAAAATTAAAACAGCACCTATCTCATGAGCTTGTGGTGAGAATTTGTTAAATGAAACTCAAAGCTTAAGAACAGTGCCTGATACAGAGTAAAGTACATATGGCTGCTATTATTAGGAATAGCAGTAGGCTTTCCTTAAAAGCTTGTCAACTCAGTCTGAATAGTTGGAGACCAGGATCAGAGTGCATGGTCACCTTGGGCTATTTTACCACTTTAGGGAGATCTGGAGTCTGTGCTTCTTAGACGGCAGTTCTAATTACTGATCTCAGGGTGATGACAGAATGTGCTCTTCTTGCTGGGGACCCACATAAAATACCGTTACACCTGCTCATTTTTTTTTTCCGGCCCAGTTGCTCTCTCCCTTGAACTCTGGGTGTCAAATATCGCATCAGCATTTTCTCTGCTGACAGCATTACAAGTTCAGGGATACTGCTCCTTGGGGCATCGTTGGCCGCTTCTGGTAAACAGTGCTCCAGTGTGTTTACTTTAGTTTTAGGAAGAAGCTGGGGGAGAAATTGAGTTTGAGGCCCTGGGGAGCTTCGTAGCTAGAGGCAGGGCTGGGAGTTGGCTTCTTCTCTTCCTTGAGAAGAGGTTCCATTTGTCACCCTCTCCCTCTGTCTTTCTGGATAGCCCTCTCCCTCTCAGCTTGACTCTTCTTTATCATCACTGCTCTTGATATCCAGAGCCCTTTGGAATATTGCTCCCTGGAAATTCTAGACTTCCAGGTTGCTAAGGGAGGTTGGTAGGGATGGGGCAGGGTCTGTCTTCTGAACATCTCCCCCTGTTCTATGCACCCCCACCAAAAAAACTGACCTTATATAGGCCCTTTCCTTTACGCTTTTGTTCCTGTTTCCTCTGTTTTGGCTGTTAGTGTGCGTGTATGTGTGTGTGTATTTGACACCTCCTTCCTAGGTAGTATAATTGTTTGCTTTCGAATAAACAAAGAAGAAATTGCTTTGGACCAGGAGAAAAGAAACTAAGATCCATTTTGATCCTATTTTTATATTGCCAAGTGACCCTGAGCAAATCCATTTTTTAGATTCTTAGATTCCTGATTTGTTAAATTAGCATATGGGAAGTCCCTCACTGGAAGCCTGCTTTGAAGTTTTATAACTGTGTTGAAGATGTAAGACTCTTAGAAGACTGGATAGGTCAGTATGTATGGACAAAGGAACTTCCTGAGATTTCTCTACTATCACATAAGCATCTCTCAATAAGCAGTTGATGTATAAATCTTGATTTTGTGTTGCAAAGAAAGGTGCCTTGTAAGGCTGGCTGGGTCAGATCACTCTGGGAACAGCTTAACCAGGGCTCCCAGCCCCTGGGATAAGTGGAGAACACTTACAGCTTCCATGAGCCCCTTATCCTTATCTATCAGAAGGTAGACAGAATGAAGACCACAATCTCAGAAAACTAACCAAAATGATCACATGGACCACAGCCTTGTTTAACTCAATAAAACTATGAGCCATGCCATGTAGGGCTACCCAAAACGGACGAGTCATGATGGAGAGTTCTGACAAAATGTGGTCCACTGGAGAAGGGGATGGCAAACCACTTCAGTATTCTTGCCTTGAGAACTCCATGAACAGTATGAAAGGCAAAATGATATGACACTGAAAGATGAGCTCCCAGGTTGGTAGGTGCCCAATATGCTATTGGAGAAGAGTGGAGAAATAACTCCAGAAAGAATGAAGAGACGGAGCCAAAGTGAAAACAGCATCCAGTTGTGGATGTGACTGGTGATGGAAGTCCGATGCTGTAAAGAACAATATTTCATGAGAACCTGGGATGTTAGGTCCATGAATCAAGGTAAATTGGAAGTGGTCAAACAGATGGCAAGAGTAAAAATTGACATTTTAGGAATTGATGAACTTAAAATGGACTGGAATGGGTGAATTTAATTCAGATGACCATTATATCTACTACTGTGGACAAGAATCCCTTAAAAGAAATGGAATAGCCCTCATAATCAACAAAAGAGTCTGAAATGCCGTTTACAGAATGATCTCTCTTCATTTCCAAAGCATACCATTCAATATCACAGTAATCCAAGCCTATGCCCTAACAACTAATGCCAAAGAAGCTGCAGTTGAATGGTTCTATGATGACCTATAAGACATTCTAGAACTAACACACAAAAAAGATGTCCTTTTCATCATAGGGGACTGGAATGCAAATGTTGGAAGTCAAGATATACCTGGAGGAACAGGCAAGTTTAGCCTTGGAGTACAAAATGAAGTAGGGCAAAGGCTAATAGAGTTTTGCCAAGAGAATGTACTGGTCATAGGAAGCACCCTATTCCAAAAACACAAGAGATGACTCTACACGTGGACATGAACCAATGGTCAATACCAAAATCAGATTGATTGTATGCTTTGCAGCCAAAGATGGAGAAGCTCTATACAGTCAGCAAGAACAAGACCAGGAGCTGACTGTGGCTCAGATCATGAAATCTTTATTGCAAAATTGAGACTTAAATTGAAGACAGTAGGGAAAACCACTAGGCCATTCAGTCATGAACTAAATCAATACACAGGAAATGACAAATAGATTCAAGGGAATAAATCTGATAGACAGAGTGCCTGAAGAACTAAGGACAGAGATTCATGATATTATACGGTGGAGGCGGTGATGAAGACCATCCACAAAAATGAGAAATGCAAAAAGGCAAAATGGTTGTCTGAAGAGGCCTTACAAATAGCTGAGAAAAGAAGTGAAAGGCAAAGGAGAAAAGGAATACCCATTTGAATGCAGAGTTCCAAAGAATAGCAAGGAGACATAAAAAGCCTTCCTCAGCGATCAATGCAAATAAAAAGAGGAAAACAACAAAATGGGAAAGAGTAGAGATCTCTTCAAGAAAATACCAAGGGAACATTTCATGCAAGATGATGGGCACAATAAAACATAAATGGTATGGACATAACAGAAGCATAAGATATTAAGAAAAGGTGACAAGAATACACAGAAGAACTGTACAAAAAAGATCTCCATGACACAGATAACCACTATGGTGTGATCACTCACCTAGAGTCAGACATACTGGAATGTGAAGTCAACTGGGCCTTAGGAAGCATCACTACGAACAAAGCTAGTGGAGGTGATGGAATTCCAGTTGAGCTATTTCAAATCCTAAAAGATGATGCTGTGAAAGTGCTGCACTCAATATGCCAGTGAATTTGGAAAATTCAGCAGTGGCCACAGGACTGGAAAAGGTCAGTTTTCAATCCAATCCCAAAGAAAGGCAATGACAAAGAATGCTCAAACTAAAGCACACGTGCACTCATCTCACACGCTAGTAAAGTAATGCTCAAAATTCTCCAAGCCAGGCTTCAACAGTATGTGAACTGAGAACTTCCAGATGTTCAACCTGGATTGAGAAAAGGCAGGGAAACCAGAGATCAACTGCCAACATCTGTTGGATAATAGAAAAAGCAAGAGAGTTCCAGAAAAATATCTACTTCTGCTTTATTGATTACACCAAAGCCTTTGAATGGGTGGATCACAACAAACTGTGCAAAATTCTTAAAGAGACAGGAATATCAGACCACCTTACCTGCCTCCTGAAAAATCTGTACACAGGTCAAGAAGCAACAGTTAGAACCGGACATGGAACAACAGACTGGTTCCAAATTGGGAAAGGAGTACGTCAAGGCTGTTTATTGTCACTCTGTTTATTTAACATATATGCAGAGTACATCATGAAAAATGCTGGACTGGATGAATCACAAGCTGGAATCAAGATTGCCGGGAGAAATATAAATAACCTCATATACACAGATGACACCACCCTTATGGCAGAAAATGAAGAACTAAAGAGAGCCTCTTGATGAAAGTGAAAGTGGAGAGTGAAAAAGCTGGCTTAAAACTCAACATACAAAAAACTAAGATCATGGCATCCAGTCCCATCGCTTCTTGGCAAATAGTTGGGGAAACAATGGACACAGTGACAGACTTTATTTTCTTAGGTTCCAAAATCACTGCAGATAGTGACTTCAGCCATGAAATTAAAAGACATTTGCTCCTTGGAAGAAAAACTATGACCAACCTAGGCAGCATATTAAAAAGCAGAGACATTACTTTGCCGACAAAGTACTGTCTAATCGAAGCTATTATTTTACCAGTAGTCATGTATGGATGTGAGAGTTGAACTATAAAGAAAGCTGAGCACCAAGGAATTGATGCTTTTGAACTGTGGTGTTTGAGAAGACTCTTGAGAGCCCCTTGGACTGCAAGGAGATCAAACAAGTCAAACCTAAAGGAAATCAGTCCTGAATATTCATTGGAATGACTGATGCTGAAGCTGAAGCTCCAATACTTTGACCACGTGTTGTGAAGGACTGACTCATTGGAAAAGACCCTGATGCTGGGAAAGATTGAAGGCAGGAGGAGGAAAGGGACAACAGGGGATGAGATGGCTGGATGGCACCACCGACTCAATAGACATGAGTCTGAGCAAGCTCTGGGCGTTGGTGATGGACAGGGAAGCCTAGCATGCTGCAGTCCATGGGGTCAAAGAGGCAGACATGAAGGAGTGACTGAACTGAACTGAAGTGAACTTCCCTAAGGCTATCAGCTTACTTTTCAGCAGAAACTTTGCAGGCCACAAGGGAGGGGCATAATATATTATAGTTGCTGAAAGGAGGAAAACCCCTACAACCTAGGGTACTCTACCCAGCAAGGAAACCATTCAGAATTGAAGGGATGATAAAGAGTTTCCCAGATAAGCAAAAACAAGTAACATGCTTCTCCATGTTCATGGCAACACTATCTACATAGCCGAGAAATGGAAGCAATTCAATGTCCATCAACACACAAATGAGTAAGAAGATGTGGTATATGTGTATATATAATGGGCTACCACTTAGCCATAAAAAAGAATGGAATTTTGCTACATGTGAAAACGTGCATACATCAGGAGGCTATTATGCACATTGAACTAGGTCTGACAGATAAAGACAACTTTGGTACAGTTCCACGTACATGTGAAATCTAAACAATAAAATAAATGAACAAATATGACAAAACAAAGAGACATATAGATACAGAAAAACTAGTGGTTACCAATTGGGAGAGGGTTCGGGAGGGCCAAATAGGTGTAGGGGATTAAGAAGTACAACTACTATGCATAAAATTAAATAAGTCACAAGGATGTAATGTACAGCAGGGAATATAGCCAAAATTCTATAAGTTGGTATGGTGTATAATCAATGAAATATCAAATAACTATAAATTTGATAACTAATATACATCTAAAAATAACATAATACTTTAAGCCAACTATGCTTCAATTAAAAAAAAAAAAACTGAAAGCAGGGGCTCTGTCTTATCAACCTAGAGAGGTGGGATGGGGAGGGAGATGGGAGGGAGGTTCAAAAGGGAGGGGACATAGGTACACCTATGGCTGATTCACGTTGAGGTTTGACAGAAAACAGCAAAATTCTGTAAAGCAATTATCCTTCAATTAAAAATTAATAAATTTTAAAAATTAAATTAATGATCCAAAAATAAAAAAGAAACAGAAAGCAGTAACTTATGGAGTGTATTATGTGCCAGCCATTGTTCCATATACTTTGCAGGAAGAAATTTCCCTTAGATGATAGAAGTTTTACATTTGCTGAAGTGGAAAAGTAGAGACTATTGTTTCAACAGCGTCTCTCTTCTTTTCTATAAAGCATCTTATAAAGATAACAGAAAGATGGTAGGTTTAGCATAAGGGTTACATAAGATGATGTATAGGAAAACACTTTAGAGCCAGACACACTACATACATGAAAGCTAATCATGTTAGCTAATGCTAACCTCAGCTGGGACATCTCCTAGAACAGCAAAATAGATGGTGATCATGATTAAACTCTCCTTGTGGGAAGATCCCCTGGAGGAGGAAATTGCAACCCACTCCAGTATTCTTGCCTGGAGAAATCCATGGACAGAAGAGCCTGGTGGGCTATAGTCCATAGGGCCACAAAGAGTCAGACACGACTGAGAGACTTAACACACACATGATTAAATTCTGCCTGAATGCCAGCAGATCTGGGGGTAGAGACATTCTCAAAACCTCAAAAGCCCCTTGGAGCAGTTATAAGTAGCCTATATGTATGATATAGTACTGGGAGGAAATGAACCATGTTGGACAAAGATCAAAATATTCCTATGCCAAACTAGACATTTTTTTCCCTCCAAATTAAAATATTTAGTAAGGGCAGAAAGTTGGACTATTGTTGAATTAATTTTCTAATGTGTTCCTTCCTGTTCATTGTCAGAGATTTTTGAGCAAGTATGTTCTACAAATCCAGGTAGAGAGATCTACTCCTAACTAATGGCCCAATGAAGCTTTTTATCTTTCCACTCTCTGAATAATATGGCTATCTTCCTGTTGCACTGAAAACAAAATCTATCTTTTCTTGTAATATTGGTTATCACTATCTTTTTCTGTAGTGTTAATTTTAAATTCAGACATGAATCCTGCATTTTTAATTTTAAAAAGTCAATAGAACATGGCAATTTAAGAGACAGCAACACAGTGAGGGAGGAGGAAACTATTGATAAATGTATATTAAAAGATAGATTAATTTCAAAGGCAAAATTTGACTTCCTCTTAAGGAGGTATGGTTTCTGCAGTCAAGAATATTAAGCAGCTATCAGTGGGTTTCATCTTGCTTTACACTTGAGCTCACACGATTGGGTGGAGACGCGGCATGGTCACATGAACACCTGGGTTGAAGTTCTAACTCTTGATCTTTTGCCTTTTGGAATTTATTTTCTGTATTAATCGCAATTAATTAATTAATTAATTGTCCCCAACACAGGGACAGGGTTTCTATAAAGGAGTAAGTGCAGCAAATGGAGAGACAGATGATCTTAGGTCACCGGGGCCTCATACCCTTCCCTAAGTGCTGATGGTAATCAATTTCCATCCCCTTTTTATTAATCTCGTGAGTAGATAGGGTAACTAATAAACATCATGAATATTTTTAAAATTACTCTAGCTATTGTATGTGTGTCTGCTTGTGTGGAGAATTTTAAAATTATAAAGACTTATATCTGAAACAGTCACCCTGGTGGCTACTGCAGTTACTTTAATGATGCAGCTTTTGCCCATAAATTTTATTACTCTTCTTTGAGGATGGACTTGAGTCTGCTTGAAAATCACACCATTAATTGGCCCTATAAATCTAGTTCTGTCCAATCTATTGCTTTTCAAACAGGATCTCAGGCATCTGTCATTTAATATTCAGTCTATATGCAAAGATCCCTAATTGTTCCAAGGCTGTCTTTCGTGGCTGTTTTTCCCCTCCCTTCCCTCTTTCTCTCCCCACCCCCTCTCTATATTGTGATTTCTATTACTGAGTCAAGATCGTATAAAGGTTAATGAATTCCACATGTTTTTTTACAGTGTTTAATCATTCCTAATAGGTTAAACAACAACCCTTCCGTCTGTGTATTATTATTATAACACTGACCTTTTTTGAAGAATCCAGACCAGTTATGTTATAGGTGTTTCACATTTGGGGATTTTTCTGACTTGTACTTCTTGATTAATTTTAATTTGTTTATCTACTGCCTTTCTTTTCTGTAAACTTAACATTAGAACTCGAGACCTGATTGAATTTGAGTTAATCATTGGAAGTAAGACTATGTCACCTGAGGTGTCTGCCACCTTTTATTGAGTAACAACACAAGGCTTGAAATGTCGTAACAGGTCAATGCGTCTCACATTGCTGATGCCAAATTTGATCACTTGGCTAAAATAGCAATGATCAGATTGCTCCATGTTCAAATACATTCCACTCTTTGCAATCATTTAGTTATCTGTGGAATCATTCCTTGGCATAAGATGAACATAATGTTTCTGAACAAATTATTACCTAATGGTTTCTAGTATATAAGTTTGTCCCTTGCCTGAACCAGTTCTTACATTGAAGTTTCCAAAATGCTGTGCTGTGCTTAGTGGCTCAGTTGTGTTGACTCTTTGCAACCCCATGGACTATAGCCCACGAGGCTCCTTTGTCCATGGGGATTCTCCAGGTAAGAATACTGGAGTGGGTTGCCATGCCCTCCTCCAGGGGATCTTCCCAACCAGGGATCAAACCCAGGTCTCCTGCGCTGCAGGCTGATTCTTTACTATCTGAGCCATCAGGGAAGCCCATGAATACTGGAGTGGGTAGCCTATCTCTTCTCCAGGGGATCTTCCCAACCCAGGAATTGAACCAGAGTCTTCTGCATTGCAGGCAGATGCTTTACCAGCTGAACTTCCAGGGAAGCCCAGAGTTTCCAAAATAATGATATTCAAATGCTACTGTTTCTTTCTAGGTGTGCTAGCCAGCATCCATCTCAAAGAGCTTTTGTCAGCCTTCCTCCATTTTTTAATATCACTATAGACTTAGAGGTTTCATTTCTTTAAATGTTACAATGAATTACACTTACTATTCACAATAATGCTTAAGTTGTCCCAAATAGAGCCAGTAAGAGCACGCTTAAGCAAGCTCTTGTGTGTTATTGACATACTCATATTATGAGCACTTCCTTGATTTTTAGCATAAGCAGAGGTTCCAATTTTCACTGCATGTTCCTATAGATCTGAGCACAGGTTTTACAAAATATTCACAAATTCTTTGACATACTCCCTGTTTAAGACCTCACTGGTGTTATATAAGCATGACCTGAAAATAGACAACTTTAGGACAACTTCTGCTTTCTCCTGATCATTATAGAGTTTTGTGGAAAATGATATCTTTAAAAAAACAGTAAAAATGGATAATACTTAATGCCAGTGAGCTTTAGTGTCCTCATGTACTGTCACAAGATACACGGGTACAATCATTTTGGATTGTTAATGCAAAGCACTGGTCAGAAAAAACTCACAAATTTCAGCCCAGTCATCCCACTCCAAGGAAGATACTCCAAAGAAACAAAGAAAAAAGCATATCCAGAAAACTGTTCATTACAACTTAAAAAGGTAAGCTTTGCATAGTCCCAGGTATATATTATGCACTGAAAAATATTTGTTGAAAAGTTAAATGTGTGCAAGAGTCTGATAATGATTGAATAAATTTTGATACATGAAAATTATGGGGGAAAACGTAGATTCTAGCTCCTTTCCTCTTTAACATGAGCTAGCCCTTGATGACTCAGTTCTAACGAACAGAATGCATCCGCTGTTACGTTTCTGAGACCCCCATCATGGAAGGAGATGCAGCTTATTGCTGACTTGCTTTCTTTGGAAACATATTCCTTGGGAGTTTTGAGCAACACGTAAGTCTAGTTTCCCTGATGCTACCGAGGTGCAGAGGTCACATGGTGATGGGAAAAAAAAACAATCAAAGAACCCTAGATGTTCTTGCCTCCTGGTTTTCCAGTCCTTGGCTTTTTTTTGGCTCTTCCTAGCATTGTCTGTCAGACATGAAGTCAAGAGATTCCAACTCCAGCCAACACTGAGTGGAGTGGTGTTGAGTTAACCGTGCTGAGTCTTGCCCAAACTGCAGATTCATGAGCACTAGTGTTACCGTTGTTTTGGAAACTACTAAATCCTGAAACGGTTTATTGTACAGCCATAGCTGACTGGAACAATCTAATACCAGTCAACTTTTAAAGGAGCATTGTTTTCTATTCATGAGAAATGGTATTAGAATAAAACTTGGGTGTTGGCATTAGTTCATTGCTCCTGGGCACTTTTGATTCCAAATCTCTTTAGTACACAGGGTGGGGAAAATGTATTCCATATGTATATGTTTGTGTGTATATTTCCAATTAAATTTACCATTAAAGGAATTTTTCACTACTTTTATTTCATTACCACATCATTTTTACCCTGAAAATCTTACTTTGTAATAACATTAATGTATTTGATATATTTGCTTCACCCTACAGTACCATGTGGTGCTAGCGGTAAAGAACCTGCCTGCCAATGTAGGAGATATAAGAGATGCGGATTCGACCCCTGGGTCAGGAAGATCCCCTGGCAGAGGCCTTGGTAACCCACTCTAGTATTCTTGCCTGGAGTGGACAGTGGAGCCTGGTGGGCTATTGTCCATAGCGTCGCAAAGAGTCGGACACGACTGAACCAACTTAGCACTCCTCCTCAGTAACATACCCTACTACCAAGATATTAGTAGAAGTATTACTACTAGCATTCCTAAAGCTGTATATTGTCAGCCTGCTTATTTAACTTCTATGCAGAGTACATCATGAGAAACGCTGGGCTGGAAAAAGCACAAGCTGGAATCAAGATCGCCAAGAAAAATAACAATCACCTCAGATATGCAGATGACACCACCCTTATGGCAGAAAGTGAAGAGGAACTCAAAAGCCTCTTGATGAAAGTGAAAGTGGAGAGTGAAAAAGTTGGCTTAAAGCTCAACATTCAGAAAATGAAGATCATGGCATCTGGTCCCATCACTTCATGGGAAATAGATGGGGAAACAGTGGAAACAGTGTCAGACTTTATTTTTGTGGGCTCCAAAATCAGTGCAGATGGTGATTGCAGCCCTGAAATTAAAAGACGCTTACTCCTTGGAAGGAAAGTTATGAACAACCTAGATAGCATATTCAAAACCAGAGACATTACTTTGCCAACAAAGGTCTGTCTAGTCAAGGCTATGGTTTTTCCAGTGGTCATGTATGGATGTGAAAGTTGGACTGTAAAGAAAGCTGAGGGCTGAAGAATTAATGCTTTTGAACTGTGGTGTTGGAGAAGACTCTTGAGAGTCCCTTGGACTGCAAGGAGATCCAACCAGTCCATTCTAAAGGAGATCAGCCCTGGTGTTCTTTGGAAGGACTGATGCTAAAGCTGAAACTCCAATACTTTAGCCACCTCATGCGAAGTGTTGACTCATTGGAAAAGACCCTGATGCTGGGAGGGATTGGGGGCAGGAGGAGAAGAGGACGACAGAGGATGAGATGGCTGGATGGCATCACCGACTCGATGAACGTGAATTTGGGTAAACTCTGGGAGTTGGTGATGGACAGGGAGGCCCGGCGTACTGCAATTCATGGGGTCGCAAAGAGTCGGACACGACTGAGTGACCGAACTGAACTGAAAGCATGATTGTTAATAATAAACCTACTGAATGAATTTATTGATTTTTGTGCAATTCTTTTTATTTGTTTTTAGAATATTCCCTATGAATGATACACACTCATGGTATAAGGTTCAAAATCATTTGAACTCATTCTTTTCTTTTAGTGGATGTGTGATCAGTTTGATGTAAACTTTAGGTTCACTAGTTATTCTTTGGTTCAATTTTAGGTTTTGCCTTTATTCTTTCTTATTTAACTTTATTTTTAAATGTATAAAGTTTTCCATGGTTCAGAAGTCAAAGCTACATAACATGTTAACTCAACCCTTCCACACTATTCTCACATACATTCTAAAGTTGCTGTTGTTCAGTTGTTAAGTCTTGTTTGATTCTTTGTGACCCCATGGACTGAAGCATGCCCTGTCCTTGACTATTCCTGGAGTTTGTTCAAACTCATGTCCATTGAGTCAGTGATGCCATCCAGCCATCTCATCCTCTGTCATCCCCTTCTCTTCCTACCCTCAAACTTTCCCAGCATCAGGGTCTTTTCCAATGAGTCAATTCTTCCCATCATGTGGCCAAAGTATTGGAGCTTCAGCTTCAGCATCAGTCCTTCCAGTGAATTTTCATGGTTTATTTCCTTTAGGATTGACTGGCTTCATCTCCTTATTGTCCAAAGGACTCTCAAGAATATTCTCTAGAACCACAGTTAGAAAGCATCAATTCTCTGACACTCAGCCTCCTTTACGGTCCAACTCTCACATCCATACATGACCACTGGAAAAACCATAGCTTTGATTGGATGGACCTTTGTCGGCAAAATAATGTCTCTGCTTTTTAATATGCTGTTTAGGTTTGTCATAGCTTTTCTTCCGAGGAGCAAGCACCTTTTAATTTCATGGCTGCAGTCACTGTCCACAATGATTTTGGAGCCCATGAAAATAAAATCGGTCACTGCTTCCATTTTTTCCCTGCCTATTTGCATTGAAGTGATGGGACTGGATGCCATGAACTTAGTTTTTTCAATGTTGAGTTTTAAGCCAGCTTTTCACTCCTCTTTCACCTTCATCAAGAGGCTCTTTAGTTCCTCCTCTTTTGGCCATTAGAGTACCATTACATTCTAAAGTTGGAGAAGGCAATGGCACCCCACTCCAGTACTCTTGCCTGGAAAATCCCATGGATGGAGGAGCCTAGTAGGCTGCAGTCCATGGGGTGGCTAAGAGTTGGACACGACTGAGCAACTTCACTTTCACTTTTCACTTTCATGCATTGGAGAAGGAAATGGCAACCCACTCCAGTGTTCTTGCCTGGAGAATCCCAGGGATGGGGGAGCCTGGTGGGCTGCCGTCTATGGGGTCGCACAGAGTCGGACACGACTGAAGTGACTTAGCAGTAGCAGTAACATTCTAAAGTAAACATTTTCAAAAATAAATATATTCATTTGTTTCTCCTTGGTCCTTCCTATAAATATGTACTCATTTTTCAAAATTTCTTATAGAAAAACAATAATAATCTTACTGTTTTTCACTTGGTCAAATAACTTAGAATTCAGTTTAATCTGCTCATGGAACTATCTTGCATTCTTTCTACAGACTATTATATTCAGCCATATTGATCTACAGTCTTGTGTTCAACCTGTCATTTTGGGGGGCATTTTATTACCACTCCTTTGCTACAACAAAAAGTTTAGTAAGAGGTAACTTTCTGTATGTTTTATTATGGCTGTGGTAGTGGTTGTGTTGTGTTGTGGAGATCTATCTCTCAGGTCAATTGCAAGAAGTGATATTTAGGGATCAAAAAGTAAATGCACATACAATTTTATGAAGTAATACCAAAGTTTCCCTTTTAGCACTTGTACTGTTTTGAATTCCAGCTGACACATTTGATTGCCTTTTCTTCATAGTTTTATGAAGTAAAAGTTTATTGTCAAGTTTTTAGACTTTTGCTTTCACTTTCACCCATCTGACAGTATCTCAATGACTGGTCATAATTTTTCTTTCATTGTTACTAAAATATAGTTTTATATGTTTAACAGATATGTATGTTTCTCTTTTGTAAACTACTCATCTCCTTTATCTGCTCTTCTATCAGATTTAGTACTTTTTGTCTTACTTTTTAAGACTTCTTTATGTATCAATTGGTGTAAGTTGCAAAAATATTCTTTTGACTTTGCTTGTGGCATTTTTTTTACCCTAAAATTTTATTTAATAAACATTCTTTTCAGTTCTGCCTCCTGATTTTGAATCATACTTCAAATATCCTGAGTTTATTAACTTACCAAAGTTTTCTATTAGTCATTTTAGATTTTATTTTTTCACTCTGTGGTCTATGATCCCTTTGGAGTTTGATAACTGATGTGAGGTGCACGCCCAGCTTTATGTGTTGTCCAAGTGGCCATTCAGTTGTCCTAGCACCATTTACTCAAAAGCCAATATTTTCCCCAGTGATATCCGATGCTACATCAATCATATAGCAAACATCATTATGTAGCTGTTTTCCTTTCTGGACCTTGTACTCTCTTCCATTGATTTATTTTTCTAATCATGGGTGAATACCACACGATCTTCACTATAGGTACCTTATTGTATGTCCTAACACTTACTGACACATTTTTTGGAGATATTTTTCTCTAGGTATTTTGGCAAGTTTACTTTTTTCATATGAACTTTGGAAATACTTGTCTAGAAAGAAAAAAAAAAAGGTAGTATTTTAGTGAGCTTAGCCTAAATGTATATGTGTGCTTAAGGCCAGTTCATATTTTTCTGCTCTTTAGTAAGTCCTGTCCAAGAATGAGTGTCCAAGTCTACTTATGTGCCTTTCAGGAGTGTCTGCAATTTCACCCAAACAAATTTTACATGTATGTTGTTGAGTTTATTCTTAAGTATTTTATCTTTATGTTACTATGGCTAGTGGAGGTTTCTTTTCCTTTATATCCTGTAACTGAGTATTATTTATTTCTAAAAACCAAATTCACCATGGAGAAATGAAACAAAAATGTCGAAATTTGGGAAAATCTTGTCATAGTCATGGAAATGGATTGCTTTTTGAAACTCAGAAACTACAGAGACATGAAACTCAAAAACTATAAAGATTATGTTTATCTATTTAAAAGTTTAAAAACATCTGTACAGGAAAATATTATAAACATAGTTGAATATATATGACCAGCTCAGGAGAATATAAGACCAAAATAGCAAAGTACTAATTTACTTAATCATAAAGAATGACTAAATATCAGTGTGAAAAATACCAATAACCCAACAGAAAAATAAACTAAATTCACAAATAGATTATTCATGTGTATAGAACCATAAACTGTGCAGAAGCATATAACAAGGTAACAACAACAATAATAAAGTAATAACAATGATAAATAGCAGTAAATTTCAAAATGCTTATCTTGTGTCAGATACTGCCCTAAGTTCTTCACCTGTATTAATGTATTAAAACGCGGGTATACCTGTGGCAGATTCATTTCGATATTTGGCAAAACTAATACAATATTGTAAAGTTTAAAAATAAAATAAAATTAAAATAAAATAAAACCTCACAGAAACATTTTGAGCTTGGCATGACTATGATCCACATTCTACCAATAAGGAAGCTATTGATTAGAAATAAGATTATTATAAATAAGGATAGACATGCAAACTGATTAATCATTTTTGAAGCTGGAATATCATCTTTCATCAGTCACACTGAAAAATACAAAAAAGTCTAATAATACACAGTGTTGCTGAAAGTATGATGACCCTGCTAGCCTCATGAATTTTGGGAAGAGTACTAATTTTGATAACCTCTTAACAGCCTCTATCAACTTGTTAAATGCTTGTATCACTTAAAAAATTTTTTTTTTGTTGTGTTGTGTGATCCCCAACCAGGGATCGAGCCTGTACCCCTGAAGTGGAAGCACGGAGTCTTAACCACTAGACCACCAGGGAAGCCCCGGGTATCATTTTTAAGCCATGAGAATTTCTGATAGGAATTTCTCAGAAATAGAGTTTAGTATATATGCAAATATGAAAGTATAAGAATTTCCATGATAGCAGTTTTTTTCTAGTTGAGAAAGACTAAAACAATGCACCTGCCTGATAGTTAAATAAAGTGTATTACCTGTAGACAATGAACCTCTTGACAGCGTCATTATTATGAAGTCCATCCCCATATACCGGTGATAGCAAGATGTCAAACATCTTAAGGGATAACAGCCATGTGCAGAATTATGGATGGTCTTCTCCACAATAAAGCAAAGTGCTTGCAAATGCATGTGAAGTTTCTGGAAAATATACAGGAAACTCAGCATTATTTGTCTCTGGAGAGGGGACTGAAGGTCTGAGGTGGAAGAGAGCTTTACTTTTCATTATGTTGTATTTTTTTTTTTTTTTTGCCATATACAAGTATTACTTCAAAATTTAGAAAGAAAATATTAGAGACAAAGAGAGAGAAGGTTCAAAATACGTTCAGCCCTTGGGATAGGCATCCAAATCTCCCACTGTGGCTACGTTGAAGGGAGTCATGTGCTTTGTGGTATTCTAGTTTTATCTGTGTATTATAGTCAGACAGATGATGTACTCTCACACCTTAAATTCAGGGTCTCTCTACTGACTTCTGACTCTTCAGGACTCATAGGAACATTTGCTAAATTTGTTGAGAGGGTGATGAGCTCAGCCTGTATTTGACTAGAAATCTGATACTGTGAGACAAGCTTCAGAGTTGATCCAGGCAATTGGAGCTGCAATTGTTTATAAATTGAAGCAATGCTTTGAAGCTGAGGATTTCTTTTACAGACCAGGAAGCCTGCTCAGTAGGTGGGATTCCACGAGCTTTTGGTTCACTTGCAAAAGCTTTCTGCCATAATGCAAAATCCACATAATAAGCAGTTTTCAAACTATATCCCTAGAGACCATGCTTGTTAAAATTGTTCTACCCTAAATAAATGTGTATCTGAAGGACTGGGGAAAATACTTATTTTGCAGTTATGTTTTGGCCCTAGGGACAATGCAGAGAGCCTCCTCTTGAATGAGGACCAGCCTGAGGGACATAGTAGCCGATGCTGGCAGGGGTCAGTCCTGGGCCCAGTGTTGCTGAATGATGTTTTTCCTGCTGGAAGAAGACAGGCTCGTCAAAGGTGCAGATGGCACCAAGCACTTGGGAAGGAAGCAACGTTTTGGAGACAAGAACAGAATTCAAATTCTGTTAGTAAATTGGAAAGGTGAAGAAGAGAAACAAACAGAGGAGGGAAAATATGAGAAGCACTGAAGATGCCAAAGAGGTAAAGGCCAAAATCTAGGTGAACTGCTTACAATTAAACCTAAGGGTCAGAGTAGACAATCAATTAGAAATTGACAGTAGATAATCAGTAGAAAATCAATTCTGTGAACCACAGATGATGGAAGAAAACCATTCTTACATACCAAGAGCTAGTCAGGCATCATTTTGAGGTATCTTAGTATTTCTGGATTCTGATGTCTGCCTGGAATTATATTTGCAAAATCAGACATGGTGATACAGTTGAGAATTACGACTGAAAAGAAACTATATGAGCAGGAAATATGTACAGAGATTTCTAAGAAGCATCATGTGACTGACTTTGGGAAGGGTGCCTTAACCGCAGATATGCTCAACGTTCATGTCAGGGTGTTGCAGAAACCAGTCATCGAGAAACCAAGCACCACACTTGGAGAGTTGGAGAACTCAGGTTTATCACACTGGCGGGCCCAGAGGAGTTAACACCCCAAGTTCCGAGCCCTGAACAAAGGGGTTACAGAGTTTTTATAGACACACTTCGGTGGGCAACACTAGCTGTTAATAGGCTGGTTTAAACTAAGGGGTTTCGTGCACACGGGAACGGTGCTCAAGGCAGGGAGGGGGATGTATGACCTTTACATGGACAGGCATGATTAGGCAGGTTTGCAGGGGCTGGGCAGTTGCAATGAGCAGGACGAGGGTGAGTGAGATAAGCTCCAGCTCCTAGTATTGTGAGTCTCCACTTTCCAAGACTGTGTGGCCTGTGTGATACTTTGGCAAGGAGCAAGCTGAGTTACACAGGCAGAACGAATAGGAGGTTACGTAAAATTTTAACTTTTCCTCTTCAAGGGCCCCCTTATATTTTAATGGCGATAAAGTAAGACTCAGTCCTAATTCAAATGCCCCTGGAAGTAGATTAAGGATATAATTGTTTCTGTATTATAGATTCTCATGGAGCTCTATATTTCTTATTCATAACACTTGGTGTAATGGTAAATAATTCTTTCCACAAATATTTATTAAGCACCTACTGAGTGCCAAGCACTAGTCTAGGCACTAAGTATATGTAATCTCTTTAAACCCTTTTTCCAAATTTCAAAATTTGTATAATGTGCATCTCTTCCTTGAAGTAATATATCTTATACAGCTGCTAAAAGTCAGGTGACCCTCTCTATTTGACCTGGAGATCTCTTTGTCCACATCTGAAAGATTATTAGTTACATTTTTTTATCTTCCATGTTAACACAGGAGATTTCTTTCCAAACGTTTTCATAATTACATAGAATGCCTCCCATTTTCACAGTTTCCTGTAGCTCTTTCCTTGACATTTTTCCAGCCCTTTGCCCATTTCCAGAGATAAAAGCTAAAATAAATGTCACTGACTTTAACAACTCACTCCTGGCATCAATTTCTGCATAAGCTATGCTTTGCCACACACACACAAAAAGTACCACATCATAAACCACAAACACACTGGCTTAAAATAGAAAGTCAACACGAGCCACAGGTTAGCTGGGCAGCTCATGCTTGTCTGCAGTCAGCTTCAGGTTGGCCAGGAAGCTTTGTTGGTACAGAATGGACTCAATGTGGGTAAGTGCAGTGACTTGACTCTGGGCCACCTGCTTTTTTATTCTCCAGTGAGGCAACCCAGGCTGGTAATTAAAGCAATCAAAGAGCAGCAATAGAGACAAAAACGGACAAGAGCTCTCTGCTTGCCTCACTCTTGTCAAGACAAATCCCATGGTTGAACTCACAATCAAAGAGCAGAGACCTCTTCTCCACCTCTAGGTGAAAGCAGCTTCAAAGTCACATGAGAAGAGCATGGATACAAGGAGGGGCAAACAACTGATGCTGTGAATGCAGTAAAGCTGCCAAAGAGATGATTGGCGTATTCCACGTCAAAAAAAAAAAATTATGATGTCTTGATCATGGTGGATGTGGTAGGAAATAGTCAAGTTCTGGCTCTCTATGGAGGTCTGTGGAAAATTCTGAAAGAGATGGGAATACCAGACCACCTGACCTGCCTCTTGAGAAATCTGTATGCAGGTCAGGAAGCAACAGTTAGAACTGGACATGGAACAACAGACTGGTTCCAAATAGGAAAAGGAGTACATCAAGGCTGTATATTTTCACCCTGCTTATTTAACTTCTATGCAGAGTACATCATGAGAAACGCTGGACTGGAAGAAACACAAGCTGGAATCAAGATTTCTGGGAGAAATATCAATAACCTCAGATATGCAAGTGACACCACCCTTATGGCAGAAAGTGAAGAGGAACTAAAAAGCCTCTCGATGAAAGTGAAAGTGGAGAGTGAAAAAGTTGGCTTAAAGCTCAACATTCAGAAAACTAAGATCATGGCATCTGGTCCCATCACTTCATGGGAAATAGATGGGGAAACAGTGGAAACAGTGTCAGACTTTATTTTTTGGGGCTCCAAAATCACTGCAGATGGTGACTGCAGCCATGAAATTAAAAGAAGCTTACTCCTTGGAAGGAAAGTTATGACCAACCTAGATAGCATATTGAAAAGCAAAGACATTACTTTGCCAACAAAGGTCTGTCTAGTCAAGGCTATGGTTTTTCCTGTGGTCATGTATGGATGTGAGAGTTGGACTGTGAAGAAAGCTGAGTGCCGAAGAATTGATGCTTTTGAACTGTGATGTTGGATAAGACTCTTGAGAGTCCTTGGACTGCAAAGAGATCCAACCAGTCCATTCTGAAGGAGATCAGTCCTGGGATTTCTTTGGAAGGAATGATGCTAAAGGTGAAACTCCAGTACTTTGGCCACCTCATGCGAAGAGTTGACTTATTGGAAAAGACTCTGATGCTGGGAGGGATTGGGGGCAGGAGGAGAAGGGGACAACAGAGGATGAGATGGCTGGATGGCATCACTGACTCAATGGACGTGAGTCTGGGTGAACTCTGGGAGTTGGTGATGGACAGGGAGGCCTGCTGTGCTGCGATTCATTGGGTCACAAAGAGTCGGACACGACTGAGCGACTGAACTGAACTGAACTGATGGAGGTCAAGACAACAGAATATTCTGATTGACTAGATGAAGGATATGAGAGAAAGAGAAAAAAAAATTCACTTTGACAAAAGTTTGGTCTGAGTATGTGGGAGGATAGATTTGGTACTATTCGAGGTAGAAAAAGTGAACAATAAACAGGTGAGAAGGCCTTGCATTTTAGACATTAGTCCAGCTAGGGCAGCTGCACAACAAGCCACCTCAAACTTCAAGGGCTTATGACAACAACTGTGTTGACATGGCTCACGTATCTGAGGTTCGGGCAGAACTTGGGAGAACAGCCTATCTTTGCCCCACTTGGCATCAGCTACAATGGCTTGAAGGCAGGGCTGGAATATCCTAAAGGCTTGCTCTCTCAACACATCTAGGGGTTGATGCTGGGAAGACTCCAACAACTAGGGGCTAGAAGGGTTGGGGTGCCTCATGCATCTCTGTCATTGGGTGGTCCCTGTAGGACTGCAGCTCAGGGTAGCCAGATTTCTTAAGCATCGATCCAGGACTCCCAAGATGTGTATATTAAGGAGAGGGTATACAGTTGACTTCCCCGGTGGCTCAGACAGTAAAGTGTCTGTCTACAATGCGGGAGACCTGGGTTTGATCCCTGGGTTGGGAAGATCCCCTGGAGAAGGAAATGGCAATCCACTCCAGGACTATTACCTGGAAAATCCCATGGACAGAGGAGCCTGGTAGGCTACAGCCCATGGGGTCGCAAAGAGTTGGACAGGACTGAGCGACTTCATTTCACTATACTGGGCATAAGCTTATAAAGCTCATTAGCTTTTCCAAACTCGTCTCAGGAGGCTCACAGCATCATCTCTCCTGCAGTAAATTCATTAGAAGTGAGACCCTAGGTCAGTCCACTTTCAAGGAAAGGGGGTTTCTACTCTACTTAGGAGGAGACTCAAATCACTAGGGGGCATTTTTTTTCAAGCCCTCACAAAGGTGACACGCAAGCTACCCATTAGACTTTCAAGTAGAGATGATAAGAGGAAGGCTCCAGTTTCCAGTCTGGAGTTCAGAGCAGAAACCCAAGACAGTAATATAAATTCGAGAGCCAGAAGAGAGGCCCGTGGACCATGTCTTGCGATATTCCAAACTTAAAAAATGGTGAGACGAGGCAGAAGCAGTCAAGGAGGAAAGAATTAACAGTAAAAAGAAAACTGTTGGAGAAAACCCAAGAAGCATGATATTTCCATGATTGTTTCCCAAATAAAATGTAAACTCTAAGAGGCAAGAACTGTATTCTCTCTCCCTTTGTGAATTTCCAGCACAGTATTTGTAGAAACTCAAAAATAAATGCATTTTAGATGAAGAAACATTGCACTATATGAAGATTCAGGGTATGGGCTCAGTATCTGCGAGGATGGGAAACAGAAACACGTGGAGAAGGAGATGATGGTAAGGAGTCTAACTCTTGGTACAAACACGAAGCATATAGAAGTGCATTTCTGGAATCCTATCGTCCATCTGGGTCAACTAGTCTATCACAGGGGCTTCTCTGGAGGCTCAGATGGTAAAGAATCCAACTGCAATGCGGGAGACCTAGGTTCAATCCCTGGGTTCAGAAGATCCCCTGGAGGAGGACATGACAAGTCACTCCAGCATTCTTGCCTGGAGAATTCCATGGACAGAGGAGCCTGGTGGGCTACAGTCCATGGGGTTGCAAAGAGCTGGACATGGCTGAGTGACAAAGTGCAGCACAGCCCAGTGAATCACAGAGATGGCATCTGACATATGGGGAGAGAATAAACCCTCCAAGGAAGGGAGGCAGCAGAGAAAGAAATCAACCACAGAACCTTGAGGAATAGATAGCTCCTCACCATGCCCGTCCCCCCAGCCTCCCAACAATCTGGTTCCTGCTTAGCTTTCCAGCCTCAGTTTACATCTTGCTCTCTCCTTGGTTTCTATGTTCTAGCCACAATGGTACCCTTTCTTTCCCAAAGTGACTGTGCTGGGTTATGGCATAATAGGGGTTTCCCTGGTGACTCAGTTGGTAAAGAATCTGCCTGCAATGCAGGAGACCAACTACAGAGCGGGAGACCCGGGTTCCATTGCTGGGTCAGGAAGATCCCCTGGAGAAAGAAACAGCGACACACTCCAGTACTATTGCCTAGAAAATCCCATGGACAGAGGAGCATGGCGGACTACAGTCCATGAGGTGGCAAGAATCAGACCTGACTTAGCGACTAAACCACCAATACGTGGCAGAACAAGGATTATTTTAAAAAGCACTATTTGACACGCTCTGTCACATGTGGGGTGTGTTTGGTCCCCGGCCTCGTTTATGCCTGTTTCTTGGTCTGGGAACATGCATGAAGGGGAAGCAAGGGAGAATGAAGTTGAGGTTTGGCACAGCAGTCCCCAGACTTTTGGCACCAGGGACTGGTTTTGTGCAAGACACATTTTCCATAGGGCAGGGGATAATGTGAGTGATGGTTTAGGTGGTAATGCCAGCCATGAGGAGCTGCGGGGAACGGCAGAGGAAGCTTCTTTCACCAGCCCATCACTCACCTCCTGCTGTGTGGCCCGATTCCTAACAGGAACCAGTACAGGTCCGTGTCCGGGGCTTGAGGACCTCTAGTCTAGCATATTAAGGCCAATAGCTAAAAGAATAGGTAGGTTGAGAACATAAAATAAGAAGAGAGCATAGACTGAGTATGTATAATGTTCAATTAATTCTCACAATGTTCATGTAAGCATTGTATTAGTTCCATTTTATAGAGTAGAAAATAGAAGTAATTTTTCCTAAGTCACACAGCTAGTGGTCAGATTTAAGGCTTTGAAGCAGTGAATATTATAGGTGTGTGAACTCAGGCATGGGAAGACAGGGGTTCCTGATCAGGAAACCCAGCTGTTTGAAACTAGTTCTCAAAGCAGGAATTAGTTATCAAAATTATAAGTCCAATACCAGTTTCTTGGAGGGTAAGCCAAGACAAGTTCCTGGGAAAGTAGCAAGTCAGATACTGTAAATGTGAACAAATGAAATCACAGTTGATATTCTAATAGAATTACAGTACCTGCATGGGTCCTTTTGAATGGCATCTAGAGACAGCATTTGCATTTCATATGTTTGTGATAATTAGCCATTTTGAGAGGTAGTGTTGGTGGAGATAATTACACAACTGCACGTATATTTATAGTTCCCTATACAATCATAGGTGAGCAGAACACTTCAGTGTTCAATTAATGACTGTTTAAATAATAGTCTGAACCACTGGATCAGCTCTCTTGTCGAGATAATATACCTTTGCAAAATAACTGCAGGAGTGCAGAGAAAGGCTGTTGGAAACCATGGCTTTATAATGGCTAAGAATGGGAAACGTGGTCCACAGTGATGTGACCTGAGGGTAATATACAGAAGCATAGCAAGTCTTCTACTGCAGTAGAGGGCTCTGGTAAACACAAGGATGTAGTGAGAATCACTAGGTGTTATGGAGAGGGATGGGACGATGAAAAGAGATGGCTTTTGTCCTCCAAGAGCTTACAACGTGTACTTGGCAGTCCCAGGTGCCAAACTCAGGGGTAAGAGAGGAGTTAGAAAGTGAGAATTACCCTTCCAAATCTCCCATAACAGAGAAATCACCATGGACTGGAGGTAACTTGGGAAGGAATACCAGGGACTGGGAAGAAATAGATAAGCAAAGTTCCAGAGGAGAGACAGGATATAGTATATCCAGGGCATGGTGGGTGGCTAAGTCTAGCTCAGAGGGAGGATTCATCCTGTCCATCACTAGAACTTGAACCTGAGTGAAAGACTGGGCCTAGGGTTAGCATTTGGACTCAGGATGTTGGAGAAATTTATGCAGAGATATGATAATGAAGTAAGTTTTATTGGCAGACCATGCAAAATGTTTTGGTCCTTCTATTATATTTTTCTTATCCTCCTTCCAATCTAGAAAATAACATAATTGGAATCTATGTCCCACTGAAATAACCTATTGTCATTTTCTATATGTTAGGATTCCCCTACCTTAAACGGCTCTTCATAATCCAAGGGAAGATATATTTACTGGGTAAGCCATAGTTACCACATTATGGAACTTTCTGTTAGAGATTATGACCTTTTGCTCAAAAATCTGTTTATTTAAAAAGTTACTTGGTTTTCTAGAAAATTCAGAGGCGTTGGATTCAGAGGCAGTAGATTAGGTTACTCACGTTGTTCGTAAGTCATGAAGTGAGAGTTTGAATGCAGATCTCTCTCTCTTGACAGCCCATGCTCTATTTTATGTAATCCTATTTTCCCTGCTCTACCTGACACATTCTCAGGCTACTCTCATGGATCACTTGGACTTCAGCTATGTTACTCTGCCTCCACTTTGGACCTCTTGTCTTTATATGATGATCTGATAGAAGAGCTATACTGTCACATTCGCTGAAGAACTATTCAGTTCAGTTCAGTCGCTCAGTCATGTCCAACTCTTTGCAACCTCATGGACTTCAGCACACCAGCCTTCCTTGTCCATCACCAACTTCCAGAGCTTACTCAAATTCATGTCCATCGAGTCGGACATGATGCCATTCAACCATCTCATCCTCTGTTGTCCCCTTCTCTTCCTGCCTTCAATCTTTCCCAGCATCAAGGCATTTTCCAATGAGTCAGTTCTTCACATTAGGTGGCCAAAGTATTGGAGTTTCAGCTTTAGTATCAGTCCTTCCAATGAATATTCAGGACTGATTTATTAGTAGCTTACTGATCCAGAGGCCCAGATCCCCAAAGTGATTCTGTGTGACCCATTTGATGTCTCAATATCCACATATTGACCACAATATCAAATAGTAGGTCATGGACAATAGAGTTGAATTATGATGAGGACAGGAGGCTTCAAAAAAGCTGCAATTCTCAGAAAACACCATGTTTTATTTTCTTCATTCAACAACCTCAAATCCATTATCTCTCATTGCGTGTCTCATTGACACACCTTTTTGCATTATTTTTACATTTCCAGAGAACATTTGCATTTGGAGGGTATATTCTATTGTGAATTTTCATAAACAAGTTGTAATTTGAAGTTTTATAATTATATAGGTATTTTAAAAAATAAACTCTGGCAAAAAAGGACTTACTTCTCCTTACTCTTCTATAGTTAAGAACAGAAATAAAATGTCTCCATAGCAAGCCTATTTCTCCAAATGCTGTACGAAATTAGGCAGCTAAAAATATATTTCATCTTTTTCAAGCATGTCAAGTGGTTACAATATGTCAGGCTGTTACTTTGAAACTGATTGTGATATCGAAAATGAAAGATTAGGATTTCAGGTAGCAGAAAGGCAGTGGTAGCCAGGGGAGACTTTTATCTACAAAAGATACTCTCTCCATGTTAATAGCCTCAAGAAGGAAAAGTAGCAAGGAATCTCAGGCACAACAAGTCCACTTGATATGGAAAAGATTTTGATCTGAACTCAAAGGCTTTTCCAAGTTTTAGATGTCAAATCAACATCTCCTTAACCCTGGAAAGGTAGAACCAGAGTGCAATTGATTAATTCAACCACTTCAAGGGGCAGATAGCTTTTATATTAGGGCAAGGAGAAACGGGGAGCCACGAAGAACACAGTGGTTTATTTCTTCAGGAATGTAATGGGAAATGAAATTTAGGCAGAAAATATACCAGTAGACCATTGGTATATTTATAAGCATCTCTCCCCTCAAAAGGGAAAGAAATAAAGAGATCATGGTAAACCCAAAGTGGAGCTACTTGCAAATCCGAACATACTATCTTACGAGATTTAAGGGAGACACTCTCCTTGGGGGACGATATTATTCTTTATAGAAACTAAAGATTTTCAAGGGAAATAATCCACCTGGCTTAAACTTTTTCTTGCCAGATTCTGTCTTATTTGAGGCAAAATATTTTAGCTGTTTTTGCTGATGTTTGAGAGCTTTTTTTTTTTTTTTAATTCTGAGACACAAAGAAATAAACAGAGATGTAAGAATTCTAAATGAGGCATTTTAGGTTCATTCAAGCATGTCAACCAATATCTCACATGTAAGTCAAGATAAAGATTCCTCTTTACACAAAGGAAATTCCCTTAGTTCAAGAACGTACGGCTTGGAAATCTAGTATAAATTCTGCAGTTAATTTCTGTTGCAGGGTAGCCCACAGTAATTCACACAAATCTCTGTCCTTATCTCCTAGGCTGATTTTCCCAACCCTAACCTTATAACCATATAATAAGACTTAATAAGATAATGGTTCTTAAGGGACTTCAATAACCCGAAAGAGAGAAGCAATAAAACATATCTTATTATCATCAACATATGCGTTTTAGAATAATTATCTTAATGGCTCAATTTTCTCTTTTAATAATGAGGACTACAATCTTGACTAATTTAACTGGGGAGTGTCTTTCATGCTTGAGTCACTATAAGTGAGATTCAAATAAAAGTGTCCCTCCCTCCCTTCATCCCTTTCTTCCTTCTGCTGTTGCTTTTGCCATTAGGGATTTCCTCCATGGATACGGGGTTTTGCCTCCTGTAACTCACCACCTTATTACCTTTGTAAGGTCTCATGCTACAGCCCTATGGAGACAGCCTCACTCTTGGTCATTCATGCCTGCGATGGGCTGCTATGGCACTGCCTCTTCTCATCTTCTTTCTGTATACTGTCTTTGCTGATGAATATACATTCAGAACAGCATCTGTGGAGGATAATTGTATCTGTCTTGGCTTTGAAGAAAAGGAAAGAACACAGCCAAGGAAGCCAGAGGGGCTAGCTGTGCCACGGCAAGAGCCATAACTTTAAAGGATTAAAAATGATAATATGTGTATATGTGCAATTTTCAGAAAAGTTAAATATTTTATAATATGCAGGCGATAAACTATCGCCAACATGAACAGGAAGTCAGGACAAATTTGTGGCATCTGGTTGTTTCATTGCAATGATATATTGATGCATAATGGAAAAAAAAAAAAAAAACAGGAGAAAAAGAAATGAAATTATCTGAGTCAAGATGTTCTGTGGTTGGCAAACTCTTAGTCCAGGGCTTGAGGGAACTCAAGGATTAGCAGATATGAGCGCCAGTCCCCTTGTTGATGCTTTCTATTTTTGGACTTTTAGTTCAACAGTTATTGAACACCTCATATGGTAGACAGTGTGCAAAGTATTAAGAATCTAGAGAAGACTAGAATGTGTTCCTTTGCTATAACAATCACTGGATGTGATTCTGTTTGGTATCTTTTTTAAAGATAGCTTATTTATTAATTCAACAACTGATCCTTGCTGCTGCTGCTGCTAAGTCACTTCAGTCGTGTCCGACTCCTAGCGACCCCATGGACTGCAGCCTACCAGGCTTCTCCGTCCATGGGATTTTCCAGGCAAGAGTACTGGAATGGGTTGCCATTGCCTTCTCTGAACTGATCCTTAGATGCTTACATAAATCAAGACACTGTGTTGGACAATCTCAGGGTACACAGAAGTATGAGCTTGTTTGTTTGAATGCAAAGCATGCACTGAAATAATTGGTGCATACTGGAGTGTAAGGTGTTAGGCAGGAGATTCAATAATAATAATATAGTAATACTAATGATGATAATGATGATTGTGATGGTTCAGCAGCAGTCCAGAGAATGAATAGACAATTTCCAGCTAAGAAGACCAATGAATTCCTCATGAAATAGTTAAGTTTTGGCTCTCCATTAAAAGATCGGCATGATCATACTAGAAAGAGATGGAACCAGCAAAGGATCCACAAAGATAAATGCATGCCAAAGATACAGATGGGACTGCACAAGGCAGAATTCAATAACAACATATTGGATATTTAGCAACAGGCCTATGAAAAGATCTCAGGATCACTAACTCTCAGGTAAATGCCAATCAAAACCACAATAAGATATCACCTCATACCTGTCAGAATGGCTTTTATCAAAAAGAACACAAATTAACAAGTGTTGGTGAGGATGTGGAGAAAAGGGAACCCTCTTACACTGTAGGTGGGAATGCAAATCGGTGCAGCCACTGCAGAAAACAGCATGGAGGTTTCCCAAAGCACCAAAACTAGAACTACACTATGACTCAGCAATTCCCACCCACCCCCCCACCCCCCCCACCCCCCCCCACCCCCGTGGAGAAGAGACAAGGAAACAAAAGCACCAGTTGAAAAAGATACATGCACTCCACCATTCATAGTGGCATTGTTTACAATTGCCAAGGTACAGAACAACCCAAGTTGCCATCAACAGATGAATAAAGAAAGAAGATGTGATATACATACATACATACGTATATATACACACATACACACACCTACATACACACACACACAAGGGAATAAGAATCACTAAAAAAGAATGAAATTAGGCCATTTACAGCAACATAGATGGGATTGGAGGGCATTATGCTAAGTCAAATAAATCAGACAAAGATAAATACTGTATGATATCACTTATAAATGGAATCTAAAAAAATACAACAAATTAGTGAATAAAACAAAATATAAGCAGATTCACAGATACAGAGAAGGGGAGAGGAAGGAGGTGGTAGCAATAAGGGGCAGGGGAATAAAAGGTTATTGTGAGATTATATGAAATCACGTGTGTGAAACTTTTGAAAATTGTAAAGCACTGTAAATTTAAAGAATATCTCATTCTATAAAAACATATGGGCTATTTGGATTGGCATATGGGTCTATAAAGAGAGCAATGAAAAATATATCTGAAAAATAATGACTTTGTTTTAGACAAATTTCAACTCAGATTAATAGAAATGGAACTCCAGGTCATAGCTGGGCTCTTCTCCACTCCCTCCTCTCCTTAGATGTCATCACCTTTGGGTCCAGATATTCCTTCTTATTCTGGTGTGTTTTGCTTTTCATAGTGGTCATGACATTAAAACTATCAAATATAAATTTACCTTTTAAACTTCAGGCTGTCTGCCTCTTGCCTACACTAAAATCAATGAGAGTGGAGACAATGCGTCCTCTGCTTATCATAACAAGGTACCTGGTAGTACACAGAGACACTTACTATCCCTTGAATATTTACTCAAAAAATTCCCCCCAAGTGGCATTTTAGGAACTTCCTTATGACTGTCAGTTAGATTGGCTAAGAGGACCAAGCCTGAGGCCCAGAAGCTATAGTCCTATATAATATTAAGTGATATGAAGCTTAATCAGGAAATGGAAGTGGAAAAGGATAATACTGATAGATTCAAGAAAGTGAGTCAATAAAATTAGACTGGGGGAGCCAAGAAAAATTGAGAAAATACAAGATACCTCAAGTTTCAGATCAGAGGGCTTAGAAAGACATCTCATTGTAGTGGGGGTGATTTGGAGGCTTCGAGACATTGAATTTAATTAAGATGTCAAGAGAGCATGAGGGTGGATGTATTTAGTAAGTGGTTGAGGCTGTATAAGTGAAAAAGACTAGAGATGTAGATTGGGGATCACCTGATCTGAGATGGTATCTCCAAGGTGAGTGTAAGGGAAACAGAGTGGAGGGCCAGAGAAATCCATAATCATGGGCAATGTCCAAGATGAAGTGTTGGGAGGAAGGGGAAATGGCAGCAAAGGAGACAGAGCTCCAGCACCCAGAGAATTACAATAAGGTCCTGGATCAATCATCTGCCGTTTGTAACAGCCTGGAACGAGAACAGCTTCTAACATCTCAATACCCTGGCCCTGCTGCCTGCTGTCTGCAACCACTCATATCTTAGCAGTTCTCAGTTGCACGTTCAAACGTGAACCACAGTAGCTGAACTAAGAGGCAAACTGGGGGGCTTAACCACTCCATAACCACCATTGGACTTCAGAGGCCATTCCCTGACAATCATACAATCTAAACAAAACCTCATGCTTGCTGCACAAATGCAACTTCCCCCACCAAAATCCCCTAGGTTCTAGTCTTCCCACACAATTGCCCCTCCTGCTGGTCTGATAAGTGGGCAATCTGGAGTTGCCACTGGAACACGTGGACGGATAACCTTTGCTAAGGAGGCCCCAGGGACTGCCAGAAGGAGGGACACTTGCTGTCCCATAATGATCTGTTCACTTGAGGGTTGACAGAGGCAAGACGACCTTATTGACCATCTTTCTTCAGAGACCCCTAAGATCATCTTGCCTGAGCAAACACACAAGTCTTTTGATTGAACCCCTATTCATTACATAGCGTCTCTTGGACCAGGGATTAGGACATAGGTCATCTGAGGGCCATTTTTACTGACTTCCAAATGAGTCAGTTCTTCTGGTTACTTCTCACTTCCTCTATTCAGAGAGAACAGTCAACTCTAATGATGAAGGCCACTTAAAAATTGGCTTCAGTTTGATCATCCGTGAAGACGTGGCAGAATTTTCATGGGTGAGTGATGGTGCTGGTACGTGGAATTCACCAGGTTGTGGTCCCCACTGAGGATGAGCACAGAAACTGTGAAGACTCCTCAAGTTTCCTCCCACTGTGAGGGTTTTCCATAAAGAGTGATAAATCCTTACAAATCCTTCTTGGTTATTAGGAAGTAAATAAATCAAACTGACAGGATTAATCAATACATAAAGCCATCGCATTGACCTCATATTTGAAACCAGGAGAACTTAAGCAGCAAATTTATTGCACTATTTTGAAGCTTTGTTCCAAACTACAATAGTTCATGGTCTTGTCATGCTACAATCAATTTTTTTCACAGATTTAACTGGGATGATTCCCAAGATAACACAATGTCAGCCTGTAATCAAGGAGTTTCAATAGCTAATCAGAGGTTATAATTTAGGAAAATCAGGGTAAGACCCGCTTTTGAGAAGGAATGATACTTTGCTTTTAAATTTTATGGAGGTGATAAAAATAATTTAGAGAAGTTTTTATCACCTCTTTCAAAAGGAGCTCAAAGCACTTAGCAAATATCAACTTATTATTCCTAAGAACACTTCCAGTGGAAGTAGAGAAGAAAGCAATTATGGGGTTGTATAGTTTATAGATTCAGCAGAGGAAATGTTATAGGCAGAGTTCCTTTTCTTTTTTAAAATAGCACATTTTATTCAAGTTCATGCAAGCACTTTGGAAATAATCATGTGGGTTACAAAACCCACACCAGGGATACTAGGAATAAGATCTGCCAGTTAGAGTACTGCCAGTTAGAGTTACAGCTGCAAAATCTTGATCCCCAAGATCAACTGGCAACGGTGCCATGTATTAAGTCTCTTTTTCTAAAGGAGATCAGTCCTGGTGTTCTTTGGAAGGAATGATGCTAAAGCTGAAACTCCAATATTTTGGCCACCTCATGTGAAGAGTTGACTCATTGGAAAAGACTGTGATGCTAGGAGGGTTTGGGGGCAGAAGGAGAAGGGGACGACAGAGGATGAGATGGCTGGATGGCATCACTGACTTGATAGACATGAGTTTGGGTGAACTCCGGGAATTGGTGATGGACAGGGAGGCCTGGTGTGCTGTGATTAATGGGGTCACAAAGAGTCGGACACGACTGAGCGACTGAACTGAACTGAACTGATCATCCTGTGAAGTGAGGTGATTGTTCCAGATAAGGCTTCTCAGCCTTGGCATCATTCACTTTTGGGGCTGGATAATTCTTTGTTATGGGGTACTGCTCTGTGCATTAGAAATTATTTAATAGCACCCTTGACCTCCACCAGCTAGATGCTATAAGCAATCCTATAAGCAATCCTCCACCCCAGTTATTGCAACCAAAAATATCCCCAGGTCTCCAGCTATTTTACCAAATCCTTAGGGGCAAAGAGGAATGAAATGGCCCTGGTAAGGAGCCTCTGCTTTCAGGGACCTCAAATCCTTACCTGATCTACCATCTTATCTCTTTTTCTTCAGTGGTTAGATTGCGCAATAGGAAGATGAGATCAGAGGAGCAAGTGTGTGGCCTTTCACAGAACTCACAAGAATACCACAAGGAGGTGCTGGCCAGAGCTGATCCCCAGGTACATGGCACCTTTTCTGGCAGTAGAATTAGACCCTGCTGCTCAATACCCTGTCATTACAAATGCCTGGCTCTCTCTCCTTGGCTTCACTTATGTGGCCTAGGCAACTGCCCTGGCATCTGGAAATTTGAACCCCTGGTTGGGAAGAAGCTTTCATTCATTCTTTGACTCTTCATTGTTGAATCACTCTAGCAATTGCCATCCAGAAGAGCTTCTGCTTCAAAGAATCTTTCATCTCATCCCAACTAGAAATTTTAAGTTTCTGGGAAATTTTAGGTCAGAAAAATATAACACTATATTAAAAATAAATGTAAACTTTCAATGTTTTGTTTCTTTTGTGTTGGTAGTCTGAGGTAAGAAAAAGGGAAAGGGCAGTGTGGGAGGCAGTGGGAATTTGAAAAAATAGTGATCAATACAAAGCTTTTAAAGATGTTGTTGTTGCCATTTAATCGCTAATTCATGTCCCACACTTTTAGGACCCCGTGGACTATAGCCTACAAGTCTCCTCTGCCCATTGGATTGTCCAGGCAAGAATACTGCAGGGGGTTGCCATTTCTTCCTCCAAGGGATCTTCCCAACCCGAGGATAGAACCCATGTCCCCTGCTTCTCTGGCACTGGCAGGTGGGTTCTTTACCACTGGGCCACCAAAATAAGCCCAAAATAAGGAAGGCAGAAAAGACCAGTTACTGTATGATTTTGTCTAGAATCCCTAAAATAAGTAAATTCATAGAAACAGAAAGCAGAAGAGAAGTTATTGGGGGTTGGAGGAAGAAGAGAATGAATTATAGTTTAAAGGATGTGGAACTTAATCTGCAATGAGGAAAAGATTCTGAAGAAGCTCAGCAGAGATGGCTGTATGACACCGTGAATGCACTTCACGCCACAGAATACACTTTAACATAGTTAAACTGGTCGACTTTATGTGACGAACATTTTACAGCAGGAAAAATGGGGAATAAATAGGAAAATGCAATATGAAACCAAGAATACATAGGCCAGTTTTTGCTCTGAAATTTCACACTAAAGAGAGAGTATCATCTGCACAACTATAAAAATACGAGAAAAGCATGATATACTTTTAGGGGCAACAAAGGAGAGGGCTGATCATCGCAGAATAACTTAGGACTAAGAAGACATACAGATTTGGAGACTGCAAGATTTCTTTTATGATCAAACAATATATTGATGTAATCATTTCCTAAAATGACAGACTGGTGTGGCCAGGGCTGATCTTGGGGATTTAAACAGAATCTGAGTGTCCAAAAGGGCAGTAGTTAAAACGGAATCACTGAGCTAAGTATGAAAACCTCAGGCAGTGCAGGTAAGGTAGCAGAAAGAGGGACATGGAAACAAATTCGTGCAAGTCCCGTAGAAGCAGGGCCACATTATCCACGGTCATGGCTGGTGCCATGGAGGCACTCCTCAAGAACGTGTTGAATTAATTCTTTCTGCCAAACTCTTCTTTCTGAGATGGAACCCTTTGAGTTCCTAGAAGAAGAATGACTTCATTCTAAAGACAAATCGAAGTTTGCTAAGTGAGAAAAGAGGTGAAAGGGCATTTGAGACACAAGTCATGATGTGAAAGAACGTGGGGAAGACCACTGCACCTGGGTCTGTGTGTGTGTGTGTGTGTGTGTGTTTGTGTGTGTACTGGGGTTGAAGGTGGTTATGAAACTTGATAGGTTAGGGCCAAATCATAAGGAACTGTCACCCTTTGCTCCCATCTTTTGTAACCATGCACCACTTTGTTAATTAAGAACACAACAGTATATCATCTATAAGTAGATTTAGTTCTATTATCAGATAACGATTATGCACTATTGTTCCATGGACTTTGAATATTTCTAAGTTTTGTCTTAAATGAATTTACTAGGCTATAAGGAATCTCCATGTTCTTAGTTTGTGCTGGAAGTTAGAATGGCAGCAGAATGCGCAAATAGAAGAAACAACACAGTATTCCTTGGCTCTAAAATGAGAGTATTAATGCTATTTCCTGGGACTCTTGTAAGGATTCACTAAAATAAATACTAAATACTTTTCATATTGCCTAGTATGCAGCTAATGTGCACACAAGGTAGTTATTAGTAATGCTCTTATAAAACGAAATTACAGCCCAGCCTCTTCACTTGTCATGATCAGAATTAGCAGCAAATCAATAAAGTCCATTAAAGCAGAAAATCATTAAAATGGTATATACAGGTCATAGCAAACACCTTCTTCCAACAACATAAGAGAAGACTGTCCACATGGACATTACCAGATTGTCAATACCAAAATCAGACTGATTATATTCTTTGCAGCCAAAGATAGAGAAGTTCTATACAGTCAGCAAAAACAAGACCAGGAGCTGACTGTGGTTCAGATCGTGATCTTCTTATTGCAAAGTTCAGACTTAAATTGAAGAAAGTAGGGAAAACCACTACACCATTCAGGTAAGACCTAAATCAAATTCCTTATGATTATAGAGAGGAAGTGACAAATAGATTCAAGGGATTAGATCTGATAGACAGAGTGCCTGAAGAACTATGGACAGGGGTTCATGACACTACATAGGAGGCAGTGATCAAGACTACTCCCAAGAGAAATAAATGCAAAAAGGAAAAATGGTTGTCTGAGGAGGCCTTACAAAGAGCTGTGGAAAGAAGAGAAGCAAAAAGCAAAGGAGAAAAGGAAAGATATACCCATTTGAATACTGAGTTCAAAGAATAGCAAGAAGAGATAAAGCCTTCCTCTGTGATCAGTGCAAAGAAATAGAGGAAAACAGTAGGATGGGAAAGACTAGAGGTCTCTTCAAGAAAATTAGAGATACCAAGGGAACATTTCATGCAAAGATGGGCACAATAAAGGACAGAAATGGTATGGACCTAATAGAAGCAGAAGATATTAAGAAGAGGTGGCAAGAATACACAGAAGAACTGTACAAAAAAGAGCTTCATGACCCAGGTAAGCACGATGGTGTGATCACTCAGCTAGAGCCAGACATTCTGAAATGTGAAGTCAAGTGGGCCTTAGGAAGCATCACTATGAACAAAGATAGTAGAAGTGATGGGATTCCAGCTGAGTAACTTCAAATCCTAAATGATGATGCTATAAAAGTGCTGCACTCAAAATGCCAGCAAATTTGGAAAACTCAGCAGTGGCCACAGGACTGGAAAAGGTCAGTTTTCATTCCAATCCCAAAGAAAGGCAATGCCAAAGAATGCTCAAACTACCACACAATTGTACTCATCTCACACTCTAGCAAAATAATGCTCAAAATTCTCCAAGCCAGGCTTCAACAGTACATGAACCGTGAACTTCCAAATGTTCAGCCTTGTTTTAGAAAAGGCAGAGAGAAACCAGAGATCAAATCACCACCATCCATTGGATAATTGAAAAAGCAAGAGAGTTCCATAAAAACATCTACTTCTGCTTTATTGACTACCCCAAAGCCTTTGATTGTGTGGATCATAACAAACAGTGGAAAGTTCTTCAAAAGATGGAAATACCAGACCATGTGACCTGCCTCTTGAGAAATCTGTATGCAGATCAAGAAGAAACAGTTAGAACTGGACATGAAACAACAGACTGGTTCCAAATTGGGAAAGGAGTACATCAAGGTTGTATATTGTCACCCAGCTTATTTAACTTATATGCAGAGTACATCATGCAAAATGCTGGGCTGGATGAAGCACAAGCTGGAATCAAGATTGCTGAGAGAAATATCAATAACCTCAGATACTCAGATGACACCACCCTTATGGCAAAAGTGAAAAGAAACTAAAGAGCCTCTTGATGAAAGTGAAAGAGGAAAGTGAAAAAGTTGGCTTAAAACTCAACATTCAGAAAACTAAGATCATGGCATCTGGTCCCATCACTTCATGGCAAATAGATGGGGAAACAATGGAAACAGTGAGAGACTTTATTTTTGGGGCTTCAAAATCACTGCAGATGGTGACTGCAGCCATGAAATTAAAAGAGGCTTGCTCCTTGGAAGAAAAACTATGACCAACCTAGGCAGTATATTAAAAAGCAGAGACATTACTTGCCAATAAAGGTCCATCTGGTCAAAGCTATGATTTTTCCAGCGGTCATGTATGGATGTGAGAGTTGGACTATAAAGAATGCTGAGCACTGAAGAATTGATGCTTTTGAACTGTGGTGTTGGAGAAGACTCTTGAGAGTTCCTTGGACTTCAAGGAGATCCAACCAGTCCATCCCAAAAGAAAGAATTCCAGAATATTCATTGAAAGGACTGATGCTGAAGCTGAAACTCCAATACTTATGCCACCTGATGTGAAGAACTAACTCACTGGAAAAGACCCTGATGCTGGGAAAGATTGAAGATGGGAGGAAAAGGGGATGAGAGAGGATGACATGATTGGATGGCATCACCAACTCAATGGACATGATTCTGAGTAAAGTTCGGGAGTTGGTGATGGACAGAGAGGCCTGGTGTGCTGCGGTCCATGGGGTCGCAAAGGGTTGGACACGACTGAGCTAAACTGAACTGAGCTGAACCACTTGTATTGCACAAGGTCCAGCCTCAGTATTTCCTGTCAGATTTTATTTGAGCAAAAATTTAAAAATACCTGACAAATTTTTCTGAGTGCAAAATCTATCTAGATCCTACTGATATTGAGTGACTTTCTAACACTTAATTGGACCCTTTTTTAACCTAGGAAAATTTGCCTTTATTGAGATTTTCAAAAATTCAAGTTATGTTTCAGAGTAACAAGGGATCAAGGAATGGGGGGGTTGTCTTTTTACTTTCTTTACAGAGTAATATTTTATTGGCTTTCAAAATATTTAACTAAAATGAAACTTACACTTGTTGTAAACATTCTGACCTGTTTGGGAACTAACACTGCTGACTCTCAGTTAATAAAAGCAGCAAACAGTGGGCCTCTGCTAGCCGAGAGCATCTGTGGGGGACATGGCCAATGGTCAGTATGTCTTTAAGTCTGGAATTCAGACTGTGGTCCTGTCACCAGCTGAATGGACATCACTGGGGAGCTCCTTGGAAATGCAGGCTCTGGGCACCCATCTCAGTCCTGCTAAACTGTGTCTGCAATTTAGCGGAATCCTCAGGTAAGTTTCATGTACATTACAGTTTGAGGAGTTTCTCAGACTTTTACCAGCACAACTTTCTACTGGCCTCAACTCTGAACCTTAAAATCTCCTGAGGAGCTCTTAAAATCTCTGGAGACTATGCTCCAGACCAATTACTTCAGCATCTCGGGGAGTGGAAACGCTGCGTATTTTTTAAAAGCAGGCAATAAAAAAACACTCACCAGGTGATTCTAAAGTACAGCTAAGCTTAATTTATTCTCAAAGTTGCAGTCCCTAAGCATCTCATGGAGGCCTTGTTCAGTGCAGATAATTGGGCCACCCTCAGAGTTTGTGAGTCTAGTGTGAAGCCAGGTTAATGTGCGTACTGTAGGCGCTGAGAACTTCCTTTTGAGACCTGCTTGTTCTGAAGGCAAGCAATCATCTGAATCTGATGTGTTTGGATTAATGATAGTGACTTGATTCCGTGGGGTTCTTTGAGACAGCTTCAGACGTATGCTATGAAGGTGTATGCTACTGAAGTTTCAAAGGTTTTAAAAACTCTAGTTTTTGAAAAGGGATTACAATGAAAGAAAAGAAAATGCACCACACATGGGGCCCAAATGTGTTGAAGAAGTATGTGCGTGTGCAAAATACAACTCTGGGACTTCCTGGTGGTCCAGGGGTTAGAACCCACCTTCCAATACAGGGGATGGGGATCTGATCCCTGGTGGAGGAACTGAAATCCCATATGGCCTGGGGCAGTTAAGCCCATGCGCTCCAACTACCGAGCCCACAAGCTCTGGAGCGCACGTGCCACACTAGAGACAAGCACTTTACACCACCACGACAGATCCTGTGAGTTGCAACTAAGACCCACCGCAGCTAAAACTCACAAACAAAAATACAACTGTGTCTAGTTAGTCTCATTTTCTGAGCTTGGCACTCCTAACAATTCCTCTTTTGGAACAAACTTTGTCCGCATAAGAAAGCCCCCTGTGTTTCCAGGTGGTTGGCCTACCTCTGAACACGGGCTCTTTCCTTCCTGCTGCAGAAGTTGTGGAACTCTGAGAAGGTCACATGGCTGGGATGCAAAGTTGCCTTGTTCAAAGGACTTGCAACAAACTGCCTGAAGAATCTGCTGGACCTCAGCCTGCACTTTTGCATTAGCCAAATAAATGCTTTGTCAAGCATGCTTCTTATTTCGTGTGCGCTTAGTCCCTCGGTCATGTCTTTGTGACCCCATGGTCTGCAGCCTGCCAGGCTTCTCTGCCCATGGGGATTCTCCAGGCAAGAATACTGGAGTGGGTTGCCATGCCCTCCTCCAGGGGATCTTCCCAACTCAGGAATCGAACCAGGGTCTCCTGCATTGCAGGCGGATTCTTTACCAGCTGTGCTACCAGGGATGCTCAGTTTATTTCATAACCCTGCCAAACTGAGCCTGGGAGAACTCTTGGGACTATATCTTTGAATTCTCACTATTAGAGATTTGCAATATAACATGAAGTATCCAGGAAATAAATATTCTTTAATTTTCCCCAAAGTTTCCCTAAAAATGTGGCAACACAGCTTGAAGTGAAATGTATAAAGGATTCCTATTTAACAGGAACAATCCAATTTTACAGATGGAAAAAAAAGACACTGCAAGGGTTCATTCTGTATTTCAGAGACATGTAATATAACTCAGGAATTTTGCTTACCAGTCAGTATATTTGGAAATGGAATCAGCTCAGCTCTATTCACTACATATCAATAAGATACAACCCAAGCAAAACGAGATAATCAGACAAAGGATGAAGGCTTTCTTGGCTGTTGGTTGGAGTTCTGATTGTGGGTCAGTCACAGACCAGAATCCACACTGGTAGCTCTGCCCATGATTCAGGGAGTATGTCTAAATGCCATGTACCATGACTAAAGGAGTCTAGGAGAAAGAAATGCTTGCTTGGTGCCTTTTGATAGCAGCTCATCTGAGCTGGGCAAGGCCACGGCTGAGAGATGCCAGTAACACTAAAGAACAGCAGACTCTGTACAGTCACGTCGACACCTCGCTGCTCTGGACAAAGCCAGAGAGGATCCTGAAGATCAGAATGGAAGGAAAAGATGTGCTTGGTCAGGCAAGAATTCCCAGCAGCTGACAGGCTTAGCAGAGCCAAAGTCTGAAAGTATGGAAACTCTGTGTCGGCAGAGAAGAGATAGGGAGTAACCCCTCGGGGGATGGAGGAGGAATCCCTGCTGGCCAGCTGCCACACAGCCATACTTTGCTGGAGCATTAGATGACAGATGCCCTTGACAGGTTGAACATAATCTTCTCTGGAGGGTGAGAGGTGATCCTGAGAACCGGAGCATCATAAATTCAGAGACTTTTCATTCTGAGGAAAAACCTCCAGAAAGCCATATTCCATCTCTGGTGGCCCATATTCCATCTCTGCTGACTTCTCATAAACTGTGTGTGAGAGAGAGAGAGAGCAAGAGAGACAGAGAGACAGACGGAGAGAAGAGAGACAGAGAGGCAGACAAGTAGATTTGAATATTGGGAAAGCCACAATGAAGTAACAATTCTGTCATTGTCCTGGATTTCAAAATTAATTGTCCAGACCTCGCAGTCCCCTGCTGTTTCCCATCAAGGACCCAGTTTTCTCTTCTCTGTGTTCTGAGCTGCTCTGTCCTGTAATTCCATTCGACATCAATGGGAAGTAGCGAAAGCCTTCACTGGCAGTGAGGATACTTGCACTAAGAATCAGTCTCTCTGGGGTAGGTTGCTCAAGTCTGCCCTCCAGGCCCCCAGCAAACCCTGGACTGTTGGGAAGGATGCTTGAACTTCCAGTTGCTTCTGCATGAATGCTGTCTGGCCTGAATGCCTGAATCTGTGCTTCTGAGATGCCTGCCCTGGGTTCAGCTTGCTGCCTCCCCACCCTCTGAAATGACAGCTTCCTCCCTGACTGCCTCATCTCCCCTGACCCCTGCTGATTGGGCCAGTACTGTTTCTCTGAAATAGCCTCTAATTACATTACCAAGTCCTCCTTCCAACCTGACTCCTGGCTTTATAATGTATGTCCCTGAGAATAGGGGTAAAGGGCTGTGAGTTGCCTATCTGTCTGGCTTCAAACCCAGAGCTGTCACTTCCCTGTTGGGTAACACTGGGAAGGTTAGATAACCTCTCTGTGCCTCAATTTCTCCATCTGGAAACTGGGGCCAGGGTCCTAATCTACCATACAGTGTTCTGATGAAAGATGGTTAAAGTCTGTAAAGGGTCTACAGTGACAGAATACAAGTGAGCAATAGGTAATGATAAATCCACTCAAGTCCCTTCCCTGATGTTGACTCTGCTGCTGGAGACTGAACATTTGTGTCCCTCCAAATTCATATTTGAAACCTATTCCCCAACGTGACAGTACTGGGAGGCAGAGCCTTTGAGAGGTGATGAGGGTATGGATAAGTGCCCTTATAAGAGATGGCCCAGCAAGTTCCCTCACCACTTCTGCCAAGTGAGGACACAGTGAGGAGGTGGTAAGTACCAGTAAGCAGGCCCTCACCAGCCACCAAGTCTGCTGGTGTCTTGAGCTTGGGCTTCCCAGCCTTCAGAACTCTGAGAAACAAGCAGACAGGTTATAAGCCACCCAGTCTATGGCATTTTCTTTCAGTAACTCAAACAGACTAAGACACCTGCCTTTCTCTTAACCTAGGTTTTCATTCCCATTTATCCTTCCCATTTCACCATCTTCTAAAACACACAGCCATCGCTAAGTCAAGTTCTTTTTCTGAAGTTTTCGGTTCAGAGAAATTGCCAATATACTTAGTCAAGCACTTTCCCCCTGGAATTCTAAGATCTTGTTTAGAGAACACTCTTTCATAGCCCTCTGAGCATATTATACCAAACTCTTCAAAATACTGCTTTGGAAAAGTTGTTTAGAACAAGACCCAGATAAACCGATCAACCCACTGATGGAGACATGCAAATCAGAAGTACAATGAGGTATCACCTCATACTGGTCAGAATGGCCATTATCATGAGTGTAAACAATAAATCCTGGGGAGGGTATGGAGGAAAGGGAACTCCCTACATTGTTGGTGGGAAGGTAAATTGGTGCAGCCACTTTGGAAAAGAGTATGGAGGAGGAGGTTCCTTAAAAAACTACAAGTAAAGCTACCATATAATCTAGCAATCCCACTCCTGGGTATATTTCTGAAGAAAACCATAATTCAAAAGATACATGTACCCCAATGTTCTTTGCAGCATTATTTACAACAGTTAAGGCATGGAAGCAACCTAAATGTTCATTGACAGACGAATGGATAAAAAACATGTGGTACATGTATACAATGGACATATATCTCAGCAATAAAAAAGAATGAAATAATACCATTTTCAGCAATATGGATGGACATGGAGATTAAGTCAGAAATAAGTCAGAGAGAGGAATAAATATCATCTGATAGCACTCATATGTAGAATGGAATTTTTAAAAAGATACAAGTAAACTTAATTACACACGCTAGTAAAGTAATGCTCAAAATTCTCCAAGCCAGGCTTCAGTAAAACGTGAATCGTGAACTTCCAGATATTCAAGCTGGTTTTAGAAAACGCAGAGGAACCAGAGATCAAATTGCCAACATCCGCTGGATCATCAAAAAAGCAAGAGAGTTCCAGAAAAACATCTATTTCTGCTTTATTGACTATGCCAAAGCCTTTGACTGTGTGGATCACAATAAACTGTGGAAAATTCTGAAGGAGATGGGAATACCAGACCACCTGACCTGCCTCTTGAGAAACTTATATGCAGGTCAGGAAGCAACAGTTAGAACTGGACGTGGAACAACAGACTGGTTCCAAAGAGGAAAAAGAGTGCGTCAGGGCTGTATATTGTCACCTGCTTATTTAAATTCTATGCAGAGTACATCATGAGAAATGCTGGGCTGGAAGAAGCACAAGCTGGAATCAAGATTGCCGGGAGAAATATCAATCACCTCAGATATGCAGATGACACCACCCTTATGGCAGAAAGTGAAGAGGAACTCAAAAGCCTCTTGATGAAAGTGAAAGTGGAGAGTGAAAAAGTGGGCTTAAAGCTCAACATTCAGAAAACGAAGATCATGGCATCCGGTCCCATCACTTCATGGCAAATAGATGGGGAAACAGTGGAAACAGTGAGAGACTATTTTTTGGGCTCCAAAATCACTGCAGATGGTGACTGCAGCCATGAAATTAAAAGATGCTTACTCCTTGGAAGGAAAGTTATGAACAACCTAGATAGCATATTCAAAAGCAGAGACATTACTTTGCCAACAAAGGTTCGTCTAGTCAAGGCTATGGTTTTTCCAGTGGTCATGTATGGATGTGAGAGTTGGACTATGAAGAAAGCTGAGCACCGAAGAATTGATGCTTTTGAACTGTGGTGTTGGAGAAGACTCCTGAGAGTCCCTTGGACTGCAAGGAGATCTAACCAGTCCATTCTGAAGGAGATCAGCCCTGGGATTTCTTTGGAAGGAATGATGCTAAAGCTGAAACTCCAGTACTTTGGCCACCTCACGCAAAGAGTTGAGTCATTGGAAAAGACTCTGATGCTGGGAGGGATTGGGGGCAGGAGGAGAAGGGAACGACAGGATGAGATGGCTGGATGGCATCACCGACTCGATGGACGTGAGTTTGAGTGAACTCCGGGAGTTGGTGATGGACAGGGAGGCCTGGCGTGCTGTGATTCATGGGGTTGCAAAGAGTCGGACACGACTGAGCAACTGAACTGAACTGAAACTTAATTACAAAAACAGAAAGAGACATAGATACCAAAAACAAATATGGCTACCAAAGGGGATTTGTAGGGTGAGGGGAGGGATAAATTAGGAGCTTGGGATGAACACATGTATACCTCTGTATATAAGACAGATGACCGACAGGGATCTAGGGTATAGCACAGAGAACTCTACCCAATAGTCTGTGATAACCTTTATGAGAAAAGACTCTAAGAAAATGAGTACATGTCTAAGTGAATCACTTTGCCATGCATCTGAAACTAACACACGTTGTAAATCAACTATACTCCAACAAAAGTAAAATAGTTTTTAAAAACCACTGATGCTAACAGAGACTGTTTCTCCAGCAGGAGATACACTAACTTCCAACTCTAAAACTATGGGCTCCCAAACTCCTTTTGAAACCAGTGCCATCTAACATTTTGAAAAAAGAAAGTTTCAACTGATTATAAATTCTCAAAGAGAAAGCAAACTAACTCATTCAGAGGATGGAGCCAGGTCAGTTGAATAATCTCTCCATATCTCATAAATAATATAATTCGTACCTATTAAAAAGGACCAGGTATTGGATGGCTCAGTGGGTTTGAGTTACAGAGACTTTCATATCAAGGTCATTAGTCTGAAGTCAGCCCACTTTAAGGGAAAGCTTGTAAATCCTGCCTTCTTTGTGAGCCAAAAATGTATTTTCAGTAATTAGTACTTATGTGTGTCTAAAGGATAATGAAAATATATCCATTCATTTACTCATTGAACACAAGGCTAATACAAATTACTCTGAATGCCCACGTTCATCTATTCTACAAATAGAGCTTCTGTGAGGAGGCAAAGCAGAAGAAAGCAAAACTAACATAAGATAATGATAAAATAAAAATCAGGGCTTGGAAAGGAGGAAAGGATGAATAGATGGAGCACAGATGATTTTTATGGCAGTGAAAATGCTCTGTATGGTACTATAATATTAGATACATGTGCTTTATATGTTTGTCCAAACATGTAGAATGGTTCAACACGAAGAGCTGTATGTAAACTATGGATTGGGGGTGATTATGAGGCAGGGTCATCAGTTGTAGCAAATGTACCAGTCTGATGGCAGATGTTGATAATAAGGGACGCTGTGCTTAGGTGCGGTCATGGGGCATGTGGGAAATCTCTGTATCTTCCACTCAATTTTGTTGTAAACCTAAAGAAAGAAAGAAAGTGAAGTTGCTCAGTCATGTACAACTCTTTGTGATGCCATGGACTGTAGCCTTACCAGGCTCCTCTGTCCAGGGGATTTTCCAGACAAGAGTACTGGAGTGGGTCACCATTTCCTTCTCCAGATCTTCCCAACCCTGGGATCGAACCCAGGTCTCCCTCATTGTAGGCAGACTCTTTACCATCTGAGCCACCAGGGAAGTCCCTAAAACTGCTCTAAAAATAAGGTCTACTAATAATTTAAATAATTTAAAATTTTAAAGGATTCCGTGGTCGTTCAGTGGTTAAGACTGCATTTCCACTGCAGCAGGCAGGGGTTTGATCCCTGGTCTGGCAAATAAGATCCCATATGTTGCATGGTATGACCAAAAAAAATTGTATTTTTAATTTAAAAATGTAAGAGAAATGGGAAAAAAATTAAAGTACTAGAACGAAAATATGAAGCATTGTCTAAAAAGGGAAAGGAATAGACTTTATGTTCAGCTCTCCCTTGGACAAGTACAGATGCCTCTCTCCTGTAAAGTTGAATGGGACCATGGTGATGGTGGAGGACAAAGGAGGCCCCATCGGTTATGACTAGGAAAGCAGTCAAGGGACTCTGCTCTGCTAGGCCACTCTTTTGGCTCTGGGTTTCAGGCCATGTCACTTGTCCTCTCATCTGTATAATGACAGAACTGCACCAGGGCCCCCCTCTGGGCTTCGAAAGACTGTGAGGCTCTGCAGTAACTTAAATGAAGAATGGGAGAAATGCTGACAGTATCCCCAAGAAGATGTGCGTCAATAAGTAAAACGGAATGCTCCCACGATTAGTGAAATCAGTCTTGCTATACTAACAGAGCCTATCAGTTGCACCGTAAGCATGGATTTGGCACTCACGACTTGTGACGCATTTTCAACATTATTTGAACTTCAGTTCCACCACGTGAGGGCTGTCCTCCCCGGTAATCAGGATGTCTTCCCTAAATTCTGACAAGTTTTGTCTGTAGCATGAACTTGATGCATCGTGTTCTGGGTCTACTTATGGATACGTGTTGTTAGTTTTTATGTGTAGTTATCTTGTCTTTTAGCTAAGCAATATAAGCAAACCTTAAATTCTGCCAGCAAGCTGTCACTTCTCCTTGCCTAACAGAATCATCAAAGCAAAGTTTTCAAATTTAGAATGATTCATGAATATATTCCAATGGAATTTTTTGTTTGTTTTGTCTCTTTAGAGAACATCACAGGTAACCTTGATTTTTTTTTAAATTATGAATATCACCTTTCAAAAGTGATTTAGAATAGTCCCAAAGAACTTTCTGCCTTAGTCGGGGGCTTATTATCCCCTTACAGTTTCTAAGAAATAGATTTCTACAATATTTATCATGCAAATAGATGGATCAGATGAGCAATTAGATGAGCGATTAAACACATTAAGATGACTTGAGATAGAGCAGCAGACAATCAAATGGCCTTTTACTCTGGTTGCCTGAAAGGTTTCCATCAATTTTCTCTGCTATCAGAGAATAACCAAGTTGGAGGGAATCAGGGGTAGTGGCAGTCAGTAAAAATAGAAATAAAAAATTTTAAAACCTGATAGATGGAAATTTGGAAGGGCTGGTTAAAATCTGGTCAAATTACTAGACACGTATGTCCAGTGGCAAAGGGTAATAGTTAAACACACACATTACATTATCACCATAGGAAACATGCCTTTGACAGTAAAACCTCAGAAGGCCAACTTTGAAAAATTCAAACAGCGGGCTGTTATTGCCTAAATGACTAAGTGCCCTTAATAAAAATATCAGATAATCCAAACCCAATTAATTCAGAGCTCATTTTTCTGGTCCCTTGCATTTCAAATTAACAAAGTTTTTTACTCTACCTGACTGGTAATTGTTTCCTATCACATTCTATTTGCATCTAATTATTTCTCTAGGCACCAGATTTAAGTGGTCTATGGAGCATGGGTTATTACAGGCTTTCTCTACAGGTGGAGTTATCAACATTGTCAGAGCTCACCTGCATCTGTGCTCCATAGAATCAGTGCTACGTGGTTTTCCCATTTCACTCCAAAGACAGATAATTACCTTCTAGTAAGAGATAATAAGTTTGTGCCATGTGGTTATACCAGTATATGTGTGTGGAACACCAACTAATCCCATTTGTATTGAGTATTTGCTAAGACCTGCAGGCTAAGCAATGCTGTGGAGAAGGCTAAGATCTCAGGCTGTGCATGTATGTATGCATGCATTCAAGTTATGGAAAACAACAGAAATGCATACACACTACTAGATATTAATAATAGGAATTCTATTCCAAGATGATTGAAAGTAGGAGTTCTTAAAAATCTCCCATTATACGCCTTGCTAGCTTTAACAATGCCCTAAACACAAGAGCAAAATATAAACATTTGTTAAGGAAATAAAATCATGAATAAAATCTTAAAATGCTAATTAAAGGATAAGCTTCAAAAAGGCCATACGTTCATACAGAACAGATACACTGCTGTGGGTGGGAATATTCATGACAGGCTCTATGAAGGAGGCAAAACTTGAACTGATATGCTGAGACATAAATAGATTCTGTGGAACTCAGCCATAATCTGTGTAATTCAGCATTAGAGTCCCGCTGCCTATCAGGCACTGTGTTGAACACATTTGAAAATGAAAACATGAATGATGCCAAAGGCATCTGTGAGTTTTTAATTTGGTAAGGAATGTAAAAGGTAAGTAATGAAACATGGCAGAAAGTGCTGTAATAGAGTCAGAGGAAGGGGCCAGCTGAACACTGTCACTTGCCATCTATTTCTACAGGGATGAAATCACTGGCCACTGCAGTTGCCAATTCAACACACCCTGAAAAGAGTTCAGAGAGGAGATCAGGAACAAGGCACTCTGTACTCTGGGAACAACTGGCAGAACAGGCCTTCAGAGAGTTAGATACTCTCAGGAGAACACTTTATGAGCCCAAATTTTGCATTTTCTCCTATCTAGAAAAGCTTTAAAACCATTAATAGAGACATCTACTCCTTGTGACTAGCAGCTCCCTTCTGTCAAAATGAGTGCTTGATTCATGCATTCCCCCTTCAGTAAAGTCATATACATTCTGACCAGGTCCTCAACCTCTTCAGACAGTTCCTCAGACCTGTCTGAGAGCCTATTTCCTGGGCTATAGTTCTCATTTTTTTTCCCAAATTAAACTTAAGTCACAACTCTTACAGTATGCATGTTGTTTTCAGTTGAGTTTTAGGGGATGAATAGTAACCAAAAATGCAATGACGAGAAAGATAGGTGAGAAGACAGTGCCATTCTAGGTGAGCAGAGAAGAACTGTTTCTTGCTAAAAGCAAGCAATTTCAAATTTTAAAGCATTAACAGGTGAGTAACGAGTTTAGGAGATTGAATTTTAAATGTGTTGAGCAGAATCTCTTTACTATTCACTTGTTCATCCAATGGGTATTTATTGAATACTTCTTGTAAGCCAGGTACTGTTCTAGATCTCAGAAATACAGTTAACCAATAAGACCAGATTAAGCGCCTGAGAAAACACTGAGAATACAACTAATGAAATGGCAAGCTAATTTCAGATAGCCAGGAGTCTTTAAAGAAGATGAAACCAAGTGAAATGTCCTTTAACTTCATCCCTGTACCTTGCCACCTGAAACCGTAAGATAATTTCCTGGACAGGAGCCTCAAATTTGCCAAAAGAAGTCGTGAAACATGAGGTTGAGAAAGAAGGATGTGACCTGAATGTGTAAGTTCTCAAATGTCAAGTTAAAGGATTTTTCTTAGCTCATGGGGAGCTTCTTATGGGTGGGAAGGTGAAAATAAAGCTGTATTTTATCACAGTGCTACTCAACCGCATGACCCAGCGATTGGTTCTGACCTATAAACTGTGTTACAGGTCTACAGTGTGACCCTGCCCACATGTCCAGACATTCAAGCCATAGACTCATTGAGCAGCTTACAGATCAGTTTGCCTGTTGTAACACTCCAGGCTTGAGTTGCACGTTGTGTCACGCACAGCAGAGCCACAAATTGGCTCATGATGTATTGGAAATCAAATAAAGAAAAAAGTGGTCCTTGACCACAGAAAGGTTGAGGAGCAATTCTTTATAGTCATGGCTATTATTATTTCTATTTATCAGTTGTCAAGAACTATTGGAGTGCTTCTTGGATTGACCCATTTCATCTTCACCACAAACTTGTGAGGTTGGGGACATTATCCCCACTTTGCAGGCATGGAGCACTGAGATTACCAAGAACCCTACGATTGAGGATGTCAGAGCCACGACTGGAGACAGGCCCTTCTGATTTACTCTCCACCATTACCTTTCAGTCTTCCTGTGTCTCTGTTTCATTCTACCCTGAGTTCCCTGAGATGAAGATCCATGAATTTTTCATTTTTTCGTTCACTTAGCACCAAAACTCAATACAGGTATAATAAACATGGGTTGACTAAATCTTAAAATTCAATAGGGGAAAAAAAAGCATAGGACAGAATAGAATAGAAAACATAGCATAGAATGGGAGGGGAACACTGGAGGAGAGGAAAACGTACTATAAAAGTTTGTGATGCTGTCAATAAACCAAGGATAAATACCAAGTGTTGCTCATGGAAATGAGGAGGAGAAAGACATGAGAAGTAGTACCAAGGAAGAACCCACATATCTTGGTGATAGATTGCATGTGAAAATCAAGGACAAGAAAATCATGATGGCACCAATACTTGCAGCCAAGTGCCTAGAAATGGTGAGCCAGGATGAGGGAAGCTCTTAAAAGAAGTCTATGGAATGTCTAAGGAAAGATGTCCAGGGAGAAAATATTCAGTTAGAAATACTAAAACACCCAAAGAAGAGTGCTTTATTTCACATGCACTGATTTAAACTGTGTAAGGAACCCATGGGACGGTACCAGATTTCCTTAGGGGCTTGGCAATATGAAATGCCGGGGAGAATCAGGGAGACAGTCCTGAAGCTACACTTGACTAAGTTGAGAAAATGTCATCAATCAGCCATACCGCAGAACACGGGGTGGGGTGGGACAGATAAATGTTATCAGAACAGGGCTGAACCATCCTAATTTGTCGCCTGACTCCACTAACACTCTATCTGGAGCAAACTACTCTGACGTATATCTGATAGACTCCAGCACCCACAAGCTTGTGTTTTTAAATGGAGAAATCTCTCTCCTTTCTGAAGCTCATGATTTTTCTCAGAGAGCTAGTGCTGGCCTGAATATTCTTGGTTCTTTTTCAGTAAGAATGAGTCTGTGTCACAGGAAGGGCCCAGCGTGGATGATTTCCCAGTACCCAGTGTCTATGTCAAAGACGTAGTCTTATCTAGAAAATGAATAGTCATTTAATTATATTATGGTGGCCTATCAAAAGACTAGAGGGGACTTATCTAGCTTTCTACTCTGTTGTACCTGTAATTAGGATGACTGCTGTATTTCCTAAAATCCATCTATTATCCTCCTTCATGGTATTTAACCCAGTGATCTTTTTATTCATTTCAAGTCTCCTTAAATTTAGCAGAATCTCATTTTCCTTCACAGGACAGTTGACGTGGCTCTTTTTCTCTTTACTGACTCATAAATCTTGGCAAGGACACTCAATGGAAAGGAACAGTTGTGGAAGGAACTCTGGCTCAGAGGCACTTGGGAAGATGAAACAAGCCAACAGAATCCTGGCCCGTGTCTCTGGGGAAATTTAGCTCAACCCTCTAAGGCTTGGAGGTTAAGAAAAATACTGCCTATGCTAACAGAACCCTTTATTCACAGGGTGAATTTTCTATTCAAGGATAAGAAGTTTTGAAAGCTGGAAGGGCCAGAGTGGGAAAAGCAAGAATGGCCACTCTATCTAGACTGTCACAAAGAATCCGTATATTTCATTAGCTGGGGTGCTGAGGCAAGACAGCCCTGGAGACACCATTCCCGCAGGTTGGGCCCTTTCCCAGGGGCAATAATTAAATTACTGCCCCTGCCCACTATTCTGCAGTGAATCAGAAAATGCAAAATTCTGGCTTCTTCTTTTGTGAGCTTGAGGGTTTGACTTCACCCTTGGGTTCAGTGTGCTGATCTGTAAATCAAGCAAAGTCCACTAGATTAAATTTGAGGACCCCTTTTACTTGTAAGGAGAAGGCGATGGCACCCCACTCCAGTACTCTTGCCTGGAAAATCCCATGGATGGAGGAGCCTGGTGGGCTGCAGTCCATGGGGTCACTAAGAGTCAGACACGACTGAGCGACTTCACTTCACTTTTCACTTTCATGCATTGGAGAAGGAAATGGCAACCCTCTCCAGTGTTGTTGCCTGGAGAATCCCAGGGACGGGGGAGCCTGGTGGGCTGCCGTCTCTGGGGTAGCACAGAGTCGGACATGACTGAAGTGACTTAGCAGCGGCAGTAATTTACTTGTAATGTTCCACAATCAGCTGCCTGTAGGTCCCTCCCTGTGGACGACAACCACAGGAAACTTTGGGGTACAGGTGCCGGGGTAGTGGGGTATGAAGCATGGGTAGGACAGTGAAACAGACAATGGGCTGGGGGGAAAACTGGGTACGGAAGCTCGAAGAGAAAAAAAAGGAACGATCTTTGTTCCGAGGCATGGGGACTTCTGCTCCTCTCTTTTCTACCATTAACATTGAAGAAACAATTTGACCCATGTCACGTTTTCAAGATTTTCAGAAGCCAAATAATGGATGATATATTTAAATAAGAAAAAAAAGAAAAAATAGAAGAGATAGCTTGAGGGTAAGCTTCCCTTAAAATTAAAAATACAAGAATGTGACAAAGTACATATATATGTGTATAATTGAATCACTTTGCCGTACACCAGACACTAACAAAACATTGTAAATCAAACGTACTTCAATAAAAAATAAAATAAATGCTTCTAGGAAAAATGAGGAAAAATCAATTTGAAATTTTCATGAGAGAATGGTGTCTGGAGGGTAACTACAGGCATGTAATTTTCTTTCAGATCTTGCTCAAATACATATGTAGTCAAGCATCCAACAAATATTTATTGAGCACCTATAATGTGTCAGTACAATTCTAGATCAAGATGTATAGTTTTGTGGATATGCTTGTGGATCCTGCATCATGACATAAATCAAACATCTGGTTTTCCATTATTCATTTACAGGAACAAACATTTTCTCACATCCCGTGCATTTTGATATGAATATCCTTGTGAGTGAGTCAAAGTTGCTAAGTTGTGTCCAACCCTTTGTGACCCCATGGACTGCAGTCCATGGAGTTCTCCAGGCCAGAATACTGAAGTGAAGCCTTTCCCTTCTCCAGGGGATCGTCGCAAACCAGGGATTGAACCCAGGTCTCCCACATTGCAGGTGGATTCTTTAACAGCTGAGCTACAAGGGAAGCCCATGAATGTCCTTTGTAGGGAACATGTACTGAAATTATGATTTAAAAAACTGATGAGTTTGGAGTATTAAAAATAAGCTCAAGTATGGTAAAGCTGCACCCTTAAAAAAGCTCCTATTGTTATGGACTGGTTCAAGAACTCATCGAATACTTAATTTGGAGAGCCAGTCTCAGTGTTTTCTATAGCCCCTCAGATTACAGGAATCAAGGTGCAAGGAAAAGACACAAGAAAGACATTCCTATTCAATTTGGTTCAGCAAAACCTCTTCGGGTTTGGAGGTTTGGGAGAGAAAGAGGAAAGAAATAGAACTTTACCGATTAGTAAGAGAAGACAATTTTACAAGTGATTAACTACTTGGCAGACTACGCTAAACTCTGTTAGAGAGCCATACACAAAACGCCATGAGAGAAAAATGGAGAAAAATCCAAAAGGCCATGAGAGAACAATGGAGAGAAATCCTAAAGGCCATGAGAGAACAAGGAGAAAAGTCCTTTATGACTAGGGATGAGCAAAACTTTGTGAAATAAGTGGCTTCTGCATCGATTGAAACATTTTTAGAACTTGAAAGGACAAAAATCGTGGCGATGCTGGGAAGCAAAAGAAGGGCTGCTAACATGTCAGATCCTATGGCTATTTCCTGAGCATTTACCCTAATAAGGAACTGAATAGGAGTTTCTTTAAATCTTAACATCCTTCTAAAACAGGTATGTCATCAACTTTATCAGGATCTAGCCAGGGAAAGGAACTGCTTCTAATATAATTTAGCTCATCCCTGGTGTCATGAGTGGTAAAGAATCCACCTGCCAATGCAGGAGTCACAAGAGAGGTGAGTTTGATCCCTGGTTGGGAAGATCCCCTGGAGTAGAAAAGGGCACCCCACTCCAAAATGCTTGCCTGGAAAATTCCATGGGCAGAGGAGCCTGGTGGGCTACAGTCCATGGGGTTGCAAAGAGTCGGACACGACAGAGCTACTGAGTGCACACACACAATATTTATAACCAAGGGCATTTAAAGGGGTAAACTGAGGAGGCGCAAACATTGGCCAAAGCAGGAAAGCAATGAGGAATGTAGAAGGGAAGGTGGAGTGATAGGAGCCTGGCCGGGGGCACGCTCTCTGAGGCTGAATCCCAAAGGAGACTCAGCCGCTCTAGGGGATGCACCTCAGGATAAGCAAGGGCCCCAGCAGCCTCCCTGCTGCTCCATCCTGCCTACCACTGCCTCCTGCAGGCATCTCCCTGTGGCCAAGCCCAGTCAAAAGGCAGCTGACCCGACCACCTGGGAATCTGCCACCCGCAGGATGAAGAGATCAGAAATGCTTCTGAGCCACAGTGATACACACTCCCTTTGCTGATGAGACATTCAAGCACAGATAAGATGGAGGTGGCCTGACCCATGTCACCTAGTAAATGATGGAGCTGGTATTGGGACTCAGTGCTGTCTCCAAGTCTGATCTCCGAATGTCAGCTCCATGAATGTCCGGTATACTCATTTATGACAAACAGAGGTGATTTGGTGAAGGAATCAAAGGCCATTCATTTCAAAGTATCGACATTCACCTGAATTGCTTGGGAATTTCCTAGAGGAAAGGAAGCTGTGACTTGATGAATGAGAAAACAAGCCTTGAAACCTCTTGGTAAATGCTAAGGAAGAGGGAAGGAAACGCATTCCTCTCCTGTGCCTGTCCCTCCACATACTGCTCTGCTTTTGCTGACTGAACAGGAAAAGGGGAGCCTAGGTTAAAAAGGCTCAAAAAAGAGGCCATCAAGGCCCAGGCAGGGGCTAGTGGGAAATGTCAGTGGAACCAAAGCCTCATCTCTGTGTCCAGATGCCATTAAGCCTGGACCACGTGGTGATGTCACCCAGGTTGGCTAGATCTCCATGGCCTTCTTCCCCTCCCGGGCAAGTAATGAGAGCAGCACTTGACACTCTCATGATACTTTGCTCCAGACACCTGTAGACAACCTGGGGCTTCCCAGGTGGGTGGTCAGAAACCCACCTGCCAATGCTGGAGACACAAGAAATACGGGTTCTATCTCTACATCAGAAAGATCCCCTGGAGGAGGACAAGGCAACTCACTCCAGTATTCTTGCCTGGAGAATCCCATGGACAGAGGAGCCTACAGTCCATGGGGTCACAAAGGGTAGGATACGATTGAAGCATCTTAGCACAGCACATAGACAACCTGAACTTGGTGTGTAGACCCTCCCAACATGATCCATGTGGGAGCAGGAGGGAAAAAAAGGAGTCTAATTTGCAGGTTAAGACCACCAGGCACTGAGAGGTTAAATGACTTGCCCTGGGGTCCCACAGAGACCCAGCAAGGAGGAACAAATAAAGGGAGGGCTCTCAGCTCAGGGCTCTCTTCTGCCACTTCAGACAACCTCAGAGCAGGGAAAACAGCACTCCTATGGAGAGGCTCGGATCCAGCAGCCCCTCATTACAGTGCAGAGATCAATGTGACGCTTATTAGCACTTCTCCCTGAGCACCTGCCCAACAGAGGAAGCAGGCAGGCTGGAGAGATGCCCTCGATCCTCATTAACCCTTTATCATTGGGTTTCTTTCCACTTCTTCCTCTACAGATAAGAGGATGTTAGAGACAGAAAATCCTCAAGTTATCAAACTTCCTGTGGATGGGAACAAAAAAAACCCATGAACCAACAAAGTAACTGCTGGAAATCATGTGACAAATTAGCAGACTATCATTTCACTCCCTCTGCCTGGAATATATTCATGCCCACGAAAGTTAACTAACTCTGAGCAGGGTGGGTGTGGCGATCCCAAATTGCAGTGTTTGCCCACTCCCATGGTGAATCCCCACAGCTCAACCAAGGATTGATTGGCCAACCTCTTGCGAAAAATTGGCTGTCATGAGCCATGAGCAAGCATACCCCAAATCCCCAATCTCAGTTGCCGTAGATCAAAACTCAAAGCCTTTCTCAAGATTTCAGCTTAAAGGCTAAGCACAGTGCTGAGCATGTGGTCAGTGCCTGCCCAATGTCATTTCAAGAAATCAAGTGCATAGAGTGCCATCTGGACAAAGGAGCCCTTCCCAAAGTCTATTCTGACAGCTAAAGTTTTGTCTTATGAAAGCTTAAATAGGATTTTATGTTTCTTTTACAGAATTTTTTTTTACCTTTTAAAATCTACATTATTCAGCATTTATTCAACACTTTTACTTGTAAGGAGTACATATTTCATCTCCTGAGCTAGATGTTAAACTCCTTGAGGGTAGGAATCATGTCTTGTTCTACTCCATATCCCTGAAGGATCCTTGACTCAGTCTTGCATATGATCAACACCCAATAAAAGTTGGATGAATGAATTCTGATGAGTCAAGGCTTGCCCTGATCTGCTTATGATTGAAAATAACGCTGCTCTAAAAGGGGAAACTTTGACATGTTAATGACTTAAGCTATGGTGTGCCTACAGGAAAAATGAACGCAAGTTGGCTGTCTTGGTGAAACTGCATTCCTTACCAGGGCAAGACAGCAGAAGGAGCTTTTCTTTAATAGGGAAAAGCATTCCAGGGCAGTTACTGTACAGTGAGAAGATACCGCGTGGCTGCTCTCTTGCCTCTTATTAGATGCTTCTGTGAGTGCCCCTTCGTTGACACCCCTTTCTGTGTCTTCAGATAAAATGGCATGAGAGTAAGACTGGGCAGGGGCTCACAGCAGGAACTGAATACAACAGTGGCTCCAATTCTTCTGGCTGGGGAATGCAGACCAGGACGCCGGTTGGAAGAGGTGGAGAACATCCAAAGTTTTCTAAACTAATAGTAACGCCATTGTAAGAACACCTTTGTATTAACACTTTCAGAATTACTGTATCCAACGTGAAGTATACTTATTAGTATTTCAGACATTATTCTTTAGACAAAGAGAAGTAAAAGAATGTTAAAGTTTTGTTCATTGGAAAAGACCCCGATGCTCAGAAAGATTGAAGGCAAAAGGAGAAGGGGGCAGCAGAGGATGAGATGGTTAGAAAGCTTCACCAACTTAATGAACATAAATTTGAATTTGAGCCAACTCTGGTAGATGGTGAAGGACAAGGAAGCCTGGTGTGCTGAGGTCCATGGGGGTCACAAAGAGTCAGACACCATTTAGTGACTGAAAAACAACAAAAAGTTTTGTTACAGAAAGAGTTGAAATACTGAATAGTTGAAATGTTTGCAGGTAAGCAAACCAATACAGTATAACTGATACTGAAAGGGTTTTCTGCTCATGCAGAATATTCAAGAAAATTATTTGAATGTTCAAAATAGAAGATATTGGTTAAAATTATAGTATTTCCTCCTTATTTTAATTTAAATTCTAGTATATGATTTTTTTCCTGAGCAAATTCTCTTCTTTGGAAATAATAGTACACAGTTATTTGATTGTTGCTTATATTATTTTTTATCATTGCTTATATTATTTTTTATCATTGCCTGGCTTCATATCATAAAATACACTATAAAGCCTCCGTTTTATCTCTGCAGTTAGTCTTATTTCAAATTCTATGGAAGAAGTGCTTTGCGGTATTGTAAATATTCTACCTCAGAATCCCTTCTGTCAACATACTTTCTCAGTTAAGAATATTATCAAACTGTACTCGCCGTGTCTTGGACAGTGGGTGTCCCGTTTTTACCCAACACACTTTATTCCATGGAGCCGTATCAACACTGAATGCAAGTCTGTGATGTGGAACCAGATGGTGTTTGAACTTATGAAACTCTGGTGAGGTTGACAGTGGTGCTGGAATAAAAGGTTGTATGGGTGAGAAAAAGCAGAGAGCCCATGCAGAGACTCGGTGCAAAAGACTATATTTTAAAAACTTGTTTAGGTGTGGCTCTCAAACCCATGGCTTTGGTGAGAGAGCTTTCAAAGAGCAGTGAAAGCAAATAATGTCTGGATAGTTTCTGCATTCAAGGGGCATCCACATCTGCAGAAAGACTTCAAGTGAATTTTAATTCTTGTTAACTTGATTGATTAAACATGTTAAGTGAAGTGAAGCTTATATTACCCCCTTGTTGATGCTGTGAATACTGCATAGTAGATAGTGTCTTATTTTTGATACATAAATGGGGTTTGAGAATTGATGCTGATGGAGGATTATGATCGAGAACATTGAGTTTAAAGTTGCCTTCATAGAGTCCACCAGTGAGCTCAGCATGCATACTGCAGGAAGAGATATGTTCCAATGACTGTGACGCCCACAAGAATGCTGTTTGGTGCAGTTCTGAGTTTTGGGCATGGATGATTTTTATATGGTTGTTAATTTGAAAATTCTTAAAACTATTTTTTTAAAGAAGGAAATCAACTGCTCTCACTTTGACTTTAGAAGCTGAGATTCAGAGCATTTAGGTAATTTGTCCAACACCCCACGAATAGTGAGAGAGGGAACTAGGACCCAGGTCAGTTGGTGTTTCCATATTGCCAGTCCCTCAAGGACTTTCTTTCCCATGCCATATATACAGAGCATGTTATTATTATTATTATCTTTTCCGTTTTTCCTGCTCCATCTGCAGTCTCTCCAAGTTCTCCTGTTCTGCAGCTACACCTTCATGGCTCCTATTGGTGGGTCTATCGGTTAAGGAGTATTGCTTGAAAAGTCACAGGAGAGGTATAGGACACAGGCACGCCCCATCACCTTGCGCATGGGCAGTTGGGCTGTGCATGGGCAGATCACCCAATAAGATCAGTCAGTTATTTTTGAGAGACTGATATTAATGAAGGAAGAGCAAAAGGCATCTTTTCTCATGCGAGTGTGATCTACAAGTACTACATAAACTGACTTCTCTGGACGTCATTTTTTCTAGTCTGGAGAAATCTTGCTGAAACTGAAGCCAACGTAAAAGAAGGCCAAATAAAAAAGAATCAAGGAAGCTGAAGATATCAATTAAGTCTCTTGATTCAGCTATCCCTGAAGTTAGTCAAGTCCTAAGGTGTTGGATTATTAAAGTTAAAATGTCCCTTGCATTGATACTAGTTTGCTACTTCACTGCAAATTTTCTGATGTTTTCTTCACCTCTGCACTGGATCGTTTTTGTGCTCTGTCTCAAGTCATCTACATTAAGCCTTTCTTGTTGCTGTAGCCATCAGTTCTCCATGGGTAAACCTCAAAGCATCTGGAAAGTGTTACTTCACCTCCGTGGGGAAGCTCTCACTTTTTGTCGTGGGTTATCTCTGTCTCAGAGAGAGCTTCTAGGAACCATGACTCACAAACCTTGAAATACAAGGGAACTTCCATCCCATGGGGGATACAGGGGCAGCTGGAGACTGGGGCTGCTGGGTCACTGCTTCTTTTTTCCATCGCTTAGACAGTCAGTCGAGAGCTATTTTCTTCACTCCTGAGAAGGTCCAGGACCACTTGTCCGGTGGGTGTCAGTTAGACAGTTCACCGGATCCTGATTTCCCTCATTCCTTGGCATCACTTCTCAAAATAAACCATCTCAGTGCACACGTGTTGTGTTTTGAGGTCTGCTTTCTTAGAGAAACCAGATGAAACCCCTCCGAGTGGCATTCAACAGACTCCATTAACCCCTTCTTGGAACTCCCTCCTCCCTTCACTACTGAGATATATTTTTCCTGGTTTTGCTTATTGCTTTCTGACCCCTCTTTAGCATGTCCTTCATGAGCTTCTTGTCCTTTTTAAATGACAGTACTGCCCAGGACTCTGTGCCCAATAATCATCTCTTCTACACGCTAGAGCCCACCCACACCCATGGCTTCACCAATCACTTACAATCATTCCTGAGTCTCCATTCCAGACACACATGAATGAGTAAGCAAATGTGCCCCTGACTCTCAGAGGAAATAGCACATCAGATCATGCTGTTTGTGTTTTGTTTTGCATTAATTGGATGCCCAGCATTGAGTTAGTAACACAGACATGATGGGCAATGAAATAAATGCATTTCATTCCTTGTTATTTCGAACCCCAATGCCTTAAAGGGACCATATACTTCACAACTGCACGATTACTGAAGAGTTGTTAGAGCCCATTCTCCTTGTCTAAAATACTATTTTATCTTTAGCAAGTTGGGATTAATTTTATAGTGCCACTTAGGAATTGTAAGAGGGCAAAGATTTTCTGCAGCCATTCTTAGTGGCACTCATATTGTCTTCATGAAGACAATCAGGAGGATGGGGAGAAGAATGCATGTTGAAATCTGTGCTGCTGTACTGCTTGACTCCGGCTACATCTTTCATCAACCCCTGCAGTCTCCCTGAGTCACTAAGCTGGTATAGATTTTGTTTCTGGAGTTAGTTACCAAGTCCCAGGTTACTGGGATCCTGAAATTCCTATAAACCCTATACAACATAATACAACTTGAGTCCTAGACTCTGAATACCACCTGGAATAGAATTGTATGGAACTAGAAGAGCTTAATTGAGCCCACAACTTAGTTTTCTTCTATGATCTATAAAGACAGACCCCAACCCATCGACCCTATTCTCTACCACATGTCTCCAGCCTCCCCAGGATCTAAGCCCCAGGGGAAAAAATGAACTTGAGGTTAACTGAGCAGCTGGACACTCAGTAGCTAGAAAGACGTGTGTTTATGCATCTTGTCAATGATTTTTTTCCCCCACTCCCAAGGTGTTAGTTCCTGAACGCAATCACTTTACAACCAATTATTGTCTGCATAATGGAAATTCAAACCATGTTTCCTAATAAATCTATTGTGTTCTCTCTAATTTGCATGAAACATTGTAGGAGCAATGCCTTGTAAGTGCCTTTCTCTGGGGCCATGGTTGTTAGAAACCTGCTTCAGAAAAGTGTCTCTGCAGGGGAGAAGCTAGACAACTTTCAGCACTGTCACCTTGCCGCCTGGGCTGCCTCTCCTCTGGCTGTTTAGAGGTGAACAGATCCTGCGTCTCAAAGTCTCTCTCTAGGTCTGTGTCCTCAGTACTGAACAGGTAAGCACAGAGCTGTAGCAAATTGATAGGGACTGGCTACACCAGAATGCTCTAACATCTGCTCCTAGGACCTGTAGCTGGATTTGAAGAGAGAATTTGGTCCTGCCTCATAATAAACCGTTCATGTGGCTCAAAATCCTTTCTTCCAGAAAGCAGAATGTGAAGTGGGAGTGAGAGTATGGAAGGAGGCAGAAATTTCTTACTTTTATGATTCTTTTTTTTTTAATAAGTTATATTGGAGTATAGTTACTTCACAATGTTGTATTCATTTCTCCTGTACAGGAAAGTAAATCAACCATACCTATACATGTATCCCCTCCCTTTTGGACTTCCTTCCCACTCAGGTCATCACAGTGCATTAAGTAGTTTCCTGTCCTATAGAGTAGGTTCTCATTAGTTATCTATTTTATATATAGTGTATGGGCTTCCCAAGTAGCACAGTGGCAAAGAACCTGCCTGACAATTCAGGAGATACAGGTTTGATCCCGGGGGCAGGAAGATCTCCTGGAGTAGGAAATGAGAACCCACTCCAGTATTCTTGCCTGGAGAATCCCATGGACAGAGGAGCCTGGCGGGCTACAGTCCATGGGGTTGCAGAGTTGGACACGACTGAGCATGCACCTGCATGCGTGCATCAGTAATGTATAATCTCCCGATTCCTCCCACTGCCCAACTCTTTCCACCTGGGTATCCACACGTTTGTCCTCTACCTCTGTCTCTCTATTTCTGTTTCGCAAATAAGATCATCTATACCATTTTTCTAGGTAGAGATGTGGATGGATCTAGAGTGTGTCATAGAGTGTGAAGTCAGAAAGACAAACACCATGTAATAATGCACATATGTGAACTCATGCTTCTTCACACTCAGCTTCCAACTAATCATCAAAATCATGACTCAAGTGCACCTGCCAGTTTACGGTTCCAGCGCCTTTACCTCCAGGGAAGCAGGTCTCAACTTCGATTCTCTGGATTCACCTGGCTCCCTAGATTTCAAGGTGACAGTTTGTACTGAGAACTCTGTTCTCCAATGAGTCCAAGAAAAGTCACCGAGTTTGTCCAGTTTTTTTTTTTCCTTGTTTTAAGGGTGAGAATAGCAACTTCTAAGCTCTTAATATGGAGAAGGCAATGGCACCCCACTCCAGTACTCTTGCTTGGAAAATCCCATGGACGGAGGAGCCTGTTAGGCTGCAATCCATGGGGTTGCGAAGAGTTGGACACGACTGAGCAACTTCACTTTCACTTTTCACTTTCATGCATTGGAGAAGGAAATGGCAACCTACTCCAGTGTTCTTGCCTGGAGAATCCCAGGGACAGGGGAGCCTGGTGGGCTGCTGTCTATGGGGTCGCACAGAGTCGGATGCGAATGAAGTGACTTAGCATAGCATAGCATAAGCTCTTAATATGCCACAGCTGCAATCAGAAGTCTTAATATTCAATTTCATCTTTTTGTTGCATCTGTGCTGCTGAGATCTTAGCCTTCTTTGCCAAGGAAGCAAAGTCATTGTGTCTGGCTTGGTGTAAATAACACAGTGCCAGGAGATCTGTACTCTAGATTTTTCTCCTATGAAAGTACATCAAGGTCTCCAATTTTTTTTAAGGTCTCCATTTTTAAAACAAGAATAATCACCCAGAAAATGTCATAACAATATAGAAAATGCCAGCTGTTTATGTAGGATCTGGGTAGTCCGTAGTTTCATCATGCATTGCTAGTGGGAGTTAAACTGCATAAGCCACTTTGGATGACTATTTAACAGTTTATTCTAAATGTAAAAACATGCAGATACCCTATTATGGCCCAGTGCTTTTACTCCTAGTTATATACTCTGTAAAAAAACAAACAAAACCTGTAAAAGAACAGGTTCCACACTATTCGTAATAACCTTGAACTGAAAAAAGCTCAAATGTCATTAGATTGGCAAGTCAATTGTGGTGTATTCACACAACAGAATAGTAAGCAACAATGACAAGGATAAATCTCACAAACATGATGCTGAGTGAGAGAACTGAAACAAAAAGTAGTACCTGTTGTATAATTTCATTTATCTGTGGTCTAAGAACAGTCAAAATTAAACTATGGCACTAGACTAGGAGCAAGGTTACCTATAATGTTGAAGGTTCTCCATCTTCGCATGCTCAGGCATGTTCTCCATCTTCGCATGCTCAGGCATGTTCTCCATCTTCGCATGCTCAGGCATGTTCAACTCTTTGCAATGCCATGGACTGTAGCCTGCCAGCCTCCTCTGTCTGAGAAATTTTCCAGGCAAGGATACTGTAGTGGGTTGCCATTTCCTACTCCAGGGGATCTTCCTGACCCAGGGATCGAACCCATATATCTTGCATCTCCTGCATTAGCAGGAGGATTCTTTAACTCCACCACTTGGGAGAGTAATGTTGAAGGTATTGATTAAATGGGTATAAAGAGAAGCATGTGGGATGCTAGTAATTATCTGTTCCTTGAACTGTTTACATGGAATATTCAATATGTGAGAATCTAGCTGCAGACTTATGATCTGTGCATTTCTTGTATGTATATTATTGACTAAAAAAGTTTATAGAAACATGAATAATGAAGCCTTATTTAGCAATGTTGCTTGGTTCTTGTTAGGTTCTCATGGCAATGTACATAAAATTCCTTGAAAAATCCAGACACTGTAATAATCCAATGAATTATTTCTGCCACCATCATCACCATTTACTTAACGTCCTATGTATAAACAATATAGTCCCAAGTACTTGTCACCTTTCTAAGTCGGAGAAGATTCTAACTTACTTGCATTTATCTGAGAAGAAACTGGAAATATGAACTCAATTTGAATTTTCTCAGTACTTAGGCTCCTGGATTTTCTGTTTTTACTGAAACATTTTATAGAACCAAAGGGTAATCTAAAGCCAATGTAAAAAATGACTATCAGAGTTACCACACACAGGTTTCCTCATTAGAGAAGACTTCAATGGATAAGAAATACAGTCCTTCCCTGAGCCACAGGCTGAGTCCTGCACACATGACTCATTATGGTCACTCTACAGTCTCTGCAGTCTCCCTCTTTGGTTTATCATTTGGAGGCCATTTGGATAACTCCTGGTGTTCATACCAACCTTAAGAAAACATCTGATCCTCTGTGCAGATGTTATCTTGTACGCTTCATTTCAATGTTCTCTAACCTATGTAACTGCTCTTAAAATGGTTCACTCTGCAGACAAAAATCCAAGCCCTTTAAAAGAAGAGAGAATATGTTAGATCGAGGCTACAAACAACAGGGGACGCTTGTACTGGAGTAGAAAATGAACTAATGGAATGCAAAAGTACATTATCTAGATAGTAGTTTTTAGCAGTGAGATAATATCCTGATGGTCTCTCACAATAGACTGTAAGTGCCATGGAGTCAGGAACAAGACAGTGTGCTGGCCATTGTGCATCAGTAAGACTGATATTTATCCATAGATTGGATGAATGAATGCGATAGCTGATGGACAGAAGAATGGTACTAATATGGTTAAACCTCTCATGACAACTATTCACTAGGCCATTCCCAGGAGCCAGTGTTAGGAAGTAAGAGAAAAATATCTGATAAAAGTGATTTAAGACAACCTATAAAATGGGAAGAAGTTTGCAAATCAAGTCTCTGATAAGGATATATATATCTAGAAATGTAAAGAATAACTACAACTCACTTATAAAAAGACAATCTAATTTTTAAAACACTGAGCAGATTTTTACAGACATTTCTCCAAAGAAGGTATACAAATGCTGGTAAGTATACGAAAAGACTCCCAACCTCATTAGCCATCAGAGAAATGCAAATCAAAACCACAGGGAGATACTACTTTATACTCACTAGCAAAAGCTATAATCCGAGAGACAGAAATAACAGGTGTTGGTGAGGATATGAAGATACTGAAATCCTTATACATGGCTGGGGGAAAGTAAAATGGTATGGCTACTTTGGAAAACATTCTGACAGTTCATTAAAAGTCATATGACACAGTAACTCTACTCTTATGTATAGACACAAGAGACAAAAATATACGCCCTTATGAAAACTCATACACAAATGTTCATAGCAGAATTTTTCATAATAGCCAAGAGTAGAAAAACACCAATGTCTGTCAGTTGAACAGTAGATAAATGAAACGTGGTATATCCATATAACGGAAGGCTATCAGCAATTTTAACAACGGAATACTGATAGATGTTACAGCTATGGATGAACCTTGAAAACATGATGCTCAGTGAAAGAAGACAGGCTCAAAAGACCACCTATTATATGATTCCATTCATATAAAATATCCAGAATAGGATAAAAAACAGAAAGTAGATTAGTGGTTGCATAGGGCTGGGAGGCTGAGGGCCTTGGGGTAATGACTAAGGGAAATGGACTTCATGTGGGGGTAATAAAACGCTGTCAGCTGATTGTGGTGATAGATGAAGAGTCTGTGAATATCCTCAAAGACATTAAATTGTAGACTTTAAATGAGTGAATCACATGGTTTGTGAATTGTATCTCAATAAAACTGTTAAAAATAAATCAAAATTGTGATGATTGAGATGGGAGGAAAATGCACTTCTGAGAAACAGAAAAAGCAATAGGAGATAGTAAAAGAATCAATGAAAAAGATTTCATGTGTGTAATTAGCTGTTTTGTCTACAAAGGGCCTCGCCTCAGTTTAATCTTTGACACTAGGGGTAAGAATCTGATTCCTCCTAAAATTTAGGATTCATTTTCCCTGAATACATGCAAATTGTAAATGGAGAAAGAAAATATGAATAAATCAGGAGACGTAAAAATAAATCATAACAAAAGTCCCTTTAGTGCCGATTCTAATTTAATCAATATGCAAAATGAGAACCTCTCAGAGAAAAACATTAACTTCTCTGGGAAAAGCAGCTTCTGGCAGGTCCACAGCAATCACACATCCCTTTTGCCAGAATGTATTTTCCTTCTCCAGGTAGGTCTCTCAAATAGCCCTCAAATATTCCATTAGAGCATTTCCCTCCATGCACCCCTTTGTAGTTCAGTCATTGTTGCTGATACAATACCAACAGGAGACCTTTTCTTTAAGCCAGACTTCTGCATATTATTAAAATGTAAGATAAAGAACAACATGTCTCCACGTCTGACAGTTTCAAGTCATTTTAGCAGATGTGTCTGCCATTGTTCCCTGTTTCTTTCATAAGTAAAATGTCTGCAGAGGAATGACAAAGCACTGTTTCCTGTCTCTTAGCTTAAAAAATATAAAACTCCTAGCATTTATTAGACAACTCCAAATGTTAATCTGATAGTAAAAATTTTAAAACCTTCCATAGAGATCCTTGGGGCTTTCCTGCTCTAGAATTAAGAACTTTGTGTTCTTACTGTGAAAACCTACGAAACTTTCAGACAAAGAACCATAATTTTGATTGCCATCCAGCAGGATACCCTACTGGGGTCTCTCAGATTCTCAGTCTGCTCTGCTCTTCTGCCAGGATGGTACATAAATCTTTCCCTACCTCCTCGAACCTACTCTATTTTATGTATAAAGGCATGCAAATTGTGAATGATAATGAGATTAAAGCTAGTAAACTGATGTGACTATTTACTGATACTGTCTAAATAGAGCTGAAGGTTAGAAAGGGCCTAAAACATCATAAGGTCCAATCATATACTGATGTCATTGAATACCCTCCATCAAATGTATAGTTGAATTCTTTAACCAAAGAGAAGCAGTTAATTTCATTTCTATAGAGTTTCATTGATTTAAAGTGCTTTATAAATAGTGAAAATTATTCTAGGTTTATTATCTTAGGAAAGAGAAGTCGCTTCAGTCGTGTCCGACTCTTTACAACCCCATGGACTGTAGCCTGCCAGGTTCCTCCATCCATGGGATTCTCTAGACAAGAATACTGGAATGAGTTGCCATTTCCTTCACCAGTGGATCTTCCCAACCCAGGGATCAAACCTGGGTCTCCCGCATTGCAGGTGGATTCTTTACCGTCTGAGCCATTATCTTAGAGTTATACATAAAAACAGCCTATGCATTCTTCTATCTTACTTAATATTACCTCACTGAATTTTCACGAAAGTACACACTTTTCCATTTGTTTCTTTGGACTCCTAAATCTCTTTACTTCAAGGCTACTACTCACCCAGGGATAATCCCTCCTTCTTTCAAATATTTGGTACCTAAAGTTTTTAGAATTCCACTCAACATTTGCCTCTGAATGTGCCCCTGGTAAGGCTATTTCTCTCTTAATGTGTGACATTCAGAAGACTCCTGGAGTGGTCATACCAGGACAAAGAAGAAGAAAATCATCACTTGTCTATAACGGTATCCATGGAATACAGAATGCACTTATTCATTTTCTGTGGTAACATAGGTTTGTAACTGTATATTTCACATGTGCAACAGTATAATTAGATTGCTGAATACACTACAGTGAGCTCACCATCAAAAGCCTAGTTTCCATCCATCACCACATAAGCGATCCCCTCTTTATCCATTTTGTCCTCCCCACCTGCCATCTTCTCTGGTAACCACAAACTCGTTCTCAGTATCTATGTGTATTGTTGGTTCATTTTTCAAAAACTTTTATACTTGACGTACGAGCAAAATCATACAGTAGTTGCCTTTCTTTGTCTGACTTACCTCACTTCACCTCATACCCTCAAGGTCCGTCCATGTTGCTGCAAATGGCAAGATTCCACCTTTTTTATGGCAGAGTAATAATCTGTTGTTATGTATACATGTACATACACACATAAATACACATCTTCATCCATCCATCCATCAGTGAGCAATTAGATTGGTCACATGTCTTGGCTATCATAAATAATGTTGCAAGGAACATAGAGGTGCATTTATCTTTTTGAAAGAGTATTGTTGTATTTCTCAGATAAATACCCAGAGGTAAAATAGCTGGGTCATATGGTAGTTCTATTCTTAATTTTTTGAGGATTCTCCATACTGTTTTCCATACTGATTGTACCAATTTACGTTACAACCAACTGCGTATAAGTGTTACCTTTTCTCCACACCCTTTTCAACACTGACAGAAGGATAAGTAGTAACAATTCCAACCAGTATGAGGTGATATCTTGTTTTGGTTGTGATTGTCATTTCCCTAGTAATTAGTGATGTTGAACATCTTTTCACAAGCCTGTTGGTAATCTATATGTCTTCTTGGTAGAAATTTTTATTTCAATCCTCTGCCCATTTTTAATCAGGTTGCTTTTGTTGCCGCCCATCTTGGGTTGCCCCACGGGCTGCCATGCCTGTGGGGCAACCCAAGATGGGTGGGTCATGGTGGAGAGATCTGACAGAATGTGGTCCACTGGAGAAGAGAATGGCAAACCATTTCAATATTCTTGCCTTGACAACCCCATGAACAGTATGAAAAGGCAAAATGATAGGATACTGAAAGAGAAACTCCCCAGGTCAGTAGGTGCCCAATATGCTACTGGAGATCAGTGGAGAAATAACTCCAGAAAGAATGAAGGGACAGAGCCAAAGCAAAAAGAATACCCAGCTGTGGATGTGACTGGTGATAGAAGCAAGGTCCGATGCTGTAAAGAGCAATATTGCATAGGAACCTGGAATGTCAGGTCCATGAATCAAGGCAAATTGGAAGTGGTCAAACAAGAGATGGCAAGAGTGAATGTCGACATTCTAGGAATCAGCGAACTGAAATGGACTGGAATGGGTGAATTTAACTCAGATGACCATATATCTACTACTGCAGGCAGGAATCCCTCAGAAGAAATGGAGTAGCCATCATGGTCAACAAGAGAGTCCGAAATGCAGTACTTGGATGCAATCTCAAAAATGACAGAATGATCTCTGTTCATTTCCAAGGCAAACCATTCAATATCACAGTAATCCAAGTCTATGCCCCAACCAGTAACACTGAAGAAGCTGAAGTTGAATGGTTCTATGAAGACCTACAAGACCTTTTAGAACTAACACCCAAAAAAGATGTCCTTTTCATTATAGGGGACTAGAATGTAAAAGTAGGAAGTCAAGAAACACCTGGAGTAACAGGCAAATTTGGCCTTGGAATATGGAATGAAGCAGGGCAAAGACTAATAGAGTTTTGCCAAGAAAATGCACTGGTCATAACAAACACCCTCTTCCAACAACACAAGAGAAGACTCTACACATGGACATCACCAGATGGTCAACACCGAAATCAGACTGATTATATTCTTTGCAGCCAAAGATGGAGAAGCTCTATACAGTCAGCAAAAACAAGACCAGGAGCTGACTGTGGCTCAGATCATGAACTCCTTATTGCCAAATTCAGACTTAAATTGAAGAAAGTAGGGAAAACCACTAGACCATTAAGGTATGACCTAAATCAAATCCCTTATGATTATACAGTGGAAGTGAGAAATAGATTTAAGGGCCTAGATCTGATAGATAGAGTGCCTGATGAACTACGGAATGAGGTTCATGACATTGGACAGGAGACAGGGATCAAGACCATCCCCATGGAAAAGAAATGCAAAAAAGCAAAATGGCTGTCTGGGGAGGCCTTACAAATAGCTGTGAAAAGAAGAGAAGTGAAAAGCAAAGGAGAAAAGGAAAGATATAAGCATCTGAATGCAGAGTTCCAAAGAATAGCAAGAAGAGATAAGAAAGCCTTCTTCAGAGATCAATGCAAAGAAATAGAGGAAAACAACAGAATGGGAAAGACTAGAGGTCTCTTCAAGAAAATCAGAGATACCAAAGGAACATTTCATGCAAAGATGGGTTCGATAAAGGACAGAAATGGTATGGACCCAACAGAAGCAGAAGATATTAAGAAGAGATGGCAAGAGTACACAGAAGAACTGTATAAAAAAGATCTTCATGACCCAGATAATCACGATGGTGTGATCACTGACCTAGAGCCAGACATCCTGGAATGAGAAGTCAAGTGGGCCTAGAAAACATCACTACGAACAAAGCTAGTGGAGGTGATAGAATTCCAGTTGAGCTATTCCAAATCCTGAAAGATGATGCTGTGAAAGTGCTACACTCAATATGCCAGCAAATTTGGGAAACTCAGCAGTGGCCACAGGACTGGAAAAGGGCAGTTTTCATTCCAATCCCAAAGAAAGGCAATGCCAAAGAATGCTCAAACTACCACACAATTGCACTCATCTCACATGCTAGTAAAGTAATGCTCAAAATTCTCCAAGCCAGGCTTCAGCAATATGTGAACTGTGAATTTCCTGATGTTCAAGCTGGTTTTAGAAAAGGCAGAGGAACCAGAGATCAAATTGCCAACATCCACTGGATCATCGAAAAAGCAAGAGAGTTCCAGAAAAACATCTATTTCTGCTTTATTGACTATGCCAAAGCCTTTGACTGTGTGGATCACAATAAACTGTGGAAAATTGTGAAAGAGATGGGAGTACCAGACCACTTGACCTGCGTCTTGAGAAATTTGTATGCAGGTCAGGAAGCAACAGTTAGAACTGGACATGGAACAACAGACTGGTTCCAAATAGGAAAAGGAGTATGTCAAGGCTGTATATTGTCACCCTGTTTATTTAACTTATATGCAGAGTACATCATGAGAAACGCTGGGCTGAAAAAAGCACAAGCTGGAATCAAGATTGCCGGGAGAAATATCAATAACCTCAGATATGCAGATGACACCACCCTTATGGCAGAAAGTGAAGAGGAACTCAAAAGTCTCTTGATGAAAGTGAAAGTGGAGAGTGAAAAAGTTGGCTTAAAGCTCAACATTCAGAAAACGAAGATCATGGGTCCGGTCCCATCACTTCATGGAAAATAGATGGGGAAACAGTGGAAACAGTGTCAGACTTTATTTTTCTGGGCTCCAAAATCACTGCAGATGGTGACTGAAATTAAAAGATGCTTACTCCTTGGAAGGAAAGTTATGACCAACCTAGATAGCATATTCAAAAGCAGAGACATTACTTTGCCAACATTACAGGTCCGTCTAGTCAAGGCTATGGTTTTTCCTGTGGTCATGTATAGATGTGACAGTTGGACTGTGAAGAAGGCTGAGTGCTGAAGAATTGATGCTTTTGAACTGTGGTGTTGGAGAAGACTATTGAGAGTCCCTTGGACTGCAAGGAGATCCAACCAGTCCATTCTAAAGGAGATCAGCCTGGGATTTCTTTGGAAGGAATGATGCTAAAGCTGAAACTCCAGTACTTTGGCCACCTCATGCGAAGAGTTGACTCATTGGAAAATACTCTGATGCTGGGAGGGATTGGGGGCAAGAGGAGACGAGGACGACAGAGGATGAGATGGCTGGATGGCATCACTGACTCGATGGCCGTGAGTCTGAGTGAACTCCGGGAGTTGGTGATGGACAGGGAGGCTTGGCGTGCTGCAATTCATGGGGTCGCAAAGAGCTGGACATGACTGAGCGACTGATCTGATCTGATCTGATTTTGTTGCTCTCAAGTTTTATGAGTTTTTTATATACTTGGGATATTAATTCTTTATCAAATATATGATTTGCAAATATGTTTTCCCATTCAGTAGGTTGTCTTTTTGTTTAGTTGATGGTTTCTTTTTCTGGGCAGAAGCATATGAGTTTGATGTAGTTACATTTGTTTAATTTTCCTTTTTTTGCCTTGCTTGAGCAGACATGCTCAGAAAGATATTGCTGAGACCAATATCAAAGAGACAACTGCCTATGTTTTCTTCTAGAAATTCTATGATTTCAGGTCTTGCATTTAAGTCTTTAATCCATTTTGAGTTAATTTTTGTGTATGATGTAATATATCAACCTAATTGCATTCTTTTGCATCTAGTTTTCCCAGCACTATTAACTGAGGAGACTATGCTTTCTCCCTTGTATATTCTTTGCACTTTGTCATAAATTAACTGTACATATATGTGTGGATTCATTTCTGGGCTTTGAATTCCATTCCATTGATGTGTGTCCCTGGTTTTTCTGCCAATGCTGTACAGTTTTGGTTACTATAGCTTTGTAGTATAATTTGAAATAAGGGAGTATGATACCTCCAGCTTCACTACTTTCCTTCAAGAAAATTGCTTTGGGTATCAGGGTCTTTTATGGTTTCATACAAATTTTAGGATTTATTTTGTATTTCTGTGAAAAATTTAATTGGGATTTTGATGGGGATTATAGTGAATTGTAGATTGCTTTAGGTAATATGAGCCTTTTTCACAGTGTTAATTCTTCTAACCCATGAGAATTGAATATCTTTTCATTTTTGTGTGTCTTCAATTTTTTTCAACATCTTCAAGTTTATAGGTCTTTCAATTCCTTGGTTAAATTTATTACTACAATTTCTTTCCATATCTTGATACATATATATTATAAAATTATATTTTCTTGATGAATTGTCTCCTTTGTCATTATGTAATGTCTGTGTTTGTCTCTTGCTACCTGGCACAGTGGTAAAGAATTTGCCTGCTAATGCAGGAGACACAGAAGATGCGAGTTCAATCCCTGAGTTGGGAAGATCCTCCAGAGTAGGAAATGGCAACCCACTCTTGCTTGACAAATTCCATGGACAGAGGCACCTGGTGGGCTACAGTCTGTGGACTTGCAAAAAGCCAGACATAACTGAGTGACTGGGTGCTTTCACACACAAGACACACACACTTTTTTTTTTTTTTTTTAGCTTGCAGTTTATTCTGTCTGAGTATGGCTTTCCCTACTTTCTTTGGACTGCCATTTGCTTGGAGGGTCATCTTCCGTCCCTTTACTTTGGGACTATGTTTGTCTTTAGAACAGAGATGAATCTCTCAAAATAATACAGTACGTTTTCTGACAGCATATAATCTTCATTAGTTATGGAAATTTGTGAATCCAACTGATATAGAGGACTGGAAAGGGCTATCATTAAAAAAAGTCAGTGAGCTACAAGAAAACTCAGAAAGGCACTTCATTGATCTCAGGAACAAAATTGATGAATGAAGGGAATAATTTGCCAAAGAGATTAAAACACTAAAAAAGAATCAAATTCTGGAGCTGAAGAACTCAATAAATGAGATGAATGATGCAATAGAAAGCACTGGAAATGCTTATATATAATATAGTATATATTAATATATAAACTATATAATATATATTATTATATATAATCAAACTATATAGACTATATATATATATATATATATATATATTAAATGCAGTTATTGTTTCTTTAAATAAACTCTCTGCTCCATTCTCTCTCCCTTCTCCTTCTAGGATACCCATTACCATTATTTTCTCTCTCCTGTTAGTGTCATGTAGTTCTCACAAAATTTCTTCATTTAAAAAGAAAATCTTAGTTCTCTCTTCTTCTACCTGAATCATTTCTAGATTTCTACCTTCAAGCTCACTAATTCTCTCTTCCATATAGTCTGCTCTATTTCCAATGCTTACTATTTCATTATTAATCTCATTGATTAAATTCTTCAGCTCTAGAATTTGATTCTTTTTTAGTATTTTAATCTCCTTGGCAAATTATCCCCTCTGTTCAGGAATTTTATTCCTGAGATTGCTAACCTGCCTTTCTGAGTTTTCTTGCAGCTAGCTGAGCTTTTTCATGATAGCTGTTTTGAGTCTTTATCAGTTTCACAATTCTCCGTAACTAAAGCTGATTTCTGGGGAGCGATCATTTTCTTTTCATAACACCACGTTATCGTGGGTTTTCATGATGCCTGAAGAGCTGCTCCTCTTCGAGCCCATCTGTAGTAGCAAGACACCTTTCTTTTCTTCAGGTAACGCTTTTCTTTCTTTTTTTTGAAACTTTGATTTTAGTAGTTCAGCAGATTTTTAATTAGAGGTCGTTCTCTTATTTTCAATAGGTGGCATTATAGTCCGTTTGTTTCTCACTCATGCTGCCTCTGGCTACCTTGGAGAATGGGTACTTTCTGCTCACCACCACCTCTGCCAGAGGCATCGCCAGTGCCCCCGCTGTCACGGGTTGTGCTTCCGGGGTCGCTGGTGCCTTGCAACTGCTGGTGTCACTGGCACCACCAGCAGGGACATGCGGGTGGTGGGAGCCTCCGCAGTGTCTCGGGTCGCCTAGGTTGCAGGCACTGTTGCCTCAGTGTGTGCAGGGTGGAACTTAGGTCTCAGGCGCCTCTGCCACTTCCCGTGCGATCGCAGCGTGAGCACCGTCGCCACATGTGGGAGGGCAGAACTGTCGGCCTTGCTGCTGCCCAGGCTCCACAGCCCACCACTGCAGCCAGAGCTCAAGCAGTGTGCACTGCTTCCCTGCTGTGTCGGTGTTCTCTGTGACCCCTGGGCTGGCATCCAGGGCACCACACTCATTGTTCCGCATTCTGCCCCTTCTGCGTTCCAGTCCACCCACCTTCAGATGTACACGTGGGTGGATGTCTCCAGCATCCTGGTGAATTAGTTGGAGAAATCTTTGCCAAGTTACAGGTGTTTTACTTGTTGTAGACTGAAGCGGGGAGATAAAAGGAGCTTCTCATGACTGACATCTCTCATAATACTGACATCACTCCTGCACTTGTTTTTATTGATGGTGGAAATTTTTGATGGTGGTTTTGTTTGTCTTTTTTTTTTTTTTTTGCTTTATGAGTAATATTTCAACCTGTATTTTGGGAGTATTCAAGATGTCTTTCCATTACAACATTCACCTTGACTACTTTAATATTACAAATCAACTATGTAAGGTAGGAAGAATGATTGTTTATCTTATAGAGAAGGAAAAAACAGCTAAGAGAAATTGTCATAAAAACACTGCAGATGTAGAAACATGATTTGATTCTATGTTAATCTCCTGTTGTATTGAGCACACATCACTGCAAGCCAAAATTGGGTGTCCTGCCATTTAAAGTCCTGTCTGTTTTTCTCATGGGTTACTATGAAGCATATCTCCCCTAACTTCTTTGTGAGTAGTTGGTTTGGGTTTCTTTTGTTTGGTTTCTTAACTCAGCTATGCACCTTATGCTTGACATTATTTAACTTTACCTTCTTAGGTTCAACCATCAAGGTCTGTAGGAGGGTGTGTATGCACTCCACAGCAAAAAAAAAATTGATGAATAGTAAGGAATGCTAATATAGAACTGAAACTGTCAAAATTAGTTTGACGATTTCTTTCCTTCCCTTCTTTTTCTTTCTTCAACATTTTAAAAAACATTGTTCTATTCACTTTTACTTCCATTATTTTATGAGAAGTCTGCTGACATTCTTAACATTATACTCCTAAACAATATTCCCTAGACCACAAGTTGGCAAACTTTCACTATAAATGACCAGATAATGAATAATTTACTCTTAAATGGTTCTGCTCCTAGATTATAGTTTCTATTTTCCTGCTTGTTTCCTGGTTCTTTATTTTTATTTTTTGTAAACCAGACATTGTGTTTAAAAAACCAACAGTAGAGAATTCATAAGTAATGTTTATCTCTGGATAAGGTCACGTAACCTTTTTTCTCAGACCATCATTTTGGTGAGATTGCATCTATCTAATCTTTAATTCAGCTGGGCTTGGGATTTGATGGACCTTTTGAAAGATTCAGTTTACCATTATCTTAGGATCTGTACACCTCCAAGACCTCAGAGATTTTTTTTTTTAACACTTTAAAGCCAGTCACCAGGCTTCTAAACTCTCAGAATCTGTAATTCTGAACTCTCAGATTTATAGCTTGAAGAATACCTCCTTAGGGTCAGTGGGAGTCTCATTCTCCTTCCCTGTGCCTGGTTTTCTATGCATCAGGAAATCTCTCCACTCTGCAGCCCCACACTTTTCTTTCAGTGAGCATTCAATGTACCTCAGGAGATAGTCTTAATTCTTTTCCCAGCCCTAATTAAACTATTGTGATTCATAAGGCCCCATGCATCTTGGGGTGGGGGAACCTCTCTTAGCTCTCTTGTCTTTTTCTGTCCTTGAGGGGCACACTTTCTCATAGTCATAAAATCCCTGTGAATCTCAGGATGAAGGTGGGCATCTTGCTCAATTCCTCTGAACTGTTTTGACTGATTGTAGATGTGCATTCAGAGAAGTCCCATTTCGTCTCAGAGATGTCCTCTCTCAGCTCTCCTTCTCTGCCTTTCCCTCTGGGGTGCTATCTCTTGCACTCAATTAAGGCACCATGGGAATTAGGCATCCAGTATCCACATATTTGCTTTACAACTGTGGATCCTTGGAACATCCATTAATTGTACCTGTTCACATATGGGCATCAGAAAAATTGTCAAAAGTCAGGATAATTTTCTCCTTAGTCACCTCTATAAGGGAATAGATGTTAATTCTCTTTCTGTCATTTCCCTAGACAATCATTACATCTATCAGTAATTGAAGAAAAGAGCCTGGCTAATGAAAAGTATATGTTTCAATGCTGGCAGAATTTTGGTTAGGGGTTATGGAGGAGTGAGATCCTTCTGTGTGGCCTAGCTAGTTTTTGTATTTTGTGTGAGTGGAAACCTTCAGAGTCAGAGGCCTTGGCTTGCAGAAAAAGCAGTACAGCCTCCAAGCCTCCTGGCCTGGAGGCTTTCACAGATTCAACTGCTGGGTTGCACATTCCTATATCTTTAGATTATATTTTTAGGACTGAGGTTCAAAGGCTATATTTAGAGATCAAAGTGTTTGTCTATTTATATAGAAATGGGACAATTCTAGTCACCTCTGGACTGACTCAATATCCACCATCTTAAAAGAATTGATTAAAACACACACACACACACATACACACACATACACACACCCCAAAGATGGGAGAAAATTCTGAAATTTCAATAGGAAAATTTTTTTTTTTATCTTTGACTCTTTGCTCAATGAGAGGTTACATTAAAATTTGATATTTTTTTCCCTGTAAACTTACTTTAGAAAACATCTTTAAATTTTAGTATTTAAAGTTGTAGATCATAAGGGCATGTGTAAGGGATATTTTAAGTCATCTATCATAGAAGGTTTTTTCCCTCTAGAGGATTGAACAAAGGTAGTTTAGCTCATTAGTTGTGGCCCAGACACCCCTGGATGATTATAGCTGAGTATTATAACACAAATGGCTCCCATAACTTGGAATGAATTATTTTGAATATTTAAAGGTAACTTCTAGCTACAGATGTTTTATGGCATAATGAGACCTTGATGCTACCTGATTAAATGCAGCAGCAAATCAACATTTACTAGAAAAGTAGTAAAGCGACATGAATTATTTTCCAAATGGCCACGATGGCAAGAATTTCTATTTGACAATAACTACAGAAAAAAAAAAAGAGTACAAATGATAGGTCAGCAAGGTATCCTGTGAGACTGTGCTGTCTTGGGAGCTATTGAGAAATCCTGGAGGTGATGGATAAAATTCAGTGGGATGGAACACAGTCATGCATAAATGCAGAAGATGGTGACTCAGTGTTTTATCTTTGACTTTTAGAGACTGACAAAAACAGTGCTGAGTAGCACATCACAGAAAAATAAAGATCTTGGGACATGATTTGTACTATCCAACAGTCCATCCTTATCTGTAGGGGACACCTTCTAAGACCCTCAGTGGATACCTAAAACCAGGGATATCACCAAACCCTACATACACCGTATTTTTTTCCTATGCATATATACATGCACACCTATGATAAAGTTTAACTTATAAATTAGGCACAGTAAGAAAATAACAATAATAGAACAATTATTATATTCTATAATAAAGTTATTATAAATCTTAGCAACCTCAGAATAGCATTTTTTTTTCTTTCAAGTTGAACACTTCAACCTTTTTTCTTAAAGAAAGCATTTTATGGCTTCTCTTCGGCATATCCGAATTGTCAGCCTCACTGTTCTTGAGCATTGGGGCCATTATGAAGTAATACAAGAGTTACTTGACACAAGTTTCGTTCTGATAACCAAGGCAGCTGGTAAGTGACTAATGGGTGGGATGCACAGAACAAAGGGATGATTTCCATTCAAGGTGGGATGGAGAGAGATTTCATTATGCTACTCTGAATGGTGTGCAATTTAAAACTTATGAAGTATTTATCTCTGGAATTTTTCACTTAACATTTTCGGACTGAGGCTAATAATGGGCAACAAACCATCGAAGGTCAAATCTACAGTAAGGGGGAACGACTGTATCATCTTCTACTGTTTTTCTTAGTTTCTCCGCGGAGTGTCTCTCCTGAGTTCACAACCAGATTTCAAGCACATTCAGGGCCATGCCATAGGAGTGTAACATTTTATAAGAGCACTGGCCTGGCACTGCTTTATGCAGATGAAGTCAGTCAATTTTCAAGGTTACCTCGAAAAAGTAGGTTTTCTTATTTTCCCATTTTACTAGATGGGGAAATTAGAGAAACAGGGAAATAATTAAAACTTGCCCAATATCACACACAATTAAATGGCAGAGCTGAAATGTGGACCCAGATGTTCTGACTCCGGAGGCCCTGACCCTAATGTTCTATAAGACTCTTTTCTGCTCTCCTGTACCTCCCTCACCTCCTAGCTATTTTCTCAGGAAAGAGGATTTCTTGAATATGTTCTTGAATAAAATTCTTGCTAATAAGCAGAAATTCATGTTTTCATTTTCTTATAATCTTTTCACCTTTACTCCAAGGGCTCCTATTGGACCCAAATGCTCATAATTCCCTCTACACAGAAGTGCCAATTATGTCTCACGTTTTATGCCTGGAGAGTTGGGTTCAGAAGCACTCTGTGACTGCAATCTGGCTCTTCAAAAATACTACTTTAATACAGAGAATAAACTACTGGTTGCCAGTGGGGAGAGGAAACAAGGGAGCTAGACAGTATATGTAGGGTTTGGTGCTATCCCTGGCTTTAGGCATGAGGGTCTTAGAATGTAACCCTTGCATGTAAGGATGGACTATTGGATAGTTGGACAATGGGGACTGGGAGGTGCAAATTATTGGTTATAAGATAGACTACAGAGATGTAAAGCACAGAGAATATAGTCAATATTCTGTAATAGCTGTAAATGAAGTGTAACTTCTAAAAATTATATAAATAAATGTGCAAAAAAATAGTACTTAATCAATTAGCAACATCAGCCATGGGTGTAGGATCAGGGAATAGTAATATATATCCATAGGTAAGTAGATAGATAGAGATATAGTTTATATAATAAAATGCTGTCTGACTCTCAGAATGTCCTGTAATAAAACAACATTATTAGTGATCTTCCTCTTATCCTTCTGTTTGTACTTGCTCTATTTGTAATATACTACTGGAAATGGCAGCATAGTTTACGAGAAGGAACGCAGAACTTACGGTAACCACATCTGGGATTAAACTGTGTATTTATACTTGTACATAAATTAGAAGGTAAAAATTAAAAAGCCCCTCAGCTTCTCTATCTGAATAAATTATAGTATTTATAAGTTAATGATAAGGCAGGAGAGAGTAAGCTTTTTTGGTAAAGGTTAAATGGTATATATTTTACATTTTTCAGGCCATAGTTGGCTGATGCCTGAAATAAGGGAATGTGAAAATAATCCTAAACAGTCAAAAATGTTAATTATCTTCAGTGCTTATATTTTTTTTAAAAAATAAGACATTGAAATAGTAAAATTATTTCATTTTAAAATGTGAAGATAGCTTGGTGATCTGTAATATATTATTACTAATAAAGCTGAAACTCCAATACTTCAGCCACCTCATGCGAAGAGTTGACTCATTGGAAAAGACTCTGATGCTGGGAGGGATTGGGCAGAAGAGGAGAAGAGGACGACAGAGGATGAGATGGCTGGATGGCATCAATGACTTGATGGATGTGAGTTTGAGTGAACTCCGGGAGTTGGTGATGGACAGGGAGGCCTGCTGTGCTGCAATTCATGCGGTTGCAAAGAGTCAGACACGACTGAGCGACTGAACTGAACTGAACTGAATTGAATGCCTCAATATAAATATGTCAGTCATACTTAGGAATAGCAAATCTCACAGCAGATAGGTTAAATTATTTTTATTGTGTAATTTATCAGTAATTTTTCTTACATCTCAATATGGCTGTATGTAGTTTTATAATTTATATACAGTACAACACCATAATTACATTTTGTACCTTATAAAACATACACAAAATATAAATTACTTAAAATTAAGTGAAGATTTAGAGAAGCTCTAAGCTCAAAGGAAATCATAAACAAAATGAAAAGGCAACCTACAAAACGGGAGAAATTTGCAAATGATGCAACCGACAAGAGATTAATCTCAAAAATATACTAAGAGCTCATACAGCTCTATCTAAAAAATAAACAACCTAATCAAAAGATGGGCAGGATATCTAAATATACATTTCTCCAAAGAGTACATACAAATAACCAAAAAGCACATGATAAGATGCTTAGCATAGCTAATTATTAGATAAATGCAGATCAAAACTACTGATACAATGAAGCATCACCTCATAGTATCACAGTCAGAATGGCCATCATCAAGAAGTCTACAAGTAACAGATGCTGCTGCTGCTGCTAAGTCGCTTCAGTAGTGTTTGATTCTGTGCGACCCCATAGACCGCACCCCACCAGGCTCCCCTGTCCCCGGGATTCTCCAGGCAAGAACACTGGAGTGGGGTGCCATTGCCTTCTTCAAATAAATGCTGGAGAGGGTGTAAATAAAAGGGAATCCTCCTACACTGTTGGTGGGAATGCAAATTGGTAAAATCACTATGGAAAACAGTCTGGAGTATCATTAAAAAAACTAAAAATAGAGACACAATATGATCCCACTTCTGGGCATATATATGGAGAAACCATAATTCAAAAAGACAGATGCAACTCCATGTTCACGGCAGCACTGTTTACAATAGCCAAGACATGGAAGCAAGCTAAATGTCCACTGACAGATGAATGGGTAAAGGAGATGTGTATATAAACATACGTACAAACATATAATGGAAATTATTCAGCGATAAAAAATAATCCCATTTGCAGCGACATGGATGGACCCAGAGATTATCATGCTAAGTGAAGTAAATCAAAGACAGACTAATATCATATGATATCATTTATATGTGAAATCTTTAAAAAAAATGAGACAAATAAAAATATTTACAAAACAGAAACAGACTCACAGACATAGAAAACTAACTTGTGGTTACCAAAGGGTAAAGATAGAGGGAGGGATCAATTAAAAGTTTGAGATTAACATATATACATTAACTATATGTAAATTAGGTAAACAATAAGGACCTACTATGTGGCACAGGAAGCTATAATCAGTACTTTGTAACAAACTATATGGGGAAAGAATATGAAAAAGCATATCTATAGAGAAAGATAAGTAGATATCTGAATCACTTTGCTGTACACAGGAAACTAGTATCATTGTAAACCAACTATACAGTTCAGTTGCTCAGTCATGTCCTACTCTCTGCAACCCCATGTACTGCAGCACACCAGGCTTCCCTGTCCATCACCAACACCCGGAACTTACTCAAACTCATGTCCATTGAGTCGCTGATGCTGTCCAACCATCTCCTCCTCTGTTGTCCCCTTCTCCTCCCACCTTCAATCTTTCCTAGCATCGGGGTCTTTTCTAATGAGTCAGTTCTTCGCATCAAGTGGCCAAAGTATTGGAGTTTATGCTTTAGCATCAGTTATTCCAATGAATATTCAGGACTGACTTCCTTTAGGATGGACTGGTTGGATCTCCTTGCAGTCCAAGGGAGTCTCAAGAGTTTTCTCCAACACCACAGTTCAAAAGCCTCAATTCTTCGGTGCTCTGCTTTCTTTATGGTCCAACTCTCACATCCGTACATGACTACTGGAAAAACCATAGCTTTGATTAAACAGACCTTTGTTGGCAAAGTAATGTCTCTGCTTTAGAATATGCTATCTAGGTTGGCCATAACTTTCCTTCCAAGGAGCAAGCATCTTTTAATTTCATGGCTGTAGTCACTATCTGCAGTGATTTTGGAGCCCCCAAAAATAGTCTCTCATTGTTTCCATTGTTTCCCCATCTATTTGCCATGAAGTGATGGGACTGGATGCCATGATCTTAGTTTTCTGAATGTTGAGTTTAGGCCAACTTTTTCACTCTCCTCTTTCACTTTCATCAAGAGGCTCTTTAGTTCTTCTTCACTTTCTGCCATAAAGGTGATGCCATCTGCATATCTGAGGTTATTACTATTTCTCCCAGCAATCTTGATTCCAGCTTGTGCTTCATCCAGCCCAGCATTTTGCATGATGTACCCTGCATATAAATTAAATAAGCAGGGGGACAATATACAGCTTGACATACTCCTTTCCTGATTTGGAACCAGTCTGTTGTTCCGTGTCCAGTTCTAACTGTTGCTTCTTGATCTGCATACAGATTTCACAGGAGGCAGGTAAGGTGGTCTGATATTCCCATCTCTTGAAGAATTTTCCACAGTTTATTATGATCCACACAGTCAAAGGCTTTGGGGTAATCAATAAAGCAGAAGTAGATGCTTTTCTGGAACTCTTCTGCTTTTTTGATGATCTAACTATCAAAAATCAACTATACTTCAATAATAAAAAAAAAGAATAAGTGAAGATTCAAAGAAGCTCTGCTGTTGCTTCTCAACCACCCTAGACAACTGAAGACCATTAGGGAAAAGAATTAACACTTCATCGTGTTAGCGAGGCAGGAGTTTTAGGTATTTAGTCTCTCTCAACCAGCTGGTATGAAAGGTATTGTTAAATTATTGTCCTATGTTACTATTAAGAACAAAGACCAAGTAACTTCTAATTCTACAGATAGTAAGCCACAATTTGAATACAGTTCTGTACACGTCCTAAAACCTTATGTTTCTTTTACCATAAGAGAGACAGAAATTGAAGCATCACCTACAGAGAACATGTCTAAATCAAGGTCATCCAAGGAATAACCTTCCAGAGGCAGGATCCACACACAGGCTGTAAAGCGCAGGCTGGGAATGACTGGGGCAGTGGCATATGCTGATAAATGTTTAATTACCATCTCTCAAGTAGAAATGAGAGGGACCCAATTTATAGCTTTTGTCAATGGCTGAGATTGCTCAATAGGACCCCATGACCCCACAGGGCCTGGCTCCACTGCCGCTGAACTTGGGACAGGCCATATGGGAATGAAGATGTAAAGGGAGGAAGGTATTGAAACATTAGACCATCTTTGCTTTGTCCACTCCAAGTACAGAGTTGTCCCTTAGACATGGGGCCTCTTCCCTCCCTGAGAATGGGGCACCAAATGTGCAAGTCAGGAAGAAGAAAACAGGGTATCAGGTATTCCTTAACCATTTATTTTGGGTGATAAAAGGCTGTTTGAATGTCCCTATTTCATGTGTGTGTTAGTCACCCAGTCGTCTCTGACTTTTTGTGACCCAGGGACTGTACCCTGCCAGGCTCTCCTGTGCTTGGGATTCTCCTGGCAAGAATTCTGGAGTGGGTTACCATTGGACCCACTGTGCATTACAGAAGTGATAATGCTGGTTTCTCATTCCTAGTTATTCTAATTGTTTACTGTGCATGAAAGAAGAGAAAAAGGTTAATTCTCATCTTATGAATCACAATGGATTTTTAATGACATTGTGTACAAAGAAATATACAACAGGTTATTTCATGTAATTGTTTCTTTTTGGAATTACTGTATTTATCATTGCTGTTGCTGTTCAGTCACCCAGTCATATCCGACTCTTTGCGACCCCGTGGACCACAGCATGCCAGGCCTCCCTGCCCCTCGCCATCTCCTGGAGTTTGCCCAGGTTCATGTTCATTGCATCAGTGATGCCATCCAGTCATCTCGTCCTCTGACACCCTCTTCTCCTTCTGATATTTATCATAGCATAACACAATTAACACCAGCTTATAAAAAAACAAATCCCCAGATAATCTCAATGTCTAGAAAATGTGGCCAGTTACTTCTAGAAAAGGCTAGAAATGCATTAAGGGAATTTTTTTTTTATTGTTCCATAACTCTGTGAGGCACTCTTATATGTTCATTTAATAACTGAAATTGTTGAATGAGATGTGCCGGGACAGTGCAAATACAGAATATGAAAGCAGGACATAGTATTTGTCTTCACTGAGGGATGGTGGATCCAGATGTAGGATTGTACCCTGTTTCGTGTCTACTACGAGCTACTCAAATCTCCCCCTGTCAGTTCCAGGCCCTTGGGAGAGAAAAACATGTTCCATAGATGTGAGGAGAAAAAAAAAACCTCTCCTACTTTTCCCAAATCTTTTGCAAGAGGCAGATGAAGCAGAAAATCATGGAGTTATATCTGGCTGGTCTATATGCCTCCTGGTATCACACCTCCCTGCTCTTAATAATCGCTTGTAGTTGTAAAGAGATTTATGCTTTTCAAGGTAGTTTAGAAATGCATCTCTAATACAGAATCTCAAACCCCTGCTAGGCCCTCAGTGTCCTTGACATTACTCCACATGTGTAACTCTCTAAAACCCCGAGGGGTGGGAAGGACACGGCTGGTGACCCCTCTTCACAGGTGAGGAAGCAGGACCCCTAGACAGCCAGTGGCAGCACCTGGATGGAAGGACAGATCGTTGGAACCTGCTCGAAAACCTCAATTTTCCACATAGATAGAAGAGTCAGAAACCGGGATTGCCTCTCCATCCTTATGAAAATGTCCAGGACCTCTCAGTCTTCAGATGGTAAAGGGAGGAGCTCCCAAACAGGGCAAAGACTCTGAGGGACATCCCTGGCCCTTAATCCCCTTTGGCTTCATCCTCTCCCCCATCACATTCCACTGTCTCTGCCAAAGAGCAGCTGCCCTGGGTTAAGTTCCAGCTCCACTCCTCAGCACTAGCCCTGGCTCAGTCGCTGCTGTCACTCCATTCTCTCGTCTATGAAACTGGTCAAGGATACCTGTTCCACAGGTGATTGTGAAGAGTACATTGTTTGCCTCCAAGCCTAGCACCTAGGAAGCGCGCCATAATTGCAAGCACTTCCCCCGCTAATACCCTGCCAAGAGGGCTAGATTCACCCTCTCCAGCCTCAAAGTCAGAGAAAGTGGTGACAAAACAGGGTGGGCAGGAAACCACGCAGCTTGAATTTCCTTTTAAATGATTGGCAAATGAGTGTTTTTCTAAGTCCACTATTACTATCATTATTGAAATAATACGTGTCGCGTTACCATGTTACACCGTGCAGAGACAGAACTGCTGCCCTCGAGGAGGAAAAAGAAGTCGACAAAAAAATGATGAAGAGGAATGTCGGGATGGTATTTAGTAGCTTTTTCTCCCCTTTGCCAATAAATAAAAGCTATTTTGTGCAGTTCCTCAATTCTAATCGTGTACTTCTCTCCATTCTCATTGAGTTCCCAGAGGGGAGCCATCCTACTGTTGACATTTAATAATGCCAAACACTAATCGAGGGCTCATTAGGCCAGAGAAGGCCAGGGGGGCTGTGCAGTATTGGTTGCCTCTAGGGAGGGTCCCATTTAAAGCATTTTACAGAGAGGAGGCTCTAGGCCATTTTTAAAGCTGTCATGAGAAAGAAAATCCAGTCTCAACTCCAAACATGAATCAAAATCAAAGATGATGGAGACAGTGATAATACAGCCTTGTGTATAGGCTAGGAAGGCCAAAGATAGGGGGAAATTGGAACTTGAACTTGAACTTGACCTTAAAGAAGTATAAGATGCAGAGCAGCTGAGAGAAGGCGGGGATGTATCTGTGTTGGCATTGAGTGAGGATAACGTACATCCTGCTCGGGGCAAAGCAAGTAGACTAAGTAAGTTACTCTTAGGATTCCTTTTTCCAGATGGAAATATTTCTTTTGCTGCAGAGGACAAAGGTTGAAATATGATTTTCCCGTTTGCAGAGTTGAAAGATAATCAAGACTTTACCAAGTGGTACCCACATACCTAACCCACACAGTGCTGCCATCCCCTGTCTTTCCCTCTGTTCCTTCTGCTCCAGGAAGGCATGGGCATTGCCAGTCACACAGGTCAATTATCTGCACAGCTTGCATCCACAGTAGCAGCAAATCACACTGGGCTAAAACACGTAGGGGACTGCAGGCCTGTGTCAGTGCTTAGGAAGCAGGGTTTCTGATAAACTGTATTTTCTGCTCAACTCAGAATTAACAAGTTCAGTGCTTGATGCTGGAAAGTCTTTCAAATAACCGTTAAGCCCATTCTTCTGACTCAATGGACTAGTAATGGGAACTGAACCTTTTCTTGGTGGTCTTGGAAGCCAGAGGCCCTATAGTCTCTAATTCATCTGAGCATCACATCTCATTGCCTCACACTGTAGATGGAGAAAGGGAAATGACAGAAGACTGGACAGATGGAGAGCTGAGACTATGACAACCTCAAGGAATCAAGAGGGACAACTGCTTTTCCATTTTCCCTTCTTTTTAAATCTAAATTTAAAGATACCAATTTACTTTCACGTGAACCATCTCTTTCCCTTGAGAGACAGTAAAATAGGAAAACAGTTGATTATGATTTTTAGAAGCTAAAGTGTGCTTAATCAAGGCTTTACTATATTTTACAATCTCCACAAGAGACAAGACCTTAACTTTAATTTCTATGTATCTACCCACAGCACATGGCACAGTAGCTGGGAATAAATGTTACTAATTATAGAAATATTTCATTTGTCTGATATATATGAGGATGAGTTACTTTTCAGATAAAGGAAATACCAATACTTTTAAAAACTGTGGTAATTTTGACTGTTTTAAGCGCATCCTTTAATTCCCTGTCTTGTGGTGATGTCACTAAGTTGTGTCCAACTCTTGCAATCCCATGGACTGTAGCCTGCCAGACTCCTCTGTCCATGGGATTCTCCAGGCAAGAATACTGGAGTGGGCTGCAATTTCCTCCTCCAGGGCATCTTCCTGACCCAGGGATTGAACCCGGGTCTTTGGCATTGCAGGTAGATTCTTTACCGACTGAGCTATGAGGGAAGCAAGTTTCATTGATGCTATAAACCGGTGATACCTTTAAGAGGCTTCTTGATAGATAGGGTGAGCCTTTCTGCCTGCTCTGAGTCATTTAAATACACTATTGTGTCACAAAATGAAAAATAACTATCCAAGATCATCTGAATTAAATATAAGAGTGAAAATGAAAGCTGCTCAGTTGTATACAGCTCTTTGCAACCCCATGGACTCTAGTCCATGGAATTCTCCAGACCAGAATACTGGCCTGGGTAGCCTTTCCCTTTTCCAGGGAATCTTCCCAACCCAGGGATCAAACCCAGGTCTCCCGAATTGCAGGTGGATTCTTTACCATCTGAGCTACAAGGAAAGCCCAAGAATACTGGAGTGGGTAGCCTATCCCTTCTCTAGTGGATCTTCCCGATCCAGGAATTGAACTGCGGTCTCGTGCATTGCAGGTGGACTCTTTACCAACTGAGCTAAATATGAGTAACAGTTTTTAAAAAAGAACCTGAAAAGAACACAAATGAATATGATGACCATGTATTTAATGTACAACACGTTGAAAAGTGGATAGAACTACTATCAATGTATAGATCTCTTTGCTAACAGGGCTATACCATATAAATGGACAGTGTATGTGTGTGTGTATGTATATATATATATATATAGGGTTGGTCAAAAAGTTCATTCTGGTTTTTTTCCAAAAAATGTTATGAAAAAAAAAACTCAAACAAAATTTTTGGCCAATCCAATACCTGTGCCCAAAAGTTTCTTCTTTGAATTCCAGTCTGGTTCTTAACAGTATTCCAGGTAGCTTTTTTATTTCTCCATCTACCCATGCTAAGGCAAAAGGCTTATTAGCTAAGCTCTTTCTATGTGTAAAGCTTTGTGCTAAACACTGGAAGTAGGTAAAATGGAAAACACACACACACACACACACACGTGGAAAGAAATCAGAAATTCAGGCTGCCAGAATTTTGGAGGGCTTTGATTCATCCTCCCAAACAGATCAGTTAACTAAAACTTTGAAGCTGACTATGGGCTACAACGAAAATTCAGAGGAGACAGTTACCAGCTGAAATGTAAAAGCAATACTAGAGCTAGGCAACAACATAGTAAGGGGTAGGGGGTGGGGAGTCAGCAGAACTCTAGCCTTTCATGCTTAGGGGGTTCACACTGCCTTGTCAAGCATCAAGCATCAAAGTCTTTGAAACCGAGGTCAGGCATTTGAGCATTTCAAGCCTCATTAAAGAGTATGACAATTATAGCAAGAGAGAGAAATGGACTGAACTGAAAATAGCCTGCGACACTTATCCCCAGACACAAATAACTATGTAGTTACTTCAACCTGTTAAAAAAATAATTGTCATCCAGGGAAAAGACACTGTCATGAAGAGACAGTGTGCCCAGTGAACCTGGCCAATTTTTGCAGAGATGATGGGATGAAGCAAGCTTGAGAAGGCTCCATGAAGAGCAGGTATTCACTCTGCTGTGGACTCTCTGTGTGGACCTGAGGGTCTAATTATCATCTCTTCTGAGCAGGAGTCTTGCCACTGAACTTGGGAATCACGGCTCTAGTTTCCTGATCATAACCAACTTAGTCTAGCCAAATCATAATGGATGCAATTTTGTCTTACAGCACTGACAGCATCCATACCATCATCACAAAAGGATGCATGGAATGGAGATCAGTTATTACAAGTCCCCTTCCAGGTAAATTATAAAACATACCCTACCTCAAAACACACATATTGAGCATCTCACCATTATGGATGTTAAAAATATTGTAGAATTTCAACACTGAAAATATTTTATAGACCAAAATTTTATGCAGCTAAGAAATTTGTTATATAGCATTTCTGACTCTAGGACATCTGGCTTCAACATAATTATTTCATGTTTCCTAATTTTACTATTTCAAAGGTATCTCTATCCACATATGAATTGCTCAAATTGATAAACTACTCTTTTTTATACTGAGTCTATATATCACTTAAAACTTTCTCATATTGGTCTTGTTTCTGCCCTCTCTATGGTAATTCAGAACAAGTTGACCTCTTTATGCCAACTACTCAAATATTTGAAAATGACAAGTATGTTGCAATTTATCTTTTATAACTTCTTACATGAACTACTATCAAGCAACTCTATACTCATATGGAATTACTCTTGGCCTAAATATTGCAATTTCCAAGTGTTTTGGTCTGTAAGGATAATTTACAATATCAACTCTTCTATTTATTTGTGTTCGCTTGGATGGTATAGCCTAGGGTAACTATGCAACTGTAAAATCTCAGTGACTTAATATAATAATATTTATATCTTGCTCACATTATTCATTCAATAAGACTTAGGGGCTCTACCCTCTACAGTCACTTAGGGACCCAGGCTAGGATAGGCTTCAACATTTTGTAGTTGGTTCATGTAAACAGTGAACCCTCCACGGTCACTGTAGTCATATAGGAAAGAACTAGAGAGTCTCTCCAGAGAAGGTAATGGCACCCCACTCCAGTACTCCTGCCTGGAAAATCCCATGGACGGAGGAGCCTGGTGGGCTGCAGTCCATGGGGTCGCTGAGGGTCGGACACGACTGAGTGACTTCACTTTCACTTTTCACTTTCATGCATTGGAGAAGGAAATGGCAACCCACTCCAGTGTTCTTGCCTGGAGGATCCCAGGGACAGGGGAGCCTGGTGGGCTGTCGTCTATGGGGTCACACAGAGTCGGACACGACTGAAGTGACTTAGCAGCAGCAGCAGCAGAGAGTCTCTGACCATCTTACAAACATGTTGCCCATAGTCCATAGGCCTGAAATATTTGCATGGCCAGATAATGGAAAACAGTCCGAGTAACTTGAAGAATAATAAGTGCCCCTTCCACAGACGTTCACAAGACAATGATAAAATTTTGAACAGGACAAAGTCATGGATAGAATTTAAGAGCACTGCTCCAGAGGCTTCTTCCTTTTAATATTTTTGAAAAAACTTTTCATTTTATATTGGAGTATAATTGATTAACAATGTTGTGTTAGTTTTAGGTGAACAGCAAAGTAATTCAGTTATACATAAACATGTAACCCAAACACAACACTGAAGATGGTCATCAAACCACAAAAGAGAACAAAAGAAGGGAAGAAAAAAGGCCCACAAAAACCAAAATGGGAAAACAATGTTAAACAGAGGCTTCTTTAACTTGACTTATCTTCTTTTAGCAGAGAATGTTCTATATTGATAATACACAAAGCAAATAAGGCCAGGCCCAGGTAATATAATCTAGGATTTCCACATTTCCCTTTCTTCACCTCATCTCCCTAACTTCAGAGTCTGTATAGAATCACATCAAACAGAAAGTTCATAGCGGTTCCAGGGGGAAGCAACCAACACATGGAAAATAAACCAGCCAATCGACGTTACTCACCCTGTTGAGTAGAAAATGTTGAGTACAGTATGGTCCTTTGAAATTGGAGGTGGGGATGGCCCTCTAGCTATGTTTTTCCTTAAGGCCCCTAGGACCCTTCCTCTCTTCAAGCAGAACTGTTAACCATTAACTATTATGTGAACCACTATCATGGTCACCATCAATCCTACAAGATCCTCAGTATAACCTAGTTCATGTAATATAAACTAAGAACTTCTTACTTCTAGAAGTGAGAGCTAGAAGCAACCTGAAAGATGGAGTGTTTTAACTCCTTAATTCTAAACCCTAATGCATATATATATATATATATATATATGCATATACATACACATTTACAGTTCATCCGTATACCATGGCCCAGGGAACTGGGATTACATAATTAGTTAATGTAACAATAGGACAAACACCCAAGTCTACTCACGTTTATTGCAATCTTCCTTGCTCCCAACAAGTAAAGGTGACCCCTATACCAGGCAATTCTCTAACACTTGGCCTTCAGTCACACTGTTTCTGTTGTCCAGAAGGCTTCTCCTACACCTTTCTCTGTGAGGTGAAAGTCCACTTACCCTTTAAGATTAAGTGCTACCTGGCCAGCATAATTCATTATTTTATTGCCCTTACATCCCTTAACACAATAAGAACTTAGAACTGTGCAAAATAAAAGGGGAAGACTTCTGCATAAGTCTGAGTAGACACACTACAGTTTTCACCACAGCTCATGAGCTAATTCTTCAGGGCTATTTTAGGCCCCAATTTGATAAGCACTGTGAGCCCTGGGGAAAGCCTCTGACCCTCTCAGGACTGGACAGTGCAGTAGCAGTGGTCTCATCAACTCTGTCCATCTGCCAGACAAGACACACAAGAGAAATACATCTGGACTATCTCTAAGACCTGACTAGGGCATCTCACTAATACAATATTGTAAACTTTAAAAATAAAATAAAATTTAAAAAAATAAATGAATAAATAAAAGTTACCTGGAAAAAAAAAAAAAGTCTCACTCAGTAAGATGACTTTTGGAGCATTATTGCTATAAAACATTCTAGAAAATGGGCTGTATGGACTCTGAACATCCTTCCTAATGATCTTAAGTACTTGGAGATGATATTTATCTTGCTCCTATTTTCAACCAGAGATTCCTAGAGAGTGAGGACTTCTAAAAGTATCTACTGGTCCGTCTTCACTTAGAGAATGCAGCTGTAAGTACCAATAAGGATGGCTACTAGCCTGTGTTCAATTATTCATCACTCTCATGTTTCATAGTCTCAGAAAGAAATCAGACATAGCTCTTTGTAAAATAAGAAATTTAAATTTATAAAAATAATTTAAAACCTCTTCACAGCACCCCAAGAGGTACCCAAAAGTTAGTTGTGAGTGCTAGACAGTATAACCAAACTGGTATCCCAGCACTTCTAATGTAAGAAGCAAGGTTCAGACTTCATAGATCAGCTACTCAGTAATTCCTACCTGGTATGTTATTTTTTAAAACAAGGCAAAATATGCACCTTCTTCCGAGTTAAACTTCTGTTTTAAGAGAAACAGATTATGTATGTCCACTTTTATTTTTGCCTCTATTTATAATATAGAGTTTTAAGAAATATATGAACATAATATCCTAATTTGCTAGAACTAAAAAGCCTCTTGATGAAAGTGAAAGTGGAGAGTGAAAAAGTTGGCTTAAAGCTCAACATTCAGAAAATGAAGATCATGGCATCTGGTCCCATCACTTCATGGGCAATAGATGAGGAAACAGTGGAAACAGTGTCAGACTTTATTTTGGGGGGGCTCCAAAATCACTGCAGATGGTGACTGCAGTCATGAAATTAAAAGATGCTTACTCCTTGGAAAAAAGGTTATGACCAACCTAGATAGCATATTGAAAAGCAGAGGCATTACTTTGCCAACAAAGGTCCGTCTAGTCGAGGCTATGGTTTTTCCAGTGGTCATGTATGGATGTGAGTGTTGGACTGTGAAGAAAGCTGAGTGCCGAAGAATTGATGCTTTTGAACTGTGGTGTTGGAGAAGACTCTTGAGAGGCCCTTGGACTGCAAGGAGATCCAACCAGTCCATTCTAAAGGAGATCAGCCTGGGATTTCTTTGGAAGGAATGATGCTAAAGCTGAAACTCCAGTACTTTGGCCACCTCATGTGAAGAGTTGACTCATTGGAAAAGACTCTGATGCTGGGAGGGATTGGGGGCAGGAGGAGAAGGGGACGACAGAGGATGAGATGGCTGGATGGCATCACTGACTCAATGGACGTGAGTCTGAGTGAACTCCAGGAGTTGGTGATGGACAGGGAGGCCTGGCGTGCTGTGATTCATGGGGTCGCAAAGAGTCGGACACGACTGAGCAACTGAACTGAACTGAATATCCTAATTTGTTTTCCTTTTTGACACCTAAGTTATAGAAAATTACTGAGATCTGTTATGAGTGGATATTTTAAAACAAATGTATAGCAGTGGAAACATTTAGAGGAATGGGGCATGTATTCAGAGACATACATTTCCAAATATAAAGATTACTTAGCTCACTGCCACTAACTAGTTCATGGCTCAAAACTGGGAAATATAAGAAATATATGATGGCTATAAAAATGAATTTGCTATTCAGAGAGTCTTTATGCTTTCTGGAGATTTCAAAGGGCAGGAATTGTTAACTGGCTTCCATGCCATGGCTCTTTCCTTAAGGGACTTAAAATCTAGTAGGCAAAAAAGGACACATTCTGAAATTTGTATAAATGGAGACATATGTATAAAGGACATGAGGACATGAAAAACTCAGGTGCTTTAGAGAGCAATTAGCACTTCATCGTGCCTGGAACATAGGATGAAAAGCAGAGCGTGGAAGAGATGAGGGCGGAGAGCATGACAAGGAGTTCATCAAGAAAGGTCTTGGGCTGTCATATAAAAGCCATCATCTTCGGTGGCCCTACATGGCTTGGCTCATAGTTTCGTTGAGTTAGCAAGGCTGTGATCCAAGTGATCAGCATATAAAAGCACTTGGACTCAATCAAAAATGATAAGGAATCCATAGAAGAGTATTAATGGGGAGAGGTGATATTAGATTTTATTTTTAAAAGATAACTACGGTACTCTAAATTACTAAACTGCATGTATACTATAACATCATTGTTATAAGCAAACCTCTATGTGTGTTTTGGTATATGGTTTATTTGCATAGTGCATATTCAAAATGGATTCAGTAGTTACCACCATGAAGTAGTTTTGGGGTAATAAAGGAGGACTGAACTTGATAAATATATTAGTTGAATTTTCCCAACAAGCATCTCCTTACTTTTTAAATTAAAAAGGAACCTCACTCGGACAGCAATGTTGATGTTAAGATCAGCATTCAAGAAACCAAATTAAGAAGCTGTTGCAATTTAATTGTCCAAATGATACTCAGTGAAAGTCTAAACAGCAGCAGAGGTATCAGGGGAAGAGAGAGGAGGCGGTGGGTTTGAGTGATATTAAGGATGTAGACTCAGGAACACGGTGACATTGGCTGCGGGAAATGAAGCAAGAACAGGTTAAAATGACTTCCAGGTTCCTGGCTGGAGTGTCTCAGTCACTGGCATGGAGCACATATGGTGAAAAACAATCTGAAAACATACACCTTCGGGTTTGGAAATGTTTAGGGCATTCTGGGGCTATCCAAGCAATAATGATCTAGTTACAGAGTTGGATTTATCTATCTGGAGCTACAACTAAAAGCTGAGCTTGTTAGTGGCAGAGCTGAGTGTAGAATCAAGTATGCTAACCCTATTGGGCAGTATCCCAGCAGGAAAGAGAATAAACCTCAGAAGAGAATTCTCTGGTGGTCCAGTGGTTAAGACTCCACACTTCCAGTGCAGGGGCCATGGGTTTGACCTGTTGGTGGGGAACTAAGATCCCTTTTGCAGCAAAGCATGGCCAAATAATTAGGACCAGAGAGTAAATATTAAAAAAAAAAGAAAGAAAGAATAAGCCTCAGATGGTTCAAAAGCAGAGGGATTAATAAAAGGAGGCTGGAAGAGGGGACTATACCAGAGGGACTCATCACTCAGAAAATAGCCATAGTGTGGACAGAGCTGCTACTGCTTGGAAGCCCAAGGGAGCCAGGGGGAGAACCAAAGCCTGGGTCAATGACTGAGAAACCAAACCATGGAGGAGGGACTCCAGCTCAAAATTTCAGTACCTGGGAGATTCAGTGACAGCAAAGTTGGTCCAAAGCAGAAATGAAGCGTGGAATCAATACCCTGGCCTCTCTCACTTTCTTCTCTTACCTCCATTTTCCTAACCCCCATTGGCCAAAGCCAACCAGAAAGAAGACCAGGGTCAAGGGAGGCTTTGCACGATGTGGTTCACAAGAAGCCAGCACCCCGTGACACACTGGTAAACAGAAATATCGAGAACAAACCTAGGGAAACAGTCATCATTGTGCTTGACTCCTAGTCAAGGATTTTCTCCGGGGAATTTACAGTGACGTGGGGGAGGGAGAACAAGCTGATGTATATGAAATAATTGCAAAGAAGCAAAAGGTAACTGCATTCTCTCCTGAAATAAACAGCAAGACTTGAGTTCCAACCCTTCTGTGCCACTTACTGGCTGTGTGACTATGGATGATTTATCATACTTCTCTAAGCCGTCAACATAGAAAGAAGATAAAAACACTGCTGAATCCATGGAACTTGTAAGGATTGAATAAGATGTTTTGGGTAAATGTTTCACCCAATGTCCATAATAAAGTAAGTGCCTGGTGAATCTTAAGAGGAAGAGGGGATGGTGACAAGGACTATGAATGGCAATGGTCACTCATTCAGATCCTAAAAAGATCAGCCTGAGCTGGAACAGGCAGAGGTTTTCAACATACAGCTTGAATGACAGCTAAGACATAGGGATATGTATAGGGGAATACATGCATGCTTGGTTAAGAATGTGGAATTGAGAACAGTGTAGTGTGTGCAGAGGACCACGGGAGATCTGGTGGAGTTGGAAGGCTTCCTTACTCTCCTACCACTTCTGAAAGGCAGCATCGCAGGAAATAGACACCTCCCACACACATCACCGTGATGTCCTCCTGCCAGATATTCCTTGCAGCCATCAAGTCTCACTTCTCTGCTAACGAATTATTACTGAATATCTTAATAGGTTTGTTGCTTGAGGAGCCGAGTATAATTTTGCAAGTTATAAGAAGCATAGTAAAAGGACAAACCTCTATAATACACATTCTCCTACTCAAGTCAGAGCAGAGAATGTCACAAAAAGTAGCTGAGCCAAGACCTAATTTTCAGAAAGGCTTCCCTGACAAAAAAGTGACTCCTGGTACTCTCCAAGTGCCTTTGATTTCCAACAGCAAAATTTCTGTCTGCTCTTCATAATCCCAGGTCTCTAGATACCTGCCTCGTCTTCTGTTCTAGTTGACTCAAGGACGTTCATGGTAACTTCCCTAACACACTGCGATGCCATTAGTAGGTGGAAATGTGCTGCTTCCCTCTTCACCACTGCAGTTTTGGTTCCCAAAATGTGTACCCGTACCAGAGATACCCAGGACACTTGTTAAAATCACAGACTCAAATACCAAATGCTTTAATTTTGGCAGTCTAGGATAAGACTCATTGGTCTAATTTCTTAAAAATTTTTTCCAGTGAGTTCAGATACACATTCATTTTGAGGAACCTCTGATAGTCAGTAGGACATCGTCTTCCTGATCTGCACACAATAGCCAGTTCAGAGAAGAGCAGAAAAAAGTAGCTTAATTAGAGAAAAGAATGAGTGCTCTTTAATCCCACAGTGTGATGTTTTCTCTTGTTCTGAAGACATAAGAAGGCTAAGAATGTTGAGGAAAGAAAGCGACTTAGTAAGTAAGATACAGGCTTCACGAAAACCATCTGACCACTGCAGGGATGGAGCCCTTCCAGAACTAGAGATCATTTCTGAGGCTGAGCAGTAGTTATGGCAAATTGTCTAGGGGGTTTGTACTAAGATGTAGCAGAAATAGAAGGGAAGAGACATGAACATCTTCAAGGAGACAGGAATGAGTGATTAAGCAGATGTGGGGAGCCAAGGCATGCAGGAGTGGCAAATAACCACTCCAACTGGGTTTCTGACTTGAGTGCTTGGGGGGCAGAGATACAGAGCAGAACCACAGAAAGAGTAATAGATCTGGAGCTGGGAGAGTTGTTTGTTGGGAGGATGTTGGCTGAATGATCAAATATTGTGATCCATATGATGCCCTGATGATTCTCTATAACTTGATACTTGAGTCTAAGGAGAGTGATCTGGTTTAAATGTATACAGGTGTTAGGTGAAGCCATATAGGTACCAAGATACTCCAGGGAGTGTCTGTTTATTGAAAGATGGAGTTCTAAAAAGGAAGACACCTGTGGGACAAGTTGAAGACAAAGGCCTGAGAAAGGGGACTGGGAAAAGTAACCAGAGAAGTAAAAGAAAAATGAATACAAACAATAAGTTGTAAAATCATACATAATGAACTCCCCATTATAGGAATTATTCATGCAGAAGATATCGTTTTTGTACAGTAGTTGCATTAGGCACAAGGCTGAATACAGTGTGGTGAGGAAAATATCAGTATAGAGATATAGGAGAAAAAATGAAACCGAAAGCAGCTATTTTTCGCCACTTACTGTTTCAGTGACCTTGGATGAATTATATAATCTCTTGAAGTCTCAGGTTTTTCACTTTATGCTATAAAGTATCCATTACACAGGACTATTGTAAAGATTAAAAGGGTATTAAATGAGTTCTTTAAACGTTCTTTTCCTCTCCTACTTGCAATCCATATATAAAAATTTCAAGACAGTGTGACAAAACTTCTCTTTCATTAGATAAATGTCCAAGCTTTCCCATTTTATAAGGCTCTAATGACTTCACACAACTTAAAATATATTTGTCATTTTCCTCTATGTGGATAATGGGTATTTTTTGGAAGTTGTAGAAGAGGTTATTGTGTTGGGAGAAGACTGGCAAATACTTTTAAACCTAAAATTCTTATTAATGCATTCTAAAAGATAAGAGGGAATTGAAATTAAGCTTCTCCCCAGGCAGTTTCTAAAACCATTCTTTTTCTCTTTCTGAATTTTGGGATCTTTGTCCATCTGTTTCTTGGCATCTATCCCATTCTCCATGATTTCTGAAAGATGATCAGTGGGTTATATACAAACCATTATAATTTTTATAGCAGAAAATATCTGTCCCTCCTAGGTAAAAAACAATGAACCTTCATTTCCTCTACCTAAATGCCACTGAAGGAAAGAAGCCATTTAATTATTTGTCTTTTAAAACGTGTTTTTCATTGCACTTGCAAAGGTTTACAAGGAATACATCTAGTGCTTAATTGCTTATAGCTGGGGAATACAATTATTCTTCTGGAGTCTACCAAATATTTATTGTGATTGCTTCAGCTGAGGTTTCAGGCTCATACCACAGAGATTGAAACTAATTGAGCCCAAACCCCACAGCTATTAAATGATGGCAGATTCATGTTGAAAAACAGGGGTAATGTCAAGCCTTTTGACACTGGGGGGTAGAGGGGTTGTTAGTGTATTTTTCTGTGCTGCAAGAAAAACCTGATTGACAGAATTCATTCTTTGCCACATAATTATCTACTTCTTTGTTGACCCATCTGGTCCCCTTAACTGCGTGCTAAAACCATCATAAAACAATCAGATTAAATTGGTCGTCTGTTGATCAACGCTTAATATGGTTTCATACAAATTATTCATAGACTGTGAAGCCTTTCCTATTAAAACTATAAACAGAGTGCTAGATATTGACAGGGCTTTTCCTAATATTTGAGTGTGTGGTTTAGAAATCATAAAGTCTTTTGCATCTTTTTGACAGATAGTATTTTTTTGCAGAGCACTGTTTAAATTTAAAGGCTCCTGGGTAACCTCTTACTTTTATCTAACATTCATTAAAAATATAGAATTGTCCATTCTGAGCTGTTTTTTCTCAGTCTCTACTTAAAACCATACAGAAGATCTTCGCCATATGGCATGCAGTATCTTAGTTCCAGGACTAGGAATCAAACTTGTGCCCCCTGCCATAGAAACACTGAACTGAGTCTTAACCAACAGACTGCCAGGGAAGCCCCAAGAAGCTCTTATCATTAGAATAAAAATCTTACTGAGAGGAAATAAATTAAGGAATCCTAAAAGAAGTCAATTGCCATGGTTGTCAAGTAAAGAAAAAGAAAAGGTAGAACGAAAGCCAGCAATGTTAGAGTTCCAGAACTCAGCAGGAAAGGGGCCCTAAGTGGCAAAAAAGACAAACAGGAATATCAGCTGCTCTATCTCCTAGATCAGTGGTCCCCAGACTTTTTGGCACAGGGACTGGTTTCATGGAAGACAACTTTTCCACAGACCAGGGTGGTGGGGGAATGGTTTCAGGATGATTCCAGCACATCACATTTATTGTGCCTTTTATTTCTATTATTATTAATGGTGGTCAGTTCCACCATTAGATCCCAGAGGTTGGAGACACCTGTCCTAGGTGACTCTTGATTCCCAGTTTCAGCATCCTGATTCAGAATCTCAGCCTCCATCTTACCCTCAGATACTTCATACTGACCCCTCTTCCTAGAGCACAGAGCTCATAATGTTACCTTCATTTCAGCTTCTGTGATGATTCTCCATCCCCTAGACAGTTCCAATTTCCAAGAAAGACATAAAAGTCTTCCATAGTCTTGTTCTTACCTCTACTTGATTTGTGTAACTCGTGTATCCTTCATAGCCGCTCTAGAACACGGTTTCCTATCCCCGTCTCTTTGCCATGATTTTTTTTTGTTTCTGACTCTCTTCCCCACCATTTCTTTTCTTAAATCCTATTCAACTACCACTTTGGAAAACGGTTTACCATCATCAGGTAAAGTTAATCATATGCACACCCCACAAGCCAACAATTTCATTCTCAGATATGTACTCAAATAATTCATATGCTTGTAAACAAAAAGTATGTAAAAATACTCACAGCATCATTATTTGTAAGCACCAAAAGCTGGTGGAGACAATTTTCATCAACAGTAGAGAGGATAAATTGCAATATATACATTGAATGGATTACCATAGAGCAAGGCTATGATATGCAATGACACTGTGCTGAGAAACAAAATGCCAAGCAAAATAACCCAACGTGAAAGGGTACATCCTGTGCGATTCTGCTTAAAGTTCAAGTATGAATAAAACTGGTCTGTGGGGTTAAATGTCAGGACAGTAGGTACTTCTGGGGAGGAAGGAGAAATAGTGATTGGGAGGAGGCACGGTGGCTGCTGAGTACTTGAAATGTTTGACTTCCACTTCAAAATAACTCACCCACCTGTGCACTTAAGGTCTGTCCATGTTTCTCTATGTATGCTAAATATCCTGAAATGTTTTTGTGTGAAAGTGAAACTCACTCAGTCACGTCCAACTCTTTGCAACCCCATAAACTACATAGTCCATGGACTTCTCCAGGCCAGAATACTGGAGTGGGTATTCTTTCCATTCTCCAGGGGATCTTCTCAACCCAGAGATTGAACCCAGGTCTCCTGCACTGCAGGCGGATTCTTTACTAGCTGAATCACAAGGGAAGCCCAAAACGTTTTTAGTTGGCTATTTTTCTTTTTTACTCAGGCTTAAATTTACTTTTTTAATTGGAGGGAAATTGCTTTATGATGTGCTGGTTTCTGCCATACGACAACACAATTCAGCCATGATTATACATACATCACCCCTCTCTTGAACCTGCCGCCCCTCTTCACCCTACTCCAACCCTCTAGGTCATCACAGAGTGCCAAGCTGGGCTCGCTGTGTTATACAGCCACTTCTCAGCAGCTATCTGTTTTACACATGGTGGTGTATGTATGTTGATGCTACTTTCTCCATTCATCATACTCTTTACTTCCCTCACTATGTCTAGAAGTCCATCCTCCATATCTGCAACTCCACTCCTTTCCTGCAAATAGATTCATTAATATCATTTTTCAAGATTCCACATATATTTGTTTTTCTCTTTCTGACTTACTTCACTCCGTATAACAGGTTCTAGGTTCATTCACCTCACTAGAACTGATTAAAATGCATTCTTTTTTATGACTGAGTAATATTCCATTGAATGTGTATCACAATCTTCTTTATCCATTCATCTGTCAATGGACAGCTAGGCTGATTCTGTATCCTTGCTATTGTAAACAGTGCTTCAGTGAAGATTGGCATACACGTGTCTTTTTCAGTTATGGTTTCCTTAGGGTATATGCTCAGTAGTGGGATTGCTGCATCACATGGTAGTCTCATTCCTAGTTTTTTAAGGAATCTCCATACTATTCTCCATAGTGGCTGGATTTGTTTACATTCCCACCAACAGTGCAAGAAGGTTCCTTTTTTCCATATCCTCTCCAGCACTTATTGCTTGTAGATTATTTTATGATGGCCATTCTGACTGGTGTGGTGATATCTCACTGTAGTTTTGATTTGCATTTCTCTAATAATGAGCTACAATGAGTTTACTGGCCATCTGCATGTCTTCTTTGGAGAAGTATCTGTTTAGGTCTTATGCCCATTTTTTTTTTCTTGATTGAGCTGTTTGTTTTTCTCATACTGAGCTATATGAGCTGCTTATATACTTTAGAGATTAATCCTTTGTCTGTTGTTCTCTTGGCAATTATTTTCTCCCATTCTGAAGGTTATCTTTTTGTTTATTGTTTCCTTCACTGTGCAAAAGCTTTCAAGTTTAATTAGGTCCCATTTGCTTATTTTCATTTTTTATTTCCATTACTTTAGGAGATTTATGATTTATGATTTATGCCAAAGACTGCATTGTCTATGTTTTCCTGTAAGAGCTTTATAGTTTCTGGCCTTACATTTAAGTTTTTTAATCCATTTTGAGTTTATTTCTGAGTGTGGTAGTAGAAAGTGTTCTAGTTTCATTCTTTTCATTCTGTCCAGTTTTCCTAACACCACTTATTGAAGAGGCTGTCTTTTTTCTCCATTGTATATTCTTGCCTCCTCAGTCAAAGATAATGTTTCCGTAGGTGAGTGGGTTTATCTCTGGGCTTTTAAATCTTGTTCTATTGGTCTATTTTGTGTGTGTGTGTGTGTGCCAGTACCATACTGTCTGGAAAACTATAGCTTTGCTTTATAGTTTGAAGTCAGGAAGGTTGATTCCCCCAGCTCCATTCTTCTTTCTCAAGATTGCTTTGGCTATTTGGGTTCTTTTGTGTTTCCATACAAATTGTGAATTTGTTGCTCTATTTCTATAGAAATTAGTAGTTTGATAGGGATTGCATTGAATCTATAGATTTCTTTGGGAGTACAATCATTTTCTTAATATTGATTCTTCCAAACCAAAACATTCTTCCAAACAATATCCTTCCATCTGTTTGATTTCTTTCATCAGAGTCTTAGTTTGCTGCATACAGGCATTTTGTCTCTTTAGGTAGGTTTATTCTTAGCTATTTTATTCTTTTTGTTACAATGTGGATGGGGTTATTTCCTTGATTTCTCTTTCTGATTTTTCATTGTCAGTGTATAGGGATGCAAGGGATTTCTGTTTTTAATTTCATATTTTGTGATTTTACTATATTCATTGATTAGCTCTAGTAATATTCTGGTGGCATCTTTTGACTCTCATTTAGTTTTCAAATTCAAGATCATTTACTGTCTTTTCCATAACATCTCAGCTGATGTCTTCCATTCAAGATCAGTGTTCTTCTTTCTCTAAGTTCCCTGCTATGGGACTGGTTTTTCTCTCAAGGCATTTAACCAACATGCTTTGAATTTTAATCATAAGATTACATATGACATGAGTTAGGTAATTAAAAAGAAAGGACATTTTAATATGAAACAAACCAATGGTGAAAATTTAATGATATAATGACCTGGTTCAGATTTAGGTTTGGACCCTTCAACTTAATGATGGCACAAAAGCATCCTTATCTGCTCCTTCTGCAGAAGACAAATTCCTCTCCCCCACTTGCCCCTTATCCAACTATGCAATAACATTTTCTTGTTTTGTTTTGTGGGTGGAATAGTGTGCAATATGGTATATGTTTCCAGATATTGGAAGGCAATGAGCAAAGCCACTTATCAAATGAAGTGTGTCACTACTGACCCAAGATTGTGCCTTCAAAATATTCATAGGTTCATGAAACCCAGTTAAGCAATCTCCCAGTGGGACTGCTCAGCAGTGACATTCAGTCCTTAACTTGAGTTTTCCAGGGGCATGGAGTGTAACTGTCAGCTTCATCTGTACTTAGCAAATCCAGATCCACAAGAACTCTTTCTACTGCTCATATCCTCAGAATCACCCATACTTCTGCAGAAAAACCCATTTCACTGCCCTTTGCAATCTCACACAGCCAAGATATCAGCTTCTTGGCAGCATTTGCAAGTTGCCTTGAAGACATTTTGTCCTGACACTCTTTTTCCAAAGCAAACACTCCAAGACTGACTTTTTCATAAAGTCATGAAGCAGTCCTAGATGGCAATATCCCTTAGTTCTCTGTGATCTGGCCCGTCTGCCCCTCTATCCTGCACCCCTTCAACACCCTCACACTACAAGCTCACTAAGAATTATCTGTGTCACTCCCCAAAGAAGTCTGTCCATTGTAGATGATGTTTCTTAAATAACAGAATGAAATATGCAACAGTGTGGAAATCATTTCACTCCCCTGTCTAGGTTCTCAGAGTAGGTGGAATGCACCATTCTTCTGAGCCAGAAAGATGCTCTCAGCTTTTAAATGTCCCAGTCACAATTTTTTCTTTACTCAATTTCAACTTCAGGAAGGAAGGAAGGGGATTTTCAAAGCATGCTCTAAACCATGCTCCCCCAAGCCTGGAAGCCAGTTTTCATGCCCAAGATGTGACCTTCAGAGCATTCAATCAATACATAAGAAATGCTCATTCAGGCTTTCAACAATGTTGTGTTGTGACCCTTGCTTCCTACTTTTGTACCACAAAGTCTCACAAAGACTTTTACTACTTCCTTTTAACAAATTTAAAGGCTATATCGATGTTTCTTCTGTTATTTTCACTGAGAAACACTATGGTTTGAAATCCTACTTTTTAGACTAGGCTAGTTGTTTTATTATGTTCTTGTTTTTGGTTTTTGTTGTACTTTAATCTACTCTTTTGATAGAACCTGCTGGTTGAAATGTTGTTTCTAAGCTACTAAATCTTATGAATTTAATTAGTTTAATTTTTTAAAGCAGTAATTTTCAGTTTATTAGATAAAACAGACTTGTGATATAGTCTGCATGAAAGCAAAATAAGTCATCTATAGCAATGATAAGGAAACTGGGCAAAAAGGAAAAAAAAACATATGTTGAAAAAGATTCTTTTGAAATAAAAATACCAAACCATTGTTATAAAGGAATTTACCAAGAATTGCTATATTTCCTCCATCCTATTTGCTGGAGGTCAAGAAGACCATCTAGCACTTTGTGTTCATGTCAAAGGTCAGATCAGAGCTTCCTTCTGTTGTTATTGTTCAGTTGCTAACTAATATCTGTCTCTTTGAAACACCATGCACTGCAGCATGTCAGGCTTCCCTGTCCTTCACTATCTCCTGGAATTTTCTCAAATTCATGTCCTTTGAGTTGGTGATGCTTTCTAACCATCTCATCCTCCACTTCCCTCTTTTCCTTTGTCTTTCAGTCTTTCCCAGAAACAGTCTTTTCCAATGAGTCAGCTCTTTGCATCAGGTGGTCAAAGTATTGATGCTTCAGCTTCAGCATCAGTCCTTCTTTTGAGTGTTCAGGTTGACCAGGTTTGGTCTCCTTGCAGACCAAGGGACTCTCAAGAGTCTTCTCCAGCACCACAATTCTAAAGCATCAATTCTTGTGTGTTTAGCCTTCTTTACTATCCATCTCTCACATCCCTACATGTGTGTGTTAGTCATTCAGTCGTGTCCAACTCTTTGCAATCTCATGGACTGTAACCCCCCAGGTTCCTCTGTCCATGTAATTCTCCAGGCAAGAATACTGGAGTGGGGTGCCATTCCCTTCTCCAGGGGATCTTCCTGACCCAGGGATCAAACCTGGATCTCCTGAACTGCAGGCAGATTCTTTATCATCTGAGCCACCAGGGAAGAACATGACTGCTGGGACTTTGACTTATATAGACCTTTGTTGGCAAAGTGACGTCTTTACTTTTCAATACACTGTCTAGGTTTTTCATGGTAATGCAAAGCAAAAAAGAAAAAGGAAGAAAAAGGAAAAGGAAGCCCCTAAATCCCTCCCCAAAGCTTAACATTGTAACTCCAGAGTTTAAATTCAAAAGAAGGGCAAGTGGCAACAAAGAGTTGATGGTGACTGGGGACTTGGCAACACCAATCCTCCTTTATTGTTTTTAGTGTTGTTGTTGGAGGTTTTCTTTGTTTGTTTGTTTGTTTAAACAGATATCTATCCAGTTTTCCCTTAGGCAGTAAAAGCACTAGGCTTTTGTGGTCAGACTAGCTACTCTAACAACCAGCGCCTGGTTTTCAAAGGGCTTTGATGCATATCAGTGTGTGTTATATGTGGGGGTGACAGGCCAGCAAGCAGCTTTCCTCCAGGTAGTATTTTGAGACTTATGCTGCTTCTGACTTGGGAATGTACCATCCCCTGAGACCTCAGACCTCTCTGTGGAAGGGGAAAGAGACTAAAGAAGATGCTAAATCTTCATTAAAAACAAAATCTGGCCCAGAAATTATAGGCATGCCCTGTCCACACCTACTAGCAATAGAACCAGGAATTGTAGTCCCTGGAGGAATCACTACTTCCACATAAAACTTGCAAATTATGGAAAGGTAGGCACGAAATTCTGATGTACAGTTATCTAAATTTCCATGGTGCCTGAAAGGGCCTCCTCAACTTCTTAACTGATTAATAACCTTCTCCTCCCACAATTTCATTCATCATTTAATGAAGCACATTTTGGAAATTTTTCTATGCCAGGCACAGTACCAAGCCCTCAGAATATAAAAATGTGGTCCTTGCCCCCAAGGATCTCTGGGTTGGTCCTAAATAGAATATAGAGATTAGATCAGTAAAGGAATATATTTGAACACCTGTGGAGGAGAGGTGTTAATTAAATATATAATTACAAGTGATTAGAAGCACAAGCTGGAATCAAGATTGCCAGGAGAAATATTAATAACCTCAGATATGCAGATGACACCACCCTTATGGCAGAAAGTGAAGAGGAACTCAAAAGCCTCTTGATGAAAGTGAAAGTGGAGAGTGAAAAAGTTGGCTTAAAGCTCAACATTCAGAAAATGAAGATCATGGCATCTGGTCCCATCACTTCATGGGAAATAGATGGGGAAACAGTGGAAACAGTGTCAGACTTTATTTTTGGGGCTCCAAAATCACTGCAGATGGTGACTGCAGCCATGAAATTAAAAGACGCTTACTCCTTGGAAGGAAAGTTATGACCAACCTAGATAGCATATTGAAAAGCAGAGACATTACTTTGCCAACAAAGGTTCATCTAGTCAAGGCTATGGTTTTTCCTGTGGTCATGTATGGATGTGAGAGTTGGACTGTGAAGAAAGCTGAGCACTGAAGAATTGATGCTTTTGAACTGTGGTGTTGGAGAAGATTCCTGAGAGTCCCTTGGACTGCAAAGAGATCCAACCAGTCCATTGTGAAGGAGATCAGCCCTGGGATTTCTTTGGAAGGAATGATGCCAAAGCTGAAACTCCAGTACTTTGGCCACCTCATGCGAGGAGTTGACTCATTGGAAAAGACTCTGATGCTGAGAGGGATTGGGGTCAGGAGGAAAAGGGGATGACAGAGGATGAGATGGCTGGATGGCATCACCGACTCGATGGATGTGAGTTTGAGTGAACTCTGGGAGTTGGTGATGGACAGGGAGGCCTGGCGTGCTGTGCTTCATGGGATTGCAAAAAGTCGGACACGACTGAGTGACTGAACTGAAATGAAGTGAACCTAACAGAGCAGAAGATATTAAGAAGAGGTGGCAAGAACACATAGAAGAACTCTACAAAAAAGATCTTCACAACCCAGATAATCACGATGGTGTGATCACTCACCTAGAGCCAGACATACTGGAATGTGAAGTCAAGGGGGCCTTAGAAAGCATCACTATGAACAAAGCTAGTGGAGGTGATGGGATTCCAGTTGAACTATTTCAAATCCTAAGAGATGATGCTGTGAAAGTGCTGCACTCAATATGCCAGCAAATTGGGAAAACTCAGCAGTGGCCACAGGACTGGAAAAGGTCAGTTTTCATTCCAATCCCAAAGAAAGGCAATGCCAAAGAATGCTCAAAGTACTGCACAATTGCACTCATCTCACATGCTAGTAAAGCAATGCTCAAAATTCTCCAAGCCAGGCTTCAACAGGACGTGAACCATGAACTTCCAGATGTTCAAGCTGGTTTTAGAAAAGGCAGAGGAACCAGGGATCAAATTGCCAACATTCGTTGGTCATCCAAAAAGCAAGAGAGTTCCAGAAAAACATCTACATCTGCTTTATTGACTATGCCAAAGCCTTTGACTGTGTGGATCACAACAAACTGGAAAATTCTTCAAGAGATGGTAATTCCAGACCACCTGACCTGCCTCCTGAGAAATCTGTATGCAGGTCAGGAAGCAACAGTCAAAACTGGACATGGAACAACAGACTGGTCCAAATCGAGAAAGGAGTATGTCAAGGCTATATTGTCACCCTGGTTATTTAACTTACATGCAGGGACCATCATGAGAAATGCTGGGCTGGATGAAGCACAAGCTAGAATAAAGATTGCTGGGAGGAATATTAGTAACCTCAGATATGCAGATGACACCACCCTCATCGCAGAAAGCAAAGAAGAACTAAAGAGCCTGTTGATGAAAGTGAAAGAGGAAAATGAAAAAGTGGGCTTAAAGCTCAACATTCAGAAAACTAAGATCATGGTGTCTGGTCCCATCACTTCATGGCAAATAGATGGGGAAACAATGGAAACAGTGACAGACTTTATTTTCTTGGGCTCCAAAATCACTGCAGATGGTGACTGCAGCCATGAAATTAAAAGATGCTTGCTCCTTGAAAGAAAAGCTATTACCAACCTAGACGGCATATTAAAAATCAGAGGCATTACTTTGCCAACAAAGGTCTGTCTAGTCAAGGCTATAGTTTTTCCAGTAGTCATGTATGGATGGATATGAGAGTTGGACTATAAAGAAAGCTGAGCACTGAAGAATTGATGCTTTTGAACTTTGATGTTAGAGAAGACTCTTGAGAGTCCCTTGGACTGCAAGGCGATCCAACCAGTCCATCCTAAAGGAGATCAGTCCTGAATATTCATTGGAAGGACTGATGCTGAAGCTGAAACTCCAATACTTTGGCTACCTGATGCGAAGAGTTGAGTCATTGGAAAAGACCCTGATGCTGGGAAAGATTGAAGGCAGGAGGAGAAGGGGATGACAGAGGATGAGATGGTTGGCTGGCATCACTGACTCAATGGACATGAGTTTGAGTGAGCTCTGGTAGTTGGCAATGGACAGGGAAGCCTGTCGTGCTGCAGTCCATGGGGTTGCAAAGAGTTGAACATGACTGAATGACTGAACTGAGCTGAACTGAAAGTAATGAGAAGGAGAACTGGAGAATATGGAAGAAAAACAGAAGGATTTGCCTTAGGTTGGCGACTGAGGAAGCAAAGGGTAGAGGACAGAAATGATTGTTATGATAAAATAATTCTCCATCTGTTGATTGGTTTTCAATGTCTTGTTCACTTTCCCTCAAAAATAGTTTTGAATTGCTATGCACTCAGTCCCATTTTAAGTTGACACTTGAAGTTTTACATTGTAAGTTCACATGAACAAGCTTTAACACTCAAATGTTTTTCATTTTTCTCCACAAATTCACATTTTTTTCTTATTCAAGTTCTTCCTTAGAGTTTCAGGTGTTTTGTGCTTGAACGTTCTTTTCATTTCTCATCCTACAACATGTCTCTGCAAAAATATATTCATCTAAAGTCAAATTCAGTTTTTAAAATATTTTATTCAAGTGTATGACTAAGTATTAATTTTTTATATTTTATGATACTATTATTATATAATTGATAGCCATAGAAAAGAGAGTAGCAGTTCCCAAGAATCACCCTATTGGGCACTTTTGTTTTTACTAAAAGAGAAACTAGGAAAGGAAGGAATATTGGAGGGGATGAGGAGTGTCTTTGTATATTGATTTTGAGACAATTACAAAACTCTATGTATTTATAAAATTCCTAGAACTGGATTCCCAAAAGGTATCCCAAAATGATACCTTTTCAGAAAGGTATCATTGATGTTTGACATTTTGTCTTCACAGTCTTCACAGCTATCCTCTTTTTCCTTCTGAAACATCAAAGCTTGTATTTTGGCCAAATGTTATTTTCCTCTGAAGATATTTTTCCTCAACAACATTATCTATGTTTTCCTCAAATCACTGCTTCGTCTTATTCAGACTCAGCAAATTTTGCAAAATATTAACTCTGGGTGCTGTCTATTTGGGAAAGTTTACTCTCCTCCCATTTGACAAACTAAACATTTGAAAAGAGATTAAGCATTGTGAGTGACAGTGGAAACCATGCCATAAAGAGGACAAAAAAATCACAGTATGCAGAGACGCCATATTTATTGTTATGTTTTAGTGAATCATTCTTTTAAACAGTTAAAATTCCTTTGCGTTAGTGTTTGGACTCCAGGTACTTTCTCCCAAGTCACTGATGAAAACCTACTTAGCCTCAACTGCTCAACTTTTCTTTCCATTTTCTTTTATACACTTTATGCCTCACAATTTTTAAAACAGCTAATAAATCCTTCCTCTGAGTTGTGTAGAGGTGGAAAACAAATACTATGGTATCTAATATTGTAGAACTCAGCCTGATGGATCGACTATCTCTCCATCAGAGAGCCAATGCCAGCATCCATATCAGTCAGTGGTTACCCAATAATCAGGACACTATTCCAGACTTCGCCGGTGGTCCGGTAGTTAAGAATGTGTCTGCTAATGCAGGGGACACGGGTTCGGTCTCTGATCCAGGAAGATTCCGCACGCAGCGGGGCAACAAAATCCATGCACCACAGCTACTAAGCAGGAACTCTAGAGCCCTTGCTCTGCAACAAGAGAAACCACCGCAAGGAGAAGCCCGCGTGCTGCAACTGGAGCACAGCCCCTGCTCGCCACAACCAGAGAAAGTCTGTGGGCAGCAACAAAGACCCAGAGCAGCCAAAACAATAATAATAATAAATTACATTAGAAAAGAGGTACTATGCAACTGATTTCTACAATACTCACTGCCTAAATCTCTTAGCTCAACACTTTGGACTGACTGTCATGTCAATGTGGTGGCCTGGGTCCAGGTTTAGCACACTTTACTGCAGAGTTATGCAGCATATCTTCCCTGCTGGCTCAGACGGTAAAGCGTCTGCCTACAATGCGGGTAGACCCAGGTTCAATCCCTGGGTCAGGAAGACCCCCTGGAAAAGGAAATGGCAACCCACTCCAGTACTCTTGCCTGGAAAATCCCATGGACAGAGGAGTCTGGCAGGCTACAGTCCACGGAGTCGCAAAGAGTCGGACACAACTGAGTGACTTCACTTTTTCTTTCATGCAGCATAGTGAGAGCTGATTAGCCGTTTACTGGAGGCCTTGTCCACAGCTCTGCAGATCTTCAGGGCAAGAGGAACTAGCTACCAGCTACATGAAGTGACTTGATGGGGTCAGAAGAGCGTTTCTGACTATCCAAGTCTGACTAGCTATTTGACACTTGCAACCCAAGCTGCTGCTGCTGCTAAGTCACTTCAGTCGTGTCCGACTCTGTGTGACCCCATAGATGGCAGCCCACCAGGCTCCCCCATCCCTGGGATTCTCCAGGCAAGAACACTGGAGGGGGTTGCCATTTCCTTCTCCAATGCATGAAAGTGAAAAGTGAAAGTGAAGTCGCTCAGTCGTTTCCGACTCCTAGCGACCCCATGGACTGCAGCCCACCAGGCCCCTCTGTCCATGGGGTTTTCCAGGCAAGAGTACTGGAGTGGGTTGCCATTGCCTTCTCTGTGCAACCCAAGCAGTAGAGTTTAATTCCTGTATTTCAATGACATCCCTCTCTTGAGTTAGTGACTTCGGTTTGAGATTTAGAATGTTCCTTGCAGCAGGGTTCCAGCCACGAGAGGCATCACCCAAGAGAGGGTAGCAACTGGTTCTTAGATGGTGAGAGAAGACAGAAATATTCAGTAAACAGTAATACAGTGAATAAGTAAATAGGGATAAAGAGGTAATGCTTGTGGACAGTGGGATCTGAGACGGGGCGGGAGAAGGTAGGGACAGTGGAGAGGCAATGGGGGAGTGGACCTAATTCAAAACCTAAATAGGAAGAACACGGCTTGAAGATAACCTGGCAGGTTAAACTCTGTAGTCAATTGTTGAGTATACCTTCAGTTCAGTTCAGTTCAGTCACTCAGTCATGTCCAACTCTTTGCGACCCCATGAATCACAGCACGCCAGGCCTCCCTGTCCACCACCAACTCCCGGAGTTCACTCAAACTCACGTCCATCGAGTCAGTGATGCCATCCAGCCATCTCATCCTCTGTCGTCCCCTTCTCCTCCTGCCCCCAATCCCTCCCAGCATCAGAGTCTTTTCCAATGAGTCAACTCTTCGCATGAGGTGGCCAAAGTACTGGAGTTTCAGCTTTGGCATCATTCCCTCCAAAGAAATCCCAGGGCTGATCTCCTTCAGAATGGACTGGTTGGATCTCCTTGCAGTCCAAGGGACTCTCAAGAGTCTTCTCCAACACCACAGTTCAAAAGCATCAATTCTTCAGCGCTCAGCCTTCTTCACAGTCCAACACAGTCCAACACTCACATCCATACATGACCACTAGAAAAACCATATTCTTGACTAGATGGACCTTTATTGGCAAAGTAATGTCTCTGCTTTTCAATATGCTATCTAGGTTGGTCATAACTTTTCTTCCAAGGAGTAAGCGTCTGAGTATACCTTAAGGAACTACAAAAATGATTCATTAAGAAGAGATTAGATATTCTTCATTTTGTTACATCAATGCATTTTTGTTTCAAATTAGAAACTCAGGTATGGAAAATAATGCAGTTCTCAATTCTGCATAGTATTGGGTTGACCAGGTGTGGGGGTTCTTGAAAGTCTGTGCTATGGGTGGTTCTGTGTTAAACCTGCATGAATGGTTTCTCTGATCAACGGTGTTTTTTTTACAGTTGCCAATTCTTTTCTCTCTTTTCTCTCCACTGTTTTCAACAAGTTTCCATGTACCATTATTTTCCACAGAAACGATTCCACAAGAAAAGTCCTCTAAGAGTTTATTTCCCCTTAGAAGCCTGAAAAAAAAAAATCAAACATTGAGTATCTCTTTTCTTCATGTTTACCCTCATACCAAGAGCAAGTATTTTTCCTCTCCTTCAACTTATCTTTTTCCAGGTTCCTCAATCCTGGCTATATTTCTAACATGAACTTCAAAAGGGAGTACAGTATAATATGGGTTTGTCGCCCGCTACTTTCCCAGATACATTGCTTTGAATCATAAACACTGAAATTTTTTTTGATAAGTTTATATGCTTTGCTAAACATAAAGTAGACCCAGAGATACAGAGATACATACAGAGATTTTAAATCATGCTGAGGTTAAATCTGGTGTCAATAAAGCTAGTTTAGACAAAACAGAGACTTAATATATTAGTTTCAAATTGTGGGCAACAAGGCACGTAAGCCTTGAGATGTGTAGAACAGGGGTGGAGACAGGGAAGAGCCTTGGCTGGCTTTAGAGTTGCCTTGTTCCCTCCAGGAATCGAAGACAATTTACATCAAGGTTCACATGAGTAGTGTTAGTTCCAAACTTCCCTGATGTTAACAAGGATCCCATCTGCTGGACCCCAGGTGTCACCAGGCAGAGGTGATGCACTAAGTCAGGTGGGTGGCAGACTTTGAGTTCTGGGTGGTCCATTTAATTTGGAACAAGACCTCTGTCAGTGGCTGGCACTCAGGGAGACAGCACTTAGCTGCCAAATTGCAGGGAATGTCAAGTGGCAGGCATGTTGACAAGATCCTAGTCATTTGGGCTGGCATTCAAGGCAAGTCTCCAATTCCAGCAGGGGAACCAAAGTACTGAGCAGAAATAAAGAGATAAAAGCCATCATAGAGACTGTCCCACATAGCAGGCTAAGACTGGATGGACAGACAGCTGCTCACTGCAGGGAAGCCAGAATGATGAGCATAAGACCTAGTGAAGCCCCCTCCAATCTCACATATGATCTGATTAAAATGGGCAAAGGTACTTGGTGGGACCGAGTCGGGGGTATGAAAACACAGACCGTGCAGATGAATGGAGCTATAGAAAGCAGAAGTAGACCCTCAATAAAAAAGGGCTGGAGTTTGTCTCAGCCATAAAATTTAATCCCATTCTTTGACATAGAGTCACTTGGGATTCTGAATTAATCAGTGTTTTGACCTATCTAGTTAATAATGATTCTGCCTGTTACTGGCTTTGCCCCAATGGACTCAAACTAAATGAAAGGTTTAAATCAGTTACTCGAATACTCTTTCTACAGGTGTGCAAACAAAGTGAGCAGTAAAGCCTGGATGGTGAGCCCCTTTCTAAGAGTGAGGATGACCAGGTGGTACTATTTGACATTTAATGAGATGGTATTTGAGAGGAAGATCCCTCTAACTCCAAATGTGTCTTCTCAACTAAGCTGCCAGCATCTGCACTTCCACCATTAGGGTTTAACTCCTTCAGAATTCTTTTCCTGGCGTCTTATCCCAGAGGCATTTCCTGGAATACAAATTGATTTGCATGCTATTGAATTATCAGCGGTTTCGCCTACCTCTAATATCAGGGGCCTGGCAACAGGAGAGAATAAGAACATGGGATTTTAAAGAATCAGTTCTGAAAGGGAGTAAAAGATGAGAGAAGTGCTTGTTTTTATCTACAAAATTGAAACTGCTCCGTTAAGCATTAAGGAAAATAAATGGAGGAAAAGACAAAGAAAGGCGTGGGGGCCTAAAAACCAGCCTAGGCTGTTCCAAGAAGTTCCCAGTGACTTTGAAAGCATCACACCCCAGGGTTTGGTGGAAAAATTTAAAGGATATTAAAAGTGCTCTCATATGCTTAGAACTTGTCTGGGATTTGTTCTAATCGATTGGATACTTCCTGTTAAACAACATCCTCAAATTAAATAACTAAGTGGCCTTCCAACAGGGTTTAATTTCTAATCCATTACAAATATTTTTCTTTCAAAGCCACTGCTGTTTCTGCATCCCTCTCCACTCTGACCCAGGGCCAGCCCTCATATTCTGTCACCTGATCTATACCACCAGCAGCAGACTTTGCAAGAGCACCAAACTGCTTATAGTTTCCTACATATATCGTGCCACATCATGTACTCTTGAAGCTACCAGTGTGATTGAACTCATACAAATTAAGTACCACTATATCATGAAGAAGCAACAAAATTTATGTAGAATAGAGGGCAGCCCTTTGGGCTCACATTTGTGTTTTCTTTTCCCTTTCGTTTAGAGAAGATCAGTTTCACTGGAAAGACTTTGAAAAATGCAGATATCATAGGTTCCTAGGCATTATCAAACATTTATGAATCATCCACCAACTACCAAGTTAGGTATACAATATGAGCATAGTCATACAATCATGAATATATCATTATAATATATATTTGATAGAGTACCCTTAAACGCTATAAACAAAAACTATGAAAGTTCTTTCTCAATTTATAAGGTGAATCTTTTTTTGAAATTCAAAGAGGTTCACTTAGGTTAAGGAGATGACAGGACACCAAGGTGACAGCGCTGGAGTCCCAAGCCTTTGCTTCGTGTGCTCACAGTGATTTTTAGTGACTGTGAGTGACTCTGGCTATCGGGGCTAGACTCAGAGTTACCAAGCTCATGAGACTGATATATATAAAGTCAGAAGGGCAATTTTTTTTCATTATTGAGAAGTATAACTGCAGAAGGAGCTAGTCAGTTTTAAATGCCACTCAATACACTCTTGCCCAGTATTCAAAGTATAATCAAGATCCTGGTTTATTAATTCGTAATGAGAATCAAAACTGCTGAGACATCAAACATTCAAGCCCTCTGCCTAGCACATGTTCTCCCTATAGGCATATGGAGAGCAGAAGAAGGAGTTTCTTGAGGAAAATGAAATCAAATCAATAATAGTTAACAGCATGACTTGAATGTTTAATAATAATGACCTGAAATAATGGGTGGATAGGACTCAGTCTTCTCTGAAGACCATAATGTTGGCTGGCTTACCTAATATTTGACACTTGAATCCACATTTTTATTTACTTCCATAGGATACCTTACAAACCCCATGACATTTTTAAAGATACAATAGTACATTCAATAACTCACTCCTCGACAGTAAGGAAGCCATTTTCTCTTAAAGCAAAGTTTTCACATGTCTGCTCCACTCTATTATGTATTAATTTCTAAATTGAGCTCTCAGAGAATAATTTTATTTCTGCCATTTCCAAATTCTTAGAAAATGGAAAATAAATTTTAATATTCAAGAGCTCTTAAAATCCAATAAAGAATATTTAAGATATTCTGATAGAAAAAAAATGGTAAAAAGCAATGTGAGGTGGCAATTTAAAAAATATACCCCAAAATTTACATCAACAGTTTCATTCTCTCTAGGACCAAGAGAAATGCAAATTTCAACTAAGTTTATGACAAAATGGCTTTATTTGCCCTATAAAATCCAACACACACACACACTGTGTGTATATATATACACACACATAAATATATGCATATATACATATCCACATATGTATCTATATATGTGTGCATGTGCCAAGTCACTTCAGTCGTATCCAACTTTTTTCAACCACCTGGACTGTAGCCCACCAGGCTCCTCTGCCCATGGAATTTCCCAGGCAAGAATATTGGAATGATTTGCCATTTCCCTCTCCAAGGGATCTTCCCAACCCAGGGATCAAACCCACGTCTCTTATGTGTCTTGCATTCACAGACGAGTACTTTCAGTTCAGTTCAGTTCAGTTCAGTCGCTCAGTCGTGTCCAACTCTTTGCAACCCCATGGGCAGATGGGTACTTTACCACTAGTCTATATTTACCACTGTATGTGTACATATGATCTCAGAATCAGTGTAAGCAAGCTGAAATAGGTACTCTCATATATGCCCTCCGTGATCAAAATCTGTCATTTCTGTATCAGCATCTCTTTGAATGGGCCTGGGATGCAAGTTCTAAAAGCTCCCCGGGTAATTCTGAGGCCACTAATGTATGGACAGTTGTTTGGGATTCATCTTCTATGCTCCAAAATAGATTTTCCTATTTGTATCCTATATGCAGTTAATAGACTTTTTAAAAATCACAGCTATGATAAAGCAATAAAGACTTACATTAATAATAATCATATGCACACAGCCTTTGGGTTGCACCAGGTGACAAGGCGGCAGCACACTGAACTGACCCTGTCTCCCCCCTTCTGTCCTGCTGGACTCAGTGCCAGCTGCAAAGACATGGTGTTTTCAGGCAGGCCTATTGTCACACTGACGCCCGAGTGATGGTGAGCCATGAACAGACTGCGGCAGCCCTCTTAGCTTCTTACTTAACCTGCTTCAGTTCTTAGGAAGCATTCCTCCTAAGAAACGTGAAGCAGGAATGGCAGGGAAATGAACTTCTTCCTCATTTCCTGGCTCTCCTTTGCATCACTGGTAAGTAGCACAGTATATATTTCCCAAAGATGAGGCCAGAGCTCACGCCTGCAGCCTCTCCTGGCCTCTCCAGCCCACCTTGACCCTCGCCTTCCTTGGTATCACATATTCTCTGGACCACTCAACTTTGTCCTCTAATAGTATCGTTATGCATTCAATCTTCATAGAAAGCAGTTTTGCAAGGATATGTATCAAGAAGTTTAAAATGATTCATGTACTTGAGTAAGTAGTTCTATTTTTAAGTATTTATCATAAGGAAACAATCAGTATTTTTTATGAGGAAAGGACAATTATTGCTACATTATTTATATAACCTCTGATTAAGAGAAAGGAATATGTAATGTTTATGTAAAAGGATATTTATTGCAACATTATTTATAACACTCGTGAATTTAGAAACACCTTAGAGATTCAACCATCAGCTAGTGATTAAATAAAATCTCAACAGTTAGATGCTAGAAAACTGGGTAGTTGTTAAAATGTATGTTTTTGATTTATAAGACAGAAAAGGGAAATGTCCATAATAGAACTGGGGGCATTAAAAATTGCAGTGCAATACCATTTCAATTATGCTTAAAAAAGGTGTGTGTGTGTGTGTGTGTATTTTATAAATGACTTGAGGGAATATACCCAAAACTGAACAGTCTGGGCGACAGAATTAGGGTAATATTTATTTTATCATTTTTTCTTCAGATTTCCTCTAACAGCATGTTACTTTTCAACTTAAAATAATTTTTATCACAAAGTAATAATTAAACATGAAAGTGAAAGTATTAGTTGCTCAGCCATGTCCAGCTCTTTGCAACCTGATGGACTGTAGCCTCTCAGGTTACTCTGTCCATGGGGCTCTCCAGGCAAGAATACTAGAGTGGGTAGCCATTCCCTTCTCCAGGGTGTCTTCCCAACCCAGGGATCGAACCAGGGTCTTCTCTATTACAGGCAGATTCTTAACCATCTGAGCCATCATGGAAGCCCTATATAATTAAACATAATAATAAATAAATGAAAACTAGCTATCTCCTGAATTAACCTGTACTTCCCCAGTCCTGCTCCCCACACGCAACCACCAGGCCTTTTTCAGGTTTTCCCCTTCTCATGGTTACCTCTCTATTGCCAAATAATACTCACATGATACTATTTATTGTTTACTAAATTATAAATATTCTCTTTGCTGTGTTAAAGTAAATGTCAGTTTCTATCTCTTATGCAATATCCCTCCTCTTGCTCCATCCTCATGATGTACCTATATTATTTGCAGTTAATATTATAAAAGGGTTTTATTGGCATGACTATATCACTTTTATTTACTGCAGAGTAAAATAGGTTATCATAAATATATTACATTTCCTTTCTTATTTGATGTTTTCTTTTGTAGCTGCAAGTTCCTTGCTGCCTTTTAATCTTCTTCCAGTGTCTTCCAGATAATAATGTCTTTAGCTCCCTGACAGATATTCTATCGAGGTATTCTGTCAGTGCCTCGATGTGTCAGGGAGATGCTCTTGCAGAACCATTGTTCTTCTACTCTAGGCTGGGTGATTCATCTCTAGACCTGCTCACTGCTCTCATCATTGGGTGTTTTTTCCTAAATTCGAGGCCATCTTTTCACTTGGATAACTTCCTCATTTGTTTAGTACATACTACCTTTCAAAGCAAGGGTCTTTAAGAGTCAAACATTCTGAATTCTTATGGCTTAAAATGCTTTTATTATACCTTCACAATTAAGAGTGTGGTTCAGTTTAATTTTTTGCTTTATATTTTTAAGTTATTGCTGCTGCTGCTGCTAAGTCGCATCAGTCGTGTCTGACTCTGTGATACCCCATAGACGGCAGCCCACCAGGCTCCCCCGTCCCTGGGATTCTCCAGGCAAGAACACTGGAGTGGGTTGCCATTTCCTTCTCAATGCATGAAAGTGAAAAGTGAAAGTGAAGTCGCTCAGTCTTGTCTGACTCTTCTCGACCCCATGGACTGGAGCCCACCAGGCTCCTCCGTCCATGGGATTTTTCAAGTTTTAAGTTATTAGGAGCATACAAATTTAGGACTATTACCTTTTCCTGTTAGATTAAACATTTTATTTTGAAATGTCACTCTTTATATCTAGTAATGCTCAAAAATTTACTTTTCCCAGTGTAAACATAGCTACACTCAGTTTTCATTCAGTTGGTGTTCACACAGTATATCTTTTATCACCCTTTTACTCTGACTTTTGAGATTTTTATTCAATGTGTGTGTCTTTTAAGTGGCTCAGAGCATTTTTTTTTTTTTTTTGCTTTTGTTTTTAGTCTGGTCTGATCATATTTTTTTTAAATAGTCTATTTACCTTCAATGAAATTACTGATATCTTTGGGTTTAAATCTATATATATATCTATTTTTTTAAATTTGCCTCACCTGTTCTTTGTTAGATTTTTTCTTTTTTGTTTTCTTCTACATTAACAAATATTTAATTATTTTAAAATTTCCTCCATTTTCTTCTTTTGTCAGATAGTCTGTATTTTTTTAGTGTTTACACTAAAGACAACAACATATATCTCCTTGATTTAGAGCCTACTAACTTATAGGAAATTCTACTAAGAAGTTATCATAATGGTACACAGGCCACATTTTCTGGGTTGTCACTAGACAGACGATGCAAAAATACTTAAAAACCCTTAACTCCATTTATGCTTTATGCTTTTGTTGTCCTGTATTTTAATTCCACATACACTATAATCCATAAACTCCACTTTTTTCCTCCCAAGCACCATAAGAACACTAAACACCTCCACACCAGTGTGGGCCTTTTGCTTCCTGGCTACTGAGCCCTGTGCCCTGAATGCGTGTACCCTACCTCTTGCAGTGGATGTGTGCTAAGAGAAACCTTAAAAGCTATATGAGATTCATATAAGATAACTAGGTTAGAAGGAGGTGGATATTCTAAATGGTAAGAAGTAATAAGAGCTAAAGATACAAAGACCAGAATTCAAATGACGCTTTGGGGGATGGTAATTAAGCAGTCTAATTAGAATGAAGTGTGTGTCCTGAGAGATACAGGCAACAGAATTCTAGGAAGATGAATTGACATCAGTCTGTAGATGATTTAGCAATTCAGAAAGACACATACAGATTCTCTTTGGGAGGCAGCAGAAAATCATGAGAGTTTTATAATGGGTATATGACATTGAAGAAGCAATATTTTGGAAAGATTATTTTAATAAACCTGCAAATGTTAGTATACATTTGGCAGATTGGGAGAAAATCTATAATTTTTAGATGGGCAAAAAAAAGTTAAATATAGTTAAGAAAATGGTACATCAACCAGAGTTAGATGACATTTAGATAGAATAAGGAAATCATAGAACACAAACAAAGTAACTTATGCCTAAAGTTGACGATAGTAATTATCTCCTGGGGCTCCTCTAGAAAAGAGTCTATCAAAGAAGAGTCTTTGACTAAAATAAGGATCTTCAGAAGTCTAGTTCTGCTTCCCTCATGCTCTCTGGCACAATGTGAGTGTAAAGGAATTTATTCCTGTATTATCAAGAGGGTGCTAACGATGATATTTTTATCCCTCCCCACATTAGGGGGAAATAACCAGCTGTTTATAAAACTTGGGTGTTTCACATGAATAAATCTATAGGGAAAGGAGATACTACAATGTTATTTGATCATCTGAAAGTTATCCTTTTGAAACTTATCAAAGTCCAGAGTGCTGTAAGCTGTGCATTTCAATGCTAACAGTTATTAGTGTCTTCAGAATGGGGATGTACACTAATTGCACTTGTTAACTGATCTGTGTTTATGTGCTTCAGCAGGATGGAAGCAGGCACGGCACAGGGACTGCGAATACTAAACAACGGGACCTGAACAGCCGTTTCAGTCACAGCATGGGACGGCTAACAACCGCAGGGTGACTTGCAATCTAAACGTCTGATTAGGTTTCCTTCGGAGGAGCGAGATGCCTTAATACAAAAATGAGGGCACAATCTTTCTCTCTCTCTCTCTGACCCTCACTGTCTCCTCCTTCCTATCCAGCCCCCCAAATCCATAAATATTCCACTTTAAATACAGAGGCACAGAAACTGCCTCTGATGTTAGTGTCAACTCTATTATGTTGCTATGTTTAAAGTCATATCTAATCTATTGATATCTAGTGATGTTGATTCCTTTACAAATAAAACACGGGGTTTACTTTCTCGGTGGCTATCCAATAGTCACAGATGGGACCAGTTCGTTTCCAGCTCAGTCTCCTTCAGGGAATGTTCCCCTTTCATCTGGTTATGCCACTCTCTTTCAACTGCCTGGACATAGTGAAGAGGGTGGCTCCATCTCTCACCAGTGGAGTATTAGCGCTGTTATTTTGTCGGTAGAGTACTCTGGGATGCAAGATGTCTTGTTATGTACATTCAAGCTATTACGACTAATTGTTCAATTAATTTGCTATTGTAGATGGATAAAAGTAATGGGTTTGGCTTGTTTGTCAAAATGCCCCCTTAAGCATGATTACACTGCCTTAGCTGCACAAAGGCGGTCCGCGTGCCTCCTCAGGTAATTGTCACTGGAGAAGGCTCCATATGCTAATGAGCTCTATCACTGAGAGACAAACATCCCTGCAAGACTTCTCTAAGGCACGCTGATGTATCAAGCTAAGGAGAGGCCCCACCTCATCACAAGAAGAACCGGAATGCTCCAAGTGCTACATCATCATTTTCAGCTCATTTGCGGCATTAGCATTTTGCTATTATCATTCATTTCCTTGCTCCACGTTCTCCAGGGTAATAGATGTGCTGTGCCCTCAGGGTGCCTCCCACCCACAGATTCAGCGTATGTCCCCAACACAGAGCCACAGATTACATGCGTGAAGGTACAGAGTACAGCTGTAACTTCGTTACAAGGATCTGGGGAGGGAGTGAAGAGGCGGTAAAGAGATGAGAGATGTGTTCTCACCTCTGTGGCTCTGAGTCCACAGCAGTGGCTAAGGTGTGGGTACGAGGCTTTTGAATCACTCCATGTCCATGGGGAACTTCTCACTGTCTGGTCACACAGGATATAGGATTTTATAGTAAACTGATAACAGTGTCTTAGGCTCTCCATATATTAGCTTATAACACAACAAAGCCAATTGAGGTTGCCACGGGCGGCGACCAGAGAGAACTAATTAGCTAAAAAGTAACATATAAATGATGATTCTATTAATGACAATCCCGTCTGTGTTTTGATAAAGCATTTTGAACTGCGCACATCCCTTTCATGAGCTGATGTCACTGGGTCTCCCAGCAACACTGGATTGACTAACTAGGTTGGCTTTGCAAATTATTGCTTCCATCTGTACTGAGCTCCCTCTCCATGTCAGTTACTCCCCTAGGAGGATCTGAGTATAAAACATTTGCTACCCGGAAGGCTAAGCCTGGTAACTCTTCCATGTGACACACTACTGCAAATGCTAAAGATCCCCAGTCAACTCTCCCTTGACTGTGATGTCTAGGAAACAATTTGGCCACCTACTGCTTGATGACCTGTTTCTGGGAGAGTGGGTCTTCCCCTTTCCCTGTCCTGAAACAGACTCAGCAGCACCGATACCATCCAACAACGCATTGCTTCAGAGGGTTGCTGATCACCCCACGTGTCTGGATCATGTTCGTTTCACCAGACTGTGGGCTTCTAGCCTACAAATCTTTTCAGTCCTTTCAGTACAGGACATAGTGTTGTGTGCACATCCTGTATGCACGTTTTGACCAATGTTTTCCAAATATGGCCATGAAACCAAAGCACTAGGTTGAACTGATTAAAAAAATACAGATTTCCAGGATACATTCCATATATTCCGAATCAGACTCTAGAGATGAGAGCCTGGAATCTCTATTGTTTTTAAACATCACAGGTGATTATTGAGACACAAGACTATAGCAGAGAAACCATTGATATCAGGATAAACATTTCTTATCTCATTTTCCATCATAAAATTCCTGACCTATGTTCCATTTGTAGCTAATAATTAATAAAATCTTTGATCAAGTGAAACTGGATAATTATATGACTCATAATCCTAACCACCATCTTTTACGTATGTGTACAGATTTGTATTCATCGTGTTTATCCTGTTTGCTGGTCCTGGGCCCAGATGACAAGGCCTTGGCAAACCGATCTAATTAACTTCTTACAGTCCTTTTGGACTCTGCCCCAGTTGTACAAACACAGATTTTGCAAGCAGGAACAAACACCAGTTAGTTACACCAAAATCATGTGTGCTGTTAGTCTGCTCAGAAATTGTGGCAGCAGTTGGCATCTTAATTAACCTGCTTCATTGCTCTGGGAATATTCCTCATAAGAAATGTGAAGCAACAGAAATTGCACCAGCAGAGTCTCCTCAACACTTGGTTTTACTTGGCACCACTGGTGAATGGGACTTAGTAAAAGCCAAGGCCAGCTCCCCTTGAGGCCTGGCCACTCGAGTCCCCAGTATCTTGCCTCCCTCTGTATGCTGACAACTAGACTCTTGGTACCACCCATTATGGCCCCAAGAATGTACTGCTTCTTAGTGTTGCTATTTATTCTGTATGTTTGGAACATGTTCCTTTCATTAGTTTGTGGATTTCTAGACAAGGACTAGCCTACCAGTCTTTTTTAAATACTCTCAGCACACAGCAAGTTATCATGATTTAAGTGTGATTTCATTGCTTATACTTACTACTGCTCATTTATTTTATTGACAGCGAACTCTACCAATGACTTGTCAGAAGGCCTCATCTGAAATGTACTCTATCTTTATGTTCAATCACCAGAAATTTCTGGTTTTTAAACCAGAGTTTAGGTGTATAGTTATGAAAGATTTTGCTACCTAATATGCAAGATTAGGGGTATGAATATTACATATTCTGTACTCTTCAATCTATATCTAAATGTAACCCCAGTTCAAATCTCTCCTGCTTGAAAATTATTATCATTTATATTTGTTTGATATATTAAACTCAACTAAAATATAGCATTTTTCCTTCTTCTTTTATTTAAAGAGCAGTGCTCCTCAAAGTATGATCTCCGAAGCAGAAGCATCACCTGGGAATTTGTTAGAAAAGCAAATTCTCCAGCCCCACCCAGACCTACTGAGTCAGTCATCCAGATGAATCTGATGCACTCAAAGTTTTAAGGACCATTGCTCTAGCGAATAACTATTAGATCTTTTTCTATACTCAACAATATATTCAACATCTTGAGGTCAATTCCATTTTTAATTGTCATATTAGTTGATGCCAAATGATAATTTCTACTTGGCCTTATCATTTACTGTCTAATCAATCTGGTCATCAGATCTGCAAAATTGAATTGATCATCTAATTCCTGAGAATGGATCAGACCACCAACCTGCCAAGGACAAATATGACTGAACATAGAGCCTTCATTCATAAATCATTCAAATTATGAAACAGGGAACTCAACTGGAAGTAAAATTTTTCTTTCTTACATAATGCATAGAATGGATTTTAAAGGGTAATTCCAGCTGGATAAGACAACTACTGGAAAAAAATTCAATTTACCAATATTCACACATACTCTCTCAAGAGTCTCAGAGTTTTTCAGAGTTTTGCAATGATTCACTCATTCACTCTAAATTTATACCTTTCTTTTCATTTGTTCTTCTCAGAGACATAGGGCTCTAAAAAAGCTGTGACCAAGGCCCAGAAGAAGGATGGCAAGAAGCGCAAGCGCAGCCGCAAGGAGAGCTACTCCGTGTACCTGTACAAGGTGCTGAAGCAAGTCCATCCGGACACCGGCATCTCGTCCAAGGCCATGGGAATCATGAACTCCTTCGTCAACGACCTTTTCCAGCGCATTGCTGGCGAGGCATCGCGCCTGGCGCATTACAACAAGCGCTCGACTATCACATCCAGGGAGATACAGACCGCCGTGTGCTTGCTGCTACCTGGGGAGCTGGCCAAGCACGCCGTGTCTGAGGGCACTAAGGCTGTCACCAAGTATACCAGCTCCAAGTAAATATAATATGCCTAGCCGCTGTTAACGGAGAAGGCAATGGCACCCCACTCCGGTACTCTTGCCTGGAAAATCCCATGGACGGAGGGCCTGGTGGGCTGTAGTCCATGGAGTTGCTGAGAGTCGAACACGACTACTTCACTTTCACTTTCACTAGAGACATATAAACCTAATGAAAAGGTAAAATGAGGCAAGCTCAAAATTGTCTGAAAGATGAATTTATCTGGGAATAGCAAAAGAATTGCAAGTGGGAACATGCCAACTGTAGCGAGCTATGGACAAGTCTGTTGAGGGCTTGGACTAGGTTGTATTTACAGTCAGGATGTATAGAGAATAGATACTTTGTTAACATTAAAACTGAATAGAGAGTAGCTTGAAAATTCCCCAAGCAGACAAAACCAGTCTTCTACAAAGTTCATTTCAGCTTATTCTACGGGACCAACTGAACCTGGGTCGTTTCTTGGGCAGTCCTCTGGAAACCATAAGCACAATTTCCCAAGGTTAAATTGAGGCAATCCCTGACCAGCTTTGTATCATCTAACAGAATCCCAATATTATCCGTTTTCTGGAAGTAAGTCTCCCCATCCTTAAGTTTTGTTCTTCTGAGGGCACATGCATGAAATTTTCTATTTCATTTCCTCCAGTTCTATTTTAGACTGAAATTCTTTCACAGATGCAAGGTAAGGCATAAAGAAAACAGGACTGACCTCCAAAGAAACATGCTCGAAATTAAACATCCTAAGGAGTGCCCTCAACTTCACCCTTTCAAATGGCTCCTTTGGATGCTTGTTCCCAGGGTTAAAATTGCAGCTGTCTGAGACCTGGTTTAGAAGAGGCCCTTCACCACCACAAACACATTAGTTTAAATAACCCATCAGTGGACCAATTTTTATATTGGAGGGGCAATTACTTTTTTTAAATGTCCATTTAATTATAATAATCCAAGCATGTTGAACAAGGTGAATGATGAAAGCCAGGGGACAGCACACCAGCATTAGAGCTTTTATTGTCCTAAATGCACCTGGTTCTGTCTTATGTTTTGAAATCTGGACCTGAAGGTCATTCTGACATCAGTGGGGCCATGTATAAATTCTCTTAAAGATGACTCAGGTTTCTAAGTTTCAGGACACTGGTGAAATTTAATCTTTTAGATTTAATCTTTTAGATTTAATCTTTTAATCTTTTAGATTAATCTTTTAGATTAATTAATCTAAATTAATCTAGATTAATCTAAATTAAATTAATCATTTAATCTTTTAGAAAATCTTCAGAGCTTCTATACTACTTAATGCTGAGTTACAAACAGCAATCAAGATCAACACAGCACCTCTCCTGATAGAGCAGCTGTTATTTTATCATTCCAGTCTTCAGGTTAGCCTGAGATTGCTGACATATTTCCGTGATTAATGGTGAAATTGTAATTGTGCAATTGTTGTCATCCCTCTTCAAGTTTAAAAAAAATGCTTATATCTTAGCCCCTTTTGTATCCAGTCGTTTCATACAGGTTGATTCAAGCAAGCAAGTTGCCATTCTCAGTCTAGATGTCAAAGTAGTGAACAAGGACAGCAAGGCTTATACACACTCAGGTACCATGCTAACCAACATTATGCTTAGCTTCCTAAATTGACACATAATCAAAAGGGATAAATGTATACAACACCAATATTATCTAAATGCATGCAGTATTTTAATTAATTTAATCCTCATTATAACCCAGGGTGCATGCTCGGTCCCTTCAGTCATGTCCAACTCTTTGCAACCCTATGGACTATATCCTGCCAGACTTCTCTGTCCATGGGATTCTCCAGGCAAGAATACTGGAATGGGTTGCCAGGCCCTCCTCCAGGGGATATTCCTGACACAGGGATCAAAACTGGGTCATCTACATCTCCTCCATTGCAGGTGGAATCTTTACTGCTGAGCCACCAAGGAAGCCCATAACCCAAGAAGATGGGTGCTATTATGATCCTATTTTACAGATGGGTAAACTGAGGCAGAGAGTGATAGAAAAACTTAAACCAAGTTCACATAACTAGATGGGGCAGAATCAACTTCTAACCGAAGCAGTCAAACTCCAGAGTCAGTGTTCCTGTTAAGCTATTCTTGATTTCTATAATGAAATGACAATTAATATAGTATGAAAATAAACAAAAATTCATAACTAAAAGAGCCTATATGACTGTATCTACAGTTAAACTAGGCAGAGTCCCTTCTCTCTCTGGGCACTGGCTTAGCACTTCACCTTATATGGGCCAAGAAGGGCTTGGCCCTTGATTTTATTGCTCCCAATTGCTCCCAAGCATTGCCTCTCTTCAAAAGCTTTAAACTATAACTCCCATAACCCTGAATCCTTGTTTTTCCTGACAAACTAGCTGTCACAATTTTGAGCTCACTGTCCCTGTTTTCTTGTCTGGGGACTTTAAAGCAAGGCCTTTGCTTACTTTAATTTCCGCTTGACACTGCCCACCTCATATACTATCTGAGAGTGTCCCTTTCTTTCACTCTGCTACTTTTTCTGTTTGATTTAAATTAGGAGCTATATTTTCACCTTTCTCATCCTTCTGGATCTGGAAACAGGAAAAGTAAGTTTCTTCATCAGAAATTATCACAAATCCCTAATCAAGAGCAAACGGAGCTTGCATAGTAACCTCAACCTTTTCTAGTCTATTAATATTCACGAGCTCAAGACAATGCAATATTCTATCATATTATATGTACAGTTGTACAATACTACCATGAGACTATCTTGCAGATATCTTTGTGGTTGGCTCCTTTATTTTCATCTCTGTTCAAATGTAACTTATTCAGAGAAGTCTTCCTTGTACAAAATAAGACAAACCCACCTCCAGTCTCTGTTTAAACCCCTCAGCTCCTTGAGAAAAGGGAATTGTCCTACCTCATTTAGTTCTCCAGTGTCTAGAAAAATGGCTTCCCTGCTGGCTCAGCAGTAAAGAATCCACCTGCAATTCAGGACCAAAGGAGATGAAGGCTCAATCCCTGGGACAGGAAGATCCCCTGGAGAGAGGCATGGCAACCCACTCCAGTATTCTTGCCTGGGAAATTCCATGGACAGAGAGACCTGGTGGGCTACAGTCCATAGGGTCACAAAGAGTCAGACATGACTTAAGCAACTTAGCATGCACACACATCTATAAAAATGCTTGGAAGAGTCACTGGTCAATAGACATTTATTTTAAAGTGAAGTAAAGAAGATACTGTTCTAATCTTTAAGAAGGTTAAAACTCTCAACAAAATTAAGCTTTAAAACAGATTTGCTGAGTGTTTATGTTACCAACATTCATTTGGTAAAGATGTAAAAAGTAGAGATATGAAAATTTGTCTTTATATCTTGTCAATGTATACCAATTTATCAAATTAAACACACTTAAGTAACATAAATATCACAGGTGCTCCGAAATGGGACTTATAATGGTCAAGAATTCTTTCTTCTACTTCTGTGTAGCTAGTGAGACGACCTCTCATTCAGGAATACTAGATTTAAAAAAAAGAGGCAATTGTGCTTCTAAGGTCTATATTCTATGAAATGTGACTCCAAACAGGAGAGTTGTTTTTTGTGATGAATTTCCTGCTCTACAATAAAGATAACTTTAAAGAACACATTCTCTAACCTTTAAAAAAGTTCTTGAGCCAGACAGCATTAATTTTTTAAAACTCAGTGATGGGAATAGTAGCTCCTACACAGGGAGCATGACCCAGTAAAATGTGCTGGTGTTGACATTGAAAGACCTTAGATCTTATCCCAACTCTTTAGGTGCACAGATGTACCCAGCCCATAACTCTTTAATAGTTGTACCTGTGTGTGTGTGTGCATGCATGTGTGCACGCTTCTGTTTTTCTCCCCCTTCTCATACACACTAAGATTAAAATAATGTATTATATATGCAATAGCATGTGACTTATATAGCATGACAGAGACAATGAAATTTTGGATTAGAATTATATATGCTGAAACACACCACCTTCTCTTTGTTTTGGACTAACTCCTCTCTCTTTCAAGAATAAGTTCAAGCTCCACTGTTTAGTACTTAGCCGTACTTAGAATTCAGTACCAAAGTATACAACATTGGCTTCTTCTTGAATTGTTCCTTTGTTAAATTAGAATACCTGTACACCAATTATGTGGATAAGAGGTGATTAATAGATCATCACTGATCTTAGAGTAGATTGTAGACCACAGAAATCACAAGCTCAGCATTCTAATTTTATAGAGAGGAAGTTGAGAACCAAAGAAGTCCAATGACTTGCACAAAGATCACTTAGCTAAGAAAATGACAGAGACAGGATCATGACCTAAGTTGTTAGATATCTAAGGAAGAGGTTTTGGTTTTAACCACATAAGAGTGCTCAATCAAATATGCTTAGAAATAATTTGACGAACCCGTTTCGTATACATTCGCGGCATAACTATAGCTCAGTGTGTTATAAACTAAATATTGTAGTGAAGCCACAGAAAATGATTTCATTTTCAACTAAGATTACCCAAAACATGTAAAGCAGAACACAAGCCTCACAGAAAGTAGCTGTCATTCCAAAATGGACTTTTAACTAGGATAAAAAGTCAGGAAGGACACTGTTCCCCATCATAACAAAAACAAGAACCAATTAATCTGTAAAATTATAAAAATTTGTGAGCCCATCAGGGAGCTTGGGTTATACGGCAGTCAGCTGGCCTAAATACTAGTAAAATCAGGCACTGGTTCATCTGTGCCAGAGCATAAGAGGACGATGGGAACACTACACAGAGGATACAAGGAATTTGGCTAAATTTTTTTTTAATGAATTGCTAGATGCTGAATTTGGAACAATATGAGGGTGTAGAAACCCTGATGCTGGGGAGCTACATACACAACATGCATTGTCATCCTCAGGCTTTTCTTCACAGGCTTCCGTTCGAGGCTCATGAAAAAGACTGAAGGTGATGTAAGAACATCTTAGTCTCAGCATGAGCCTCAGGGGGAGGAAAATCAGAAAAGTCCCACCTGCATGCTTTGTCTTTCAGAAGCAAAAGCTTTAAGATGCTGCGCAAAGGTACCAAGCACAGTGGCCCCAGGACACAGTGGAAGACCCCTTGCAGTTGCAGGTAAAGAACATGAGAAAGTATGGGAGAGAAATGGGAAACCATCCTGGGTTCAGATCATTTGTTCAGTTGCTAAGTCCAGTCTGAACTTTGTGACCCCATGGACTGTAGCACGCCAGGCTTCCCTGTCCTTCAGCATCTCCCGGAGTTTGCTCAAATTCATATCCATTGAGTCAGGCATGCCATTCAACTATCTCATCCTCTGTTGTCCCCATCTTGTCCTGCCTGCTTCTTGGGGAGAGACAGGATCACTGAGAAGGACTCCTAAACCCCAGATGCTGAGCCTGATTGAGGCTGAGGCTGGACCAAGATAACCAAGAAGGCGCCATGCCCTAACTACTAGATTATCAAGTACAAAGTAGCAACCAGCTGCAGTCGGCCAGAGGAAGGTCAGGAGTATATAGAGAGGTGTTTGTTTGTTTTAATGTGGACAAGTTTATGAACATTTTTCTGGTTTGCGCCATTTGCATTTCAGTTATTAAGTCTTCATTGCCACACTACTCTCCTACATTCTCTTCATAAATTTTAATGCTTTTGCTTACCCTATTTCCCACATGTAGGTGATCAGTCCTTCTGGATTTATTTTGTCATATGAGGTAGAGATCAAATTTTATTTCCCATATGAGTTACTAATTGGAGAGAGAGATTTTTTTGAGGAAAAAGAGTAAAGGGCAGGTCAGATTTGAGGATCAATCAGGAATGCCGAGGAAAAACTGCCAGCAAACCAGACTCTATCCTAAGTATAATACAAAGAATTAAGAAATTTGAAGTAAATGTGCACTGAAGAGAAGAATGCCAACAACAAAATCCAAATCCAGCTCAACTACTGACTAATTTAGTCAATATCCCACAATAGGAGGTTAGCAGAAAAAGACATATGCCCAATAGAGGGCATACATATTATTACCTTCATTCCTACTCTTATCACAATATCTAACATTTGCTCAAAAATAAGACAGAAAAAGCAATTGCAAACAGCCCAGTATCAAGAGAAAATAAAATGAAAAGAATCAGAATCACAGATGGTTCATATGTTGAACTATTAGAATGGAATTTTAAAACAATTATTATTATAGTTAAATATAATTAACATGTTTGTAGAAAAGGTGGATTTCCCGCATGAGGAAATGGGAAACTTTAACAGAGACAAAAACTATAATAAAGAGTAAAATGATAATTCTAGGCATGAAAAACCATAGTAATACATATTAAGAAGATTGCCAGAGGCACATCAGTGGACTCAACACAACAAAGGAGAGAATCAGTGAATTTGAAGATAGGTCAATAGAAACTATAGAATAAAAAAGTGAAATCAGAGTAGGGGAAAAAATAGAGCACAGTATCTAAGCTCTAAAGGGCAATACCAATCACATGAGTAATTCCAAGAAAAGAGAAATAAAATGAAGAAATATTTGAAGAAATCTTAGATAAACATTTTCTAGAATCTCAGAGAACCACAAGTGAGATAAATGTCAAACCAAAAAAAACTTAAAATGCTTCCTATTCTAACTACTAAAAATGAAAGATAAAATTCTTGGAAGCAGCTGGGAGAATTTCAAGCACAAAATAAATATAAAAATTACAATATAGCAGATTTGTATTTATGCACTCTATGCTAGTAAAGTAATGCTCAAAATTCTCCAAGCCAGGCTTCAGCAATATGTGAACCGTGAACTTCCTGATGTTCAAGCTGGTTTTAGAAAAGGCAGAGGAACCAGAGATCAAATTGCCAACATCTGCTGGGTCATGGAAAAAGCAAGAGAGTTCCAGAAAAACATCTATTTCTGCTTTATTGACTATGCCAAAGCCTTTGACTGTGTGGATCACAATAAACTGTGGAAAATTCTGAAAGAGATGGGAATACCCATCTGCCTCTTGAGAAATCTGTATGCAGGTCAGGAAGCAACAGTTAGAACTGGACATGGAACAACAGACTGGTTTCAAATAGGAAAAGGAGTACGTCAAGGCTGTACATTATCACCCTGCTTATTTAACTTATATGCAGAGTACATCATGAGAAACGCTGGACTGGAAGAAACACAAGCTGGAATCAAGATTGCCGGGAGAAATATCAATCACCTCAGATATGCAGATGACACCACCCTTATGGCAGAAAGTGAAGAGGAACTAAAAAGCCTCTTGATGAAAGTGAAAGAGGAGAGTGAAAAAGTTGGCTTAAAGCTCAACATTCAGAAAACGAAGATCATGGCATCCTGTCCCATCACTTCACGGCAAATAGATGGGGAAACAGTGGAAACAGTGTCAGACTTTATTTTTCTGGGCTCCAAAATAACTGCAGTTGGTGACTGTAGCCATGAAATTAAAAGACGCTTACTCCTTGGAAGGAAAGTTATGACCAACCTAGATAGCATATTCAAAAGCAGAGACATTACTTTGCCAGCAAAGGTCCGTCTAGTCAAGGCTATGGTTTTTCCTGTGGTCATGTATGGATGTGAGTGTTGGACTGTGAAGAAGGCTGAGCGCCAAAGAATTAATGCTTTTGAACTGTGGTGTTGGAGAAGACTCTTGAGAGTCCCTTGGACTGCAAGGAGATCCAACCAGTCCATTCTGAAGGAGATCAGCCCTGGGATTTCTTTGGAAGGAATGATGCTACAGCTGAAACTCTAGTACTTTGGCCAACTCACGTGAAGTGTTGACTCATTGGAAAAGACTCTGATGCTGGGAGGGATTGGGGGCAAGAGGAGAAGGGGACGACAGAGGATGAGATGGCTGGATGGCATCACTGACTCAATGGACGTGAGTCTGAGTGAACTCCGGGAGTTGGTGATGGACAGGGAAGCCTGGCGTGCTGCGATTCATGGGGTTGTGAAGAATCGGACACGACTGAGCGACTGAACCGAACTGAACTGAACACACTCTATGAGACAATGCTGTAAGTTCTTTATGGTGCAGAAAGAATTCCAAACTCAGTGAAAATCTTTCAAAAATGAATAAAGTCTTTTTGGACAAACAAAATTTTACAGAATTTATTACCTAGAGACCCTCAATGTCAATGTCAACAGGATCTATTTAAAATTAATAGAATTACTATAAATATTTCAAAATCAGATCATTTTAAAATTATTGTAAATATTTCAAAAGCAGATCATTTAATCATTCTTAAGAAAACTAACTATGGCAAAAAATAATAGCAATGTAATTTGGTACATGGAATATATAAAAATGAAATATATGACAAGACTACAAAAAATTAAGAAATGAGCAATTGGAAGTAAAATAAATTTATTATACCACATGTGAAGTGGTATGTTATTTTAAAATAGGTGGGGTGGTAATTATTAAAGATATATGCTATATACCACAGGGAAATCACTAAATAATTTTTAAACAATAATAATGTTTAAATAGTGGGCTAATATCAAAGATAAGAAAATTATTTTTTAATTAGTTAATCCACAAGCAGGCAGTGAAAAAGAAAAGGGAACAAAAAAATCAATGGGAACCAAAACAGAAAAAATCAGATGGAACAAGTAGAAAACACGTGGAAAAATCAGATGGATTATCCATAACAATAACTTTAAATATTGAAACATAGTTAAAGGATAGATTTTAAGAATAAATAAAAATGCTGAACCCAACCATGTACTGTCTATAAAACAAATTAGGAAATTAAGACACATGTAGTTTGTAAATAAAGACAATGGATGGATACACACGTACGCATGTATACACATACATATAAGATGTGCACCATAGTAACTCTAAGTAAAACACACATGCCAAATAAACTCTATTGTCTACACTAATTTCAAAATAGATTTGTGAAACATACCTTGTATTTGGAAGCCCAGAACAAATCCTTCCCTAAATCACTCCCTCCTCCACACTCACACTATCAAATATGAACCTTTGTTACAGCTCTTGTTGCTCCTTTATGCTAGACGGGGGATAGGATCTAGAACTAAGTGTGGCCAGTAAGTTGTGAGCTGAAATAAGGTATGTGTCCCTTCTTGCTCTGGGCACTCAATTGGTGAGGCAAGTAAAAGCCCTTTCCTTTCCTTTGGCACAGCAACCTCCAACAGTCAAGATGATCACAGTCCACGCACCAGGGTCTCGGAAAGAAATTGGAAGAAACCAGCGATCCTGATTGAGTGGCATGTAAAAGAAAAAAGGTTTTGTCGCTTGAACCAGGAATCAGAAGACTATAACCCATGGGCCAAGTCAGGTCAGTTGTATGGTTTTGCAAGTCAATTTTGGGGGGGAACATAGCCATGTCCATTTATTTGCATACTCTATATAAGTGCTTTCATGTTTCATTGGCAGATTGAACAGTTGTGATGAGACTGTATGGGCTGCAAAGTAGGGAATATTTACTAATTAGCCCTTCACAGTGGGGTTGGGGCTAGAGTAAGGGGAATAAGGGCCATAGGGTGCAAAATTTAAGGATGCACTCACTCTCAGAGTGAAAGTGAAAGTCACTCAGACGTATCCGAATCATAGTGACCCCATAAACCACACAGTCCATGGAGTTCTCCAGGCCAGAATACTGAAGTGGATAGCCTTCCCATTCTCCAGAGGATCTTCCCAACCCAAGGATCGAACCAGGGTCTCCTGCATTGCAGGCAGATTCTTTACCAACTGAGCTATCATGTACAAAGTCTGCTCTTGTATTTGGTAACTAGAATTGCTAGTTTCAAACCTAGATTCTGAAATGAATACTGAATAATATATGTTGTTGCTGTTCAATCGCTCTGTTATGCAGACTCTTTGCAACCACATGGCCTATAGCATGTCAGGTTTCCCTGTTCTTCACTATCTCCTAGAGTTTGCTCAAACTTATGCCTACTGAGTCAGTGATACCATCCAACCATCTCATCCTCTGTCACTCCCTTCTCCTCCTGCCCTCAGTCTTTCCCAGAATCAGAGTCTCTTCCTGTGAGTGGGCTCTTCACCTCAGGTGGCCAAAGTATTGGAGCTTCAGCTTCAGCATACCATGTTTAAAATTGTATAGGTCACAAGAATAAATAACTTGGCAAAAATATGATACCTTAATTTCAATATACAATTCACTGTGACTTATAAATTTTACTATGAGTTAAAGCACTATCTGAGCCACAGAGTAATGTAAAAATCAGTATTATGCTTCATGCACATTATATCTAAATGACATTAAAACAACTTTAAAATATAAATTATCCAATACTGTGTTCCTTTCCCCATCTTGTTTAACTGTCAAGGATACTGTGTTAATCCTGACTACTTCTAAGTCTACAATTTAGAACATGCATAACACTTGGCACTCCTGAAAAATGATGGTTCATTATTCAAGAATTTATTGCATTTGTGCTGAGAGGAAAGATTTAACAAATTAATTGTCTTTTACTTATGCACCTCTGCTCAAAATCCTTCCTGTACACCAAAACGAATTCAATGACACCAGCCACATCACAACCAACAAACCTTCAACTATTCCTTCATAGTCACCTTGTATTTTGAAGATACGGTGCAAGAGATAAGGAGAAAAACTCCCCCTGGGCTTGAATAGTGATAGTCATGAATAGGTATTTAGAAGTATAGGTTATGCTGAATATTGAATGACACTGGTAACACAGTGTTGTTGTTTTTTTTTTAATTTTGTATTTTTGTGGTAATTTGTGGAGCTCTCTTTTATGCAGTGCCCTGGACAGGTGTCCCTTTTGCCTGAGTTTAAGGAATGTATTGGAAGAATGTTGTGAACCGGGAAGAGTGAGCCTCATCAGTAGGAAGGGCTGGCCACCCAAGTAGCCAGAAGGAGCTGGGTGCCTAGACGAGGACTCAAAGCCACATAAAGTTCCTAGTTCACTGTTCCGGAGACCTTATCTCAGCCCACGTGTGGCCAGATGGACAGCACTCACTCACCATTTCTCATGTGCTCATGCATAGTGGTATCCTTTTATCCTACTGCTGCTGCTGCTGCTAAGGTGCTTCAGTTGTGTCCGACTCTGCGTAACCCCATGGACGGCAGCCCACCAGGCTTCCCTGTCCCTGGGATTCTCCAGGCAAGAACACTGGAGTGGGTTGCCATTTCCTTCTCCAATTTTATCCTACAGTGAAATGTAAATTGGGTCAGCCACGATAGAGAGCAGTATGGAGGTTCTTTAAGAAATTAAAAGTAGAATTACCATACAATCCAGCAATTCCACGCCTGGGCATCTATCCAGAAAAGATGAAAACTCCAATTTGAAAAGATATATGCACCCCAATGTTCCTAGGAACACTATTTATAATAGTCAAGATATGGAAGCAACCTAAATGTCCATCAAGAGCTGAATGGATGAAGAAGATGTGGTGTATACACACACACACACACACACACACATACACACACCAGGAATACTACACAGCTGTAAAAAAAAGACTGAAAGAATACCATTGCAGCAACAAGGATGTACCTAGAGATTATCATACTAAGTGAAGTAAGTCAGACAAAGACAAAATATCATATGATACAATCTATATGTGGAGTCTAAAAATTATAAAATGAACTTATTTACAAAACAGAACCTGACTCACAGATATAAAGACAAACCTATAGTTACCAAAGGGGAAAGAGGAAGAGAGATAAGTTAGGAATTCAGGAGTAACAGATACACATTGCTGCTGCTAAGTAACTTCAGTCGTGTCCGACTCTGTGCGAACCCAGAGACGGCAGCCCACCAGGCTCCCCTGTCCCTGGGATTCTCCAGGCAAGAACACTGGAGTGGGTTGCCATTTCCTTCTCCAGTGTAGGAAAGTGGAAAGTGAAAGTGAAGTCACTCAGTCGTGTCCGACTCTTAGCGACCCCATGGACTGCAGCCCACCAGGCTCCTCCGTCCATGGGATTTCCCAGGCAAGAGTACTGGAGTGGGGTGCCATTGCCTTCTCCCAGATACACACTAATATATATCAAATAAATAAACAAGGTCCTACTGTATAGCATGCGCTAAGTCGCTCCAGTCATGTCTGACTCTTTGGACCCTAAAGACCATAGCTCACCAGGCTCCTCTGTCCATGGGATTCTCCTGGAAAGAATACTGGAGTGGGCTGCCATGCCCTCCTTCAGGGGATCTTCCCGACCCAGGGATCAAACCCACGTCTCTCATGTCTCCTGCATTGGCAGGCGTGTTCTTTACCTCTGGCGCCACCTGGGAAGCCTACATAGCACAGGAACTATATTCAATATCTTGTCATAACCTATAATGGAAAAGAATCTGAAAAAGTGTGTATATGTAGTTATGCATGCATGTGTATATATGTGTATAAGTATACATGTATATCTGAATCACTTTGCTATACACCTAAAGCACAACACTGTAAGTCACATATACTTCAATTAAAAAAAAAAAAAAAAAGACTCCACAGAAGAAAGCCCTCTTTAGCTCTGCTTTCTGCCCTAGTTCCTAAATCTGACTATACTCCTCCTTCCGCCCTGCCTCTGAAAAAGGGAGACAGACTTTCATTCATTCGTTGATTCACTCAGTTTACTTATTTTAGCCAACAAGGACATTTTTACTCTGTGTCTTTGATGTGAAAGGTTCAGATGAAGGTGTTGAAAGGGAAACAAAACAGGCAAAACGTCATCCTTCTCTCTAGGAGGACGAAGAGGAAGGAATGGGGAACAGACATTTCCTGAGCACGTTTTGGGGCTGTGTTTTGCTGTTTTGGTTTAATCCTCAGAGCAGCCCTTGAGGATCACAGGGGTCAACGTCACACAGCTAATAATACCGCACCTATGTCTGGACTTGGGATTTCTCTGCCTCCAAAGCTTGCTTTTAGTACTATGTTACTGTAAATATACTATAAATATTTATCATATTTATAGCTCATTATAAGATAAAAAGGACACATACATACACAAGCACTATAATGAAAATCCATGTGCGAGTGCTCTGGGGTTTGGGCCGTGGAAGCACTTTTTAGTCAAAGCAACTTTCTTCTGAATATCCAGACATCTACCAGTAGTACTGAAAGGAAAGAGGAAGACACGTCTCATGGCAAATAATGTGAGCCACCTGTGACCAGACAACACCTCTTGGGTCACGTTCTTAAGTGGGGAGCAGACATACATTCCACCTGAGCTATGGAAATGATTAAATGCCAAAAGGGCTAAAGGAAAAAGTAAATCGGCAGGAGGAAACACTGGAGATAGGAAGAGCTTTGGGGCTTGATGCCTTGGGGTTCAGCAAGCAGAGAATGGACAAGCATACAGAAGAAAACATCCCAGATGGGCCTCAGGGGGCAAGTTATGTAAGTTAATGAGTCTCTCTCCACTCTCATTTTGTGGCTTCAGTGATGGAAAATCTGCCCAAAAGGCCCTTACCCCTCCTTGCTTTTGAATGGAAGAAATCTCTTCAGGAATATGTCAGTTTATAAAGAAGCCCTCTGGATTGAAAAGGAGTGGAGGAGCAGGGTTATCCTGCTAAGCTGCTACTGCTGAAGTCGCTTGCCAGGAGGATGACCTGGGCGGGGTTAAATAAAGAAGAGTGAGTTGATAGCTTCGGCCAACCACCCAGGCAAATTTGGGGAGCAGTTGTCTGGAGGGGCAGGTGGGCAATCCCACTACAAGACACACTCCTGAGCCAGGCAGAAGGCAGCCTTTGATCTAGAATTCTAGACAAAAGAACCCGTTTCCCTGCCCAGCCACCTTCTGGAGATAAAGTCTTTGCAGATATAGTTAGTTAAGATGAAGCTTCTGGATCAGGTGGATGCTAAATCTAAAGACTGGTGCTTTTATTCAGAGGAAGAAGAGAGTGACTCAGACACAGTAACCCAAAAGACGTACAGGCATACAGCGAAGAACTCCTTGTGAAGACAGAGGCAGCGATCAAGTTACAGAGCTTCAGCCAAGGGCCACCAGGGGTGGCCGGACGCTGCCAGCTGGGAGAAAGACAGGAATAGGTTCTCCCTCAGAGCCTCTAGGAGGAATCAAGCCTCCCAACCCCGTAATAGCAGACCTCCAACTCCAAGAAACAAGAGAGAATATATTTTTGTTGTTTTAAGCTGCCTAGTTGGTAGTAATTTGTGGCAGTAGCCTTAGGAAGTGAATACATTATCCAATTCCTAATATCTAATAATGCTGGTAGGATCTACAGTTTATGAGCAGTGGGACACTGGACAAATCATATTATCCCCAGCGCTAAACCGGGGATGATGATGTTTCTGTCCAAAACTGCTGTGAGCATCAAATGTGGTGAAGTTATTTTTAAAAGTGCTTTATAATCTAACACGGTTACCATAAATATTAGCAGCTGGAATTGTACTTACAATTTCAAGTTATATTAGCAGGAGAGGAAGTGGAGGGTGGGAGGGACAGAGGGAGAGATGGCAGGCAAGGGCAAGGAAAGGAAGGAAATGAAGAAAGCCAACTAGTTTATTAGTTTAAAGGTAAAACTGTTCCTATTAATCCTTTGAATATTTTTTATTATTTTAGAAATTTATAACTTTCTTAATTCTGGATAATTAATCTTAGTTTTAAGACATTTAGAAACGGAGCCAACCAACCTCTAGATTAGATTTAACTTTTTAGAGTCTAGGAGATAAAAATTAAGAGCTAACATCTACTGAATAATTTATAGGCGCTAAATAATCCTACTAAGCATCTTGCCTGCACCGTTTCAGTTCATGTTCACAGCTCTAGAAGGTATGGACTAGATATTCCATTATAAATGAGGGAAACAAAGGCTCCAAGAGGCCTCACTATCTGCCCCAAATCACCCAGTCCACCCATTCTGTCTGATTCTGAACCTGTGTGCTGGACCCAATCCCACTCTGCTCTCACAACCAGAAAAGCTAGGAAACACACCTGCCCCCTGCCAGGGTCACCCCCAGCTGTGGCACTTACACAAACCATTTTGTGGCCTCCCCATGAGGATTCACGACGTTCCCCCAAACTCCCAAGTTCAATGGCAGGTGCGTCAGTGTCTGCTCACTAATATGTACTTCAGGCTGCTATTAACCTGCTGGAATCTGAGTTGCTGCCTCCTACTTGGGCAATTTTCCAACCATTTAGTGGCATAATCATCAGCGACAAGGAGGTAAACATTTCCTCCCTGCAGCCTGGGAAGAGGGCCAGACGACCCAACCTTGGTGAATTCCCTGTGGGAAGCTGCTCTTTGGGTAACTCTGTAGAACTGGGCTTCTCCGGGGACAAATTTGGAGAGGCGGAAATGATTTCTTGCCCCCTGTCCCCCACCCGACTTCCCTGTTTTATCACCAGAACCTATATCTAAAGTCGACACAGATTCAGCAATAAAGAGAAGCAAAACCTGATACACATTATAATGTGGGTGACCTCAAAAACATTATGCTAAATGAAAGAAGTCAGACACAAAAGGCCACATATTACCTAAACCCATTTATATGGAATGTTCAGAAAAGTAAATCTATACAGACAGAGAGTAGATGAGTGGTTGTCTGGGGCTGGAGGTGAGCAATGTAAACCACAAACAGGTTCAAGGGAGCTTAATGTGTTAAAGAAAATGTACTAAAACCGGATTATGACGGTATAGCACAACTTGATATATTTATTAAAAACCTTGGAGTCATACATTAAAGGAGGTGAATTTTATGATATATAAATTATACCTTACTGGGTGTATCTTTTAAAAAAGCCAAGTTGGGCTTTCTAAAATTCCTGTTGATTGCTAACTGGAAATTCTAGAAAAAAAAAGCCCAGATATCAATTAATAAATATAAACTCTAATACCCAAAATGGGGTTTCTGATTTGGGAAACTTTGCCAATATTACAGGATTTTCCCCCACATCTATAAATGGAAAAAAGGATATCCTTCAGTTTGCTCCATTGCATGATTTATCTGATGCTGGGAAAGATTGAAAGCAGGAGGAGAAGGGGATGACAGAGGATGAGATGGTTGTATGGCATCACCGATACTTTGGACAAGAGTCTGAGCAAACTCCAGGAGTTAATGATGGACAGGGAAGCACAGAGTGCTACCATGGGGTCACAAAGAGTCAGACATGATTGAGTGACTGAACTGAACTGATGCTTCATCTGCTCCCCGACAATCAGACACTGACTTTTCCTTAGAATTTCATGGGAATCTAGTTGTTTGTAGTACAGCGCCAACTCTACCACCAGTCAACTAGTTAGGAAAAACTCTGGTAGGTTACTCTATCCCTCTAGGCCTCACACTCTTCACCTACAGGATGAGGTTGGTCTACAGTATTAATTCTGAGATTTCTTGCAATTTGGATATTTTATTATAATGGTCACTACATGCCAGATACTATGCTAGGCAATATCTATGCTCATTTATTCTTCTTAACAACCTCAAGGAGGAAGAATTATTAACCCCATCCTACTGATGAAGAGACTGACCAAGTGATTGCATTTCCTTACCCTAGATTACATTAAGTAGTAAATGGCAGAGCCAAGATTTAAGCAATAAACCACAATGCTTCTCTATTCCCCTCCAGTCTCAAAATAGTCAATGGCACTGTTGTTAGATTCCAGGATAGGGGACATTGGAGACTAAGGGTGCGCTCTTTAAAGTCCCATAACCCTGTCACACAGGCACAAAATACAAATAATGTCTCCTAGAAGATGCACACACAGCAATAAATACTATACAATGTTTCATAGGCAAATTAGGATGCAAATGTAATAAGCAAATGCAGGAAGATCAAGAATCCAGAATCTAGGGGTAAAGTTGAAGTCCTATCACTAAATATGTATATATTAACATGAATGTAAACATATATGCATGTACGTTTGTGATATATATTTATAGGCATGTAGAGTTTCCCTGGTGGCTCAGAGGGTAAGGTATCTGCCTGCAATTCAGGAAACTCAGGGAGGTGGAAAGCCTACCCACTCCAGTATTCTTGCCTGGACAATTCCATGGGCAGGAGAGCCTGGTAGGCCACAGTCCATGGGTCATAAAGAGTCAGACACGACTGAGCAACTAAACACTTTTTCAGAGCTAAAATTAGGGAATTTAAGGCAATAAAGAGTTTTTATCTCCTATAAGGTACAAAAGTTTGTTTGGAAAACAGAAATCAGCTAGAAAACTGTAAGAATTTTAAAACTGTTCAGTTGATTTATTATGGACAGCTGGCAGGATTTTTTTCACTCACAATTGTCCTAGAAAGAAGTGTGGCCTTGTAACTGTTGCTCTGAAATTCGAAAGAGATATTTCTACCTAGTAAATGCTGAGTCACTCTGGTGCCATTAAATAAGGAAGTTCTCTCTAGGGATTTTATAAGGGCATCAGTCATCACACTGGTGGGACCTCTCACATATACTTCTCACAGGTCATCTCTTCTGCTTCTATGATTACCGTTACCAAGACAGCTGGGACCAGTAACCACACCACAGTAACCATCACCACAAGCACCACAACATGTGCCACACAAATCACCCCAACCCATCTAGTGCCATTATCTCTTTAATGAGAAAAGATGATTGCTGCTCTCTTCCAGTCCCTGGCTTTTTCTAGATCCATTCCAGGGGGCTACTGGGTTTTTAGTCACATGCAGGTTCAATCCTGGAACCAGTCAACAAAATCCATATCAATCAACCCCACTAGTAAGCTGGATCTAGAAATAGTCAGTGGGATGGTTAGATATTATGAGTCACTGTTCTGGGAAGGTCCCATGGGTACCCGTGAGGACATGGTTCTATATTCAGCCCATTTCATAACATAATGTGTCCAGACTCCCAATCTGGCCTTTTTCCTGAGCCATGGGTTCTCTTCATTTTTTAGGAAGTTCAGGCATAAGAGGGGTGGCCAGTATTTCAGGGACAGACTCACTCTAGTCTTGACAATCAAAAGACAGTCTACACACTCTTTCTGCCCATAGCCTCTTTGAAGTTTGCACACATTACCAAAGTCAGAATTCTTTGATTTGGGGCCAAATTCTCAAACCCTCCATTATGTCCTCTACACTAGATCTTCTAACTCTTGGGATCTAATCCTCAAATTAGGTTTGGCATGAATTGGACTTGTTCCTCTCCCAACAGCATGACTTTGGGCAAGTTAGTTATATACATTTTGAGACTCCATTTCCTATCAAACGGAGATTCAGTCGAGCCATTGAGAGGGGTGAATCAGAGGATATGTGTAACACCCCCAAAGTCCACAATCCACTTTCAATAAAAGCCTGTGTCTCTTTCATTGGGACACAGGCTTCTCGGATTATGTAGCTTCTGAGGACAAGTAATAAGTATTCTCTGTGTGTTTCCCTCAATTCCTTATGACAGTCTAAAGAAGAAGCAGATAAGAAATAGCAAACACATATTTGCTGATGAACAAATAGCACTGTGCCGTGAAATGCAGCAAATGTAGCCTTTACAAACCCACAGGGACAATCCTAACTGATCTCTCAAGACACAAAGCAGCCATTGAAAGTCTCTATAAAGACAATGTTTAGCATCTTTTTCTGTTGTCTGATTTTCATAGCACAACCATCACTCATATACTTTGGGGCAAGTGGCATGCTAAGAGCAGTAATATAATTTTTACATTGTTCCTAATTGTGGCCACCAAGTCTGGTTCCCTGAACCTTTCAGAGATTCTACGGACTGCTCAGTATATTTTACTTAATTCTTTGGGGGCTTAAGTTAGCGTATCTTGATTTATGATGCTTTCAGTTAAGAAATCTGATCAATACAGGCAATAAGGCTTCAGGGAAAAGGGGAAATAGGGCCTCGGGGAAAGTTCAAGGTACTCATGCAGTGCAGAAATAGAAGTTATCTCCTGTGGTAACTTGGAGTAATGTGTCCATTGAAGTCAAGACTCACGGAGAACCTCCTGGCCTCTTTTTTAAAAAATGAAGTGCTTCAGAAATTCAAGGATTGTCAAATTGAGACGTATGCTACTAACAGTATTGAACAATGTAAAGAAATCATATGACAAGTGTAAAATATTAAATTCTTGGCTTAAGATATAGGCCAAAAATAAATAAATAAATAAACAGGTACTTTCTAAAATAATCTCTTATCTCTTACAGCTGCAGGGTTAAGACAGTTGAAAAATCACTCAGTGTTTGATACTGCAGGTTAGTGAAAAATGTGAGATAAATTCATCAAGTCTCTTTAGGGAAGTTAACAGATTTGTAAGAAAGAAGGGACTAGAGAGAACTGGGGTGGGGAACGTGTGAGGCTCTACTATAGATGGCAAAATGCCTGGCACTCCACACCTGCCAGGACTCCCCTGGCAGAAGACCTTCCTCCCCCACCACATCAGTGATCTCTTCCTTACTTAAAGACTCTGTAATGACTCAGTTGTAGCATCTGTCTTACAGAAGTGATGCATTTCTCATCATGCTCTACTCAAATGCCCCATAAGTACTCTAGACAACTAGGATGACAGGAATAAGATAAAAGTCAGGATCTGGAGGAAAGGTTTAGTCACAGAAAGAGACCTATAGAATATTGATCATCTAAAACCTGTGAAAAAACATGTATGAGGAAATGTTGGGAGGACACCCAACAAAGTAGAAAGTTGATTTGAAATTGGGGTGAATACATCAATATGGGTGCAGTTATCAGACACTGGATTCAATACGCTGGCATAAGCAACTAGAAGTGAATGAAGTGAAAGTTGCTCGGTCATGTCCGACTCTTTGCGACCCCATGGACTATACAATTGATGCAATTCTCCAGGCCAGAATACTGGAATGGGTAGCCTTTCCCTTCTCCAGGGGATTTCCCAACCCAGGGATCAAACCCACGTCTCCCGCGTTGCAGGCGGATTCTTTACCAGCTGAGCCACAACTAGCGGCTCTAACTATTGCTCAGTTGGTTGACCAGAACCTGGATTCAACAGTAGCCCAGAGTAAATGAAGTTGAGATGCCAGAAATTTCTTAATATATGACAAAGAAAAAGAATGCAGAATCAGAGAGACAGAAACGTTGCAGTGAATGTATCCTCCTCTTTTTCTTACATTCCCTATGATGACTCAGAAGACATTTCTTTCCAACAATGCATGGATAAATACTTTATTTATTTAAGATATAGGCTTAAATACTTTATTTATACTTTATTGTGAGGACCACAAGGACCTTGGAAATTATTTCTTGTATGTCAGAGATGCTGACAAAAGTCATCACATTTAATGTTGGCTTTCTTATTTCAGAGGAAATGTTGGCACTCAATATAGAAGCACCTCAGGCAAGAAGACTGGAGTGGGTTGCCATTCCCTTTTCCAGGGGATCTTCCTGACCCAGGGATCAAACTCCAGTTTCCTGCATTACAGGCAGATTCTTTATCATCTGAGCCACCAGGGAAGCCCTTTAATATACAGTAAAAATGCTAACAGCCATAAAAGGGGAAATTGACAGTAATTCAATAATAGTAGGGGACTTTAACACCCTATTTACACCAATGGACAGATCATTCAGACAGAAAATTAAGAAAACACAAGCCTTAAATAACCCATTAGACCAAATAGACTTAATTGATGTTTATGGGACATTCCACCCAAAAGTAGCAGAATACACTTTCTTCTCAAGTGCACACAGAATATTCTCCAGAATAGATCACATCTTGGGTCACAAATCAAGCCTCAGGGAACTTAAGAAAGTTGAAATCATATGAAGCATGTGATATGAAATCATGTCAATCATATCTCCAACCACAAAGCTATGAGGATAGAAATCAATTATGGGGGGGGGGGAATACTTTAAGAAGAACACAAAGGAAATGCTAGGATCCCTGTGTAGCCACGGCCAAGTTCCATGACTTACTTACTAAAGGCGAGATAGGTTGGAAAGTGTGATGGGTGACAGAATCTGAGAAGTAACCCCTAGGTGATAGAAAGTGTGCCACACTTCACCAGCTTTCAGCATTATGTTTCAGCTCACTGGTTCTGGCCACTTTTTAGCTTGTGGTGTCCTAGTCGTCTTCTCATCCCTACAGGACATCATTTTTGACCAATAAAGTGGTAAATTCATGCCGAAAGATACCAAGTAAAGTGGAGCTAGCAGTTCCTAAATGACATGGTAGAGAACCTACGTGCCAGGTAGGAGATGACTCGACAGAAATACAGTGACCTGACATTTCAGCAGACTCTCTGGGTGAATGCGCTGGTCAGTGTCAAGAAATACACTCTGAAGAGAAAGACAAGTAGCTCCCTGCCCACTGTACAATGGTAATACATCTATCTTTATTACATTGGCAAAATTGAACACATCTGAACATGCACCAGATGATAAAAATAGTTGACAGCTTTGTGTTCCAGACAATGATTTTCAAACTTTAGCCTCTATCAGAATCATCTGGAGAGTTTATTTAAGCAAATTCCTGTTTTAAACGTTTCTGATGCTCCAGACTCATAAGGTTTCTGATTCAGTAGGTCTGGAGTGAAGAGCAATAATTTGTATTTCTCAAAGTTTTCACGTGATATTGATATTGTAGGTTCAGGGATCAGAGTTTGGGAACCAATGTCCTAAAATAAAAAAAAAAAAAAAACGTTCTTAAGTTTGTTCAGGTTCTGTGTAAGTATCTTTGCTACTTACGATCTAATAGATCCAGTGATACTTTAAAAATTTTTGTGACAAATTAGAATGCTCTGTGTAACCTGCTGTCAGTTACATTTGGAGAATAAAAAAGGTGGTTCCAAGTTTGGAGGTAAAACCATGCCCTCTTCAGAATTTACAATGGTTCTGCCATTGTAAGCCCATGGTAATACCTGCATACTTGATGAATTAACTTCATTGATGTTAACAAGGAACAGAGTCAGGGGTTGATGCCAAACCTATGCCCTCATCAAAATCCCCTACTAGGATTTTGCACACTGGGGTTGGTTTATACTCATGGCTGTAGTAAGATAACTACTTCATATAGATATATTTGACCATAAGATCTTTTTTTTTTTCTAATTTTATTTTATTTTTAAACTTTACATAATTGTATTAGTTTTGCCAAATATCAAAATGAATCCGCCACAGGTATACATGTGTTCCCCATCCCAAACCCTCCTCCCTCCTCCCTCCCCATACCATCCCTCTGGGCCGTCCCAGTGCACCAGCCCCAAGCATCCAGCATCATGCATCGAACCTGGACTGGCAACTCGTTTCCTACATGATATTTTACATGTTTCAATGCCATTCTCCCAAATCTTCCCACCCTCTCCCTCTCCCACAGAGTCCATAAGACTGTTCTATACATCAGTGTCTCTTTTGCTGTCTCGTATACAGAGTTATTGTTACCATCTTTCTAAATTCCATATATATGCGTTAGTATACTGTATTTATGTTTTTCCTTCTGGCTTACTTCACTCTGTATAATAGGCTCCAGTTTCATCCATCTCATTAGAACTGATTCAAATGTATTCTTTTTAATGGCTGAGTAATACTCCATTGTGTATATGTACCACTGCTTTCTTATCCATTCATCTGCTGATGGACATCTAGGTTGCTTCCATGTCTTGGCTATTATAAACAGTGCTGCGATGAACATTGGGGTACACGTGTCTCTTTCCCTTCTGGTTTCCTCAGTGTGTATGCCCAGCAGTGGGATTGCTGGATCATAAGGCAGTTCTATTTCCAGTTTTTTAAGGAATCTCCACACTGTTCTCCATAGTGGCTGTACTAGGTTGCATTCCCACCAACAGTGTAAGAGGGTTCCCTTTTCTCCACACCCTCTCCAGCATTTATTATTTGTAGGCTTTTGGATCGCAGCCATAAGATCTTTTAAACTTTGAATAATTCCAAGGGGTTTATATCCTTGAGGGCTTCCCTTGTGGTGCAGCTGGTAAGACATCTGCCTGCAAAATGTGAGAGACCTGGGTTTGATCCCTGGGTTGGGAAGCTTCCCTAGACAAGAGAAAGGCTACCCGCTCCAGTATTCTGGTCTAGAGAGTTCCATGGATGGTATAGTCCATGGGGTCACAAAGAGTCATACATGACTGAGCAACTTTCACTTCACTTCACTTCACTTATATCCTTGATGCCAAATAAGAGTTTCAGCTCAGGCTTATATTTGCTCTTTACATTCCTTACCTATAAATTAAGAAGTTAAATGTAATAAGTGCACATGTGTTCTAGCTCTAAATTTTATGAGTAGACGTCTCAGGGCTTTCATGTATTCTATAACCTCATGCAACCAAAAAGCCTGTATTTCCCATCAATATTGGCAATGTTGCTAAATGCTATAAAAGCACTTTACATTTCATTCTTGCTGTGCCATATTCAGTAAAATTGACAAACTATAAAATGGAAAAAAAAGAGACTATTTTTCCTGTAGTTTTCAATTGCATTAATTACCTTTCTCTAAAAGCCCCAGTGAGGTGTTTTTTTTTTTTTTTTTTTTTGTATTTGAATTTAAGATAATTTATACTTCTTCTTTTCCCATAGACTTCATGTTTTAAAAGTGCACTAAATCCATTACATTCTCTAGACTGCCACAAAAGACCTTCCTCACAAAATGAGCTAAACTTAATGCGACAATGACACGTCCTATTGTACGGGCTGCAAATAGCTGCGAAGTATTAACAAGAACCTCAGGTGTCTTGACTCAATAAGACTCAAGACAAATTCAGATGGTGACATTTTCCTCTGTGATTCTTTTATTTCTATACCCATTTAAGTGATTTCCAGAGCCTGCCAAATGTCACCTAAGTAAGCTTGAGAAACTATTTTGAAGGGATTTTTAAAAATGCAATTAAACCTCTATTTGACAACACCATCTGCTGCCAGCATCTCACTTCATCAGCTTCCGGTTCTGTTAACTCCTTCGTCACTGCAATTATCTGAGTGCTGACATCTCTTTTCAACACAAACCAATGTGACTGTCAAATAGTTAAGGACCTATGCTCTTAGAGGGGTCAAATTTATAGAGCTATATTATACCAACTAATAGAGAGCCCAATATTTCTGTGTCTAGCATAAGAAGATGCTAAATTAGATATCTTTTATGTAGTAACTGTGACATTTTACATCTGCATTATCTTAAGAGATTGATATATTGGTTTAAGAAGGTCTAAGCGAAATCTTATTCATCTCTTCAAGAGAAATACTAATAAAAATTTTTTACTTGTGTCTATAATATTGGGAAGTAGAGCAAACTACCACCATCACCATCACAATGAAGACAGTAATTCTCACTTCACATGGAGAAATGGTAGGTACCTAAAGTTCTATTTACTCCAAAATACATCTCCAGACCAAGGGATTTCTGAGTCTTTATCCAGTGATAGTAGAGGTGCCAGGACTTAAAAATAAGTGTTAAATATCACAGATCTGTGTTGAAGGCAACAAGTTCACATACTTTAAGTACAAATCATTGTGAAACACCATAAGTTCTCATGGATGGTTTTAAGAATGAAGATGATCTTTTAGAGAAAGTTTGAGGCTCTACATTGGTACATGAATATTGAGGAAACATGACTTTGGGACTTGGTAGAAGTCCCACCAGAAATTAACTCACATGTTTTGAAAATCTGTAGGTAGAAGCATGCCTTCACCAGGGGACTTTAAACTGCTTTAAAATGGATCTCAGCCCCTGAGGCACTTTCATTTGGTATATAGAACCCAATAACTGCCTTGGGACAAATGATGGCCAAGTCTACATCATTGAGAACATCACATATCTCTTATTGAAACAAAAGAAACACAACAAGAGAATCCTAAGAATTCTAAAAGAATCCTAAGATAATTCTAAAAAATAGCTTAATTATTGGAAATCTGGAAAGTACTCCTAAGGGTTCTCAAATTATGAAGAAATAGACAAACAGCTAGGACTCTAATATTGGAAAAAAATCATCACCACAAAGATGGTGAAGACCCCAAATTATCCAGTGGGACCTCACTGGTGAGTCAGATACAAATAAGGGCCTCCCAGATAGAAAACACTGACATTCCTTCTTCAGGATTATGTGTCAGTGACTCACAGTGGCCATTTAAGGTCTAAGAAGGAACAGAGAGAACTGAAAAAGTCATGAAGTACTCAAAGCAAACTCAGAAAGATTGCATTTTCTTCAGGTCTGCAAAAGACTTAAGCTAACTGAGTACTGTCACTCTGGCTGTTTTAAAAATAAAAACAAACAAACAAACAAAAAAAACTCTTGTCTTCTTTCAACATGACTAAATTTCTAATCTGTTTTCTGTCTGAGCCAATAGAGGATCGTGGCCATCTAATTTTCTCTTACCCAAAATTTACCTAAAAGAATAACTCAATAACATGTGACCTCCAGCTATAGTCAGCCTGTCTCTGTCTCTCTCTCATAATCACTGGAAATTTTTTCCAAGAGTATGAAGTGGATAAGGGTCATGGAGCTAGTTAGTTTGAATCCTACCCACAGCATATAACTGTTTGCATGACCTTAATTTTTTAAGCCTATTTTCTCAACTGTAATATTCAACAAGGGCACCAAATATAAAAGCTTTGACTAAACTTTGTTTTCTAAAAAAAATCTAAGACCTTTTTTGGTAGGTGATGGAAGGAAAATTGGAGAAATTTTAATACAGACTTGTTATTAGATGGTGCTAAGACATTATCATTAATTTCTTTAAGGTGTGACAATGGTAACATAATTAGGTGGGGGTAATATTCCTATTGTTAGGACGTGCACACATATTTAGGGATAAAGTATCACAATGTCTATATTTTTAAATGATTCATCAAAATAAATGGTAGGTGGGTGGGGAAGAGGGAGAGATGGAGGAAATGAAGGAGGAGGAAGAGAGAATACCAAAATGTTAATTATTGATGTTCACAATTGTTGAAACTACTCTAGTAGGGTATACAAGATAACAACTATGAAAAATGACACTAATCCTGCTTAAGAAGTATTATGACTTCAAGATTATGTTTTGCCCCATTAGGCCAGGATTCTGCACACCACACACCACAGACATGGCTACCCCTAATGTGAATCCTATGGAAAGAGATATACTTACAGCTAAGAATCCAGGGCACGTTGAGACTTCATAGGCAAAACTTTTAAATATGGCCTTGATCTCTTTATAGAGATCTAAATTTATCTGTGAAAATGTTGTAGAACTTCATCTTGGAGTTCTATATCCAAGAGATTTAGAGTCTACATCTTGGAGTCATGTCACTCCCATGAGACAAAGAATCTTACCCAGCATCGTCCAGTGGTATTCTGGTGAACTATTACCAAACAAAACAAAACAAAAAATAAACTTGTACTTATAGGTAGTATTTGTCAATTTTATGGTGCACATACTTTCCATTAACAACTGTTTAATTACCAAATACTACACTTCTGAATATTTAACAATTGTCTTTGCCAAGATGATACAAAACAGCTCTAGTAACCAACTAGTCCTGATCCTACTTCTCATATTATCAGTACACAATCAAATCATAAAATTTAAAATGTTGTCATTAATATCAAAGTGAAAGTGAGAGTCACTCAGTTGTATCCAACTCTTTGGGACCCCATGGACTATATAGTCCATGGAATTCTCCAGGTCAGAATACTGGAGTGGGTAGCCGTTCACTTCTCCAGGGGATCTTCCCAACCCAGGGATCTAACCCAGGTCTCCTTCATTGCAGGTGGACTCTTTACCAGCTAAGCCACGTAAGAGAAGCCCAAGAATACTGGAGTGGGTAGCCTATTCCTTCTCCAGTGGATTTCCAGACCCAGGAATAGAACAAGGGTCTCCTGCATTGCAGGCAGATTCTTTACCAACTGAGCTATGATGGAAGCAAATATTTTTTTTAATATCAAAATCATATTTTAACTATGTCTACAATACCCAGGAAGACCCAGTCACCTAAATCTATATTCATTCAATCCCTCATTCATTCTGTCACTTAATGAGTATTTACTGAGTCTTTGGATTCCAATGTAATTATCATTAGTAGCAATGGCACCCCACTCTAGTACTTTTGCCTAGAAAATCCCATGGACGGAGGAGCCTGGTAGGCTGCAGTCCATGGGGTCATGAAGAGTTGGACACAACTGAGCGACTTCACTTTCACTTTTCACTTTCATGCATTGGAGAAGGAAATGGCAACCCACTCCAGTGTTCTTGCCTGGAGAATCCCAGGGACGGGGAAGCCTGGTGGGCTGCCGTCTATGGGGTTGCACAGAGTCGGACATGACTGAAGTGACTTAGCAGCAGCAGCCAATACAGAATCTCTGAATTGTGAGAAAATTTGTGACAGATATTAGATTATTGTTTCTTTTCCCTGAGAAATTTCATAAATAAAAATTAAATATTTAAGAGCCTCAGTTTTATTATATGTAAAATTAAATATATTAGGACAAATTACAGCAAGAAATGAACTAGAATAGTGCATATCTCCAAAATATGGCCACAAAATACCCCACACTACATGCTCATATATAATGTGACCTTTCCACTCAAGATCACATCATCACTATGGAAGGCCTTTGTCCCTTCCTCTTGATTATGAGCAGGGTTGAGAGCTGTCTAGGCTAATAGAATAATGGGGAAGTGACACTTAGAGTAGCCTCTGCTTGGATTTTTATTGCTTCACTTTTATTCATATTCTTCATCGTAGTTGTTTGACCATAGAAGAGACTTAATGTTGATACTTATATGTAGCCAGAAAAATATAAAAATCCTTTCTATGAAACTCCAAATAAAGCAGCTGTTAAGTATTGAAATGACTCCACTTTTAAGGAACTGTTTGCCACCTGACCCTAAAAGATTAAAGACTTGTTTGAGAGTGCTTGTTCTTTGAGGTCTAGAGAACCATAGGACAAAATGGCACATGTTAACCATCATATCACTAGGGTTTAGGATTATTCCTGGAAGTTAATAGGCACTTAGGAAATGTTTATGGTGAATAAATAACTGAAATCATAGACCCAGGAAGTAGATTCCATAGAATAGCCCAAGATAAGAAACAATGCTTTCATCATCACTCACTCAGTAGGAGCTCTCCTTGGTGCTGAAAACCACATCTTGCCCACAGTACCGATAATTATCATTATCAGTGGGGGTTCGGGGTACATGAAAGAAATTCCACTCTCGCTCCAACCAAAAATGGAAGTGTAGAATTCTTATTGCAGGGAGGTTTTGCACTGTTGTTAATTCATGCACATAATTCAACCATGGATGTTTAAGTGAGGGAGACTGACAAAGCAATGAGATTTTTTTCCTCACCCAGAGAAAGGATGGAAGCTAGGTAAAAGCGGTATAATTTTCAAACAAGAAAGCCCAATATCCACAGAAAGAATATTTAATTTCTATTGTACACACCATTGACTAGAAGATTGTGATGTGTATCTAAATTTGAACCTTATGGTTACCCTTTCTTTTCTTCATCAGAAGTATTATGATGCCATACTCAGGGGCTTAAATAACAGGCATCTAGCATTAAGACATTTTACCTATATTCTTTGGTAATATGTCTTCAATAATAAAAGGAAGGAAATCTTTGATATCTGACTAAAAAGTTGTGACCATATTTAACCACCTCAATTTCTCTGTCTGAAATATACATGAAGATCATGCTGTTGTTGTTTAAAATAATTCAAACAAAAAAGAAATGATATCATATATTTTATGGGGACTTGACTGTTTTCTACTTACATCATATAAATCACCCTAGGCTATCATCATTGCCTGGGACTTACACCTCCATTCCCAAGCCTATGACTCCACCAACTTTACCACAAGTCTTCCAAAACTGCAAATTATGTGCTGAGCTATTTTGTAATCTGAAAGTATCTTAGAACTTCAAGCACTGAGAACACAAGGACTGTATGAAACACTAGGAGAGAAGGAGAACAAATATCAAAGAAAATATGACACAGACACTGTAAGAAACAGAGAGATTAAGGACACCGACAAATGTAGAAAGAGCAACCGCTCAATGAACACACACCATGTGCAGCCTTTTCTCCAGGAATCTGGATACTTTACTGCATGTATCCTCACACCAAATCTACAAAGTGATTTTTATCATATCTATCTTGAAATACAGAAACTGAGGAAGGGAAAGATCAAATCATGTTCCCTGGTTTTCCTTATCTAGTGAAAGAGGGAATAAGTGTTAGAACCAGGCACTCTGACTCTAAATTCTGTGCCTTTCAGAAATAAACCTTGCCATAATGAATCAATACAAAATTCAGGTTTCCAAGATAGATAACCAACAGTTTTCTACCAATTTTTCCTTTTTGATTCATCCAAGTAGAATTTAATTAAAAAATTGTTTCACACATGTCTATCTATTTCTCTAGGGAGATCAATTGGTTTGAAAGAAGCTTTATATATATACACACATATATATACACATACATATATATATACAGATATATATATTGTTCAGTCACTCAGTCTTGTCCAACTCTTTGTAACCCCATGGACTGCAGCATGCCAGGCTTCCCTGTCCTTCACCATCTCCCAGAGCTTGCTCAAACTCATGCCCATTGAGTCAGTGATGCCATCCAATAGTCATATCCTCTGTCATCCCCTTCTCCTCCTGCTTCCAATCTTTTCCAGCATCAGAGTCTTTTCTAATGAGTCAACTTTTCACCAAAATATTGGAGCTTCAGCTTAAGTATTAGTCCTTCTAATGAATATTAAGGACTGACTTCTTTTAGGATTGACTGGTTTGATCTCCTTGCAGTACAAGTTTTACTCTAAATTTACTATAAATTTTACTCAAATTGATATATATATATAGTCCCAATGGGTCTATATATAGTCCCAATGGGTCCTCAAATACTGATTTAATTACATTCTTAACTAATTTTGAGCTTAAGTATTTTTCACTTCTAATTTTTAGGACAAGAATTCACTCAGAGTCTTATATTCAACATTTCAGATCTGAGAAAGACCTACGAGAATAGTTACAGAAAGAAGACATGACTTGCTCAAGGTCACAGAGCCAGTTAGTGTCAAAACCAGGAAAATCAATGGGGGAGCAGGCCACTTCGGAAGGAGGTGAACAACGATTTTTCCTCCTGCAGACAGTGAAAGGAGGGTTTGAGAGCAGTAGAGCAAAGAAGCGGGCAAGAAAATAAGTGGTTACAACTGGGAGCACTTGAGGAGAGGCAAAATTGGACCTGGAGGAAATGTTTGATAGTTGCTATGTCCCTGTCACGGAAGCAGTAAAGGAGCACAAAGAAATGACAAGCTAATGGGAACCCTGGTGGGAGGCAGCTGGCATTATGTTTTCCCTGAACTGTAGCTTAAATGATCATTGCCATTCTTGTCAGAATGGTCTGCTGTATTCAGAAAGCAGCAGTCTTCAGATTTCTAGTGAGGGAAGAAGTACGTCTTCAGGTGAAATGATAAAGAGAGAAACCTTGAGGGCTAGAATAGAATATTTCCACACGGATTCAGTGGCAGGGGTTGGGGGCAAGGAAACTACTGTGAGGATGTCGCAGAAAAGCAGATATCAACTTCCCACAAATAAGAATGCTCCATAATGTTCCAGCAACTAATATGCACCCTTAGAAAGGACTGCCTTTAAAATCAGTGGACTAACCGCAAGCCACTTGGAGCATTCAAGCAGAGGCAAGATGTCAGGGATGTGCTGAAACAAATTTAAATATCAAATAAGTTAGGCTTATTAATCTTAACTTTCAAATTCTTTGCAAATCCACAGATTCTAATATTTTAAATCACCTCATAATATATACGGTATCCCAAAGTTTTCCAGGGGAATGCCACCCCACTCTCTTGAACTCAAGGCAAGGTTCTGTTGAGAACCATCTGAGATACAGGCTAGAAATAATAACCCATCTCACATTTGTGCACATCATTTTAAGAGTTTATGCAGCTCTTTCATTTCTAGGACTTTCTATAACTCCACACATACACACAGAGAGAACCCTAAGGAAAGCAACATAAAGGCATTAATGTTATTTCCCAGTAGGTCCAGGAAATGCTGCTGCTGCTAAGTCACTTCAGTCGTGTCCAACTCTGTGTGACTCTATATATGGCAGCCAACCAGGCTCCTCTGTCCCTGGGATTCTCCAGGCAAGAATACTGGAGTGGGGTGCCATTTCCTTCTCCAATGCATGCATGCATGCTAAGTCGCTTCAGTTGTGTCCAACTCTGTGCAACCCTATGGACAGCAGCCCACCAGGCTCCTGTGTCCACAGGATTCTCCAGGCAAGAATACTGGAGTGGGTTGCCATTTCCTTCTCCCCAAGGAAATGAGGGTCTTTCAATTACCCAGTGGGTTATTAAATTTCCAGTACATGGTAGACATCTTTCTAGGCACTGGTGATACAGAGGTGGAAAAATAGTTCACTTTGTTTCATAAAGCTCACATTTTTTAAAGAGATACAGGCATTGAAAAGTAAATCAACACATATAATGTCCTGAAGCAAAAAAAAAAAAAAAGTATAGATATCAATCATTCAAAGAAAGGGGGTGAGGATTAATGGTATGGGAGGTGCTGTTTTATAAAGGACTCTGAAGGAAGAGCTGAGACTTTTAGATGATGGAGTAAAACTTAACACTGCCTTTTTAAAAAGACATTATAGGTCCTAAAATCAGGGCATTTAGGGCATTTTCAAAGAATAGACAGGAAGCAAGTACAGTCAGACTGAAGTCAACAAAGCAGAGAAAGGTAGAAGAGTAGATCAAATTGTTTAAGACATCGCAGGACATTGAATAAACTTTGGCTTTTGCTCTGCTGCTGCTGCTAAGTCGGCTCAGTCGTGTCCGACTCTGTGCGACCCCATAGACGGCAGCCCACCAGGCTCCATCGTCCCTGGGATTCTCCAGGCAAGAACACTGGAGCGGGTTGCCATTTCCTTCTCCAATGCAGGAAAGTGAAAAGTGAAAGTAAGGTCGCTCAGTCATGTCCAGCTCTTAGCGACCCCATAGACTGCAGCCTACCAGGCTCCTCCATCCATGGGATTTTCCAGGCAAGAGTACTGGAGTGGGGTGCCATTGCCTTCTCCTTGGCTTTTGCTCTGGGTAAGCAGAAATGCCACTGAAGTTTCTGAGCACAGATGCCAGTGACCTAACGGTTTAAAGGGGTAACTCAGATTGCTACACAGATTAGAAGGCAGAAGATGAACAAGGGTAGAAAAAGTGAGAACCCCTAAAAGGCTATTGCAAAAACTCAGGCAAGATGAATGATGTCTTGGAACAGGCCAGTAGCGGTACAGATGGCGAGAAGTGATTGGATTTGGAATTTATTCTGAAGGTAAAAAGCTAGAATGAATGCCAGATGAATGAATATTTTAATACATGTCTTTCCATTCTAATCTAAATTGCATAATGCAACCATTGACCTTGGGCAAGTCATTTAACTCTGCACCATCTTCATCAATTTAAAACTGAGATTCTCATAATACTTGCAGACTTAGTACAGTACTCTTTCCAGTTTAACACTTTTCAAGTGCTAGCTCTGGAGGCTCTTCTTGTATAAATCAAGGATGAGGGCATCAGGGATTATTTTGGTGCACAACCCCTGCTCCTTAGACATGTACAAACCCCTGCCTGTTTAGAAAGATGGTATCACCTGACACCACAGCACACATATGCAGTTAGGCACACAGTTACACACATAGCTCCTTACACATTCTTGGCATTAAGTTTGCCTGCTTTTGTCTAAATGTGTGTCTGTAATACTCACAGGATCCCTGGGAGGTAAACTGGCTCAGAGAGAGACAAAGGCAATGAGATGTAAAAGGCTGGCCTTCAGTCACTGAGATCTCAGTGGGATATGGTTTTGGTCTCATGTTGAGTACTATCCTTTCTTAGTCATCGAGCAAAGCTTTTCCTAAAATGCTACAAAAAATATTCATGGACCAGGCCAGATGGATTCTGCAAATTGACATTTTGGGGGTTTAAGTGTAACAGAGACAATTTGCACGTTCCATAAAATGAGGAGCAGTGGATTTGCTTTGCTAGTGGCAGTTTGCTTTCTATGCAATTAGAAATTGCTTTTGTTGTTGCAAGTGAGACTTACAATCTGTACTTCTGAACACAGTTTCAAAAAATGATGCAGGCCCCAATGCAATTTAGAGGTCATGTTAGCAAACCCATAGATGGAGGTTTTCACTGGGTGGTTGACTGCCTCTTCAGTCCCCTTCTGTGAAGGCTTCTCAGGAGAATGTACTCTTGGCCAAACCTTTATCCAAACTACAAATACGCTGAAATTTGTGTTCAACCCCTTCCCTCTCATCTACCCTCGCTGTGTCTCATCATTACTTCCTGTCTTCCTTTGAGACTCCTAGGTTGCTGCAGCTCCAGAGCAAACAATCCCAAAACGCATTCACAAAAAAACCTTTCCTCCTTTTTGATTGTTAACAAGAGAACTCTGGACAGAGCAAGTCTAAATCCATAAGAATATATCTTAAGTGATGAGAGTAAAATTTGGAAATAAAATCTTTGCAGATGGAATTAGATAAGGATATTGAGACAAAACCACCCTAGATGTACGATGGCCCTAAACTCAAAGACTGGTAGCTGACAGGAAGAGGAGAAGGCAGAGAAGGTCATGGAGGCAGAGACCAGGTGATGCTTCAAGTCAAAGAACACTGGGGGCCATCAGAAGGAAGGAGAGTCAGGGAAGTACCCTGGAGCCTTCAGAGGAAGTGTATCCCTGCTGACAACTTGATTTCCAATGTCTATCCTCCAGAACCTCTGGAGAGAAAGTGTGCTTTAAGCTGCCAGGATCAGAGTAATTTGTTATGGGAGCCCCAGGAAGCCAATACAGTGGATCTGAACCATCATTACCCCTGCACAGGGAGAAAGTTATGGACAACTGGACTTCACATACTCCTATGTCACACCACAGTGTACAGAACCGCCTCTATGCCTACATTCAGGGGCTACCAGAAACCTCTACTTAAGAGTGTATTTTCTTTTGGCTGACTGCCTGGATTGAACCCTAGCCTACCACCCCCTAAATGTGTGGCTCTGGGCAAATAACATCTGTACTCCCCAGTTTTTCTTCTGTAAAATGGTGTTAATACTATACCTTGCTCAGAAAGTCAGTGTGAAGATTAAATGAGATTGCAGGTTAAACTCTCAACCAGTGACTAATACATATTAAGGGCTCAAAATTATCAGCTAATTTTTATTAATAGAAGCTAAGCCCTAGCCACTCTGGAGAACAGTACAGAGATTCCTTAAAAAACTAAAAATAGGGTTACTATATGATTCAGCAATCCCAGCCCTGGGCATATATCCAGAGAAAGCTCTAAATCAAAAAGATTCTGCACCCTAATGTTCACAGCAGCAATACTTACAATAGTCAAGACATGTAGGCAACCTAAAAGTGCATCAGCAGATAAATAGATTAAAAAAAATAAGATATGGTATACAACTTCCCAAGTGGCTCAGTTATAACGAACCTGACTGAAATGCAGGATACGCAGAGATGTGGGTTCAATCCCTGGGTCGAGAAGATTCCCTGGAAGAGGAAATGGCCACTCACTTCAGTATTCTTTCCTGGAAAATTTCATGGACAGAGGAGCCTAGTACATTACAGTTCATGGGGTTGCTAAAGAGTTGGATATGACTGAGCTTCTAAACAATAACCACAACAATACATACCCAATGGAATATTACTCAGCCATAAAAAAGAATGAAATAATGCCATTTATAGCCACATGGATGGACCTAGAGACTATTGTATTAACTGAACTAAGGCCAAAAATGATGCATTTCATATTATATTGTTTATAGATGGAACCTAATATTTATGAAACAGAATCAGACTCACAGACATAGAAAACAAATTTGTGGTTATCAAAGGGGAAGTAGGGGAGGGATAGGAGTTTGGGATGAACAGATACATACTACCATATGTAAAGTAAATGAGCTGAATGTATATATAAATGTATAAAATAAATGAAATTAATATACAGCACAGGGAACTATATTCAGTATCTTATAATAACCTATAATGAAAAAGAATCTGAAAAAGAACATATACTTGTGTGTGTGTGTATGTGTGTGTGTGTGTGCGTGTGTAGCTAAACCATTATGCTGCACACCTGAAACTAACACAGTGTTGTGAGCCAACTACGGCAGTCACCTTTCAACTCCTAGGTGCCCCCTGGAGTCACCCTATTTGGGGTGAAACGTTATTATAGAAATGTAAGCTTTTTTTTCATAAAGAATTAGAGTCATCTTTGTTCCTCCCAGAGCACAACTATCAGGACACTAAGACGGAAATTCCCCGAGGGCAGAATCAAGAGCCCTCAGGTTAGCTGGATAAAGCTTCTTGCCTCCTGCCGAGGAAGCAAAGGACTGCTCTGCTCTTCATTTTTATAAGTTAGGTCAGTCTTCAAGGCAAGCAGGAGTTCACAATCTAGGTGCATGCAGAGAGGCTCAACTCTGCCACACTTCATCTCTTTAAAAAAAAAAAAAACAGCTAAAAGCAAATACGGTCAATATTAATGTTTGATAGCACATGTGTCCTTTCTATGCTCCTGTCTGTCAGGAATATCTTTTTACCTTTATTATTTGAAATAATAACCTAAGTAAGACTTTAAGAACTGCATTGAAAACAAGTGAACCAACATAAATCAGGATATAAATACTAAGAGTTAAAGATACCTATGTCTGATTCATGTTGCGGTTTGACAGAAAACAACAAAATTCTGTAAAGCAACTATACGCCAATAAAAAATATTAATTAAAAAAAAGGAAACTCTGGTCAAATTTCCTGTTGGATTGTAAAATAAATAAACAAATAAATTAAATATATTTTTCAATCACAAAAACTGATTAAGCAGAAAAAATTACAAAATAATAATAAAAAATAATAAGCACATAAAATGCTTGAGCAGGAAAGAACAGGCAAGAGAAAAAAGAGCTTGTGCTTATAACATGACCATCTTTTCTTCTTAATGTGAAAATATATCCAGAAAATAATTATGTTTAAAAGGATACAGATATAATAATAATGAATCATTAAGTAATTGCATGTTTGTGTGAAATTATGACTCGTTTTTCTTCCCTTCTTCATGACTATCTACCTTTTATGATTTTCACCAGCATTTTTTTAAATTGGAATATAATTGCTTTACAAGGTTGTGTTAGTTTCTGCTATACAATGAAGTGAATCAGCTGAAGTATATCAGCTATATGTACACACGTAAACCTCTGTCCCACCGCCCTCTCCCACCCATCTAGGTCACCACAGAGCACAGGGCTGAGCTCCCTGTGCTGTAACAGGTTCCCACTAGCGGGCTATTTTACACATGGTAGTGCGTATATACCAATCCTAATACGACTGCAGCCATGAGATTAAAAGACACTTTCTCCTTGGAAGGAAAGTTATGACCAACCTAGACAGCATATTCAAAAGCAGAGACATTACTTTGCCAACAAAGGTCCGTCTAGTCAAGGCTATGGTTTTTCCAGTGGTCATGTATGGATGTGAGAGTTGTACTGTGAAGAAAGCTGAGTGCTGAAGAATTGATGCTTTTGAACTGTGGTGTTGGAGAAGACTCATGAGAGTCCCTTGGACTGCAAGGAGATCCAACCAGTCCATTCTGAAGATCAGCTCTGGGTGTTCTTTGGAAGGAATGATGCTAAAGCTGAAACTCCAGTACTTTGGCCACCTCATTCGAAGAGTTGACTCATTGGAAAAGACCCTGATGCTGGGAGGGATTGAGGGCAGGAGGAGAAGGGGATGACAGAGGATGAGATGGCTGGATGGCATTACCAACTCGATGGACATGAGTTTGAGTGAACTCCGGGAGTTAGTGATAAACAGGAGGCCTGGCATGCTGCGATTCATGGGGTCACAAAGAGTCAGACGTGACTGAGCAACTGAACTGAACTGAACCTTCCAATTCACCCCACCCTACCCATCCATCTCTTCCCTATGTCCACATATCCTTTCTCTACACCTGCCTTTCTCTATTCCTGCCCTGGAAATAGGTTCATCTGCAACATTTTTCTAGGTTCTACACATATGAGTTGATATATGATGTTTGTTTTTCTCTTTCTGACTTACTCTATATGACAGACTCTAGGTCCATCCACATCTCCACAAATGACTCAATTTTGTTCCTTTTAACTTATATGTACAGTACATCATATGAAATGCCAGGCTGGATGAATCCCAAGCTGAATCAAAATTGCTGGGAGAAATATCAATAACCTCAGATATGCAGATAATACCACTCTAATGGCAGATCGTGAAGAAGAACTAAAGAGCCTCTTGAAGAGGGTGGAAGAGGAGAGTGAAAAATCTGGCTTAAAATGCAACATTTAAAAAATTAAGACCATTGCATCCAATCCCTTCACTTCATGGCAAATAGAAAAGGAAAAAGTGGAAATAGTGGCATATTTTATTTTCTTGGGCTGCAAAATCACTGTGGACAGTGACTGCAGCCATGAAATTAAAAGACACTTGCTCCTTGGAAGGAAAGCTGTGACAAACCTAGGCAACATATTTAAAAAGCAGAGACATTACTTTGCCAACAAAAGTCCGTCTAGTCAAAGCTATGGTTTTTCCAGTAGTCATGTATGGATGTGAGAGTTGGACTATAAAGAAAGCTGAGCACTGAAGAATTGACGTTTTTTGAACCATTGTGTTGGAGAAGACTCTTGAGAGTCCCTTGGACTACAAGGAGAGCAAACCAATCAATCCTAAAGGAAATCAACCCTCAATATTCACTGGAAGGACTGATGCTGAAGATGAAGCTCCAATACCTTGGTCACCTAATGTGAAGAGCTGACTCACTGGAAAACACCCTGATGCTGGGAAAGATGGAAGGCAAAAGGAAAAGGGGTAGCAGAGGATGAGATGGTTAGACAGCATTACCAACTCAATCGACATGAATTTGAGCAAACTCAGGGAGATAGTGAAGGACAGGAAAGCCTGGCGTGCTGAAGTCCATGGGGTCGCAAAGAGTCAGACATGACCTAGAGACTGAACAACAGCAACAAGGCTGAGTGATATTCCACTGTATGTGTGCACCACATCTTCTTTATCCACTCATCTGTCATGGGGCATCTAGGCTGTTTCCACGTCCTGGCTACTGTAAATAGTGCTGCAATGAACACTGGGGGCTATGTGTCCTTTTGAATTATGGTTTAGATTTCCCAGTAAGGAAATTGTCATGAACATAACTCTAGGACAAAAATCAGTCTCTGAACATGGCCTTTTTGAGGTGGAATCAAGGAAGTGATGGACCATCAGCTCCTGTGGTTTGGGAGGATGTCCTGTTCACCACCCAGCATAGTTCTTTGGACAGAGTTGGTCCCAAATAATGTTTCTTGAATTGAAACAAGTATGAGAGCAGAAGCTGTGGGCTCTAACCAGTGTCTCATCACTCTGCTAACTAAGAGCATCTCATGCCTCCTAATTCTGAAATGAGGGTAAGGTGAGCTGCCTTTATGGAGGTTTATGGCAGGATGACTACCGACACACTGCTTGGTCACACATCTCTAAAATGACCTTCTCTTCCTGTCCCCACTCTCAAGATCACTCTGAGCAGCTGTATGGTTCCTGCCACCCCTTCTCAGAGCAGCAGCTCTGCAGAACTGTGTGTAACGAGAGGAGTAGCCTCAGGTGTGGCTCCAGGCTGCAGCCAAGGCTCCAACTAGGAGAAATCCTTTCTTGCCACATCCTATTAAGCATAACTTCCAAATGATGCTGTTGAAAATTGCTCCAGAGGCCAGATGGGAGGTCTTCAGCCAGCAAAATCTCCATCCCTAGCAGTCAGCCAACTGATGGCCTGCCCTGGGCCTGGCAGCATGGCCAGCATTTCATTCCATGAGCTCCCTACATGAAGCCCACAAGCATACAGATAACCAGCTTCTCTCTGCTTTCCAACCTGAAAGAGAAGCGTTTCTTTTCTCTTCCATGTCCTGCAAATGCTTTTCATATGCAGAGCTGCAGGGATCACCCCTGGAGTCTGGTTTCACTGTGTAAAATGCTGGGCCAAGACAAACACGGGAGGAAGCCTTTTACCCACCAAGAGGTTGCTATAGAGGCAGTTGTAGCCATTGGGAGTTGAGAATCCCAAGGAAGTCGGCACATGGTCAAGGCCTCACACACATCCAGTCTGGTTCAGGGCAGGGCCTGGAAGCTGATTATCCCCACGGACCCCCCCACCCCCCCCCCACCCCCACCCCACCCTCCGCCACCCAGTGGACACGCAGAGCTCAGGGATGCTGCTTCCAGGGCAAGAACACAAGCGAGAAAAAGAGAGAAAGTCTCTTCCTTGGTGGAGAAGGCTGACGACCCACTGCCGCAAAACCTTTGATAATGTCTTATCACATCTCTCCTTCATCTGTTCTAAGGCTGTAACTGCTTGATTTGCCTCCAGATTGCAGAGACCCTTAGAGTTCAGGGAAATGTACATGATCAGATCTCCCCACGAGGCAGATGACTCTAGCAAACTTTCCCCGAGTGAGAGATGATGCAATGGCACTTCTGTCCAGACCAATATTGGGGCTAGGGCACTGGATCCACAGGAGCTGACCTCACAAGCAGAGTGCTTTACTCCTTAGGTTGTAACCAGCTCAGAGAATCACTGGGCAGGACTCCTCAGGGCCATCTGCTTCTTGCTTAATGTGCAAACCCAGATGCACACATTTGCCACCTGCTTTGCCATAGCTGAGGCCAAAGCACACTCCTCTGCCTTCAACAAAGGGCTCCCCATGAAAGCACCCTCTGCTACTCAAACCCTGTGCCTTCAGTTGAAAGGAACTAAATCCAAACTCAGAAATATGACGGTGGTATGCCAAGGATTTTCTGTGATTTTCTATTCCTGTATCATGCACTAGACCTAGGTGAATTAGGTATAAGTAGTTTATCCACTTATTAAAGAGGATTCAGAGATTGCAAGGGGCAACCTATCAGTCCTCAGATTTGCGTGAGGACAGATTTGACCACCTATTGGACTTCCCAGGTAGCTCAGAGGTAAAGAAACTGCCTGCAATGCAGGAGATGTGGGTTCAGTCCCTAGGTTGGGAAGATGCCCTGGAGGGCTTGGCAACCCATGCCAGTATTCTTGCCTGGGTAGTCCCATAGACAGTCCATGGAGATGCAAGAGTCAGACAGTACTTAGCAACAAAAGAACAACATCCCGCATACTTCAGATGTTCTTACAACTGAAAAGTCAAAGTGTTAGCCACTCAGTCATGTCCGACTCTTTGCAACACCGTGGACTGTAGCCCGCCAGGCTCCTCTGTCCATGGGACTTCCCAGGCAAGGATACTGAAGTGGGTTGCCTTTCCCTTCTCCAGGGGATCTTCCTGACCCAGGATTGAACTCAGGTCTCCTGCATTGCAGGTGGATTCTTTACTGTCTGAGCCACCAGGGAAGCCCAACCCTGCCCCAAATCAGAGTGACTTACCCAAACAGGTTGAGGTATGGACTCTCACTTGAATGTCCACTGAACTACATATGCACTCTTCCCACCCCCGTGCTGAGCTCTATGTGAGACCAGGGACAAGAGGCATTGGTTTATTTATGTTGTATCCAGTACACCTCAAAACTCAAATATGTGATGGATACAGAATAAATGCACTGACAAGCAGAGCAAGAGCCTGGCAACTCTAAGTTGAAATAACAAGTTGGGTTTGGGCTGCTGTTTGGGTTTTGTCTGTTTTGGTTTTGTGTGTGGGTTTGCTCTGGTTTCAATAGGTAATCCCCAGGCAGAATTGTACTGAAACGGAAGTTCAAGGGTAGGAGGGAAGAAGGTCGCAGAATGGATGCCCATCTGACTATAGCCACAGTTTGGCTGCCAAAAGCTGAAATGAAAGATGTTCTGCTCTACTTCCTTCTTCCTGAGAACACACCTAAAAATAGCTGCTCTGCAAGGGTCCTGCCCAGCCTCGGATGCCCCTGCAGCTGTTCTCCACCAAAACACCACAACCAGCCTTCACGCCCCTCCCTGTAAAGGACTGTTTCTGTGTTCTGTCTTCATCTTCAACTGCCAAGGAGTAGATGCCTCTAACTTCAACTTCAGTGGTTCTCTGCCACCAGTTCTGTAGCCGGAGGCCAGGGGTACAGGTCAAGTTCTCAAAAGAGCGTTTTTAGACTTTCGAACTTTTTGACTGTTTGGGTCAGAAGATGCTCTGTCTGGAGAAACCACACTTGGGTCAAGCCCTCCATCGGAAAGGGATGTTCAGACACACTTTCACCGTTGTAGCATCCAGGCAAGTACAGGCTTGGGGCAGCTGTTCCTCCCAGTGCATGGTGGGCTCATGGCCCAGTTCATCTGCTGGGATCAGAGGAGGGCAGTGCATAGGAGACACAGAGAGGAGAGGGGACGCCTGGGCACAGGGCAGCAGGGTAGTTGCAATCTGGCCCCCACCCCGTGAAGACACACACACACACTCACACACACACACTACATCTTTATCCATTCATCTGTTAATGGATACTTGCGCTGCTTCCTTATCTATCTGGGCATGTGTGCCCAGTCACTCAGTCATGTCCAACTCTTTGTGACCCTATGAACTGTAGCCTGCCAGACCCCCCTGTCCACAGGATTTTCCAGGCAAGAATACTGAAATCGGTTGCAATTTCCTCCTCTAAGGGACCTTCCTGACCCACGGATTGAACCCAAGTCTTCTACATGGGCAGGCAGGTTATTTACCACTGAGCCACCTAGCAAGCCATATTTGAAGTGAAGTGAAGTGAAATCGCTCAGTCTTGTCTAACTCTTTGCAGCCCCATGGATTGTAGCCCACCAGGCTCCTTGGTCTGTGGGATTTTCCAGGCATGAATACTGGAGTGGGTTGCTGTTTCCTTCTCCAGGGGATCTTCCTGACCCAGGGATCGAACCTGGGTCTCCCACATTGTAGGCAGACGCTTTACCATCTGAGCTACCAGGGAAGCCCATATTTAGGCAATCGTAAATAATCTGCTATGAATATTAGGGTCCATGTATCTTTTCAAATTAGTGTTTCTCTCTTTTTTTTTTTTTTCCAGATATATACCCAGGAGAGGAATGAGTGAGTTATATGGTGGTTCTCTTTTTAGTTTTTTGAGAAACCTCCATATACTGTATTGAGTAGTAGCTATACCAGTTTACATTCCCACCAACAGTATGGGAGGGTTCCCTTTTCTCCTATATGTGTTATTCTTTATAGTCAATGTCTTCACATATATTGGTTGACTACAGTCCCTTAACAACCTTGGAGGTCACACAGAGCAGAAAAATGTCTCCTTTTAAAGATGAAGAAACTAGGAATCCGAGATAGAAGTCCTCACTCAAGATCACACAGCCTGGCAGAGGGAAGAATAACACTCAGGTTTCCCGGCACCATTCTAGACCTGTCTAAATCGTGTTTATCTATAGACCAGGAGACTCACTGAATCAATGAGGAATCCTTAAAGGATGTCAGAGTGCTGAAGACATAGTCCTCAGATACTACCATTTGTCTCGTTTTTTGACTTACACCACGAAAGTACCAGCTAAATCACTTGTCACCTTGGAGAGGAGAGGACAAAGCAGAGTCATCACTTCTCTGGCCCTTACCTCCCAACTCTCTGTTAGACTCAACATCTGTCAAAGAGTGAGAGGAAAAATACATAACTTTATTAATGTCTTGAGTAGAGACAGTAGGGGCTCTATTTCAAAGGAATACATTGGGGGGACACCAAGGTAAGACCCCAAAGGTGGATTATCAGAGAAGGACCCCATTTTGAGAAAGACATAGGAGAGGATGAAGGCCACAGTGCTGTCTCTCTGAACTGTGAGCAGCCATGTTGGGGGAAGTTCCAGAGTTAACTGTAGACCTTCTCTCTGCATCCCCAGGACCATGATCATTGGTTCTCTAAATACAAAAAATTTTTAATTTAATTCTATTTTTTACTACCTAGATTTATAGGTATGTAAATGTTTAATATCTTACAGAGGTAGCAGCACCCAAGCAACAGAGAGGTTAAGGATCTTGTTTAAGTACATTCAGCACATTTGGTGGCATAGAAATAAAGACCTCTGTGCTTAACAGCATTATTTATTATAAGTTGTTTATGTAATTATACTGTCTCCGCAGTGATATTACAGGGTCTTTAATGCCAGGTCTAGATCGTATGCATCTGTCCCACACTGCGTTGAGTTATTAGACAGAGAAGAGGTCTCAGTAGAGTTGGAATAACGAGACTCCAATTGTGTCCATGGGCCAAGCATGTGCCCCTGTAGACCTCAGCTTCATCATCTCCAAAATGATTAGACTCAGTTTGTAGGACCTCCTCCAGCTTCATCCAAGGATCCTATCACGCCCTTTCCCTCCATTCCTATCTGACTGCAAAGCACAGCAGGAAATACAAGCCTCCTTTCCACATAACTACTTGGGACAGCCCCCACCCTGTTGGCGGGCGGCCCCACAGAGCTGGGGCAGACTAGGCGAAGGCTGCGGCCCTGCCTCACCTCCTCCCACTCCCTCTTCCCACATTTCCCCTTCTGCACCTGTCTCCAGACCTCGGCTTCCTGGGTCACAGTGGGAAACTCCCACCTACCAGCTGGGTTGGTTTTCCTTTTTTGAGAAAAGGAACAGCTGGGTGATTTTAAAGACGGAACTTACAACCCACTTAACCAGTCAACTCCAGTTGTCAAGCCCCGAAGCTGCATTTGAGGACAGGAGTTGTGGATACGATGTGAAAGCCACAAGCCCAGCTGCTCTGTTCCTCCCGGCAGGAGACACTGCATACTTATGAGATTTTTTTTTTTCCCCAAAGAGCTTCTGCTAGGTTGCTTTGGTCTTTTTCTTCTCTTAATAAAAGGTATTTACTAGGGTCTGGTCTTTTGAGCCTTTTGGCTTGGGAAAGAAAGAGGGTCAGCAAGTTAACAAATGAGACATGTTCTACCCGGCCAGGCCATCAGAAACTAATTTTACTTGGTCTCAGCCTAACCCATCTTCAGCTCCTGATAGTATCTAAATGATGGAAAGCTTTGTTCAAATTCATAAAATATTTCACAGAGGAGTAAAACAGATCTTATAGGACCATTTCTCATTAAAAGGTCAATGCCGGGAACATCTGATGCTATAGAACTCTCTGATTCAATTTAGCAGGTCAAGCCTGACTAATCCTGTTTCTGATTGGAGCAAATTTATTTCCCTTGAAAATGATTTTCTCACAAGCTGCTGGATTATGTACTCTAAACCTATATTTTTACAAGACATTACTAGAATGTTGATCAAACCTAATTCATCCATTAAACAAAACGGAGGAAAAAAATCAACACCCCAAATTAACGCTTAGAAGTCATAAGCGAGGAATTCTAAGTCCTATTATAAACTGGATGGTGCCCTCAACCAAAGAGCAGAGTCAGAAAGGATGCCTGGAAGCAAATTTGTTTCAAGTTCATATAGTCTGAGTCCATAGCTGTCAACAGTTGGAAACTTTCCTTAGAATCAATACAATAAGACAGATACTACTGTATGACATAAAGACCACTGGACTCAGAATCATAACTTGTCTCTGTTTAGTTCTGCCTCTTACCCATTATGGGATACTAAGGGTAAAAACCTTTCCCTCTCTGGGCCCTGATTACATCATCTATTTGTGGGGGTTTCAAGCTTGTCTTTTTATTGCAGCCAACAGTATTATTCTTTGGCTCTCAATTTAAGTGTTAATTAAAAGGAAAACTATGACAAACTTAGACAGTATATTGAAAATCAGAGACGTCACTTTGCTAACAAAGGTTTTTATAGTCAAAGCTATGGGTTTTTCAGTAGTCATGTATGGTTGTGAGAGTTGGACCGTAAAGAAGGCTGAGTGCAGAAGAACTGATACTTTCGAATTGTGGTGCTGGAGAAGACTCCTGAGAGCCCCTTGGACTGCAAGGAGATCAAACCAGTCAATCCTAAAGCAAATCAATCCTGAATATTCATTGGAAGGACTGATGCTTAAGCTGAAGCTCCAATACTTTGGTCACCTGATGAGAAGAGTCGACTCACTGGAAAAGACCCTGATGCTGGGAAAGATTGAAGGCAAATGGAGAAGAGGGTGACAGAGGATGAGATGGTTGGATGGCATTACCAACTCAATGGACATGAATTTGAGCAAACTCTGGAAGATAGTGAAGGACAGGGAAGCCTGGCACGCTGCAGTCTATGGGGTCACAAAGCATTAAACACGACTTTGCAATTGAACAACAACAACTCAATTTAAATGTTTATTATGTAGACAAACTTCTAATGTGGATCTGAAGAATTTAGGCCTCTCTGTATACTTGAGCTGGTCCCAAAGTGGCATGCACACTCACCTAGTTAATCCTCAGGTCATCTTTAGGGATGCCTAATGGTCTCTCATTTTTGAGTGCTATTTTCAGAAATGTGTCTTTCTTCTTTTAGATGGTAGGCTGATGCTTAAGCTGAAGCTCCAATACTTTGGTCACCTGATGGGAAGAGTCAACTCACTTCTAATTTAGTTCTAACTTGTCAACTCACTAGAGACTTTAACTCACCTTTTAATTTTATGTGTAATTCTTAGTGTTTTTCTGTGTAAACTATTATCCTAACATCCAAAACATGTTTTCTCATGTGTTCTCTGAATACCCTCATTTCCCCTTCTGGGCAGAAGTAAGATTACATGTTTCTGCCTTCTTGAAACAGGCATGATCTTACAACATGCTTTAGCCAATGAACTGTGACAAGTGGTAACAGAGTTGGTCTGTAACTTGCTACATTATGTCCCCCTCTGCCATGGGAACTGACCATGCTGTTGGTGGCTGCTGTAAGGCCCTGAGTTTGGGATTGCCCAAAGCAGAGCAGAGCCTGGTCAACCAACAATCAACATGGACCATGAGAGTGAAGTAAACATTTGTCTGGTTAAACCACTGAGATCTGACTAGCAGAACTGAAAAAGACAATCATTTGGGTAGGCTGGTAGAGGAAGTAGAGTGAGGGCTAGGCAAGAAATGTGTATCCCAATTATTTGAAACAGAGTGCTGTGCTGTTAAGGGGTTATGTGATGATATTGCCCTGTGTTTGCCCAACAGCAACAAGGATGAAGGCTTTGGATGTTGTGAGATCACATACCCAACACTCAACTCTGGGTTGAGTTCAGAGAGGATGACATTTAGGCAGATACCAAATAGTAAAACCATAGTCGCTGAATAACAAGAATAAATTTAGGTACAAAAGAAACTGATTCTAAGATGCTCAAGAGGCAGATTACAAAAGGAGGCCCTGACTGATTGCGGGCAACAAAGAAACCCCACTCTGGGTTTGCTTGACGGCTCCATTCCACGTGGTTTGCAGCTTTGCCATGCCTCAGTAAAGTGGTCATAATTTTTGGTTTCCCTCTGTCAACTGTAACCCACTGAGCAGTCTTAGGAAGCAGCCATGCATAAAACTAGCTAAAAGGGGGCAAGTCAGACTCATCAGAAGATACGTTCTTGATTACCAGCTAAATATTTCTTACGCTTACTTTGTGTCTCATAACAATGCAACAGCATTAATTTTCCCCCACCAGTGTAAACACCATTAATTTCTGTAAGTTAAGCAAAGAAACACCATTAATTCCTGAAGTCAAAACAGGAAGCCACAAGATGCGGAGGCAATGCTTTCCTTACCAAAGTCAGCACCAAGGACAGAGCAACAAAGAGGGGTGTGCGCTGCTTCTGTCAGCAACTTCCTCCTTACCCCCTGCAGCGTCTGTGGCCTACTTTGTATCTACCAAGCAAAGGATCCTCATGATCTATAAGCAGGGTTATCGTACAGTTTGTGAGAGGAAAAAACTTGGGGCAGGTGTGTAACTGATATTCTTGCATCAGACAAACGTAATTAGTACCAAATTCCTGGGCCTGCAAAATGAGGTCGTATGATCTGCATTGCAGATTTCCCCACCTGCTTCCCATACAGTACGGAAGGTGTAACTTTCTGTTACCGCCATGAATTTTCAGTTTCTAAAGAATTTCTCTATGAACCAGAGAATGAGGACATCGCTAGGACTGTGGGTCCCAAAGTTGGCTCCATATTAGACTTGCCTGGGGAGCTTTTAAAGACACTGCCTCCCAGTCGCAGTCTATTACTTCAGCATTTCTGGAGGGCTGACCAAGTCATCAGTATTGCATTGTTTATATTACTTAAGCTTCATCCGCCAAGTGGTCATAGTTTTAAAAATCTAATTCTGGGTCTTTCCCTAGAGATTTTGCTTTAATTGGTGCAGGGATCAGACGAAGTACCAAGATTTTCTAAAAGCTCCCCCAGATGATTCTAATATGCAACCACCTTTGAGAACCAATCTTATGGAAGACAGAGACAAAGAGAAGTTGGAAGTGTTGCCTCTCTAACCCTTGCTTCTGAAGATAAGGGATAAAGGCCCTTGAATATTTACCAAAGCAAAGTGTTTCACCTAACCTACTCGATTAATTTTTTCATTCTAAGCATTTACTAGGATATAAGTTGGACCGAACACTAAACCCCGTGATATGAAATACTAAAGACCAAGTTCTTTGAGCTTGGAGTCTAACACGAGTATTATAATAATGTATAATAAATGTGATAGAAGGGATAAATGATAGCTTTCATTATGAAATATTGCCTCTACCTGAGAAGGGAATCAGAATAATTTTAACCCGAGCATAAGCTGCCTAGACATCTAGAAGAATCAGGAGCAAACCAGTTAGAGTATGGCATTCTAAGCTATAGGAACAGAGTGTACAAAATCATTGAAGCATAAAGTGGCCAAGGCAGTTTTGGTTCCAAGTAGAAAATCTGATTCAAAACTATCTTAAGAAAGAAAGGAAATACATGGGGAAGGAAGAATATAGGAATGAATCATTAAACCAAAGAAAAGGATTAAGAAATTCAATAGTCTCCTATCTCTGTCCAAACCAACGTATTTTCTCCATGATTCTTGCATTGGCTGAACTTGGCTATGCCAAAAGGTTGGCTCCTGACAACACGTTCTCACTTCAAGCAATCAGCATAAACCAACTGGTATATTTGAGTTTCCAATCCAAGTTCCTGGGAAAGAGGAAATGACTGTTCCAACTTAGGTCAGGTGCCCACTCCTGGTCCAATCAGCTGTAGCCAGGGTCATAAGGTACAAACAAGGTTCTCAAGGCCTTAACCCTCTTGGGAGAAATGAGAATACAGTTCTTAACAAATCAGACATTTGGTGGACTAAGCAAACACCTCTAAAGTTGTATAACAAAGATGCGAGGCAATAAGTTCAGGTTAGGAAACTAAAGGCACTGCAGAAAGACCAGAGGACAGACTGTACAGTGGAAGCCAAAAGTAAAGAGGACTTGACCTCAACCAAGCCTAAACCAAAGCTGGGAATGTCAAGGATAAGAACATCATGACCAAGCAGGTTTTATTCTGATAATGTAAGACTGATTCAATTCTAAAAATCAGTAAATGTAATTCACCATAGTATCAGACTAAAGAAGAAGACTATAGTATCATTTCAGTAGATGGAGAAAAATGTTTTGACAAAATTTAATACATATTCATAATTAAAAAAAAAAAAACTCTAACTAGAGACATGCATTGTACCTTGTATAAATTACTCAAAATGGATCAGATATCTAAAAGTAAAACCTAAAGCTATGAAAGTGTTAGAACAAAATATAGAAGAAAATATTTGTACCCTTGGATTAGGCAAAAGTTTCCTAGATATAAAATCATTATCTATAAAATAAAAATACTGTTTTATTTCATTAGAGCTAAACATTTCTGATATTGAGAGACACTTAGGAAAATAAAAAGTCAACCTACAGACCATGAGACAATATTTACAAAACACATATCTGTTAAAAGACTATACCTAATATACATAAAGAACTCTCATAATTCAATGACCAAACAAGTTGTTTCTTTTTTTTTAAATGGGTGAACAACTCGAATAGATAATTCAAAGGAGAGAAAAGGGTAGAAAAATAAGCATATAAAAAGTACTCAATGTCACTACTCATTCACTTCAGTCACTCATTCATGTCCGACTCTTTGTGACCCCATGACTCACAGCACGCCAGGCCTCCCTGTCCATCACCAACTCCCGGAGTTCACCCAAACTCACGTCCATCGAGTTGGTGATGCCATCCAGCCATCTCATCCTCTGTCGTCCCCTTTTTCTCCTGCCCCCAATCCCTCTCAGCATCAGAGTCTTTTCCAATGAGTCAACTCTTTGCATGAGGTGGCCAAAGTATTGGAGTTTCAACTTTAGCATCAGTCCTTCCAATGAACACCTAGGACTGATCTCCTTTAGGATGGACTGGTTCGATCTTCTTGCAGTCCAAGGAACTCTTAAGAGTCTTATCCAACACCAGTTCCAAAGCATCAATTCTTCGGCACTCAGCTTTCTTCATAGTCCAATTCTCATATCCATACATGACCACTGGAAAAACCATAGCCTTGATTAGATGGACCTTTGTTGGCAAAGTAATGTCTCTGCTTTTGAATATGCTGTCTATGTTGGTCATAACTTTCCTTCCAAGGAGTAAGCGTCTTTTAATTTCATGGCTGCAATCACCATCTGCAGTGATTTTGGAGTCCAAAAAAATAAAGTCTGACACTGTTTCCACTGTTTCCCCATCTATTTCCCATGAAGTGATGGGACCAGATGCCATGATCTTCATTCTCTGAATGTTGAGCTTTAAGCCAACTTTTTCCCTCTCCTCTTTCACTTTCATCAAGAGGCTTTTTAGTTCCTCTTCACTTTCTGCCATAAGGGTGGTGTCATCTGCATAGCTGAGGTTATTGATATTTCTCCCGGCAATCTTGATTCCAGCTTGTGCTTCTTCCAGCCCAGAATTTCTCATGATGTACTATGCATATAAGTTAAATAAGCAGGGTGACAATATACAGCCTTGACGAACTCCTTTTCCTATTTGGAACCAGTCTGTTGTTCCATGTCCAGTTCTAACTGTTGCTTCCTGACCTGCATACAGGTTTCTCAGGAGGCAGATCAGGTGGTCTGGTATTCCCATCTCTTTCAGAATTTTCCACAGTTGATTGTGATCCACACAGTCAAAGGCTTTGGCATAGTCAATAAAGCAGAAATAGATGTTTTTCTGGAACTCTCTTGCTTTTTCCATGATCCAGTGGCTGTTGGCAATTTGATCTCTGGTTCCTCTGCCTTTTCTAAAACCAGCTTGAACATCTTACAGAAATGCAAATTAAAACCACAGTGAAATGCCATTATTCACCTCTTAGAATGGCTAAGAGTTTAAACAATCAATCACAACTGCTGATGTGGATATGGAGTACCCAGAACCTTAAACATTGCTGGTGAGAATATAATGGCACAGACACTTTGGAGAACAGCTTGGCAGTTACTTAAAAGTTAAGCAAACTTATCATATGATTCAGCAACCCCACTCCTAGGTATTTACCCAAAAGAAATAAGAATATAGGTCACTACCCAGACTTACATGTGAATGCACAAAACAGCTTTGTTTGTAACCACCAGAAACTGGAAACAACCAGCCTATATCAGTTGTCTGTTGCTGTGGCAACAAGTATAGCAAATTAACACAAATTTAGTGGCTTTTAAAAATGCACGTTTGTTATCTAAGTTTCTATGGGTCAGGAGTCCAGGTATGGCTTAGCTTCTTTGGTTCTGGCAAAGCTGCAGTCTCACTTCAAGGCTTGCCTGGGGAAGACTTTGCTTCCAAGATCACTTACACTGTTGGTGGAATTCATTTCCTTGCTTCTCTCTATAACAGGTGTGGGGAAGGAATGGACTGCAGAGCATAAGGAACTTTTCTGAGTAATGGGAATGTTTCCTCTCGATTACAGTGAGAAGGTAAATGTGCACATCCTTCAAACACTTGGAAACACATGACACACCAAACTACATAACGGTGAAGTTTTACTGTGTATAAATTACACCACAACAAACCTGACTTTAGAAAATAAAAGGAGGGAGGAGCCAAGATGGCGGAGGAGTAGGACAGGGAGAACACTTTCTCCCCCACAAATTCATCAAAAGAGCATTTAAACGTCGAGTAAATTCCACAAAACAACTTCTGAATGCCGGCAGAGGACATCAGGCACCCAGAAAAGCAACCCAACTCTTCGAAAGGAGGTAGGAAAAAATATTAAAAACAAAAAAAAAGAGACAAAAGAGGGAGGGACGGAGTTCCGTCCCGGAAAGGGAATCTTAAAAAGAGAGAAGTTTCCAAACACCAGGAAACCTTCTCACTGCCGAATCTGTGCCGAGCTTTGGAAGCACAGAGGGCAACATAACAGGGAGAAAAAATAAATAAACAATTAAAACTCGCAGATTGCGAGCCCTACGGTAACTCCCCCAGTGGAGAAGCAGCGCAGACGCCTGCATCCGCCATTAGCAAGCCGGGGCTGGGCAGGGAGGCACGGCGTGGGCTGCATCACTGAGAGTAAGAATCTGGCCTGAATACCCTGAGCGCTATCTGAGCGAAATAATTTGGGCTAGCAAACCGGACTGTGGGATATCTACCACGCGAAAAGCCAGCCCTAACCTAAGACCGCCAGGCCCGCGCACGGAACAAAGAATTGAACAGAGATAGCCGGCTGCAGATCTTCCCCCTCCGGGGACAGGCAGCCAGAGCCGGAAGGGGGCAATCGCAGCCCCAGAGAGACATTATCTATAAAACTGTAAGCAGGCTTCTTTGCTAACTAAAACTTCTTGGGGGTCTGGACGGTTAACATCTGCCTGAGAAGGTGCGCCGGTTTTAACACCCAGATAACCGAGTGGCGGGGAGGCGATAAGTCGCAGCATTGGCGCTCGCCAAACACCTCATCACCTGAGCTGCTCGGACCTGGGAAGAGCACAAAACGCAGGCCCAACTGAGTCTGCGCCTCTGAGGACTACCCGAGTGCCTGAACCTGAGCGGCTTGGACCTGGGAAGTGCATGCAGCCCAGGGCCAGCCTCGGATTGTTCCCGGCGGAACAACCTAGAGTCCGAGCAGTGTGGACAGGGAGGCTACACGCGCCGTGAGCAGGGGCAGACCCAGGGTGGCTGAGGCACTGCGAGCCCACACCAGTGTTATTTGTTTGCAGCATCCCTCCCTCCCTCCCTCCCCACAGCGCGACTGAACAAGTAAGCCTAAAAAAAAAAAAAAAGAAAAAAAAGTGTCCTCCACCGTGCCCTTTGTGTCAGGGCGGAAACCAGATACTGAAGAGACTAGCAAACAGAAGAAGATATAACAGAGGGAAACGCCTTGGAAGCTACAGGCAATAGATCAAAACCCTGTGGTTACTACGGACTACATAGGAAGGGGCCTATAGATCTTGAGAAATATAAATCTGACCAAGGAACTAGCCAAAAATGAACTGAACCCACAACACCCACAAAAAAAAAACAAAAAAGTCCTAGATATATTTTTATTATTTTTACGATCATTCTTTCCTTTTTTTGTTTTTTTTTAATTAAAAAAATTTTTTTTTAAGTCCTCTATTGTTCCTTTAAATTTCACTTTTATAACCTATTACTTTGCAAAAAAAAAAAAGACCCTATTTTTTTTCTTCTTCAGCAAACTTCATATATATATATTTTATAATTTTTTGACCTTGTTTTTTGTTTGTTTTTGTTTTTGTTTTTTTCTTCTTTTCTTTAACATTGTATTTTTGAAATTCCAAACTCTACTCTAGATTTTTAATTTTCGCTTTTTGGTATATGTTATCAATTTTGTACCTATAGTTTTTTTTTTTTTTTATATAATTTCTGACTTTTTTTTTTTTCCTTCTCTGTTTCTTTCTCTTCTTCTTTTATATAACATTGTATATCTGAAATTCCAAACTTTACTCTAGATTTTTAATTTATGCTTTTTGGTATTTGATATCAATTTTGTACCTGTATTTTCTTTATAATTTTTGTGACATTGTTCGTATTTGTTTGTTTGTTTTCTCTCTTTATTTTTCTTCTTCTTCTTCTTCTTTTTTTTAACATTGTATTTTTGAAATTCCAAACTCTACTCTAGATTTTTAATTTTTGCTTTCTGGTATTAGTTATCAATTTTGTACCTGTACTTTCTTTATAATTTTCGCGACCTTGTTTGTTTTTGTTTGTTCGTTTTTTCTCTCTTTCTTTTCCTTCTTCTTTTCTTTAACATCGTATTTTTGAAATTCCAAACTCTACTCTAGATTTTTAATTTTTGCTTTCTGGTATTAGTTATCAATTTTGTACCTGTACTTTCTTTATAATTTTCGTGACCTTGTTTGTTTTTGTTTGTTCGTTTTTTCTCTCTTTTCCTTCTTCTTTTCTTTAACATCATATTTTTGAAATTCCAAACTCTACTCTAGATTTTCAATTTTTGCTTTTATGTATTTGTTACCAATTTTGTACCTTTAAGGACCCAATCTTCAGGACCCATTTTTCACTAGGGAGTGAGATTACTGGCTTGACTGCTCTCTCTCCCTTTGGACTCTCCTTTTTCTCCACCAGGTCGCCTGTGTCTCCTCCCTAACCCCTCTCTACTCTACCCAACTCTGTGAAATTCTGTGTGTTCCAGACGGTGGAGAACACTTAGGGAACTGATTACTGGCTGGATCTGTCTCCCTCCTTTTCATTCCCCCCTTTTATCCTTCTGGCCACCTCTGTTACCTTCCTCCTTCTTCTCTTCTCTGTATAACCCCGTGAACATCTCTGAGTGGTCCAGTTGTGGAGTGCACATAAGGAAGTGACTACTGGTTAGCCCACTCTCTCCACTATTGATTCACCTCATCTCATTTGGGTCACCTCTAACTCCCTCCTCCCTCTTCTCTTCTCCATGTAACCCTGTGAACCTCTCTGAGTGACCCTCACTGTAGAGAAACTTTTCATCTTTAATGTAGATGTTTTATCAATGGTTCTGTATAGAAGGAGAAGTTTTGAAACTACTGTAAAAATAAGACCGATAACCGGAAGCAGGAGACTTAAGTCCAAACCCTGACTCCAGGGAACTCCTGACTCCAAGGAACATTAATTGATGGGAGCTCATCAAATGCATCCATACCGACACTGAAACCAAGCACCACACAAGGGCCAATAAATTCCAGGGCAAGACATACCAAACAAATTCTCTAGCAACAAAGGAACACAGCCCTGAGCTTCAAGATACAGGCTGCCCAAAGTCACCCCAAAACTATAGACATCTCATAAATCATTACTGGACATTTCATTGCACTCCAGAGAGAAGAAATACAGCTCCACCCACCAGAACACCGACACAAGCTTCCCTAACCAGGAAACCTTGACAAGCCACCTGTACAAACCCACACACAGTGAGGAAACGCCACAATAAAGAGAACTCCACAAACTGCCAGAATACAGAAAGGACACCCCAAACTCAGCAATTTAAACAAGATGAAGAGACAGAGGAATACTCAGCAGATAAAGGAACAGGATAAATGCCCACCAAACCAAACAAAAGAGGAAGAGATAGGGAATCTACCTGATAAAGAATTCCGAATAATGACAGTGAAATTGATCCAAAATCTTGAAACTAAAATGGAATCACAGATAAATAGCCTGGAGACAAGGATTGAGAAGATGCAAGAAAGGTTTAACAAGGACCTAGAAGAAATAAAAAAGAGTCAATATATAATGAATAATGCAATAAGTGAAATTAAAAACACTCTGGAGGCAACAAATAGTAGAATAACAGAGGCAGAAGACAGGATTAGTGAATTAGAAGATAGAATGGTAGAAATAAATGAATCAGAGAGGATAAAAGGAAAACGAATTAAAAGAAATGAGGACAATCTCAGAGACCTCCAGGACAATATTAAACGCTACAACATTCGAATCATAGGGGTTCCAGAAGAAGAAGACAAAAAGAAAGACCATGAGAAAATACTTGAGGAGATAATAGTGGAAAACTTCCCTAAAATGGGGAAGGAAATAATCACCCAAGTACAAGAAACCCAGAGAGTCCCAAACAGGATAAACCCAAGGAGAAACACCCCAAGACACATATCAATCAAATTAACAAAGATCAAACACAAAGAACAAATATTAAAAGCAGCAAGGGAAAAACAACAAATAACACACAAGGGAATTCCCATACGGATAACAGCTGATCTTTCAATAGAAACTCTTCAAGCCAGGAGGGAATGGCAAGACATACTTAAAATGATGAAAGAAAATAACCTACAGCCCAGATTATTGTACCCAGCAAGGATCTCATTCAAGTATGAAGGAGAAATCAAAAGCTTTTCAGACAAGCAAAAGCTGAGAGAATTCTGCACCACCAAACCAGCTCTCCAACAAATACTAAAGGATATTCTCTAGACAGGAAACACAAAAACGGTGTATAAACTCGAACCCAAAACAATAAAGTAAATGGCAACAGGATCATACTTATCAGTAATTACCTTAAACGTAAATGGGTTGAATGCCCCAATCAAAAGACAAAGACTGGCTGAATGGATACAAAAACAAGACCCCTACATATGTTGTCTACAAGAGACCCACCTCAAAACAGGGGACACATACAGACTGAAAGTGAAGGGCTGGAAAAAGATTTTCCATGCAAATAGGGACCAAAAGAAAGCAGGAGTAGCAATACTTATATCAGATAAAATAGACTTTAAAACAAAGGCTGTGAAAAGAGACAAAGAAGGTCACTACATAATGATCAAAGGATCAATCCAAGAAGAAGATATAACAATTATAAATATATATGCACCCAACACGGGAGCACCACAGTACGTAAGACAAATGCTAACAAGTATGAAAGGAGAAATTAATAATAACACAATAATAGTGGGAGACTTTAATACCCCACTTACACCTATGGATAGATCAACTAAACAGAAAATTAACAAGGAAACACAAACTTTAAACGATACAATAGACCAGTTAGACCTAATTGATATCTATAGGACATTTCATCCCAAAACAATGAATTTCACCTTTTTCTCAAGCGCACATGGAACCTTCTCCAGGATAGATCACATCCTGGGCCATAAAGCTAGCCTTGGTAAATTCAAAAAAATAGAAATCATTCCAAGCATTTTTTCTGACCACAATGCAGTAAGATTAGATCTCAATTACAGGAGAAAAACTATTAAAAATTCCAACATATGGAGGCTGAACAACACACTGCTGAATAACCAACAAATCACAGAAGAAACCAAAAAAGAAATCAAAATTTGCATAGAAACGAATGAAAATGAAAACACAACAACCCAAAACCTGTGGGACACGGTAAAAGCAGTCCTAAGGGGAAAGTTCATAGCAATACAGGCACACCTCAAGAAACAAGAAAAAAGTCAAATAAATAACCTAACTCTACACCTAAAGCAACTAGAAAAGGAAGAAATGAAGAACCCCAGGGTTAGTAGAAGGAAAGAAATCTTAAAAATTAGAGCAGAAATAAATGCAAAAGAAACAAAAGAGACCATAGCAAAAATCAACAAAACCAAAAGCTGGTTCTTTGAAAGGATAAATAAAATTGACAAACCATTAGCCAGACTCATTAAGAAACAAAGGGAGAAAAGTCAAATCAACAAAATTAGAAACGAAAATGGAGAGATCACAACAGACAACACAGAAATACAAAGGATCATAAGAGACTACTATCAACAATTATATGCCAATAAAGTGGACAACGTGGAAGAAATGGACAAATTCTTAGAAAAGTACAACTTTCCAAAATTGGACCAGGAAGAAATAGAAAATCTTAACAGACCCATCACAAGCATGGAAATTGAAACTGTAATCAAAAATCTTCCAGCAAACAAAAGCCCCGGTCCAGACGGCTTCACAGCTGAATTCTACCAAAAATTTAGAGAAGAGCTCACACCTATCCTGCTCAAACTCTTCCAGAAAATTGCAGAGGAAGGTAAACTTCCAAACTCATTCTATGAGGCCACCATCACCCTAATACCAAAACCTGACAAAGATCCCACAAAAAAAGAAAACTACAGGCCAATATCACTGATGAACATAGATGCAAAAATCCTTAACAAAATTCTAGCAATCAGAATCCAGCAACACATTAAAAAGATCATACACCATGATCAAGTGGGCTTTATCCCAGGGATGCAAGGATTCTTCAATATCCGCAAATCAATCAATGTAATACACCACATTAACAAATTGAAAAATAAAAACCATATGATTATCTCAATAGATGCAGAGAAAGCCTTTGACAAAATTCAACATCCATTTATGATAAAAACTCTCCAGAAAGCAGGAATAGAAGAAACATACCTCAACATAATAAAAGCTATATATGACAAACCCACAGCAAACATTATCCTCAATGGTGAAAAATTGAAAGCATTTCCTCTAAAGTCAGGAACAAGACAAGGGTGCCCACTTTCACCATTACTATTCAACATAGTTTTGGAAGTTTTGGCCACAGCAATCAGAGCAGAAAAAGAAATAAAAGGAATCCAAATTGGAAAAGAAGAAGTAAAACTCTCACTATTTGCAGATGACATGATCCTCTACATAGAAAACCCTAAAGATTCCACCAGAAAATTACTAGAAATAATCAATGACTATAGTAAAGTTGCAGGATATAAAATCAACACACAGAAATCCCTTGCATTCCTATACACTAATAATGAGAAAACAGAAAGAGAAATTAAGGAAACAATTCCATTCACCATTGCAACGGAAAGAATAAAATACTTAGGAATATATCTACCTAAAGAAACTAAAGACCTATATATAGAAAACTATAAAACACTGGTGAAAGAAATCAAAGAGGACACTAATAGATGGAGAAATATACCATGTTCATGGATTGGAAGAATCAATATAGTGAAAATGAGTATACTACCCAAAGCAATTTATAGATTCAATGCAATCCCTATCAAGCTACCAACAGTATTCTTCACAGAGCTAGAACAAATAATTTCACAATTTGTATGGAAATACAAAAAACCTCGAATAGCCAAAGCGATCTTGAGAAAGAAGAATGGAACTGGAGGAATCAACCTACCTGACTTCAGGCTCTACTACAAAGCCACAGTTATCAAGACAGTATGGTACTGGCACAAAGACAGAAATATTGATCAATGGAATAAAATAGAAAGCCCAGAGATAAATCCACGCACATATGGACACCTTATCTTTGACAAAGGAGGCAAGAATATACAATGGATTAAAGACAATCTCTTTAACAAGTGGTGCTGGGATATCTGGTCAACCACTTATAAAAGAATGAAACTGGACCACTTTCTAACACCATACACAAAAATAAACTCAAAATGGATTAAAGATCTAAACGTAAGACCAGAAACTATAAAACTCCTAGAGGAGAACATAGGCAAAACACTCTCCGACATACATCACAGCAGGATCCTCTATGACCCACCTCCCAGAATATTGGAAATAAAAGCAAAAATAAACAAATGGGACCTAATTAACCTTAAAAGCTTCTGCACATCAAAGGAAACTATTAGCAAGGTGAAAAGACAGCCTTCAGAATGGGAGAAAATAATAGCCAATGAAGCAACCGACAAACAACTAATCTCAAAAATATACAAGCAACTCCTACAGCTCAACTCCAGAAAAATAAACGACCCAATCAAAAAATGGGCCAAAGAACTAAATAGACATTTCTCCAAAGAAGACATACAGATGGCTAACAAACACATGAAAAGATGCTCAACATCACTCATTATCAGAGAAATGCAAATCAAAACCACTATGAGGTACCATTTCACACCAGTCAGAATGGCTGCGATCCAAAAGTCTACAAATAATAAATGCTGGAGAGGGTGTGGAGAAAAGGGAACCCTCTTACACTGTTGGTGGGAATGCAACCTAGTACAGCCACTATGGAGAACAGTGTGGAGATTCCTTAAAAAACTGGAAATAGAACTGCCTTATGATCCAGCAATCCCACTGCTAGGCATACACACTGAGGAAACCAGAAGGGAAAGAGACACGTGTACCCCAATGTTCATCGCAGCACTGTTTATAATAGCCAGGACATGGAAGCAACCTAGATGTCCATCAGCAGATGAATGGATAAGAAAGCTGTGGTACATATACACAATGGAGTATTACTCAGCCATTAAAAAGAATACATTTGAATCAGTTCTAATGAGGTGGATGAAACTGGAGCCTATTATACAGAGTGAAGTAAGCCAGAAGGAAAAACATAAATACAGTATACTAACGCATATATATGGAATTTAGAAAGATGGTAACAATAACTCTGTATACGAGACAGCAAAAGAGACACTGATGTATAGAACAGTCTTATGGACTCTGTGGGAGAGGGAGAGGGTGGGAAGATTTGGGAGAATGGCATTGAAACATGTAAAATATCATGTAGGAAATGAGTTGCCAGTCCAGGTTCGATGCACGATGCTGGATGCTTGGGGCTGGTGCACTGGACGGCCCAGAGGGATGGTATGGGGAGGGAGGAGGGAGGAGGGTTCGGGATGGGGAACACATGTATACCTGTGGCGGATTCACTTTGATATTTGGCAAAACTAATACAATTATGTAAAGTTTAAAAATAAAATAAAATTAGAAAATAAAAGGACAGAGCAACAGAGAAGCTGGAGACAGATAGAAAACCTCCTTTGATCTGGTTCCCAGAGCATACTGCCCTGGTGGGCAATCCTGGAGAAATTTCAGGAAGGCCAATAATATAAATTATGTATTAGTACTATTCTAATCAGTTTGCTAATAGGAGACCTGCTTATTTTAGGTTAAGTTTCAAATGCTGCTCTCATCATGAAAGTGCATTATATATGGACAGTTTGACGTTGCCTAAAATGAAAGGGTTGATGCTCCAATGAGCCCAACTGTTAAAATGAAAGCCAATTAGATAACCAAAGAACAAAAGTATTTGTTCAGAATTAACTTCATCACACAAGTTACAACAAAGCCAGACACAAAAGAGCCTCATTGAAGTCATCTGCATGGTATCCTAAATCTGCATGCAGGACTGAAAACATAACCCTGCCTAGCACATTTCTCTACCAGGAGGGGCAGGGGGAAAAAAATGGAGTAGAGGGCTTATGTTCCTGGACTCAGATCATCTCTCTGACCAAATGTCTATTAATAAATTCCTGCATCTGTAATGTAATGCTAAGAATTTATTTATTCTATCAGTTACAAAACAAACTGAGCACACCAGAGAGAGGAATTTTGACTTATGTCAAAAAAACACAATGAGGGCCATTGAAGGCTTATAAACATGGGGATGGAAGAAAAGGATCTGTGTTTTAGGAAAGATGACACTTCAAATAGTATGGATACTGGCCTTCAGAGGGCAACACTAGAAGCGAGAAGGGCAGATAGGATGCTGTTACAGGACTCCAGAAAAAAAATTATGAACAAAGACTGTTGCAATAGGAGGAGAAAGGAAGAGAAATCTGCGGCATTCTTTGGGAAGTGGAGTCAAGAAGTGATGGTGAGAGAGAGATGATGAAAGTTTATGTGTGTGGCTTGAGCAACTTCATAGATTCTGGATTAAAAGGGAAGGTGCAATTGAGAAATTCATGTTGGAGATACTAAGAATGAGGAGCATTCAGATGAACGTTTCTGGTAGGCAGGCAGCTATGGTCTGGAGTCCACGTAAGGAGACTGTGTTAATGAAAGGCTTGATGCTAAGGTACAAGGGCAAGTGGAGACTCTGTGAGGCCACCTATTATAAAGGGCACAAGCTATACTGAAGAGGTTGGATAGAGAATGCAGAATAAAGAAATGGAAATCATCATGAACGAAAGGAAAGCTGCTCTGCTAACAGCATTCTTCTCTACTTTCCTTGAACGTTGGCAGGTTTTGTTTTTCCCTCTCGATTTTTCTGGTTCAGAAAACGGAAGAACACATGATAAGAAAACACTGCTCAAATCCAAGTGGAGATGGAAATTATTCCAACTGGGAGAAGGTAAAAGAATGATCCAATAAGAAGAGACAAAAGGTCCTTAGAGAATCTCGGCACAGGTCCAAAAGGACGGTGCCTTTGCGCGGTATCTGTAGGAACGCTAACTTTACACTCAAGTTGACCCAAACCTGGAAGTCACCTCAATCTCTCTGTGTTGATTAAAGTTTACTGTGGGTTCTGTTTCTTTTATAATCTTGTGCTGCCTGCTTGCAAGTGGAGGCACTGCTCGTTTACTGGTGAGGAAAATAACAGGCCTTGCAGAAATTTTCTAGCTAGCCTCAGCACACTGTGCCGGAAGGGGATTTGATCAACCATCCAATTCATCCCTTTGTTCCCGAGGGAAAGCAGCAGTTACCGAGGTACATGCAACACGAGTCCGTGATGGGAAGAACTACTGGGAAACGTTGCCTGGCAGCTGAAGCACTGATCTGAGGACCTTGAGGAGTCCAGGGTGGTCACCACAAGCCTGTGACTGGCTGGCTGAGCTTGAACAAGTCACTGTCTCTGGCCTCAGATTTCACACCCATCAGGAAGAGGCTTGGCTGGTTTTGATAATAACTAGTTCTGTTTTGTTTTGTTTTTCCTGGATCTAAAATTTAACTCCTTGAATTATTTTTAGTTGGTTGCCTTCTTATGGGATTTAATATCTACACCCTTAAGATTACTGATACAGAGGAGATATAAGTTCCCAGCCAATATTTTCATATAAATATATATAATATATGGTGTCAAAATAGGACTTCCCTGGTGGCTCACATGGTAAAGCATCTGACTACAATGCGGGAGACCCAGGTTCGACCCCTGGGGTTGGGAAGATCCTCTGGAGAAGGCAATGGCACCCACTCCAGTACTCTTGCCTGGATAATCCCATGGATGGAGGAGCATGGTAGGCTACAGTCCATGGAGTCGCAAAGAGTCGGACACGACTGAGCATCTTCACTTACTTATTTATGGTGTCAAAATAGCTTAGGGGTGTAGGTTGGGGAACTTTCATGATATCTAACCTAACAAGCCAGAATGGGATCAAAAGTAGGAAGTAGTGATCCATGCAAATTTTACAATGAGAACAGCCAACAGAACTTTGCATTATCAGTGATTCTTTGGGAAAAACTTGTTCTTAGCTGGCCCATTTTGCAGTCTTCATATTTGTTAATTATACACATTACATTTTGTCCATTTAACAATAATGTTGCAGCCATCGGACACCATGATGGAGTATTTCTAGTAATTAAGCTACAGTATGTATTAACATTTCCCTGCTGATTAGAATAAAATTAACACCAGACTAACATACAGATATGAGAATCCAAAAGATTAGGATTCTAACAAAAGCCTCTGAAAAAAAGATTAACTTATCAATAAATACTTATTGAGTGTTAGATACACATATATCTTTGTGGTTGGTATTACAGAATTTTTAATTTGTTCAATCCTGAAAGGACATTTTAATAATACATTTCAACTTTTCAAATTGGGACCGTGCCTGTGCTTACCATGGAAGGTAAGTTCTGCTCCATTATCTAGAAGTACACGAGCAGTAGGGATCTTATTATACTTAGATTACTCTTTGATAATATATTGGACATTCTTATTGAAGATACTAAGTTCCTGCTTCAAAAGAAGCTTTTTTTTTAAACCTCAGCAATTCAATTTCTATTTATTCCTGTTTATTCTTATCAAAATATATAATTTTTAGATGATTGTAATAAAAATATATATTTTTAAAAAAAAACCTGCATTCTTTCCCGAAAGCCTTTATATTTTAAAATGTTCTTTATCAACAAACCAAAATACAAACAAGCACTTGGAATTCCCTCTTGGAAATTTCCATTTTCTCCTTGAACAAACAGTTTGTGCCCCTGCTTCCCTTCGGGGCTGCCTGGCTCTTCGGGGCGGTGCTGACATTTGCTTTGCCTGTGGTGGGGAAGCCTCAGGCAATCCGTCTGGTTTTCTGCCTCCCGTCAAAGCCCCGCAGGCTGATGCCTGCCAACGTTACCACCGCAGGTAAGTCATTAGACGCCGCTCCCCAGGGTCCCGGCACCACCCCAGGAACAGGCTACAGAGCAGTTGCCTGAACTCCAGAAATGTTTAAAAATTGTTCCTCTGCCTGGCTTCACCGGTGACTCCCCAGTAGAAGGTGTTGCTCTGAACTCTGTGGTGACCCTTACCCTTTGGAGGTCTCATCCCCACCCCCAATCAGGTTTAACCCCTCCTCCGCCCAGCCTCACTGTCCAAGGCTCTGGGCATCCTCTATCGACAGAGGCCACAACCTCCCCTCCCAAACAAGAAGGCAATTTAGTATGTGGATTAATTGACTGAGAAGGGCTCCCCTGGTGGCTCAGTGATAAAGAATCCTCCTGCCAATGCAGGATATCCGGTGGAGGAGGAAATGGCCACCCACTTGAGTATTTTTGCCTGGGAAATCCCACCCACAGAGGAGCCTGGTGAGCTATAATCCATGGGGGTCACAAAAGAGTCAGGTGCGACTTAAAGACTAAACAACAAACAAGGGTTTGAGAAGTAGAGGGTGGGAGTCTCTCTACAGAGCTGTACAAAATTCTAAGCTGCTCTTTTAATGTTTAATCTTTTTTTTTTTGGCTACACCGTGCATCATGTGGGATCTTAGTTCCTGGACCAGGGATTGAACCCAGGCCCACTGTACTGGAAACACAGTCTTAACCACTGGACCACTGGGAAAGTCCCTAATATTTGAATCTTTAGCACATACCTGAACAAACACCAGCATGACTGCTTAAAACACATAAAAAAACCTTCAACTAAACAAAAACATTCCTTCAAAGAAACACTGCTCTTTCTTTATATAACTCTGCAATTCTGAATGAATAAAGGAAATCTGGTCTTTAAACCCCCATTTCTTGGCATTTAGATGATTTCAAGTCTACTCTGGGGAAAGCATAAACGTTAACAAGCCTTTTCTAGAGTTAGTTCTAATAAATGATGCAGAACGAAGACTAGACACGGACTCAAGGCCCAAGTGTGAGTCCCTTGCCGGTGTTCACGTGTGTGCTCAGCCGTGTCCGACTCTGCGACCCCATGGACATGTAACCTGCCAGGCTCCTCTCTCCATGGAATTTTCCAGACAAGAATACTGGAGTGGGTTGCCATTTCCTACTCCAGGGGATCTTCACAACCCAGGGATCTAACTTGCGTCTCCTGTGTCTCTTGCATTGGCAGGCCTGCTGCTGCTAAGTCGCTTCAGTCGTGTCCGACACTGTGCGACCCCATAGATGGCAGCCCACCAGGCTCCCCCGTCCCTGGGATTCTCCAGGCAAGAACACTGGAGTGAGTTGCCATTTCCTTCTCCAATGCATGAAAGTGAAAAGTGAAAGTGAAGTCACCCAGTTGTGTCCGACTCTTCTCGACCCCATGGACTGCAGCCCATCAGGCTCCTCCGTCCGTGGAATTTTCCAGGCAAGAGTACTGGAGTGGGGTGCCATCGCCTTCTCCGATTGTATGTATGGGCAAGGCTCAATTCATCTATCTGATACTTGGCTTACCCAACTCTAAAATGGAAACAGAGCTGCTGCAGAAATTCAACAATATAATATCAGAAACATAGTAAAATCTGATATGTACACCAAATCAGAAATAACCTATCCTGACCAGCCCAGTTGCAGGGGACCTGGGTAGCCCTGGTTTCAGGCCACTCTTGGCCTGTCTTTCCCGCTCCTGCTCTCTGAGGCCTCCCAGGTCGCTCTGTATGCATGTATATTTCTCTTCCTCCACGACACTATTATCAGTTTCATCTTTCTGTTGTTGTTGTTTATCCCCCATAGCACCAAGTGTAATCCTTGCACCCAGCAGGCATTCAATAAATACTAATTGGTTGATTGATTAAACTTGAATTTTAACACCTTCTCAGCACCTTCCTCAATCAGAGAAACCCTTATGTAAATACTAAAGCCATTTACCCAGCAAACATGAGTTTTAGGAGATCTTTGCTTCTGTACAAAAAGCACTGACCCTGGAAAGGAAAGCATTTGGGTTCATATCCTGGTTTCATCACATACTGAGTGACCTTTCAAAAGTTATTCAAACTGAGTCTTAGTTTCTTGTCTTCAATGGAGGCAATAACACCTATTTTACCAACTTGAAGAATTGTAAGAATTAAATAGATTAACCTACTGAAAAGCATCTGGCATATCACTGATATTAAAAATTGTAAGATTCCTTTAAAATATCATTATGTGAATATAAAATATATAAATACCAATAAGAAATTGCTTCTAATCTCTCACTGATAAAACAATTTTAATTAAAACAAGACATATATGAATATTCACACATCATGTTGCCCCATTTAAACAAGGATGTGCTATGAAATTTGGCCAACAGCTTTAGACAGGAAGCCCAGAGTTATGGGAGACCCTGAAACTGCTGGTACATATAAGCAATAAGTTGTCAAAAGTGCCGATAGTTCTCAATCAATACTGGGTGGAAGATGGACTTCCCTGGTGTCTCAGTTGGTAAAGAATCTGCCTGCACTGTAGGAGACCTGGATTCAATCCCTGGCTTGGGAAGATCCCCTGGAGAAGGGAATGGTTACCCACTCCAGCATTCTTGCCTGAAGAGTTCCATGGACAGAGGAGCCTGGTGGGCTACAGTTCATGGGGTCGCAAAGAGTCAGACACAACTGAGCTACTTTCACTGAAGGTGGGTAATCAGGCTTCCTTGGATAAGTTAACATGAGCCAGCAAGATCATTGACTGCTGTCAACAAGTGTTTCCTTTGGGTGTTAACCTTAGGAACCCGAATAATAATGCTGCAGTCAAGACTCAGTGTCTGCAGAGCAATCTTTAACACTGCTGCTGCTGCTGCTAAGTCGCTTCAGTCGTGTCTGACTCTGTGTGACCCCAGAGACAGCAGCCCACCAGGCTCCCCCGTCCCTGGGATTCTCCAGGCAAGAACACTGGAGTGGGTTGCCATTTCCTTCTCCAATGCATGGAAGTGAAAAGTGAAAGTGAAGTCGCTCAGTCGTGTCAGACTCCTAGCAACCCCGTGGACTGCAGCCTACCAGGCTCCTCCGTCCATGGGATTTTCCAGGCAAGAGTACTGGAGTGGGTTTCCATTGCCTTCTCCGAATATTTAACACTAGAGAATCCCAAAGAATGGAATATTTGAATTGAAAAGGAAAGAAAATGGAGCATTTATTGGCTACCTGCTCTCTGATCCTTGTTCTAAGTACATAAAGCTCTCTTTACCTAGTTGATTTTATATTCCAGGTAAAAGAACTGAGATCCAGAGAGCTATTAAGACTTGCCTGACATCCCAGTGAGAGTTGATATCAAGGCCAGGATTAGGAACCAAAGACTGGTAATGGAGTCTTCAGCCCACATCCCTTTCACAGACATCTATTACCCATCAAGCAGAAAAAGTCCTGTTTGGGCGAACTCCTGTTGCACAAGGTGGACAGAGGATGGTTCCTTCCTTCCTCAGCATCATGAAAGGGTCCTGAAAACCTGGAAACTCCCACTCATACCCCCATCTCCACTTCTGTAAAAGATGCTACAGCATTTGATGCAACTTAAAAATATGGGGCAATGAATAAAATTATAAGGAAGAAGAAAACCTAATCCCGTTCCTAACTTTTAAATTAAAAAAAAATTAAGACACAATAAAGCTAAGTCATTGATCCAAAGCCACACAAAAAGACAGTGGAAATATGATCCCCCTCCTGGGACCCAGAATCCAGTGTCTTTTGGGGAAGAAACCAATAATGTTTTTTTTCCTGTTATCTGTTACATTTAGGAAACTATAGATCAGTGGTGCTCAAACCTAAACAAACATGAGAATCATCTGGGTAGCTTCTTAAGGGGTAGAAGAAGGGGCTCATCCCAGAGTGTCTGATTCAGAGCTCTGAACTGGGGCTCAAGATTTTGCCTTTCTAACAAGTTTCCAGTGACATTGATTCTGCTTGCCCAAAGACCCCCATTTTGAGGACCCCCTTTGTAGAATCGATGCTGATTTCAATACTTTCATGCTTTGTACCGAAGTTTCTCCTTCCAATCTAGTAGGATGTATAAATTCTTACCTAACTTCCTTGGGGTTGCAAATGTGGAGACAAACACTCCTGAACCAGTGCCGCAATGGTATGGACTCTTCTTGGCAAATTTTTGGACATAACCTGGGCAATCGGTGGCAGGACCTTAGAGACAAAGGGATCCTTCACTTTATCTATTCATATTCTTTCAGAGAAACCACAAGCATCCTGTCCACATTAAAATGTACCTTGTTAGGGAGAGGGTGGGAAGATTTGGGAGAATGGCATTGAAACATGTAAAATATCATGTATGAAACGAGTTGCCAGTCCAGGTTCGATGCACGATACTGGATGCTTGGGGCTAGTGCACTGGGACGACCCAGAGGGATGGTAATGGGGAGGGAGGAGGGAGGAGGGTTCAGGATGGGGAACACATGTATACCTGTGGCGGATTCATTTTGATATTTGGCAAAACTAATACAATTATGTAAAGTTTAAAAATAAAATAAAATTTTAAAAAAATGTACCTTGTTTTTGCTGTTAAGTCACTAAGTCATGTCCGACTCTTTGCGACCCCCATACACTGCGACACACCGGGCCTCCTTGTCCTTCACTATCTCCCAGAGTTTGCACAAACTCATGTCCATTGAGGTGATCCATTGATGATGCTATCCAACCATCTCATCCTCTGTCACCCGCTTCTCCTCATACCCTCAATCTTTCCCAGAATCTGGGTCTTTTCCAATGAGTTGCTCTTTGTATCAGGTGGTCAAAGTATTGGAACTTCAGCATTAGTCCTTCCAATGAACACTCAGGATTTATTTCCTTTGGGATTGACTGATTTGATCTCCTTGCTGTCCAAGAGACTCTCAAGAGTCTTCTCCAGCACCACAGTTTGAAAGTATCAATTTTTCGGGCTCAGCCTTCTTTATGGTCCAACTCACATCCATACACGACTACTGGAAATACCATAGCTTTGACTAGATGGACCTTTGTAGGAAAAGTGATGTCTCTGATGTACCTAGAAAAGGTTAGTGTTCGTATAACACTGTAGGGAAAATAAGGGCTCTACGTGGCCAGAGGCAGTCTTCCAATGTGGCTGGAGAAATGAATGTTTGCTTCTATCAGAACAGGTTCGTGGCATGTGGTTGGGAAACCCTGTTGCAGAACCACAGCTAGCAGGACAACTGAGGCTTCAGCACTAAGATTAGACCTTGTAAACACAGACGACCCTGCCAATATTATTGGTTCCCTTCTTACTATTGATAGCAATGGAATCCCAATATTCAAAGGTAACTAAAATACAAGATCTTTGAGAAAGGAGAAAAGAAAGAGAGTAATTCAGAGGGTAAACATCTTTGCCAAATAATAACTAAGAATATTAGAAATCAGGATTTCTTCCAAGGTCTTAAATTCTATACCTGAATCATAAGATATTGCTTTTTTAATTGAATAAGAATAACTTTATTTGATTCATTTTGTCATGTCATTAAAACCCCCTTGAGGCTGATTTTTATTGAATCTAAGAAAGCATTGCATGTTAGATGTACTATTATAGGATGTACCACTAAGAAATAATTCTTGCAATAAACAAAATATGGCCCATTGCTGTTGTATCATCTAAATGCAGAATTTAAACTTTACAGGAGGAGCTCTTTTAAGCTCACTTAGACTTAGCCAGTTCCCAGCCATCACTCCATGCATCCATCAAAGGGAAAAATAAGCTAATCATTTCTCTCCTTCAGTCCACATCTGACACTTAGCAGTCACTTCAGTCACTGCATTAGATATGTCCTTTTCCATTCCCTGCCATGACTCAGTTCATCACAATTTTTTTTTTTTTGAATTGAGGAACTGTTATCTCTAGGATTTTCTGCCAGGCTCCTAACATTCATTCAATATACTCACACCTGGGGCAGGGATTCTAAAACTGAGGGATGCTGCTAAACATCTTATAGCACCCAGGACAGTCACTCACAACAAAGAATTGTGTGGTCCGAAATATCAACAGTTCCAGCTTTGAGAAACTGCTTGACTCTTACCCGTTTATATGCTAGAATCAACCCACTTCAAAAATGTAAACGCCTTCCCTTACTCTCCCCCTGGATATTTTAAGGAATTGGCAAGAAATTATCTCATTTTTTTTCCATCCAAGGATTTTCAAGTTCAGGTAGCAAAATACCTCATAAATCATGGTTTTAAAAATAAGAGTAAATGACTGGCTATAAAAAGAAGGATGCAAAGGGCCGGAGTCTGGGGCAGACCCTGCCCACATCTGCCCCAGGAGGAGTTCCCCCCACCCAGGCTGCGTGGCCCCCACCTGCAACTGACATGCCATGCTGTGGCCAGAGTGACACCTTGAGACTGAGGGGCCTCATCAAGATGCGCAGTGTGGCCACTGTCACGTCCAGCTCTCCTCAGAGGAGCCTGGTGTTGGTAAAGCAGGTCTGGTCAGCAGTTTGGCAGGTGACGACCAGGATATGTTCTGGAGCTGTGAGCCAGCTTTGTGGATCAGCAAGGGCTCCTGCCGGAGGAGGGGGCCAGCCAGAAAGTCTGTGAAGAGTCTGATGTCACCTGGCCCCTCTGATCTGACCAGCACCAGGTGGCCACATACAAGTCCGGCATGGGACTGACCGCTCCAGCCAGACCACAGTCTCCTCAGAGGTGCCAGACAGCCAGAGTGGCAGCCTGCGGGGTGGGGTGGGATGCCAGGCAGAGGAAGCTGTGCTCACGAGGTCGTGCACCTGCCCCTGAATGATGCTCAGGCCTGTACAGATGACCACGATGTCCCCAAGACCCCAGGGGACACCTTTGATATCAGATGGTTCCTCAGCTGTGTAACCCCTGAAGTCCACTGTGAAATATATTCAATGTTGCTTAACTTAAAAACAGTGACATTAGGCTTCCAGAGAGACTTCTAAATTATTATTATTATTATTATTGATTCTACCTTGTAGTCACTGTGGCAAACTGAAAAATGTCTCCTTCTCCCCCAAAATTCACATCCTAAGCCTTGAAACCTGGGGCTATTACTCTATATAGTACAAGATGGTCTTTATAAATATGACTAAGTTAAGCATTTAGACATGGGGAGATGACCCTGGACGATCCATGTGGACCCTAAAGAGACTCACATGTATCCTTATAAAAGAGAGGCAAAGGGAGATTTGACAACATATGGAAAAGAAGATATAAAGGCGGAGCAGAGAAAGATTTTCAGATAATGGCCATGGAGCTTGGCGTGACACTTTTCTTAGCATGGGAATGCTGGTGGCCACTGGAACCTGGACAAGTCAAGAATCCTCCCTTGAAGCCTTCAGGGGCTTGACTTTAATCCAGTGATACTGATTTTGGACTTCTGGCCTCCTTAATTGCAAGAGAATCAAGTTCTGTTGTTTTCAGCCTCCAAGTTTGTGCTTATTTGTTACAGCAGCCACAGGAAACTCATACAGTCTTAAAAATGCCAGTCTTGGATGCGGGTATCACCTTCTCATACAATGGATTCTGAGAGAGAAAACCTCTTCTCCTGCATCGATAAGCCCTCCCTTAAAAAGATAAAACCACACAGGAGAATCTTTCCCAGGAGCCTCCAGAGAATTTCTCCTTATGTCTCCATGGCCAGGATGATTTTCCATGCCCACAGCTACATCCATCACTGGAAGAGGAAAATGAAGTAACCGCTATTAGCTTAGGTTGATCACAGTGCATCCTTTATAGCTCCGAGGGCGTCTCAGTTTGTTCAGTGCATCGTCAAGCAAGACTTGGGGGAAAAGGGAAAGGGGCTGACAGTGGTTGCTAGGCAACTGACAGTGCCTCCCCCATGGGTCCCAGCCCTGGCCCCAGCCCCTTTGCCCAGTCCCATGTGGTCACTCTGCTGAGATGCTCCTGGGGCCATGACTGCTCATGGAAGGCCAGCTGTCCTCACAGAAGCCCCCAGCACTGCCACCACGTGGGGCTCTGCGAGATGTTCACTGCCCTGCCCTCAGCTCCCCCATCCTGGTCACTGAAATGCCCTCCACTGTTGCACAATGGATAAGACCCTGGTGTTAGCCTTCGTGGTCCAGAAATAAAATCCCCCCGTCATAGGGGAGCTGCGAGTTGAGATGAGGGCGATTCATCACCAGATGAGAGGTGAGTGGGAAATACGATCAATACCTCATTTGGATTCACTTCTACTTATATCTGTTTTCTACAGATTTGGATTTTCACTGAAATTATTTTAGCAGACGCAGCGACCCAATCTACACCAAACTGACTTGGACTCTTTCCAAAGTTCTCTGTGTCCAGCAGAGTTTAAGATTGCATCTCTCTTTCCCCTGTAAGCCTCGTCATCATTCTCCTCTGCATTCCCATGCACAGCCACAGTACAGCCTCCAAAAGAGCCTAATACAGAGTGTTCTTATGTCTTGGCTTTGGTCCTGGACTGGGGGCAACCAGGTCTAGGCTAGAGGCTCGTGCAGAGTAACCCTTCCCCCACCCCTGGCCACTGTTGGCCTCCCGCTGCCCTGTGAGGGCATCTGGGCTGGAGGCCGTGGGAAGAAGACCACACTGTCAAAGGGAAGATACCCATTGAATGGCAAAAGCGACCTGTATTTCTAAGGTTGCTGTGACCTGGCCACAGTGGAGCAGTGAGAGGAAAAAAGACTTGTTTACAAGGTGATGGATTATAGGCAAGAGACTAAGACCCTGTCAACATCTGCAGCATACCCATTCATTAACGTCTTTCATAATAGTACAGGACCTTGACATGTGTTTAAAAAAAATAGCCTTAAAAATAGACTCCTGTGCTTAGGAATCGCTTCCTGGCATGCCTATAATAATTAATGTCTCTGGACAGATTTATCATTCTCTGAACATATTCTGAGCACCTTCTGTGTTCAAGGCCCTGCAGCATGCGCTGGGATATAGAAAGTCCTCCAGGAGTCCACAATTCACTGAGATGCCTCCTCCATTTGTATTCTTAAATTCATGCCTGCTACGTGCTATCATTATGTACTGTTTGTATATCCCCAAGAACATTATGTCAAGGGATAACCTCAGCAATTTGTTTTAGAAAAATAACAGGAATAATGACTTTTTAAAAAGTGTTTTGCCAAGCCTCACCCTCCCCAAAAGGCTCCCTGGGTGAACTGGACCTAGTCCTGGAGCATCTGTGGTCCATATGTGTATATTCAAGCTAAGATGCAATGAAATGACTTTCCCCAGGCTTCCACATGCCCGAGGGTCCCCACAGCACAGAGAATCTAGCAGGGCACCCCTAACCGCCCCCCTGCCCAAGGTTATATAGAGCACATTGTGCTCCTGAAGACCCATCATCCTTATTGCCAGACACTGGGCTTTCTAATCACTTCATATTCAGTCAGAGAGCCAGATGTCCAAACCCAGCTAGACAAATGCAGGACAGCTCAGCAGAAGCACTTCTAATGGGTGTCATCGCTAAGGTCTTAAAGAACCTTCCCTTGGCTCCATCCTGGACAAGCATGTCCTATAGAAGAGTCACCTCTGTTGACAGACAGCCCTGGGGCTGTACCCTGGTTCTGTTACTTGACTGGCTGGGTTTGCTTGGATAAATTGATGTTTAAGCTTCATTTTGATCTTATGATTTCTTTATAAAGTGGAACCATCATCATTATATCTATAGCTGAACCTACTGCTCAAAGACCACTTGCAGATCATAATTAATCTCAAATAGAAAGCCTGAATGGAGAAGGCAATGGCACCCCACTCCAGTTCTCTTGCCTGGAGAATCCCATGGATGGAGGAGCCTGGTAGGCTGCAGTCCATGGGGTCGCTAAGAGTGGGATACGACTGAGCTACTTCACTTTCACTTTCCACTTTCATGCATTGGAGAAGGAAATGGCAACCCACTCCAGTGTTCTCGCCTGGAGAATCCCATGGACGGAGAAGCCTGGTAGGCTGCAGTCCACGGGGTCGCACAGAGTCGGACACAACTGAAGGGACTTAGCAGCAGTAGCAGCAGCAGAAAGCCTGAAAGATCATGAAGAACAGTTTATGTACAGGAATCGTCGCTTGAACCATTTCTCCAGTGGTTAACTTCACCTTTTTATTTCTCTCTCCAGATGCTATCTAGACCTTGGGAACCTAGTTCTGTGTGCTCACATCACTTTTTAGCTACTTCAGCACCAGAAAAGAATAAGAACTCTACCCCAGTGCTTTTCTTCCTCCTTCTTCCTTCTGTATCATCAAGGCTGGTTCAACGTGGAACAGAATGTGCTGCTTTTTACTTTCCTCACTCTGCAAAGTTTACCAAACCCTTTAAAAGTACACCTGTGGTTCTTAAATGTTAGCACCCTTCAGAATCACCTGGAGGACTTATTAAAGTACAGATTGATAGCCTCACCCCTAGAGTTTCTGATTTTGTTGTTCTGGAGCAGGGCCTGAGAGCCTACACTTCTAGCGGGATTTCAGGAGACACTGATGATCCAGAGATCAGACTTTGAAAACCCCCCACATACCTCATAACCAAGCAGCCAACTCCCAACCAGTGCTTACAGGAGGCCATGAATGGCATGACCACTCCCCAGTGATTATTTGTGTTCATTGACTGAATCACTCCTGTGGGTTTAAACAGCAAATGTTCCTCTAAAGTGGCAATGAGCTACTGCGAAGAGCAGTCCCACTAGGCATCATCACCGCTGTCATTTTATCTCAGATGGTTTCCCTTTCCGTTAGTTCAGGGACCAGCAGACTTTTTCTTAAAAGGTCAGAGAGTAAATCTTTTTGGCTCCATGGGACACAGAGTCTCTGTTGCAACTACTGCAGTCTACTTTTGTGGAACAAAACCAGCCACAGACACTGGGCAATAGAATGGATTTGGCTGTATTCCAATAAAGCTTTAGGTTTCCAGGCCCTGGATTATGCCAAACCCTGGATTAACCTGATCACACTCAGGAACCTTAAGGAAGATACAGGCTGGCCTAAGTCCTTTTTCAGATAACAGGGGGCTAAATGAAACTCTAAAAAGGGAAGTGATTCTTGGACCACCGATGAACTTTTAAGGATGAGAACAGAGTCCCTCAGGGAGGGGGCTTAGGAGGAGGATGGGAGGGTCTTGATGAAAGAATCCTTATCCCACTGACTTTTATTCCAGCGGGCCTTGAGCTCACACCATCAGCAGAAAGCTGAGAAGCTGCAGACTCTGCTTAAGGACTCTCCAGGTACAAATCAAAAGGGAAAAGCCACCATAAACCCTGGCACAATATGCAGTCCCAGGTGATGGGAAGGAGGGATTACTGTGGATAAGAACTCAATCATGTGGCCACCAGGGCAGCAGGAGAAAGACAAGCCTGAAGCAAAGCAATTAGCAGTGCTCTGGTAGCACTTCACTCCAACACAGGCACTTACAAGCAAACAGCAGATAAGAAAAAAAGCAGAACAAATACCTCTTTCAAACACTAAAGAGCCCTAAAGGATGTCTTACTGGGATAGATAAGCAAACAAAAAGAATTATTTGAGAACAGAAGGCTGCTCAGAGAATCATCGCAGCCTTTTTTTTGGAACAAGTATTCCAGACCTCAAAATGGTCCAGATGAATGGAGCCCATGAAGGACCCCAGAGGGGCTGACCTCCAACATCACCAGTGAGCATCCTATGCAGAGGTTCTCTGTCACTGGGGAAAGTGTGTCACCCCCGAGAAAATCAGCCTAGTCCATTAGATTTAGATCTGGACTTGCATATGTCTCATCAGAGCCTTCAGCTGGTTGAGGGTACTGGCACCTGATGCCCCCAGATGAAGCACCCTGACTCATGACGAATGTCATCCAATAGGCCCACTCAGCTCTGTGTGCCAGAGACCAGCTTCTCCCTCAAGTCTGTCCTGCCTCCAATGCCTTCGACCTCCCACCACCCCGTGCTGCTGAGGGATGGAGACACAATTGTAATACTTAATACAATGCTTTAGCTTCATTTTAGATTTCCATTTTTTCACTCAGCTAACTGACCTGAAGACAATTACAGTATTTCTAATATAATCTAAACTGTCAGTTGTTGAGTGTGCCACAGAGAGAATTTCAATTTTCTTTCAGATTAGTATTTGCCCACTGAATATTCAATGGAAAAGAGAAATTATTTTCTCCTTTCTTGATTATGAAAAGTTCAGAATGGTGCTGTAAGGAATGTAGAAAGGCATTTGTATTGTCAAAATGCTCTGTCCCTGCCAAAACACTTCAATGGATATTAACCCCAAACCGAAAATGAATTCTTGACACCTTAATGCTTGTATTCTTGGAATGGAAAAAAATATATGTATATATATATATTTGAGGTACATGGCATTCTAAATAGGGGTTTGAGAGTGAGTCTCTTAGACAGAGAAATTCAGGAACCTGAATGGTAAGTTTGAGGAAAAGACAGTTGGTCACTGTCTCACATTTTAGAGGAGCCTCAATCTGTTAGGCAACTTTTAGATGTTTAATTTAGAATGAATTACCTAGCTCTAAGCACAGCTGAAATTAACACCAATGACCTCACTAAACTAAACCAGGTATAATTGACATAAGTCAAATGTTTATGCACATATACCTATACACAAGAGCAAAAGAAGAGCAGAGACACAAAAGTAGTTATACACATATAAACTATATGTTATATATATGATATACAACAAATATACCAATTTCAATAACCTCAGATATGCAGATGGCACCACCCTTATGGCAGAACGTGAAGAGCAACTAAAGAGCCTCTTGATGAAAGTGAAAGAAGAGAGTGAAAAAGTTAGCTTAAAACTCAACATTCAAAAAATGAAGATCATGGCTTCTGGTCCCATCACTTCATGGCAAATAGATGGGGAAACAATGGAAACAGTAACAGACTTTATTTCTGGGGGCTCCAAAATCACTGCAGATGGTGACTGCAGCCATGAAATTAAAAGATGTTTGTTCCTTGGGAGAAAAACTATGACAAACCTAGACAGCATATTAAGAAGCAAAGACATTCCTTTGCCAGCAAAGGTCCAACCAAAGCTATGGTTTTTCCAGTAGTCATATGTAGATGTGAGAGTTGGACCATAAAGAAGGCTAAGTGCTGAAGAACTGATGCTTCTGAATTGTGGTCTTGGAGAAGACTCTGAGAGTCCCTTGGACTGCAAGGAGATCAAACCAGTCAATCCTCAAGGAAATCAGTCCTGAATATTCATTGGAAAGGCTGATGCTGAAGTTGAAGCTCCAATACTTTGGCCACCTGATGTGAAGAACTGATTCATTGGAAAAGACCCTGATGCTGGGAAAGATTGAAGGCAGGAGGAGAAGGGGACGACAAAGGATGAGATGGTTGGATGGCATTACCATCTCGATGGACATGAGTTGGATGGCATTACCATCTCGATGGACATGAGTTTGAGCAAGCCCGAGGATTTGGTGATGGACAGGGAAGCCTGGTGTGCTGCAGTCTATGGGGTCACAAAGAGTTGGACATGACTGAGCAACTGAACTGAACTGATAAACAAATAGAGAAACATGGTATAACCTCCAGACACAGACATTAAAAGAATCATGACATGGTTGATTATTACCCTACAAAGATATTAAGTAGGGTAAACAGAAAAAAGCATAGTAAATTTTTATATTAATTATATCCTCATATTTAACTGCAACTTATCTGCCACTGTGTGCAATAATATTAATCAAATGGTATTTGTACCCCACACTGTATACATACATAGTAAGGCCCTTGAGACTTAGAGATGAGGAGGAAAATACAAGTTCTGTCTGAGCTATCATAAAGCAAAAATATAAAAAACCCCATGATGACCACATAGGAAAGTGGGGATTGGAAGAAGGACCTAAGCATTCCCTAGTTTTTCAGGGTTCAAAAAATTAGAAAATTAAGGCAAAGAATTTCCATATCCTAGAAGATCAAGTTCATTTTATTGTTTTGAAAACAAAAATAATTCATTTTTTTCCTTAGGTGAGGTGCCTAGAACATATGTTATACCTTAACCATTAAAAGTCAGCGTCCTCTAGGTGGGTGTAGGCTTAATAGTCTATCTGATGTACGTCTCCATAAAGTGACAGGTTACTCTCTGTCCCACTTTTGAACAGATTTACTCTGGTAGTCATGGAGAGAAACCTCTTTATGCAGCCAGCATGACTCAGCTGGTGTGTGCTAGCTCTCATCCCTCAGAATTTTTTGGAAATTTTTTCCAGCTTTAATGAGATAAATTGATAAGTTCTATTTATTTTAGGCATACAGTGTGATGATTTTACATATATATGTATACTATATGTATAATATTGGGAAATAATTATCACAATCAAGTTAATACATCCATCATCTCACATAGTTACCATCAGTGTATAGGGAGGGGCAAGAGGTAAACTTTAAAGCAGCCCTATATTACATGTTAGAAATTTTGAAAAATATTATATGGACTCACAGTTATTCTATGTCTAGGTCACACAAGGAAAATTGTTGTTGGGGATGGGATAAATGGTCTAAAGAATCCCTTACTAACCAAAACAAATCCATTCTTTCATTTACACGCTTTCACATTTAAGTTCAGAAAAAACAAAACTCAAGTCAAATGGAGGAAAACCGGCTTGAAATCAGAAGTTCCTAGAAACCAAAACAATCTGAGTTTTGTTTACCATGGACTCTATATGAGCCAAAAAAATAATCTGACTTTTTTCTTTAGGGCAAATGCCATTTTACAGAGAGTCAATAGCAGTATGGTCTTCTACTGTGGGGGCAGTGGCTGAGATCTGTGCCCATTCCCCCCTCTTCCCCACATCCCATTCCTCAAAACTCAGTCCCTAGCTTTCCCCCATAGTTAAGCTCTATCTAGATCATTGTGTTGAATGATTAGAACAAGCCTGGAAGATTAACCTGGAGACCAAGTTGTAGAAAGATTAAAGCAATTAGCAAAGTTCATCTTGGAAAAGAAAACCTTTAGTGGAGTATGATAAATGTCTTTAAATATCCGAAAGTCTGCATTGCAGACAAAGCAGGAGATTTGCTCTGCTAGCATAAAGAGTAGCATGGGGGTCAATGTGGAGATGACTTTCATTTAATCAAGTATGATTAACTAGATTTATCCAGTAATAAAAGAAGACAATATTTTTTAATGTAGTAGGCATCATCGCACTAGAAGTATTCTAAGAGTGGGGATAACGATCAATCATTGATATTATTAAAAAGGTCAAAACGTAGGTTTTAGGACTCAGAAAAGTTCACTGTGATTCAGCTTTACATCTTATGCTGGAATTCTCTCCATAAATCTCCTGCTCAGCTGATGAGGATACACATCCACTGACAGAAAAGGCAAAGGGAAATGTATTTGTCACAGTGTGGCTGCCTCAGAATATGTGATCTGATTGTCAAAAAAAAAATACAAATTCCTTGCTGCACTCCATTACCAATCACTGGCACCAGGATGGCGCCAGGGATCTACACCTTCAGCGAACATCTCAGATTACACTGATGCACATTAGAGTTTAAGAACATTGAACCAGGTGAACATAAAGATCTTTCTGATGCCAAGAGGATGGGAGAAATGACAATAGGATAGGAGTCTCAGTTTCCCCAAGAGAATTAATTCAATTCAGGGCAATAAAGATGTTTTCCATGAATACTCATCTGCAAGGTTTGGGGGCATGATAGTCTAACATTTAATGCATTTGCTTCTTTCCAAGGCTTCTGACTTCCCTGGTGGCTCAGACAGTAAAGCGTCTGCCAACAATGCAGGAGACCCGGGTTCAATCCCTGGCTCAGGAAGATCTCCTGGAGAAGGAAATGGCAACCCATTCCAGTATTCTTGCTTGGAAAATCCCATGGGTGGAGGAACCTGGTAGACTACAGTCCATGGGGTCTGGCCTGGAGAATTCCATGAACTGTATAGCCCACAGGGTCACAAAGAGTCAGACACGACAAGCAACTTTCACTTCATTTTGTTTCAAGGCTTCCCAGGTGGTGCTAGTGGTAAAGAACCCACCTACCAACGCGGGAGATGTAAGAGACACAGGCTTGATTCCTGGATTGGGAAGATCCCCTGGAGGAGTGCATGGAAACCCACTCCAGCATTCTTGCCTGGAGAATCTCACAGAACAGAGGAGCCTGGTGGGCTACACTTTTCTCCAGTACTAGTTCCCTTGACATGATCTCCAGGGATAGTGACAAACTGGGACACTTATCTGGCCGCATTCTCAACTCATTCCAAACAAAATACCCCAAGTATCACCATTATTGATGAACACTGACTTACTTTCTTGAACCTTGAAATGAAAAATTAAAATGGGAAAATACCAAATTTTATAGACCTTTGGAGAAGCATCTAGTTAAATACACAGGGAGGGCCAGGCCCATTCTAACAAGTCATGGAGTATTATTTTCAGTCAGGACATTTAAGGTCTTGGAGACTCTGAGTCTGACATCCCATTCACTCTTATCTCCCACGGTCACAAATCTACCAGCATGACTTGACAGATAAGAGAAATAATAGTCACGCCCTGTGAATACTGAAGCCCCTCACATAATGATGTGTGGGATGGTGGAGTTCAGATGGTAAATGTTCTAAGTTAGGTTTACAAGGGCTTACTGAGAACACACTTTATACCTGGCATTGCAATTTGAGAGTTCAAAGGAAGAGAGATGGTTGAATCAACCTTCAGGAAAAAAATGAGATTACTTGTAAATTCTTAGAGTTTTCACCCTCAGGAGATCTCCTCACCAAGAAGAAAGAAGTAATTTTCATCCCCTACAAATTCTTCCTCATAGAAGTTTCTTTTCTCAAAAGTTTGCCCCTTATCCTTCATTTAAAAAAGAAATAGACACCTAATGTTCAGTCTACCTAGAATAGCAGCAGCCCCAGTCTTCCGGGAACAGTCCTACTCCTATGCTAAACATGGAGTTCGAATATTTGGTTATCACCATAGATTGACCTACAGTGTTCTGGGATGACTACCTGATTCTTCATCCAGGTTGAGTCAACTTAAAGTACTGTTCAATGCTTTTCAAATTTGGATTAAGAGACTGACTTTCAGTCTCAACACAGAAGCAAAGGTAAGAGATACAGGATATTGGAGCTGCTGATAGCCTGCATTCCAGCCCTGTGGCAGAAGGCAGTTTGTATCAGTGAAGCCAGCATGCAGAGAGAAACAGGGAAAAAAGAAGAGCTGGTGGTACCCATCTTCTATTCAGTCGCACTGAGGCATGACTACACATTTATCCTTCTAACACTGTGGTTAAGTATAGAAAATTCAGTAGGTTCCCTTCTGCATCATAGTTTGCGCTGATTGTTCTTCCTTTCAACCAAGAAGAGTCACACTAACCAAGAGAGAATATACAATTTCTAGTAAGTGAGCTTCTGTTGCACACAGATTTATAATCTTTCAAGTCTTATGCATTTGGTCATCTTTTCTGAAGACTGCTGGAGAAAATCCCAATCATAATGCTCATTCAGTAACAAGTCCTGTAGCTAAGTGAATATTCTTAGAAATCATTACTGGCAAAATGACCTTGTTTTTAAATGTAGATCAAGATAAAGGATTTTTTGAAATAGTCTGAAAATAAGAAGGAGTTAAAGACTAATACTCCAGTCAGTGTTTTCTGTTGTAACTCACAGATGCATATTCAAAGTCCAGAAACATAGAAGAATCTTTTGAAATCCCAATTCTCTTCTAGCCTCTGTACCCATGTTAAAAATCCATTTCCTGTTTAGATGCTTCCCTTACTGGGGGAAGAACTATCTTTAATCTTAACAACAAAGATCTAAAGAAATTCACAACGGAAATAGAACACAGTACCAATATTAGTCCACAAACAAAACAACTGTGTTTCGGTGTATGGTGTTTTTGTATGTGGGGGTAGGTAAGAGGAGACGGCCAAGGGCAGTGAAGATTATCCAAGTATAGGAAGGGTAAAAGGAAGTAGGGAGAAAGAAAAATTGGAAAACTTTTGGAGTTCAAATTAATGACTAAAATATACTTTATGGCTACCTGAGGTATACTGACAGCCTGGAGGCTTATTTAATGCAAGATCTTTCTGATCTGGATTTAAATATGCAAAAAACTAAATTTGCAGAAGAAAAACCTTGGGTCGCTGGGAGACATATAGCAATGGAATGGAATATGACCTAAAACTATCATTAACCAGACAGATGAAGGAAGTTTATATATCAAATAATCAGATTTCAAGTTTCTTTCTTTCAGTTACCCATCCACCTCTCTGCCAGTATTGAGCATCTATTATACTTCAGACACTAGGCTAAAGGCTAAGGAGAATACAGCCATGGATCAGACAGCCAATAACAAATATCCCGTAGAAGGATATGAACAAAAATAACTCAAGATCTAAGAAGATGTGAACAAAAATAACTCAAGATCTAAGACAGCATGAGCATTATGAATGACCTGAAGTGTTCTTGGGATGTGGAGCAGCAAGAAATCATTTCCTGTCAAAAACTTCATGGTGAAGGTAGCATTGGAATGGAACCTCACAGGGGGATGAGTTCACTTTTAATGCCCTTCATCCAAAAATAAAGGCCCCAAGATCCTGGGGTAAAAGCCCTCTGTGGATTCTTGATGGTTCCCAATAGTCTCAGGGTATCATAATTGACATGTTTCCCTTCTGTGAGGCCACAGAGGTTTAAACTATCTACCACCTTCTCTTCAGAAGATGGAATTATTATAAAATGTGCTTTGAAAAACCGCTTTGACAGAAAGGAAGAGAGCTCAGAGAAGAAGGCTCTCTTCTGCATTTCATGTGCATACATCAACACGTCTCAGACACCAGACCCAGAATGTGAATTTCCTGAGTAATCTTTTGAGTTATCATGTTCTTTGGAAAACATGATCCAGATGGCATTCTGACCCACGAGTGAGGATTCTGGGCCACAAGCAGAGCTCCTCATGCTCTTCACAACTGTCAGAATCTGGGAGACAGGAAGACACCCTCCTCCTCTTCTAACCCCCACTCCTGCCTGTTTCCTTTGGGAGGGCCTCTAGGGTGGCGAAAATGCAGAGCGGCGGCTGAGATCTCCCAGATAAATGCCAAATGGATCTTTTTTTTTTTTCTTTTTTAGCAACCAGAGAATTCCTTAAAACCAGACCAAATATTTGTTGGGAAATGGATACTTGCCCATAAGCTAAAGAAGGTGAGAGGCAGTTCTTTTCCCCCCTGGACAGGCTCTCCACCATCACAAGATTCATTCTTTGTTAGTAGCAGTGAGGAGATATGCATAAAAGAGTAATGAGTGCTTATTGTTTTTTAAAGGAAATAAAGCAAGAACAAGAGAAAAAAATCATACAAGCACAAATTGAGGGAATTCTCTGGAAGTCCAGTGGCTAGGACTTGGTGCTTTCACTGCAGTGGCCCTGAGTTCAATTCCTGGTCAAGGAACTAAGACCCCACAAGCCTCATGCTGCAGCCAACAAAACAAAACAAACAGCATAAGCACAAATATAAAGGAATAAAACTGGCATCATTCTGCTCATATGCAATCATAAAAGCTTGAAGACCATGTGAAAAAATAACTAAAGAGAGAAAAGAACAAGAACTCTAGAATTCTATAGTCAGCAGAGTGTAGACTTTTTATTATTCACTTATCAGGCTAAAATTAAGTTATAGATTAAGTTACTAATTTAATTTTTCAGGGTAAATTAAGTTATTGAAGGATAAAGAAGAATTCAGAAACCATTTTAGCCAAGTATTCTGAGGAAAACACTTGGGAGATGGTGACAGGAAGATTAATGAAACAACAAATTATACAGAGGGGATTTCAAGATTGAGGAAAACTTAAGAACAGAGGAAATTATGGTAAAGAATAAATACTAATGTTGTTGTTGATTAGTTGCTAAGAGTCCAACTCTTTGCAATCCCATAGCAGCAAGCCAGGCTTCCCTGTCCTTCACTGTTCTCCTGAAGTTCGCTCAAATTCATGTTCATTGAGTCAGTGATGCTATCTAACCACCTCATCCTCTATGAATCATAATATACAGATATGATTATGTCTAAAAGGGTATATCTATAAATGCCTTATAGCTATGTATAAGCATGTTAGTATGACTCTCAGAGACAAATGTCTAAGGATTTTTGTACAAGTTCACAACTCTGACTTCAGAATATACTTAGACCAGGTTGCGTCAAATGCAGAAACAATGAAAAAAGAAAACTGTGTTAGTGGCTGAATGGACCTTACTGTGCTTTATTCTTTGGTCAAGTCTACTGTACAAGAACAGGACTGAAGAGGTGCATCCAAGGTGACCAACTCACTCTGGTTTCCCCAAGACTTTCTGATTTTAGTACTGGAAGTACCATGTCTGAGGAATCTGCTCAGCCCAGACAGAGGAGGTGGTTGTTCACCCTAGGTGCATGTAACACTGACAAACTTGACCTCAATAAATATCCAACAAACCTAGGTGTGGAACTTTCAGGCCTGGAATAAGACAACTGAGGTTTTATAAAAAGATATAAAGCAGATATTAACTGGGGTTGGGGAAGGACCGGGGATTCCCCTCATCCCTGAAAGGGCATTTGGCAACACCTGGAGTCATTTTTGGTTGTCACAACCTGAGAGGATGCAAATGGCATCCAGTGGGCAAAAGCCAGGTTATTTGCTAAAGAGTCTACAATGAATAGGATAGCTTTCACAACAAAGACTCGTCAGAAGAGCCCCAGTAGAAAAACTTTGATATAAAAAAAAAATCAAGCATAAAAATTCTCACATTAAACAAAAATATATTCAACTGCCCCATTAAAAGACAAACTGTCAACCTGGATTAAAAGCAAATCCTGCCTATAGGCTATTTGGAGGAAACACCCATACTTGGGCCTCCCATTGAACTCACTAGTAAAGAGCCTGCCTGCCAATGTAGGAGACATAAGAGACACAGGTTTGATCCCTGAGTTGGGAAGATTCTCTGGAAAAGGGCACAGAAACCCACTCCAGTATTCTTGCCTAGAGAATCCCATGAACAGTGGAGCCTGATGGGCTACAGTCCCAAGGGTCATAGAGTCAAACAGGACTGAAGTGAATTAGCACGCACACACCCACACAATAAGTTGATAAAGAAGTGTGATGTAAAAAAAAAAAAGAAAGGGAAACTAGTCCAGTGCAAAAAATATAAAACAAAAGAGGCAAAATTAATAATTAACAACTTGGTTCTAAAGATCAAAAACAATGAATAAAATATAAACTGTCAATTTCAATAGTAAAAGAACAACTTTAAAAAACAGACAAATGAACATGGTATGGGTCGGAAGAATCAATATAGTGAAAATGAGTATACTTCCCAAAGCAATCTATAGATTCAATGCAATCCCTATCAAGCTACCAATGGTATTTTTCACAGAGCTAGAACAAATAATCTCACAATTTGTATGGAAATACAAAAAAACCTTGAATAGCCAAAGAAATCTTAAGAAAGAAGAATGGAACTGGAGGAATCAACCTGCCTGACTTAAGGCTCTACTACAAAGCCACAGTCATCAAGACAGTATGGTACTGGCACAAAGACAGAAATACAGACCAATGGAACAAAATAGAAAGCCCAGAGATAAATCCACACACATATGGACACCTTATCTTTGACAAAGGAGGCAAGAATATACAATGGAGAAAAGACAATCTCTTTAACAAGTGGTGCTGGGAAAAATGGTCAACCACTTGTAAAAGAATGAAACTAGAACACTTTCTAACACCATACACAAAAATAAACTCAAAATGGATTAAAGATCTAAACATAAGACCAGAAACTATAAAACTCTTAGAGGAGAACATAGGCAAAACACTCTCCAACATAAATCACAGCAGGATCCTCTATGACCCACCTCCCAGAATATTGGAAATAACAGCACAAATAAACAAATGGGATCTAATTAAAATTAAAAGCTTCTGCACAACAAAGGAAACTATAAGCAAGGTGAAAAGGCAGCCTTCAGAATGGGAGAAAATAATAGCAAATGAAGCAACTGACAAATAACTAATCTCAAAAATATACAAGCAACTCCTGCAGCTCAATTCCAGAAAAATAAATGACCCAATCAAATAATGGGCCAAAGAACTAAATAGACATTTCTCCAAAGAAGACATACAGATGGCTAACAAACACATGAAAAGATGCTCAACATCACTCATTATCAGAGAAATGCAAATCAAAACCACAGTGAGGTACCATTTCACACCAGTCAGAATGACTACGATCCAAAAGTCTACAAATAATAAATGCTGGAGAGGATGTGGAGAAAAGGGAACCCTCTTACACTGTTGGTGGGAATGCAAACTAATACAGCCACTATGGAGAACAGTGTGGAGGTTCCTTAAAAAACTGGAAATAGAACTGCCTTATGATCCAGCAATCCCACTGCTGGGCATACACACTGAGGAAACCAGAATTGAAAGAAACACGTGTACCCCAATGTTCATCACAGCACTGTTTATAATAGCCAGGACATGGAAGCAACCTAGATGTCCGTCAGCAGATGAATGGATAAGAAAGCTGTGGTACCTATACACAATGGAGTATTACTCAGCCATTAAAAATACATTTGAATCAGTTCTAATGAGGTGGATGAAACTGGAGCCTATTATACAGAGTGAAGTAAGCCAGAAAGAAAAACACCAATACAGTACACTAATGCATATATATGGAATTTAGAAAGATGGTAGCGATAACCCTGTATGTGAGACAGCAAAAGAGACACAGATGTATAGAACAGTCTTTTGGACTCTGTGGGGGGTGGGGGGGGATGATTTGGGAGAATAGCATTGAAACATGTATAATATCATATGGGAAATGAACTGCCAGTCCAGGTTCAATGCAGGATACAGGATGCTTGGGGCTGGTACATTGGGATGACACAGAGGGATGGTATGGGGAGGGAGGTGGGAGGGAGGTTCAGGAGTGGGAACATGGGCACACCCGTGGCAGATTCATGTTGATATATGGCAAAACCAATATAATATTGTAAATTAATTAGCCTCCAATTAAAATTAAAAAACAGACAAATGGTCTTAAATCAAATGATGTATCAGTTAAATATAAAAATCAAAAATTAATTGAAAAGCAGAAATAATTTTATAACCATATAATTCTACTGGGAAACTATTTAACTGATACATCACTTGGTTTTACACAGCTTAAGTTTAGGACCATTTGTCTTCAGAAAACTAACCAATCTGATCACATGAACCACAGCCTTGTCTAACTCAATGAAACTATGAGCCATGCCATGTCGGGCCATCCAACACAGATAGGTCATGGTGGAGCATTCTGACAGAATGTGGTCCACTAGAGAAGGGAATGGCAAACCACTTCAGTATTCTTGCCTTGAGAACCTCATGAACAGAATGAAAAGGCAGAAAGCAGAGCACTGAAAGATGAACTCCCCAGGTCAGTAGGTGCCCAATATGATACTAGAGATCAGTAGAGAAATAACTCCAGAAAGAATGAAGTGATGAAGCCAAAGTAAAAACAATAGCCAGTTGTGGATGTGACTGGTGATGGAAATAAAGTCTGATTCTGCAAAGAAAAATATTGCATAGGAACCTGGAATGTTAGGTCCATGAATGAAGGCAAATTGGAACTGGTCAAGCAGGACATGGCCAGAGTGGACATCAACATTTTAGGAATCAGTGAACTAAAATGGACTGGAATTGGTGAACTTAACTCAGATGACCATTATATATACTATTGTGGGCAAGAATCCCTTAGAAGAAAAGGAGTATCATCACAGTCAGAGTCCAAAATCCAGTACTTGGATGCAATCTCAAAAACGACAGAATGATCCTGATCCCTGTTCATTTCCAAAGCAAACCATTCAATATCACAGCAATCCAAGTCTATGCCCTGACCAATAATGCTGAAGAAGCTGAAGTTGAATGGTCCTACGAAGACCTACAAAACCTTCTAGAACACCCCCCCAAAAAAGATGTCCTTTTCATTGTACAGGACTGGAATGCAAAAGTAAGAAGTCAAGAAATACCTGGAGTAACAGGCAAATTTGGCCTTGGGAGTACAGAATGAAACATGGCAAAGGCTAATAGAATTTTTCCAAGAGAATGCACTGGTTATAGCAAACACCCTCTTCCAACAAAACGAGAGAAGTCTCCACACATGGACATCACCAAATGGTCAATACCAAAATCAGATCGATTATATTTTTGCAGCCAAAGATGGAGAAGCTCTATACAGTTAGCAAAAACAAGACCAGGAGTTGACTGTGGCTCACAACATGAAATTCTTACTGCCAAATTCAGACTAACATTGAAGAAAGTAGGGAAAACCACTAGACCATTCAGGTATGACCCTAATCAAATCCCTTACAATTATACAGTGGAAGTGAGAAATCGATTCAAGGGATTAGATCTGATAGACAGGGTGCATGAAGAGCTATGCACGGAGGTTCATGGCATTGTACAGCAGGCAGAGATCAAGATTATCCCCAAGAAAAGAAATGCAAAAAGGCAAAATAGTTTTCTGAGGAGGCCTTACAAATAACTGTGAAAAGAAGAGAAGTGAAAGGCACAGGAAAAAAGGAAAGATATACCCATTTGAATGCATAGTTCTAAAGAATAGCAAGGAGAGATAAGAAAGTCTTCCTCAGTGATCAATACAAAGATATAGAGGAAAACAATACAATGGGAAAGACTAGAGATCTCTTCAAGAAAATTAGAGATACCATGGGAATATTTCATGCAAAGATGGGCACAATAAAGGACAGAAATTATATGGACCTAACAGAAGCAGTGCACAACTGAAGCGACTTAGCAGCAGTAGCATCAGCAACAGAAGCAGAAGATATTAAGAAGAGGTGGCAAGAATACACAGAAGAACTGTACAAAAAAGATCTTCACGACCAAGATAATCATGATGGTGTGATCACTCACCTAGAGCCAGACATCCTGGAATGAGAAGTCAAGTGGGCCTTAGAAAGCATCACTATGAACAAAGCTAGTGGAGGTGATGGAATTCTGTTGAGCTATTTCAAATCCTGAAAGATGATGCTGTGAAAGTGCTGCACGCAATATGCCAGCACATTTGAAAAACTCAGCAGTGGCCACAGGACTGGAAAAGGGCAGTTTTCAATCCAATCCAAAAGAAAGGCAATGCCAGAGAATGCTCAAACCACCACACAATTGTACTCATCTCACACGCTAGTAAAGTAATGCTCAAAATTCTCCAAGCCAGGCTTCAGCAATACGTGAACCGTGAACTTCCTGATGTTCAAGCTGGCTTTAGAAAAGGCAGAGGAACCAGAGATCAAATTGCCAACATCTGCTGGATCATGGAAAAAGCAAGAGAGTTCCAGAAAAACATCTATTTCTGCTTTATTTATTTACTATGCCAAAGCCTTTGACTGGGTAGATCACAATAAACTGTGGAAAACTCTGAAAGAGATGGGAATACCAGACGACCTGACCTGCCTCTTGAGAAACCTATATGCAGGTCAGGAAGTAACAGTTAGAATTGGACATGGAACAACAGACTGGTTCCAAATAGGAAAAGGAGTATGTCAAGGCTGTATATTGTCACCCTGCTTATTTAACTTATATGCAGAGCACATCATGAGAAATTCTGGGCTGGAAGAAGCACAAGCTGGAATCAAGATTGCCAGGAGAAATATCAATCACCTCAGATATGCAGATGACACCACCTTTATGGCAGAAAGTGAAGAGGAACTAAAAAGCCTCTTGATGAAGGTGAAAGAGGAGAGTGAAAAAGTTGGCTTAAAGCTCAACGTTCAGAAAACTAAGATCATGGTATCTGGTCCCATCACTTCATGGGAAATAGATGGGGAAACAGTGTCAGACTTTATTTTTGGGGGCTCCAAAATCACTGCAGACGGTGATTGCAGCTGTGAAATTAAAAGACGCTTACTCCTTGGAAGAAAAGTTATGACCAACCTAGATAGCATGTTCAAAAGCAGAGACATTACTTTGCCAACAAAAGTCCGTCTAGTCAAGGCTATGGTTTTTCCAGTGGTCATGTATGGATGTGAGAGTTGGACTGTGAAGAAGGCTGAGCGCCAAAGAATTGATGCTTTTGAACTGTGGTGTTGGAGAAGACTCTTGAGAGTCCCTTGGACTGCAAGGATATCCAACCAGTCCATTCTAAAGAAGACCAGTCCTGGGTGTTCTTTGGAAGGAATGATTCTAAAGCTGAAACTCCAGTACTTTGGCCACCTCATGCAAAGAGTTGACTCATTGGAAAAGACCCTGATGCTGGGAGGGATTGGGGGCAGGAGGAGAAGGGAATGACAGAGGATGAGATGGCTGGATGGCATCACTGACTCCATGGACGTGAATTTGAGTGAACTCCAGGAGTTGGTGATGGACAGGGAGGCCTGGCGTGCTGCAATTCATGGGGTCGCAAAGAGTCGGACACGACTGAGTGACCGAACTGAACCGAACACACTACAAAAAACATTTGTAATCCTTATCGTGTAAAAGGAGGAAAAATAAAATGTCTAGAACTTAGACTGGTTAAAAACTGAGATAAAGAGGAAAGAAATTTTATTTGCAATTATGGGCAGCCAATTTTGGGGTCCTAGAGAAAATGGATTGTTTCTTGGCCAAATACAAACTACTAAAATTTATAAAGAATCATCAAAAGTGAGATTATATCAATAATATAGAAAGAATTATGAAAGCCATTAGATATCTAATCTTTAGAAAGTTTAAAAAGTTGTTCTAAGCAAAAGGTAGAAGTCTCTAATTCAGTTTTAAAATCAGTTTTATTATCAAAAGTTTAAGACAGCATAAAACCAAAATATGGACCATTCTCATTTATGAATATAATAAAAATTCTAAGTACACATTTATAAAACAGTCAGACAATATATGAAACACAGCACACTATGAAGAAACTGAGTTTATTCTGGGGAGGGGGGGGGAATTGTGGTTTAATACCAGAAAACATATTAGCATAACACAAAACATTAAAATAAAAATAGAAAAATAATTATACCTTCAGGTTCTGAAAAAACATTTCATAAAAGTCATCAGATAGGACAAACAACAGGTTATAAATAAATGACTTATATATTTAATTAATCTTGTTTGTCAAAAACCACAAATAGCATATACAACAAAAAATATTTCAATTAAAAATCAAGACTAGACACAGAAGTCCACGATCACTACTACTACTTAAAATTAACTTGGCAGTTTCAGTAAATTCAGTAAATTCAATAAAGTGAGCAAATTAAATAACATAAATATTGAAAGAAAATATGTATACTTTTATAGATAGAAACTCATGAGATGCTAATAAAAGAAAATTAAAAGCTCATCATGCTAAGGTGTTTCCCAAGATGGAGAAATGTAGGACAAATACATGAACATACAACGGACCAAGAGAACAGAACAGAACACCCAGAAATAAACTCACACGCGTGTGGCCAACTAATTCATGAAAAAGGAGACAAGAATATACAATGAGGAGTTTTTTCTTCAGAAACTGCTAAGAAAAAACCCTATCTTGCATCATACACAAAAAATAGCTCTAAATGGATTAAAGACTTGAATGTAAGACCTGAAATCAGAAGATTCTTAGAAGAAACCACTCCTTGACATTAGTTCTCATAGTAATTTTTTTCAGGGGAGGGTATAATTTGACACCAAAAGCAAAGGTTACAAAAACAAACAATTGGGGCTACATCAAACTAAAAATGTTCTGCACAGCCAAGGAAATCATCAACAAAAGAGAAAGGCAACCTATGGAGTGGGAGAAAATACTTGAAAATTGTATCAGATAAGGGATTAATATCCAAAATATACAAAGAACTCTGATGATTCAGTAGCAAACAAACAAAACAAACCAATTAAAAAGTGGGGGGAAGATCCGAATTGACATTTTTCCAAAGATGACATCCAGGTTGCAAACAGGTATATTAGTGGCTCTGCACCACTAATTATCAGGGAAGAACAAACCAGAACTACAGTGAGATACGGCATCACACGTTAGAATGGTTATTATCAAAAAGACAAGAGCTAACAGATGCTGGCAAGGATGTAGAGAAAAAAGAACCATTGTGCTCTGTCGCTAGGAATATAACCTGGTGCAGCCACTATGGAAAACTGTGTGAAGTTTCCTCAAAAGTTAGTGAGAAAAGGATCAACTATTTCAAAATTGAGCTGGCATAGCTGGTTATCCATCCAGAAGAAGATTAAAAAAAAAAAAAGCTCCCATTTAAATTTAAAAATGCATATGTATTTAAGGCTTTTAAAACTAGGTTTTTAATAAATATCATAAACACGACTCAGAGGGATGGTATGGGGAGGGCTGTGGGAGGTGGGTTCAGAATTGGGAACACGTGTACACCCGTGGCAGATTCATGTTGATGTATGGCAAAACCAATACAATATTGTAAAGTAATTAGCCTCCAATTAAAATAAATAAAAATTAAAATTAAAAAAAAAAACAAATCTATGGTGCCACATGGGGTTCATGGAAACTTAAGACTGAAAAATCAGAATCTAAAATTTTAAAACATTTTTGGAAAATTAAAAGAAAAAGAAGGGTTTACCTAGAAAGATAGCACAAATAAAAGTTAATATCTATGCAGAGCTGTTGGCTTAAAACTCAACATTCAAAAAGCTAAGATCATGGCAGCTGGTCCCATCACTTCATGGCAAATAGGAAAACAATGGAAAGAGTGACAGGCTTTATTTTCCTGGGCTCCAAAATCACTGCAGATGGTGACTGCAGCCATGAAATTAAAAGATGCTTGCTCCTTGGAAGAAAAGCTATGACAAAGCTAGACAGCATATTAAAAACCAGAGACATCACTTTGCTCACATAGGCCCATCTAGTTCAGTTCAGTTCAGTTCAGTCGCTCAGTCGTGTCCAACTCCTTGCAACCCCATGAATCGCAGCACGCCAGGCCTCCCTGTCCATCACCAACTCCCAGAGTTCACTGAGACTCATGTCCATCGAGTCAGTGATGCCATCCAGCCATCTCATCCTCTGTCATCCCCTTCTCCTCCTGCCCCCAATCCCTCCCAGCTAGTAAGAGCCATGGTTTTTCCAGTAGTCATTGTATGGATGTGATAGTTGGACCATAAAGAAGGCTGAGTGCTGAAGAATCGATGCTTTCAAACTGTGGTGTTGGAGAAGACTCTTGGGAGTCCCTCGGACTGCACGGAGATCAAACCAGGTAATCCTAGAGGAAATCAACCCTGAATATTCATTAGAAGGACTGATGCTGAAGCTGAAGCTCCAATGCTTTGGTCACTTGATGTGAAGAGCCACTCATTGGAAAAGACCCTGATCCTGGGAAAGATTGAAGGCAGGAGGAGAAGGGGGCAACAGAGGATAAGACTGCTGAACGGCATCATCAACTCAATGGACATGAGTCTGAGCAAGCTCCAGGAGATAGTGAAGTACAGGGAAGCCTGGTGTGCTGCAGTCCGTGGGGTCACAAAGAGTCAGACACAACTGAGCGACTGCACAACAAAGCAACAGTAAAATGGAGGTAGAACGTGACAGATGTAAGACAGAAGAAAATTGTCCTTAATATACCCAGAACTCATAAATCATCAAGAAAGACTATTCAGAAGGAAAAATAATTATGGGTAAAAGACATACATGACAACTTTATGAACCAAAAAAATGAGAAAATATATGAAAAGATTCTCATATTGATCAACACTGAGGTAAGTGCAAAATAAATAATAGATTGTCATTTTATATCAGACTGATACAAGATAAAAGGGACCATAACACCTGATGTTGGTAGGGTTATGGGGAAAGGGGATTTTAAAATTATTGGGAGAACTTAAAGTGCTATGCCTCTTTTGGAGAAAAGTCTAATAATAGCTGTGATAAAGTCCTTAATACAACACTTTTGAATTCTTCCCGGAAACCTTCTGCAGAATTGTTAGGAATGGACAGAAACTGGAAATAAATTATTTGCTTACTAACAGAGAAGCAGCTCAATAATGTATCATACTGTCATACTAGTGAATTTTATATAATTCACATAATATTAAAAACATTGAAGCCACTAGATGAGAAACATTTATGAAGCATAGTATTTTAAAAAATGTAGGAAAATGATTCTTTACATCATTTAATTCCAAACAAAGACTCCAGGAAAAACCCATTGTGGACACATATGAGTATAATCTCCTTATATGAATAGAGTGAAAACATGAGATATTGATATTTGTGTGCAGACTGGGCAAAGAAGATCAAATGAACAAAGCTCTAAATAAAGATAACAATTTGAAAAACAATATGAATAAATTTATAAGCTTGATTTTATGTGAATAAAATTAACATGAATCTAAATTTAAATAACAGAGCAAAACAAAATGTAAACTACTGTTAGTCCTGATACCTTTTCCCATGAGGTGACACAGTCATCACAGAAACAGAGAAAGGCTCTGCTTAATAAATGAGGCAGGCGACCTTAAATCAGAGAAAAATCCACTTTGACATTAGATAAAGCAAATCGAAGACTCTGTCACTATCAAGATCCATCCTAACGATTTCAAGAATTGGGTCTATCCCTTATAACACATAACCTCATCCTAGGCAGTATCTGGTCCAGTCTTCTCATTTGACAGGTGAGGAAATTAAGGTCCCAAGGAGGTTTTAAGTAATGTTTCCTAGTGACAGAACTTAGTGCAGAAATGGACCTAGAATCTAAGCTACTCCCTTCTTCAGGGATTCCTCCAGTACTCAGCCCTGTTCTTTATTATGCTAGAATTCTTTCAGGAGCAGACAAGCATGGGCGAAAGAGGTGGAGATCAAGGGAGTGCAAAGACCTTGCCCTTGTAGATGGAGGCATTTTCTTATTAAAAAGAGAGAGCTGTGCCACCTTATTAAGAATTTTGGGAAACTTCTATAAACACAGGGAGCCCAGCCTGGCACTCTGTGATGACCTAGAGGGGTGGGGTTTGGGGAAGGTAGGGAGGCTCAACAGGGATGGGGAATACATATAATTATGGCTGATTTATGTTGTTGTACGGCAGAAACCAACACAACATTGTAAAGCAATTTTCCTCCAATTAAAAAATAAATTAAAACAAAAAAAAATTCTTGCACCAGATACAGTGGCTCACAGGCTCTCCAAGAGCTGTACCCATTGGTACTCTTAACGTGTGAACTTCTGCTCAAATGCTCAGGTCCCAATCCCAAAGCCAATTACTTCTCTAACTTAGAGTCAATACTTTTTGCACATCCAATAATTGTCTATTATTCCTACATGAGTAATGAAATACTCAAAATATGTAAAGTTCTTATATGGGAAAAGAATCCGAAATATATATGTGTGTACATATATATATATATATATATTTGCATGTGTGTGTGTGTATAACTGGATCCCTTTGCTGTACAAGTAAAATTAACATAACATTGTAAATCAACTATAATATAAAATAAAAATTTTTTGAAAAATATATGTAGTTACTCTCTCTTCCTCATAATAAAGTTACACTCTCTCTCCTTCATAGTAAAGTTATTCTCTCACTCCTTCATAAACAGATATACTTGATGAGTTAGCTGGTTTACATAATGAATATTAATGATGCCTTTTCACAAACTCAAGGCCTGTAAGTTTTCTTGCAAGAGATTAAAATTTCAGACGTGGTTATCTGACTATGTGCCTTCTTTACCAAAAATACCAGGTAGGAGACTATGGATCTCTTGTTGCCAGTGTAGTCTCTCTCCAAAAGTAGGTGGAAAGTGTAATCACTGTGTTAAAAGACATCATGTTTCCATTCCGAGTGAGGCTAACACACAGAATACCCAAGCTAAGCAGCTCCCCTGCCAACTCCAACACCAGTTATCAATGCAGTGTTCCAAGTAATGGTACTGGAGACGGTCTATATAGGGACTACACCTTTACAATGTTATTTGACTCCTTTATTTTCCATCATCTTCCTCATCATATAATAGGTTGTTTTGGGCTTCAGTAGAACATAGTTAATAAAGTGGTTAGCCTAGTATCTGGAATATGCAAGCACTTTATTTTTGAAGTAATGCTGATTTATAACATTGCATGTTTCATGTATACAACACCATATTTCTACTTCTGTATAAACTAATGTGCTTACCAACAAATTGTAACCATTCAGTTGACCCTCTTTATTCAGTTTGTTCCAGTTCCTTGCCCTCTACTAACCACTACACTGTTCTCTGTATCTCTGTGTCTATGTGTTTGTTTCTGTTTAGTTTATTTATTTATTTTGAGAATTTTTTTTTTAATTCTACATTTGAGTGTAATCAAATGGTATTTGTCTTTTTCTGACTTAGTATAACACCCTCAAGTTCCATCCATGTTGTAGCAAATGGCGAGAGTTCATCTTTTTTATGACTGAGTAGTATTTCTCTGTGTGTGTATGTCTGTATGTATGTGCACACACAACATATTTATCCATTTACTTATTGATGGACACAGGTTGTTTCTATATCTTGGCTATTATAAATAATGCTGCAGTGAACACAGAGGAGCATCCAGTTCAGTTCAGTTACTCAGTCATGTCCGACTCTTTGCGACCCCATGAACCACAGCACACCAGGCCTCCCTGTCCATCACCAACTCCTGGAGTTCACCCAAACCGATATCCATTGAGTCAGTGATGCCATCCAGCCATCTCATCCTCTGTCGTCCCCTTCTCCTCCTGCCCCCAATCCCTCCCAGCATCAGGGTCTTTTCAAATGAGTCAGCTCTTCGCATCAGATGGCCAAAGTACTGGAGTTTCAGCTTCAACATCAGTCCTTCCAATGAACACCCAGGACTGATCTCCTTTAGGATGGACTGGTTTGATCTCCTTGCAGTCCGAGGGACTGTCAAGAGTCTTCTCCAACACCACAGTTCAAAAGCATCAATTCTTCAGCACTCAGCTTTCTTCACAGTCCAACTTTCACATCCATACATGACTGCTGGAAAAACCATAGCCTTGACTAGACGGACCTTTGTTGGCAAAGTAATGTTTCTGCTTTTGAATATATAACTTAATATAAAATAGTAGTAATAACAGAGGGGCATATATCTTTTCAAACTAATGTTTTCATTTTCTTTGGCTAAATACCCAGGAATAGAATAGCTAGATTATCTGATAATTTTATTCTCAATTTTTAAAATTTATTTATTTTTAACTAAAACATAATTGCTTTACAACATTGATTTGTCTATTCTCAATTTTTTTTTTTTTTGGAGAATCTCCATACTGTTTCACCAACACTGCATGGGAGATTTCCTTTCTCCACATCCTTGACAATGCTTGTTATTTCTTGCCCTTTTTACAATAGCCATTCTAATAAGTATGAGGGGATCTAATTGTGGGTCTGGTTTGCCTTTGCCTAATAATTAGGAATGTTAACACCTTTTGGTATGCCTCTTGGCTATTTGTATGTTGTCTTTGGAAAAATATCAGATCCTATGCTAATTTTTTAATCAGGTTTTTTGCTTTTTATTGTTGTTGTTGAGTTGCGTAAGTTTTTACATGTTTGGGGTATTAGTCATTTATTGAATATATGATTTACAAATATCTCCTGCACTTAGTAGGTTGTCTTTTTGGTTTGATTATTTTCTCTTATGTACAGAAGCTTTTTAGTTTGATCCAGTCCCACTTATTTATTTCTGCTTTTGTTTTCCTTGTCTGAGGAGACATATCCAGAATTGAGAGCCCAGAAATAAACCCACACATATGTAGAAAGAAATTTATGACAAAGGAGCAATGACTATACAAGAGAGAAAGGATAGTCTCTTCAATAAACAGTGTTGAGAAAACTGGGCAGCCATGTGCAGAAAGGTGAGACTAGATCTTTCCCTTATGCCAAACATAAAAATCAACTCAAAGTGGATTAAAGATTTGAATGTAAAGCTTGAAACCATAAAACTGTTAGAAGGAAACACAGGCAGTCTGCTGTTTGCCATCAGTCTTAGCAATTCAAGCACTTTAATATACAAATTATCATTTACATGAAAAGTCTGTATGTTGTATGTCCAACCCTATTGGTGACCATTGTTCAAATAAAAATAGAGATAAAAATTACACACACATCAAAACAGAGACAATTGCTGAACTTATATTATGTAGTATACATTCTGAGCTGTTCTTTTTTTTTTTTTTAAACATTTTAGAAGGCAGGGAGATAGATGGAAGGATTGGCTTGATATACAGGTGTTACAAAACTGTGGGTAAGAATCTCAGTTTCTTGGGGAAAGCCTGTAAGAAGTAAGTGTCCGGAGACCATCCGAATCTTTTCTGTGTGGATCAGGTTTAGGCAAAGAAAGAATGACAGAAACTTCTTCCTTAGGAATTGGGAAAACAATTTACAGCAAGAAGTCCAGAGCAACGGTTCTCAAACTTAAATCAGAATCACCTAGGTGGCTCATTAAAGCTCAAATGCACTGTTTACAATAGCTAGGGCATGGAAGCAACCTAGATGTCCACTAGCAGATGAATGAATAAGGAAGTCGTGGTACATATACACAATGGAATATTGCTCAGCTACAAAAAGGAACACATTTGAGTCAGTTCTAATGAGGTGGATGAAACTGGAGCCTATTATACAGAGTGAAGTACATCAGAAAAAGAAACACAGATACTGTATATTAACACATATATATGGAATTTAGAAAGATGATAATGACAATCCTACATGCAGGGCAGCAAAGGAGACACAGACATAAAGAACAGACTTTTGGACTCTGTGGGAGAAGGCGAGGGTGGGATGATTTGAGAGAACAGCATTGCAACATGTATATTACCATATGTGAAACAGATGACCAGTGCAAGTTCGATGCATGAAGGGCACTCAAACCAGCACTCTGGGGCACCCCAGAGGGATAGGGCAGGGAGGGAGGTGGGTCAGGATGGGGGCACACACGTGCACCCGGGGCTGATTCATGTCAACGTATGGCAGAAATCACCACATACTGCAAAGTAATCATCCTCCAGTGAAAATAAATAAATTAAACAACAAAAGCTCAGATCACCAGGCACCTCCCTATGACTCAGTCAGGAGATCTAAAACAGATTCTAAGGACTCAAATTTCTAAGAAGTTTTCAGGTGCTGAAGCTGCTGCTGGTCTGGAAACCACGTTTTGAGAACAACTACTCGGGATGATTTGCCTCAGTTTCCCAGTTTGCTTTGCTGGTGAGGTCTGAGTGGGGGAGAATTGGTCCTGAGTAGGGCCAGTCCTAAGCACAGCATCCTCACAAGCCTCTCAAACCTTCCTTTCATCATTCACCAGGCTCTAAGGCCTTCAAAACTTAAGTCAACAAACAAATTTTTGAAAAAAGCTCTCCTGGAAAGGTAGTGAAGGAGACAAATGTGATTAATCTCTTAATTTGGGGATCTGGAGAAAAATGACTCCTGTGTTTTGCTATAGATTTTGACATGTAGCCAGGGTTTGGCTCTGAAACTGAGAGCGGCATCTTTGCTCCAGGAACCATCAGAAGCCACAATTAACATTCAGACAGGCCCACTCAGACTCCACCAGCAGCCCAGATTCTTGTGCCCCCGGGAATATTGATCTGAAGAATCAATTTTGCTTATAAATTAAAGGGGGTGAAAAGAGCTAATCATTAAAGCATATGAGACTTGGTCTAAGTGCAGAACAATTATGCTATGTGAAGAGATGATGATAGCTTGCAGATCAATCACTGGGAATTTTTTTTTTTTTTTGGACTTGGAAACTTCAGTAACCAAAAAAGGTGATATATTTTAAGGGATGAGGCAGGCTTCTCCAAAAACGGGCTGTTCAAGAAGTGTATAAAAGGAACAATGCAGCATGGATCCTTTGTAATATGTGTGTGGCCCAAAATGTCAAAATTTTAAGAACCTATTAAGAATAGAACATCACTTCACACAATAGGCTGCCAGATGTCTCCAGAGCCCACCCCACCGAGGTGTGGACCTCTTGTTTCCTGCCCCATTTTCTCACTCCATTTATGGCTCCCACCTGTCCATCTTGGCTGCATCCTGCAAAGCTCCTTTCAGACGATGTGCCATGGTCACTGGCCGTGATGGAAGGGATTCCAGCATCCAGATAAGTCCTGCTGCCTCAGAAAGCCCCACATTCCAGACTTTGGGGCTCCAAGTGCCGAGGGCATCAGCAGTCAGGGCTTTCTTCTCCACTCTGTGCCTCACTCTCTGCCTACTTTGCTGAACCAAAAGATCACAGAGATCACAGTGGCTCTTGAGCAAGAGCCTATTAGTTTTCTAAGGCTGTCTTAAAAAAAAAAAAAAATGCCAGACACTGAGAGGCTTAAATAACACCGTTTCCCCTTATTGTTCTGGAGGCTACAAGTCCAAGATCAAGGTGTCGGCAGATTTGGATTCTTCTGAGGCTTCTCTCCTTGGCTTGCAGCTGGTCCTCATATGGACTTTTCTCCATGTATTGGGTTGGCCAAATAGTTTGTTCAGGTTTTTCCATACCATCTTATGGAAACACCCAACTGAACTTTTTGGCCAACCCAATACATATACCCCTGCTATCTCTTCCTCTTCTTCTAAGGACACCAATCATATTGGATTCAGTTCAGTTCAGTTCAGTCACTCAGTCGTGTCCAACTCTTTGCGACCCCATGAATCGCAGCACGCCAGGCCTCCCTGTCCATCACCAACTCCTGGAGTTCACACAAATTCATGTCCATTGAGTCAGTGATACCATCCAGCCATCTCATCCTCTGTCATCCCCTTCTCCTCCTGCCCCCAATCCCTCCCAGCATCAGAGTCTTTTCCAATGAGTCAACTCTTCACATGAGGTGCCCAAAGTACTGGAGTTTCAGCTTCAGCATCACTCCTTCCAATGAACACCCAGGACTGATCTCCTTAGGATGGACTGAGTGGATCTCTTGGCAGTCCAAGGGACTCTCAAGAGTCTTCTCCAACACCACAGTTCAAAAGCATCAACTCTTCAGCACTCAACTTTCTTCACAGTCCAACTCTCACATCCATACATGACCTCTGGAAAAACCATAGCCTTGACTAGACGGACCTTTGTTGGCAAAATAATGCCCCTGCTTTTGAATATGCTATCTAGGTTGGTCATAACTTTTCTTCCAAGGAGTAAGAGTCTTTTAATTTCATGGCTGCAATCACCATCTGCAGTGATTTTGGAGACCAAAAACTAAAGTCTGACACTGTTTCCCCATCTATTTCCCTTGAAGTGATGGGATCAGATGCCATGATCTTAGTTTTCTGAATGTTGAGCTTTAAGCCAACTTTTTCACTCTCCTCTTTCACTTGCAACAAGAGGCTTTTTAGTTCCTCTTCACTTTCTGCCATAAGGGTGGTGTCATCTGCACGTCTGAGGTGATTGATATTTCTCCTGGCAATCTTGATTCCAGCTTGTGCTTCTTCCAGCCCAGAATTTCTCATGATGTGCTCTGCATATAAGTTAAATAAGCAGGGTGACAATATACAGCCTTGATGCACTCCTTTTCCTATTTGGAACCAATCTGTTGTTCCATGTCCAGTTCTAACTGTTGCTTCTTGACCTGCATACAGATTTCTCAGGAGGCAGGTCAGGTGGTCTGGAATTCCCATCTCTTTCAGAATTTTCCACAGTTTATTGTGATCCACACAGTCAAAGGCTTTGGCATAGTCAATAAAGCAGAAATAGATGTTTTTCTGGAACTCTCTTGCTTTTCCATGATCCAGCAGATGTTGGCAATTTGATCTCTGGTTCCTCTGCCTTTTCTAAAACCAACTTGAACATCTGGAAGTTCACGGTTCACATATTGCTGAAGCCTGGCTTGGAGAATTTTGAGCATTACTTTACTAGCATGTGAGATTAGTGCAATTGTGCGGTAGTTTGAGCATTCTTTGGCATTGCCTTTCTTTGGGATTGGAACTAAAACTGACCTTTTCCAGTCCTGTGGCCGCTGCTGAGTTTTCCAAATTTGCTGGCATATTGAGTGCAGCACTTTCACAGCATCATCTTTCAGTATTTGAAATAGCTCAACTGGAATTCCATCACCTCCACTAGCTTTGTTTGTAGTGATACTTTCTAAGGCCCACTTGACTTCACATTCCAGGATGTCTGGCTCTAGGTGAATGATCACACCATCGTGATTATGTGAGTCATGAAGACCTTTTTGTACAGTTCTTCTGTGTATTCTTGCCACCTCTTCTTAATATCTTCTGCTTCTGTTGGATAATATTCTCTTCCATATTGGATTAGGGCCTCACAATAATTGCCCCATTCCAACCTAGATAGCATATTCAAAAGCAGAGACGTTACTTTGCCAACAAAGGTCCGTCTAGTCAAGGCTATGGTTTTTCCCGTGGTCATGTATGGATGTGAGAGTTGGACTGTGAAGGAGGCTGAGCGCCGAAGAATTGATGCTTTTGAACTGTGGTGTTGGAGAAGACTCTTGAGAGTCCCTTGGACAGCAAGGATGTCCAACCAGTTCATTCTGAAGGAGATCAGCTGTGGTTCTTTGAAAGGAATGATGCTAAAGCTGAAACTCCAATACTTTGGCCACCTCATGCAAAGAGTTGACTCATTTGAAAATACTCTGATGCTGGGAGGGATTGGGGGCAGGAGGATAAGGGGACGACAAAGGATGAGATGGCTGGATGGCATCACTGACTCTATGGACGTGAGTCTGAGTGAACTCCGGGAGTTGGTGATGGACAGGGAGGCCTGGCGTGCTGCAATTCATGGAGTCGCAAAGAGTCAGACACGACTGAGCGACTGAACTGAACTGAACCTAATTTTTCCTTTAAAGATCTTCTCTCAAATATAGTTACATTTTGAGATACTAGGGATTAGAACCGGAGAAGGCAATGGCACCCTACTCCAGTACTCTTGCCTGGAAAATCCCATGGGTGGAGGAGCCTGGTAGGCTGTAGTCCATGGGGTTGCTAAGAGTCTGACACGACTGAACGACTTCACTTTCACTTTTTACTTTCATGCATTGGAGAAGGAAATGGCAACCCACTCCAGTGTTCTTGCCTGGAGAATCCCAGGGATGAGGAAGCCTGGTGGGCTGCCGTCAATGGGGTCACACAGAGTTGGACACAACTGAAGCGACTTAGCAGCCGTAGCGGCAGCAGGGATTAGGACTTTAACATATGAACTGGGAAGCAAGGGGTAGGAAACAATTCAGCCCATAACAAATAGCATCAGCTTCCTTCTTTAATGCTTCAATCCATAGAAGTCCACAGATCATTTGAGGGACCTGGTCTGGGGCACAAAGTCTCTATGCCTTTCTCTTCCCTTCTTTCAATCAAAATTCAACTCTTAATCTAATATAAAGTGCAATTCCCATGAAAGTGAATATAGAAAAAATAGATTTTGGTGTAGTTTATGCGCTAGAGATGGGGCTATTGTCTATATCAGTCAAGAATGAACTGTTAGGTTGACTTAAGTTAAATATCAGCCTTTGAAGATGAAAGCCTCCCTTGCAGACTATCTAACTTGATCCCTCCTTTTATGGACGAAGCAAAACCCATGCTTATTAGGAGACTTTCTCAAAACCACACAGCTAGACAGAGATGAACGTCACACTTTTTCCCCACCAGACATAGTTGCTTTCCATAACATGCTGGGAGCACTTGTTCACGGACGATTACGGAAGAGCACTTGTTCACGGAAGAGCACCCTCTGCTTTCTTTACAGTCCTCAGAGGACGAATTCAGGGTGTGATGCTTCCAAGGAGGCCACTCATCAACACAACCCTCCCACATAATACCTCAGTGAGGCCAGGGGTTCAGGAAAATGAGAGGAATTTCTAACCACACACCCACAGGTCCAGATATCTGTATGATATAGATCAGAATCGTGGATGCATCCAGAGACGAACAACAGTGACCCAGAAGGTTCCCAATCAGAACCCAGTTCACCCATCACCTTGAAAGCAACAACCTTGGCCTATCAAGGTGTATCCAATCACAAATATATATATATATATATATATATAAATTTAATCTGAAATATCTAAGAATTTGAAGCAGGGAAGTTATCTTTAACCTCAAGCCTCAGATAATTGCTCCAATTGTCCAATTACAGCAATCTGTTTTAAAAGACCTTAAAGTCCAGGACAACCCCCAATAGACAGCCCATTAGCAATGACTGGGTCACACAGCTTTTTCACAAAAGCTGCAGCAGCCCTCAGCCCTGACTCCTCTGACTCAGTTCCCCATTTCTTTCCTCAAATTGACACTTTGTATTGAGGACTCGATACACAGGAGGAAACATTCAACAAAGAAGAGGTAAGATTTGCAGAATGTGGTAACATATTGAACAGACGTGGGATAGAACCCTAAAGTGGCTCTAGCAGTTCTGACTTGACTGCTGAAAAGATGGTTGTAAGAATTACTGACAGAAACAGAATGAGTTAGAACAGAATGCGTGGGTGTGGGTGAGGGTAAGGAGGAGCACCGGTGTGGAAGCAGTCACTTCAGCGTATCTGTGGAACAATCTGGCAGAAATGTCAAGTAGATATATACAGATCAGGACCCCAGGAAAAGACATAGGCCAGTGGAACCATTGTATAGTGGAACCAACAACAGGCATTTGGTTATAATGATTGTGAGATTGCATAAAGAGTAAAAGGAGCCAAGGATGGAGAAGGAGCCCCAGATAGCACCAGAATTTAAAAGACAAATAGCAGAACCTATGATAGAGTAGAGGAAGCCACCTGAATTCGCCCTCAATTCTCCTTTTATTAAATGGATTTTTCTAAATTTCTCCGTTAGCGACCATCTTTACCTTATTTCGTGAGATCACATATTATTCTCCCATTGGAGCATCTATGAAAATCCCACCTTTGCTCTGTCTTATGCTTGCTGTAGACGGCCTTTCACATGCAGCACAGTGCATGCTAATGGCACAATCAGTTCCGAGCCTAAAGCCCTGAAGGCCTTTCCCAGCTCTGTCCCTGTAAGATAATCCAACCATGAGAAAAATATCAAAATTCAGCTGAACCAAGGCTATGGGTCAGTCATAAGGCAAAGCGCTTTATAGACCTCTTCAATCTCTTTGACAAATCTAAGGCAGGGATAAGTCTTCCTGCTACAGAGATTAGTGAGGTGAGGTGTGAGGAGGTTAAGTAGTTTTCCACAAGTTAGCAATAGAAGCCAATTTTAAACCAAAACTTTGTTTTAAGTCCAACATCATTCGGTCATTCCTTTCAGGCAGATCACTACACTTCTAACCTTAGCCTCTTCATCTGTGAAATAGGGGTAAGAATGCCCGCTTTGTCTTTCTGAAAACACCACAAAGTTTGGACTAGCTACTGTATATGAAGATACATTGAGTTATCACGAAATGCTATTACACAGGAACTATTGCACATCAAATAGGCCTGTTGCTTCCCTACCATTTCCAGTTCCTATTCAGTCAGGTGGGAAAAAGTAAGTAGTTGTGGACAATAAATATGAGAACTGGCATGCATCCCTTGTGGGCAGAGGCTGTGAAAACTGCATGTGAGATTCTCAGCCTCTCTTGCTGCAGAGACTGAGGGTGCTGCATGTTCCAGAAGGTGCGGAAACAAGATGGCGGATAACCCATCAGCCTGGATCCTGAGTGACAGCATGGAGCAGAACTTTCTACCATGTGCATACAGCATGTGTGTAGAAATAAACCTTTGCTGTTCTATGCTACTAAGACGTGGGTGTGATTTGTTATTGTGGAATCCATTTGGCTTATCCTGACTGACATAAATGCCCTAGGTTTACAGGAAGTTGTTAGTTTATGTCAACATTCAATATGTGGGGAATGAGATAAGAGGATATTGTACCTAAGAGTGTTGGAATGTGGAGTTGGAATAAGTGGATTCAAATCCAAGTCCTGCTCTTCCTAAGTTTCATAACCTTAGCAAATAATTTGATCTTCTTCAGGCCTCAGATTCCTTATCTGCCAAATGGGAGTAACAGCATTGCTTCACAGGGCTTTAAGGGGAATACACACACAGCATTTAGAACAAGGCAGAGGAAGCACTTGATGAGTGGTGTTATTCAGCCCATACTGAATGCATTTCAATTCCATTTAGTATAGCAGGTCAACCAGAAACAGTTAAACAGATAAGTCTCACATGATGCCTCCAACAAAAATCAGAAAGGAACTCTTCTGTCTCTGAAAGGAAGAGTAAAAGGAAAGGAACTTGGTGGTTCAGAAAGCAAAAAGAAGGTGCTCCTCCATCTTGACAACCAGTCTTTCTCTCCTTTCTCAGACCTATGGAGTGGTGCAAATGCAGAGCCTTCCCTATATCAAAGGAAAAAAAAAAAAAAGCCAATGTAGAGAATATAGCCCCTAATGGAGGCAAATGGCCTGCTTTGGTAGAGCCCACAAGCAAAAAGCAACAGCAGCATCAATAACAAAAACACTTTCCTTTTTTTTTACATTTTCAAGGGCCATGGAAAAACAAACCCATAGCACAGAAAAGACTGCACAACAGAGGCTATAGGCGTCTCACAAAACCTAAAACACTTATCCTATGGGTGTTTGCAGGAAATCTGTTGGTCCTGCTGTATTTTGAACAACCTTATTCCAATCTCCCAGCTCAGCTCGCCCCAAAGGAAATAGGGGAAAGCCTGTCCCTCTATCGCACGCCCACTTTCCAATCATCTTTTCTCCCTCTTGCCATTCTCCCCTGCGAACACAATCCCCAAACATGGAAGAGAAACCCTTCTAAAGGGGCTGCCTAAGCAAAGGGTAAAACGGAAGAGAGACGGGTCGTCTTCTTACTTGTAGGGAGAATAACTGAAGACTTTCTGGTTAAACGTTTTATATATAAATGCTGGATCTTTTTTTAGTAATAATTAGCTAATCCGCCCCCCCTCCTTCCCATCTGTTTATAAACTCAGGGTCCCCTGAAGGCAAGTACCTAAATTAGCAGACCCCAGAGATAGCCCTGCCTCCATTTTTCTAATTATTTTCCATTTATTCTTTATTAAGCTGGGGATTTTAAATACTGGAAGTGTGTCCTTTTACTTCCCCAGAAATAGATTGTCAAAAGCAGTGGACAAGGAACAGGGTTCCAGTAATGGCTGGTTGACAGTAATGACAGGACAGAGAACCAAGGCAATATTCCCTTCATTCCCTCACCATCTTGACATTTAAGTAAGAGACATAATGAATGACAAGCTTATTAAAAATAAATAGCAAGTCATCAAGACTTTAACAAAGGCTATAATTAAGTCCTATTGACCCTTGGGTTAAATTCTGCCTGACAGCTAATAGCCATCTGGAAAAGCAGAGGGTGCAAGACAAGGCCTAAGTTACTAAGATATCTCAGTTGGAGCCTCTCCACCCCCCATTTCTTTCCCACTGAGAAAATCTGTTTCCATGGCCACTGACCTCATCCCAACCACTCCCTCCTTGTTCACACCTTTATCTCTGCTAGAAATGGTCTATTTCTTTCATTCTGTTAAAGGTTTCCTTTCTTCACTGCCTTGTTAGTACTCAACTAAGACTTTTCAGATTGGGTCGGAGTGATAGTTCCCAATTAAGTACTTGGACTCTACAAGACACCACAGTGTTGGTTGCTGGCAACACTGGCATAGCTCTGGAAACCTTCCAATGACCCACAGCGACCTATGAAGAATAAGACCCTTGAATAATCTACCTAGCAGTGTTTTGAAACTATCACTCTTGAGACTGCATCACTTCTTACATTTTTTGGGTGCCCTGACTTTGAGTGGAAAAAGTGAAAGAAAGTGTTAGTTGCTCAGTCGTGTCCAACTCTTGGGACCCTACGGACTGTAGCTTGCTAGTTCCTTTGTCCATGGGATTCTCCAGGCAAAGAATACTGGTGTGCGTAGCCATTACCGTCTCCAGGGGATCTTCCTGACTCAGGGATCGAACCCAGGTCTCTGCATCGAAGTCAGATTCTTTGCTAACTCGAGCCACCAGGGGAGCCCGCCCTTTCTTTGAGTTCTTCTCTATTTCAAAGTGTGTTTTATTTTCATACGCTCAGTTCAAGACCCAGTGTAGAAGTCCCTTCCTCTGTGGATACTTCCTTGACAACTTCAAAAGGAAAGCTCTCTTCTTCCTATAAGCTTCTTAATATTTATTGGTTCACTTGTAAATCATATGCCAATGATCATATTCTATAATAATTCTCAACACTGTCACCTTATTTTATTTAACAAACGTCTTTTTTGTGGGGTTTCATTTGTCTCCTAGATCAATGGGAAACGCTAACAGTCATGCTATGTTTTCCACACTCTTTATGACCACACAGAATGCCTTGTACTTAATAGGTGCTAAATAAGTGTCTGCAAAGTTGACTGACTGCTTAGTAAGATCATAAGCTAGGACTGCCTTGTGTGCAACATTGGATCTTAACTGTATTAACAGTGATTTCCAAAAGTTGTGAACATTAAAATCATCTAGGAGCTTTAACAAATTAAGCTGCACCCAATTCCAATTAAATCTGAAAGTCTGGGAGTATCAGCCAGACATAAGAACTTTTAAAGATCCTAGGTGATTTCAGTGCATAGTAAATTCTAGAAACAACTATATTCACCTCAATGACTGTAGCTAACCCTCTGTTTAACCGTGCCCTGACTTGCACTTCAATGACTAGTTATGGAGCCCTAGCAAATGCTAGATGTTGCACGTGGTGGTGGGTATACAGTGATAAACAAAGCAGACGTGGCCTCTGCATTCTTGGAACAGACAACCTGGTGAGTCTAAGAAACCTGTAGACCTGTCTTTTGCTAGCGTTCCTTTTGTCAATGTTGTAGATGACTATTTTAAGATGTATGTCATTTGCATTTACTGACAGTTCTATCAATGTGATAATATAATAATACTTTCCCCCCTTTTGTTACAAACACTCTCTGGGCAAGCATAGGCTTCAATTTTCTTTGCAACTTCCTCCAAAAAACTCAGAACAGCATTCCTCACACAGTACAAAATGGTGATGGTAAAAATGATGATGATAATGATGATGCTGACTACAGTTGTGGTGTTGATAGAGGTGGTGATTTTAAAAATAAGAGCCACCAAATGGGAAAATTCTCTCAGGGTCTAGTTATATCTGAGCAAAAGAGAGAAAAGACCTAGTCAAAGGTTATGAATTGTTTTTGAAATCCCATAGGAGACTTTTCGTGTTTACATTAAACCTTGAATTAAAGCAATGAGTATAATTTTATCAGCTTTATTTACTACCCTTAAAAGGGAAATGAATTAGATGGATAAATGCTGGATTGATACATCCAAATGTTTTGTGCCTTACTGATGCTATGATGTAAGCATACTAATTAAAAGGCTAGTCTAAAGAGAATCCTTTGAAAAGATGCAAACTAGGTTATATTAGCCCAAATTAGCAGATTTTTCTGATTTGGGGTCCATCATCCCTCCTGATCCTCTGATTAATTTACCTACCTCTAGCTCATTATTATACTTCTCTATTATTCTCCACTGCAAATAGTCTTGAAGCCCATTTCAGATGCTCCTCACTCCAGAAGGGAGGCTGTGAGAACCGGAGGAAGAATCTGGTGCCAGATCATTTTGCTAATGGAAGATAATTATTGTGATTATCTCATCCTTGCTTAAAAGCTCTAATGGTGGCAGAGCAGCCTCTCTGACGGGGTGAAGTTTCAACCAAAATATGTTGACTCCCTTTGTGGAGAAACTTGTCATATTCTTCTGAGTGAGGAAAGACTACAGCTAATTCTTAGGGGAAGACTATGCACATCACAGGATGCACTTGGTCATTACCATTTTGGGTTTCTAAGCTCTGGTCTGACCCAGGTGCTACGCGACCTTTAGTTTCCTCCCTGTATTAGAAGGGGTATTGGAGAAAAAGATGGTGAAATGGGCATTAGCATTATTTTTAAAATATGAGCTATAAACATATGGTAATTATTTATATACAAAGTATACATGAGGTGCATTTTATAAATTTTAAGGATGTTATTAATATCTAGTGTCTTATTTCAGAGCAAATGCTCCAGTGTCTACTTATCCAATCAGGGTAAATATTTCCCAATTCAGTGGGTGAAAAATCATACCTCTGTTCTTTAACAGATGTATGACCTTGGGCATGTTCCTTTTTTCCCCCAATTTTTTAAAATTAAATTATGAAAGTGTGGTAACACATTTACAGGAGACTTGGAAAATACAGAACAAGGTTACATATAGTTCCACTATATATTACAATTATTTTTTAAGTAGCTAAATTAAGATTTTTTAGTTGGAGTTTTAATATCAAGCTCTCAAAAATTAATAGAATGAATATACAGAGAAGCAGAAGGATATAGTAGACCTGAAAAGCCCTGTGAACCAATTCAACATAATTAAGATTTCTTTCACACCAACTTTCACAACAGTAGGATACAAATTCTATTCAAGCTCCCATAGACTGTATACTAGGAGACACTGGAACATATCCAGGGACATAAAACAAGGTGCAAAAATTTCACAGTCTAAAGGTATTGAAATCATAGAGTCTGTTCACTTATCATTGTGGAATTATGTTAGAAATCACCTTAAAGCTTCAGTTTGTCATCTTTACAATGGGAATTAGTTATTCCTACCATAGGAAAAAGATTCAAATGCCTCTTGTAAAAGTAGAACAAGGTTGATATCAAAACTGGGTAAATACAATTGCCCACACTTTCAGTAAAGAATGCTTACTGTTTTTACATATGAATATTGATTCAGATGAATAAAAAATTAAAATATTAAATCTATAGTACATCAGAAGCATAAAACAAAATGAACATATTCATTTAGTAAAGTAAATGTGATACAAGCCAGAAAAATAAGACAAAAAAGGAGTTAGATTCTTATATCCAAAAATAAAATCTTTTTAAATTAAAATAATTAAAAATAATTTAGTGCTGACTCAGGAAAACAGATAAATTGAACAGAATTATAATGAGTATTGCACTTCCCTGGTGGGTCAGAGCGTAAAGTGTCTGCCTACAATGCGGGAGACCCAGGTTCAATTCCTGGATCAGGAAGATCCCCTGGAGAAGGAAATGGCAACCCACTCCAGTAGTCTTGCCTGGGAAATCCCATGGACAAGGGAGCTTGGTGGGCTACAGTCCATGGGGTCACAAAGAGTTAGACACGACTGAGTGACTTCATTCTCTTTCTTTTTTTATAATGTGTATTAGAGTATGAATAGTCTATAAATTATCCAAAATGGACATAGGAGGAACTTATAATACTAAAAAGATGGTTTTTAAATAAGTCAGTGAGAAAACAACTGAAAAAATTATGTGTGAACACTTGTCCAGCTATCAATGGGAGAGAGAATTAAAACACGAGTTGGATATCAGCCTCACTCCTAACATGGAAACATCTAAAAGCTTTTTCAAATAAATCAGAGATGCAAACTTAAAAACAAATATACAAAAGCTTGATTGAAATTTGTTTCTGTCTTAGTAATAAAAATGATGTATTCAGTGATTAAAAAGAATCCCTTTTATAAAATATATTTTTCTTTAAAATTGGAAAAATTGCTGTTTTAACTCAGAGCAGCTTCAGGAGTGGAACTCAGCTGTAGTCAGGACTGGGTCTGCAGATCCCCGTTTGGTTCCTGACGGATCTAGTTAGTGGTGAGGGCTTGACTTAACTTCCCTCAGGGAGACACAATCGTGAAGCGCATGTGATCGGATTTGAACTGCAGTCATGTACAGTTCTGCCTGGGAACTCTGTCTAGCAAGGAAGGCAGACGCTTTGCAGACCCCCTACTTGCACTGCAGTCCCCACTGCCAAGTTGCTGTAGACCTACTCCGGGCAATGTATGAGTGCAATAACAATGCAGATACTGAATAATTTAGCTTTAAAAACCCACGTTTCATGGAATTCAACAGCACCGCTACTCTCGCTTTTGAATCTGTTGCCAAAAGACATGGGGAAAATGTCTGCTTCTCTCATCAAGATTTTAAGAGCACATCAAGTGAATATCAGAGCAAAACGTACATGCTTAATACAGCTCTTAGTTTGTATGGACCTTTGACATTTTCAGTATTTAAACAAGATGAGGCTGTGTTACTTCGAAGTTTTAGAAGGCAGTGGTGTATTTAGGACTGTTTTCCTTGTCGTCCACTGTATAGAGTATTTGGTTCAGGAGAGGCATAGTTCTGTGTGACTGTCGATGGCTCGTGGGTGAGTCAGGCCCGAGCAGGCTGGCCACAGGTGCACTTTAGCAGAGGGAACTTCTGGTTGATTGCAGGTTTGCGCTGGACAGGTAGGGCAGGACAGCCTGCCCTGGTCTGAAACTCACCTCTGTGGTGTCGGGAGTGTTCACAGAAATGATGTGGAGATGTCTTTTGCTTTGAAAATCTGGAATCGTAGTTTAATCTTGGGACCTGCATTGGGCTCATCTAACCTTCCCATGTTTTTATTTTGTGGTTGTTTCTTGTGGTGAAATAACAGTGGTTTTCATTTTTCGCTTAGTATCACATACTTTATTATTTGAATGTCAGTGGTAAAACAGGTAGTAAAGGCCATTCTTAGCTTACTAGGGCCTGAAGAGTCATTCCTTGCTTAGGAAAGTAAACAGTGTAGCCTATTTACTATTTAGTGTTCTGATGGATTATATACATTTTTAGAAGGAAGAATTTGAGAGTGTCACTTACTGCCACCAGCATCACTGTTATAACTGTTGATCAGACATGCTTGAGGAAATGCAGTCACAGTGCAGTTGAAGGACTATGATGTTCTGCAGAGGTTCACACATGGACGGTTCCAAAAACACCTCAATTCTGAAAACTCTACATGTAAAAACAAGTGTTCGAAGTATTCTGAGCATGAATTATCCCAGGATCCCTTTAGTAACGTCAAAGATGATTTCACGGAAGCTGCTGGTTTTTATACCAGTGACTGAGCTGGGGGCTAGGAGGTTGGGGGTATAGTGTCTCCACAGGGTTTCTTAGAGGACTACTAAGCTGTAGTTACTGGTGCGTGCCCATCTTATTTCTGTCAAGGAAAAACAGTTGTTTCATACAGTTATATTAGAAATGGTCATTTTTTTTTAAAACAAACGTGTTTTAGGAGATGAATCTTGAGTTCCTGGTGCCCACATATTTTTATCTGCCCACCCCAGCTTTGTTGTTTTTGAAGCAAGTGTCCACGTATGTAAAGATAACCTTTTCTTAAATGATTTTACTATTCATGAGGGAAGTTTTTGTTAAGGATCTATTTGAAGATTGACTTTTTCATATCAGCTTTCATTCTGTTGGCCTTGGTAAAATGTATAATAGATTTTCATAATCATTGCCAATTTTTGGTCACTGAAATGTATCTTTTGTGTTTTTAAATGCATTTGTTTTACAGTTGTGACTTTACTATTGAAGAAGTAGAAATAAAAAATTAAATTTTACATGAAAGCCCTTTATCTATTAATGGGAATATATTAGAATGATTGAGGATATTTTGGGTGTTTATTTTTTAATGAATCATGTTATATTTGAGTGTGAATAATTATGCTTTATAAGTGGAGAGGTTGCAAATAAAGATGAAGTAATTGAAGGTGATGAGCAGTGCATTCATGGGGTTTTACAGCAGGATAAGCTTTATTTATTTTGCAGAGAGGAAGTAGGCCTGAAGGGGGGAGCAACCCTTCCCCAAGACCACTGGTGGGAGATGGCGTGAATAGTGTCCAGCATCTGATAAAGTCCAAAAACTGCCAGCCACACTGTAACTACCAGAAAGGTCATTTAAATCTGTGCTGCTTGTTGGTTGATATATCTTGGTTCTAGTATTAATAAAGATGCTATTAAAATAGCATTTGTAGATAAAATACAGAAAATGTAAGCATTGGTTTCTAGTTGTTTAAGAAGATAAAAGTGAAGCAAAAGCTGTTAAATTACAGGAAAACTTGGAAAATTATTTTAAATAAACACTTGCATATAATTAAAAAAAAAAAAAGTCAGTGAGAAAACAACTGAAAAAATTATGTGTGAACACTTGTCCAGCTATCAATGGGAGAGAGAATTAAAACACGAGTTGGATATCAGCCTCATTCCTAATATGGAAACATCTAAAAGCTTTTTCAAATAAATCAGAGATGCAAACTTAAAAACAAATATACAAAAGCTTGATTGAAATTTTTTGTCATTTTGGTAAGGGGAAATCTTTTATCATTTAAACAGATGCCATGAAACGTGTTTAAAGTACTGGGGAGTGTGGGGAGAAGGTGGGAAATGCCTAAGAAGTGTACATAACAAGTTTGAGAAACATTTTTAATGCAAATGACAGAAAAGGGCCTGCAGTTTTAATGCATAAAGAGCTTTTATAAATCAAGAAAACAAAGAATAACTCAATATATTTTTTTTAAATTATACAGAGGTATTTCACAGAAAGAAATGCAATTGGTCACTGATTAAGAAACTTATTCAGCATCAAAAAATGTAAAAACTGAAGTGCATTTTCTATTCACTTGCTATAGATTTTAAATGTTTAATGATATTCCGTGTTGGCTATATTGTGAGTCATAAACCATAGAAGGAAAAAGACCTGTCAGAAATTTCTTTTTGCATGTTACTGGAAATATAAATTAGCACAACATTTTAGGAGAATAATCTAGCCTTGTTATGACATGATTTCTTTCTCATTATGATTCCTACTCATCTTGGGTGAAAGTTAGAAGATTTAAACTATGCTAAGGAGAAGACAATGGCACCCACTCCAGTACTCTTGCCTGGAAAATCCCATGGACGAAGGAGTCTGGTAGGCTGCAGTCCATGGGGTCGCTAGGAGTCGGACATGACTGAGTGACTTCACTTTCATGCACTGGAGAAGGAAATGGCAACCCATTCCAGTGTTCTTGCCTGGAGAATCCCAGGGACGGGGGAGCCTGGTGGGCTGCCGTCTATGGGGTCGCACAGAGTTGGACACGACTGAAGCGACGCAGCAGCAGCAGCAGAGACAAATAAAAAGAAATGCAGACCCGCTACAATTACTATGCATTAGTTCTGAAATGATCATCGTCACCAGGTAAGAAGAATTCAGCCTTGGGAGCCCAAAGAAAGTGCTCATTGTAAAATGGGAGCAAAGATGATGGGAACTAGTCCTGCCAGACGTCTCTTCTTCTTCTTCTGCTTCTCTTCCTTAGAATCCACATGATAAAGGGCAAAGAGCACTGCAATAAGAGTCTGGAGTCCCAGGAACGGGCTCTTTCTCTACTCCTAATTAGCTTTAGAATGTTCTTAGCCACTTAACTAGAAAAAGGGTAGACATTTCTACTTCACAGTCCTGTTTTGAGGGTCAGATAAAAAAATAGCTTGTTCAAGTGATTTACAAAATCCAAGGATTATTCAAATATAAGATATAGTTGACCCTTGAACAAAGGTAGTGGTTAGGTGCATGCCCTACCACACAGCTGAAAATTCACATATAACTTATAGTCAGCCCTCCATACCCTGGATTCTTTCATATCTGTGGATTCAACCCAATTGCAGATGGTGTAATATTGTTGTTGTTCAGTCGCTCAGTCATGTCCGAATCTTTGCAACCCCATGGACTGCAGCACACCAGTCTTCCCTGTCCTTCACCATCTCCTGGAGTTTGCTCAAATTCATGTCCATTGAGTCAGTGATGCCATCCAACCATCTCATCCTCTGCTGCCCTGTTCTCCTTCTGCCTTCAATCTTCCCCAGTGTCAGGGTCTTTCCCAGTGAGTCAGCTCTTTGCATCAGGTGGCCAAAGTATTTCAGCTTCAGCATCAGTCCCTCCAATGAATATTTAGGGTTGATTTCCTTTAGAATTGGCTGGCACTGTGCTGCTGCTGCTGCCGCTGCTGCTAAGTCACTTCAGTCGTGTCCGACTCTGTGTGACCCCATTGACGGCAGCCCAACAGGTTCCCCCGTCCCTGGGATTCTCCAGGCAAGAACACTGGAGTGGGTTGCCATTTCCTTCTCCAATGCCTGAAAGTGAAAAGTGAAAGTGAAGTCACTCAGTCGTGTCCAACACTTAGCGGCCCCATTGACTGCAGCCCACCAGGCTCCTCCATCCACGGGGTTTTCTAGGCAAGAGTACCGGAGTGGGCTGCCATCGCCTGTAGTGCATATTTATTGAAAACATCCATGCAGTTCAAACTCATGTTGTTCAGGGGTCAACAGTACTATCATTGGTTAGCTTTCTTCTCCAGTTATATGTTGCCTTAAAGGCTCAGAGAGATGCATTACAAGTGCTTTCATATAAAGTGGATACAGGTAACACACAAACCAAGGGAAGATCATTGCCTCTGGTGTGGAGGATAATACCCAAAAGCAGCAGGCTGGAGAGTGAGCCCAGAAAAGGCTCCAGTGTTGCAGACCAACCTCAGTGCTCTTAACTAGTTGACCATGAGGCTTCCCAGGTTTGAACAGCCTATAGTCTTCAGTTCTCTGTTGTTGGTGTCCAAGAAGGGTGTGCAGAGATGCTCCCCGACATACAACACAGACATACAACTTTAAGACTCTCTTGAAGCCCCAGAACTGAATTTGAGTGTTAGAATAAAAAACCTTATCACAATGAACACAGCAGCAACTTCCACAAGTCTCTGGTTGCACTTGAGGCAACAACCTACATTCACTGGCCCGGAATAAAAGTTGTAGCTTGGGTTTCATTCATTTAGTGTGTATTTATTCTATTTCATAGTATATTTTATTTTGTGCTTACTACATATATCATTGAGATAGATCATACAAGTAGCTTCCTAATTAAGACAGCATGGTAGACAGTTCCAAGACTTTGCATGTTTGAAAAACGTCTATTTCTGTTCACTTGAGCATCTGGGAATATAGAAACTTAGATCTTCTGGCCCAAATTGTTATAATGGGTAAGCTCCATCTGGTTCTAATTGCTAATCCTTTGTGGACAATTGTTTTTGTTGAGTTTTTGTATTTGCACTTGTTTTTCATCTCTTGAAAATGTTAGGATTTTAGCATAAATTTCCATACTCTGAAATTACACTATGATGTGCCTTGTTATGTATTTTCATATAATTTTGCTGAGTACTTAGTGAGCTCTTTAAATATGGGAACTCAGGTTCCTCAGTCCCAGAAATTTTAATTATTTCTGATAATTTGCTCCCTTTAGTTTCCGTCTTATCCTTGTCTGAATCTTGTTAGCCAGGTGGCGAGCCTGTTTGAATGATACTACTTTTCTTACTATTTCTTTCCTTTTAAGAAACTTTGTTAGTGTCACTGTTAGTGCTCTGCTTCCTAAGAGATTCCTCAAATTTATCTCATACTTCAATTGATGTTTTTTCATTCTTTTATTCTTAATTTTCAAAACCTTTTCTCCCTCTGAAACAATTGTCTTAATAACATCTTCATTAGGGTCATATATGATGTATCTTCCAGTTCTTTGAGACTGCTAATAAAACTGTTTCTCTATGTGCTTGCTTATGTTTTGTGTGTTTTACATCTGCCGTGTGATGTTGGATTTGCAAGAAACATGACTGATGACTCTTTGCTAGTCTTTCATATGAAAGAGTGGGTCACTCAGAAACTACATGATTAGATCTTTCATTGTTTTCTCTTGTATTAATCAGATCCAAGAACATTTCAACCTCTGCATGAAGGGAATTACCCTAGCTGCAGTGAGGGAGCCTCGGGAGGGAAGGAATTTGGGGATTTCAAGGTTCCTAATAATTCTTCTACATTATCTGGCATTTATCAACATGCTACCCCTACCCTCAGTGTGATGTGTTCCCAGCTGTCTGAGTGCCCACTCCCCTGGGGATAAACCTCCACCCTTGTACCTAGAGTTGAGGAGGGAAGTCTTCCAGATGGGAAGAGTGATGATGTGGAGTCTAAACTGCTTCTTCAGGCTCTCAGTCAATCCTCTTATTTTCAATCTCACTTTCAGGGCTACCTGATGGTTCTAATTGCTGTGTGTTTTAGGAATTCCAGTACAAATCAAACTGTTGCTCCCCTTCTCCCACTGCTGGCTTACATCAGTCACTTACCACATGTCCGTAGACTACTCTGTTCCCGATATTTTAAAGCTTTTGTTGTTCATCTCTATTTGTTTTTCAGGATTGCAATTGTTTTAATCTAGCATTTGTTTTTTAATAAGATGCAAAGAACTCATAAAGATGTATCTTTGTGTTTGATCATACTGACATTTGAGCATATTGAACTAGAACAGAGGTGCGGACACTAAAAGGGTGAGGGGAGACCAGACCTCTAGTGATTCATGAGACCCTAAGCACCTTCTAGAACACTCATTAGGCAGTCACTTCTCTTTTAAATACCTCACTGTGCTACACAGCCGTCTATTTCACCATGCCCATGTAAACACAGCCGAATTCTAGATTTAAAGTATCAGAGTCTTAAAGGAGATCATATTCAAATGAAGGTCATAAATACTGACTTGTTGAGTTTTCCAGATCTTCAGAGAGGAAGTTAAAGAAAATATTGCCTCTGAGTCAAAAAATATTTAAAGATACTGTTAAAATGACTAAGTTCAAAATGCTATAAGAGATTACATCAAGATGTAAATAATTTCTCCCTAATGGCTGGCCAGTGGGCTTCAAATAGTCTTGGGTTTTAAATTAAGAGACAACAAAAAACATAAGAAATGCACCTAGGTATTTGAAAATGGGTCGTTCACAATTTTTACCTTCTCACCTTTAACAAAAACAACAGGCAGCATTGGAACTTTGCATTTTTGTGAAGGAACTGAACTTTCTCTCCTATTCACACTGAGATTGAAATATCAGAAGCATAAGGCTGGGCAAAAAAAAAAAATTCTCACAGGAGACCCCAAATTTATGAATGATCCCGTCCAATATGGTGCTCTCTGGGTCCTTGGGGACATTTCCATAAATCAAATTAAAACCATTGATTTCAGGAAATGTAATTTAAGTAAACAACAACATTAAACAGCCTTGACAGACACAGGGGAATTATTAGGCTGTGGTTGATTTCTCCCTAGCTTTTCCCTGTCAAAAGCTTGGCATGCACCTTCTACATTAGTAAGAGATGAGAAAACATGGTGTGTACAAAGAGCTTCTGATCTTATTAAAAACTACAGTGGTATTCTTTATTTTGCCAAGGAGGCAGGCTCTAAATCCTCAGGCTGTCCAAAGACCTAAGAATAGCTCCTAGCAAATGATGTCCATACACAATCCGTCTTTCAGCTCCCACTCACACGTTGTCACATGAATGATGACACCTCCTCCAGCACTGCATCCAGAACTCCAACAAACAGCACCTGTCAACCCAAGTAGCTCTTAAAAGGGCCCCTACAGCCTCTGGTGACCCATCGTCAAGGCTGGAAGGAACAGGGCCTCATCCTGTCAGGCTCCAGAACACTGCTGTACAAAACACGCTTCTTGCTCTCATTCTGTGATCTCTCAACAACCATGGGAGGGAGTTGTGAGGAGAAATCTATTTTGACACGATGGTGCTAATTGTCCCCAGAGTAAAATATTTTTATTATGACAGCTAATTTGAAGAACTGCTGAATGTGTCCTAGAATAAACAGCTAAAAAAATGTTATTAGAATGGATGTTTTTATCATATTTTTCCTTATTGACAAAATCATATGTAAAGCCAACATCTTAAACCCCTTCAAAAGTCAACATTCTCTCTCAATGAAAGAACTGTTTCACAGATAGAGAGCTCAGAAATCGCTGTCACCTGCCCACAGGCTACTCAAAATCCCCCCCACCTACCCAGTTTTCTGTCTCAAACACACAGTATAAGTAACATCAGCAGCAACATTTATGAAAATAGTGAATACTACAAATGCTTACTGTAACAGGAGTGGTTATTTCTGGTGTACAGAGCAATGAGATTCAAGAATGTCCACAGCCAACATTTTCCCTTTTAGCTTTTTTGAGGTATAGCTGACAACTAAAAATTAAATATATCTAAGGTGTATAATGACACACCATGATTACATGTATCCTTTGTGTAATCACCACAATCAAGCTGATTGATGTAACCATATCCATCACCTCTGATAGTCCTCACCTCTTCCAGAGCCTGGTGAGAACATTTAAAATAGACCTTCTTAGCAAATTTCAAGTACACAATACAATGTTGTTAACTATAGTCACAGTGTTATACATGAGATCTCCAGAACTTACCCACTTTGCGTAACTAAAACTTTGTACCCTTTATATCCCAATTTCTCCACCCCCTCAGCCCCTGCCATCCAACTTTCTACTCTCTACTTCCGTGAGTCTATTTTAGCGTCCACATATAAGTGAGATCATAAAAACCTATTGGTGGCACAGTGGTAAAGGTTTGCCTGCCAATGCAAGCGATGCAGTTTCCATCTCTGGGTCAGGAAGATCCTCTGGAGGAGGAAATGGCAATCTGCTCCAGTATTCTTGCCTGGGAAATCTCATAGACAGAGGAACCTGGTGGGCTACAGTCCATGGGGTTGCAGAGAGTCAAACGTGACCGAGCATTCCCACTCACACATAGGTGAGATCATACCAAATTTGTCTTTCTGTGTCTGACTTATTTCACCTAGACTAATGTCTTCCAAATTCATCTGTATCATCAAAAACACAGGATTTCCTTCCTTTTAAGACTGAATAGTATTCCTGTGTGTGTGTGTGTGTGTGTGTAGTATTCTATACAGTATAATATTCTGATAACAGGATTCTAACAGGTGTAAGGTGATATCTCATTTTAGTTTTGATTTACAGTTCCCTAAGTTCACCACCGTTTAAAATATCTATGAGTCATTTGCATGTCTTCTTTTGCAAAATGTCTATTCAGGTCCTGTACTCATTTTTTAATTGGGTTATTTGGTTTCTTGCTATTTGGTTGCATGAGTTCCTCATATATATCAGATATTAACCACTTATCAGATAAATGACTTGCAAATATTTTCACCCATTTCATAGATTGTCTTTTCACTCTGTTGATGGTTTTCTTTGCTGTGCAGATACTTTTTAGTTTAAGGCAATTCCATTTGTTTACTTTTTGCTTTGTTGTCTATAGTTTCAGTGTAATATTCCCAAAACAGCGTTGCTCATATCAATGCCAAGAAAGGTACTCTTCTCTTTCACTAACATACCTTATCTAGTATTTCCCTACATTTCCACTCCATTTCTCAAGTAATTTTCCTGACTCTATTTTATATCATATATTTACAAACAATTTTATTATATCAGACATTTCATACATGATATTGTGGGAAAACAATGTTTCAGTTCACTTCAGTCACACAGTTGTGTCTGACTCTTTGTAACCCCATGAATTGCAGCACGCCAGGCCTCCCTGTCCATTACCAACTCCCGAAGCTTACTCAAACTCATGTCCATTGAGTTGATGATGCCATCCAGCTATCTCATCCCCTGTCATCCCCTTCTCCTCCCGCCTTCAATCTTTCCCAGCATCAGAGTCTTTTTCAACGAGCCAGTTCTTTGCATCATATGGCCAAAATATTGGAGTTTCAGCTTTAGCATCAGTCCTTCCAATGAATATTCAGGACTGATTTCCTTTAGGATGGACTGGTTAGATCTCCTTGCAGTCCAAGGGACTCTTAAGAGTCTTTTCCAACACCACAGTTCTCTGAAAGCCAAGCACAAAAATATCTATATGGAATAGCACTAAGTTATTAAAGAATAACAATAAGTAACCATCTTCCTTAGGGGTCACACAGATTTTAAAACATGAAAGAATGAGTATCTTGAGACAAGTGAAAATAGAAATATAAGATAATAAAACTTGTGGATGCAGCAAAAGTAGTTCTAAGAGGGGAGGTCATAGTGATTAAATACCTACATTAAGAAACAAGAAAGATATCAAATAAACAACCTAGCTTTGCACATCAAGAAACTAGAAAAGAACAAACTAAGTGCAAATTTATTAGAAGAAAAGAAATAAAGAACAGAGCAGAAATAACTGAAATAGAGACTAAAAGACAATAGAAGAGATCAATAAACTGAGTTGTTTTTTTAAAGAGAAACAATTGACACGTCTCTAGCTAGGGTCACTAAAGGGGAAAAAGGCGGATTTAAAATTAGAAATGAAAGAAAAGACTTACAACTGATAGAACGGAAATACAAAGGACCATAAGAGAATACTACAACCAATTATATGCCAGTTAAGTTGGAACTTAGAAGAAATGGATAAATTCTAGAAACATACAAACTACCAGGGTTGAATCACAAAGAAATACAACATCTGAACTGACATAATTCCTAGTAAAGAAGATTAAATCAGTAATCATAAATCTCCCAATGAATAAAATTCCAGGACCAGGTGATTCCAGCAATTAATTCTTTAAACATTTGGTAGAATTCACATCAATCTTTCTCAAAGTCTCCAAAAAATATGAGAGACGGAAAAACTCCGCAAATCATTTTATGAAGTCAGCATTTACCTGATACCAGAACCAAACAAAGATAATACAAGAAAATTGTAGGCCAATATCTCTAATGAATATAGATATAAAAATCCTCAACAAAATATTAGTAAACTGAATTTCAGCATTGCATTAAAAGGACCATATACCATGATCAAGTGAGATTTATTTCAGGGATGCATGATAGGCTTAGCATCTTCAAATCAATGTGATACATCACATTTAAAAAAGAGCATAAAAATAACATGATCATCTCAATGGACGCAGAAAAAGCATCTGACAAAACTTAACATCCGTTCACAATAAAACTCTCAGAGCAGGTATATAGGAAACATACCTCAATGTAATAATGTCACATATGACAAGCCCATAGCTTAAGTAATATTCAATGGTGAAAAACTGAAAGCTTTAAGTTCAGGAACAAGACAAAGATGCGTGCTCTCACCTCTTTTATTCAATACAGTACAAAAGAAAATAAAATTGTCACTATTTGCACATACATGTACCTGTACACTGAAATTTTTAAGGCACTGATGAAAGAGAAGAGGAAAGATTATCTACACTCACAGATTGGAGGAATATTGTTAAAACATCCATTCCACCAAAAGTAATCTAGACTCTGTAATCTCTATCAAAATTCTTACAGCATTTTTCACAGAGCTATTGCAGTAACTATATTGCAATATATGTATCTACCAAATCATTGTTTTACACCTATGATTAGTAGAATGTTACACCAATTGTATCTCAAGTTTAAAAAATGAATAAAAATGGCTGAATGGAATAATAAGGAATGAGAAAGTATTACAATAGTCTGGGAAACTGTCTTAAAATCTAAGTTACATTTTACCTGATGCCTTAAAAGATGACAGACAATCATCCTTTAAGGATGAGATAATTGACTTGGAGTTAAAAGCAACCTATATGCTCCTAATCTTGTAAGAAAAAATAAATCTGAGAAAATTTGACTTAAGCATGGAATTCAGTCTTGGTAAAACAAGAATTGGCTCTAGTTACTGTTTTTAATACTACACATCACCTAGAGCCAGACATCCTGGAATGTGAAGTCAAGTGGGCCTTAGAAAGCAACACTATGAACAAAGCTAGTGGAGGTGATGGAATTCCAGTTGAGCTGTTTCAAATCCTGAAAGATGATGCTGTGAAAGTGCTGCACTCAATATGCCAGCAAACTGGGAAAACTCAGCAGTGGTTACAGGACTGGAAAAGGTCAGTTTTCATTCCAATGCCAGAGAAAGGCAATGCTCAAACTACCGCACAATTGCACTCATCTCACACGCTAGTAAAGTAACGCTCAAAATTCTCCAAGCGAGGCTTCAACAACACATGAACTGTGAACTTCCAGATGTTCAAGCTGGATTTAGGAAAGACAGAAGAACCAGAGATCTAATTGTCAACATCCACTGGATCATTGAAAAAGCAAGAGAATTCCAGAAAAACATCTATTTCTGCTTTGTTGACTATGCCAAAGCCTTTGACTGTGTGAATCACAACAAACTGTGGAAAATTCTGAAAGAGATGGGAATACCAGACCACCTGACCTGCCTCTTGAGAAATCTGTATGCAGGTCAGGGAGCAACAGTTAGAACTGGGCATGGGACAACAGACTGGTTCCAAATAGGAAAAGGAGTACATCAAGGCTGTCTTTTGTCACCCTGCTTATTTAACGTCTATGCAAAGTACATCATGAGAAACACTGGGCTGGATGAAGCACAAGCTTGAATCAAGATTGCTGGGAGAAATATCAATAACCTCAGATATGTAGATGACACGAGCTTTATGGCAGAAAGTGAAGAAAAACTAAAGAGCCTCTTGATGAAAGTGAAAGAGGAGAGTGAAAAAGTTGGCTTAAAGCTCAACATTCAGAAAACTAAGATCATAGCATCTGGTCTCATCACTTCATGGCAAATAGATGGGGAAACAGTGGCTGACTTTATTTTCTTAGGCTCCAAATCACTGCAGATGTTGACTGCAGCCATGAAATTAAAAGACACTTACTCCTTGGAAGGAAAGTTATGACCAAACTAGACAGCATATTAAAACAGAGACATTATTTTGCCAACAAAGGTCTGTCTAGTCAAGGCTATGGTTTTTCGAGTAGTCATGTATGGCTGTGAGAGTTGGACTGTGAAGAAAGCTGAGCACCGAAGAATTGATGGTTTTGAACTGTGGTGTTGGAGAAGACTCTTGAGAGTCCCTTGGACTGCAAGGAGATCCAACCAGTCCATCCCAAAGGAGATCAGTCCTGAGTACTCATTGGAAGGACTGATGTTGAAGCTGAAGGTCCAATACTTTGGCCACCTGAGGCAAAGAGTTGACTCATTTGAAAAGACCCTGACGCTGGGAAAGATTGAAGGCAGGAGAAGGGGACGACACATGATGAGACAGTTGGTAGGCATCACCGACTCAATGGACATGAGTTTGGGTAGGCTCCGGGAGTTGGTGATGGACAGGGAGGCCTGGCATGCTGCAGTTCATGGGGTCGCAAAGAGTCAGACACAACTGAGCGACTGAACTGAACTGAACACTGTCTCATAGAGACCTTTACATATCATATCAGTCTACACAAAGGAAGATCTGATTTTTGGTAGTTTTTACTACCTCTCTTAAAGGGACCTTTGACAGAATTTCTAAGAAGGGAGATTTCCTAGCTCTACCAAAAGTCATTTTTCCATTAAATAAGGCCTAGTTATTGACACCTCTGAATGATACTACAAAAACTCCCAGTAGAGCTGGCTAATTTCTATGCTTGGATCTGGGGTTTGGGGAGATCAGAAAACTGGGTAGGGGGGTCTGTGTTGATCTCAGATAATTCAAGAGGGTTTGTAACAGTTTTAAGCATCCATACATACCTGCTTTCAAAAATAAGAAAGTAAGAAGTAACAAGGGTGGGGTTGGAGGGGATGGTGAGGAAGAGTTTTCCTTATATTTTTTCTAGGGAGGGAGATCTTTTACAGGACCTTCCAGCAACCTCTTTTTGTGTCACTTGCCATAGCTTAGTTGTATGTCCACTAATAAGTGTGGTGGGAAGGGCATTCCTTCCAAGATCACATTGTCAGAGGATGGAACTTCTAGAATGTGAGAGTAAGGACTTCTGGAAATTCCCTCCTCAATGAGAGCCATGGAGCCACTGTCTCTGTTATTTGTCATCAAGAAACATTCCTCTATGACGAAGGTATAGGATGAGAGGGGTGGAGTTGCTCATGAAGTCTCAAGGTTGAGTGAGCAGAGTCCATCAGGGTAATTTCTTTGATTGTCTGACATCCTTTAAGGCATCAGGTAAAATGTAACTTAGATTGACATGATGCTGGCCTGAGATCCATAAACAACTTAAGTTGTTTTCAAATAAAAGCTTTTTAAAAAACTGAGTTTATCATGTAGAAGACCTAATTTTACTCATTGCTTAACTGCAACAGAAAATCCAAAATAACAGTAGCTTAAACAAATAGAGATATCTTTCCCTGTCATGTAAATGTTGGCAGTTCAGGGCTAAGCTGACCCCACCACACTTTCCAACCTGGTCTTCACATACAATATAGTAGAAGGAAGACGGGAAATATCTTTCTCCCTAAAGGACTCTTCCCAGAAGAGCATTCACCTCTGCCACTTAATTTCACTGACCACAACTTAGTTACCTGGCTGACACACAGCTCCCAAGGGAGCCTGGAAATCGAGGTTTTATTCCAAGATTCTGCATATGGCCATTATCACATGAGGTTTTTCCTTCCTACAATATATGATATTATGTGATAGTTCCTGATAAGGGTTGTTGATTGATAATGTGACTTCCTTCTCTTTTTACCTGTTCATGCAACCTCTGTACAATAAGATGACATGAGAGTGAAGTTCATGAATCTCTGTTACTACAAGCCCCAGAGCTCTTCTTCATACAGAACTAACTCCCAGAAATGAATCCACGTGTCCATTTTCTTCTGTGACTCCTGCTCTTTGATTTCCTTACAATGCCTCTTCATCTTGACACACGGGTCCTTCCATTTTGTACCTACAGATGATTAAGGCAGACGGGTAATTCATCAAAACTTCCCAGATATTAATAATACTTTAAGCTCTGAGTTCACAGTGTAACTTTCCATACTCAGAAGTCTGGCTCTTTTCATCAAAAGCCCCTCCCTGTGTCTGTTATCTTTATAGCACATGTAAGGAGCCTGTTCTGAAGCACTGAAGCTGAGCGTCGATGCCTTTGTTCCTTTTCACACATCCTTGTTCTTAAACCATGAGAGGTCTCCAGAGCTGCAAGTAGACTAAAGGGAGTTGAGATGATGAAACACATTGGTTACGATTTAACATATATTATCTGTCTCTCACAGCAAACTATGGGATCTAGAGTTTCTTAAAGTTAAGAAAGAACTCTGTGAGAATGGATTAGAGCGCACTATGTTTAAACCCTAATTCACCATTCCTTTTCCGTGCAACACTAGCATAATTCAGGCAAAACTTTTGGGTATGTGTTTTGTACATTTTGGATTCCCCTCAAAGCAGTGTGTGTGTGTTGGGGTAGGGGGAAGGTTAATAGGCTTTTGCCTTGGGTACAGAGTGCAGCACCTGTACACAAGTACAGTACAACTAACTACTAACAACTAACTAGCAACCCTTTCTGGTATAGTTCTGGTATACAGAATTTTCACACAAGTTGTGGCAAAACTACCTCTGTTACCAGTACAGCTCCTTGCTCCCAATCAGGAAACAAGTGTTTTTGGCTGGGAAGAGGAGAAGAGTGGGAAAGATGGGGAGGGCTTAGGACCAGCTGAACGGAAGATGTTCACCTCCATCAGGAAGCAGAGTAGGTAGCATCTTGACATTGTTTCATATTCTTTCTGATATAAAGTAGGGGATCTGGAATCACTCTGACCAGTCTTTGTCTTGGTTTGCTGTGATTTTTCCCCTGCTGCAGTTCAAAGAATTGAACTAAAACCTCATCCTGGAAAGGAAACGTCCCTAATTTTGGCAGATCTGAACACAGATAGCTACTAAACATTTAGATCAGGGAACTGACATGATCAAACCAGAATTTTATGAAGATTCATCTCTCCCAGGTAAGAGAAGCCAGAAGTGTTAACATTCCTATTAAAACATGAGATTTTAAAATGGATCTGTGTCAGTAAGTCATCTTTCATAGGTAGTACAACTTGAATGCATTTAAAACACATCCTTCAAAGATTTATTGAGGTAATTTAAAGGGTCTGTCTCCTGGGTGGAATTTTTTTTCATTTCTTTAATGGCATTGGTCTTCCTAATGGATTCTGGAGTGTACTTGCGTAGGTGACTTCTGATCCCACGTTTCCAGCTGCCCACTGGCACTATCGGCACCCTCCCCTCCACCTCTATAAAACGAACCTTGCCATCTCACGGAGAGCAGTCTTCTGCCCTCTCAGTGGCTGTGAATAGAGTCATCCAGCCACCTCACAGTGATCGTTGGTTCTGCTTGCTGTTGTCCCGGTTGCTCACACACCAGTCCCTCTTGCTTCTGAAACGTCTATTCCTGTATCTCATTCCTGCTCTAATTCAGTCTTCCATGTTGTCAGAAATGCTGCCACCTCTTTCCCCTTACAACTGGCTGTGTTCATCACTGATAGGTCTTCTTGTACAGCCTTGAAATGTCTTCCTTATTTCAAAACTCTTCCCTTACAAAGTATATAAGATGAGAGGACTGCTAGATCTAGGTATCTGGATATATATGTGTGTCTTAACAGGAAGTTATTTTATTTTAAAATGGAATCATTTATAAGATAGATTTAAAAAAAAATCAGAGGGCTCCTAATTAAGCCCAGAGGAAAGAAGCATAAACTCTTCCCAATCAGACTTCCACTGGGGGCCTCCACCCCTCCACAAACCCTTTAGGGAAAACTTGAGTCATGTCTAAGGACTGTATTTTGAAAAGACACTGTTTTTAACTTTTTGATGGTTTCCCACTCTATGATTAATGCATATAATCTCTAAAATACAAGAATCTTCATAATTCTATACTTTCGAGACATAAATACAAAGGCCCCAGTGCTGAACCTTCTAATATGCTGTAATCTCTCTTCATTCATTTAACTCTACAGACTAGTTAGGATTTATTAATGTCATGGCAGTTTTCACCTTCTGTCTTGGGAGAAACTGAGGAGTTCCTTGAAGCCAGGAACTCTGCTAATCCATCTGGTAGAAAAGGAACTTCAAAACAGTAAGTGATTTATTGAACTGAATTGGATAGAATATAACCTTTGGGCATATCACACAATGCATCAGAGATCCCAAAGGGCTCACCCTTCTCCACAACTTGGAAAACGGCTATGAGGTGACTCCATAGCAGAAGCAGATGAGCCCCTCAATAAGAATGAGACTTTGACCAAAATGGTGATAATGCAAGGTTAGAGTCCACAAAACTCCTTCAATTCTGACACCAACCACAAGCTCAGGGGTCCCCAAGACCACAGTGGGATTCAACAGCTTGCCACAAAGACTCATAAAACTCACTGAAAGCTTTACACTTGCAGTTATGGTTTATAACATTTAACGGTACAGATGTACAGTGTAAGGGTACAGATTACATCAGCCAGAGGAAGGGACACACGGGGCAAAGTCCAGGGAAATTCCAAGCAGAAAGCTACCAGAGTCATCCCCCAATGGAGTCACGAGCAGCGCTACTTTTTCCAGCAGTGATGAGTGACAACATGCTTGGGCTGACAATAGGCCTGGAGTGTTACCAGTCAGGGAAGTTCGCCTGAGCCTTGGTAGCCAGAGATTTTATTGGGGCTTCACTGCATAGGCTTAGTGACTGCCCAAATTCTTGATTTCAGTTTATAGTCCCTCTGGAAGTCAAGCTAATATTGTATGACCCAAAGTCCCTACTCTAAATCTCATTGTAAGACTGTATTATGAGGCCAGCCCCTGAGTTATATGAAACTTTTAGATTATCAAGTGTGACCCAAGGCCTGCAGGCAGACAGACTTCTCAAGGATTTTAGAGATTATCTTTGGAAGACCAGGGCAAATGCCTGGGTAAGGTCAAATCCTTTACTACACAAATGGCAACTGGGTAACTGGAAAATACAAAGGGAAAAATCCTTCACCCGGAAGCAACCACTTTCGCAGCTCAGATTCACCCACTTATAGTGGAAGGGGAACCGCACGAGCCGAGCATCCTGAGCTGCACCTTCTGGTTGGGAAGATACAAATGTGAGACGATGCACCATATCTTCCAAAGTGACCATTTTGATTCTTCCTTAGTGAATCTAAAAGCTTCTTTCTGCTTTCAATCCCAAGGATGTTGGTTAGCATGACGGAAGATTAGAGGGAACTTGGAATAACTGATTCCAGCCCAAATATGATTATTGAGCTGCACCCCACAGGCCTGCAAGCCTTTGTAGCTGCCCAGCCTTGAAAATGAAGAAAGAGCTCAGACCTCTCTGGAATGCCCCTTACTGCTAACCCACCCATAACCTGCCAGCAATCAGAACTAACTTGTTCTCCTGCATGCACTACCCTCCCCTTTTTTTAAATCCCTGTCATCTAGAAAGTAAGAAAATGAGGGTCACACCATGACTTCCCATCCCCTAAGCAGTGAGGGTAACAACTGGTGCGTGGGATGAAGGGTCATCCTTGGTGGACACAAGGGCCCTTCACACTCTGCTGCAATAACAGAATGCATGCTGCAGGCACTAGAAGGACAGACACACACCCAATGCACAAGCCTTCCCCGAGTAAATGCGTGTCAGCCTTTGCTGGTACCTCTAATGACAGGAAACAGCACTTCCTGGGATGAGCACTGCATGATGGATGCTCTTTAATAACGCTCATGGAATAAAGACAGATAATACAATTTTACTAAATGACACACTCTTTGTTATGACCTAATGGCCAGAATTCCTCTGTGGGGAGAATATGATCTCCCGCTCCCCTTGTATTTCTGGATGTAGTGACCGCCCTTAGAGGAACACGTCTGGCCTCGCAGTGGTTCTTTACAGTGTAACTAATTATATTGCAGAAATGGCAGAATTCATTTAAATCTCCCATATCCTTTACCGAAATCTGCCATCTCTTGTGGTCTACACTGGCCTGCAGTAAGCTTAGATTAAAAGTTCGGCCCCTGGAAGCTGTGTTGCCAATTCTCCAACTCTTGCTGAGACCAGACAGAAGTTTCTTTCTGGGATACTGGCTTATACTAAGCCAGCCCTCAGTTATCTGAATAAGACACAAATTCCCAAAGAGATTTACCAGGATTAAAGATAAAATGTGACTCCTGGGTACATATGGGTAAAGCGTCTGCCTGCAATCCAAGAGACCTGGGTTCGATCCCTGGATCAGGAAGATCCCCTGGAGAAGGAAATGGCAACCATTCCAGTACTCTTGCCTGGAGAATCCCATGGACGAAGGAGCCTGGTGGGCTAGAGTCCACGGACTCGAAGAGTTGGACATGACTGAGCAACTTCACTTTCACTTTCAGGTACGTATTCAAAAAACCCCGTAAACACTAGTTCAAAAATATACACACACCCCAGTGTTCATGGCAGCATTTCTTACGATTGCCAAGATATAGAATCTGGAGCTGATTATACAGAGTGAAGTAAGCCAGAAAGAAAAACACCAATACAGTATACTAACACATATATATGGAATTTAGAAAGATGGTAATGATAACCCTGTATGCGAGACAGCAAAAGAGACACAGATGTATAGAACAGTCTTTTGGACTTTGTGGGAGAGGGCGAGGGTGGGATGATTTGGGAGAATGGCATTGAAACATGTATAATATCATATGAAACGAGTCACCAGTCCAGATTCGATGCAGGATACAGATGCTTGGGGCTGGTGCACTGGGATGACCCAGAGGGATGGTACGGGGAGGGAGGTGGGAGGGGGGTTCAGGATGGGGAACACGTGTACACCCGTGGCAGATTCATGTTGATGTATGGCAAAACCAATACAATATTGTAAATTAATTATCCTCCAATTAGAATAAATAAATTAAAAAATAATAATAATAAAAATTTTTAAAAAAGAATCAAACTAAGTATCCATCAACAGATAAACAAAGCTGTGGTATAAAAAGACAACAGACTATTGCTCAGTCAGTCACAAAAAGAATGAAGTTTTGTCATTTGGAACAACATGGATGGACGTGGAGGGTATCACGCTAAGTGAAATAAGACAGAAAGACAAGGACTATATGTTACCACTTACATGTGGCATCTCAAAATACAACAAATTAGTGAATATAACAAAGAAGAAACAGACTCACAGATATAAAGAATAAACTAGTGGCTACCAGTAGGGAAGGGATGTGAGGGGAACATAGCAGTAGGGGATTAAGAGGTACAAACTATTCTGTATAAAATAAGCTACAAGCATATATTATGCAAATATAGAGAATATAGCCAGGATTTTATCATAAGCATAATAGAACAAAACTTTCAAAATTGTGAATCACTGTATTGCATAATATAAGTGACAGGTATACATCAACTATATTTCAATTAAAAAACATATAAAATTAAAAAGCGAAAAAGAAAACAAAATGTGTATCTCCTGACTTCTTTCTTAACTGGCTCTGAACCTCAGTGGGGGAGAGCAGGACTGTTACTTTGAGAGCTCTTCCAAGCCCCAGTGTTACTCCACTCCCATAGAACCTTCACCAGATAACAAGACAGGAGATTTTTCTCTAGTAAATAAACCACCATTGGATCAACTGCCTCTGAATCTCCTCCTGCTATTATCTCTCCTGTTTTTTTGCTGCTGATTCTGTGTTCCACTATTTTGCCACTCTGAGTTGTCTCTGGTTCCACTCAAATGACCGTAGCTCCCCCAATTAGCAGTGCTCAAACTGGGCTGCCTCTCCAAGGCCGCCACTTACACAGAATCTCTCCCCAATAGCTCTTCATTTTGATTGGAACAGGCAAATAAACACCAACAGATTATCACTGCTGTATCTGGCACAACCATCAGAGGACAGATCCAGGATCATTTTCGTTTTTCCAGATTTCCAAAGATATTTGTCTTCTGCTTCCTGTTACCCAAGCCCACTTTCATCAGGTAGTTGACTTAGAAACCAGCCAACAATACATCTCCACATCCCTCCATCACTGAGGAGGCATTAAAAATTCAACTCTCTTCTTAGTGAACAATTATCTCACTCGTTGGCTTGATTCACTGATCTCTTAATGACAGCTTTCCTGCTGTTTCCTTTGAATGTTTAAAATATGAAACAACCCCGTCTTGTCAAGCTGAAAACTGCGGCTGAGTTTTTTGTCGCTGTTTCCAATAAATAACTTCAAGGGGTTTCAAATTATCCATCATCTGACAGCTCTCGGGAAGATTTTCTCATCTCCTTCAGGCATAAAAAGCCATTTCTAACCACCACACTGTCCCACTGATTACCCTCAATGATTTTCAAAATCGGTGCCATTCTTCTCAAAGAACCTCTCTCCCCATCAATATTGACAGGTGCTTTAAATGAACACATGCCCAGGAGGAAGGGCTGTATGTGATCGTCCTCCCCTGACCAGAGTGAGTTAGTAAAGGACTCTAAAGATGAGAATGGGATACTGATCACATTTATTCAGCACTTAATGTGAAGATGCACATGTTAGGGTGAGAAGAACTAGCTTGGGGAGACCCAGAATAATTTCTAATGGGAGGAGGCAGAAGTAGAGCCTTTCACTAAAGGAGCTGGAATCAAGTAACCAAAAGATATTCTGTTGGGAAAAACCTCAGAGGTTTGTGCTCTATGGACCTGTCCCTTAGCTTTCTTGCTCCTTTCTTCCCCAGGGAAGGGTGGAAAGGACAACTCACAGAGGGGAGTTAGAAAGGAATGCAGTCTCCAGTGCATTCACAGCTGGTGGACAAAGACTGAAACAGCAGATAGAACCCTTTCCCTGCTACAGGGTCTCCGAGAATCAAGAAATTAGCTTCACTCACAGAAGTTACAGGACTGGAAAAAATGCAGCCTTTTGTCATCTTCACCAGAGGACCAAGCCAGAAGCCCAGAAGCCAAAAGTTGAAAAGGCATGGAAGAAAATAGCCAAGGACAATCTCTAAGGCTAGGAATTAGTTCTAACACCAGAATAGGGATTCTGAATATTTTAAAAATCAGCTTTTTATCAAGTTGAAAAGTAAGATCAAGATTGGATTAAACTTTTATGATTCAAATTAACCAGAAAAGATAATACCTCCACGTATATTTCTTTGAAACTCATGCTCTTATCAAAAGCTTTTTTTTTTTTTTAATATTTCTGTGCTTAACTTTACTTGAAAAAAATTTTAAAGGAAAATCAGGCTCTCAGAAAAATAAATCAACCTATAAGGTAAGCTCTGGAAAGTGAAAGTGAAAATGAAAGTTACTCAGTCCTGTCCAACTCTGAAACCCCAGGGACTGTAGCCCGCCAGGCTCCTCTGTCCATGGAATTCTCCAGGCAAAAATACTGGAATGGGTTTCCATTCCCTTCTCCAGGGGATCTTCCTGACCCAGGGATTGAACCTGGGTCTTCCTCATTGCAGGCAGATTATTTACCACCTGAGCCATCAGGGAAAACCAAGCTCTGGGGTTCTAAGTAAAAATAAAAAGTGTTTCCTGGACGCCAAATGCTCACAAATTAATTGCAGGATAATCTATATCACCTGAAGAAGGAAATGGCAACCGACTCCAGTACTCTTGCCTGGAAAATCCCATAGACGGAAGAGCCTGGTAGGCTGCAGTCCATGGGGTCGAGAAGAGTCGGATACGACTGAGTGACTTCACTTTCACTTTTCACTTTCCTGCATTGGAGAAGGAAATGGCAACCCACTCCAGTGTTCTTGCCTGGAGAATCCCAGGGACGGGGGAGCCTGGTGGGCTGCTGTCTATGGGGTCACACAGAGTGGGACACGACTGAAGCGACTTAGCAGCAGCAGCAGCTTTATCACCTACCCTAATGAATGCAGTTGGTAAACTAATGAGATTCTTCCACTTTCCATATCATCACTACCTCTAAAAGAAAATTAAGACCAAGAGGGTCCTCTTACAGTATTCTTTATCTCCTCATCAGCCTACTTACACAAACCAGTGCCCTAATAGTCATCACCCCTTCCCCCCTGCCAAATCTAATCTCTCACCATGTATATAAATGTGACTTCTTTACAGTGTATTTAACTCTGTCTGTCTGAAGCAGTCACCATTTCCACCACCCCAGCTCTATAATCTAGATCACTGTCGGGGTGACTAGAATAGCTTCAAACTGCTCCGCCCACGTTGCCCTATGGACTGCACCCAGAGCAACCTTTCCAAAATACAAAGCCGATGACGTCACCCCCTCCCTGGGATCTCACCACCGGCCAAGAACCTCCCCTCCCCTGCACCACGAAGTCCCTTGAAGGGCTGTGCTCTCTGCCGCTGGGCGTTAAAATAAACATACCTGTCCTTTTGCCTTCACCCACTTCTCTTCATCTTGCTAACTCTTACTCAGCCTTCAGAGGTGGATCAAATATTACATTCTTTTTTTTTTTTTTTAACTCTGCCTCACAGCTGGTAAAAGTTTACATCCGTTTACATGATTATTTGAGTAACAGCTTTCTCTCTGACCAGACTATCGTATGCTTAATGCACAGTAAACATTAAGGTCATTGTTGGCTGGATTAATGAATCAATAAGAAATTAAGATGGGATGGGAAAATGAGAGTCACAAATAAAAGTGCTCAAAGACAAATCTATAGAAATAGTATTTTGAGTTGAGTCTTTAAAGGAGAGTAGTAGTCTATTAGGAGAAGAAATCATGTAGAATACTTGAGACTGAAGGAGCCAATATAGTTGTTTTGTGGTGGTCAAGAGGACAGGGCTCTAGAAGTTACTCCATTCCATCCATACTTGGCTGCTTTGGACTTTGAAAATCCTACTTAACCTTTCTGTCCCAGTTTCTTCATTTTCAAGAGGTAGATAACAAGAATTCCTCCCTCCTGGCATGGAATGAAGTGTGATATGTTAATACTTGGGACTGTAACTGCCATATAGCAAATGCTCTTTAGATGATAGCTCACTTTATTATTTTTATGCTTATCCACATGTCATTATAATTAAAGTTTAATTCAACAAGTGTACCTATATCCAGATGCCATACGCTGTGCTAAGTCAGGCAAAGGAATGGTGATAAGAGATGAATTCACACAAGTCCCCTTCAAGGAGCTCACTCACCTTCTACTGAAGGTGGCTGCTGTTTGGTATAAACTAAGGGAGAAGCAGGACAAACACAGAAGGACAAGCTTCTTAACAGACCGATAAAATGATAACAACAGACATCCCACCAGATACTAACGAGCACCTACACCCCAGCTTAACCATGGCCAGGACTACTATGATGCTTACATGACTCTCATTGTTTCCAACTTGCAAGCAATTTGGGGAGCAAGTCAGACCCTTCAGCTGCTGTCATCCATGTGGAGAAAATGCTCATGTTCAGAGTCTAGTCATTGCCCTGAGCCAGGTATGCCTTTAACAAGCCATTACCATTTTATGTTTTATGCTACATTTGGCAACTTCTGGAACTTAATATCTCCATCTATGTTAAGTCAGTTTGTCCAAGGACACAAAGCCACTAAAGATTGGAATAAATATCCCAAAACTTGAGTTTGCAGGAGAGTGTTCCGTATACCCTGGCTAACTTTCTTTATCCAGAGGTCATGGGGACCTTAAAGGGACAATTACCTAAGGATGATCTAAGCAGGGAGGGATGGAGAGGTGGAATTCTGGCATGTTTTCTGAAATATTTATAAGCTTTGAAATGAAGAGTTTTACTAACATGGATAAGTGGATGATGTCAATATCTTTAAGTAGCTATTATCTGTGAGAATCTACTGAATCCATTTAGTCACAGAATTTGGAAATTAAAAGGACCTTAAAGGTCATGTGGTTTCACCTCCCACACCACACAGAAGCCTCTTTTTTGCACTAATTTTCAGAGAATTTAGGAGGGTATAATTTGCCCCAAAAACCTACAGTCTCACAAGGAGAAGACCTCCTAGAAATCATCTAGTTCAACCCCTCTATTGACAGGTGAGGAGTGTAAGTCACCAAGTGTCCCAGGGCATCAACCACATATCTCCAGAGGTAGACCCAGAAAACAGACCATTGGATTCTAACTGTGCTGCCTCAATTTAAGGTCTTTAAAAATAAAGTGTTTTCTTGGGCTCCAAAATCACTGCAGATGGTGACTGCAGCCATGAAATTAAAAGACGCTTGCTCCTTAGAAGAAAAGCTATGACCAACCTAGAGAGCATATTAAAAAGCAGAGCCATTACTTTGCCAACAAGAGTCCATATAGTCAAAACTATGGTTTTTCCAGTAGTCATGTATGGATGTGAGAGTTGGACCATAAAGAAGGCTAAGCACTGAAGAATCGATGCTTTTGAACTGTGGTGTTGGAGAAGACTCTTGAGAGTCCCTTGGACTGCAAGGAGATCAAACCATTCGATCCCAAAGGAAATCAATCCTGAATATTCATTGGAAGGACTGATGCTAAAGCTGAAGCTTCAATAATTTGGGCACCTGGTATAAAGAGCCAACTCATTGGAAAAGACCCTGATGCTTGGAAAGATTGAAGGCAGGAGGAGAAAAGGACTAGATGGTTGGGTGGCATCACCGACTCTACGGACATGAGTTTGAGCAAGCTCCAGGAGATGGTAAAGGACAGGGAAAACCAGTATGCTGCAGCCCATGGGGTTGCAAAGTGTCAGATATGACTGAGTGACTGAACAATAACAAAAATAAATTTAAAAACAAACCAAAAAATTATTTACGTATGATTCGTTTATTATTTTGAAAATGCTGTTTGGGACTATGAGGTTGTAAGAATTAAAAATGCAAGTCCATCCTAAAAAAGCATTCAAATGCTTTGGTAACCAAATATCCTGCTCCTAACAAAACAGTTTGACAGTTTCAGAGACATGAAAATAATAGGAAAAGTCTGCACATAGGCCTCGAGAATACTGACACCACTGTCCTGATTGCAGACAAAATTGTGAATAGGTTAGTCAGGCTGTGCTAAGTGCCATATAAGGAACATTTCCATCGTTTGCTTAGCTGCTTTGGAGTGGGGTAGAGCCAAGTGTCAGGGATAAAGTGTAAGAACATGTCTGTGGTGAAGATACAATCTCTCTCATCCTGACAAGGGGGCTATTAATCTGTCCATTCTCTGGTTTTAGAAGCTGAGGCTGAGAAAGTTACTCCAACTTGACCATCATCCCAGATAACTGTCAGAGCCTGCACTTTCCCAGAGTAGTACTCTATAACTTACTGAGCTGGAGTCTGGCCTCTTAGAAGGCCTTTTAATGTGGGGTACACTTGGGAGATGGCTTGCCGGTTGGTGCAGTTGGCCAAGAACCCCGTCTGCCAATGCAGGAGACAAAAGAGATGTTGTTCAATCCCAGTTAGAGAGATCCCCTGGAGGCGGAAATGGCAACTCGCTCCAGTGTTGTTGCCTGGGAAATCCCATTGATAGAGAAACGTGGCAGGTTAAAGTCCATGGAGTTGAAAAGAATTGGACATGACTGAGCCTGTATGTGTGCACATGCACGTGGTGCACACACACCACACACTCACATACACTTGGGAGAAAAGGAAATGAAGACCTACATCCTGAATTTCAAAGTACACCTCCCACTTCCTGTCTATCCAGCGGTTCACTGAACTTGGAGTTCTGTCTGCAAGTGGTCATATCTTTCCCACCACTACATGTATTTAGCCAACACTCTCCCCAGCACTGTCTGGGCAGAAATCTCTGCAATAACTCTTAAACAAGCAGGAGTTGTGATGTGTTCAGTTAATCAGTGCCAAGGGACATGTCAGATTGAGCTTTCTAATTTATAATTTCCATCAAAGTTTAGTGACTCCCTACTGACGATAAACAGGATAAAGTCCAAATTGCCTTATGATATGCTTAGGCTGACATTCAAAATATCCCACATTCTGGCTTGCATTTCCTGTTTCATGTTCTGCCCAGCCATACATTTCCCAAGCCTTCTGCTTAAGCTAAATTGGCCCTAATCTGTCTTCGAAGTCTATCTTACATTACCCGATGACCACAGTTTTGCTGAGCCCATTTTCCCCCCATCCTTAGATGTCTCTCTCTTTTTCTCATCATTATTCAGATTCTGCACTTCCCTGATGGCCCAGTGGTACAGAATCCACCTGCCAATGCAGGAGATCCAGGTTCAGTCCCTGAGTCAGGAAATGGCAGCCCACTCCAGTATTCTTGCCTGAGAAATCCCATGGACAGGGAAGCCTGGCAGGTTACAGTCCACGGGGTCACAAAGAGTCAGGCATGACTTAGTGACTAAACAACAACAGCAAAACAGATTCTACCCTCCATGATCCGATCCTAATTTTTATCATTTGTTTGGTAAATAGTTGTTACTTTGGTGTCAAGTCCTATACTATATACTAAGTATAATCCTAAAAGAAATCAGTCCTGAGTATTCATTGGAAGGACTGATGTTGTAGCTTAAACTCCAATACTTTGGCCACCTGATGCGAAGAACTGCCTCATTTGAAAAGACCCTGATGCTGGGAAAGATTGAAGGCAGGAGGAGAAGAGGATGACAAAGGATGAGATGGTTGGATGGCATCACCAGTTTGATGGACATGAGTTTGAGTAAACTCTGGGAGTTGGTGATGGACAGGGAGGCAAAGAGTCGGACATGACTGAGCAACTGAACTGAAGTATAACTGAACTGAAGTATACAATGGTGCTTTAAGCTTACACCCTGGTTGAGGATGGGAGAAGGAGAGAGAAGAAACAAGAAAAGTTAATATGCAATAGTCAGCTACAAAAAATGCTATAAAGGGAATCCCCTATGATAGGGAATCACCTACAAAACGTTTGATTTCAGTGGAGTGAAGAGTAGCCTTTTGAAATGAGACTTAAGATAATGAGCAAAAATGAGATGTCCCAAGAGCATCCCGGTTAGGATAACAGGGTGTACAAAGCTTCAACTTGTAAAGGACCTGCAACCAGGATAAGAGTGGCAGGAAGTGGTGTCAGTTCAGTTCAGTGGCTCAGTCGTGTCCAACTCTTTGCGACCCCATGGACTGCAGCATGCCAGGCCTCCCTGTCCATCACCAACTCCCGGAGTTTACTCAAACTCATGTCCATTGAGCTGGTGATGCCATACAACCATCAAAGGAAATGGGGTAGCAAATCTCAAAAGGTTTCCACTGGGCAAAAGTCAACTTTTTTCTGAATATCTCTTACCGTGTATACTATCCATTAAGTTCTTTAGTATGAGAATGCCGTTAAGTTCTTTAGCATATGAATGCATGCTCAGCTGTGTCCAACTCTTTGCAAACCTATAAACTGTAGCCTGCCAGGCTCCTCCGTCCATGCGATTTCCCAGGCAAGAATACTGCAGTATGCTGCCATTTCCTCCTCCATAGGGTCTTCTCAACCCAGGTATCGAAACTGCATCTCCTGCCTTGGCGGGTGGATTCTTTACTACTGGGTATAAAATGTCTACAATTGTCATTTGTTTTTGATCTTATCTCCTTCCTTACACGGGAAGTTCCATGACAGCCTATATGCTAGTTCTCACCAGGAATAAAAGCCCATAAAATGTACTCAACAAATAATTGAGTGAAAGACTCTAGGTCCCTAGGGGGAGCGCTTTCTATGGTCCAATGTCCCAAGACAGAGTGGAGCACGCAATAGATACAGAGAGTCTGCTTATTGATTGATTTCACCCCTTTTCTCTGGGAAAACTGACCTATTTGCAGTCATTTTAACCCTAATAGGAGGACTCTGCCTTCTAAATCTAACTCCCTTTCTCACTGCCTCATCTCTCTGAAGTCTCCACTGGTATCCCCATCTCAGCTAATTTTCCCTGCTCTAGTCACCTGGCCTCTGACCAGAAGATGAGTCAGTATCAGTTAAAAAATGTTTAACAATCCTAAATCACCTAAGTGCTGTGCTAAGTCACTTCAGTCATGTCTGACTCTGCAACCCTATGGACTATAGCCCACCAGGCTCCTCTGTCCATGGGATTCTTCAGGCAAGAATAGCGGAATGGCTTGCCATGGCCTTTTTGCAGCGGATCTTCCCAACCCAGGGATCAAACCCATGTCTCTTATGTCTCCTTCACTGGCAGATGTGTTCTTCATCACCAGCGCCACCTGGGAAGCCCAATTACTTTCTTACTCGTTGTTTAAAAAAAAAAAATCACCTTATTGACAGCAAAGTTTTTCCTTGTACCTTCTTAGTAGTCTACACTGTTCAGTACCATGAAAACAGCGTTTGTCACCACAGAAAGTGACAATCTAGGACATGTCTAAGAATATATACACATATACACTGTTTATAAGTTGGATAAGCCACATACTTTGCCATAAGGTAACTCGCGAATCACTCTGTGTGATACAAAAGATTTTCAGGGTAAACACATATACTCAACAGTATTAGATAATTTTAAAGGACTTGCTATTTAAAACTAATGATACTGATGACTTCCTACAACTTTGTGTACCACAGGCTTCGATCTGTTTACTGGAATGTTCTGTCTATAAGTTGTGCAGCAAATAGATTTCACATGTGGGGCCCTCTGGGCCTAGAACTCAACCCATTTTTACTCCACTCAAAGCAGCTGTTCTATCAATGAACATGCTTGGTTTTCTGATATAATATTAATTAACATTAAACAAATTCTTACTTTGGAGAATACCTCTCTTCTAGCATATCCTTTCCTTTCTGAATCACAAATAAATCCTAATCTAGCAAATACCATGAACACAAACTTGCTAAAAAATATATATATATATACTTCCTTTAAATTATACAGCAAGTCTCTTATTGTTATTGTTCAGTCACTAAGTCATTTGCAACCCATGGACTTTGCAACCCCATGAACTGCAGCAGGCCAGGCTTCCCTGTACTTCACTATCTCCAGTTGTTTGCTCAAATTCATGTCCACTGAGTAGGTGATGTCATCTAACCATCCCATCCTCTGTTGCCCTCTTCTCCTCCTGCCCTCAATCTTTCCCAGCATCAGGGAAAACCTCCTCTAGTCGATATTTTAAAATGTGTCTCTTTGAACCATCAGCAATGCTTTCTAATGTATCACCCAAATATTCAGTGATAACTGAGTCTAGTTTGAGATTATTTTATTTGAATCCAATCAGACATTCTTGCCATAACAAGAAGAAAGAGTATGTTGGCATTGGCACGTGGCTTTTTGCCTTTTTTACTCAAGTGAGTAGCTTCAAATGGGGCTCCCCGTGTGCGTGCTTAAGTTCGCCAAAGTTTTGGAAAATACTATGACTTTAAAGTTTGCTGAACAAAATTACAGAAGCATGCCTTTGTTTTTCGTGGTATTTAATGTTCAAAGGCTGTGTTAACTGTTACAGCTACATACTCTAATTAACCAACATTTCTCTTCTCTGGTTGCTTCTAAGATCTTCATTGATTTTGATGTTCTACAGATTCCCTGTGATATGTATAGATTAATGTCTTTCACTAATTCTAGAATATCACTGGCATTCTCTCCTTTTGGAGCTCTTATTAACAGATGTTAGACCTTCTTTTATTCATGCCTCTTAATATCTCCTATTCTTATCTTCTTCCTTTCCTATGAGATATAATATGTAAATTCTTCAGACATGTATTTCAGTTCACTAGTCGCTCTTAACTGTATTTTAAGTCAATGGATAAATTTAAAAGCAGTTAAATGTCAATGATACTTTTCTTCTTTCATTTCTAAAATCTAATCTGGTTCTTTTAAAAATTATGTTGGTTTTTTCCCCCCAACAATATAGCATCTCGGTCTTTGTTTTTATGTCTGTTAACTTTCAGCAAGTTTTATAGTCTCTCTGATACCTATTAAATGAAGTGTTTTATTGGGGGAGGGGAGGAAGTAGAGTCCATCTAACTCTTGCTTTGACTGACTCTGGCTCATGAGGCACTGTTTCCTTACACAGCTCATATTTCTCAATTATGAGCTCATATTCAGTGCAGATTTGTCTGTGAGAGGACTGTGAGGCCTAGAAGAAGGTTTCCTCCCTCCAAAGAGGTTTTGTACTTTTCCTGCCAGTTACTCGGGTGGCTTTCCAACAAGGGACTCTTAATATTAATATCTTTGTTAAATACACACATTTGAGAGTTCTGAGATGACACAGGCTATATAAACCTCAAACCTGAAGGATAGCATTTCTATACCCAGAACTCTTAAGGGACATATATTTTTATCAAGATCCTATAAAGGTAGGCAAAATTGCTTGACATCTTCCTTGGGCAGAGAATTTTTTCCCTATCTGCTACCATTTGTAATAAAAGCAACCAGAACTCCTTGGAGAAAAGACCAGTTCCAGGGCTGGGGCAAGGTATCGGTCAGATGAGTCTGGAACATCTCACTGCAGGGGCTCCAGATCTAACGCCTGATGATCTGAGGTGTGCTCAGCCTCTCGGTCCTGTCTGACTCTTTGCAGCCCCACTGACTATAGCCCACTAGGCTTTTCTGTCCATGGAATTTTCCAGGCAAGAATTCTGGAGTGGGTTGTCATTTTCTACTCTAGAGGATCTTCCCAACCCAGGGATTGAACCCCCATCTTCTGCTTTGGCAGGTGGATTCTTTACCACTAGCTCCACCTAGGAAGCCTGATATGGGGTGGAATTGGTGCAGCAATAATAGAAATAAAGGGTACAATAAAAATAATGTGCTTGAAGCATCCTGAAACCATTCCCCACCCCCCAGTCTGTGGGGAAATTGTCTTCAGTGAAACCAATTCCTGGTGCCAAAAAGGCTAGGGACTTCTGTCTTACTGCACAAGAGAGAAAGTGTTCTGAGAATAAAGGGATAGGTTAAAACAACAACAATAAAAAAAAAAAAAGACATAAGAGCCACTTTTATGGGCCTGCGCATGCATGTGTGCTAAGTCGTTTGAGTCCTGCCCAACTCTTTGCGACCCTATGGACTGTAGCCCTCAGGGTTCTTCTGTCCATGAGATTCTCCAGGCAAGAATACTGACGTGGGTTGCCATGCCCTCCTCCAGGAGATCTTCCCAACCCTGGGGTCAAATCCACGTCTTATGTGTCCTGCATTGGCAGGCAAAATCTTTACCACTAGTACCACCTGGGAAGACCTTTAAAGGCCTAATTTAAGGGCCTAAAAAGTGAAAGTGAAAATCACTCAGATGTGTCCGACTCTTTGTGACCCCATGGACTATACAGTCCATGGAATTCTCCAGGCCAGAATACTAGAGTGGGTAGAATTTCCTTTCTCCAGGGGATCTTCCCAACCCAGGAATCAAACCCACGTCTCCTGCATTGCAGGCAGATTCTTTACCAGCTGAGCTGCCACGGAAGCCCAATTAATGCTGGCCAAATAAGGAGCTTCCCTGGTGGTTCATCTGTAAAGAAATCTGCCTGCAATGCAGGAGACCTGGGTTCGATTCCTGGGTTGGGAAGATCCCCTGGAGAAGGAAATGGCAACTCACTCCAGTATTCTTGCCTGGAAGTGCCATGGATAGAGGAGCCTGGCAGGCTACAGTCTAAGGTGCCACAAAAGAGTCAACTGGCCAAATAGGGAACAATTGGAGCATCAAAATGATAGTAATTGGCTATAATCCACAAAATAAAAACCCATGAGTTCATAAATACATTTTTTCTTATATATAATGTCAACTGATAAACATAAAAATAAGCAAAACAAGTAATAAGCAAAGTAATAAACATAAGAGTCATTGAATGCTAAGGCAAGTTGATGAAATTGTGGACCAGCTATTTACTTCATCTCAAAGTGTCTCTCCAAAAATTATACTTAAATACAAAGTACAAATACTTAAATTCAAACTTTCTAACGGGTAAACTAGACAGACACCATCTTAACCAAGGGTCAAATTTAACACCACCAAGAGTAGGACAAACCAACAGCAAATGCCTCTGGATATGGTGTATAGAAACAACCATATTCTCATTTCCATGGCATATATGCCCAAAATGCATATCTGAATCCAATCAGGAGCAAACAGACAAATCTAGATTGAGGCATATTCTACAAAGTAACTGGCCGGTACTCATAAAAAAAATGTCAAGGTCAAGAAAAACCAAGTAAGGCTGCAGAACTGTTTCAGATGAAAGGAAACCAGAGAGACATGACAATTAAATGTAACGTGATTGGATTGGATACTGGAACGAGGAATAGCAATTACATCACTGTTCAATATTCACCATTTTGATCATTGTAATGTTGTTAAGAGAATTTCCTTGTCCATCCATAATACATAGTAACATGTTTAGGAATAATAGAGCACAGTGTCTCCAACTTTTTTTCAAATGGGTCAGAAAAAAAATGCACACACAGAACACTCACACACACATAGAATAAAGCAAATTGAGAAAAATGTACTGAACTGAACTGAACTGAGAAAAATGTAAGCAACTTACGAATTTTGGTAAATGCACAAAGGGTATAAGGGAAGTTCTGGTCAAAACAAAAATTTAACAAAAAAGGGACTTGAACAGTAAATACAGTCTTTGACTGTGTGGATCACAATAAACTGTGGGAAATTCTGAAAGAGATGGGAATACCAGACCACCTGACCTGCCTCTTGAGAAATCTGTATGCAGGTCAGGAAGCAACAGTTAGAACTGGACATGGAACAACAGACTGGTTCCAAATAGGAAAAGGAGTTCATCAAGGCTGTATATTGTCACCCTGTTTATTTAACTTTTATGCAGAGTACATCATGAGAGACGCTGGACTGGAAGAAACACAAGCTGGAATCAAGATTGCCGGGAGAAATATCAATAACCTCAGATATGCAGATGACACCACCCTTATGGCAGAAAGTGAAGAGGAACTCAAAAGCCTCTTGATGAAAGTGAAAGAGGAGAGTGAAAAAGTTGGCTTAAACCTCAACATTCAGAAAACGAAGATCATGGCATCTGATCCCATCACTTCAAGGGAAATAGATGGGGAAACAGTATCAGACTTTATTTTTGGGGGCTCCAAAATCACTGCAGATGGTGACTGCAGCCATGAGATTAAAAGACGCTTACTCCTTGGAAGGAAAGTTATGACCAACCTAGATAGCATATTCAAAAGCAGAGACATTACTTTGCCAACAAAGGTCCATATAGTCAAGGCTATGGTTTTTCCTGTGGACATGTATGGATGTGAGAGTTGGACTGTGAAGAAGGCTGAGCACAGAAGAGTTGATGCTTTTGAACTGTGGTGTTGGAGAAGACTCTTGAGAGTCCCTTGGACTGCAAGGAGATCCAACCAGTCCATTCTGAAGGAGATCAGCCCTGGGATTTCTTTGGAAGGAATGATGCTAAAGCTGAAACTCCAGTACTTTGGCCACCTCATGCGAAGAGTTGACTCATTGGAAAAGACTCTGATGCTGGGAGGGATTGGGGGCAGGACGAGAAGGGGACGACAGAGGATAAGATGGCTGGATGGCATCACTCACTTGATGGACGTGAGTCTGAGTGAACTCTGGGAGTTGGTGATGGACAGGGAGGCCTGGCGTGCTGTGATTCATGGGGTTGCAAAGAGCTGGACATGACTGAGCGACTGAATTGAACTGAAACAGTAAATAATAATCTCAATCTACTTATCCAACTGTATGTCAAATGCAATATATTTCAGCATGCTAAAAGCAAATGAAACCCCTCCATCCCTATGAGTTCTCCCTTACGCCCTTGTGACACACACCTGCCATCCTATTGAATGAAGGCGCAAGTTTCAACCTCTTCGCTGACACTCATTAAGTCTCATTTCTTTAAGTTAAAAAAAAAATTTAGTCAATGTTTTCTTCCTATTCCCCAACATTGTTTCATACAAGCTCTCACATAGTCCACGTTATACCTGACTATTCTAAAATCCTACAGAAATAATGACAGAGAACCCCCACTGCTCACAATGTGTTGGGCACTGTTCCAAGAGTGTTACCTCCTTAAATTCTAAGAGGGAGGTAACAGCATTACTCCAATGAGAAGACCGAGGCACGGATATTAGGCAACTTACTTTGACTGATGAACTAGTAAGTTCTGGAAACAAAGCTGGACTCAGGCAGTTCTGCTGTGGAGCCAGTACTTTCAGCCATCACAGCGTCCTGTTTCTTCAGTACTCTCTTCTATATAGCAGGGCGGATACTTGTACCATTTACTTTTGTATCCTAAGTTGTCAGCATACTATGTGACATAGAGAAGGTCTTTGTTGAGTCGAACTGACCACCACTCATTTTATTGGGTTGACCAAAAACTTCGCTTAGTTTTTTCTGTAAGACTTATGGAAAAACCTGAATGAACTTCTTGGCTAACTCACTATATTCTATTACCTTACATGACTATTTACAAAGTTACAGGATACATACCATTACATACATAAATCTCGTCTCCTCAACTGGGTCCCAGTTAACTCCAGCGAGGGTACTGAACTAGATAAATATTCCTGAGGTTATTTCTAAAAAGCAGCCTTCATCTCAGACCTTTGCATCCATCTTTGGTCCATTAGTCCTAACTGCTTGTGATATAGCCTCTCAGTTTCCCTCCACCTTGGCCCTCCAAAGCATGACTTTCTCCCCATCAGCAGTCTGACAAACCTATTCAAAGCACACATACTATTTGTAAAGTTATTTTTCTAATATTAAATATGTGTGTGTGTACAGAGCATGTCCTCAAAGGATAGTTCATGGTGATATGCTTACTTTTAACATTTGAAAGTCCTGAATTGCTTTCAAATACATATCATTGAGTGACACTGCAGTAATTCCTCCTTAATACTAAACATTGCTTCAAAATCTGGCAGTTAAAACAATAGGTTATTTTCTAGATAAGAACCTGTGTATTATCCTTCATATACAGGTATGCTAAGATCTATTCTAACAAACAAGTACTAAGCATTTATTGATGATAGTGATGTTCATCAGTATGAATACGGGAAACAATCAATGTCATAGAGTAAAATCTGAGAAATTTGCACTTAAGTCCAAGGCAAAACAAACAAACAAAAAATCACATGGAAATAAAGATCCTCCATCCTTTTCATACAACTTCTAGGGTGTCCCCTTATTTTTCCAGTAGGTACACATTTTAAGCTAGAAAGGCTAAAGTGTAAAAATTACATTATTAAGAATCAGATTCAGTCAGGGCAAAACACTAATTCTTTTATTTTAGAAAATTTTGCTGTGGCAGTGCATTTTCTAAAGCATAGTGCTCCTGGAAATGCTTGCTGCTATGGCTGCTAAGTCACGTCAGTTGTGTCCGACTCTGTGTGACCCCATAGACGGCAGCCCACCAGGCTCTGCCGTCCCTGGGATTCTCCAGACAAGAACACTGGAGTGGGTTGCCATTTCCTTCTCCAGTGAATGAAAGTGAAAAGTGAAAGTGAAGTCGCTCAGTCACGTCTGACTCATAGCGACCCCATGGACTGCAGCCCACCAGGCTCCTCCATCCATGGGATTTTCTAAGCAAGAGTACTGGAGTGGCGTGCCATTGCCTTCTCTGAAACAAAATGTACAAATGCTAGTCACTCTGTTCCAAGGAGAAGAACTAAGTCCTGTCCTGAGGAACCGTAAAATTAAATGTGCCAAGCTGGAAATCTCATCCATGTGCATTTCTTTCATAAGTGATTTGAGGTCAAAGCGTCACTCCCAAAGCTAGGCCCCAAGGAGGTAGACAGACATTCCCTTTCTTTGAAGCGTCCATCCAAAAACATGCTCACATCTGGTTACACAGGGCTTCCCGGGTGGCGCTAGTGGTAAAGAATCTGCTTGCCAATGAAGGAAATGCAAGAGACACGGGTTCGACCCCTGGGTTGGAAGATCCTCTGGAGTAGGAAGTGGCAACCCACTCCAATGGTCTTGCCTAGAAAATTTCTTGGACAGAGGGGCCTGGTGGGCTACAGTCCATGGGGCCGCAGAGTCAGATGCAACTGAGTGACTGAGCACACACGCACAGACTGACAAAAAGTGGATTCCATGCTAAAGGTTAAAATTTGAGACATGGAGAAAAAAGACAAATTCATTCCAAGGCCTGGAAACCCATCTGAAAACAGCAGCAGGAAGCAAGAATTTGAAGGATGACTCTACCAACCTCATGATGGACGTGTCTACCCGAGTGGGAAGAAGGAGAGGAGATGCATGTGGGATCCAGGGGCAGAGGTGCTATCCAGGGGGAACAGACACTCCAGGCTGGGCAGCCTTTGCAGGGAGTAAGATACCCAGGTCCTGAAGAACTAGGGAAGGACGAGAAGCTGTCACAGAGGAGAGAGGCCGGAGCCCTGTTCTCAAGGGACCATGAAGTCACCAGCAGCATGGTAAGGGCCAAGCCGGTTCCTTGTCCCTGCAACCTCAGCCACTCAAAGACGGTACTGCTGTGGGGTGGGTTGACCCGTTTAAGTGACCTCTGCTCGGAGTGTTCTGGCACTCCAGGGGCAAGGCAATGATCGAGCCACCCAGGAATTCAACTTAAAACCACGTTTGAGGGACATCAATGGCCCAAACGATACCAGCCTTCCTCCTTCTCTCCTCACTCCTCTTTCCTGTCCAGAATTTACTCTTATGGTAACTCTCATCACTCTGTGTTAAAATAGAGTCACCCTTACCCAGCAGGCTAGGTGAAAGCTAAGCCAATGTCTCTTGTGTTGTGTTGAATCTGAAACATCACTGAATGAATGTATAAATGAATGAATCTCCACCCGGTTGGGCATGCAAGTAGATTGTCTTCTGCACTAATAAGGAAGATATGAAGACCCCCTGGTTGAGGCTAAATGGTTCAAAACGATGACCTTGCCTGCAGCTGGGACTCTGCACAAATGTCTGCTCTTTGCCCTAAGTCCTAACTCTGCTGCCTTAGTTACCTGTGCTGACCTTTGGCCTTTAAGCCCAGCAGACTTGAACTTGTTAGCAGCTTTGGCTCTTCCCCTGTGGATTTCTCCAGACTTCCATTTACCCCATACACCCTGCCAGACAGACGTGCAGGGTAAACCTTCAGCTTTACTCTGATCTAGACGGGTCCCTCAGATACCAGCTGTCCATCCAGTGCAGCTGCAGCTCACCCAGCAGTGAGGGGCTACACGCCAGGCCCAGCTGTGTCCATCCGGCCCTTACCTACCATTCTAACCCAGCCACCCCAGAACCTCCACTTAGCAGGCTAGTCATCAACAGATGTAATCAAGGCTGCCATTAAGAACTTCAGCACTGTTGGTACCAAAATAAAAAGCAGCCGCCAGAACACCTAGAACTAACATAATTACACTAGTATAAACAGTATAAATTAACCAAAAGCCTAAAAGCATGATTATTTCTATATCATGTTTTATAACTGTATTCAATTTCCTCTGCCAAATTACTATTGCAATGTCAAATGTTGCACTGCTATGCCCAGGAATTTGAAGGTCAGAGATTCTATGCTGCCAGACTTTAGGGAAACTATGGTTAAATCCTGGGGCTATGTGAGGTAATGTAACTATACAATCCTTTGATATAGAGTTACTGGTAGTGATGGAGATGCCCGAGTAGTTTCCTGGGGGACTGACATGTTCAGTTGTGCATGAGGAGCCCTTATCCTGTACTAGGGCAAGCAGACTGTAGGAGACAGCTTGTGAACCTTATATCCATGATGCTGCAGGAAGGTTCTCTCGGCAGAAAAGAGATTCGCTGAAAATACATCTGCATCATGCACACCTGTAACCAAGAGCTCTGCTAATTACACACTCACTTGTGATCATTCTCCATCATCTTAAAGGAAAAGCAGCCCCTGGAACCAAGGTCACCCCAACATGAGTAACATTGACTGCACTGTTTATGCCAAGACACATGGAAGCAATGTTGGCACTCTCACAAGAGGACACAGTCACAGCACAGGGGTGTCAGTGAACCGGGTGCAAACTGCTCAGTCACATACTGAAGGCATCAGCACTGTACATGTCTCCATTTGATCAAATCAAATCAAATTCTGCTCAACCCTCAGCCTGCCCAATATCAAAGAAATGTCTCCAGCATTACTCACCCAGTTCTCCAAAAGAGGTCTTTCAGGCCATGGTTGCAGGGGCAGCTATTTTTGCTGTAGCCCCAAGATGTACCTTTGGCACCAGGCTGACCATCTGTCCAGCACCGTTGTTCTGTCTAAAAGAGTCTCATTAGCCCATTTTGCTGCCAAAGCCACTGTTGTCCATTTGATGCTGAGCAGCCTTGCATGTGGCTTGACTTTCTTCTCAGAGAGTCCCTTGTTCAGGCTCTCAAGGCATCTGTATGCAAGGTAAGCCTTGTCCAGGTACCCATGCTGGTGGCCAGCCCCACCTCTGAGGCACAGCCTTCAAGATTCAGGAAGGTGCCATCCCCTTCTCCACAGCCTATCAACCCTCAATATCTGGTTCTGCTGTCTCCTTCAGCCTGAAGCCTCCATTCTCTGCTCCTACCCTCAGACTATCCAGTTTTATTGCATCAAAAGCCTTTTCATTTTCGAGCCTCATGTGACTTGACCTCTTAGTAGCTTTTAACAAAAGTTGGTCATAACATCATGCTTGACGTTCTTTCCTGCTTCAGCCTTCATGAGACCACACCCTCCCAGTGTTCCATCTGCCTTGCTGGCTCGTCTCCAGTCTACTACCCAGTCTCTTAAGTGTTGGGATCACACTTTATTAAGTGCTTAAAAAGGTTTACCATTAATACTTGATAAATAACATCTGTTGTGTCTTGTAGATATCTTCTCAGTAATGCCCCAAGTCTCCATTTTCAGACTTCATCCCTATAGTCAACCTTTTAGCTTATCTCACCCAATCTCATGAATTTACTTACCATCTCCTCCCTGCTGCTGCTGCTGCTGCTGCTGCTGCTAAGTTGCTTCAGTCATGTCCAACTCTGTGGGACCCCATAGACAGCAGCCCACCAGGCTCCCCTGTGCCTGGGGTTCTCCAGGCAAGAACACTGGAGTGGGTTGCCATTTCCTTCTCCAATGCATGAAAGTGAAAAGTGAAAGTGAAGTCATTCAGTCGTGTCCAACTCTTAGCAACCCCATGGACTGCAGCCTACCAGGCTCCTCCATCCATGGGATTTTCCAGGCAAAAGTACTAGAGTGGGTTGCCATTGCCTTCTAGAGTTACACTATTACAATCATTGATCATATATCGAACTATACATTTGATCAACTGCTTCAAGTCTAGTCATCATTTCTATTGAAGGCTCAGTCTTTTACTTGGTAATACAAGAAATAATAATCTTGTGAAACAAGCAAAATACAAGTGGTATAGTTAATAACATTAGTGGAATTAAAAGTAAATATTTTAGCTATGAGCCTTCCACACCAGTTATTTTTTTGTTTTTTTTTTTTTTCAAAGATTGCCAAGACTAGGGAATGGGTCACTTAGAGCAGAAATCTGATTTTTCACGTGGTTCAAATGTGTTACATTAAAGGATTTATCAGGTACAAAAATACAGCATTCAGTTTGAATTATAGCACAGGTATCTCCCTGAGATGCTATAAGGTGTCAAGGGCCTTGCAGTTGTGTAGCATTGCCTTTCTCATCATAGAGATCTCAGAATTCAATAGGCTAATAGCCCAGTTACTATCATTTAAAGCTTATGAAAGTTGTCAAGGCTTGGATATGGTCAGTTACATCCTCCAACCCCATTGAAGGCATGCACACACACACACACACACACACACACACACACACACAAGCTGCTAAATGGTCATACCAGTAGAATACAGATCTTTGATTGGGATCATACCAATGGTAGATTGGTTGGGGTTACCTGTAATTTGTTAACATGTATGACCTTAAATTCATGGGAATCCCAGGCTACACCTTTGTATCATCCCTGTAGATGTCAAGGCCATAAATTACTGCCACAAATCCACTGAGTTCCATACCAATCACTCTCTCTAAGGGTAATAACAGGCATAGTTCATAAAGCACCCAGCCTTGTCTCATAATTACCAGGTTGATCACTTTTAGTATGATTTAACCATTCCCACGGAGAAGGCAATGGCAACCCACTCCAGTACTTTGCCTGGAAAATGCATGGACGGAGGAGCCTGGTAAGCTGAAGTCCATGGGGTCGCTAGGAGTCGGACACGACTAAGCGACTTCAATTTCACTTTTCACTTTCATACATTGGAGAAGGAAATGGCAACCCACTCCAATGCTCTTGCCTGGAGAATCCCAGGGACGGGGGAGCCTGGTGGGCTGCCGTCTATGGGGTCACACAGAGTCGGACACGACTGAAGCGACTTAGCAGCAGCAGCAGCAGCAGCAACCATTCCCAACATAGAGGAGCCTTTAAACTTAAATGACCATAGCCTGGTGTTAACCATGTAGATCCTCCCCATAATTGTAGGAGTTTTCCTTTTAATAGATGAGAAGTTAATTTTTTATTGAGACTTAGCTCATCATTCTGATTGAGTTTAAATGACCCTAAGAGAAAACTTAAATCTATGGCCAGCCTCAGAGCAGGTATTTTTAATTGGCCAGATGAGAGGATCCCATCTAGAATTATGAATAGAATAGGACTGAACACTCATCTAAAACAAATTTCCTAGGGGGTATCCAATCAGAGCCCTAAAGAAGAGAAATCCACCAAGGTAACCCAGAAGTAATAGGCACAGGTAATTGGCCACAACCCAACAACTGGATTGAGTTTTAAACTAGCATAGAATCATGTCCATGATAGAAAACATGTGATTGATAGGCAGAGGTCCAAGGAATCAAGAAAACATTATAAATGATCATAAAATTCAGATCAGCATCTTGGGCAAGCTGTCTGCTTCTGATGTCATCTTCTTCTCATCCTAGTGTAGTGTAGTTTCCTGTTTGAGCATTGTTTTAAGGTGAGTTTGAGGTCAACAGGCCTCTCTATGGACCAGTCCAGCTTAGGGGCCTTTGGAAGTGGGAATTAACTGAAGAGTCAACTTCCCTTCAATTTCACTGGGCATGAACTAGTTAAGAGTACCTGATAGAAAGGTCCTTCCATCCAGGTTGGAGAGAGTTCCTTAAATTATCTCCTCCCTGCTGCTGCTGCTAAGTCGCTTCAGTCGTGTCCGACTCTGTGCTACCCCATAGACGGCAGCCCACCAGGCTCCCCCGTCCCTGGGATTCTCCAGGCAAGAACACTGGAGTGGGTTGCCATTTCCTTCTCCAGTGCATGAAAGTGAAAAGTAAAAGTGAAGTCACTCAGTTGTGTCCAACTCCTAGTGACCCCATGGACTGCAGCCCACCAGGCCCCTCCGTCCATGGGATTTTCCAGACAAGAGTACTGGAGTGGGTTGCCATTGCCTTCTATCTCCTCCCTAACATCTCCCAATTTATGCCTCTGGCCCCAGTGTGTCCCTGGGATTCCAGATCTGTTTCCCTAGTTGCCTGCTCAACATTGCCGTGGACACATCTGATAAGAATCTGCAACTTAAACTGAAACTCTCCCCCTGCACAGATAGGGCACTCCCCCTGCCTCATGTCCTGCAAGGTAAATGGCAAATCCACATATACTAAGATGCTCAGACCAATGTCTGATTCCTTTCTCTCTCTTTAGTGAAGTTGTTTAGTCATATCCGATTCTTTGTGACCCCATGGACTGTAGCCTACCAGGCTCCTCTGTCCATGGAATTTTCCAGGCAAGAGTACTGGAGTGGGTTGCCATTTCCTTCTCCAGGGGATCATCCTGACTCAGGGATCAAACCTGGGTCTCCTGCATTGCAGGCAGATGCTTTACCATCTGAGCCACCAGGGAAGCCCCCAACTAATTCATCAGATCCTTTTGGATCTCCCTGTGGTCAGAGGCAAACTCTGACCACTTGTCTTCACCTCTGCCACCCAAGTCTAAGCCTCCCATCTGGGTGCATGGAAGCGCTTTCCAACAGGCCTTCCTTCCACTCTAGCCTTCCTGAGGTCTATTCACCGCATAGCAGCCAGAGACATTAAAACCCTTCCCTGGCTTCACGTCATATGTAAAATGTATCCAAAGTCCTTTCTGCAGCTTAGGGCCCACAGTGATTTACCTCCATCCTCTGGCCTTATCCGCTACTTCCTTCCCTTGAATCCCTTTGACCTGCTCTCCCCAAGCAGGCCTTTGCCCACATTCTTTCCTCTGTATGGAATGTTCCTGCCTGACACTTTTGTGAGGTTCACACCTTCATTCTTTAGGCCTCTGCTCAGTTGTCACTTTCTTGGAGAGGCTTTCTGACGTTATCCGAGACAGCAGCTTCCTGCACTCTTCCACCTCTTCCTACTCCATGGCGCTCTGCATCCACTGATTTCAAATCCACAGATTCAACCAAGGATGGAAATTTCACAGACACAGAGGGTAAGTTGCAATAAGCCATTGTCTATAAGGGACTTGCATAGCACGGATTTTGTTATCATGGGGGCTCCAAGAACCAACATCCACCATAGATACTGAGGAGAACTGTGCCTAATTTATCCATTATCTTAGCTTTCTTTTCCTCATAATACTGTCCTACCTATACATCTGTTATGCTTCGTATTGGTTCTCCCAATGGCTTGTGAGATAGTCTCTCATTCACTGTCTTGTTCTCAGTGGACCTGAGAACCCAGGAAAAGGACCTGGCACCCAGAATTTTTTAATGATTGAGTTTTTAATCTATAATTTCCCTTTTTTGGCTTAAGCCAGTTGGAATTGAATTTCTGTCACCAGAAAACAAAAGGTTTGACTGAAAAACATTTGTTTGTGGTTGTTATTGCTATTACTTAACTACATGAAATAGGGATAATCCTAACCCAATTATAACTCCAATAACACACAGGGACGGGCTAGGGAATCTCTCCCAAACAGGCAGTAGTCTATTAAATTGTAAACTGATGCATAGAGAGAATAAAATATCAAGTCATTTTGAAAGAACTGAACAATAAGTGATTCCTGTTTCTCAGCATGAGGTTCCAGCTTTTTCAACATCTCCAATTTAGGCTTTATAATTACAAAAGGGACAGGGAGACAGACGGTGGTTCACCAGTACTTTAAATTGGCCACCTCTATCATACTCAATCCTGTCCAACTCTTTGCGGCCCCATGGACTGTAGAGTCCATGGAATTCTCCAGGCCAGAAAATGGGAGTGGGTAGTCTTTCCCTCCTCCAGGGGATCTTCCCAACCCAAGGATCAAACCCAAGTCTCCCTCACTGCAGGCAGATTCTTTACCATCTGAGCCAGCAGGGAAGCCCATCGCACTGTGAGTCTCTGGAATACCGGAGTGTCAAGAAACCATCATTCATTTATTTATCGTAGATATAATACCTCAGATTCTACTCATCCCAGTTTACTGAGACTTCCCTGGTTTTAGAACCAAAAGGCCCATGTCTTGGGAAAGCTCAGTCAAATCAGGATGGTTGGTGAGCCTACAAAAATTCTTAGGATTTTGGCCCAAGCAACACGGTGAACGGTAGCGTCGTTGACCATGGTAGAGACAACCTGGGAAGGAACGAGCAGGAGGACTTAATCACGACTTCTTTCCTGAGATGCATACCAGACATCCAGGTGGTAGTTGGTTAAATGAGTCCATACTTAGTGAAGAGGTTGGAGACTGAGTTATAAGTTTTGGACCCATCATCTTATTGAGAGCATTTTATAGTCATGGAATTGACTGCTATGCAGATGGTGACTGCAGCCATGAAATTAAAAGACGCTTATTCCTTGGAAGAAAAGTTATGACCAACCTAGATAGCATATTGAAAAGCAGAGACTTTACTTTGCCAACAAAGGTCCGTCTAGTCAAGGCTATGGTTTTTCCAGTGGTCATCTATGGATGTGAGAGTTGGACTGTGAAGAAGGCTGAGCGCCAAAGAATTGATGGTTTTGAACTGTGGTGTTGGAGAAGACTCTTGAGAGTCCCTTGGACTGCAAGGAGATCCAACCAGTCCATTCTGAAGGAGATCAGCCCTGGGATTTCTTTGGAAGGAATGATGCTAAAGCTGAAACTCCAGTACTTTGGCCACCTCATGCGAAGAGTTGACTCATTGGAAAAGTCTCTGATGCTGGGAGGGAATGGGGGCAGGAGAAGGGGATGACAGAGGATGAGATGGCTGGATGGCATCACTGACTCAATGGACGTGAGTCTGAGTGAGCTCTGGGAGTTGGTGATGGACAGGGAGGCCTGGCGTGCTGCGATTCATGGGGTCGCAAAGAGTCGGACACGACTGAGCGACTGAACTGAACTGAACTGAACTAAGGAGTGAGAATGATAAGGTATCTACAAATATCTCTCAAGAAGTTTTCACTATAAAAGAAACTCCAAAAAAACTGCCTGAGCACACTCAGTGAACAGCAGTGATGACTGATACCTTAGATAGACTGAAATAAGCCTCAGGTGGTGGCACAAGTCTTTTAAAGTGGTAAAAGGCTTTTTCTCTAAAGGGATATAACATCCAAACCCGGTATCTTCCGTTTTAGTTTTTCATTCAATCAAGTCACACAATTTTCTAAACAAAATCAATGGTGTGTGGTTTAAAATGGACTCTGACTAGAAGACTCCAATATATCCTCTATCAACTTATTACTAAGATATCCATAAAGACAATTAAAAAAAAAAGATTTACCACAACTTGGGAAACCAAGACTGTCAGAAAACATAAAAAGAGAACGTGAGAGGAATTGACACTAATTATTAAGTAGATAGAACTAGAGGAGGAAAAACTCACACAGCACAGCTTGACTTTGCTTCAGGAAAGAGAGAATTTGATAAAAGACACTCTGACTTCCAGATGGAGACGGCAGAGGGAAAACAGGCATTCACTCTGCTCCCTTCTGAATTTTTACTGAAACCACAGGACGTGTTTTATTTCAGATGTAAGACCAAAAGTAAGAAAAGGAGATAAAAGAATGAAACAGCAGTGCAATTTTTAAAAACTGGAATGTAAATAAAAAACAGCCAACTTACTCACCAAACCTTTGCATGCTGGATCCCAAAGCAGTGGTAAAGAAAGCTCAGGAACAGCCCAACTGATCCCACATCTGTTAATACTTGATAGTCTCGTTTAAGTATCAGTGGCACCTGAAGCCTCTGACCTCAGCCTCTGACGTGGAGGCGAAGCTACAGAGAGGAGCAGCCACTGAAAGTTTGTCCCAGGAGCTGTTAGTGCCTAAATTCTACCCCCTAATCTAGCAGCTGGATGCCTCTACCTCTCCTGGCAGAAGCAATACCTTCTGCATTGGCTGGCAGAAGAGGGGAAATTTGTTCTCTACTACAGTAAAACAGACATTGTTCAGGGAAAATCAGGCACAGATTAGGATAGGAGTACAGTCATGACAACAGATGAATTTTTTACATCCAGACTCTGAGTCCAGTTCAAATGCACGTGTCTCCCTGCCTAAATGTAAGAACTGAAACTAAAGAACTTTTAGATAAAAATGTGTTCATCTTTATACCTTGGCGTTTGGCAATGATCTCATAGATACAACACCAAATGTACAAGCAATCCAAGAAAAAGTAAATCGGACTTGCTTAGTCACTAAGTCGTGTCTAATTTGCAACTCCATGGACTGTAGCCGGCCAGGCTCCTCTGTCCACAGGATTTCCCAGGCAAGAAGACTGGGTGGGTTGCCATTTCCTTCTTGACAGGATTTTCCAAGCCAGGGATCAAACCCGAGTCTCTTGTGTATCCTGCATTGGCAGGCAGATTCTTTACCACTGAGCCACCAGGGAATTTAACATTAAAAACATTGGACTTAAAAGGATACAGCCGAGAAAGATTGAAGGCAGGAGGAGAAGGGGACAACAGAGGATGAGATGGTTGGATGGTATCACCGACTCAATGGACATGAGTTTGAGTAAACTCCGGGAGCTGGCGATGGACAAGGAGGCCTGGCGTGCTGCAGTCCAAGGGGTTGCAAAGAGTCGGACACGACTAAGCGACTGAACTGAAATGAATACCAGTAGAAATGGAGCAAACTTTACTGAGGAGCAAGGTATTTTAAAATCTCTTTCATTTTCTTCTTTTTCTTATTGAGAAATGTCCATTCTCAGTCATCCCAGTTTAAGAACAAGTCTATTCCTTATCCATTGTTCATTTGAGACCTCCGGATGGGAAATTAGTGGCAGACACTCTTGGCTGTTTAAAAAACAGCCATTTTTCCTTTTTCCTTGATAATCTACCCTGATATGTTAAAATATCAACCTGCTTAGGGCTCAGAGGAGGCCAGCTTCCCTTCCCCTCATTACCTAAGGAAAGGAATCCTGATTACTCTAGGCCATTGAGTGTAACCTATTCCTTCTGCCTGGTGGCTCAGACAATAAAGAATCTGCCTACAATGCAAGAGATCCAAGTTTGATCCCTGGGTCAGGAAGATCCTCTGAAGAAGAAATGACTACCCGCTCCAGTATTCTTGCCTAGAAAATTCCACGGACAGAGGATACTGGTGGGCTTACGGTTCATGGTTTGCAGAGAGCACTTTGAACACTTTTCCCTTTGCCAGTGACTGCTTTGGGACAGGAAAATTTACACAATTCTAAACAGAGAGGTGTGACGGGAAATCTGCTAGGGACATTCTGAGAAAGTTTTTCTTCATAAAAGAAGGTTTTCTTCCCTTTGATTAATATTGTGTAGGTTATGTTGTACTGAGATCTGCCAGACACTTCTGCAAACATAGTGGCCGGAGGAGGGGGCAGGTGGGGTGGGGAGCGGCGGCGGGGAGAGGGGAGGTGTGGAGAAGTGTACAGGTGATGATGTGAAAATTAGGTAGAGCAGAAAGATAAGGAAAATCTGGGTCCATGTTTATTTTGGACCATAAATTTAACACCCTTAAAACAGCCATATTTAATTTAAAAGATAACACAGTTTTGTTATTATTCAATCACATTTTTTAAATGTCCAGACAAAATCATCTTAATGAACTCATCTTTCACTGAAGATATAAGTACCCATAACTCAGGATAGGTTTATGTTTAAGTGGTAGATATAGGGAGGATTGTCACGGAACTGAATTATTTGGGGGCTCAAAATGTTTGGAAAGATTGAAATAATCTAATTAATGGTGATACAAAGCCTGGACCATCACAGTAAGAAAGCAAACCCTACAAAAGCAAGCCTCAGAAGTCTCCCCTAGGTCTTTATTTATTAGTGACTCTAGTTCTTTTCTGTGGATTTTAGGTATTTATGATGATGAGTATCAGGGATGGAGATTATGAGAATATTAAAAAAAAGTGTAAATATTTGGCAGGTGGATTCACCTATAAAACAATAAAATTATCTTTCTAAAAAATATGTCTTAAAATCAGATAGTCAGTTCCATATTCTTTTCAGAACACCTTGAAGCCAGTAGAATTCCCTAATATTATGTGACTAAACTCTAATTTCTTTTTAGAATATATATTAGGATCTTTGTGTGTCATGAGTCCAATGTAGTTAAATTATATGATAAAAAGAAACAAATTCAGTGACATGGAAATAAACACACGCACACACACACACATACAGCAAATGCATGCTTCTAAATTACTTCTAACTCAGAGAAAGAATCTAAACTATAATTGCAGACTATTTAAAAAGTAATGATATTAAGAATACAACTTACCAAAACTTAAGTGATATGGCAAAAGCTGTACTGGGGAAAAGAAATCTACAGCCTAAATGCTTTCACTTTTTTATGAAGAAGGAATAAAATCAACTCTAAAAACTAGAAAAATAACAGCAAAATCTACTGAAAAGTAGAAATGAAGAAATCATAACAATAAAAGAACAAAGCAATCAAATATTAAAGGGATAAATAACAAATTCTTTTTCAAAATGCAAGATATTGGGACTTTAAAATATACAATAGTGATGGATGGTAACTAGATGTTGAGTGGTGATCACTTTGTAATATATACACGTCTTAAACTATTATGTTGTACATCTGAAATTTACACAGTCTTCTGTATGTTTCACTTCAACTTTAAAAAAAAAAAAAGACTAGAAATATAACAAGCTTTCCTGTTTTTAATTCTACTAATATTTCAAGCCAGCAAAGAAGTGACAATATGAAGCGGCCTGTTGAGAAATACTCATACAGTTCTTATCTGTCTCCTCCCAAGTGGTCAGTATCAGAAGTGCACAAGCACACACAGAAAACCACCAAACCATAAAAGTCTAAAAGGTTATTTAAATATTTCACAAGTACCCGGCTGGCAATGAATAAAATCACATCTCTTTTTCTGTGCTTTTGCATGTAAAAAATACATATATCTTCTGCCAGGGATTAATCAAGAAATAAGAAAAAGTCTAAATACATGACATCAGGAGTGGAGAAATCTCTCTAGAAACATAAAAGCATGCAAAATTTGCTTAATAACAGGTAGAGCAATTGAGTAGAGCAAGAACAATGGAAGAAATAAATTGTTTTTCCAATGAATTATTTCAATAAAGATTAGTCCCAGTCAGTTGTCTTGGTAAGTTTGATCATACATTTAAAGGTAAGATGATTCCATTTCGATTGAAATTCTTCCCAATTCATTTTGCAAGCAAGACATAACTTTTGCATAAAAATGTTATTAATAGAAAGCAAAGGAAAATTAAAGCCACAGACTAATTTTACCTGAACTCTAAAACTCAAGCCTTAATAGAAACTGTTCTGTGAGTCCTGCAATTCAATAAGCCAGATTTTAGCCATTTACTTGGCTACTGCTTAACAGAGACAAATTTTCAGCCTGCACCCTGACTCAACCAACTTCACATGAGATCTGACACTTGTATCTCTGTTTCCATTTACCAACTGCAAGACTCATTTGACTGCGAGTGACTTCTCACTTCATTTCCTTGCACAGTAAGGGAAAGGATTGACTCATGGGATGGCCAAGTCCAAGGGTATGATGGCTGCAGGAATGGCTGGATCCAGGGATGCAAGGAAATGGCAAAAGATTGGGCCATTGCATGCAGTCATTCAGTGTGTGCACTACACACATGTCCCCAGCCCACACACACTCCTAAAATCATGCACTCTGGCATGAGCTGCAGCCTCCCAGCGTGAAAGGCCTCTTTTCCTTTGCACAAAGATGGGTTTCCCTGGCTGAAATTTGAAACTGGCTCCCAAACACAGAGAGAGCAAGGAGAGGTGGAAAAAAAAAGGTGCATCGCTCCAGACTGGTTTTAGTTGCCAGTTTCAAAAAGCAAGGGGACTTATATAGAAGGATGGTCTTCGGTGCCTGCTAGAATCTTAAAAGTTTAGATAGAGGCTTTAACAGTGTTCGGTCACATACTCAGTCCAGATGGACTCATTAACACACTGCCCTCTCGAGGCTGTGTCCTTGAAACTGGCTCCCACCATGGGAACCGTGGGTAGAACATACATTCGAAGGATGCGATGGGGAAGGAGCTGCCTATTGCTGGGGTCCAGCTCGCAGGTCAACCAGCATTTGCGTTCTTCCCATGACCTTCTCCAATAGTGTTTATTTGCCAAGCTTGGCTCTTATCTAAAGGAGACAGCTTTCTCTAGTTATCAAGCACGTCCATTTAGACAGGCAAAGATCATGGTGTGGGATGCAGTCTGCCTCTCCCCGTCTCCCACTTTCTGTCCTCTCTGATGGCTTCATGTGAAGAAAAGGTGTCTGTGTGGTGTCACTGACCAAGATGACCGTGCACAGCCCTAGGCTTGCTCTGTCCTCAGTGCCAGAAATCCAAAAAGGTGAATGTATCCTTTTCGAGATAATTGTACTTTTAAAATCCCTTGATACATTCTCATTGGCTAAACCTGAGTCATGTTACCTGATTGGCAACTCTTGAGTCACAGAGACTCAGAGCTGGAGAAAGGAGACACGCAGTGAAAACTTAGGATGCTGTTTCCAAAAATGAGGTTAGGGAGGGTGGGTAAAGAAACCTTAAAGATACCTTTCATAATCAAGACTATTGTCTTAGTTGGATTTTCCTCGCAAAAAAAATGGGAAGATCAAATGATAGACCCTACCAAACAGTGTGTGGTCTCAGAGCTGTGTGATACAAAAGATTGTTGACACCTGGACCTTCATACATGTGTGCTCGGTCACTCAGTCACATTGGACTCAGGCTCCTCTGTCCATGGAATTTTCCAGGCAATCTTCCTAAACATGGGATCAAGCCAGTGTCTCTTGCATCTCCTGCATTGGCAGGCAGATTCTTTACCACTAGTGCCCTCTGGGAAGCCCAAACTTCATAGATACACACACACTATATACAGCGAACACATATTGACTCTCATTGCCAGGTGTAAAAAAATATTTCATTCTGGTATTTTCACTTGGTGTAATATTTCTTGCTATACAGAGATACAGTATGGGCAGCTTCTTATTCTACTGCAAAATAGTCAGAACTCTGCCAAGAGAACTTCATTTAGTGAACTAAAAATCTGTGGGAGTTTTCATGTTTGTCTTTCCTGCAAAACTTCTTTTTGTGCTTCTGTTATGTCAGATCTTTTTTTCAGTGGTTGAAACAAGACCTTATGGATTGACCTTGAGATTGATTTGGGGGCAGTGGGGGGTGGGAGGGAGCAGAAGAGGGGAGGAGGGAAAAGCACTGATTAGAATTCTACATTGACATTACTCTATTTTCCAAATTTTATATTCAGAAAAGGTGAAACTGCATGTGCCTGTAGTGAGGAGCCCCGGCTACAGAGAATTGTTTTGAAAAAATTATAGGGCATGAAGTCAAGAGGTCCTGACCCTGGATCCAGGAAGCCTCCTTTTATCCCACACCTAGGGAGCTGTGATACATTACAACCCCAGGTTGGCCTCCTTTTATCCCATACCTAGGGAACGGTGATACTTTACAACCCCAGGTTGGTGCTGTGATCTCCTTACCACTGGAAGAATCTCTCATAGTCAAACCAAGAAGGCAGGACTCACTTCACACTCAGCAGGTGGGTGTCCCATTTAGAGGTATCGAGGGGGGTGGTGTGTGGGTGTGTGTGTACCCACGCATGTATGAGGGAGAGACAGAGAAAGAGAGTTTAACCAAAGTCTGAAAATCAGGAAACAAATGCTTACCACTGTGATGCTATTGGAACGAGTATATAAATAACCTTATAGATAATGTCTTTATCATTTACCTCGTTTTGTGGAAACCGTAACTTGCTTGCTAACCAAATTTTCAACTCTGGGCAGTGTTGGTGAAAATAAGGAACAATCAGTAATAGCAGTAGAGAACAGTTTTATTTGCACCAAAGCAAGGATCACAGGCCAGGAAACAGCCTCTCAGATAACTATAAGGAACTGCTACAGAAAAATGTGGTTTTCAGCACAATAGTCTGTCTTGTCAGAACAAAGAACATCAAACAAGTCAGGGATACATTCCTTCAAGATTTCAGGATCAGAAACACAGCACATTCACAGTGAGTCAGTATGGCCTCGGTATCAGGGAAGAGAGTCTTACCATCAAAGGAGGACCAGCTTTGGTGTGCCAGGAAGGGAAGCATTTAATCTTTATTTTTAGCATGGACTTTCTCTATTTCTAGTCAACGTGTCCTTTTCTTTAATAATTAAAGCAGAAGCACAATGTTATGTTTGAGAGCCACAAACAGGCTAATTCAGTTAGCATAAAATTCAAGTTAACCCCTGTGTAAGCCAGTAGCCATGTCTGGATGTGAGAGCTGGACTATAAAGAAAGCTGAGCGCCGAAGAATCGATGTTTTTGAACTGTGGTGTTGGAGAAGACTCTTGAGAGTCCCTTGGACTGCAAGGAGATCCAACTAGTCCATCCTAAAGGAAATCAGTCCTGAATATTCATTGTAAGAACTGAAGCTGAAGCTGAAACTCTAATACTTTGGCCACCTGGTGTGAAGAACCAACTCATTGGAAAAAACCCTGCTGCTGGGAAAGATGGAAGGTGGGAGGAGAAGGGAATGACAGAAGATGAGATGGTTGGATGGCATCACCGACTCAATGGACATGAGTTTGAGTAAGCTCTGGGAGTTGGTGATGGACAGGGAGGCCTGGCATACTGCAGTCCAAGGGGTCGCAAAGAGTCGGACACGACCGAGCGACTGAACTGAACTGAAGCCAGAATGACTTACCCGTACCTCAACGTGTGAAAATTTCTTTTATTAGAAGCAAGGAATGAAAATAAACCTCACTTGAGGGCAGGGGGAGAGGCAGTGGGACACAGTGACGCTGAGCATGACAGGAGGCGCTTGTCGCAGGATACATTTCTGTCTCATTCTGCGCCTTTGAGTATGAAAATGTCCAGAGTCATGCTGAGTTCATGGAAGAAAGAACATTGCTATGAAAATAGTACAAAGTAGAAAAACTTCCACTTTTCTGTTTGCTCTCTCCTTGGTTAAGCATTGAGTTGCTTGGCAACTATGTCTGGGCTTCCTCGAGTTCCTCCGTGAAATGGACAAAAGACTGTATCTGAGTTTTGTTGTAAAACTGAAATAAGCTAATAAATGACACATGTTGAAGACAGCAGGAGGCTAAGATGTGCTTTTCTACAAATTATTAAAGATACATCAGCAATGTGGAAGAAAAGAGGCTGAAGGGGCTCATTTTAGAAAGCCAGCAAAGACATATTTTCCTTAAGATTGTATGTGTGAAGAAACTACACAATGTCCCAATGACTTTCCATCAAAGACTCCTGCAGAATTGGCAAAAACTGTGTGACATAATTCAATTACAATTGATTCACTGGGTCAGATTAACTCCCAAACTCAGCACATTCCAGGCAGTCAAGCACCCAAGCCTTGCTGCAGAGTCATGGGGCTCCCAGAGTGTGCCTCCCGCCAGAATCAATTTCAGCTTTGCGCATTCCCCCCGAGACTGCATTATCACTTCCCTTGTGTGTGCTGCCATCCTAGAGGCACTGTTTGCCCATCTTGCACCCTTTGATACTTGTAGGGAGGGTAACAGGCTTCCGTGGCCCAGTGGTAAAGAATCTACCTGCCAGTTCAAGAGACGCGGGAGACATGAGTTCAATCCCTGGAGAAGGGAATGACCACCCACTCCAGTATTCTTGCCTAAAAAATTCCCATGAGTAGCAGAACCTGGTGGCCTGCAGTCCATGGGGTCGCAAAGAATCAGACACGACTGAGCATGCGTGCAGGGAGGGTAACAGGACTTAAAACCATGAAAACGAGACTCCAAGTGAGTAATTCACTGGACATCACCCAGCTTATAAGTGTTCAAGTCAGAGCTCACTGTATTTCTCATGTTCTTTTAGCCCAGAAGGGAGGTCCTAGGACTTTATTTGTTCCTTGGGTATAGTGTTTGCCGAAGCACTCTGGTTTTTAATTTTAAGTTTATTGAGGCATAATTGACAAGTAAAATTGTGAAAGGCTATCTTCTTCTCCGTGTTTCATGTTGATGCAGGAGAAGGATGTCTTCCTGAAAGGCAGTCATGTTCACTTCTGGAACGCCTCCAACATTCATAGCAGTGCCTGAGAGGTTTCTGACACTCAGTATGTGTTTGGTCATTTTAACATTTTAAAGTCCATGTTTAAAATAGAGCATTTTTTATCAACCACGTTGCCTTGTTAAGTTAAAGAACAAAAGGAGGCCCCACCACCACTGCACTAAACAGTTTTTGAACTGAGACTTTCTAAGACACCTTGGCAGCTGGTTTTCTGGGCAGCAGGTTTCAAATGCACCTGCCACTTTTCCTTCCTCTGCATCCCCTGGCCCCATTCCTCTGGCAGCATTTTTCTATTACCAGGAAAAAGGCTGTGGAGGAGACTGCTTTTCTTAAAGAAACGTCTCTGCTTTTAACATCTTGACTCTAGCGCAGAGCTGTCTCTTGTGAGTTTCCCTGGGCTATCTTTGCCTAATTTTGTATCCTAGTAATTGTCTCCATAAAATAGCATCCCTTTGCTCTTCTAATACATCACACTACATTTGCTTCTATTTATACAGATCTCTTCCACAGGAGGGACAGAAGGATAGTTATTTATGTCTACATATATATGTATATATAATGGATTTTTTTCCCCACACACAAATCTCCCTGGCTTTCCATCTCTTCAATGGAGCTTTAAAACCTCCAGGCAGATTATATCAATGCTTCATCACGCTTCCATTGTCCAGGCAACAGACAATACTCTGAATGGTTCCAAAAGAAAATCACTACCTGCTGATAGCCAGGGTAGATGTCACTTACCAGATGTCTGGCTTTCATTGTTGCTAACTTGTTTAATTTCTACACCCAGCAAGGAAAGTGTTTTGATCCTTCAAAGCAGAATGTGCGCTGTACCAATTGATTCCAAATGGCCTCTCTTTAGATTGAATTTTTATTTTATTTGGTTGAATGATTCTCTTTCATTGAAACCTGTATTTATGTGGAAAATTCAAATGCATGCCACTTTGCATTTCAAAAAAAAAAGAACCTTTGTGTTTATGGACTCACTTTTGAGTTGCAATTACAGTTATTTGTCTCTGGGATACACAACAGGCAATTGGGTCAACACTGTTAATGAGGGACTAGTGTTATTGTTAATGAGTTACTAGTGATAGTCTCAATGTTTCATCCCAGCAGGTGGTAAAAACAATATGTTAACAGAGATAATTATGGTAATGTTTCGAATATCCACAGACCATGGAAGTCATTAAAAACATACAACTAAGAGGTTAAAAGGGACAAACACATGAAATGGACTATTAGCCAAAAATGCATTCATCTCCCCTTCATAGAAACTTTGTTCTGGATCTCAGTGTTCAGTTCTGTTCATTCACAGAGCATCAAAATGGCAAGAAAAGAACACTGATTTCATCTATAAATGACAAATGCTGGAGAGAGTGTAGAAAAGAAGGGAACCCTCCTACACTGTTGGTGGGAATGTACATTGGTACAGCCAGTGTGGAGAACAGTACGGAGGGGCCTTCAAAGCTAAAAATAGAGCTACCATATAATCCTGCAATTCCACTCCTGGGCATATATCCAGGAAAAAAAAAAAAAACATAATTCAAAAAGATACATGCGCCCCAGTGTTCACTGAAGCACTATTTACAATAGCCAAGACACAGAAGTAACCTAAATATCCATCGACAGATGAATGAAAAAGGAGGTTATACATATACACAATGGAATTTTAGCTATAAAAAAGAATGAGATAATGCCATTTGCAGCAAAATGGCCAGACCTAGAAATTATTATACTAAGTGAATTGTTAGACGGAGAAAGACAAATATCATGATATCATTTATATGTAGAATCTTAAAAAATGTTACAAAAGAACTTATTTACAAAACAGCCTCAGACATAGAAAACAAATTTATGATTACCCAAAGGGAAAGATTGGTGGGGATAAATTAGGATTAACATATACATACTATTGGGCTTCCCAGGTGGCGCTAGGGGCAAAGAACCTGCCTGCCAATGCAGGACACAGGTTCGATCCCTGGGTTGGGAAGATCCCCTGGAGGAGGACATGGCAACCACTCTGGTATTCTTGCCAGGAGAATCCCATGGACAGAGGAGTCTGGTGGGTTACAGTCCATATGGTTGCAAAGAGTCAGACATGATTGAAGAGACTTAGCATGCGTGCACGCATACACACTACTATAAGTAAAACAAATAATCAACAAGGACCTACTGTATGCACAGGGAACTCTACTCAGTATTCTATAATAGCCGATACGGGAAAATAGTTTTAAAAAGAATAGATATGTGTGTATGCATAACAAAATCACTTTGCCACACATCTGAAACTAACACATTATAAATCAACTATATTCCAATATAAAATAAAAATTGTTTAAAAAGAAGGCTGATTTCAGCTGGTTTTGGACACCACCAACATGGGCAAGTGATAGACCGTATAGAATTTTATCATTCAAACCTGAGAAAGTCATTGGGTGGAATATGTGAAATAACAAATAGACAATCTGGTTCCTGTCTAAAAGAAGCTTAGAAAACCTTTGGAGAGGCAAGATGTATGCATGTTAAATGGTTGGCAAGACCCAAGAAGCAAGTACAAGGTAGTTTGTGATTGAAAGCAAGCTAAAAATAGACTGACCAGTCAGGATCAACAGAGGAACCATTCCCTGCACATTTCATTGTATGTTTCCATCATTAGAAACCAGAAATAATGAAAAGAGCAGACGCTATATCATTTCTCTGATGCCTTAGGGGTCAATGATGATTGATACATGCAAATACTTTTATAATTTTGAAAATTCCTTTTATGAAAAAAAAAAATCCTGTAGTAGAGACAATACACGGAGAAGGCAATGGCACCCCACTCCAGTACTCTTGCCTGGAAAATCCCATGGATGGAGGAGCCTGGTAGGCTGCAGTCCATGGGGTCGCTGAGGGTTGGACATGACTGAGCGACTGAGCGACTTCACTTTTCACTTTCATGCATTGGAGAAGGAAATGGCAACCCACTCCAGTGTTCTTGCCTGGAGAATCCCAGGGACGGGGGAGCCTGGTGGGCTGCCATCTATGCGGTCGCACAGAGTTGGACACGACTGAAGCGACTTAGCAGCAGCAGCAGCAGCACAGACAATACAGAATTTGAAAGAACAAAAATGTGGGCAGGAGTCATTGGAAAATTATCTATGAAGATGGAAGTGTCTATCAGTTAGACATTTGCTTTTTTGCCTGAAATCTTAGAATACCTAATAGTGGCTTCAACAAGTGGACACATTTAAATCTTTCACATATTAAATTTGAAGTTAGGAAATTCCAGCACCAAAACAGCAATCGTAAGGGTGTCTTCAAGGACCCAAAAGGCTTTCTGTGTTTTCCTCTCTTCCTTCTCCAAAATGTCAGTATTATAAAATATATGATCACCAAGTGGTGATTTTAGCAGCAGCAGCAGATTATACTCCAGTATGAGGAAGATGGGATTTTTTTTCAGAAAAGGAATTTTCAAGATTATAAAAGTATTTGCATGTGTCAATCATCATTGACCCCTAAGGCATCAGAGAAATGATGTAGTGTCTGCTCTTTTCATTATTTTTGCTTTCTAATGATGGAAACATACAACAAGATGTGCAGGGAATTATTCCTCTTCCTGACTGATCAATCTATTTTTAGCTTGCTTTCAATGACAAACTACCTCAAACATGGTTGTCTACAAAAGACTTAAAAAGAGATAAATATCCAGGTTTTTAGAATGTGACTTATTACTTCTAACATATGACATTTTGCAAAGTCACAAGTGTCTCTTCTTAAACAATCATAGCCTCTGATAAGGAAACATCCCAAATCAGGAGCAAAAGCATCAGAAGGACAAGTGAGCAGGCCCCTCCCCAGTCCTAGGACCTCTAACTTTGCCAAAACATCACAGGGGGTTTCTTTCTCAACTTCCAGATCCCTTCAATAAAGCAGAAGTTCTGTGTGTGGGTCAGTTTCATTCCTGTGACCAGCAAGGAAATTTACCAATCACATTCCTCTCTGTTCTAAAAATATCTTGAATTCAGAGCATGTCTTTCTAGGTTCACTCCTATTACTTTATTCTAGGCCACCATCATCTGCTTGGAAAAATAAAAAACTCCGAGCAAAAAAAGTAAGTCTTGTGTCTCCATTCTCTGCTCACTCAACCCCAGTCTCTACACAGTAGCCAGAGTAACCCTTCCAAAAATGTAAGTCTGTTCATCTTACTGCTCATCCAACCATCTCCACGAAATAATTCAACAGGTTGCCGTTTTCTCAGCGTGTGCATGCTAAGTCACTTCAGTCATGTCCGACTCTGCGACCCCATGGACTGTAGCCCTCCAGGCTCCTCTGTCCGTGGGATTCTCCAGGCAAGAGTACTGGAGTGGGTTGCCACACCCTCCTCTAGGGGATCTTCCTGACTCAGGGATCCAACCTGGATCTCTTATGTCCCCTGCATTGGCAGTCGGGTTCTTTACAGCTAGTGCCACTTGAGAAGCCAGAGGACGAAGTCATAAGACATAAGACATGGATGGGTGGTGATGGCTCTCTGCTTACCTTTGCAGAGTCAGCTGCTCTTCTCAGCTCCAAGAGCTCCCCTCAGCTCCATGTCAGCTCACCCTTCTGGGCCCTTAGCTAACCAGCCCCTTAAGTAGGCTGCTCCTCTCTCTTCCCCATCCCTTTCATCTGGTAGAAGCCTGCTTATGGGCCCGATCTTACAGCTCTCTGCTCCCATGTTGCATCCCCTTGGAAATCCTTCCCTTCCCATCCCTTTTAGCCCCAAATAGGGCCTCTGACCTGTTCTCTTCACACACTCACTTGCTCCCATGTAACTCTTATCACACTGCATTATCACTGGGCTGTTTCAACATTTTGATTTCAGAAACTACTATTTGGCCCATTATTTCTATTAATAAATATTTGTTCAATAAGTGCTGGAGGCATTTTGTTCTAGCCCAGTAAGAAGAGTGAGCCGAGCTGACTTGTAGCAGTGGACACAGAAATAAATGGTTCATATAATGCAGCTATTTGGGGAGCTAGAGAGAATAAACCGTCAAACTACAGAGATGGGAGCAAAGCAAAACTGAATCTGAAGTTACGAGTATGTGATAGCTGTCCGTGGGTGATGATAAGACAGAGAGGCCAGGTTTTGGAGGGACAGAGCCGCAGGAGACGGCCTGGGACAAGTGACTCAATGACGAAGAAGTTTTGATCACACCCTCATAATCTAGCAAAACGTAGGGTTTGGAGCCGATGAAAATGCTGGCCCAGGTGGACAACACAAAGATCGAAGACTTTTGGAGCTGACACAACCACCCACAATGTGTGATCATCATGGGATTGTTGCCTTTAGGACTTCAGGTCAAACTTAGGTCAAATATTTGCCAATGGTGCCACTGCCTCTTCTTTTCTGAAGTGTCCAATAGACCGAGTCTTCCAGAAAGACAATGCATCATATGAAAAATTGGTACCTTACTGGAGCACCCCTTCAATACAAGTATATAATCCACCTACCTTAATTTGTATGGACTAAATGGCTAGACAGCATATCAAAAAGCAGAAACATCACTTTGCCAATGAAAGTCCATATAGTCAAAGCTATGGTTTTTCCAGTAATCATGTATGAATGTGAGAGGTGGACCATAAAAAAGGCTGAGCACCAAAGAATTGATGATTTCAAATTGTGGTGCTGGAGAAGACTCTTGAGAGTCCGTTGGACTGCAAGGAGATCCAACCAGTCCATCATAAAGGAGATCAACCCTGAATAGTCATTAGAGGGACTGACATTGAGGCTGAAAGTCCAATACTTTGGCCACCTGATGCGAAGAGCTGACTCATTGGAAAAGACCCTGATGCTGGGAGGGATTGAAGGCAGGAGGAGAAAGGGACGACAGAGGATGAGATGGTTGGATGGCATCACTGACTCAACGGACATGAGTTTGAGCAAGCTCTGGGAGATAGTGAAGGACACGGAAGCCTGGTGTGCTGCAGTCCATGGGATCGCAAACAGGACACAACTGAGTGACTGAACAATAACAAAAGTAAGCTGATAACTTCTGGGTATAAATCAATGTCTGTGCAGCTTTAAGAATATTAAAGCACTTTGCTGCCTTTGTGGGTTCATTTGTTTCTGCTTAGTTTTTATTCCTGGAGAATCTTGAAGGGCAATGCAGTACATAATCTTCAGCTCATGTGTACTGGGTCTAATAAACCAGTTAGTTCATCTCTTCAGTATCCTTTTAATTGGATTGATGAAGGTCAGTGTGTTTTGGAAAATCTGAGCATATTAGTTTCAAGAAAATATTTCTGTCTAAAACAGTCAATGAACTCATGCAGAAAAAAATGTTTAACTTCACCAGTTACCAAAGAACACAAATTAAAACAGAAAGCATAAAATGGTTACTTATCATATTGTAAAAGAAGAATAAAAATGTTAGTGTCTACTGTTTATGAAGGTGAATGAAAGAATGTTCTGTACAGCTGCTGAGATTGTGAATTGTACCAACCAGAGGGCATTTGGTAACACATATCAAAAATCTAGAATAATGCACAGGATCACCTAGCAAGTTAGAATTTGTCATAAGGAAATAAATGAACATCTCGTAAAATAATTTAGTAATTAGTTAAATGTATAGCAGTGGGATATTTTATCCAAATGTTATAGTTCATCCATAAGATAGATTGCAATGCTTTTAAAATACAGATGCTTTTCTGTATCTGGTGACATGAAAAGATGCTCGTGATAAATGTAGGTAAGAAAAATAGGTTACAGAACAAATAAAATATATATGTTATATAACCAATAACCATACACATAAAGCTTGAAGATATATAAATCAAAGTCTTGACCATAGTTTTACTATTATGGGGAGATTATTTGATTATTATTATTTGATTTTTATAATTTAAATATTTTTATTTTACACACTTATATGGTAAGTGGTCATGATTGAGATGGGCAGTCAGATGGGGGTGACTGAAGGCAGACATCATGCAGTGAGTCAGAAACAGGAAGTTGAGGCTTGAACCGCCAACCTTTCGGTTAACAGCCGAATGTGCCACAGAGACAGACTTGGGCCAACTCAGCCATTTCTTAATGAAACAGAAAAGGTCAGTTTCCTTCTCAGGTCCTCAGTTTCCTCATATGAAGCATGAAAGGGATTAACTAGATATTCTCACAGTCTAGTCCATTTCAGGCTCAGGAGGTATTTTTGAATACCAAGAGGGATTCAACCCTTGAATTGTAACTACCAGCAAAAAAGCCCGAGGATTCATTACAAAGATATTGTTAATTTTCTTTGTCTCTCAATGGCCTGAAGAGGGGATTGGAGAAGGAGTGGGGAACCACAGGGACTATGGCATGTTTTAATGATCAGTTTGCATGAGGACTGAATCACTAATGTTCTCTGAAGCTTACCTCTGTCTGGGCTGATCCACTGAACATATCCACACAGAGCTGACGTGCAGAGGCTCTAGGTTAAAAATCCAGGTGAGCCTATTCAAGCCCATGACCAGCCACATTTGAAATACATAGAGTTCATCAAAGGGAGAGAAAGTGGGCTGATTCCATGCAAATCAGGACTATTACTGGAAAATTAAATTAACAGTCAGTGTCTTCATTACCCTACAGACTATCCCAAACCATATCAAATAGCTATATGACGTTTCATTGGTCATCACCATTTACATCACTGATTTGGAATTACTGACCTATAACAAAAAAAGATTTCAAGAAGATTAAGGTGGAGCCTTGCAGAACTTAACTTTGGAGTAGCATTTGCTAACTTATGACACCCTAGGGAAATTGGAGGCCTTCAGCCTTACTCACCTTTGAGCCCCTTTCTCACAAATTCAGACTGTTGATTACTCACTACGACATAAGAAACATATCTCTCTCCTGTCCCTCTACCCAAGTCCATCCAAACCTTTTTCACCCATTTATGAAGGGTGAGAAAGCCCCACTTCTGGGAGGAAGTCCTAAAGACCCCTTTGGTTTTCATCAGTTCTCCTTTGCTCTGGCCCGTTTTTATAATACTACATAAACCTATCTTAAATAGTATTCTGCCTCAGCAACTCTGAAATGTTTCAAAGGCGTCAGTTTTGTGCCTCCAAAATGGAAGCTTCTTTAGGATTAAGACCAGGTCCTATAGTTCTCTGTATTCCCCAAAGTATTTAATAGATATCCTGTAAATCTCTTTTAATTGGTAATTAAGTAGATGATAAATGAATATATACCCATGAGCTAGTAAAGAACTATATATGAATAAGCCATCAAGCCTAAAAGAAAATCAATAACCTTCAATCCTTCTGAGAAATGTCCATCAGTTGTTGGGGACGCATTGTGACACCATGGGAACCAAGAGATCTGGGAAGAGAGGAATCTCAAGGCCACCATATAGGGAGCAATTGGCGAGGACTGGGATGAGGATGGGGTGGGATTCCACACTAGAGAGTTCGGGGGGCTGATACAGACTTGAGGGAAGGGCCATTGGACTTCGGGATCCTAACAGCTGCTGAAACTGAAGAGTCTCCTCTATCCCACCTGGAGAGGCAGAAGTTGGCCCAGCAGATACGCTTCCTTGACTCTTCCAGTGTGGTGCTTCTACTTCTGGCTGAGCCTGGCTGCTTTAGGTAGGCCTTTTCCTGAGGATGCTAAAAGTAGCTGCAAGGGCAGTTGACCTTCCTCCAGCCAGCTGATGGACATCTGCTAAGGGATGGACACTGGTGGCTCTGGCCACATGTCCCAGCAGTCCTCTCCCCGCTCCTGCTCTCATGAGCCTCTTTCACAGCTGGCTAGGGCCTAGCAGGACAGTCAGAGCTGTTGGTAGACCTGCTTTATAGCTAGTATCATTTAAAGTAAAGATACTTTTAACCTTGTTTGGTTTTCTAAGATAAGAAGCAGAGGGTGAGGTGAATACTGCAAGGGATTTTATGGGATTATTATGGATGCAAACTTGAAATCTGCCTGGCAAAAAAGAGCCTTTGGATAAACTCTGGCCATCCCTGCCAGCCCAGGAAGTCTGTAATAATACTGAGAACAAATGCCTATTTTCAAAATGGCTCTAATTAAAAGTTCACAAGTAGCATAGTGCCTAGCAAACTGTGTGTGTGTGGAAGCCTGGGGGTGGGATGTGGGGAGGGGGCAAACGTACAAAGAGAGAGAAAAGGGATGATATCAATATGTTTAGTCTCACTTTATAAAACTATTCATAATGTTTTATTATTTGAAAAAAAAAAATGAAAATCACGTGATAAGCAGAAATTCTGCCAAAAAATATTCAAAGAATATGCCCCAAAATGTAAAACGATGATCTGTTAGGTATAATTATGGATACTTAAATGTATTATCTCTTTCTGTGTTGATTTTTTTTTTTCCTATAAGCATTCATTAATCATAAGGTCAGAATTAATTAGAAAAAAAGAAGAAAATTCTTGTCAGTTGGTTCTTTCCTGCACAGCTCCTCTCAGATCTGTGACATCCGCTTCCTGATGTCAGGACATCTGGTGCTCCTACACACAACAGCTTGTTCTTGAATATCAGCTGTGGCATTTTTGGGTCTTTGAAACAGGCCACTGCATTTTTTTCTACCCTCCTGAAATTTAAGTACTGAAAGAAGCAGCTTAAGTCCCAGTTTCTAGCCAGGCTAGTGTTGAAGTTTAATAATAATGAGACATCTCATCTGTTACTCCTAGACACATAAGCATCTAACCAGAATCTCGCCTACTTCTGCAAACAAAGGAATTGGAATATTGTTTTCACAATTTTCTACTTGTCTAATCATGGAAGCCAAAGTGCATTTGCTTCTAAAATAAAGGGAAGAGAATCAAAGGTCAAGAGATGGTTGGATTTCCTGCCCCGTGAAACGAACAAGGAGACACTGGGTGACATGTAACAGCTCGGCGTTACAAATGGTACAGGAGCACTCATTTGTCATTAACCTCTGGAGCACTCTGCCCTGGAACGTTACCCAGGTCAGCACCTTAGCTGGCTTTCAAAAATAGTGTTGGAAGACAATGTGCATTTAAACCAGATCCCACAATTACACCAGGTGTGCTTATTGTTATTAGCACTATCCATCTCCCCAGACATGAAAAGAGGATTTCGGCTAGTGTTAAGAAACCACTCTAACACTGCAACTTGGCTATAAGATTATGTATTGGACAAGGCAAGTATCTGGTAGCAGTCAAAGACACTTGTATTGTTTAGCACTTTGCCATTCAGAAACTGCTCCCCTTTATACTTTCATGTAATTTCTAGAGCATTCTGGGAGGAAGGTTATCAATCTTCCCATTGTACAGATATGAAACTCAAGGCTCAGAGAATGTAGCTGACTTGCCCATTATTACACAGCTATTGAATGGTAGAACTCCAACAAAGATGTGTGGTCTATTCATCTCTCACCTCATCCTATTTGTTAGATCAGTGGCTGTTTATTGGAGTCACTCAGTGAGTTTAAAAATAATGATAATGATGATGTTAGGGTACCCGTTTCCCACTTAACCACCCCCATGTATTTGGAGTTAACTGGGACCTGAGAGTTCTCATTTTTCCTAAGAGTTCCTCAGTAGACCCAAATGTGCAGCTAAGGCTGAAAATCAAACTGTGAAATAAAAATGATGACCCACTATGATGTGTAATGCTCAGAACAGGCTGTCCAATGACACTAGGGACCCTTTCCATCAGAGAAGGATGAAGATTGATGTTTCCAGGCTGATGCTGTGTGTAGTTGAATAAGTGATTGCCTACTTGGTATAATCTGACAGCCAATGAAGGATGCTTGCACCTTCTGTCCCTTCACTGTGCCTGAAATAGTAGAGAACTGAAGACTCGGTGCAGGATCAGAGTCTGGGAGGTGCCTGTTGGGCCAAGCAGTGATCCTTCAATGGCTAGCTCATGGGCAGGTCTCAGATGTCTCACTGAAGGGATTTGATGGCCTGGACAACTGGGGCCCTTGAGGATCTTGGAGCAGCAGTTTTTATCACCAATCAGTACAGAAGTTTCCAGTAGTCATGTGTGGATGTGAGAGCTGGACTATAAAGAAAGCTGAGCGCTGAAGAATTGATGCTTTCGAACTGTGGTGTTGAAGAAGACTCTTGAGAGTTCCTTGGACTGCAAGGAGATCCAACCAGTCCATCCTAAAGGAGATCAGTCCTGAGTGTTCATTGGAGGGACTGATGTTGAAGCTGAAACTCCAATACTTTGGCCACCTGATGTGAAGAGCTGACTCATTGGAAAAGACCCTGATGCTGGGAAAGACTGAAGGTGGGAGGCGAAGGGGACGACAGAGGATGAGATGGTTGGATGGCATCACCAACACAATGGACATGGGTTTGGGTGGGCTCCAGGAGTTGGTGATGGACAGGGAGGCCTGGCATGTTGTGGTCCATGGGGTTGCAAAGAGTCGGACACGACTGAGCAATTGAACTGGACAGAAGTTTTCCTATAATTTGTCATTCATTATGGCCATATTGGTATACACTAGCAAAGATGGCATGTCATCTTTGAATATGCTCCCATCTCAGTGTTTAATAACCAGGGGAGAAGCAGGAGTAGAAATCCTGAGTTGCAGTGTTTCCAGTTCCTACGGTGTAAATACTCTCATCATGGCCAAGTTTAGACTACCAATGTGATATCACTAAACTTGGAGTTGGGAAGAGGCGCAAAGTAAATACACAGTTTTGTAGTATTTATACCACATGGATGCAACAAATGTGTAACCTCAAGAGTATGGATACTAGTAAAATAATTAGGAAATGGGGAGCTTTTACCAACGTTTAAAATATAATTTGTCTTATAAGTTTAAATAATTTAATTTTTAATAGTTTACATAATTTAATTTTTAATAAAGACTGAGTTTAACAACCGCTTGTAAAATTCATGAAAATTTAACAACTGACTCTCAGGAACCAGTACAATCTGACTCCAGCACAGCAATGACCCACCCCCATCTAATCATTAGAGTCACTATTTGAGAGAAAAGATTGGAAGGTCCCTAATGAAAAGCGTATATCATGCCTAAAAAAGGGCAACACAGTCACCCAAAAGAATCCATAAATAACTTATGGAAGATTAATTTGTTAGATTGACTGATGAATATTTTGTAATATCCTGGAAGAAAAGGCAAATAGAGAAATCTCAGTATCTTTGCAAAGAACATGGAGATAACAATACCTAAACTCAATAAGGTACATAAAACACAGTGGCTAAAACATACTAATCCCTACATAATGACACTTTTACTTTTTTGGAGTAGACAAGAAAATTAATATTTAATGAGCATTACATATTTGTTAGATATTTCACTAACACTTTGGAAGACTTGTATGATAACAAGAAATATGGCAGATGGAATATAAGAGTTACAAGATGAAGACTAGTCCTCACCATCTCCATTGTTTGGGATTTAGACAAACAGGACAGTAAGTACACATATCACCTGATGACAAGAGAAAAAAGGCACGGAATAGACAAAGGACTGTTGTACACAAGTTAAGCCCCCCAGTGTTTCGTAGAGGGAATAATGACAGATACACAGAGGGGAAATAGTTGCACCTTGAAGACTTAAGAGGACTCCTTTGGGCAAAAAATGTAGGCCTTTTCATTTAACAAACAAAAGCTTACACAAAGACTCAGGAAGGTCTGCTACTGCTAAGCCACTTCAGTTGTGTCTGACTCTGTGCAACCCCATAGACGGCAGCCCACCAGGCTCCGCCATCCCTGGAATTCTCCAGGCAAGAACACTGGAGTGGGTTGCCATTTCCTTCTCCAATGCATGAAAGTGAAAAGTGAAAAAAAAAGAAAGTAAAAAGTGAAAGTGAAGTCGCTCAGTCGTGTCCAACTCTTAGCGACCCCATGGACTGCAGCCTACCAGGCTCCTCCGTCCATGGGATTCTCCAGGCAAGAGTACTGGAGTGGGTTGCCATTGCGTTCTCCTCAGGAAGGTCTAGAAGGTCTCTAAAAAGATCCTTTGATGGAGTCTAGGCTGTGTGATGGAGAGAAGTTGTAAATAAGATCTGAGAGAACCTTGCGAAGGAGTTGGGACTTTACCCTGTTGGCTATATAGGCTTTATCAAAGGAAGAGAAATTCTGAAATATACGTTTTAGAAGAAAATCTTGGCTACTCTGAAAGTAAATGCAAGTACTGTATTTGTTGGTAGGTGTGCGTGGGGAAGACCCAGTTGTGAGACAATTTTAATTGTTCAAGGAATATAAGGAAAAGACCAGAATTACTTCCACTCAGGGAAGTAGAGGAAGAGTGACCTGGAAAAATATTTAGAGAATAAAATGAATAAGACTTGGTGTTAGTGGGCAGAGAGATGGAGGAATAGAAGATGAGTCAGAAGTCCCCTGGTGGCTCAGTTGGTAAAGAATCTGCCTGCAGTGCAGGAGACCTGGGTTCAATCCCTGGGTCAGGAAGATCCCCTGGAGAAGGAAACAGCAGCCCACTCCAGTATTCTTGCCTGAAGAATCCCATGGACAGAGAAGCATGGTGGGCTGCAGTCTATGGGGTCGAAAAGTCTATGGAGACAGGACTGGGCAACTTTCACTTCCCTTCAGAGGTGTTTTAGTTGGGAAACTCGATAGATTATAATGACGCTAATCAAAACAAGGAAAGTAATAGAAGCATGACTTTCAGAAATACAATATGAGAAAGCCCAGTGTGAGACCTCTACTACACTCAGTGATTGCGTTTAGGACCCTAGGAGCCTGAGCCAAAGTACCCCCGCCCCAGGCAACCCCACCCCGAATCTGGCCTTCTCTCCTCCAGCCCAGCAGCGGGACAGGGACAATACAGGGACTGAATTGTAGGGCAGTCGTCTTTCCTCTTATGGGGACTGGAATTGAGGACAGGCTATCAGAATCTGCTTTCCTCAGCAGGGACAGACTGTCCAGGGTGGCCACAGAGAGGCAGGCAGGAGGCCAGAGAAAGAATGAGAAACACGGTGACCCTATACAGGGTGAGGATGTAGGACAGACTTGTCAAGACCACAGGGCTAGTCTAGGTCATGAAACACAGGACATGGCCAAGAACAAGGCAGGATCCTAAAAGGAAATAGGAACTTAGGTGGAAGAGACGCAGAGGATAAATCCACTAACAGAAGTCAGGTTCAGGGTGATCATCACAGAAGCCGCGGGCAGAGTGCAACTCTGCTGAGACCAGAGGCAGCATTCAGAAGGCTCATTCCCTCCAGAGTAGTTCTTGTTGATCATGCCTTTTTCTAGCAGAATGCTGTGGAATTCCCAAGAAACTGACTTCAGTCCTAACAACCAACAGTCACTGGAGGGGGGTGATTTCCAGTCGGCCAGAGGCTTGCTCTCTGGTTCAGGAGTTTCATTGAGTGCAAAAGTCACCTTTGAGAGTGCATGGACTCTATGGGTAACTGAAGTCATATTTACTGAATTTATTTCCCAGCATCGAACCTAGAGTCCTGGCACAGGGGACTCTAACCAAGACTCTGATGGCAATTAAAGTAACAGCACAAAGTCAGGTTACTGCCCCGGCAAATTATTCCTACTGCAGGGGCTCCCTACATGTGGCAACCTGAGAACATTTAAGGAAAAGGTCTTTTCAAACTTCTGGAGAAGATTAGGACGACTATTGTTAACAGTATATCCCTCGGTCGAATTTGCTGTTGTTGTTCAGTTGCTAAGTCATGTCTGACTGTGACCCCATGGACTGCAGCACACCAGGCTCCTCTGTCCTCCACTATCTCCTGGAGTTTGTTCAAGTTCATCGAGTCTATTGAGTTGGTGATGCCATCCAACCATCTCATCCTCTTTCATCCCCTTCTCTTCATGCCCTCAATCTTTCTCAGCATCAGGGTCTTTTCCAATAAGTTGGCTCTTTGCATCAGGTAGCCAAAGTATTGGAGTTTCAGCTTCAGCATCAGTCCTTCCAATGTATATTCAGTATTGATTTCCTTTAGAACTGACTGGTTTGATCTCCTTGCAGTCCAGGTGATTCTCAAGAGTCTTCTCCAGCACCACAATTCGAAAGCATCAATTCTTCGGTGCTCACCCTTCTTTATGGTCCAACTTTCACATCCGGACATGACTACTGGAAAAAACCATAGCTTTGACTATACCAATCTTTGTTGGAAAATGATGTCTCTGCTTTTTAATATGTTGTCTGCTGCTGCTGCTGCTACTAAGTCGCTTCAGTCGTGTCCGACTCTGTGCGACTGCATAGATGGCAGCCCACCAGGCTCCCCCATCCCTGGGATTCTCCAGGCAAGAATACTGGAGTGGGTTGCCATTTCCTTCTCCAATGCATAAAAGTGAAAAGTGAAAGTGAAGTCGCTCAGTCGTGTCCATGGACTGAAGCCTACCAGGCTCCTCCATCCATGGAATTTTCCAGGCAAGAGTACTGGAGTGGGGTGCCATTGCCTTCTCCCAATACATTGTCTAGGTTTGCCATAGCTTTTCTTCCAAGGAACAAATATCTTTTAATTTCATGGCTGCAGTCACCATCCACAGTGATTTTAGAGCCCAAGAAAATAAAATCTGTTACTGTTTCCACTTTTTCCCCGTCTATTTGCCATGAAGTGATGGGACCAGATGCCATGATCTTAGTTTTTTGGAATCTTGAGTTTCAAGGCAGCTTTTTCAATCTCCTGCTTCGTGCTCATCTAGAGGCTCTTTAATTCCTCTTAACTTTCTGCCATTAGAGTGGTATCAGTTGAATAGATCACATTTTTAATGACTAAGAAAAAAATAATCAAATACAAATCCATCTCAAGAATCAGTCAACTCAATCCAGGTTTGGCAGGGACTAGTTGTCCAACCCTGACCCTGGACAAGGCACTCCTTCTCCCTGGGTCAAGGGCACAGTTATTTGGAAAACGAAGACACTACATCACATAGTCCTTGATTGCCCTTTGAGCTGGTTTAGGGTATATAAGTAAAGTCAGCAAGATTTGAAACTAAAGCAATTATATTTTGTTCCTGCACTCTTCCTGGGTAGGCCCTGAGTTGATAGAAATGTTAGATCTCTCAAACAAGTTAAGAGAAAAGAGCCAGCATTTGCCTGGTGGGTAAAGAAAAGTCTCCTCCAGCCTTGGCCTGGATGCAGTTTCTTGAAAGGCAGCCCGTACAGCACAGGTGCTAGTTTCAACAATGAAACTTCTGTGCCAGAGGCCGCTGGGAGCAGCACGATTTCTCTCTCACTCAGTGTCTTCCCAGAAAAAGGAGGAGGAACACAAGAGGCAGGAACTGACATGAAGGTGACCTATTGATTTCTTTGTCAAGTACAATATGTCTGCTCTCACAGCTTTGGGTCAGGGTGGAGATCATTGAGTCCTGAAAGGGCACCAGCTGGGACCACCAGGCAGCTGGACCTCCCTTAAAGACCATCCTTGAGCATGAGCATTACCTCATGGCCTGTCATTAATGCTGCAAACACAGGGAACAAGCAACGAAGGGAAAAAAGTCAAAGACATTCATACTTCCTATGTTCTCAGTAAGAATATAGCTGTGTGCACTGTGTTGCTAGGAATGGAAACTGGTGCACCCAGTATGGAGGCTCCTCAAAAGATTAAAAATAGAATTAACATACAATCCAGTAATTCCACTTCTAGGTATTTTAATGAAGAAAACAATCAAAAAGATTAAAATACATATGTATATATACATATATATTGCTATGTTCCTTGCAACATTGTTTATAATAGCCAAGATATGGAAGCCATGTGTCTATCAACAGAGGAATGGATAAAGAAGATGTGAGACATCTCATGATGATTTAACCTACACATGGAATTAAAATATATATATATATATACTTAAAACAAAACAGAAACAGGCTTATAGATACAGGAAACAAACAGGGGATGGCCAGAGGAAGAGAGGAGGATAAATAAAATAGATGAGGGAAATTAAGAGGCACAAAATCCCAGCAATAAAATAGACAAGTCACAGAGATAAAATGTATAGCATTGGGAATGTAGTCAATAATATTATAATAACTTTAGTGACAGATAGTAACTCTGTTTATCATGGTGATCATTTTGTAGTGTACAGATATTGAATCACTATGCTAACAGTGTTACAGGTCAGTTATATTTCAACTTAAAAAAAGAAATGCAGCTGTGTAAAAGAAGAAACCAAGTAGCAAAGTTCACTATTAAGAAAAAAGCACGTGTACGTTCCAAGTCCAACTATAGAAGTACTAAGTTATTTACTAAAATATTACCCAGTAGGGTAGTACCTGAACCCATGTGGCTTAAATTTAAATTCATTAAAATTAAATAAAATTAAAACTTTGATTCCTCAGTGTCATTAACACATTTTGGGGACTCAAGAGCCACAGGGGACCACCAGTCACCATATTGAACAGCACAGATATACAGCATCTCCATCCTGACAGAAAACTGCGGGACAGAGCTGTCCAAAGAGCTGAACAATAATTCATGCAACAACAAGTCTGCCTCCCACATCACTTTGCACCTAGGACAAAAATTTAATCTTTACTACCTGTTGGCTAAATCTCTACTTCTTCCATTTCCTTTGGCTTTGGTACCTAATCTCACAGCTTACAGTCAACTGCAAAGGAATCAAAGTCACAGCATTGAAACATCAGAGGAGCACTTCCTCAGCACTGGGGGTGCGTCCCCCTCCTTGTCTCTAAGAAAACCCAGGGGACACGAGGCAGCCCCGCAGCTCCGGGCCTCCATGTCTCCTCCAGCGAGTCCTCTCTTGGGTCTTCTCTCTGTGAGCAAATGATATTGTTCTCTCAGTGCCTCCAACTCCCACTTCTTAATTACCTCCTCCCTCAGGTTTTCACTAACTAAGTGACTCAGCAAGATGACTTTTTAAATGAGCTTTCACAGTTGGATATGCAACCCACATACAAACTGGGACTGGGACTGATTTTTTTTTAAGTAAACAAACTGACAGTTGAACATCAAACTAGTATCTTTTAAATAATCACCCTTATTATTATGGAAGGTAACATACTTCTTCCAATTGTATAATCATTGCTCAAATTATAGTTAGTACATTACTTACAGAATTGGCTAGGGCAGGTATGAGTATAAAATGGAATTTTCCTAGAAGAGAGATGTGGCTATCTTCTTACCCTCACCTCTTTAAGGTCTCTACTTAAAAACTAAGCGGCCACATAACTTTTGATTTTACAAAGCAAGGTTACCAGTCCTCTGACTCTCAGAACTGTACCTCACATACCTCCAAAATTAACAGGGTCTCTCATGAAGTGCATGGGAGATAATCACAAGGTACATTTGTTTGCCTCTCATAGAGTTGAGATGTTTTAACTATTCTTTCTTCTAACTACTGTATAAATGTGTGAGCATTACTTTTCAGGCTTCACAGCCACTTCTGTGCTGCCGTACATACATGTAAATTTGAGAATGCTTACCTAGGAATAGTCTGGGCTTCCCTGCTGGCTCTGACAGTAAAGAAACCACCTGTAACGCAGGAGACCTGGATTCCATCCCTGGGATGGGAAGATCCCCTGGAGGAGGCCATGGCATCCCACTCCAGTATTCTTGACTTGAGAATCCCCATGAACAGAAGAGCCTGGCTGGCTACAGTCCATGGGGTCACAAAGAGTCGGACATGACTGAGCAACTAAGCACACAGGAATAGGTTGGTCTGCCCTAGTGGCTCAGTGGTAAAGAATCCACCTGCTAATGCAAGAGATATTGGTTCAATCCCTGGGTCAGGAAGATCTCCAAGAGAAGGAAATGGCAACCCACTCCAGTATTCTTGCCTGGGAAATCCCATGGAGAGAGGAGCCTGGCAGGTTACAGTCCACGGGGTTGCAAGAGTCAGACACGACTTAGCAACTAAACCACCACCATGCTCAGACTGACCAATAACTAAGTGACCAAGACCCAGTTTGAGTGACAGCAAAAACCACAAACTAGCCCGCATGAGGAAACTGCCTGAAGTTGCAAGAGGTCAACTCAGCAGAGGCGTGTGGCATCTGACTGCCCTTTGGTGGTCATGTTCTGGACCCCCGTTACTATACAGAAGTGATAGAAGAAGGGATGGCTATGGGGGTTATGAATGCTGACTCAGCTCAGGCAGCACATTTGCCGATACATAAAGTATCCACATAGAAACATCTTATCCTTTAGTTAAATGTAATAGATATACTCTTGCTTAAGTGGTGAGTGATTTACTCTTGGCAAAGCTTCAAAGAGGAAAATATCAACACCTGTGATCCAAGTGGGACGAAGAAATTGGTCAAACACTAATGTGTAGATACGAACTCTCAAATGGGACAGACAATAGATGAGGGGAGGACCCTATGATATGAATGAAGACCCCTCTGCTGGCCCCAGAGCAGGAACAGAAAAGCAAAATCTAAGCCGGTTACTGATGGCATGCAGTACAAGAACTAACCATGGGAGAAGGGGCTGGTAAGAGCTACACAGCATGTTCAGTCTCCATCTAGCTTCAGGTAAGGGCAAGACTCTGGTCCAAGAAGCACACACACCGAAAAGCCCAGTCGTATAAATACGATCAAGATTGCTTTAAAGACTGAGTTGAAGGGACGTGCAGATGCTCCTTAGCACACCCAGGCACGGGGCGGAAATGACCAGCAGGTGGCACCATACTCATTTCTCTTTTAGTGTCAGCCTTTTGGCTTCCCAGGTGATGCCAGAGGTAAAGAGTCCACCTGCTGATGTAGGAGACGTGGGCTCCATCCCTGGGTCAGGAAGATCCTCTGGAGGAGGAGATGACAACCCACTCCAGTATTCTTGCCTGGAAAATCCCATGGAGAGAGGAGCCTCGTAGGCTACAGTCCATAGGGTTGCAAAGAGTCAGACATAACTGACGTAACTTAACACACACACACAGTTTGGTGAGAGTTGGCTATTGGACTTGAGTAAAAGCATCAGTACAAATGGGATTAGCTGGAGAAGAACCAATAAGACCTTTCAAGTATTACAGCTTGTTGTTTGCAGCAGCTATTGATAGCAACACTTCACAGCCTTACTCCAGGTATTTCCAAGGCCAGATCTGAACGAACACTATCCAAGTGGTACAGCCAAGGGAGGTAGTTATATAATGTGTGTGTTAGTTGCTCAGTCATGTCCAACTCTTTGCAACCCCATGGATTGTAGCCCACCAGGCTCTTCTGTCCATAGGATTCTCCAAGCAAGAATACTGGAGTGGGTTGCCATTTCCTTCTTCAGGGAGTTATATAAATGGTCATATAAAAAAATGAAGCATTTATACTTCACAAGGAAGCCATTGTTCTTTGTTCAGTCTTACTTCACAACATCATCAGTGTCTTTACAGATGAAAAAATATGGTGAAATTCAGCCACAGGTTTATTAAAATCTAACATTCTAAATTATCAGTGATTGAAGATAAGATGAGAGACCAATACTGTCCACACAATGACAATTTGGGGAGGTTCATATGGTCACCTGTATATATACAAATATGATTGTTCTTGTGCCAGTATGTATAACCCCAGATGAGAAATTCTAGAAATTCTACCAATTGCATCAGTGGTATTTATAACATTTTAAGAGGTGGCCCATAAATAAATGATACCATACCAATTTTTCAGGAGTTTATATCTCTATTCCCTTCAGCCTTTCTATTTCCCCAGTCTAACTATAACCATTTTGCATAATATTTCTGGAGATTTGTTTTCCTGGCTTCGGCCTGAATGTAAATTTCTCCTGATGGGATCACGATGGATAGAACTGGCTTCTTGAAGATCATCACGTGACGCAGACGCCAGGTGACACACCAGTACCGAGGCTTAGCACTAGATATGACGTTCGTCCCATGTCACGGAGCAAAGGGAAAGCCAAGTGTTAAGTCTTCAAATACCCGCTAAAATTATTTGCAAAACACATCTCTGAAAAAAGGACATGAATCCAGAACAAGTAAAGACCTTTCAAAACTCAATAATACAAAACAAAAATTCTTAAAAAAGTTGGGCAGAGGATTTGAACAGACACATCACCAAAGAATAAATGCAAATGGCAAATAAGTACCTGAAAAGGTGCTCAACATCATTAGTAATCAGAGAAATTCAAATCAAAATCACAATGAATAAACTCACAATGGCTTAAAGACCTAAATATGAGACACAGAGCCACAAAAGTCCTAGAAGGGAGCATAAGCAAAACACTCTTTAACATAAACAGTAGCAATATTTTCTTGAACCAGTCTCCCAAGGCAAAGGAAAGAGAAGCAAAAATAAACATATGAGACCCAATTAAGCTTAAAAGCTTTAGCATAGCAAAGGAAACCATCAGCAAAACAAAAAGACAATCTCTGGAGTAGGAAAACATATTCGCAAATGATGCTACTAAGAAGGGGTTAATATCCAATTTATATAAATAGCTCATACAATTCAATGTTAAAAGCCAAATAGTTCGATTCAAAAATGAGCAGAAGACTTAAACAGCCATTTTTCCAAAGAAGATATACAAGTGGTCAACAGCCACATGAAAAGATGCTCAACATCACTAATTATTAGAGAATGCAAATCAAAATCACAGTGAGGTGTCTTAAGCCACACCTGTCAGAAAGACTATCAGCAAAATGTCTACAAATAACAAATGTTAAAGACGATATGAAGAGGATGTAAAAATGAGGACATTAACCTGAGAAGATACACGCATCACAGTGTTCACAGCAGCACTGTTTACAACAGCCAAGAGATGGAAGGAACCCAAGTGCCACCAACATCCGAGTGGATGAAGACGGTGTGGTATATGATATATACACCCTCAGTGTTTGCTCTATAAATGCTGAATGAGTAGTTTCAATACATATGCAGTGTGAGTCAGAAACAGTTTATAAACAGCTGCAAGAGCTATAGTGTGTGAGGGAAGTGAAGGAATAAGAAGACCACAGAGAAGTTTGTCTAGGATCTAGTCTCCTCTGGGGTGTTCAAGTGTTGCAAGTTAAGAATTTGAGCTATTTAAAAACTATGTTTGGTTGTTTCTCTGTGTTCTTTTGATTGCAACACTGAGTCAGGGCTACATGGGCCACAGCTTTATAACATGAAAACTACATGCGTTGCATTATACCTACCCAAAGTAAAAGTACTATACAAATGCAGTGTACCATTGATACCAATTTCTAGAATCCATTTATATAAAAATGAAAGTCCTCTGAGGAAAAAAGTCCTGGTTCCCAAGGGTTAGCAACGGTGCAAAGGGTTGAGTACAATGGGGCATTGAGAGGGAACATTCGAGGTGATGGCGCTGTTCTGTATCAGGATCGTGAAGGTGGTTACACAACTATACACATTTGTCAAAACTTGTGTAACTGTACACCACCAGGAGTTAATTTTACTACATGTTTTTTAAAAGTGAATAAAATACAACAAAATTGTAAAATTTATTATATTGATTGATAAAAGTCAAAATCAACATACAGTTGTCAAATTAAAAATCAAACCACATTTTATCCTGTATTAAAAGTGCTCTGGGAAAAGGAAATGCTCTTGCACTGTTGGTGGGAATGTAAATTGATACAGCCACTATGGAAGATGGTTTAGAGATTCCTTAAAAAACTAGGAATAAAACCACCATATGACCCAGCAATCCCACTCCTAGGCATATACCCTGAGGAAAACAAAATTGAAAAAGACACATGTATCCCATTGTTCACTGCAGCACTATTTACAACTGCTGGAACATGGAAGCAACTTAGATGTCCTTTGACAGATGAATGGATAAAGAAGTTGTGGTACATATACACAATGGAATATTACTCAGCCATAAAAAGGAACACGTTTGAGTCAGTTCTACAGAAGTGGATGAATCTAGAGCCTATTATACAGAGTGAAATAACTCAGAAAGAAAGATAAATCTTGTATACTAATGCATATATACAGAATCTAGGAAAATGAAACTGAAGAATTTATTTGCAGGGCAGCAAGGGAGAAACAGACATAGAGAATAGACTTATTGACACGGGGAGTGGGGAGGCAAGGGTGAGATGTATGTTGAGAGTAACATGGAAACTTACATTACCGTATGTAAAATAGATAGCCAGCAGGAATTTGCTGTATGGCTCAGGAAACTCAAACAGGGGCTCTGTATCAACCTAGAGGGGTGGGATGGGGAGGGAGATGGGAGGGGGGTTCAAAAGGGAGGGGATATATTTATTCCTATGGCTGATTCATGTTGAGGTTTGGACAGAAAACAGCAAAATTCTGTAAAGCAATTATCCTTCAATTTTAAAAAAGTGCTCCAGTAAAGTAACAAGGGCTAATTTACTTTTTTAAGGCTTTACCATCAAGGATATTTGTCTGAGTTCCCAAAACCTCAAGTTGGAAGCTGGGTCGACCCTTAGAATGTCCCAGAAGAGCATCAGTGTTTGAGATACCCTGAGGAACAGTAGAATATCTCCAAGGTATTAGTGATGCCTGCCTCCATCTGCCTGGAGCTGGCCTGGTCTAATTTCTATTAATTGAAGACCAAGGGCAAAAAAATCCCTGCATGCATCGGAGCTTTTCAAGAACTTCTGATCCCTTATTATGAGTAATTTCCAAATTAAAAAAAAAAAAAATTGTCCTCCTTTGAAGTAAAGGAAGAAATAGGATTAGTCCCTGGTTCTTAACACTCATTCTCAAAGTAACAAACCACCCCCCCCAAAAAAAAATGCAGCAGCAGCAGCATTAGCATAAGGCCTTCAAAGCTTCAAACACATTTGGGGGAAATGAATTCCAACCCAAACACAACAGCAAGAATTATGGTTTTTTAAGTTCTGTATTTATAGAATAAGAAATTCAGAACAAAATAAATACCCACAGACATATTTCCTCAGGAAAAGAACCTAAAAATCAAAGTTTCCTAAAACACATCTTTAAGAATCTCAAAGATAATTTTCCATCCAGTCAAAATAGCTCCAGCCTCCTCCATACCTCTAACATGTAGCCATCTTCACCTGTGAAAATCTTACTCATTCTTCAAGATGCAATTCAAAAAGTACATTCAATCTGAAATAACTTTGGAATTGGATTTCCTGGTATAGTTCTAGAAACTTGGCAAAATTCAACTTCAATAATTCTTAATTATCACATGTGAAATGAAAAGGACATCATGCAATCAAAACAGCCCTACATCACTGGTTCTCAAACTTTAGCAGGCATTAGAATCAGAAGGAGGGCCTGTGAAAACCCAGGTTGCTGGGTGGGTCCCATCCCCAAAGTTTCTGATTGAGTGGGACCTGAGTATTTGCATTTCTAGCAAGCTCTCAGGAGATACTAATGCTGTTAGGGAAACATACTTTGATAATTTCTGCCCTACATATTTCAAGAATCAAATAAGACAATACACATAAAACTGCTTTATAAAGTATTGTTGTTCAGTCGCTAAGTGCTGTCCAACTCTTTGTGACCCCATGGACTGCAGCACGCCAGGCTTCCCCGTCCTTCAGGATCTCCCAGAGTTTGTTCAAACTCATGTCCATTGAGTCAGGGATGCCACCAGCCATTTCATCCTCTTTCGCCCTCTTCTCCTCCTTTATATAAGGTATAAACTGTTATATCAGTATGAGTGAGTATTGTTTTTTATTGTTAAACTTACCCTGAATCCTTTAAGAAGATTTCTCTGTCTCCCCAACCAGATTTTAACAGATTTTTCTTTGAAAATTTTGCATTTCTTTTCTGATGCTGCCAGTAGTCTGCCTAGGATTGAAGCCATTTTTATTTTGGTTTTATTACACCAAATAGACTTCATTGAAATCATTGAGATCATTCAATCCCCTGCAGTGCACAGTGGAGTTTCTAACACTCTGGGCAATAATTTGTTGAATTGAGTCGAATCCCTTATTATAAGAATATTGCTTTGCTTTCTGGTTGTTGAAATAAAAATACAGTAGGAACATATTCCAAAGCACAATTTCCTGATGTGAAGATCACTTTGAAACTGAAACTCCATTGTCTATTGAACAAACTATGGATGTTGAATAAACTGTAGACTGTACCTACAAAAGTAATAATTGCTAAGAATAGCATTCATGGTCATAAGTTTTTAAAGTTTCTTGATCAATAATGTGAAAGTTCCAAGTATGACCTTTATTCCATGAGTAAACCTGTTTTCAACTTCATTGCTTCTTCCAAGAATGATCTGCTATAGGTATGAGAATCGTGACTTCGCTTCTATACTAAAAAAGGAAACAGTCCACACAAATACAGGCTCCTGATTATGGTAAGGGGACCTTGCGAAGAAGGTCCCACTGTGAAGAAGATGGATAAGCTCATTTTTAGGCCTGAGGATAGAGTGCAAATCTTAAGCATGTAAATGGCCACTAAGCACTAAGATGTTAAATCATCCATCGTTCTTTGCATTTTAACAGCCAAGGCTCATTTGTTCAAGACAAAGGAACTGAGCCCTAATTATGAAAATACTCCCATGGGTGTGATGCTAAGGGATGGAAGGACCTTCCTCACATCCTCAAATGACGTCCTCATTGACAGTTACTTATTTTGCTCCCACATGAAGTCAAAGTGTCAGAGGACTGGCAAAATAAAATTCTGAAATGAACTTTTTGCCCATTCGCAGTTCATTTGGTTGACATTATTATTAAGATGTTACAACACAAACTCAGAAGGGGAAAGTCAAAACTGATGCCCAATTTATTTTGAAAGCCTGCTTGCTGGGCCCCCATCAACTTGTAGACAGGTAAATTTTGGTTATCAACTGCTGTAAAATAAACCTTCACCAACAATTTATTTACTTTGGCTTGGCAATTTGGACAGCTTCCCTGGTATCTCAGATGGTAACGAATGTGACTGCAGTGCAAGAGACCCAGGTTCAATCCCTGGGTCAGGAAGAACCCCTGGAGAAAGGAATGGCTATCCACTCCAGTATTCTTGCCTGGAGAACTCCAGGCAAGATGGAGGAGCCTGCCAGGCTACAGTCCATGGGGTTGCAAAAGTCAGACCCAACTAACAGCTAAACCACAGTTATAAATGGGATGGTTGCCCTCTGTTCCAACTCGTGTAAACTGAGGCAGCTCCACTTCCAAGAAGCTCCACTTCCCTCTCATGACTGGTCAGTTGGTTCTCACTGTTGCCTGCGAGCTCAGTCAAGACTGGTGGATAGTGGCCTTGACTCTTACCCATGTGGAGATGACTGCTTGGGCTAACTCACAAATGACATAGCAGGGCACCAGAAGGAGGAAATAGAGGCTTTCCGTCATGTTAAAGCATCACTTCCTCTGCATTCTGTTGAGTAAGTCATCACAGAACAGGCCCTGATTAAAGGGAAGGAGAAATAACAACCTCTAGATGGAGACAGTAACAGAGAAGGCGTGGCCATCTTTAGCCTGTTACTGCAGATTTTAGCTAAGTGAAAGTGAAAGTCGTTCAGTCATGTCTGGCTCTTTGTGACCCCATGGACTGCGGTCCATGGAATTCTCCAGGCCAGAATACTCGAGTGGGTAGCCTTTCCGTTATCCAGGGGATCTTCCCAACCCAGGGATCGAACCCCAGTCTCCCACATTGTGGGTGGATTCTTTACCATCTGAGTCACCAGAGAAGTCCAAGAATACTGGAGTGGATAGCCTATCACTTCTCCAAGGGATCTTCCTGACCCAGAAATCAACCCGGGGTCTCCTGCATTGCAGGTGAATTGTTTAGCAACTGAGCTATCAGGGATTTTAGCTAAGACCAGACATTAAATTAGGGCAGAGGAAACCAAAGTCTTCCTTTAGTCTTAAAACAAGACAATGCTTGACATTAGCACTTCTCAATGTGTGGTCCCTAGAATAGTAGCATCACGCAAAAATTTGCTAGACATGCAAATCCTCAGGTCCCACCTCAAACTTACCGAATGAGAAAGTCTGCTTTACATTAAGGTTGAGGATTTGTTTTTCCCTAACTCTGAATTTTGCTGAACCAATTGTAGAAGATGAAAATGAATTTAACTGTAGTAAACAGCTATGTTTACTTAGAAGAGAGATAACAAATGAAGCTGAAGATCTAGATTTACTTGAAGCAATACACAATGTTTACATATGATTTAACATTCTAAAAATATTTATTGGGATTTCTACATAATAGATTTGTATCGCCATGGTGGTTAATCTTCCATAAATATGTTTAGTATCATGTGATTTTTACTTATTATGCACTGAATGTCTTATTAAACTCCAATTAAATCCATATGTGAGAACATTAATTTTAAAGTGCTACCGGAAGGACTGATTACAAAATCAATTACGGACATGAAGGCCTGGCGTTATTCAAAGAAAAATGGTTGCCTAAACTTGGTGGTACCAAAAGAAAAGCAATTGAAAAGTTACACAGTCCCCATTGCTGTTGTTGCTGTTCGGTCGCTAAGTCAAGTCTGACTGCGATCTCATGGCCTGCAGCACATGGTGCCTCCCTGTCCTTCACCATCTCCCAGAGTTTGCCCAAGTTCATGTCCGTGATGCTGTCCAACTGCACAGTCCCCAGTTTGTAAGCAATCTTTCAAGTTTTTTTGTACTTACGATTGTATCTGTCCAAAGAAAGGTGAGAAAGTGAGGTCATGAAGCTCATTGTAGGTTCAATCCCTGGGTCAGGAAAATGCCCTGGAGGAGGAAATGGCAACCCACTCCAGTATTCTTGCCTGGGAAATTCCACAGACAGAGGAGCCTGGAGGGCTACAGTACAGGGTTGCAAAGAATTGGACATGACTGAGCAACTGAGCACAAGCTCATGTACAATTTTGAGAAAAACGATACTTATACTTCACCATTAAAATTCATAGTGACATGCATTATATAGATTTCTCTATCTTTGCACAGATACACACATATTTACACAGTACACAGAGCATGACCATGGGGAAGAGACAGAAAAACTACACAAAGCTGACAAAGAGCCGAAAATTGCTTTCATATCCCTGAGCCATTAGGTGGAAGACCCAGCAGTCCTGAAACTTTAATACCCCAGAGATCCATCCAACATCACAGCAAAGTGGGGTTTTTAATGGATATAGGGAGAATTTTGGCCTAAAATGGGGCTTCCCTAATGACTCAAATGGTAAAGAATCTACAATGGTGGAGACCCGTATTAGGCAAATAAGACAAGCATTGTCTTGTTCTACTCTCCTGCTGCTACTGCTGCTGCTAAGTCACTTCAGTCGTGTCCAACTCTGTGCGACCCCATAGACGGCAGCCCACCAGGCTCCCCCGTCCCTGGGATTCCCCAGGCAAGAACACTGGAGTGGGTTGCCATTTCCTTCTCCAATGCATGAAAGTGAAGAGTGAAAGTGAAGTCGTGAAGTCATGTCCAACTCTTAGCGACCCCATGGACTGCAGCCCACCAGGCTCCCCTGTCCCTGGGATTCTCCAGGCAAGAACACTGGAGTGGGTTGCCATTTTCTTCTCCAATGCATGAAAGTGAAAAGTGAAAGTGAAGTCACTCAGTCATGTCTGACTCTAGCGACCCCATGGACTGCAGCCCACCAGGCTCCTCCATCCATGGGATTTTCCAGGCAAGAGTACTGGAGTGGGGTGCCATTGCCTTCTCCAGAGTTCCATTGCCATCTACTCTCCTAGCAGCTTTCAAATACACAATACAATATTATTTACTGCAGTCACCATGCTGTGCCTTACGGTCCCTGACTTACTTATAACTGGAAATTTGTACCTTTTGCTGCCTTCACTCATTTTGCCCGCTCTCCCACCTCTGGCAATGATCAGGCTATTTCCTATATCTTTGAGTTCAAGGGAGTTTTCATTTGTTTGCTTGTTTTAGATTTCACATATAAATTTGATCATAAGTATTTCTCTGCCTTATTTTAGAAATATCTCTAAAGTATATTTTATCCAAAATCATTGATTTCTTTTTAAAGTTGATTCTTTATAGATGATTGTTAACCATCAGGACGTACTATCTCCCCTCCTGGTAATGTGTGGTATACTTGTTAGAGTTTAAAACATCAGTACAACTTTTCAAAATCGCTTTATAAATTCTCTTAGGGAAACTGACTGGCCTCCTGCTCTCAGAGAGGGTAATTTTTTAGTCCACTAAATGGGAATACTCAGAACTTGCAGCCAGGCTTCCATGAAGTATAGCAATGAGCCCTCAAAAGTCTACCTTGCTCAAAACTCTGGTCCAGACTAAAGACAGACATTCAAATGAAAGGAGACCTGAAAGGAGATACCACACCAACAGTCTCTCATTACTCCCAGGAAACTAGAAGCCATGAGGTGCTGAACTCCCCAACTTCTTCTTTCCCATTTCCCAGCAACATTCTTCCTCTGTTCCAACTTTTCTCCTTCCTCCTCTCAGAGGAGGACAAGACTTGTGGCTCTGTGGATTCTGGGCTCTGCATCCCTTCCTCTCTCGATCCCTTTAAGACCTTATTCCACAGGTCATTCTTTATGCTACTGCCGGTCTCCAGTAATGAAACCCCCTCCAAGCGGCAGGCACAGCACCCTAAATTCCAGTTTATCAGGAGAGCCCCAAGAGAGGAAGCAGCAGCAGCAGTGGGCAGGAAAGCGGGATCTGGAATTCTGGAGTGGTTCTAGGAGGGGCCAGGACAGCTTCAGGAACCTGCAGGCATCACAGAACCTGGCGACAGCCCGAGACCACTTGGCAGAGGGGCAGCAGCTCACTAGCTGTGATCTGAGCAAGTTACCCAGGCTCTCTAAGCTTCTATTTCTTCTGCTAGAAAATGGAGCTAGTAAAACTTTCCTCACCGATATGCATGTGAAGACTGAATGAGCTATATATGCACAGAGCCTCACAGAGTGCCCAAGGAATAGTTGGGCCCTTTGTATGTACAGTTTCATGCCCCTCTGTCCATAAGGGACAAAACTGCGGATGGAGGTGGACACCCGCTCCTCCGTGTCCAGCATTTGGACCTGTGTCTGGCATCACCCACCTCCTTACCTCTCATTCAGCTTGGAGGCTTACGGGACACGGGTCCGAGTCACCAGTTCCACGTGGGAAAGGCAAAGGATGTGCCCTTCAGTCATTTTTGCTTCTTTGTTTCCATTTCAGGTTGTCTGCTTTGAATTGCCTCCAAAAGGCAGAGCATCCTGAATGATAAACCGCACATTAGGAATTCTATGATGAGTGAGGGGGCAGCTTCTCCATTCCGCCTCTCCCATTTGGAGCTAGCTCCTTCAGGCCTCCTGCCTGCTTTCAAAGCCCACTGACATATGTTTTTTTGTGTATAATACAGTGTAGGGAACAATAACATAGCATGATTCTTAACTAGCAGCTGCCACAGTGAGTGTCATTATAGACACTTGGAGCAGAAAACCAAGCACATGTCTTTTTCAGGCAGGGAGACTGAGGTAAGAAGGCAGGTGGAGACAAGCAACACAGAATAAATGAAGCTGACTTTGACTTTATTTTTGTGAGCGGGGGTCACTATTTCGGTCTCATTTGCATACTTGCCTGGGGGAATTCTGAGATGCTCAAGGCAGGCTGTGGGGCCTCATTTGCATAATCCTTCTAAACTTCTGGGTAGGGGGTGGCGGGGCTGTGACTAAACCCCAGTACCTAAATTCAGGATAAAATTCAAAATAACATTCCCCTTGGAAAGAAGTCCTGGTTTCTGAACCTTTAACTCTGAACTGGTGACAGCCCACAATCCAGGGGTTCTCAGGAGGGATGAGCCCCCTGTGATGCAGGGTCCTCCTGCACTTTTTAGGGAACAAAAAGATTTTCAGTGAGATGAAAGAAAGCATTTCTATTGGCCAGACACCTAATGCACAGCGTGCCTTGGAAAACTGTGAAGTTGAGGGTTGAAGTAACAAGCGGGAGGGCTGGCTGGTGGTGAAGAGTAAGAGAGACTCCTGCGCAAAGTCAGAAGAGGCATAGAAGCAGGACTGACCTAGAGAGGCTTTTTCCAAAGTTGATCTCCTGGCCAACCCCTCATCTCCACCCCACTCCGCAGGGACATCTCCAGCCTGGAGATATCCTTGCCCATGTGGGCATCACCAGGGAGCTTGCTGAAATGCAACATCTCTGGTCCTACCCACACCTGTGGAATCAGATGCTCCAGGGGCAGGATACAGCGATCTGCTCAGAAGCCTTCCAGCTGATTCTGATGCTCTAGTTGTCTCTCTAGGTGGGGGTGGGGGTGGGAGGTGACTTCACCATTTCTCTGACAGGTAGTTGTCTGCAAGGAGCTCTGCCTCACAGTCAAAGACTTGGTCCTTCAAAGCCATTAGACTGTGGAACCCGCTGATGCCCTCAGTCTTCCAGAAACACTCACCCACTTCTCCCCTAGAGCAGAGCTGAACCTTTCACTGCAGACGGTGCCACACTCTTCTGACACACCCTCCTGCGTGGCTCCAACCCTTCCCCTCCCTGTCTTCCTTCTGGACACCTGGCTCTGTCCTTACAGATAAGATCATTGGCCCACCCCCTCCCCCTTTCTCAAATTAATCAAGTCCTCCCACACCCCCTGATTCCAGGTATCTTACTAATACTTCAGCCCCAGGCAGGTGATAAATATCAGGGGCTTTGCTGTCCTGAGAAGGGTTCTGCTGACCCCTCCAATCCCATCCCGGGAGAAGAAAGCTGAACTCCGTCACCATGCTGCTGGCTTCATTTGTGAGGACAGAGCCTGAGCTCCACCAGGCAGGTGGAGAGGAAGACAAGGAGGAGGGCGGGGCGTAGGGAGGGGTGCTCCCGACTGAGCTGCTGCTCATGTTTTCCTAAAGTTTCTGCCACCAGGCTCGTCTCTGCAGAGGGTCCTGGCAGAGAGCGTAGTTTGTGAAGTGAAGTGAAAGTCACTCAGTCTTAGCGACCTCATAGACTATACAGTCCATGGAATTCTCCAGAATACCGGAGTGGGTAGCCATTCCCTTCTCCAGGAGATCTTCCCAACCCAGGGATCGAACCCGGGTCTCTTTTTTCTCCTGCTTTGGATGTCACTGCCAAGGTGATTTCCTCAATGCAGGCTCTCAGCCTTGGCCCTGCATTGGATCCACTTGGATGGCAAGCTTTACAAAGTACTGATGCCTGGTATCACCCCTAGAGATTTGAATTTAATTGGTTTGGGGACAGCTTAGGTATCTGGAATAAAATCTTTCCATGCAGAGCCAAGATTGAGAAGGTGCCTCATCTCCTGTATGGGGGTGGTGGGCAGGGAGGGTGGTTGAAGATGAGATTTATTCACCACAGGAAACCAGGACGTTGGTAGCTGTTCCTTGGAAAAAAAAAAAAAAAGTCTTTCAATGCTAAATAGGTTTTGGGAATCTTGGGGTAAATAACAGTAAATAATAAACAGTCTCTGTTTGCTATGGGATTTTAAGGCCCTAGCTATGTTAACGGACATGACTGTGCATTAGTGTTTTCCAAGCTAGTATAAGCACAGACACTCTTTGAGTGTGAACTGTCTTTAAAAATGGGCTTTCCAGGTGCTGCTAATGGTAAAGAATCCTCCTGCCAATGCAGGAGACCCAAGAGATGCAGGTTCCATCCCTGGGTCAGGAAGATCCCCACAGGAGTAGGAAATAGCAACCCACTCCAGTATTCTTGCCTAGAAAATTCCATGAACAGAGGAGCCTGTTGGGCTCTAGTCCATGGGGTCACAAAGAAACACAACTGAGCGAATTAACACACAATGTAATAATACATATCTTTAAAAACTGACAATATATAAAATAAGTGACCAATAAGGACCTACTGTAGAGCACAGGGAATGCCACTCAGCACTCTAATGACCTAGATGGGAAAAGAGTCTAAAAAAGGGCAGACACATGTATATGTATAACTGAATCACTTTCCTGTGCAGCAGAAATACAACATTGTAAATCAACTATACTCCAACAAAAATTAAAAAAAATAAAAAACACACAATCTGACGAATACACTTTTAAAAACACTAAAAATGCTAAATTGATGGCAGTGCTGGGAGCAGCGTGGGGAGCTGGGTGAGGAGAGCCTGATGGTTGTCGGGCTGCTGGTGTTTCCGCAGCAGAGACTCCAGGCTAAGTCACCCTCTCACCACCTCACATGCCTCAGAAAGAAGAGAGCGCCCAAAAGGAACATCAGTTCCCTGTGCAAAGGGAAAATGACTATGCAGCTCAGCAGGACCATAGCAGACTCAGTCTCAGGCTAACCCAAACAAGGGAGAATTTTTCTTGAAACTTGAGTCCTTGGCTTCCAGGCATGGTTATGACTCAGAAACCACTTACATGATGATGAAGGACAAATAGCCCTGGATTGAGGGTCCAGAAACCTGAATGTGACAGTCCAAAAATGCCCTTAACTCTCTGATTCAGTTTACTTATTAGCAAAAATAAAATTGGGACTAGAAATACTATACAATCCCCAATTCCCCAATGATTCGAGTATATATGCTTTCAACTTCAATCGTATCTTACTAGTGCTTCATAATTTTCAAATCATTTTCACACATACTGTCTTACTGGATTCACAGAATGATCCGGTCTGGTGAGCACTGCTGGTCTGACTACTTACATTTTTCAAAGGGGGGAAACTGAGGCCAAGAGGTAACTGGATCTGCCTGGGATGACAGAGGCAGTGATGGGCCCAGGTTGAGAGCACAGGGCTTCTTGCCACATGGTCTTTCCACTTCTCTCTACCTGCTTTAGGATCGCAGTCTCCCAGGATTCTGGCAAGGGGAACTTGTTTTCCCAGGGAAGCACATCTTCATGTGAAGAGACATCCCCTCTCTCAGTGGTAACTCACTGTCTCCAACAGAGGGTGGGAAGGGGATTGAATTGATTGGAAAGCTTGGGAGCAGAGTATGACTGCCCCAGGCTTAGTTCCTTCTGTGGTCCTCACGGGCATCTGGCCCAAATCACAGACAGCTGATTAACATGTAAGTGCTGGTGGTAAAGAGCCCGCCTGCCAATGAAGGAGATGCAGATTGGGTCCCTGGGTCAGGAAAATCCCCTGGAGAAGGAAATAGCAACCCACTCCAGGATTCTTGCCTGGAAAATTCCACGGACAGAGGAAACTGGCAGGCTACAGTGCATGCCCTCCTCCAGGGGATCTTCCCAACCCAGGGATGGAACTCGCGTTTCTTACATTTCTTGTTTTGGCTGGAGGGTTCTATACCACAAGCACCGCCTGGGCAGTCCACAAGCCTCATATACCTGCTGTTATATAAATGTTCAGAAATGTGACGTGGGTCCCTCCAACCAGACCCACCTTCAGAGCCTTTGATTTGGAAGCAAGGAAACTGGCGGGAATGGAACTTCCATTTTTCAACCTGGAGTGGGAGCCGAAGCCACACGTTTCTGGGACTGGAAGTGCGGAGAGTGGCGGCATCATGGCTGGCAGTGTGGTCCCAGCATGCTGGGACTGGCAGCAGCTCACTTACCAGGACACGTCTGCAGGGTGTTTCCATGAATTTCTCTGGAAACCAGCCTAGAGATGGCCCGCTGGCTCTTCCAATGACTCTAAGAGTTAGAGAAAGCAGTCTGGGCTCCCATCCCAGCTCTCTCACTTACTGTGTGACTTCAAACATGTTGTCTAACTGCTTTATGCATCAGTTTCCTTATCTGAGAGTGGAGGACAGAGGAAGCTGGCATGCCACAGTCCATGGGGTTGCAAAGGGTCAGACACGACCTGGCTACTGAACAACAAGAACTTCCTTAAGTGATGGAGCAAATAGGTAGTAAGGTATAAAGGAATTACTTTACACAAAGCATTTAGAGGGGCTACCCATGTAGCTCAGTGGTAAAGAATCCACCTGTAAATGCAGGAGACACAGGTTTGATTCCTGGGTCAGAAAAATTTCCTGGAGTAGGAAACGGCAACCTGCTCCAGTGTTCTTGCCTGGAAAATTCCATGTACAGTGGAGCCTGGTGGGCTACCATCCATAGGGTCACAAAGAGTGAGATATGACTGAGCAACAGAGCACACACACACACACACACACAATGTATTTTGAGTACAGCCTGGAACACAGTAAACACACAATTACCAGTCATATTATTGCTGTTTCTGCTGTTAAATACTGTTATTATTACAACTCTAACCACCTAGTGTGGATTCTCTTCTCTGCAACTAAGAACACAGCTTAATACAGAGAGCATATGCCTTGTACTTGATTTTTCAAGTAAAGAAGCATTAACAAGTATATGAGTTTGGAAAAGGCCAACAAAGTCAGGATACGAATATGCAGGTATGTGTGTGTGTGACAGTTGCTCAGTCGTGTCTGACCCTTTGCAACCCCATGGACTGTAGCCCTCCAGGCTCCTCTGTCCATGGGGACTCTCCAGGCAAGAATACTGGAGTGGGTTGCCATGCCCTCCTCCAGGGGGTCTTCCCAACCCAGGGATTGAACTCAGGTCTCCTGCATTGCAGGCAGATTTTTACCATCTGAGCTACCAGGGAAGCCCAAATATGCAAGTAGTTAGCAGTATTTTGATAGGCCACACAGTATTTAAAGCATAAAATTAAATAAAGACCAATTTTAAAAATCATTAAGGGGGCCGGGGGATCATAGGAGGAAATGCAGAATGTGAAAAAAAACTAACTGTATTACTAGTATATGAAATAACCACTAAAGAGGGTGTGGCTGCTGCTGCTGCTAAGTCGCTTCAGTCGTGTCCAACTCTGTGCGACCCCAGAGACGACAGCCCACCAGGCTCCCAGGTCCCTGGGATTCTCCAGGCAAGAACACTGGAGTGGGTTGCCATTTCCTTCTCCAAAGAGGGTATAGAAGAGGTACTAATTAAGCATCTTTGGAAATGAACAGAGATCATAAGACAAAAGGCAGAAGAAATGGTATATAAGCCAGAATTGCAGTTGATAAAGTTTTTCCTACAGGAATATGGGTTAATGACTCTGACTCTGCTATACATGTGTACTGGGGTTGAACAGTTAAGTATAAATGGCAGATGGTGGGAGCACTGTTGTAATGAACAAATGAGCAAAGGCTAGAATGACCCATGTAGTAATGGGTTAGTACTGGAGACATTGGTATGAATTCACGTTTACCTTGAAATAGATACAAAGGATTAAACATTGAAATATTTTTAACTAGGCCTGTGAATACATGTTATTATGTAAAAATATATTTATTTGCTCGTCAGCTAAGTTTGCCCAAAAGAACAACATGCTACCAGCACACCTATGCCCAGAACTTGGGATATAATGATGCTATGCTGAGAGATGGAGGAGCAACTGAAAGGACCAGAATTCTTTCTAAGCTCTCAAAAGGGTAAATTAGAAACAGAATAAATACCAGCATTTTGAATGATACCATTTTGGTAAATACTAAACAGAGCTCAACTGAAAGAACAATTTAGAAGGACATTAAAGTTTGTGAGGTGACTCTAGTCAAAATTTAAGGCAAAGTATAATTTCACTAAAGTGAAAATGAAAGTCGCTCAGTTATGTCCAAGTCTTTGAGACCCATGGCCTATACAGTCCATGGAATTTTCCAGGCCAGAATACTGGAGTGGGTAGCCTTTCCCTTTTCCAGGGAATCTTCCCAACCCAGGGATCAAACCCAGGTCTCCTGCATTGCAGGCAGATTCACTAGGGCATGCATATAAAAATTAATCCAAAATATGCAAAAGATGCCTCTTAAAAATATATCATTACTCTTGCTCCTAAACAGGTGCTTTCTCATGTCAAATTATGCTTCATTTACTTAATCTTCAGAAACAGTTATACCTTGCAGAAACTGCTCAAAGGGTATAGGAATGTGTATTTTTACAAATATGAATATGCTTATATCTAAATTTATATACACAGATATATATACATACATATATTGTGATTAATATGATTTAAACAGTTTGATAATTAATATAATGTTTAATCAGGTAATTTTAAGTGATCTTTTAGAAAAGTAATCATCACTATCTCATTTGACCTCGTAAGGAAATTTGGTGATATATTAGAATTCTCATTTTACAGGGGAGGAAAATAGGCCCAGAGAGGTCAAGTAACTTGCTCAAGGTCATAGACTCAGAAGAGCTTGTGATATAGTTAAGCTAATAAAACACATCCAGGCACATAAAACATCCCAAGAATAATTAGAAGCTTGTGATTTTCTGAATCAAATTCCCAAGCTCAAAAGACATCCTCCCAGCTAAAAGGAGGTCCATGCAAGCAAATCATCGTTGCCGGCCTAAGAAATACAGTTGATTCTTTTCGAGGATGAAAAACAAACTTGCTTTCTTCAAGCTTGCAGATGGAGTAGAAATATCGGTGCAAGACGCTTACAGCTCATTAGCTGTCATCCAGACCAAGGAAGATGTGTGGCTTGCTGCGGGGGCCGTCAGGCAGGGCAATGACAAGCATGCCAACGGTTTAACTCTTTAGCAGCAGGCCATGTCAGCAGACCAGGAGGCCGCCAGCACCGCAGAGAGGCGAAGAGGGTGTCAGCCACCCTCAGGGTAGATTTCCTTGAGTCCTCACATTTTAAACTGTTCTAGAAGACCACGTGCTTAGAAGATTTTTATATTCCTCCTGGCAGTTTCCATTCTAAAATCAGTATTTTGGGAATCCTCTGGTGGGCCAGGGTTTAGGACTCTGAGCTTTCACTGCCAAGGGCCCGGGTTCGATCCCTGGTCGGGGAACTAAGATCCTACAAGCTACATGGTGTGGCCCCCAAAATAAAGTAAAATAAAAATTTCAAAGCCACTTCTGAAAGACTTATGTTGTTAGGGTTCAGATCAGATCAGTCGCTCAGTTGTGTCCGACTCTTTGCGACCCCATGAATCGCAGCACGCCAGGCCTCCCTGTCCATCACCAACTCCCGGAGTTCACTGAGACTCATGTCCATCGAATCAGTGATGCCATCCAGCCATCTCATCCTCTGTCGTCCCCTTCTCCTCTTGCCCCCAATCCCTCCCAGCATCAGAGTCTTTTCCAATGAGTCAACTCTTCGCATGAGGTGGGTACTATAAATTGAATATTACAGCCATCAGCTCCAGCAGAACTAAAATCTATGGCATAAAGGAACCATTAACATGTTTATTCAATAACCAAACAACAGTTTTAACAGAAATCCTTGGGTTCTGCCTATGACAGATTGTTTACTCAAAAAAAAAAAAAAAAACAAGCAAAAAAAAAAAGGAAAAATTGACATATTTGGATCAAATTTGTAACCTAAAAGGCATAAAAAGCAGAAACAAAAAATAAAACTCTGGAATTTGATTTGGGGGTCAGTCTTCTTGAAAAGAAAATGTGACAAGCACTTTTCAAATGGGCTAATCTTATCTAATTGTACCCAGAACGAGTGGTGTGGGACACTGTGTTTGCTGCTTATTTGGGTGAAATAAGGTCTTCTGTGTCCACTTAAATAATTAGTGCCTAATATTAAGTGATACTGTTAGATTTACTCAGAATTAAATCAGCAGAGCTTGCTTTTCACAGAAGGAATAGAAATAGTTAATATTTCTCCACATTGAAAACTGCAACCAAGGCATATACTGTTATTTATGGTAACAAACAATTATCATTCACAATAGAACTAAAAACAGAAATCAGATTCATGAATATGCTCTTATTATTCTTCCCTGCTGTGGACATTATTAGTCCTTTTCAGCCTAAAGCAGATTGAGAAAGAGTGTTGTGTATATACGTGTGAGTGGGTGTGTGGGTGTATACATGTGCACGTGTGTAAGTGTAAATAGTCAATAAAATGTAACTCCACTCATTCTTTTTTAAACTAAACACCCAATAATAGCATCTAGTGGTTGCAAATGAGTATGACAAATGTTCTGACAATTTTAATCTAGAGCTAAGCTTATTACTGATATAATCTTTTTAGAGAAGATTACTAACAGAATTAATCTTTCAATGAATGATACACAAATCATTAAAGCAATCTTTTGAGGCCATTAAGTATGTTGTCAATGACCAAGTATTAGATGGCTATTCATCTTGGATTTGAACTAGCATATAGGATGCTTCTGTTACTCTCAATAATCCAAGTATTTGTATTAAACTACATGTCACTGATATTGACACTTGTATTTAAAAAATGATGTACATCTCTGATCTTACAATTAATGGTAGAACTGTCAACAAGGTGGCTATGGTAATGCAGCAGCCATTGCCTATTCATCTAGAACTTTGTCATAGATGTTCTATTACTGTTACTTCAATTAAATTGAATAGTTTAGACCTAAAACAAAGGGTATTATAGTAGGAGACCCAAATGCCATGCAGAACTCTTTTCTTCAATTTTTATGTGGTCCAATTAACCAACTCTTTTTAGGACTTCAAGACTATTGTATTATGATTAGAAAGATCTTTCCAAGCTAAGATTTTAAACATTGCACATTTTATTTTTTTATTTTTATAGCTTTATCCCTTATCCTTAAATTTTAATCCTTTTGGAGTTTATTTTGGTATTCTATCATTTCCCTGATTGTTATAGCCTCCATTTATTCTGACTTACTTCAAGTTATTGGGTTGGCCAAAAGGTTCATTCATTTTGCTCTGTAACATGGCTCTGATGGTGCTTCTGCATGGTGTTCAGCCCCTAAGTTGTGTCCAACTCATTTGCAACCCCATGGACTGTGGTCTTCCTGGTTCCTCTGTTGATGGGATTTCCTAGGCAAGAATATTGGAGTGGGTTTCCATTTCTTTCTCTAGGAGATCTTCCCAGACCAGGGATCAAACCCTTGTCTGCAGCATTGCCAGGCAGGTTCTTTACCCCTGAGCCACCAGGGAAGCCCACTATTAGTGTTTAGTTGTCTTTAACTTCATTCAAAACAATTTTGTTAGGTTGTGTTGTAACAGCTGTCATATCAGTGTGCATTTAAAAAAATAAAAATTGGTGAACTTTTGTATAGCCATTTTAATATTGAAGATGGAAGAAACAAAGGAACATTTTCAGCATATCATGCTTTATTATTTCAAGAAAGGTAAAAATGCAACTGAAAGGAAAAAAAAAAAAAAGGAGATTTATGCAGTGTATGGTGAAGGTGCTGTGATTGATCAAAGGTGTCAGAAGGGTTTGGTGAAGTTTGTGATAGAGATTTCTCACTGGATGATACTCCACAATCAGGTAGACCAACTGAAGTTGATAGCGAGACATTAATTGAGAGCAATCACCATCACACCATGGGAAAGAGGGCTGACATACTCAAAATATGCCAATCAAGTGCTGAAAATCATTTGCATCATTAATCACTTTGATGTTTGGGTTCCACATAAGATGAGTCAAAGATAAACCTTCCTAACTGTATTTCCTTATGCGATTCTCTACTTAGAACGTTTAAAAAAAAGTTCCATTTTTAAAACTAATTGTGGCCAGCAATGAAAGGCGGATACTGAACAAAAACGTGCAATGGAAGAGATCATAGGGCAAGCAAAATGAACCACCACCAACCACACCAAAGGCCGGTCTTCATCCAAAGAAGGTGATGTTGTGTATATGGTGGGATTTGAAGGGAGCTGTCTATTAAGAGCCCCTTCCAGAAAGCCAAACAATTAATTCCAATGAGTACTGCTCCCAATTAGACCAACGGAAAGCAGCACTTGACGAAAAGCGTATGGAATTAGTCAACAGAAAATGCATAACCTTCCATCAGGATACCGCAAAACTGCACGCTTCTCTGATGACCAGGCAAAAACTGTTACAACTTAGCTGGGAAGTTCTGATTCATCCATCATATTCACCAGATATTGCACCTTCAGATGTCCATTTATTTCACTCTTTACAAAATTCTCTTAATGGAAAAAATGTTCAGTTACCTGGAAGACTATAAAAGGCACCTGGAAAAGTTCTTTGCTCAAAAAGATAAAAAGTTTTTCAGAAGACAGAATTGTGAAGTTATCTGAAAAATGACAGAAGATAGTGGAACAAAATGGTGAATATGTCATTCCATAAAATTCTTGGTAAAAGTGAAAAATGTCTTTTATTTTTACTTAAAAAACCAAAGGAGATTTTTGTCCAACTCAATATTTCTTGGCTTTCAACTTTCCTCTGACTCATTCAACAATTCATGCACTGGTATCTACTATTTTAATCATTGGGACCTTAAAACATTTTGATACTTGGAAAAACTGTTTACACCTCATTTACACCTATTCTTTTTCTAAGAGTTTTTCTCGCTATACTTATTTTTCAATTTCCCATTCGAGCTTTAAAACACCTTGTCTGTTTTAAAAACCATTTGGAATGTTGATTACATTAAATTTAAAAATTGACATGGAAGAATTACTGTTTTTATAATATGTAGCCTGCCTATACAAGGAGATAAGTGTTTCAAAGATGGTTAGATGTTCACCAAAACAGTTCCAAGGTTGCTCTGACAACTGGTTGCCTGGTTAGGGATTACATTTTCCAGCCACCCTGGAAGGTGAACCAACTTGTGTGTCACTTCCAGGCCAAGGCATTTAGGAAAGCTGTGCCTTTGCCATGATCATTCCCCATCTTTTGCAAGTTGGGGGGCAGAGGACCAGGGGGTTCTAGCAGATAAGAAATCAACAAGATGGAAGGAATGTGTCCGTATTACTTCCTCCAAAGTACAGAGATTTTCTCTAAGACCTAGTTTAGGGCCAATTTTTGTGACTATTTTCTAGGCGTATGAGAAAAATGTGTGTTCTCTATTTTCACAGTGTAGAGTTTGAACTCTATCCATCTCATCAAACTGGGAATCATATCGCTTTGTTTTTCTCCGTGTTTTTGCTCACTTGCCCAGTTGAAGATGGAAAGAAGTGAGTGAGGTCCCTGACTATTCATGTTTCTCCTTTTCATGTCTTGTAATTTCTGCTTTATCGATTTTGATGCCGTGACATTGTATGTGTAGATAGCAGCAGCAGCATAATTGTTTAAAACTCACGAGCTGCACACTAAAAGATTGAAATGGCTTTCTTTATCCTATTTAATTCTTTATTTTTGCCTGGATTCTAATTTCTAGAAATAAGATCATGACTCTTGCTTGTTTGCTTCCATTTTTTGTTTGCTTTTGGAGGGTCTATTTTTTTGTTATGGGGAGGACCGTATTTTTTTCTTGCATTTCTTTACTGTATCTCTGCTCAGCTTTTATCGTCAAATTTACTGAATTATTTTGTTTTCATATGTTTCCTATACACCATATAGTATGGTTTGTTTTTTTCTGATCCAGTCTAAAATCCTTTTGGTAACTGATTTAAACCCATTAATATTAATATGAGACCAATATCATAGGTCTGCATTTTATCTTGTGTTTCTCTCTCTCTTTAACTATGTGATGCATTTTCTTTGCTTGGAATATTGGTCATATTTATTCTGATATATAAAAATTTTATTTATAATTGCATATAATCCCCTAGACCTTTGTTTCTTTACAGTAAGTATCAATTCCTTATTTTGAGAAATGATAAAATTAGCATATTTCATGTTCCCCAAACATGTGTTTTTAGTGAATAAGGCCATCTTTTTAAATGTTTACTCTTGTACACTTAATTATGCCAATTTTCTAATAGACAGTTTTAATGATAACTACTGACTACTATTTCATAAGGCAATCATCAAAACCATTCCACTGCCCACCTTCTTTCGAAGTTCTTCAAAATATCTGTTAGTTGTAACACTTCTATGTGGTCAGAAAACAAGATTCATATTATGGTTCATTGCGCTAATCTCCAAATTTGCACTAGTGTTAATTCTAGAGTGAAATACATTCAATATGTCCTAACTTTTGTTGTAATTTTCCTAGTTATTTTTTAACTAAGGTAAGTTTATCTTACAGAAATTTCTTTAAAAAGTTCTCATAATAATTATACTCCCTTAGTTTTTGCATATTTCAGTTTTATACACTAGCTTTGTATTTACAGGAGAGTTTGCATATAAAATTCTTCATTTATACTTTCTTATTTGAAGTTTAAGTCTGCATCATTATACTTTGACATGGCATTTTGCTATAACCAAATTTGAGACCTGCCTAACTTTTCAGTTCAGTTCAGTCACTCAAAGTGTCCAACTCTTTGCCACCCCATGGACTGCAGCACACCAGGCTTCCCTGTCCATCACTAACTCCCAGAGCTTACTCAAACTCATATCCATCAAGTCAGTGATGACATCCAACTATCTCATCATCTGTTATCCACTTCTCCTTCCACATTCAGTCTTTCCGAAAATCAGGGTCTTTTCAAATGAGTCAGTTCTTTGCATCAGGTGGCCAAAGTATTGGAGTTTCAGCTTCAGCATCAGTCCTTCCAATGTATATTCAGGACTGATTTCCTTCAGCGTGGACTGGTTGGATCTCCTTGTTGTCCAAGGGACTCTCAAGAGCCTTCTCCAACACCACAGTTCAAAAGCATCACTACTTTGGCACTCAATTTTCTCACATTCCAACACATTCCAACATGACTACTGGAAAAACCATAGCTTTGATTAGACAGACTTTTGTTGGCAAAGTAATGTCTCTGCTTTTTAATAAGCTGTCTAGGTTGGTCATAACTTTTCTTCCAAGAAGCAAGCGTCTTTAAATTTCATGGCTGTAGTCACCATCTGCAGTGATTTTAGAGCCCCCCAAAACAAAGTCTCCCATTGTTTCCATTGTTTCCCCATCTATTTGTCATGAAGTGATGGGACCAGCTGCCATGATCTTAGCTTTCTGAATGTTGAGTTTTAAGCCAACTTTTTCACTCTCCTCTTCCACTTTCATCAAAAGGATCTTTAGTTCTTCACTTTCTGCCATAAGGGTGATGTCATCTGCATATCTGAGGTGATTGATATTTCTCCTGGCAATCTTGATTCCAGCCTTTGCTTCATCCAGTCCAGTGTTTCTCATGATGTACTCTGCATGAGTTAAATAAGTAGGGTGACAATATATAGCCTTGACATACTCCTTTCCCAATTTGGAACCAGTCTGTTGTTCCATGTCGAGTTTTAACTGTTGCTTCTTGACCTGCGTACAGATTTCTCAGGAGGCAGGTCAGGTGGTCTGGTATTCCCATCTCTTTCAGAATTTTCCACAGTTTATTGTGATCCACACAGTCAAAGGCTTTGGCATAGTTGATAAAGCAGATGTTTTTCTGGAACTCTCTTGCTTTTTTGATGATTTAATAGATGTTGGCAATTTGATCTCTGGTTCCTCTGCCTTTTCTAAAACCAGCTTGAACATCTGGGAGTTCATGGTTCACATACTGTTGAAACCTGGCTTGGAGAATTTTGAGCATTACTTTGCTAGCGTGTGAGATGAATGCAATTGTGCAGTAGTTTGAGCATTCTTTGGCATTGCCTTTCTTTGGGATTGGAATGAAAACTGACCTTTTCCAGTCCTGTGGCCACTGCTGAGTTTTCCAAATTTGCTGGCATATTGAGTGCAGCACTTTCACAGCATCATCTTGTAGGATCTGGAATAGCTCAACTGGAATTCCATCACCTTCACTAGCTTTGTGCGTAGTGATGCTTTCTAAGGCCCACTTGACTTCACATTCCAGGATGTCTGGCTCTAGGTGAGTGATCACACCATCGTGATTATCTGGGTCGTGAAGATCTCTTTTGTACAGTTCTTCTGTGTATTCTTGCCACCTCTTCTTAATATCTTCTGCTTCTGTTAGGTCCATACCATTTCTGTCCTTTATTGTGTCCATCTTTGCATGAAATGTTCCCTTGATATCTCTAGTTTTCTTGAAGAGATCTCTAGTCTTTCCCATTCTGTTGTTTTCCTCTATTTCTTTGCACTGGTCACTGAGGAAGGCATTCTTATCTCTCCTTGCTATTCTTTGGAACTCTGCATTCAGATGGGTATATCTTTCCTTTTCTCTTTTGCCTTTTGCTTTTCTTCTTTTCATAGCTATTAGTAAGGAATATCACTAGACCACTCAGGTATGACCTAATCAAATCCCTTAGAATTATAAAGTGGAAGTGACAGATTCAAGGGATTCGATCTAATAGACAGAGTGCCTGAAGAACTATGGACGGACAACCATTGTGCCTTTTTGCATTTCTTTTTCTTGGGGATGATCTTGATCACTGTTTCCTGTACAATGTCACAAACCTCCATCCATAGTTCTTCAGGCACTCTGTCTATCAGATCAAATCTCTTGAATCTGTCACTTCCACTTTATAATTCTAAGGGATTTGATTTAGGTCATACCTGAGTGGTCTAGTGATTTTCCTACTTTCTTCAATTTAAGTCTGAATTTTGCAATAAGGAGTTCATGATCTGAGCCACAGTCAGTTCCTGGTCTTATTTTTGCTGACGGTATAGAGCTTCTCCATCTTTGGCTGCAAAGAATATAATCAGTCTAATTTCGGTGTTGACCATCTGGTGATGTCCATGTGTAGAGTCTTCTCTTGTGACGGAAGAGGGTATTTGCTATGACCCTTGTGTTCTCTTGGCAAAACTCTATCAGCCTTTGCCCTGATTCATTCTGTACTCCAAGGCCAAATTTGCCTGTTACTCTGGTATTTTTTGAATTCCTACTTTTGCATTCCAGTCCCCTATAATGAAAAAGACATCTCTTTTGGGTGTTAGTTCTAGAAGGTCTTGTAGGTCTTCATAGAACTGCTCAACTTCAGTTTCTTCAGCATTACTGGTTGGAGCATAGACTTGGGATCAAAGCAATAAAAGGAAGTAAACTCAGATGACCATTGTATCTATTACTGTGGGCAAGAATCCCTTAGAAGAAATGGAGTAGCCATCACAGTCAACAAGAGAGTCACGTTTCATCTTCTCTTACTCTCTTCTCGTCTCTTTCCCAAGTTCTTACATTCTTGTTGAATTCTTTGTTTGTAAAGGTGATGGCATCATGTGGCTTCTTTTTCTTTTTTTCAAATGTAGTAAAATGTTTGGTCACAATTTTACTCTATTTGGTGGAAACATTTTTTCTGGCAAGTGTTCACCATTTGTTAGAAAGTTTTGATGCGCCTTTGCTTCTTTTATTCTCAGAGTAACTTTGCACTGGTTTAGTACTTGCTCATCTTTTCCTTCCTTTTCCACTCCAGTGTTCTTGCCTGGAGAGTCCCAGGGATGGGGGAGCCTGGTGGGCTGCCATCTCTGGGGTCACACAGAGTCAGACATGACTGAAGCAACTTAGCAGCAGCAGCATCTTTTCCTTAGTCATCACTGGATCCCTGGGCCAGCCATTTGCAGGGAATGACTTTATTGGAGGGAGAAGTACCCTTTATGATAACAGAGAGGCTAGCAGGTGTTTACAACACAATCTATGACACCCCAGAGAAGCAGCATCCTGCAAATACAGCTGTTGGTTCAGCTCTTCACGAAGCTCCCATCTTTGGATTCCCTCTACCAAATCCTTTCGTGAGTGCCTATGCTCAGATCTCCAATTTACCCAGAGAACTGGGTAACTGCAACCTTCCCTTCAGAAGCACTGGTGCTTTCGGACACAGCTGCCTCCTCACTCTGCCCCACACCTCTCTCTTCACATCATCTATCATTTCTCTCTGCTCTCAGCTACTTTGTTGAGACTTAACACATTTGGGGATCTGTGAATTATACATGTCTCCTAATGTTACCAAAAACAATCTCCAGGGCTTTATGTCTTTAACTTTGCTTTTGTCATATTGGTCATTTCCAGAATGATACGAGTAAATGGGGCTTCCCAGGTGGCTCAGTGGTAAAGAATCTGCCTGTCAATGCAGGAGATGCAGATTTGGTCCCCAGGCTGAGAAGATCCCCTGGAGGAGGTCATGGCAACCCACTCCAGTGTTCTTGCCTGGAGAATCCCATGGACAGAGGAGCCTGGCGGGCTATAATCCATGGGGTCACATAGAATCAGACATGACCGAGCAACTGAGCATGCATACACATGAGTAGATGCCGACTTATGAAGTCATTTTCCTTCCAGAGCTGAGAAGTCCTTAATTTCTCGCCTCTCCCCTGCCCAGTCCATCATATACGTTGGTGTCAGGTGTTAATTTTTGGAAACGCAGGCCTTTTTAAAGATCAATTTATACACGAACTCAAAATTATACAGTAACTTTCTACTGAGTTCATGTTCTTTAACCTTCCATACGAGGCTGGCTCCCGTCAGGCCTTGGCCTAAACTTTCAGCATTCTTTCTCACGGCCCTGCTCCTGTATGCGTGTCCCATTCAGTTCTTTCTTTCTGAACATTTTATCTTGTACTTGTCATTTCCTTCATGAGAAGCACCCTTCCCCTCCCCTCATCTTTACATGATCTTATCCCACCACTGAACCCACAGCCGAGTACCACTTTGCTCTTATGCTTAACTCCTATAATATTTTTCTATATGTACCTTCAAGATTCTTTCTCTCAGACATTTATAGTTATTATATGCACACTTCTTGTCTTCCCTCCTAGCAAGAAGGCTCTAGAGAAAACAATCCTGCCTGATATATCTTGGTTTCCCACAAACATTCAGCACAATGAAAGTACTCCATAAATATGTGTTGGATGAATGAGGTCACCCTCAGTATTTAATAAGAATAAGAATAAGCACTGCTTTAAAGATGAATATTTTGTGGAGCTTGGAGATACCATCATCCCGTGCTGGAGCTGGAGGAATTTACTGTGGTTTGGTCTTTTCATAAGATGGGATTTTTAAAGGAACCATTTATCATTGAAGGCACCAAGTAATTGAGACGTGGCTATCTGTGGCTTTGCAGGTCTGCATCTGAGCCTCTCTTGCAAGATTCCTCCTGCTTCCCAGGGTATGCCCTCTCCCACCCCCTGTATCACCTTAATCCTATCAAAGCCCACCTAGGCTGATCCTTCCCCTTAACTCCCCCAACCTCCCAGGACTCAGGCACAGGCTTTATGAACTCTTTGAGCAAATCTGTTAATATGAAGCTCTTAGCTGAGATTGCCTTACTCCAATAATACTATTGAAATGGCCACGTTTCTGATCTCCCTAAGTAGACTGGATTTTTTGAGGACAGAGACCATATCTTATATCCTTTGTCCTAAGCTCTAATAACTAAATTGTGTCCAATAATATTAATAGAGGCTTCCAAGAACCTTGGTCAGCACAGTCCTAGAGTCTCTGCTTCCCCACAGAGAACAGCTGGATGAAATCCAGTCACAACGTCCCAGACACACACCATTCTAATGTCCTTTCTCAAAGACAAGTCTGCCATAATCTTTTTCTCTCTGGCCTTTGATCTTTAAGACTCACAGGTGAGCCTTTTTTGGAGGCTGCATATCCAAGCCTTAACCACCATGGAACGAAGACAAATACTGAAAAGGTATCCTGTGTGGGATTCTGTACACCGGAGTGTGCCAGCCAGTCACACCATTTTGACTGCAGAGAAGAACAAGGGAGGGCTAGAGAGGCAGGAGGTAAGGAAAACTGGAAAAGAAAAATATGGCAGGATCTAAACTTCCCTGGTGGCTCAGACGGTAATAAATCTGTCTGCAAAAATGCAGGAGACCCAGGTTCAATCCCTGGGTTGGGAAGATCCCCTGGAAGGGAAAATGACAACCCACTCCAGTACTCTTGCCTGGAGAATTCCATGGACAGAGGAGCTTGGCGGGATACAGTCCACAGGGTCTCAGAGTTGGACACGACTGAGTGACTTGCACTTTCACTATTTCACCCCTAGAGCAGTTGTGGGGTGTGGGAGTGTGTGTGTGTGTGTGTGTGTGTGTGTCAGATGATGATGAAATGACCCTTCCCACTCAGGTTATAACAGCTCTCCCCTTAAAGTGACCTTTGCCAAGACCCCAAGGGAAACAATAAATTATAATTGTATAGAAGACAAAGATGACAGTACATGAAATCAGTACCTTAATTGGGAAGAAAGCAAAAGTCTTGCGTCCCTCCACAGCAGAGCAAAGTTTTCCAGGGATAGAGACAAAAATAAAGCCAGGCTCTGAGTGCCACCTAGTGGAGAGATATGCCACTGCAATAGGATGGATCCTTCGTCGTGAGAAGCTAGGTGAAGACTGGACACGACCCTCTGCTCCCATCCCTGCCCCTATCTCATCTGAGATCTTGTGCCACTTTCCCAGCACATGGGGAGTTGGGGGACGTTCCCTGAGCCCCCACTCTCTGAGGATGCTTGCTAGGAGTAGGGCAGTGACATGAGGGAGCGGGTTCCAGAGAGGGATGGGGTGATGCCATTCACTGGTACAGTATAAATATCCGTACATACACACGTACAATCCCAAATGACACCTTTCACCATCTCCTGCAAAGGGGGAGACTTTACACTTCTCCCTTCTTATGACTTCATTGCCTGCAGGAATGCCCTTTGCCCTTGCCGTTCATTGTAAATGAGCTTTGTCAATCCTGGGGTGGGTGGCCGTAATTCCAAGGTGGGGAGAATCCAGCGTGCTCAGTCCTGGCAACTTTCTAAGGATCTCCCTGGAAAAGTTGTATGAATTATGCATTTTACTTTCTGTCGTAGCCTGTGACGGGGACTTTAATTTGCCTTGCGCGTCTGCCTTGCTCGGCAAGCCTGCCAGAAGGGGCGGTGCTGGACTCCTGAGTTCAACCTTCAAAGCGTTTTCATCTAGCAGCTGCCGCTTAGGCCGAGCTCCCCGGTGAGAGAATCAGGGAGGCAGCATTGATCTTCCCGACAGAGTGGCCCCTCCAAGGCTGTTTGTTTTCAAGCTGGGACTGCAGCTGAGAGAGAGAGGACTTAAGAGCCTGGCCCTGCCTTTGCAAAGGGACAGTTTTCTCGCCATACTGACCGAACTGAGGTCACTAACGGGGCAGGAGTGATGAGGCTCCATGTCCCGAGGCCAGACGGAGGTCTCATCAGAAGCTCGGTTGCGTGTTATTCAGGCTGAAGGCTCCCTTGGCTGCCTTCCATCTGCACAGCTAGACAATCGCGTGTCTGTGTCAAGTGCAACATCCGAGTCAGACAGACCCGGGGGGACCCTACCTCAGCCACTCACCAGCCCTTTGTTCGTTTACCTCTCCGGGTTTCATCGTTTTTATCCATCCCATGGGGATAATATTGCTTTCCTCATAGGATTATTATAAGACCTAAAAAACGCAAGTACCCAGCACAGCTAGGCTCAAGCTGAATTCCCTTGACAGTTGTTCTCTCTGAAAAATGAGATGATAGCTATCTGTATAGGTGTGTGTTTCCGAAAAAAATTCTTTTGCACATTCGTTACAATGATGACAGCATGTTTCTTTGGACATCAGAACATTTTTAAAAATACAATTACTTTTATTTGTATTATTTAAAATAATCAGCACCTACTTGCGATGTTTCACAATATTTTCTTTCATTCTTTCAAAGATAAAATCTCTGTCAAGCATAAATATAACCGGATATTCACAAACTGAAAAATATTTTTGCAATCCATTTTATGTATGTTTCATCCAGGTAATACTTCATAGATAAATACATTTTTGCAATTGGTATAGTCCACATTTTCTGCAAAGCAAGCTTTTTTCCCTTAGTGGTGAAGAATCCACCTGCCAATATAGGAGACGCAAGAGACGCGGGTTTGATCCCTGTGTCGGGAAGATCCCCTGGAGTAAGAAATGGTACCCCGCTACAGTGTTCTTGCCTAGAAAATTCCACAGGCAGAGGAGCCTGGCGGGCTATAGTCCGTGAGACCACAGAGAATCGGACAAGACTGAACAACTGGGCACACACAATGGAAACAATTATCAAACAGTGGAATTGTTTATCAGTGGTCTGTTTTTCATGTATTTTCCAAATTTATTCTCAGCCAACGATCAGACTTCCCTGTCTGTGAATTCCCCACCACGGTGATACAGAACAGACCCAATATCCCCCAAATTCCCTCCTGCCGACTCTCTGTTGCCTTCCTCACTCTCAATCAACCCTTTGGCAACCCCTGGTCTACACTCCAGCCCTGTAATTTTGCCTTTTCCAGAATCTCACACCATTTGGATCATAGATTATGAATCCTTTGGGGTGTGGAGTCTTTCACTTCACCTTTGCGCTCCATCCATGCTGTGAAACGCGTTCATAGTTCCTTCCTCCTCACTGCTCAGCAGTCATCCGAGATGACATTTAAGGTAGAGCCCATCAGTTCTCCTGCACCTTCTTTCCTAGCCTGATATAGTAATGCAAACTGTCTACCAGAATCCAAAAGAGATTTATTTACAGGCAGGCTGTGCTGAGGGTCTTCAGGAGCCCGAAACGAAAGAAGTGGTCCTCATCCCACTGGCTGGCTAGCATTAAACCCAGCTGCGTCACTCAAGTAAGGACGCCAGGCTGTTTATCACGTGTGAAGAGATGAACACAGTAGTCTAACATCAGGGTTTGGGAAAAAGATCATCCGAGTGTCATGTGCGTGTTCCTGGAGGAAGTGAGCGTGAGGTGAGCTCAGAAGTAAGAAGGAGCTGGAAAAGTGAAAAGGACTCAGGAGGGAACAGTATGACCCAAGACGGGAGAACAGGGCAGGAACTCATGCTTGGGCAAGATGGGATTTGGGAGCTTAGGAAGGAAGAAAGTTAGTGCAGCCAGAACACACTTAGTAAGTGGGGACTGGTACTAAGTGAAAAGAGGAAAGTGACCAGAGACCAGATTAAGAGGGCCATCAGACCACTGCAACGCCATCAGATTTATTCTGATGGAACTGCAGGAGAGGATCAGAGAAAGGACTCAGTCACTGATACTAATAGGGTCATTCTGACTCTTCTGCCATGAACATTCTTTTGGCTCGGGTGTAGAAGCAGGGGACCAGGTAGGAGGCTTTCATGAACAGTCCAGGTGATAAATGACAATGACTTTTGCCACGATGGTAGAGCTGGTGACAGGTAGTGAGGATCTGGACATATTAGGAAGATAGACCCAACAGAATTTGCTGAAATAAGCTACCAGAGGATGGAACTGTCATTCGTTGAGATGGGAAGACGGCAGGAAGAGCAAAGCTGGAGACAAAACTGGCAATCTGGTTTGGATGTGTTAGGAGGAGGTGGCCCTCGTGGTGATGTTGCTCCAATATCAGAGCGTCAGATGTATGAATCGGTGGGGAGGTTGGGGGCCAGGAAGGTTAGGGTGTCTTTCATGTATAGATGAGCAGACGGGGGTACACATAAGATGGGTCTAAGAGGACAGGGAGTGATGGGGACGGGGCCACGAGGAAGTCCCACCATGGTCCAGGCACAAAAATTGGCAGTCTGGGCGTGGAGTTCAAAGAAGAGAGACTCTTTGAGGTTGTTTTAAGGATGACTCTGTGGCCTTGGGGATGAAGACAAATATTCCCCATTAAACACTTTGGATGACTTCACGACTGCTGTTACCATACTAGAAATAATGATTAATGGACCTTGTTTAAGTTTTCCTGCAGAAATATCTTTTACAAGTGATGAAGGCACACTCTTTATATCATCCAGAAGGAATGAGTTCAATTTTTTTGGCCTCAGCAGAAAGAACCCCAAACTGCTGTGATATTATATCATCCAGTGTCAATGTCTACTCGACTCCAGTGCTGAGAAAGCTCCAACTCCTCCTGCTTTCCCCAGAAACATCTTATCTTGAACAGCAAAAATCTGTAAACAGACTCAAAGTGGGCACCACGTGGAGTTGGAATAACTTCAAATACCAATAGCAACCCACTCCAGTGTTCTTGCCTGGAGAATCTCAGGGACGAGGGAGCCTGGTGGGCTGCCGTCTATGGGGTCGCACAGAGTCAGACATGACTGAAGTGACTTAGCAGCAGCAGCAGCAAATACCTGAGTGCACTCTCCTGCTTTGAGGCAAATAACTGAATCTTTCAGCCTTGATAATGACTTACAAGGCTTCAAAGTCACCATCCTTAATATCACTGGTCTTTGTCCCCAGGAAAGAGACATTTTTGTCTAAAATGTGTTACCCCACTGAGCCTAGAATTTGTACTGCCTGTTGTGGGCTGTCTGTTTATATCTTTAAAAATTCCCTTTTCTTAATACAAGTTAATTCTGTTTTCGAATAGTTCCCTGAGGTGATGCGTATTCTTTCACCTAAAGGAAGACCATCCTCAAGTTCTGTGTCTCAGGAATGGGCCGCCAAGCATCCAGTCACCACATCCGAACCCTGAGAACCATCTTCTGCCTCCCCGCAAGCATCTCCTCTTTTTCTCTCATCAGTGACTCTCTGGTTCACCCCCTTCTCCCCAGCCCCTTTGCCCCCATCTTTGCTGAGCCTTTCCCACCTGGAAAAGGTCCCAGCACTACTCTCTTCTCATCTCTTGCCCTCAATGGCAACCCACTCCTGTACTCTTGCCCGGAAAATTCCATGGACGGAGGGGCCTGGTGGGCTGCCGTCTATGGGGTCGCACAGAGTCGGACACGACTGAAGCAACTTAGCAGCAGCAGCCCTCTAACCCAGTTTCCACCATCGCATCACAGTGGTCTCACCAAAGCACACGGTCTTGCTTCAATCAGCAGGAATTTCCTGTTGCTTTAAGGGCGGGTCCCCACCCCCAAGCCTGGCATGCCTGCAACCTCCTGGTGTGATCCAGTTTTCTTTTCTAACCTTTTCTCCTGCTAGAATCCCCATATGCTTCAGACCTCCCAACAGACCCCATCCCAGTTTCGTAAGCAGCCTTGTTCCCTCTTGCTTCTGTGCCTTTTTTTTTTAAATGCTTCTTTTGCTTTGACCACCCTCTTTCCTCTCCGCACAGAGGTCTTCATCATCCTTCAAGAACCGGCTTAGGCATCAGTTCCTTTGGCTTATCTCCCCAGCTGTGGTCCTCCAACCTTGAGCTGGGCCCTTTTATCTGCTCACTCCCTAACGTCCTCACCTTCCTTGCATCCAACTCCCACTGAGCCATACCTATTGGACTAGTGCCCTGTAACATGTGTGTGCATTTGTGTGTGTGTCGGGAGAGTACATGGGCCTCTCAGGTGGCTAGTGGTAAAGAATCTGCCTGCAATGCAGGAGACACAGGTTCAGTCCCTGGATTGGGAAGATCCCCTGGGTGCAGAAATGGCAACCCACTCCAGTATTCTTGCCTGGGAAATCCCATGGGCAGAGGAGCCTGGTCCATGGGGTCACAAAGAGTCAGACACAACTGAGCATGATCATGATGAAGAGCGCGCACACATACACACACACACAAACACACACACACAGTTCGCTTTATCCCCGCACCTAGCATAGAGCTGACACCGCGTAAACATTCACAATTTTTTTTTATTCCATTTGTGAATGAATGAACCAAAATTTTTAGGTTTAGAGAGCTCTGACAATTTGAGATTGTCAGGAGCTAAGTGCATACAAATGCACTACGAAAATAAAGTTTACCTTTACACTTTTATGGAGAAGGAAATGGCACCCCACTCCAGTATTCTTGCCTAGAGAATCCCATGGACAGAGGGGCCTGACAGGTTGCAGTCGATGGGGTCTCAAAGAGTCGGACACGACTGAGCAACGAACACTTTACAGTTTTAAGGGAGTCATTCACCTTTTTCCCTCTACAAAAACCTTTCAATTAAAGTTTCCATATAACAGCGTCTATAGATAGAATAAAGCCAGAACCATGGCAGAGTTGTGAGAACTCTGCCCATTGCCATCAATGGCATAGGAGCTGTTTTTATGGTGTCACTTTGGTCTCCAGGAACAAATCAACTTTAATAGTCTTAGAATATACAACCTGCTATAGTACAGAAGCCTCACAGAGTGAGTGTTTTCCAAAAACCCTAATTTACCCCTGAGGACTAGTGAAGCAAGTGGGAAATGAGTACAGAGAAAATGGGGTCAGAGGGTCTAGTTCACTTTGGCACAGAGCCTATTATAACCTATAGGCAGAGAAGGGGCTGTCTTTTCAAAGTTCAGATGGGATCTAAGTCGCATACACAACAGGTTTTAGAGAGACTCTAGGAAAGCCGTCTTGTCCCCCAGGGTGTCTTCCCACCAAAGAACCCTTGATCTCCATCAACAGAACTATCCCAATTGGATACACTAGTTGAGTATTCCTCAGAGGAACAGTAAGGTCAGCTTCTACAGCCCATGGCATGGGTCACTTTCTCCAAGAAAAGAAAGCCGCAGAGCATGGAGGGCATTTTGAGCAGAGAAGACACACTCAGAAAGGCAAACTAAGCACCCAAGTTACACCCAAGTCTTCCCTTTGCGACCATGCTCATCCCTTTTGCTGCTTGTATGTGTCCTTAGACTGGGGACATTCTCTACAGTAGCCTTTCCATGCTTGTTAAGCAAAAAGGATGATTTTTTTTTTGAAAGCCACAACTCTCCCATGACATCGGCAGAGTCCTGGCCAGTCTGGATCTGAATACGTTCTCAAAATCAAATGAGTCAAATCTAGCTGAGGACTTCCCCAGCCTGGCTAGAGGATGTGCATCAAACAGCAAATCAAACGGCTGCTCAATCTCTTTCAAAGGCATGATTGTTCCTGGAAGTTGCCTGAAACTGTCATTTTTCCCCCCAACAGGCAGAGCAAGCCTGCTCATCAGAAAATGATACTATTCAATGTGTAAGTACCCAGGAATCTGCTGCAGTCTCTAGGGTTCCCAATAAAGCTGATTTGCACACTGATCTCCAATAATGCACATGAATAATGCACATTTCAAACATGTCCTGAATAACAGTGTAAATAGAAAGAGATGGTCTTCCAAGGGAAGGGTTCAAACTGCACAGCGAACGGGTTAAACGGATGAAGTGTGGATCTCATCAGAGAAATGGAGCATTAATGAAGGGATGCGCTCAGGGGGAACAGACCCCAGGAAGCTGAGGTTTTGTGAAAGATTTTGACAAGAATAAGGTACTAAAAGTGTCAGTGTGAGGACAGATAAAGCCACTATTGAAACAGACAGTTCTAGACAAGGAGGCTCTGGGGGAGAGGGAAGCTCGAAGGCGAAGAGTGGAAGGCATCTGCTAGATCAGAAGGGATTAGAGATGACCCTCAGGTGACTTTTGAATCCTAGAAAAACCTGCCAACAGCCTAGCACAGTGGGATTTCTACCGACTGCTTGTAGAAGCAAAGAAGCCTGCTGGGTAGCTTGGATTATCAAAACTGGCCCATTAGGTCCCTCTCGATGCACAATCACTGCTTCTGGTGCAAAAAATATATGTCAAATCATCAGCATCACTAATGCCGAGTACCACTCCTTAAGTCCAGGTACTTGCCCTGTCAGTCATCACCGTGGCTTCCTGCAAGCCCACCTCCCCAGCCACACCCCCACGAGAGTTCAGCCACCCCTGCTTCAGCACCGACTTGCTCCAGTGCCACCCAGATGCTGTATCAAGAAGGGCATAAAGAATTGGTCAAAGAAAAATATTCATTTAAAAATGATAAAGCAGAGAGTCCAAGTAGGTGAAGTCACTTTTCCTTTGGTTTTCCATATAGGAGGGACATCACTTTGCCAACAAAAGTCTGTATAATCAAAGCTATGGTTTTTCCAGTAATCATGTATGGTTGTGAGATTTGGACTATAAAGAAAGCTGAGCACCAAAGAATTGATCCTTCAAACTATATGCTGGAGAAGAAGAGAGTCTCTTGGAAAACAAGGACATCCAATCAGTCAATTCTAAAGGAAATCAACCCTGAATGTTAATTGGAAGGACTGATGCTAAAGCTGAAGCTCCAATACTTTGGCCACCTGATGCGAAGAACTGACTCATTTGAACAGACCCTGATGCTGGGAATGACTGAAGGCAGGAGGAGAAGGGGACGACAGAGTATGAGATGATTGGATGGCATCAATGAAGCTATGGACATGAGTTTGAGTAAACTCTGGGAGATAGTGGAGGATAGGGAGGCCTGGTGTGCTGTAGTCCATGGGGTCCCAAAGAGTCGGACACGACTGAGCGACTGAACAACAACAAAAATGTTGAACAGTCATATGTGATCAGACAAAGGACAGAAGGCTGGGTGTCGAGCAAACACTGAGGGTCTCATGTAGTCAAGCAGCCTCACCCACACACTGGGTTAGACCGGGACCTGGGGATGATCTTCAGGTGCTCCAGCCGGGTTCCCCACCCAGGAATCCAGCAAAGCCCAAAGGGACAAGAGCGTGACCAAGTACAAGGGCTAGATGTTCCTTTCAGGCAAGGAACAGTAGCTGCCAATGGATGCTAACATAAGCTTCCCAGGAGTCATGCCCACCAACCCCCTGCCCCAAAACTCGTAACAAAGGACTGGGACTCCCTGACACATACCATAGTTCTGACACAGACCCCAGGAGAAGGTTAGTTGCCCTTTCTGATCCGAGCTCCCTGCTCACGGGGTTTCGAGGCTCCTGGAGAAAGGCAGACCCCTCAGGGTGCAGAGCTGGGGTCCCACCACCAAGCAGAGACGCCTCCCTCTGGGAGCTCACGCTGGACCAGGGAGCAAGTGCATCTGCCACATGCGGTGGGCCGGCACTTTGCTCAGAGATGGGGACAAGGCCTGTTCCCCGAGGCTTCAAAGTGAGTGAAGGAGACAGCAACACAGTGACGCCGAGGCCAGCACCATCTTAGCTGGGCTACTTGCAGGGGACGTTGGTTAGCCAGCCAAGACATGGGCGTTTTATTGCACAGCTGCCAGCCAGAGCTTCGGCACTCACCGAAACCCCGATTGTGGGTCCTGAGAAACTGTGGCTGTGATTACAGGTGTTTGTATGTCTCCAGTGATGTTTGACTCCCTCACTGCGCCAGCTCTTATTCTCAGATGTGAGTGGGTTGGCTTCTTATATTCTGGTGGGGAGAGGCGGGTGAGGAAGTGGCAGATGTGTGACCATTATCCTTCCCCCATCGGGCTCCTGTGACAGTACAGACCAACCGGAAAAGAGCCCTTTCTCTTCCTCCTGATGACGTCAACCGCATTGTATGCCACTGAATTTTTACAGCCCACTTATCTTGTTACGGCTGAGGTTGTAGTCAATTCTGGCTGAGGAGGTATCTCGCTACCCGTCAGCCAAGAGTAAGAGAATTTAATAAGAGTCCAAGAACATATATCGGATGTGGACCCTGTTGGGCACAGCATGAGGTATAGTCGTGAGCAAGACAGGCAGTGGATGGCTGCTTAGAATTCACGGTCCAGAGGGAGAGGAAAGCATGGAACAGCTGTATGAGTACAAGAGCTATGGAAGGAAAGCACAGATGCGTAAGCAGCATTTTAAAGGGTTGTTGTTGTTGCTGTTCAGTTGCTCAGTCGTGTCCGACTCTGCGACCCCATGGACACCAGGCTTTCTTGTCCTTCACCATCTCCCGGAGTTTGCTCAACTTATGTCCATTGAGTCGGTGATGCCATCCAACCATCTCATCCTCTGTTGCCTCCTCCTCCTCCTGCCCCCAATCTTCCCCAGCATCAGGGTCTTTTCCAGCATGAAACATAAATAATATTAATCTGTCTTTTGTTGTTCCATCTTTACCAGAAGAAAAAGAATAAAAGAAGGGAGTTGAAAGGGGAGGAAAGGAAGAAGAAAAGCAGGAAAATAAAAAGAAGCATGAGGGTACGTGGCAACCGGGACCTGGGCTTAGGAACAGGGAGGTGATAGAGAGTGGTGAGGACCATGGTAAACAAGCATTCACCCGGATCTATAGGACACTCTTTCAGCTAATTGCTTCCAAGTATAACTGCAGGGCCACTGTTTCCAAAGCTTCACTTTTTAAAGTAAAGCAATAATTCTGATTTTTTTTAGGTGAACTCTCCTGATTTTTAAATGTTGACTCATATAAAAAAATTAAATTCCAAACAGGCCAAACCAAACACCTTGGCAGGTGGGACTCAACTTTTGAGGAGCCAGTTTGCTGCCTCGGCCTTGAAATGGTGTGGTGCAAGGTTATAGATCTCAGAGTGCAAAGCCAGACAGATCCCATTATTCCAGAGCCTGGGCTTCTTCTCCAGCATGGCAAACACCTCACAGCAATTCCACATTCCTTATAAACTGACGTCGCATTTTACCTCGATATTTGCCAAGCGAAAGAGCTATCTTTTGAGGAGGACACTGGACTAGGTGACTTCAAAGGTCGCTTCTGAATCTAACTGACAACCCCCAGCTTCAAATTATGAGAATAATAACAGCATAACAATAATGAAGGCAATGATGCATTAAATACTTCACTTCCAGTGAGTCCGCCCGTGTTATCTGGTTTAAATTACTCAAAGTATTCAATCATCTCATTTGTGCAGGAAAAATTATCACTGAATTACACACTATGGGTAAAATATAAGCCGGACCTGCTCATCCTTTTTTGGACACTTGTGCCAGAGATTACAGACGTGCCTAATTACTGGTGGCATTTTGCTTTACTGGCCAAAATTGTTACCCCCAGGGCAAGCATGTGCAGAATGAGGCAGGCTGTACGAAAAGATCGCCTTTTCTATTGTTTCACCAGATTAACTCAGGGTGGCTCTGAAGTGGGCATAGTTTCTCCAGAAATTGACAATCTAGCCAGAGAGCAAAAGGATCTCTGCCTATTAATAGAAAAGCAAGAGCTAACTCAGGGACAAATTCAGCAGGGAGAGAGATGAGAGGTGGTAGAGGAGTTTGCTCTTTTTTTGTAGCAGAGGTGGATGGAGTCGGGCCCCTGGGGAGGTGAGTCATGTTCGAAAATGCAGGCAGGAAGGCAGAGGGTGCAAATTCAATTCTCCTCTTCGGATTTGCAAGTTTTATCTCCATTTGGCAGCCTGGGACGCGTGTGGGAAAGACAATGAGGAGACTGAAGATGAACCAGGACAACCTGGGGGTCCCTGACTTCTTTTCTGCCCCTATTTGGCCCTGGCACATTTTACCTCCGGCATAAACCGCTGTGGCCTGGGTGCCCACGGCACAGTTGCAAGCTGGCAGAGGGCTGGGCACATAGCACTGGGGCCTCTGCTCTTTGTGACAGTTCCCGGCTGATCCCATTTCTGCAGGGACAGCAGGGCTTTGAAGACTCTTCTCAGGGCACCGTCCATCCATACAAAGGTCTGCTGTCAGCCATGGGCAGGCCCAGGAGGGGACCAGGAGTGAGCTGGGGGTCCAGGGGAGGCCTGGAAGCCCCCTCCTCCAATCTGCCTGAAGGCCTGAAACCCTCCTTTCTAAACCAGTGCAGGCAAAACAATTCAGGCTGTCTGTAGGCTAGGAGGAGGCCAGGAGGCAGCCATGGGGTGGGGTGGGGAGAGTCCTGATGGGAGGCAGGCGGGGTGGGAAGCAAGGGAGAGAAGGTGGGAGGGGGAATCCCATTTGGAAAGAAGGCGCAGGCTTTGAACTTGCAGATCTCTCCGACTGAGCCAGAATCCACATGAAGGCAGCCCCAGCTGGGTGCCTAGGGGTCTGTAAATAAATGTGACAGGGTGAGTGAGATGACAGCTCCCCGACCTTAATGCATTCACCCCAAGGTGCTGCGGGCATCTGCTCCATAATTAACCAGGCTCTCCCCTCCGTACCCCCTCCTGCCCCTGGGGTTGCTGAGACATTGCCATAATTACCCGCTGTGGCTCTAAGGAGCCCTCTGGAAGGAGTGTGCCCTTGGCTCCTTCCCTTCCTCCGTCCCTGCCACTCTGGGTAGGGGGACAGCCATCCCTGGCTGCCAGGGGTTGGGGGCGTCCCATTTCTGGGGGCCATCACAGTATCCCATCCTGCCCACCATCATCCACACATCTGTTCTCCCCCCTCCCAGGAGACTCAATGAGGCAGCAAGGAGGAAGGGGCATCACAGGGTACCCGAAGGGACATTTTCCACCAGCAGATCAACCATCTATATCGTGATGTCTGATGGCACGAACCGACGTGCCCCTGGGTTGAAAACCACTGCAGTGATGAAAACCGACGGGGCCACTCAGCACCTAGAAAATGTTGAGAACGTCTTTCCAACAATTATGTGATTAATACTAATAACAGCAATAATGACATCATTTATTCTAGATGAAAGAGCAAGAGCAAGTGTCTGTCTGGCTTATTTAGTCTCAGAATGTCTCCCTATGTGTTGTGTGTACCAGGCATTCAATACGTATTTTTTGAAGGCAGATCATGGCTTTGTCACATGCTTTTCATAAGGTGTAAGTGTTATCATCTTTATATTCAGGTGAAGATAACTGAGGCACAGAGAGGTCGAGCCACACAACAAAGGCGGTCAGGGTTTGAAGCCAGACCTACGGCGCCAGGACTGTGGTCCTTCTGTTTCGCCGTGCTGCCAGGTCACTTCACTGCATGAAGCACTTCAGTAGGTCCCTAAAAGTGGGTTTCCTACTCTTTCTATCTGTAATGTCCTCTTTGACTCGCTGAGCTTAAGGACTCAGCCCATTAATTTATGAATCTTTTATTTCACTGCTTGAGCTTAAAGACTCAGCCCATTAATTTATGAATCTTTTATTGGTGTGAGTCATTTTCTTTACCTTTGCATCACCACTGCATTTCACAAGTACCTAGCACATGATAGATGTTCGATAAATATTTGTTTTATCAAATAAATCAATTTGATGGTAGATACTCAATAAATACTTTGTTTAATATTAATTTAATTTGTTTTACAGAGGACCCTCCTGAGATTCCAGAGACGGAACTCTCTAATCACTAGAGGCTATACAGCCAGGAAATATAAGAACCATGATTTGAATTAGAGCTTGACTGAGTTCAGGGACCTTTCCAATAACCCATGTACCATTGAGCTCTGTAGACACCATTTCATATCATGTTAACAAATAAAGTTCTATAATTGTGGTTATTTCCATTTTTTCTGACAGTATCTTAATATATACTACCAACTAATAATCATAAACTTGAGTTATTTCAGTTTTTATTGTAATGAAAGTAATATGAACTTACTATAGATTATTAGAAGAGAACAAAGAGAAAATAAATTAAATCAATAATCTCCAAACATTTTAAATGAATATTTTCTGCCAACATGTCTATGCATTTTGACATAATTTAGATTACAGTTTTTATATTCTAGGTTTTTTAACTTACTGTTATAAACATTTCCCTGCTTACTTCAAGAATTTCAATAACTTCCCTATTTACCATTTTAAGTGACTTAAAATTATCATTTTATATGCTCAATAATCATTTCTAATGGCTAAAAAAATTAATTATATGGAGCACACACTATCAATTATACATTCTGTCCAATCCTATATAATTTTTCACTACTAGAAATAACAGTAAGGTGAAATTTTTTTTTTCTGAATTTCAGAACACTTTATAGAGTAGTTCTCTAGGAGACAAACCATCGAGCCAACGGATATGAACACTTTCAAAGCTCTTGAGATAGATTGCAAACTGCTTTCCAAATGAGTTGCACTAATTTTTCCCCACTAACAGTAATCTGGATTTTACCATCATTTTAAATTTGATAATTTCTTTCAAATGCACACACAAAACCATCATGTTTTGAATTGTAATAGGAAAACAGTGTTAGAGATGGAAGACTCCCTCCTTCTTGTATACATTAGGAAACTGAGGTCTGGCCAGTTCAGTGGTCTGCCCAGGGTCACGGTCACTTGGGGGGATGAACTGGGCTGAAGCCAGGTCCACCGTTCCACTCTCCCCTACTGTCTCCCCAGGAACTAAAAACCACTTGACGATCTATTTATCTGTTCAACAGCAGTGTTGCACGGCTGCTATCACTTGACATCTTAATTTTGATGATACCTTCTAGGGAAGCAGCTTTTGGAATATCTGGACCCGGCAAGTAACAAATTTCCTTCTATGGTGAGAAAAGGGTATTTCCTGATAACCCTCTTCTACCTGCCAGGGTTCTACGGGAAGGCTTGTATCTACTTATCACTTCCTCCCCTTGGCTCAGGCTTCTGGAGCTCTGTGAGTCCTGCTTGACACGCACCTTGGCAGCTCTCGCCATACCCTTCCCAGGGGCCTCTCTCTCTCCTGTCCCCACTCAGCACGATGGCAACCGACCTCATTTCCAACCTCAGGCCAAGCGCTAGTGTTGCTCCTGCCCATCTGCCACGTTGGCCAAGTTTCCCTGATTGCTGAGTGATTCCAGGCTCTTCCCAGGAAGACTTAGTGAGCTGCAAGCTAAGCCCAAGCCTCTCCTCCCAGGCTCTGCCTTGTTCTCAGAGGAGCTTCCATGGCGTCTGCGGATGCACCTCCTCCACCAGGACCCGGACAGCCCATCAATCGCCCCCTCAATGTGGGGCCTGTTTCATGCCATGAGAGACAGAAGGTACCTCCCCAACAAAGTCTCCCAGGTGACCTCCCAACACCCAGCTTCTTCCCTCCAACTCAGGTTACATACCACGACCATGCAGAGTGTTCCACAATCTACTCAGCTTACTTCTCTGCTCAGAAACCTTTCTGTGACCACCAGTGGAAAGAGACTGGTTTAGCTTTCAAGTCCTTCCTTCTAACACCTGCCATCTACCAGTCAGTCAAGTTCTCCGTATAGCAGCCTGGCTAGGAAAGGGTGACCACGGAAGGGGAGTAGCAGAAGGTGGCGGGTGAGCTATGGGCAGAGTGGAGATATGATTGAGGTTGGGTGTAGGAAAAAAGCATGAGCTGGGATCGTAAGGGGGTTGTACTGTCTACTCTGTTAGAATGTTCTTTCCTATTTTCTCTCCAATAGACCACTCATCCTTCATAACCTATTCCAAAGGTCTTCATGAAAGACCTTTGAAGTCTTTTACAACCTGCCTTGCAGTATTCCTGCCTGGAGAATTCCATGAACAGAGGAGCCTGGCGGACTACAGTCCATGGGCTTGCAAAGAGCCAGACATGACTGAGTGGCTAACATGCTTGCCTCCAAACTTTTATATCTTTCTCACTAATCCTAAGACACTTGGCCCACACATCTGCTATGCCATTTTTCACATGAATTGACGTATTTTTTTAAATTTCTGCTCCTGCTGCTGCTAAGTCACTTCAGTCATGTCCGACTCTGTGCAACCCCATAGACGGCAGCCCACCAGGCTCCCCCGTCCCTGGGATTCTTCAAGCAAGAACACTGGAGTGGGTTGCCATTTCCTTCTCCAATGCATGAAAGTGAAAAGTGAAAGTGAAGTCGCTCAGTCGTGTCTGACCCTCAGCAACTCCATGGACTACAGCCTACCAGGCTCCTCCGTCCATGGGATTTTCTAAGCAAGAGTACTGGAATGGGGTGCCATTGCCTTCTCCATAAAATGTCTGACTTCCCCACAACTAAATACCCATGCTATTTTTCAAAGGAGGCTGTGTCTATTCATCTTTTTTATCCTAATTACCTAATTCTCCTCTTAGTGCTTGATCAAATATCTCTAGCAAGAATGGATACAATGTGTAAACAGAACGGTGGCTGGATGGAATGAGCACATAAATGAATGAGTCATGAACATATAAGTGGGAAAGATTTCATTGCACTACCTGAGGTGGGGCATACATGCACATTTGTAACCCAAACTGGCACCTTTAAAATCAGGACATGGGCATGTAATCATCTGATGGGGAGTTTTGTGCCACATAAAACATGGGAAATTACCAATAAACATTGATCAATAAATGAGCTGGATAGTTTTGCACAGAAAAGCCCCAGGACTATAACTGTAAAGCTTAAGCTCTGTAGTTAGAATAATCCATATACTCCTGGCTAGCCAGAAGCAGTTCTACACTTTTTTCCCATGTATCACAAGCCATATGGGTCACTGCTAGTACATATGACATCCCCCTAACCAGTCTCATATCTATGAAGCAGAGGAAGGCTGGGGTGGACAGCTAAACCATTTAGTAGCCAAGAGGAAATCTGAAGCTTAAGATTCCACACATCTCTTGATCACTAAATAATAGGCCAGCACTAAAAATACCCATGGAAGAATTACATCTGGCTGGGCATTTGAAGGAACTTCCTGGGTAGCTTAAATGGTAAAGAATCTCCCCGCAGCAAGAGACTTGGGTTTGATCCCTGGGTGGGGAAGATCCCCTGCAGGAGGACATGGCACCCCGCTCCAGTATTCTTGCCTGGAGAGTCCCATGGACAGAGGACCCTGGTGGGCTACAGTCCATGGGGGGCATTTGAAGAAGCCTTTGTGCTCTCTTATTTGAGGCTATTGGGGAAATGTGACAATGTTTTACCCACAGTTTAAATTGGTGGCACGTTCTTGCCAAGTGGCCCAAGAGTTGCTGGTAGAGCATCAGTCACTTTTTTTTACTCTTCCCTTCTCTACGTGAATGTCTATGCTTTGTAATTGAATCTAAATATGGCATTGGGGTACTTTTAAAATCCAGAGATTGGATATACTTATTGGAAGAGGCTGGCTTACAGGTTGAGAATTTGGCACTGTCAGCAGCTGAGGGGCTTGGAGAATATGGCAGGACGAAGGCTGCCCAGAGCAGAGGGAGTGTGGAAAAGGCCAGGTTTGGCTTAAGAGCCTCAGCATCAGCTGCTGCAACCTGGCAAGTGGAATAAGCAATTTTTTCACAGCCGGTTGTAAAATTAAACGTATGAAAAAAATAAAGTAAATGTTCTGCCTAGCCAGTGAGTTAAATGAGAGAAGAGGAGATGCTTCCAAACAGACCTGAAAACCAGTGCAGTTTGGTGGTCTAAGGATAGCCAGAAAGATAATGGTATTTCAAGTTCTCAGTCAATGATGTACAATACCAAGAGGTTTGCAAATTATGGCCTGCAGGTCAAACCTAGGCCACCACCCGTTTCTGTAGGCTCACTGGAAAGAATGGGCTTTATATTTTTTAATGGATGGGAGGAAAATCAAAAAAGAAGAATATATCATGACACAGGAAAGTCATATGAAATGTGAATTTCAGTACCCGAAAGTAAAGTTTTATTGCAACAGGACCACAAGTATTCATTAATGAATAAATGTGTGTCAGAGGCCATTTTCCTGCTACAAGAGCAAAACTGAGTAGCTACAAAAGATACCACTTAGCCTGCAAATCCTAAAATATGTATTCACTAGCTATCACTTTCCAGAAGTTTGCCAACCTCTAATATGCAAGATAAGTTCAGGTTCCATCTCTTGTGAAGTAAAGGTATCATGTGACACACTGAATGTGAACATGAAGTCGCTCAGTCGTGTCCGACTCCTAGCGACCCCACGGACTGTAGCCTACCAGGCTCCTCTGTCCATGGGATTTTCCAGGCAACAGTACTGGAGTGGATTGCCATTTCCTTCTCCAAGGGATCTTCCCAACCCAGGGATCGAACCCGGGTCTCCCGCATTGTAGACAGATGCTTTACTGTCTGAGCCACCAGGGAAGTCCTGTGACACAGTATAAGGCACAAATTTAAAGTTCAAAGAGAATTTGGAAGACTCCTGGTCCAGCCTTCCACTCTATAGTATGTCCTGCAGAAATACAGGAGTGAGGACTCAACAAGCTTCCAAAAAGCCTAGCCCTTCATCAAACACCTCCACTCTACATGCTATGTTTTTGTGTTTTTTTTTAGTTTTTTTTTTTAATTTTATTTTATTTTTAAACTTTACAATATTGTATTGGTTTTGCCAAATATTGAAATGAATCCACCACAGGTACACATGTACATGCTATGTTTCTGATATTAAACTATAACAATCCTTACCTACATCTATCTTATACAGATAAGATTTAAGCTTCCCTATCTATAACCTATTTCTACACTGAGAGGGTATTAACAAAAATCCTTTTTGATCAAAGAGAGGAATCCCACCTATTTCCGTGGGTTAGTACTTTGTATGTATTAAGAGGCTTTCACATACAGTATCCCATTTTGCCTTCAAAACATCTTCCAGAGGAAAAGCCCTCATAATTATTCCTGTTATGGTGATGAAGCTAAGGGTTAAGGTTATGGACTGAATTGTGTCCCTCCCCAAATGCATACATTGAAGATTAACTTCCAACACAACTGTATTTGAAGACAGGGCCATGAGGGAGGTAATGAAGATTGAATGAGGTCATAAGGGTGGGGCCCTAACCCAAAAGGACTGGTATCCTTGTGAGCAAAGGAAAAGACACTAGAGATCTCTCTCTCTCCCTCTCTCTCTCTATACACAGATAAAAATGCCATCTGAGAATACAGCAGAAAGGTAGCCATCTGCAAGCTGGGAAGAGAGCCCTCGTCAGAAACCAACGCTGATGACACCTTGATCTCTGCCTTCTGTCCTCCAGAACTGTGAGAAAATAAATGTCTGTTGTATGAGCCCCACAGCCAGAAGTAGTTCATTATGGCAACTGGAGGAGACTAAGTTAAAAAGGTTAGATGATATGTTCAAAATGAGGCAGCTCAGCAGTGGAGAGCTGGGACGCATCACTCACTGCACAAATATTTGTTTATTAAACACCTACAAAGTGTAAGCAGTCTTCTGGAGGAGGCCGGTCAAAGAATCACACAACGCAAATAAAACTATAATAATTGCTACCACGGACAGGTATCTGTGCTACGAGATGTAAGTAAGACGAGCTGACTTACTCAGGAGTCCAAGGGGACTAACTGGAGACACAATTGGACTGAGGTCTGAAAGGCAAAGGAGAGTTTACTCAGTGAGGGAGAGGAGGGAATATCCAGAGAGAGGGCATGTACGAAGGCCTGTGGTGGCAGGAAGCATGTGAGGATCAAGGAAATCAGAGAAGGCCAATGTGTCTGGACCAGAAAGATGGCAGAGTGACATGAGAAGACACGGAAGAGGCAAGGACTGGTCAGACTCCTCATGACCTTGTCAGCCATTTTAAGCAAGCGTGGCTTTATTCCAAGAGCATTAGAAAGCATTAAAGGGCTTTCAACATGACTTTTTAAGATTTCTAATTAGAAAGGATTACTCTGGCTGCAGTGTGGGAAACGCTGGAGAGAGTCAATGGAGCTACAGGAAAAGCAGCTGAGAGACAGTTGCCACAGACAAAATGAGACAGGCTGGTCTCTCGGGCCACTGAGGTTGCTTTGAAGACGGAGAGAAGCAACTGGTTCAGAGAGCTGTTTATAGGGTGAAATCATCAGGTTTTGTGACTGACACACGATGAGGTTGAGAGGGAAATGCCCAGTGTGTCATCGTGCCTCCTGCACACACAGCAGGACGCAGGAGATGGGGTGACACCGACCGAGATGTGAAACGGACAAGTGCTGGAAACCTGCCTGCGCCCGAGCAAAGCTGGGTGTGCTGGCTACCGAGCAGCAGAGCGTGACGGGCACCTGCACAGCGCCTCAGGGCGAGGGTGCAAGAAGGGACGTGTTACAGAATTTGGGCTTCTCGTAGGTGATTTGGGGATCATGCGAGGAAACGGGGTTTTGCTCTGCTTTGGGTGCTGTAGAGAAGTGAGGGTGATTCTATGATTGGATAACTTCATAATTCATACCTGGAAGCGTACAGGATGGGTGATGTTTGGTCATTTTTGTTTTAGGGACATTGTTTATGTTTTCGTCTATGTTCAGACACAACTACGAAATGATCTTGCTTGTGTCTTGTCTGAGCGGCCTTGCCTGATGCTAGTGTTCTTTGAAATCATTTATGTTGAGCCAGACGGCCCCACGGTTTAGCTGTAAAGGACAGAAAGCTCCCAGCAACAGCACAGCCTCCATGATGGGGCCAGGTGAGTTTCCAGCTGTCGGAGCTGCTTTCTTTTCTCAGTCACCTCTTCTGGTCAAGGGCAGATAAAGTTGGGCTGCAGGACACTCATCTAAGATATTCCTGTTGTCATCACTGCTGAGCTTTTGCTGATTGGGAGGTTGAAAAGGATGCAGTCTGCAATGGGACTAGAGTTTGTCACTGCAGTTCTCTTTGTGGTAGGACAAGTGGTTAACATCCGACAAGACAATGGCTGCACGCTAGCATTTACACCTCTGGACGGGACACAGCAGCCAACGGTAACACAGGCAGTCACGAGAAACAGCAGCAAAAATGGTAGTTAGTTCATGTAATAGACCCAGAAGACAGGGACCTAGATTACCAAACACAGGCAACGGAAACCTGTCCCACGTTCCAAATAGCGTTCTCTTGAGATCCAAATGGAGCCTAATTATAGATTTCTAATTTAGATGCAACAAAAAGTGTTTGCTACAACATAAATTTCCTCTTGGCTAGCTAAGAAGAAATTAAGGGCTATGCGATTAGCCAAGACAATGTAACTAATGAATTTAAATTGGTTTGTGAGGTTTCCGGAGCCGAAGTTGTATCATTTATGATATTCACTAGGGTCAGAGATAACATTCACGCCACCTTTTCCATCTATATCATCCCTATTCTAGACCGCATGGTAATTCTCCCAAGCAGCCTGTGTTTGCCTCCTTGGGAAGGTTTCTGGGCATTCTTTTCAGGGAACCTCATAAATCCATGGCCTGGCGCCTCATCTCCTCTGGCTGAGAAGGAGAACAGACTGAGCGCAGGGAGGCAACTGTCAGGGCCAAGAAGAGCAGTGACCTTCTTGTTAAAGAAGGGCTGACTGAAGCTGTTTCTGTTCGGGGTGAATTTTCCTAAAATTATCCTCTTTGAAATTATATATTCGAGTTTAATGTTTCAAACCCCTGATTGATTGCTCAAGTTGGAGCTGTGATGACAGTGTTGGTTTTCTTCAAGAGGCTGCAAATGCCAGCTCTTGCGAAAATGACAGCACTTGGAGAAATAATCAGGTTCACTGCACATCTCTCTTCAATGGCGAGCTTATCACTGAGTTCACAAAACTACCCATGATGGCCTTTCTCCCACAGCACTGAAGGTCTTTTATTGCTAACTAAAACCCTATGGAAAAAAATGAAGCATTTCATTTTAACTTCCTGTTGGTGTCTATTTTCCTTTCACTAGCCATCTCATCACACACGTACAAATATTTTGCTTAAAAATAAAGTCTTTCCATATGGTTTGAACATCTCTGAAAAGCAGAGGGTGGGGTAGATGACTTCCCGATGTCCCTTGGTGTGTTGGAATGTTACGATTCCTGGATTCCTGAGCTGGAAATAGCCAAAAATATACCATATGCTATTTCTGCCATATATGAAGTTAATCAATATCACAAGTAACAACCATACATCAGGATAGTGATCATGTGAGTGCTGCTGCTGCTAACGGTGATCATGAAAACTTCTACTTTGGTTTGGAGTGGGGAGTAGAAGGTATAAGACTCACCTGAGCTTAATTTCCAAAGAACTTGATGAACTTTGATTCCTCTTATTGGAAGTTGGAAATGAAAACAAATCACAAGTTCACAGAGGGAAGGAGCAGAGATGGCTTAACATTAAGGCACTGAGTTTTATTTAGTTGCAAAATAAGGATTAGATTCAGGACCTCTGGGCCTAAGATCGGAGAAGGCGATGGCATCCCACTCCAGTACTCTTGCCTGGAAAATCCCATGGATGGAGGAGCCTGGAAGGCTGCAGTCCATGGGGTCGCTGAGGGTCGGACACGACCGAGCAACTTCACTTCCACTTTGCACTGGAGAAGGAAATGGCAACCCACTCCAGTATTCTTGCCTGGAGAATCCCAGAGACAGAGGAGCCTGGTGGGCTGCCATCTATGGGGTCGCACAGAGTCGGACACGACTGAAGCGACTTAGCAGCAGCAGCAGCAGGGCCTAAGATAAGGGTAATATATTTGAAATCAATTTAAGGATTGATAACTTTGGGCCCCCAAAAGTTTCACTTTATCCTTATGAAAATGACTGGCAAGAGCCTAAAAGCTCAGAGACACCTCATTTTCTGTAGAAGAAGGTGAGCATTCACTCCCCACAAATACAAAGGCCACATCCATGGAACTGAGTTGACAGTTGCGCATGGGACCATCTGGCTGTATTTATAATTGGTGTAATGAACAGCTCTTCGTTTCAGATGTTACAAGCAAGATGATTTTAGCACATGCTAAGTGAACATGAGGATGGACCTATCTAGTCAAATGATGGAAATGAATTTAATAATAAAAACCCACTAGGAGAAGCAATTGCTCATGTGGATTTTAAGGAAACTCGTCTTGCCATCTGCTATTGCTAGCATTTTCAAGCACCATATTTGCCTGTTCTCTTCTAGAGTCCAGTGCTGCTAAGCTCTTCATATAGAACACTAGGCAGGAGAACAGAGTGATTGGAGGGATGGGAATGAATGTCAAAGGCCCTTTACTATCTCCAGACTGCTTTTACCAGCCAGGTAGACAATAGGAACCAATGCTGGGCATCTCCAGGAAAGGTTTTGTCATGAAGGACAAAAAGGTGGACTTGGATCCACTCAGAGATCCCCAGGGCCGTCAGGCAGAGCTGCCTGACCACACCAGTGCCCCATTGCACCCTCCCTGCTCCACGCCCCTCCTCTCCAGTACACACAAAACCCAGATGTCATCAGTTCTAAAGACTGGGACAAAGAGGGTCTGCCCAGAGAACGAACACACGCCTGCAGGCATCATCTTATAGCCGTTTATAGTTGGCCCAGGCCCTGGCACAGTGTAGAAGCTCATAATAAGGGAAACAGGATTCTCATCACTAGGGAATCAGGAGTTGGTGGTGGTGGTGGAGGTGGTGGATGGATGACTTTGATATTCCTCTGTCAAGAGAGATGCTTGGGAGACAAGGTACTTAAATGCTCATGGGTCTAGGTGGGTCCCACCCCACAAGCTGACAGCAGAGAAAGTGAAAATTTAGGGGACCGTGAGTACAGGCAGCAAGCACGTGTTCCCCATCCCCTGGGGATCCGATCTGTTTGCAGTGTGTTTCCTGGAGAAAGGGAAATCACACCTCGATTCAAGCTTGGTACCGAAGGCAGTGTGGCCAGAGTCTGCAATGTGGCCAGAGTCTCCAGAGAGAGAGAACCACCTTGGTAACAGGGGGGGCTCAGTCCTACCTCAGGGCAGATGATTTAGACCTCCATGGAGATGGTCTATGCATTTCTTTTGAAAAACAGAACTTCTGACAACAGACCCTGGCAAACAGCTTTAAACCCAGAGAGGACTATAGACTGCCGTCTTCGGGCCCCTTGTAGGCCCACACGGGAACCAGAGCAGGGTTCTTCCCAGACCTGTGCTCCACAGGGGCACAAAATGGTCAGGAAACAGCCGAAGAGAAGCCAGATAAGTTACATCTGCATGCTCTGCTCCTGTCCGTGCCTGGCAAGGAAGAACACCTGTCGGCAGTGAAAACCTTAATGAGGGGCTTCCCCAGGGGCTCAACAGTGAAGAACCAGACGGCCCATGCAGGAGACCCCGGGTTGATCCCTGGTCTGGGAAGATCCCACATGGCGCAGAAGCCGCGGGGCAAGTGAACCCTAGTACCGCAAGTAGTGAGCCTGTGCCCTGGAGCCTGGCACCCCAGCTACTGAGCCCACATGCTGCAATAACTGAAACCAGATGCAGCCCAGAGCCCGCGCTCTGCAACAGGAGAAGCCGGCACACTGCAACTAGAGGGTATCCCCACACACCACAACCAGGGAGCAGCCCGCATTGGAACAAAGACCCAGCGCAGCCGCAGATAAATAAATGTTTTTAAACATGAGTTTCCAGGGCAAGGTCAGTCAGTGAGGGGATAACTAGCTGTTCACACAGCTCTATCAAGTTGGTTATTAGAGAAAGACCATGAGAACTGGGATGGGAAATACCCTGGGGCTTGGAGACACAGTTCTTAAGTTTTTTGTCTGGTTGTGGTTTTGGTAGGAGTTGGCAGTGGGATAGAGGGCTCAAGAACATATATAGGGACTTCCCTGACAGCCGAGTGGTTAAGACTCCATATTTCAAATGCAGGAGATATGAGTTCCATCCCTGGTTGGGGAACTAAGATTCCACATGCCATGTGGTGTGGTCAAAATAAAGAAAAAATTTAAAAAAAAAAAAAAACAATAAAAAAATAACATGTAAAATGAAAGCTACAGGTCAAACTTTTTCTGCAAAGAAATGCATATACACATGACTTGCCTTCAAATTCAGGGGGCTCACAGAAACCCTGAATCCCAAGTGTGCACCCAAGGTCAAAAAGCCTTGCTTAGGAGGCACTCTTGAATGGACCAGGTGTGCAGTTTATTTATAGGATATAATAACCTCACTAGCAATTTCTCAAAGTGTGCCTCCTGCAGCATTTACATCACATCCACCTGGTACCATCACCTAGTCCTTGCTGAAAATGCAGATTCCTGAGCCCCTTCTCAGAATTAAATAATCAGACTCATTCATTATAGGGTTTGGGAATTTGCATTTTTAAAAGCACTCCAGTAGTATTTATACTGTATATAGATTAAGAGCTCCTAAGATTTGAGAATGGCCCTAAAAAGGTCTTGGGAGTCCAATCAAAACCCAAGGCTGATTTTTTTTTAACGTGTCAGAAACTGATAACTAATTGATTGTCAATTGATTAAGGACCAAGAGGATGGGTGGAGATCAAGGTCGTCTGACTGAGAAGAGGGTGCCCACTGATACTGGTGAGGAGCTAACATTTGAGTTGGCTCATGTGAGTCCAGCATCTGCTTTAGTCCAAGCACTTGAGCATGTGGTTTATGCCATTTCCTTCCTCTCAGTCATTCTTATATTCTAGATGAAGAGATCAAGGTTCAGAGAGTTAAAATAACTTGCATAGGGTCACGAAGCAAAATAAGGTGAGGAGCCCGACTCAATACTTCTGCATTTTTAAAAATTACACCAAACAATCTTCTCTTTATATGCCAAACTGGGAGTATACAAGAGAAGTAAATGCATTCATTATATTAAAAAATATGGAAAATATATTGTCTCCCTCGGTGAAGGAAAAGGCTACCCACTCCAGTATCTTGCCTGGAGAATTCCATGGACACAAGAGTCTGTCGAGCTACAGTCCAGAAGGGGTTGCAAAGAGTTGGACACAACTGAGTGACTAACACTTTTAATTTTTTCATACAATTCAGAGTCCCTGGAGGGGCTGCTAGAGAAACAGTGTGTTGAATCAGTTCTGAAGAGTCCATATAATTTTGAATTCATTCTACCTTATGTAGAGCCTGGGTTTAAACAGACCAGAATCTCCAAAAAATCCACCTCAAATATTTCTTTTGATAAGGAAAAATATTTATGGGTGACAGAGAGTGGAATTCCCAAACAAAGAAAAGCTTCCTGGTTTGTGAGTCCCTAGTTCTTCAACAGGCCTCCAAGGAGAAGGCAAACTTTGCTGAGTGTTCACCGAGTGCCAGCCACGGTATTAACTCATTTAATCCTTATCCAAACACTTAGGGTGAGGTATTGTTACCATGCCCGGCTTTAAAATGACATGAACCTGGCCAAGATGTAGCAGGTAGGAAATGGTAGAGACAGGATTTAGACCCTGAGAGTCCAGTGACAGCAGCTCTCTCTAACAATCAGCTACAGTGACAACCTAGCCTGGGTGGAAATTTAGGGGAATTTGCTGAGTTCATTACATGGGAAGAGAAACATTAGAAAGATGATATGTGACAAAAGACTTGATATTCATTTGGGTGCACACGTGATTATGTTTTGAAAGTAAAGGGCCTTAGGTCATCAGTTTTGGAGTCAACTTCCTGAGTAACTATGAGATTGAGGAAAGAGGGATAACTATTTATCTGTCTCTTTCTGTGTGGCAAATGACTCCATTCCCTGAGGAGAGTTTCTCAAACTTGAAAACATGTTTATTCCATCTCTGAGCAATGTTTTGCTCCCTTTGAGTCTAGGGAATAGTCCTGAGGGGCACTAACCTTGTTTTAAGTGCCCTGCCTTTTTGCAACTCTCCCAAACTTTAATCCACAATATGAGGACCCATATTTTAAAAGCTGGATGGCCTGACAGCAGAAAACAAGAAAGAGAAGGATTTATAAAGATGTGTATCTGTCCACCCAGGTGTCCACTGCCAACCCATCAAGAATGGTACACACCTCCAATTTCCTAAGAAGGCAGGGAGCATTAGCACAGTGCTGAGGGCTCTAGCGATTCAGCAATATGCACCCAAAAAGATGGTCAGGTTTCAGCTGCTCTTAGAAGCTCATCCCTTATAGTTTCATGACTCTGAAAACATTCCCTCCAAATATGTCCATATGTTTGCCAATGGAATAACATCAACCTCAGCTTTCTTGTCAACATTTTTCAGTAACTTTCTTTTGTTCATTCCTTTTAGCCTTGATCTCGAAGGTTTCTCAGCTTTGCTGCAGATAATTTGGTTGACCCAAGAATGCTGGTGCTTCTGGCTCGGTGTTCATCCAAGCCATCCTCAGCATGCTAATAATAAGAGCTAACATTATTAAGTGCTGGGTGGGTACATGGTAATGTTCTGAACAATTGCATACATTTAATTTAAATCTTAGTTAATAACTCCATGAATTAGAGTTGTTTTGCAGATAAAGAAATGGGAACACGAAATGTTCCTGCCCTTTTCTCAGGATCTCAAGGCTGATATGTAGCACAGCAAACTCTGAGTCATAGTTTGGCTTCAGGACCGACGTGCTCAACCAGTGTGCTATTTGCCACCAGTGTGTCTATACTTCAACCCTAATGCTACCTACTGTAGCTTTAATTTCTTCACACTACACTACCAACTCATGTACATACATTAACACGTATGCTAGAGCAAGAAAGATTCCCAGAAGATCAAAACCACTATTCAAACAGTAATAACAATAGCTAATGGCATTGTGCCTTCTTTATGATTTTAAAAGCATCCTTGCAAAACTGTATAAATGACAATATTTTAGCCCTGTGAGTCAGACAACTCAAGTGGATTGTTCAAGATCAGCAGCAGATCTGTTGACATTTGAATCAAGATCTGCCAAATTCAGAGGCCCCTGCCCTTTCAACTATGACAGCATCCTTCTTATCAATTGCTAGGCAAACCAGCTTAGTACAGTCGAATGAACACTCAGATAAATTGACTGTTACCATGGTAGAACTATTAACAGCCAAAGAAGGAAGGAAGCATTGGCCACAACTAGACATAAAGTCTAGACTTTAAGAAGAAAGTAATTTATAAAAGTTTGGAGAAAGGGGTGGTATGACTCCTTGGTGACAATGATAAAAGTTAAAATGGCTAAAAGAGGAAAGATTCATAGAAAAGAATTCTATCAGAACAATCACTAATGTCTTAGTTTGTTTGAGCTGCTGAAACAAAGTACCATAGACTGGATGACTTATAAACAACAGAAATTTCTTTCTCACAGTTCTGGAAGTCAGAGGTCAGAGTGCCAGCACGCTCAGTTTCTGGCAAGAACCCTCGTCTGAGTTGCTGACTGCCCATTTCTCAATGAACCCTCACAGGGCACAAAATGTAATCCAGCTCTCTGATTTCTTATCAGGGCACTAATCCCTTAAAGGCTCCATCTCCAAATATCATCACATTAAGAATTTTATCTCAGCACCTAAGTTTTAGACAACACAAATATTCAGTCCATAAAAACAAATGATATTGATCAAGAAGAGGAAAGTGTCCTTCAAAAAAAAAAAAAGCAAACAAAATCTACGCAGATAGCTCTCTAATGATCTCAGATTACAAAAGAAATGCCTGAAATACGAAAAGAAGTATTTATAACCAAGAAATACTAGCCACTCTTAATGTACCAAGAAAAAGAGAGCTAAAATTGCCCCAGGCCTAAAAAGATTGACTGGCTTTGGGCTGAGTTCAGAACAGGGAGAAGACTGCAGAAAGCAAGAGCCCTGTGCTCAGGGTCAGAGAATGTCCTGCTGAAAGCTAACAGAGGAAAGACAGGACAAGCGGTCTCTGTCTTGCCTTCTCTATTGAGGAAAGCGACCTTCAAACTTGGAAAACTTAAACAAATATGATTTGTAGGAAACCGAACCCTGAGATAGGCAAGGAGACAACAAGGAAATAGCAAGCACCTCAAGTGATTTCAGGTCCACAGGTCCAGCTGCAGTGAGTGCTGGAGAATTTGAGGGGATTTTAGAGAACAGACACATGCTCCAACTTTTAAAAACAAGGTCCTACTGTACAGCATATTCAATATCCTGTGATAAACCATAGTGGAAAGAATATGGAAAAGAATGTATATATATGTGTGTGTGTGTGTAATTAAAAGATGCTTGCTGCTTGGAAGAAAAGCTATGACAAATCTAGACAGTGTATTAAAAAGCAGAGACATCATTTTGCCAACAAAGATCTGTCTAGTCAAAGATATGATTTTTCCAGTAGTCATGTATGATAGTATGGAAGTTGGACCAAAAAGAAGGCTGAGTACTGAAGAATCTATGGTTTCGAACTGTAGTGCTGCAGAAGACTCTTGAGAGTCCCTTGAACAGCAAGGAGATCAAACCAATCCTAAAAGGAAATCAATTCTGAATATTCATCAGAAGGACTGATGCTGAAGGTGAAGCTCCAGTACTTTGGCCTTCTGTGAAGGCCTTCACCTGCTGTGAAGAGCTGACTCACTGGAAAAGACCCTGATGCTGGGAAAGAGTGAGTTCATGAGGAGAAGGGGGCAACAGAGGATGAGATGGTTGGATGGCATCACCGACTCAATGGACATGGGTTTTAGCGAATTCCAGAAGACGGTGAAGGACAGGGAACCCTGGCTTTTGGCAGTCCATGGGGTCGAAAAGAGTTGGACACAACTTACCAACTGAACAACAAAAGTGTGTATAACTGAGTCACTTTTCTGTACAGCAATAATGAACACAACACTGTAATTCAACTATACTTCAATACAAAATAAACTTAAAAAATAAAATAAATAATACACAAAACAGAAACAAAAACCTTCAAAGGATGAATCTTAGAAAAAGGGAAAAGTATCAAGACCTGGCAATATTTTTTACAGACATGAAGACTTTTATTAGGGCAATCATTTTAGTAAGCATAAAGATCTTTTTAAAACAAATAGATGGCCCAAGTATTTTTTGTTAAGTAGTAATGGTAACTGAAGTAAAAATCAGCAAAATCAATTCTAAATAAAGACATTTCAGAATACAAAGCGTCTTCTGAAGTTCTTTAACACTGAGAACTAATCACATTATTTTCCAAATTAGAGTGACTAATAATTGATGACTATAATTAATACAGATAACACAGATGAAACTGTGTTTCTAAAGTAAAACATATATATTTGATTTAGTATTTTATGAATCATGTTTGATATCACAAAATGAACTTTGGACAAAAAAATGTTACAAAATCTCAGAAAAAACTGACAAGGAAAAGATAGACACAGTGTATAAATAATGTTTATGACTCATGTGGATATACAGAAATCAGGTACAAGATATTTTGATACAATTATTTTGAAGGTATTTTGACAGCCCTGTGAAATAATTTAATTTTAAAGAATTTTTCTCAAATGCCAATTAACATAATTACATACACACTCACTTCCTGACCTTCGTCCCACTTCTGAGTGAATTTTAGAGGGGCAGTAAGGTCAAATTCGAGAGTGAGATGAGACTGCAAAATTCATTATTGACTTTGCTAGGGAATGAAAAAAGACGTGCCTGTATTTTGATGCACCCATTTTAATATGGCCAAATCAAAGTAGTCACATCAAAATCTCTTTCCAGACCTGATTTTCACATATTTATATGCATTACAGATGTTGGAACTCTATAACAGTAAGGATCCATATCTTCAGCTCTCTCTGAGACATTTACTTTCAGGTTGGCAATAATTCATTGTGCTTCTAATACTCATGAGGAGAGAAAGATGGAGGCTGGTTTCAGAGTCAATATTTGATAGATCTCCACCAAAACAGATGTTGTTTTCTTGCTTTCGGGAATATAAGGAAAGACCGTGTATCAATCCAGGTTCTTTGTTTGTAAGAAGTAGAAATAGACCCTGGCTGACTAAGCCAGGAAGGACTTTTTAGGAGGCTGCACAGCAATGCTTTCAATAGCAGAAGAGGCAAACAAGATAGGGGAAGGCCCCTGGTCAGAGGAGCTCCAGAGAGCTCACAAAGAGCCCAGACACAGCTTCCTTAAGGAGGCGCCACCAAGAGCTTCAGCTCCGCTGGCCATTGGTCCTTCTGGGTCTCGGCCCAAGTTTCTAACGCTGTTTCAGGTGCCCCCTTCCCTTTGATCGGAACAGCTGGGGTCGTGTGGAGAGAGGAGGGCAATCGCCCCAAGGGAAAAGAAAGGGCACAGTTCTTAGAGGAAAGGGGTAGTATGTGGAATAAGAAAGAAAAAATAGACCCACTAAAGAGGTGGAAATATCAGACCACCTTACCTGCCTCCTGAGAAACCTGTATGCAGGTCAAGAAGCAACAGTTAGAACCAGAAGCAACAGCTGGAAAAACGGACTGGTTCAAAATTGGGAAAGAAGTACAACAGGCTGTATAGTGTTATCCTGTATATTTAAAATCTATGCAGAGTACATCATGTGAAATGCCAGGCTAGATGAAACTCAAGCTGGAATCAAGATTGCCAGAAATATCAATAATCTCAGATATGCAGATGATACCACCGTTATGGCAGAAAGCGAAGAGGAACTAAAGAGCCTCTTGATGAAAGTGAAAGAGAAGAGTGAAGAAGCTGGCTTAAAACTCAACATTCAAAAAACTAAGATCATGCCATCCAATTCTATCACTTCATGGCAAATAGATGGGGAAACATTGGAAACAGAGACAGACTTTATTTTCTTGGGCTCCAAAATCACTGCAGATGGTAACTGCAGCCATGAAATTAAAAGATGCTTGTTTCTTGGAAGAAAAGCTACAACAAACCTAAACAACATATTAAAAAGCAGAGGCTACTTTGCGGACAAAGGTTCGTCTAGTCAAAGCTATGGGTTTTCCAGTGGTCACGTATGCCTGTGACAGCTGGTCCATAAAGAAGGCTGAGCACTGAAGCTTTCAAACTGTGGTCTGGAAAAGACTCTTGAGAGTCCCTTGGACTGCAAGAAGATCAAACCAGGTGTTCCTAAAGGAAATCAGTCCTGAATATTCATTAGAAGGACTGATGCTGAAGCTGAAGTTCCAATACTTTGGCCACCTGATGCAAAGAGCCAACTCATTGGAAAAGACCCTGATGCTGGGAAAGATTGTGGGCAGGAGAAGGAGACGACAGAAGATGAGATGGTTGGATGGCATCACCGATTCAATGGACATGAGTTTGAGTAAACTCCAGGAGATAGTGTAGGGCAGGGAAGCCTGGCGTGCTGCAGTCCATGGGGTCACAAAGAGTCAGCCATAAAGAGTCAGACATGACTGAGCGACTGAACAACAGCAAAAAGACGTGAACTTCAGACTTACACTCATTTTCAAGAATACAGGTTTGGCCTTACCTCCTTTATGTAAACAAGGGGTTTAGTTGGCTGTAAGCACAGTAAGAGTACTAACACAGCCTCGGCAGTGCCAGCATCAGTAAGCTGGTGCCCCTTCAGACATTCCAACATGGCCACGGGACCTCCGCCATGGCCCCCTGGTGGCTCTGCTCTGCGATTCTCTTCTCTGCGAACGTCCTCTCATTCACCCCTCACTTATAGGGATGGTAATTGCTTCCTTTAGTTACTCATGTCTGGGTTATCTCACATTTACTCTCTGTCCTCATGTAGCTATATGAGAAGCTCCTGTGTTACTTTCCCTTTACTGGAAATGTTGAGAAGATTTCTGTCTTCTTCTCAGGGTCTGACTGATGCAAATGCTGAAAACCCAGATGACGTCCACAGGAAGAGGTGGATACCATGTGGTACTTGGAATGCATGTCTCGTTCAAAGCAAGACTTAGGGAATGTGATCACCAGCTTTGACTACTTGAAGAGCTTTCAATCAAAAAAGGGATTATATTTATCCTGTGTAGTTCCAGAGGGCAGAACAAGGATTAGCAGGCAGAAGTTTTCTCACTCACTGGGAGCAGGTTTCTAAGAGGAACGGTCCTCTAAGTCCTTGAACTGCCCACAATGGAATGTACTGGTGACTTTTGTAGGGGGCTAGTCAAGCAGAGGAGAAGGCAATGGCACCCCACTCCAGTACTCTTGCCTGGAAAAATCCCATGGATGGAGGAGCCTGGTAGGCTGTAGTCCATGGGGTCACTAAGAGTCAGACACGACTGAGCGACTTCACTTTCACTTTTCACTTTCCTGCATTGGAGAAGGAAATGGCAACCCACTCCAGTGTTCTTGCCTGGAGAATCCCAGGGACAGGGGAGCCTGGTGGGCTGCCGTCTATGGGGTCGCGCAGAGTCGGACACAACTGAAGCGACTTAGCAGCAGCAGCAGCAGCAGCAGTCAAACAGAGGGTTGATTTTCATCTGAGACTCGGGAGAGGTGCCCACCAGACTGATGTGCTGGGCCAGATCAACTCTTGAGCCTCAAATATCCTCCTGCAGAATCTATAGACTTTAATGAAAGATTTAGTCATTTCCTTCCTTTTTTTATATTTGGGGGTATAGTTGCCTTACCAAGCTGTGTTGGTTTATGCTATACAACAAAGAAAATCAGCCATAGGTAGGTATATCTAACCTCCCCCTTGGACCTCCTCAAACCCCACCCTCCAACCCAGCCACCTAAGTGATCACAAGCATCGAGCTGAACTCTTGTACTGTACAGTGGGTTCTCACTGGTCATCATCAGAAAAATCCGCAAACAATAAATGCTGTGGAGATGGTGTGGAGAAAACGGAACCATCACGCACTGTCAGTGGGAATGCAGATTGATACAGCCACTATTGAAAACAGTTCCCTAAAAAAATAAAAACTACCATATGACCCAGCATCCCCATTATTGGGTACATACTCTGAGAAAACTATAATTTAAAAAGGACACGTGCACCCCAATTTTCATTGCAGCACTATTTACAGTAACCAGAACATAGAGGCAACCTCAGTGTTCAATGACAGAGGACTGCATAAAGAAGCTGTGGCACATACATACAGTGGGATATTACTCAGACATAAAAAGGAACAAACTTGGGTAGAGATGCAGATGGACCTAGAGTCTTTTGTACGGAGTGAAATAAGTCAGAAAGAAATTAATCATTTTCTACTGGAGCTCAAGGACAAAACTGGGGTGCTTTGTGGCCTGCAGAAAAGAGTATCAGTCATCCCTCTAAGATTTATCTTGGCCCCAAGGGCCCTTTAAAATCATAACCTTTCCTCTGAGACTGAAAAATTCAACTTCCCTCTATTTGCATGCCCAGCTGAAGGCAACACCCATTAGTAGGAAGATTCCCTTCATTTGCTCCCCTCTCTGCTTCTAGGGCTTCACCCTGCATCCCTGCATTTTATGCGCAGAGGCCCGTTGGAGGAGCCAAAGTTGACCTCAGCCCACAACTAATGGAATCAAAGGATGTGAGTGCTCTGAAAAGAGCTGCTCACCTTTGTGAATCTCCTTGGACAGATCTAAATCTGAGTCTGAGGCTTCCCATGTCAGCCCTGGATTCACAAGGATGGGCAGACAGTCGTGTGGGAACCAGACAAGTCTTCAAAAACCTAATGAGATTATCTTCCTGCCACCCTTCCGATTCTTGCTGCAGATCTGTACAGCCTACCCTTCTGCTGTGCGGGGCACATGAGTTTCGCAACAGCTGTTCTCCATGTACCAGTTATCCTTTCCTTGAGCAAAACTGCACTGTGGCAGTTCGGGGGGTTGGTGCGGAGAAAGACATTCCTCTTTTAACCCTGCTAAGCCAAATATAAAAACATAATATTATAACCTCTAATATATTCAGAAAATGGTAACTTCTAGAACACTAAAAGAAACGTTCTCTTACATTTTCCAATGAGAACATTGGAGGAGAGAGGAAACTCAATGAACTATGATGGTCAAAACCCCAGATATAATAGAACCAGAAATTAAACCTCATTCGGACCTAGTCCAGGGATCCTCCCCCTACTCAACAGAATCTCATTGCTTCAAACGATCCTATGTTACAAGAGAGAAAACCACCGAGTTAATTGTTTTGGTGGCTCAGCCCGGTTTTCTTGAGAGCCAGGGTTCAAACAGACAGCAGGCCGTCGGTGACCTGGACGCAGCATCTTTGCCAACATGGCCCCTTGGGGATGATCCTGCTCTCCATCTGCTTCCCCTCAATTTGTCCCAACATTTTTGTCACTGTGACATTTGTCATATGTCTTACCCTGAGGGTGTGATTGCCCAGAAGACAAAGGAAAAATGCCCAAGAAGTGATGGGCAGGGCCTGGCCTGCATATCAGCAACTGCCCAACTCTCTGGACTCCTCCCAACTAGAGACAGTAGCTGTTCCCTTTCTCCAGGGGATCTTCCCAACCCAGGCCTCCCGCATGGCAGGCAGATTCTTTACCATCTGAGCCACCGGGGAAGCCTGGTTTAGACACACAAAGGGTGAAATAAATACCTCTTAAAACACATACACTCCCACACGCCTAGACGCCCAACAAGAACAAAGAATAGTTTTGAGTTTAACAATATCCTCTTCCCACAGCGACTCCCCAGAAGCAGGGCTGTAAGGCCGTGCTCTCCTAGTGGAAAACTGCCCGTTAGACCCTGCACTAAAAGGGCAGTAAAGAGCAGGAAAAGAGAAATCTATCGTGGCATGGTGGGAGGTGGGAGGTGGGATGTGAGGGTGAGGGTGGAGTGGGGCAGGGGTGTCTCTCATGGATAAGCTCCCGCTATGGGACCAGCTTCCCGCTGCAGGTCAGGTCAGCTTGTCTTCCAGCTCAAGAGATTTGAATTGCGATGCTCATCTAATGCTCTCTGCTACTTCACCCCCCGACCCTCTCTGACCACCCCTCCTATTGTCCCCGTCTCTGTCCCTTTATGTCCCCGGCCCTCTCTCGGCCCAGCCCCTCCAGTCTGGGGCAGCCACCTGGGGACACTGAGATCCAATAATTAGCCAGGGCAGCTGCTCGAGCAAACAAGGTCCGGAGATCCGCAGCTGGCGGGTGGAGTCCTGCCTGGAGGAGGGGGCCCCGGGGGAGACCCACCGAGCCTTCTCAGGTGGCCAGATGACGCCTAATGAGGCCCCCCGCCCGGCAGGCCGCACCAGATGGGCAAACGCCCGGGAGCCTTAGGGAGCCGGCAAGACGCTGTGGGGACCCCCAGGGTGCGGTTTCCTTTCCAGCTGCCCCTGGGCCGTGGGGGAGGGTGGTTAAGATAGTAATTGGCGCCAGGGGTCAAGGCGCCTCGCTTTTCCCTGCCAGGAGGGGAGATGCTCTGCTTCCCAGTGATGCGGACCGCCCGCCCCCGTCCACTTCCCTGCAAGGATCCCGTCTACCAGGCTGGAGTCTGAGTATTTGATGCTGCTGATTGCAAATGATTTATTTTTGGATGCACACCAGAGGAGTTGGCACTGGGAACATTTTTATAGACTTAACAATGCATACCATGAATTCATGAAAGGGAGAATTAAACTAAAGTGGAAACAGGGAACAAATGTTGGGGTTTCACTCTGCTTCGTACAAACGTCAGCTGCAAAGGGCGTGGCAGAGGCGGGGCGAGGCAGTTGATTTAATTTTGACAAGTTGCAGTTTCTGGGCAAGGGAGTAGTCAGGAGCCAGTGCGGAGAGGGGGCGGTGCGTGGCTCTGGAGGCGCAGATAGTTCTATTTCAGAGCCTGTCCTGGCCTTCAAGACAGAAGTGCCCTGTGGTTCTCCTGACCCAACCGGTCACTGCGCCTCTCGCTGCCCCTCTGTACGGTCATTTCTACGAGAAAAATGTCATGAAGGACGGGCAGGGAAGCAAAACCTTTGGCATCCTCCTCCTCGCAAATTCTGCTGTCCAGGAGGAGTTTGCCTTTCCATGGAAAGGCATCCGTGGAAATAATCAAGTTTACAATCATTCAAGGGAAAAAGTGCAAGAAAACAGAGCTAAAAATGGGCCGAATGACCTCTTCACCCTTCCCTCTTCCTGCCTTCCTGCACTCCTTGTGTGACAAAGGACACCTTTGCCTTTGATGAAGAAAGCCATAGCATCAGAGCTTAAATCCTTAACTCAAATGGTCTTTTTCTAGAAAAGGAAAAGTCAGGAAAACACAAGAAATATTTTCTGCCAGTCATCACAGCCCTGGCACCCTTGTTTAGGATACTCTATAAGCATCCGTATGAATTCAGGGGAAAAACCTAGGTATCTCATTTGGTGATTTCCTTTTTTAAGCTGTTGGAAATTGAGTTCACGTCAGAATTGGTTTACCCTCCTGCCCAGTGGCAATTCTTTTCTAGCTATTATATGCAGGGAAAATTTCCAAAATAAAATGCAATAAGGCTAAAAAAAACAAGCATACAAATCATTTATTATAATATTCCTTATTTACCCTTGTTATTAACGTCCCACTAATTTGTGGATGGGACAGGCTGTGTGATTACATTCTTGGCCAGGAGAGAACCAGGCTGGCAGAAGCATATCTTTGAGCAATCTCGGCTCTCTGTAGTTTCTAGAACATAACATATTTTCTACAGGCTCTGGCTCATACTGTGGACGTTAATTGTTAATTCTTCTCCAAAAGCCATCTGCTTAACCGAAGACTCCCTGGAAATCTGGGGAAACAGCGCCACCTAGCAGTCCTCTATCTAAGTGCTTCGAAGCTGGGTTTGTTGACTGAGTCATTGGAAAAGGCTGACGGTTCTCTTGAGGCTGACCAAGCTGGAGAGATGGTCTCTGCAAATCCAGCTCTGCTATCAGTGAGCACGATCTGTTGGCGACAGCTTGGAGTCCATTTTACTTCAGGAAAGCAGCTCAGCTTAATATTCTGGGTGGATAAGCAAGGTTTTATAAAACTTCATTACTGTAGGTCATCTCACCTATAAGACTCCTTGGAGCTACACGTTTAAAAGATGAGAAGATGGAGGCCCAAGGAGAAAAAGTTGCTTCTTCATGGTCACGCAGCTATTTTATGGTTGGATCAGGCTCAAAAACTAGAACCAATCTTGCTGTTCACAGGATGGAAACTCTCTTTAAGTCTGGGCAGAGATGGAGGTAGGAACGAGACACAGAAGAGCATCCATCAGTAAGTAAATAAAGGTCTGGGTCCGTGTCTCTGAATCTATATATTGATAACACAGAAGACAGATTTTGACTTGTGTCTAGGATATGGACACACACCACGGACAAACCTTTGAGCAGCCCTCCAAAATGTCACTGAGATGACTGAGACCAATATTTGGGCTCTTCTCCAACCCAACCGCTCTGTGGGCTGGTCAGTCACATTTCCCCCTCCAAGGAGAAATGTTGCAGATTTTAATTTGGGAATTAGGGATTTTCAGGGTTTTCTTCTCTGAAGGCCCTTTGGAGCTTTGACTTCAAATGTGTCCAATGCTCTTCCTCTCTTGGGGAGGAACATCGTGGAGACTCAGCCTATTAGAGCAGGAATGCAGGGGACAAGGATTCGGCTCCTGGTCAGGGAACTAAGATCCCACGTGCTGTGGAGCAACTAAGCCCACGGGCCACAGCTAGAGAGGCTGTGAGCCACAGCGAAGACCCCACATCCTGCAACCAAGACCCAGCGCAGCCAAATAAATAAATAAAAGAATGAGTTGGAGATCCAAGTAGATGTATATTTGAAAAAAAAAAAAAAAAAGATCAATGCTAGGGCCCCACCCCAGACCAATTAAATATAATTCTCTAGTGTGGGGTCTAAGTACAGTAGACCCACCATCCTTATCTGTGATTTCACTTTCTGTATTTTCAGTTACCCACAGTTAACTATAGCTCAAAAAAATATTAAATGGAACATTCCAGAAATAAGTAACTCAGAAGTTTTACACTGTATGCTTTTTGGAGTGTTGTGATGAAGTCTTACACCGTACAGCCTGGGATCCCCAACCATTGACATTATCATGGGAGCTCGATCCAGGATCACCTCCTCCAGGTGACCTGCTTTTGACATGTGGTCCAAAGGTCCAGAGCCTAACGCCTTGATCATTCACCTCACTTCGTCTCATCACGTAGATATTTTATCATCTCACAGCATGATGAAGGTTGAGTTCAGTAGTACAATATTTTGAGAGATAAAATGACTACATATCCAAACGTTTATTACAGTATATAGTTGTAATTTATCTATTTTATAATTAATTATTATTAATCTGTGCATAATTTATAAAGTGAACATATCATAGGTGTGTATGCATAGGAAAAAACATAGTGTATATAGGATCCGGGACGATCCCCAGTTTAAGGCATCCTCTGGGAGTCTTGGAACATATCCTCCACAGACAATGAGTCACTCTGGTGTTCGTATCAATACGTATGCTGCCAGGGTTGAGAATCACTGGCTTCTAGCACAGAAAGGCAGAGTGGTCTGTCCAGCAACACGCAGGGAGCTAATGGCAGAACTGGAACCAGGTTTCTCCTCCTCGTCCTCTGCAGTCCTTCCTTGTCCTGCCACTGTCCACTCCATCATGCTCGGCCTCATGCGCAACCAGCTGACAAGCCAGGGTGGCCGGGCCCTGGAGACACAGTCCCGAGACAGCGGTCTATGCGAGGTCATCTGTGCACAGAGAGTGCTCTGAGCACTGGGCAAACTCAGCATTCAGGAAGAAGAAGCGCTTAAACGAAGAGGTGCCCCCTCTTAAACTGACCCCTGTGAGGGCACTGGGTCATGTTTTTTTTTTTTCCAACTATGATTTTTGAAACTGGAGAAATAACCCCAGAGTGGGTCTAGGGCCCCCCTGGAGATGGAACAGAGCCAGACCCCCCGATCACCTGGTCAGTGGAATACAGTGGCAGTTTGGGTCTCTAGGGTCCCCTCGTCCCTGACAGTCCAGTTACACCCCGTACCCCCACACACAGTCACCCTAATACACTGCCAAAGGCCCCTTTAGCGAGGGTCAGAAGGAGGATTCAAAGTGTAAACTGTTGGCTGTGTGGCAGGATTTCCAAGGAGATTTTTCCTCCCATTTATCAAGAGGCTCTGTGTCTATGAAATGACTCAAGTCTGAGAATGGGTTGAGGGATCTCTGCTTTCTATTGTGGTGATTCTATTCACCAGAGCTAGAGCTTTCCCATTTATGCAAGTCAATTAAGGCTTTAATAGCCTGCCCATCTATTTCTGCTCAAGGAACATCGTGATCAACGGGCCCATTCAATGGCTCTGCAGGCCATACTATTCTGATTGCTACTTTGGGTTCTGCAAACTCTTACAGGAAACACACCCACCTTGTCTTTAGCAATGCAATACCCCGTCTTGGTGCTGTGTTCCGTCATCCCCACCGAAGTCAAGGAGCCCTGTGGGATGGCAGCTGCCCACACCATCACTTCTGGCCATGGATAAGAGCCTGCACAGAGAACACTGGGGCTCCCCCATAAATGTATCTCCCCCAGCCTTGGTGAAGGGAGTGCCCTCAGGACCCTCTGAGGGGACACAGTTAGAAGGTTGGTGAGCTCATCTTGTACAATACAGGGGCTCCTGCTTTCCCAGCTCCTGAAGCTCTGGATATGTGCCTCTGTCTTAACACCTCATCCTGGCCCATCTCGTTAGGAGGACTGGCCAGGACTCATTACCTTACTGTCTTCATAAAGTAAGTAACTCAAAACCCCAGAGAGGCTAACTTGAACATTTTGCATCCAAACCACATCTCACATGCTACTTCTCAAACTTTAAAATAACTCAAAAATCCCATTAGACAGAGTGCCCCAGGTTTAAAAGACATCGCTGATCATGAGCCATGAAATGAAGAATTGCATCAATGCCAAAAGTTGAGAAGAATGATGGGGGCAATCTTAGCCTCAGAATCTGCAGGGGGAGGTCAGTGGTGACCAGGACTCTGTGAGCTGGGCATCAGCATGACCCCCCAGTTCCTCCCTTCAGTCAAGGATGCCAAAAAGAGGGGGAGGGTGACCTTGTGGGGCCAAGATGGGCTGAGAGCTCAAACCCTTTTGCCCCTGGCTCTGGCCTTCAGCGTTGCTGCGAGAAAAAATGCAGAAGCTTTAGTGGATGGCAAGTATCTGCCGCATAGATGGGGATTTTCATCAGGGTCCCCACTATACCCAGCAATGATGCTGCCTGCAAGCCCTTTTTTAGATTTGAATGTTTTGACCAAAATAACACAGTCTGTCCAAGCATTGAATTCAGGAGTCCTTTTACATTGTGAACTTATCGTGCGGCTCCACTGTGAAACTCTGGATTGGCTTGGTGTTTCACTTGGAATAGAGCCCAAGGCTCCTTCCACTGGCTGCAGGCGCTAAGCGATCACCGCTGTGTTTCCCTCTGGCTCGTCAGCCCTTTGTCCGCTGCTTTGCTCACAGTAGTCCCGATGCACTGGTTTCCTTGCCCCTCCTCAAATATGCATAGAGTCTCCCCTGGCCATTCTGCTTGGCACACCCCTCGCCCCGCTGTGCTCCTGACTGCCTTTGATCTTTGCCCAGATGTCACCTGAGAGCTTCCTGCATCCTGCCTCACCTTCCTCTGCCTCTTTTCCACTGTGGGTCGCCTTCCGCCATCCTGGGTACTTCATCTATTGTGATGTTGTCTGTCTCCCCCACTAGAATGGGCAGCTGCTTGCAGGCAGACACACCTGTCTCTTTGTCACTGCTGAATCCCCAACCCCTAGAAAAAAGCATGGCACGTGGTAGGGGATCCGTGAATACTTTATAAGTGAATGAATGAAGCTTCTATCTGTTTGGCTCTGTGGCTGAGCCTGTCACAGCTTAATCTTTGGGATCCACAAAGAGCTAGAAGTGGCCAGTTTGCCTGCCTTTTCTCTCTACCAAAGTGGAATAGTTTCACAGCCATCAATCCAGTTTGTTAGGAATTGCCCGAGCCTGGTAAGACGTACAGACATAGCAATTAACATTCTATGGCATTTCTTTTCTAAGTTCTAGAAGATCTTCTGGAGAAGGGAATGGCAACCAACTCCAGTATTCTTGCCTGGAAAATTCCATGGACAGAGGAGCCTAGCAGGCTATAGTCCATGGGGGTGCAAAGAGTCAGACATGACTGAGCAACTAACACTTAAAAAAAAAAAATTAGAAATACACACGGATGGCTAAAGCAAAATGTTTTCACTTCACCTTGGGCTTCCCTGGTGGCTCAGTTAGTAAAGAATCTGCCTGCAATGCAGGAGACCTGGGTTTGATCCGTGGCTTGGGAAGGTCCCCTGGAGGAGGGCATGGCAACCCACTCTAATATTCCTGACTGGAGAATCGCCATGGACAGAGGAGCCTGACGGGCTGCAGTCCATGGGGTCACAAAGAGTCGGACATGACTGAGCAACTAAGCACACAAGCTTGCAGTGTTCAGTGTTTTAAAAATGATTCTTATCCCTCTAATAATGGCCTTCATCATTTTGCTTGGAGAATGAAGTTTTAAGTAAGGGGACAGTCATGATTGTGACCCTTTTACACTAGATTAACTGTAACTTTACAAAAACAGCTCATGTTTATTTAGCTTCACAGATGTGCCTTGAAGGGGAACCCTAGAACACCTGAGTATAAACAGCCTCTGCTCACAAGAGAAGCCAGCCACACTCATCAGGTCTGTCTGAGTATTACTCCTTTTGGCCAAAGTTTCTACAGTTTATTCTGAACCCAGACTTATGTTCTGGAAACTGACTACAAAGTAGGGACATTCATCAGCTGGGGAGTCTCTGATATAAAATGCATTCTTTTACTTGTTGAGCATGGACTTAGAACCTCATGGGAGTGTTGAATATACCAAGTAAAACACTTAGAGATGCTCTGTAGATAGTAAGGGGAAGGGGAGATTTGATACTGGGAGAGAGGAAATCCAGGAAGGTCTCAAAGATAATGCATCTTTTGGACAAGCCCTGGATCTTCGAAGCAAGAAAGAAGCCATGCAGATTTAGAAGTAAGAGCATTCCAGGGAGAGCATGTGCAAAGGCCCTGAGGTGGAAACAATCTCGATGTTTCAGGACACAGGAGACTCCTCTGACTTCTTTCCCTTTCTCCCTTGGCTAGAATCCCAAATCCTCATGCTATCCCAGCAGCCAGCCTCTCCCTCTCTGTTAGACCCAGGGCCTTCCCAGCCCTCGGTCTGAACTCGCCATCTCAGAGTGGCCCTGCCCCCAAAACTTCTGTTGCCAGGGTCCTAAGACTAGTTCTTCCAGGTGAACCAAACCCCTTTGTCCTGAGGACTCCTGGTCTTTCAACATGGGCTTTCCTTTGCTGACAACTCCACGATCCAGTGGAGGTATTGACAAGACTCCAATCATTCCAGAGCAGACCCCTTCCCACCCCAGACCCTGCCCTCCCACAAAGGAGCTTGAAACGTGGCGGGTAAGAGAGAGCTGAGCTGCGTGGAGGACAGGCTGGCGCAATGCTCACTGGGCCCCCTTCTCACAGGCCTGGTAAGTGCGCTGGACTCCCCACCTCCCCACCCTACCGGGGGAAGGGGGCCAGCATTGAGGAGGAGGGCAGTGAAACCACCGCCCCCAGGGCCGGGCTGGGGTTGCAGATGAGGGGCCTGCCCCCCAGGCCACCCCTGGCTCCTGCAGGACCGCCCACTGGGAGGGAAGTCCCGATGGGAGAGGAGAGCCTCGCTGTGGGTTCCACAGCCTCTCCAGCCTCAGAGCGGTGTTCCATGAACGGTGTACAGGCTGCAGTTTCTTCTGAAATGGGTCCCGGCATATGAGTGTGTTCAGGTTTTTGCAATTGTTTCCCATTTGTCTCAGCCTGGTTTCCCACAGTTCCCAGGTCTTGTCAACAAGACTGGCGATTTATTTGAACAGAAATGACCTCGAGAGTGAATTTAAAGGCTGCTAAAAAGACAAAGGGGGCCAAAACAGTGATGAACGACCCATCATCTGCTCACTACAATCTTCTCGGCTGTGATGCTACATAGATACCTTCTAGATATCACGTAGCTGTTGTGTCAACCACATGAGGTGGGTCTTAGAGCTCCCATGTTGCTGACAATATGACTGAGGCTCAGAAAGGTAGAGACACCTGCCCAGGGTCACACAGCTAGAGAAGAGCCAGAGCTGGACACAGGTGTGTGTGGTTCTAGACATCTTCTTGCCACTCAGTGCACACATAGAAAGGAATATATGCTGAGTTTCTGTGGATCGATTATATTTTCTAATCCATGCTCCTGGAATGCGAAACAGGGCCGCAGGATCCCACTCAGTTCACCGGCAGGAGAAGCAGAAACAGGCAAGGACTGTGCACAGCAGACGCCAAGCCAGAGAGAGCACTGCTGACTTCCTATGTTTCTCTGCCTGGGGCAACCTGAGCTGGCTTTTCTTCTTCTTCGGATAAAGGGAGAGACACCTGCTTTAGTCAGCACCTTTGCTCAGTCCTGCTGCCTACCCTGCCCGGCAACAAGCTGGTCTGATGCATAAGCAAAGGTGGGAGCCACCCCAGCAATACAGGAGGAGAGCCACCAGGCCCGCGCTTGAAAACCTCCCATCCTCGAACTGGCCAGAAATTTCCCCTTGTCTCACAAATGCAAACACACAGGCACAGACAGTGGATGAACCCGGCCCAGAAAATGTTGCCAGTCAGGGCAGACTCAAGACGAGGGAAAAAAGAAAAAGAGCTTATCACCCACAATTCGTTAACTGATTCATTCATTTGGATTTATTAGAATGGCCAAGACCCTGCCCTCTTGGAACTGATATTCAAGTGAGAAAAACAGAGAATAAATGAGTAGATACACAACACACCTGGGGTGACTCAGAGCAGAGACCTGACTGAAGCGAGAAAATCAGGGCAAGGTTACCAGGAAGGGAACAACCTGCTGCGGGACAACAGCAAGGAGACCAAAATACTTGGGCTGGACTCAGTGAAAGGCAGAATTTACATGCAGAGGTAACCGGTGTTAGATCTCAAAGCTCTGTGCACAAGGGGTAGGTCTTTAGATTATTTTTTTAATAGTGATGCAAAGCCATGAAAAAGCTGAAAAGAAGGGAGCATCATGATCTCCTTGAGGTTTTTTTAAAAAAAAAATCACCCTTGTTACCATGTAGAGAAGAACCTACCATGTAGAGAAGAACCTACAGAGGACAAGTGGGAAACAGGGATGGCTTGAGCTCAAGGCGGGAGAAAAGAAGAGCATAAGAGGGGGTTGTACCCCGGGGGCGGAGCAAAGTGATTTGCTCACACATTACAAATGGGATGTGTGAAGTCTTTGAAGGATGACTACTTGGTTTTCATTCTCAGCATGTGGTCAGATCGTGGCACCATTGATCAAGCTGGAGTCTTGTAGATGTCAGAATCTGTATCAAATTAAGTGTTGTATCTCTAGCCCCCAGAACAGTGGATCCCACATAGGAGTTTAATAAACTTAAATGATCAGATATTAAATGCAGTGGTTGACACATGCACATATACACAGACACAAATATTTAACTATCCTACTTCCCTTTGGCTTTTGCTAGAGCTTTTTAGTTATTTTAGCTCTTTTCAAATGAAATTTTAATTGAACACCAATATGTAAAACAGACACACTGCAAACATTTATTCATGAACATTTATATTTGAGTTCAATTATGATATTTGCTCATGATAAAGTCAATCAATGAGGCCAAACAGTTCTGACCCATATAAACATTTGAAAAATCAGACGGTATGGATGACAAGTGCAATTTTTCATAGGTTCTAATTTCCAATTTATTTCTGTTTTGTTTGGTTGCACCTTATGAATGGTGAAAGTTTTAAATGTGTTGTATGCCAGTTAGTAATGACTTTGGCTACAGGTGAGAAAACAGTTTAATGTTAGAGGCTTAACCGTAAGGAAATTCACTCTTGATTAACAAAATTTAGTAATGCAGAAAAATGCATAGTTAGAAATAGTGGTTAAGAAGATTTGAACAAGTACTCTAAAGGTAGACGATACAGAACCAGCTCAACAGAGTCATAAAGGACCCCAGTGCCTTCCATATTTCCATCCTAGGCTGTCCTTTTACCTCTGGGAAGTCACTTAATGGTCACGAGCCACCAAAAAAATTATCAAAAAACTAGGTCAAAGGGTGGCCAGGACACAAAGAGACCTTCACTTTGTAAGCATCCTCTCCCTGCACCAGGGAAGCACCTTTTCCAAAGTCCTCCAACAGAATCTTTTCTGTCTAAGTTGCCAGACCACATGCTCAACTCTTGGACCCTCGCCCAACTATAGCACTTCCTGCCTGATAGCGGAGCAACACCAAGACATAATTTCAAGAAACTTTTCAATAACTAATCTGGGAACTTGCAAGATGAGTGATAGAAACAGGTTGTACAATGTGAAATAAGTGATTGTGTATATATGAAGTTGGACCACCTCCAGTGGCCAAAGGCAATTTTGATCGCATCTTTTCTGAAGATTTCAGAAAATGGAAATAAATGGACGCAAAGGAAAAAAATACTAAAAATTATGCTTTCCTACTTATCTCCTCAGAGTCCCATTTGGCTGCTATTTTCCCAGAATCTTCCTCTTTTCCACAAACCCTCTTTAAGAACTTGATCCTCTCCAAACTCCTCGCTGCCATCTTTCCTCACATCCACTCTCCCTGTAGTCACTGGCCCAGTCTCTTGATTTCCCCACTTGCACTACCCTGTCATTACCTTGCTGATCCTAAAAAGGCATGCAGGGAAACATTTCCCCGAAAGTGCAGGAGGGAAGAGGCCATCGTACCCCTGCTTCAGTAGGCTTCCTTTGTCCCATGATCATATTGAACAGCAGTTCCCACCTCCTTTCGTACATATTAGAGTCAGATCAGAAGTGCCCCAAACTTCCAATAAGGTCACCAAAGTCATTCATCAGTCAACAGTATCAGTATGCAGCACGGGCTAATTTACTGTTCTACTAATAACTCAGCAGCACAATATGAACAGGCTCTGAGCATCTGCTTCAGTATGACCTCCATAAACTTTAGGGCTGTACTCTTTGGTACAATTTTCTGTGATTCATGAGAGGCAGGCTTGAATTTTTTGTAAAAGCTGGTAGTATTTTCTTCAAGTTAAAAAATATGCTCATAGCTGGTAGAACAGCTTTACCCTGAAGGCCACACTCCACACACACACACAGACACACACACAGAGTAAGCCTGACAACACAAAGACAGTAATCTCCAGTGTTAAATTTGAAATGGAAACAATTTGGTCCAAGGTCTTTTCTTTCCCTTGGTCTATAGTTTTTAGATGAGCTAAACATACATTATTCAGTTCAATCCACCCCATGGTAGGTAAAACATGCATTATGAACAAATAGCTTTTCACATCATTTGTCCAAAGACCCCTGCAAATATACAAATGTATTAACCAAGAAAAGTACCATGCTAACATATTAGCAAGAAAGACAGGTCTCCCAAAGAACTCCCAACCCTGCCTGTGTACAGTGGTTAAAAGAAACCCAGGCAATTCAGTCTATGGATTTCATGCTGCCATGTCCTGTATAATAGGGATATTAACGCTTTCCCATTGGAAGAACTTTTAAAATGTAGAAATTCAGCCAAAAAAGAAGACCCTTTGCTTGAAATGGAAAGAACCATGACTCAAACCAGTGGAAGGTACCATTCCCCACCTTGCACAGGCTATTTTGAAAAAAGGATTTCCAGGGATCTTGCCTGTACACCTTGAGGGCAAGGACGGAGTCTCTTGTTCTCCTCCGACATGGATGAGATGATTTACTAGTAATGATCAGGCCAATAACAAAGCAGTGGTTGAACAACATGAGAGTCTCATTTTCAGCTCAATTTTCAGCACCAGGAGTTCAAATTATGGAGCATTCCCTTCAATGAAATTGAAAACTGAAAGACTACCTTGATTGCAAACCAACCAGAACTGAAATTTTTCTGTCTTGAAAACCCTTCAGGAATACTTTATGCACTCTGACTTGAAATAATGACTTCATTTCAAAATAAAACAGCTATGGATCTTGAGGTTGGCTTGCTTTTCTAATGACTGTGGGTTTTCTCAATCCAAGGCAGGAAAATTGGTTTGGTGTTAATCATTGACTCAGAGGAGGTAACCAGTGTCTTGGCTACTGTCCCGCCCCATTCGTTGACATGGATAGCTAATAGGAAAAGTTCTTTGCAATGGCAGGTCCAAACAGAAACCTGCTGCAGCCGTTAAGCCCCTCCTACACAGAAACTCAGGAGCTCTATGTCTGGTCCTGCCTCGCGCTCAGCGTTCTTAGCTGTACTACTCGACATCTCTCATAAGCTCAGGTCTCTATAGTCCAGTGGTTCTTTAGGCAGGGGACATGATCGTGAACTTCGTCTCAAGATCTGTAGTTGGTTTTGCTTCTCCTGCCCCCAACATTCTACTCTCATCTATAGTTACCCGAGTCATGAATATCCATATCCCAAGACATAGCAGTATCGAGTGCATGCAGGTATTTTCAAACTTTATGAAAATGAGTGGTCCCCCCTCACTTTTAGAATCATACATTCTGAGGACTAAAATTGGTCAATAGAGTATGCCTTTGCTCATGCTTTGGTTCTTAATCTAATGCCTCATTCATTTAATTTTCTGAGTATGAGTTCTTGGCACATCAAAGAGCTGCTGAAATGCAAGATAGCATGCTTTAGGGAGCAAGTAAGAAAAATCCCAACTCAAATGATTTTGACAAAGAGCAAAAAATTTTAAGCCCCATAACTAGAAGACTGGGGATATATTAAAACATTATTTTTTAAACTCCCTCGTTTTTTTTGAGGACTCAGATTTCTTCCTTCTCTTGACTCTGCTTAATTCAGCAAATCAGCTTGTAAGTCTCTTCCTGGTCACAAGATGGCTACAAAGTTTCCAGGTATCACCTCCTGACTTCACAACGTCCAGCAACAATAACAGCAAGAGAGAAACTGTTACCTTGTTCACAGCCAGAAAACCTTTCATAGGAACTTCAGAGGTCATACCCCATCCCCTCTTATTGCCTAGAATTGCACCACATTGCCACACCTCAACCAGTCACTGACAAATAAGAAATGAGACCACCTAATTATTTTAAGGTCAATCTTTATTGCTCTGGGCTGAGGTTATAATCCACCTTTTCTAAAAAAAAAAAAAAAAGGAAAAAAATAAGCAAAAAAAAGAAAAAGTGAAACATTAAAAAAAAAAGGAAAAAAAGGGAAAATTTGGACCAACTAAGTATGCTAAAAGTGATACTGGAGACTGAAATGTAAATAAAAGCACATTTATCAATTACTATATACCCAAAGCCACTATTTAATATGGTTAGATGTACTAAGAACTTCACGGTAAAGGCAGAAATGTCAACAGAGCCATAAGAAATGTACTTACTACCCTCGATAAGCAGGATAAACAGTAGTAAAATTTTTATTGAGTAGCAGAGACACCTCCACGTTTTAAGGTATCCTGCCTGAAAGGTTTTTGAAATCAGAGTGATTATTTCTCATCTAACATAAAATCGACTTACCACACAGCACACTGGATGCAGTTTATCTTCATTGGCAAGAGGTCTATAAACGCACTTGTGTTACCTAATGGGAAAAATCAATACATAAATACTCATTCTATGCTTTCAATACTTATTCTACAGCTGCCGTAATTAAAACAGTGTGCTATGAGAATTAAGGTAAGTGCATAGATCAATGGAACTGAGCAGAAACTCCTGGATAGATCTATACATAAATGACTCGTTGATTCTCAACAGACAATGCAAAGTAATCAAATGGAGAAAGAAAGGTTCTTCTCAACAAACAGGGTTTGAACAACCAGATAAAAATGAAACTTGATCCTCACCTCACACTATACGTAAAAATTATTTTGAGATAGATCACAGTTACAAACATTAAAAAAAAAAAAAAAAAGCTTCTTAAGGGACATAAGAAATGACTTTATGACCTAAGAGGCAAAGAGTTCTTAGGACGCACATTTCAAGAAAAACTTGCACAAAAATATTGATAGCAGTCTTATTCATCAGTAACTCCAAGCTGGAAATAACCCAAATATCCAACAGCAGAGAAATGAAAAAAATATATATTTATAAAATAAAAAATTAACCACTGGCACATTCAACAATTTGGATGAATATCAAAAGCATAGTGCTGAATGAAGAAGCCAGCCACAAGAGTACTTTGTGATTCTATTTTAATTCTATTCTGTTCAAGGACAAGTGAAGCTAACCTGATGTGCTGCAATGAAGAACAGTTGGTACACCCACTACTGTATATAAAATAAACAACAGGGAGCTAGTGTATAGCACAGGGACTATACTCAGTATCTTGCAGTAACCTATAATGAAAGAGAATCTTCAAAAGAATATATGTGTGTGCATAACGGAATCACTTTGCTGTATACCTGAAATATTGTAAATCAACTATATTTCAACAATTAGAAAAAAAAGAACAGTTAGCTTACTCTGGGTAGAAGAGGTGGAGAATTGACTGGGGAGAAGCACAAGTGGTGAAGGAAAGGAAATGTTTATATCTTGACTGGAGTTATAAACTTGAAGGTATGCGTGTAGCAAAACTCACTGAACTGTACACTTAATATCTGTGTGGGGGATTTTTTTGGTAAATTATTTCTGAATAAAAAGTAATGCACAATTGCATGAATATGTGAGTGCTGAATTTTAAGTTGCATTTTTCTTTTATATCTATTTTAAGATCTCTAAAATTGTGACATCTTTTAATTGCAGCCTAAAGAAACTTTCCAGCCATCTGGCAGTGAATTTTTTAAAAAATAATATCAATATTTATTTAGCAAAAATTTTGCTGAAGTATAAGATATATGCAGAGATCTTAAGTGTACAGCTTGATAATTTGTTATAAAATAAATAGTCCTATATAACTACCTCTGAGATCAAAATATAAAACCTTACCAGCACCATGGAAGCTTCCCACTGCCCTCTCATTACTATGCAGTGTTCCCATGAGTGAATACACCACAGTGGATTCTGATATTAGTTTCTGGTGGTTTTAAGTAAAACTGTCAGGAACATTCTTGTATACTTTTGGTGTGCATGCGCATTTGTTTAGGGGTCATAAGGTAGGCATATGTTCAGCTTTCCTAGGTACTATCTAATAGTTTTCTAAAATGGTTATGCCAGTTTGCATTCTTACCAACATTATATAAGAATCCCAGTTGTTCTACACCCTTGCCAAAAATTGATATTGTCAGATTTGTGTTTAGTTTTTGTTTGGTTGCTTGGTTTGTTTCCATTATGCATCAGTTGGGGGTGGGAGCAGGGGCGAGGGAGGGGGAGTAGAACTAATTTTTGCTTTTTTTTTTAATGTTCTGTTGTTATCTTATTGTCCTCTGTGGTCTGTTATAAAATTGTGTCCACGAAACTCGTCCCCGGTGCCAAAAAGGTTGAGGACTGCTGCTTTAAGTGTCTTCAAAAAGATTACACGATAAGGTGACTTTATATGTTACAAGCAAAGAAACAGCGTAGCAGGGAATGTGGAAATGTCACAATTTAGTGTTTTTCTTATAAAGCCACAACCCAACAACTAAGTGCCATGAATGACTTGGGAAAGTGTTGATGAAGCTGCATTTGCCATTGACCAAACACACAAGGGAAAGCTACTAGGGAAAGATTGCTAGGCCCAACCCCAGATGACGCAACTAGAGGCAGTAGAATTTGCCAAGACTTCACGGTCCCTGAGACACAGATGATCACTGCCTGGTATACAGATGAGGAAACTGAGTAATGAGCAGAGGAATCTCAGATGGGTGCAATTCTGATACCTGTGCTCTTCCCACATAAGCCAAACAGATGTAAAAGAAGCAAAGAAAAAAGTCATGACCTTTGCCCTTATTAATCATCATAATCTGTAATTCTCAGAGCCATGATCTTAGTAGCACAGCCCTCAGCACAACATTCTGTGCATCCAAGCAAAGCAGAGATGGATCCCCACTTTGCTGTGAGAAAACTCAGAGGCTAATGGACCGCTGTGATCACAGAGCTGGTTGGAGAAGCAGAACCAGGAACAGGATCAGAACCCCCCTCCCCCCCCCCCCCCCGCCCCTCACTCTCAAGGGCAGATCCATATGCTTCATTGCCATAGGAGAAGTTAGCCAAGCACACCGATCTTCTGTCATCTGTGTCTGTCCTCAGGCTTGAGCTACAGGCAGAGTATGGGTTTGGGGGATGCAAGGATTTATTGGCCTCCTCCCGACCCCTTACATACTCCATTCTCTTTTCTCAGACAACTAGCACAAAATAACCTGAAAAAGAACATTCACTCTCGGGACTTGGTGTTTTAACTGATTTCTCTTCTCCTCAAGTGTCGCCAAGGATTTCAAATCCTACTTAATGAAGGACTGCAGAAATATTTTAGAGGTGATGGTCTTCTTGAGGCACATAAACCAATGGGTTAGTTAGGCCTAGAGATTAAAATATCCAGCAATCATAGGAACTACCTTGCCCTGAAAGGGCATCTCCATTTAGAGCTAAGAGTCTCTTTGAATTACACCATTCATGATAAGGATAAAGACTTCCCAGCCCACTGACTCACAAAGATGTGTTTAACTAGCCTAATTATGCCTGAAGTGGCAAATTGCCCTTACAAGAAAGCTAATGCTTTTCGCCAACGTATCAATGATCCAACTGTTCCTTTGTCTTCATAATGATTGGGTTAACAAGGCAGGAAACACCTTTAAAAATCAAGTTTGTGTACATCTTGATTCAATGTGGCTGTCTGAGAAACCGTTTTCTCAACCAAGGGGGAACGTCCCAGCAACTCAGACAACTGGCAAAACAGAATACATGTTTCAGAGGCATAATTAAAAAATGATATACAAAGATTTGTTTCCAATGGGTGATAATCTCTGTAGATAAATAAGTCTCCAAGCCACAAGCACCACTGGGAAAATAAATAATGAGATTCTGGCTGGAGCTTGCTTGGCACTGAACAGTGGTCCCCAGCTGGTGGGAAAGACCTCCCTGACCAGCAGAGGATCTTGGGAGTAGCCCACCGGCCATGTGGAAGACGAAGGTGCCATTCTAAGGCTAACTCAATCCCACTGGTGGGTAAACAGAGGCATCTGTGTGCTAAGCTGCTTCAGTCAAGTCCAAATCTTGGCCACCCTATGGACTGTAGCCCACCAGGCCCCTCTGCCCATGGGATTCTCCAGGCAAGAATACTGGAGTGGGTTGCCATGCCCTCTTCCAGGCAATCTTACAAACCCTCATCACTTATGTCTCCTGCATTGGCAGGTGGGTTCTTTATCACTAGCACCACTTTGGAAGTGCCTTTTAAAGGTTAAGATTACTAAAAGGTAATAGATGGTGAAGTTAGAGGAAACTGTGAGACCACTGAATTTTCTTCAGTGTCTCCAACTTTTGCTCTAAAATAGACTCTGGGAGGAATCATTTTGTAAAGTAAAAAATTCTCCTGTTATATAAATAGCTCTCCCCTCATCTTTTATGCTTTACATGTTTGGATTTTCATATGTTGACTTTTTACATAAGGCTACATTTCAGAAAATGGAAGAAAAAATCATTATGTGGACATGGGAGAGTCAATAAAAGTCAGGGAAATTTGCATCAAATTATTCAGAAGCACTCCCTTTGATAATTCCCTTTTCAGTTGATCAGAGAAAATATTCTCTCCATTGAGAGGAGGAGAAGGTTCCTGTTGGAAACCAGTGAAATACAGAATGACTTCCCAGAGAATGTGGATCTTCACTGAGTTTAATGGACATTCAAATCTTCTAAAATGATTAGTGCATTGGTGAGATTTATAAAGCTGAAAGAACTTTTGTGAATACTAATATCATAGGCCACTCCTCAAAAAATCATTTTCAAATAAATAAAAGCTTAATTTAACTCCCATATTAGAGTCAAAAGCATATCTGCATAGAAGAGACTAGGAAAAATTCTGTAGTAAAGAAACCTGTTAACATTGTTTTACATACCATTTCCCAAACATTCAATCATGGAACCGTCTTTTCTTATAATACATAGCAACTCCTCAAGCGTAACACTCTGTGAAAAATACGGTTTTAGTTAAGAAAATATTGAAACTGTCCAACTTCCTCATTTACTTGGCGGGTGGGGGAAAAACAACCACAGTGGAGAAAATGTAGTCTTTTCCAGTAAGTGGTGCTGGAAAAACTTGACAGCTACATGCAAAAGAATGAAACTGGAGCATTCTTTAACACCATATACAAACATAAAGTCAAAAATTTATTAAAGACCTAAATGTAAGACCAAAAACCTTAAAGCTACTAGAAAAAAAAACCACAGAATATTCTTTGACATAAATCATAACAACATGTTTTAATCTGTATCCCGAAGCAAGGGAAATTAAAGCAAAAATTAATAACTAGTACATAGTTAAAAACATTCACACATCAAAGAAAATAATTGACAAAAATGAAAAGACAACCTACTGAATGGGAAAAATATTTACAAATCATATGATGAAGAGGGGGTTAACATCCAAAATATATCAAGAGATCATACAACTCAAAAAAAAAAAAAAAAAAGCAATCCAATCAAAAAATGGGAAGAAGACTTGAATAGACATTTTTCCAAAGAAGACACACAGATGGCCAACAGGCACTTGAAAAGATGCTCAACATCACTAATCATCAGAGAAATGTAAATTAAAACCACAATGAAGTGTCACCTCACACCTATTAGAGTCAGTCAGCTCAGTGGCTCAGTCGTGTCCGACTCTTTGCAACCCCAGGGACTGCAGCACGCCGGGCCTCCCTGTCCATCACCAACTTGCAGAACTTACTCAAATTCATGTCCATTGAGTCAGTGTTACCATCCAACCATCTCATCCTCTGTCGTCCCCTTCTCCTCCTGCCTTCAACCTTTCCCAGCATCAGGGTTTTTTCCAATGAGTCAGTTCTTTGCATCAGGTGGCCGAAGTATTGGAGCTTCAGCTTCAGCTTCAGCATCAGTCCTTCTAATGAATATTCAGGACTGATTTCCTTTAGGATGGACTGGTTGGATTTCCTTGCAGTCCAAGAGACTCTCAAGAGTCTTCTTCAACAGCACAGTTCAAAAGCATCAATTCTTTGGCGCTCAGCTTCCTTTATAGTCCAACTCTCACATCCATGCATGACTACTTGAAAAACCATGGCTTTGACTAGATGGACCTTTGTTGGCAAAGTAATGTCTCTGCTTTTTAATGTGATGTCATTAAAAAGAACACAAGTTACAAACATTGGTGAGGATGTGAAGAAAAGGAAAATCTTGTACTGTATTGATGAGACTGTAAAATTTGTGTATTCACTGTGGAAAACATTACAGATCTGTGTTAAAAAACTAAAAATAGAACTACCATATGACTCAGCAATTCCACTCCTGGGGATATATCTGAAAAAAATGAAGATGCTAATTTGAAAAGATACATGCACACCAGTATTCATAGCGGCATTATTTATTTAATACAACTGCCAAGATACGGAAGTAACCTACGCATTCATTGACAGATGAATGGATAAAGAAGACATGGTGTGTGTACATGTATAATGGAATTCTGTGTGCTCAGTCACTCTGTCTGACTCTTGGAAACCCCATGGACTGCAGTCCCCCCAGGCTCCTCTATCTGAAATTTTTCAGGCAAGAATACTGGAGGGGCTTGCCATTTCTTCCTCCAAGGGAACTTCCCCATCCAGGGATAGAACCAGCATCTCTTGCATCTCCTGCATTGTCAGGTGGATTCTTTACACTGCACCTCCTGGGGAATTCATAATGGAATTCTACTCAGCCATAAAAGAGAATTAAATTTTAGCATTTGAAACAACATGGATGGATTTGAAGGGTATTATCCTAAGTGAAATAAATTAGACAGAGAAAGACAAATACTGTATGATATCACTTAGATGTGGAATCTAAAATATAACACAAACTTGTGAATAATTTAAAAGAAACAGACTCACATATGCAGAGAACTAATAGTTACTAGTGGAAGGAAGGGGAGGGGCAAGATAGGGGTAGAGGATTAAGAGGTATAAACTACTATGTATAAAATAAATATGCTCTAAGGTTATATTTTGGGCTTCCCAGGTGGTGCTAGAGGTAAAGAATCAGCCTGCCAAAGCAGGAGATATAAGAGACTCAGGTTCGATCCCTGATCAGAAAGATTCCCTGGAGGAGTACATGGCAAGTCACTCCAGTATTTCTTGCCTGGAGAATCCCATGGACAGAGGAGCCCAGTGGGCTATAGTTCATAGGGTTGCAAGGAGTTGGACATGACAGGTGACTTAGCATGCAAGCACCCATGCACATCAGGTTATACTGTACAACACAGGGAATATAAGAACTGTAACTGGAGTATTATCTTTCAAAATTGTGAATCACTGTGTATATCTGAAACTTATATAATAGTATATATTTTATATATTATGTATCATATATATTATACCTCAATTTAGAAAAAAGTAAATCTGATCCATCAGTTAGGACCTGGCACTTGATCTAACTTTTACCCAACTTCTCTCTATATGATCCTGAGGAGCACACTCATTAAGGAATCCTACCTGGCTATTTGTCAATTGTGAATGGCAATATGGAAGATTATAGGACAACATTTTGTCCTCTGGGAGGGGTACATATCACAAAACTCATCTGCTGACTTATCTTCCAATATGGTACGTCTCCTCTGGAAAGAATGGCTCTGGTCCCATTCTAGTGTCATCTGGGTTAAGTCAGTGCATGGGAAGAGAATGGTGGGTGTCTGGCTGTACTGACCCTCAGTATCTCAAGAGCCAGTTGGGGTATATAGCGGTTTGGATGAGAAAATGTGCCCTGGATCATGTGAATTGCTTGAAGGAAGCTCTAAGCAGCTAACAACTCCATTGTTCCATCTCTGTTCACATGGCAAAGCTGATCATCTACTATTCCAGTCAAAGGTCATGGGAAATCTAAAGGACATACCCTAAGTTTTGTTCAACTAAAATTAAATTGATAGATTAAATACAACTAAGTATTTTCTCAAATTTAAATTAAATTAAATGTGATGTCTTTTCAAAATTTATGTTTTCTTAAATGCAAAATAAAAGATATTCGCCAGATTTCTAGTACATGAGAAGAGAAGGGGTTCTTATGATATCATAGTCCAGTCCCATAGTTTCATGGAGTGATTAAGACAGATAAAATGGTCATACAACTGGTTACTAAGACGCAACTAACAGGTATTTTTTTTCCTCTATAAGTATCACCTGCTGAGAGTCATTTAGAGTTAAAATACACCCTAGCATCAGGATCCATATTAGTGATCTTGTATTTATCACTTTGCTGTCCCTTTTTTTTCATCCTATTTGTTTTGATTTCTAGTGTGTTTACATTTCCCTTGAAACTAAGCTTTCAGCAGTTCAAATTTTGTCTGGAAAAAAAAAAACAGTTTAAGCCACGATACTGAAAAAATTGGTTTGGACTATTTCAGCTAGTGAGTATTTTTAAGAGAATCTCTGAGTTTGAAAACAAGACACTTTGGAGACTCATAAAATTGGTTCAGATGATGTTTAAAAAATAGAATGTGACGTTTGCCAACAAGCTAAACAAAAAATGGCATACAAGTAATTTTTCTGCTTACATAAAATTTCTTGTAGAAATCAAGTATTAACTGAGGCTGTGGTGATTTTCTTTAAAGCAGCACAAGAGAGAAGCTTCCTGGTCCAGGGCCAGAAAAGTACCATCATCCCTTCCCATCATCACCTCCATCTCTCCATTTCACTCAAGCCCCAAGCACTCATCATAGCCATGAGCCTACAGGAAGCTTAGCCCTGTTCATTCTGCATGCCCCAATCCATAGTTGATAATCTATGGAAACTGACTTTCCTGATAGAATAAGTCCTGGTTATGATCAGGAAATGAATGGAACAGGAACATGACTGCAAATTCTGAATAAACCCAGCGCTATCTAGGGTATCAGTGGAAACATGTTACCCCATACCTATGTGAACTCCTAGACAGGATTTCTTTTGAATTTCCTTCTTATTACCCAAAGGCTAAGGCTTTCCCATAGGGAGCTGAGACAGGAAGTGATGGAGTTTTGCCCATAGAATTTAGGACTCCTAATACTTCATGGGCTGGACACCTTGGAGACTATATTCCGTCTGAGCATCCCACCAATGTCATCTCTCCTGCATATTCCCCTTTTAGGCTAGGCTGTGGGTCTCCTAGAGCAGAGCCAGACTCAAATATTCACAGGAAATGCTCAGCATAAAAATCACATTCTGTCAAAATCCACTAGACCTGAAAAATGGTGTGAGCTACTGAAATCTAAGGAAAAGCAATGTGTTGCTAGAAATCTTATTCCCAGGCTAAAATGCTTGAGAGAAATTCACCTCTTCATCACCCACTGTCATGAATTAGCAAGGGGGAAAGTTGATTTCTGAACTCATTAAGGGAAAGAGAACTGTCAGAACTATGTCAGTAATATTTGTGGAGTCTGTGCAATTGTACATTCATGATACGATTGTAGATTAAAGATATCTTGATCACCTGTGAAGACACCATCACGAAGGCAGACATCAGACTGAAAGCCCCTTAGTCCTTTATGCATCCCTGTCCTCTCTCTCTCTACACAAACCCGCTATAAAGAAAGGATAACCTATATTAATTCATATGGCAAGCATGTGATCTTATGATTTGCTAACCCTCCCAAAGGTATCTGGGATATTTGTTAGGCTCAGAGGTTAAAGCGTCTGCCTCCAATGCGGGAGACCTGGGTTCGATACCTGGGTCTGGAAGATCCCCTGGAGAAGGAAGTGGCAACCCACTCCAGTATTCTTACCTGGAGAATCCCATGGAGGGAGGAGCCTGGTAGGCTACAGTCCACGGGGTCGCAAAGAGTTGGACATGACTGAGCTGCTTCACTGCCAGAAGCAGTGGTTTCTTTTGGTAAGCACTCTTTTTGATTTAACTCAACTTCAAACCAAACGTGCAGCTCAACAAAGCTGAGATCCAGTCCAGTTTGGTAATTTACTTTCTGTATAGATTTAAGGAATAAGAAGGATCATTTATATTTTTACAATTATTATTCAAAAGAGTATTTGTCTGCCAAAACATGTGTCAGATTGAACAACTGTGGAATCATGGACTAATCAATCACAGCCTGGGGGAAATAGACTATAAAATAAATCTTGAATTATGACAAGGGTATGATGAAAAATAGAAAAAATTATTTGTGAGTTCCTTTAGAATAATTTTATTGCTCAGAGATGGTAATGTTTGGACTCTCCAATAAAGTTTCTTCCACCATAGCTCTGGGTGTTTGGGTACTTTTTAAAATTTTAGCACTGGGAGCATTCCTGGCAGCTCAGTGGTGAAGAATCTGACTCCTAATGCAGGAGACACAGGTTCAATCCCTGATCCAAGAAGATCCCACAAGCAGTGGAGCAACTAACCCTTCATTACAATATTGAGCCCGTGCTTTAGAGCCCAGGAGCCACAGCTACTGCAGTCCGAGGGCCCTAGAGCCTGTGCTCTGCGGCAAGAGAAGCTGCAGCAATGGGAAGCCCGCACACCGCAACTAGAGAACAGCCCCTGCTCTCTGCAGCTAGAGAAAAGCCCTCTCAGCAGCAAAGACCCAGCACAGCCAAAAATAAACATACAAATAAATAACATTTTTAAAAAATTCATAACTAAGATAAAGAATTCTGGCACTAAATTAGTGGGCCTGTTTTAGGTTGCAAAGGATTCCCTGTGTATAAGAAGAATAACATCAAAATGTGGAGGCCATTCACTTCCTTAATCTCAACAGATCTGCCAATAGGGAGAGAGGACTGCTCTTCAGAAAGACAGCTTCCTGGTGGGCCCCAAGGCTGTTCATTCACTAAATCTTGTCTGACTCTTTGTGACTCCATGGACTGTGACACGGCAGGCTTCCCTGTCCTTCACTATCTCCTGGAGTTTGCTCAAACTCGTGTTCACTGAGTCAATGATGCCATCAACCATCTCATCCTCTGTCACCCCCTTCTCCTCTTGCCCTCAATCTTTCCCAGCATCAGGGTCTTTCCCAGTGAGTTGGCTCTTCACTCAAAATATTGGAGTTTCAGCTTCAGTATCAGTCCTTCCAATGAATATGCAGTGTTGATTTCCTTTAGGGCTGAATGGTTTTACCTCTTTGCAATCCAAGAGACTCTCAAGAGTCTTCTCCAACACCACAGTGCAAAAGCATCAATTCTTGGGTGCTCAGCTTTCTTTATGGTTCAACTCTCACATCCATACATGATTACTGGAAAAACCATAGCTTTGACTATATGGACCTTTGCTTGCAAAGTGATGTCTCTGCTTTTTAATACGCTGTCTAGGTCTGTCTTAGCTTTCCTTCCAAAGAGCAAGCGTCTTTTAATTTCATGGCTGTAGTCACCATCCACAGTGATTTTGGAGCCCAAGAAAATAAAATCTGTCATTGTTTCCATTGTTTCCCCATCTATTTGCCATGAAGTGATGAATGAATATTGAATTCTTGAATGTTGAATTTTATGCCAGTTTTTTCACTCTCCTCTCTCACCTTCATCAAGAGGCTCTTTAGTTCCTCTTCACTTTCTGCCATAAGGGTGGTGTCATCTGCCTCTCTGAGGTTATTGATATTTCTCCCGGCAATCTTGATTCCAGCTTGAGCTTCATCCAGTCCAGCATTTCACATGATGTTCTCTGCATATAAGTCAAATAAGCAGGGCAACAACATACAGCCTTGTTGTACTCCTTTCCCAATTTTTAACCAGTCTGTTATTTCATGTCCAGTTCTAACTGTTGCTTCTTGACCTGCAAACCAGTTTCTCAGGAAGCAGGTAAAGGAGTCTGGTATTCCCACCTCTTGGAGAATTTTCCACAGTTTGTTGTGATCCACACAGTCACAAGTTTGGGTTTCCCAGATAGTTCAAATGGTAAAGAATCTGCCTGCAATGGGAGAGACCTGGGTTTGATCCCTGGGTTGGGAAGATCCCCTGGAGAAGGGCATGGCAATGCTCTCCAGTCTTCTCACCTGGAGAACTCCATGGGCAGAGGAGCCTGGCGGGCTCCAGTCTATGGAGTCACAAAGAGTCGGACGCAACTGAGTGACTGCTACTTTCACTTTTACTTTCTTCATACAGTCAAAGGCTTTAGCGTAGTCAATGAAGCAGAAGTAGATGTTTTCTAAAATCCCCTTGCTTTTTGTATGATCCAACGGATACTGGCAATTTGATCTCTGGTTCCTCTGTCTTTCCTAAGAAGGTGGGGCCGTAGCCCTAGACAAATAAAAGTGATAGGGTTACTCTCTGCTTCCTTGACTGTGAGTCTAGGGATCAAGGCTGCACTATTGGGTCCATGAACTGTTTGATGGAGCCATAAATGTGGAGGAAAACAGCCTTGGAGGTTAGCCCATAATGAACTCTGCTTCCTAGGACAAGATTGGGCAGGTGAAAAAACACATGAGCCTGAAAGTGAGCTAGAAAAGGTAATTTCAGAAACATTGTCCCTGTATGTCCCTGTTGTTTCATTTGTAAGTGAATAGTCCATTTTTAAAACTGACTTGCCTCAGTTGTGATAAAAGGAACAGAAAGAATGAGATTCAGTGCTGTTCTGATCATGCTGCCCACATCCCAGAGGCCAGGGAGAAGACAGAAATATCAATGGTTAGAAGAGTACGCCAAAGGTAAGATCTCCAACTGATATGAGTCTGATTTGACAGTTCCATCCTGTGCATCAGCTCACAGGCCATAGGCATCATTGGGGGCTTATAATGTACAAAGTTTGGGATTAATTTTGCCTAGATCTGGAGGGCAGAGACCTAGGCCGGCTTCTGGGCTGTTTTATTAAAGATCACTGCAGTCTAGAGCTGAATTGGAACATGAGAAAAGGTACATTTTATGAAGATGAATCAGAGTTTTATTCCAAGGGAGAATTGTTTCTTTCTGGGATCCGACCATCTTCTTTTTAAAGGAAACTAGAAGAGCACTACTATGCTTTCTGAGATACTGAGCCTAGGCCATGACCTGTGTCTTGGACACTTTAAGTTTCCAACAGTGGAGACAAAATAAATGTCGTCACCAGATACAACTTGAGCTTAAGAGATGTGCCCTAGAAGGGAAGCCCTAAAAGGGGGCGGGGCAGCGTGGCGGTGGAGAGGTTGATCAGTTCTCCCCAGGGAAATCTGTATACACATAGACGCATAAATGTAAAATTGCAGTAGCTATAACTTTTCAAATTGAATTTTCAAGCACCTCCCACCCACAGTAGAAAAAGCCTGCAACTATGTTCTCTCTCTCCATCTTTAGAGCTCATGTTATTGCCTCCCAGCTTAATGATACTTCTGAATAAAATTTGGAAATTTCTCCTGTTGAATCAAACATCACTCATGAAGGACCTGTGAAATGAATCCCTCTACTCCACACCTGAGTTAATCATCCCCACCCCACCAACCCACATTAACTAGTCTCAACAGGCTATTTTTCTGTCCTCTCTTCGAATAATTCAAATCAGACCAGTGACAATTTTAGGGTCGAAGGAGAAAGGAGAAAACTGGATGGGAAGCAATTTGTGGCAAAGAAGTGGAAGTTTTCCTGGGGCCATGTGAAGGAGAATAGAGATGGGAAACTGCACAGATTTAACTTTCCGAAGAAACCAAGGGAGAGTTGGTGAATATCTTCTTTTGAGAAGCTCTTTCCCAACACAGTGACAAATCCATTCTCTTTAACTTGATCCCAGCAGGGAGACATCACTGACGCCACTTTCAACAGATGGAAACACTCCACCTGCTTCAAGCATACACTACAGCCTAAATACTACTGTTTCTCATGTGTCTTGTTAAAGCATTCTGTACACTTAAGTCCCACGCAATTATACAGTGTGTTTCCTTCTGGGAGCTCAAGGCCCTTGATGAAGCACTTAATGCTTTACAAAGTGATTTCCTGGCTTCCTCTCTGAAGTTCGGGTATTACGGCAGCTGTCAGATCTACACTGGCCTATCCTTGTTTTCCTCTCATGGATCAGACAGCTCTTGTTACATTCTTCGGGCTTGCCAGGTGGTGCAGTGGTGACTGGCCAATGTAAGAGACGTAGATGTGGGTTTGATCCCTGGGTTGGGAACACCTCCTAGAGTAGAAAATGGCAACCCACTTCCAGGATTCTTGCCTCGGAAATTCTATGAACAGAGGACCTGGCAGGCTACCATCCATGAGGTCCTGAAGAGTCAGACATGACTGAGCATGCACGGATGGCTTGGCATGCCGTGGTCACGTTCTTTTGTCCCTCCTTCTACCCCAACCATTGCTAGAAACTAGCATCCTGGGAGTGTTTGTGGATAGGCCTTACCTCAGCTGCACTGAAGACTCTTGCTTTCTATCCTGGGCTCCTCTGACAGGTGGTGAGTGATGCCCTAGAGCATGAGCAACTTTAAAGTAGAAGGAAGTTAACCCCACATGGTTTTATCACTGGGGCATGTGAGCTAATTAAATGAAGGCACTCTCTGTGGGGCAAACCATTGCTTCTCAAATGTGAACATGTGTAAGTGTCATCTGAAGACTTTGTTAAAATACAACACCCTGGTCCCCTCCCCACCAGATGTCTTGATTCAGGAGATCAAGGAGGGGGGCATGCATTTGCACATATAACCCAGTCAAGGTGAGGCCAGTGCAGCTCATTCAAGGGCCACACTTAGAGAACCAGCCTGTCCTGTAGTCTATCTGCTCCCCAAAGGCTCCCAGAACAGTCATGTGTCAGCCACCACCAGGAATGACCAACCCTTCCTGTGCTTCTGCATTGCCTTTCCCCAGGCCTTTGCTCCTGCTTCCTAGAATCACTTCTCAAACGCAAACATCCCTATCTCAGGCTCCACTTTCAAAGGAGACCCAGACAAAGGCATAGACCCTTTAACCCCACTTGCCTTCAGGACTCCTGTGGCACCCCATCTGCCCTTGTTCCCCTGGACAATGTGGATATGAAACCTGACTTCCTATTGCAGCAATGAAGTGTGATCAGAACTAACAACTTGATTCAGCTCTTTAAGCCAGTAGGGCTTCTTTGAGATCAGACATTCAAGGAAAGTTTGTGCTTTTAAGTCAAACAGTTTGGTTTTCTAATTTTTTTTATGAGACTTCCATGATGTCCACAAGCTTACCAAGATTTCCCAACATTTTCCAGAGAATCCCTCATTGCATCAGGGAGTAACACATAGGTTTGGGGGTTTTAATGTTTCCTTGTTAAGTGCCTATGCAGTGTCATTCCTCTCTCCTAAATAATAGCACCTGTGCTTTCCTGGTGGTCCAGAGGCTGAGAGTCCCTGTGGCAATGCAGGGGACGTGGGTTTGATCCCTGGTCCGGGAAGATTCCACATGCTGCAAGGCAGCTAAGCCCCTGGAACAACTACTGAGCCCATGTGCTACAACTACTGAAGCCCGCAGGCCTGGAGTCTGTGCTCTGCAACGAGAGAACCCGTCATGAGCAGCCCCTGCAACGAAACCAAGAGGAGTCCCCACTCACAGCAACTGAAGAAAGCCCATGAGCAGCAACAGAGGCCCAGAGTAGCCAAAAATAAAATGAATAAATAAAAACTAAACAACAGCACCTGTGCTTATGCAACGTGCCCAGCCCCAGGGCATGACTCTCAATGGCCTAATGCCGTCATGACTACATATAGCACTCAAAGTGTTAGTTGCTCAGCCAGGTCCAGCCATTTGCAACCCCATGGACTATAGCCTGATAGGCTCCTCCATTCATGGAATTCTCCATTCATGGAATGCAAGAATGCTGGAGTGGGTGGGTAGCCATTCCCTTCTCCAGGGGATCTTCCCAACCTAGGGATTGAACACAGGTTGCATATTCTTTACGACCTTAGCCTCCCTGACTAATATACAGACCATTGCCTAATGCTCATTTCCCAGCCTTTCTGCTGCTGGAGCGTGTGTGGCCCATCAGAAACCAAAGGAAGTTTGGGAGTGCTGCTGAGAAATGTTTATCTCCCTTGAAAGAAGGAAAAATCATACAAGGACATTTTTATGTTGCCTCCGTGGTTGCCTCACTGCTTCTGGCCTTTGAATGAAGACCTAGCTCCTGAAGCAATGGCAGCCATCTCGTAGCCATGAGGTCACAAGCACAAAATGAAAAGCCAAACTGCCAAGGCCCGCAGGTCCGCTTAGTAAGCCATGAACTCGCTGGCTCTGGACTTTTTGCTTTATCAGATAATTGCCATTGTGGCTGCTTAAGTCAGCACTAGTCAAGTTCTTTATTTGCTTTCAGAAGTCTTCTTGGCTTCGAGGTGACAAAGGATTTGTATTTAGAATAATAAAGAACTTCCACAAATCCGTAATAATGAGACAAGCACCCCAATAAAATAGGTAAAAGATTTTAACAGGCACTTCACAAAGGAAGATACATAATGGCCAAAACACCTATTAAAAAAGTGCTCAATATGATTGTTCATCAGGGAAATGCAAATTAAAATCACAGTTAGAGATCACTACATAGCCACCTAATGCCTAAAAATTATAAAGACTGACAATACAGGTCTTGACAACATTGTAGAACAAGGGGAACTCTTCCATGGCCGGTGGAGTGGAAATGGTGCAGCTCTTCTGACCAACGGCCGTTTCTAACAAACTTGGATGTCTGTCTATACCGCAGGACTGCTGCTGCTGCTGCTAAGTGGCTTCAGTCGTGTCCGACTCTGTTCGACCCCACAGACGGCAGCCCACCAGGCTTCGCTGTCCCTGGGATTCTCCAGGCAAGAACACTGGAGTGGGTTGCCATTTCCTTCTCCAATGCATGAAAGTGAAAAGTGAAAGTGAAGTCGCTCAGTCGTGTCCAACTCTTCGAGACCTCATGGACTGCAGCCTACCAGGCTCCTCTGTCCATGGGAGTTTCCAGGCAAGAGTACTGGAGTGGGGTGCCATTGCCTTCTCCGATACCAGGACAGTTTTAGCCAAACCACAGCACTGCAGCCAAAACCACTCGTTTTGCTCAGGCCTGGACAGGACAAACTCTGCTACTCCAGCAGAGCCAGACTCTCCTACCTCCAATCTCACCCATTCGTGTTGCCACCTCAAGTTGCGTCTTTTATCCTTTAGTGTTTCATGTGTGCTAACCCCTCGTGAATTCAAAGATGGTCTTGAAATCATTCTTGCCTAATGGATAGATTGACTTATTTTTGGAACCCAAAATTAGTTACTTAGGCTGACAGTGAAAGATGTAGCTATGGAGATCAGTAGTAAAGGTATTTTATTTTAGAACTTCTCTAAATAAGCTAGGACTTGTGATAAACACATCACTTTATAACCTCATAACTCTTTATTAAGTAAATAGGCATTGTATAGATTATAAATAAACATGTGTTGATATGTATTGATTTTCTAGTTAAGGCTTCAAAGAATAAATACTAAGATCTATAGATAGCTCTCCTCTGCATATACACACACACACACACATACACCCCCCCAACCACATATACATTCCCTCAATTCTCCCTTTCCATGTAAAAGCAAAAAGCATAGAAGAAGTTATCAAATAGAAAATACTGATGATGCTGGAGCAAAAAGGTGTAATTAAAGGAACAACATCTCTGCATAGAGACTAGGGCAAGGAATACTCTTCACAGTGCACATGTGAAGAGTCTAAACTAAGCATTAATACACTGTCCACGAAACAGGCAAAGATGGCTCAGCAAATGGATAAAATGTGGGTAGGTTAGTATATCGGCTTCCCTGGTGGTTCAGTTGGTAAAGAATCTGCCTGCAATGCAGGAGCTGCTGCTGCTAAGTCAATTCAGTCGTGTCTGACTCTGTGCGACCCCAGAGACGGCAGCTCACCTGGCTCCCCCGTCCCTGGGATTCTCCAGGCAAGAACACTGGGGTGGGTTGCCATTTCCTTCTCCAATGCTTGAAAGTGGAAAGTGAAAGTGAAGACGCTCAGTCGTGTCCGACTCCTAGCGACCCCATGGACTGCAGCCTACCAGGCTCCTCCGTCCATGGGATTTGCCAGGCAAGAGTACTGGAGTGGGAGACCAGGGTTCAATCCCTGGATCAGGAAGATCCCCTGGAGAAGGAAATGGCAACCTACTCCAGTATCCTTGCCTGGAGAATTCCATGGGCAGAGGAACCTTGCAGGCTACAGTCTGTGGGATCGCAAAGAGGCCAACATGACTGAGTGACTAATAACAACAAGTTAATATGTATGGTGGAGAGAGGACCAGGAGGTTCCCCTGGCATTGCTTCTATTTTCTAAATAAAATAAGAAGCAAAGGCACTGGTATATGTTATGGGAAGGAAATGTTTGAGGTTTGAAGAATAGAGAAGATGCCATTTGAAAGAGGGGAAGTATGAGTCAATTGGGGAAATACAGTACTGGGTTGACCAAAAAGTTTGTTCAGGTTTTTCTGTAAGATGGTATAGAAAAGCCCATATGAATTTTTTGGTCAATTCAACATAAAGTCTGGGTAGTTTCAAAAACCTCCTCAAGACTAGCAGTCCTGGATTCTTCAATGTGTATCTTACTCAGTTAAAACCATTCAGTATGTATATTATTTGAGATTGAGTATATTTGTGAGTAATATATAAACACAAGATAACAATGTATAAACCAATTGCATCAGTTTTCTATTACTGACATTACAAATTATCAACTCAAAACAACACTAATATGTTATCTTATGATTCCATAGATGCAAAGTCCAAAATGGGTCTTGAGGGTAAAAATCAAGTGTTGATGGGTTGCATTCAATTCCAGAGAATCTAAAGGAGAATCCGTTTTCCTGCCCTTTCCAGCTTCTCTCATCCTCTCCCTCCATCATCAAAGCCTGAAATACTACGTTTCTCTGTCCCAACTTCCATCCTCACACCTTTCTCTCTGACTGATTACAGCTGGGAAAATTATCAATTTTAAAGATTCATGTGATCAGATTGGACCCACCTGAATAATCCAGGGTCCTCTCATCAAGGCCCTTAATTTAACCACATCTGCAAAGTCCCGTTGGCCAAGGTAAGTGAAAGTGAAAGTGAAGTCGCTCAGTCGTGTCCGACTCTTTGCGACCCCGTGGACTGTAGCCCGCCATGCTCCTCTGTCCGTGGGATTTTCCAGGCAAGTGTACTGGAGTGGGTTGTCATTACCTTCTCCAGAGGATCTTCCTGACCCAGGGATCGAACCCAGGTCTCCCACCTTGTAAGCAAGACGCTTTACCGTCTGAGCCACCAGGGAAGGAAATATATTCATAGGTTTTTGAGATAAGGGAATAGACATCGTTAGGAATCATTATTCTGACTAGCACAACATGACGAAAGTTCATTTTGCTCTGACATGGGGTCCAGAAACGGGAGGTCTAGGTCTCCAGTGCATGATGATCACTGTGATCATCAGGACCCAACCTCTGCTTTCTCAACACATGACCTCATTGCCTAAGACAGGTGCTCGGGTTCCAGCCCTCACAAATGTGTTCTTTCCAGGAAAGGAAAAAAGCTATAGGTGTTCTCACACACATATACCCTTTCCTTGGGAACATTTCCCTACAAATTTATAAAACAGCTCTGCTTTCATCTCAATGGGCATTTGAGATGCCCACTTTTCCATGCAATCAGCTAAAATTGAAGTGTGATTTTACTAAGGGAAAAAACAGAGAAAGGGCTACTAGTGTAGAAAATTAAAAGCTTCTTCACAGCACGACTGAGTGGTTTCACCTCAGCTGATCTCAAGCTTGTTATTGGATAGAATCTGGGTGAAGGTTTTACCAGGCAAGTGCATAAGAGGGAGAAAGATCAAGCTAGCTGATGATATACACAAAGGCATGATAATAATCATGAATCATGGGATTCAAGTCCATAAAGACAATGAAAGTCACTCAGTTGGGTCCGACTCTTTGCCCTCTATGGACTATATAGAATTCTCCAGGCCAGAATACTGGAGTGGGTAGCCTTTCCCTTCTCCAGGGGATCTTTCCAACCCACAGATCAAACCCAGGTCTCCCACATTGCAGGCAGATTCTTTACCAGCTGAGCCACAAGGGAAGCCCAAGAATACTGGAGTGGGTAGCCTCTCCCTTCTCCAGGGGATCTTCCCAACCCAGGAATCGAGCCGGGGTCTCCTGCATTGCAGGTGGATTCTTTACCAACTGAGCTATCAGGGAATAAACACAATAAGTGACAATAAATAAGACACTATAAGGGTGATAGGTGGTGAGAAAGTACTAGGGTTATTACATTTGAAAGGAATGATTTGGAGAATGATTTGAAATTTGGAACAAGAAGCAAGGATGACAAGGAAGGCATATATTCTCCTTCTGGGCACAGAAGAATGAGGCAAGAATGAAGGAATGAAATGAATGTAGGAAGAAAGACAGCCATCACTGAGGAGGGACAAAAATAAAGAAGCGTTCTCAGCAAAGAACCTGATTTCAAAGCAAGGAGGTAAAGGGAACACTCTAAGAGACGTTTGCAGATCTAAAGGATCTTGATTACAACTGAGGCGGCCAGATTGTTAACTTGACAAACTGGAACAATTCTGAAAATGAAGTGGAATTCTGTTGTCACAAGACAACAGGCATGACCTGGGCCTGTCCCAAGCAAACTACAATGTATCGTCATCCCACTTGCGACTGACTTACAGTGACACGTCTTCTACAACCGAAGAACACCGGATGCCAGCTTGCCCTCTCTCTGCCGCTGGCATCAGACCTGGAGTTGCTTCTACCGTCACCTGTGCTGCCAGAACGGCTTCTCCTCTGCCCACTCTGTGCTTCCTTAGCAGTGATTCAAAGCCTCGGTGGGGGCTGGGGAAGGTGTGTCTGATTGGCTGAGCCTAGATCACAATGCCACGCTAGCTGCAAAGGAGACGGGGAAAGGATCTGGTCTTTTCGGTTTGCTACCCGGCCACCTTCTCAAGCAGGATTCTGCCTCCTGCTATGATGTGTGAAATGAGGGACTCCTCAAACATTGGTGGTTTCACACTCCAGGCAGTCAAAGCAGTAAATGTTCCTATTAAGTCACCAGTTCGACCTCCTTGGTTGAGGCCTTGCAAAAACATCCTCTGGGTCTTTTTATTTAATCTTATAAGACATGATTAGGATTTCAATCTAGGAATATTTGATTAAATGATATAGATTCAGTCAGAGCACATTTACTACTAATATGGCAATAATCTCACATTGGAAGAGATGATTGTGAGCAATAAATTCACTTTCTAAAATGCCAATTTTATGCAAATAAAATACATTTGAAACGAATTAGCTCAAAGCCACTGACATTTTCTAATACAATATGAATGATTTAAATTATTCATAATTGGTGTTACAGAAGGCTTGAAGTTTTCATGGGTTTTTCCATAAAACGTGTTATGACTTTGTGCCTCCCTGTCTATCTGTGAAGAGTGTGGCTAAGGCTGCTCAGAGCTCTTAGCGAGTCCTCCAATCAACCTCCCAGATAGGGTACAGCTGTTCTCTTTGACCACAAGCATACATGGGGATGATTTTCTTAAATACAAGCAGATACCTGTTAACGTTAAAGCAATGTGTCAAATTTATTTGGCACAGTATTTGCAATATGGAACTTATTCCCAGGTGGCGCTAGTGGTAAAGAACCTGCTTGCCACTGCAGCAGACATAAGAGATGCGTTTGATCCCTGGGTTGGAGAGATCCCCTGGAGGAGGGCATGGCAACCCACTCCAGTATTCTTGCCTGGAGAATCCCATGGACAGAGGAGCCTGGCAGGCTGCAGTTCATAGGGTTGCACAGAGTTGGACATGACTGAAGTGACTTAGCGCGTGCACACACACACAATAACAAAATAACAATATTAGACCAGATGAATAATCTGGATGAAACCACCCCTCATTGTCTCCCTTCCCACTTTATCCAGCCCAGAGTGTCAGGGCCCTGATAGGGGTTTCTAATGATGGGGTAGCAGACCTGGGTTCATATTTGGGGCTGTTGCCATTAACTTGCTATGTGACCTGAGATGAATCACGTAACCTTTCTTAGACTTCCACTGAAAACATCTTTAGCTCCACTGTCCCCCCTCCACTTGACACACACCTAGAAAACCCCAATCCTTGTCAAACTAAAATATCTACATATCCTGAATCTTCTCTGTAACACCTGAATGTTCCTAGGGAGGGGGAAAAAAAAAACAAACACGTTTCATTATGCCAAGTCATCTTAATCTAATGACATAAATCCCAAATAAACACTAGACACTGCCAAGCAATCCTACTAAAATGTCCCTAGCAATTTCCCTTTTACATTCTCCGGAGTTATTTAACATCTTTTCTCCATCTTCTGATCTCCAGAGAATACTCAAGCTCTAGTTTAGTTCACTTTAAAAAAAGCAAATGAGCACTTCTCTCCAGGTCCTACCCACTCCAAATGTCCTTTCCATTTCTGTCCTGAATTTCAAGGCACAACCACAGGCTATATACTAGACCTTCTCCTGGCATTCAAACTATGAGGTATTATTTTAGGAATGGGGAATTCTTAATGCTATATCCCCATCAACCTGAAAAAGCCAGAAATTCCACTCTGCTACTTTTGCATGAAAGCTTTTGTTCCTGCTAAAAACACACAATCAAATCCTTTTTCAAATTTTTGAGTAAATGAAGTATGCAATGATCATGCTCATGTGGGTAAAAAGAGATACTGCATGAGAGATACTACAATAAACCAAAACATTTCACCTTTGCCGACACTGGGGTCTTTGGGGCATATACTTCCTAAGTCTGCTTGATGATGAATCAGGCTGGGGAACACATTGGTGATTTGCATGGGCTCACCTGGGGGCAGGTTGAGAGACAAGAAAGGAGGACCAGGAGAAAAGGACAGGCTTGTTTTTGTCTTTGGTAAAATCCAGGCCAGAAGACCTTAAAAAAAAAAAAGCCTCAGGTCTAACTTGGACTTGGGATGTATAGGCAGGCAAAGTGCAAGTGAAAGTTGCTCAGTCGCATCAGACTCTTTGAGACCCCATGGACTAAACAGTCCAGGGAATTCTCCAGGCCAGAATACTGGAGTGGGGAGCCTTTCCCTTCTCCAGGGGATCTTCCCAACCCAGGGATCAGACCCAGGTCTCCTGCATGGCAGGCAAATTCTTTACCAGCTGAGCCACAAGAAGCAGCTATCAGAACTAGATACTCCAGCTGGCAGAACTGAAGCTGTAACTGTGACCCAGATATGCAGGTCTCAGTGGAGGTGGAGGTCTGGCTGAATGTGAGCCAGGGAAAGTCTCAGACAAAATAGAAAAAAATTGTGTCCAATTCTCAGGCTCAGGTCCCTAGTGTCAGCCAACCTTCCCCCTATACCTGAGTCTGTGGTGTGGTCACTGAACCTAATGAATTAGGCTTCCTAAAAGGAGGAAGGGTCCCACGTGGGCTAAATGAGAGCTTTCCACTGAGTTCCACACCTCATGGGAGCTGAATGAGACTTTCCACCTCTGGTCCATCAGCTAAGCCTTTAAGGAGGAACAGGTGTAGGAGTAGATATCTGTGAGGATCACTGTTGCAAGGACTTGACCACAGTGTCAGCCTCTAGTTAGCACTGTGAGGAAGGGTGGGTCTAGTCTCTGATGTGGACAAACCTCAGTCCAGGGAGTTGCTCCCTCATCAAACCTACCTCCCCGGGCCCAGCAGAGAAGATGCAGGTGGCTGGAGAGACACTTCCCTTTGCAGAGCTCAGTGCACTCGCCCACCCTAGCCATCCCTTCTTTTATCCGTCTACCTCTCACTCACTTTTTGTATAACATAGTTTGGGGCCACTTTTCAAGTCCACAGTTGAAATCTCTCCCTTGAACGCCCATACTTCTGGTATTCACCATGCAGAAATTTCCAGTTTATGTGTCCAATTCCCATAATACCTCTTTGCCTCTGTCCCTAGGGCATCAGTGAATATTTGATTTAGAGCCACACCTTATTCAGACCTGCTGAGAACCTTTGGAAAAAGGGCGGGGGGGTTCAATCAACCCCTGACCTTTTCATGCATCTTTAAAAAGTCCTTGACCTCAAGTGGATTCCTTTCACTGCAGGAGTGTGTGTAGGTCAACTGCTTAGCATGGACTGCCAGGAAAGACTCCCTGACCTTGGGGGACCGATATCCACAGGAACTGATCTTGCTCTGCCTTTTCCTATGGAAGTTCAGCATTGTTCCATCCAGTTCTTGACTCCCAGTGTTTTCCCTGGAACTCTAATACCTGGACGCAGGAGGCAGAATGTTTGAACGTCCACTCCTAGTGGCTGGCACTGTGACAATCTTTGCTATCTTCCATGTAGTGGGAGCCCTCCCCAGGCATTGAGAACCAGTGCAAGGTTCTCTACTCGACAATTTCCAATCACATTTCATAGGCTTGAACTCATTTACGTGGCCACACTTAGATATAAAAGGGCTGATAGAGGGTAGACCTTAGGCAGCTACTTCCCAGGGAAGAATCTACATTATGGTAGAAGAGCTGGCCATCTGTGTAACTCTCTCAGAAAAAAAAAAAACAATCAGCAAACATTTGTAGAGCACTATTATAATTTTCCCAGCATAGATTTTCTTTCCGCAAATAGCACTCGCATGCACACGCCCCACAAAAAATGAGATTTGACTCCTCCCAGAGACATTTCCATTTTAACAAAAACTGAAAACTTAAACCAAAAAATATTCCAGCTCACCTGACAGCAGGCAAGGGGAGCTGAGGGGCCGCTCTGCTGCTCCGAGACCTCGGTGCAAGGAGCTCCTGCCAAGACACAGCGTCGGCCCGTCAGGCACTCCCCAGGCATGCGAACACACAGAGAGTCAAGGTGAAGAGTGCGAGAACGAAGTCACACTAATCAAAGTCCTGCAACTGGTGGGCCTCCAGCTTCTAAGGTGTTTGAATATTTGCTTAAACTTTCTATAATTCATTTTCCCATTTTTCTGACATGAGAAGAAAAAGCCAAACCCCAGGGTAAGCACTGACCTGGGAGAAGTCACACTGACTCCAGAAAATCCCACGGAGAGTTATTTGTAGTCTTGAACTATGATGTGTTCTTTGGATCCAGGAAAATACTTGTTGCCACCTCCCTCCCATCAGTAAGATATCTTTATTAAACGTCTGTAAGTATTGGAGTATGGATCGGGTCTTTCCTTGGTTGGATGTGGGGGAGGTGCTGGCTCAGGCTCCTCTTCGGCCAAAGGAATGTCTGGAACCTAAGGATGAGATTAATGAAGATTAAAGACACAGCATTGTTAAAAAGGCAATCTGAAGTCAGGGCACTCAATTAAGACATGCTCCTTTGCCCCTTCATTTTCCTGTGTCTTCCTCTCTCATAGGCACATCCCCACTGATTTTCTTTCCTAGACTTACTTTGTACCACAGGAAAAATGAGTGTGCTAGGAAGGAAACTCAATATGCCTGACTGACTAACAAAGCAATGAAAAGCCAACAGAAGACTATCTGTACAGAAGACAGTAGAATGTACCCAAAGCAAATGGTTAATCAAAGCCTGACTCTCAGCATCCATCCTCAGACAGCCCAGAAAGATTTAAGTCAAAGATGTTGATGCTGTTTTGCCTTGAGAGCCCCTGACCCATCAGAAAATCAATGCAGGTCTACAAACAAACAAAAAGCAACCTAGTTCTTTATTTTCCCTGGAGAAATAGTAAGTATTCAATTCACCTGCTTCCTAAATTATAAATAAGGAGACCATGGAACAATTCAATAAAGATATAACAGGAAAAAAAAAAAAGATTTGTAAGACAAAAAAAAGACAAGTTTTCTCTATTATAACACTTCCCTCCAAAGCTAATTAGCTTTCTATTTTTCCTGACTCTTAGATCTACTTTAACCTTCTAACACAGTGGCTGTTAACCAGACAATGCATACCAGAATTATCTGTGGAAAGTAGCAAAAATGTGTGTCATGAGCCTCTCACAAGATTTTGATTCACTAGGACTTTGTCATCTATGTACAAAGATAACTGACATTTATCTTTGTCATGTACACAATGTCCTGGTTCAGACCTCAGTTTTATCTTATGCTGTCAATAAGGAGGCCTCCCTAGTCAGAAAGGGATAAAGCATTCTAATTCTCTACCTTAATCAATATGCTTAGCCATGTGACTTGATTTAGCCAATGAAACGTGGGCAAAGTGAGATATGTCACTTTGGGTAAAAGAGGCAGCTCATGGTTCAGCAGCAGCAGCAGCAGCATTGTTCATAAGCTTCGTTCTCTCTCTCACCGTGACTAGTATATCCCAGTAGCGTCCACCCGGTCCTCCTGGATCCCACGGTGAAGAAGAGACGCAACTGACCCACAGTGAATGGGTAGCAAGAGTAGAAAATAAACCTTTGCTTTGTAAGTCACTGAGATCTGGGGATTGTTTGTTACTGCAACACCATCTAGCCTATTCTGATTATGTCCCCAAATGAAGTCAGTGTTGTATCTCCTTCACAAGGAAGAAGGCTCCTGCCTTTGCTTAAGTAAAGGAGGAAACTCACCCTTATTAGAAGAAACTAGCACTTCATGACTACTTCCTGCTTGGTACTTTATATGTGGTGTCTTTTCAGTGTTTTATCCTAACGGCCCTGTGAGGAAGAAAGTATTATGCTTATTACAAATAAGGCAGCTCTGACTCAGAAAAGTTAAGTAATATCCCAAGATTGGTAACAAATGACCGATCTTAGATTTGAACCTAACCACTCATGTCTAACTCTCAAGTCCATACTCTTCATCCCAGAAAGTCATGCAAAATACACCTACTTCCATCTTTCTGCCTCTTATTTTTCTGCTCTACCAGTGTTTCTGTTCATGATATCAGAAAGAAGGTTCAGGACAAAAAGGAGAACTGGGAGTGAATGTCTCAGAAAGTAAGAAAGGGGATATGAACCCTGCATGAGCTGCAGTGGGAGGCACTCTGTCAGGGGCACCTGCGACAGGCCTCCGAGCTCGGCTTTGCAACAGACAACTGTTGGCGGTGTGTCTCACATGCCAGCAAAGCAAATGCTGATATTTTAAAGAAAATGAAATTATTAATGCAAATTGCATTAAGGTGTAAGCCAGTTTATTTCAGAGATTATAGCTGATTATAAAACATACTTGAAGAGCTTTGATTTCTTGTTCAAGGAATTACATATTTATAACCCCTTTAAAAATAAATTGTCAGGCAGTGTCATGCTGGGTTCTGAGTCTCCATTATTCCCAAAATAAACATGGGAGTGCAGCCCAGAGCAAGTCACAAAGGGCCCCCAGGAGCAGGGCTGCGTCGTGATCACGCCAGAGGCAGACCACGAAGCTGCCTGCTCGTTCAGCTCACTCGCTGAGCCCTGTGCTGTGGACCAGAGTGAGGACACTCCTCCCCAGCGTAATATGACCTAAAACCCAAAGGTTACACAGTTCTTCAGATAACACAACACGACACACATTTACACTCACACACAGACACACACACTCTCAGTGTATAAAATGCGATGTGCCTACACAGAAATATTTACATTGCTTTACATTGTTGTAGGGGCTTCCCAGGTAACTCAGTGGTAAGGAATCCGCCTGCCAATGTAGGAGACACAGGTTCCATCATTGGATCAGGAAGATCCCCTGGAGAAGGGCATGGCAACCCACTCCAGTGTTTTTGCCTGGAGAATCACATGGACAGAGGAGCCTGGTAGGGTTACAGCCCATGGGGTCACAAAAGAGTCGGACATGACTTGGCGACTAGAAAACCACAACATTGCTGTGAGAGAAGCTTCTACAACATAGCAGCACAGCAGGACAGGGGCTTGTCGGGCACCCGCCCGCCTCCCCAGGCCACAGCGCCCTGGCCCGTGCGGTTTGTCCCTGACTGAGGTGTCCTACCCTTTCTTGTCTCATTCCTCTGTTCCCCACTCACCCACCTTTCATCTCTGGGTTTTATCTTTTTCCAGTCCTTTACCTGGGCTTTCCTGGGCTCAGATGGTAAAGAATATGCCTGCAATATGGGAGACCCAAGTTCGATCCCTGGATTGGGAAGATCCCCTGGAGGAGGGCATGGCAACCCACTCTAGTATTCTTGCCTGAAGAATCCCATGGACAGAGGAACCTGGTGGGCTACAGTCCATGGGGTCGCACAGAGTCAGACACGACTGAGCGACTAACACTTTCACACTTCCAGTCCTTTACCTACTTTACCAACCTGACTCTCCTGATCTCATTCATAAGCCTCATCACATGAAAGAATCTGTCACAGAGCCCCTCTCTCCAGGAATGGGCACATCAGGCATTTCATGAGCATTGTCAGTTCAGTTCAGTCACTCAGTTGTGTCCGACTCTTTGCAACCCCATGGACTGCAGCACACCACACCTCCCTGTTTATCCAAACTTATGTCCATCGAGTCAGTGATGCCATCCAACCATCTCCTCTGTTGTCCCTTTCTCCTCCCACCTTCAATCTTTCCCAGCATCAGGGTCTTTTCAAATGAGTCAGTTCTTCACATCAGGTGGTCAAAGTATTGGAGTTTCAGCTTCAGCATCAGTCCTTCCAATGAATATTCAGGACTGATTTCCTTTAGGATTGACTGGTTGGATCTCCTTGCAATCCAAGGGACTCTCAAGAGTCTTCTTCAACACCCCAGTTTAAAAGCATCAGTTCTTTGGTGTTCAGCTTTCTTCATGGTCCAACTCTCACATCCATACATGACCACTGGAAAAACCATAGCCTTAACTAGACGGATCTTTGTTGGTAAAGTAATGTCTCTGCTTTTTAATATACTGTCTAGATTAGTCATAACTTTTCTTCCAAGGAGCAAGCGTCTTTTAATTTCATGGCTGCAGTCACCATCTGCAGTGATTTTAGAGCCCCAAAAACCAAAGTCTTGTCAATGAACATTGTCTTCTGGATGCAATTTCAAGCACCTGACAGCAGGGAAGGAAGAGGATTGAGGAAAAGCCTAGAGTCTCTCACTCCCTTCTCCAGTCCCCAAAGCCTCTACCATTTAGTAGGTCTCAGATTCCCCAAATGCAAGCAGTGCTTTGATTCTGTTGAAGGAAGCCAAGTGAACAGAGAGGAGTGAACCATTGTAAGTCAGCTTGCTGACAGAGAAACTGCCAAGGTAGGGAGCTGCGCCTTGGACCGTCTTCTGTCTGGGATGAACCGTGCTTTGCCTTGATGTGAACTCTCACTATCTCAGGCTCCCCAACTCTGTTTTCCTGCCAGTGTTTTCGTTTCTTTTACTAACCACTATCTGTCTGAAACCTTTCTCTAAAATCCAGGTTGAAGATCCCCTCTGTATGAAATATTCTCTGATTATCCTCATTTCTCTGTGCTTTCCGTCTTTTTTGGAAGCTCCTTCCACACTGCCCTTCTGGGATCTGCGTTTCAGTATTTAATTATACAACATTTGCTATTGTATATTAGGTGTTTCCCATTAGGACACCATAGACCATTCCTGGAGTAGACACATGGAGATTTGTTATCTACACAGCATTCCTCCCTAAGAGAAACTTGCCCTCCAACTTTCTAAGATAATTCTGCTCTATCCTTTTGGTTGAGCTGGGTTAGTTCTGCCACCCAAATTGGACATAAGACCCAGATTTATCAAATTAGTAAAATGACCCTCTCCCCAGTGAGTGGTTCTCAGATGAAAAGTACACTAAGCCAAGATCCCTTCTGGAGCCATCATCCAAGAGGATTCAGGACCTGTAACAACAGTTGGCTCTGAGACTGCCAGCAGTCATGCCAATCCATGATGAAATCCAAAGCAAGGGTTTCACTGAGATAAGGGAAGAGAGAGAATAGTGCTCAGTATCTCTGGACCAGCCAGTCAGTCAGTTCAGTTGCTCAGTCGTGTCCAACTCTTTTTGACCCCATGGACTGCAGCACGCCAGGCTTCCCTGTCCATCACCAACTCCCAGAGCTTACTCAAACTCATGTCCATCAAGTCAGTGATGCCATCAAACCATTGCATCCTCTGCCATCCCCTTCTCCTCCTGCCTTCAATCTTTCCCAGCATCAGGGTCTTTTCAAATTAGTTACTTCTTTGCATCAGGTGGCCAAAGTATTGGAGTTTCAGCTTCAGCATCAGTCCTTCCAATGAATATTCAGGACTTACTTCCTTTAAGATGGACTGGTTGGATCTCCTTGCAGTCCAAGGGACTCTCAAGAGTCTTCTCCAACACCACAGTGCAAAAGCATCAATTCTTCTAAGCTCAGCTTTTTTTATGGTCCAACTATCACATCCATACATGACTACTGGAAAAACGATAGCTTTGACTATATGGACTTTTGTCAACAAAGTAATGTCTCTGCTTTTTAATATGCTATCTAGGACCAGCCAGGTCTGGAGCTAAATTTACTTCCCTTGAACTTCACATTTATATTAATTAACCTTTTTTTTCTTCTTAGCTTCTGTTGACTTTCTGTCACTTGCACAGTTAAGAATTTTTACTAATACATCTTCCTAATCTAAACCAAATTATTAATGAGTGTCTTTTATTTTTCTGTGTTCTTTATTGGAAGAATGAAGTGAAAATAGCCTGGATGCCAATCCCCTATATTTGAATAGAGGAAAATAATCAAAACTATTGCCTCACTTTCTGGATAGCAATATGAGCGTGCCAGATATGTATAGTAAGTAGGATGGGGAAACACTTGTTGGGCCACTTAGAAGTAGGAAGAAGTCAAAATGTCTTTAATCCAATGATACAAGGGCTTAATATTGGGTTGGCCAAAAAATTCATTCAGGCTTTTCCATAAGATCATACAGGAAAACCCAAACAAAATTTTTGGCCAATCCAATATTTCAACACAGGTAAAGTGAAATCCATGTTACCTCTAGAACTCTCTGTTCTTCTTGAGATATTAAATGGGATTGCCTTTTAGGACTCTCAATGTGGTCAAATGAGATTACTTCCTAGGTGAATAATAAGGAAATGGGCTGTAGTTTTGGGGGCCAGAACATATTCTGATCAATCTATTGCAGCTAAGGAACACTTTTATTAATATCTGGACAAAGAATGGAGCTTTCTCATTTCCAAGACATGGAAGGACCAGGAATCCCACCTTTGCTTCTGAAGGTGGGCAGGAGAAGGCCATTCATGAAGCTGAAGATGAGCAGATCCAAACTGAGGAGTTTTCAAGGAGGAGATGCATGAGAACAGGGAGGCGCAGAGGAAAGAGAAGGGGCACTCCCAGAAGAGCCTCCATTCAAGGCCTGAGCCTGAACTACCCTTTGGAAGCATGTCTAGAGGAACTAATCCTGCTGGAGACAGGCTCCAGTCTCTGACATCTCCATGTCATAGGCCTCTAATGCTAAGAATACTTTATGATCTTCCCACAGCCTAGAGTGTTTGATCTGGTGAAGCCTTGTTGAGGTGGGTGACCATCACCTAGTCTTCCAGGGTTACAGAAACACCACAGCAGACCTCCTCCAGGCTTGTCAGGCAGTACAGTTTTGGTTCCTGGTTATTAATTCCTCTCTACTGAGGTTGGCAAAGACTATCCCTTAAGAAAAAAAAGGAAAGGACCATGCTGGATCCAGTTAATATGTTACTATGCCCAGCTATGACTACTCACTCTTCCTACTAATATTCAACACATGACCATAGAGTCAGACCTGGAGGTCTATATACTTCTTGATAATGTTTATCAGAAATTCAGCTCTCTCAAAATAAAGTTGCTTAATTGTTTGGCATTTACACTGTACAATATTATAATCTATTTATGAACTGATAACACACACACTCACCCATATACTCACAAACATACAGAGATGATTTGTTCTTAACCATCAGAAAATCATTGAAAGAAAGGAGGTCCAAAGGTTTGGAAAGGGAGGAGCAAAAAGAAAACTACTGGTGTAAAACACAGCACACAGGCAAATCAGTTTTCATGTCCTTTAAAAGCATTGCTATTTAAGTCATATTTTAATGACTAGGAAGGAATAAACTCTCTAGAAACAACAAAATTCATTGTGTGTTAGTTGCTTAGTCGTGTCTGACTCTTTGCGACTCCGTGGACGATAGCCCTCCAGGCTCCTCTGTCCATGGGAGTCTCCTGGCAAAAATACTGGAGTGGGTTGCCATTCCCTTCTCCAAGGGACCTTTTCAGCCCAGGGATCGAACCCAGGTCTCCTGCACTGCAGGCAAATTCTTTACCTTCTGAGCCATCAGGGAAGCGTTCTGGCACAACAATACTAAAAATGAGATGAGATTCAGGAAAATGACGGCTAGCCCAGAAGTTATACCCAACCAAAGCAGACAAAAAGTTTATCCGAAAGTTCCTATTTGGAAGCTACTATTCTGGTGTACTCAATCTTCAATAAATTCAACAGGAGGACGTGGATGGCGCACTGAACTACAAGCCGAAAAGTCACGAGGTTTAGTCTTATCTCTGCGACTAAATCCTTCTGTAACCTTGACTAAGTCATTCCAAATCCCCAGAAATCAAATACAGTGATGTCCAAGAGATCTTTAACTCTAACTTCCATGATTAAGTGGAAACATTTAAATTACAGGAAAAATATCTCAGACTTAAGGAAATTTTTAGTTTAACAGTAACATGTTAACTTATAAAAATCCATTGCTGATAACTGTATTGAAATTAAAAGAAAAGCTCCTATTTAATAGGCACTTATTAAATGCAAGCCCTGTATACTTATAATTTCTAATCATTACACTTCAAATAAATATTTTACTATTTCTATTTTACACATCTGGATATGGGGACTCAGAGAATTTAGGTAAATTGCCCAAGATTTAGCCAATTATTAAATGTTGGGGCCAGGATTAAAACACAGGTCTTATTTGAAAAAAAAAAAATTGCCATTTTTTTTATTGTAGTTAGCTGCCAATTCTATTATCTGCTATATAAAAATTCAAATAAAGAGCAAAAGGAAGTTTCTGAGAACTATGTGGTGACATTTCTGAAATTATATAAGAGACCATAACAAAGATGGACAGCTGTCCACCAAGAAAGTGGGCCCATCGTTGTGGGAGCATGACCAGGAGACACGGAGCCGGACACCACATTTCCCAGCACAGCCCAACTCCCTCCCAGGCAGGGCCATGCGTCTGCTTTTCCAACAGAATATGGAGGAACTCAAAACTTTCACTTACAGACCATGGCTTTTGAGACATACATGGAACTTTTACAAACCCCCTTCCCTAAAACAGGGAACTCAAGGCCATTAAGGATGTAAATGTCAATGTGGAAGGAGCCCGGGTCCCTGAATCACCAGTGTGGAGCAGATCCAGCTTGTCCTCCCTTCCAGGACTACTGAACTATTATTAATACATTAGTGAGGAAAAGAACTTTTACTATGTGAAACAGTAATATTTTTAGGGTTTGTTTGTTACATCATCTAGCGTTTCCCTAAGACAGAGTTGTCAGATGAACTAGGTAGGGAATCTCCTTATCTTTTTGCCCTACGTTCCTCTAACATGTGTTTTTGAAACTGCATGTTGAGAAGAAGTCAGGGAATTAAGGTAGGAGGATGGGGAGTTGTAAGATTGTGCCTTCAAGGATAGGGACGCGAGCTACAGAAATGGTGTATTACATTGCCCCAGCCCACTTACAAATAATCCCACCTTGGTAATCATGACACATAGATACATTTAGTAATAAAGCCTTGGTGGCTATGTTATGTACCAACACACACCCACCTTCAAAACAACCCAGCCACATCATTCGAGAGTCACTGCCCTCACAGCCCCCTTTTTGGTTCAGCCCTTTATCCGTCTTTGAAACCCATCTGACTCTCACACAAAGAACATATAAGCAGGGCCAGACCAGCCCTTCAGCAGTTCCACATCAGATTAACTTGGTTACTGAGTTTCTTAGCAATGTCATAACAAATTACCACCAACTGGGTGGCTTAAAGCAAAGTGAATTTATTCTCTTTTACAGTTCTGGAGGCTAGAAGTCTGAAACCAAAGTGAGTTGGCTCCGTCTGACTATAAAAGAGAATTTTTTCCATGCCTCTCTCCTAGCTTCTGGGGGTTGCCAGCATGCGGTAGTGGTCTTTAGCAAGGAAGCGCGTGACTCCTATCCCTGCCCCCATCTTCACACAGCCTTCTTCCCTGAGTATCTGCTTCCACATTTCCCTCTTCTTCCAAGGGCATCAGTCATATCAGATTTAACCCACTGGGGGATATTACTCTGATTATATCCCCAAAGATTCTATTTCCAACTAAGGTCACAATCACAGATTTGGGGGTTAATCTTCAACATCTATTATTGGGGGGGCACAATTCAATCTAAAGAAGCTATTAAAGCAGTTGCCAACTCATAGCCAGGTTCTTCTAACTGGCCTACTGTAATCTCTTCTCCTAAAACTAAACCTTGTTGAACAAAGGTTTTTGGAAGAAGGTTCAGATCTTGCCTTACCCTCTCATACACAGATTTAAGCCCTGTCTTTCTCTCCTGTGTTCTTCCTGGCACCAGAGTCCTAGCTTCTACAAGCCCCACAAATGTCCCTTCTTCCTTCCCCTGGGCCTCCAAAATTAGACTCCTCAACCCTTCGGCCTGTTATGATGGGCTGAAACCTTCAGCCTTGAAACCAACTTCCCATTCATCCACCCCAGCCAGCGCTGAAGGAGTCTGTGCAGAGTGTGGTATGCATGACACTGGGCAGCTCTCCGGATACTGTAATCATCCTCAGAGCCTGGCCCCAGTCAGGATATGCAATTACCACAGGCCCAAGCAGCTCAGTGGGCAGAAACCCAGGATGCTCCTCACAAGTAAGGGAGAATGAGGTGTCTATGCCCAGGTCAAGGAGGCTGGGAACCTTGGACAGCACAGCATCACTCTGGGTAACTGTCTAATCATGTCTGGGGTAAATCTGAAAGGAGACAAGTTTCCTGCTCAGCTTCTCATGTGCTTCTTCTCAGGGCAGAAACACATTTCGAGGGATGGGCATCTCTGAGCCCATGGAAGATGACATATGGGTGGAAATAGTTAAAATAGAAACACCAGACTTTTTTAAAAAACAAGGAGATACTTTAGAAATCATATTGAATTCATTTTATTTTACCAAAAAAAAAGGATCAATCTCCGTTTGCCTATTACAACCCAGGGAGTTGGAGACAGAAATAGAGAATGAAAGAGTGAAATGCCTATGGTCACTTTCCTGCCAGGTCACTGACCAGGAACTGGGCGCAGGCGAAATTACAGGTCAACCTCATTGTTTTCCAAAGCTTTAAGCAGCAGTCTCTGAATGGGAAGAGCTGACCTTGCTAGAAGGAGCCATCACACTCTCTAGTCTCCCCAGCAAACTCTGAGAGATTCCCAGCTTGGTTCCAGTTGGGAACACGCAGCCTAATGTCAGGATCCAGGAAGCCAGCTCTTCCCCATTGCTCACTGGCAGGTGGCTTTGTGTGGCAGCACCTGGCTTGGGTGGAATCGCCTGCCACCTTGCAACAGTGTTGAGAACAACGAGCAGGCTGAACAAATCTCATTCCCACGGCAGCAGATCCCACTGAGAACTCTGCCATGCTTTTCAAGATGTACTTAGAGCAGACGCGTCAGCCCCTGGGCCGAAGGGAGGCTCTCAGAGGCCGGGCTGTAATCAGAGCCCGTTCATTAGTGAGCCCGACCCTCAGGACAATCAGAGTGAGGAGTGTTCTGGCCAGTGTCGCCTGTGGTGTTCAATCAATCAGCACAACCACCACCGCAGCGGTCCCGCAGCTGCCTGCCCAACTGCCCCGTGAGGAGCTTCCGAAGAAGAACCGAGGAGCCAAAGAAAACCAAAGCCAACAAGCCAGATCCGTGTGATGGGAGGCAGCCCTGTGGGACTGGGCGGCTCTTCAGAGGGACAACGACGTGGAGCTGGACCAAGCCTGGCCCAGAGGGTCCCTAAGGCAGCCCGTCCTCTGCTCTTAAAAGAGGGGTGACATCCCAGCGCGTTGGCCCTGCAGGAAGGAGCAGGCGACACATCTGAAGGAGGGCTTCTCTGTGCCTCCATCTATCCCTGCACCTCGCTCCTGGCCCTCCCTCCAGATGCTCCCCTTTGCCAGACCGTCTCCCTTAGCCACAAGTGCCCCTCTCAGCATCACTGAGAGCCTTTCTGTGTGATGATCTTCAGTTTCCAGGAGGCCCTGTTTTACCCAGGTCTCTCTCCACCTGGAAGAGTTCAGTTTTAAAAAGCTTCATCCCCAGAGGTTTGTTAAGCAGGTGGTCCAATCAGAGGATGGGTTCACAGGGATCATCGAGGGCCCTGAGTCCAGCCTTACCATTTCCCAGAAAACTCAGGATGTTAAAATATGTTTCAATGAAGAGCTAAATGTACAACATCTGCCAGATGTGTGATACTACACGGTAAACATGAAGTCTATAACATTTGAAACATTAAGAGTAGAAATCATGAAAGTTCTGTAGAAGCTGGTAGTGGCTAAGACCATGTTACAACCCTTGGCTAGAAAAGGAGGTAATATATGAGTTTGCTAGGGCCCCCCACAACAAAGTATTGATATCAATACTACAGAAAGGAGTGGCTTAAACTGAGGGAAATTGATTCTCTCTCCCGTCTAGAGCCTAGAAGCTGGAAATCAAGGTGTCAGCAGGGTTAGCTCCTGCTGAGGGATAATTTGGTCCCTGCCTGTCTCCTTGCTTCCACTGACAGCAACAATCCCCAGCGCTCCTTGATCTACAGAAGCACTGCTCCCTTCTCTGCCTCCATCGTCACCTGGCTTCTCCTCCATCTCCTCACATCATCTCCCTCTGTGGACATGTCCTCTTCTCTTCCTCGAAGGACCCCAGTCATACTGATTTACGGTCCTCTCTCATCATATGGGGCTTCCCTGGTGGCTCCATGGTAAAGAATCCACCTGCAGTGCAGGAGATTCAGGAGACACTGGTTTGATCCCTGGGTCAGGAAGATTTCCCCCGGAGAAGGGCATGGTAACCCATTCCAGTATTCCTGCCTGGAGAATCCCATGGACAGAGGAGCCTGGCGGGCTCCATTCCATGGGGTCACAAACAGTTGGACACAACTGAATCAACTTAGCACACATGCTTGTCATATACGACCTCATGTCAAGTCAATCACACCTGCAAAGACCTTCTTTCCAAACCAGGTCACATTCACAGGTACCAGGGTTAGGATTTCAGCAGTCCTCTGGGGGATACAACACAGCTTGTAACAGGCAGAACCCTCTTTCCCACCTTCTCACTCTGAAGGATAACAGATGGTAACAGACACTGAAAGCGTGGAGTTGGTACACACACGTTTAAGCTTTGTAAGCAAACTGTGTGTTTCTCAAAACATCTATTTTCCTTGAAAATAAGATGTCAAAGGGACATCAAAGGGATGTCAAAGACAATATCCTGAGCCCCGTGTCTCTCCCTCCCAGTGCAGAACAACTAAAATCCATGTTGCTTCTTCAGAAAACCAATCTGTATGTAAAGTAATGCTAGAAATGACCAGGGAGCAGCTTTCCTCAGCCCAAATCTGATTTCACATTCACCCAAGGTTCCAGCAAAGACAACCGACGCCCACCCCACCAGCAATCGGCCACCTTTAGAGACAGCGAGATTCTCTTGGAGGAGTGTGTCTGTGTCTCTCTGTCTGTTATGAAGGACTGGAGAGGAAGAAGGTTGGAACTAAACGTAGCTTCTTTTATGGGATTTAGAAGATAGGAAAAGCCTTCCATCCCTACCCTTGAAACTTTTCTTTCTGAACCTCAACTGCCCTGATTACCACTCTCTTCAGCCTCACAGTGACTCCTTGTGGCTTTGATGATGAGATGGCTGAGCAACCAAGGCCACCTCACCCACTCAGGATTGCCCAAATGGTGACTGGCGAAACCTAGGACTTGGTGGGGTGTAGAATTTCCATTTTTTCAGGTTCAGAACTTTCTTTGACATACTTCGGCTCTGTAGAGAACTGAGATTCTTAGAAATATAACTGAGGCAAGTTTGGATGGTCTCTGGGTTTGCAGAGGTCAAAGTCTAAGGGGAAAAAAATTCAAAGATGGATCCTGCAAAGGTTCCAATGAGTCTAGTAACTAAATGACTTCTGGCTTTCAGTTATATCCTTACTAACCATTAAAGGAAACTTTTCTTAGGACGAATTAGGTTTTAAGTTCAACTCATTATAGTTTCCTCAGCGCGAACCAAGGTCTGAAGCACCAGGTCTGATGAAAGACCGGGAGGCTCCCTGGCCTCTTGTACTTCATATGTAATTAAATTTCCAGGGGTTGGCCAGCTTCACTCTCCTCTGAGCACTGCGGAGGTTACATGAGAAGCCCATGACCCTGCTTCTTCCCTGAAGGACTTTAGAATATCAGGGAGACCCAACTTACATACTTGATGCAAAGAATTTTAAATGCTAGCATAACGTGCAGTGCTGAATAAAGTATAATCCAAGCCCATCATGTGCAGTAAAAGCTGCAGGCAGTTCTCGTAAGGAGGGATGGATATAGTGTGGAGTTAAGGGAAGGTTCTCCATGGAATCCGTGCTGTCCCTCCTGGCTTGGCCTGGCTACAGTTTCTGAAACCTTTAACTTGCAGCCCAGAACAATTCCAATCGTTAAGTTTGGAAGGTTTGGAATTCCTCCTACGTTTTCTCCAGTTTTTAACCATAACACACAGTAAGCAAAGTACTGCTACTTTCTACTGTCACTCGGCACTCACAAGAGCATCAGGAAGCAGTACTAGTCTAGATTAGTTCTTCCTGCTCTTCTAGCTCAGTATCCACCCTTCTCCAGCTGATGTGTATGCAGCGGATCCATGGACTCATTTGCTCTCTGCCCGAAGGTGGTCTTGGCCACTGAGAGCTGCAGGCGGGAGATGAGGAAGCAGGAGGGGGGTGGGAGGGTGGGACTGGGCACTTATTTTATACTGGCCCTCACCTGCCAGCTTAGTGTGGGGCATCTGCCTGCTTCCTCTGAAGACCACAGCCCCATCAGGCAACTCAACCCCCAACCTTACAGTATTCTAGAAGCTCTTTCCATTTACATCTTCAGGCTTCGGAGTTGTGTTAGTCTCTCAGCTGTGTCCGACTCTTTGCAACCCCATGGACTATAGCCCGCCAGGCTCCTCTGTCCATGGGATTCTCCAGGCAAGAATATTGAAATGGGTTGCCATGCCCTCCTTATATCTCCTGCATTGGCAGGTGGATTCTTTACCGCCTGAGCCACCAGTGAAGCCCACAGAAATAGCAAGGTCTCCCTTCTAATATTATACCCCAATGCTGCACCATCTCTTGCTGCTTTTGCTCTTGCAAATAGTACTTTCCGAGTTTAAACTAACTCAAGTTATTCAATTTGAGTGTCATCTGTTTCCTGAAAGTATCTCACTGATACAAATCCTTACTTCTGCCCTGTGTGATGCAATCTGATGTTTTTTATTCCATTCTTAAAAGCAAACAAACATTAAAAAACTATTGTCTCTCACTTAATTGATTTCACAGTCAACTAAGGAGTAGTGACCCATAGTTTGGGGAATCAAACTTGTCTTCATCAAAAACAACTGAACTTACTGTTCTAACATAAACCATATTCCCATCAGCGGAATGTCTGGAATTAGTCTTATGTCCTAGATGAGACCCTGGCCAACTGGGCCTTCATTGACCTGCAGCTTCTTGTCTATACCTGGCCCCCTTTTAGAGGTCTCATTCCTGTAACTGAGCCTCTTTCAGTCCCAGTTACCAGTTTTACCTAATCCCCAGTGGGCCTCTAACTGGCCTGAGCATGAGGCCCATGGCCTGGTGGATCAGCTTCCTAGGGTTTCTGTAACAAACTGCCCAAACCAGGTGACAGAAAGCAACATAAATTCACCCCCTCACAGCTCTGGCGGCCAGAACTCTGAAATTAAACCCACACTTGTGCAGAGGCGCTATAAGGGATTCTGTCCTTTGTCTCCTCCAGCCTCAGGTTGTTCAGTCGCTCAGTCGTGCCCGACCCTTTGCGACCCCATGGACTGCAGCACACCAGGCCTCCCTGTCAATCACCAACTCCTGGAGCTTGCTCAAACTCATGTCCATTGAGTCGGTGATGCCATCCAACCATCTCATCCTCTGTCATCCCCTTCTCCTCCTGCCTTCAATCTTTTCCAGCATCAGGGTTTTTTTTTCAATGAATCAGCTCTTCACATCAGGTGGCCAAAGTACTGGAGCTTCAGCTTCAGCATCAGTCCTTCCAGTGAATATTCAGGATTGATTTCCTTTAGGATTGACTGGTTTGATCTCCTTGCTGTCCAAGGGACTCTCAAGTGTGTTCTCCAGCACCACAGTTTGAAAGCATCAATTCTTTGGGCCTCAAGCCCTTCTTTATGGTCCAACTCTCACATCTATACAGACTACTAGAAAAATCATAGCTTTGACTATGCAGCCCTTTGTCAGCAGAGTGATGTCTCTGCTTTTTAATATGCTGTCTAGGTTTGTCATAGCTTTGTAGTTGCAGGCGTCCCTGGGCCTGTGGCTTCATCAGTCTGATGTCTGCCTCTTTTCATATGGCCTCCTTCTCTCTGGGTCTTTTCATCTGTGTGTCTCTTGTAAGGACACATGTCATTGGATTTAGGTTCCATGTGGTTAATCCAGGATAATCTTATCTCAAGATCCTTAACTTAATTACATCTGTAAAGAACTTTTCTCCAAATAAGCCTAATTTTTTCACTGTTATAGAGTCCATAGATTAGAATATAGACATATCTTTAGAGCTGCCATTCAACCCACCACATTTGGTACCTTGACAAACCCACTAGCTCTTGAAAGCTCCCATGCAGAGCTTATGGCTGTACATTCAACTTTGATGGACCCTCAAAACCAAGGCACTAGGAGAAGCACCACAGTTCAGAGATGACTGGGCATAACCCCACCAGACAGATCCATACCTGGGGATGGAAATAACCAGAAAATCAAGTTTTGGATGTTAGAGTTGAACTATAAAGAAAGCTTAGCACCGAAGAATTGATGCTTTTGAACCGTAGTGTTGGAGAAGATTCTTGAGAGTCCCTTGGACTGCAAGGAGATCCAACCAGTCCATCCTAAAGGAAATCAGTCCTGAATATTCATTGGAAGGATTGATGTTGAAGCTGAAACTCCAATACTTTGGCCACCTGATGCTAAGAACTGACTCACTGGAAAAGACCCTGATGCTGGGAAAGATTGAAGGCAGGAGGAGAAGGGGGCAACAGAGGATGAGATGGTTGGATGGCATAACCAGTTCAATGGATGTGAATTTGAGTAAGCTCCAGGAGTTGGCGATGGACAGGGAAGCCTGGCATGCTGCAGTCCATGGGGTCGCAAAGAGTCGGACACGACTGAGCGACTGGACTGTTTTGGATGCTGGTCCTATTGTTAGGCAGCTCACTATCCAGGTGTGTCTGTGCCTCTGCTCTAGTAATGTTGTTGTTTAGTCAGTAAGTCATGCCCTACTCTTTTGCCACCCATGGATGGCAGCCTGCCAGGCTCCTCTGTCCAGGGGATTTCCTAGGCAAGAATACTAGAGTGGGTTGCCGTTTCCTTGTCAGGGGATCTACCCAACTAAGGGATCAGACTCACATATCCTGCATTGACAGGTGGATTATTTACCACTAAACCACCATAGAAGCCCCATTTCTGGTAATACACAGCCACAATTTCTTATCCTCCTGACCAGCCAACCTTAGACAGCATGAGTCATTAAAAAGGCAGATCATGAAGAATGGAAAGGGCTTTGAAAAGTGAGAGAAAAGGTGGTAACCTATGGGAAAGAGCAAACATATAGACACAAAGGAGCCCTATTCTTTAATCAAGCAACAATCTGATTTGAAGCTCAGAATGGAAGTAATATCTTTGAATTACTGTGACAGTGAAGGGAGCATCTTTCCTGTGTGACTCTCAAACTTCCTGGGTACTAATTTCTCTTAAACACTGCAAAAAATCTCCTTGTGGGAAAACAAAAACAAAAACTGCCTTCTTTCAAAGATCGATTCATTCAAGACTCCTAGGAGTCTTTCTCCATCCTGTGGCCAGTCAGGAGGCTGGAACGTGTCTACCCTCCATGGCAGGTCCTAGCCCTGGAGGTCAATATGCTGCACTCTGCTCTTAGATCTGACTGGCCTACATGGAACTCAAGATAAATGGCTGGCATTTTCATGAAGCTTTATCCTATATGACATTGTTTAAATCTAAGAATGAGTAAACCACTGTAAATTCTTATAATCTCAATATAATCAACCTTGCATTAATTGTACATCAAGCTCAGAGCCTGTAATAAAGAATACTGGCAGAAGACAAGGAAAGAGAGTTCTTAGCTGAGCCTTTTGAATGTTAGCAGATGAAGAAAACTGTAGTTTCATTCAGATTATCTCATAAGGAAAGAGTAAATGGTCAAGCCAGAGAAGAAAGCCTCTTCATTTACTCTGTGGAATGGAGGCTAAGCAGCCCTGCCCCTTGAGGGAAACATCTCATTGGAAAACTGTTAAATTAGATGACCAGGATCTGACAATTTCCATTATTCTGAGCCACTTATGTTGGCCTGATGTAGTCTTTCGTGTAAAGTGTAAGTTACCTGGGGCCTGCATGTTGAAGTACTCTCACCTGGCTACCCATGACTGGCCATTAGCAGGATTGTAAAGAGGCTCAGGTAATACAGTGGACACAAAATGGGCTTCTGGCATCTGAAGGTACGAATTTGGGTCTTGCCCTTATTAATTGCTATCTAGAGAGACTGGATGGGCCATTTTTGAGCTCTCTGAGCCTCTGATTCCTCATTGTAATTTAGGAAGAGTAGCAGTCCTTCAATTGTGGGTTTGTTATGAGAGTTAAATGAGGATATTCAATAAATATTTTTTGAGCAACAATTATGTGCCAATTATGTGCTGTCCTGGGCATTCAGGTGCTGTGCTCTGCTAAGTTGCTCAGTCGTGTCTGACTCTTTGCAACCCCATGGACTGTAGCCCACAAGGCTCCTCTGTCCATGGGATTCTCCAGGCAAAAATGCTGGAGTGGGTAGCCATACCCTCCTCCAGGGGATCTTCCCAACCCAGGGATCAAACCCAGGTCTCCTGCATTGCAGGTGGATTCTTTACTGTCTGAGCCACCAGGGAAGCCCATGAATACTGGAGTGGGTACCCTAACCCTTCTCCAGAAGATCCTCCCGACCCAGGAATAGATCCAGGGTCTCCTGCATTAGAGGCAGATTTTTTACCAGCTGAGCTACATGGGAAGCCTGGGCATTCAGGTACATAACATAAAACAGACAAAACAGTCCTGTCCTTGCTAAGATGACAATCTAATGGTAGAAGCTACAGCTGAGCGACTTCACTTTCACTTTTCACTTTCATGCATTGGAGAAGGAAATGGCAACCCACTCCAGTGTTCTTGCCTGGAGAATCCCAGGGACGGGGGAGCCTGGTGGGCTGCCATCTATGGGGTCGCACAGAGTCAGACACAACTGAAGTGACTTAGCAGCAGCAGCAGCAGATAATAAACTATGGTTGAAGTGTTTCCAAAGTTTTTCTATTGTTAATAGATAACATGCATTTTTATTATTCATCTGAAGGAGTTTTGAAATAGATTCTAGATACAAACCTTTTCTTTGTTAGATATGTTACGGAATTATTCTCCCACTCTGTAGCTTGCTTTTTGTCTCTCATTATTTGTCTTTTGGTGAGCAAAATATCTTAATTTTAATGTCATCAGATATATCAATTCTTTATTTTACAGTTAGTGACTCGTCTGTCTTGTTTTTTCCACATTCTGAGGTCTTAAAGATGCTCACCTATGTTACATTCTAAAAGCTTTTATGTTTTTCCATTTACACTTAGGTCTGTATATGCCTGGAATTGTTTTTACATGTAAAATGAGAAAAGGATCCTATTTCATTTTTGCCTGCACGACTATCCAATTACCCTAACTCTATTTATTGGGAAAAACATTCTTTTTCTAGTCTATGGTTTCCTTTGTCACAACTCAAGTCCATACATACATCAGTGAATATCTGGGTCCTCTCTTCTGTTCCATTGGTTGGTTTTTTTAAGCTTTTTGCCAATACTTTGTATGTCAGGTTTGCATGCATGCTCAGTTATATCTGACTCTGCGACTCCAGGGACTGTTGCCCGCCAGGCTCTTCTGTCCATGGGTATTCCAGGCAAGTGTCCTGGAGCAGGTTGCCATTTCCTACTACAGGGGGTCTTTCCTACTACAGGGGACCCCTACTACAGGGATCAAGCCCATCTCTTTCGTGAATTCTTTACTGCTGGGCCACCTAGGAAGTCCCCTTTGCCAATACTAGACTAGTCTTAATTACTATAAATTTATAAATTTTAACAATGAGTAGGCCAAGTTTTTTTTTTTTTTTTTTTTTTTTTAAGAATATCGCTTCTCATTCTTTTAGTTTTAGTACAAATTTTAAAATAAGCTTGTTGGGTTCTGGAAAATACTTTGCTGGTATTCTCAATGGGATTGCATTGAATCTATAGACCCATTTGGAAGAACTGATGCCAGGGTCCAGCCCCGGCTGATCCAGGGTATTCGAAGGAGAGATGGCATAGGCGACCTATTTATTTAAATATTTATCAAAGATATAGAGTAATAGAATAAGGATAGCTCAGTGAGGAAATTCAGTGAAGAAAAGAGGCTGAATAATTCAGCCAGAAGGTAAGAGAAAGAACGACATGGGGAGACCAAGGTTTGGTGAACAAGGCCCGCACTTTATTTTCCAAAGTAGTTTTTATACCTTAAGTTATGCATAGATAATGGGGGAAGGGGTAGAGTCATGCAGCAAGCCAGGCTTTCTTCCTGCAAACTTATCATATGCAAAAGCTTAGGTGATTTGTATCATCTTCTGGCCCGGAGGCCTGTTAACATTTTAAGACCCTTTCTTCAGAAAACTTATTTTTCTCTAAAGGTGATTGGTCAGGAGCCACCCTCCAAAAGCATTAGATAAAGTTGCATTCCTACAGAGCAAAAGGTGTGGTGGGCTATAACAAGAAAAAGAATTAACTCAGGGGTCCCAGGTTACAAACATTAAAGCTACTATTTACACGAATTATATTAATCAATACACTGCCAGGGACACAGCAGGTAAGGGATATGGAAACTTAGCAGCAAACATTGGCCCAAAAAGTGAAAATCCCTTCACCAATACAATTTCTAATCAATCTTTTAACTACTCAAAGGAATCTGTGTTTAGACAGTTTAGAACATCTCATGCCTCTCACAGTTGGGAGGCTCTGAGCAATCACATGTGGCTGGAAAAACCTATTCAGGAAGGCTAGGGGACTTCCAAAGGAGTTTGTAGGTTGAAACACTGTCACACCCAGGAATTATTAACTGGAGCTGTAAGCTAACTCTTTTTTCAGAGAGAGGTTGTGGGGGACAGCCCCCTGTAAAGTCAGAGGTGTAGGTGAAAGCACAAAGCAGAAAGTAGGCAGACTCTGGTTTTGGGTGTAAATGCTCAAGAATTTCCAGGGGGACTCCTGAGGCTCGATCCCGCCTTTGCGTATGCCGAGCCTCCTTCCTCATGACCTTTGTCATGGGTGGAGCTCCTCACGCTGGCTCCCGGCAGTGGTAGAATTCCAGTTGAGCTATTCCAGATCCTGAAAGATGATGCTGTGGAAAGTGCTGCACTCAATATGCAATATGCAATATGCACTCAATATGCAATATGCTGGCTCCCAGCAAACTGACATCTTTGATACATATCTTCCCTAATGAATGTATAGATCTATAGGTCTATAGTCAATTTCTGTAACTATTCTCCATGTAATTAAAAAATAATAAACATTTTTCAGTTGGGTACAGTGTTCTATATATGGGAATTAAGTAGTTTTGTAAGCTGTGCTATTCACATCTATATTATTTTTAAGTTTTGTCTGTTTATTCTATCAATTACTGAGAGAGAGATTTTTGTCATTTTCCATTATGACAGCAGATTTATTTATTTCTCTTAGTAGTTCTATCAAATACACACACACACACACACACACACACAGAGCATGTTATTAAGAGCATACAAATTAAAAGTACAGATAAGGCCAAAAATTCAGAAAATGGAGACTAAAAAAGTAACAACAGATTTGGGGGAAAAAAAAAACCTGGAAATTTTAGAAGTGAAAATTAAAGCAGTAACAAAAAAAGTCATTCAATAGTTGGCTTTAATCCTAAATTAGACACAGCTGAAGAATTACTGAACTGAAAATTAGGTTAAAAGAATCTATCAAGATTAAAAATAGACGAAAGGATGAAAAAAGCAGAAGAGAGAATTGGTTGTAAAATGTTAGAAGAATTAGAGGAACAAGAGGAAAAGAGTAAGTCACCCAGAGACCAGGAAGCTGCTTCGTGTCCCAGTTCAGAGCCCACTAACCCACGTGATTGCCACTGCTCTTGCCACTGCTATTGAAACTCACCCACCACTTTTAATCAGAAGCTCTGGAGTTAACCCCATTGATGCTGCAGAAACCAACATCAAAGCTGTAAGGGCTTACAGTCACTGTCAGAAGTGGAAAAATGACTTCTTCCTCTACTAACCCATCAGTGTAAGACAACCAGCAGCAAACCCCATAGCTCTATAAAGTCAGATTAAGAGGGCTTCCCTGGTGGCTCAGTCAGCAAAGAATCCTCCTGCAGTGCAGGAGACCTGGGTTCAGTTCCTTGATCAGGAAGATCCCCTGGAGAAGGAAACGGCAATCCACTCCAGTATTCTTGCCTGGACAACCCATGGACAGAGAAGTCTGACGGGCTATAGTCCATGGGCTTGCAAGGGTCAGACTCCACTTAGCAACTAAACCACCACCAACCACCAGGGAAATGACAGAAGAACCATAAACATCTCACCAAACAACAGAAATGACAAAGTTACAGAATTTGGGGGAAAGGTGGAGTTTAGTTGAAACTTAAAAGAAGCAGTGCTGGGACAGGCTCAAAGCAAAACAAGCCTGGACTGAAAAGTGGATTCAGGGTCCTGTTTCCTTAGACACTAAAAGTTAAGATAGATATGGAATGCTGTGTCTAGCAACCAATTACCTGAAACTCTGCAGACAGACTGAAGCTTGAGGTTCCTTCTCTTTATCAAAGTGGCTCAGATCCTTTGGCAAAAGTGAGATGTTTCATTCTTGTTGATATAATTTCAAGTAACAAAAGATTTCAGAGGAAAAAAAGTACTGTTCACAGGTAAGAAAGCAGGAATCACTTAAAGAAAGAAGTCGTTATGACATTTTACAAGGGCAGCATGTCCTTGGACAAACATTGTCTCCTACTAACTTTGCAGCTAGCTCTATCTGTGGCTATGTCCACCTGATGCCAACATGGCGGGGCAGATTTTACTTTCTCAGTCTGTGTTAATTTTTAGATTCTCATTTCTTTCTTCTACTTTAGTAACTATTTTACACATGATAGTGTATATAAAGTGGTCTTAAAAGATGATCTCATCTTTCTAGTTTCCTGTGTCTGCCAAGACCGTAGTTTGTAGTTCCTCGTTATCTTTTTAGTTCCTTCACACTTTAAAGAAAATAATTTTTAGATTTGTCTTGGCTATTTTAGCGGCTTGAACAAAATGGTTATTTGGGTGTAATTATCTAGTTTACCATTACCCACTCCCTCCACTAAATTAATTTTCATTAGAATATAGTTGGTTTACAATGTTGTGTTAGATTTGGGTGTACAGCAAAGTGAATCCATTACACACATACACTCTTCTTTGGATTCTTTTCCCAAATAGGTCATTACAGAGGTTGAAAAGAGTTTCCTGCGCTGTATGTGTGTGCTTAGTCACTCAGTCATGTCGGACTCTTTGTGACCCCACGGACTGTAGCCCACCAGGCTCCTCTGTCCATGGGGATTCTCCAGGCAAAAATACTGGAGTGGGTTGCCATGCCCTCCTCCAGAGGATCTTCCCAACCCAGGGAGCAAACCCAGGTCTCCCACATTGCAGGTGGATTCTTTACCATCTGAGCCTGCATTATATAGTAGGTTCTTATTAGTGATCTATTTTATATAGTGTGTACATGTCAATCCAAATCTCCCAATGTATCTACCCCTTCCCCCCTTGGTAACCATAACTTTGTTTTCTACATTTGTGACTCTCTATTTCTATTTTGTAAATAAGTTCGTTTGTCCCGTTTCTTAGATTTCATATATAAGCGATATCATATGATATGACAGTCTCTAGATCCATCCATATCACTGCAAATGGCATTACTTCATTCTTTTTTATGTCTAAGAACACTGCATTGTGTATATGTACCGTGTCTCCTTTGTCCATCCTCCATCAATGAGCGTTTGTTTCTTCCACGTCCTGGCTGTGGCAAATAGGGCTACAGTGAACACAGGGGTGCAAGTATCCTTTGGGATTATGGTTCTCTCTGGGTGTACGCCCAGGAGTGGGACTGCTGGATCAGATGGCAGTTCTGTTTTCAGTTTTTTAAGGAACCTCTGTACTGTTCTCCAAGTGGCTGCACCAATTTACATTCCCACCAACAGTGTAGGAGCGTTCCCTTTTCTCTACATCTTCTCCAGCATTTTTTGTTTGTAGATTTTTTTTGGTGATGGTCATTCTGACCAGTGTGTACCTACTTTCTAATCAATCTTGCACATTTTTGTCAAAATTATCTACTTAAACTCAGCTCTAATCATGTCAAGAGGTAACATGCAAATGAGGAATAAGCCCAGCCAGTTTGTGGGCAAGAATGTCTGCCTCTGATGCTGGCCTGAAAAAGGGTATGTGAGCTCAGGACATGGGCACTTTTATTAGATGTCCTTGCATTCAATGGAACCCCAAATATATTTTTGCAAGTGATGAACCCTTTCAGTAAAATTGAATCCACATGTTTTAAATTCATTGACAATTGATGCATTAACAAACTGTATTGTAAGAACAAGCTGATGGCCTCAAACCTTTTAAACCTTGCAGGAAGACTTGTTTCTTCATTTATTTTCCTTAGAAACATGAAGTTTATTATTCCAAGAAAAAAAATAAAAAGGCACTCCAACCCCAAACTCTACATAGTCTCCATCTGCCAAGCCCTAGGGGGACTTACCGTGTCTGTGAGAAGGGGAAGGGTTTTATGGCTTAAGAGAACTCAGGATTCCCCTCTGCTGGGCTGGAATTTCCCACTGTTTTTTCCCTTTTAGTTCTCACCTCCAGATCATGTATCAACTTTTTCATCCAATAGATTTTACAGTTTACAAAGGGCTTTCTCATCCATCACCTGACTCCATGAAGTCAGCACTTCTAGCTCATGTCTTTATTCCTGTTTAATGGAGGGGAAGAGGAGATTCAGAGAAGTTAGCTGTCTTACCCAAAGCTTCATGATATGATAGCCAGCCTCCAAGATGACCAGTTGGTCCCTGGACCAAGGCATGTTGTCCCAGGATTGGGCTGTGTGACCTACAGCAGTCAGCAGAAATAATAGCACATTGTTTATAAGATTAGATGACAAAAAAGACTGGCTTCAGTCTTGGGAGGTCCTCTCTCTCTTTCTCTGTCTCTCCCTCTCACTCTTCCTCTCTCACTTCTCAAGACATATTAGGAGGCCTCAGGCCACCTAGGAGAGGTCCATGTGGTGAGGAAATGATGTCTCCAGCCAAAATCCAGCAAAGAACCAGAAAACCCGTGTGAAAGAGCTTGGAAGCGGATACTTTAGCCCAAGTTAAGCCTTCAGATAACTGTAGTTAAGCCTTCAGATAACGGCCAACAGCTTAACTGCAACCTTATTAGAGACCCTGTACCAAAACCATTCAGCTAAGCCATTCCTGGATGCCTCACCCTCAGTAACTGAATAAATGTTCATTGTTTTAGGTTGCTAGGTTTGGAGTAATTCGTTACACAGCAGCAGATAACTGATACACAGGGCTATGTGTGTTTCGCAACAGCAGGACCCAACAGAGATAGCGTATCCACCTCTATCATCCCCAAGGTGGGGAATCCTATATTCAGTAAGAAACATAAGCACCTGTGAAACTCAGGACACACTAGACTTTTAAGTGATGGAGTAATTTAGAGAAAAAAAAATAAGTTTTATATCTGGTAAGCCTTTATAATGAACTTTTCCATTCTTAAAAACTTTTTGGCAATATGATCTATTTGATCTCAACAGAACAGTCTCAGTGTGGAACCCTTTATGTTCACTTTCTGGGTCATAAGTATGCCCGCTAGCCAGCTCTCATCTGCTACCAGGGCATCTACCTGCCTTCAAGGAGTCTTTCTTCTGAGAAGTAGTACTTTAAGTACCTTTTCACTGCTTACATAATAAGCCTCTGAATCATCTAAGTGCCAGGTCATCAAGTGCCTTATGTGCTGGACCTCATGGCAAACTGGGCCACTGACAGTATTTCTGAGCCAAGTCGTGCTCAGTGAACACCTAGGAGTCTGCCTATCAAGGAACGGCTCTACCTTTCACCCAACTCACGAACAGTCCCTGGGCGAGCCTTCCATCCTGAAGCGTTAGGGCCTTTGCTATCTACTTGGCAAACTCCCCAACCAGAAACGGCCTGCTCTCTGCTCCACAAATCTCAGCAGCTGGCCTCTCTCTCTCTTTATATTCCTGAAATCTGAATGCATTCTTCACCCCTCTCTCTGTATCCTGTGTGAATTCTATCCACCCCTCAAGGCTAGACAGTCACCTGAGATTTTTCTGACCTCCAGCTTCAACCCAAGAGCTCTCCCTTGTTTGGAATTCAAAGGCCCATCCCATTTCCCCTATACATCACTAGATAAAAGGACATTTTATTTTTACAGCTCAACTGAGAGGGGAGTCGTCAATCACACAGCACGTGCTCAGTGGTAAGCGCCCCACCAGGCACTCTGCATAGATTACGGAATACACAGATGTCATCTGTCTGTAAGGGTCTTTACTGAGTATTGCTGAGCAACTGATTGACTAGGAGCCTCTTTAGTGTCTGCCCACCCCCAATCTCTCCAGTGGATTTTCATAAATGAGATGAAGGTCCACTCAAGCCCCCGGGCCCCTAGATTGGATTTCCTTAGGCCTTTAGTAGACACGCCCATCACCGTCTCAATGCCTGTACCCCTACACACAGCCTGTGACAGGAGTGACTCTGAGCACTGCATGGCCCCCAGCCACCACTGGTGGGACCCAGGATGGATGCCTGACTCAAACTGGGCACTCTCTTCTAAAGGCTATAGAAGAAGAAGATCTCTAAAGGGCTAAAGAAGTTGGATCATGAGAGGTATCAGATCTTTTAGTTAAACATCATGGAGCTTATACAGACTTAGAAAACAAACATATGGTTACCCAAGGGGAAAGATGGGAGAAGAGATATAAATTAGGAGGTTGGGATTAACATATATACACTAACTATGAATAAAAGAGATAACCAATAAGAATCTAGTATATAGCACAGGGAACTCTGCTCAATATTCTATAATACCTAAATGGGAAAAGAATTTGAAAAAGAATAGATGTGTGTATGTGTATAACTGAATCACTTTGCTGTACACATGAAACTAACACAAGATTGTAAATCAATCATAATCCAATATAAAATAAAATTTTAAATAGCAAAAATGTCAAGGGTTAATCAGCATCAGCACTGTGCCAAGACAACTCAGAATTACAAGGGAGCTAAAAATTCAAAATTAATTCGAAGAAACCAACCTGTCTGTAGTAGAAAGCAGAGGAACAGACCAAATGTCCAACTGAGGCAGCGCTGAGAAATTCTGGAATGGGGCGGCTCTGTTCCTGACTCTCCCTAGCTCCCCTGTGGCCTGGCAGAACTTCACCTCCTATCCTGGGATGCCTTCAGTAAAGTTCCTTGCAGTCCTTCAATAGTCTCCCTTTATCTCTGGACTAGTCTGATAGGTTTCTGTTCTTGCAGTTAACAAGGCGTGAATTAAACTATACCCAATGGGACTTCCCTGGTGGCTCAGACGGTAAAGCATCTGCCTACAATGCAGGAGACCCAAGTTCAGTTCCTGGGTCAGGAAAGTCTCCTGGAGAAGGAAATGGCAACCCATTCCAGTATTCTTGCCTGGAAAATCCCATGGATGGAGGAGCCTGGTAGGCTACAGTCCATGGGATTGCAAAGAGTCTCACATGACTGAGGGATTTCACTTCCACTTTCAATAAAGAGTGTCAAATTCATATTCATGTTGATCCTGAAATATTGAGGTTATCTGTTGGCTATAAAGTACACTTGTGTTATGGATCCTAAAGATTCTTTAGTAAAAGCTTCTCATTTTACAGATGAGGAAAAAGATATCTAGAAGGAAAAAAAAGATAGCCAGGTGCACAGCAATTGATGGAATGAAGACTAGGACCAAGGGCCCTTCATGTTGTCCAGGGTTCCTTTATTACTTTGCCATCACTGACTCTGCTCTTTCCAATGATTATGTCCACTGGGGCAGTCAAAACAGCCTTTAATATTTCTCTATACTAAAGAGAAATAGCAGAGATCATTAGAGTCTCCCCAGACCAACCTCACTGATGTATTCTGGGGGAATTTTGCTTAGATCTCAAGCAGCTAAAGGAAAAGATAAGAGAGGTGCTGAGGCTGCATTTCTTTTAAAAACTGGGTCAGAAGAGAGAAATGCAATAAGGTCACTGGCTGCCCGCTTTAAAATAGAGTTCATATGCATCTTAAGAGGACACTACAAAGGAAAGTATCAGTTTTCCCACAAAAATATGAAGTCAGTCTGTTAATAAGAGAAAAAACATTTCAACTTTTTGGAGCAATTGTGCTGAGCAGGCTGAATTGCCTACAGAATGCCCTTGTCAAACACATTCTTCCTGTAAGGTACCCACTTGGTAATGTGATACTTGAAACAATCAAAATTATTTTGTGTTTCAATGTATTCGATTTCCAAAAATGGGAAAAAAAAATCTTCACTGGTCCCATCTCCTAATGCATTTTAGTACCTTAAATATTTCAATCTTATTGCAATTAAATGAAAATATTCTCAAAGTATGTTTGTTAAGACTGAATTTACTTAAATGTTTAAAGGAATAAGGATGAGTAAAGTGAGACATCAAAGGATGGTAATGAGCCTGACAGATGGGCTAAGAGGATACTGGGGACCGGAAATTGGTCCCACAGTCAGTGATGCGTGTGTGTCCGTGTGTGCGTGCACTCACACGTGTCCAACTCTTTGCAACCCCATTGATGATAGCCCACCAGGATCCTCTGTCCATGGAATTTTTCAGGCAAGAATACTGGAGTGGGTTGCCATTTCCTCCTCCAGGGGATCTTCCAAAGGCAGGGATCAAACCTGAGTCTCCTGCGTTTCTTGCATTGGCAGGCAGATCCTTTACCACTGCACCACTTGGGAGCTTAAGCCTAAATACTGACAGAGAAGCCCCAATCACTATGGATGAGAAAAAAGAGGAGGAAGCTGTCTTCTACCTTTAGCTATAATGAATTCTACTAAAGTTTATTGAGCATTTACTCTAGCCAGGCACTGTTAAGCACTTTTTATGCACTTTTTATGCTTTGTATTTCACATAATCTTTCATAAGAACTCTATTGGATAAGTAGTATTAATTTCCCTATTTCATAGGTTAAAAAATACAGAGTTTACAGAAGTTAATTAACTTTACCAGGTTACTGGCTAATAAAAGACAGACCTCAGAGATCCAATACCCAGGCCTTTCTCTCAACCTCTCATTTCTGTTTCATTCTAAACACCGACTCTATTCTTCAGCTTCTTCTCTGTGTCAGGAAACATGGGCAGAAGTGGTCTGGGACCACATTCATGCAGTTAATTTATACTATCTTAAATATTTTTAATACCTTTAACTATATTATGGGGCTTCCTTGGTAGCTCAGATGGTTAAAATTCTGCCTCCAATGCAGGAGACTGGGGCTCGATTCCAGAGTTGGGAAGACCCCCTGGAGAAGGAAACAGCTAGTCACTTCAGTATTCTAGCCTGGAGAATAGGACAAAGGAGCCTGGCGGGCTACAGTCCATGGGGTCACAAAGAGTCAGACACGACTAAGCAACTAACACTTTCACTTTTCTAGGGTAGGTATTTTGCTAAGTCACTTCAGTCATGTCCGACTCTGTGCAACCCCATAGACAGCAGCCCACCAGGCTCCCCCGTCCCTGGGATTCTCCAGGCAAGAACACTGGAGTGGGTTGCCCTTTCCTTCTCCAATGCATGCAAGTGAAAAGTGAAAGTGAAGTCTCTCAGTCGTGTCCAACCCTCAGCGACCCCTGGACTGCAGCCTACCAGGCTCCTCCATCCATGGGATTTTCCAGGCAAAAGTACTAGAGTGGGGTGCCATTGCCTTCTCCATGGGTAGGTATACAAGAAAAATTAGGAGTAGAAACTGACAATTGTTCAGGCAAGACAGAAGAGCAATGGCACTGGGATCGGTGATGAAAAGATGAAGGGGATTGATGCTAAGGAGGCAGGATTCATTAAAGAAAGTCTGAATCTTTATTCAGGATTAGATTGTCCAAGCAGTTTGCTGATGCTCAACAACCTTCATGGCTGCCCCAATAAGACCACAAACACAGCAATGAACCAAAAATGTCAATGGAAACAACCCAAATTCTTCTGTCTCCCAAAAGTAGCAGAAGCAATAGTAACTGCATCCCCGCCAACCTCAGCCTTAAATTGAAGCTGTTTATTTTGCCATCTATAAAGCACCCAGAGCCTTAGAAATGGAATTATGAGTACAGAAACTTTTCCTGTAAGTCTTTTAACCAACTAGATACTGGAAGAAGCAAGGATACATTCACCTCTACAGGCTTCAAAGGAGCACAGCCCCACCAGACACTTGATTTCAGATCATTGTTGTTGTTTAGTCAAAAGGTCATGTCAGACTCTCTGTGACCACTTGAATTGTAACATACCAGGCTCCCCTGTTCATGGGACTTCCCAAATAAGAATACTAGAGTGGGTTGCCATTTCCTTCCCCAGAGGATCTTCCCAACCCAGAGATCAAACCCATGTCTCTTGAATGGCAAGTGGATTCTTTACCACTGAGCCACCAGGGAAGCCCATGGTTTCAGATTTCTGACCTCCACATGGTAAGAGAATAAATTTCTATTGTCTGAAGCCACCAAATCTATGGTAATTTGTTGCAATAGCCCTAAGAAACTAATATACAGATATCGACATGGAAATGACAGAATTGTCTCACAAGAAATGTAAGTTTAGCCATTGTATAAATATTTCAAGAAGCAATAGCAAGTATGCTTGAAACAAGAGAAAAAATAGAAAAGGTCAGCAGCAGCAACAACAACAACAAAAAAACCAGATGGAAATTTTAGAAATGAAGAATAATCCAAATGAAAACCCAATGGACAAGCTTCACAGCAGAATGGAGATGACAAAGGAAAGAATGAGCGATCTTGAAAACAAAATGACGGAAATAACACAATATGAACAACAGGAAAAAAACAGATTGAAAAAAACTCAGAGGGAGACCCAGAGACCTGTGAGCCTACTATAAAACATCTAACATTTGCATCATTGATGCGTGAAAAGAGCTGGGCCATAAGTACAGACAGGTCTGGATTTGATTCCTGGCTCTGTCACCTCCCATGTTGCCTTGGAGCAGAAGGTCTCTAAGCCTCTAAGCCCCAGTTTTCCCAGCAGTTATTTCCCCAGCAATAATGCAATTTCTCTCAGAGGGGTTTTGTGAGGACTGAAAACAATAACAATGGCACAACAAAAAGAACTTCAAATGTGATTAGAAATGAATCTGTTTGACTCACTCATCTGTTTTGCTAAAGGGAACAAAGGAACAAAAGCCAAAGCATGAGATATTCATGCTTTTTTCTAACAAGCAAATTCTTGTCATTTATATACTGAGGTCACCTGAATATTCATTGGAAGGGCTAATGCTGAAGAAGCTGAAACTCCAATATTTTGGCCACCTGATGCGAAGAGCCGACTCGTTGGAAAAGACCCTGATGCTGGGAAAGATTGAAGGCAGGAGGAAAAGGGGACGACAGAGGATGAGATGGTTGAATGGCATCACGGACTCAATGGACATGAGTTTGAGCAAGCTCCGGGAGTTGGTGATGGACAGGGAGGCCTGGCGTGCTGCAGTCCATGGGGTCGCAAAGAGTTGGACACGACTGAGCGACTGAACAACAACAATATACGGAGGTGACAGAATGAAGTTAAAATGTCATAAACAAGGAGTTCATAATCAGTGTGTATGTCAAAACTGAGGCAAATTAACTCAATTTCTATAGCATTTTCTAACAAAACACTTTCTTACTGAACTTCTAATGTATAAATAGAATTTCTTACCAAAAAAGTGAATTTTGAAATAAATCTAGCCATATAATTAAAGGTTACATTCCATAGAAATAAATACTTGTACTTTAAATGGCGGATCAGCAAAGGAGAGTTTATTTTTTTCAGCAAATAACATAGTGAGAAATTTAATAATTCAGAATTCCTACAGATACTATTTCAAAAACATTTGTCTTACCTGGCTAAAGTTCTTTCTTGCTTGTCATTTTACAGTAATTGACTTGTCAATAGCCTTTAATCTCTTATCTTGATAATGAACTAGCCCAAGGCTTTCTAGTCCCATAGTTACTTGAGTTAAGTCTTCTTTTCAACTCCTATTTGCTCTAAGTCTGTTGAGATGTATAGCAATAGTTCAGCCACACTTGTGACCTAGAAAAATTGTGAATAGAAAAATATGACTTTTAAGACATGGCATATTTATACAGTGGGATATCACTCAGGCACAAGAATGAAATAATGCCATGTGCAGCAATATGGATGCGCCTAGAGATTATCAAACTAAATGAAGTACACCAGAGAAAGACAAATGCATATGATACTGCTTATACGAGGAGTCTAAAATAAAAAAGAAAGAAAAAGATACAAATGAACTTACAGACAAAACAAAATAGACCCACAGATAGAGAAAACAAATTTATGGCTACCAAAGGGGAAGGGGCGGGGATAAATTACGAGTCTGGGATTATGTATAACACTATTATACATAAAATAGATAACCAACAAGGATCTACTGTATAGCATAGGGAGCATGGGAAACTTTACTCAATATTTTGTAATAACCTATAAGGGAAAAGAATATATACATAAATATATACACACACACACACACACATACACATATACATCTGAATAGCTTTGCTGTACATCTGAAATTAACATGACATTGTAAGCCAATTATACTTCAATTAAAACAGTGTGCCTGCATGCATGCATAGTCGCTTTAGTTGTGGCTGACTCTTTGTGACGCTATGGCCTGCTGTCCCCCAGGCTCCTCTGTCCACGGGCTCCTCCAGGCAAGAACACTGGAGTGGGTTGCCATGCCCTCTTCCAGGGGATCTTCCCAGCCCAGGGCTCAAACCCATATCTCCTAGGTCTCCTGCTCTGCAGGCAGATTCTTTACCCACTGAGCCACTTGGAAGGCCAAAATTAGACAGGTAGATAGATAGGGCTATTAATTTTCTTTTTCCACAAGGAAAGTACCTAGCATAACAGCTGGCCTGAAGAAGGGGCTCAGGCACAAGCAATGGAAGGATCTCTCAGCTTTCTGTCTGGTCTGTGTGCCTCCTCACCCTGAGAAGGCTGGCAGAAGTCCGACCATCTAAATCTTCCATATGACACTCTACCACATTTGTCTGTATGGCCCTTTCTAGATCTGAACCAGAAAATGAAAACTTTTGGGGGTCAGCAGTCAGTCATCTTGCATGATAAACAACTGTAAATCATACATGTGAAATATCTACTTTCCTCCTTAAGAAAAAAAGTAAGTAACTTCTTGCCTTTCCAGTCACTGGCTTCATTTTGATCTCATAAACTAGCTAGAATCTATTATAATAAAAGTAATGCCTTGAGAGCAACAAGAAGGGAAAACAACTCATTATATTAGTACTAGAAATCTTCTCCATTAACAAACGTATGTAACAGAATTCTAATACAAGCGACCCTGGATTTAAACCTGCTGAACTAGGGATGCTCCCCACTCTCACAGCACGGCCAGGACCGAACCCCATACTGATGAGCTCTAAGCTCTGCAAGCAATGCTTCTGCATTCCGATCAGCAGCTGTACTCACCGCAGCTGGCAGTCACTTGGCTGACACCGTCTGCAGGCGTATTTACAGTAAGTGGATCTCCTGCAAACTGCTCTCCCCTTTATCTTTGCAAATTTTCTTTAAACTTTTAAATTTCTTGCTCTTCACTGTGTCAAAAAAAAAAAAAGAGAGAAAAGTTGATGGGATATACAGACTGTCAAATCTACCTCCCCGAAAGGCAAGATAATCCATCTCTCTGAAAGGGACACAGAAGAGTTTAACTTAATGGTAGGAGAAATGAATGTGAGTGAGCAAATTTCCAAGTCCACACTGCCATACTCAATGCACAAACACAAACTGGGAGATTGGGATTGACATACACATACTACTATGCATAGTATTATATATAAAACAGATAACTAACAGGTGCCTACTGTTTAGTACAGGAACTCTACTCAGCACTCTGTGATGACCTTCATGGGAAAAGAATCTAAAAAAGAGTGGATATATGTATAATTGATACACTTGGCTGTACAGCAGAAACTAACACAACATTATATATTAACCATAGCTCGAAAAAAATTTAAAAACAAAAAGAAAAATTTTAAATGCACAAACAGAGCTCTGAAATTTCAAGGAAATGTCAATGGAGACTATGAAGAGCACTGAGCTGATGCAATTTCTTTTAAACAATGAAAAGGAATTATTTACCAGATGTGAAATGTTTGCATTGTGTAGTGGGTTGCTGAAGCTATGTTTCACTTCTTTGCTTAGCTGGATATAGCAAGCAGCCTTGGCAATGGTCTTCCTTGCTCGAAGAATTTTAAGGGCGGCTCCCTTATCTGATAGCCAGTCATTGGTCTAGAAGTAGACATAGCAAATACCTTTATGTTCCAATAAGACACACTTTTGAAGGTTTAAACTAGTGCCAGCAGAGAGTATACGAAGTTGAATGATTTTCCTCAAGGTTTTTTGTGAAGAAAGGAACACAGACCCCCAACACCTATTCCCTAAAATTCAAAGTTAAGGAAGACTATTAGCAGAGACAAGATTTGCCAGATCCAAATTCCACTAGCCAAACAAGACCCCAAGGACCCTAAAAGTAAACTCACCAATGGGACTGCACTATCGTCCCAGTTCTAACAGAGGGATCTAGATGTTCTGGTCCAGGCTGGAGCTAGACGCCCACTTTGAAACTTGGCCAACTGACACCATGACTCTTATTTGAAAAAAGCAGTGGGTAGGCATGTAAACGTGATCAACAACAACAAAAAGATCCCAGAGATCAAGCATGTGGCACTCCAAGCAGAATTTGGGTGAGTGAGTGCATCCTTCCATGGTCTAGAAGAGTCCACTGAAACGTGCAAGACTAGTCTTTAAATGAGATATCAGCACAGCCACAAAAGCATTAGCAAAACTGACCTGTTTAACCAATTATTGTGCCAGAATTTTGAACTGATTAAGAAACTGGAGACAGGGAGAAGTCCACAGGATAAAAATATTAACTTCCTGCTAAAGGGACATGTCAGGGATAGAACAATTAACAGAGAATATTATACAAAGTGAAAGAACTCAGTTCAAAAGGTTATATACTGTAGGATTCCATTTATGTGAAAAGTCCAGAATGGATAAATCCGCAGAGACAGAAAGTGTGTTAGTGGTTGCCGAGTGCTATAGGGACAGTGGGGATGGAGAGTGACTGTTAATGGGTATAGAGTTTCTTTTATAGATGATGAAAATGTTCTAAACTTTTATTGTGATGATGGTTACACAGCTCTGTGAATATACTCTAAATCATTAAATTGTGCATTTTAAATGGGTAAATTTTATGGTAAACAAATTATATCTCACTAAAGATGTTGTAAAAAAAGAAATGTACAAGTACAATATTTTACTCTCCCTAAAGAAATGGGGATATTTTCCCCTATGTGGACTATATAAACTTTAAAGAATCTGGTATCTCATTTTTCTCATAAAACACTTCAGCAGGGAAAGGCAATATATCATAGCAGTTAACAGTATGGGCTCTGGAGTCAGACTCTCTGGGTTCAAATCTCAGCTATGTTTGGTACAGTATGTGTGATTCTTGTGCCTCAGTTTTCTCATCTGCAAAATGGGATGCAGTAAAATCTACCTGACTGAGCTATTAGAAAGATTAAGCAAAAGGGTTAAGTGTAGTGCCTGACATGAAATTAAGTGCAAAATGAATATTTCATATTCAAAATTATTTTTAAATATGCATATTTATTTGTCTATAAAATAAGTAGGACCTAATTAAATTTAAAAGGTTTTGCACAGCAAAGGAAACTATAAACAAGGTGAAAAGACAACCCTCAGAATGGGAGAAAATAATAGCAAATGAAGCAACTGACAAAGGACAATTCTCCAAAATATACAAGCAGCTCATGCAACTCAGTACCAGAAAAACAACCAAGCCAATCAAAAAGTGAGCAGAAGACCTAAACAGACATTTCCCCAAAGCTGACAGACAGATGGCTAATAAGCACAGGAAAAGATGCTCAACATCGGTCATTATTCAGTTCAGTTCAGTAGCTCAGTCGTGTTCGACTTTTTGCGACCCCATGAACCGCAGCACGCCAGGCCTCCCTGTCCATCACCAACTCCCAGAATTCACTCAAACTCACGTTCATCGAGTCAGTGATGCCATCCAGCCATCTCATCCTCTGTCGTCCCCTTCTCCTTCTGCCCACAATCCAAAGTATATAAATCCAGCATCAGAGTCTTTTCCAATGAGTCAACTCTTCACATGAGGTGGCCAAAGTACTGGAGTTTCAGCTTTAGCATCATTCCTTCCAAAGGACACCCAGGACTGATCTCTTTTAGAATGGTCTGATTGGATCTCCTGCAGTCCAAGGGACTCTCAAGAGTCTTCTCCAACACCACAGTTTAAAAGCATCAATTCTTCGGCACTCAGCTTTCTTCACCGTCCAACTCTCACATCCATACATGACTACTGGAAAAACCATAGCCTTGACTAGACAGACCTTTGTTGGCAAAGTAATGTCTCTGCTTTTGAATATGCTATCTAGGTTGGTCATAACTTTCCTTCCAAGGAGTAAGCGTCTTTTAATTTCATGGCTGCAATCACCATCTGCAGTGATTTTGGAGCCCAGAAAAATAAAGTCTGACACAGTTTCCACTGTTTCCCCATCTATTTCCCATGAAGTGATGGGACCGGATGCCATGATCTTAGTTTTCTGAACGTTCAGCTTTAAGCCAACTTTTTCACTTTCCTCTTTCACTTTCATCAAGAGGCTTTTTAGTTCCTCTTCACTTTCTGCCATAAGAGTGGTGTCATCTGTATGTCTGACGTTATTGATATTTCTCCCGGCAATCTTGATTCCAGCTTGTGCTTCTTCCAGCCCAGCATTTCTCATGATGTACTCTGCATATAAGTATTAGAGAAATGCAAATCAAAACTACAATGCAATATCACAATTACAATGCAATACCACTTCACACGGGTCAGAATGACCATCACCAAAAAGTTTACAAACAATAAATGCTGGAGAGGGTGTGGGGAAAACAGAACTCTCTTGCCTTGTTGGTGGGAATATAGATTGATACAGCCACTATGGAGAACAGGCTGGAGAGCCCTTAAAAAATTAGGAATAAAACTACCATATGACACAATTCCATTACTGGGCATATAACCTAAGGAAACCATAATTTAAAAAGACACATGTTGTCTTTTTAATGTTCATTGCAGCACTACATTAGCTAGGACATGGAAGCAACCTAGATGTCCATCGAGAGATGAATGGATAAAGAAGTTATGGTATGTGTATAGAATGAAATGTTACTCAGCCTAAAAAGAAACACATTTGGCTCAGTTCTAACGAGGTAGATGAACATACAGCCTATGATACAGAGTGAAGTAAGTTAGAGAAAAACAAATATCATATATTAATAAATATGTATGGAATCTAGAAAAATGGTGCTGGCGAACCTATTTGTAAGGCAGCAGTGGAGATGCAGACCTAGAGAACAGACTTTGTGAACCCAGAGGGAGAAGAAGAGGGTGGGATGAACTGAGAGAGGATCATTGAAACATACACATTACCATATGGAAAACAGATAGCCGTGGGAATTTGCTGTATGATGCAGGAAGCTCAAACAGGTTGTCTGTGACAACCTAGAGGGGTGGGATGGGGTGGGAGGTGGGAGGGAGGTTCAAGACAGAGAGGACATAGGTAAACCTATGGCTGATTCATGTTGATGTATGGCAGAAATCAACAAAGTAATGTAAAGCCCTTATCATCCAATTAAAAATAAATAAATTTTGTAAGTTTTCTCTGCTGTGTTCAAGAAACTGGAAAAGTTTATTGCACGGTAGAATAAATTTTTGCACGGAGAATCTGGGAGCCTGGGTGAAAGGTACATGTGGGAACTATTTCAGACTGCATAGTCTTTTTTGTAATTTCAGAATTTTGAATCAGGTAAGTGTATTACGGATACAATGATAATTGAGTTTGATGATTTTTTTTTTAAAAAGACAGAACTTTATTTGTATCCAAACTAGTCTAGCAGGCTATACTAGCTAGGTTTGCATATTTCAGGATCAGATAGAACAATCCAATACTTGAAAACCAGGCAACCCTCTTGGTAAAGGCTTGCATCTCATCCAGAGATAAATTCAATACAGGCGTGTTGGAAGATGCCCAGTGGAAAATTTTTTTGAAAGCAATAGACAATTGTATTGCTTCTTACAGAAAACTGGTTGCTTTAAAAGCACAGGGTAGGTGTAATGATGTGTTAGTTAGTTAGAAACATGGAAAATGTATCTTGACCACTTGGTTTGAATCCCAGCTTTGCCACTGGTGATTTTTAACCTCTTCAGGCCTTAACTTTCTCATCTGCAAAATGGGGATAATACTAGCAAGATTTGTGAGGACTGAATGAGATAACACTAAGAGTATAAGCTAGAGCATAGTATGTGCTATATGAACGTGGGCTATCGCAGTTAGTGGGGTTCCAGGGAAACTGCAGACACTGACACAGAGGCAGGAAAGAATTATCTGAAAACTTAAATGCAAATATTGAGAAGACAAGCTATCATCTGAGAAAGGTACTTCGTGTTGACCAAAAAAGAAGTACTTTAGAAGCAAATGTCTTAGAAATGATGCATGTCTAAGGAAGAAAAATAATAACAACTATTAAAGCAACAAAGTATCTGTGATTTAGTTGAACTTTTTAAATGAAAAGAAAAAGAGAAAGGAAGAGAAGAAAGAGAAAGAAAAGGAGGAAAAGAATATGTTGCCAGGGAAGGGCCCTTCTTCTGTTATCCGAGGATTTCAGAGGCATTCATGAATGTCAGAATCAGAAATGAAAAAATGTTGGGAAAAGCAACTGTATTTGGGAACACTGTTCAAAGGTGTTTAACATGTTGCTGGAAAGAGGTTTCCAATGGAGATGTATCTTTTGTTCCACCTTCACTGGACAGTTCTTTAAATACTTCACTGGACATATATACGATCTTTAGGAAAAATTATTTAATAAGATCTGTTACATATATGTGACATATAAATAAAGGAGAAAATACTCTAATAAAACAAACACGTATGGATCTATCGCCTACTAAATACTTGGAGTATTATCAAAATCGCTGTAGCTGCAAGTGTGTTACCGTTGCTCATTCATTCCCCAGCTTTTTTCTCTACATAGTTGCTCTTGTTTTTAAGCATTCAAAAATGGTTTCATTCTGTATGTATTATTCTATAACTTATTTTCCTTATTCAAATATTCATCATTCATAATTATACATAAATCAAACAAATATGACACACAGGTGATACATTTCATTTTCACTGATGTATAATATTCCATTTAAAGCCATTCCACAATTAATTATGTTCCTGTCAATGGGCATATTGATTTGTTTGATTTGATTTTAGTATTTTTGCTCTTTCAGTGTTGCCATGAACAGTATTGCATGTATCTTTCCACCTCCCCAATGTTTATTGAAGTATAATTGACAAAAAAATATTGTATGTATTTATGGTATATATTACAATGCTTTGATGTATACATGCATTGTAAAATAACCACAATAAAGATAATTAATATATCCACCACCTCACCTAGTTACCACTTTATGTGTGTAGGTTATGAGAATACTTAAGATGTACTCTCAGTAAATTTCAACTATAAAATATAGTATTTTATAAGTATAATCACTATGCTATTAGCTCTCCAAAATTTCCCATCCTGCATAATTGAAAGCTTGTACTCTTTTACCAACATCTCCCCATTTCTCCTATCCTCTAGCCCCTGAAAACCACAATTCTACTCTCTGCTTCTGCAAGTTCAATTTTTTTAGATTCCATGTAAAAGTGAGATCATGCATTATTTGTTCCTGGCTTATTTCATTTAGTATAATGTCCTCCGGTTTCATCCATATTGTCATAAATAACTGGCTGAATATTATACATGTATTTATATAGATCAAATACTCCAGTATTCTTGCCTGGAAAGTTCCATGGACAGAGGAGCCTGGCAGCCTATAGTCCATGGGGTCAAAAGGAGTTGAATATGACTAACAGCAGACACATACACACACACATACATACATACATACTTAGAGAGAGACCCATTTCTTAATCCATTCATTTGTCAATGGACACAGGATGATTCTGTATACTGCTGCAATGAGGAATTCCGCAAAGGGGAATGCAGATATCTCTTTGAGATATTGATTTCATAGCTTTGGCATATATACCCACAAGTGGAATTGCTGGATCATACAGTAATTCCATTTGTAATTCTAGGGGGCACTTCCAAACTGCTTTCCCTAATGGCTATACCATTGAATATGTCTTAGTATACATATTTAGAGTATTTCTTCATGACAAATTATGACTGAAATTGCTCATTTGTAGAGAAATGAAATGTTTGGCTTTACAGAGAACGAAAACTTGTTTTCCGAAGTGTTATTAACTACCTACACTTCTATAAGGAGTACATGAGGATTCATATATATCCACACCCTCATCTACACTTGGTATAACATGTGATATAACAACTTGGTATAACTTCTAAATTTTTGAGTGCTTATGTGTACTTAATTTGCATTCTTCTGATAATTAATGAAGTAAATGTCTTTTCTTGTATCTATTTGGCATTTGTATTCCCTCTTCTGTGAAATGGCTTAAAGTTTTTTCCTATGAACTGAATTATTACACAGTTATCTTTTTCTTTCTGATATGTAACCCTTTGCAAATTATATTCATTTGCTGTGGTGGCTTCTCTTTTTTCATAAATTTTTATAAAGGCTTTTGATTTCTTTTTTTTTAATTTTATTTTATTTTTAAACTTTACAAATTGTATTAGTTTTGCCAAATATCAAAATGAATCCGCCACAGGTATAATGTGTTCCCCATCCTGAACCCTCCTCCCTCCTCCCTCCCCATACCATCCCTCTGGGTCGTCCCAGTGCACTAGCCCCAAGCATCCAGTATCGTGCATTGAACCTGGACTGGCAACTCGTTTCATACATGATATTATACATGTTTCTTAATTTTTTTTAAATTTTATTTTATTTTTAAACTTTACATAATTGTATTAGTTTTGCCAAATATCAAAATGAATCCGCCACCGGTATACATGTGTTCCCCATCCTGAACCCTCCTCCCTCCTCCCTCCCCATACCATCCCTCTGGGTCGTCCCAGTGCACTAGCCCCAAGCATCCAGTATAGTGCATCTAATTTATCAATCTTTTATTTCTCTTTTAAAAATTCCTTCTCTACTCAAAGCCTCATAAGTTTAAAATTTTTATCTTTCACATCTAGCTATTTAACCTACATGTGAATTGATTTTTGTGTACAAGATAGAGTGCTAAATTCATTTTTTTCCATTTGGAACACCAACTTTCCCAGCACCATTTCTTGACTTTTCTATTTTTCCTTAACAATCTGCAACATTACTATATCAAATATACAATTCCCCAATAAGTTTGAGACTGCTCTGAACTCTCACTTTTCTTTCATTGGCCATTTTATTTATCACCTTAACAATACTGTATTGGTTTAATTAACACAGCTTTATAATAATATGCTTTATTTTAATACAAAAGGAGAGCCTGCCCATCCCAGCACCTTGTTCTTCGGGACTATCCTGATGAGGATTCTTGGGCTTAGCTAGTTCCATACAATATTCTAACAGATAACTCTGGCCTCATGATAGGCTGGCTTCTGTTCTGCTAACAAACCCCCATACTTAAAAAAAAAAAAATCAATTTCTTGCTCATGTTATATATCCTTTGTGTCAGCATTTTTCCATGAAGTCCCCATTCTAGGAACAAGGCTAACAGGACAGATGTAGAAGGCTCATTGCTGGTCCACAGCAGATGGAAAAAGAGCTCTGGAGGGTGATGTTCTGCCAATGGAATGCCCTGACAGTAATGACACACACTTCCAAACATAACACATTTGCCAGAACTGGTCACAGAGGCCCCACCAAACTCCAAGGCAGACAGGAAGTTCTACTGACCACGTCTCTGGAAGGCAGCCAAAAACATTTGTTGAACTAATCACCATCACCTGCACCACTATCCCAACGGTTTCAGCAGCCTTCCTACAGGCGTATAGATGGAACAGATAGAAACAGGAAGCTGAGGGTTAAGAGACTGCGTTCAGAATCTAAAGAATCTCATTCCACCATGTTACTCAGGGTCTACTTGGTAATTTACACTGTGCAATTCTAGATGCAAATCAAGACATGGGTTAAACAATCCTCTGGCAAATGCTGTGGAAATAGCATGTGCCACCTCTTTGAAGGCAGGAGGAGAAGGGGATGACAGAGGATGAGATGGTTGGACGGCATCACCGACTCAATGGACATGAGTTTGAGTAAACTCCAGGAGTTGGTGATGGACAGGGAGGCCTAGCGTGCTGCAGTCCATGGGGTCGCAGAGTTGGACACGACTGAACGACTGAACTGAACTGAGCCTCTTTGAAAGTGGAAACTAGTAAATCAGAGAATGGATTATGTTGCTTATATTAAAGGAAAATTACGAAGCAGGTTACTGGGATCTCAAATTCCAAATACTATATTATAAACTCCTTTTTCTTTGTTAGCTAAACAGAAAACCTCTCTGCTGGTTAATCACAAGGAAGAAGATATTTCAAATAAGATAGAAATTCACTCTTTCTCTTACTGTTAAATTCTTTTAGCACAGATCTGGCCAAAGCAGCCTGAAATATGAAACATTTCAGATAACGGGAAAGTCATAGAAGGTAACCTGCAGTTATTCATAAATTATATCCAACGGTAATAAGTTAATCACTTCAGGTAAAACAGAATTGACAACGCTCTTTCTCCACTGACTGCAATTTCCTTTTTCTACCTAGAGATGAGTCCCCTGATGCTGCTAAGCTGCTAAGTCGCTTCAGTCGTGTCCGACTCTGTGCGACCCCATAGACGGCAGCCCACCAGGCTCCCCCGTCCCTGGGATTCTCCAGGCAAGAACACTGGAGTGGGCTGCCATTTCCTTCTCCAATGCATGAAAGTGAAAAGTGAAAGCAAAGCCGCTCAGTCGTGTCCGACCCCCAGCGACCCCACGGACTGCAGCCTACCAGGCTCCTCCATCCACGGGATCCTCCAGGCAGGAGTACTGGAGTGGGTTGCCATCACCCTCTCCGGAGTCCACTGTTACATAGGATCAAAAAAGGTCAGTGCAACTTCATGGTGTTTGAAACAGATATAACTGCAACCTTCCTGCCACAGTCTACAAGTGCACAGTTTTAAAAGTGCCTATGACTATTTCTACATCTCAGTGCCATGTCTCATTCTTCCATAAATGCACAGAGCTAACCTACACTGTAAAATGCACAGTTACTAAGCCTCAGGCCGTGAGTTCTCCTGACTTCCACTTGTCCCCAAGAAGAAAAAGAGCTACCACTTAGTGCAGCAAATCTGGTGAAAACATATGTAAACACAGACACAAATAAAAGCATAGAGCACTGAAGAAGAGTGGCGCCTCTGAGCCCAGCTGCCGGCGCCTGAACCTCTGTTACCCTCCCTCGTTAGGCTGTGTGAACTGGAGCAATCATAACACAGAAGCTAAGAGCCTGGGTTCTGGAATTAGCTTTGCAGATTCTGACTGTGAGTCTTTGGGAAAGATATTTAACCTAAGCCTCACGTTCCCCACCTATAAAAAGGGAAGAATATTAGTACTTACCTCATAGTGTTATTGCAAATGTTACTTTGTATGTTTTTATCTGTATTCCCATATTTATTGCAGCACTGTTCAAAATTAACAGTAATCAATACATAGAAACAACTCAAGTGTCTGTGTCCCTAAACAGATAAATGGACAAAGAAGATATACATATTCATATTATATATATTTATATTTATATATGAGAAACAAGGAAATTCTGCCGTTTACAAGAACATGGACGGAGCTTCAGGGTATTATGCTAAGTTAATAATTAGTAAGTTAATAATAAATAAAATGTCAAACAGAGAAAGACAAATATCATTACATATCATTATCTATACGTGGAATCTAAAAAAGCTAAATTCACAGAGATACAGTAGAATGGTACTAGCCAGGAGCTGAGAGGTGGGAGAATGAGACAGATGTGAAATGTCGGTCAAAGTAATAAGACAAATAAATTCTGGGAGTCTCATGTACAATGTACTGCTGGCTATAGGTAATAATATTGTATTATACACCTAAAAGTTGCTAAAAGAGTAGATCTTTGTTGTTCTCACCACAAAAAAAAAATTGTAATTATGTAAGATGATGGATGTGTTAGCTAACTCTATGGCGGCAATCATTTTGCAATATATAAGTATATCAAACAATTTTTAAGTGTTTAGCAGGGTAGCAGGCACATAGTAAGTTATTGATTAATGATAGCTATTATTATAATGTGTGCTACGCTAAGTTGCTTCAGTCGTGTCCAACTCTTTGTGACCCCCATGGACTATAGCCCGTCAAGACTCCTCTGTCCAGGGGATTCTCCAGGCAAGAAGGCTGGAATGGGTTGCCATTTCCTACTCCAGGGGATCTTCCCCACCCAGAGACTGAACCTGTGTCTCTTGTGTTTCCCGCACTGGCAAGCAGGTTCTTTACCACTAGCGCCACCTGGGAGGCCCATTTTTATGACAGTAGTGTCTGTATCATCGGACAAATGCACTTATATTTACTACAGGACAAGTGCTGTGACTGTCATTATAGACAGCTCAAGTTCACTGTGATAGTGTTGGGGAATTTAGACTGTACTAGAAACACGAGCATAGAATCTTAGGAATGGAATCAGTCTCATTTTATAAATATGCAAAGACATGAGCATCAAGAGGTACAACCTTCATGGGAAAGACTTTAAATACACAGTGAGAGAAACCTACAGGGCAGTCAAGCCCACTGCCTAACCAACCACTGCACTGTCTGTCCCAGGGGGCACTCCTAGCCCAGGTGCCTGCCGGTTGTCCCATAAAACAGTTTGTTCTCAAAAACACAGTCTGAATTCCAACAGACCAGAGTCCTTGATTGCTTTTTTCAAGGATATGTAGTTGTAACAGAGTGGGAATGAGCATGGGTCAAGTTCAAAGGGAAGGTTAACACTGTGGGCTGAGGAGAGGATCTTATCCAAGGCCCCACAGCAGGCAAGACTGCTGTCTTGTCTCCAATTCACTCTCATCATCAACAGAAATTTCCAGACTTTCTAGTTCAGTAGCACTTGGGTGTCCTGAGATAGAAGCTACAAGTACCTAGGAGCTGTACGATTTTATTAGGCATTACAAGACCTCCATACCGGCTCTTTCCTCCCAGTCAGTGCTGAGAAACACTGGGGGACATTGGTGATGATGCTGAAGAGAATGAGGCAATAATAAAATTAGTCTCTTCCAGGCCAAGGGTTACAGACTCGGGTCTTTTCCGCGAAGGCCTCTGTGATGAGTGAAATACGATAGGCTCATAATCTGTAGCCCAGCTCTGTGTCTCTGGCTTTGCCTGGAGAAACGTGCGAATTGCTAACAGGCTGCAGCTCTTCATTGCCTTCTCACTCAGCTTCCACCAGCACCTTTGGCCTTTGCCCTCACCTCGCTGATGTTCATTTGTTCTGATGACAGATTTTCCTTCCACTCTCAGGCACTAGCCAGCCCAGTGAGCCACAACTCCCCCCACTTCCTTCCCAGATGCCCTCTCATGAATAACCCCATTCATCCCAATCAGGGGAGAAATTGGCTGATCCCTAAGCACTGATTAATGCAACCTCCAACGCTAGCTTCTTTCCAACAAAGTAACCTGTTTTTTTTCTTGACAGACCAGCCCACGAACTCAGAGGGTGTATGTGTGTGTGTGTGATTTAATGATTTAATACAGCAACAAAATGCCAAGAATTTCTCATTTATATCACCTATTTGGTAACTGCTTTGGTATATGCAACTTCATCCCTTTCTCTCTTTTATTTGCTTGATTGCTTGGACTTTTCCCCCTTGACTGGGGGAAATTTAGGGTATAATCAATTAAAATTTTATCTGATTTCTATATCAAAAGAGAAGATAAAACTTATGGTTAGGATATATCTGTGGGTGTAGTTAATTTCTGAAAGGATCCTAGCTCCTTAAAAAGTGGGAAATTTTCTCCTCCTCTCTTGTAAGCAACTGGTGGACCACAGTGATGATCACAAACTCAGGAATACTACAGACTGTGAGGCGGGTGCATTAAATTGTACTTTACTAAAGACCTCCATTGTTAGAACCGGGCTTAACTGGGGCTATTCACCAGTTTCCTGTTTTCAGTTACTGTGTTAGTTACTGTTGGGAACAAAAAAAGTTGTCATATGACTCTTGTTATTAAGGCTCACAATCTCTGGTTACAAAGAAAAACATCCACCAAGAACTCCAGTTCAAAGTGGAATAACACAAAAAAGCACAAACTAGAAGGATCTGTGAGCTAACAGGGAGGCAAAGACGAAATGGGGAGACCAAGGAACATCTCGTGAAGGAAGTGGGGCTTGCGCAAAACTTTGGAAAACGAGGAGGAATTAAACAGGCCCTGTGCGCTGCTTTATTTGCCTTTGTGAGGCTAATCGTGAGGAGACATGATGTTACGCATCTACTCGCTTACCTGGAACCTCGTCTCCTACCCCAGAAGAACAGAAGCCCAACAGAGCATCTGTGTGTGATCTTCACTGACCCAGCACCAAGAACAGTGCCTGTTGGATAAGTGAATAAATGATTGGAGAGTCAAAGCTCTCCAGGTAGAAGCAACAGTCTAAGCAAAGGAAGGTGGGATCAAAAATTCACATTCACTGGCCATATTCTGTGTTAGGAATCATGTAAGTCATATAAATCATGTAAGGGATGTTAGGAATCATATAAATCATATAAGAAATAGGCACACATTTTGTGTAAAGGACCAGATAATAAATATTTCAGTCTGTGATGGCCATACAGTCTCCGTAGTGTGTGCTCAGTCACTCAGTTGAGTCTGACTCTTTTGCAACCCCTTGGACTATAGCCCACCAGGCTCCTCTGTCCATTGAATTTTTCAGGCAAGAATACTGGAGTGGGTTGCCGTTTCCTCCTCCCGGGGATCTTCCTGACCCAGGAATTGAACCTAGGTCTCCTGTGTCTCCTGCATTCACAGGCGGACTCTTTTACCACTGAGCCACCTGGGAAGCCCTACAGTCTCTGTCACAACTACTCAACTATGCTGTTGTGGCATGAAAGTAGCTAGAGACAATAAGTGAAAAGATGAGTACTGCTATGTTCCAATAAAACTTTATTTACCAAAATAGGCAGTGGGCCAAATTTGACCAACAGATGGTAATTTGCCAATATCTGACCTTTATAATAAGGCAAAGGCAAGGAAATGATTGCACTATTCATTATTAATCAGTTTATGTAAAAGTGTGATTAAAAGATATATTTGTATTATGAATTGATAACCCAGCTGCACACACTTTAGACCTCAGGTTATCCAAGGAACAAAGTCTGTGTTCAGTCACATTGACTTTCCTAGGCCTGAGTTGAAATTTGATTCCATTCCCTCTACAACTTTGAACAGTTACCAAAAATGATGAGCAAATTCCCAAACACGTGACAGAGACACTGGAGCAGATATCCCCAGGAGAACTTTCTTACAGGATTCAGATTTAAATTTCTATTTGAAATATCTGGATGACTCAGCACTCTTCCAAACATATACAGGATAAAATAGTAAGCTCTTTTGTGGGGATTTCACATATAAATCCCAACTATTAGTACGCCAGAGTTACAATGAGATGAAGATAGCAACAAAGTGATACTAAGCAGGATATAGCACTACCCAGAATCTAGCTACTTAGGAGGGAGCTGATCCTTGCTTTGAAAAAGTTGGAAGGAAATTCTATACCAGCACAGCCATGGCTGAAGCAATTAGGCAGAGAAATTCAGGCTGTCAGGAAATGGGAGTCCAAGGAAAACAGCTAAGGCATAAAGGCCCAGGCTATTCCCTGTGGGCAGGTCAGGGGTAAAATCTATAAAATTTAATCAAGACTGGAAGATTCAGACATCTGGATATTTATTGGCTCAGAGAAGTCAGAAAAGGCAGCTTAAGAAGGAGAGGTGAATGGCTGATTAGTGCCCCAGTTGGCCAGATGCCAGAATATTTTTCAGGTGAAGGCTTGCAAACTTTTTCAATTCATACAATTGTGCTATTCATATAGCCTTCTTTATTTTATGATCAATTAATGAAGAAGACTTTAAAAGGGCACAACCAAGTCCTTTTATCCAACTTCAGATTCAATACATCAAACATATCAAGTTAAGTCAAAGGGATATTTCCTATGAGTTTTAACATTTTCTATTTCTACACATCTTATGAAAAAAGTGAAGTGAAAGTGAAAGTCATTTTGTCATGTCCGACTCTTTGCGACCCCATGGTCTATATAGGACATGGAATTCTCCAGGGGATCTTCCCAACCCAGGGATCAAACCCAGGTCTCCCGCACTGCAGGCAGATTCTTTACTAGCTGACCCACAAGGGAAGCTCAATGAAAATAAATAAATAAGAAGGAGTTACATGGCAGACTGTCTCCCCATATCCCTGAGCATACGGAAAGATTACCTTTCACAACCGTCTTGTTAGTCCTCCTGAGCTCTAGCCAAGGGCATGGGGTTAGGAAGTGATGTAACACTTCTTCCAGTTTTGATCCATCAAATTCTCCAAACATGGTTTTCCATCCTCTTTCCCTCTTCAGCAGGCTGGAATGGAAAAGTCCCCCAGAGAAATTTGAGAATCATATGTATAACATGGCAAAGATTCAACACTGCCGGAAACTGAAGTCTGGAATCACTGCATGGAGAAGAGCCAGTAGACCAGGAGAACCATCATTGTACTGGAATGTGAGTCTTCAGCCTCTGACGTGTGTCTACTGTAGTTAGCATCACCTTAACTAATGTGAGGCAGAAGAGCACACTTTAACACTGGAAAACTTTTGCATATATTACCTCGCCTTACAGAAAAAATATTTTTAAAATCAATATAAAAAACAATAAGAATAAATACATGAAATTAGATTAAAATAACATCATCCTCATGTATGCAAAGTTCAGTCATCTGGAAAAGAACAAAGTGAACAAAATAGTTCTTTGAAACTGGGATAGGCCTAGAGGATCTATACTGGTATTAATTCTTGCAGACTCTTGAGGAAATGGTGAAAAGAACAGACTTTCAAAGATTGTCACACAGGAAAATCCATTAAGGACCACTAGCAGACATGGACAAATGTTTGCTTTTTCCTTTCCTTTCACCTTAAAATTTTCTGTAATTTTCTTTTTCTTTTTTTCCCAGTCTCTGAACTATTATAGTAGTCACTGGTATTGCCTGCTGCTGCTGCTGCTGCTAAGTCGCTTCAGTCGTGTCCGACTCTGTGCGATCCCATAGACGGCAGCCCACTAGGCTCCTCTGTCCCTGGGATTCTCCAGGCAAGAATACTGGAGTGGAAGCCATTTCCTTCTCCATGGTATTGCCTAACACTTGACTATTTTGCTACTGAAATGCAAGTCTGTGTGCCCAACGCACAGTGGGGTCAAATGTCAAAATGTTGGCGTTTGGATCAGAGAAAGGTTTTAGCAAATAGAAGGGGAAAAAATGGAAGTAGTGACAGATTTTGTTTTCTTGGGCTCCAAAGTCACTGCAGACAGTGATTGCAGCCATGAAATTAAAAAACACATGCTCCTTGGAAGGAAAACTATGACAAACCAAGACACCGTATTTAAAACCACAGGCATCACTTTGTAGACACAGGTCTGTATAGTCAAAGCTATGGTTTTTCCAGTAGTCACATATGGATGTGAGGGTAGGACCATAAAGAAGGCTGAGCACCCAAGAATTGATGCTTTCGAACTGTGGTGCTGGAGAAGACTCTTGAGAGTCCTTGGACTGCAAGGAGATCCAACCAGTCAATACTAAAGAAAATCAATCCTGAATATTCATCGGAAGGACTAATGCTGAAGCTGATGCTCCAATACTTTGGCCACCTGATGCAAAGAGCTGACTCACTGGAAAAGAACCCTGATCCTGGGAAAGACTGAGGGCAAGTGAAGAAGGGTGTGACAGAGGATGAGATGGTTAGACAGCATCACTGACTCAATGGACATGAATTTGCGCAAACTCTGGAAGACAGTGGGGGACAGAGAAACCTGGTGTGCTGCAGTCCATGGGGTCACAAAGACTCGGACACGACTTAGCAACTGAGCAACAATAACGCAAGGAGATGGGTGGCTCATGCTTTAAAAACTCCAAACTCTCCGAAAGTTCTCAGAAAAGCCCTTTTCTAAGAAAGATGAGGGAGGGGCACAGTGAGTTGTTGCAAACGTCTTGGTGTTAGAGTCTTGGTTCTTGAAGTAAGGTCACCGTCAGGTAACAAAGTTCCCATAAATCTCTACCAAATGAATGTTATTCTCTGTTCTGACAAGTAAGGGCAAGGTCCTCAGGGACCACTTTCACCCTGAGGTCCAGCCCTGGCTGAGAGGAAGCAGGTCTCAGGTGGCAGCTCCCTCAGGGTCGGGTCCCCAGACCCTGCCCAGCTACATCACTGTGGGAGCCAGGTGCCCAGGACCAGCCAGCCCTCAGGCTCCTCGGGCCACCCAAATGGCAGGAACCAGGTCCCTCAGACCACTGTCCCATGCAGTCGGCCGCCGCCATTATGTTGCAGAGGCAGGGCTCAGGGAGAAGTTCACCACCACCTCGAGGCCTGGGCCAAGCCAGTGGGTGGCCTTGGCGAGGGCTCTGGAGCAGCAGGACACAGCCCTCAGCCTGTTCCTGCTGGTCCGAAGCCAAGTGAGCTGGAGGGGAGAAGCCTCTTACCTCACTCTCCTCTAGACGACCACCACTCTACCAACTTTGGCTGAGAAGTCCCACTAATTGTCGCTCTCAGGCAGGTGCTCACTTTGGGGAGGGACCAACTGCATCACTGACCAATGGCTGAGCAGGTCTATTAATGGTCGTTCAGTGACAGTTGCTAGCTTGGGGGAGGAGCCCCTGCAGTGCCGACCAATGGCTGGGCAGAATCACGAATGGTCCCATGGCAACTGCTGCCTAGTAACAGAGTGGTGGGGGGCGGGAGTGGAGTTGGGTTATGTGAAGCAGTCAGTCAGTTAAGTCGCTCAGTTCAGTTCAGTCACTCAGTGGTGTCTGCCTCGGCAACCCCATGAATAACAGCACGCCAGGCCTCCCTGTCCATCACCAACTCCCGGAGTTCACTCAAACTCATGTCCGAGTTGGTGATGCCATCCAACCATCTCATCCTCTGTCGTCCCCTTCTCCTCCTGCCCCCAATCCCTCCCAGCATCAGAGTCTTTTCCAATGAGTCAACTCTTCGCATGAGGTGGCCAAAGTATAGGAGTTTCACCTTCAGCATCAGTCATTCTAATGAGCATTCAGGGCTGATTTCCTTTAGGATGGACTGATTGCATCTCCTTGCAATCCAAGGGACTCTCAAGAGTCTTCTCCAACACCACAGTTCAAAAGCATCAATTCTCTGGCGCTCAGCTTTCTTTATAGTCCTACTCTCACATCCATACATGACAACCGGAAATATCATAGCTTTGACTAGACAGACTTTTGTTGGCAAAGTAGTGTCTCTGCTTTTTAATATGTCTCTGCTAGGCTGATCATAGCTTTTCTTCCAAGGAGCAAGCGTCTTTTAATTTCATGGCTGCAGTCACCATCTGCAGTGATTTTGGAGCCCCCCAAAATAAAGTCTCTGTTTCCATTGTATCCCCATCTATTTGCCATGGAGTGATGGGACCGGATGCCATGATCTTCATTTTCTGAATGTTGAGTTTTAAGCCAATTTTTTCACTTTCCTCTTTAACTTTCAAGAGGCTCTTTAGTTCTTGTTCACTTTCTTCCATAAGGGTGGTGTCATCTGCATATCTGAGGTTATTGATTATTTCCCCCCACAGTCTTGATTCCAGCTTGTGCTTCATCCAGCCCAGCATTTGACATGATGTACTCTGCATATAAGTTAAATAATCATGGTGACAATATACAACTTTGACACACTCCTTTCCCAATTTGAACCAGTCTGTTGTTCCATGTCTGGTTCTAACTGTTGCTTCTTGACTGAGAAGCAATGGCTGCCTGCTAAAGGCTGCGCCAGGACAGGCTCTATAGTTGTTGTTGTTTAGACATTAGGTTGTGTCTGACTCTTTTGTCACCAATGGACAGCAGCCCACCAGGCTCCTCTGTCCATGGAATTCTCCAGGCAAGAATACTGGAGTGGGTGGCCACTTCCTTCTCCAGATGATCTTCCTGACCCAGGAATCGAACCCATGTCTCCTGTGTCTCTTGCATTGCAGGCAGATTCTTTACCCCTTGGCCACTGTGGTTCTATTACAGTATCATATTTATTCCATGTATGTAATCCAGCTATAGTGCAATTCCATAAGTACAGAGACCAAGTCGTGAACATTTTTCCTTTTGTCCCTCAGAGGTCCCAAGGTCCCAAATTGAGTCCATATCATACTGTTCAACTCAAGATCCACAATTATTGTATATCTGTGGCAAGGTCCTGGTTTTATTTGGTTTGGTATAGTGTGAATTATTTTTCCTTTTTATTGTCTATCTCCAGTTTTAATTTTCCCAACACAGGCCCTCATTTTAGTCTATTTAACACATATATTCCCATTCCAACTTTTTTTTAGATGTGTACTCAGGCTGGAAAAATAGCATTGTTTTTGTGTGTGCATATTATACACATAAGTGGTATTTTACTATCAACCTCTGTGTGTTACTTTTTCAATTCAGTCTTTTGTTTTTGAGATCCACTCATGTTGCTACATGTAAATCAAGCTCATTTCTTCTGACTCATGTGTAGTATTCTCTAGCATGATAATTGACTTGGAAACCATGAGCATCTTATAAAAGTAAATACTATTTAAGAATTTGATGGGAAAGTTTCTAGTTGGCCACCAATTGTCTGGATTAGTCAGGGATTTTATTAAATTTAAATTCTTGGTTAACGATCTAGAATCAGAGTTGGCAGTGTGTTCATTTCATTCAGAGATGATAATAGGTTTGGAAGTAAGAAACTAGCAGGATGACACCCGCCTCTCCCCTTCTCCCTGCCTTCTGTCTCTGTCATAATCTGATTATAACTTTGTGAGAAATTAACAGCAGGACCTTCCTGTTTTGTACAGCTTCTAGAAAACTGTGGCTGTTCGGGCAGTTCTTGGGAAGATAGAAGCTGCTCACCAATGGTTTCACTTCTTGATGTAGATAACAAGAATACCATCATTATCTTCCCTCTATCCTACACCCTTAATCATTCTCTCCTTCCTTCAAAAAGTCTGCAATTACAGTCTCCTGAAACTAAAAGCTTTAGTTCAGTGTTTCTTAAGGTTCGGTAACACAGGGCCATATGGACAGCCAAGTACCTTAGGCATTTGCCAAAAAAAGGAGATTCCAGAGCCCTTCCCTGATGAATCAGCATCTCTGGAATGGAACCCAAGATCTGTACTTCTACAACTTCCTTTGGTCGTCACAAAGCACTTTAAGGATTGAACCTCTCAACCTTGAACCCAGATAATCCTTTGTGATCCTATTCAGACACTAACGTATTTAGTGTGTCCAGACTGTAGTAGACTTCATGGTTATAGAATGTTGAAACGGGAGCTACTTACCTGTATTACTTGATCTTGACATTTATAGCAAGAATGGTCTACCTAGTCCAAGTATTTATATTAAGCAATATCCAAAGAGGGTTATTTTCCTTGAGATTTTATAAAGATGACAGATCAGTTCAGGCCATTCTATACAGAAAACCAATTTCCATTTCTTATACACGCTGATAGGTAACTGAGTTTTGAACATAGTCTCCTAACTGAAAAAATGATGAGTGCCTCTGAAAGAGGCCAAAGCTCATCTAGTCTGCATTCTCTTCTGTGACACAGATCTCTCTAGGGGGCTTCCCTAGTGGCTTAGTGGGTTAAGAATCTGCCTGCAATATGGGAGATCTAGGTTCGATCCCTGGGTCAGGAAGATAGCCAGGAGAAGGGAATGGCAACCCACTCCAGTACTCTTGTCTGGAGAATTCCATGGACAGAAGAGCCTGGTAGGCTACAGTTCATGAGGTCTCAGAGAGACAAACATGACTGAGCTATTAACACTCACTCACTCACACACACACACACACACACACACGTGCTCTCTGTACTGCTGTTAGAATCATCTGCATTCACCTTTGGGCATGGTTTTGCCAACATCTGACTTAACACAGAGGTCTGCCTTTGCCCGAGTTCTCTCTTACTACAACTTGAGGAGTTTTTCTGTTGTTTTTTGTTTGTGTTTTAAACTCACTGTTACAGGCACAGATCCATCCTATTGAAATCAAGGCAGAAGTGGCAGCCTTCATTGCTCAGAAAATGTAAGTCCTGCTTCGGTCACTTCTTATATAACGCCATTAAACCCAACCCTCGTGGTAATGAAGCTGATGCTGCACACAAGAGGGAGCAAGGGGTGTCCACATCTCTGCTTCCAGCTCCGAGAGCCACCTTTGGAGTGCAGTGGGGGAGGAGGAAGGCAACGGAGATCTTTAGGCCAGCCCCAGCTTCATGAAAAGCCCTTGTGCCCAAGTGGATGCCAAGCCACAAAGCAGACTGTGCATCCTCTCTACTCTGTCCGCTACAAAGTGTCTGGTCCCCAAGGACCTAAAGGCTCACAATTCAGTGAAATCGCTTTGGAACAGTTTGGTGCCATTCAATGTAATTTCCTTCATCAAACCAAAGTTGAGACCAGGTCATTATTTTTTGGATGACAGTCATGTCAAATATTGCAATCACCATCTCTGTTCATCAACAAATTATTTGGAAATTATTAAAATGATTTTATGAGCAATTTGCACCTCATTTTAAATCACTCAATAAGCAGTACAATGACACATGTATCCCTACATGTATCATTTGTAAGCTATGTTTTCTATTACTTTCTGAATGTTGGATATTTTGAATATCATTTCTGAGTGCACATGTGTGTTTTTGGGTAGAGGAGAATGGTGAAGCTTACTGTTCAATTTCTTTTTGTCCAGTTTCATGTGAGAAACCTAATTTAGATGATAGAACCAAGTTCATATTTTGGTGTAGAGAGGTTCTCAACCTGATCTTAATTAATAGATTGGCTGGGTTTCTGATCACTTTTTTAAACCAAAGACGGAAAGAGTAATGTATCTTATTTCAGCTTATAACCCTTCAGAAAGTACCTGTTCATTCATCAAGGCCCCACAAAATCTTTAGTCTTTTGTATCCCTTAACAAATGTTTGAAACGATCAAAAGATTTGTATAAGATCACAATTACCAAGAAAATATAGATCAAACTCCTTAACCACTAAAGAGGTGAGCCACAATCAGGCTCAAATACAGTTCATCACCCCAAAATCCATCAACATACACCTTCAGTCTGTTCTAGTTAAACTCTTCTACTCACTGTCTACCAAATATGCTTCATGTCGTATATTGTCTTGCCTCTTTCCTTTGTCATCCCATGTACCAATTTCTCTATTCTTCTGCACACTGAATTACCTCCCCCATCCCTTTCAGCTTTTCCAAATCCTGTCCATTCTTCAGGATCCTCATTCACTCCAGCAGCATAAAATGCATGACCTTCTCCCAGGCCCAGGCTTCAACAATCTCTGCTGCACCTGAGTTCTTATAGCACACACTATATAGTCATTTCATGTTTACCTGGCACTTCTGTGATGTGTCAGTCTGCTCTGTTGGTGTTTCCCTGTTACATTGCTCTTAACTTTTCAGATACATTATGTCTTTCATGCCTTCATAGGCTGTAAGTTCCTGAGGATAGACAAGCTGTGTCTCATTATTTTTGGAGTCATAACAGCCCCAGGTTCAAGGCCTTGCACAGAGAAGCAACCCATCAAACTCCTCTTGTTGAATTTCTCCGCTCTTTCAAGCACTTTCTTTGTCAGTAGGCTTCCAGGCTTGAATAAATCGCCTGTTTTATCCATTCAACCCCTCATACAGTGTTCAGCCTTCTCTCCTGGTAAATATCTTTGTTCCCATTCATGACTTTTTTTTAGTAGAAAAGATGTGAACTATTCACATCCTTGAAAAATAAATCTAATATAGCCTCTTAGGGACAGGAAAAAACAGTTATTCTTGGCTACAATATATTTTGAAAATGATTACCAAGGGTCAAAGATTCCAGATTGTAAACTCTAATATATACAGTGAGTATTCTGAAGATGAAAGGCACTCTCCAAAGTGATACATTTCAATTCATGATTCTTTTTTAGACTGGCTCTCATAGGCAAGATTCAATCTGTAGCAAAGGTACCTTAACCTGAAAAACAGCAGTTTAGCAAATCATTCCCAAAGATGCTCAGACTCACTGCTGTGGTTCAGGAATTCATGTAGTTCAGACTCACTGGTGGAGTTCAGGAATTCATAAATTCAGCTTTACTCTGCTTCAGGACATATAGGGAGCTGTATCTGGAATGCAAGTTTCTTTCTCAAACTTCTCTAAATGCAAAGAGACTCAGAACAGAGTGGTTGGGAAACAATGGTTCTCTCTGTCTGATCCACTGAAGATTGATAGGAAAAGGAGGGTTTGCTTCATTAAAATCTAGGGCCTTGGTGTAATCGTGAAGAACATTATACCTCTCCGAACTGTGATAGAAACTAGGACACGTGAAAGAGGTTTTTGTTTTTGTTTTTTTTCAGTCTTACTTTCATCACCTCCGTAGCAAACGTCTCCTGCCTCATGAAGCTCTTGGGTTAATCCCAGAAGAGGTAAGTATCCACTCCACTGGGGACTAAGTTAGTCTTCAGCCCCTCAACTCTGTTGCTCTCAAAATCATATTGGTTTGAAACTCACACTTTCCCTTGAATTACAATATGTGTTTCCTTGAAATTTATCTCTCAGGAAAAGTCCCCCAGTGCCAATGTAAATTCTGTTCCAAGCCCAGAATTAAATCACATCCTTGTGCAATTCAGATGTCATAAAAGTAGATAAAACTAAAGCTGAGTGAATAAAGGACACCAATTCCCTCCAAGAGAAATACAGTTTGATAATTTTTTTTTTTTTTTTTTAGCTCAGAGACTTCTGAGACTCAGTTCTTATCATCTCTAAGTTGTGCTGCCTAGAGATTTTCAAGAAATGGGAAAAAAGAAAAAAACTTCCCCAAAATAGAAAACGCATTTTGAAATCTTAACCGTTGCCTTGGGGGCCTGTGGGTGGAACACTATTTTTTCTGATCGCTCGTCTTCTGCATAACAAACTATTCCAAAACTCAGTGGCTTAAAATAACAGCTATTTGATTTGCTTATGAATCTGAGGGTCAACAATTTGAGCTGGACTCAGAGGAGTGGTTCTTGGTTGATCTCACTTAGGGTCTCCCACATACCTGTAGGTGTCTGGAGGCTTAACTGTAGCTGTCACTTATATGTCCTGTGGTTGGTGTGACGGTGGACTGGGTCACACAGCTCCAGAAAGCGAGCATGGGCTTCCTCACAGGGCAGCTGATCACTGGACGGTGAGAACAGAAGCCTGTGCCTAGGCTGACACCTCCTACAAATCCTTCCTGCTACATTCTATTGGTCAAAGTAGCCACAAGGACCATCCAAATCCAAGAGTAGGAAAATAGAGCCCATTCTCTATGGCAGAAACTGCAGGAACAGTGGCCCTTTTAAATCAAGCACACCATCAGATATCCAAAATGCAGAAGTGGAGAGGACTTAACATTCTGGCCCCAGCAGAGTTTTATTTAATTTTTTCATTTCTTCATAGGAAAGGAACATTTAGTTCATAACATCAAGAATTACCAGATTCTAAAGGACTCAAAGTTAAGGAAAATTCAACATGTAATCAGAAAGCAAATAACGAAACTCAATCATTTTCATGAACTAAACTTCCAATAGCTAGAAATAAGTATGAAAGTGAAAGAAAGTGAAGTCTCTCAGTCGTGTCTGACTTTTTGCAACCCCGTGGACTGTAGCCTGCCAGTCTCCTCCATCCATGGGATTTTCCAGGCAAGAATATTAGAGTGGGTTGCCTTTTGTTTCTCTAGGGGATATTCCCAACCCAGAGACCGAACCCGGGTTTCCTGCATTACAGGCAGACTCTTTACCATCTGAGCCACCAGGGAATCCCATAAATTATAAATCCATTTATACATAAATATGTATATGTGTATACATATGTATACATATATATGTGTGTGTATACATATGTATACATATATATATGTATATATGTAGTGGTGGTTTAGTGGCTAAGTCATTTCTGACTCTTTGCCACCCATGGGCTGTTAACCTGCCAGGCTCCTCTGTCCATGGGATTTCCCATGCAAGAACACTGGAGAGGGTTGCCATTTCCTTCTCCAGAGAATCTTCCCGACCCAGGGATCCAACCAGGGTCTCCTGCTTTGCAGGCAGATTCTTTATTGCTAAGACATCAGGAAAGCCCATATGAAAACGAAAGTGTTAGTCACTCAGTTGTGGTCGACTCTTTGCAACCCTATAGACTGTAGCCCTCCAGGCTCCTCTGTTCATGGTATTCTCCGGGCAAGAATACTGGAGTGAGTAGCCATTCCTTTCTCCAGTGGATCTTCTCCCCTCAGGGATTGAACCCAGGTTATCTGGAAAAATTTTGCTAAATGCTCACCTCAGATATACAGATTAAGGGCCCCCTAGATCAATGTTTATTCTTTTATTTAAATATATATATATAATGAAAATTTTCAGAGATACCCAAAAGTACAATAATATCATAATTTCTCATGTATTCATGTATTCACCCCTCATCTTCAACAGTTAACAACACTTTGCCAATATTCTTTCATCCTTCAGTCCTCCCCACTTTTTCTTTATAGAATGTTAAAGCATGTTTAAGAAAATATAGTGTTTTGCTTGATATGTGTACTTATTAAAGATTTTCCAGAAGATCAATATGTATGTGGCTGTGCCAGAAACAGTTGGGGGTTACCATATCCTCCAGTCTTTATAGCTAGGTCAGGGTCATGTGACTTTTCCTAGCTAAAGCCAAGGGCAGCGATAACGGGCATCCTGCCATGTTAAGGCGTTAAAAGCCAGGGACCTCTTCCATGGTTCTATCTTCCTGCTTCAGTGACCTTGGAATTCTAATGTTCCAAGTGACATAGATACGAGATAGAAGGAAGCTGCTACTTCACAGCAGATTTTATGTGAGAAGTCTTTGTTTTTTCCAGCTACTAAAATCAAGGAGTCTACCTGTTATCTCAGCTTAGCCTAGGCTTGTTAAAAAGAAATGCAGTGTTAGAAGCCCTAGTTACTTCCAACTTACCATATGACCAGAAGCAACTCAACAAAACTCTTCAAGCCTCAGTTTCTTCATCCACAGAATAGGTAACAATAACACCTGTGGTTTCTACCTCAAAGTTATCATGAGAGGGAGACAATGGGAGGAAAACTATTTTAAAAGTTACAAATTGTTTTAAATGGTGGTCGCTTGTTAGATTATTGTTCATGTTAGCAAACCCCCACCTCCACCATCAAGAAATGAAAACATGTAAGGACCATGCACAGTTGTCACACAGGAAAGGTTTTATTAACCCATCCATAATATTAACCACAGTGTTACTGTATTTTAAATTATTAAAATTGGAATCACTTGTATCTATATTCACAATTTTAAAACCTCAGCAGTACAGCATATGGAGAAAGGATCATGTTGAACTAATTCAGCCATTCCCTGTAACTCTGGAATGTAGTGCTGATGCATGGAGAGAGTGAGGAGTCACTACCCACAAAGTGTCCTGCACATCCAACTGAATTCATCCATGTTCCCAACTCCAGCAACATATTTAGTAGCAATAACAGGTTCATATGACAGTAGAGTTGTGATTTAACTCATCTCCCAAACCCTGACATTTTTGAGAGTGAAAGGAGTAGGAGTCATAACCTTGCAAGGACAATAGGTGTGCCTAGGAACCCGGGAAGCCGGTCATCCTACTCTTGAATACAAATAGAGCCTGGGAAGAAACAGTGGTAGGAAAAGTTTCATGATCGATCAAGAAATAAATATTTATACCTGATTTTTTGGTAAAGAGGAGGAGGGGAAGGAGGAAGGAAGAAAAGACAGAGCAGAAAAGAGGACGCTGGGAAAGGAAGGAATAAAAAGCACTGGTACTCGAAGCTACATCTGTAATGGGATTAAACTGTGGCAAACGGCTTTATTTTCCCAAACTGATGAGCCTTTGGGCGTAGCAAACCACACTCTTCAAGGTCAAGAAACCGTGACCTGACCACCGTGAATATGCTCCTCTAAGAAGAAGGTGGATCTGGAGAAGACAATTGAACAGTCTGGAGGGCAGATTTCTGGAGGCCCTAAACAGCTAAGCTAAGAATTTTGGTTTTCATTCATTAAGTCCAGATCTCAGAGTTCCCAGGTCCACACAGCAGGGGGCAGCAGGGAGAGGGGAGCAGAGAATATGAGAAGCCACAAACAAAGTAGATGCATATTTCTAATTGGTCAAAGTTTTTAGAGTCGTGGTGGGATGTGTACAGAAATTGAAAATTTTCATCAAAAATTATTTTAAGATGACTTACATTAAAGCATTCAGAAGTACATACGAAATGCCAAAGCCCTGTGTCTTTTAAAGACAAAGTACAAGGACTTATTGTTTAAATACCAGTTTTGCAATTTTGCAAAAATTCATCTACTGAGCTCTATCCTCAGGCCATGGAATTTTGCATTTATTCCCTTCTTCGGAGAGAAGGACTTGGGCAGAAAGACTTGAAATGGCCTTTTGTATGCAGCAGGACATCAGCAAAGAAAGAAGACAGCAGGGAGCTGTGACATTAATGCTGTCTTGGGAAGGTTTCCCAAGCACCTGCGGGGTAAACGGAGTACAGCGCAGAGGGAGCAGAAAAGAGTGGACAGCCAGGCGCACCAAAGACCAAGCAAGGAATGTCTGGGCCTGGGTGATGCGCTTAGCTCGGGCTGAGAATGGGCGAATGGCCCAGGATCCCTCAGTCCTGTCTCTGCTCTCAGCAACTTTATGTCTCAGTACAAAGATTCCAAAAAGCACCAGACATAGGCTTTCCCCTGTAGCCTTAACAGCCCATATAGGGCCTGGCATTTAGGAGGTACCCAATTGGAGAAGGCAATGGCAACCCACTCCAGTATTCTTGCCTGGCAAATCCCGTGGACGGAGGAGCCTGGTGGGCTGCAGTCCATGGGGTCGCTAGGAGTTGGACACGACTGAGCGACTTCACTTTCACTTTTCACTTTCATGCATTGGAGAAGGCAATGGCAACCCACTCCAGTGTTTTTGCCTGGAGAATCCCAGGGATGGGGGAGCCTGGTGGGCTGCTGTCTCTGGGGTCGGGTCACACAGAGTCGGACACGACTGAAGCGACTTAGCAATACATGTTTGTAATATGGTGTGGGATGGAATGGGATGGGATGATGGGATAGGATGGAATGGTGGGATGGAAGAGACAAGATTCACTGACTGAATAAATAATTACGTGAGAAAGGAAATCTAGAGAAAACTGTTTGCCTGCCTTATAAAGAACAACATGTAACTTAATTTAAAATGCAATGAAATATGTGCACTATTATTACAACAAAGATTCAGTATTCTGCAAACTAGGCACACTTCGCTGGTGGCTCAGACAATAAAGAATCCACCTGCAATGCGAGAGACCTGGGTTCGACCCCTGGGTAAGGAAGATCCTCTGGAGGGGGGCATGGCAACCCACTCCCGTATTCTTGCCTGGAGACTCCCCATGGACAGAGAAGCCCGGTGGGCTACAGTCCATGGGGTCGCAAAGAGTCAGACACAACTGAGAGACTAAGCACACGTACTCCTTATGTAAGAGCTCTGAATGTAAAGGCAAGGTACTGATACTAGTGATTTATTACATCCTGAATAAAAGAGCAGTAATACCAGAGGAACTGGGTCTGGGCACAGACCCCAGAGCACTCTCCATCAGCCAACCAGCCTTCAAAAGTTATTAGAGGAAATAGGACCTTGTGAAAGGCCCAGGTATCAAGTAAGGTGAAGAACTCCCTAGAACCTCAGCAGCACCCTCAGCTCTGGGTTCCCAAGTCCAGAATTAACTGCTTTTCTGTCTGGTTTCTGTCAGATGTGGTCCCTGACTATGCTATGTAGCCTGGCAAAAGGGATATTGTAGATATAATTAAGATTACAGATTTTATGATTGGAAGGTTATCCTGGGTTATATAAGTGGGTTCAACTTAATCATAAGACCCCTTAAAATTCAGCCTTTAAATATCTGTGAGAGAGATGAGGCATGACAAGGACTCAACATCGCTAGCTTCATAGACAAAGGAACTCCTGAGCCAAGGCGTGTGAGCAGCTGCCAGAACCGGAGAGGGGACAGCTAGCAAGGAAACAGGAACCTCAGTCCAGCAACCACACGAGCCTGAATTCTGCCAAAAACTTAATTGAGCTTGGGGACAATTCTCTCCCAAGGGTTTCCACACAGCTCTGCCACACCTTGGTTCTAACCCGGTGAGACCTGAGTCAGACTTCTGACCTACAGAATTGCAAGATAGCAAACTTCTGTCATTAAGATTGTGCTAAATTGCAATAGCAATGATAGAAAACTAATACAGTGTCCATGAAATGTATTTGTCAAAGTAAACAACTTGATGTGCATAATGAAAGACAGACTTAGAAAAGCCAAAGAGTAAATTTATAAGCCAAGAGTCGAACAGACAAATTGGAACAAATAAAGAGGTGAAAGGTATACTAATAATGGTAAGAGATACAAGGTCAGAAAAAGAAATGCCAATAGCAACTTAATAAAAATCTCAAAAGGACAAGAAAGAGGAGAGGCAATAAGTGAAGACCTATTAATAATAACTGAGAGAGTCCCTAGTAATTAAAAGTAATCATAGATTGAAAGGGATCATAGAATGCCTAGCAAACATGTATAATAATATTTAATATTTTAATAAATATAAATTTAAAAACCACACCCAGGTACCTCAGAATTGGCATCAATAGTTGAAAAGTTTACAGAAGAGGAAAAAGAAAATAGGAATCAAATAAACATCTATCTTCTCAACAGATTACTCTTAGTAGAAAATAAAGAACAACTTTTATTTTCATGGGATAAAATAAAGATATTTGTAGTCAATACAGGACTTAAAAGCATTCTAGTAAAAATAAAAATTAACCCAAAGGGAAACAATGGGATGTATAAATAAATATATTTTTAAAAATCTCTAAATAAATAACTACAAAAGTATATACTGACTAATTACCTAGAAATAAAATCTTAAATAATCCTACAAGAGATCTGGAGCAAGAGAAGGTACCAAAAAAGCTGAAAGTATGGTAAAGTTCTTATTCTGTCTGAGGTGAAGACATTATAAGTGATAAGCCTAAGACATTGATAGGGGAAATATGAGTATCAGAATGGCTCTTAGTGAGTATGAAAAACTAGCAGAAAATATAAAAATAGAATGTATGCTTCTCACCAGTAGAAAAACGAAAAGAAAACAAACAAAAATTCTTGTCCTTTCAAATCAGTGATAGCAAAATAGAAAGATCAGCATGGGAAAAGAAAAATAATAAGCATAGAAAATAAAAAATGTACTCTCATGCTCATAAACATCATAAATAAGTCTTAATACAGTAATAAGTATTAAGTAACTATAATAAGGAGAATAATTAAACTCAATGACTAAAATAAGATTATCAGATTATTTTTACCTTTCAAAAAGATACATCATTGTTGCCTATAGAAGGTGAAGGGAGAGACAGCAGAGAAGCTGAAAATGAAAAGATTTTTTAAAAGATACACAAGACAAATATGAAACAAGCAAAAACCTAAAGCACATGAGTGACAATATTGAAGTAAAAATTCTAAAATAACTCAAAGTTTTCAAATGGTAAAAAGAAAAATATTATAAGAAGGTATGCAATCATGAATAGATATGTATCAATAATATATTTTTCTTCTTTTTCTATTATAATTGTATAACATCAATGCAACAATGGATAGAAAGAAGAAAGTAGTCAAGTCTATAGTACATTATAGTTTAAGATTTTAACACATATATGTCCAAAAATTATAGATCAGGCAGACAAAAATCAAACATGAATAGATATTTGAACAGTCACCTCACAAAAATACAGCTTATGATCCTTCTAGAGTAGCTATGAAATATATTTTTAAGTATGTATTAAGTGATGGAAGAAATATAAATTAATTCCAAATGATCATTATAAGACAGACTCTGTCTCAGAGTCTTAAAAATTATAGTCACAATAAAATGATGAAAAAATTACAGACAACTAATAAAAACATTGTTGTATTACTCATTTGTATGAAAATTAAAATAATTATTTTTAGATCAGCCATTAGATAAAATAGACATTGTAAAGGAATTGTGAAATACTATAAATGAATAACAATGAAGGCAATATTTGATAAAGAGTAATGAAATCAATCTAAGACAAGAAAAACAGGGGGAAAAATTGAAAGGAGACCAAAAAATAATAATACTGATTTAAAAAAAATTTTCCTGTGAAAGTCCAATAACAGAGATAATTTTCTGGGAGGACTAATAAAAGATAAAAATGAACAAATTACAGGGAAAATGGGGATACATTGCTGACACAGAAGTAGTAAAGGCCATAAAATCATATGTGGAAAACTACATGCCCATCTTTTTGAAAACCTAGATGCAAAGACTGAATTTTAGACAAATGTGAAATGCACAATCGGCACAAAAAGGAATAGACGATTTGAAAAGAGCAATAATTTAAAAATAGAGTGATAAATACAATCACTTCTTCTTTCCCACAATACAAAAAGCAGAAAAGAGCAAAATAAAACAAGCAAAATGTAAAAGACCCATGCCTGGATGATTTTACTAATGTTTACGGTATTTTCAAGGCATAGATACATTATAAACATATAATTTACATGGACAGTGGGAAAAGACAACAAAGTTGCCCCAAACTTCCAAAAAGAAAGAAGGCTCAGGAGACTTCTGCTTCCAACCAAGATGAAGGGAGAGGGTCTGGATTTAACTTACCCGCCTGAAACAATGTTTCAAAAAGAATAAACTATATGAGATAATAGTTTTCACACATTGGGCACCAGGCAACAGTGATCCATGAGGGAGAGGAAACAAATAACATAAGCCCCATGATTCCCCCAGATTATTGGAGGGAATTTCTAGACTGCTATGTAAAAAGGAAGAGCTCTGTTGGAGTCTGGTGATCTCCTTGAATTGAAGAGAGGGAGCTGGAGTTTGAGACACTAGACTTCACAGAAGAAAGCCCTGATAAGATAAAAGAAAACGGGCAGAGAACTCCAAAGGTCAGCAGAGGGTCTCTGTGAAGTCTTCAGTTGAGCGTATATTAATAGTTCAGTGCATGTATATGAGGAAGTTACCTACTGCTGGGGAAAGAGGCAGAGGGAACAATTCTCAAAGCTCACACAAGCCCAGAAACAGCACTTATTCCCACCAGCCAGAGTGAGAGTCTTTGTAATTCACTGGGCATTTCAGCAGAGTACACAGTACCCAGAACTTGTATTGTTTCGGTAGTGGGCTAAAATTAGCCCTAGACAAAAGTTTTCCTAGCCCTAACAAAAGTTAAAAGCAAACTCTCAAAAGGAACAAACTATTTCCAAGTAACTCAGTTGCATCCTAGAACAAAGTTTAAATATTCTTATAATAATACAAAAACTTCCAGTACCTTATAAAGGTAAAATTCCAAATATATGGCATCAAACAAAAGTTACCAAGCATGCAAGGAAATGGGTAAATATGGGCCATCAAACATGCAGTATTGTCTATTAATAGAAACTGGTTCATAAATTACACATAACTATAGAATTAGTAAACAAAAATATTAAAACATGAAACTATATCCTACATGCTCAAGAATATAGAGGAAAGATTAAGCATGCCATGTGGAGACATAGAAGATATTAATAAAGAAAACCTAACTTGAAATTTTAGAGATGAAAAATTCAATGCCTGTGATGAAAAAATACCCTAGATGAAATTAATATTAATAGTATTGTAGACACTAAAGAAAAAAAGATTAGTGAACTTGAAGATATAGCAATAGAAACTGTCCAAGACAAAACATACAGAGAAAAAAACTGAAGAGAAAATAATCAGAGCATCAGTAAGCAGCTTAACATATGTATAATTGAAGTCCTTAAAGGAGGGGGAATATTTGAAGAGATTATAGCCGAAATTTTCCAAAATTTGATGAAGAAAACAAACTCACTACCTAAGAATCTAAGCTAAATAAATAAATACTTTTATTTTATATATATACATATATAGTATATATATACACACACATACATGCACACCACAATGGATGGTCCAGGCAGAAATGAAAATATGCTGTAATAGGGTTGTTGTGTCATGTGTGCAGTTGTATGATATTCCCTGAAGGCAGACTGCCATTCACAGGGTTTATGTGTGTCATAAACCTAAAAGCTGCCATTAAAAAAAAAAATTCAAAAAGGCGGTATAGCTAACAAGATGATACAAGAGACAAAATGAAACCATAAATTATGGTCAATTAGCTCAAATAAAAACAAAGAGGACAGAGGGAACAAATAACAAACGAGAAAAACAGATAATAAATAGCAAAATAAAATGGTAGGTTTAAGCCCAGTCATTCCAATAGTAACATTCAACCTAAATAGCCTAAAAACTCTAATGAAATGGCAAGTTGTCAGACTGGCTAAAGAATAAAGACTCATTTCATGTGGTTAAAGCTTGTTTATCTAAGATCAGTCGCTCATTCATGTCCGACTCTTTGTGACCCGATGAATCGCAGCACGCCAGGCCTCCCTGTCCATCACCAACTCCCAGAGTTCACTCAGACTCACGTCCATCGAGTCAGTGATGCCATCCAGCCATCTCATCCTCTGTCGTCCCCTTCTCCTCTTGCTCCCAATCCCTCCCATCATCAGAGTCTTTTCCAATGAGTCAACTCTTTACATGAGGTGGCCAAAGTACTGGAGTTTCAACTTTAGCATCATTCCTTCCAAAGAAATCCCAGGGCTGATCTCCTTCAGAATGGACTGGTTGGATCTCCTTGCAGTCAAGGGACTCTCAACAGTCTTCTCCAACACCACAGTTCAAAAGCATCAATGCTTCGGTGCTCAGCCTTCTTCACAGTCCAACTCTCACATCCATACATGTCCACAGGAAAAACCATAGCCTTGACTAGATGGACCTTTGTTGGCAAAGTAATGTCTCTGCTTTTGAATATGCTATCTAGGTTGGTCATAACTTTCCTTCCAAGGAGTAAGTGTCTTTTAATGTCATGGCTGCAGTCACCATCTGTAGTGATTTTGGAGCTCAGAAAAATAAAATCTGACACTGTTTCCACTGTTTCCCCATCTATTTCCCATGAAGTGGTGGGACCGGATGCCATGATCTTCGTTTTCTGAATGTTGAGCTTTAAGCCAACTTTTTCACTTTCCTCTTTCACTTTCATCAAGAGGCTCTTTAGTTCCTCTTCACTTTCTGCCATAAGGGTGGTGTCATCTGCATATCTGAGGTTATTGATATTTCTCCCGGCAATCTTGATTCCAGCTTGTGTTTCTTCCAGTCCAGCGTTTCTCGTGATGTACTCTGCATATAAGTTAAATAAGCAGGGTGACAATATACAGCCTTGACGAACTCCTTTTCCTATTTGGAACCAGTCTTTTGTTCCATGTCCAGTTCTAACTGTTGCTTCCTGACCTGCATACAAATTTCTCAAGAAATTTTTTAATCTAAAGCCAGACTCTAATATGGGCTTCCCTGGTGGCTCTGACAGTAAAGAATCTGCTTGCAATGCGGGAGACCCAGGTTCAATCCCTGGGTCAAGAAAATCCCCTGGAAAAGGGAATGACAACCCACTCTAGTATCCTTGCCTGGAGAATTCCATGGCCAGAGAAACCTGGCTGGCTACGGGCTATGGGATCACAAAGAGTCAGACACGACTGAGCAACTAACACACACACAGACTTTAATATACACAAAAACAAAGTACTTTTGCCTGATTGTCAGGAATGCAAAGACCATGGACATAAAAGGAAGATTGTATACTTGGAAAACTAGTTCAGAACTTTATCATGGATGTTCAACATTTTGCAAAATAACATTATCAATAGCAACACTTTTCACAACGTTTGAGTCACATTTCTACATACCTAATCCATCTGCATTTGTACTATTATATTCACAGTAATCCTCCAAATAGATGCAAACATCTGATTTCTCTACTTTTCTTTTATTATAGCCAATGATCAGTTATTTTCATATTAAAAATACATCATTATCTGTGGTTAACCACTTCTTTTTAGTTATCTTTATCACAGTTAGGATATTATATAAATGTTTCAAGATTATTTGCATTGGTGGCTTATTTTACATATCAATTTTATTTCGGGACAACAAAGATAACACTGAAGCTCAGCCGTATCAAGGAGAATTTCAAAATACTAACAACACTTCAAAGGAGTTATTCCATCTATCAGAATTGGAAACCACTGGCATAGACCCACGTCCATAAACCACAGTTAAGACAACAGAGGCCCACAGACTAAAAATGACTTATCTAAAGTCACACAATTAAGATCATACTCATGGCGATTATAGATACTGGATTTATCAGGAAGTATGTTGCATTGTGCCTACAGATCATTGAAAAATCTTTACAAAGCTCCTAGATTACCAATTACAACCCAAAGGATTGAAAATCTTTTGGACACCAAAGACACACGGTCACCAGTTTGAAAAAAAAAAAAAAAAACATAGATAAGATCTTGAACAGTAGCTGAAACCAACAAAACTAAATTCTGTAGGACAGATGTTCTCCTTTCTTGGCATTAAAAAATCAGAAGGGGGCATTTGGCAGGGGAAGGAAAAGACAGAATTGGGGAAAGGCTTCCACTGATAAATAAATAAATATTTTAACTAATACACTATTTTCTATTTAAAAGTGAACTTTTTTTGGAAACTCCAGGTGTCACAAACATATTCTGGCTAGTGAAGATAGAGAATAATAAAAAAATGTAATTATTCTTAACTGAAAGTATGCCGTACTAGGGTGAATATATCAAAAAGTCAGTATGTGGTGATAATGAGATTTTTATATTCACCAAAAGGGCTTTTTTCTAGCAGTTAGAGGAACACAAGTATAAATTATCTGTAGGGGTTCAAATCCTCAGGGCCCAGTTTGCCAGCTGCAGCACCCAACCCTGGGACCCCAACATGGGACCAGGTCCCCAGTAATCAAGACTGCCACCTAGTGGCAGTTTAGCACATTGAGCCTCCACCATCAAGAAGGGAAATTGCCACCAGAATAGACACTTACTCTGGACTAATACATGCTTAGCTGTTCACCGTCCTTCTGCCAACATCATCATCCTTGAACTTACTGAATGTCTATTCACCATCAGCATATCTTATATACAACACTGTTTCTGACCAAGGAACTAATTTATAGTAGATGTAAGGATTTACTGGTCTTATCCTATATCTCACCCCCAGAAGCAACCAATGTTACAGCATTGTGGATGAGCCCATTGAGGACACAGTTAGAACAGCATCTTGGAAACAATTCTTGCAAGAATGAGGTACTGTCCTAAAGCAGGTGAGATATTCTTCAGCTGCTACTGCTGCTGCTAAGTCGCTTCAGTCGTGTCCAACTCTGTGCGACCCGGTAGACGGCAGCCCACCAGGCTCCCCCGTCCCTGGGATTCTCCAGGCAAGAACACTGGAGCGGGTTGCCATTTCCTTCTCCAATGCATGAAAGTGAAAAGTGAAAGTGAAGTTTCTCAGTCATGTCCGACTCTTAGCGACCCCATGGATTGCAGCCTACCAGGCTCCTCCATCCATGGGATTTTCCAGGCAAGAATACTGGAGTGGGGTGCCATTGCCTTCTCCAGCAATCTGTAAATGGTGCTTTTTCTCTCACTTCTCTCTAGACTTAGGCAGACCTAGGTGTAGAATCAAAAAGTGAACTTAGGAGTGGCCTGTCTCTGTATTTGCCTATACTCTGATCTATGCTAGACAGTATTGCTATCTAGTAGTAATAGCCCTCGTGGGAAAAGTGTTGCCACCCTGAGACATAGCAAATGGTTCCACTGCATTGTCAGCTGGCAGTCTTCCAAGGTCTAGGAAATTTTTCCTTTCTCTCTTATTTGGGTTTTAGCTGCTTACTTTGCGGGGGCGGCGGGGGGGCAGTGGGTAACTTTAGCTTTGAAAAGTCAAAGTAGGGACCAGAGGAAAGCCAACAAATCCATTCCTGCTTAAGACAGCAGGGTACTCTAGAGCTTAGGAGGAAAGATGAAAAGTCAGAATCCTTCTAAGGTTTGCAACATGGCTCAACAGAGTGGATAAGAGAGTAAAGATTCAAAGTAGAAGCTAGTCCTGGAATAAAGGGCGGGCATTAAACATGAGCTTTTCCTGTGCAGTGCCTTTCTCACTACACAGATGTGCAAATTTATGCTTAAAGAACTTGTCTAAGATCAATCAAATTCAATGCAAATGTGTCTTACTCCAAGAACCCCAGGTCTTAAGAAATAAGATGTGCTATTTCTGACTCAAGAGCTCTCTGGGAAAACAAACAAGCAAGCAAACATGTTTCCCATAGACAGGCAATCAGTGCTTCAGAGAAATTTGTTCAGCTGCTGTTTTCTGCCTTTGAGGGTTGCAGGTGAGGACCAGGATGGATTTGAGGTAATAGGGTTGCTTGAAGAATGTGGGGGACCCACTGGAGAATGCATCTGTCAGAATTTTGCCGGAGTCAGCCTCGGTTTTGAAGACAAGGCTGAATTAAAAGCGCAGCTCCCAGGAAAGCAGGTGAGTTTCTCCCAGGAAGCTGGTATCAACTCCTTGCACTCCCCCTTGGTAACTACTGTAAGGGAACCACATGGTGAACCGGAGCTGGGGAAGCTTTGGCAGGTGTGGAAGGTGTGGCTCTGACAAGTCAGCTAAGGAGTATTTGAGGTGGACATGCTAAAGAAAGGGAGACCAGAGGACTAAGCAACCCAATTATGCCAGAAACCCCAGAAAACCACAAATCAGACAGAAATGACAAGCCTGCCCTTGCTTAGCCCATGGGTGGAAAGAAAGTGATTCACATGGAAACTTGCTCCAACGTGTCTGAACCTTGCTGTGTTGGTAACTTCAAGCCAGGCACCGGCTCAGGGCTCTTCCTTCTCTGAAGATGGGGCCCTAGCTGATTTAGCCCCCCTGCAAGCCGTGTGTGCCCTGGGCCCGGCTCATTGGTCTGAACTATCACCTGCATTTCCCGTCTGTACTCCTAGCTTCCTGTCGCTTCTGGTAACTATGTAATGCTCAGCGTATTTTACCTTAAGCACCTGGATTCCCAACTCCTATTCTTTACCTGTGGTGACTGAACATCTCCAAACTATTACCTGGTCCTCCCAGACACACATGCCTGATTATACAATTCATCATTACTCCTAAAGCCTGCAGGAAGGAGACCAAAGTTACACATTCGTTGTAACCAATGCCGCCCACCCAGTGAGGCCACAGGGGTCAAGCCAGAGAAGACTCTCCTACTCTGAAAACAGATCCTCTCAATGAAGCCCGATAACAAATGGGAACACTCCTTAAGCAGCTGCTGGCATGTAACAAGCACAAAAGAGATGGTGGTTCCTTTCCCCCTTATCTGTTGGTGTTTAACATTTTAAAAAATTGTTTAGAATATGAAAATAATTATATTGTCTAAAATGAAATTCACTTATGATCTGATCCTGTGACACCCCAGGATTGGAACTACGCAGGCTCAAATTTTTCTATGTACATCTGGAAGACAAACTCAGAAAAATGTAGCCTGATGAACAGTTCACTATGTAGCTAGACTTTTTAGACTAAAATTTGCCTGGCCTTGGCCTAAATCTAAGAAATAAATGAGTCAAAGTTACAGTTAGGCGTGCCTGGGTAGGTCCAGAAGATCCAGACAAATCATATTTTGAGATACAATGATTAAGAATTTAATCAGGCAGCAGCTTAAAAAAAAAAACAAGTAGGTAAATCTATACCTACTAATATCAAGAAATCTCCAAAGCATTTGGGTGTAAGGAAGGAAAGTTCTAGAATGAATAGTGGAGGGTCATCAGCCATTATTCTGTCTGCTCAGCAATAGCAATAAAAATTTCCTATTTGGTTGGACTTCTCTACATTAGAGGGATAATTGGGGAGTAAGGCTCTATCTTCCACTGGAAAGCTCAGGGGCTGGTGGTGGTAAAGTCGCTAAGTTCTGTCCAGCTCTTGCGACCCCATGGATGGTAGCCCGCCAGGCTTCTCTGTCCATGGGATTCTCCAGGCCAGAATACTGGCATGGGTTGCCATTTCCTTCTCCAGAGGATCTTCCCGACCCAGGAATCGAAACTGCGTCTCCTGCATTGCAGGCGGATAAGCCTGGGAAGCTCAGAAGGGCAGGCATGCCTTCTCCCTAACCCCGGCACTAGGAAATGAGTCAGGTCTGACCAACAGGAAGTTCCCGCCTGATTCATTTAATCTCAAGGGAGAAATGGAACGGTGGAGGGGGGTAGAGGTCTCCTCTTAGGGGACTGTGGTCACGTCTTGCCAGCTGGTCTCCCCTTCTGCTCTCACTCCCTCCATCCTCAGATCTCTTGTCACTATAGCCAGTGTGATCCACGGAGAAGGCAAACCCAGCTGGCACCCTGCACAGAGCCTGGGAGGCTCACCTGCACGCACGGCATGCAGCCAGGCTCCTAACACGCGCTGTGCTCCACGACCGGCTCTCTGTCCAAGCCCCAGCCCCCACGCCCACCACTGCCCAGCCCCGCTGCACATTAGGCCCCACCCTTGCTGAGCCCTCTTGGGTTTCTCAGGCTGTCCCGGTCACTACCCTTCCCAGGCTTTTGTGTGACCAACTCCTTCTGTTCTGTTCTCAGCTCACTCAGCCGCTTCTCCAGGAAACCTCCTGTAACCATCACTAATGCCTCCCTGTACCTGGCCTTCCTGTTTTCTTATACATGCCTCTGTCTTCTCCCACAGTCCGCTCTGCATTCTTCTGTTTGGGCATTAATCACATTTAAATTATGTGCAGTATTGGTGTTTGTGTCCCCAGTGAGCAACTTGCAGATAGGACTCATGTCCTATTCATCTCGGCATCTAAAACAAAGGCTTTGCATGAGTGACTGACAAGCAAAGGACTTGAGTTTTGTTATTTGTTTGGTTTTGGTGTGGTTTTTTTTTTTTTTTTTTGCTTTGTCTCTACAGTGAGTTTGCTCTCCCATCCCCTGCAATAATTATTTTATCCCTTCTTCACATCTTTTGTCATCCTGACAGATTCACCCAGCTCTTCACTTCCAAAGACTCTCACCTCTCCCTTCCTAAGGAAACCCACCAGAAGCCCATCAGGAGGCAATGCCTGCCCCCCGCTCCCCACTAAGCCCTCTCACCTGTCTGCATCTCCACCCATGGTCTCCCAGCTGTGTCCTATTACAATCGCTCCAGCCTGGAAAAGCCTGGCTCAGCACCATGAATTCTAGATCCCTCTCCTCACCTTGCTGGCCCCTGACCACATCAGAACTGCCTCTCACTCCTGCAAGTATCCTCAACCTGCTCTCAACCTGCTTTCCACGAGCCTCCCAAAAGGCTCTGTTCTCTCCAATCTTATAAAGAAAGAACTGACATTAAAACCAGAAAGCTTCCCTTGAGCCAGAGGTGCCCGTACTTCTGTCCTTTCCCTGACAGCCCAGGCACTCCAAAGCACTGTCTGCATGTCCTGTCTCCAGTCCTCACATTGCCTTTATTCTGCAATTTACTCCAACCCGGCAGCGGCCTCCTGCGCGCTCTGATTCCCGCTACTGTTGGGTTCACTGAAGTTCACATTACAAGTACAATCTTACTAGCTCTCTCAGCAGCCACGTCCTGCTTTTGGAGAAACTGTCTTCTGTGGCTTCTGTGACTTCACACCGCACTTTCCCTGCTTTTCTTCTGCCTTCCTGGATCTGCGTTGCTGGCTCCTGTCTTCCATCTGAACACGAGTGCAATTGATCAGGGCTGGGACCTGGGCCCTCCTCACTCATCATTTTCTCCCTTGGCGATCTCAAACATCCCACTGCCCTTTTTGTGCCAGAGACTCTCAAAGACGCATCTCCAGCCAAAGCCTCTCTGCTGAGCTTCAGACGGGACCATCCGCTGCCTACCTGCTATCTGCTATCAACTGCTCTGTCTCCCGAGCATCTCAAACATTATTACATCCAAAGCTAAAGTCTTGATCCTCCCAGCCCTGACCCTTCAATCAGTTCCTCCTCCAGCTTTTTCCATTTCAGTGAATGGCCCTTTCATCCAGGCACTGGCTCCTGCCAGAAACGTGGGTGTCATCTTGGCCCTTTTCTTTCCCTCCGTGTTTAAATCCAACCAGTGACTCAATCCTGCGGCCTCTGCTCCCAGTACAGACCTCCCGCCCGCCCGCCTGCCCCGCTGCTGCACTAGGCCTGCATGAGGCCATCCGCTCTCCTGTAGGCCTGGATCCCTGGAAACTCTATCTGGTCTTCCTTCTCCGCAGGCTCCAGAAGGGTTCTTTTACTAACAAATTGCAGCTGAACATTCTCCCATTCCCCTATGACCGCCTGCCGCCCCTGCTTAAAACAATCTAATCACTTTCTATTGCTCTTGAGATAAAATTTTAAAACGCTTAACAAGCCCCATGAGATGTTACATGACCTGGCCCCTGCCTCACTCACTAGCCAAAACACATGTCATCCACACCTCTGTTCACGACGCCCCAGCCACGGCGGCCTTTTTCCCTTTCCTGAAAATTACCATGAACATGTCCATTCCTGCCACTGGCACGTCTTAACATGCATGCACGCTAAGTCACTCTTTGCAACCCCATGGACTGTAGCCATCCAGGCTCCTCGGTCTGTGGGATTCTCCAGGCTGGAATACTGGAGATGGGTTGTCATCCCCTCCTCTAGGGGATCTTCCCAACCCAGGGATCGAACCTGCGTCTCTTATGTCTCTTGCATTGGCAGGTAGGTTCTTTACCACTAGCACCATCTGGGAAGCCCGTATGTCTTAACATGACAATCCTATATCCTTCTATCCTTCCCATATCCTGCCTCTATGCATCATTCAGGACCAGCGTTAATGTATTCTCACCAGAAAGAGACTTCCCTCCTTTCCACAAGTTAGATTTGATCTCAATTTTTCCGTCATGTAAGTTTCATAGTTTACCGCTATTTATTTATTTGTGTGAATACCTGTTGAACAACCTTAAGCTTCGTGAGAACAGGAATGAATGCGACAGCATACAAAAACCCACAAATTGTTTTCACTTGTTTGAAATTTCAGAATAGGAAAGTCCCTAGTGACAGAAAGCAGATGAGTGGTTGTCAGGGGCTGGAGAAAGCGGTAATGGGGAATGACTGCTAATACGCTTTCTTTGGGGTAATAGAAGTGTTCTGAAATTAACTAGTGGTGATGGTTGTGCAACTCTATAATATAATAAATACCAGTGAGATGTCCGTGTTAAACAAGTGTGAATTGTATCTCAAAAAAGTTTCTTAAAAAATAAAAAGAAGGGGACGTATGTATACCTATGGTTGATTCATGTGGATGTACAGGAGAAACCAACACAATATTGTAAAGCAATTATCCTCCAATCAAAAATACAGAAATTTTTGAAAATATAAAAAGAATACACTGCCTCTGTGTTGTCCTCAAAAACTGCAGTAAAGGTATTACATAAGCACAAAGCAAACTATGCTAAGTGTGTTTGCAGAGAGGACACCGCCAAACCTCCGCAGGCTGCTCTGACCCAAGGCTGAATCAGAGTTATCTGGATTGCTGAGGCCAGTAGCGATTTCTGACTTGATTTGACCGGGCCTCTAAGTTTGACTCAGAGACAAGCCTTCATTGTGGGGAGAAGGAAAAATAGATGCAAGTCAGGGAAGAGTCTTCTCACTTCCTCTAATCATCCCCTGGTCACCCCGCAAATCCAGAAACTACACTCAGACAGATAGATGTCCCCCTGCATACGCACAGCCCAGTGAAGCACCAGCTCAGGACAGAGACACACAGCCCTGCACGCTGCCTCCAACCCCTGTTTTTACCCCAAAGGGAAGACTTCTATATACATCAGGAGAAGCCTGGAGAAGGGTATCAAACAGCCAGCAAACGAAAAGACTGTACCTCAAATCAGTCTCGATGGCTTGTCGGAAAATTGTATATGGTCTTTTCCCTTCATTCCCAAAGCATATGTCATTCTAGCCTTTTCCATGCAAACATTTATTTTAATATACCATCTAGTCAAGGCTATGGTTTTTCCGGTGGTCATGTATGGATGTGAGAGTTGGACTATAAAGAAAGCTGAGTGCTGAAGAATTGACGCTTTTGAACTGTGGTGTTGGAGAAGACTCTTGAGAGTCCCTTGGACTGCAAGGAGATCCAGCAAGTTCATCCTAAAGGAGGTCAGTCCTGGGTGTTCATTGGAAGGACTGAAGTTGAAGCTGAAACTCCAATACTTTGGCCACCTGATGCGAAGAGCTGACTCATTGGAAAAGACCCTGATGCTGGGAAAGATTGAGGGCAGGAGGAGAAGGGGACGAGAGAGGATGAGATGGTTGGATGGCATCACCAACTCAATGGACATGGGTTTGGGTGGACTCCAGGAGTTGGTGATGGACAGGGAGGCCTGGTGTGCTGCAGTTCACGGGGTCATGAAGAGTCGGACATGACTGAGCGACTGAACTGAACTGAACTGAATCAATGTTTGTAATTTAGCACTTATAACATTATTGTATAAAGTACTTAACTTATTATTACCTACTTTCTTAAGCAATTATATAAGTTTATGGCATTCCATCGAATAGATACGTAACAGTTATCTTAACTAATCCCTCATGATAAGACACTTCAGTGGCTCCAAGTCTTTTGTTATTATGAAAATACAGCCATAAACACATTTGTACATAAAGCCGTTTCCAGACTTAGCTTTATTTCACTGAGACAGATTCCCCAAAGTGAAATTTCTATTCTAATGTCTTTCTGTTTTGTTTTGTTTTTTTAAGTCCCCTGGAAAAGATACATCACTTTGTTATGTTGGGTTGAGTCCTTTGATTAGATTTTACAACTGCTTGCTTCTCAAAATGCAAAGGCAAAACTCAAAGCAATGGAAGCAATACTCTCACTCTCTTGATACATTTAATACAACTAAGGGACATAGAGGAAAAACCCCCTTTTGACACTGATGTTGCACCTGCTATGTGCCAAGCACAGAACTAACTGCTTTGGAAATATTAACTCATGTAATTATTTCAAAAACTCTAAGAAGTGGTCACTGTCATGATCCCTGTTTTGCCAATGAGGACTCCATGCTAAGGATGCACAGGTGATAAGTGATGGAGCCACAATCAAGGACACTGACTGTCTGGTTCCACAGTGGTTTCTCAACCACTATGCTGAACCCAGATTTTGAGTGAGAAGACCTGGGTTGGGGTTCCAGCTCTACCACTCACTGGCCTACGGACAGGTCAGTAAATCACTCCTACCAGTTTTATCATCTCGCTTATTCAAACGTGCACACTTTTTGTGAATGCACACATGTTACTAGATCATGCATTCTTACTGCAGTCTTTTTCCCTCCTTTTTAGCTTAGTTTTATCCTTCCCCTCCTCCATCCCCTCCACCCTCACAGGCACGCGCCCTCATCTCCGTAGCACACATTAACCACCTAGTACTTTCACAGTATTCTGCACACTCGCACAATCAGGCACACGCACGCATACCACACACACATTCATTTTGTATGGATTATCATTGTTTACCAGATCGTCTCAGTCAGGACTCAATGAAGAAAACAGAAACTGCTCTAATATAGTTCAGAGAGAGAGAGAGATTTGAATGCAGGATACTGGTCACACTGTGATGGGAGAGCTAAGAAGCCAGGCACAGAATGGTGAGGCAGCCCGCAGGTTGGCAAGAGCAGGGAATCGCTACCAGCCCTGGGCTGTAGGTGCAAAGGAGAGAGGCAGCGTCATCAGTTCCAACAGCTATGGGAAGCTGACACCAGAGTGAAGCTGTCCAGTGAGGCTGGAATCATGAGGGGAGACACTGATACCCCCAAGATGCTGCCCACGGTAGCTGCCCAGGCTCTGCCCTTGTCTACACCCCACGAACCTCCACCATGACTCCCCCTGGCTAAACTCAACTGGAAGCTAACGGCCAGGAGCCTGGAAACCACCATCTTCGAGTCTCTGTCACTTGGTAGTGCAGAAGAGAGCAAGGTAAGCGTGAAGCAGGGCTCAGGCAGCAAGCCTCCAGGTAGCCAGGATAACGCTATGCACCCCTTCCCATTCCTGCTTCTCTCAACCAAAGTAATCTCAGGGAAATCCCTCCAAATCAACAGGCATAGCACTGATACATTCTTCTTATGGTTGATTGCTTATTTATGGGACTATTCTGCCCTTAGTGAGTATTCATTTTCTCACACTCTTAAAGGGGACTGGCATCATTTTTCTTACAATTATCCTGAGCATCATTTACGTGAATGGACATGAAGCTCCTTTGTAAATGAGAAAGCTGAATAGTAGAATATAAGTTCTATTAGAAATAGTACATCACTGTAAGATGACATTGATTCAGATTGTTAAAAGCCTGATGAAAACACAGCCAGGTGGGAAGTTACACTCTAACCAGAGTGCACTGATACTCTGGGCACCAGGGAAATCCCTACTGACTGGGGCTTTGCCCATCAGAGATGGTAGGTTCTAAGACTGCCTTCTGACTTTTCATCCCCACTCCCCTGCTTCCCAAGGCACTGGTTTTCCACTTAGAATAAACAGCAAACAATACTGAATTCGTGCTGTAAAGCAATACTGTTTATAGAACTTCCCATGACGATGGAAACTTTCTCTGTCTACTCCGTTGAATACGGTAGCCACGAACCACAGTAGTGTGGCTATGAGCACTTGAAACACGTGTAGTAGGACTGAGGAACTGTGTTTTCAATTTCATTCCATTCTAATTCATTTCCATTTAAATTGCCCCATGTGACAAGCGGCTACCGTGTGCAGCAGTGCAGTTTTAGGACCTCTCCATCATTCTCTCACCAGAGTAGTGTTTGTGACCCTCGATAACCAACTGAAGCTTTTTCATGATACCTGTACTTACCCCCACTCATGATTTACTGAATCAGGACTGCTGATGCTTGGACCACAATAGTCTGTGACGTTCCTCATGGCCCTAAATTCTCTATGGGAAGAAGAGATGACAAGAAGGGGTCTGCGTTGTGTTACTTGAAAGTTTAATACATTAGCTCACCTACTCATGAGCGGAGATTAAAAATTTTCAGAGTTGTTTCTTGCCTCTTCTGATCACCCAGCTGAGAATAACATTCTGCGGCAAAGGAAAGGAGGCATAGGTTTTAATAGAGCAGAAAGCAGCCAAGAAAGTCCCAACAATTTGTCAGTACCCATGCTTCTGGGGGCTTTGTGTTGGGGCATTTCTGGGCAGCCCAGGGTCAGCATGGTAGAATTAGAAAGAGAAGCCCACTGCCAATGACTTTGACCGAGGGTCACCCTGGCTGTTCGGGGGGTAATACCAGGGGATCTGGAACTCGATGGACCCACAGTATAAAAGGGGAAGGGAGAGCATGCCAAGGTGGATTCGTGGCTAATGAGGCAGTCAGCTGCTCTAATTGTATGGGGGGATGGACAACAGTGCTGCTGAAAGATAAATGATGAGATAAAGCACTTATGAAGGAAAAACACCAGGGTGAAGGTGAGGTGTTAATTTTCAAGGCAATAGACGTCGAGTCCTGTCACATAATTCCATTTCATATTAAACTTATTATGGGCAATAATGTAATAATGTCAATGACACCTCTATTCCTCAACAGCAAGGAAATTGGTGGTGAGCTAAAAACTTTCCAACCCTAGAGTTTCACTTGAGGGGATAAAACTGGAATGGGGAAGATATGAAAAATTCAGAGTGAGCGCTTCTGAATGCTGTCGTGAGCACAGTTGTTCCACGTTGCTAAGAAAGCATTCGCCTGCCCTCCGCTGCTCAGGATTCTGCCAGCAGCAAGTTGGGGAAACTTCCTGTACTTTGTAACAACATCTTTAATGAGTGCCAGGGTGGATCCACGGAGTCTTAGATACTCTGCCTTTCCCCATTCCCCTTGGAGAAAGGGTACAAACTAATACACAAATTAGGATTGACAGGAACTAAAGTGAAAAGCTCACATTTAAAAGATGAGGTGAGGGATTTACAACCGATGGGTTAAAGCTTCCTAACTCGCCTCTTTTATTGAATCATAAACCTCATTTCCCCAAGTCCCAAACCGGAAACCTTGAATGTGTCTCTATTGTCTCTAAGATGAGCCTCTCCTCCTTTGCCTGACATCAAAGCCTTTATAAAATAGCCCCAACCTCCCTTCCTGTCTAGAAAGTCACTCACTTGTTCCCCCTTTGTGAACCTTCACAGAATAATAAATGGGGAAACACATGGCCACATAGCAATGACAAGTTAACTTTCATGAACAGCCTCCTTATCTGTAAAATGGATGAAGAGCACCAGGGACATAATGGAGTTATTGTGAACATTCAGTAAACCACCTGGCATCGTGCCTGGCTTATGAAATGCAGGTCCCCTTACTCACAAGTCTGCCTTGTCTTCTCATCATTTCTAAAATCCACCTAGTAATTTCCTTCTTCCCTTTAACTCACCCCTCTGCCCCCCTCCCCAACCATCACCTCCATGCTCCTGCTAGAATCAACACCATCTCCATTTCCTAGTTCTTCCTTTAGCTAATTCCACTCTCTCTGTAAGGTCCCACGCCCACCTCCGTGAAATCACATTCAGTTTCTGCATCAGGAGCAGGGCTTAAGGCAAACTTGAAGAGCCTCTCCAAGTCTAACACTCCATTGCAAAGAATACATAAATTCTTCTTTGAACATAGGATACATTGAAACTTTAAACTCTCAAAAAAAATTAAAGATGATTTTTCCACTTGGTGGGTAATGGGGAGAAAATGAAAATAGTATTTAAAAATCCATATTACTGTAAATGGCCATTATTTTAAATTCTCGTGTAACTTGGGGCTTATTTCATGTCAGATACCAGGCTCTATCATGTATGGAATTTTAAGTTTTCCTACAAAGCCAGTGACATCACCCAGTTTCAGGATGATCAGAAAGCTGAGACTCAAGGCCATTCACCAAGGAAGTAGATAACATGAGATCTAGATCATGTTATGGATGATGACCATGATCTTGTATAGAGTTCTGGAATCACTCTCCACTATGCTTCACTTCCACAAACCACCCATTTATCAAGTGCTATAGTTGCATACAAAACCTTGGGATTGCTATTGGGAAAGATGGATACTTATGTGTGTGTGTGTGTGCATGTGTGTGTATATATGTGTGCATGTATGTGTGTGTGCAAGTGTGTGTGTGTGTGTGTGTGTGCGTGTGCTCAGTCAAGCAGTCATGCCCAATTCTTTGCAACTCGCCTGCCAGGCTCCTCTGTCCATGGGATTTCCCAAGCAAGAATACTGGAGTGGGTGGCCATTCCCTTCTCCAGGAGATCTTCCTGACTCGGGGATAGAACTTGCATTTCCTGCATCTCCTGCATTGCAGAAGACCTGGGCTTTGTCCCAGGGTTGGGAAGATCCCCTGGAGAAGAGAATGGCTACCCACTCCAATATTCTTGCCTGGAGAATCCCATGACCAGTGGAGCCTGGCGGACTATGGTCCATAGGGTCACAAATAGTTGGATATGACTAAAGCAACTTAGGAGAAGGCAATGGCAACCCACTCCAGTACTCTTGCCAGGAAAATCCCATGGACGGAGGAGCCTGGTAGGCTGCAGTCCATGGGGTCGCTAAGAGTCGGACACAACTGAGCGATTTCACTTTCACTTTTCACTTTCATGCATTGGAGAAGGAAATGGCAACCCACTCCAGTGTTCTTGCCTGGAGAATCCCAGGGACAGGGGAGCCTGGTGGGCTGCCGTCTATGGGGTCGCACAGAGTCGGACACGACTGAAGCGACTTAGCAACAGTAGCAGCAAAGCAACTTAGCACACATGCATGCACATATATGTATACATATTTGTATGTTTCCTCCTCTTAAGTAGTTTAAGTATCAAAAAAGAAAAATAAAACACAGATATAAATAACATATAGGGGAAAGTCACAGGATGTATCAGACTGGCATAGTATTTGAAGGAATTCAAGGATGTGGGGATCACTTTCAACTAAGTGATCAAAGAGCTGTGTCCAGTGATCTAGCTTTCCAAAACTGCATCTATCCTGCTCTAGAAAAAAAGAGTAAAACTAAAAATTCTACAACTCTTCAAAAAAAAAACTCAGAAACCCATTTTTTATATGTAACTCCTCATGTTCGCCCTTTGGAAATCTTAAAATCTCCTCCCCAGCCATAATTCTTCTGTGGTTTCTCATTGGAACCATGCTTAAGATAGAATATTAAATCAAAGCAATAAATTTGGAATATGTGACATCAGATTGAGATGTAAAGGCTAACAATTCATCTTAAAATGACTACTATATTCAAGGGAAGATCAAGTCTTTTCTTGAAGTGAACTACAAAAATTCCTATTCACATTGAAAATTATTTTTTTATCTTCTTTCTTGGCACCTGGAAACTAAGAGAGTGATAATTTCCCACAAAATCCATGTATTAATTATTCTTCTTTTGGAAGTTTGAATTCCATCTTTCAGAATCCACTGTGCCTTGTCAGAGTTTTCTGTATGAGCCCAACCTATGGAGGTAGCTACCTACATCCATACGAGAACCTTGTCCCTTTACAGTCACAGCCTCTGTACAAAAGTTGCCTCCATAGATCAGAACTGTCTGTTACAGTTAACAGACGCCGTAGATTTATTCTTCACTGTTAGCAAATCCATCCTTAGAGTGATCCACAGCAAAACGTTTTGGGAGGTGGGTCCACTGGACAATTTCATTGATTTTGGAAAAGAATAACAAAAAAAATAAAGTAGTAAAAAGTAAGAATGAGTTTTACTTACTGAGTGCTCATTGGATCCCACATCTAAGAACTTTACATGCTTTATATTGTTTCATAAGGTTTTATATTACTTAACGATGTTTTATATGGCATAATCCTCATAATCAACCACGACTGAAGTGACTTAGCACACACGCATACATAAGCAACCACATGATATCAGTAATATTATTTTACTCAATTCTGCAAATAATGTTGAGGCCAAGCTCTCCCAGAGGTTAAGGGCAGAGTTAAGACTTGACCCTGGAGCCCAGAGCCAATGTTAAAACGTGAGTGGAGAAGCTTTATCTGCTCAATAGTGTCAAACCAAAAAAAATGTTTCCTTGCCTACCTCCCCACTCACCACTTCAGCCTCAGCCGCAGAAACAATTTCATAAACCTTTCTGTCCCCCTGCTGGGGGCGTGGCGGTGGAGTGGGGAAGGTGAGGAATAAGTGCTGATCTAGGTGAGGATGATTCTTAGAAAGCCAGGGACTTCCTGCATATGAGATATAGAAGAGACAGACAGCTAAACAGAGGGAGGGAGAGAGAGAGAGCACATTAACAGCAGTTCCCATCACTTGTGGGGCCCCCACATCTGTCTGTTTGACAGTCTCATCAACAGTAGTGGACACTTGGCTATAATTTCGAGGCATCCTTAGATTCTTAGCTCTTTTCTGGATCTTCTCTATTTCCTGAGCCAATTTAAAGCAGAAACGTAAGAGCTAAAAAATCTGAGGGTGCCTAAAAATTACAGCCAAGTGTCCACTACCATTAATGAGACAGTTGGACAGACAGACACACGTGGGTGGGAATGGAAGAGACGGTGGAGTAAGAGCCACATTTGTTTCCTCTTTCTCCTGGGTTTTCTGCTGCTCCAGCTTCATGTGTGAGCACACGTGTTCATGTGCTGGCTCTTTCATACCCATGTAGCTTTCTCATCTCCTTCTTGTGCTCAAATGGTCTCTCTTTCTCCCCTGCAACAGGCTGTCAATGCCTCCTAATTCAGACACTTATTAAGTGCCCGTTACTGCAGAAGATAAATGTAAGGGACCAATTCCCTTAAGTTCCTGTAGAACTTACAGCCTAGTGGTAAAGGTCTAACGAAAAGAACACAGGGCAGTTATGTTATATGTTGCAAGTGGTAGAAACCCCTCTCAACATGGCCTAAATCTGGACTTCTGATGCTCAAAATTATGAGATAATAAATTTATATTCCTTTAAGCTGCTGAATCTGTCGTCACTCATTATGGGAACAATAGGAAACGTCTATGCGTGCACCCAGCCAGCTCTGGAGAGAAAAAAAGGCAATTCCACCAAGTCTACAAATTCTCTGAGGAATCGGGAGAACTTAAGGGGCAACTAAACCTTTAGCCACAATGGTAACTCTAGCTCCCATCAGTGGTGGGGCCTCCCTGCTGCTGCTGCTGCTGCTGCTAAGTTGCTTCAGTCGTGTCCGACTCTGTGCGACCCCATAGACGGCAACCCACCAGGCTCCCTCATCCCTGGGATTCTCCAGGCAAGAATACTGGAGTGGGTTGCCATTTCCTTCTCCAATGCATGAAAGTGAAAAGTGAAAGTCAAGTTGCTCAGTCGTGTCCAACCCTCAGTGACCCCATGGACTGCAGCCCACCAGGCTCCTCCATCCATGGGATTTTCCAGGCAAAAGTACTGGAGTGGGTTGCCATTGCCTTCTCCCAGACCTGATCTAAATTGGCTCCAGAAGGACTGAAGTTCCAGAAAGGCAGGACCTAACAGAGCATGGCGGTTCTTGGAGATTTCAGCCAGGTGTCCATTGCTTTTAGTTAAATCAGGGATTGGCAAACTATAGGCCAAATCCAGCCCACTATCTACGTCCTAAGAGCTAAGTATGGTTTTACATTTTTAAATAGTTTAAAGCAAATGATGAATATTTTATAACACATGAAAATGACATGAAATTCACATTTCCATCCCCATAAGTAAAGTTTTATGAGAATACATCCACTCTCATTCATATATATTTTTCCTATGGCTGCCTTTGTGGGACAATACAGCTTGCAAAACCTAAAGTATTTGTTATCTGGCCCTTCAAGGAAAAAGTCTGACAACCATACACTTGTTGCTGTTGTTTAGTCTCTAAGTCATGTCTGACTCTCGCAATCCCACGGACTATACCCTGCCAGTCTCCTCTGTCCATGAGATTTTCCAGGCAAGAATACTGGAGTGGGTTGCCATTTCCTTCTTCAGGGGATCTTCTTGACACAGGGACTGAACCCACATCTCCTGCCTTGTAGGCAGATTATTACTGCTGAGCCACCAGGGAAGCCCAACCCTACACTGCTGCTGCTGCTGCTAAGTCGCATCAGTCATGTCCGACTCTGTGCGACCCCATAGACAGCAGCCCAACAGGGATAGCTCCTCTGTCCCTGGGATTCTCCAGGCTGGAGAATCCTGGAATGGGTTACTGGAGAATATTGGAGTGGGTTGCCATTTCCTTCTCCAATACATGAAAGTGAAAAGTGAAAGTGAAGTTGCTCAGTTGTGTCCGATTCTTAGCAACCCCATGGACTGGAGCCTACCAAGCTCCTCCATCCATGGGATTTTCCAGGCAAGAGTACTGGAGTGGGGTGCCATTGCCTTCTCCGAACCCTATACTAAAGAATGCTAAAATGTAAGTATCCCCGAGAACCTTAACACACCTGAGCATGCATTCATTTTGTTTACTGTCATGGAAGGAGGTAACAGGTTCAGGAATGTCTAGTTCGCAAGCAGGGTGAGGGCTCTGAAGAATACAGAGACAGATGGCCAGGGTCTGGCTCTCCTGACTCCATGGTTGTGTCCAGGGGAGATTCAGAGAGAGACCCACGTGAAGAGCTGTCCCTTCAGCTCCTGCCATGAGTCTCCAGAGCTATGCATGAAGACCAGGCAGAGTGAACCTTCCCTTTGGGTGGGCAGGTAGGTCCTTCTCACTCATTTCCCCCTGTGCTGAACTAAGCAGAGAGTGATGAGGGAGTCTGGCTTTGCAGGGCTCGGGTCTGCAAAGATAGTCCATAAGCAGAGGGATGAGAACGGCACAATTGAGAGAAACCAGAGTAGAAGGTAGAAACATAGGGCTCAAGACCAAGGGCTGAAATGACCGAGAAACATCTGCTCCCCCCACCACTCGGAAATAAAAGCTAGACTATTACATGGAAGTTCTGAGTGTAGTTATGTCATGACAGACATTTTCCCAGGCTGATGGCTTTTCACCCTGGAGCTGTGGTCTGGTTGACCAGGGCAGCTCCTGAGTATTCAGGGCACTAACCCTTCAATGAAGAGCTCTGCCCTCTTGAAAAATAGGTTTACCTTTATCTGTGCAGGGGCCTCTGGTATCTATCAAATAGTAGAGCTAGGACTGATGTCAGGCAGACTGTAATAGCATGACTTACCAGGTGGAGCCTAATAAATATTCCTTGGGTTTTCATGGGGTCGGATTGTCCAAACATGGCTTCACTTTCTACTGCTTCCTTTCCCAGTTTCTTGGGCTTTCTTTCCATCTCTCCCAAAGCCAAAATGGGGACTATTAGCTCCTCATCAGTCCTTGAAAGAAAGGATTTGTTTTTTAAAGCCTTTGAAAAAAGTAGAGGTTTTGTCAAATTCACCAACAGTTACAGCAGAACTATAGTCATTCCCAAGTTAGCCAGCCTTTTAATAAACAACATGATAACTATGTGCTCTGCACCACTGATCATCTTGTTATAACTGGTGTAAGTAGAATAATTTGACTATGATTCATCAGGTCGCAGGGAGAACAAGGGACCTGGGGAACATTTTTAGAGAAGATGGTGTGAGTGAAGAATAGCACCCCAGTCAAAGCAAGTCCCTCTCTACTCTCTCCACTAAGCCAAACCCTATCAAAAGGGTTTGATCAATTCTGTATTTGAGAGCAGAGGGTCTGGGTCTAGAAAGAATAACATGTGAGAATGTTTAACCTATTGAGGAGAACACTACTGGGGGAAGCAGATGCTAATCCCATATTTTTCTGAATCTGCAATAAGAAAGATCATCGGTCCTGCACGTGGAATCAAATTTTTCTTACCTGTAATATCTTTTCTGTGATATCACAGATAAAGATGGTGGTGGTTTAGTTGCTAAGTCATGTCTGATTCTTGCGACCCCACAGACTGTAGTCTGCCAAGATCCTCTGTCCATGGTATCACAGATAAGACAGATAGACCAGAGCTATCTTGCTGACAGAAATCATCTCTCCCAGGACATGTGAGAGATGGACAGACTACACGGTCTAACCGGGGTCCAGGAGGGAATATTTCCAATGGTGTGGAGGAATCCGGGTCTCTGGACTCGGTCTGCATTCTTCACAGGGCACCACAAGCTCCACAGGGGTTTCTCCTGTTGAGCTTCTGAGCACATCCCAGGGCCTCGTCCACAGGGAGCAAGGTTGACCTCTATTGGCCCAGCCATCCATGTCAGGATGACCCAGCCACTTGCCTTTCCGGGCCAACTGGGTAGGTTTTCCCCTTGGCCATTCTCTCCACCACAGATGAGAACAATGCCGAGCATTCATGGAACAATTTTCCTAGTGAACCCACAAATTCCCCCTCCAACTCTGCAGGGAGGACAGGAGAGAAGATGAGGAACTTAGGACTAAGCGTCAGCGCTGCCCACACTCCAAAATCAGATGGCCTCTCCCTCACTCAAGCTTTTATTAGAATAAAAAAGCTTATGCTATTTCATCCCCAGAAAGCCAAAGTCACACAGCTAGTGATTTTGAAAAGTAGAATGTCTTATGGAAATCCAGGAAGGGCCAGGGGCAAAAAAGCACCTGTGCAGAGCCTTAGGAAGCAGGAAATGCAAAGCAGAGAGATGTCTATCAGTTAAAATCCCAGCTCCTCGGCATTATTTACAATAGCCAAGATATGGAAGCAACCTGGATGTCCATCGACAGAGGAATGAGTAAAGAAGATGTGGTACCTACATACAACGGAATACTACTCGGCCATAAAAAAAGAATGAAATGATATTTGCAGCAACTGGGCTAGACCTAGAAATTATTATACTAAGTGAAGTAACTCTGAAAGAGAAAGACAAGTGCCATATAATATCATTAATCTAAAATATGACACAAATGAGCAGCTTATCTATGAGACAGACTCACAGACACAGTAAACAGATTTGTGGCTGCGAAGTGTTTTGTGGTGGGAGGGGGATGGATTGGGAGCCTAGAATTCACAGATGCAAAGTAGTATGTAAAGAATGGATAACCAAGGTCCTATTGAATAGCACGGGGAGCTATATTCAGTATTCTGTGATAAACTGTAATAGAAAAGAATAGAAAGGAATATATGTATATATATAACTGAATCACTTTTCCTTAGGGCAGAAATTAACACAACATTGTAAATCAAGTATACTTCAATCAATCAATCAATCCTGGCTTCTCTTACTAACAGCGTTTTGATTCTTCTTCTAAGCCTCTGTCTTCATCTGCAAGATGGGGGATAATGCCCATACCCCAGGCGAGAACTGAATAAGACAGTTCAGTTCAGCATATCTAGCACTCACTGCACCGCTCAGTGAAGCAGTTGTGCGTAAATATGAAGCAGGTGGTCATACCCAAGAAACACTAGAGGCTCAGCAGGGCTTAAAGGAGTCTCATATTGCTTGCCCCTCTACTCCTGTGTCAACATCAGCCACCCCAGGAGTTGATCACTTTTGCTGAGTTGATCACTTTTACCAAATTGCTGTCTTCTGCTTGGCTATTCTGACATAGAGCGGGCTGCTTAGAAAGGTGACATCAGCCAAGCAGACCGTGCAGCCGTGAGTGGGTCGGCTGGGTTAATAGGCTTGACTCTGATAGAGTTAAGCACATATCACCCATGCCACCCAGTGGATTCCTCCAGTCACAGGACCCACCCAACCACAGAGCTCAGATCAGCTCAGCTAGGGAGAAAAAAAGTTCTAACCCAAGATCCAAGTTGCAGAGGAAGAAATGATGTTTGGGCATCTGAACACTTCATAGAGGGAAGTCTAGCCAGGTGGACACATTTTGCATTCACATGAACCCCAAGAGGCCCTGCAGAAGCCGTAGAGAAGAAGCCACTGCTGGAATGGAATTTCAAAAAGGAAGACCTGCTTTTGACCACTGCGTTCTTGTTGATTCTGTGATCCTGAGTAAGTCAAGGTCCTTCCTTTGCATCTCAAAGCCTTTGTAAAAATGAAGGTTAGATCTGGTGAACTCAAAGCTTTCTTCAGGCTCTTTCGAGGGTCCCTGGAGAGGACATGAAACTCCTCCCACCCAGAGTCTGGGTGGCCTTCATTTATATTTCTCTGGGGGAGGGAACAACGGTTCTCTCTTAAATTCTCACTGAGTCAAGAAAATGACGATGTACCTAAGAGTCCTGATGGCCTAGGAATTCTTGCTACCCGTTTGGTCCAGAGATTCTCTTTGTAACAGACTCTGCAGACTCTCAGTAGAAGGAGATCTCTGCTTCAGCTGCTCTGAGGTGTATGTGGTGGGCAGCAGTCAGGAGGGAGGGAGGTAGCCAACCCCACACACCCCACGTGCAGCTTGGCACCTCTGTGGCCTGTGCGTCTGCAGCTCGTGCCCATTCCCTGCTTGCCCGTCCCCGTGCCTTCCAGCACCAGTTCCTCAGCTCCTGGACTGTTTCGCGTCCCAGGTGGTGGTCTTTTCCCCCGCAAGCTGCCTCAGAACACACAGCTGTCTGTCCACCCCTCTCGGCCAAAGCCGCATTCTTCCCCAGCAGCACCGTGCCACCAGCCCAGGGAACTGTGAGCCCACTGTCCCTGAGGGCCAAGGCAAGCAGCCACGCCTGGTTCCCTTCCTATTCTTTTCATTGCGCACACACGCCCACAGACACACACACACACGCACACACACCCGGAGGTGGGCTTGCACAGCCTGTTTCAGCCTTCCCTCTTCCCTCGACACATCCCTTTTTATCTGGATTCTTCTTCCAAATGGATTCAGTTTAGTTGTAGAGCTAGAATGAAGGACTTAGCTGTCTCCCTTCTATATAAACCATAAGTCAGTTCCTTCACTCAACACAAATTTGTGATCAGCCTACCATGTGTCAAGCATTGGGATGAATCAGACACAGTCCACAGAGTGTTAAGGACCAAACCGCTGATGAGTGAGTCATCCAGAAGCTGTTCCTTTAGCAGAGCTAGCCAATGCATTCAAGCTAGCAATCTCTCAAAGGAGTCTTGCCAATAACTCAGTTGTGATGTCTGAATCGCAAACCCTCTCTCCACAGCATTTCCTCCAGGGTTCCCTGTTCTGCCCATCACTCTCATGTAATGAGAGGTGTTTGATCTGAGTGTCAGGCTGTGGGATTGCAGAAGGGCACTGCTTAGAGGTTCGGAGGTTAGAGGTTAGAGGTTAGGAGCTCTGCAGTCTAACAGCAATGTCACTTCTGTGACCTGGGTACAGCTCTGTGCTGCTCTGTGACCTGGGCAGACTGGAGCCCATTTTTTCCAATGTTGCCATCATCCGCTGCATCAAATCATTACGGAAAGAGAGAAGGGCAGTTTGAAATCACCAAGCAGGGGAAATGACAGAGGAAATGACTCTCCTATGCCAAGGGCTAAAGGGAGGTCTGTGGTATTCAAAGGGACCAAGGTAAGTGAGGTTCCCCAGGGAGCAGATTAGATGCAGACAGGAGTAATTAAGCAGGCAGAGAGACCCCACCTGGGTTGGATTGACATTAAGAATGACATCATCTTCTCGCCCCGGAAAAGCTTAATGAGAATATGCTTCTGAAGACAGCAGAATTGATCATTAAAAGCGTGTGTGTGTGTGTGTGTGTGTGTGTGTGTGTGTATGCGTGCACGCTTCTCCATGACTTCCTCTGAGTGCAGGCTACTACCACATCCATGCACAGGTTATCCTTTCAAGGACCCTGTCTTTGCTTTCTAATTGTCCCCTATTCTGAACCATTAAATGGAATCACGTGGAAAGTCTTCCTTTCTTCCCTCTTCCTGCCTACTATTTCTGGAGTTCTCCTCCCCAGAGACAGTCACTATTACCATCTTCTTAAATCAACTTCGAAAGGTGTTTTCTGCAAAGACCTGCACTTAACATATTCAGAGAAATGTGCTGCTTTTTTTTCTAAGTTTTGTTCGGCCTCGGTGTAACTAGTTTAAACAGTCCCCGTGTCCTCAGAAAGTTGCATAAATATCATTTTACTGTGATGGATGTAGATAGCAAAAAAAGTTTTATAAGTCATATAAAAAGAAAAAATGTTCTAAGCCTTATTGGGTGATTTTGTTGTTGGTGGTGGTGGTGGTGGTTAGTCGCCAAGTCGTGTCTGACTCTTTGCCACCCTACGGACTGTAGCCTGCCAGGCTTCCCTGTCCATGGGATTTCCCAGGCCAGAATTACTGAAGTGGATTGCCATTTCCTTCTCCAGGGGATCTTCCCAACCCAGGGATCAAACCCGCATCTCCTGCATTGTGGGCAGATTCTTTACCCCTGAGCCACCAAGGAAGACCTATTAGGTGATTTAAAACTAAAAAAAAAAAACTTTGTGTCAATAAAAAATTATCTCTCCCCTTCTCAATCATTTAATCAGTTGTGCGTGGAGGTTTTCTTCAGTTGAGCATTACTGTGTTTGAATTGTTCTCATGATAAAAAAAAAAAATACATTATGACTTTTTGGATGATATGCAGTTTCATACTTTTCCATAATGATCCAAGAGAGAGCATCAGTATTCAAATGCCAGCAGGATAGTGGTGCCCCAGAAAAACACACAGCAAGTGACCTAAATAAGGATCAAGTTTAGGCAACACTCTGAAACTGCCAGCAAGAGATTTACAAGTAATGGATGAGCACCCGTCAGAAGCCCAGTGCTGCCTGAGGCAGTGTTGGAAATTCCGAAAGGTAAGATGCTTACCTAAGGTGCTTCCCTGGTGGCTCAGATGATAAAGAATCTGCCTGCAGTGTGGGAGACCTGAGTTTGATCCCTGGGTTGGGAAGATCCCCTAGAAAAGGGAATGGCAACCCACTCCAGCATTCTGGCCCGGAGAATCCCCATGGACAGAGGGAGCCTGGCAGGCTACAGTCCATGGGGTCGCCAAGAGTTGGGCATGACTGAGCAACTAACACACACAAGAGGCTTGCACCTTAGTGAAGACAAATCTTGAAACAATTTGAGGGCAATCATAAAACTTAGTGGAATTACATGCTGATTTCATGCATAACTGCGCCAGACTTCCAGTGTAGCTGGAGAGCAGAGAAGGGAGGCAGGGGAGGTCGGCATGACCAGAAGAGTGGAAAGGTTTATTTGAGGCACTGGAAGTTGAATGTGGCTTTAAGAGTGATGTTGGACCGGGGAGAGGAGTGTATATTAGAGTCCTAGGACTGTTGTACAAAGCACCACAACGAGGCAGCTTAAAAAAACAGAAGTTTACTCTCCCACAGTGCTGGAGGCCAACATATGAAATCCATCAGCAGGGCCATGCTCCCCCTGAAAGCTGTAGAGGAGACTCCTTCCTTGCCTGGTGGTAGCCAGCAATCCTGGCGTTCCCTGGCTTGTAAATGCATCACTGCAGTCTCCACCTCTGTCATCATGCGACACCATCTTCTTTCTCCCTGTGTGTCTCTGTTTTCACATGAGGTCTTCCTCTCTTATGAGGACGTGAGTCAGAAGGATGAAGGGCCCACCCTCCTCCAGTGTGATCTCACCTTAAGACCTGCAATAACCCTGTTTCCAAATAGGATCACATTCTGAGGCCCTGGGGGTTAAGACTTCAACATATCTTTCAAGGGATGCTACGTGTGCTCAGTCATGTCCAACCTCTTTACAACCCCGTGGATGTAGTCTGCCAGGCTCCTTTGTCCATGGGATTTTCCAGGCAAGAACACTGGAGTGGATTGCCATTTCTTTCTCTAGGGGATCTTCCTGATCCAGGGATGGAACCCATGTCTCTTGCTTTTCCTGCATTGGCAGGCGGATTCTTCACCACTGCACCAGCTGGGAAACCCAGCTTTCAAAGGGAAAACGATCTGAACTGTAACAGATACCAAGAGTTTTCTACATGACTCCATTTCCAGTCCACCTCACTTCCCACCACTGGCCAACATCAATGTGCACAGAACTCAGTCTTTTCTTCTCTAAGAACCTCCACCTCTCCTAGGAACCCCTTTACACAGCCTCTCTGTGAAGTTTCTCATCACCCAGAACTCCTGCTCCTGCAAAAAGCAAACTCTCATGCTCTTGACTGAGTCATTTCCTGCCCTTCTGCTGTGCTTTGCCTCTCCCTGCTTCCTCAGAACCCAAGGCCCTCGGTTCCTCTTTCTAGTCTGCTCCCTGCTCCTGATTCCCAGCCCTTTTCACCGCCTCGGGCCCCCACTGATGCCCCCATGCTCTCATCAGCATCCTTGCTCTCCTAGCAGCCTCTGGGCCCAAACTTGCATGAAAGCTGCATCTTCCAACCACGGGGCCACAATGTCGGAGAAAACCAGAAAATACAAAGACAGCTTTGCCTATTCACTTTCAGTAGGTAATTTAAGTCTCAGCTGGGTCTTAGCTTGTGCCTTCTCTTCCTGCTAGATACCTTTTCCTGTTTCCCACATCAGCTTCCCACGTCCCCGTTTCCTCTCCTCCCTCTGGAAAGGGCATTTCTTTATTATGTGGACTAAAGAGAGGCCATCAAATATAAACTTATTTAATAACCTCCTCCTTCTAGAACTCGGAGTGCACACCCCACTTTACTCTCGTGTGGTCTCTCTTCTGAAGTCCCACGACATTTTTCATATGGAGAATGGAATTCGGGTTCCTGAATCCCTCCCAAGTGCCAGGCCGTGTGGTCAGGCCACTCACGATGACTGTTCCCTTGTTCTCTGTACATCCCCTGCTTGACCAGTGCCTGCCTCACCTACACCCTACTCACATGACTGACCTTCCGACATGCACACCTCCGCCCTAGCCAGTGATTGTCCTTATCAAAGGAGCCATGAGGAGCGTACTCTTTTGCTACTCTTTTCCCTTGTAACCGATGAGCCAACCTGATGTCAGTTCCCCTATAACTGGTATGTCCCCTTCTCCCCTACAAAGTGAAGACTGCCATCAGGTCCTGCCAGCTGTTCACTGCACACTGCCACTCCAGGACTTTATTTCAGACGTGTGAGCTCCCCCATCCATTGATGCCTTTGTTGCGATGCTGAGCTCTTTCTTTTGTCTTGCAGCGGAGCAAGTACAGACCTTGCAGGCGTGTGGGGTGCAGCCCAACGCAGGCATTATGTGGGTGCTTTCCTCTGTTAACTCATGTATATTCCCCCTATGCCACTTGCACTGTTCTACTCTGCCGGTTTACCCTTCTATCTGACCTCCTAACTACAGGCTTCTTGGGAAAATCTCTTGGCCATCTCTAATTTTCATGCATCATTTCATGTAATCCTCTAAAACTTTATGCACTAAGGAGAGAACTGCTATTATCTCTAAGCTAAGATGAGGAAACAAGCTCACTGGTTTTGTTTGTTTGTTTGTTTTTTAATTGGAGGCTGATTACAATATCATAAGCTCACTGTTTTGACAGAAGTTTTCACTTTCGTCTCAGGTTCAAAGGATTTGTTAACAAAATAAGCTGCTCGTTATGTACAAATAAATAATACAGATATTTATTAGAGAATTATCTAGCTTACTTTCAACATACTAACATTAAAAGAAAAGAGAAATAGAGTAGAGAATACATCACCTAATTGGGTTTTGACCAACATCCAGACTTAAACAGCTGGAGTCCCAACCAGGAAAGGGTCCCAGGCAGCGTGTCTGCTCCATAGGTGAGACTTCAAAGATTGCAGTTTGGGGGTTCCATTTATGATCCCAGAAAGGTGGCAAGCTGTTATCATCATCAATCCTTGAACAAATTGCAGCTCTGATTTCATGTTAATGCTGTCTGCTTTATTGTGTAAAACTTGGAATGCTTCGGGCTTGGTTGGCCAGGCCCCCTCCAGGGGCTTAACACTCTCAAGATTCCACCTGCATCTTATCTGTGGCCCTGCAAGTCTTGCACTCACAGCAGGCAGTCACTCCCAGTCACTCCCAGCCAGAGCAGTGTCCAGGCAGGTTTGAAGCAAGGTCAGAGGACCCGCTCTGCTTTGTCTCTGAAGCCTAAGCCAGACTATTTGTTTAATTTCCCTGACACTCATCAAGGTTAAGTCACTTGGCCAAGTACCACTTGGAAACAGCTGAGCCGGGATGCAGGCATGAGTCCACCCAGCTGCAAAGCCCGTCCGCTCCCCACCACATCACCCTGAACAAGGAGAGGGCTCACAGCCCCGGACGGGAGAGGAAATGAGAGCCAGCTCCTGTCGACTCCATCAGCGGCTTCCCTCCTCTTCAACCGAGAGCCACCCCCAGAGTCTGGGGTAAGAAACATGTAAGAATTACTCCACCTCAGTAGGACATGCTTTCATTCATACGCCCAGCAGATATGTAATAGTGCCCCACGTGTGTCCATTTGGGCTAGCAGCTGGGGATGCAAGGCAGAGCTGCGCCCTGACCCCCTCGGGCTAAGGACCCTCTCCAAGAAAGGCTCGACGACCACAAGGGGGCCGTCCCCAGCCCCATGCCCCACCTGTCCACAGCCCTTCCATGTAGATCAGGACATGGGGCCCCATGGCAGGCACACTTGGTGGGGAGGAGCGGGGAGGAGGGGAGCCTGGGGAGCATGAGAAAAGGGTGGGTTAGACTCTAGCTTCCTCTCCTTGGGCCATGCCACCTCGCATCACTGAATTTATGGGTCGAAGCTGGGGTTCAGAACCACTCCTGAAGCCCGTAACTCACATGCAGAGCCCCACACCCGCTCCCACTGCAGCCGTAACCTGTCCCCACTGCCACGTGAAGTGCGTGCCTATCTCCTGACAGGCTTCTGCTGGCCCCAGGTTTCTTGACTTTAACTATTGGGGTTTGGATTGGATAGTTTCTTGCTGTACGGGGTGTCCAGTTCATGTTGTATATTTAGCAATATCCATGGTCTCAACCCACAGTCTCCCAGTAGCAACACCACTGCCACCCCACGTACAACAACCAAAAATGCCGCTCAGACATCACTAAATGTAACCTGGGGGGGGGGGGGGCGGGGGCAAAAATCAGCCCCAGTTCAAGCGAATTAAAAATTGCTCAGATGGGCAAAACTAATTCAAAATGATACAGACACCATTATGCTCCTAGCAGTACTATTTACCAAGATATGGAGGCAAGAGGAGTGGATAAAATAGATGTGGTACATGTGCGCAACGGAATACTGCTCCATCACATTAATAAAAAAGGAACAAAAGAATGCCATTTGCAGCAGCTTGAGATTATCGTACTAAGTAAAGTAAGTCACAAAGACAAAGATAAACACCTTATGATAGCACTTACATGTGGGGACTAAAATATGACGTAGATGAACCTATATACCAAACAGAAACAGACTCTTGGACATAGAGAGCAGACTGGTGGTTGCCTGGGGAGGGAGTATTTAGGGCCGTGATGGCATGGAGAGGTTGGGGTTAGCAGATGCAAGCTCTCACATGTAGAACGGGTAAACAAGGTTCTCTGCATAGTACAGAGAACTGTTTTAGTCAATAGCCTATGCTAATCTTCAGAGAAGGCAATGGCACCCCACTCCAGTACTCTTGCCTGGAAAATCCCATGGGCGGAGGAGCCTGGTAGGCTGCAGTCCATGGGGTCGCTAAGAGTCGGACACGACTGAGTGACTTCACTTTCACTTTTCACTTTCATGCATTGGAGAAGGAAATGGCAACCCACTCCAGTGTTCTTGCCTGGAGAATCCCAGGGATGGGGGAGCCTGGTGGGCTGCCGTCTATGGGGTTGCACAGAGTCGGACACGACTGAAGCGACTTAGCAGCAGCAGCAGCAGCATGCTAAATCTTAATGGAAAAGAATGTTAAAGAACAAGTATATATAAACATAAATATATATATATATATGTATAACTGAATCAGCAGTAATTAACACAGTATTGTAAATCACCTATACTTCAAATTAAAAAATAAAGTAAGAAAGAAGAAGAAGAAAAAAAGATTAAAAAATATGCTGAGGATCGGTGTCTATTTTTTGGTTGGTATTGTCACATATTATTAAAATTGTCCTTTCTGTGGTCCTAAACAGTCATACAACTTCCAAATAAAAATAAATTGCTTGGATGACCTCCAAAGAGCCAAGTGGGAAGCCCCATGACCTGAGTGCCCCAGAGAAGCCATTCTGAGGAGGAAAATCACAGCCAGGAATCTCCCTCAGAAGATGACTGCAGACGGAACAGCCAGCATCCATACACTCAGTTCATCTGGAAATGCTGAGCCATCCAAGTGTGGCCAGAGTCGCAGGACGTGTGTAGCAAGGACCACGACAGGATAAATTACAAGCTAATCCTCCCCGAGGTCTCAGATCTGGATGTTCAATTGTGGGCTTTTCCTCTCATCATTTTCTGCCAGCAAGCTGGTCACCGTCACCTCCTAAAATGCTTTTGTTAGAGTGTGGTCTCTTTTTCTCACACCAAGGGGGCTTTCCGAGTGGCGCTAGCAGTAAAGAACCCGCCAATGCAGGAGACGCAGGAGACGTGGGTTCGATCCCTAGATCAGGAAGATCCCCTGGAGGAGGGCATGGCACCCCACTCCCATATTCTTGACTCAGAAACCTCACGGTTGGAGGAGCCTGGTGGGCTACAGTCCAGAGGGTCACAAAGAGTCGGACTCGACTGAAGCAACTTCGCGGGCACCATAAATCACTGACCTTTAATCTCGAATTAACTAAGAAATTCTTTGACCTCAGGCCCTGTGGTAATTAGACACGTCATCCGGCTTTGATGGGAAGTTTTCTGTGTCTCTGGGATCATCTCAATAAATGGCTTGGCAGCTATGTTCTCTACGTGCCAGGATGAAATTAGCTGGATTTAAGTGTGGCAATTTGAAGAGAGTTTTGTTTTTTTGTTTTTTGTTTTTTTTTTTTAACTAACTCAGTGAACCCCAGAACATCTTAATGAGTGGGTCGGGAAGCCTCCCCACAGGAGGGTCCTCTGTGAGCCTGAGGACCCCAGTGCTGAGGAAGCAAACCCAGGGCAGCGAAGCAGAGGAGGACAGGGGAAGGAAAGAGGAAAACGACCTCTAGCTTGGCTTCCTGCCTGCCTTTGTTGAAGGCTGGTGGGGACGGTGGTTTCTGGGGGAGCGACCATTCAGTAAGTATCGATTGACGGGTTACCTTTGTGCCCGACCCAGTAGGACTGGCTGGAACTGTCTTCCTGTCCAGGCTCGTTCTAAAGCAGAATTGGACTCAGTGGCTCCCCAGTAAAGACTGGAGGGTGTGCCGTTGGGAGTGTGTGGCCAAGAAATGGGGTCAGGCGTCCTGCCTCAAGTCAGTTCAGTCCCAAGCAATGAAGAACAGATGGGAAGGTCAAAGAGACCCTGCCCGCACGGGCTGCCGCCAAGAATTTCTGTCGCTAAGTGGAAAATGGAAGAGTTCTGGAAATGTTTGGTCCTTCAAGCTTTTCTCCAGCAGACCCCGAGGCCCCTGCTGATTACATGCAATTGTGTGGCTCTCACACTGAGATCCAAACCACTGAGCAAGCTGAAGTCCATCCTCATGGGTCTCCACGACAAGGAAACTAACATATTGCAATTAACATTCCACTTCTGGCATGGCCGCAGATATCCAGAAAGCGGCTTGGCCACTGGGAGGGCTACCTTCCAGCATTTTTCAATGTGGCACCCTAACCACCTGCCTCAAAGTTGCTCGTGGAGTGTGTTCAAAATGTGTGTTAGAAAAGCAGCCCCACGCTGGCCTGAATAAATCCATCCCAAGGTGGTAAGGACCAAGTATCTGATTATTTCAATCACACTGTAGGTGATTCTAACCAATATTGATTTGGGAATCATTGGAAGGTGAAAAGGTCCTAGACCCGGAGGACCGACTGAGGGCTGATTGACCTAGGTTCAAACCTGGCACTGTTACTTCTGGACTGTGTGAACTTAAGCAAGTTATTTAGCTTGATCTTTGTTTCTAAAATGGTGACAATAAAGCCTACCTGATGGGATTTGGTATAAGAATCAATACAGTAATGTATATAAAAGGTTTAGTCCCCTGCATGAGCTCAGAAACGGTGCATTGCTGTTATTGTCACCATAGCTTTATGGAATTTAGACAAACAATCACACCAACTACTGGGCCTCGGAGTAGCTGAATCTTTCTGGAACCTTCTAGCTATGTTCCTGTTGTGATTACAACAGCCAGAACTGGGACCATGTTAGCCAGGATCACTGGATTCCCCTCCACTGCAATCTCTGAGGCCCTGAGGACCTTACAGAGTGTTTAAGCCTTCAGAATTTCCAGAAGGGAAGGCAGACAGATTGCTGGGGGAAAAGATCCTGGTAATTCATCTCCTCCTTTACAAACTCTCAAGCCCCGGGACTTGTAAAGACCCTGATCTCAGCAACACACACATCACATTGAGCTGGCCTTGCCTGCAGCTCCACTGTGCCAAGGCACGTATGTTACAATGCAACTGACAGGCACGGTGTGATAAGCAAGCTATTTTCTGAGTCTGCACAGGAATGTTTAATATTCCAGAGCTCATACAAAAGGAAGAGGCTGCTAAACTGCAGTGTCAGAGAGTTCTGCACAGGAGCATTATGCATTTTGCAAAGAAATTATTTTTAAAAGCTTTTCCACTGACAGTTTCTTCAAAGAGAGACAATTGTTATTTTCAGAATCTCCTGTGTTCTAACATAGATGAGCCACTTAAACCTGCCTATGGGGTTTGAAGGGCTTCTTTATGCTCTTATTTCTGCCCTGGATTACTCCAAGCCCTCAGATTCAGAGAGAAATCAAGTCCCAAGTCTGGGCATTTCACAGAAGGTCTCCTGATCACCAAGTTCTGAACTGAAAGAATAAAACCTCAGTTTAGAAGGGAGGTTTCTCCAGGAAGCTATTCTTGGGACTAATCCTTATTTCATAGCCTCAAGCATCATTGTCCTAATTGATCCCAAGGGCTGGTGAGTGTGAAGGTCCTGATACAGACTGAATGTCTGTGCCCCCGCAAAACTCATAAGCGAAAACAGTCTCAAATAAGATGGCGTTGGAAGGCAGGACCTTTAGAGGTGATTAGGTCATGAAGGTGGAGCCCTCAAGAATGGCTAAGACTCCCGTGCTCCCAATGCAGGGTGACCGGGCTCAGTCTGGTTAGGGAACTACATCTCCCATGCTGCAACTGAAAAGATTCCACACTCCACAACAGAGATAGAAGATCCTGCATGCTGCAACTAAAACCTGGCAATCAAATACAGAAATAAATAACTTTTTAAGAAGAGTGGGGTTAGTGCCTTCTAAAAGAAACCCCAAAGGGCTCCCTCACTCCCTCCACCCTGTGAGAACACAGCATGAAGAGGGGACAGGCACCTAAGAACCTGGAAGAAGGCCCTTGGTAGATGCCGAATCTATGGGCATCTTGATCTCAGACTCCTCCCCCTCCAGCACTATGAGAAATACATTTCTGTTGTTTAGAAGCCACCCAATCTATGGTATTGTGGGATAGCAGCCCAAACCAAGACAGGTCCTTTAAGAATTGGCCTAGCTAGGATTTTAACAACTTACTAAACTATCTCAGGAATTTTAAACATAAGGGGTTTCATCTATGGGTTTTTTTGTTTGTTTGTTTCTTAATTTGGGTGATGGGCACATGGATATCCATTATTTTATCCTATATGTCTGAAATACTGAGTTGTCCAAAAAGTTCATTCCAGTTTCCTGTATGATGTTACTGAACATAACATCTTTATATTTCATTAAAAATAACACTTCCAGATATGCAATGAACATGTCCAGGAAAATGTCTGGTCATTGTCCCTAATCAATCCAAGTATCACCAGGCTGTGACATGGCTTCCTGCTCCCCCTCTTTTGATCATCCTAGTACACAGTAGCTATGAATCACCACCAGACATCTTTTGGGAGCATAGGCCTTTAAGTTTCCACCACATTGCACAGGGATGGACATCCGGTAAGTACTGAAAGTGGAAAGTGAAAATGTTAGTTGCTCAGTCGTGTTCGACTCTTTGCAGCCCCATGGACTGTAGCCCGCCAGGCTTCTCTGTCCATGGGATTTCCCAGGCAAGAAAACTAGAGTGGGTAGCCATTCCCTTTTTCAGAAGATCTTCCTGACCCAGGGGTCGAACCTGGGTCTCTCACATTGCAGGTAGATTCTATGATCTGAGCCACCAGGGAAGCCCCCTGGTCAGTACTACTTACTGAATTTTTTGCTCATTAAGTTGAGGCCTCTGGAACCTCTTAGAACCACAGCTTTTCCCCTCTCTCTTCTACCTAAACAGATCCCCTGCATGATAGCTGAGGCCATTCCAGTGCACATATATTTAATGACAGAGTGACAGAATCTTGAGTTGTGCAACATGAATTTTTATAAATCACATGCATACATGCTCATATTGCATGTGATTTATTTTTAAAATGTGGCTCAGATGGTGAAGAATCTGTCTGCAATGCTGGAGACCTGGGCTCAATCACTGGGTCAGGAAGATCCCCTGGAGAATACTGGAGATCCACTCCAGTATTCTTGCCTGGGAAAACCCATGGACAGAAGAGATTGTCAAGCTACAGTTCATGGGGGCACAAAGCGTCAGACACAACGGAGCAACTAACACATGCTCATGTTAATGAAGCCAGTTTGGCGTGAGTTTAAAGCATAGCCCGTTTGCCAAAGTTTATTCTGTTCTCATGCTCCCTTCAGTTGTCCCTTTGGATTTTTTTCCAGCCCATGCCTTTGAATTGATTTTCTTCTTCTGGGTCACCCCACTTCCATCTTCCATTTCAAAAAGCACTCAAACTCTGATCAAAGAAAGGTCCTGCCTTTGCTTCCTCCTATTTAGGGCTCACAGTGGCCTCCTCCCCACTCCCCTGAGCAGACAGTCTCCCCAGCAATTCCTCAAGTCCCCGGTCTCTCCTTTTCTCTCCTGCCCTCTCCTCAGTCCACACATTCTTGGAAGGTCCAAGTCCCTTCACAGTGAAATTTCCAGAGTCACTGTCTAGGCGTCCCACCCCCAGGCTTCCCTACTCCTCAGCCTTCCCTCATCCAGAACCAGAAGCCTCCTCTGGACCACATGCACAGATCGCTCTTCCTCCCGGTACTCTGCCCCCTCCACCGGTGTGAATAAGCCAGGCCAGGGATCTGCAGGCCAAAGCTTCTCCTGGCCTTCAGAGACATCTCTGCAATGGAGCCATGATGCTCCCACAGGTCTCCTCAAACCCAGATGTAGCCCGTGATGCTCTTGAACATCTGTAAGGGCACTGCTCTTTCCTCTGACTTATGTGTACATAAAGTGGAAGGTGGGGGTACAGGCACAGCCTGTCTTTCTGGAACCCCACAATGCTGTTAACTTCCTCCATTCAGTTTGTACACAGTGAGGGTCCCTGATCCCACAGGTACCATGAGGGTAACTGCATAGGGATAGCAGATACATAGCAGGTGAATAACTGCTCACCAAAGCCAACAGCACTTCCTCTCTGATCTTGTTTGCCCAGTGCCCCACCCCCTCCACGCTCCCATATCCGCATTCCTCTCCCACATCCTACTGAAGTGTCTGTATGTATCTGCAGCCCAAATTGTGGACAGAGTTTCTGTTGTCATTATTTATCTGGAAACAGATACTTGTAACCAGGAAGTGTCTCCTAGCCCTGCACCCCACGTATACCTGGAGCAGTTGAGATACCCTATCATGTTGACATTGGCCTTGTTGAAAATGATTGCACATCGCTTCTCACTCACCTCTCACTCCTAGGACTGCAGCCAAGTAGCTGTGTCCTCCAAATCAAAAGTCATCTAAGTAAATAGGTTTTTCTGCTACAGAGTGGATTAAAATCAATTTTGGAAAATAATACCCTTAATCATCTAACTCTTAGTTGACCCTAGACTGGGTAGTGTTCTTCAAGGACTAGAAATCAGAGCAAACAATTTTTCTGGAGATAAATTCACTGGTAGCTTTTCCCAGTTTTGAGCTGGAGTGTCTCATTTAACCATTTATCATCCCAAGGAGAGAAAGCAATCTCAGTAAGGGTTGAACTCACTAGCTTTGCATCCTCTTCCTCCAAGGTGCTTGGGAAGAGTCAGGGCTTTTCTCAAGGCCAGATGCCCATCACTAATACTGACTCTAGTGGAAACCTGTCCACCTCTAAGAGCAATAACCATTGTTTCCCTCCCTAAGAGCTTGGTCACTATCAGACTGATCTTTCATGGTGGCCACCTAGACTTAAGAACCAGAGTCAAAATCCTGACCAAAAAAGGTTTAGTATCTGAACAGACAATAACTATAAAACTAACAAGTTCTTAAAATGATTAAAATAAATTTATGCTGCAGGTGGTGTGAGGGAGAAGGAAGAAACAACAGACATTTCATCATTACTAAATCCGTTTATAGGTCACTAAACATTAAAGGGTGAATGTAATTCAGTAACGATATGAATTCATCACAAGCTTATTGGAAGAAATTGGGAGTTGGGGTTGTTTATGATGTAAGAGGGAACACAGGTGAATTCCTGCAGTTACTTTAAGCAATTACTATTTGGGTGATAAGAAAGAGGGGGTGCTGACATCCGTCCTAGGTTCAGGACTGGCAGCGGACCTTGAGATGAGGACTTATTAAGGAACTGCTCCCAAGAAAAATCAGCAAGAAGGTAGACAAAAAATTTATCTTCTAAACATGCTGCTGCTAAGTCGTTTCTGTCGTGTCTGAGTCTCTGCGGCCCCATGGACTGCAGGCCTGCCAGGCTCCTCGGTACATGGGAGTCTCCAGGCAAGAACACTGGAGTGGGTTGCCATGCCCTTCTCCAGGGGATCAGTGTTTCAAAACTTAAATGATGTGTCGTTTAGTAATACTTAACAGTTAGAAAGAAAAGCAAGGGAATGGTTAACACAGAATTCAAGGCATGGTAATCTCTAACGGGGAAAAGGAAGGGGAAAGCAATAACAGAGGGGAGTTTCTAAGATAGTGATGATGCTGCACTTCTCAACCTGAGTGTTGGGCTATTCCTTAAACTATACATTATACTTTTTACAGTATATTCTTAATGTATAGACTGCTACATCATAAAGCAAAAAAAAAAATTTTTTTTAAGTGAAGTTGAGAAACTTTAAATAGATAAAATCAATAAATAGATGGGAATTCCCTGGCAGTCCAGTGGTTGGGATTCTGTGCTTTCATTGCTTGGGGGCATGGGTTCAATCCCTGTTCAGGGTACTAGGATCCCGCAAACTGCATGGTACGGCCAACAGAAAAAAAAAAAAAAATCAGTAAGTGGCAGCAGATGAAGGCAAGTGTAGATTCAAAGATGCAGCCAGGTTCTCTGGCTTGGACAAGGCATTAACTAGTGGTACCACTCACTGAAGTGGGATACAACCAAGATAGATCTGCAAAGAAGAAAATTACACACACCAGGGTGGGAAGCTTTATAGAGCCTGAAAGAGGTGATATCGGATAGGCAGGAGAAATATACGGGCTTGGAACTCCAGAGAGGGGCCTGTGCTGGGGTAGATCTGGCAGTTTGAGGATACAGTGGGTAGTCAAAGCTGTGACTCTAGGTGAGATAGATTGAGGAAGCACACCCAACAGGCAACTAGAGATTATCATACTAAGTGACGAAAGTCAGAAAGAGAAAGACAAATACCACGTAATATCACTTACCCGTGGGACCTAAAATATGGCACAAACAAGCCTATCTACAAAAGAGAAACAGACTCATAGACATGGAGAACAGACTTGTAGCTGCCATGGGGAAGGGGGTGGGGGTATGGACTGGGAGTTTGGGGTTGGTAAATGCAAACTGTTATATTTAGAATGGATAAACAGCAAGGTGCTAATGGATGGCATCCTATAATAAGCCTTATAGGAAAAGAACGTGAAAAAAGAATGTTTGTGTATATCTGAGTCACTTTGTTATACGGAGTAGATAGGCACAACATTGTAAATCAACTGTACTTTGATTAAGAAAAAGAAGCACATTAAATGAGAAGAAAAAGACCCTATGGAATATCACAATTTGAGAGCAAATTAGAGAAAGACTTTGGCTCAAAATTCTTAGAGTTTACAGAGAAACTTTTCAATGTACTAATTGAACTGTCTTACTAAAAACATTAGTTTGCATATGGGTTTTTGTTTGTTTGTTTAGTTTGGTTTGATCAGAATACCTGCCAACACATTTGCTTCTTTAGGTCTTGGGAAGCCATGATTGATCAGTGTCTAGGAAGGAGAAAAAGGGGATAAACCAGGACCTGGACTCTCTTCATAAAGATGCAACAGTTCCAAAGATATTGAAACCTTCAACCAGAAGTTCACTGGTAGCACAAAATACCAGGTATAAGACCTCATGGGAAGGTAGGATTCAGGGTAAGACAAGCAAAAGATCAAGAAAAGAAACTTAGAGCAGGTATCCCAGCAGATAGACTGGGATGAGAAGGTTAACAAAAACAGGGGCTAAACCAGTATTGACTTGATACTAAAACCAATGAAAGACATTACAAGGAAAATGAAACTATAGACAATATCACTCGTAAATTTGGGAATAAAAATCTTTAACAAAACTAAGCAATCGGAAACAATATATATGATTCTTAAAGGATAATATACCGTGACCAAAAAGGATTTTCAAAGGAAACAATAGTAAAGGAAAAATGTTCTCTCTACTCATAACAGTACTGACACCAAGTGCATGGATTTTTCACAGCAAGATCTTCTCCAGTTTTCTGCAGACATCAACTTGGTGTCCTACAATTTCATTCAATTCTGACAATAATACTTACTGTACTTACTCAGAGTTAGTACAGTGCCCACAGGTTTAGGGCTCAGTCCCACAAGACTGCCCCCACTTCAGATGCCCATTGTAAGCAATGGATTGCAAGATTACACACACTTCTGTTCAACTCAGCTACAAATTGGAGATTCCCATGATCCCTTCCACAGGTTTGATCTCTCGTTATAACAGCTCACAGAACTCAAAAGAACACTTAACATATGTTTACCGGTGTTTAATATAAAGAACATAAATGAGGAGCCAGATGAAGAGGTACACAGGGTGACGTTCAGAAAAGCCTTGAGCAGAGGAGCTTCGGCCCTGTGCAGTTGGCACATGCCACCTCCTGTTATGAGGATGTGTTCACCATCCCAGAAGCTCTCCACATCCTGTAGTTAAGAGTTTTATTTTTATGGAGACTTCAACATGTAGGCATGATCAATTATCAATTCAATCTCCAATCTCTTTTCTCCCCTCCCTAGAGGATGGGGCTTGGCGCTGAAAGTTCCAAGCTTCTAATCGTAGCTTGGTCTTTTTTTGTGATATGCTCCCATCCAGAAGCTATCCAGAACCTACCAAGAGTTACCTTGTAGGAACCAAGGATGCGCCTCTCACTCAGGAAATTACAGGGGCTTTAGGAGTTCTGTGTCATGAACTGAGGGCAGAGGCATAATAAATAAATATATATGTTATATTATATATACATATATATGTATGTATATAGTTATGTATATAATGTCACAAATGGTGATATGACATTCAAAAATCAAGGAAATTTGCCATATTGAGAAACTAAAGCATTTGGCAAAATTCAACGCTCGTTCATGATAAAAGAAAGAAAGAAAGATCTGTCTCAGCAAATTAGCAATCTGACAAATGACATCTAAAATCAGTTCAATTCAGTCGCTCAGTCGTGTCCAGCTCTTTGCAACCCATGGACTGCAGCATGCCAGGCTTCCCTGTCCGTCACCAACTCCCGGAGCTTACTCAAAGTCATGTCCATCGAGTCAGTGATGCCATCCAACCATCTCATGCTTTGTCTTCCCCTTCTTCCCCTGCCTTCAATCTTTCCCAGCATCAGGGTCTTTTCCAGTGAGTCAGTTCTTAGCATCAGGTGGCCAGAGTATTGGAGCTTCAGCATCAGCCATTCCAAAGAATATTCAGGATTCATTTTCTTTAAGATTGACTGGTTTGACCTCCTCGTAGTCCAAAGAACTCTCATAAGTCTTCTCCAACACCACAGTTCAAAAGAATCAATTCTTTGGCACTCAGGTTTCTTTATGGTTCACATCCGTACATGACTACGGGAAAAACCATAGCTTTGACTAGACGGAACTTTGTTGGTAAAGTAATGTCTCTGCTTTTTAATATGGTGTCTAGGTTGGTCATAGCTTTTCTTCCAAGGAGCAGGCATCTTTTAATTTCATGGCTGCAGTCACCATATGCAGTGATTTTGGAGCCTAAGAAAATAAAGTCTCTCACTGGTTCCATTGTTTCCCCATCAATTTGCCATGAAGTGATGGAACTGGATGCCATGATCTTAGTTTTTTTAATGTTGAGTTTTAAGCCAGGTTTTCACTCCCTTCTTTCACTTTCACCCACAGCTTTCCCCCAAACAGCAAAAAAGGCAAGAATGTCCACTCTCACCACTTCTATCCAACATTGTATTGAATATAATCTGCATATCTGAGGTATTGATATTTCTCTGGACAATCTTGATTGCAGCTTGTGCTTCTTCCAGCCCAGCATGTCTCATGATGTACTCTGCATATAAGTTAAATAAGCAGGGTGACAGTATACAGCCTTGATGTACTCCTTTTCCCATTTGGAACCAGTCTGTTGTTCCATGTCCAGTTCTAACTGTTGCTTCCTGACCTGCATATAGGTTTCTCAAGAGGCAGGTCAGGTAGTCTGGTATTCCCATCTCTTTCAGAATTTTCCACAGTTTATTGTGATCCACACAGTCAAAGCTTTGGCATAGTCAATAAAACAGAAATAAATGTTTTTCTGGAACTCTCTTGCTTTTTCCATGATCCAGAGGATGTTGGCAATTTGATCTCTGGTTCCTCTGCCTTTTCTAAAACCAGCTTGAACATCTGGAAGTTCACGGTTCACATATTGCTGAAGCCTGGCTTGGAGAATTTTGAGCATTACTTTACTAGCGTGTGAGATGAGAGCAATTGTGCGGTACTTTGAGCATTCTTAGAGAACCTTAAAAAAAAGAGCTATAATAAGTGCTAAAATATGGTTGGAGAAGGCAATGGCACCCCACTCCAGTATTCTTGCCTGGAAAATCCCATGGATGGTGGAGCCTGGTAGGCTGCAGTCCATGGGGTCGCTAAGAGTTGGACACGACTGAGTGACTTCACTTTCACTTTTCACTTTCATGCATTGGAGAAGGAAATGGCAACCCACTCCAGTGTTCTTGCCTGGAGAATCCCAGGGACGGGGGAGCCTGGTGGGCTGCCGTCTATGGGGTCGCACAGAGTTGGACACGACTGAAGCAACTTAGCAGCAGCAAAGTATGGTCAATATACAAAATTCAACATATTTTATGTACTAGCAATGAGTAATTGAAATTGAAATTTAAAAATAATATACAATATCATCCACAAACACAAAAATTTATGAATAAATTTAACAAATATGTATAAGATCTGTGTATAAAACTGATAAAGTATTGTTGAAACAAACCAAAAATTCAAATAAGTGGAGAGAGATGCCACATTTAGGGATAGAAGATACAATATTTTAAGATGCCAACTCTCCACAAATTAATATACAGATTTAATGTTATCCCAACAAAAATGCTGGCAGAAGTTCTGTAGAAATTGACCAAGTTGATTTTAAAATGCAAAGAACCATAACTATCAAGGCAATCTTTCTAAAGAATAGTTTTTTAAAGATTAGAGGACTTGTATTATGTGATACCAAGACTTACTATAAATCTATAGTACTCAAGATAGAATGATACTATCATAAAATCAGAGATATAAATCAATAGGCTAGAATAAAGAATCCAAAAATAGACACACACATATACAGTCACTTGATCTTCACAAAGACACCAAAGAAATTCGATAAAAAAAGACAGTCTTTTCAACAACTGGTGCTAAAACAACTGGGTATTTACAGGGGTGAAAATTAACCTTAATCCTTATCTCACACCATACACAAAAGTTAATTCAAAATGTACCATACACCTAACCATAAAATGGAAGCCTCTAGAAGAAAACATAGTAGGAACGTTTGTGACCTTGAAGGAAACCAAGACAGCTCAGATAGGATATAAAAAGCATAAATCTTAAAAGGAAAACATTGATGAAATGAACTTTATCAAAACTAAACACTTTTATTTGATGAAAGACACCACTGATAAAATGAAAAAGTAAGCCACAGACTGGGAGAAAATATTCATATATATGCCAAAGGACGTGTATCCAGAATATATTTCAGAACTTGCAATTTGATAGTAATAAGACAAACAATAGAACTTAGAATTGCCCAATGACACTTTACAAACAAGTTAAATAGCCAATGACCACATGAGAAGGTGCTTAATATCAACAGTCACATGGAAATGTAAAATAAGACCCCAATGAAATAATTCTGCACACCTACTGGCACTGGAATAGCTAAAATTAAAAATATTAATAATACTAATTGTTGGCAACAATTTGGAGCAACTAGAATTCCCACTTAATGCAGGTGGAGGTGTTAAATGAGACAATCACTTTGGAAAAGCTTGGCAGTTTCTTATAAATTTAAAATATGCATAGCATGTGATCATACAATTCCACTGCAAAATATTACATAATAGCCAAAAAATTACCAATGATGGACAGTTGACTGTTTCAATTCTGAACTTATTATTTTACTAACAAAGAAATGCAATTAACATTTTCCCTTACAATTCTAAGTTATTAGAAAACTTATGTTCTCCCCAGCTTTGGGTTAGATAAGGAAACTCTGAAAACAGGGACTGTGCATTAAGTTTTGTATCCTTAGTACCTAATTTATGCCTGGTACATGGTAAATGCTGAACAAATGCTGTTGGTCATGATATAACTTAGCACAATTTTAGGTCTTTAAGCACTCTAATTCTAAAATCAGAGGGGTTCTTGATTAAGTCTCAAAGGAAACTGACAGGTTATTCTTTCCTCTGATTAAAGGGAAATTTTACTGCCAAATGTAAGAGCCTCGTGAAATAAGGGAAAAGACAATGAATTAGGTCTCTTGGTCTCCTAATCATATCATTAATGTCAAACTCAGTGGGATTCAGTAACTAGTTTAACTTGGGTATGATTCCAAGGTTAATTCCAAACCACGATTGGGTAAGGAGACAATAAAAAACTAAAATGGCAATAAAATTCTATTTCACTCTGAATTAGTATTATTATTTTCTGCCTCAGCTCTACTGAAAAGAATCAAAAGCAGAACATTCTAAGTAGTATGGGAAAACAATAGTTTTTTAAAAAATCCTTACAACGGAGTTGGTTCGCCCCTTTGTTTCCAATCAAGAAGGGGTTTGGAAGATCAGCAGGTAAACACAATTAACTGTTGCACTCATGGCAACTGAGAGTCTTCCCTTCATTACGGCTGTCCTTGTAAAGGCAATGAAAATGCCAGAGTTCAAAAAGTGTTTTAAGATGACACACATGCTCCAAAAACCCTAGAAAGATTAGTGATCATTATAAAATGGAAATATAAGATAGGTCACGGTTTTTCCAGTACAATCATGACGTTGTTTATTCCTCTTATTTTCTAGTCTCTTTTATCATAATCGCTGTTTCTTGCCTTTGAGGAGATGTTAGTGTTTGGGGAAAATTCTCCAAAGAGCCCAGAAGTTCTTTCTTGCAGACTTTGCAAGTTTTAGCCCCTGGTTTCTCAAATAACTGTATCTGTTATAAAAGGCGCAGTCATTTTAACTTGCCAGAGGTTGCCTGAAAAGTTTCAGGCACACTTAATTGACAAAAGAAAGCTGCTTTGCGAGGAAGTTGTGTAGGTTGAATTTTGAAATACCAGACTGGCCTAGGTTTCTTTTGGCGCTCTGTTCATTATGTGACCTTGGCCTAATGACCCAGTATCACTGAGTCTCAGTTTTCTTCTCCATATATTACTTGGGGGGACTTCTTGGTTGCCCAATAGTTTAAGAATTCACCTACAATTCAGGGGACATGGGTTCAATCCCTGGAGGATTCCACATGCTGAGGGACAACTAAATGCATGCACACAGCTACTGAAGCCCACACCCTGGAGCGCAATTTCCGCAAAAGAGAAGCCACCACAATGAGAAGCCCACAGCCAGGGAGTGGCCCCCGCTGGCCACGACCAGAGAAAGCCCGCGCAGAGCAACAGAGACCCAGCACAGCCAAAAGCAAGTAAAATCATATTAAAACACAGACACAGACACAAAACAAGAAGGCTTTTCTTTAAAAAAAAAAAAATATTATTTGGGGGATTAAATAATGATCAAAGCAAAATAATGATCTGTGCCTGGCACATAGTTGACCCTCAATAAAGGTACCTTTAAGGATGAGGGAAGTAAACTGATCAAAGAGTAGAGAAATGGAGAGAAAGGCAGAGAGGGAGATAAAACAGACAAAAATTAGAGAGGAGAGGGAAAAGGTGAAACAACGCACTCCAGCCTGAAATTGTAGAAATCACCTAATGCATCTAATCTCTGGCCAGTTCGTCAAGAAGGCACTAGTAGCAGGAGTTCACAAATCACCCCTTCCTTTGCAGGTACTCGATAAATTGACAATGACATATGATCTTGGGGCTTCCCTGGTAACTCAGATGGTAAGGAATCTGCCTGCAAGGCAGGAGACCCAGATTCGATCCCTGGGTCAGGAAGATCCCCTGGAGAAGGAAACGGAAACCCACTCCAGTATCTTTGCCTGGAGAATCCCATGGACAGAGGAGCTTGGCGGACTACACTTCATAGGGATGCAAAGACATGACTGAAGTGACTTAGCGTATATATTTGATCTTTACCCATCTCTCATCTTACATTCCTTCAAAGATATTGAAGAACTGTTATTTAATGGGATACTATTCCGGGGACCAGCCCCGGCTGATCCAGGGAATTCGAAGCGGGGACGGCGTAGGCGAAGATCAGGAAACAATTGCTTAATTAAACGTTAATTAAGGATATAAAGAGTAATAGAATGAGGATAGCTCAGTAGGAAAATTCAGTGGAGAAAAGAGGCTGAGATAAGGATAGCTCAGTGAGGAAATTCAGTGTAGAAAAGAGGCTGAATAATTCAGCCAGAAGGTAAGAGAAAGAACGACATGGTGAGACCAAGTTTCGGTGAACAAGGCCCGCACTTTATTTTCCAAAGTAGTTTTTATACCTTAAGTTATGCATAGAGGATAATGGGGGAAGGGGTAGAGTCAGGCAGCAAGCCAGGCTTTCTTCCTGCAAACATATCATATGCAAAAGTTTAGGTGATTTGCATCATCTTCTGGCCCGGAAGCCTTTTTCTCTAAAGGTGATTATTCTCAAGTCAGGCGCCAGCCTCCAAAAAGCATTAGATAAAGTTGCATTCCTACAGAGCAAAGGTGTGGTGGGCTATAACAAGAAAAAGAATTAACTCAAGGGTCCCAGGTTACAAACATTAAAGCTACTACTTACACCAACTATATTAATCAATACACTGCCAGGGACACAGCAGGTAAGGGATATGGAAACTTAGCAGCAAACATTGGCCCAACAAGTGAAAATCCCTTCACCAATACAATTTCTAATCAATCTTTTAACTACTCAAAAGAATCTGTGTTTAGACAGTTTAGAACATCTCCTGCCTCTCACAGTTGGGAGGCTCTGAACAATCACATGTGGCCGGAAAAACCTATTCAGGCAGGCTAGAGGATTTCCAAAGGAGTTTGTAGGTTAAACACTGTAACACCCAGGAATTATTAACTGGAGCTGTAAGCTAGCTTTTTTTTTTTTTTTTCCAGAGAGGTCGTGGGGGACAGCCCCCCGTAAAGTCAGAGGTGTAGGTGAAAGCACAAAGCAGAAAGTAGGCAGACTCTGGTTTTGGGGGTAGATTGCTCGAGAATTTCCAGGGAGAGTCCTGAGGCTTGATCCCGCCTTTGCGTATGCCAAGCCTCCTTCCTCATGACCTTTGCCAGAGGCAGAGCTCGCTCCCCGCAATACTAGATAAAATTGGTAAATATTTAGGGCATCAAATGTGAGAAACTATGAAATGTCCATTCCATCAATTGACATATTGCCAGGTATCTGCTTCATTTGCATGGATGTCTTACCAAATGGACAGTGTTCCATAAGGGAAAATTTTATCTCTTTGTCTCCAGTACATCGCACCCAGGAAGTCTCAACTTAAGAGTTTTTGAAATAAGTAAGTCCAACATTCCATGGGATTCAGTACTGAGAAGTAAGAAATGCTGAAAAAATAGGTCTTTGTCCTCCAGGAATCGATACTTTAGAGCTGGAAAGGGCAAAGTCAGGGAAGGCTGGATCAGCCTGGAAAGACTTTGCAAATTTCCTCAGCAGGGATTACCTGCCGAAGAATCCTCGGAGGAAATGGGCAGCATCAGAGTCTTAGTAGAAAGTACAATTACCTCCTAATACTGACTCTCAGGAGTAAGATCCCCAAATGAAGCAAACATAAGAGGAAGCTTGAAAGACACTGGCCGCAAGCATCATAGGATGAGCCAAGAAAAGTTCAAAGGCTTTCTTGTGCAACTCTGTCATTTTGCAGATGAAGATGGTAAGACCTAGAAAGATGAATGATTTCCCCAAAATCACAGAGTTAAGTTCAGAGCTCAGGACCCCAGACTTTAAGTTTTTGCAATATTTGCTCTTGCATGGAGACTTTTCTGTTGAGAAAGACTCCAGTGATTAACTGAGTATCTTCAACCCAGGCTCCTCCAGTCCATCAAGGTATCACCACCAGTGATTCATTGCCATCTTTCCAAACACCTTCTTTCTCTTAGCACTCGCATCAGCACTTTCGGTCCATCTACAGGAACAATGTTAATTACATTGCCACATTAATCATTTCAGCAGCAAGAAATAAAATAGAGGAAGGAGTATCACTTTTTACTTTGGAAAAGAGTGTCTTAATCTTTTGTTTTGTTTTGTTATCTGTCATATACCCTGACAAAGGGCAGCCCCTGACTCCCTCCCCAGCCTACTGCCTTCATCTCCCTCGACTATTTATGCACTTTGTCCATTGATTTTTCTGACTCTTTCCTTGTCTACAGTAGTCTTCCCCAACCTCCACTCCATCCCTTTCTTTGTCTACTCCACCATCAAGACTTCATTTCAAAGCTTCCTCTTAGGAAAGGCTTTTCAGATTACCCAAACCCATCACAAATGGTTCTTGTCTCTGAGACCCCAGACCCCAGAAGCATAGCCTCTGCCTCTACTTCAGGTCTCAGATCCTCAAATTGATGTCATTCTGATCACCCTCTAGATTTCAATGAGACAAATAAATGATTTCAAATCTTAGAAAATGGAGAAAAGATGTATCTTTTTTGCACTGTTTCACAAAATATCAGAGAGGAGACGCTGAGTACTTCTGTTCAGTGAAGAACTAAATGAAGTATCTCTTCTTATTTGGATATTTCAGAATATTTAGCAAGTCTGAGGAACTATGTACACTATCACATTTTAATAGTTTCATTAGTGAAGGAATAGTTATAGGAGTTATAATAGAATCCAACTCAAAAGTAAACTTATTATTTCTTTACAAAATAATACTGATGAGTTCAAGTAAGGAAATAAAATTTTTCAAGAAAGGTTAACTAGGCCATCAGAGCAACTTGGACTTGAGGTTCCCTGGCAAAGTGATTTATGAACCTTAGTGATAAAGAAAAATAATGCAGGAAGGCCACCCTGAAGGCACCATCCAACTGTACAGTCAGGGATCCACAGCATTGGAGAAGGAATAGAGGCAGGGGGCTGATGGTGGGAATTTTTGCTTCAGGTTATACAGTTTTGGGAGAAGGCAATGGCACCCCACTCCAGTACTCATGCCTGGAAAATCCAATGGATGGAGGAGCCTGGTAGGCTGCAGTCCATGGGGTCGCTAAGAGTCGGACACCACTGAGTGACTTCACTTTCACTTTTCACTTTCCTGCATTGGAGAAGGAAATGGCAACCCACTCCAGTGTTCTTGCCTGGAGAATCCCAGGGACGGGGGAGCCTGGTGGGCTGCCGTCTATGGGGTTGCACAGAGTTGGACACGACTGAAGTGACTTAGCATACAGTTTTGAGAATACTTTTCTTCAATGATTTTTATCCCCACTTCCTTCCAAATAAAGAATAAGGACACTGAAAGAGACATCACAGGGAAGCAGGGTGCACAGTAGGGCAGCAGTATCAAATCCATGCCTTTGTGTATAAGGATGAAGGAAAATAGCACAATGGGTACCTTCCACAGAAAGTCTTTGCCAAGACGAGGGTATGAGAGGAAATGCAACAGTTTCCAAAGAGACTCCCAAACACCTATGATCACAACAAATAATTAGCAATAATGATGAAAATGTTCCATCAGAAGTGAAGTCATCAATGTCTCTAAGGGTCTTGAGCACCTGGAGATTTGGCGGGAAACTAGAGACAAATGGCCTCTCTGAAAAGTTCAAGTGATGACAAACAATTAATTTAACAAATATTTATTAAACATCAAATGAATGTAAAGCACAAAAAGATGAATTACTAAAAGATTTATCCTTGAAGACCTCACCACCTGTAAGGATAGACAACATTCCCACACATCAGATCAGTCGCTCAGTCGTGTCCAACTCTTTGCGACCCCATGAATCGCAGCACGCCAGGCCTCCCTGTCCATCACCAACTCCCAGAGTTCACTCAGACTCACGTCCATCGAGTCAGGGATGCCATCCAGCCATCTCATCCTCTGTTGTCCCCTTCTCCTCCTGCCCCCAATCCCTCCCAGCATCAGAGTCTTTTCCAGTGAGTCAACTCTTCACATTAGGTGGCCAAAGTACTGGACTTTCAGCTTTAGCATCATTCCTTCCAAAGAAATGCCAGGGCTGATCTCCTTCAGAATGGACTGGTTGGATCTCCTTGCAGTCCAAGGGACTCTCAAGAGTCTTCTCCAACACCACAGTTCAAAAGCATCAATTCTTGGGCACTCAGCCTTCTTCACAGTCCAACTCTCACATCCATACATGACCACAGGAAAAACCATAGCCTTGACTAGACGGACCTTTGTGGGCAAAGTAATGTCTCTGCTTTTGAATATGCTATCTAGGTTGGTCATAACTTTCCTTCCAAGGAGTAAGCGTCTTTTAATTTCATGGCTGCAATCACCATCTGTAGTGATTTTGGAGCCCAGAAAAATAAAGTCTGACACTGTTTCCACTGTTTCCCCATCTATTTCCCATGAAGTGGTGGGACCCGATGCCATGATCTTCATTTTCTGAATGTTGAGGTTTAAACCAACTTTTTCACTCTCCTCTTTCACTTTCATCAAGAGGCTTTTGAGTTCCTCTTCACATTGCCACAAGGGTGGTGTCAGCTGCATATCTGAGGTTATTGATATTTCCCCCGGCAATCTTGATTCCAGCTTGTGTTTCTTCCAGTCCAGCGTTTCTCATGATGTACTCTGCATAGAAGTTAAATAAACAGGATGACAATATACAGCCTTGACGAACTCTTTTTCCTATTTGGAACCAGTCTGTTGTTCCATGTCCAGTTCTAACTGTTGCTTCCTGACCTGCATACAAATTTCTCAAGAGGCAGATCAGGTGGCCTGGTATTCCCATCTCTTGAAGAATTTTCCACCATTTACTGTGATCCACACAGTCAAAGGCTTTGGCCTAGTCAATAAAGCAGAAATAGATGTTTTTCTGGAACTCTCTTGCTTTTTCCATGATCCAGCGGATGTTGGCAATTTGATCTCTGGTTCCTCTGCCTTTTCTAAAACCAGCTTGAACGTCAGAAAGTTCACGGTTCACATATTGCTGAAGCCTGGCTTGGAGAATTTTGAGCATTACTTTACTAGCGTGTGAGATGAGTGCAATTGTGCAGTAGTTTGAGCATTCTTTGGCATTGCCTTTCTTTGGGATTGGAATGAAAACTGCCCTTTTCCAGTCCTGTGGCCACTGCTGAGTTTTCCAGATTTGCTGGCATATTGAGTGCAGCACTTTCACAGCATCATCTTTCAGGATTTGGAATAGCTCAACTGGAATTCCATCACCTCCACTAGCTTTGTTCCTAGTGATGCTTTCTAAGGCCCACTTGACTTCATATTCCAGGATGTCTGGCTCTAGGTCAGTGATCACACCATCATGATTATTTGGGTCGTGAAGATCTTTTTTGTACAGTTCTTCTGTGTATTCTTGCCACCTCTTCTTAATATCTTCTGCCTCTGTTAGGTCCATACCATTTCTGTATTATTTCTTTATTCCCACACATACTGTATTACAACTCAATAACTGCTGATTAAGCAACAAGGAGCGATAAGAAAGCCTTCCTTAGTGACCAGTGCAAAGAAATAGAGGAAAACAACAGAATGGGAATGACTAGGGATCTCTTCAAGAAAATCAGAGATACCAAAGGGACATTTCATGCAAAGATGAGCTCGATAAAGGACAGAAATGGTATGGACCTAACAGAAGCAGGCTGGAATCAAGATTGCCAGGAGAAATATCAATAGCCTCAGATATGCAGATGACACCATCTTTATGGCAGAAAGTGAAGAAGAACTAAAGAGCCTCTTGATGAAAGTAAAAGAGGAGAGTGAAAAAGTTGGCTTAAACCTCAACATTCAGAAAACTAAGATCATGGCATCTGGTCCCATCACTTCATGGGAAATAGATGGGGAAACAGTGGAAACAGTGTCAGACTTTATTTTTCTGGGCTCCAAAATCACTGCAGATGGTGATTGCAGCCATGAAATTAAAAGACGCTTACTCCTTGGAAGGAAAGTTATGACCAACCTAGACAGCATATTCAAAAGCAGAGACATTACTTTGCCAACAAAGGTCCCTGTAGTCAAGGCTATGGTTTTTCCAGGGGTCATGTATGGATATGAGAGTTGTACTATAAAGAAAGCTGAGAGCCCAAGAATTGATGCTTTTGAACTGTGGTATTGGAGAAGACTCTTGAGAGTCCCTTGGACTTCAAGGAGATCCAACCAGTCCATCCCAAAGGAGATCAGTCCTGGGTGTTCATTGGAAGAACTGATGCTGAAGCTGAAACTCCAATACTTTGGCCACCTGATGCGAAGAGTTGACTCATTGGAAAAGACTCTGATGCTGGGAAAGATTGATGGCAGGAGAAGGGGATGACAGAGGATGAGATGGCTGGATGGCATCACGGACTCAATGGACATGAGGTTTTGTAGACTCTGGGAGTTGGTGATGGACAGGGAGGCCTGGCATGCTGCAATTCATGGAGTCGCAAAGAGTCAGACACAATTGAGCAACTGAGCTGAACTGAACTGAAAATGGGCTTCCCTGGTGGTTCAGACAGTGAAGAATCAATCTGCAATTCTAGAGACCTGGGTTTGATCCCTGGGTCAGGAAGATCCCCTGGAGGAGGGCAGGGCAACCCATTCCAGTATCCTTGCTTCGAGAATCCCCATGGACAGAGGAGCCTAGTGGGCTATACAGTCCATAGGGTCACAAAGAGTCAGACACAACTGAGTGACTAAGCACAACACACAGCACATGTCTGAAATTCTCCTAAATATTAAGGTTGGATACATAAAGAAAATGGTCACTGTCCCCAAAGCACTTATAATCTAGGTAGGAGACAGGCAGTGCATATGAAACTATTTGTGAACCATATAAAACATTTATAAATAAGTGTTTTAATCTGGCACTATTGCAAATAATTTTGAGAATGGAGACTTCTGCTTATTGCCTAAGATAATTAGGGAGGCTTCAGGAAATAGAAGAAACCAAGAAACTGAGATAAGCCTTGAAAGATGACTTAGAATGAAGATCCATGGGAGGGTGGGGTTAGGGGATTCAGAGTCAAAACTACAACATATAAAGAAGACATTCATGTGACTGATTTGAGAGTAAGATGTCTGTTCCTGATTAATAAAATTTACACTGATAGACAGGATGAAGTAAGATTTTTAACACATTATTGACCAGAGAAGTATTAATGCCACAGACATTAGTTTCTGCAAAAATCCCCTGGTCAATAATGTGTTAAGTGTTTAGAATCCTGTTCTGAACCTATGCGTCCTCAAAATGTGTCTGTCACCTGTTGGGATATGGTAGTGTATCAACCTTGTACAAAACCAGTTTGATCCATTTAACCCTTGAGACTCGGTTCGTAAACTAGGATGCATGCCGACACTCTCTCCTCCAAGAGAGGGTTTCAAATCCTTTATCTAACTCTGGGAACCTAGGAATTCAAGGACACAATGACCAAAACAGAGCAAAGGAAAATGTTAAAACGTAAGCATTAGTGAGACAGATGGATGCTGAAATCCAGAGCAGCTCCATCCACGCATACTTAGAAGTGACTCAGGAAAGCTTTTTTCCCCCATTTCTTAGTGACTCTATACAGCTTTGAAAATAAAGTCTTGCCACTTCATTTTTCACCACATAGAGAAGAGAAACATTCAACTCTTTTGCAAACTGGAAAAGGAGTATGCTCACATTTTTTCCCATTCCACAATAACTTATAGGCAGCTAATGAGATTTTCTTTCCTTCCCTCTGCTCCCAGAAGCCATCCGTTCTCTACCAGGCAGGGTCCAACCATGAAAATTTCCACCCAGTTTATGGTTTTTTTAGACAGCTAGGAGAAGGATGAAATGATTTTGTAATGGGAGTTGCCATAAAACTTATAATTACAGAATTTGCTACAGTGAGCACTGTAATAGAGTGTTTATTTAAATCAAATATTCGTTGGCTTTCTTTGAAGATAAATGATGTATTCTATATCCCATTTTCTCCAAATGTACTAAGAGAAACTTTCTGCACAAGGGTGGTTCCATCTTTCTTCCACACACCAGCTGTGCTGGCTGTAGCAAGGAAACTCCACCTCACTTAGGAACCACAGGCAGACGCTTGAGCACAGCCCCAAATCTAAGCCCAGCACTAGCCAGTTACATAATCAGTTGATACACTCTCATAAGGCCTTCAAGGTGACTGGGCATCTTATCTAACAGAGATGCCAAGGGCAGGCCAAGCAAAAAACCAGTCTTGCCTCACGTGACCTTAAAATGATCTGACCTTTCTCTGCCTTAATTTCTGCATCTGTCCAGTCAATTTGTTGAATGACTGTATCTCCAAGGTCTGGATCCCCTAACATTCTATAATTCTACATCAGAAGGAAAACTAGGACTAGAATTAAGTTCGTACTCAAGTCCTGAAACAAAGCTGGCTCCACAAAGTTTATTGTAAAGAACTTGCACCAACATCCTTGATGAAGAATTTCACGACGGTGACAAAGGAATTTCCACTCAAAATCTCTCTTCTCTCTCCCTTATCCTGTATTCTACCTCATGGTAGGAAATATCCTTTGAAACTTGATGACATTTATTAAAAGAGAAGAATCATTTTCCTTCTCCTTCCTGTCATTAGCCAACTATTCATTGTCCCCACAGGTTAATGGATGTTGAGATGATCCATCTTTGTGACATGTTTTGCATATGAGGGCTACTAGGGCAAACACACTGAAACCATACTCACAGAAAACTAGTCAATCTAATCACACTAGGACCACAGCCTCATCTAACTCAATGAAACTAAGCCATGCCCATGGGGCAACCCAAGACAGGCAGGTCATGGTGGAGAGATTTGACAGAATGTGGTCCACTGGAGAAGGGAATGGCAAACCATTTCAGTATTCTTGCCCTGAGAACCCCATGAACAGTATGAAAAGGCAAAATGATAGGATACTGAAAGAGGAACTCCCCAGGTCAGTAAGTGCCCAATATGCTACTGGAGATCAGTGGAGAAATAACTCCAGAAAGAATGAAGGGATGGAGCCAAAGCAAAAACAATACCCAGCTGTGGATGTGACTGGTGATAGAAGCAAGGCCCGATACTATAAAGAGCAATATTGCATAGGAACCTGGAATGTCAGGTCCATGAATCAAGGCAAATTGGAAGTAGTCAAACAAGAGATGGCAAGAGTGAATGTCGACATTCTAGGAATCAGCGAACTGAAATGGACTGGAATGGGTGAATTTAACTCAGATGACCATTATATCTACTACTGCGGGCAGGAATCCCTCAGAAGAAATGGAGTGGCCATTGTGGTCAACAAAAGAGTCCGAAATGCAGTACTTAGATGCAATCTCAAAAATGACAGAATGATCTCTGCTCGTTTCCAAGGCAAACCATTCAATATCACAGTAATCCAAGTCTATGCCCCAACCAGTAACGCTGAAGAAGCTGAAGTTGAATGATTCTATGAGGACCTACAAGACCTTTTAGAACTAACATCCAAAAAAGATGTCCTTTTCATTATAGGGGACTGGAATGCAAAAGTAGGAAGTCAAGAAACACCTGGAGTAACAGGCAAATTTGGCCTTGGAATACGGAATGAAACAGGGCAAAGACTAATAGAGTTTTGCCAAGAAAATGCACTGGTCATAACAAACACCCTCTTCCAACAACACAAGAGAAAACTCTACACATGGACATCACCAGATGGTCAACACCGAAATCAGATTGATTATATTCTTGCAGTCAAAGATGGAGAAGCTCTATACAGTCAGCAAAAACAAAACCAGGAGCTGACTGTGGCTCAGACCATGAACTCCTTATTGCCAAATTCAGACTTAAATGGAAGAAAGTAGGGAAAACCACTAGACCATTCAGGTATGACCTAAATCAAATCCCTTATGATTATACAGTGGAAGTGAGAAATAGATTTAAGGGCCTAGATCTGATAGATAGAGTGCTTTATGATCTATGGAATGAGGTTCGTGACATTGTACAGGAGACAGGGATCAAGACCAATCCCATAGAAAAGAAATACAAAAAAGCAAAATGGCTGTCTGGGGAGGGCGTACAAATAGCTGTGAAAAGAAGAGAAGTGAAAAGCAAAGGAGAAAAGGAAAGATATAAACATCTGAATGCAGAGTTCCAAAGAATAGCAAGAAGAGATAAGAAAGCCTTCTTCAGAGATCAATGCAAAGAAATAGAGGAAAACAACAGAATGGGAAAGACTAGGGATCTCTTCAAGAAAATCAGAGATACCAAAGGGACATTTCATGCAAAGATGAGCTCGATAAAGGACAGAAATGGTATGGACCTAACAGAAGCAGAAGATATTAAGAAGAGATGGCAAGAATACACAGAAGAACTGTACAAAAAAGATCTTCACGACCCAGATAATCACGATGGTGTGATCACTGACCTAGAGCCAGACATCCTGGAATATGAAGTCAAGTGGGCCTTAGAAAGCATCACTAGGAACAAAGCTAGTGGAGGTGATGGAATTCCAGTTGAGCTATTCCAAATCCTGAAAGATGATGCTGTGAAAGTGCTGCACTCAATATGCCAGCAAATTTGGAAAACTCAGCAGTGGCCACAGGACTGGAAAAGGTCAGTTTTCATTCCAATCCCAAAGAAAGGCAATGCCAAAGAATGCTCAAACTACTGCACAATTGCACTCATCTCACACGCTAGTAAAGTAATGCTCAAAATTCTCCAAGCCAGGCTTCAGCAATATGTGAACCGTGAACTTTCTGACGTTCAAGCTGGTTTTAGAAAAGGCAGAGGAACCAGAGATCAAATTGCCAACATCCGCTGGATCATGGAAAAAGCAAGAGAGTTCCAGAAAAATATATATTTCTGCTTTATTGACTATGCCAAAGCCTTTGCCTATGTGGATCACAATAAACTCTGGAAAATTCTTCAAGAGATGGGAATACCAGGCCACCTGATCTGCCTCTTGAGAAATTTGTATGCAGGTCAGGAAGCAACAGTTAGAACTGGACATGGAACAACAGACTGGTTCCAAATAGGAAAAGGAGTCCGTCAAGGCTGTATATTGTCATCCTGTTTATTTAACTTCTATGCAGAGTACATCATGAGAAACGCTGGACTGGAAGAAACACAAGCTGGAATCAAGATTGCCGGGAGAAATATCAATAACCTCAGATATGCAGATGACACCACTCTTATGGCAGAAAGTGAAGAGGAACTCAAAAGCCTCTTGATGAAAGTGAAAGAGGAGAGTGAAAAAGTTGGTTTAAACCTCAACATTCAGAAAACAAAGATCATGGCATCGGGTCCCACCACTTCATGGGAAATAGATGGGGAAACAGTGGAAACAGTGTCAGACTTTATTTTTCTGGGCTCCAAAATCACTGCAGATGGTGACTGCAGCCATGAAATTAAAAGACGCTTACTCCTTGGAAGGAAAGTTATGACCAACCTAGATAGCATATTCAAAAGCAGAGACATTACTTTGCCCACAAAGGTCCGTCTAGTCAAGGCTATGGTTTTTCCTGTGGTCATGTATGGATGTGAGAGTTGGACTGTGAAGAAGGCTGAGTGCCCAAGAATTGATGCTTTTGAACTGTGGTGTTGGAGAAGACTCTTGAGAGTCCCTTGGACTGCAAGGAGATCCAACCAGTCCATTCTGAAGGAGATCAGCCCTGGCATTTCTTTGGAAGGAATGATGCTAAAGCTGAAACTCCAGTACTTTGGCCACCTCATGCAAAGAGTTGACTCATTGGAAAAGACTCTGATGCTGGGAGGGATTGGGGGCAGGAGGAGAAGGGGACAACAGAGGATGAGATGGCTGGATGGCATCACTGACTCGATGGACGTGAGTCTGAGTGAACTCTGGGAGTTGGTGATGGACAGGGAGGCCTGGCGTGCTGCGATTCATGGGGTCGCAAAGAGTCGGACATGACTGAGCGACTGATCTGATATGATGTATAGTGTGTGTGTGTGTGTGTGTGTGTGTGTGTGTGTGTGTCTGCGCACGCGCATGCATGCTCTCAGTCACTCATCATGTCCATCTCTTCGCAACCCCTCGGGCTTGTAGCCTACCAGGCTTCTCCATTCATGGAATCTTCCAGGCAAGAATACTGGATCAGTTTGCCGTTTCCTACTCCAGGGGATCTTCCCAGCCCAGGGATCAAACCCACAACTCCTCTTTATCACTGCGCCACCTGGAAAGCCCATGTAGTGTTAAAGAAGATTAACACTGGACCAACTTCACATCAAAGGATCAGAGTCCCAGAATAAGAACTTACTAAAAGATTTAAAATAACAGAGAGGTAAACAAAGGGGGACGGCAACAGAGATGGGTGATTTCATTTTGCTTGTTTTGGAAAACAGGGAAACTCAGCCAAGAAAGATAGAACACCCATCTAAAAGACCTAAAACAAAGCACTTGATACTGCAGATGGTGACTGCAACCATGAAATTAAAAGACGCTAATCCTTGGAAGGAAAGTTATGACCAACATAGACAGTATATTAAAGATCAGAGACATTACTTTGCCAACAAAGGTCCATCTAGTCAAGGCTATGGTTTTTCCAGTAGTCATTATGGATGTGAGAGTTGGACTATAAAGAAAGCTGAGCACTGAAGAATTGATGCTTTTGAACTGTGGTGTTGGAGAAGACTCTTGAGAGTCCCTTGGACTGCAAGGAGATCCAACCAGTCCATCCTAAAAGAGATCAGTCCTGGGTGTTCATTGGAAAGACCGATGTTGAAGTTGAAACTCCAATATTTTGGCCATCTCATGCGAAGAGCTGACTCATTTGAAAAGACCCTGATGCTGGGAAAGATTGAGGGCAGGAGGAGATGGGGAAAACAGAGGGTGAGATGGTTGGATGGCATCACTGACTTAATGGACATGGGTTTGGGTGGACTCCAGGAGTTGGTGATGGACAGGGTGGCCTGGCGTGCTGCGGTTCATGGGGTTGCAGAGTCGGACACTACTGAGCAACTGACTGAACTGAACTGAAAGTGCATGGGCTTTGAAAAAAGAAATGGGAAAGGTAAGGAGTTAGGTGTCTGAAGCCTACAGATTGAGACCTCCATGCTATGAAAGGGAGAGACATGGGGAGACCAGCTCTTTGATGGGGACTGCGGGAAGAGCAGCTCTGTGTTCTATTCTCCAAAGACTTCAGAGAATCTTTCAAAGAGCAATCTGCAATAAGAAAGGGTGTTTCTACCATGGGCTCATTTCTCACATCTTGGAAAGAAAATCCTGGCCTGATTAGAGCCAAGAAATTCAGGGGAAAATGACTTTTCTGCATAGCAAAGAGTTAATGCTTGGACAAACTACAATTGAGAACTGAGGTATTTATCCTACTAATTCAGACCAAAGGTAGTAAGATATTGGCTTTCTTCCTGGAGGTTTAGGAAAAAGTCTGGGGCTAGCACTGTTTCTTGGGATGGGAGATATAGCTTCCCTCCCCACCCTTTCTGCATCCCATGGATTATCAAACATGCTTACCACATAAGCTAACATTCTGGTCAGGGCTACCAATATGTCTATGGAGGAGCTTCTGTTGGCAGTGCACTCAGATACTCAGAATTGCCCCTCACAGCAGCCTCTGCTCTTCTGGACCCTTGTTTTGCAAAGGAGGATGTAAATCTATATTCCTCAATGCATTTCATCCAGTATGTGTGCATGGCCCACAGTGACAGATACAGTTCAGTCGCTCAGTTGTGTCTGACTCTTTGCAACCCCCTGGACTGCAGCACGCCAGGCCTCTCTGTCCATCACCAACTCCCAGAGTTTACTCAAACTCATGTCCATTGAGTTGGTGATGCCAACCAACCATCTCATCCTCTGTCATCCCCTTCTCCTCCTGCCTTCAATCTTTCCCAGCATCAGGGTCTTTTCAAATGAATCAGCTCTTCGCATCATGTGCCCAAAGTATTAGAGTTTCAGCTTCAGCATTGGTCCTTCCAATGAATATTCAGGACTGATTTCCTTTCAGTTCAGTTCAGTTCAGTTGCTCAGTCATGTTCAACTCTTTGTGACCCCGTGAATTGCAGCACGCCAGGCCTCCCTGTCTATCACCAACTCCCCGGAGTTCACTCAAACTCACATCCATCAAGTCGGTGATGCCACCCAGCCATCTCATCATCTGTCGTCCCCTTCTCCTCCTGCCCCAAATCCCTCCCAGCATCAGAGTCTTTTCCAGTGAGTCAACTCTTCGCATGAGGTGGCCAAAGTCCTGGAGTTTCAGCTTTAGCATCATTCCTTCCAAAGAACACCCAGAACAGATCTCCTTTAGAATGGACTGGTTGGATATCCTTGCAGTCCAAGGGACTCTCAAGAGTCTTCTCCAACACCATGGTTCAAAAGCATCAATTCTTTGGCGATCAGCTTTCTTCACAGTCCAACTCTCACATCCATACATGACCACAGGAAAAACCATAGCCTTGACTAGATGGACCTTTGTTGGCAAAATAATGTGTCTGCTTTTGAATATGCTGTCTAGGTTGGTCATAACTTTCCTTCCAAGGAGTAAGTGTCTTTTAATTTTATGGCTGCAATCACCATCTGCAGTGATTTTGGAGCCCAGAAAAATAAAGTCTGACACTGTTTCCACTATTTCCCCATCTATTTCCCATGAAGTGATGGGACCAGATGCCATGATCTTAGTTTTCTGAATGTTGAGGTTTAAGCCAACTTTTTCACTCTCTTCTTTCACTTTCATCAAGAGGCTTTTGAGTTCCTCTTCACTTTCTGCCATAAGGGTGGTGTCATCTGTGATTCCCTTTAAGATGGACTGGTTGGATCTCCTTGCAGTCCAAGGGACTCTCAAGAGTCTTCTCCAACACCACAGTTCAAAAGCATCAATTCTTTGGCGCTCAGCTTTGTTTATGGTCCAACTCTAACATCCATACATGACTACTGCAAAAACCATAGCCTTCATTAGACATGGCCCACAGAGAGTTCTAATTAGACACTCTGTGAATGGCTAGCGCCTGTCAGACAACTAAAGTTCTTCCACATTGAGACAAAAAAAAAGAGTCTGTGTAGACACAGCAACAGTAAGATGAATTGGCCAGTTTAATGACTAACTGTACCCTTTACAGGACAGACACCAAAGCACTGTTGGTATTTGGGGCTGGAGGACACAGAGCATAAACCCAAGTGCTCCCATCGTGACTTTTTGCTTTGTAACCCTGGAACAATTACTCAATCATCCTGAAACATAAGGTTCTCATCTACAAAGTGGAAATTCTAATAATATTTACCCCATAGAGTTGTGATTGCCTGGAATTAGGTATGGAAAGGAGACTTGTACAGTCCTTGCACTCGATAAATGTTTGTTTTTATTAGTAATTGGATTTTTAAACATTAGAATGCAATTCTAGCTATACTAAGGACAAAATAGTATGAAGATTTAATTATAATCTCCTTAATGGCATGTTCTTGTTTTTCCATATTCCCTTCCCCATTTTTTAAAATCCTTGTATAGATGTGTAATGTATGTATGTAAATGTATTACTCTTTGTCCTACTCTTTGCCACCTCATGGACTGTAGTCAGCTAGGCTCCTCCATCCTCCAGGCAAGAATATCAGAGTAGGTATCCCCTTCTGCAGGGGATCTTCCCAACCCAGGGATCCAACTCAGGTTTCCTGGGTTGCAGGATGGATTCTTCACCATCTGAGCCACCAGGGAAGCCCCCAATATGTATTACACATCTATAATTATACTATGGATATAGCTTTCCCTTTTGTAACAAATTATGCCATGAACACTTTCTACCCTGTTTCATAGTCTCTGTACTTATAGTGAATAAAGCCTCCATGATGGCATCAAATCGGCAAGCCACAGCTTAATAAAAAGTCCCTCCGCTGGGGAATGGTGATGGTGTGGTAAAGGACACACTGAACTTGGAGCTAAAGACCTGGATTTCCCATTTGCTCTTCCAAAGCACACACGCATCCACACACTTTACTGTGGCTCTTTTGGACTAGCGTACTGTCTTTCTGGGTTAGCTTTCCTACTTTCCACCCTAAGCAAAAACTTCCCCAGCTCTACCTCTCATTCTCGCTGTACAACCTTAAAGAAACCACACCATCTCCCTAAGTTTGTTCCCTCATTTCTAAAATAGAGAGGAAAAATAAAGCCACCTGTCCTGGAGGGTTGTTGCAAAGATGAAACAAGATAACAGATGTGAAAAAGACTTATATACTGTTAGCAGGTGGAGGGGTAACCCATATGTTACAAAAGCACAGCAATATATATTTTAACTTTCTTTTTCTTTGAAACGAATTCCTTGGTATCATTTCCCAAGGAGGAATTACTGTGGCCAAAAATTTGTCTGTTTTTATGATTCATGGTAATACCTATTCAGTTCAGTTCAGTTGCTCAGTCGTGTCCGACTCTTTGCGACCCCATGAATCGCAGCACGCCAGGCCTCCCTGTCCATCACCAACTCCTGGAGTTCACTGAGACTCACGTCCATCGAGTCAGTGATGCCATCCAGCCATCTCATCCTCTGTCGTCCCCTTCTCCTCCTGCCCCCAATCCCTCCCAGCATCAGAGTCTTTTCCAATGAGTCAACTCTTCGCATGAGGTGGCCAAAGTATAAGCTAAATTGCTTAAATTGAAAGCGAATGGATGAAGGTATGCTCAGTCCATTACTCTGGTATTCTAAACAACTACCTCTCAAACACAGAGACACATGTATATGCATAAAATACATGTCCACATGTACGTGGACATATATGCAAGCATATGTTGGCTTCCCTGATGGTTCAGTGGTAAAGATTTGCCTGCCAATGCAGGAGACAGAGGTTCTATCCCTGGGTTGGGAAGATCCCTTGGAGAAAGAAATGGCAACCTACTCCCGTATTCTTGCCTGGGAAATCCCATGAAGGGATGGGCTACAGTCCATTGGGTTGCAAAAGGGTCGAACACAACTTAGTGGCTAAACAACAACTTACGTGTTAGGTTGTTGATGTGTTATATAGATATGTGTGTGTATATATATATATACAGAACATATAATAGCATGCTTTGAGCAGTGTCAAATGTGACACTAGGGAGTTGTAGATGAAAGTGAAGTGAAGTCGCTCAGTCGTGTCCGACTCTTTGTGACCTGTGGACTGTAGCCCACCAAGCTCCTCCATCCATGGGATTCTCCAGGCAAGAATACTGGAGTGGGTTGCCATTTCCTCAAAACAAGAATGTAAATAAAATCCTTTCTGTGCATTTTATTCTTATTTTAACAAAATTAGTATTATCCGCCCAAAGTCATGGCATTTTAAAAATATGGGAAAACCAGCTTTTGCTGTCCATGAGGAAAAGCCTTTGATTGCGACCTAAATACATGCACACTTGCCCTGGTCCACATTCCTGCACCCCATCTACAGAACCTCCACAGTGGAAGGAACAGGCACCCACAAGGGAGGTGGGCAAGGAGAAACTTCCAAGGATAAGCTTTGGAGTAGGGGCCCTGGACAGGGTCGCTTAGGCAGAACGGAAATCAAGGAAAACGAGCCTATGCCAGCCATGCCCATCTGCGGGCAGAAGTACTCCTCCTGCTGGAGGCATCTCTCCTTCTATGCTTGTCCATTTTTTCCATCCCTCTTCTACATTTATGCAAGATTGCTTAGAAATGTTCAGTCTCCTCTTGGGGCTGAGGAGCTAACGGGGAGCAAGGATCTGTCCCCCCTGCTTTGGGAGGCCAGGTCAGCCAGGTTGGGGTGCCCCTAGTGGCCGGGTGTGTAATGGCGACCACAGAACAAGGGCTTGTCAAGGTGGACATCAGTTCAGTTCAGTTCAGTCGCTCAGCGGTGTCCGACTCTTTTCGACCCCATGGACTGCAGCACGCTAGGCCTCCCTGTCCATCACCAACTCCTGGAGTTTACCCAAACTCATGTCCATCGCATCAGTAATGCCATCCAGCCATCTCATCCTCTGTCATCCCCTTCTCCTCCTGCCCCCAATCCCTCCCAGCATCAGGGTCTTTTCCAATGAGTCAACTCTTCGCATGAGGTGGCCAAAGTATTGAACTTTCAGCTTTAGCATCAGTCCTTCCAATGAACACCCAGGACTGATCTCCTTTAGGATGGACTGGTTGGATCTCCTTGCAGTCCAAGGGATTCTCAAGAGTCTTCTCCAACATCACAGTTCAAAAGCATCAATTCTTCAGCGCTCAGCTTTCCTCATAGTCCAACTCTCACATCCACACGTGACCACTGGAAAAATGAACAAGGACAGACATGTGAAGCAGGTGTGCCCTTGGTGTCGGAACGCAGTCAGACAGGCAGCGCCCACACCCACAGGAAGACTGGCCTCACAGACTCTTGCCTAAATCACTAGGTCACACACATATTCTAAGTCACAAGGGCAGAGCACCAGCATCAAACCATGGTGACCTCAGGCCTCCAGAACAATCTTTCAGTCGGGACCTCATTTCTTTACCTACACACACCCTAGTTCCTCACTTTGTGGAGTTTAGCAGTAGCATCAGGCATCCTCCTAATGAAGAGGAAGGTCCATGGGTCAGACAAGACACACTTTGAATCTCATTTCTATTCAAGAAACTTCAGGCAAGTACCTCAACTCTCCTGACCTTTAGTTTGCCTCATTTGTAAAAAGGGGCTAATTCAAACCTTGCTCATCAGATGCTCAAAGTCCTCTTAAACAATCAGAGTTATGTTGCCAAACACATTTTAAAACCAGCACTTAGAGTCCAAGAATGCAGTGCCTGTTTTATATTACCACTTAAAAGATCTGCATGCTCAGACATATTAAGAAAATAGCATAGTAACAGAATTTGGGCTTTTATTGTTCTTTCTATGAAATCCCTAATTTAATTTAGTTACATTGTGGACCCAAAGAGTCAAGCTCTGGTCTCGATTACTGAAATATGACTCTCAAATGGAGAAGGACAATCTCCTGAAACATACTTGGGTTCCAGTGCAGCAACCCAGAACATCATCTCACCATGTTTACAATAAAAAGCAGAGGGACTATGAAGAAATTGCTCTAAATTGGTCATTTTCCAGGGAATGGCTGTAGCAAACTTGCAAGAAGAGTTTTTATGACCAATTTCCTACACTATACTGTGGATGATTTCAGTTCAGTGGAGAGTTACCAGAATTCTCATGCGGCACCTTCTTTCTCTTAATCTCAGGCATAAATGAGTATATAAGGAGGACTCTGCGAATAATTGTGGAATGAAATCTCTGACATTCATAGTCCATTTCACAGATTAATATCCTTGAACCATCTGTACATTGTAGAAGAACCTCTATTCCCCCTTTCTTGGCTCCTCTCATGTTATTATTAAAGAATTATACAATTGGCTCAGTCAAACTGTGTGATCCCAAAGTGTGGGTAAGAGAGAAAATTCTGGCCTATAAGACCTGGGAAGACATTTGAATTTCCTGAAAAATTTGTGTCAACCCTTTCAGTTTCCCTTTCTTCCATCCCCCTTGCCTCTTCTCCCTTCTTCCTTCCTTAAATGCAGATATGATGAATGGAGCTGCAGCAGCCCTCTTGTGACCACGAGGGAAAAGGTAGGAAAATTGGAGACATGTAGCCCTAACATGATAGATCCACAGAACTAAAGCTGGCAATCACTACCTCTCAACTCCTTATGTGAAAAATAAATCAACTCGTTTAAGTCCCTGTGTTTGAGTGTCACATCTTATTAAATTGGGTGGAACCCAAACAGGTATAGATATGCTTGATAACATTTCTCTCTCTGAAGATGGTTTTAAAGGAGACGTTCTCCTTTATAGCCCCATGGAACAGTCTTTCACTCTGACAGGGGATCCTAATTATACCAGCCCTCAGAATATGACAGCAGCCACTTCTTGGTACCTCCCAGGCCCCTTGGATCCTTACCATCTATAAACATGTGTCTTAAAAAATATAAACTCACCAGCCAATAACCTAGGTCTATTCAAGTTAGATTAGAAATAAAACAGTCAAAATAGTTTGGAACCTACTAGATACAGCATTATTTAAAGTAAAACATATCAATTTAGAAAGGAAAGAGAAAGGCAAAGGAGAGAAGGATAAAGAGTAACAGTGTTAATCGTTCAGTCATGTCCGACTCTTTACGATCCCATGGACTGTAGCCCTCCAGGCTCCTCCATCCATGGGATTCTCCAGGCAAGAATACTGGAGTGGGTTGTCATTTCCTTCTCCAAAAGAGTAACAAAAATATCAGACCTCTATGTCTTCATAATTAATAGGCACCATCGCTGAATACAATCATGCTCTTTACAGAGTTGATATGCCTTCATAGTGCTTTTGGTTATTTCTGTATTACATGAGCAGCCTAGGATCACCAGCCCTTCCTTACACCTCTCCTTTCTCCTTTTCCTCATCCTAAAAGAGTATATAGAATATGGTCTAGAATCCTAGAATATTCCAGAATATAATATAATCTAGTAAATAATATAGAATCTCAGAGCCTGAGTTGAGAAGAACTTTCAGTTCAGTTCAGTCACTCAGTTGTGTCCAACTCTTTGTGACCCCGTGGACTGCAATACACCAGGCTTCCCTGTCCTTCACCAACTCCCAGAGTTTGCTCAAACTCATGTCTATCGAGTCGGTGATGCCATCCAACCATCTCATCCTCTGTCGTCTCCTTTTCCTCCTGCCTTCAACCTTTCCCAGCATCAGGGTCTTCTCCAATGAGTCAGTTCTTAGCATCAGGTCGCCAAAGTGTGAAGAACTTTAGTGGTCTTTTAATCCAAACTTTAAGAATCCCCCCTCTTGAAATGTGGTCACTCTGCCTGTTTGAATAACTGCTACTGCTCTCATAGCAACCAAAGTCCATTGTTTTCCAACTCTCCTTGCTAGAAAAAATTTTCTTGAGTCAAAGTCTCAAGGAGGCAGTTTCTTGTATCTGTCTCCAATCTCTCTTAACAGCCTCTGTACTGGCATGGAATAAGCCTAACCTCTTTACTGTATGCAGGTTTTCAAGGGGCCTTTGAAAATCATTGCTTAACATCTCATTTATATGGACCTTTGCTGACAAAGGTCTGTATAGCCAAAGCTATGGTTTTTCCAGTAGTCGTGTATGCATGTGAGAGTAGGACCATAAAGAAGGGTGAGTGACGAAAAATTGATGCTTTCGAACTGTGGTGTTGGAGAAGACTCTTGAGAGTCCCTTGGACCGCAAGGAGATCAAACCAGTCCATTCTAAAGGAAATCAACCCTCAATATTCATTCACTAGAAGGACTGATGCTGAAGCTGAAGCTAAACCTCCAGTACTTTGGCCCCCTAATACGATGAGCTGACTCATTGGAAAAGACTCTGATGCTGGGAAAGGTTGAAGGCAGGAGGAGAAGGGGATGACAGAGGAGGAGATGGTTGGATGGCATCACGACTCAATAGAAATGTGTTTGAACAAGCTCCAGGAGGTGATGAAGGGCAGGGAAACCTGGTGTGCTGCAGTCTGTGGGGTTACAAAGAGTCAAACACAACTGAGTGACCGAATAAGCAAATGTCTCATTTCCCTTCAGTTCTATAATGTGTCAACATACAGCTTGAATATAGCCTTAGGAATGCAAATATAGCATGATTAAGGTACAGTTAGAGTACTTCATGCAAGTTCACCCCATGCATGCTTTTATCCAGGGTATGCCACTCTTTTAAAATCCTGAGCTTGATTTGTCTGAAACAGAGGAACAAACTTTTTCTAGAGATAAATCTAGTCTTACTCCACGTACTAATTAAAAACTGTCCCGAATACGTGCATCTATACCTGTGATAAAATTTCATGGAACCACACACACATCCAAATGAGTGAATATAGAAACTGGTGAAATACAAAGCACGGTCCAGAGAGACTCTCAGACCACCCTCACTTGGTATTCCTGGTACACCATCAACTCACACTAAGCTGTGTCACTGTTGTGATGTTATTTACACGAGTATCTAGGATCTCGGCCTTTCCCACCTGTCCCTGTAGACTTGAACTTTTAGAAAAATACTAGTCTTTGATTTATCTCTTTTACATTTGTTGTGTTGGTTTTAAACTCATTGTTCTTGCCTGTCAAGATCTTCTTGGATCTTTATTTTTGTTATCCAGGAAATTAAATATCCCATCTTGACCTTTCTTCTGTCTGAAATATGAGAATTATGTCTTCATCAAGGCCAAGGGAATCCAGGCTGACATGGGTCTATTAGTCATCATGCGTCATGTATATTCATTCAGTAAACTATAAAGGCATTTTGATGTATACATCACCCAACTCTCATTTCTCCACTTTGTCCATAAGGATATCATGGCAAATTTCATAAAACATGGGTGCAGTCCTTATTAGAGGGGTTTTGTGGAATTTCCCTAACCTACTGATATAGAAGCCCCATTTACATTTTAAAAATCATGAGCTCAGAGACCATAAAAGAACAATAAACTTGACCAGATTTTTTTTTCTTTTTTAATCACTGTGGCAAAACAAAAAGCTATTAAGCAAAGTTAGAGGACAAATAAAAAACTGGAAAAATATTTGCAACATCTGATGAACAAAGGGTAATTTAATATACAAATATCATTCAAATCAGTAACAAAAGGTTAAGCAACGTATTAAAAATGAACAAAGGCCATGAGAAGGAGTTCATTAAAAGAAAAAATGTAAGTGGTAAACAGAATTTTGAAACAATGCTTAAGCTCTGTTGCTGTTGTTCAATTGCTAAGTCATGTTCGACTCTTTTGACCCCACAGACTGCAGCATGTCAGGCTCCTCTGTCCTTCACTATCTCCCAGAGTTTGCTCAAATTCATGTCCATTGAGTCAGTGACGATATCTAACCATCTCATCCTCTGCCACTCTCTTCTCCTTTTGCCTTCAACTTTTCCCAGCATCAGGGTCTTTTCCAATGAATCAGCTCTTCGCATCAGGTGGCTGAAGTACTAGAGCTTCAGCTTCAGCATCAGTCCTTCCAACTGAATCTAAGAGCCAGACAAGACACAACTGAGTGACTTTCACTTTCACCAGTAACAAATTACTACAAACTCACTTTCACTTTCACTTAGAGGCTTGCTGCTGCTAAGTCACTTCAGTCGTGTCTGACTCTGTGCAACCCCATAGATGGCAGCCCACCAGGCTCCCCCATCCCTGGGATTCTCCAGGCAAGAACACTGGAGTGGGTTGCCATTTCCTTCTCCAATGCAGGAAAGTGAAAAGTGAAAGTGAGTCGCTCAGTCGTGTCCAATTCTTCACGACCCCATGGACTGCAGCCCACCAGGCTCCTCCATCCCTGGGTTGGGAAGATCCCCTGGAGAAGGCAATGGCAACCCACTCCAGTACTCTTGCCTGGAAAATCCCATGGGCGGAGGAGCATGAATTCTTTGGCACTCAGCTTTCTTTATAGTCCTAGTATCTATAGTTCTAGTCCTAGGCCTCATGAATATGTTAATTTGGCATAAAAAAGCTTTACAGATGTGATTGATTTAGTGATTGTGAGATGGGGAGCACCACTTGGATTCTCCAGGTGAGCCCAATGTCATTGTCAAGGTCCTTCCAAGAGGGAGGCTGGAAGCTGAGAAGCAGATATTGAGTTGATGTGATGAGGGAAGTAGGGGTCAGAGTGATGTGAGGAGCAGGCCATGAACAAAGAAATGTGGGAGGCCTCTAGACACTGGAAAATGGTGTTGCAGAAGACTCTTGAGAGTCGCCTGGACTGCAAGGAGATCCAACCAGTCCATCCCTAAAGAAATCAGTCCTGGGTGTTCACTGGAAGGACTGGTGTTCAAGCTGAAACTCCAATACTTTGGCCACCTGATACGAAGAGCTGACTCATTTGAAAAGACCCTGATGCTGGGAGGGATTGGGGGCAGGAGGAGAAGGGGATGACAGAGGATGAGATGGCTGGATGGCATCACCGACTCAATGGACATGAGTTTGGGTGAACTTCAGGAGTTGGTGATGGACAGGGAGGCCTGGCGTGCTGCAGTTCATGGGGTCGCAAAGAGTTGGACACGACTGAGCGACTGAACTGAGGACTAGAATACAGACATCTTTGGGGGGCCATTATTTAGCCTGCACGAGGTCCCAAAGTGAAATGCTATAACTCAGGAGATATAAGTTCCCCTTTGTAAGCAGAGTAAAGACTCAGGGAAAGGATAACAGAAAAGAATTTTCTAGCTATAAGAGATTCCACATGTACGTGTACACACACCCTCAACTGTGGCTCAGAGACGTTAAATGACTTTCCTAATATCACACAGCTAGATAGTGCCAGACCTGAAACCCAGACATTTCCTGATTGAAACAAACGGGAATTTTAATTTGGGCCATGTGCTTCTATATTCCAGAACAAGGTGTTAGACCATCCAGGCAGGACATACAGAGAGACTGAACAAAAACAAGTTCTACTACAACCCAGCACTGAAGAATGCACTGGACATGTGACTTCCTCACATAGCGAGTATAGAAAGTGATGTACGTGGATCACACAGTTCATGCACACACACTTAGGGTAAAGGCACGGAGCTTTCCATCTAAGAAAGGCAGAACCTTTAAAAAATAACCCAAGAACTTGAGATGTGTTTCCTGTGGCTTGGGAGACATAAGGACTGAAATATAATTGGAATCCTATAACGTCTGAAGGAGTGAGGTGGCGGTGAAGTTACTCAGTCGTGTCCGACTCTTTGCAACCCCATGGATTGTAACCGACTGGGCTCCTCCATCCATGGAATTTTCCAGGCAAGAATTCTGGAGTGGGTTGCCATTTCCTTCTCCAAAACTGGAGGATGTGGGCATCGATCCCACTACCTCTCACATGCTAAGCAAGCACTCTACCATTGAAAGAAAGTGAAGTCGCTCAGTTGTGTCCGAATCTTTGCGACCCCATGGACTGTAGCCTACCAGGCTCCTCCGTCCATGGAATTTTCCAGGCAAGAATGGCAAGTGGGTTGCAATTTCCTTCTCCAAGGGATCTCCTCGGCCCAGGGATTGAACCTGGGCCTCCCGCGTTGTAAGCAGACGCTTTACCATCTGAGCTACCAGGGAAGCCTGAGGTGGTGGAGATGGTGCAAACAGGACCCGCTGAAGACAACCTGCTGTTCCAGGGTTTGGCGGGGCAGGGAGGCACGCGTGCCCTCATGCTCCTGAAGAGAAACGTCAGACCAGGTCCTCAGGAAAGAGGTTCCTCTGTGGAGCTGCAGAAGGGCCCCAACAGAGCACCTCCTCACCAGAACCCACGGGGCTGGTGCCTGAGGGAGAAAGGACTCAAAGAACAACAGAAATGTAGTGGCTTCAGACAACAAGCTGTGTTGCCTGACGCTGCTCCTGAGGGTCAGGACACTGGGAGAAGCTTAACTGGATGGCTCTGGCTCAGAGTCTCTCACGAGGTCGGGGTTCTGACGTCGGCTGGGCTGCTGTCTCATCTGGTGCTTGACGAGGCAGGATCGCCCACTTCTAATTCACTCAGGAGGCTGTTGGGAAGAGGCCTCGGCTCCTCACTGGCTGATGACTGAAAGCCCAAGTTCCTCAGTAAACAGACGTTCGCACAGGTGGCTTCCCAACATGACCGCTCACTTCTCTCAGAGCTAATGAAATAGCAAAACAGAAGCCACGATGTTTTTTATAACCTAACCTCAGAACACCATCACTGATGCCATATTCTGTCAGTCCCAGAAACCAACCAGGGTACAAGGGCGGGCAGGAGGAGGTGCTACACAGGAGTGTCCTGTGAGGACGCAGGGGTCACTGAATGCCATCTCGGAGGCTGGCTACCCACACCTTATGATAGGGCAAAAAAACCTGCATTGGGAGCCTGACAGGATCAGAGGACACCAGCATCTAACAGCCACCATACAACCTCTCCTCTTTGCCACCCCGGAGGGGCCAGGATGGCAAACAAGCGAGGGAGCAAGAGGGCAGAGAAAGAAGAAGCTGACCACCTCCTGCTTCCACACTTCAGGTTTCGGAAGGTGAGAGAGGCCCTGGCTGAGGGAGAAAAATGCTTAAACTGGACGAGAGTTTGTTGTTGTTCAGTCGTTCAGTCATGTCAGACTCTTTGTGACCTCATGCCCTGCAGCGCTCCAGGCTTCCCTGCCCTTCACCATCTTCTGGAGTTTGTTCAAACTCATGTCCATCAAGTTGGTCATGCCATCCGACCATCTCATCCTCAACTCTCAGATCAGAGTTTAGGGTTTTGATATTACATTGACTGGGTCTCTATGCAGTGCCTGGAGAAGCTCTCAAAAGACAGAAGCTCTCAAAAGTAGACGGAAAAAGCTACATGGAATTCCAAGCTGCTTGGAATAAAGCATCTTCCTCCTGGCACCCCACCAGGTCCAGCTCATTTAATAAACCAGTAACAGTCAAACTCAAACCCGTAAAACTCAGACTCAAGTGTCCGGACAGGCTCTGGCTTCTTTCCTCTGCACTGCGCTGTCCCATAGCAGCTGCCCTGTGTCTTTCGGTCAGGTGACGGGGGAGGGTGGGGGGAGGCTGGTGAGGGATGGTGATGAGAGGGAAGAAACCCATCTGGTTGCTAAGCTTCAAAACATACACTTTGCTCGATGGAAGTGGTCCCTAGCCTTCCTCTTCCCTTCAGACTTACTTCCTGATTTGAAAAGTTGGTTTGCGCTCCCAGGATTCCTTGGAATTCAATGACCAGCTGCTGCTAACCCACTGAGAGAGAGGACTAGAGAAATCCACACTCTGGAATCTGAAGGTTTGGGCCTCTGATCCTCTCAGACCATGTGGTACCTCCCTCCCCAGAATCACAAAAGTTTCGTTCCAAGAGAACACACACGTATGTTGTCTCGAGTGCTATCCTCATCCATTTCCAGGAGAGCACTGACAGATGACAACCGCAAAAACAGAGAAGATATGAACGGTGGTGCCTTCACATGCATCATTATGCATCTCTATGGGTATCAAAAACTCTCCCATTCTATAAGCAAAGTCAGGATCCCAAAGAAGTGACAGCTGGGACTCAGTTCCAATAGGTGAGTTAGGCTCTAATGCTCCATGCTCAGCTCTGTAGCAGATTTTGGGAGAGTAAAGAAGATGGAGAAAACAGGCACCAACCTTGAAAAATTTAATAATCCAATTGTGCAGGCACATGGGGGTCATTATTTATTTAACAAATATTTATTGAGTAATACTATGCTGGACAGCACACGAGACAATGGGATACCTTGATGAATAAGGACAAGTTGCTTGACCCAAAGCAGCTCATGGGCTAGTAGAGAAGACAAGAGAGGCTGGAGAGTGATTCAAGGACTTTCCTAGGGGTTCAGTAGTTAAGACTTCACACTTCCGCTGCAGGGGGCGCAGGTTCAATCCCTGGTCAGGGAACTAAGATCCTGCATGCCACACAACAAATATATATATATATATATATATATTTGTGTATATGTACATATATATATGAACAAAGGAACCATTCACTTAAAAAGATAGAGAGAGCACAATTCAGTATACCAGGTCAGTGTCTGGTGAAAAGCAGATGCTCATTAAACATTGACTGTGTTCATGAGCTCAGTGAGGATGAGTGATTGCATAGAGATATAGCAGTGCACATATGAGGGGCTGGGGGTTCAGGAAGCCATCCCAGAGAAGAAGACACAGCACAGGTAATAGTAACTCCTTGTTATTGTAGTATAAATGATGTGCTGCTGCTGCTAAGTCACTTCAGTCGTGTCTGACTCTGTGTGACCCCATAGACGGCAGCCCACCAGGCTCCGCCGTCCCTGGGATTCTCCAGGCAAGAACACTGGAGTGGGTTGCCATTTCCTTCTCCAATGCATTCGTGCATGCTAAGTCACTTCAGTCGTGTCCGACTCTGTGCGACCCTATGGACAGCAGCCCACCAGGCTCCTCTGTTCACAGGATTCTCCAGGCAAGAATACTGGGGTGCTAGTTTTGCTGTAATAACAATCCCCAAGTCTCACAAGAGTAAATTTTCACCCATGTTACATGCCTGCTACTGCTGGAAGTGTCCCTGGCTCAGTTCTATGTGTCTTCACATCCCAGGATCCAGGTGAAGGAGCACAACCGTCCCATACACGAGCCTCCCTTAGTGAGGAGAAGGGTGAGGGGCGATCACGCAGGGGCTCAGGGCTTCTGCTGAGCATGCACCACGCCCCCTCTCCACCTGGGTCCAGTGCGTCACATGGCCAGGTCCAACAGCGAGCACGTCCACTTCTCCCAGGAGGGCAGGGAAGGCACCACAATCATGGGCGTCAGCGAGGACACACACCCTCACAGAAGGAAGGGAAGACTGAATCTCGGGGACTGTACTACAAGCTCCCACCGCGTGTTAGTCCACTCCAGCCGCCACGACAAAGTGCCTCAGCCTGGGTGGCCTGAACTGCAGAGCTTTGTTGTCTCGTCATTCTGGAGGCTAGAAATCTGAGATGCAGGCGGGGTGGTGTCTCCCACGGCCTCTGTCCACGACATGCCCAGGCCAGCTTCTCACCATGGCCTCACATGCTCTTATTTCTGGGCACACGCCCCCTTGGTTCTCTCTTTGCATCCAGATTTCCTCTTCTTATAAAGACACCAGTCAGAAGGTCTTCAAAGACCTTCTCTTCACATACAATTGCATCCTGAGGTCCTGGGGCTTAGGGCTTCAACAGAAGAATTTGGACACAGCATACCCATCACCCACCGTAAGTACCACAGGAGTTCACAGGAGGCTGAGACACTGAGGCACCAGAAAAGGCCCCCAGAGGGGCCAGCCAGGACCCGGGGAAGCAGTGGATGAGTGGAGGGGAAGGGACGTGATTGCAGGCCAGAGAAGCGACAGGACCAAGGGCCCAAGCAGAAGGAAGCAAAATGAGCTTGTGGGCTGATGAGGAAATGGAGCTTTTGAGAGGGGAGGGAAGCAGAAGCCTAAAAGCCCAGAAACTCTGAGCTCTGAGTGGGCAGCCCAGTGGGGAAGGGTGAAGAATTGCAAGAGAGGGGGTGGCACGCTTGAACCTGCTAATTTGGGAAGATTCCTCTGGAACTGGTGCTGAGGGTAAGGGCAGAAGTTCAGAGGGAGACATAAACATCTTCATCAACAAGGAAATCACGGCAGATGCTTGCTCAGGAGAAAAAAGGCAAACAAGATTTCAGAACAGCAAAGTCTCTGACCCCTCCATCAGCCCACGCTCTCCCAAGGCCATTTAGGCATTTCCCCCTGTCTCATGCAGATGTGAATTCAAATTTAATGAATCTTAGTTCCCCCATATTTATGAAATAACTACAAAAATGTGACCCCAGAGGTCCAAATTCTGCATGATATCATTATTATTGTGGGTTTTTATTAAAAGACAAAAATCATCCAAATCAGAAGGGAGAACTACAAGGGTTAATATCTGCCCCCCAAAAAGAACAGAAAAAATTGAATTTTTTTTTTCACCAAACACTCCCCAGCACCACCATCATCCTAACCTCTTGTTGATGAACCATCTCTGTTTAGTTTAAATTGGGAGCTGACTGGGGAAAGGAAAAAAAAAAAAAACAGGTCTAATTCTGTTCTCTGACAACGCCCACTGCTCTCAATGGTGAACAATTGATGTTAAAAATAATGATGATAATAGTAATTATTGCTGCATGTCATGCTTAGTACGGGTCATATCTCCATCCAGAATGACATAAGCAGACACACAACCCCATACAGAAATTTGCAATCATCAGTAGAGCTGCTTGGAGCCGGGAAAATGGAAGAGAACATGGTCTCGTGTTGGGCTGCTCAAACCTGCGGAGTCATCACAAGCCCTGCCAAGAACTGCCTGCTCATGGCCTGGCAGGGAAGTGGGGTGAAGGGAGACAGCTGTCAGGTTCCCATCCTGTGCCCCTCACAGTGGGCACCACAGAACAGGTGCCAGGCGGGCACGTCACAGAAGCACCCAGGACAGTCCACTCTCCCCACGCAGTTGGAACAAGGCTGCTGGATGATGAGGAAAAGCTCTACCCATCCTCTTCAGGTCAACAGCTGCCTTCTAAGCTGCTGCTGCTGCTGCTGCTAAGTCACTTCAGTCTTGTCCGACTGTGTGCAACCCCAGAGATGGCAGCCCACCAGGCTCCCCCATCCCTGGGGTTCTCCAGACAAGAAAACTGGAGTGGGTTGCCATTTCCTTCTCCAAGCAGCAGCACTTAATTCAATAGCTCCCAGTGTGGCTTTGCAAGGTGATTCCTCTGAGAATGGACCATAGCCGGAGGTGCATGGGGGTGGCCATGCCTTTGCACACTAGCTCTGATTACAGGGTGGAGAGAAAGCTGGAAGAAAGTGAATATTCAGAGCAGCAGAGGTGTCAGTAACATGAAACTGACTAGCCTGTGCCAAGAACTGCAGCAAGGTCAGAGCTAGCACATTGGGCTTCCTGCTGGGGGAGTATCTAAAAACATCTCTGCAGCCCAGGTCAGAGGCAGTAGCCCCACTAAGGACACCCCTATATCCGTGTTTCCTCGGTATCCCCCCAACCCTCCAGGAAAGCAAAATGGCATCGTAGTCAAGCATTTGCCCTCTGCAGCCGGGTGGCCTGAGTTCAAATTCTTGCTCATGGTATATGAACTTGAGGGTGAAACTTTGCATTTGTCTCTGTGGTTTGAACCCCTGAATCTGCCCTTCTATAAGGCTGACTGGTATCTTAAACAGCTTGTGAATTTGGGCAGAACACTTGACCTGTCTATAAGTAGATGATGCTGACCTAAGTTCTAAGTAAGATAATGTACACAGCATAGTTAGCACTGGGGTGTGACAAGACCTCAAGAAGCAACAAAAATTTTTAATCTCCATTATGCTTCTCATCACCTCATATTCTAATTTTATAACATGTTTCTATTTTGCCCATACTGTTCTTTTAAACAAAAAAAAATGTGAGTTCCTCCAGTTCCCAGGGCTACATTTTGTCAGTGGATCCATCCCAGGACCTAGCCTTGTGAAGGCGCCTGGCTGGCCAGAAGCAGGTAATTGGTGAATGGATGAGGGGTCAAAGTCGTTGGGGATGATGAGTCTGGAAAAAAAGAAAGCAGACAGGAGGTAACGATTTGTTTCACAAACATAGAGGAAAGGCTCCTATTTGGAAGGGAAAGCCAGCTAATTCCGGGGCGCCTGGGAAAAAAAGAACAAGATTGGAGGTGGAGTGTTACAAGGAAATTAACATGAGATCCAAACGCGAAAGGACGTTGTTAAGATCCCACAGGTGGAGGCGGGGAGGAGGCCCGCCTTAGGAGGAGCACGGGGCGGGGGGGGGGGGGGTCTGCCTTGAACACATGCCTCATCAGGTCTGGGAGGAGACACAGAGGCAGCCCCACGCTGGATTTCACGAGTCAGTCACAGAGCAGCCGCAGGGGACCTATGGCGTCACCGTTGTAGACAGAAGCAAAAACAGATGGTGCCTTCTACCTTTTCCCTCCGAAATTCCAAACTCACACACACAAAGAGACAGATTCCCTCCCTGTTTCACTGTAATGATTTAAAAAAAGATGTCCTCATGTGGGAAAGGAGGCGCAGAGCCAAAGATGGGCTGGCGCGGAGGGCGGAGAGCGGCATGGACGTGCCAAAGCATCAGAAAGGCTCTCCAAGGAGACAAGGCCTTGGGAAAGCCTCGCCCCCACCCGCTCCACCCCCGTGTCTGCCAAGGCCAGTCTCCCGGGTCTGCCAAGACAGTGCCACTCCCACGGGCTGGAGCCACCCCCGGAGCCAGAGGATGCCAGCCGTGAAGGACATTCGTCCAGACAGAGCAGTGATAGTCCTGGAATTCCGGACGCCTTCATCCTCAATTAGCCTCGCGGGCTCCAGGGCCGAGCCCAGCACCACCAGGCTTCAGGGCAGCGCGCTCAGAGCCGAGGCAGCAGAGACACAGACTCGGGGGGAGGGGCGAAGGGAGGGGGCTGGCCTCCCCCGGGCTCCCGCAGGCGGCTTGCAGCCCCTGCTCTTGTGTGCTGGCTCTGATCTACCGACCTCAGAGCAGGCAGCTTTCTAGGCTACCACGGGGTGCTAATTATAGCCAGGCCCATCCCTGCACTTCCTTTCTCACAGGCCGGGAGCCGGCTGCGCGCTGCGTCGCTGCACCTGTGCTGGTTACGGCGGTTTCCTGTGCCCCGCGGCGCCGAGCTGGTTAAAAGTCACCGGTGCCCTGCGCTGCCTCTCACACGGCTGCTTCCCCTGGCCCCCTTCCCCCTCGGGCTGTCCTTTCCCTTTCTGCTTTCTTCCCCGGCCCCACACTCCTCCTTTTTCCACCCTTCCCCTCCTACAAATTTCTATCTCCCTTCCCTCCACCTCACACCTGGAAGCATCAGCTCTCGTCGTAATATTTTACAGTAGGAGGCAGCTGACCTCTACTCCCAGGATCGTGTTTTGTTTCAAGAAAGAGATTATGCACCTGCTGTGTGCCCCAGGCACTGTGCACGTCTGTACAAGGGGCGTGTGTGTGTGTGTGTGTGTGTGTGTGTGTGGTTGTCCCCAAATTCTGCTAAAGGGTCCATACATTTCACTTCCCTCCAGTGAAAGGAAGAATACTTTCCTTCCCTCCAGAATACTCTCATGTCCAGAACCTTCAAAATGGACCATACCTCTTTTCTCCTGCTTTCCAGAACAGCCTCTCAAACACAGTTCTGGCCTGCAGGTTGCTTCTCCCACCCTCTCACCTTCTCAGGGGCTTTGCTCCTACAGTTATCAGCTCTCCCTCCTGAACCTTCAATCTCTTCTTGATTCTTCATGTCAGCCGAAGAACATGCCTTAGCGTTTTTGTTTCTTCACTGAACCAAGCAGAACACCCTGAACCCCACAGCTGCCTTGAGCTTCCAGCACCCATCACAGCTACACGTCACAGAAAACCCCAGAGAGCTGTCTATACTGGCTCCATTTCCTCACCTCCCACTGGCCCATCCACCTGCTCCTTTGGGATTTCCGCACCTTTCACTTGCTTTGCAACAGCCTGGACCACATCCCAGGTGATCTCCACGATGCCGATTCCAGTGGCCCTTTCTCTGTCCTCATCTTACTTAGTTCTCTCAGCAGCACTCAATGCAGATATTCACTTCTCCCACTGAAAACTCTTCTCTTAAATTCCATGAGCACACATGCTGGACTCCTTGTCTACCGGGTTGCCTCTCACAGCCCAGTCCCTTATTTCTTCTTTTCTCTTTTAAGGGGATCTCATCTATTCTCATGTTTTTAAGTACATTTTATACCAACTTTAAAATATATATCTACAACTCCAATCTTGTCCCTATCCAATAGGCATCTCAAAAGTGTCACATCTAAATTGTGATTGTTGAAACTCATTTCTAAGTCTCTTCCTCCCCCAGAGTCCACCCTATCAGGAAATTGCAGCTCCACTCACCCTGTTATTTGAAGCACCAACCTCTGCCTTCTTTTCCTTCACTCCACCCATCAAGTTCTCTGTTCAGCCTCCAATATACAGTCCAAATCTCCTCTCCAGTTCCACAACCTCCACTCTAGCCTAAGCTACTTTCTTTCCATTAAGACACTGCAATGCATTTTCTCTTATTCTACCTCATTCCATCTTGCCAGCCTCTAGGCCATTATTCACATAGCAAAGCATAAGGATCATTGTAACACTTGTCTAAGGATGGTATCTCTTGTAACAGCCTTCCAGGGGCTTCCTATTGTTCCTAGAACAGTATCTGACACGTAGGAAGAGTTCAATAAATAATTGTTGGGTGAATGAATAAAGGAATGCTCAGCCGGGTTTACATGACCAAGGCACAAGAATGAATGATCTTCGGTTGCCAAGGGGAATTGCTTGTGTTGTTCTTTGAACACTGTTTAGTTTTGATCATTGTCTGATGATGAAGAACAGCTGCCATTTATTAAATGTGTCTAGTACTAAATTATGAAGTTGGGTCTTCCATCGTCCCTATTTACATGACAACACAGCTAGTGAGTGCCTGAGATGGGTTTCTTTTTTATTTATATTTTTGTATTGAAGTCTAGTTGATTTATAGTGCTTCAGGTGTACACCACAGTGATTCAGTCAAATATATTCTTTTTTAGATTATTTTCCATTACAGGTTATTACAAGATATTGAATACAGTTCCCTGTGCTATGCGGTAGGTCCTTGTTGTTTATTTTATATACGGTAGTGTATTTATCTGTTAATCCCCAATTCCCAACTTATCCCTTCCCTAGTCTTTCTCCTTTGGTAACCATAAGTTTATTTTCTATGTCTGTGCATCTGTTTCTGTTTTGTAAAATAAGTTCATTTGTATCATTTTCGTAGATTCCATATATGTCATTCCATGTGATATTTGTCTTAGTCTGATTTACTTCAGTTGGTATTCTAATCAACCTCTAGGACTACCCACGTTGCTGCAAATGACATTTTTTCATTCTTTTTATGACAGTTGTATTCCATTGTATATCTATACCACGTCTTTATCCAGTCACCTGTCAAAGGACATAGGTTGCTGACATGTCTTGGCTGTTGTAAATAGTGATGCTGTGAACCTTGGAACCTTGGAACCTTTTCAAACTACAGTTTTCATCTTTTCTAGATATATGCCCAGAAGTGGGATTGCCGGATCATATGGTGGCTCTATTTTTGGATTTTTAAGAAACCTTCCCACTGTTTTCCACAGTGGCTGCACCAGATTACATTCCCACCAACAGTATAGGATGTTCTCTTTCAGAGATGGGATTTAAGTGTTGGATCGTCAGATCCAAAGCTCACATTCTCTCCCTTTGTTCAGTCAATCGTTCAGCAGATGTTTGTGGAGGACAAATTATAGACTTCCACCACAAATGTCAGTGGTGGACCTAATCTTCAGGGGCCTTACTTTCAAAGACCGTCCTCTCCCCAAAAAGGAATGAATAAATGAAAAGGGCTAAACGCAACAGTAGTTTCTAACTGAGGTATAGTTGAGTTACAATATTATAAAAGTTTCAGGTGTACAACATAGTGATTCAGGTTTTAAGGTTATATTCCATTTATGGTTATTATAAAATATTGACCATATTCCCTGGGCTGTACCATATGTCTTTATAGCTTATCTGATACATGGTAGTTGGCACCTCTTAATTCCCTACTCACATCTGGCCCCTCTCCCAACCCTCTCCCCACTGGTAACCACTAGTTTGTTCTCTGTATCTGTGTGTCTGTTTCTTTTTCGTTATATGCACTATTTTATTGTTTCAGATTCTTCATATAAGTGATATAATGCAGTATTGTCTTTCTCTGCCTTTTTCACCAAACATAATACCCTCCAATTCCATCCATGTTGTTCCAAATGGCAGAGTAGCATTCCACTGTGTGTGTGCATTATATATATATATATATATATATATATATACACACATATGTACACATCCACCACATTTTCTTTATCCATTCCCCTGTTGATGGACACTTAGGTTGCTTCCGTACCTTGGCTATTGTAAATAGTGCTGCTGTGAACACTGGTGTACGTGTCTTCCCAAATTAGAGCTTTTCTTTCCTTCAGATATATACTCAGAAGTGGAATCGCTGTGTCATACAATAGCTCTATTTTTAGTTCTTTAAGGAATATCCCTACAGTTTTCCACAGTGGCTGTACCGGTTTACATTCCCCCCCAACAGTGCAAGGGTTCACTTTTCTCCACATCTTTGCCAACATTCATTATTTATTATTTGCCAACATTGGTATTTATTTGATGTTACCCATTCTGACAGGCGTGACGTGATACCTCATTGTGGTTTTTTTTTTTTTTTTTTTTTGTGACTGAACTACTTTATTTTTTTTTTCTTCCAATTTTATTTTATTTTTAAACTTTACATAATTGTATTAGTTTTGCCAAATATCAAAATGAATCCGCCACAGGTATACATGTGTTCCCCATCCCGAACCCTCCTCCCTCCTCCCTCCCCACTCATTGTGGTTTTGTTGGTTAGGATGTTGAGCATCTTTTCGTGTGCTTGTTGGCTATCTGTATGCCTTCTCTGGAAAAACATCTACTCAGGTCTTCCATCCACTTTTTTCTAGCATTTAATTTATTTTTTAACACCAAAAACATTTTATATTGGGGTATAACCAATTAACAGTGTTCTATCTACTTTTAAATTGGGTTGTTTGTGGGTTTTTTGACAGTGAGTCGTATGAACTATTTATATATTTTGGATATTTACCCCTTATTGTTTGTAGCATTTGCAAATATTTTCTCCCATTCAGTAGGTTTTCTTTTCATTCTGTGGATAGTTTCTTTTGATATGCAAAAGCTTTTAAGTTTAACTAGGCCCCCTTTGTTTATTTTTACTTTTGTTTCCTTTGACTTAGGAGACAAATTCAAAAAAATATTGCTATGATTTATATCAAAGAGTATTCTGCCTATGGTTTCTTCTAGAAGCTTTATGGTTTCTAGTCTTACATGTAGGTAGATCTTAAATCATTTTGAGTTGATTTTTGTATATGGTGTTAGAAAATATTCTAATTTCACTCTTTTACACATATCTGTCCAGTTTTCCCATCACCACTTATTAAAGAGACCACCTTTCCTCCACTGTGCATTTTTGCCTCCTTTCTTATGAATTAATTGACCACAAGTACCTACTGAAAGTATGTGTCATCACTGCCCGAGACAGCATTGGTGATCTTGGCTTATAACCAGGGGCTGTCTTAAACCCTAAGGAGAACATTCAGACCCCAAGGTCTGAGAGAATCCTACTGGTACCGCCTTGTCTGGCTGGAGCTTAGCCTTCTCATCATGACTCACATGTTTTCCAAAGACCTTTTGAGCACACCTGAGAGGGCGGCTAAAGTGCTCTGAGCAACCAGACTGCGCTTGTATCTCCAAGTGAAGCTTCCGGAATGGCATTTGACTGGGGCCTCAGTGAATGGATCCGAATCAAACACAGAGGTAGGGGGACATTATTCGAGGTGACAGGAAGTGAGAACTGTGATCTTTTGGGGGTGATAAGATGAGGAAGAACAATGAGGGGAAATTTGTAAAAGATGCATAAGGGGTTGGACCTAAGGTACTCTCCTAAACTATAAAGCTCTGTACCAGTCAGAGGGATTACTGTCATTGCTTAAATTAAACCCGGAAACTCACTCGCCTGAATTAATGTTTTGTTTCTGCAGTGACCCACTGTCCCTGAAAGCAATTATATCAGGAGGAAGAGCACTTAACCTCCTGGCTCCCAACAACATGTTTCCTGAAGGAGTTATTTGTTTTGTTTTTGTTTTTAATTGAAGTAAAGTTCACATAACATAAAACTGATCTTTTAAAGTGGACCTCTCATTGGCATTTAGTACATTCACAGTGTTCTGCAACCACCATCTCTATGTAGTTCCAAAATATTTGTATCTCTTCAAAATAAACCCCCACGCTCATTAAATAGTTACTGCCTACTTACCACCCTCCCTAGCCATGGCATCCATGGAAAATCTGCTTTCTCTCTGTACAGATTTACCTCTTCTGTATATTTCATATATAAGTGGAATTATATAATATGTGACCTTCCTTGGAGAAGGAAATGGCAGCCCATTCCAGTATACTTGCCTGGGAAATCCCATGGACAGAGAAGTCTGGAGGGCAACAGTCCATGGGTTTGCAAAAAAGCTGGACATAATTTAGCGACTAAACAACAGGGCATCTATATTCCTGTAAACGAAAACAAAATATTGTGAAAATAACAATTCTTCAAAGGTTTGTTCAAGCTTAATACAATTTCAATTAAAATTCTGATGACATAGTGCTGGAGCTCAAAACCATATTTCTACAATTAACATGAAATTAAAAATAAACTGGAGAGACTTCCCTGGTGGTCCAATGGCTAAGACTCTGAACTCCCAATACAGGGGACCAGGGTTCAACACCTGGTCAGGGAATCAGATCCCACATACATATCAGACCTGGCACAGACAAATAAATAAATATTTTTTAAAAACTGGAAAAACTATGAACAAAAAAAATATATATATGTGACCTTTGGGATCTGGCTTCTTCTCTTAGCATAATGTTTCATAGTTAATCTGTGTTATAGCAGGTATCAGAATTTCATTCCTTTTTCTGGCTGAATAGCATTCCATTGTATGGATATACCACAGTTTGTTTAACAATGCATCTATGATGAACATTTGGATTGTTTCTGTCTATTAGCTATTGTAAACAATGCCACAGTGAATTGTAGAGATATCTGCTTTAATTCCTATTTTTGATTCTTGCAGTATACTCTTAAGAGTGGGATTGCTGGGCCATATGGTAACTCCCTAACTTTTTGAGGGCCTGAAGGAGTTTACTGATCCTCTAGCAAAGAGAACTGGGAGCACAAGATCAGGTTGCTGGGATGAATGAGAAGAGACAAGTCACGAAGCCCTGGATAGATAGAAGGTGGGGCTGTCCTGAGTGGAGCCCGAAGGTGTGGGGAAAAAAAGGAGACAGGTATCCTAAAGGCCGCTAAGGAGAGAGAATCAACACAAAATATGCAGGCAAAGCATAGAGGAGATGTTCAACAAGAACGTGAATGAACTGAAGCTCAATGAACAGGCAGTAGGGGCAAGGTGTACCCTAGCCCCCTAAAAAAGTTTCCTTGAGCTATGATGAGGTCTTTCAAGCTGGTAACTCTAGTTCAGAGCTGGATAAGACGCTCAAGTCCCATTGTTTGGCATTGAATAGTTTCAGGTATTGGTAATGTATACTATTAATTCTCTTCTGTGCTCGGTTGCTAAGTCGTGTGCAACTCTTTGTGACCCTATAGACTGTAGCTCGCCAGGCTCCTCTGTCCATGGGATTCTCCAGGCAAGAATACTGGAGTGGATTTCCATTTTCTTCTCCACGGGATCTTCCCAACTCAGGGATTGAACCCATATCTCCTATGTGTCCTGGACAGGTGGATTCTTTACCACTGAGACACCTGAGAAGCCTATTAACCTCTTATAATAATTAAACTGTTCATATATATTTGCCTTCCATTCTTTCTAATTTTTCAAAAATCTGGGACCCTGACTAATTTTTATTTGCTTATTTTTTCACATAGGAAATACCTTCTATTCTATCTAATAGAGTGCCTCCGCAGGGCAGGTCCTTAAAAAGGCTATTTTCTTGATTGTTTTTTTAAATCCCATATATAATATGTAGCTGTTTAATACCAAGGCTTCAACACTATTGCCAAATTCAGTTTTCTGGCACTTAAAGTAACTGTATGACTTGCCCTCAATATTTTTGCTAAAAGCTGCAAGATTAGTCCTCACAGACATTTATCAAGAAACTTCCCCCTTCATGGGGGCAGTCTGTTGCCAGTGCTCATCCCCATGTACTCAGAGGCAGGATGGAAATGACAACTGAGATAGATGGGCCAAACTTCAGTTATCTTTTGTTTTGCATGCATAGGATTTATGCCTGAAAACCACAGATTTTTGCCTTCATCTTCCACTTGCATAGGTATGTGGCAGGAGGTCGTGGAGGAGGCCTGAAAAACACAGACTTAAGTTTGATGTTCTTGGGATAAATCCAAGTAATCATAGGCTACTAGCTTTTTATTACCCCACAAAAATGACCAAAAATTATAAACTATTATTGATGTGGTAGATCATTAAATAGGTCCACACACTCCAAGATTAAAAGTTGAGGACAAATGGGACTTAGAGCAATCATTTCCCAAGTGGCATAAGCTGAAAATACAGGTGGGAAAAATGAACAAAACATTAAGACTTCATCAATGAGCCACCCACTGTGAGTTATTTAGAGTCCCATTCAGCAGTTGTGTATGGGGACACTCCTAACCTTTGAGTCAAATAGTCAAACAGCCTGAAGGCCAATCACTTCTTCCCACGTTGCTTCACTCCAGGTCCCCACAGGACAGAAATCTGAACCAAGGTGGAACACGGAGTGTATTCTTGGATCTGTCCAGGACAGAAATTCATCCATCCCAAATACATGCCTTAGTGCCTTTAGAGAGAGCAGGAGCTTGGCCGTCTGTGGCAATTATTAGAGAGTGAAATGAAAGATTATCCTCATTTCAGTGTGAGTGAATGAAGAGTGCATGTGTGTGTGTGTGTGTGTGTGTGGTGAGTAGGGATGTGAGTGCATCTCTTACACTGTGAACACTGATAAAATTACAAACGCACACACTCACTGACCCAGTGATTCCAGTTTAGAACCTGATGCTATTTCATGCATGTGAGCAGGCACTCACATGCATGAAATAATGCGAGAACACAGTTATTCACTGCAATAATGTTTGCAAAAATGGAAACACATATACACTCCTCATTAATGGACTGGTCCATTAATGGACTAGACCATAAGCCAGGATGTTGCCAGCCAAAGTCCCCACTTCTTAGTCCAAAACCAGAGCCTCTCACCATCTATCAGCCCAACCTCCATCTCATCTCCCAACTCTCTCCATAGCAATGTCATCTCCATCTGAATGCTGAGTCCTGGAAGACTGAGACCCCAGGCAGTCCCGTACATACCAAAGTGACACAGGGTCAGCACAGGGCCAGCCTCATGGATTGATCAATAATGATCTGTGGATGAATGAATGCCTGATGCCCTGAATTCATCAAGTCCTTTCTCCTTGCTGTTCCTGCTGCCCCAGTTCAGTGACTTTTCCCCAAGCCAGCATGCTTCATTCTCATTCCTATTCCCAGAGCAGTTTACCCCATCTCCATCACAGGGCTGTTCTCTCCAGACACCATCTATGCACATATCCACTAGCCTCTCCAATGATGAAATCTTCGAACGCAAAAGCTACTTCGTGTTCCTATCACCAAAGCTTGTCATGGTTCTTGACACATATGAGGTACTTAATAAAGACTTGTTGTTGAATACATTGCAAAGGAAAAAGAAAGAACTTGGAGAAACTTCACTCATCCTCTCCTATTAGCTCAGGAATCTGAATCAGCCTTCCAACTCAATTAATTGCTACCTTGAACATCCAGAGATCCTGGCATTTAGGACTAAGATAAAGAAGCAAAAATATTTTAATGGGGTGCAGGATGCATAGAGTCACTTAACGGTTTCCAAAAGTCACTTATTCTTTGACATGGACCAGAATTTATAGTTTTTCTTATCAGGAGAGCTTCCCACAGTTCTTATGGAGATGTGACTTTTGCCGCTCCCTAAGCCACAGAATCCCCCATAAGAACACTTATCAAGGGGGGAGATCCAGGCCAAATAAAAAGTTCAGCCTTGTGCAGGACAAACCTGAAGGGGTGACAGCTGCCCCACATTACCATCACCACCGTGATCCAACAACGAGCTCTGGCTGCCCTCTTCTAGTTGGTGAGGAAGGTCCTTTAAGAGGCAGACACTGGTGACAAAAAGCCCGAGACTCTGCAGGGACACTGATGATGCTGGAACCATTTTCAGCAGCAATCAACTTCCTAGCCAGGTGAACACGAGAAACCTGGTCTGTTGAGGAGCCGACCTGCTTGACTGATGAGTGGCAGCCATTTCACTGATTTATTTATGAAGGGCCCATATGAATGAACCTCCCAGAGCAGTGATTTACTAACTGCTCGCTACTCCAAGGTTGCAGTTTTAATGTTATCACTGCTCGCTCAGCCAGAGAGACAGGAAGACTTCCCCATAACTCACAAAGCTCTCAGTCCCCAGAGAACCACCACCCTGTGATTTACAGTACCCTCACCCAGGAGGAAACCAAGGTGCGAGTCCAATGGGTTCATTGTTCATTCATTCATCCCCACCTTCGTTTGGGCAGCAAGCCTCTATTGAGTGTTCACCACTGCCAAGCACTGCGCCAGCATTATGAGACCAACAAAAACTTAAGAGACACAATTGCTGCCTTCGAGTAGCTCCTGTTGTCCAGTAGGGAGACTAAAACATGTATCTGATTAACCCTAATTGATGGCAGTACTGTAGACTCCAAACACTCTGCACGGTTTTAAAAAGTGCTAAGGGAGATTGGAGGATGCAGAGGTCTCTGACGACCACATCCAGCTATAAAAGTGTCATGAAAGAGATGGCATTTGGGCAAAGCTTGGAAGCAAAGCGGCTTTTCCTGCAGAGCCTCTTAGACGTTTACAGGATTGAGAATGTAACTCAAGTGAGCCTAATGCCGTGATGAAAAGGCTGCCAGGTTGGGATGGAAGTGATCATGCCCCATGGCTGTCACTTGTCAGCCTGTGATCTTGAGCAATGTTCTTTGGGCATCCGTCTCCTCATCTAGAAAATGTTATCAGATCATCTACAGAATCATCCAGTTTGCATTCTGCATGATCCCTGGGTCTCCCAGAGTAAGAGGTGATGGCTGAGGAAGAAAGGAAGGCGAAGAGTCAGCTAACTCTTCACTGAATGCTTTCACCATTTGTGAGCCACCTCTCAGCGGTTCCACGTGTTGACGCCCACACACAGAGGTGTGCCAGTCAGATATGAGAGGGGTGTATGGGTGGAGCTGGCAGGAAGAAGATTGGCTTATTTAAGCAGATTTTTAAATAACTCAGGCTTCCCTGGTGGCTCAGAGGGTAAAGCGTCTGCCTGCAATGTGGGAGACCTGGGTTCAATCTCTGGGTTGGGAAGATCCCCTGGAGAAGGAAATGGCAACCCACCCTAGTATCCTTGCCTGGAGAATCCCATGGACAGAGGAGCCTGGTAGGCTACAATCCACAGGATCACAAAGAGTCGGACTTGACTGAGCGACTTCACTTTCACTTTCTTTCTTTAAATAACTTCTCAGGCTGGACATCTTGGAAAGGGTGAGATCTCAACTCCACAGTGCAGAGCAGGAGCAAAGGCGGGTTGAGAGGGCATTGGTTTGGTCTTCTCCTCTCATCCTGACCTCACATGGCTGGTTGTGTACAGACAAGACAGTAGCTGCTATAGTTCCCCGCCGAAGGCTCCAGGGGAAAGGCATCTCCAAGAGAGCACAGTCCATAAATATCGTCACAGGAAAGTGCCGGAGGGTAATAAGTGGGGAGAAGAAATTCAGGACTGAGCATCAGAGAAGAGGAGGCGCTGAAATAGTTACCTTCCTTCACAGAAATAGAAGTATGCTGTAACTCCCCTCACGCAGGGTGCTCAGAACACCCGGTGGCCGCTTCTTTCTCTCTTTTAACAGCAGGGTCTTATTTCTGGGTCTTCACATAATGTGCAAGCAACTTTATGCCTATATGGTAGGGGTCCGCGACCATAAACCCACCCGCTCATCTACCTAAGTTAACTTCCAGACTCTGCGTCTGTGAAAGGCAGGGGGTCACTCGTTACTGCCAATTCTGTCCCCAGACACTTGGGGAAGGAGGCAGCCCCAAATCCTAACGTGGACGAGTTCATCTATTAACCACAAAGACAGATATAATTCACGATTCTGTGAGCACTGTAGCCAGGGACAGCAGCGGACCTAACCAGGAGCGTGTGTTTCGTAAGAGGTGTGCAAATGACATTCAGTTAACAACATTAATCTGTGCACCAATTTTAGAGGAAACAACCCAAGTGGAAAGTATTTGGAAAGACGAGAAAACGGAAAAGCAGGGAGTAGCTAGGAAGCAAATTCGGTTTTCTGGATACTTGGATGCAGGCAAATGACACTCTTTACCTTACATGGGTCTCTTTTGAAAACATATTCATACTCAGGGATGTGTATTGCTCACTTAGCTTCAGACTTAGCCTGCAATCCTGTATCTGGTCAGCCCCTTCCAGGGACCACCTTCATTGGGTCCAACTTTCAGTCTTCAAGAGGCTGTCTGTGCAACAGACACCTCTCATTTTTAAAGTGTTTAAATCCCCGGTGATATGCAATTTTCCATTCTGCCTTTCTCCTCTTAACATTACATTATAGTATTTTATAAGGGTTTTAGTAATCACCTTTTAAGAAATGACATAAGCGTTTTCGTATGGATGTGCCATATGTACCAAACTGCTCCCTTTGATGGCTTGCTCTTTTTCATCAAAAATAACACATCGCACTGTGGAACTTTGGGTCTAAATGAGGGATCCCAGCATGGGAGGGAAATCTGGTGCCTCCCACCCAGACATGAGCTCTTCTAATAACTAATAGCTAATGAGCGCCTACTAAGTGCCACAAAAAGAATCCTCCAGAACTTTCATCATTGAGCCTACTAAGCAAAAGGATCATCTTGATCCTACTAAGCAAGGATCAAGATCTTCCTTTTCATTTTCTTATCTGTCAACTTCTATGTAAAGTGATGTCAGAAAGAGAAAGACAAACGCCACATGATATCATTTACATGTGGAATCTAAAATATAACACAAATGGACCTACCTATGCCACAGAAACAGGATCACAGGATAGGGAACAGCCTGGTAAAGGCTGCCAAGGCGGGGGGGAGGGATGGAGCGGGAGGTTGGGGTGGACAGATGTAAGTTTTCATGTATTGGCTGGATAAGCACAGGGATCTGCTGAACAGCACAGACAACAATATTCAGTATCCTACAATAAACCACAATGGAAAAGAAATTTAAACAAAGAATGTATATATATACATACATACATATATACACACACACATATATGTATGTATAACTGAATCACTTTGCTGAAGAGCAGTAATTATCACAACACTCTAATTTTTTAATAAATAAATAAAAACATTTTTATTTTTATAAATAAATAAAGTGGTTTAAATAAATAAAGTCTGAGGGTGTGAGATGCTTGCTGTATTTCTTAATGTTTTTATCTCAGCTATACCATAACAATATTCAGGATGCCACCTATGGCTCATTACACGCGTACATGTTTTCTTCCTAATCACATCCTTGAAAACGTCTTAAAACTGAACATTGGCAAAATGTGATCCTGCACTCTCAGAAGGGAAGCATGCGAACCCGCTATGTAGAGATAGTGCTGACAGAGAGTCAAGATGAGCCAAGCGAAACAGCGGGACCCAGATAAGGAGGGGGGACCCAGATAAGGAGGGATCCGTGGAGAGCAGAGGATTCAAAAATGACCTCAGAGCAGCCCAAGAAGTTCCAGAGTTTACTTCTTAACAGATGAAACTGGGAAGCACAGATTGAACTGCAAACAGGCAGATAAACGAGAAAGCTTTGGCAATGATCAGGCAGCCTTCAAAGGCTTTGAACTGCTCACAGAAAAAGTTCCAAACTCCTGAGCAGAGCACGCAAGTCTAGGGCGCCTCCACCCCTCCTCACTCAGCTTTTGGTGCAGCCCATGAGTGTTCCTGGCTTCCTTTCTGCCCTTCCCCACGCCACCCCACCCCCACCACCATGCCTCAGCTCGCCTGGTTTCTTCCACCAGGAAGACCGTCCCCTTCTCCCTAGCATCTGGCCCAAATCTTGCCTCATCGCTTAAACCCTGCAAACCCGGTTCTAAAGTCACGCCCCACTCACTCATTCCCAAGCCTTCCTAATTGGAAGCCATCTCCCAGATCCTGTGCCTCTCTGACCCTGCACTTGCCAGGCTCGGCCTCTTTGCCTGCGTTGTGTCTTCCTACTCAGCCCTCTCCGCTCACAGTGCTGGACCCGGGGCCTGCCCATGGTCGTATCCCCATCAACGTTCACCTAATTTTCTTAGATCAAACCAAGGACCGAACTGCAGAACTATCCTTAATCGAGGTGGACGGGGCATCACAGAGCCTGAATGATTTTGATTAGTTAAGAGAAAGAAGAGATACGATGAAGGGCAATAGAGACAAAATACAGGACTGCAGCCTAAAAACACGGTGACTTTGTGAGAAAACGACTTCCTGGAAGTCATCGCTCCATCAGGAGCGGGAACTGGAGTTAGACAAACCACCTCTGCCCTCCTCTGCTTCCCCTGGCATTCTCTCCCTGCCAAGTCCCAGCCCAGCATCTAAGCCCGGTAGCGCAAGACTGCCTAGAGCAGGCGTGATAACTCTGAAATTTTCTGATAAGGGGTTTGCAGATGGAGATTACTCTTTCTTTCTTTCTTCTTTGCTTTTCCATTTTCTTCTACATTTTGTTTCTGAGATCACAGAGTAGATTCAGATGGGAGAGTATATAGAGCCAAAATCGTGTGAGCTGTGTCTCAAGCACGTGTTTTTCACAGGATAAAGTGGCTCAGGGGGAAAGATGAGAGGCTGAAATAATCTCAGACCTCAGGGTGCAGACGGCGGCTCCCAGTTTAGAAGTGTAACACCCCCCCCCAACCTGTGTGTGTGCCTGAAGGTGACAGAGAATGCTGAGTGTGGGGCGTGGCTCCAGACCGCCCCTCACACCCGGTGGGGGTGGTGGTCATGGTTGGTCACTCAGTCGTGGCCAACTCTTTGACACCCCATGGACTGTAGGCCTCCAAGCTCCTACATCCATGTGATTTCCCAGGCAAGAATACTGGAGTGGATTGCCATTTCGTAGACCAGGGGATCTTCCCAATCCAGGGCTTGAACCTGCGTCTCCGGCTTGACAGGCAGATACTTTACCACTGACCGTGGGAAGGTGGGAAGCCCCCCATACATGAGCCCTGCACTTTTTAAAGGCAAAAAATTAAAAAATGGGCCCAATGCTTAACTGACTTCATGCTCTCCCTTCTTCTGAAACACTTTTCAAGAAACACCTGAAGTGCATTCACATTGCTGCCATCCCCTACCCACTGCACTCATACAAACTTTGTTTTCCCTGCTCAGACCTCCCGTCTGACCCCTTCCCATGTCTAACCTTGTCCCAAGACAATGGCCTTGCCTCCTCCTACGTCCCTAAAATCAAGGGCATCAGACAAAACTCCCTGAATTCCCTCCTCCAGAACTCCCAGGATCTATCTAGCCATCATTTCTGTAACCTTATGGAACCCTCCCTGCCATGTCCTCCACCTGCCTCTTATCTGTGGATAAACTTGAACCTCCTAGACCTTCCCTGAGTCCCAAAGAATAAATTGAATCAGCAAAGTGAGAAAATGCAGAAGCAAAGGTAAACAGTCAAGCCAGACAAAATAATAACAGGGTAGCCATTAAACAAAGCCAAGGACTTCTAGTTCCTTCTCAAGGGCTACAGATAATATTCTGAGCCGTGTTCTTTGAGGTCTTTTGCAAATACTGAAACCCCCACTGTATGCTGCCCTAGAGCACACAGACCCCAGACAGGCTGAAACCAGAGGTTGATGATGTTGACTCCCAATTACCTCATCACCAACCAACTAGGAGAACATCTATGAGTTGATCACACACCTCACAACCCCTGTCGCTCACTCTGTCTTTAAAAATCTTGCCCCGACAGCCTTCGGGAGGTGCAGGCCTTTTAAGCTCTCCAGGACTCCTTGCGTGGTGCCTGCAATAAGCGCTGCACTTGCCTTCACCACACCCAGCATCAATAGATTGGCTTTCCTGCCCATGGGCAAGGGGACCCAAGTTTTGTTCAGCAGCATCTCCGTCTCTTCATCCTTGGAGGAGGGAGCCTCAGGGTACATTCTCCCCCCACCCCACTGCCTGATCCTTCCCTCCCCTTCTCTTCCCATTACACCTCTGCCCCCACCCCTCCAGTTCTAACACCCCAAATCAAATTTTTTCCATTTTTCTTTCTGTGCTTGCTTTTTGTTTATTTAATTGCATGATTCATTTAGACAGAGAATTCATTTGGATTGATCTGTTTAGAGTATTTTCTATTTCTTATTTCCATTGGCCAAATATATTTCACGTGCATGTTCAACGTGTACTTGAATGTATCAGTAATTACAAATCAGCCAGAGAAGGGGGGGGAGTTTTGGTCCACGCCAGCCCCACTTAAAAGATCTTTTTAAAAACTGTGATCATTTTTATTTTAATAGAAAAAATTAAACTGTAACTCACTCTTTCCGTGTATCACCCATATAATACTTTACAACATTCACCAGCATCGCCTCCATTTTATGAACAAATCCATCAAAACTGACCTAATGCTTTCAAATTTTCAGTGCATTTTCATTGTGCTTTTCAAATTTATTATTTTCAAGGAGATAAATTTCACTTTCTACAACTTATTGTGCACCCTGAATTTGCTTTGTCTTCTTTCACATTGTAGAATAACCAGACTTTTTTTTTTTTTTACTGTAAAACAAAACTGCTCTCTTTTTTCCCTCTTTTTAAACTTTCAGACAATGCTAAAACTTTCAATGAATTTCTTAAGGCAGTTTCTTTCAGCCTAAATCAAGTCAAGTCTCATGTGTTCATCACCCCAAAATGTTACATTTAAAAATTGCAGTTTTCTTAATTGGCTTAAAAACAGTATGGCTTAGTTTTATTTGGTAAAGTTGAAGTGATTAAACACACGCTTTTAATCAAGGAAGAAAAATACTTTAAGAACATGCCAGTTTGAAAAGGCACCAAAATTTTTAAAGAAACAAATACTAAAAGCTACTTTATCATAAAAAAGAACAATTGGCAGGTCAAATGAACAAAGAATAAAAAATTAGCACTGAAAAACAAACTAAGATAAAATATTCCAGTTGACAAAATGGAAAATCTATTAAGTTTTACAGTCCATTTTCCAAAGAAGCTATGTTTTCCAAAGAAGTTGCATGAATTTTGAAATAATATGAACATATATTCCATGTATAATTTAAGTACCTATGTTAAAAATTTCTAATTTTGCATGCTATGTTTGTTAAAGAAACACTGAGAAAAACCTAGTATTTGCAAAGTTCTATGTTTAAGCAGATGGGCCTCCCTGGTGGCTCAAATGAAAAGAATCCACCTGCAATGCAGAAGACCCAGGTTCGATCCCTAGGTCGGCAAGATCCCTTGGAGAAGGGAATGGCAGCCCACTCCAGTATTCTTGCCTGGAGAATCCCATGGACAGAGGAGCCTGGTAGGCTACAGTCCGTGAGGTCACAAAGAGTCAGACACAGCTGAGTAACTAAGCTCACACACAAGTTTAGGCAGGTAGCGTAAATATCTTCATTAGTTGGTATTGTAAAGTCATGGTGAATCGAAAATTAGAAGAAAATCCATTTCGTACCTATTTCATTTGCTTAAAAAGACCATACTTGCATGTTCTAAATGAACTGAAAAATTACACCGCAAAAATATTTACTTAACATAGTCTGTACACCTTTAGCTGCCATTAAAAAAATAATAATTACAATAACAAAACCATAGACAATGCTAAGTCTCCCACATTGACATTACAGACACCAGGACCTTCAGCTCTAGGGCAGGGCTGCTACCCTTGTTTTCCCATTTTTAAGAAACCCTCCCCCTTCCGGCTCTTCTATTATCCCCCATCCCCCAGCCTTTATTGCTAATCATCTTGAAAGAGGAACCTCCATTCATCATCCTCACATTCTCTGCTCTATTCTCTGATATTTTATTCTGCCTTACCTCCTCCAATGAATATCAACTATCTTCTCAAGGGTTGTGAATTACTTAACATTAATTGCTAAAATCCAAAGCATCCTTCAAACACCTCTTTGCAACTTCAGAACAGAGCTGATCACTTTCTCCTAAAAATTCTCTCCCCGCTGGGCTGTGAAGAGATCCCCGTCTCTTTCACATTCTGACCCCTCTTCATCCTTTAGAAACATTCCTGAATGATTGGCCTTCACATCATCTCTTTCCTTACTCTCTTCTCTGTATGCACTCTAGAGCCACACGTTTCCAACGTCATCGTGATAAAGGCGTTTTCCAAATCCACACTAGTACACCTGACTTTTCCCTTGAGTTACAACCTCACATGTTAGCCTCTTCCTAGGAAATAATACAGCGACACTTTAGCCTCCATGTTTTCAACATTTTCATCTTAAATGTGCTTCCATGCATGGATTCTATGTTTCTATTAGTAGGATTCCTCCAGCCTCCCAATTCTCAAGGCTCAGAATTTCAGAATCTTCCTTTACCCCTTCCTCCTGAGAGCATTTCAGTCATTGATTGGCTTTTTCTTTAAAGTATCACTCAAAACAACCTCCAAATGTCCTTTTTCTGCTGCTGCTATCTTAGTCCCCACCTTCATTAATAAATATGCACTTTTATTGTTCCAGTGGTCTTACCAGCCATTCCCCTGCTTCTGGGACCTTCTTTCTCTAAACCTAAGCACACAGAGCACACAGAGGTGTCATCTTTCCTTGCAACTCTAGGACTCTTAAAAACTTTATTAGTCCAGATTGATTACTAAGTGGATTCAAAACTCCTAACCATGACATTCAAGTCTTTGAAAGTAAGGACACGTTCCTTTCTTGTATACCTTAAGATTCAGCCAAAAGAGACACACATAAGATTCTCCTTTGTGGAAGGTGCCTTTCTCTCTTCCTCCCAAAGTCCTACTCATTCTTCAATTTCCATTCTCCTCCATGAATCCCCTCTGTCCTGAGTCCCCTTTATCTGAGTCTTTCTTATGACTTATTCATTTTAAAATTGTATACTAGGGATTCCTCTGGTGATCCAGTGGTTAAGACTCTGCTTTCAGCGCAGGGGGCACAGGTTTCAACCCTGGTCAGAGAACTAAGATTCCACATGCCGCATGACCAAAAATAAATAAAATAAAATTGTACATTTGACTCTAAGTTTTCTCAGGAAAGAGTCTCTGTTAGTAAGTCTATGTATTTGTTTACTCAGCAACTATTTAAAGAACACCTCTGTGGGGACTGAAGTTTGGGTAGACAGAAAATTGTTTAGCAGGAAGGAGAGTGTTGATTTGTGCAGGGAGAAAGAAGCCAACAAGACAATCTATTACAGGGGCATTTTACAAAGAGCCATGAACAACAGTGGACAAATGCAGTGAGGAAGGCAAATGAGGAGCGCAAGGAGAGACCCAAGTCTCTTTGTCAATTCACATGCAAGATGATGAGGTGTTGACTGCGTGAACCACAATGCAATACCATTTCATACCCATTAAGATGGCAGTGATATTTTAAAAATTGAAAATAATGAATATTGGTGGGGATGCTGAGAATTGCAACCCTAATGTATTGCTGGTGAGAACATAAAATGATACAACCACTGTGAAAAATAGCTGGGTGGTTCTTTAAAAAGTTAACACAAATTTCCATATGACCCAGAAATTCTTCTCTTAGATATACATGAAAAGAACTGAAAACTAGAACTCAGATACCTGTACACCAATGTTCACAGCAGCATTACTCACAATAACCAAATGCTGAAAACAAACTTTCAAACAGTGGTGCTGGAGAAGACTCTTGAGAGTCCCTTGGACTGCAAGGAGATCAAAACAATCCATCCTAAAGGAAATCAACCCTAAATACTCATTGGAAGGACTGATGCAGAAGCTCCAGTGCTTTAGCCACCTGATGTGAAGAGCAGACTCATTGGAAAAGACCCTGATGCTGGGAAAGATTGAGGGCAAGAGGAGAAGGGGGTGACTGAGGATGGGATGGTTGGATGGCATCACTGACTCAATGGACATGAGTTTGAGCAAACTCAGGGAGATAGTGAAGGACGGGGAAGCCTGGCATGCTGAACTTCATGGGGTCTCAAAGAGTTGGACATGACTTTGGGACTGAACAACAACAACAATATACAATGGAATGTAATTAAACCATAAAGAAATTAAAATTTTGATGCATGTTATATCATAGATGAAGCTTAAAAGCCTTATGCTAAGCCAAATAAACCAGACACAAAAAGATAAATATTTTAATATGATTCCACTTGTATAAGGGACCTAGAATAGGTAAATCCATAGAGACAGAAAATAAAATAGAAGTGACCAGGGCTGAAGGGAAGGGGGAAAGTGGTATTGCGGAATGAATGCAGAGTTTCAGTTTGGGGAGATGAAAAAGTTCTGGGAATGGATAGTGACGAATGTTGCACAATATTGTAAGTGTACTTGATACCACTGAATTTTACACCTAAAAATGATTAAAATGGTTAATTTTATGTTATGTATATTTTGCCACAATAAAGAATTTTGGCTCTTGTCTGACTCCTGGAAAGTAACATTTGGGGGCCTGGATATTCCAGAATCATAGAGGTAATTTCCCAGGACCCGGAAAAAGACTAGTTTTCTTTGAAATGTGCAAGGTTTGGACAACCCAGGCCTGCTAAGTTAATCCTTTACTGTTGGAAGCACAGGGAAAGTTAGATTTTTATCTAGATCTATGACAAAAATTCAGGTGAGAGATCACAGTGTTTAGGGCCACACTATTTGGGTAGTGATGGTGAGAAGTGGACAGATCTTGGGCATAGTTTGCTGGTGTAGAGACAGCAGGGCTTGCTACTGGACTGGATATGGACTGGGATAACTCCAAGCCTTTGGACCAAGCAGTAGGGGACGTGGGGGAGGCCGAGAAGGAGCAGATTGGAGCAGCAGCAGGACAAGTGCAAGTTTAACTTGGACATGTTCAATTAGCATCATTTCACATGGCTACCCACTCCTGTATTCTTGCCTGGAGAATCCCATGGACAGAGGAGCCTGGCAGGCTACAGTGCTTGGGGTTGCAAAGGGTCGGACACAACTGAGTGACTAACACTTTCAACACTTTCACATCCCAGTGGAGAAGGCCAGTCAGCAGTTGGATTTATAAGCGAGAAGAGGTTGGAGCTAGAGATAAATATATTGAGAGTCATCCATCCACGTGTTGAGTAAAGGTAATAACAGAAAATACCCAAGTACTGGGTCCTAGGTGACATCAATGTTGAGAAAGAATAAGTAACAGAGACTTGAAAGGAGCCCCCAGTGAGGGAGCAGGAAAACCAAGGTTGAAGGCTGATCTGGAAGTGAAGGGAAGAGGTTTCCAACAAGGAAATGATCAACTGGGGCAAATACCTATTGGTAGAGCAAACAGGAGATCCTTGAGCCTATCATTGAATTTGGCAATAAAATGTCACTGGAGACACTGGGAAGAGCACTTATAGGGATAGCAGAGATAAAAATCTGTTTGGAGTTGGTTGAAGACAAAAATAAAAGTAGGAGTGGGGACAGTGGCAATTGATAGCTCTTATCCTTGTCACCTAGAGAATCTATTAAAAAGCAGACATTGCCAACAAAGATCTGTATAGTCAAAGCTATGGTTTTTCCAGTAGTCATGTATGGATGAGAGCGTTGCACTATAAAGAAAGCTGAGCACTAAAGAATTGATGCTTTTGAACTGTGCCGTTGGAGAAGACTCTTGAGAGTCCCTTGGACTGTGAGGAGATCAAACCAGTCCACCCTAAAGGAAATCAGTCCTGAATATTCATTGGAAGGACCGATGCTGAAGCTGAAACTCCAATACTTCAGCCACCTGATATGAAGAACTGATTCATTGGAAAAGACCCTGATGCTGGGAAAGATTAAAGACAGGAGGAGAAGGGGATGATAGAGGATGAAATGGTTGGATGGCATCACCAACTTGATGGACATAAGTTTGAGCAAGTTCTGGGAGTCAGTGATGGACAGGGAGGCCTGGTGTGCTGCAGTCGCAAAGAGTTGAACATGATTGAGTGACTAAACTGAACTGATCCTTGTCATGTTCTTCTCCCAGTGGTGGCATGAGCCACTGCCCCAGCATGGACTTCTGTAAGCTCCAGCCTATAATGAGTGCTGTCTATACACACTGGCCTCTGCCATGGGTGAATCTCAGGAAGCCACACTTACCTTCACTGGTCTGCCCCTAATTTCCCCTAAGACACCATGCAAACTACACTATATGTGTGCAACAGCCTTCACTGAAGCATGTGAGTTACCCAGGGAATAATTATTCCTGGGCATTAAACCTGACTATTCCCAAAGGGAAAAGGAAATAAAAACTAAACTCTCAATGAGGGATCCCCTTGTGGGCACATCTTAGTCTCCAATCTTTCTCTTCCATCTCAAGATTTCCCCTCCTTCTGCCAGCAAGCAGTCACAGGTTGATTTACCGTATGATTCATCCCTACCTCTGGTACAGCAATTTTTGAGACACGGTAATTCCCTGCAATACAATTTGTAGAGTCTTTGTCATTTAGTCAAGAACAACACTATGGAGGGCAACGTGGAGTCACATTGCTCCAGATTTATAGCTTCATATCGGAGCCATCCTGGGCTTTAAAGCAATAATTCTCAAAGGTTAGAATGCCTAAGAGTTATCCTGGGACTTGGCATCAATGTGTATTCCTGAGCCCCACCCTCAGAAATTTGTACTTTGTGGATTTTAGATGAAGTCTAGGAGCCTGCTTTATCATTTTTTTTTTTTTTACACACTCAAGCAACTCTTATTTATGCAAGTGGTCCTCTGACTTCCCCACTTGGTGGTCTACAGTCTTCAAAAGTTCGTTGTGTAATGAGCAGTGCTATTCCTTCATTCTGGGTGACTTTCCGTTCAAATTCGTTGGGCCTGCAGAATCCCATGCAAGAGACTAAGGGGAACGGGCTGAGGGTGTGGTCCACAGAGGCGCCTCTTTCCCTCCCTACCCAGAGGCCATGTGTTCATCCGCACAGAATGGCTATGTAACTTGAATCAAGCCACTGATGAAGTTTGATCGAGCTACTAGATTTGGTTTTCAGCTGAGGTCAAATTCATTTCCCTGTCTGCAGGGCTGACTCAGTTTTGTAGGTCAGTCATTTGGCAAGCCCTGCTGCCCACAAGCTGAAATAAAATAGCGCCTTCCTGGACCTAACCATCGGTTAGATGATACACAGGACTGGAACTTGGTTTTTTGCTTATGTGATGCTTAGTCCCTAACTGCTATTGGACCAGTGGTCAAGAGGCATATTTGTAGCCTCTCCTTGAAGAACATTTACCTACCAGTGATCTCCCCTAATATCACTTCCTATACCCTCACCTTTCTCCCAGGAAGTATTCCCTCCTTGTACCTCCTCCGCGGCTTCTCCATGACCTCAGTGACCACTGACAGTGGAGCAAAGTGACTTCCTTAAAAGATGGAGAAGCCCATCCAACCCCAGACACAAGGACAACCTCAGCGCCCACCAGAGCAGCTTGGGGTCTCCTTGTAACATCAGGCTGAAGAAATACCTTCTGATGGACGATTTTGAACTATTTAATACCAAAGCAACAGAACGCTTTTTCTCTCTCAAATCTTCTACAAACTGCGCCCCCATACACTTGTACAAAAACCAGATAAAAGGAACTTTTGTGGTTGACAGAGAGTTTAGAGCTCAGGGCCCAGTCAGCTCTGTTTCCACCAGTCCTGGGCAGTGCTCCAAGTAAACAGCTTGAGAAGTCCCCATCCTACGTGATACATGCAGCTCAGATGACCTTCGCAGGTTCACGCCCTGGATCTTCCCAGCCTCCCGTGTTATCTCAGCATGAGTCCACCAGGTCCCCACGTTCTACCTGAGTGAGAAACCTTGCCCACCTGTAAGGTCTGTAAGGTCCTGCACCTTCCAGCTGACCGCAGACTCCTAAAATCGGACCCACTCCCTGATGTAGACTCAGCGTTCATTGACAAGGGCCCGATGCTCGCCTCATACATCCAGGACCTCACCCTCCTGGGATTGGCACCACCTGCCTCTTGCACCTACCCGAAGGATTGTGCTCTCTGGCTTGTTAGAAATCCAGTTCAGATCCCACTCCGTCTTCAGTTTTGTTTTTTTAGGAGAGCCTTTTTTCCAGTTTTATTGAGAAATAATAGATACACATCGCTGTAATAAGTTTAATGTGTAGAGCACAACAGTTTGATTTATATATATTGTGAAATGATGACCACTGCTTAGTTAAATAGGTTTAACTAACACCATCTTCTCATACAGATACAACAAAAAAAGAAAGGAAAAAATACTCTCCTTGTGATGATAACTCATAGGATTTACTCTCCTAACAACTTTTCTGTATATCACACAGCAGTGTCAGCTCCAGTCATCGCCTAGTACATTATATCCCCTGCACTCATTTAGGGGCTTCCCTGGTGGCTCAGATGGTAAAGAATCTGCCTATCATGCAGGAGACCAGGGTTTGATCCTTGGGTTGGGAAGACCTCCAGGAGAAGAGACTGCAACCCACTCCAGTATTCTTGCCTGAAGAATTCCATGGACAGAGGAGTTCATTTATCTTATAACCTAAGTGTATACCTTTAGACCACTTTCCTCCAATTTCCCCACCCTCTCCCCTCTGTCTCTGGTAACTACAAGTCTAATTTCTTTTCCAATTAGTTTAATTTTTTTCTTTTAGATTCCACATATAAGTGAGATTATATACTATATGCCTTTCTTTTTTTGCTTCATATATTTTAAACTTTTTATTTTGTATTGGAGTATAGCCAATTAACAATGCTGTCGCAGTTTCGGATGAACAGCAAAGGAACTCAGCCACACATATACATGTATCCATTCTTCCTCAAACCCACCCTCTGCCACATATGGGATGTGTCTTTCTGTCTCAGTAATTTCGCTCAGCATAATGGCTTCAAGGTCCATTCATGTTATTACAAATGGTAGGATTTCCTGAGGATTTATGGCTGAATAATGTTCTGGTGTGTATGTACGTGTGTGTATCACAATTTCTTTATTGTGTATTGATGGATGTTTCCATGTTTTGTCTATTGCAAATAATGCCACTATGAACATGGGGGTGCAGATATCTTTTTGAATCCGTGTTGTGTTTTCATTTCCTTTGGATATATTCCCAGAAATGGATGGTTGGATCATATGGTAGGTCTATTTTTATTTTTGAGAAACCTCCATACAATTTCTCATACAGGCTATGTGAGTTTACAGTCTCATCAATAGTGCACAAAGCTTTCCCTTTTCTCTGCATCCTCACCAATATTTGTTATCTCTTGGCTTTTTGATGATCCACTCCTTCATCTTGACTCACCATATTTTCCTCTTCCCCATCCTCCTTTCTTAGACACGTATTTTTTCTTTTTCTTATCTTGGTCCTTCAGAGCTTTGCACAAGCAGCCATTTTACAAGTTAGTAAAAAGAATTGATGTTAAGGTTTGCCTGCAAATAGTGGTAAAATAGGACCCTGGGGAGGAAAAAAAAGTTGCCTATAAAAGGCCAGGAATCTCTACCAAACATGCAGAATTATTATAAATGCCAAGACTTCCTTCCTATGACACATATCCATGCAGAAAGAAAGTAGTTTAAGGGGTCAGGATATTTTCTTAGAGTTTGTCTTTTATATGCACTTGAATAAACAAAAATATTCATAATCTCATAAATTTTCAGGTGTAAAGACCCAAACCTTCTCTTTAAACAGCAAATAAATGTAATGTTGCAAAGTAGTAATAGGTTAACTCTGCATTTTAGAGATTTTTTTAAGTATTTATTTAGTGCATGTACAAAATGCTAAAATGTACACTTGAAGTAAAAAAGTGTTCTGCATGCCTGAGATTTCTCCCTGTCTTCAATTTCCAATTACTTATTTCATGATACTAAACAAGCCCACATAAGAAAGAGCACCTGTTTATTCAAACAGATGAAATGTGCAAGGAAAAACTCTATGTGTTCCATATAAGCATGTGCTTGGTAATGCATTTTTTAATGATGAAAAATACCCACAAAATATGATGATGCATCATTAGCATTCATGGAGAACTTAAGTTTGTTAATAGAAGACATCTTCAACTAACGTAAAATACCTCAGATGCTAAATATTAAGGTCAGTTAATCTAGGTCTTGATTATCCACTAAAATGGTACCTCCAGAAATAGGTGACCCCCACTTTTGCACTCTCCCAAGACACTGCTTTTTTGATGTTTATATTTCTGTTGGCTGTGTCGGGCCTCAGTTGTAGCATGTGGGGTCTTTCGTTGTGGCCCACGAACTCTCTAGTTGTGACGTGCAATCTTAGTAGGTGTGGTGAGCAGGCTCGGTAATTGCAGCTCCCAGGCTCTAGAGCACAGGCTCGGTAATTGTGGCGCATGGGCTTATTTGCTCTGCAGCGTGTGGGATCTTAGCTCTCCGACCAGGGATGGAAACCATGCCCCCTGCACTACAGGGCAGATTGCGAGAACTTCCCTGGCAGATACCACCAGGAAGTCCCCAGGATTCTTTAGCCGCAGCGGTCATTCCCATATCTAAATACTTGGCACGGAATATGTTAAAGCGTACCACAGAGTGCCCCACAGGCAGCGAGGAGGGCCAGGGATGCATTCGGGCCTCAGATATAAATGGAGTCAGAAATGCAAATGCTGCCAGGTGTCGCAAATGGCTCATCTCTTCGCGTGGGTTTCCTTCTCTTACACCGTGGACCGCCTTCTTCCACATAGCAGCAGACACGACCCTCTCCAGCCACATCTCTAGGCGGGGTGTGAGACCCCATGTCTCAGTTCTTAACTCTAAAATCCCAGGGAAGATCCACTGAGTCAGGTATTCATCCCAGACTGAACACTGGGGGGCAGGGCCTGTATGAAGACCCCCTCCAGGAGTTTCCCCAGAAAAAGGACTGGAAGGAGCATTTCCCAGGCTGTCCTGCCCCTAGACTACAAAACCACAGCTATCAAAACCGTCCCTAGATGTATTTGGTCTATTTGGTGAGGTAGTACATAGAAACACACTGAAAATAATGAAATACAGGAGCTAGCCGAGCGTGACACATGACGTCTTATCAAGGTGTCGTAGAAACCTTAAAAACATTGTGCCAGTTGAAAGGAGTCATTCACCAAAGAGTAGATTGTGTATCATTCCACTTTTAGGAACTGTCCGGAACAGGGAAATCTGCAGAGATAGGATGTAGACTAGTGGTTGTCTGGAGCTGGGGTTGGAGTGGGCTGCAGGAAATAGATTTGGGGAAAATGAGAGTCACTGCTAAAAGGCACAAGGTTCTCTGGGGGGTGATGAAAATGTCCTAAAATTATTTTTGGTAATGAATGCACAGCTCTGTGAAAATACTAAAAGCTGCTGAATTGTACATTTTATATGGGTAAATGAAATGTATATGAATTTATCTCTTTAAGCTATTTAAGAGAGAAAAAAAGATAACACAAAAAGAAAATGCTCAACCTTAAAATAATAGAATCTTTGTTTTAAAAATTGTAAAACTTCAAGTAAAATGGTAAGGTGTTAGTGCTAACAAAGAAAATAATTTAAAAACTAATATATGTTTATAAAAAAATAAAGATTTATGCTGTAGGAAAGAAGGTAATTAAAATACTCATTTTAAAATGAGTGAATACTAGGGTGGTAAGTTTGAGGATGAAAACTAAATTTGAAATAAATTTTAAATCTAATCTTTCATCTATACATGTTTCTCAAAGTAACAATTAGCAAACAGCATCAATTTTTTTAATCTTTGATTTCCTACCCACATGCTCTTAACTGGTACACATTCTGATTACACTTATGAATGAGTGAAAATGAGAGTATAATTTGGAGAAAAGAGAAGAGAAAGCAACTAAGGTTAAAAAAAAAAAGAATCATACACTCTGTAAGAACTTAAAATACAAAAAGCATTAGTAACTTCACAGAAACATTGAACACCTATTTCCACTTGAAAAAAATTACAAACTGTTAGTCATTTTTGAGGAACAGTAGCAGGACAGCTTGCCTCCTGCCAAGCTGAGAATGAAACTCCTCCACATGGTGACGTTCCCTGGTCTTTGTATTTCTCAGTTTGTAAAGCAAGTTTCCAGCCATTTCCTCCCCCATGATCCTCCCGTCAGCCAATTGACAAAGGCAGAGCAGATACTGGTTGTTGCATGGTAGAGATGAATTAATGAAGGGCGGGCAAGAGACACTGCTGCAGAGGACGAGCCGGGTGCAGAAAGAGGACATTAACGCTCCAGTTGCTAGATGGTATGAAAGATGGAAATTTCTGGGGCAAGTCTAAGGTAAAGGGATTGGGAGGTTGTGACAATGACTACCTATTTATGTCATGATTTTAACAGCCAGCATAGCCAGCATTATGCTGTTTCCTGTTGAATACCAGCCCCATTTCCATGGAATATAGATTGAAAATACTTATGGACAATGGGAGACAGGAAGAGAGGTGAGATGTATGGAGAGAGTAACATGGAAACTTACATTACCATAGATAAAAGAGATAGCCAATGGGAATTTGCTGTATGTCTCAGGGAACTCAAACATGGGCTCTGTATCAACCTAGAGGGGTGGGATGGGGAGGGGGATGAGAGGAAGGTTCAAAAGGGAGAGGATATAGATATACCTGTGGCTGATTCATGTTGAGGTTTGACAGAAAACAACAAAATTCTGTAAAGCAATTATCCTTCAATTAAAAAATAAATAAATTTTTTAAAAAAGAAAATATATACAGGGGACCATCCTCATCTATCTGACACCATCAAATCAGACAAGACAAAGTTATTGGAGATTCTCATCAGAGTTAATCACCCTTGTACAGAAAAAGAGCTGCCCAATATTGAGAATCATGACTTTTGACCTAACAGACTAGCAGAAAACAGCCCAGCCTCTGAATCAGACTTCTGGGTTCAAAGCAGGGACCCATCTGTTACCAGTTGGGTCACTTCCATTTCCTCACCTATAATATAGGGATCCTATAAGCCATCTCAGAGGATTTCTCTAAGAATTAAATAAGCAAATGTATGTTAAATGTCCAAGACCTTGTAGTTGCTTAATAAACATTAGGTATTATTATTAACTACAAGGGAAAAAATCCACCAGAACTGAGGAACTTCTGGGCAGAGAGGGAAAGAAGGGGAATGATAATAATAACCCAGATAGTCTGGAGATTAAAAAGAGGCATTGGTGAATATCCAGAAAACTAGATGATTGGACATTTTCTCTAGTTCTGAGACAGGTGATTTCTAAATGTTTACCTTCAGGTTTGTGGATGTGATGGATATGTTCTGCTTGTTACTAAGTAGAGAAAAGCATCTAACAAGACCTTAGAGCTAAGTAGCATTTCTGACATTACAGGCAAGGTGGATTGATGTGATGAACGAGCAAGATGGGATCACCTCTAACAAGTACGTGACTGCTTCTTTATGAGGCAAAATCATTCCAAATGAAAAAATTAAAAAGTCTTCTGACAACTGTTTCAGATGATATGCCCAAATGGATAATGTTTTAAAACTTACGATGGATTATATGCCAAAAACTAAACTCTAAAATAAAACAGATTTTCTAACTGAGAGCAGCATACTGATGTTTACCAGGAGAGGAGGAGTCCTTTTTTCTTTTTTTTAATGATTTATTGAGTCAGACTTTTATTTATTTATTTTATATTTTGGCCATGTGACACGTGGGATCTTAGTTCTCTGACCAGGGATCGAACCTGTGGCCTTTGCACTGGAAGCACGGAGTCTGAACCACTGAATCGCCAAAAAAGTCCCCAGCAAGGAGAGGAGGATTCTTGATGTGAGTTAGGCCTTGGCCATAAGCACAGCCTGGCAGGGCTCAGCTCGTGGGACCAGAGGAAAGCCACACACCTAACCCCTTCCTTTTATAGTCCTTTCCCTCCTTTGTTGTTGCTAAAGGAGTCTAGTGGGACCAACAAGAGATAATGCAAAAAAAGAGGCTAACTGATGCCAAAATATATTTCCATCCCGGTCTTCAGGACTTGTTTTGATCATTAAAGGCTTCTTACTGCTCAGACCTACCCTGATGACCAGGAAGAGTATCTCCCCAAACTCAGGAAAACCCAAGTATTTCTTCCTGGATTTACACAAACAGGGAGAAGATGCCCCTGAAAGAATTGAAATTAAACCGAACAAGCATGAGGGTGGTGTGTCTTAAAGCGCTCTCAAGAAACTCTGGGGCTGCTGTCAGAGCCTTTCTCTGTATATATCACATGTGTTATTGAAGGTCATTCCAGCTGATTAACAAACAAACCTCAAAATGAGCAACGACTCCAACACCATAAAAATGTATTTCTCTCTCACATAAAGTCCACATGGGATTTTTAATTGGACACAGCCTCTTTCATCTTGTGTTTCTATCTTTAATACATGGCTTTCAAGCTTTCCTAGCTTGTCTGTATCAAACCAAAGACATGGGAAATAACACAGAAGAGTTCTCACTAGAAATTTTCATGGGTCAAGTCATTTCTGCTCACAGTGCCCTGGCAAACACTTGATCATCCAGACAGAAATTACTACATGAGATGCAAGGCAATACAGTCTAGCTGTGGGCATGAGGAAGAAAAGGAAACAGTTTGGTGAATAACCAGGTGGTGTCTGTGTAGAGAAGTGAGGAGATACCCCTCGACCATGGTAAGGAGCAATGGCTGCACTTTGCTGGAGCAGCCGTGAAGAGATACCACACGCCAAAGGTAAGAGAAACCCAAGTAAGACGGTAGGTGTTGCAAGAGGGCATCAGAGGGCAGACACACTGAAACCATACTCACAGAAAACTAGTCAATCTAATCACACTAGGACCACAGCCTTGTCTAACTCAATGAAACTAAGCCATGCCCGTGGGGCAACCCAAGATGGGCGGGTCATGGTGGAGAGATTTGACAGAATGTGGTCCACTGGAGAAGGGAATGGCAAACCACTTCAGTATTCTTGCCTTGAGAACCCATGAACAGTATGAAAAGGCAAAATGATAGGATACTGAAAGACGAACTCCCCGGGTCAGTAGGTGCCCAATATGCTACTGGAGATCAGTGGAGAAATAACTCCAGAAAGAATGAAGGGATGGAGCCAAAGCAAAAACAATACCCAGCTGTGGATGTGACTGGTGATAGAAGCAAGGTCTGATGCTGTAAAGAGCAATATTGCATAGGAACCTGGAATGTCAGGTCCATAAATCAAGGAAAATTGGAAGTGGTCAAACAAGAGATGGCAAGAGTGAATGTCGACATTCTAGGAATCAGCGAACTAAAATGGACTGGGTGAATTTAACTCAGATGACCATTATATCTACTACTGCAGGCAGGAATCCCTCAGAAGAAATGGAGTAGCCATTATGGTCAACAAAAGAGTCCGAAATGCAGTACTTGGATGCAGTCTCAAAAACGACAGGATGATCTCTGTTCATTTCCAAGGCAAACCATTCAATATCACAGTAATCCAAGTCTATGCCCCAACCAGTAACGCTGAAGAAGCTGAAGTTGAACGGTTCTATGAAGACCTACAAGACCTTTTAGAATGAACACCCAACAAAGATATCCTTTTCATTATAGGGGACTGGAATGCAAAAGTAGGAAGTCAAGAAACACCTGGAATAACAGGCAAATTTGGCCTTGGAATATGGAATGAAGCAGGGCAAAGACTAATAGGGTTTTGCCAAGAAAATGCACTGGTCATAGCAAACACCCTCTTCCAACAACACAAGAGAAGACTCTACACATGGACATCACCAGATGGTCAACACCAAAATCAGATTGATTATATTCTTTGCAGCCAAAGATGGAGAAGCTCTATACAGTCAACAAAAACAAGACCAGGAGCTGACTGTGGCCAGATCTAAAGCCTTCCTCAGCAATCAATGCAAAGAAATAGAGGAAAACAACAGAATGGGAAAGACTAGAGAACTCTTCAAGAAAATTAGAGATACCAAGGGAACATTTCATGCAAAGATGGGCTCGATAAAGGACAGAAATGCTATGGCCCTAACAGAAGCAGAAGATATCAAGAAGAGGTGGCAAGAATACACAGAAGAACTGTACAAAAAAGATCTTCATGTCCCAGATAATCACAATGGTGTGATCACTGACCTAAAGCCAAACATCCTGGAATGTGAAGTCAAGTGGGCCTTAGAAAGAATCACTATGAACAAAGCTAGTGGAGGTGAGGGAATTCCAGTTGAGCTATTCCAAATCCTGAAAGATGATGCTGTGAAAGTGCTGCACTCAATATGCCAGCAAATTTGGAAAACTCAGCAGTGGCCACAGGATTGTAAAAGGTGAGTTTTCATTCCAATCCCAAAGAAAGGCAATGCCAAAGAATGCTCAAACTACCACACAATTGCACTCATCTCATATGCTAGTAAAGTAATGCTCAAAATTCTCCAAGCCAGGCTTCAGCAATATGTGAACCGTGAACTTCCAGAAGTTCAAGCTGGTTTTAGAAAAGGCAGAGGAACAAGAAATCAAATTGCCAACATCCACTGGATTGTGGAAAAAGCAAGAGAGTTCCAGAAAAACATCTATTTCTGCTTTATTGACTATGTCAAAGCCTTTGACTGTGTGGACCACAATAAACTGTGGAAAATTCTGAAAGAGATGGGAATACCAGAACTCCTGATCTGCCTCTTGAGAAATCTGTATGCAGGTCAGGAAGCAACAGTTAGAACTGGACATGGAACAACAGACTGGTTCCAAATAGGAAAAGGAGTACATCAAGGCTGTATATTGTCACCCTGCTTATTTAACTTATATGCAGAGTACATCATGAGAAACGCTGGACTGGAAAAAACACAAGCTGGAATCAAGATTGCTGGGAGAAATATCAATAACCTCAGATATGCAGATGACACCACCCTTATGGCAGAAAGTGAAGAGGAACTCAAAAGCCTCTTGATGAAAGTGAAAGTGGAGAGTGAAAAAGTTGGCTTAAAGCTCAACATTCAGAAAACGAAGATCATGGCATCCGGCCCCATCACTTCATGGGAAATAGATGAGGAAACAGTGAAAACAGTGTCAGACTTTATTTTTTTGGGCTCCAAAATCACTGCAGATGGTGACTGCAGCCATGAAATTAAAAGACGCTTACTCCTTGGAAGGAAAGTTATGTCCAACCTAGACAGCATATTGAAAAGCATAGACATTACTTTGCCAACAAAGGTCCATCCTGTCAAGGCTATGGTTTTTCCTGTGGTCATGTGTGGATGTGAGAGTAGGACTGTGAAGAAGGCTGAGCACCGAAGAATTGATGCTTTTGAACTGTGGTGTTGGAGAAGACTCTTGAGAGTCCCTTGGACTGCAAGGAGATCCAACCAGTCCATTCTGAAGGAGATCAGCCCTGGCATTTCTTTGGAAGGAATGATGCTAAAGCTGAAACTCCAATACTTTGGCCACCTCATGCGAAGAGTTGACTCATTGGAAAAGACTCTGATGCTGGGAGGGATTGGGGGCAGGAGGAGAAGGGGACAACAGAGGATGAGATGGCTGGATGGCATCACTGACTCGATGGACGTGAGTCTGGGTGAACTCCGGGAGTTGGTGATGGACAGGGAGGCCTGGCGTGCTGTGATTCATGGGGTCACAAAGAGTCAGACATGACTGAGTGACTGAACTGAACTGAACTGTCTGTGTATAGACTATATCACTGCTCCTTCTTACTCATCCCTCCTGTATCATGGCCTTTTCCATGAAACCTTGCAATGTCCCCTCATCATGTGCTGATATTCCCTTTCTCTTGCCCTCAGATACGGTTGTTAAGTCTTGGTTTGGCCAATAGAATGAGGCAGAAGTGACAGTGTGCCCACTCAGAACCTTAGCTTCAGGAAGTGTGTTCACTTGCTGTCTTTACCTCTATCCACACCATGAGAAGAACATACTCAGGCTCTCCTGCTAGTCCCAGACAAAGGATGAGGGGTGTGGAGTGAAACCAAGTCATTGTCGTTTAGCCCAGCTCATATCAAACTCACCCTGAGCCAACACTCAGGCCCATGAAAATAATTATAGTTAACCATTGAGTTGTGAGATGGTCTGTTATGCAGCAGATTTTGACAGTAACTGTTACACTCTGCTATGTCACCGCTCAACAAATTGCTTTGTTAAACTCTGAAATAGAAATCTACTACACAGTTCCACTATAGATATCACAAATAAAATGATAACTGCTCCCTTCAAGTCCTATTTTAAAAGCATAGATTACACTCCAAATTAAAATTGTTTGATTAATGATTAAATGATTAGTTGATTAATCTCAGATTACTTAACAAATCTTTGGTCTGTTTCAAATTGGAACACAAATGTCTGCTTTTAAATGATCAGTACCTATATTGATCGTTCATGATTTGGTGAGAGGAATTAATGCATTGTTGCTGCTTATGATACTAAATAACGTGGTTATATTTAACATCGTTTTTAATCCATAATCTTAAAGTTCTTAATAAAGAAACAATTTATGAGAATAATAATAAAGGTAAGAACATTATTCCGAAATCTCCAAAAATGTACTTTAATTTGAATTCCTGTGGATCAGAGTGGGCCCTAGGAAGCATTACTACCAACAAAACTAGTGGAGGTGATGGAATTCCAGCTGAGTTATTTCAAATTCTAAAAGATGGATGCTGTTAAAGTGCTGCACTCAATATGTCAACAAATTTGTAATGCTCAGCATTGGCCATAGGACTGGAAAAGGTCAGTTTCCATTCCAATCCCAAAGAAGAGCAGTGCCAGAGAATGCTCAAACTACTGGACAATTGTGCTCATTTCCCACACTAGTGAGACTATGTTCAAAATCCTTCAAGCTAGGCTTCAGCAGTATGTGAACCGAGAACTTTCAGGTGTTCAAGCTGGATTTAGAAAAGGCAGAAGAACCAGAGATCAAATTGCCAACATTCATTAGATCACAGAGAAAGCAAGAGAATCCCAGAAAAACACGTACTTCTGCTTCATTGACTATGAGAAAGTCTTTGACTGTGTGGATCACAACAAATGGTGGAAACTTCTTAAAAAGATGGGAATACAAGGCCACCTTTCCTGTCTCCTGAGAAACCTGTATGCAGGTCAAGAAGCAATAGTTAGAACCTTACATGGAACAACTGACTAGTTCAAAATTGGGAAAGGAGTACGACAAAGCTGTATGTTGTCACCCTGTTTATTTAACTTATATGCAGAGTATATCATATGAAGTGCTGGGTGGGATGAGTCACAAGCTGGAATCAAGACTGCTGAGAGAAATATCAACAACCTCAGATATGTAGATGATACCACTCTAGTGGCAGAAAGTGAAGAGGAACTAAAGTGCCTTTAACTAGGGTGAAAAAAAAGAGAGTGAAAGCTGGCTTAAAACTCAACATTCAAAAAACTAAGATCATGGCATCTGGTTCCATCAGTCAGTCAGTCAGTCAGTTCAGTCACTCAGTCGTGTCCAACTCTTTGCGACCCCATGAATCGCAGCACGCCAGGCCTCCCTGTCCATCACCAACTCCTGGAGTTCACCCAGACTCACGTCCATCGAGTCAATAATGCCATCCAGCCATCTACTCCTCTGTCGTCCCCTTCTCCTCCTGCCCCCAATCCCTCCCAGCATCAGAGTCTTTTCCAAAGAGTCAACTCTTCGCATGAGGTGGCCAAAGTACTGGAGTTTCAGCTTTAGCATCATTCCTTCCAAAGAAATGCCAGGGCTGATCTCCTTCAGAATGGACTGGTTGGATCTCCTTGCAGTCCAAGGGACTCTCAAGAGTCTTCTCCAACACCACAGTTTAAAAGCATCAATTCTTCGGCGCTCAGCCTTCTTCACAGTCCAACTCTCACATCCATACATGACCACAGGAAAAATCATAGCCTTGACTAGACGAACCTTTGTTAGCAAAGTAATGTCTCTGCTTTTGAATATGCTATCTAGGTTGGTCATAACTTTCCTTCACTTCATGGCAAATAGAAGGGGAAAAATTAGAAGCAGTGGCAAATTTATTTTCTTGGGCTCCAAAATCACTGTGGGTGGTGACTACAGCCTTGCAATTAGAAGACTTGCTTCTTGGAAGGAAAGCTGTGATAAACCTAGACAGCATGTTAAAAACCAAAGACATCTCCTTCCTGACAAAGGTCTGCAGAGTCAAAGCTAGGTTTTTCCAGTAGTCAGGTATGGATGTGAGAGTTGGACCATGAAGAAAGCTGAGCACTGAAGAATTGATGCCTTCAAATTGTGGTACTGGAGAAGACTCTTCAGAGTCCCTTGGACTTCAAGGAGAACAAACCAGTCAATCCTAAAGGAAATCAAACCTGAATATTCATTGGAAGGACTGATGCTGAAGCTTTAGCTCCAATACTTTGGCCACCTGATGCGAAGAGCTGCCTCATTGGAAAATCCCCTATGCTAGGAAAAAATGAGGGTAGGAGGAGAAGAGGGCAGCAGAGGATGAGATGGTTAGGTAGCATCACTGACTCAATGGACATGAACTTGAGCAAACTTCGGGAAGTAGTGGAGGACAGGGAAGCTGGTGTACTACAGTCCATGGAGTCACAAAGAGTCAAACACAACTTAGCAACTGAACAACAACAATGGATTAAATTGAGGAGTGACTGTTTATTCATGCAACAGACAGTGCTTCAGTACAGGTGCTGTGCCTCTTCAAATTCTCTAGAGATAAAAAGAAGACACACTTTGTGGTTGAGTTGACACTATTAGATGATAGCTATGTGTATAAAAGGTAAGGGATGTATTTTATGTGTTCATCACGGGAAACAATAGTCTTATACCAAAAGCATTAGTACTATGTGTTCCTAAAAATAAACAATTTTTAGAGTGGTTTTTTTTAAAAAAAGAAGAAGACACACTCTGGTTGGTTAATGTCCAGCCAATGGAGTGGGTTACAAGTGTCCACCTTGGTTGCAAGAAGTTATAGAGAAGATGCAGGGGAGAGACAGAGGAAAGGAAAGAGGGAAAGAGGAAGGGAAGAAAAAAGGAAGAAAAGGTGGAGATAACACAAGCAAGGTTATGAGACCCAAGAAATGAATGGATCACAGAGAAGAGCATTTGAGAAGGGCAAGCACCTTAAAACATGCTTGTCAGGAGACACCACACGGTGTGATTGTTACAGGACTCCAGGTCAAAGACACGGTATAATCACAGTACACACAGGACCCAAAAGAGAACATGTCTCTGTTATCTGCCTTCAATACTCTTTCGTCAGCTTCTTTATCATTTCTTAACATCACAATCTAATATTCCCTGACACTCAAGACTAAGTTTCCCTCCTTCGAGCTTTCTGGTCTCCCTGGATTTATCTCATCCTACTTTTTAGTGCACTATATAGTAACTACCTGTCTACACATCTATATCCCCACCAGAGTATAACCAGAGTATAAGTTCAATGATTAACACCATTTTAATACATAATCTTAAAGTACTTGTAAAAGAAAAATTGTTTAAGAGTAGTAATAAAGGTAAGAACATTATTCTGAAAGCTCCAAAAATGCACTTTAACTTTGGTTCCTATGAATTAAGTTGGACAAGTCTATTTTGTTTAGTCATTGTGAGCCCAGCACTAGAACAAAACCTGACATGTGGTGGGTTCGATGAGCATGCCAAAGTAATAAGATTCATTTATCTATGATCCCTGATGCTTGATAAATGAATATCTACATGCTGCATTTACAATATATACATGTTGCATTTGCAAACATCTCATTCACTTTCAGTTCATTTCACGGGGATTTTATTTCACTTTAGTTCCTGAAAATCCTTGGAGAGTCTGAGCCCAAATAATAAAAGATACCTAGATAAGTAATTTTTAAAAATATACAATAAATTCTTGCCAGCTTTGAGTCAATTCAAATGACTTTAACATTTCCATTGATGTGATGATCACAACTGCCATTTCATTTTCATACATTATTTATCCAAGCAGTTATGGAATGAATAAACATCATCTAAGAAATTAAGTTGCAATGAGTTGCCTCTGGAGATTTCATGAATTATGATAGTTATGTTTCCTTCTGAAGTAACTAAAAGTTTATGTCCCTGAGGGTTTGATAGTTTACAAGGAAAGTAACACCAGCTTGGGGGAAATCTAACTTTTTTTTCTGATTATAAAAGTAAAACTCATTTATAGAAAATCTTAGATAAAACTATCATAAAGAAGTACATAGAAAACTGGATTAAAATAGTGAACCAAGAATATCTCCGCTCCAAGTCAAAATCCCTTAAAATGGGAGAAATGTATCATTTCAAAGGAATAAACACATACAGTGCTAGAAAACCAAAAGGCATGGCAGTAAGAGCTTAGATAAGAAATCCTGCCAAGTAGAAAGCATAAAGATCAGACTGGCAATGAAGTCCACACCCAAAATGCAGGTCAGGAGAAAGCTGCCATAGAAATTAGAGTAATTCCAGAGGCCAAACCAGCTCAACATCCCTGAATTCCAAAAACAAGAAGAGGCACGGGGGTATTCCTTCTGAAACTGGTTTCAGGACGGCAAGACTGAGCTGTGCCAAATCTGTCTGGGAAGGGCTCCTGGTGCCAGGGTTGGAGGAAAGGGGAGAGAAACAGATCTATCTCTGCAAGAACACAGCAAGTGCAGCAGGAAGAACAAGCAGGGAGCAGCATGTTCCAGTGGTGATTTCTCGCCAAATGCAAGGGGACAGCTCTGTGAGTTGGTTCTTCTGATTCTGAAGACACCCACAATGTCCCACAGCTAGCGAAGCTGGGCGGTGCCTCCAGCAATGCGACTAGTCTGGGGACAGTACTCCTCCACCCAGAAGACAGGCTCATCACAGATCACTCCCACTCAAATATGAAAGATATCTTTTTCAAAATTATTGATTGTTGTATCAGTCAGAATCCAGTCAGGAAGATCAAATCATACCACTTATTTGAACAGAGACTTTGATATGAAGAATTGCTAAGCAAATAGAAACAATTGTTAGAGGTGTCTGGTAAGGAACCCACTTGCCAATGCAGGAGATGTAAAAGACACAGGTTTGATCCTGGGTCAGGAAGATTCCCCTGGAAAAGGAAATGGCTACCCATTCCAGTATACTTGCCTGGAGAATCCCATGGACAGAGGAGCCTTGCAGGCTACAGTCCATAGCGTCGCAAAGAGTCAGACACAACTGATGTAGAAGACTAATATTAAAGGTAACTGAAAGGGGTTAAAAGAGATGCTAACTTAAGGGCTCATCCATGGAAGACTGGACAAACAAATTTGCTAAGGACTTAGAATGGAATAGTATTTGTCCTTAGAAAGGAAGGAAACTATAGTACATGCCACGACACGGATGAAACTTGAGGACATTACGCTAAAATAAGCCAATAACAAAGGAAAATCACTCTGATTCCTTTTATACAAAGTATCTAAAGTAGTCAAATTCTGGTAAAGCATTTGCCTGTCAATAACTTTGCCAACAAAGGTCCGTTTAGTCAAGGCTATGGTTTTTCCAGTGGTCATGTATGGATGTGAGAGTTGGACTGTGAAGAAAGCTGCACACGGAAGAATTGATGCTTTTGAACTGTGGTGTTGTAGAAGACTCTTGAGAGTCCCTTGGACTGCAAGGAGATCCAACCAGTCCATTCTGGAGGAGATCAGCCCTGGGTGTTCTTTGGAAGGAATTATGCTAAAGCTGAAACTCCAGTACTTTGGCCACCTCACGGGAAGAGTTGACTCATTGGAAAGGACTCTGATGCTGGGAGGGATAGGGGGCAAGAGGAGAAGGGGATGACAGAGGATGAGATGGCTGGATGACATCACCAACTTGATGGACATGAGTTTGAGTGAACTCCGGGAGATGGTGATGGACAGGGAGGCCTGGCGTGCTGTGATTCATGGGGTCGCAAAGAGTTGGACACGACTGAGTGACTGAACTGAACTGAACTGTGGGAAATGGAGCAGATGAGAGTTTGGTCCCTGTGTTGGAAAGATCCCCTGCAGGAGGAAATGGCAACCCAGTCCAGTATTCTTGCCTGGAGAATCTCATAGGCAGAGGTGCCTGGCGGGCTACAGTCCATGGGGTCACAAAGAGTCAGACATGACTGAGCGACTGAGCATCCATGCAAAGTAGCCAAATTCACAGAGATGGAAAGTCAAATGTTCATTGCCAAGAGAGTGGGAGTGGGTGGGAGGGCAGGGAAGGAGTAGGGAGTTATTGTTTAATGAACACAAAGATTCAGTTTTACAAAATGAAAGAGTTTGGGAGATTGGTTCATGGGACAATATGGATGTACTTAACATTACTAAATTGTACATTTTTAAATGGTTAATATGGCAAATTTTATGTGCATATGTTTAACCACAATTTTAATTTAAAAAAATTTTTTAATGTTTTCAGAGAACTCTAAGGTATCATTTAAGCAGCAAGTATGGGAAACAGCTGCTACTCGTAGGGCTTGAGGGAACAAAAGGAAGAGGTGGGATTATTAAAATTTAGAAACTTAAAGGAGGGCTTCGAGGGTCCTAGGATGGATATACCAGAGGAAGGAGCTCCAGAGGGCTGGGCTGGCTGATCAGGAATGGGGCGTCACGGGGCTGCTGCTGTAAGTGGTGGAAAACTGCCAGGCAGCTTCCGCTGGAGGGGCAGCGCGGCCGGGTGGGGTGAGGAAACCTGGAACGACTCTCGTAGGTAGAGGGGGAACAGGCAGAGCAAGTCCTTTTCTTCTCCTCCAGCCTCCCTGTCTCCCTCCGACAACCCGCAATGGCACAGACCGACATGGAGCCCGCTGGAAAAGCAGAGAGGTGGTTTGAAGTGTTCCAGCTCCAGCATCACAAAGCCAAATAGCAAAGAGTCAATTTGGCGCTGAAATACAAGAGATACAACAGATCCAACAGCTTAACAGCTGACACAAACATTGAAAGAATGGCAATGGTGCAAGGGGGTAAGGGAAGGAAACCCTTGCTAGCCCCTCCTAGATTCTGTGCCTGGGACCTGCGAATTCAACCAAGAGAAGACAGATTAACACAGAAAAGGCACACAGTGATTCGATATTTATTTATTTTTACATTTATTTACTTGGGGCCTAGTTGCAGTATGCAGAATCTTCAGTCTTCGTTGTGGCACTCAGGACCTTTATGTGGCATGTGGGGTCTAGTTCCCTGGCCGGGGATCAAACCCGAGTGCAGAGTCTTAACCACTGGGCCACCAGGAAAGTCCCAAGACAAACTTTATTTGACATTAATGTTTTCATTTTTACATGCACAGAGGTCTTCATAGTAAAGAAGTGAAGACCCAAGGAAGGAATTAATCTAGAGGTGGGGAGTGGAGGGTGGAGGTGCTTCTATTTTAACAAAGGGTGATAAATTGTGGAGAACTGACAAGGCAGAGGAAAAGGATCTTGGGCTTGAGAGGGAGCAGGGGCGGGGGGCAGACCATGGAAATTGTGGGAAAGTAACTGTGGAGTCCAAGCCAGGAGTCACTTTGGTCAAGTTTGTGTGTGCAGCCCTATCTCAGCACTAACTTTCTATTTTCAGTGGTAAGGGTTGTTCTCCAGATACAGGGAGGGAGAAAGGGATCACCTTCACAAAGGGAAGTTTATGCCCTACTTTTAGGTAGATAGGAGGTGGGGGCAAGAAGCTGTTTCTACATGTGCAGCTTCTTCATTGCCTTCAGTTGAAAATAATCTTTATGGCAAAGTGGCCTATCAGTGGCTGTCATATACAGATATGATATTCATATGTCATCAGCAAAAAAGAAAGTTACCAAATTTACTTAAGATTTTCACCACTTTTTAAAGCAAAGAGCTATATCCATACTAAAGTTCTACTAAAATTTATCAATGTTCAGGTTTTACTAAAAATACAAAAATATTTTGACATTTTAATAATTTGTATTTCTTGATTTTTCACATCTATCTTCATTTGTGACTATGCCTGATCTATAATGTTCAGCAAATAGTATCTCTGGAAATTAGTTTCAAAATTATTTGGTATATCCTGTCTCTCACAATGATTACTGGCCTTCCCTGGTGGCTCAGACAGTAAAGAATCTGCCTGCAACACAGGAGACCTGGGTTCCATCCCTGAATCAGGAAGATCACCTAGAGAAGGGAATGGCTACCCACTCCAGTATTCTTGCCTGGAGAATTCCAAGGACAAAGGAGCCTTGTGGTCTATAGTCCATGGAGTTGTAGAGTCGTACACGACTGAGCGACTTTAAATGTTTTTCTTTCCCTGTTTTAATTTCCTTATATTTAATGCAATATCATTTTATTGCATATTTCTCATATAATTTTGGCCTAGAAAATTTTTCTCTAAAAGTTTTTAAAATATTTTGAATCCTTTTAAAACTTGATGGCTAAACATAGATCCCTTTAGGTTTCTTATAAACTTCTGCAAACATCTGTTCATAGTAAATAGCGATTAGAGTACAAATTCATTATTTATTTCTTGTTCTGCCCAAGACTGTGATTCACCCCATCTGAGAATCTTCTGCTATTCTGCCTAACTCTTCCAAAGCATCTTGTATCATATCTAAATTAAATCTAATTGCTTTCACAACATTTCCCAACCATGTTATCAGAGAGTGGTTGCAGATCAAAGTGATATGTATTTCTTCAAAATATGCCATCTTTACACTGGTCCAGAGATTATCATACCTAATCTCTGAATTGTTCCCTCAAAATGTGATTGCAGTTGGCACAGCTGAGGCCACATCGCCTAGTAACAAATTCATGGTTGTAATTCAGTTGGGCGCAAAGAATGGTTCTGTATATTTCAGACAAGTCTAACTTATGCATCTTTTTCTTTACTAGCCACGTCAGTGGCATTGTCCTAGGCTGCCTTCCTTCATCTTTTAAATTAATACTGAGTCTGAAGGTTTTTCAGTTCTTCAATTAACTTTTTTTAATGTCCTCTTTGCAGCAGGTGTAAAATCAATGAAATACTTATTTCAACCTTCTTGGTTTTGCCTTCTGTTTTAACAATGTGTACAATACACTTCAGTTGTTTAACACAACTTTTGTCCCTGCCGCAATCTGATCAAATTGCCTTTGATGGTTACACCATTTTAAAATTTCTTGTATGATACTTTGTGTCACTTAATTACCTATTAATCAATAATGATAGATTGAATTCTCCATCCTAGATAGTGATCATTTGTTTCATAGTTCATTTTCCATCCATATTCAAATTATTTCTACTAACCTTAGAAATTTTGCTCAGTAAATATCACACCACAAAATCCTCATTATGCTTTGCTTTTAAGAGCATCACACCCATCCTGTCTAGCTCTGTCAGTATTCTGCATTTATTTGTCTTTGTGGAATACTATCAACTGTTTGCTATTTACTCAGCCTTTTTGTTCCCATCCAGAAATTGCATGTGAGCCTTCTTGTGTGCGAGTGACATTTCATAATGGTAATTAAATCTTCACTCAGGGAAGAATGAGGAGTTGCAGGGATTTCTTCTGACATGTTCAAGCTATGAATTTAATTAGAACAATTTTCTGACTCATTTTCTTTCATTTTGTATTAATAATTAAGTCCTCATTAAATAAAAAATGTGTAATGCCTGCTTCATGTGAGTCAAGTTCAGTGAAGATCTGCTACCTTTTTGGTTTTCAATCTATAAAAATTTAGACATATGACTTCTTTGAAAGCTTTTTCTTTTTTTCAGCTTATTGCTTTGTTCTGAGCTACACTCTTATGTTGTCCATTTTAATTTCTGTACAATCTCAGCTGGTATTCATTCTCAGTGATCTAGGAACTTCTGCCTCCCAAATCTTCCTGTGCTATGAAAGACCATCACACTTCATGAATCCTTTAGATCATCCTTGCAAGGGAAACATACCAACCTCCTCTGAATTATTTAAGTTTTAGTATTTGTGCTACCAAAGTAAGCACCTTAGTTATATTTGAAGTCTCAATCAAGGGCCAGTGGGCAAACGGGTTAAATCCAATCCACTGCCTATTGAAGTTTTGTTGAAACACAGCCATGCCCCTTCATTGACATATTGTCTGTGGCTGCTTTTACTCCATCACAGCAGAGTGAGTCATTGTAACAAACAGACCATATGGCCTACAAAACTGAAAATACTTATTATCAGGCCCTTCACAGAACAAGTTTGCTGCCTCCTGTCTTAGAAGATGGCAGAGAATCTGCCTGCCAATTCAGGAGACTCAGGAGATGTGGGTTTGATCCCTGGGTTGGAAAGATCCCCTAGAGAAGGAAATGGTAACTCACTCCAGTATTCTTGCCTGGAAAATTCCATGGACAGAGGACCCAGGTGGGCCCGTGTCCATGGGGTCTCAAAGAGCAGACACAACTGAGTGACTGAGCATGCATGTGTGGCCCAGCAGAGCAACAAGATGAAAGAAACCTGGGTCCCCAGGTGGGCTGGAGGTTAGAGAGAGCCCAGCCAGCCGGTCTGGTTGAACTGGACATTAGAATCCTCTTGAACTGGACCTTAAAAGGAAATAGACTTCTGTCTTTCCTGTGCCCTCTAGATTTTCATGGTGTCAGAATTAACTGCAATGCAACATGATTAACCATCGTGTAACGAATCAGTTTGGTGATGGATGTGTACCAGTGTGCCTATGCACTCAGTCAGATCAGACTCTGCGATCCTACGGACTGTAGCCCACCAGACTCCTCTGTCCCTGGAATTCTCCAGGCAAGAACACTGGAGTGGGTTGCCATTCCCTTCTGCAATGCATGCTAGAACATAATAAAAGCCATTGGTTCATACATGACTGGGAATACCTGGTTTTCTTCAATTAGAGATGTATTTACCCCACACCCACTGCGCTAACTGGAACACACTTCCCTATCAAAAACTAATGCAGAAGAAAGTTGTTTATGTTTGCATACCAACTTTGTAACAATTCAGCGTAACTTCTTCCTCCTTGATAATAAATGACTGGTTTCAAGTAAACATAATTTGATTATTTGCTACCTTCCAGAATACATGCATGTTCTTATTTAGTGCATCTGAGTTGTGTGTAAACTTTATTGAAAACAGAAATGAGAGTGTCTTCACCTCTGTATACAGTTTGGTTTTCCTAATATAAGAGACTTCAGTAACAAGAAAATCTTGCCCTTTTAATAATAACGCCAAACAATCTCAACAAGACCCCAGATGACAACATTCTGAAGGAATGTGAAACACAGTATAACCTTGAAGGTGATACACTCCCCTCGAGCCCCATGGCAAACTTCTCAGAAGTTCAAGGAAGCTATGTGCTTGAAAATCTCAGCACCACTATTGTGCTACAGTTTTAAAAGGGGGGAGTGGGGCAGACAGACGGCCTACGGTTTTAGGAGACGTCCTTCATTGCGCTGATGGTCTGATGGCTCCAGACTCAGAGAAATGTATTCATGTAACGAATGCTGACTAGATTCCTGCTAAGTGGTGGCCCTGAGTTCAGGATGGTGAGCAAAAAGCGTGGTTCTTGTCCTCAAAATAACTCACAGTCTAGTGTGTGTGTGGTGGGTATAAGCGCTGTCGTGACCTTACTATTCGTTAGCTGTGTGATCTTGGGTAAATCAGTAGTTGTGTATCAGGCAACGTTTGTGTTGTTGTTTATAAAGAAGAGAAAATATCCAGCAGCCTCACCTTCTTGCTGAGAGACTCCAAGGAGATTGTCTGGGTGGCTCTGGATGTAGATATCATGGGATGTGTCTAGACCTAGATATCATATCCTGGCAGGGTATGAGTACAGGAATGGAGGTCAGGATGGACCTCCAGGGGCTACCAGAGTTATGTGCACATTTTTTTTCCCTCCATGTCGAGGGCATGTAACTCCCTGCTGGCCATGCCAGGGAGAAAGGCGGCTGTGTCAAGAACGGTGTCTTGCCTGGAAGGAATCATGTGAACGCATCCAAAGGAGGAAGAACCTAAGAAATGTACAGTTGGCCCAAATTCAGACTTGCTGACTTTCACAAAGCCAGTCCTTACTGGCCAACTGGAGAAACGTGCCACGTGAAGGAGAGGAAAGGTTTGGGGAAGGTGATGAGGAACTAGGGCTGGAGGGTGTGGGGAGACCCGGAGCTGGGATGGTATCCGGTTATCTGTCCTCTGCTTCTCTGGAAGGCTTTTTTCAATTCATTTCCCAGGAGTTCATCTTAAGAGCCCTGGTAAGAAATATTTTAACTGAGGGAGATAACAAAAGAATACAAGTTTGCTTATCACAGGCTGTTTCCAAAGCCACAGAGATGTAGGCGCTGAGAACAGTGTTTCTAAGCCTTTTTTTTTCCCACATTACTTTCCCCACTAAGGAAAAAAAATAAATTTAAAGTTAATTTAAATGAATGAATACATTTTAACTTTAAATTAAATCTCCCCCTGTTGAAAGATATCGAGTACCAAGGGCTAGGATTTTTGTCAGTTTTGATTGAACTTTGGAAGGTCAAAAGCTATTGTAATATCTATATTACAATGGTCACCCCTTCAATGATAGTATCCCCTCTGTTGAAAATGCACACTCTAGAAAAGCAGGGAGAATTCTTCAACAGATTGGAAAATAGTCCGCAGGATCCTCCCATTCAAGGTTCCCAGGTCCCACAGTACCTGTGTCCCGGTGACATACTAGACCCCAGAGCATGCGGAACCAAGGAAATAGACCTGGGGTGCCAGGGACCACCAGGAAGTAGGTGTCCCCGGGATGCATGTGTCTGTAAGGTTCTGCCTCAAATACACCCTGATCTGAAATCAAACTATGAAAAGAAGGAAAAAGCAAAGTCAACACATATAAAGAACTTTCAGAAAGCAATTTAAGTTTAAATGCCAGATTGATTAGCTAATATTTACACTTATTCTGTGCAACACCTGAGATAAGACAGTCAACGAGATTTGTCGATTTTTTTCTTGGCTGTGCCTGGTCTTTGTTGTGACACACAAGATCTTTGATCGTGGTTGCAGCGTGTGAACTCCCAGTTGCAGAGTGTGGGATCGAGTTCCCTGGCCAGGGATGAAACCTAGGCCCTCTGCATTGGGAGCGGGGAGTCTTCGCCACTGGACCACCAGGAAAGCCCCTGGGTTTGTTGATCTTAATGTCAGTCTTGTGTTGGTCATTTGGAACTAAGAGGTTCGGATGTTGTGTGAGTCTGAAGTTGGAGGTGAGGAGCCACCTCTGTGGTTTTCACAAAGGAAGTCTTTTCCATCTTTATGTCCAGCCATTCAAGATGGATCCAGCGATTCACTGCTTTGAAACATCTTGCTTTGCAAGCCTGAATTGAAGAAAGTTCTCAGAAAAACAAAGGTAAGGAAACTCTTCACCAAGCTCATCTACATTCTAGAAAATTCTAACAGGAAGCGAATCAGAAGGTGCAGCAGATCTTATTCAATTTCCCTAGGAGCCTTGGCATGGACTATTTTGTGGAGCTGAGCTAATGCCATTCTGGTTTGAAGGACCAAATGTCCTCATGGCTTACAATGACTTGTCTGTATAAATTGTTTCTGATTTGAAATGTTGTTTCTCTGTCTTTCTGTCTTAGTTTCTCGGTGCATTTTTAGACTTCTGCCAAAGATCTGATACTCAGGAGAAATTAAAATCAACAGAGAAATTAATTGGCCAGATTCTTAGGTAGTGATGGTGCTCTGCAGGAGAATTCTTCTGTGGAGAAAACTGAGCTCCTTGAGGACATAATTAAAGGTAATTCGAATCCAGATGTGAGACAGAGAGGTAGATCAGGACAGAGGCTCAGCACAAAATTTCATGGTGGGGGTGAGCAGGTGCGGGTGGGCAGGAAGGGGAGAGGGGAGAGCTGCAGGCAAAATAAGCTATTAAGACGAAAAACACTTAAGTGTGTTGTTACCAAATCCACCTTAACCATATCAAGTCTTGGGCAAAAGAAATTTTCACGTCACTGGGCAAAAGAAGTTTTCATTCCCGTGTGACAGAAGCGTTGGGTGAAACCAGACTCCCAAAATTAGTCCACGTGGATTAAACTTCAGCACTCAGGGATGAAGGAGGCAGCATTGCATTATCACAGTCAGTGCACATCAGGCAATAGATAACATCTTCTGGTTGAGACTTCAGCTGTATTTTATTAGGAACTGGGCAGAAATACTAACTTGCAGAGACTTGAGAGCCATTTAGCATCTTGGCTTAGTAGTTACGCAAACGCCAGAGGCGAAACCATCAGCCAGTTTTCCCAAAGGAGCAGAGCAGCACATTGGAATATTATAGGTATTTGTATGAAAGAGAAATCTCAAAACGCAAATGAAGGAACAAATTTAAGCATGCGTTTATTAAGTGTGTGGAACCCATGAAGATCAATTTGCAGAGTTTCTGCAGGTCCATTTATGATACATAAAGAGAAATAAATGTGATTTGACTGGCTTTTAACCACTGTTGAGCAATCAGGACTTGCATGAAGCATACGGGTGCTCTCTGCCTTGCAGTCCCCAGGCACCTTCTGGTAATGCCTTGAACTTACTAAGCAAGAAAACTTGAAATTATTTAATTTCCTTGTTGGTGCTGCTCCCCTAGTCCTATCAACATTATCATTCATGTGGGAACAAGATGGAAACTGTCAGACCAAATCCAGTGTTTTAATATATCTGCCTAGAGATGTAAACAACTAGAAAAGAATCCTTTAGCAAACACTCTGCTGTTTTGACACGCTACCAAGTGAAATGAGTACTTTTTGAACAATTTGATTAGTGCAGAAAGTCAGTCTCCGTAATACTGGAATCAGGAAGTGTTCTTAAACTGAATGCTTTCTGGTCTACTTGCTTCGAATCAACTCGACATTTTGCCACATCTCGGCTTATCTTTGTGTTTTCTGAACATAGTTATTCAACATCACCCTTCCAGTGGGTTCCATCAGAGGTGAAGTTAATTGCACACACTTGCCCACAATTATGAGTTGGGCATATAATATATGTAACCAAGTGCAATTTTAATTATATGCATTTAATTTATAACTTAAAACAAATTTTATAAATATGACTATACAGATTGGGGGAGGAAGGAGTCCTTTATCAGATCAATGCCCTTTTGGTTCGACAATAGTTCTTCCTTAAGCATAATGTAGACAGTTCAGGAAGTTGCAACCTGGTAAATGTAAGTAGCTTGGACTAAGGCATTGGGCTTCTGTCAGAACCTTGGCAATGTCTGAAGCACTTTAGTTCTCATAACTTGGTAGAGATTGAGAATGCAACAGATATCTAGTGAGTAGAACCCAGGAAGCTGTTAAACATCCTAAATGCAGGGGACAATCCTCCAGGACAAAGAATTATCCAACGCAAAATGCCAATAGTGCTTAAGGCAAAAAAAAAAACCTCTGAATTTTAACCAAGTGGTTAAAAATTTCTTCAGGCACAACTGTCAAGCCTTATCCATATGATCAGGAGGTGAAGAGAAGAGAAAGCACTGAATAGGAAGTCTTGAGGTATTTCTAGTCCTTGCTCTGTCAAGGCAGTGAAAAAAGATTTAATGACTTAAAATTTTAAATCAATGAACTTAAAGTTAAGTATTTACAGAGACTTGATTTCCTTATAAGTTAAATAAGGACTCCTAAGATTTGCATTTCCTAGAACCCTTAGCTGTGGAGAAGGCAATGGCACCCCACTCCGGTACTCTTGCCTGGAAAATCCCATGGACAGAGGAGCCTGGTAGGCTGCAGTCCATGGGGTCACTAAGAGTCAGACACAACTGAGCGACTTCACTTTCACTTTTCACTTTCATGCATTGGAGAACGAAATGGCAACCCACTCCAGTGTCCTTGCCTAGAGAATCCCAGGGACAGGGGAGCCTGGTGGGCTGCCGTCTATGGGGTCGCACAGAGTCAGACACGACTGAAGTGACTTAGCAGCAGAACCCTTAGCTATGCTTTTCCATCAAGCTAAACCTCAACTTCTTATAGTATCTTGCTATTCATAGAATTATTTTATATCTATCATTTTCTTTGTTGAAATAACATAAATATTATTTACTGATTATTTAAGTTGGTTTCTTTGGAGAAAATTACAATCCTATCAATGCTTGGGATTCTCCAAGAGACAAATTGCCTCTCCACCCATCAAGAAGAGGAGGCTCCATCCCATTCCTTTGAATCTGGGTTGGTCTTAAGACCTGCTTTGGCCGATGTAATGAGTACCAATGCTGTACTAGTTCCAAGCATAGGCTTGAATCCACTTGGCTGTTTCCATTTGTGCTTGTGAACTGTGGTGCTGGAGAAGACTCTTGAGAGTCCCTTGGACAGCAAGGAGATAAAACCAGTCAATCCTAAAGGAAATCAACTCTGAATATTCACTGAAAAGTCTGATGCTGAAGCTGAAGGTCCAATATTTTGGCCACCTGATGTGAAGAGCCAACTCATTGGAAAAGACCCTGATGTGAAAGATTGAAAGCAAAAGGAGAAGAGGGCAGCAGAGGATGAGATGGTTAGATAGCATCACCAACTCAACAGACATGAACCTGAGCAAACTTTGGGAGATAGTGAGGGACGGGGAAGCCTGGTATGCTGCAGTCCGTGGGGTCACAGAAAGTCAGACGTGACTTAGCAACTGAACAATGACAGCAACAAAGCTACAATGTCCCATATCCCACCTCCCTATCTTTGCATACAAAAAGTTTCTATTTTCTTTATCCAACCATTGTAAATACATTCAAATGTAGTATCATACACCCTGCATTTTTATTGTAAGAACACCTCTTCCATGTTGCCAAATTGCTTTCTAAAAGAAGTATTTCCATTTATGTTGCTAACCAATTTTACCAAAATCCTACCAGACAGAAAATAATTGTTTTAACACTTAAAGCTGGTTTAACTGATGAGAAATCCTATTTTATTGTTCCTAATGAATCTTTTTATACAGGAATATATACAATATTTACCTCACAAGAATTATCTCAGAATCAAATTATCTAGACATTGAATACAGTCAGTAATTAAGACCAAAAGAAATCAGATCTCCCAAATTCCCCTACCTTTCCCTTTAATAATTTTTATACCTCATACAACTAGAAATTTATTCACAACATAGTTAAAAGGAAAATGGTATAAGGGCAAAGAAGGATGATAAATCCAGCATTCAGTTATTTAGTAAATGCAATCAAAATGTGAACAAGTCATTCTGTGCTGTTTTTTGACATACAACAAGAATTTTAAATTGACTGTTTTAGCTAGTGGGCAACTACAATTATACCAGACAAAGACAAGGCAATTGTGTAAATATTATATTTTTGGAATCCACAATCATGAGAGCAGATGAGATTACTCAAAAGATTACGCAGATGGAAAGCAGCTCAGGACTAAGCCAGCACTGACAATAACACAGTGTGGACCGTCTTTTAAAAGATGCCAAAAGACCACTCATGTCATGTCTGACTCTTCATGACCCCATGGACTGGGGCCCACCAGACTCCTCTGCCCATGGAATTTTCCAGGCAAGAATACTGGAGGGGGTTACCTTTTCCTCCTCCAGGGGAGCTTCCCAACCCAGGGATCAAACTCACGTCTCTTGAGTATCTTGCATTGGAAGCCTAATTTTTTACCACTAAAAATTGGGAAGCTCAAAAGACTAGAGTTGTTGTTGTTGTTCAGTCGTTCAGTCGTGTCCAGCTCTTCGTGACCCCATGGACTGCAGCACACCAGCCTTCCCCGTCCTTCACAATCTCCCGTAGCTTGCTCAAACTCATGGCCAATGAGGCGGTGATGCCATCCAACCATCTCATCCTCTGTCACACCCTTCTCCTCCTGCCCTCAGTCTTTCCCAGCATCAGGGTCTTTTCCAATCAGTCTGCTCTTCTCATCAGGTGGCCAAAATATGGAGAGGCCTGCAAATAAGATGAAGAGAGACTAGGGCCTCTGAGCCCCAGTGGGAGAGGTTTGAGGTAAGATTTGGGGCAAGGAAGGTTGCTGAGCCTTAACCAGCAGAGAAGTTAAGGGGCTTAAGTTTTGGACCTGGGTGTAAAGGGAGTGTTACTGACAGTGAGAAATGGGAGGTGACACAGTACTTGGAAGGCAGGGGTGGAGAACACAGAACAATGGCTTACCCTGGCCTCAAATAATTTACAGTGCTTAGGAAGAAAATTGAGACCATGCCGAGGTCCAAGATTCATGGCCGTGAGTACTCTAAAGAGGCAGAGGGGCAGAAGCTTAGTGGGCACATCTGAGGAAGTTGGAAAGTGGGATTGTTAATGTAAGTTTGTCTGGACTCAACACACAGTGAGGCCACACAAACTGAAACGCTGGAGTTCAGGGCAGAGAAAGGTTTATTGCGAGGCTTTGCAAGAAGAGGGCTCGTGCCCTACAAAGCCTCAAGCTCCCTGAAAGCTTTGGAAAGACATTATCAAAAGTCAGGTGAGGGAGAGATGTCTCAGGTCTGTGATCAGCTTGTGCACAATTCTCTGACTGGCTGATGGTGAAGAAAAAGGGTGGTGTCACAGGGATTAAATTTGTCAGTCCTTTGGCTCCAGGAGACCTGGGGTTATGTGCTCACGGTCATCGAGTAGTTAACCTCTTCCATTTGGTAGGGGATTTTCACATCCACCTGCAATGCAGGAGACCCAGGTTCAATCCCTGGGTTGGGAAGATCCCCTGGAGAAGGAATGGCAACCCATTCCTGTATCTTCTTACCTGGTGAATCCTATGGACAGAGGAGCCTGGAGAGCAACAGTCCATGGGGTCACAAAAAGTCAGACATGACTGAGTGACTAAGCACTTTCATATCTACAAAACAACTTGGAAGTTTCCATCAAATACTGTTATCCAGGTACTTCAGAGAGGAGCTAAAGCAGAGGATATGGGGGAGGCCTGTCTGAGGAATCCCCCAGAGGGTCCTGTTGTGTTTCAGAGTGAGTCTCTAGACCAGATGGCAGGGCCCAAGCTCTGATTCTGCCATTCTGGTCTCAGATCTAGCAACATCAGCAACCTCAGCCCTCCTGGAGGGAGCAGGCAAGGAGGGATCTCTAGGGTCACCCTAGCTCCAAAGACCTGTGTCCTCAGGACAAAAGAGTGGGGTGAGAGGGGAGCTGGAAGGTGGGGATGCCCGGGAAAGTATGTGTATAACTTTGTGAATGAACCTCTTTCCTTCTGAAAAAGAGATACTAAAGAACAGCTCAGACTGCCACTTAAACTGCCCATGTCGGCCACGATAGCTGAAAAAAGTATCCCCATGTTTCACATCTGCACATCTAGGGCACCACTTACAAAGATGGTGCTCCTGAGAACTGGAAACCAACCAATCCTCTAAACCAGAGGTTGCAAACCAGGGCCCATGCCCCAATCCAGCCACCCTTTGTTTTTGTAAATAGCCTCTCTCGTTGGAACACAGCCACGCCCTTCTATGACATATTGTCTGTGGCTGCTTTCCTGCCGCAAATGCAAATAGTTGCAACAGAAACAGTGCTGCCCGAAAAACCAGAAATGTTTGTTTATGTGGCCATTTGCAGGAGAACTTTGCCAAGCTCAGCTCAAAAGCGATGGTTCTCCATGCAGACTGCACACTGGAATCACATGGGGAACGCTGAAAAAAAATACTGATGACTGATTGGGGACCAACCGGCAGAGATTTTATTCAATTGTTCTGAGGAACAGCCTGGGCATCAGGGTTTTCAAAAAGTGTCCCCACCCATACAATTGTGCAGCAGCCACAGTTAAAAATTCATTACCGTGGCTTCCCTGAGGCAGACACTATCAGAACTTCAGAAAGCAACAAACTACAGTCTATCTGTGTTCTCTGAGTTAACAAGGGAAAAGCTAGTATTAGTATTTATCTCTGTTTCCTTAAAGAAGTGCTATCACAAGTGTCCACTTAAAGAGCATCTCTCTCTCTTTAGAGCAACAAAAGCCAGGCATCAACAATTCTTGTTTCACAATGGCTCTGATGAAAGGACGTGATCAATCAAGTCTTTCTAAAACCAGCGTCAAGGGGAAAAGTGACTCTTCAGATAGATTTGTAAACTTCTTTTTACTAAACAGCTAAAGCTATAAATACCAAAATCCTTCATGTTTCATCTTCACTGCCAGCAAGTAAGCATGGCACTTAATGGAAGGAACTTGAATCAGTCTGAGTTTGCACATCTACATATTTCATCCTTTTGTTAGGGGAAGCACACCGATTGAAACCGCCCACCCTGGCCAGACACCATAGTAACCATTTGCATGAGTTGTTTTATGGCCGGAGATCCTGATAAGGAATACAGAACTAATAAGCCACCACCAACGGGAAGAGTTCGGGAAAGGTATAAAGGAGACACCGCGTGTCTGTCCACTTCCCAGAATCCCTCTCGCTAGCATCCATCTTGGCTGAGTGATGCGTGCGCCACCAGGAAAGACTCTGAATTAGAATGATTGGCCAAAGACCACCTGGAAACTAATCCCATCACCATAAAACCCGAGACTGCGAGCCACGTGGCAGAGCACTTCTCCTGGGTTCCCTTACCCTACTGCTCTCCACCCGGGTGCCCTTTCCCTATAAAATCTCTTGCTTTGTCAGCACACGTGTCTCCTCAGACAATTCATTTCCTAGTGTTAGACAAGAGCCCAGTTTCGGGCCCTGGAAGGGGTCCGCCTTCCTGAAACACTTATATTGGTTTTTTTTGTTTGTATTCTTTTTCACTGTTCCATTGAAAAGTTTTCTCATTGGTTCATATTCTTTTTTCCCAAAAAAAGACAAAAATTAGTCAAGGTAGATGTCTTTTTCTAAAAAGATTAAAAAAAAGTCATCCTAAATGTACTTCCTACATATACTTCTTAAAAAGAATGAGGTGGCTCTAAAACATGTCTACAAATTTTTTGATACTCTGAACACAGAGAAGTGGGATCCATGACCTTTCTGCTTGAGTCCGGGGCCAATGGCTGGTCTACTGATATGTTTGTGAAGCCATGTGACCTCCAAGGCTACGTTACAAAAGATGATGCCACTTTCACTTTATTTGCTGGAACTATGTAGGAATTTTGAGCCATCGTGTAAAGTAGTCCTACCATCCTGTGGCCACCATGCTGTGAGGAAACCCAACCAGCTCGTGCAGAGACCACATGAAGAGGGAGAGACATCTGGCCAGCCTCCTGATATATTGCAAGTTTATGCTTTTCCAGCTCCTGCCCTGCCTGAGGACAACCACCTGAAATATCCCAAGCAAGAAGCCCCCAACCATCACTTCCCCAAATCTCTGACCCACAGAGACCATAATCACTGTTGTTTTAAGTCACTATATCTTGGCAGGATTTACTAGGCTGCAGTAGGTAAGAGTAACTCCATCCATATTAACAGTAACATGGGGGACTTCTGTGGTGGTTCAGTGGCTAAGACCCTGTACTCCCAATGCAGGGGCCCAGGGTTTGAATCCTGGCCAGGGAACTTGATTCCACAGGCAGCAGCTAAGAGTTTGCATGCGACAACTAAAACCCAGCACAGCTAAATAAATAAATAAACAGTAACGTGTATAATGACCTCTGGTAAAAGAGATTTGTGTCTCCTCTTTTCAATTCCCCTTTGTAACCTGATCTATTGTCAGAAAGAACCAGGTGGTGAGAAACTTTATCCATTCAGGAAAGGATCAACACTGATTACCAAGATTATGAGGGGAAAGGTGAGTGGAAACTGATGAGTATCACCCATGACTTATTTGCTAATCACAAAGGGGAGTGCTTCCCTTACAATGGAGAGATCTGGCTGTCACCATCTTTACAGAGTAACCAATGTGGCGTCACTAACAGCGGGACAGTCAGCCAGATATATTATGCTTTCTGATGTGATGTGATGCAGAGCACACGGCATCATCACCTGTGAGGTGCTGTCTCCAAAAAGGTCTAACTTGAATCCAACCTAGCCTTTAAAGTTACCTTGTTTTGTGGAGAAATGAAAGGGAAGAGAGAAACTGGAGAAACAATATTATTAATAAGTGGAAACCATCAGACAAATCTAGAATGTAGGACATTCTACAAAATATATGACCTAATTCCTCCGTTGAAAAAGAAATGATAGAGGAATGAACTGTTCTGGGTGGAGAGACCAGAAGGGCATCACAATCCAATGCAGTGTCATCATTGTTTGTATCCTGGCTCGAAAACATCTGTAAAAGACAATGTAAGGACAACCATGAGTATTTCAATATAGGCAGGTTATTAGTGATAGTAAGAAAGCAATGGCAATCTGGTAATATATGATAATGGCATTGTAGCTATGCAGGAAAATGCCGCCTTTCAGAGATGGATGCTGAAGTCTTTAAGGTGATGTGCTATATTTTCCATAATTTACTTTAAAATGTTTCGGCAATGATAAAACAAGAGATGAAGCAAATTTGAAAAAAAAAAGTGTTAATAATGGTTGAATCTGCATGGCAGATGGATAATGTTTATTCTATTATTCTTTCCACTTTGCTGTATGTTTGAAATAGTTCACGATAAAATATTTTAAAGACTTAAAATCTTGGTGGGAGCATCCAGCTCTTCTAACTTACATGACTCCTGTTATAGTTTAAATATACTGTATATTCTTCCCAGACAGAAAAACAGCTGGGAAGCACTCATTTCACTATCATCTGTCCTATCCAGGCTAATTTGGTTGAAAGAGGCAGAGCCTCAACTCTCCCTGAAGCTTAGTCCAAAAAAAAGTATGAAACACGGGGTTTATCATTAGGCTCAAATGATCTCATGAAGATTCCAGGATGGGAACAGAGGAGACCCAGTGTTGGGGGGTGGGCAGTGGTGGAGATTGCTCAGGAGAGTTCAGATAAATACTGCTTCCAGACTCAGTGTAGTTCCAGGACCAGATATTCTTGCCATCCCTCTGCCTGAAATCTTTCCTGGCTCATTCTTCTTTTTCTTCCCATTCTCCATATTTCAGTTCTTCTTTGCCATCCCAGCCACTTGGCACTCACTCCACTTGTAGGATCTTTCAGCTGCAGCACCGACACCCAGTTGGCAATGATCCTACGTATTTCTGGGTTCCAATGATCAGAGTAAGAACCAGACTGGCCCAGATCATCACTGCACACTCTTTGATCAGTCCAGTCAGCAGTGGCCACAGAAGCATGGGAGCAAGAGATTAAAAAAAAAAAATCTTTTACTAAAAAGAATTTTTAATGGCTACTGAGGCCTGATGGGTCAATTCCCTGTATGCAGTGATGGGCAGGGCAGACAGTGATAACATCTCTAAAACATCTTCTTCTCTGTCCAGTAGAGACCACGCTGAGCTGCACAGAGATATTTGCCAGGATCTAAGGAAGACAGTCATGGATTTCTACATCTCTTCACAGGATTATCATGTCCCGTGAGATCATCGTCTCGCTCATTAATATAAAGCAGTGATGGCTGAGAACACAGGGCTTCAGAGCCTGACTTTGCTCTGAACTGAATAGTCACCTGAAAAGGGGCAAAAAAAGGAGATCAATCCTCCTCCTGGGTTTGACCTACACAAGTCAATCACGTACTTTCTTTGAGGTCTAGTATTACCTGGGTGGGAAACATTGATGGAGTGAATGTCCACTGTATGCACCACATTTTGCGAGGCAGACACAGGGACAGACACAGACAAAGGCAAAGCCTCTGTAAGGGAGGATAAGACAGCGTCACTGGGTGAGATGATATATACACTCCAGGAAGCATAAATAACAAAGTCATCTCACCAGACAAGAGCTGTCACAGGTCAACATATGTTAAGTGTAAAGGGAGTGCAGAGAGAGGTCAGGCAAGCTGGAAAATTCAGATAAAAAGCTTTCTGGAAAGGAGTTTGGTCTTGAAGGACACACTTCAAGAGGGGGAGAACCACAAGAAAATGGCAAGAAATGTGTCTGGCACATCTGGAAAACAGATAGTAAATCAACCTGGTTAGAGGAATAGGATTAAATTGTAGGCAAGTGGAGGTGATTTTGAAAGGTAGATGGAGACTAGTTTGCAGAGGAAGGGCCCTGGATGTCAGGATAATGAGCTTCATCTTATGACTAAGGTTCTGGAGTCAAGAAGGGACAGGATGAGATCAGTGTTTTAGGAAGTACTGGTGTCAGGGGTGGGTTGAGAGGCCAGAGATCCTTGCAATTTATAAAGTATTTTCACAGATGAGTCATCTAATTCTCTCCTGGCAAGTGGTTTCTTACAAGGCTTTTAGAGGCTGGTGCAGGGCGACATTCAGAAGTCTACATAGACTCGAGTTACAGCAATTTTAAAAAGTAAGTTACTGGCGCCAGAATGGTCAGACAGATCAATGAAGCAGAATAGAAAATCTGGAAACAGACCCAACTGTTTATATTTATATTTGTATTTATAGATAAATTTAATATTTTATCATGGTGGCATTTTAAATCAGTGAAGGAAGAAGAGCAATTTAATAAACAGTTTTAAGACAATTGGCTAAGCTCTTAGGGGAAAAAATAGGTGAGATTCCTGCCTCACAGCTTACATCAAAAAATTTTTCTAAAAAGATAAAACTATAGATCTCAAATGTTGGCATATATTTAATCACCTGGAGAATTTGGCATAAAGAGAGACTCCCAGGGATTCTGATTCAGTTCTTAGGGGGGCCCAGAGACTGAGCTGTATAAGCTATCCTTTGATAAACACTGGCTTAAAGTTTTACATGTAAAAGATAAAACAGTAAAAGCACTAAATATATATTAATATTTATATTTTAAAAAACTGACTCCTCAAAAGTAAACACTCTTTATATGTTAATATGATACACATATATTTTTATAATGTGATATATATACAAATACATACTAACACCAGTAAGGAGATCTCTGCCTCTATAAAGACGGAACAGACATACATTCACTACTCCTCCCCTTGAATATAGCTAAAAACTCTGGACATTATATATAAAACAAAGTTAGGAAGTCTCTGAAAGATGGAGGGAGGAAGACAGGCTAGCTAGGAACCTTAAGACCCAAAGATGAGTTCCCCAGGTTTTCTTTTTGCCGCATGAATTTCAGACTGGGTGGTGATGAAGAAGCCTACAACTCAGAAAGGCCGATGAGGGCAGACAAAATACTCAGAACGAGAGGAGGCTTGGTCCAGCCAAAGAGCCAGGAAAAGGACAGCCTAACAGGTCAGAAACTTTTGGACAATAACCTATCTACTCTTATCAAGCACCACGGAATATTACTCAGCCATAAAAGGGAATTCATTTGACTCTGTTCTAAAGAGGTGGATGAACCTAGAGCCTATTATATAGAGCAAAGTAAGGCAGACAGAGAAATACAAATATCATATATTAACACGTATATATGGAATCTAGAAAGATGGTGTTGATGAACCTATTTGCAGGGCAGCAAAAGAGACACAGACATAGAGAACAGACTTGTGGGCACAGTGGGGAAAGGAGAGGGTGGGACGATTTGAGAGAGTAGCATTGAAACATATATATCACCATATGTAAAACAGGTAGCCAGTGGACATTTGCTGCATGATGCAGGGAGTTCAAATTTGAGGCTCTATGATAACCTAGAGGGGTGGGATGGGGTGGGAGGTGGGAGGAAGATTCAAGAGGGAGTGGACATACCTATACTTATGGCTGATTCATGCTGATACATGGCAGAAACCAACACAATACTGTGAAGCAATTATCCCCCAATTAAAAATAAATAAATCTTTTTTAAAGTCAAGCCTCATCCTTTCCACAGAAACAAGAATGTAACCATCATCCACAGATGAAAATGTTCTCTGGTAGTAATAATTTGATGAAAGACATGTAGCTTAAGAAAAACAGTGCTTCACTCTGGTGGTGGTTTAGTTGCTAAGTCATGTCTGACTCTTGCCATCCCATGGACTGTAGCTCGCCAGGCTCCTCTGTCTATGGGATTCTCCAGGCGAGAATACTGGAGTGGGTTGCCATTTCCTTCTCCAGAGGACCTTCCTGACCCAGGGATAGAACCCAGGTCTCCTGCATTGCAGGCAGGTTCTTTACCAACTGAGCTATGAGGGAAGCTCCCCAAAATAAATAAATATCTTTTAAAGGAAAAAATAAATTTCCAAGCCTCATCCTTTCCACAGAAACACTAATCTAACCACCATCCCCAGATGAAGACAACTTTATGAGAGCTCCAGAGTCCAGCTGAGAGGTCCAGCACCCCAGTAGAGCACAAAATCCAAGCACAGCTACAATGAAATGAACAAAAAGAACAGCTGCTCTTTACCTGCATTATGTAATCCCAAGCCACCACTAGTGGTAATGAACTTGCCTGCCAACTCAAGAGACATGAGACGCAGATTCAGTCCTTGGGTCAGGAAGATCCCCTGAACGAGGGCATGGCAACCCACTCCAGTGTTCTTGCCTGGAGAAGCCCACAGACAGAGGAGCCTGGTGGGCTACAGTCCATGGGGCCGCAGAGAGTCAGACACGACTGAAGGAACTTGGCACACAAGCCAGCACTACTCAGGATCAAGACAAATCCCATGGGCTCAAGATTTAAACCTCCATAGCCTTTAACGGTGCTGCCCAAGAGGCCCGCCTTTGTCTCCTCTCACCCATTTTACTGAGGGAATCAGCATGGCCAGATTGTGCAGAGGCAGCTAAGAACAAAGAAGCCAGCTCACACGTCTCAACAACTGGCATGACCCTAGAATACACATTCCTCTCAAGCATACAAGGAACATTCTCCAGGATAGATCACATGCTATATTATAAAACAAGACTTAACAAATTTTAAAAGGATGAAAGCAGGCCAAATATCTCTTCCAGCCACCATGGATTAAAACTAGAAATCAGTAACATAAGGAAAATGGGAAATTTTATAAACATAGGGAAATTAAATAGCACACTCTTAAGCAAATATTGGGCCAAATGAAAAGATCAAAAGAGAATTTTAAAAATACCTTGAGGCAGACAAAAATGAAAACACAACAGATCAAAACTTATGAGACTCAGCAAAAGCAGTGCTAAGTGAAAAGTTTATAGCAATAAAAGCCTGTATTAAAAAAGGATAAGGATCTCAGTGCAACGATCTAACTTTATACCTAAAGGAACTAGATAAAGAAGAGCAAACTAAATCCAAAGTTACCAGAAGGAAAGGAATAATAAGGACTAGAGCAAAGATAACTAGAAAATACAAAGACAATAGGAAAACAGTCAATTAAACTAAGAGTTGGTTTTTGAAAAGATAAACAAAATTGACAAATCCTTATCCAGACTATGAAGAAAGAGAAGAGAAAAAGAGAGATGAAGCGAGAGAGAAGACTCAAATAAAATGAGAGATGGAAGAGGAGACATTACAGCTGATGCCACAGAAGTAAAGATCGTGAAACAATTGTGAACAATTATACACCAACAAATTGAACAACCTAGAAGAAATGGATTAATTTAAGAAACATACAACCTACTAAGAAGAAACAGAAAGCTTGAACAGACCAATGACAAATTTGGAGACTGAATCAGTAATCAAAAATCTCCCAATAAAGAAAACCCCAGGACCAAACGGTTTCACAGGTGAATTGTATCAAATATTTAAATAATTAATACCAGTAATAGCTGCTTAAACCTTTCTCAAAATATAGAAGAGGAAACACTTCCAAATTCATTTTACGAGGCCAGCATCACCCTGATGCCCAAGCCAGACAAAGACATCATAAGAAAACTGCAGGCCAATATCCCAGTGAACATAGATGCAAGAATCCTCAACAAAATATTAGCAAACCAAATTCAACAGCCCATTAAAAGAAACATACAGTATGACAAAGTGGAATTCATCCCTGAAGTGAAAAAATGGTTCACTATCCCAAAATCAATAAATGTGATTCAATACATTAGCAGAATGAAGGATAAAATTGCATGATCGTTTCAACAGATGCAGAAAAAATCTTTCATCAAAAGTCAACATCTTTTCACAATTGTGGAAGAAAATATTCTCAAAACACCTGATAAGAGATTAATATCCAAAATATATAAGGAACTCCTAAAGCTCAAGAGCAAAAAAAAAAAAAATTCAAAAATTGAGCAGAAGACTTGAATAAACATTTTTCCAAAGAATATGTACAAATGGCTAACAGACCCATGAAAAGATGTTCTATATCACTAACCATCAGGGAAATGCAAATCAAAACCACAAGAAGATATCACTTCTCACCTGTTAAAAAGACTATTATCAAACCAGAAGCCAGAAAAGAAACAAGTATTGACAAGAACGTGGAGAAAAGACAATCCTTAGGCACTGTTGGTGGGGAATGCAAATTGGTGGAGGCTCACCAAAAAATTAAAAATAAAACTACCGGGTGTTGTGTTAGTTGCATCCGACTCTGCGATCCCGTGGACTGTAGCGCACCAGGCTCCTCTGTCCTCAAGACTGAAGCAGAGTTGAGAGGCAGGAAGACATTACCAGAGATTCTCTATCTTACCTTTAGTTTTTGCTAATTTTCACCCTCTAATATTCTAACAACAAATATGAATTACTTGTACAATTTTTAAAGGAAAAATAAGAGCTTGAACAATTGGAATGATTTCTATTTTGTCTGAGTTTGGTTTTCATTTAAAATTCAAATAATCTATAAATTCTAGTCTGGTGAAAACTGGTGTAAGCTGAGACTAAACATTTATACTAGCCAAAAACACCTTCTCTGACCCACTAAATGGGGCTTCCCTCATATCTCAGCTGGTAAAGAATCTGCCTGCAATGCAGGAGACCTGGGTTCAACTCCTGGGTTGGGAAGACTCTCAGGAGAAGGAAATGGCAACCCACTTCAGTATTCTCACCTGGAGAATCCCATAGACAGAGGAGCCTGGCAGGCTACAGTCCATGGGATTGCAAAAGTCGGACACAACTTAGTGACTAAACCACCACCAGAGTGAAACACTGTTTTTCTTAAGCTACATGTCTTTCATCAAATTATTGCTACCAGAGAACATTATAAACAGTGAGCAAAATAAAGGAGAACATGCCTGGAAGTACATTTGCTGATGAAAAATAAAATATGAAGTTTATTTTTTTTTCCTTTGAGTACATCCAAATAACAAATTATGTTTAAACAGGAAGAACAGAGTCGACCCATGTGTGCCCACATGCACACACACACACACACACACGAGGCCCCAGTAAAAACCAGTATGACATAGATGGATCCCCAGAATAGGATCCCCCCAGAGCAATACTCAAGTAGCTCATATGGACTCATGTAGGTAAATTAAAGTAAATGAATCTTTTAAGAGTCAAGCCATAGTTTCTACGGGAGTTTTATGGAGGCTCTTCAGGAATACTCACAACCTGAAAAAAAAAAAAAAATCTCTTGCTCAGCTGGAACAAAGTTGTAATTGGAAGCTGTGCCTTTAAGACCACAGACGAGTCACTAGAAATATCGTCACCACCATGGAAAGTGCTGGACCTTGGCCCTCAACAGTAGGTATTGACCCAGATTACCCAGATAAGTGCATGAGCTCTCTCAGTCACCTGGAACTCAAAGCACACTTGGTGGTGTAAGAGAATGGAAATGGACCCTGGCCGCAGACATGGCTCGTGTTCAGCGCATGACTGGAGTTGCCTGCATGTTGACTGATTTAATCCTCACTTCTACCCTTCAAGTTCTCTATTATTTCCATTACACAAAAGATGACCAATGCCAAAGTAAAAGAAGTTTGGGGAATAAATTTTAATTTAATTCAGTTGCATATAAGAGGGGCTCTCAGAAAAGCTCTGTCTATGGGATTCTCCAAGCAAGAATACTGGAGCAGGTTGCCATGCCCTCCTCCAAGGATCTTCCCCACCCAGGGATCAAACCCATGTCTCTTCGGTCTCCTGAATTAGCAAACAGGTTCAGTTACCACTTATGCCACCTGGGAAGTCATGATATTCAAAGGAGTCTTCAATAGAAGCATCCCGTCCCCTGGGATGGTTTTCTTGGGTGGATGCTACTGTGTCCCAGCCCCCATCAACCCCACCTTAAGCTCCAGGTGGAGCAGTCGCTCTCTCCACCCTGGTTGAAACCTGCTCCCAAGCAAGCCAGCTGCATTTGGCTCTTTAAATTTTGACAGGCATTTAAACCACCACTCTCTTTCCTAGGGGAATTTGCACTTTAATCCTTAACTCCTTTTGCTTCCCAAGCAAAAGGAAAGTAGAAAGGTGCTTTGAAGCAAATAGCCCTTTTTAGTCCTTGTGAAATCCCATCAGTAGGGGGCCTCTGATGGGCTCTGTGAGATAAAAGAGATGTTGGGAAACCATGCTCTCTGCATTGGCTGCATAGTCTTCAGGGTCCCGTACAAAATTAAAATGCAGGGTTTGTTCAGAAATTGTTCAGAATTTTAAGACTGTGATGGCACAGTGTAAAACCGAGCACTGGTCACAGCCCGTGAAGCCAGCCCTGCCCACGCTGGTGTTTTAGCGCCACAACCTGGGCCGCCTGCTTAGGCCCGGAGCTGCACCTTGGCCTCCCTTCCCTGGAGCTCAGGCGCACGTCCACTCCTGCCTTCCTTCCCGCTGCCTGTGGCCCCTGGCCCGCCCACTCAGCTCCCCTTCTTCTGCCAGGGTCCCGGCTCCAGGAGGCACCTGCCTCTCCTGCCCCCATGGACAAGCGCACAAGCCCTTCTCATGGTGAGGATGTCACTCAGCTTCTGTGCTTATAGCACAGGGAGCTCAGCTCGATGCTCTGTGATGACCTGGACAGGTGGGATGAAGGAATGGGTGTGGGAGGGAGGCTTGAGAGGGGGCGGACAGATGCACACACACAGCTGACTCACTGTGTTGTACAGCAGACACTAATACAACGCTGTAAAGCCTTACTGTGCCAACAAAGGTCCGTCTAGTCAAGGCTATGGCTTTTCCAGTAATCATGCCTGGATGTGAGAGCTGGACCGTAACAAAAGCTGAACACCAAAGAATTGATGCTTTTGAACTGTGGTGTTAGAGAAGACTCTTGAGAGTCCTTTGGACTGCAAGGAGATCCAACCAGTCCATCCTAAAGGAAATCAGTCCGAATATTCATTGGGAGGACTGATGTTGAAGCTGAAACTCCAATACTTTGGCCACCTGATGCAAAGAGCTGATTCATTGGAAAAGACCCTGATGCTGGGAAAGATTGAGGGCAGGAGGAGAAGGGGACAACAGAGGATGAGATGGTTAAATGGCATCACCAATGCAAGGGACATGAGTTTGAGCAAGCTCCAGGAGTTGGTGATGGACAGGGAAGCCTGGTGTTCTACAGTCCATGGGGTCGCAAAGAGTCAGACACGACTGAGCAACTGAACAGAACTGAAAGCAATTATACTTCAATAATAAAAATTTTCTTTTCTTTTTTAACACCAAAAACATTTTGTACTGGGGTATAGCTGATTAACAATGCTGTCGTAGTTACCGGGAAACAGCAAAGGGACTCGGCCATACATTTCCATGTATCCATTCTCCCCGCAAAACCCTCTCCCATCCAGGCTGGCACATAACCTTGAGCCAAATTATTTTAATTAAAAAAAAATTTTTTTTAACTGCTGTGCTGCAACAGATGAGGGACAACAAAGACGCAAACAGACAGGATATGGAGCTTTCAAGTTTTCACCATGGGTTCTTTGTCTCCAGGTTCAGATTCCTTCTCAGATGTCTCAGCGGAGCTGCCTTCTGCTGGTATTCCTGGAAGGGGAGCTCACAAAGAGACCCCATCCTGGAGGAAGGCCATGGAGGGCAGTGTGGTAGAGTGGTTATGACTGGGGAGCCAGAGCAAGGGGAACCTGGTTATGAATGCCGGCTGGGACCTACCTGACCCTGGGCAAGTTACTTTCCTCAGGCCTCAGTTTCCTAATCTGTGACATGGGGATAAGAGTACACCAAGCTGGGAGGAGCAGACTAGACCTGACATCTCCCCCTGAAGAGGACACAGCTAAAACCACAGACCCAGGCAGGTCTCAAAATCTGCCCACCCAGGAGTCTCTCCAGAATTCCCACAATTCCCAGTGAAAAAGGTAAAAGGTGAGAAGCAACAAAACCAAAAAAAAATTTTTTGGTTGCCCTGTGTCTTTGTTGCTGCCCACTGGCTTTCTCTAAGTGTGGCCAGCAGGGGCTACCCTTCGTCTCGGGCTTCTCCCGGGGGCGGCGCCTGCGTTGCGGAGCACAGGCTCTAGGCATGCAGCCTCAGCAGTTGTGGCTCATGGCGTTGGTTGCTCTGCCGCATGTGGAATCTTCCCAGATCAGGGATCAAACCATGGCCCCTGCATTGGAGGGTGGATTCCTATCCGCCACTTGAGAGGTCCAATAAAACATGATTTTAGGATCACCACTGAAGAGTTGGCCGTGGGAGGTCCCAGCACAGACAGTCCCCTGTGTCAGACATCTGGATTGGGGCTGGGACTGGGGGCCGGGGGTGGCGGGGGGGGGGTTGTTCAAAAAGGGTAGTGCTTGCAAATTTCTGAATTGAGGGTCAAAGATGACAGCTCTGCAGGCCCCCCAGGGAACCAGCAGCAGCAACATTTGGGTAAAAAGCCAACAGTGGATTGCTCCCATGATAAGAAAGCCATCAGGAGCCCTTCCTGTTAGGAGCTGGAGAGCATAGAGTTGCCAACGGGTGCTGCAGGAGCAGCAGCAAAGAGGGTCAAGAGGCTTTAGAGAATCCCCATGATATTTGTCCAGCCTGTGTCCCCACCATTGCCCCACAGCCCAGGGCAGAGCCTGAGACAAGGCTTCCCTGAAGAGTGTTCATGGAAGCAGGCAAGAGGGCCCAGAAGAACAGAACCACAGGATGTGGTTGAGCTACCAGGGTTACGGGTGACTGTGCTCAGTCCACTGTGACCTTCTCTTGTTGTTCAGTTGCTCAGTCATCTGCGATTCTTTGTGACCCCATAGACTGCAGCACTGCCAGGCTTCCCTGTCCTTCACTATCTCCTGGAGTTATCGCAAACTCATGTCCATTGAGTCAGTGACATTATCCAACCGTCTCCTTCTCTGCCACCCCCTTCTTTTGCCCTCAGTCTTTCGCAGCATCAGGGGCTTTTCTAATGAGTTGGCCTCTTTGCATCAGGTGGCCCAAGTATGGGAGCTTCAGTTTCAGCATCAGTCCTTCCAGTGAATATTCAGGACTGATTTCCTTTAGGATGGATTGGTTGAATCTCCTTGCTGTCCAAGGGACTCTCAAGAGTCTTCTCTAGCACCACAATTCAAAAGCACCTTCTAAGGCTTGTAAAATAGATCTCAGAAGGGTCCGCCTGGAGACGGAAGGAGGAAGTACTTATCTAGGCACTCTTGTCCCTATTGGTCAAAGGTAGTCACGTGAGCGGAGAAGGCAATGGCACCCCACTCCAGTACTCTTGCCTGGAGAATCCCATGGGCAGAGGAGCCTGGTAGGCTGCAGTCCATGGGGTCGCAAAGAGCCGGACATGACTGAGCGACTTCACTTTCACTTTTCACTTTCCTGCATTGGAGAAGGAAATGGCAACCCACTCCAGTGTTCTTGCCTGGAGAATCCCAGGGACGGCAGAGCCTGGTGGGCTGTGGTCCATGGGGTCGCACAGAGTCAGACACGACTGAAGTGCCTTAGCAGCAGCAGCAGTAGTCACATGAGCACTAACTCCTGCACTTCTGGGTTGAGCTTCGCCTCCCAACCCCAGGTATCAGAGAAGCTTCAAGGTGGGAAGAGAAAGGTAGAGAGACTTAGGATAGGTCCCTCTCTGTACTCACACAAAGCTCACCTTCTCATACGTGCTAAGTCGCTTCAGTCATGTCCGACTCTTTGCAACCCTGTGGACTGTAGCCTGCAGGCTCCTCTGTCCAAGGGACTCTCCAGGCAAGAATACTGGAGTGGATTGCCAGAAGCCTGCTCAGAACCAACCATTACGATAGAAGCTGATGCAAGACATGGGGTTCAGAGGATACGCAGCGACCCACACAATACCCATCCAAGAGGGTTACTGTGAAAAGGAAAAGAGAAAGGAGAAATGTCAGCTCCCTTAGCTCTGAGCCTGGCACGCAGCACATGCACAGAGAATCCCAGCTGGTATTGCTGTAAGTGGTATTATTATTGGACCTTTTGTTCCTCAAGTCTGAAGATGCAGCCTGGCAGAACAGCAGGTGTCTTTTTCCCTCTACTAAATGGTTTACATCTTGGAGCAGCTTCAGATTTGGTGACATCCAAAACCCTGGAACTTCTAATTGCTCTGAAATGACACCCCTGGGCAGATCCCTGGAAGAGTGTTTATTCCCACTGTTCTTTCCTCCTGGAAAGCCCTGCTTGAAAATAGCCAGATGAGCACAAAACCCATGTGTACTTGAAGGGCTGGCTTAGAAGTGTTTGGACCTTTTTACCTCTTTCTTTCCACTCTTAAGAAGAAGGCTATTCAAACAGTGAGGTCATAATTACACAAAATTTCTCAGGTCTAAATGCACAGTAAAACTTAATAACCCTCTGACTTAGGAACAAAAATGGCATCAGGGGAAAGATAATGACAATGCCGACCAGCCCAACAGAACCAAGAAATCTTCCAATATGCAGCTTGAAACCCAGAGGAGGCACAGGGATCATTCCCAATGATGCCACTCTGATGTGAAGAACTCATGGGTGGCATTTGATTTTAATTCAAAGTCAGTAAAAATGTCAAGTACTAAGCAAGAGTTCCCATCTTAACCAGATGATTTATCCTCAAAAACCCGTGGGATGCTCAGACTTTGCATTTGCTCATTCTCTTTCCCCAGAGCAATCCCATCTCTTCTCCCCCATGGCACCAGTAAAACAGCAATTAACAGGGGGGAATGGAGTGTTCTAGTTAATTGAATTTTGTAGTTAAAGAAAGGCTAGTTCCCTAACAACCCTTTCATCCAATGAAGTCCAAAACATCTGAGTCCACTTTCCTACATTACAAAGTGAATGCTAGTGGACAGAATGGAATCTTTGTTTTAAAATTCAGTCTCATCTAAACTTTAGGGCTTCTCCATGCTGTGCACTTAAGAGAAAAGTGAATAGGAGATGGCATTGTTTGAGAGTCAGAATCAAATCCCCAGGCTGTCTCTTACTAGCAATGTGAGACATTACACAAATTACTAGGCACTTTGAGCCTCTGTTTTTGGTTATTTTTGAAGTGAGTGTAATAATATCTACACCATAGAGGTTCCATGTGTCTGATACATAGAAGACCCTCAGTGCATGCATGCTAAGTCGCTTCAGTTGTGTCTGACTCTGTTGTGCAACCCTATGGACTATAGCCCACCAGGGTCCTCTGCCCATAGGATTCTCTAGGCAAGAATACTGGAGTGGGTCGTCATGCCTTCCCCCAGAGATCTACCCAACCCAGGGATCAAACCCAAGTCTCTTATGACTCCTGCATTGGCAGGTGGGTTCTTTACCACTAGTGCCACCTGGAAAGCCCCAAGACACTAAAACAGTCAGTTCATTCACTCAGTCGTGTCTAACTCTTTGCAATCCCATAGACTGCAGCACACCAGGCTTCCCTGTCCATCACCAACACCTGGAGTTTACCCAAACTCATGTCCATCGAGTCAGTGATGCCATCCAACCATCTCATCCTCTGTCGTCCCTTTCTCCTCCTGCCATCAATCTTTCCCAGCATCAGGGTCTTTTCCAGTGAGTCAGTTCTTTGCATCAGGTGGCTGAAGTATTGGAATTTCAGCTCCATCATCAGACATTTCAATGAATATTCAGGACTGATTTCCTTTAGGATGGACTGGTTGGATCTCCTTGCAGTCCAAGGGACTCTCAAGAGTCTTCTCCAACACCGCAGTTCAAAAGCATCAATTCTTTGGTGCTCAGCTTTCTTTATAGTCCAACTCTCACATCCACACATGGCTACTAGAAAAACCATAGCTTTGACTAGATGGACCTTTGTCGGCAAAGTAATGTCTCTGCTTTTTAATATGTTCTCTAGGTTGGTCATAGTTGTTTTCCAAGGAGCATCTTTTAATTTCATGGCTGCAGTCACCATCTACAGTGATTTTGGAGCCCCCCAAAATAAAGTCTGTCACTATTTCCATTGTTTCCCCATCTATTTGCCATTAAGTGATGGGACCGGATGCCATGATCTTAGTTTTTTGAATGTTGAGTTTTAAGCCAACTTTTTAAATCTCCTCTTTCTCTTTTATCAACAGGCTTTTTAGTTCTTCATTTTCTGCCATAAGGGTGGTGTCATCTGTATATCCGAGGTTATCGATATTTCCCCCAGTAATCTTGATTCCAGCTTATGCTTCATCCAGCCCAGCATTTCACATGATGTACTCTGGATATAAGTTAAATAAGCAGGGTGACAATATACAGACTTGATGTACTCCTTTCCTCATTTGGAACCAGTATGTTGTTCCACGTCCAGCTCTAACTGTTGCTTCTTGACCTGCATACAGACACTCAATAAAATGACACTCATGATTGTCCTCAGGGCTCACAGTTTAAAGCTGTAAAAGAAGATAGAGAAGGTGTAGATGGTGCTGAGTCGTACTGATGCCAGGAGACCCTCTATGAGTTTCCTTACCACCAAAAAAGTCCTGTGTCTACCTGTTTTTCTCTTATTTGCATCTTTCTCATGAAAGAGAAAACTGTACTCTGTTTAGGTGGTATTACAAATTCATCTGTTAAATGTCGTGTCTCTCTGCTCACCCTCTGTCTAGTACACATAACATGTGCAGGAACAGAATAGATATCATGGTTGTAGAACCAGAAAGCAGCTTCCATCCCAGTGTGACTTAGGAGACACCACGAGGCCCTGCCTGATCAAATACACCCTCTCCAAACTGCCACATGACTTAAATTTCTCCCACAGAAGTTGTCCGTTCTGGTTAAGGCATTTCTCCAGAGGGCTCCGTTGGTTGCCAATGAAAGAAATCTCTTCTTTAAGGAGATTTGATCAAAACTTAGCTTATCAGATTAACACTAGTTCCTGTTAAGAAAAGTCCTGGATGTCTGGTCTCTCTCTATTCTTCACTCTATGCTAAGGCATCCTTGTTCATGATCCTAGGTTGGATCACCAACCTCCAGCTTCAGCCCAAATCACTCCTCCAAACGTCATACCCAGATATTGAATGGCCATGAACATCTCCATTCAGATGTCTTAAAACCTTGCCGTAATAATTAGGTCCACATTAATCCCACACCCACCTGGCTCCAGGGTTTTCTGTCTCAATGATTGGCACCACTTACCATCCAGCCACACAAGCCGGAGACCTGAGACACATCCTTTACGAATACCTCTCTTTCCCTGCCAAAGCCCTAAGTCCTGTTGATTTAACCTACTCCGGATCTTTTGAATCAGTCTACCTACCTGAGTCTTCATTGCCATTCCTTAATCCAGTCTGATATGACATCCCCACTAGACTTTCATTATCTAGTGATATACCCTCAAATTTGATCTCCAAATCTCATCCTTGTAAGAAAAATGAGATTCATTCACACCTCTCCCCCATGCAGATCATTTTATGATTTTTCAGAATCATTAAGGATAAGGTCCAAAATCTTTAGCATGGTATGTTAAGCCCTGCAGGAGCCACCGTCTGTCTCTCCAGCCACGTATCTCTCCACCCCTCCCCTCCTTTCCTTCAGCCAGTCTCACCATCTTTCAGTTTTCACACACACACACTGCACCTTCCCACTTAGAGGGCTTTGAAAAAGCTGTTCTCGTAGCTTGAAATGCTTCCCTCAATTCCATTTCTGTTCGAAACTTAATGTCTAATCAAGCCCCAAATTTTAGCCCAGACAGCAACTTCCTCAGAGAGTCTTCCATGATCCCCAAAGGGAATCAGTGATTTGCTGAGGGGCTGGGCTACACAACCATTGGAGGATAGATTAGAATTTACTAAACATATTTTTAAAACATATGTGCTTTTCAACACTGGCCTGATCTAAGCTCAGTCATTCTCTCTCTCTCTCTCTCTCTCTCTCTCTCTCTCTCTCACACACACACACACACACACACAATGCCTCTATCACCAGATTCTCATTTGATGCTCATATATGCCCCGGTGAGATACCATTCATTATCATCAGTCATTACTATGAGTGGGATTGTGTTATGAGCCTCAGAAGCATGGAAATTGAACTGAGAACTACCCTTCTAGATGGCCTTTAAGCTGTCTTCCAATGACAAGCTTGGAATTCTCTGATGTGCAAGCTATCATGCCAGGACCAGACATTCCCATAGGCACTCTCTGGCAGCACAAGGTGTTCACACCCAGTAAAGCTGGGGTTGCCAGAAAAAAATACATGATATTTTATCTGAAATATTTGAATTTTAGAAAAACAACAAATAACTTTTCAGCATAAGTATGTCCTAAATCTCACATGGGATATACTTATGCTAAAAAAATTATTTGTTGTTTATCTGAAATTCAAATTTAAGATAAATTTAAGATGTCTTTATATTTTTATTTGTTAAATTTGACACCCTACATGAGGCAAATCTTTGGTAAATGGGAGATAGATGATGGTTAAATTCTTCTCCCTCCCCACAGACTGTCTTGAGACACAGAAGTTTATATAATGTGATGAGTCCCACAAAATTCAGCAATCAGCATCCCTGATGGGAGGCAGTGGCCAGCATTCTCACATCAGCTTCCCCACCTTTCCTGACTCCTGCCCTTCTTCACTCCTGCTTCCCTGGGACCAAACTCTCTAAGAAGCTTTGGTCTCCATGCAAGCTTTGGCCTTAGGTTCTGCTTCTTAGGAAACCTTATCCATCAAGAAAGAAAGGGAAAATCAACTGTGGTTTATTCACTGGATGGAAATCTATACAGTGCTTAATGTATATGAATTAGATTCATATGCATCAATATGGACAGATTTCAAAATTGATGTTAGGTAAGAATAGCAAATTACCAAAGGCTGTATACAGTTTTTACTATTTATTTTACTACTGCTGTCTCTTTCAATGCATGGAACAATAACTGCATTGTTTGGAAGCATATAAATATAGTAAAATATAAAATTACAGGTGAAAATCAAACAAGCCAACTTAAGGAGGTTGGTTCTCTCTGGTGAGGGAAAGAGGGAAAAAGGGACATGGAAAGAGGTCAGTGTAGAGAGATTTTTAACTGTGATATATTATTTCCCAAAGAAAAAAGCCATCTGAAGCAAATATTGCAAAATGTCAATGTCTGTTCTTTGTAAATAGTGGATATATGGTATATAGTTCTCAAAATATGGTATATAAATCTGTACTTTTCTGTATGGTTGACATTTCACAATTTTGTAAAACCTAATGGCATTTAAAATCAGTTGCTTCTAGTTGGCCAACAGGCAGGTGAAAAGATGCTCAACACTGCTAGTCATCAGGGAAATGCAAACCAAAGCCACACTGAGATATCACCTCACACCTGTCAGAGTGGCTATCGTTGAAAAGACAAAAATAACAAATGTTGGTGAGGACGTGGAGAAAAGGGAACCTTCGTACACTGCTGGCGGAAATGTAAATTAGTGTAATCACTGCGGAAAATAGTATGGAGGTTTCTCAAAAAAAAAAAAAACTCAGAACTACCATATGACCCAGCAATTTCACTCCTGAGTATATACCTGAAAAATAACATTAATTCGAAAAGATATGTGCACCCCAGTGTTTACAGCAGCATTATTTACAATTGCCAAGAGATGGAAGCAACCTAAGTGTCGAATGGAAAAGAAAGTGAAAGTCACTCAGTCATGTCTGACTCTTTGTGACCCCAAGGACTATACAGTCCATGGAATTCTCCAGGCTAGAATACTAGAGTGGGTGGCCTTTCCCTTCTTCCAGGGGATCTTCCCAACCCAAGGATCAAACCCAAGTCTCCCGCATTGCAGGTGGATCCTTTACCAGCTGAGCCACAAGGGAAGCCCAAGAATATTGGAGTGGGTAGCCTATCCCTTCCCCAGCAGTTCTTCCTGACCCAGGAATCAAACCAGGGTCTCCTGCATTGCAGGCAGATTCTTTAACAACTGAGCTATCAGGGAAGCCCATCCAATGGATGAATTGGTAAATAAGTAGTATATACACATACATAGGCTTCCCAGGTGGCACTTGTGGTAAAGAATCTGCCTACAAGGCAGGAGACAAAAGAGACACACAGGTTCAATCCCTGGATCAGGAAAATACCCTGGAAAAGGAATGGCAACCTACTCCAGTATTCTTGCCTGGAAAATCCCATGGAAGAGGAGCCTGGTGGGCTACAGCTCATGGGGTCACAAAGAGTAAGACACAACTGAGCAAATGAGCATGCCACACATACGTAGACACAGTGGCATGCTACTCAGCTATGAAAAAGAATGAGATTTTGCCATTTGCAATAACATAGATAGACTTGGGAAATAAATCAGAGAAAGACAAATACTGTATGATATCAGCTATATGTGAAACCTGAAAAATACAACTAGTGATTCTAACAAAAAAGAAATAGACTCACAGATATAGAGAAAAAACTAGTGGTTACCAGGGAGGAGAGAGAAAGGGGATGGGGGTAATAAAGGGATAGGAAATGAAGAGGTACAAACATGTGTATAAAATAAGCTACAAAGATATACTGTACAACACAAGGAATATAGATACTATTTCATAAGTTGAGTTTATATATTTTATAAATGGAACTGTATAAGTTTTCTATTTTTCTATTTATAATTATTTCTATAAATAGAAATATTTCTAATTATAAAAATGGAGTTAAACCTTTAAAATTGTGAATCACTATATGGTATACCTATCACTTAGGGCTTCCGAAGTGGCCCTACCGGTAAAGAACCCGCCTGCCAATGCAGGAGACATAAGAGACATGGGTTCAATCCCTGCGTCGGGAAGATTCCCTGGAAGAGGGCATGGCAACCCAGTCCAGTATTCTGGCCTGGAGAATCCCATGGACAGAGGAGCCTACTGGGCTACAGTCCATAGGGTTGCAAAGAGTCGGATACGACTGAAGCAACAGCATGCATGCCCGCACACCTATTACTTATATGATACTGGACATCAACTACACTTCAATGTAAATAAAATTAAAATTAAAGAATAGTTTTGAGCAGAAAAATAAAAATAGATGCATTAGATATTTTTTAAATCATCAGCTTCTGGCTTAACAAAGGACAAAGCAAGTAGAAATTGACCTCAGCAGACACAAGAAGCTCTGGAACACCAAATGTGAATTTCCCAGAGAGAATGCGGAGTCTCTCAACCTTTTAACTGCTATCCACCAAGCTTTGTGTAAGGCATCTTAGTAGGCATTTTGGAAGAGATGATTGTATGTAAAACAGTTCAGTACCCAAAAGAGTTTATAATTTGAATGGTCCTACTTACAAAAGAACTATTTTCTAAATACTTATTTAGAAGTCATTTGGTTAGAATTCAAGTCTCAAGGAAGATTTCCCCATAGAGAAAAAAATCTTATCAACCGCGGTTAAGTTTGTAAGTTATCCCTCAGAAGGCCTATTTATTCTATAATACAAAATTATTGGATTCCAGGTTTGGAAGGGATCTTACGGTAATTGAAATTCTGCACATTTGCAGGAAAAATAGTAGAAAACAAGAAGTTTTGAAACTAGTAATGAAAACAGCTCAGAAAAACAATAGAGTAGAATAAGAAATGGCTTTTTTCATTATCTTCAATGTTCAAGTTTGAGGAAAAGGAGAATAATTAAAGTCAGGTTGGAAAGCAAGGGAAGATTTTTGAAACTTTTGTGGGGGTGGGAGGAGATGGTGGGCATTCCAAAGGCTTTTGAGGTTGATGGCCTTGATTTTCTCATCATTTATAGTTTGTACACACACTTTAAGCAAAGAGCGTCTCATTCCCTTGATATTTAAGTTATCACTGATGGTTTTAAACTCATTTATCTGCCATAATTAGGAATCTATGACTCAATGATTTGAATCCAGAAAAGACAATGTGTATGTGCCTTAAAGAGACTGCCTTGGGGGCTGGGGTGCGGGGGGGTGGTCTTAGCTAAGTTCTGAGTGGGTCAGAAAAGAAAAAGAACAAGCAGAAGTGCATCATGGTGTTGGCACAAGACTCTTAAGGGAGAAAAAGAAACCAAAGAAACAATATAAATCAGGCATGCCTAGTACTGGCCGCCAAGTATGTACTGGCCAGAGACAGTGTGGTTATATCAGAACAGAAAGCAAGTACAAAACACACACACACACTCCTCGTAAAATGAAACACGGAAGTGCTACAGGATCCAGCAGCTCCACTCCTAGGTACTCACCCGGAAGAACTGCAAACAGGGTCTCAAAGAGACATTCATACACACCTTTCCAGCAGTGTTACACACAACAGGCAAAGGGTAGAGCAGCCTAAGTGCCCATCAACGGATAAGCAAAATGCGGTACATACATGCAATGGACTATCATTCAGCCTTAAAAAGGAAGGAAAATCTAACACGTGCCACAGCTTGGACAAAACTTAAAGACATCATACGAAGTGAAATAAGCCAGTCCCCAAAACACAAATACTGTATGCTTCTACTCACATGCGGTACCCTCCAGCATCACATTTACAGTGGCTGAAAATAGAATGGTGGTCGCCAGGGGCTAGGAAAAGAGGGAGTGGGGAGGTGTTTTTTAATGGGTGTAGAGGTTCAGTTTTGCAAGATGAAAAGAGTTCTGGGGTTGGATGAAGGTTGTGACTGCCCACCAATGTTAAGGTACTTACTACTACTGAACTGTCCACTTAAAAATGGTTAAGATGGTAAATTTTATGTCATATGTATTTTACCACAATTAAAAATGAATTAATTAATTAAAATTTAAAAAACACACAGAAGCATGGGAGAGATGTGGGTGGGGCAAATAGAGTGGCCTCAAGGAAGATGAAAGAAATCTGGGAGCTATAATAAGATCACTCACAGGACGATCACTTACGGACAATCTCCTTTTCTATTAACATGGCTCCTGTGCTTTCTCTTCTTCACTTTATCACCACTGCAACTAGATGTTTCTGTGGCAGAGGTCTCTCTCCTCTCAATCCCAAGGTCAATGAAGGTAGGAGGTGCATCTGCAGGGTATACCACTCTATCCCCCAGGCCATCATGTTGACTGAGGTCTTGAGGGACTTAATAATATTTGTGGCATGAATGAATGTACCCACAGGAATAATCATCCCTTAAAAGTCAAATTGTAATAAAAGAAAGCAATTTCAAGAAGTAGACTGTAATTGAAAAATAAATGCTACAAGTAACAAGATGTATGATGTCACTGTGCCTTGGGAGGTCTGTGTGAGAAGAAGGGAGGTGGGCTGAGCCCTAACCCCGTCCCCACCCCATTTTACTGTGTAACACCCAGCTCAACTGTGGATATTTCACTGCTATTCCATACTGAACACGACCCGCTTGCCAAAATTAAATACAGATAGTTGTACTTCCAAGGTCATCTGATTTTATTTGAAAAGTTTCTCTTTTTCTTATGGGTCCATGATTAATCAGGAGAAAACTGGTGTGATTAATAGGATCTTAAAGTTCTGATTCTGCAAATACCAATTTCTCTGAGCTGCACCTACTACCTCTTTAAAATTGACATGGCCTTAAAATTAAACTTCTTGGCATCCCAGGTCTGATGAATTCCTAACCAAATTAATTAAAGCTCTTTGTAAAAACTGTGTGTGTATACACACTGAGAGAGGAAGGGGGAGGAGGGACGGAGGGAGGAAATAAGACCTTGAATTTACACAACATCTTCAAAAGGGTGCCTCATTTATCTACCCAGAGAAAGAGAATGAGAGTGGGGAAAAACTCTCTTTGAAACTGGCATAGCCTAAACATTAAGCTTCCTGGCATCCCAGGTCTAATGAACTCCTAATAAAATAAATTAAAGCTCTTTGTAAATAAAAATATACATGTATGATGAGAACAAGACCTTGAATTTATGCAACAGCTTCAAACCAGGGGCCTCATTTACCTATCAAAAGAGAGAGAACAGAGGAAAACTCTCTCTGAGTAACAAATAGATAAATATTAGTAGTATTATTTAGTAGTATTATCATTGCCTATAATATGAATACTAGAAGCAAAAAATGATTAGGAACTTGCCCAAGGTCACTCTGGACGCCCGTGATGGGGATGAGAACAGAACCCAGGTTTCCAGGCTCCTGGCCCAGGGCATCTCTCTCGGGGCCATAAATTATGAGACTGTTTGGGTCCTTAGATTCTCCAGATGTTGCCATCTCCTCAATGTCCTTGCACTGCCACCCAATGCTTTTACATTTTTTATGGAGTTAGATGAAATTCTCCCTCCTCCTGACAGCTTTATTACCCCCAGAAACCATTATCTCCCTCTAACTCATAAAGTTATACTCAATTGTTGGTGCAGTAACCAAACAGGAGTCAAAGACATTTCTGTGATTGATGTGCCCTTCAGTGGAAAAACAGCTGAAAGTATTACTGCTTTGATATTCCCATTTTTTTCCAGGCCTAAAGGTTAATCAGTTGACAATGTTACATGGAAAGTCTTTTTTAAAACTCCAATGACAAAGAGACTGTGTACGTTGGCAAACTCTTCCCCAGGCCAAGAAGCGTTGATAATGCCCTGAAGAAATGTATAAGTAAATGGTGGCAATATAAGATTTTTTCAAGCCTGTGGATGGCTTGGTACTACTTTGTGCAAGGGCAGGGGTCAAAAACCTATCAGGGTACCCAGAGGGGGTAAAATTACATATGAGTGTGACTGTCGATCTCAAGGGAAAAAAGAAGAAAATATATACAAGAAATACAGGAAGCGAAAAGAAAAGATATAGAAAAAAATGAAGAGAGAAAAGAGTGGAAGAAGAGACATATAAAAAGGAAAGAGTAAAAGAATGAAGTGTATATTAACAATGACTAATATAATATTCACAGCTTACAAAAGGTTTTCACAGGCATCTATTCATGTTATGTCATGAACTCCTGCACAGTAGATAACATCTCAATCTGATGAATGAGGCACATAAGCCAAACATCAGAATGTTAGGCTATAGAAGGTAGACTCAGATAGGTTCCTTTTACCATCTCCACAAAGGACCCAAGGAAGTGTGTGCTGGGTCATATCAGGGGGCATTAAAACTGGGCTCTGATGGGGGCCTTATGTGGTGATTCGCGACTGTGTAACGGAGTGTCCAAAGCTTCAGAAGCCTTCACTAGAGACTCTGCACAAGTTCTACAGCCTCCAACAAGAACAACCACCAAAGATGAGAAGATTGACAGGCAGCCTGATTCTTCAAAAATGAATAGAGAACAAATGAACTTATGTACAAAACAAAAATAGAGTCACAGATGTAGAAAACAAACTTCTGGTTACCAGGAGGGAAGGGCATGAGGGATAAATTGGGATATTGGGATTGACATATACACACTACTATATATACAATAGATAATTCATAAAAACCTACTGTATAGCACTGGGAACTCTACTCAGTACTCTGTAATGACCTGCATGGGTAAAGAATCTTAAAAAAGGGTTGATATATGTATACGTAAAACTGAATCACTTTGCTGTACAGCAGAAACTAATACAACATTGTAGCTCAACTATACTTCAATAACAATTCATTTCAAAAATTAAAAAAAAAAAAAGAAGATCTTTCTTGGTGGTCCAATGATTAAGACTCTGTGTTCCCAATGCAGGGGTGCATGGGTTCGATCCTTGGTCAGAAAAAACCCTACATGCTACATGGCTTGGCCAAAAATTTAAAAATTTTGTAAAAAGCAAACAAAAATTAAAAAAAAATAAAATGATGAGGGAATGAAAATAATGAATAGAATTCTAAGTGTTCTGCTTTTAGAAAAAACAGTACAAGCAAAGTAGTGGCATAAAACAAAGTCCAATATTAGAGAATGTGAAAAATGATGAGCATGAATGAAGCGTGATGTGAAAGGTGTAAAATGTAAGAAGATGCTAGATGAGTGACTGAGTGATATGTCAGGAGGGCCGTATAAACCATATTAGGAGCACAAAGTTTAGCCTCTTGGCAATGACTGGGGGACTTCAAAGTTTTAAAGACAAGAGGAGGTGCTACAAATAACATGATCAACCCTGTTTTGGAAAAATAACCCTAACAGAAATGGGAAGAAGGGATGAGTGTCTATGAAACAAGATGGGGTGGAATTCAGACATGGAAACGTGACCTAAGAGAAAACGGACATGGTTGAGAGATATTTTAGAAGTAGAATCAGTAGATGGGAATTAGGGAGGGAAGGAGTCAAAGATGATTCCAGGTATTCTGGTTTCCAGAACTGAGTAAATGGTAATGACGTTAATCACTATAGAAGATAAAAAAATTTGATTTAGTGCATATTGAATCTGAAGTATCCTTGAACATACAGCTGTATGTATCAGCTAGTTGACGGAAATATGGGTCTAGAGCCCAACAGAAAGTTAGTGCTAATGGGACAGATTTGGGAACTATTAGTATGTAAAAGCGGAGAAGGCAATGGCACCCCACTCCAGTACTCTTGCCTGGAAAATCCCATGGACAGAGGAGACTGGTAGGCTGCAGTCCATGGGGTTGCTGAGTCAGACACAACTGAGCGACTTCACTTTCACTTTTTACTTTTATGCATTGGAGAAGGAAATGGCAACCCACTCCAGTGTTCTTGTCTGGAGAATTCCAGGGACGGGAGAGCCTGGTGGGCTGCCATCTATGGGGTCACACAGAGTCGGACATGACTGAAGCGACTTAGCAGCAGCAGCAGCAGCAGTATGTAAAAGATGGTAGCATTCACGGCAATAGAAGCAAACATCAGCAAGCAGCCTGGACTGAGCTCTTTAAAAACCCAGCCTTCAAAGGAACCCTAGGTTGTGTAACAGAGAAACTGAAAATGTCCACTAGATCACTGGCTTTCGTGGAGTTATTTCCCAGCTGGCTGCCAGACTCACCCACGTCTATGTTCATGCCTGCTCACTCCACTTTCTCCTGCACGTTTGCAGTGGTGCATCACTTGTTATGATTCCCAGGCTCTAGACCTTCATGCTTTGTTTCTCAGGTTCCAACTAACACTTCCTGCCAGGTGCAGCATCTCCAAGGAATGATAGTCTAGGGACCACCCTCCTTATCACATGGCCCTAGGAATCTGCATGTGTGCACTTTCCTGGGGCAGCAATGATAAGCCATGGATACCCTGAAACGAAAAAACAGAAATCTCAGCAGCCAAAAGGTAGGAACAATGCAAGTGTCCAACCACATCTGAGAGATAAACAAAATGTGATTGATGTGGTGTGTATTTGTGTATGTATATATATATTATATGTGCATGTATCAGAGATACCAAAGCAACATTTCATGCAAAGATGGGCTCTATAAAGGAAAGAAATGGTATGGACCTAACAGAAGCAGAAGATATTAAGAAGAGATGGCAAGAATATGCAGAATTGTACAAAAAAAATCTTCATGACCCAGATAATCACTATGGTGTGATCACTGATCTAGAGCCAGACATCCTGGAATGTGAAGTCAAGTGGGCCTTAGAAAGCATCACTATGCACAAAGTTAGTGGAGGTGATGGAATTCCAGTTGAGCTATTCCAAACTCTGAAAGATGATGCTGTGAAAGTGCTGCACTCAATATGCCAGCAAATCTGGAAAACTCAGCAGTGGCCACAGGACTGGAAAAGGGCAGTTTTCATTCCAATCCCAAAGAAAGGCAATGCCAAAGAATGCTCAAACTACCACACAATTGCACTCATCTCACACGCTAGTAAAGTAATGCTCAAAATTCTCCAAGCCAGGCTTCAGCAATATGTGAACTGTGAACTTCCTGATGTTCAAGCTGGTTTTAGAAAGGGCAGAGGAACCAGAGATCAAATTGCCAACATCCACTGGATCATGGAAAAAGCAAGAGAGTTCCAGAAAAGCATCTATTTCTGCTTTATTGACTATGTCAAAGCCTTTGACTGTATGGATCACAATAAACTGTGGAAAATTCTGAAAGAGATGGGAATACCAGAACTCCTGATCTGCCTCTTGAGAAATTTGTATGCAGGTCAGGAAGCAACAGTTAGAACTGGACATGGAACAACAGACTGGTTCCAAATAGGAAAAGGAGTACATCAAGGCTGTATATTGTCACCCTGCTTATTTAACTTATATGCAGAGTACATCATGAGAAACACTGGACTGGAAGAAACACAAGCTGGAATCAAGATTGCCGGGAGAAATATCAATAACCTCAGATATGCAGATGACACCACCCTTATGGCAGAAAGTGAAGAGGAACTCAAAAGCCTCTTGATGAAAGTGAAAGTGGAGAGTGAAAAAGTTGGCTTAAAGCTCAACATTCAGAAAACCAAGATCATGGCATCCAGTCCCATCACTTCATGGGAAATAGATGGGGAAACAGTGGAAACAGTGTCAGACTTTATTTTTCTGGGCTCCAAAATCACTACAGATGGTGACTGCAGCCATGAAATTAAAAGATGCTTACTCCTTGGAAGGAGAGTTACGACCAACTTAGATAGCATATTCAAAAGCAGAGACATTACCTTGCCCACAAAGGTTCGTCTAGTCAAGGCTATGGTTTTTCCTGTGGTCATGTATGGATGTGAGAGTTGGACTGTGAAGAAGGCTGAGTGCCGAAGAATTGATGCTTTTGAACTGTGGTGTTGGAGAAGACTCCTGAGAGTCCCTTGGACTGCAAGGAGATCCAACCAGTCCATTCTGAAGGAGATCAGCCCTGGCATTTCTTTGGAAGGAATGATGCTAAAGCTGAAAGTCCAGTACTTTGGCCACCTCATGCGAAGAGTTGACTCATTGGAAAAGACTCTGATGCTGGGAGGGATTGGGGGCAGGAGGAGAAGGGGACGACAGAGGATGAGATGGCTGGATGGCATCACTGACTCGATGGACGTGAGTCTGAGTGAACTCTGGGAGTTGGTGATGGACAGGGAGGCCTGGCGTGCTGCGATTCATGGGGTCGCAAAGAGTCGGACACGACTGAGCGAATGATCTGATCTGATCTGATACATAAAATATATATACATACACATATATATACATATATATGTTGTTGTTGTTGTTGTTTAGTCATTAAGTTGTGTCTGTCTCTTTGCAACCCACAGACTGTAGCCCACCAGGCTTCTCTGTCCATGGGATTTCCCAGATGAGAATACTGGAGTGGGTTGCCATTTCCTTCTCCAGGGGAACTTCCTGACCCAGGGATCAAGTCTGTCTATCCTGTATTGGCAGGCACTGAGTCACCAGGGAATATATACGTATATATGTATTAATATATAAGCGAGTCACAAAAGATAGATACTATGTGATTTTACTTATATGAGATGCCTAGAGTAGTCAAATTCATAGCAACAGAAAGTGGAATGGTGGTTGTTAGGAGCTGGGGGAAGGGTAATGGGAGTTATTATTCAATGAGTACAGAATTTTTGTTTGGGAAGATGAAAAAGTTTTGGAGATTGAGAGTGGTAATGGTTATACAACGTTCAATTAAAATGTTCAATTAAAAAGACCTAAAATGGCAAAATTTATGTTTTATATATTTTATCTGAGTTACCCAGCAGCTCAGCAGTAAAGAATCTGCCTGCAATGCAGGAGCCACAGGAGACGCAGGTTCAATCCCTGGGTCAGGAAGATCCCCTAGAGGAGGGCCTGGCAACCCACTCCAGTATTCCTGCCTGGAGAATCCCATGGACAGAGGAGACTGGTGGGCTAGGGTCCATAGGGTGGCAAAGAGTTGGACACAACTGAAGCAACTTAGCATGCACACATGCATATTTTATCCCAATAAAAAAGAAGCAACCAAAAAAATAAAAATCCAGTCTAAGAACAGCTGCTAGTTTTATATTCTTAGAATGGAATACAGATTGGTAAAGCACTATGATGAACAGTATGGTGATTCCTTAAAAAACTAAAAATAGAACTACCAGCAATCCCTCTCCTGGGCATATATCTAGAGAAAACCATAATTCAAAAAGATACATGCACCCCAGTATTCATTGCAGCACTGTTTACAGTAGCCAGGACATGGAAGCAACCTAAACATCCACTGAAAAAGGAATTGGTAAAGATATGATACATATATACACTGGAATATTACTCAGCAATGAAAAAGAACAAAACAATACCAATCGCAACAACATAGGGGGACCTAGAGATTATCACACTAAGTGAAGTAAGTCAGACAGAGGAAGACAGATATTATGACGTCACTTACATGTGGAATGTAAAAACAAAATAGTACAAATGAACGTGTTTACAAAGCAGAAATAAAATCACAGTTGCAAGAAAGAAACTTATGGTTACCAGGGCAGAAAGGGGGAGAGGGATAAATTGAAAGATTGGGATTGATATATACACACAACTACATATAAAATGATAACTAATAAGGACTTACTGTGTAGCACAGGGAACTCTACTCAATACTCTGTAATGACCTATGTGAGAAAAGAGTCTAAAAAAAGAGTAGATATATGCATACGTATAACTGACTGTCTTTGCTGTACAGCAGAAACTAACACAACATTGTAAATTAACTATACATCAATAAAAATTATGTTTTTCAAAATAAATTTCACTCATTATCAGAGAAATGCAAATCAAAACCACGCCAGTCAGAATGGCTGCGATCCAAAAGTCTACAAGTAATAAATGCTGGAGAGGGTGTGGAGAAAAGGGAACCCTCTTACACTGTTGGTGGGAATGCAAACGAGTACAGCCACTATGGAGAACAGTGTGGAGATTCCTCAAAAAACTGGAAATAGAACTGCCTTATGATCCAGTAATCCCACTGCTGGGCATACACACTGAGGAAACCAGAAGGGAAAGAGACACGTGTACCCCACTGTTCATTGCAGCACTGTTTATAATAGCCGGGACATGGAAACAACCTAGATGCCCATCAGCAGATGAATGGATAAGAAAGCTGTGGTACATATACACAGTGGAGTATTATTCAGCCATTAAAAAGAATACATTTGAATCAGTTCTAATGAGATGGATGAAACTGGAACCTATTATACAGAGTGAAGTAAGCCAGAAAGAAAAACACCAATACAGTATACTAACGCATATATATGGAATTTAGAAAGATGGTAACAATAACCCTGTGTACGAGACAGCAAAAGAGATACTGATGTATAGATCAGTCTTATGGACTCTGTGGGAGAGGGAGAGGGTGGGGAGATTTGGGAGAATGGCATTGAAACATGTATAATATCATGTATGAAACGAGTCGCCAGTCCAGGTTCGATGCATGATACTGGATGCTTGGGGCTGGTGCACTGGGACGACCCAGAGGGAGGATATGGGGAGGGAGGAGGGAGGAGGGTTCAGGATGGGGAACACAGGTATACCTGTGGCGGATTCATTTCGATATCTGGCAAAACTAATACAATATTGTAAAGTTTAAAAATAAAATAAAATTTAAAAAAATAATAATAAATTTCACAAATTATTAAAAAAAAAAGAATGGAATATAGCACAGCCATGAAAGAAACTATTTAAATAAATAAATAAAGCTCAAATACAGAATGTGGAGCATAACGAGCCAAGTACAAAAGTGTGCATTCTATATAATTTCATTTATACGAAATTCAAGAACGAGCAGAACTAATCTATGGTGATAGAAATCAGAATCATCATTGAGATGTATTGACTAGAAGGAATCACGAGGGCATCTGCTAGGGGCTGGAAATGTTCCACATTGCAATCTGAGGGGTGCTTACCCAGGGCTGACAACTAAGATTTGTGCCTTTTCTCTATGTAAGTTACATCTTAATATTTTTTTTAAAAGATACCATCCACAAAAATTTTTTATGTTTCCAAGTTGACTCACTAACTGAAATCAGTTAGTTATATATGTAGTATATGAACGAAAGTTCTGATTAGCAAGGAATGATTTGGAGGAGATGGATATCTTAGGTTTTGGAGGGATGAGCACAAAAGACTGCCATCATGGGAACTGTGGCGAGGGTTACCATTCAGTCCAAAGTTCAGCTCAATAACATACAGTTAAGAAATAATTATTGGGCACTTAGTGCCGAACGTAATGCAAAGTTCTAGGGCAGTTTCTCAAAGCGCCTCCCCCGCTCACCTCCACAACCACATCAGAATCACGCAAGTTGTTTATTTAAAGGGCAGCTTCTTGGGTCCTGCCGTGATCTACTGATTTAGAAACTTCGTGGGCTGGGCCCAGGAATCCCGTTTTCAACAGTCACCCCAGATGACTGTACAAAGATGAATAACATACACTTTGTTCTGCACTAACCTCTCTGCCCTCAAGGGGTTTGGAAATACATAAACAGATAATTTCCATATAACGTGGCAACTACAATGACAGATATGCTGAGACTGCTAAAACCCTCTGAGGGTGGAGGAGGAAGACTAAGTCAAATCAGGCAACATTCAGCTTTGCTGAATCAAAAAGGCTGCTTAGCAATTAGCCAAGCAAATTGGGGTGAAGGAGAGGGTGGCAAAGTGATTAGTTTGCAAAGTGTGGTTCCCAGAGAATAGAATTAGCATCAGCTGGAAACTTGTTAGAAATTTAAATTCTAAAGGCCCCACCTTAGACTCACGATTTCTGGGTGCGGGCCCAGCAGTCTGTATTTTCAAGCCCTGGAGGGGATTCTGATGCCACTCAAGTTCAAGTTCGACAGCCAGAGCCGGCAGGGAAGCGGCTTCAGAACCAGCTGCCTGGATCCAAATCTAGGCTCTGTGGCTTACTGGCTGGGTGACCACAAGTGAATTGCTTAATCTCTTTGGGGCCCAGTTTCTTCATCTCTATAATAATAGTCCTTAATTCATAATTATTACATATAATGTGCCTGGCACATAATAAGTGCTGTATATGTGCTTGTTTTTATTAGCAAGAGTGTGGGTGAAGAGATTTTCAGTGGCAACAGCAGGGCTGTTTTGCAGGTAGCTAGTGCTCGAGCGTCAGGCAAGAAGCAGGTGTGACGAGTGCTGGAGAGATGAGCAGCAGACAGATCGGGGCCATTCATGTTTAAAGAAGAAAAAGACACCTGGGGACTTCCACATCCAAAAAGATGGACTCCTCATGCTTATTCCTATTTCTCCTGCTAAGTACAGCTAAAACCCAGGACATTAAAAGTAAGATGCTGAGAAGTGAATTTAAAAAAAAGGCGGAACCAGGGAGGGACCTCAGGACCCAAGGAATGATACAGTGATGAGTTCACTGGGTTTTTTGTTTGTTTTTGGCTTCACATATCCCAGACTTGGAGCTTAAGTGCCTGGCAACCCAGAAATGCCATGCAAAGTGGACAAAAGAAGTGCAGCAAAAGCCAGCTCTCTCTTGCCAAAGGACAGGGAAAAGGGCAGCCTAGAAAGGCAAGACTTTTAGATGATAACTGCCTATCCTCTAAACTGAACTGCTTATCTGGCTGAACTGCTTATCCTGAGTTCAGCCAGACACCTCAGGAAACAACTATGGTCCCACCCCCACCAGCAGAAGCTGAGTGAGAACCCTAGATTCCACCCAGGCTAGACTCTAGCTAGGTGCCCCAAACCCTGCACCAGGGAGGGGTCAGATAGGCCAGGTGGAGATCTGGGACTTCACTGCCCATCAAGCAATAACAAACCACCCCTTTCTGGTGTCAGTGGAGACCTTGGGGAGGCCCGAATTCCCACCCACACTCTGCAGTAAAAAGGAACACCCACACTTCTTCTGCCCGGGACCCCACCCTTTCTGCAGGATGTCAACATCTGATTTTCCAGAGCTACTGTTAGGAGAAATTCAGTACAGGGTACAGGGACTCTGGATGTCTTGAAACCGGCTGTGCCTCAGATCACTGTGAAACTGATAGTGATCTCGAAATTTAATTAAAAAAAAAACTGCAAAGAAAACTGAACCAAATCGTATGGTAAAGGAGAGCTATGGGTTTTAGGTAAAGAGTGACAGATTAGATTTGTACCATAATCAACTTTTGCTGAGTCCAGTTTTCAGAGAGCTCGACATGACAACCTCCAAACACACTGAAATTCATCCAAGAAAGCCTTTGGCACACATACTGTGAGCTGCCTGCTCCAGAGAAAGAATCTTTCTTTCATTTGCCATCATCAGAGCTTATGGCTCATCACCCTTCACCTATCAAATGTAGGAGATGTCAATGGTATCCAGAGGACAGTTTGAAGTTCCTGGTTGCTAGGGTGATGAGCTTAGCCTTGATGCAAAACCTTGGAGGGCCATGGATGGAATTGCCTCGGGAGAGCAAGATCTTGATTTGAGAGGCTCTTGTTTCTGACAAATACCCTGTGAACCAACTCTGTTAACTCTAGGAGGATCCAGAAATCTGACCGGGTGAATAAAAATCAATGTGGCTTCTCGGCGACCAGGGCTATGGGACACTTTTTTAACGATAGAAACGGTTGAAAACAAAAACTGTAAACCACTTCCTGTGCAATCGGGTTTTTTCCACTTGTACAGCTCTGGTTCCATCATTTCAAGCCCTGCCCCTGGGTGGGATGGAGTTGCCCTGGCCAGCAACAGTTAGAGGGAAAGGGAGAGGAAGAGAGCAGTTTGGTGATTAATAAACACTTGAGGAAACCCTGCTATGAAAACAAGCACTGCTTGTGGGGAGTAATGAAGGGAAGATAAGTCAAAGAGTGTTTGAACCCAAAGAAGAGGGAGCTGTGACGGGCGGGAGAGGTCAAGGTGGGCTTCCAGGAGGAGGTGTGGCTTTGTGCTGAGACCTGAGAGCAGACTACCCAAATAAGACACACATGGGGCCTGAGGGAGGGAGGAAGGGATCTGGGGTGAAACAGGAATTCACTTTTAGGCAAGGAGTTTTGGACACAGGGTCATTGTCAAACTGGGGCTCATCAGCTGAGTTAGCAAAAACATGACACTTATGAGGACAGAATGTAACACGTGTATACCTGTGGCGGATTCATTTTGATATTTGGCAAAACTAATACAATTATGTAAAATTTAAAAATAAAATAAAATTAGAAAAAAAAAGTAAACCTCTGAGGTGATTATTAAATAATAATCATAATAAAATTATTAAATCAATTTTTAAAAAACCTGTTGTGGTCACAGACTCTGCACTGGAATTGCAGACAGCTCAGCCCAGATCCACACTCAATCCTGGCCCTGAAGGACATTATGTTCTACAGTGGAGACACACAGATACACAGGGAATAAGAGATCTTCTCTCGGTGACTGAAAAAATTGCAACATTTTTGTATAAAGAGCGAAGAACAACGGGATTATATATTTGTTCTGTTTGAAAATGTAGGGTTTTTTAATCCAGAGATGGTAAGGCCAAGAGAGTAGGAGCCCATTGCCACTGAAGAGACAATGCCTGCATGCTAAATTGCTTCCAGCGTGTCTGAGTCTTTGCGACCCTACAGGCTGTAGCCCGCCCGCCTCCTCTGTCTACGGGATTGTCTGGGAGTGGGTTATCATATCCTATCCCAGGAGATCTTCCTGACCCAGGGATTGAACGCACCTCTCTGACATCCCCTGCATTAGCAGGTGGGTTCTTTACCACTCGTGCCACCTGAGAAGCCCCCCATGAAGAGTTTGTTAAAGTCCCCATGAGCAGGGAGCACCACGTGTAGGGCCACACGGGGAAGCATCAGGGTCGGTCAGGAGGCAGAAAGGGCAAGAGGAGAATGTGGACAAGCTCCCTTATGGTGGTTTACACAGGAAGGAACTCTCAAGGCAGGTCAGGACTGACTAGTTTCAAAACTTTCAGCAGGCTCTGGGGTGTAGGGGCTGTCCCTCAGTGTCTGCACCTGGCCACGGGGGTGATGAGAGCAGGTGGAGAGCGGTCCAGAGCATAAGATAGAGGAGGGGTGGGGGAGGGGTGGGCTCTGCATTGTTCACCTTACGCGTGGAAGGCATGATGAAGGCAAGTTGTTTGCTGTCTCCAGGGATTGACGGTCCCTGGGAGAGGCTGTCCCTCCACTGTCAGGCAGGCCCAGAGCACCAGAAACAGATAATAAAAAGACATGAGTAATACATTCCCCAAGTATTTGTTGGGCTTCTTCTGTGTGCCCAGCACTGCCAGGGGACCTGTGGATTCTCAGAAAACTCGTACATGTGCCCTTCATTCCCCCTGAGCGAGCTCTCCTTTCTGTTGAGGCAATAGGTGTAAACTCACACAGACGAAGTAGCAACTCAAGAACTAGTATTTCAAAAACTGTACAATATGAACATTACAGATCAGTGTTTCTCAAACTTAAAAAGGTATGGATTCCTTTTAAAGAAAAATATTTTCCACAGATCCCCAGTGTTGACAAGTTATATTTTATTATAGTATTATTCTATATGAAATGGACAGCAAATGCAATCTGTACAACATGAAATTAATTATAAACTTATACTTACATCTCTCTTGGTAAAATCAAAACAAAAATTTTAAATACAAATAAAAATATAAAACCAAAGAAGTTTAAAATTGCATTAATATAATGTGATAATTGACAATGTTTTACTTAAAATTGATTGGTACTATTGGACACAATCGTGGAAAAATATATTTGCATGTTTACTATTTTACTTGTTATCGATACGAATCTTCTGATTTTGAGCATGACAGATCATCATTTGAGTCATTAGTATTGAGTTCACAGCCATCATCGCTGTGTTTGATTTCAATGATCTCACTTTTAACCATTGACGCATAACAGACTAATCAATTAATATAGAAGGCAAAACTGAAAAAGATCTACTAGTAGTGAAGTGTTATGAGAAGGTGCTGGAGAAGACCCTTAAGAGTTCCTTAGACTGCAAGGAGATCGAACCAGTCAATCCTTAAGGAAATCACCCCAGAATATTCATTGGAAGGACTGATGCTGAAGGTGAGGCTCCAATACTTTGTCCACCTGATGCGAAGAGCTGACTCACTGGAGAAGACCCTGATGCTGGGAAAGATTGAAGGCAGGAAGAGAAGGGGGCAACAGAGGGTGAAATGGTTAGATAGTGTTACCGACTCAGTGGATATGAATTTAAGCAAACTCCAGGAGATAGTGAGGGACAGGGGAGCCTGGCTTGCTGCAATCAACTTAGCAACTCAACAACAACAATACGGAAGGGAAGAATCCACAGAACAAAGCTGCGTGCAAAGCCAGCAGGGCGCTGCCTTCCGTGCTCAACCTCACATGCTGCGTGCCCTCTGATCGTTTCATTTCCCTCCACTCTTCTGCTCGAGCTTCTTCAAAACCGTTGCTTCTATGGCTCGCCTGGACATCATTTAGCCTTCAAGTGACCCCGCGAAGGCTCTGAAATCTTAAAATGAAACTCAAGCAGGTGCTCCTAAAGGTTAGCCCAAGCTTATTCTATTTTATTACTTATCTTTAAAACTAAAACATCCTTGAAAAATTTGAAGATACCTTCCCCAAGGATAAACCTGGGTAGGGCAGGGTGGGGTACTCATAGGTCCAAGGACCTTAGTTGGAAAGAGGAAGCACAGTTTGGATGAAAGAGGGAGATGAATAAAGCTGCTGAGATCATGGAAGGCTTTGGGGTAAGGGTGTAAATGGAGCTGGAAGAGAAGGTGGGAAGAACTTAAAAAGTCAAGAAGAAAAAAAAAAAAAAGTCAAGAAGGAGGAAGAAAGGAACTTTTGGTAAGTAGGTGTGGATCTCTAGGGGCCGGCGACGTCATCTGATGCCCCTCTCCTGTCATCCTGCCCCACTAGTCTTCTTTCAGCTGTTAGAACAGACAGACCTGTCTAGTTCAAGGTTTTTTCTGGCCTTGTGTTCCTGAATGCAGCTGCCAACACCCCTCCTCTTTTTCTAAGGCTGGTTCTTTCTTTTCCATGAGCTCTTAACCAAAATATGGGTTTTTCACCAACGTCTTCGCTGACCCCTTGATCTTAGGAAGGTTCCTCACATTCTTTCATGTATCCACCTTTTTCCTTTGAAGCTTGTGTTAGTTTCCTATTGCTACGCCCAGCAATTACCACAAGCTTAGTGATTAAACAACACAAACGTGTCTTCTTATAGTTCTGGAGGTCAGAATTCCCAAAAGCAAGGTGTTGTGCTCCTTCTGGGGATTCCAGGGAAGAATCTATGTTCTTCACTTTTCTAGTTTCTAGAGGCCACTTGCCTTCCTTGGCCTGTGGCCACTTGAATCATCAAAGCCAGCAGGAGAGCATCCTCTAATCTCTGTTTATGTGTCCATCATCACATCACCTTTTCTGAGTCTAACCCTCCTGCCTCCCTCTTATAAAGACCCTAGTGATGACATTGGGCTCCCCCAGATAATCTAGGATAACCTCCCTATCAGGAGAGGCTTAACTAATCACAACTGCAAAGTCCTTTTTGCCATGGAAGGTAACACTGGGGTGTTAACCTCACAGGTTCTAAGGATTAGGACATAGACATCTTTGAGGGCCTTTATTCAGCCTACAACAGTGCTCTTATCACAAATCATAATCGTGTTTTTGTAAACTTTTTCATTGTCTATCAGATCAGATCAGTCGCTCAGGCGTGTCTGACTCTTTGTGACCCCATGAATCACAGCACGCCAGGCCTCCCGTCCATCACCAACTCCCAGAGTTCACTCAGACTCACGTCCATCGAGTCAGTGATGCCATCCAGCCATCTCATCCTCTGTCGTCCCCTTCTCCTCTTGCCCCCAATCCCTCCCAGCATCAGAGTCTTTTCCAATGAGTCAACTCCTCGAATGAGGCAGCCAAAGTACTGGAGTTTCAGCTTTAGCATCATTCCTTCCAAAGAAATCCCAGGGCTGATCTCCTTCAGAATGGACTGGTTGGATCTCCTTGCAGTCCAGGGGACTCTCAAGAGTCTTCTCCAACACCACAGTTCAAAAGCATCAATTCTTCGGCGCTCAGCCTTCTTCACAGTCCAACTCTCACATCCATACATGACCACAGGAAAAACCATAGCCTTGACTAGATGGACCTTTGTGGGCAAGGTAATGTCTCTGCTTTTGAATATGCTATCTAGGTTGGTCATAACTTTCCTTCCAAGGAGTAAGCGTCTTTTAATTTCATGGCTGCAGTCACCATCTGTAGTGATTTTGGAGCCCAGAAAAATAAAGTCTGACACTGTTTCCACTGTTTCCCCATCTATGATTTCCCATGAAGTGATGGGACCGGATGCCATGATCTTCGTTTTCTGAATGTTGAGCTTTAAGCCAACTTTTTCACTCTCCACTTTCACTTTCATCAAGAGGCTTTTGAGTTCCTCTTCACTTTCTGCCATAAGGGTGGTGTCATCTGCATATCTGAGGTTATTGATGTTTCTCCTGGCAATCTTGACTCCAGCTTGTGCTTCCTCCAGTCCAGTGTTTCTCATGATGTACTCTGCATATAAGTTAAATAAGCAGGGTGACAATATACAGCCTTGATGTACTCCTTTTCCTATTTGGAACCAGTCTGTTGTTCCATGTCTAGTTCTAACTGTTGCTTCCTGACCTGCATACAAATTCCTCAAGAGGCAGATCAGGAGTTCTGGTATTCCCATCTCTTTCAGAATTTTCCACAGTTTATTGTGGTCCACACAGTCAAAGGCTTTGGCATAGTCAATAAAGCAGAAATAGATGCTTTTCTGGAACTCTCTTGCTTTTTCCATGATCCAGTGGATGTTGGCAATTTGATCTCTGGTTCCTCTGCCTTTTCTAAAACCAGCTTGAACATCAGGAAGTTCACGGTTCACATATTGCTGAAGCCTGGCTTGGAGAATTTTGAGCATTACTTTGCTAGCATGTGAGATGAGTGCAATTGTGTGGTAGTTTGAGCATTCTTTGGCATTGCCTTTCTTTGGGATTGGAATGAAAACTGACCTTTTACAATCCTGTGGCCACTGCTGAGTTTTCCAGATTTGCTGGCATATTGAGTGCAGCACTTTCACAGCATCATCTTCCAGGATTTGGAATAGCTCAACTGGAATTCCATCACCTCCACTAGCTTTGTTCGTAGTGATGCTTTCTAAGGCCCACTTGACTTTACATTCCAGGATGTCTGGCTCTAGGTCAGTGATCACACCATCGTGATTATCTGGGTCGTGAAGATCTTTTTTGTACAGTTCTTCTGTGTATTCTTGCCACCTCTTCTTAATATCTTCTGCTTCTGTTAGGTCCATACCATTTCTGTCCTTTATCGAGCCCATCTTTGCATGAAATGTTCCTTTGGTATCTCTGATTTTCTTGAAGAGATCTCTAGTCTTTCCCATTCTGTTGTTTTCCTCTATTTCTTTGCACTGATCGCTGAGGAAGGCTTTCTTATCTCTTCTTGCTATTCTTTGGAACTCTGCATTCAGATGCTTATATCTTTCCTTTTCTCCTTTGCTTTTTGCTTCTCTTCTTTTCACAGCTATTTGTAAGGCCTCCCCAGACAGCCATTTTGCTTTTTTGCATTTCTTTTCCATGGGAATGGTCTTGATCCCTGTCTCTTGTACAATGTCACGAACCTCAGTCCATAGTTCATTAGGCACTCTATCTATCAGATCTAGGCCCTTAAATCTATTTCTCACTTCCACTGTATAATCATAAGGGATTTGATTTAGGTCATACCTGAATGGTCTAGTGGTTTTCCCTACTTTCTTCAATTTCAGTCTGAATTTGGCAATAAGGAGTTCATGGTCTGAGCCACAGTCAGCTCCCGGTCTTGTTTTTGCTGACTGTATAGAGCTTCTCCATCTTTGGCTGCAAAGAATATAATCGATCTGATTTTGGTGTTGACCATCACCCATGTCTATATTCAGCAGACTGTAGGGTCCATGAATGAAAGGACTATGACTGTATTATGATGCCAGGTGCATAGCAAAGGGTCAATAAAATTTTAATAAATGAGTAACAAAGAAGAAAGCAGTAGGATCTATGAAGATTGAGGACACAGCCAAGGAAGGTGGACATGGCTAATCTGTCTATGGCAGATTTTACTAAAAAGTGGTTGGAAGCAAGGCAACCTTAATCAAGATGCTTTTCTTGCTCTGCTCTACAGAGCCTGGAAAAGTATAGGCTCTATCAAGCCTATAAAAGTACTCTAACTGGTCCCCACCTGACCAATCCTCATGGCCATGAAAGTAAGATGATGTGACTGTCAGAACCATCAGGACTAGCAGGTTGGAATTGAGGAGGGCATTTTCAAAAAATGGTGGTGAGGGTGCTGCTGCCAGATGAATGGCCAGGACTTTGGGGACAGACAGTAGAACCAATTCTTGCCCAACAGGTTTTCAGTACTTAGTACTCATAAAAGTCATCAAACAAATCATCTTTAATCTTTTAACCCTCTTTCCCGTCCTTCTGGGTGTATCTATCATCTCTTTCTGTCCTTGCTCCGTCCTCTATCTTGCCAGTTTTTTCTTCTCTCCTCCAAAGTACATGCTGACGTATAAAACCAAACTACTTATTTAAATGTGTTATACTTGCCAAATACAGCTTTGTATTCCTAGCTCTTATTTTTAAAGCAAATGAGTTTGAACATCTACACTTAAGGATGCAGTGAAGAGAGCCCTTGGCTAGAAGCTTGGGAGTCTTGAAATTAGGAAGTAATCCTCCAATCAGCTATGTGAGGTGGACAAGTCACCTGGCTAAACTTGGCTTTAAATTTCTTTCCGATCTAAACCTCTGAGATTGTAAGCATCTCTAAAATTCTGTTACACAAAGGTTAAAAGTAACTCAAATGAAAGGAAGGATGTTCATAATCAGGAAGGTGGGTTCCCTATAATCTTGGAGATGTTGTTTTGTTTTTAGGAATCATCGCCCCTCGATACTGATAGTGATAATAGTGCTAGCTTACGTTTATTGAGTGATTACCACGTCCTAGACACTGACTCTCCTAAGTAGTTCACATACATCATCTCACTTAATTCCTATTTGGGAATAACTAAACCACAGTCGACCAGAAGCCCGATCCCTGAATTAAAATTTTGTGACAACTGTCCCTACCCATGAGAATGGATCCTTAAATCAGGAAGAAGAAATATAGCTGTTTATCTACCTGCCTTAAATGCTATGTTTGCAGTTACCTCATTTAAACCACACAACAACCTACAGGATAAGCGTTAATGTATTTCTCTCCCCTTGGCTGACAATCAGGAACTTTTTTTTATTGGGGCATAGTTGCTTTACAATGTTGTACTATTTTCTGCTGCACAGCAAAGTGAATCCGCCATACATATACATACATTCCCTCTGTTTTGGATTTCCAAAAATGGCCACAAATTATCAGTTGCTCTTCTCAACAAGACATGAGAACTCTTCCCTTTCCCTTGAGTCTGAGCTCAGTTCAGTTCAGTTCAGTCGCTCAGTTGTGTCCAACTCTTTGCAACCCCATGGACTACAGCACGCCAGGCCTCCCTGTCCATCACCAACTCCTGGAGTTTACTCAAACTCATGTCCATTGAGTCAGTGATGCCATCCAACCCTCTCATCCTCTGTTGACCCCTTCTTCTCCCACCTTCAATCTTTCCCAGCATCAGGGTCTTTTCCAATGAGTCAACTCTTCGCATCAGGTGGCGAAAATATTTGAGTTTCAGCTTCAAAATCAGTCCTCCCAATGAACATTCAGGACTGATTTCCTTTAGGATGGACTGGTTGGATCTCCTTGCAGTCTAAGGGACTCTCAAGAGTCTTCTCCAACACCATAGTTCAAAGGCATCAAGTGAGTCTGAGCTCTCCCCATGACTTATGCTAACCAATCAAAGGTGACTAAAGTTACACGGGGCCAGTTTTAGGCTGAGCCTTGTCCTGGCAGTTTCTCCCTTCACAGCCTGGGGACCCAGCTGCCCTGCTGCAAGGAAGTCCAAGTTACCATGCTGCAGAGAAACCCCAGAGGATGAGACATAGAGACATGGAGAAGCCCTGGAGGATGAGACACCACAGAGAGAGAAAAGGGGAGAGAGAGAGAGAGAACTGAGCCATGCAGAAGGGTATTCCTGCCAATAATCTAAATCTGCCAGTCAGTTAATCTCCTACCTGTATGCAGCCACGTGGAACACCCCCAAAGGAGGCCAGACCGAAGGAGAACTTCTAGTCAGTCCTCAAACTCATGAAGAAATAAAATAATCATAGCTGTTTTAAGGCACTTGCTTTGGGGTGGTTTGTTACACAGAATTAGTATGTGAAACAGAGACAGTGAACTCTTTCTTACCTCCTCTCCATTACACAGGAGCTTTGACCCAGTGAGAGCAATAAATGTCAGGGTTACTTAATACAATTTAAGGCATATAATATGCAAGGGAAGCTGGTCTCCCATAGAGTACAAGAGTGTTTAGCCAGGAGTCAAATGGCACTGACTTTGTGTCTTACTGGCGCATGTAAAGGAGACAGACCGCAACGAAGATGAATGGATAGGTTAGACCACGAAAGCAGACTGACACCATCAGTCTGGCTGCTGCAGTCAGAATCCCAAAGTGAGAAGACATGGTTGGCTTGTCTCAGTAACCAGTTACCTGCATCCTTCTTTTTTTCCCTAAGGAGACTAAGTTGGCTTTGGGGCTTCCCTGGTAGTCAGCTGGTAAAGAATCCGCCTACAATGTGGAAGACTTGGGTTCAATCCCTGGGCTGGGAATATCCCCTGGAGGAGGGCATGGCAACGCACTCCAGTATTCTTGCCTGGAGAATCCCCATGAACAGAGGTGTCTGCTGGGCTACAGTCCATGGGGTCTCAAAGAGTTGGACATGACTGAGCGACTCAGCACAGCATAAGGTGGCTTTTATTCCCACCATTCATTTGTTTATCTATTGATTTTGTATTTATTTGTTTGGCTGTGCCAGGCCTAAGTTGTGGCACACCGGGTCTTCTTTGCAGCTCGCAGGTTCTTTAGTCAATGACATGTGGCATCTTAGCTGTGGCTCAAGAACTCTTACCTGCAGCTTGCTGGATCTAGTTCCCTGACTAGGGATGGAACCTGGGCTGCCTGCATTGGGAGCGCTGTGTCTTAGCCACTGGACCACAGGCAAGTACCCATCTGTATTTTCCCCTTTCCATAAAGACCTCAGGGATCCAGCATCCTCGGTCCCACGTGACTCTGAGTGATGACAGGGACCCCTCAGTCACCCACAAATAGAGCTTTAGGGTCCTCGTGGGCACTTCCATCTTTGGGAAACATACTCAATGCCTCAAGCCCCTGGATTTAGACCTTTCCGTCTGCTCTGACTTGTATTCTCTGTGTGAGTTTTCCTCACTTCTATATTTTTGCAGCCTGTTCTGATCCCATCCATCTGACTTTCAGGTTTAACAAGACCATTCCGGTCTCTGGCTCAGGCTTGCTAAGAGGATGGGCTTTTGTCAAGCCCACAGCTCTCCATGTTCCTGCATAGCGCAGTTATCCCACAGCATCCTCCAAGGACCTACTAAGTACAACGAAGATAAAAGAAGAAGTAGACTTGACTGGCGTCCTACCACCAGGAGCTGCCAAATAGAAAAATTCCAGTTTTCCATCTCTAAAAGACTCTTTGTGATCCTATGGACTGTAGCCTGCCAGGCTCCTCTGTCCCTGGCATTTCTCCTAAGCAAGAATACTAGGGTGAATCGCTATTTCCTCTTCCAGGGGATCTTCCTAACCCAGAAATCGAACTCACATCTCCTGCACTGGTGGCAGACTCTTTGCCGCTGAGCCACCTGGGAAGCCCAAAGACTTGGGCTCTGCTTAATTAATACTTTGGTAAACTGAAAGTTATACCCATACAAGGACATCCAATTTGCAGTGAATCAGAAAACCATAAAATACACCTGACACTAAAATTATTCTGCACAGAAGTCAATCATTCTTTGAGAATTCATGAGCCCCTTCAGGTTCTTGCAGAGCGTCTGGAATATCATTATGAATATCAGTTATCATTCTGCTTGCAAAGCAGAGAAATGCCAATTAAGCAGAGATTTCCTATTGACAGAAAGCCAGCCAAACCAGCTCTCACTTGGTGGAGAAAGACAGACATTGGCAAAATAGAGAAAATGAGCAGAAATTAGAATAGGGGAGAAAGCTTACATATTTCACCAATGCAGACTTTGAACGGTTCAGTACCCAATCCTGGGACAGAGTTGGGTGAAAAGTGGCTGGTGCTTCCAGTAACGTGTCCACCAGACTCTTCTTCTCGTTTAAGAGCTGGGATCAGACAGGGGGAGGATTCCCTTACTTTCTTCTTTTGAAACAAAAGCTACACATTATTAAGATGAAATCTTTCTGCCCTCCTAAAAGGGGAGCTGGGGAAGGTAATTACTGAACACAGATTTATGCTTTGATGTTAGCAATGCATAAGCCACTCCAACAAGGGGGTTTACAGGTCACAATGCAACCAGAGTCCTCATAACTGAGTGGTTAACAACACCCAGCTGAGTTCTGGAAATAATGTTTCAGACAAATGGCCAAAAACCAGGGTGAGCAATTAGTCTTCCCGCAGAATTATTTCAGGCCTCTAATTTGTTGAGAAAGGAATTACTGGCTTAAGACTTCGCAAGGCTGCAGTAATTAAAACCAACAAATTATAAGTACATTTATCGGGATAAAAGATATTCATCACCTGGAGGGTGTGACGGCCACAGCCCACGTGCTCAATGTTCATAGTCCCTCTTATCAGGCACCTATTTGCTCTGTGCTGTGGAAACAGTGTGCTTAGAAAGGAAGGATTTCACTCGCAACACCCCTCACTTGGGTCCTGTGTCTTTCCCAGCCCTGAATGACAGCTGCATAGAAGAAGGGAGAGGGAAGGAGAGAAGGAGGTTCTATCCATTTTAATGCTTGCAACTGCATGAAATGAAGTTTCAGCAGGGTGAAGCTCTGTGGCCAGCATAAGAGATGAGAAGAAATACCTAAGTGTGGTTATAAACGAGAAAGGTCAAAGAATTATTTTTCTTCTTCATCTTTATGCAATTTATGGGGAAAGTGGCATATCATTACTCAAAAAGATAGAAATGAGACCATTTACCGTTCCTTTGACTTTGCTGGCTGAGCCACACTTTGCATTTCAGAGCAGTTCCTCATGGCAGGGGTTAGGGCATTTATGCTGCCAGGCTTCCCCAAAGGTGGGAATAAAAATGATGAAGTTCGGGCCCCCTGTCTGCGTTCCTAGTTAATGATTCACCTGTTACTTAATGACAGCTGCAGCATCATCGGCTAACTCAACTGGCTCACTTGCTCATCCATCATCTCAATCACTAAGAAAATATTAAAGAGACTTTCTACTTAATGTGTCTTTTAGGCTGACCCAGGGTTTTGAAAAGCTTCTTCTTAGGTTTAAACTTTGGCATTGGTTCCCTGACTCACAGCAGAGTGTTCTGGGGCCTGATCTCCTAAGAACTGGGAGCAGAACCTGAGGTCCAGCACTATGATGGTCAACACTGTGCCTACTCAGTCCTGGGCTAGCTGGTGATTCTTAATCCTGGGCTGCAGTGAAGATGTCCAGTTCCTCCACCCGCGCTCTCCTGCCCTGTGACTGTGGCCCCTCCCCACATGGGCTACACACAGGTGCCCGCCCATGCATGGACACCTTCAGTTGCTTGTTTGGTGTTATGGGCTGAACATCCTCCCAAAATGTCTATGTTGAAGTCACAGTGTCTTAGAATGGGACTGCATTTGGAGATAGGGTCTTGGAGGTAAAATGAGGTCGTTAGGGCAGGCCCTACTCCAATATCGGAGAAGGCAATGGCACCCCACTCCAGTACTCTTGCCTGGAAAATCCCATGGATGGAGGAGCTTGGTAGGCTGCAGTCCATGGGGTTGCTAAGAGTTGGACATGACTGAGCGACTTCACTTTCACCTTTCCCTTTCCTGCATTGGAGAAGGAAATGGCAACCCACTCCAGTGTTCTTGCCTGGAGAATCCCAGGGACAGAGGAGCCTGGTGGGCTGCCATCTGTGGAGTCGCACAGAGTCGGACATGACTGAAGCGACTTAGCAGCAGCAGCAGCAGCTACTCCAATATGACTGGTGTCCTTATAAGAAGAGGAGATTAGGACACAGGCTCACACAAGAAAGGCCATGTGAAGGTACCAACCGCCTGCGAACCAAAAAGTACAAAATGCTCAAAAATGCTCATCTTTATTTTTTTAGCTTTTTATTGTATATGGGAGTATAGCCAATTAACAATGCTGTGACAGTTCCAAATGGACAGCAAAGGGACTCAGCCATACATCTCCATGTGTCCATTCTCCCCCAAACTCCCCTCCAATCCAGGCTGCCACATAACATTGAGCAGAGTTCCACGTGCTCTACAGTAGAACCTTGCTGGTTTTCCGTTTTAAATACAGTAGTATGTACATGGCTACCCCGAACTCCCTAACTATACCTTCCCTCCACCCTTCCCTCCTGGCAACCATGAGTTCATTCTCTAAGTCTGAAAGACACATTATTCTTGGTGACACACAGAAACCCAAAGGACACACAAGGTGAGTTTAGTTCTAGCTTCTTCTGCCCAAGAACTGATTGAACTTGCCTCATTTAGTTGCTCTAACAATCGTGCTACCGACAGGGCACAGCATCTCAGATGTGTTAACATTTCTAATCAGGAAAGGTCTATAAAGTATATTGGTCTCATTACTATGGATTACATGTGCCTTTTCAAGCAAATATCCAGTAACCTTCCTTGAGATTGTGGAAAGAAGACTTAAATATCACTTTGGAATCCTCATCTGAGAATGACAAGTAAATAACCATTATCAGCCAAAATCCAGAGAAAATACTATCTAGATAAGATTCCAGGGCTCGGGAGCTGACTCAAAAAGAAGTGCTTCTGCATTGAACCATTTAATAAGAAAACATTTGCTGAAGATTTATAATGAGTTACATTAAAATACTATGAAACATTTATAGAGGAAAATACAGCTTCCAAAACTCATTCATATATTTATCTCATTTTACCCTTTCATTAATACATTCACAGTGGACACATGTATATGTATGGCTGAGTCCCTCCACGGGCCACCTGAAACTATCACAACATTGCTAATTGGCTACAGCCCAATACAAAATAAAAGGTTTAAAATAAATAAAATGGATAACTACATAATGGCCACCTGATGCAAACAGCCAGTTCATTGGAAAAGATCCTGATGCTGGGAAAGATTGAAGGCAGAAGGAGAAGAGGGCAACAGAGGATGCCATTGAATCAATGGATTCAATGGATATGAACTTGGGCAAATCCCAGGAGATGGTGAAGGACAGGAAAGCCTGGCAGGCTGCAGTCCATGGGGTATCAAAGAGGTGAACACAGCTTGGTGACTGAACAACAGCAGCCACGACAAACTCCAGCACAAGAGGTCCCTAATTAGGGTTTCTAGAGGAGAGCTCCTGCTTTGGCCTCCCCAGTGATCCTTTTTCTGATTGCAGAACCTCTCTTTCCTGTGGGAAACCCATGTGGTAGTTGGACGGGACCAGCACGAGCACCTTCAGCTGCAGGGAAGGCATATAAGCAAGGGCGTAGCTGCCCAGGAAGAGCCTCCCAGTCCCCTGGCCACAGGGATGGGTTCTGGAATGGGCAGGTGACCACAGTAAAGCCAATTCAATCCCCTCCATGAGACTTGATACATGGATTCTAAGAGAGAAGGATGGCCTTTGTTTTGCTGGATCTGGGAGCTAAAATTATAATACGGGCTTGGAGCAGCTCTGAGAGAAAAACTTTGTGAGAAAGAAACCAAGGAGAATTCAAGCATGGCCAAGAGGAGGTGAGCTCAGCCTTGGGGGCCCCCTGGTCCAGCTGCCTGGGGATCTGGATCTACTCTTGGACTTCTCAGTTAGGCGAGCCAATAAATCCTCAGCTTGGCTAACAGCAGCTAATGTTGGTTTCTGTCACTTTCAACCAAGCGTCCTAACTAATTCAGGTTGTTGCTGGGGTAGGCTGGAAATGAGAACAGACCTGGCAGCCAGGGCACCAAGGCAGACCCTCTTCCATCTGGAACAGAGAAGGCATGGTGGTAAACCAAGGCAGACTCAGCATCCCAGCTGTATCTTGGCCAACTCCATAGCACATGTCACCACAGCAAGCAAGAGCAGAAGAGGAGGAACTGGGCAGAGTCCAGATGTCATTTGAAAAAACTATCTACTAGGAGCCAAATTAAAAGTACATTGGGTTTCTTTTATTGTGTTTTTCCCATGAAACACATCTGACTGTATTCCAACTTTTTTTCCACATTCAGTTCAGTTCAGTGGCTCAGTCATGTCTGACTCTTTTCAACCTTATGGCCTGTAGCCCACCAAGCTCCTCTGTCCTTGGAACTTTTCAGGCAAGAATACTGGAGTGGGTTGCCATTTCCTTCTCCAGGGAATCTTCCTGACCCAGGGGTTGAACCCCTGTCTCCTGCATCTCCTGCATTGCAGACAGATTCTTTACAGCTTGAGCCATCTGGGAAGCCCCTTACAATTGTATGACTGTATCAGATCAACACACCATAAACATACAGTGTTATGGGTCAATTATATCTCAATAAAGCTGGAAAAAGGACGAGAGGAAGGAAGGGAGGGTGGGTGGAAATTTTGTGATAGAAAAGAGAGATTTTGCATGCTGAAAAATAAAGGAGATTGGGGCTGGAACCAAATAGAGTAAGGAGGAGCCAAAGGAAAGAGGCACTGGGTCAAAACCCAAAGCCTGTGCCCTTGTTCATAGGTATCTGCCTTAGAAAGTCCGAACAGGCAGACATGGAGAGAAACTGTGAGGAGGGACACTACCCAAATGCCTAAAACGAAGCTAAGCCCAAGACTTGACTGGCCCCTTACACCAGGGATACTCACCAGGTTACCGTTCATGGTCACGGGTTCATGAATGGATGGGGGCATTGCCTAGCCGGTATCCAGGAGGTTACCCACTGCCCAGGTCAACTGTGAGACGAGGCCAAGCATTGCCCGGACCTCAGATCTGCAGAGCTACGTCATCTGACTGCTGTGAAGACTCTCCCCACAATGCCTCAGCCAAGGAAACCCCTTGACACCTCTGAGGGGAGAAATATCACAGAAATGAGTTTCTGAACCTGTATCTTCAGATCATGCTGGGTACCCTAAGGTCTCCAGAGCAGTGAGACAGTGAACTAATAATCATCACATGAGTATTGTGTGGAAAAACCCTAGCAGGACTCCCAAAGGGCAATCAGGAATCCACAGGGGGTCTGCACAGTGATTTCAATCTGTCATGATTTTAAGCAGTCGACTGCAAAATTTTGGTGTTGAAAACCCATTCGGTAAAAATTTTGAACATTCACTCTCCAGTTATACATATATATATATATATTTACTTATTTATAGATTAGGTACATGTACCACTGTTCTAATAATATGTATATTATAAAACACACACCAAAAAGGGTATTTTTTAAAGATACAATAAAGAAGCAGAGAATGTTTCTGCTAACTATCTTGCTAAGTATATTATTGGCCAACATACAGTTAAGGTTTGACATTAGCAATGGTGATATAAATCCATATTTTAAATAATCTTGATTTCAATTTTGGGAGCCTGTCTCTCGTTGGGTGACTATACTGTAACTATTTTTACCTCATATTGTGTTAGACAAAGAATTTGTCGTAAAAGTAGAAGCGGTAATGCCACCGTCTGCCCAGGCTCTGGTTGCTGGTTGCATTATTCATGTCGCCTTAAGCCCAGAGTTTCATTTTAGAACTGTTCAAGCCTCTCAGCTATTTTGTGCATGTTAAGTGAGATATAACCAAGAAAAGCCATCTTAAATTCACTCAACCAAGCAAGTGAGCAGAAAAATACACTGGAAGCGAGCGAAGGTGTGCAGTGCGCATTGTCAGCACCAGCGCCTGGGGGAGCCTCCACTCAACCTCAGGATCCGTGAGTCCTGGAAGGCACGTGGCTGCACCCTACAATCCAAGCGAGGTCAGGATGCTGTGTGGTTACAGAGATAAATGCCAGTAAATCTGATTTGCTTTGTAGATTATAAAGAAATAGAAGTTCTACTATTCGTCCATGGGCCCAGAGGGTCATTTGCCAGAGCCCCACCCACTATCATGTGAACCCAGATGATGGCGGTGGCTTGATGAGATGGTTGGATAGCATCATTGACTCAGTGTACATGAGTCTAAGCAAACCCTGGGAGATTAGTGAAGGACAGGGAAGTCTGGCATGCTGCAGTCCATGGGGTCTCAAAGAGTGGGACACGACTTAGTGACTGAATAACAACAGCAACATGTCCCCACTCAGGGCCCCTCTTCCTTCTCACCCACTCTTCAGCTAAAGAAACAGCGCCATCACCAAATCCCTCCATCATACCTATCAGATAAGATTCAGGCTCCGTAGCACAGCACAGAACCCTTTGTGCCAGACTGCCATACCTTTCCAGCTTTATCCCTTCCTCTTTCTCCCGTTAAAAACTCTATGCCCCACACTAGCAGCCACCCTCTAACAAATCAAATTCTTTCAGGGCTTCGCAATTGCTCTTTTCTCTGCCTGGAATGTCTCCCTTTAACTTTACCTTCTACAAATCTCCAATTCATCCTTCCAAGTTGTATGCTACCCACTCTAGAACCCATTGAACAGCCTCCATCACACAAGATACAATTGTTTATTCTTTTCCCAGTAAATTATTTAAGCATTCATCTTTCTCTTGGGACCTTCTCACTTCCCTTAAATTTTTTCTTAACAAATCAAAGGAGCTACTTCACCTCAGGAGGGTCCTCTGTCAAAATCCTACAGAGAGAAGTGGAGTCCTGTCCCTACAACTGCCACTTCTTGCAGGCTGTATTTTGGAAACACTGAGCGCTTGTTCACTCCATACGCATCTCACAATCACTTATCCCCTGAGCACAATCCCATGGACACATTTCCCTTCTGCTCTGCCGCCTTCGTTAGTCCAAGTCCCTTCAGAGACCCTGCACTTGGACTCCCGAGTCCCTTCTTCAGGTCCAAACCTTCACATCCATCCATGGCCCCTAAATGTCAAATCCTTCAAATGTAGGGGGTCCTGAAAAGCTTCCAGCATCAGTAACACCCTGGGCCAAACCAGGACCCCATTAAAAAACACCTGGCCCTCTGGGTCTAAGCCTAATCACAAAGGTAGACTATTCTTTTCTTCAAAGTAATCGTATTTTAGAGGGGGTCTGTTACCCATTCTCGTATCTATCACTGGTTTCTGTCTACCCCTAAGCAAGCTGATCATTGCCTCCTTGACCATCAACTCGACATACCAAGGGGTGAGGCAGCTTCTAAGCCACTCAAAAAAAAAAAAAGTGTCTTGCTACACTTTTACTTGAGAACACATATGAAACAAAGCAAAGCTGCCAATATCTGCCTTTACTTCTACCTGTATTGAGAACAGCAGGCAGTTTATCTGACTGAAGAAAAAGGAAAGAGGCTACCAATCCCCAGCTCACATGAGTAGTCTTCCCTGACAAAAACTCAACATGCAGTCACCAGGCATCACGTACGTCATCTCCCACGTGGCCACTGCTCTTGCTTCATATATCCTGTTACACACTGAACTGTGCCCCCAAAACTCAAGTACTGGAGTCTTAATCCCAATACTTCAGAATGTGACCATATATGGAGACAGTCCTTACAGAGACAATAAGGTTCAATGAGGTCATGAGGGTGGGCCCCAATCCAATATGACTAGTGCCTTTACAAGAGAAGAAATTTGGACAGAGACCCCGAGGGAAGACAATGTGAAGGAGGAGATAGCTGTCTATCTACACGCTGAGGAAAAAGACCTCAGAAAAAAATGTCACTGCCAACACCTTGATGTCTGATTTCTAGCCTCCAGACCATGAGGAAAAAATTCTGCTGTTCAAACAGCCAGTCTATGGCAACCCTAGCAAACTAATATGGATCAATATCTCTATTAGGGAGTGAACACCTTGTTACTGGGCCTTATTACCTTTGTAATTTACAGCGCCTTGCACAGTCCCTGGCCTGTTCTAAGTGCTCCTAGCATGTTTATCGATGAGAGGAGGGAAGGATAGGGAGGAAGGGCTGGGAAGGTGGGATGATGGGGGCCTGAGCCCTGGAAACGGCCACTTTATTGTCTGTCTTCTGAGTCTGTCAAGCTGTGGTCTTCTCATGCCAAAAGGAATCACTTGTCAATTTATCATTTTCCCTCTTCTTTGGCTTCCAACCCTGATTATATAAATCATGGGTATGCCGGGACATGTGGAGGGCTTACTATGGGCAGAGGCTTGTGGTTAGAACAATAACAGACTCCAGCTGTGCAGTCCAATAGGAATACAATGTGTGCCACATACAAATTCTAAATTGTCTAATAGCCACATTAAAAATAAACTTAAAAAGAATACATAAAATCAATTTCAATAATACATTTTTGTTTAACCCAGTAAGTCCAAAAACACTGTCATCTCAACATGTACTCAATATTATTAAATATTAATGAGATATTTTACATTCTTTTTTTGTTCTGTCTTCAAAATGTTGTATGTATTTTACATTCCCAGCAAATTCTGTGCTGTGATCCTGACTAATCACATTTTAAGCTCCTGCTACCCAAAAGTGGCTAGCAGCTACTGTATTGAACAGCAGTAGAAATTTGATGGTTAATGACAAAGACTTTGGAGTCAGATGGACATGGATTTGCACGTTCATCCATCACTGATTAAATGAACCTTTCTGCACCTCAGTTTCAGTTCAGTTCAGTTCAGTCGCTTAGTCGTGTCCAACTCTTTGCAACCCCATGAACCACAGCACACCAGGCCTCCCTGTCCATCACCAACTCCCGGAGTCCACCCAAACCCATGTCCGTTGAGTCAGTGATGCATCCAACCATCTTATCCTCTGTCATCCCCTTCTTCACAATCTTTCCCAGCATCAGGGTCTTTTCCAATGAGTCAGTTCTTCACATGAGGTGGCCAAAATATTGGAGTTTCAGCTTCAGCATCAGTCCTTCCAATGAACACCCAGGACTGATCTCCTTTAGGATGGACTAGTTGGATCTCCTTGCAATCCAAGGGACTCTCAAGAGTCTTCTTCAACACCACAGTTCAAAAGCATCAATTCTTCAGTGCTCAGCTTTCTTCACAGTCCAACTCTCACATCCGTACATGACCACTGGAAAAACCATAGCCTTGACTAGATGGACCTTTGTTGGCAAAGTAATGTTTCTGCTTTTGAATATGCTGTCAAGGTTGGTCATAACTTTCCTTCCAAGGAGTAAGTGTCTTTTAATTTCATCTGCAATCTCCATCTGCAGTAATTTTGGAGCCCAGAAAGTTAAAGTCAGCCACTGTTTCCACTGTTTCTGCACCTCTCAAATGGGAGCTGATACCTCTTATGGCTAAAGTGAGCATCTAATGTAGTAATCCCAGTAAAGCCCTCAGCACAGTGTCTGACACAGCAACACTATGGTTCCTGTGTGCCAGGCTCCTTGCTATGTAATCTACATGGTTATTACACAGTACACTGCCGTGGTCATTATTCTTAATAATAATTAGGTGCTAAGGTGACAAGAACTTATTTCTCCACCAGATGTCAGATGCATAATCTATCTCCTGCTCGGTTTTTCAACCTATAAAATGGAAATAACAAATGAATCCACCACTAAAAATAAAAATGACCTCCCTATTTAAGTAGCTGCTGCTGCTACTAAGTCGCTTCAGTCGTTTCTGACTCTCTGCAACCCCATAGACGGCAGCCCACCAGCCTCCCCCGTCCCTGGGATTCTCCAGGCAAGAACGCTGGAGTGGGTTGCCATTTCCTTCTCCAACACATGAAAGTGAAAGTGAAGTCGCTCAGTCGTGTCCACCCCTCAGCGACCCCATGGACTGCAGCCTTCCAGGCTCCTCCATCCATGGGATTTTCCAGGCAAGAGTACTGGAGTGGGGTGCCATTGCCTTCTCCGATTTAAGTAGCATGACACCTCAAAATATTCATGTTAGTTTAGTAGTCTTCAGCGTACAACGCTCGAGTACAGCAATAAGACAAAAGTTCTAGCCTTCTCTTCTTTGCATGTACTTTCTCCTTCGTTCACTTCAGTACGCCCCTAGGCAGAGAAATGGCTCTAGTCACTCAAATCCCTGAGCTGATCTGAGTCCTGTGGTGCTCATTTTTTTTGAGAGAGAGAACTTCTCTGAAATCCATTCAGCCACTACTTCTAAATTATGAGTGCATAAAAAGAGATACACCATTTTTGTGAGGTCTCATAACTCACCCTCACATAACACAGGTGATAAATGCAAGAAGGCGGCTCCCTTTAAAATATGTGTAATAGATATATTACTGTATCTACTGTATATTTTCATTTTCCCAGGCAATGAGCTCTCCTTCGCCTATGACAATAAATTACATAACCTCAGTAATAAAATAACAGCAAACAACAGTACACAAATAAATCATCATAATGATATTTTCTGCTTCATAACTATTTTCAAGTTTAGATCTCAAAGCCCTTTATAAACACAAATTAATTAGCTATAGCACAATATGAGATTCGTTTTTTCCATTTCATATAGTGGTACTTGATAAATAAAAATTGAATATATTAAAACTGTATAACATGATGGTTTAATATATGCATATGTTGTGAAATGATTACCATGATCAAGTTAATTAACACATCCATCATCTCACATAGTTATGATTTGAGGGAGGGGTGAGAACACAAGATCTACTCTATTTCAAGTATATAATATGTTATTATCAGTTACAGTCATCGTGCTTTATATTACATCTCCAGAATTTTTTCAATCCATGTAACTAAACTTTTGTATCCTTTAATAAACACCTCCCATTTCCCCCACCCCCTTAGCCCCAGCAACCACCATTCTACTTTCTGCTTTTATGGGTTTGACTATTTTAGATTCTACACATAAGCTACTTCATACAATATTTGTCTGACTGACTTAACTTAGCGCAATGCCCTCCAGGTTCATCCATGGTTGCAGAATGGGCAGGATTTCCTTCTTTTTTAAGACTGAATAATATTTCTCTGTGTGTGTGTGTGTGATTTTTTTTAATCTGTTAATCTGCTGATGGATACTTATATTGTTTCCATATCTTGGCCATTATGCCCTAAAGGTAAAACAAGTCTGTTGTAAATATTGTTGTATCTTATCTTCCTATCCATTCTTGTCTTTTGATTAGTGAATTTAATCCATTTACATTTAAAGTAATTATTGACAGATAAGGACTTACTCTTCCCATTTTGTGAATTGATTTCTCACTGTTTGGTAGTTTTTTTTTTTTTTTTTCTTCCTTCCTCTTTTGCTGTCTTCCTTTGTGATTTGACTTTTTGTAGTGATATCCTCTGATTCATCTGTCTTTACATTTTGCATATCTTTTAGAGACTTTTTCCCTATGATGACAAGATTCACATAAAACATTTTATAGCAGTCAATTTTAAGCTAATAGCAACTTAACTTCAATTGCCTACATAAATTCTACACTTTTCCTACTCCCTGCCTAATTTTCTGTTACCAGTGCCACAATTTACATCATCTTATTTGGTGTATCCGTTAACTATTATGGTAACTACACCTGTTTTTAATATTTGTCTTTTAACTTTTATACCTGAGTTAAAAGTAATTTCTGTACCACCACTATAGTATTAGATTTTCCTGAATTTGACCATACACTTATTTTTACCAGAGTTTTATACTTTCATATGTTTTCGTGTTACTAACTAATGTCCTTTTATTTCAACTTGAAAAATTCCCTTTAGCATTTCTTATAAGGCAGGTCTAGCGGTGATAAATGCCTTAAACTTCTAGAAAGTCTGCCTCTCCTTCATTTGTGGACAGCTACCATGGTCTCCATGGCCTGCTCTGTAGAAGACTGCCACGTTTGCTCTGCGGAAAACTCCAGAAGCCTTTGCCACCTCATCAGCTCTAGCGCTGCCATGGATTCCCTGCAGCTTTCACTATGCAGGAACCCAGTGGTTGCCATTGCAATCACTAGCAGCCTGCCCCGTGAAAGACCCCCGTAGCTCGTTGCAGCCACTGATGACCCCCACGGCTTTCACCACTGAGGGTGCCACAGTCTTCTCCTTTGTGAACTAAGGCTTCCTGAACCACCCTCATCCCACCCCCTGGAAGCCACCCTAGCCAGCGCCATTGCAGTGCCCCAGGCCTGAGATCCAGCAGCTGTTTTTCAGGTGTCCACAACCAGCCCTGACCCCTGCTGCCACACAAATGCTCACTTCTAGCCTCTACAACCATGTACATGTCTGCAAAGAGCCAGACCCAGGACCCACTGCTGGCCACCACCACTGCACACACATACCTCCAGCCCCAGCCCTTCTGCCTCCTGCTCTGGCCATGCCTATCCAGACACACTTGCCACCGGACCTAAAAGTACTGGTAAGGACAGCCATCACAGCCACCAGGAACACACCATAGCTTTTGCTGTAAGAGCCACATGGGGCCTTCTTCAAACGGAACCCAAAACACAAACAGCAGCACAAAAGCATGTGAAAGTATAAATCTCACCAGTAAAGGTAAATATATAGTGAAATACAGAATAATATAGTGGTGCTACACAAATTAGCTATAACCCCATTAGAAAAGTTAAAAGACAAAAGTTTTAAGAATAATTATAACAAGAAAACTTTGGCAACAGTCTCGACATAAAAAAAGTAAATTTTGACTTCAAGAACACAAAGTGTGAGGGGAATAAAATTGGAGAAGCTTTATATACATTTGAATTTGAGTTGTTATTAAACTAAAATAGATGTTCATAAATACAAGATGTATATGAGCCTCATGGTAGCCACACACATACACACACAAAAACCCTAGTAGATACACAAAATAGAAAGGAACAAAATAAATTACTATTTTTTAAAAAATAGCAAGTAAAAAAAGAAGACAGGAAGAAAAGAAGAAAGGAAAAACATGAAGTGCAAAACTGGAAATAATTAACATAGAATAGTAAGTTCTTAACTATGCATAAGTATTATAAATATCAAGGAATTAAACTCGGTAATCAAAAACTTGGTTAAAATGACACAGAGTCATTTTACTTGAATGGATTAAAAAAAAAATAACAACAAGATCTAGAATATGCAGTCTATAAGAGACTCAATTCAAGTATCAAGACACACATAGGCTCAAAGCAAATATGTAAAAAAAGATATTCCATGCAAGTGTAACCAAAGGAGAGCAGGGAAAGCTCTACTTATAACAAGAAAAAGAAAACTTGAAGTCAAAAACTGTCACTAGAAAAAAAAAAAAGGCATTGTATAATAATTAAAAGTTCGGTTCAACAGGAAAATATAACAATTATCAATATATTTGCACCCAACCTCAGAGCACCTAAAAAATTAACACATACAAACAACCTGTTAGAACTAATAAATTCAGTGAAGTTTCAAGATCAAATTAAACATATGCAAATCAATGACATCACACTAACAACAAACTGTCCAAAAGAGAAATTAAGAAAACAATATCACCTTAGCAGAAAACAGAATAAAATACTCAGGAGCTAACTTAACCAAAGATGTCAAGGACTTGCACTGAAAATTATAAAACATTGATGAAGGAAATTTTAAAATACACAAATAAATCGAAAGACATTCCATGTTCATGGATTAGAAGAACTAATATTACTTAAAGACCCATTCAAATCAATCTCTATCAAAATTTCCCAAATATTTTACATTAGTAGAAAAAAATTCCTAAAATTCATATGGAATCACAGAAGACCCCAAATTGCCAAATCAATTATGAGCAAGAAGAATGAAGTTGAAGGCATCACACTGTCTGGCTCAAACTATCTTACAAAGCTATGGTCATCCAAACAGTATGATACTAGCATAAAAACAGACATGCAGACCAGTGAAACAGAATGGAAAACCCAAAAATAAACCCATGCATTTACCATCAACTAATCTTTGACAAACTCCGGGAGTTGGTGATGGACAGGGAGTCCTGGCATGCTGTGATTCATGGGGTCGCAAAGAGTCAGACACGACTGAGCGACTGGACTGAACTGAACTGAACTGAATCTTTGACAGGGGTGCCAAGAGCACACAGTTGAAAAAAGATAGTCTCTTCAACAAATGGTGATGGGAAAACTGAAAATCTACATGCAACAGAATTAAAATGGATCCTTATCTCACACCATATACAAAATTAACTCAAAACGGATTAAAGACTTAGAAGTAAAACTCAAAACTATGAAACTCCTAGAATAAAACATAAGAGAAAACCTCCTTGACGTTGGCCTTGGCAATAATTTTTTTGGATATGACAACACCAATAGCACAGGCAACAAAAGCAAAAATAGGAAAGTGAGACTGGATTCAACTAAAGGCTTCTGCACAGCAAAGGAAAAAGCTGACAAAAAAAAAATAAGAAAAAGAAAAAGCTGACAAAATGAGAAGGCAACCGACAAAATAGAAGAAAGTGTTTGCAAGTAATATATCTAATGAAGTGTTAATATCCAAAATACATAGAAATCCATATAATTCAATTCCAAAAATATAAACAACCTAATTTTCTTAAATGGGCAGAGGACCTTAACAGGCACTTCTCAAAAGAATAAATTCAAATGCTAACAGATGTCTGAAAAAATACTCAGCATTTCTGATCAATAGAAAAATGTTAACAAAACCACAACAAGATGTCCTCTCACACATGTTAGGATGATTATTATCAAAAGGAGAAAAGATAATAAGTGCTGATGAGGATGTTAAGAAATGAGAATCCTTGTGTGTTACTGATGTGAATGTGTATTAGCACAGCCATTATGGAAAACAGTATGGTGCTTCCTCAAAAAAGTTAAAAATAGAACCTTCCTATGATTCAGCAGTCCCACTTCTGGCTATATAACCAAAGGACTATCCCAAAGCGGTATCTGCAAGCCTACATTCATTTCCATCATGATTCACAATAGCGAAGATATGGAAACAATTTAAATGCCCTTCAAAATATTCTTCAACAGATGAATAAAGAAAATGTTATATATAGAGAGAATATTATTCAACCTTTAAAAAAGAAGGAAACTCTGTCAATCTGCAACAATATGAATGAATCTAGAGGATATTATGCTAAACAAAATAAGCCAGACCAAGAAAACCAAATACTCTACCATCTCATTTACATGTGGAATCTAAAGTAGTCAAAGTCACTGAAGTAGAGAGTAGAAGGGTGATTGTCAGGGGCTGGGGTTAGGGAGAAATGGGTGTTCTTCAAAGGGTACAAAGTTTCAGTTATAGAAAATGCATAGGCCCAGAGATTCAGTGTACAGCATGGTGATAATAGTTAACAATACTGTATTATTTACTTGAAATTTGCTAAGACAGATCTTAAGTCTTCTCAAAGTGCATATGCAAATGTACAAAAATTGTAACTATGTGAAGGTGATAGATATGTTAGTTAGCTTGATTGTGATGATCTGTTCACAATTTATACATATATCAAAACATCGGGTTGTATAGTTTAAATGTATCCAGTATTTATATGTCAAAGATATCTCAGTAAAGGCATTTAAAAAAGAATTGTTACAAGTTAATAATAAAAAGACAACTCAATTTTTTAAAGGACAAAGGATTTTAACAGACATTTCTCCAAAGATATATAAGTGAGTAATAAGCCCATGAAAAGATGCACAACATCATAAAGCATCAGAAGATATAATGCAAAACTGCAATGAGGGGTTTCCCTGGTGGCTCAGTGGTAATGAATCCGCCTGCCAATGCAGGAGACATGGGTTCCATCCCTGGTCCAAGAAGATCCCACAAGCCACAGAGCACCCAAGCCTCAGCACCACAACAATTGAGCCTGTGCTCTAGAGCCCGGGAGCTACCACTACTGAAGCCCGTGAGCCCTAAAGCCCGTGCTCTGCTACAAGAGACGCCACTGCAAAGACAAGCCTGTGCACCTGTGCAACCAGAGAGAAGCCCCAGCTCTCCAAAACCAGAGAAAAGCCCAGGTGCAGCAACAAAGACCCACACAGGCAAAAGATAAATAAATAAAAGTCAAGCTTTAAAAGAGAACCTGCAATGAGATACCACGTCACTCGAACAAGTATGGCTAAAATCAAAAACTGTTAGATAATGATAGGTGTTCAGCAAGGATGTGGAGAAATCGGAATCCTCATACACTGTGAGTGGGAATGTAAGACGGTGCAGCCACTTTGGAAAACAGTCTGGCAATGCTTCCAAACATTACACATAGTGTTACCATATGACCCAGCAACTCTACTCCTACGTATGTGCCCAAGAAAATAAAGTGTACACACAAAAATCTGTATGTGAGTATTCAGAGCAGCATCTTCCATCACGGCCAAAAAAAAAAAAAAAAATCCAAACATCTATCAACCAATGAGCATATAAACAAAAAGTGGTAAATCCATACCATGAATATTACCCAGGAATAAAAAGGAACGATGTACTATTTAATTCTACAACATGAATGACCATTGAACACTAAGTTAAAGAAGCCAGTCCCAAAAGACCACGTGATGTATGATTCCATTTATATGAAAAGTCCAGAACAGGAAAATCTACAGAGACAGAAAAAAGATTAGTGGTTGCCTAGGATTGGGGGGAGGGGTGCGAGGAAGGGAATGAGACATGATTTTTAATAGAAATGCTTCTTTTTGGCATGACGAAGATATTCTAAAATTGATTGTGAACATACTAAAAATCATTGATTAAATTAGTGAATTGTATGGTATGTGAATTATATCTTAATAAATCTGTTACTTTTTTTTAAAGATGAGGTTAAATGCAATGAGCTTTATCCCAAAAGAGAAACAGACCATTAGTGGAAAAATTAGTAAAATCTGGATAAACTATAGTTTCATTAATAGTAAGAATATTGGTTTCTTAGTTTTAACAAGTGTATCACCATAAAATAAGTTGGTAACAATAGGAGAAACTGTGAAAGGGGTATATAAGAACTCTTTACGAATTTTCTATAAATCTAAAATTATCCAAAATTTAAAATTACTTTTAAAATGGTAAGCAAAACCCATACACTGTGATAACTTCATTATAATAGCATTCAAATAACACAAATAAACATGGCAAACTATAATATATCATTTGGGGACACAAATACATAACAAGATATGAAAATATTCATGGGCATGATAAACACTCAATTCAGGATAGGGATTATCTCTGGGCTGGAAGAGAGCAGAACAGAAACTGGAAGACATCAGAATATCTTCTTTTTTTAATTAAAGTAATCTAAAGCAAATATGATAAAACATTAAGATAAGTTAAACTAATGATGTGGTCTGTATCCAGCATCTGTTGTATCGTTCTTTGTTTTGATACACTCGCAATATTTTCTTTCAGGTAGTATGAATGGAGCAACAGTTGAAGACACCTGATGTATTAAGTAGTAACATTTGTAGAGTAGAAAGGTATGATAAAGGATCCTATATGATTAGTATTTGGGTAAGTAATAAAGTACCTCACTGCTGAAAATAGCTACTTATTCAGCAGCAGAGCACACAAATGTGTCCTAAAAGACCGCTTGGTTTTGTGGTTAGGACACTCACCGCCCTGAATCATATATACTATGACCTTGGGCAAGCCATCTAACATTCTTCTGTCTCAGGTTTCTGCTTGGTCACATGGAGATAATAATAGTGTCCCTCACACTATATTGGAAGGGTTAAATAACATGATCCTGTAAGCATTCAGCAATAGCAGAAGATATTTTTGGTATTTTTGGCCACATATTGAAATATATTTGGCCACATATTGAGGGTGGGGTCCTACTGGCATCTAATGAGCAGAGACCAGAGATGCTATTGAACATCCTAAAATGCACAGGACAGCCTCCCAGAACACAGAATTATCGTGCCCCAGATGTCAATAGTGACGAGCGGAGAAACCCTAATGGAGAAGCCGCTACTGCAGGGCCTGGTGCATGGCCCCCACCCTCTGCGTTACCTGGCGTGTGATCACCACGACCGCTGTTGTAATGTAGCACCAGAAGAGACCCTGACACATGGATACCTGCACATATCTTCTTTCGCCTTTATTTTAATAGGTGTTCAGTTGGCCCAGACACGATCTGTCCTGCAGCTGGGAGGACTACCTTTGCTGAGCGTGCTTTAGAATATGAGGTGTTATCTTTTTTACCTTTGCGAACAGCCCCAAGCTGCTCTTCCCTTCCCCTCCACTGTCATTTTTTATTTTCACTTTGTAGCTGCATTAATTAACCCTGGAAAGGATTTGGGGCGCCCACTGGTAGAAAGGACGTTTGCCTTCAAAGATAAAGCTATATCATTATCTAGCCTCTGCTGCACACACGGAACGTAGCCTTTGGAAAGAGCTGCTCTCGGCAATCAGTTGCAAATTATCCATTGTTAACCTTGGGTTGCCTTTTCAAAGAAAACATCTTGAGAGGCAAGAAAAGCAGAGACAAAACAAGCAGGAGTCAGATAAGTTTTGGATCCACTAGCAGGACCCAAATTTCAGCGGCCGAGTTAGTGCACAATAGGTCAATCAACAACCACACTGAACTAGGATGGAAGTGTGTGTGGGTCCTGAATCAATTTGCTCCATTTTCTATAAAGAGATGCCTTTCCCATAAAACAACAGCAAATGTTACAGGCAAAGTTGCCACCTTCTCAAAAAAAAAGAGCATTTTGGACAATAAATAAAAATGAAGACCTTTATAACCTTTACAGAATATTTCCATCTCTCATTCTCAGCTTTCTTTGCTCACAAACCACAGCAAAGAGGAGCCTACAGGGCTGGTATCTCTGAATTTTGATTAGATAATTTTCCACGGAGATAGAGAGAAGTAGTCACATATCCTGCGTTTTAAAAACAAGTGATCATGGGACCAACGCTTTTAATTCTGTAACAAATGGCTTTTCTACAGTGAACATGCCACATCTTTCTTCCTTTTTCATTTCTAGGGCTGGATGTTAGCAGAGGGTCCCGAAAGAGGCCAACACCGCCTGTAATCATTCGGAAAAAAAGGATTTCCTGAAAGTATTCATATTTTTCCCCCAGAGGGCAGATCTGACAAACAGGAGCCCAGAAATTCAAGTTCTGATTGGGAAATGTAAAGAGAGAGAAGAGGAAGTGTTTGAAAGAAGGTGAGGTCAATGCCAAGGTGGGACATTATCTCTTCAATCGCAAGTCTACACACGCACTTTCCCATCAGAGCCGAAAGAACCTTGGTGACAGAGGATGGGGATCAATCAAGATGGTAAACAGAGCTAATAAACCCATCGCTGTTTCAGGAACGAGAGTAGAATAGGACTCCACACAGTACAATCCTTCGGTACCTGCAGCCCCTTCTTCCTCTGTCCCAGTCTGATTCCTCCTTCCTGGCTCACAGCAAGCCTCCTATAACAACACTTTGGCTTCCAGTACATTATTCCCATTGATTATGCTAGAATTTAAAAATTATATTTGATTTAGCAGTTGCTTCTATACTAACCAGTATTGTTCCCTAATTCTTTTTCGTCAGTAAAGTTTGTCTCCCCCCATATTTCCACGTGCAAGATTATCTCTTAACTTTTTACTTTTCATTCTCTAGAGCCCAGTGCAAGCTAGAACACTCAATATTTGATAAACTGGACAGAAGTAACTCAGCGGTCACAGAGCCTAGATTTGTCCTTCATCGTTCACTTATACTTCACACGTGTGTGGGCATCCATGTGCACAGACAGGCTTTGTGGGGACAGAGGAGGAGAGGTGGATGATTTTCCAACTAGTACCATAAACCCAGAAACCAGCAGATTTCTATCCCAATCAGCTCTGCCATGAGGCCCCCTCCTCTGGAAATGAGGGGATACTATCAGAGGGAGACAAAGGACCCAGGAGAGGGGGCAAAGGAGCAGCAAGAGAGGACAAAGACTAAAGCAAGCTGCCTCCCCTTCTTCTTCTGTTTCTCGAAGGAGAGAAAAAGGAAGGAAGGCGGGAGGAAGACAGGGAGGGATGGAGGAAAGAAAATAACAGATGTTAACAAGGATGTAGAGAAACTGGAACCCCGATATACGGCCGGTATACGTGTAAAGCAGTGCAGCCACTTTGGAAAACAGTAAGGCTCTTCCTCAAAAAATTAACCATAGAATTACCATATAATCCAGCAAGTCCACTTCCGGGTATATTCCCAAAAAAGTTTAAAAGCAAGGGCTTGAAGAGATATTTGTCCACCCATATTCATAACAGTATTATTCACACCAGTCAAAGGAGAAAGCAACCCAAGTGTCCATCAATAGATGAATAAAAAAAATGTGGTCTATACATACAGTGGAAAAGTGTTTGGCCCTAAAAAGGAAAGAAATTCTGACACACGCTTATGCTGAGTGAAATAAGCCAACCACAAAAAGACAAATACTATATGATTCCAGTCATATGAGGTACTCAGAATAATCATATTCATAAAGATCAAGTGGAAGGGTGATTGTCAGAAACGAGGGGGAGAGAATGAGGAGTTAGTGCTTAATGGGTAGGGAGTTTCTGTTCTACAAGATGAAAAGAATTCTGTAGATGGATGGTGGTGAGAATACCACAACAATGAGAATTACCTGATGCTATTGAATTGCGCACTTAAAATGGTTAAGATGGTAAATTCTGTGTTATACACATTTATGTCAGTCACTCAGTCATGTCTGACTCTTTGTGACCCCATGGACTGCAGCCCACCAGGCTCCTCTATCTATGGAATTTTCCAGGCAAGAATGCTGGAGTGGGTTGCCATTTCCTCCTCCAGGGGGTCTTCCCAACCCAGAGATCCTGCATTGGCAGGCAGATTCACTACTACTGAGCCACCTGAGAAGACCTATGCTTATTTAACCACAACCAAAATAAAATTAAAGTAGACCACATGAAAGGGCTAAATAAATGTTAGTTGCCTGGAGGTGGGAGGAGAAATACTAGGGGTGAGTTTTCCCTTCCCCCAGAATGAGGCACGATGTGGCTGAACTTGAGTCTTCCTTCTGTTTCCTGTCTCTCTTTTCAGTTCGATGTTTGAGTTAGCTTCATCCACAGGAAATAAATACTCCTCCTGTGTGCTTCCCTTGTGGCTCAGCTGGTAAAGAATCCGCCTGCAATGCAGAGACCTGGGTTCGATCCCTGGGTTGGGAAGATCCCCTGGAGAAGGGAAAGGTTACCCACTCCAAAATTCTGGCCTGGAGAATTCCATGGACTGTATAGTTCACGGGGTCACAAAGAGTCAGACACAACTGAGTGACTTTCACTCACTCACACTCACATGTGTGCACGCATGCTTGTGTGTGTGTGTGTGTGTGTGTGTGTGTGTGTGTGTGTGTGTTGGGGGAGAGGAGAAAGGAGACATAGCTGACCCTCACTAGGCCTGTGTCCTTCAAAAGCATTACACTGCATGGAGATTATACTGGATGGAACCATCCCCCGCCTTCTCAAACCCAGACACTGCCTTTATCAGGGAGCACCCAGGTGTGGCTACACATCTGCTGGTTTTTAATTAACCTCTTACCCCACCCAAGTCAAAAGGAAAATTTATTTAGACTCAAAGTAGACAGTGATACATGCCTGTTTAATTAGACATTTTATCTGTTACTTCCATTAAGTTTACCCTCCTTGGAAAGTGCCGTTAATTTCATTCTTATTTCCCCATCACAACCCAGCAAGGACCTCAATTGCTATAGACACTTGAGCCCAGGGGAGAAGAGGAAAAATCTATAAATCCATAATGGCCAATCCTGAGTGAGGTCGGTTAGCAAAGAAGGGCTAGGACTCAACTAAATCAGGCAACAGATTAATAAAGGATGAGATGGTTGGATGGCATCACCAACTCCATGGATACGAGTTTGAGCAAGCTCCAGGAGTTGGTGACGGACAAGGAACCCTGGCGATGCTGCAGTCCATGGGGTCTCAAAGAGTCGGACATGACAGAGTGACTGAACTGAACTGATGCTGACCATCAGCTGACAGGGAGACCCTCCTGGGCTGTGTTTCTGTTTGCTGGCTGGTTCTCTGATTCTTCCTGGTGGCTTCCCTGGTGGCTCAGAGGGTAAAGCATCTGCCTACAATGCTGAACACCCGGGTTCGATGCCTGGGTCAGGAAGATCCCCTGGAGAAGGAAATGGCAACCCACTCCAGTACGCTTGCCTGGAAAATCCCATGGACTGAGAAGCCTGGTAGGCCCCAGTCCATGGGGTCGCAAAGAGTCGGACACGACTGAGCAACTTCACTTCCCTTCCCTTCTCTGATTCTTGGCATCAGAAGCCCATCCCTTGCTACTTTATTTCCGTATGGTTTGTAGCACTGGAGATAATGCCCAGAGAACCTTCTTAAACATCTGTCTCCCACAGCTGGAAGGGCCCCAGGAGATGGTCTTGGAGATGTGGTAAGTTAGGCTCAGAGACAGTGAGCAACTTCCAGGAGGCCAGACACACTCGGTGACAGGGCGGGGCCCAGGATTCCCAGCCAACCTTCTTTCCGACCGACACACCCCTCACCTGCATGAGCATCCAATATCACACACCCCTCAAATCAGTGTCAGGCGAATGTGTCCCACCACTCTCTACAAGGGGCTCGTGGTGGGCGCAATCATTCATCAACCATTTTCTTTTCTTTTGTGGCCACTCCATGTGGTATGTGGGATTTTACTTCCCCCACCAGGAATCGAACCTGTGTCCTCTGCATTGGGAGAGCAGCGTCTTACCCACTGGACCGTCAAGGTGGTCCTTCATCAATCATTTTCCGTGTGTGTGTTCACACCTCTCGGTCCTGCTTGTATAAACGTTTCCGGGTGTTTCCAGCAGAGACACACAGGCCACCTCTGAGGAAAAGCAGATGCATCTCTTGGGTTTCCGGAGTCACCCTGGGACCCAGGCCTCACAGAGGGGAGACCCTTCTTCTAAGAACGTAGAAACAAGGATTTGTTTTCCCACCTTGCCTGGGGTGGGGAAAGAAGGTTGCGTGCATATTAAGCCTTGTGTGGAGGTTGAATACTAACCCAGGAGGCAGGGAGCATGTCCAGAACACTCGGGCCCCATCATCAGCCCTGGGAGCTGAGGGACCCGGGCGGGAGCCAGGGCACCTCCGCGGGCCGCTGGGCAGGCGCCTGAGGGAAGCCGGGGGGTCCCCACGCTCTCCACAAGCCATTACTGGGCACCACGTGATTGCCTTCTAGGCTTCAACAGAGTCGGTTTCCTTCCATAGAGAACAGTTTGAGAAATCCAGTATCCCGGGAATAGAAAAGACAGAGAGAGAGGAAGGGAGGGAGAGAGAAATAGAGAGAGGGACGGGGCGAGGATCAAGGTGGCAGCTAAGATTCTCAAACGCACGCACTTAGCAGGAACTCACTGGCCTGAACCCAATGCCAGTCATCAAAGGGAATGAGGGTTAACGTGTGCTAAGCTCACAGAGTTAATCAGAAATGTAGAACTTTGAGGTCTGTATAATAACCTTCTCTGGCCACACTTTTCATGCTGCATTTTCAATTACCCCTTAAGCAATTAACTGTGCCGCTTAAAGGCAATGTGTGGAATTCAGGAGAGATTAAACCTAATCCAGTCTGCTAGCAAAGCTCCAGCATTCAGAAGTTTAATGAGGTGATAATGGGGAAGAAACTGCCCTAACCCTTGCCACCCCAGGCTGCACCGAGTCCACTGTGCACCACTGCACACCACTGCACCCCGTCAAAGCCAGCAGCATCACAGAGCATCCAGGGCGCCCGGGTGCTGTGAGAAAGCCTAGGCTCTTCATCTTCTCTTAATAGAAGCATTTTGTTCAACTTGTTTTTGTCCCTTCCTCCTCTGACATCCAGGTTTCCCAGAACCTCCCTTGGAATGACAGGAAAATGTCATACTCCACACCTCTTTAATGTTTGGTTTTCTGGTTGTTTTGGTTGAGCCACTTACAAGATTACTTTTTCCTCTTTCAAACTGTTCAGCTTTTTCTTACTTGTGATTCTTTTCAACATTAACAAACATGTGTCCTTAATGAAACAATTAATATTCTGTAAAGTACACCATTTGTGAATTGTCTAAGCAAAACAGGCTCCGTGAAGCAGAATAAAGTGTAGATATCAAAGATACAGATTCTCATCCTACTCAGACCATCAAACAACTTGGATGATCTTGCAAAAGTCATTTAGCTGTTTGTCTTTCAACCGTGCAGTCACTCACACAACAAATACTGACTACACTCTCACCATGACAGAGAAGCCTGTGCTGGGTATCAGCTGGGAGACAGAGACACACAGAACAGGGCCCCAGTCCCCATGGAGCTCAAAGTCTCCATGAGAAACTCAGCATCTGCCAAGTGCTCAATGTCAAACACAAAGAAAATGCTGCAGGAATTCAGAAAGAAATCCCTTTGGGAGGAGGTGATCGCAAAAGACTTAGTGGGTGCAGCCACAGTGGAGTTGGACTTTGAAGGGTAAGTGAGATTCAACAGGCAGAAAAGGAGAAGGGAAAGTATGAGCAGAACCTGAGCAGACACTTAAAAAAAAAAGTGTGTTCAGCAAGTAGGGGTCCAGGGTCCAGGTCTGCTACCTGGCAGCAAGAGAGAATAAAACCAAAGAGCCAGGGACTTCCCTGACGGTTCAGTGGTTACAAGTCCTGCCTGCCAATAAAGGAGACAGGGGTTTGATCCCTGGTCCAGGAAGATCCCAAATGCCTCGGGGCAACTAAGCCTGTGCTCTGCAACAAAAGGAGCCACCATAATGAGAAGTCCGCACATCACATTTGGAGGGTAGCCCCTGCTGGCCACAACTAGAGAAAACCCGCACGCAGCGCAGCCAAAAATGAGTAAAGAAATTTAAAACAAAGAACCAGAGCCTTTTAAGACCAGGCTGAGGAGTTGAGAGCCCATCCTCCACCGAGCCTCATATTTGGGGTAGAATAAAGCAACGGAGAGAAGCGAGGAGACCAGTTTACCAGCTGATGGACAAGGTCATGAGCAGAGTGGAAACAGAAAAAAATAGACAAGAAATGTAACAAGAAATTTCCTTCCAGTTCCAGAGTTCATCTTGGGGATAAGGAGAATATAAAGCTGCCTGAGGTTTCCAGGGAGGCGTTGAGGATAATGATGGCAATGACATTAAGAGTTTCAATTTATAATCTGAAAAAGTATATATATATATATATATATGTACGTGTGTGTGTCTGTGTACATACGTACATATATGTGTGTATATATATATATATACACATAACTGAATCACTTTGCTGTACATCTGAAAGTAACACGCATTGTAAATCAACTATACTTCAATAAAATAAAATAATATAATAAATAAATAGCTTAAGCTGGTTGCAAAGGAATATGTTTTCCATTTTAGGATGTGTGAGATTTAGGTATTGGCTCGCACAGAGTCGCACACGACTGAAGCGACTTAGCAGCAGTAGCAAACTCCCAACAAGGGAGGCCAACGGGAATTTAAATGAAGGACTGTAGTTTGGGAGACATCGGCCTCCAGATCCTCGAGGGTAAATTGAATTTAGACAAGATCAGTAAGTTCTCAACCCTGGCTGTGTATTAGAATCTCCTGGTGCCTTCTGAAAGCACAGATGTCCAAGCCGCACCCCAGACCAATTAAGGAAGAATTGTGGGGGGTGGGGCGGGCGGGGGTGAGGGGCAGGGGCGGGGGCGGGGAGGGGGCGGGTCTTGGTGGACAGCCACCAGTAGTACTAATAGGCACACAGGGAAACTTCCGGCCTTTGGAAGATTCCGCTTTTTCATCTTCTTATGAACAAAACTGTGGGGGAAGGAAGTACAATGACTTATTCGCATTGACATATATAAAAACATCTACCTTTGATCAAGAATCTGGAACACTCAATTAAATATTCCAAAGTGAAGGCTGGTTTATATGTTCCATAGCCCCGACTGGCAACATGTTTGTCCCCCTACGAAGAGAAAAGGTCGAGAGGGGAAGAAACCTGAGAAAATCAGAGGGTTGGGTTTGGGGGCGGGGAGTGGGTGTTGGCCACAAGACTGGAATCTTGGAGTGGCTACAAGTCAGGGCAGGTTGGAATTTCTGCTGCCTGCACACATTTCTCCACCATGGCCTGACTAATGATCCCACACACATTCTTTATTCCTTGCGGCTTAGAAATCTTTTCCCATCTATTTTCTCATTTGATCCTACAGCCACCCTGTGAGCTAGACAAAACTGGCATTGATGATTATCTTTTTACAGATGTGGGAGCAGAAGCCTAGTGATGCTAAGTGGACCTTGCCCCAGTTCCCCACCACCCCCCAAGCAAAGCCAGGACCAGAAAGGACACAGCCCCCAGGCCAGGATTCTTCCCACCTGTCTGCTGCCTCCAGAGAATTCCCTGTCTGCAAGGAATCTAGGGAACCCAGTGGAGGTGTGGAGGAGGGTTCAGAGGCAAAGGGCTCTTCATGGAACATCCTCTTGGTCAGTCTATAAACCTGGCCCTCCACCAAGTGGAGCACTAGAACTCAAAGTACAAAGCAAGACTGGCTAGTTTTCTCTTTTTTTCCCTGCATCTCTTCTGTTCCTTCCTCTATCCAGGGGTCAAGGTGCCTAGGAGCAGTGAATTTGGAAACTGCAGTCAGAGTAGGAAGACAGAAAAGCAAGCAGTATGTATTCTCCAGAGGCTGGCTGATCGTCGCTATTAATCACCATTTGGCTATGAAGAAAGGGCTGATGAAAACTTGTCTGGAGGTAGTACTGATGTGTCTAGCCCTATGATCCCCTTGGGCACATGGCAGGTACTCAAATATTTCCCAAACAATTGGACATTCTACTCTGGGGACTTCACATTCTCTTGCCGTGAAAACACAACTTCACTTCAGTGAAAAATAACAAAGCAAAAGCAAAAACAAAACAAACAAACAAAAAAAACCAACTTTTACATTCCATTTATATCAATTAGCAAGCCACATATAAACCAATGGGCTTCCCTGGTGGCTCAGAAGGTAAAGAATCCTGCCTGCAATGCAGGAGACCAGGGTTCAATTCCAGGGTCAGGAAGATCCCCTGGAGAAGGGAATGGCTACCCACTCCAGTGTTCTTGCCTGGAGAATTCCGTGGACAGAGGAGCCTGGCAGGCTATAGTGCATGGGGTCACAAAAAGTCAGACACGGCTGAACGACCAACACACACATATAAACCCATATAAACTTCCATACTCAGACAGAATCACATGGTTACATCCATTCTGTGAAGAATCAATGTGTTTCAAGGAACAGAGGTCCACTCATGCAGGAAAGAGTGTGTCAGAAATTACAACTCTGGAGAGAGATCTCATTCCACTCTCAAGAACTATGTATTCTTTCCCAGCTCTTTCTCTTTCTTGTCCACTTCTCTTTGAAGATTCCTTGGCATTATATCCACAAGTCTATGTCCATTAGGCCTTTCAGAACTCTTTGTGTCTCCTGTTTCAAATTCTCAAAAGAGAGACTCTGATTGGGTGCTGGTCAGGCAGTGGATTGGCTGGACCTTGGTCAGGTATCCACCACAGTTGCAATCAGGGAAGAGAGCTGGTGTCAACATGGCTCCCTGATTCTACCACTCCTTCAACTGAGGCTATAGGTAGGGAGGAAGCAATTTTGAAAAGGAGGCTACAGGTAGGACAAGCATGCAAAAATATATCTATTAGGATCACTGTCCTATAAAATTGTGCTGAGAAGTCGTTTTAGTTAAATTACCTGAAATAATATCAACAAAACCTCAGATATGTAGATGATACCACTCTAATGGCAGAAAGCAAAGAGGAACTAAAGAGTCTCTTGATGAGGGTGAAAGAGGAGAGTGAAAAAGCTGGCTTAAAACTCAACATTCAAAAAACTCATATCATGGCATCCAGTCTCCTCACTTCATGGCAAATAGATAGGAAAACAATGGGAACAGTGACAGACTTCATTTTCTTGGGCTCCAAAATCACTGTGGATGGTGACTGCAGCCACGAAATTTAAAGATGCTTGCTCCTTGGAAGAAAAGCTATGACAAATCTAGACAGTGTATTAGAAAACAGAGACATCACTTTGCTAACTAAGGTCCCTATAGTCAAAGCTGTGGTTTTTCCAGTAGTCATATACAGATGTGAGAGTTGGACCATAAAGAAGGCTGAGAGCCAAAGAATTGATACTTTTGAGCTCTTATGATGGAAAAGACTTGAGAGTCCCTTGGACTGCAGTGAGATCAAACCATCAATCCTAAAGGAGATCAACCCTGAATATTTATTGGAAGTACTAATGCTAAAGATCCAATACTTTGGCCACCTAATATGAAGAGTTGACTCATTGGTCAAAAGACCTTGATTCTGGGAAAGATTGAGGGTAGGAGGGGAAGGAGATGACAGAGGATGAGATGGTTGAATGGCATCACTGACTCAATGGACAGAAATTTGAGCAAATTCTGGGAGATAATGAAGGACAGGGAAGCCTGGTGTGCTGCAGTCCATGGGGTGACAAAGAGTCAGACACCATGGAGCAACTGAATGGCAACAACAAAACCTAACTGAAGAAGCAAAACACTTACATGTGAAAAACTATAAGACTTTGTGAAAGAAATTGAAGACAACACAAACAAATGGAAAAATATGCTGGTGTTCATAGATTGTTAAAATGACCATACTTCCCAAGGGATTCTACAGATACAATGAAATTCCTTTCAAAATATCAGTGGCATTTTTCACAAATATTTAGAACAAATAATTCTAAAAGTTCTATAGAAAAATAAAAGATCTTGATTAGTCAAAGCAATCTTAAGAAAGAAGTATAAAGTTGGAGGTATCATGCTCCCTGATTTCAAGCTATACTGCAAAGTACAGCAATCAAAACAGTATGATGCCTATTTTCTTTCAGTTCAGTTCAGTTCAGTTGCTCAGTCTAGTCCGACTTTTTGTGACCCCATGGACTGCAACACACCAGGCCTCCCTGTCCATCACCCACTCCTAGAGTTTACTCAAATTCATCTCCACTGAGTCAGTGATGCCATCCAACCATCTCATCCTCTGTTGTCCCTTTCTCCTCCTGCCATCAATCTTTCCCAGCATCAGGGTCTTTTCCAGTGAGTCAGTTCTTCGCATTAGGTGGCTGAAGTTTTGGAATTTCAGCTTCAGCATCAATCATTTCAATGAATATTCAGGACTGATTTCCTTTAGGATGATCTGGTTGGACTTCCTGCAGTCCAAGGGACTCTCAAGAGTCTTCTCCAACACCACAGTTCAAAAGCATCAATTCTTCTGCGCTCAGCTTTCTTTCTAGTCCGACTCTCACATCCATACATGACTACTGGAAAAACCATAGCTTTGAGTAGATGGACCTTTGTTGGCAAAGTAATGTCTCTGCTTTTTAATATGCTGTCTAGGTTGGTCATAGTTGTTTTCCAAGGAGTAAGCATCTTTTAATTTCATAGCTGCAGTCACCATCTGCAGTGATTTTGGAGCCCAAAATAATAAAGTCTAACACTGTTTCCACTGTTTTCCCATCTATTTCCCATGAAGTGATGGGACTGGATGCCATGATCTTAGTTTTTTGAATGTTGAGTTTTAAGCCAACTTTTTCACTCTCCTCTTTCACTTTCATCAAGAGGCTCTTTAGTTCTTACCTTTAACACCCTCTTTTCTTCATGCATAAAATATGGATAACAATACCTATATTATCTGTCCTATATACATCTTGTATCTTACAAATGGTGACATCTATTTTTTTAAAAGGCAGTGTGACTTTGAATAAAACACTATTATGCCTGTTTTCTCACCTGTAAAATGGATAAAATAACTAAATCATTAGGCTATTTGACAATTCAAGAGGGAACCACATTTAAGACAGCTTCTAATTAAATGTGGAGTTGAATGTAAAGCTTTTAGTAGTGTTCATTCTTTAAAGAGTCACATTGGGAAAAATATCTGAGTTAGGATTCTGAGAAAATCTTGGAATGCAATTGCAGCTTATTAGCTCTCCAAAAATTCAAATGGGAAATGTATACTTGATTTGGGATTCAGCGAGAATCTCAGAAATGCAGAAAAATAGAATTTTTATTTTGGGGCTCTGTCAGTAGCTTTACTGCCCAGTTCGTGAGCTGGGTAGTAAGAAAAAATAATAATAATTCAGGAAAAGAAAAATGTCTGTTGAGAAGTTGGGCTGCGAGTTGTCCTATGCACCGTGGCAGCTGCCAAGGGCACATGGCCTCAGGGCAGCCCAAACCCACAGGTGAAGAAGCACCAACACACAGTTCTCAGGAGGGGAGCTGTCATCAGAGGCCTGGGTTAGTGTGCATACCTCGTGGCTTTATGGAGAGCTTTAATGAGCTAATCCCTGCAAAAGCACCCAACACAGTGCCTGGATCAGAGAAAGCACTCAGTACAACTAACTATTGATGCTGGTTTAGTTCAGTAAATGCAGTGAGCAACCCGGCAGGGAGCTGGATCCAAAGCTGAATGGATCCAGTTCTGGCCCTTGAGAAAACACATTAAGTGTTAAAGAATCCACCTGGGCTATCAGAGAGCTGTCAGGCCATCGTAAGAATGCTTATCTCCTACAGATGTATTTATACAAATGTAGGTTTCATTCCTAGAGAGTCCTTCACACCAGAGAAATACCACATATGCTTTATGCAACTGCCGGTATCTGCTTTTCTAGATATCTACTAAGTATTAAATGCAGATGTGGTGGTTTAGTCACTAAGTCTTGTCCGACTCTCTGTGACCCCATAGACTATAGTCCTCCAGGCTCCTCTCTCCATGGGATTTCCCAGGTAAGAATACTGGAGTGGGTTGCCCTTTCCTTCTCCAGGGGATCTTCTCAACTCAGAGACTGAACCTGCGTGTCCTGCATCTCCTGCATTGGCAGCTGGATTCTTTACCATTAAATCTAAATACTTAATCTTTAAGATACTCTTTTGGGAGAATTTTACAGCACAAACTGACTTGGCTGAAGAATTTCACAGTAAGAATACAATGAAGGTTAAACAAAAGATGACAAAAACTCCCTAAAGCAAGAGGAAGCTTTTTTTTTTCATTGCTCCCCAGGTTTTCAAACTGCGTTCAAAATCATGAATCACTTGTCTCAAGAACTTTTCCTTGCCTAGTTGATGTTCACAAACACCACTGAAAGTGTGTAAGTTGTAGATAGAAGCTGGGTAACGGGTATTTTCCCTGGAAAGCTTTTTCAGTGATCTGCTTTCACAGGTGTTAAATGATGTCTCTAACCTCTGGATGATTCTAGTTCTTTTCTTTATTTTTTAGTGTTAAGTCATTTGTTTCAGTTAAGCGACCTGCTAGTTCACACAGCTGAGTACTTAACACCTTTGAGTTTCCATTTCCTTGCCTGAAAAAATGTGGATAGTTAATAGGAACTATCTCAAAGGACAATTTTAGGATTTTTAATTTTAGGTTTAGTAGAGTCATTACAAAGCATTTAGAACATTACCTTGATAATAAATGTTTAATGATTATCTTATAATATAATATATAACTATTATAATATATAACTAGTATATATATCTAGTATATAACTAATATAATATATAACTATTATCTAATGATAAAAGTATTAACTCTTATCATTATTACTATCATTATTATTGCAAATTCTTCATATTTCCTTTTCATATCAAATACTTCAAATAGCCCTTAAACTGTGTTTCTTAAGTGAACAAACCAGCTTTTCTTTGCTTCTGTGGGAAATGTTTTTCTTTGATGTCTTACCAATTTCCTAGTAAGCATTTTAAACAGAAATTGTATCTTGATGCCAAAGTGTTTGCTAGTAAAAAGCATATGAAATTTTCTCCCTCATGAAACAGCTCATTGAATTTTATTTTGGAGGTTACTTTTAAAATTTGTTTATTTAATATTTAAATTTTTTATTAATTTATTAATTTTTAATTGATAGATAATTGCTTTACAAATTTGTGTTGGTTTCTGCCATACATCAACATGAATCAGCCATAGGTATACATATGTCCCCTCCCTCTTGAACCTCCCTCCCACCTAAATTTACTTTTTATTGGAGTTTTTAATCACTGTAGGTTGCACAGAAAATCAGGGAAAACCTTATTATGATAAGAAATGTCAAAAAATCAGAAGGCAGGACACAGAAAGATGGAGCAGCTAAGGAAGAGTGATGATCAGGAGGCCTGAAAGTGTCCTATAGAAGAAGGGCAGCCAGCCTCCAGGCACTTCAGAACCATCCATGCCAGACCTCACTATTCCAAGTGCAGTCTGTGAACCAACAACCTCAAACATCTGACAAGCAGAATCCCAGGCCCCATGAGACCTACTGAATCAGAATCTGCATTTCAGAAACATCCCCAGGGGGTGGGTGGACACAGCAAAGCTCAAGAAGCACCAAGTTAGGCAACTGTTTAAAAGTACCAACGTCCAAACATCTGTCCCCACATCAAGAAAGTCAGATTCCCCAGGGGTGAGGCCTGGGTTTCCGTACTTTTGGTTGATTCTAATGTGCAGCTAGGGTTGGAAAACCTGCAGAAGAGGAAAGCAGGACCGGGTGCAGCAATCAGAACAGCATCCATCCGGTGGAGAAGGAAAGAACACCATTTGGAGCCCAAGGATGAGCCTGAGTGCATGCGCAGAGGGACAGAAAACCCAGATGCCAGAGTTTATAGTAGCTGAGACAAGAGACAGTCAAGGGAGAGGAGGCTAGACCATCAGAGGACAGACTGCGAAAGGCCTTTGAAAGTGTTAGTCCCTCAGTCCTGTCCGACTCTTTGTGACCCCATGGACCCTAGCCTGCCAGACTCCTCTGTCCATGGAATTCTCTAGGCAAGAATACTGGAGTGGGTAGCCATTCCCTTCTGCAAGGGATCTTCCTGACCCAGGAATCGAACCCGGTCTCATGCACTGTAGGCGGATTCTTTACCACGTGAACCACCAGGGAATTGTGAGTAAGTAAGGATGGAGTAGGGCTGAGTTGCTGCATTTTGCTAATGATGTGCACTTTAAGTCTCAAAAAACTACTCAAAAAAGAAGACAACCTGGGACCTGTAGATCAGGCGGCAGCTGGAAATTTCTCCTAAAACAGTGCCTCTGTTGTCTGGCTACATTTCTCTTAACAGATTAAAGATCTGACCCAGGAGAAGATAAAGTGACGGTGTCCCATCTTTGGGCCCTGAAAGGTCTGGAGGTGGGAGAGAAGCAGCAGAATGTGGGTGTGAGGTTACCTTCCTAGGCAACTCTGATTAGAGGATGGTGTGAGGATGGCCGATCTCTAAAGCCCCTCCCTTTGGTTCCTGCCTTCAACAACAGATTTTCTTGTCTCTCTGCTCTCTGAATTACCCTCTTTCTGCTGAAATCAGGACGAGTGCAGCCTTTATCCCTGCCATTTCTGGAATCTCTAGTCTTATAATGCATTTAAAATGCCTTCATGTAACATTGCTTGCTGCAACTGGAGACAGGAGTCTGATAAGAGAGCTCCCCTAAATGCCCGCAAGTAGGAAAGGGAATTTTTGAAGAGCACAAAGCATTCAGTTCACGTCAGTCGCTCAGTCGTGTCAGACTCTTTGCGACCCTATGGACTGCAGCATGCCAGGCCTCCCTGTCCATCACCAACTCCCGGAGTTTACTCAAATTCATGTCCATTGAGTCGGTAATCCCATCCAACCATTTCATCCTTTGTCATCCCCTTCTCCACCTGCCTTCAATCTTTCCCAGCATCAGGGTCTTTTCAGATGAGTCAGTTCTCCGCATCAGGTGGTCAAAGTATTGGACTTTCAGCTTCAGCATCAGTCCTTCTGATGAATAGTCAGGACTGATCTCCTTTAGGATGGACTGGTTGGATCTCTTTGCAGTCCAAGGGACTCTCAAGAGTCTTTTCCAACACCACAGTTCAAAAGCATCAATTCTTCGGCGCTCAGCTTTCTTTATAGTCCAGCTCTCACATCCATACATGACCACTGGAAAAATCATAACCTTGATTAGACGGACCTTTGTTGGCAAAGTGATAAAAAAGCAGAGGCTTTTTAATATGCTATCTAGGTTGGTCATAGCTTTTCTTCCAAGGACCAAGCGTCTTTTAATTTCATGGCTGCAGTCACCATCTGCAGTGATTTTGGAGCCCAGAAAAATAAAGTCTGACACTGTTTCCACTGTTTCCCCATCTATTTGCCATGAAGCAATGGGATCAGATGCCATGATCTTAGTTTTCTGAATATTGAGCTTTAAGCCAACTTTTTCAGTCTCCTCTTGCACTTTTATCAAGAGGCTCTTTACTTCTTCTTCACAAAGCATTAAGGTAGCTCAATCAGCAGAAGTCTCCCCCAGCAGTTCTCCAAGTGAATTTCTTCTTGCACCATATCCAGGTGGGCTTCTGGCCCATCTCTTCTCTATCAGGGTTTACAGTAGACTAGTACGTTTTCCTGCTCGCACTTGTGGAGAGCTACATTAGTCTTTTACCTTTGACACTTCTTGGCTGAGCTTTCAAGGTCCTCCCTCACCCTCAACCGTGTAACCTCACCTCCCACTGCACTCCCAGCTCAAGCTCACTGCTATCATGAACAGGGTTTTTGTTTATTTATTCTTGCTTGGGATTCTCTCTCTTGGCTAATCACTTTTCAAGGTGAAGCTTCAGGAAGCTCCCTCATCATCCTCTCTAGAGTCCTCATTGCCTCCCACCTGGAGCCAGCACTACCAGCTGAGAACTTCTGTCTATCTGGTTTGTTTTTTTTTTAACTCCAACAAGACTACAGATTTCTTAAAGGCAGGGACCAAGTCATCTTTCTTTTGTATTCTGCACAGAAGCTGGTAGAGAGTCAGGCCTGCATCAGTGGCCAGTACGCGTTCTCTCATTTACTCCATTATCCCTCATTGGCATAGCACCTGTTTTTAGGTGGTGAATTTGGTGCGGTGGATTTTTAAGCAGCATGCAGGGTTTATGGTTTGCAAGGGCCACTAGAGTGAATGGCAAAAATTTAAGAATTCTACTCTAAAAGCAAACTTATTTGTAAATTTTGTCTTACCATATCCCTCTCCTGTATCCTCATACCCTGAGTAATAGTGGAATTAGGAGTCACAGCAACAGCTATAGCAGTAGTAATAGCTGTAGCACTGGTGGTGGTAATGGTGGTAGAGGTGATAATAGTGGTAGTAGTAATAGTAGTAAAGGTAGTAATAATAGTAGTAGTAATAGTAATAGTAGTAGGTCCTACAGGGCTTCCCTGGTGGCTCAGATGGTAAAGAATCTGCCTGCAATGTGGGAAACCCAGGTTCAATCCCTGGGTTGGGAAAATCCTCTACAGAAGGGAATGGCTACTGTTTCCAGTGTTCTTGCCTGGAGAATCCCATGGACAGAGGATGGTGGTGGGCTATAGTCTGTGGGGTCTCAAAGAGTTGGACACGACTGAGCTGCTACCACATATGTACACAGTAGATCCTACATGATCTGTCACTCCTCATTACCTTTCTGACCTCCCTTATCTGTCATTCTCCCCCTTCACCTCTGCACTCCAGACAACTTATCTCCCTATAGTTAGTCCCTTGAACACACCAGGCATGCTTCTACTTCAGAACCTTTGAACTTGCTCCTCCCCAAACAGGCACATGGCTTACTTGCTCACCTCCTTCAGGACTTTTCTCAGAGGGAAGCTTCTTGATGATGCCTTATGGACCATCTATTTAAAATTACAAACCCTCCTATGCTGTTGTTGGAATTGGAAATTGGTGCAGCCACTATGGAGAACAGTATGGAGTTTCCTTAAAAACTAAAAATAAAGTTACTATATGATCCTGCAGTTCCATCCCTGAAAATCATAATTCAAGAAGACACATGCATTCTAATGTTCATTGCAGCACTATTTACAATAGTCAAGACAAGTTCAGTTCAGTCACTCAATGGTGTCTGACTCTTTGTGACCCCATGACTGCAACACACCAGACCTCCCTATTCATCACCAACTCCCAGAGCTTACGCAAACTCATGTCCATTGAGTCAGTGATGCCATCCAACCATCTCATCCTTTGTCACCCACTTCTCCCGCCTTCAATCTTTCCCAGCATCAGGGTCTTTTGCAGTGAGTCAGTTCTTCGCATCAGTGGCCTGATTGCAAAAGTATTGGCATTTCAGCTACAGCATCAGTCCTTTCAATGAATTTTCAGGACTGATTTCCTTTAGGATGGACTGGTTGGATCTCCTTGATGTCCAAGGGGCTCTCAAGAGTCTTGTCCAGCACCGCAGTTCAAAAGCATCAATTCTTTGGTGCTCAGCTTTCTTTAGAGTCCAACTCTCACATCCATACATGACCACTGGAAAAACCATAGCTTTGACTAGACAGACCTTTGTTGACAAAGTAATGTCTCTGCTCCTTAATATGCTGTCTAGGTTGGTCATAAATTTTCTTCCAGGGAGCAAGCGTCTTTTAATGAAAATAATGAATGGCAAAGTAATAATAGCATTTATTTATAATAATAATATTTATTGCTAAGACTTTTAGATTCATTATTGCATTTACTCCTCATAACCTTATGAAATAAGCACTATTATAATCATACTTGACAAATGAAAAAACTAAGGATTAGCATTTCATTAATTTGTTCAAGATATTACAACTAGCAAATCAACTGGAATTCAAAGCTAGGGAGTCTGACTTCAAACCCTATTCTTTTAATCATAATAGTTTTGCTTTTCAAACCAAGATATTTATCGTTTTTATTTATGAATTTTTGAACTATATAGTAAAAAAATGTCCAGCTTCTCTAATTTTTAGGAAATATATTGGCTTCACATTATGAATGAAGATGAAATTTCTTCCTACCTCCCTTCTCTCCTATTACCCAATTTTCTTTTCGGATACTTTTTTACTTTCATAGCTTTATATGTATTGACAGCCTGTTACCTGATTTAGCAGATTTAGACAGTATCTTTGGACCACCCTCCGTGAGAAATGAGAAGATCCATACACTTACATTACCCACCTTCTCATTCTCTGCTGCTGCTGCTGCTGCTGGTAAGTCGCTTCAGGCGTGTCCGACTCTGAGCGACCCCATAGACGGCAGCCCACCAGGCTCCTCTGTCCCTGGGATTCTCCAGGCAAGAACACTGGAGTGGGTTGCCATTTCCTTCTCCGTCTCATTCTCTCTACCGTCTGAAGTTTTTAATTATTTGTGTACATTATCTTTCTTTGTAATGTTCACATTATATTCTGAGCCATATTTGCCACTGCTGTTAGTTTTATTGTTGCACTTAGATAGATTCAATCCCTACTGCCAGTCCTTTTTTTTTAGCTCTTCCACTTACCTTTTATGCAATTAAATTTTATCCTTTATTAGTGTTTCAAGGTATTATAGGAAATATGAACCATATTCAGCACTGCTACACACATCTGTGCAGATTGTGCACTGCACAATTCCAGGGAACAGCATTCATGTTACAGTCTATGGAATGCCACATACATGTATGCCACATGTGGCAGCTCTGACTACTTTTTTTAATGACTACTTTTTTATTATTACTTTCTTATTGAAGTATAGTTGATTTACACTGTCATGTTAGTTTCTGGTGTACAGCAAAGTGATTTAATGATTTAGTCATGTTTGTGTGTGAATATATATATATACATACACACACATATACACATTTACTTTTTTCATTATGATTTATTACTGAATATTGAATAGTTTCCTATGCCAACATATATGCAAATATTCTTTTTTCATTATGGTTTATTATAGAATATGAAATACAGTTTTCTGTGCAATAAAGTAAGACTTTTTTGTTGATCTATTTTATATATAGTGGTTTGTATCTGCTAATTTCAAGCTCCTAAATGACTACATTCTTCAGATTCTGTCATATTTGAAAATATCTGTCAGTTGCTTATTTACTTTTGTGCAGTTTATCTGGGTATAACACTTTTTTTCTTTCCTTGAGGGCTTTCTAATCATTGCTCTAATCATTCTGAAATATTTTCTATATTAACTAATACCTTGGAGAAGGGGGACACATGAAGGTGGCCTGTGTGCCAAATGCCAAACTTGATCTTTATGGATTCTTAAAGGTTAGAGGATTAGGGTTTTGCTGGTCTGCTGGGTTAGAAATAACATCTTATTAGTGGTAGTATTGATGGATGTGTCCCTTATTATTCCTTTTATTATTTTATTATACATGTAAACATTTTAATTTCATGGCTGCAATCACCATCTGCCGTGATTTTGGAGCCCCAAAAAATAAAGTCTGACACTGTTTCCACTGTTTCCCTATCTATTTCCCATGACATGATGGAACCAGATGCCATGATCTTAGTTTTCTGCATGTTGAGCTTTAAGCCAACTTTTTCACTCTCTTCTTTCACTTTCATCAAGAGGCTTTTTAGTTCCTCTTTACTTTCTGCCGTAAGGGTGGTGTCATCTGAATATCTGAGGTTACTGATATTTCTCCTGGCAATCTTGATTCCAGCTTGTGCTTCTTCCAGCCCAGCATTTCTCACAATGTACTCTCCATATAAGTTAAATAAGATTAGGCCCTTACAGATCAAGGCTTGCCTCCTCCAGGAAAATTTGCTTGAATTATATACTAAGGGAGACTAACAGTGCCAGCAAAGAAACAGACACAAAAGGGGTTTGACTTGAGGGATATATAGTTTATTATGAAATCAACTATAGCAAAGGAAGGAAAGGGTTAACCATCCGTGTGCTTGGGACTTCTCATTTGGGGACTGTGACGTCTTTAGCTTGTGAGGGCCAGATTCACTATGTGTCCTGGACAAGATGCTCTGAGCCTGCCAGTTCCATAGTCCCCTTAGGAGAGGGCAGCCAGAGTAATAACTTGCCTCTAAAGCCAGGTCACACCCTCCACCCCTGGCACCTGACTCCAAAAACAGCCCTCTGAAATCTGGCAAGTTTTACCAAACAGGGATGGCCGATAGTGGCTGGCGACTAACTGAACCAACCAGATTCTTTCATAACAAGTCTGGTCGTGGCATACACAAAGAGGTGGCCGACACTGAGCGGAAGTAGAGAACATGTGGAGAGAAGGACAGAAGAAGCCAACAGAAGCAGAGAAAGAGAGAGAGTATAGTTGAGGCGTGAGTGTGGCCTTGATGTTAGGGGCAGGAACAGCCTTATGACCAGACCAAAAAGGCAGTCACTGAGCCCCGAGGTCAGGGAAGCCACCCTGCACCCTGAACTGTGTTCCCAGTCTGTGGAGTCAGGCTAAGTGACCGGTATTTGTCAAAACACACCACACGGTAAATTGAAGATTTATGCATTTCATTGTATATAAATTTGACCTCAAAGGGGACAAAAGAATGATAAACAAATATTGAACTTTAAAAATATTCAGCTGATTTGTTTGGTCTGATGGGTTCTGACACCTGCCATTTAATTCAAAATGCATCCAAATGAAGGTGGTGTGATAGATGGAAAAAGAGGAGCAGATAGATGAATAGACATGTGATAAAGTAACCACACTAAATGTTAATGGTGACATCTCAGTGGAAGGTGTGTGGATGTTCACTATAAAATCCTTTACACTTCTTAGTATTTTGAAAATGTTTGTCATAAAATCTTATAGGCAAAAGCTTTGGGGGATGTCTAACTCATGGAAAAGAAGGGAAATAGTCAATTACATCAAAATGAATCAACAGAGGAGAAAAAAGAAGACAGCAAAGAAATTAAATGAGAGCCCCCCCCCAAAAAAATAAAATGCTGGGTTCAGAGTGAATGGGCCCTGATGCTAAAAGAACAAAGATTGGGAGCCGTGAGGAGACAGCAATCAAAGGAAATATGTAGGTCTTAATAAAATTACATCTATATAGAAAAGGCACAATTTAGAAATACATAAAAGTAGTAAAATGAAAAACATTAAAGTCACAGTTGGCATGGCCCTGAGAGAGAAGAAACTGGATGTGATTTTAGTACAAGAAATAAAGAGTAATACCTAGAGAGAATTTTATGGTACATAAAGGGAGTGGTTTTCAGGCATCTTCCCACAAGTCAGTAATAGGAAAAGGGAATCATGTAGAGGTGGAATTTTGTTTAATATACAAAATGAGCATGTTTGAAAGAAAGAGAACCTCAGCTGCCAGATGTGTATTTATGACACTGCATATGAATGGGAGCCTGGGAATAATAATAAAATGTGTAACTGCCTCCCAAAAGTAATCTTTCCTCCATGCAAGAATATTTCAATTGTGTCTTTAAAAAAGATAGACATGTGAGAAATCATCAGAAATCAATCTACAATAAAAAGGGTCTCTGGGCAGAATTTGGGAAGGCTGATTGAAGATTCATGACAGATGAGCTACCCATCAAGTCAGAAATTAAATACATTTCTGCTGTTTGCAAATGATAGATAGTCAATAAATATGTGGGTAGGAAAGACACCTATAAAGCTACACACATAATCCTGTAATAATGAATTTGGAAATCTTCTAAGCCTTTGTGTCCAGATCTGTAAAATGGAAACAATTCTCAATATAAGTCCTCAGTAGGTGTTTCTACTTACTTGTGAGAATACAAGTAAATAAACGTGTTTACTTACATCCAGGCTTCCCTGATAGCTCAGTGGATAAAGAATGCACCTGTAATACAGGAGACCCCAGTTCAATCCCTGGGTTGGGAAGACCCCCTGGAGAAGGGATAGGCTACCCATCCAGTATCCTTGAGCTTCCCTTGTGGCTCAGCTGGTAAAGAATCCACTGGCAATGAAGGAGACCTGGGTTTAATCCCTGGGTTGGAGATCCCCTGGAGAAGGGAAAGGCTACCCACTCCAGAATTCTGGCCTGGAGAATTCCATGGACTGTATAGTGATGGGGTCACAAAGAGTTGGACACAACTTTCACTTTCACTACATACAGGAGCCTGGAACACCAGAAAGGGAAATGGATCCGTAAAATTTTCTGGATCGTGAGAGAACAAAAGATCTCTAATCTCTATGAAGTATAAGGTGCAGGATAAAGTTTTCCCAACATTCCATAGTAATCACTGAAATTAGAATAAAATACATTTGGGCAGAATTTGGAATGAGCTAGATTTTACTAGACCCAGAGGGCATTTTTTCAGTGATTAAAGGAATGATGGAGAAGAGTTCCAAACGTCCTCTAAGATTTGAAAGAGTTGTGATACATGTTAAAATGGGCACAAATGATGGAAAAAATAAAGTCACATGTTTGCTTGCTAATTATAAAGTGACATGCATGCATGCTTAGTGGCTTCAGTCGTGTCCGATTCTTTGCGACCCTATGGACTACCAGGCTCCTCTGTCCGGGGGATTCTCCAGGCAAGAATACTGGAGTAGTTCGCTGTGCCTTCCTTCAGGGGATCTTCCCCCTGCAGGGACTGAACCCACGTCTCTCGTGTCTAATGCTTTGGCAGGCAGGTTCTTTACCACTAGTGCCATCTGGGAACCCCCATAAAGTGACATAGGCTTTTTGTTAAAAGTTCAGATAATTCCAAAATGTATAAGGCAGAAAGTTAAGGTCTCCACCTTCAATTAGGTAAATCAGAATTTTAAAATAAAAGTAAATATTCCTCCTCTAACTCCCAGTGAAGCTTTTAACCTGTGAATTGGTCTATGAATTGGTCACACCAATTTTAATCCATGAAATAGATTCACCAATTCAATCAAACTTCTGCGCTGGGACCCAAGCATCAGTATTTAATTCTCCCCCAGGTAATTCCAATATAGAGCCAAGGTGGAGAACCAGGGTTTAAGAACTGTGGTTCTCCAAGGGCGGGCATCAGATCAGCAGTATCAGCGACACCCAAGAGCTTATTAGAAATGCAAATTCTTGGTCCTCACCCCCAACCCCAGACCCACTGCAATGGGTGTTGTGAGACCAGTGAGAGGTAATGGTAAAGGATGTATTGAACAGTCACTAAGATTTACATGACATTTCCAGTGTAAGGGAGTTACTTGTATGATAAGCAAGCATCATTTGTGATATAATTTAAATGCAACTTTATTTTTGTCTTTCACTTCCCCTTTAATATGGAGGAGTACATTTCCCCTGTTCCTAGATGAGAATACGGTCAGATCCTATGACCCTTCTGCTGGTTTGGAGGCAAAATCTCCCAATTCAGAAATTATAAGACACGTTCAGGGTGAGACTTCTCTGTTGCCCTCCCAGACCTCTGGGAGGTGGCATGATGTCCCCCAGGGAGTGGCATGTGGGGAGAGACAAGAGGAAGGTGTAAGGAGGGACAAGGAGGTTCCCCCGTGACCGACAGCTTCTGCTTTCCTGGCCGGTAGGTGGACATTAAAAGCCACCTCTTCCCGCACAGGTGCTTTCTTGGACCCACTGGAGGTCATTCTGCTTGCCTGTCTGGCCACGATCCCACAACACGGACCCTGAATTCTGCTCCTCTGGGCACTGCTCCCCATGACCCATGGCCCTGTGCAGTGCCCACACGGACTCCATCAGGTCATCCCTCATTCTCTCCTTACCTTCTCTAGATCCTCAATGGCATGAGGTCAACCAATCTCTGACCTTCAAGAAGTCCTCATGCTCCCTTCATCCCACAAGTCCCCAGGAGTGCAGGCAACCCACCTACCTGCAGCTCCTGGTCCTCTGCATCTTTCTTGGGGTGAATCAGGTCCCCCCACCCCAAGTCAGCTCTTCCCCATCAAGCTCTCTGAACGATCCCCTGGGAGTCACCTGTCACTGGGCGACCTCAGAGGGCAGGAGATTCACATTATGAAAACAGTCCTCACTCAAGAAAATCCCCCTGAAACTAACACAACTTTGTAAATTAACTAGACTTCAGTTGTTAAAGAATAATAATAATAAAATAAAATTCCCTCACATATTCTCGGTCCTCTCCACTTCTTGATTCTTTTTATTATCTTAAAGCTGGTGAGAAGTTCAAGAGATCGTGAATCAGTTTAGGGACATTTTCTTTGTAAACTGTCCATGTGATGATTTGGTGTTGGAATATGACATGTATCGTGGACTGAAGAGAAGCTTCCATTTTCACATCCTGTTGCGTGAGGAGGTTCTCGTGTGATCCAGTAAGGTGTGTGTCGTAATAGTCATTATTGTCCAAGGTCAGGCATCTAGAAAGAAGCAAGGAAGAGACATGGACTCAGATCTTCCAGCTCTGAAATGTCCTCTTTCAACTACCACATTAGATGGACCGAATTTGCTGAAATCGAAACTAGAGGTAATGAGACACAGAATATGTATAAATATCATTTATTAAGGCTGAGGTCCTGCTTGAACTGACAGCCCCATGAGTACAGAACTGGAATGAGCGTGCTCCCTAAACATATTCAAGAACCAGAAAATGTCAATAAAATGACATCTTAGTTAAGCTTCCTTTGATTGGAAAAATAAAGGCCAACGCTTGAAATAAATGGATATGTTCACTACTTTGGTTGTGGTGATGGTTTTATGGGTTTATACATATGTCAAAATTTAGTAAATTAATGCTTTTAAATGTGTACAGATTATTGTATGTAAATTTCACCTCAATATATTGTTTTTTTAAACTCAAACAGCAAAAACAAAGTGGGTTAGTGTGGGATATCAAAGATCCAATGTCAGGAATAAGGACACTCTAGGGTAACAGAAATGTGAAAACATCAGAAAAAGAATTAGGAACACAAAATGCGTGTTATAAAACAGGATCATGGGACTGCCCCAATGGTCCAGTGGTTAAGATTTTGCCTTCCAATGCAGGGGGTGCAGGTTCGATCCCTGGTCAGGGAACTAAGATCCCACATTCCTCATGACAAAAAACAAAATCATAAAACAAGCACAATGTTGTAACAAATTCAATAAAGTCTTTTAAAATGGTCCATGTTAAAAAACAAACTTTAAAAAATAAATAAAACAGGTTCATGAGGCAAGTAAAAGAAAGTGAAACATTTGGGGTTTAGTGCTCCTGAGATATTGATATTCAGTGTCTGTGGAAGTTTTATTGCCTTTATTAGGTGGTTGGGAGTGTGTGCGTGCTCAGGTGTGTCTGACTCTTTGCAACCCTATGGACTGTAGCCCGCCAGGCTCCCCTGTCCCTGGAATTCTCCCTGCAAGAATACTGGAGTGGGTTTCCATGCCCTCCTCCAGGGGATCTTCCCAACACAGGATTGAGCCCACGTCACCAGCGTCTCCTGCATTGCGGGCAGATTCTTTACCACTAGCACCACCTGGGAAACCCCTTAGGTGGTAGGGAAAGAGCTGTCCATATTTATATATATAATATGAAACATACTTTAAAACTCTTTAAACATATAATATGAAACATACTTTAAAACTCAAAAGTCCCATGAGATCAGGTATACATTAGCACTTTGAAAAGTGTAACATGTTAGACAAATGTAAGTGATTATTAACCATATAAAATATTATAGTTATTCTGGTTAATTCAGCATTTCCCCAGCAGACACGGTCCAACTTCATGGAAAATTGAAAATCCTGCACATCTTTCTCATTGACAGGTTGAGAAGTTTTCAAAACAGTCTTGAGTCCTAGATATGGATGTGTGACTGTATTGCCATAAGCCTCTTTAAGCCTGGCCTCTCCAGGGGCTGACCCACTGCGTCCATCACCAGCAAGATTCCCAACTGATGTGAGTAGGAGTGGGCAGTGGGGAGGGGGGACATCTTGGGCCGCAGCCGTGTCGAGTGGACTTGGCTCGTCCAGCCATCTGTAACAGGGAAAACAAGCTTCCCACACACGAGCATGAAGTCAACAGATGGAGGGTTGGGGACGGCTTCCGTCCTTCAGGGAGAAGGCAGGGCCTGTGTCTTTCCTCTTAGAGCAAGCTTTCAGAAGGTTTGTAGGCTGTTGGAACACACTTTCCAGAAATCTCTTTAACCTTTCACAAGCTGCAAACACATGTCCCCTGCCTGGATAGTTCCAAGCAGGTAATGCTCAGTGGAGAGCCATGATTTTTGTGTGGCACCCAGGAGTCTCACTTGGCATCTTGCTCAACAGAGGAAGGGGGCAACATAGGCCTGTGTCTCTAAGTGCCCAGGACATCGTCTGATACAGATCAGAGACTCAGGAAGCATTTCAAGAAGGAAGGGAGGGAGGGTGAGAGGAAAGGAAGGAAGAGATGGGACAAAGGAAGGGTGGAATGAAATAAGGAAGGAAAGCAGAGAGGGAGGGAGTGAGACAGAAGGTAGAACGGAATGACTCTCCTGAGAGGAAGGCAGGGACCCTACAAAATGGCCGTAAGCAAACATGTGCCAGCCGCCTAGGGAATGTGGGAGTTTTGCAAGCTGTTCACCAGTGGAGATTGAGCGCCTTGTGGGAGTATGGACAAAGGGAACTTTCTGTGGTTCAGGTACTCTTCCCCTTCCCCCAGACCACACCTGACCTGAAGAGATGGGTTCCCGTGACAGACACTGTTGGCTACCCACCCAGTATCCAGCCTTGCTTCTTCTTTAACTAAGAGAATATTGATTTATTCAGTAAATGTGCCAGCTTATCTCCTTCAGATCCCCTCACTGATAAGGAAGTAGCCACGTGACCTGTACTGCTGTGCTCAGTCACTCAGTTGTGTCCAACACTTTGCAACCCTATGGACCGTAGCCCGCCAGGCTCCTCTGTTTGTGGGCTTCTCCAGGCAAGCATATTGGAGTGGGTTGCCATGCCCTCCTCCAGGGGATCTTCCCAACCCAGGAATCGAACCCCATCTCCTGAATTGGCAGATGGCTTCTTTACCACTAGTACCACCTGGGAAACCCCGGCCATATGACCCAGATCCGGCCAATAAGATGTAAGCAGAAGCCTACAGAATAGAGCTTCTCAGAAAATGTGTTTCCTCATTTTAAAAAAATAAATAAAGTCTTTCCCTTTTTACTATTCTTTGTCCTCCTTTCTTCCTGCCTGGAATGAAATGTGATTTCTTTCAGTGATGGAGTCATCTTGCTCTCCTGAGGCCAAAAGCCACACACTACAGACAATAAAGCAGGAAGCATGAGAAAGACAGTCTCTGACAGCATTATGTATATTCTGCATCAGTTCTAGACTGCCTTTCTCCAGACTTCTTTTCACATGAGAAAAACAAAATTTCTGTTTGGTTCATCACAATCAGGTTTGTGTTATAAGCTGTTAGGTATAATTATAACTAGTGAATCAGAGACACAACGTGGACACAAGTTCTTCTGGAAACCAACCCACTGGGAGGAGAAACACAGTGATGTTTCCTCAAGGGCGCACACCCACGAGTTAGAGTTCTTGTTATAAATTACGGACTCCCAGCCTCTAAGTAAGGGGACTGAAATAAGAACCAGATCACGTGCTGGAAGACCCCGCTAAGGTTGACTCAGCAGGGTTGCCATGGAGTCACTCTCCCCGCTGCCTGAAGACAGAGCTGGCTCTATTGATGGGGATGGAGCTGTGGGGACACAGATGTAGTAAGAAGACAGCTATTTAAAGAGACAGTGAAAAGGCTGAAACAAGCGTTGGGGTCACTGGTTAGACCACCGGCAGAATGGCAACACTGATTCTCATTGTTTCTGGGCAACACGGCAAAATGACAAGAGATGGTGTCATGAGATGAAGTGTCACTGGCAAGAACCAGGACCTCCAATTACAGCAACAGCGTCAAAGCTAGAGAAGAAACAAACTGAGCTAGAAGAGTGGGGTTTGTTGGACTTTTGGACTTTATTGTCAATGGCCTGATCAGATATTTGGAGGACCAGACATCTGGGAAATATGGCAGATGTTCAAGGCTGCCTACAAGCATCCATCTCCCCAACCCTCTTCCTGGCTGAACAGCCCATCACACTGCAGATGTGAACATGTCATTCACCTGCTTTCCCAGCTTCCCCCGCAGCTGGAGCACAAGCCTATGACCCATCCATGGAACCTGAGCAGAAATCCACTGAAGGGCTTCTCAACAAGCCTTTCCTTCTAAGTAAGGCGTCCTTCTTCACTTGACATAGGTTGGGATTGAGACTGTGGCTCAAATTAATCTCGAATTAGGTTATATGTGGGTTAGCGGGTGAATATAGCTTTGCTCTCAGGACTTTGCACACCTGTCAATCACTAACAAAAGGCTTAAGTCATGATTTTATAGGAAGACAGGCTTCTCTGGTGTCTGTTAAGCAAGAAACCGTCTCAAAACCCTCCCAGGTGCACCCAGCAGGTTCTGGCAGTCAGGCTAGGACACAGGAGAGCAGCAAAGTGACTCCACCGCGCGACAAGTGGGATTCATTTCACTTCCGGAAGTTGAACGGCAGCTAGTGCGACTGCCCAGTTGTCTGGAGTGAGTGCTCCTGCCAACAGTATGCTCCCCAGGGCCTATCCTGGGGGAATGGGGTCGGGGCTGCAGCCTTCTCCCCTGGGACACCTCACCTGGAGTCCGTGTTCAGTTTCAAGTGCCTGGGAGCCACCCGCTACTGATAAGCCTGGCTCCCTTGACGGCTGTCCTCAGGGGCCACAGGATGCTCTGGGGAGAGAGGGGAGGGGTCTCCTCCGACCTGTGGGCCTGGGTCTCCCCTGTCGCTCTCCAGCCAGCGTCCTTCACGGCTCCTCTCTAGCGTTCTCCCCTCCCTCACCTCAGAGCTGTCACCAGGGTCAGCTTTCCGCGCTCGGAGGGAAGCGAGTCAGGGGACCACGAGTGCATGTCCATGTCAGAGGCAGATTTGACAAGACCCCAAGTAGTACAGCCGGCTTGCTTCGTCCCTGACTTATAATCACGCTTTTATAAGCCTGAGAGGGAATTCACTAGAAAGGGTCCATCAGGGAAAGTGGCTCACTACGCCGTGTGAGCATAAAGGCAGGGGACTAGATGTCATGTTCATCATGCAGGCAGCCTCCCAGAAAGCCAGTTTGAATTACTTTATCATATGCATATCCCTGAATCCGTTCTAGCGAACAAAAAGGGAATAATTTGTAAGCTAAATTTAACTATTGAGAGTACCAAATACCAGTAATATCCCTCACGTCTCTATCAAGAACAGCCCTAGAGAAGGACGCTCTTTAAATAGGTCACCCTCAACCTTTCCTCCAGACTGATCGCATGGGCTGGGGGGTTCTCTGCAGCTGCCTTCATGGACTTCATGTCAACTCAAGTCCTGCAGACTCACTGGACATCTCCCCTCTGCTCAGCACTGAGGAACCTGCTGGGGGAACTTCATAAGAAGGGTCTGCCCCCATGAAACTGAAGCTCCTTTAGGAACAAGACTTTTGAGCAGAAAAGGGTCAAAGAAAGACTGCAGGCAGCCCTGAGGTCCAAATGGAAGACCTAAATGTGAGTGTCTGATGAGTCCCCTTGTCCCCCAGCCATTTGGGGCACCCGTGTCCTCAGAGACCCAGAGGTGACCGTCACCATGATAAAGCCACTCGCTTTGTCACTGGCGCTGCTCCCTCAACACAGCGTGACCTTTTTCCCCTTCGTTCGTAGGACCACCCCCTCAAGGGCCACCTCCTCCATGACATTCCCAAAAGCCCCCAGTCAGAGTGAATGGCTCCTTCCACCACTCTCCACGAGGGCCTCTTGCACCTCGAACCAGGAGCTCCTTACTATGGTTTAGTGAGCAGAAGAAGTCAGAGGTAGATCTTTATTTACGTCTATTACACTTGCAAGGAGATCCAACCAGTCCATCCTAAAAGAAATCAGTCCTGAATATTCCTTGGAGGACTGATGTTGAAGCTGAAACTCCAATACTTTGGCCACCTGATGTGAAGAGCTGTCTCATTTGAAAAGACCCTGATGCTGGGAATGATTGAGGGTGGGAGGAGAAGGGGACGACAGAGGACGAGATGGTTGGATGGCATCACCGACTCAATGCATGAGTTTGAGTAAAGTCCAGGAGTTGGTGATGGACAAGGAGGACTGGCATGCTACAGTCCATGGGGTCCCAAAGAGTCAGACATGACTGAGCAACTGAACTGAACTGAACTGAACACTAGTAATATATATCTTCATGGTAAAGAAAAAAAGAGGGAGACATAAAAGAAAGAAAGAAAGAAAACAAAACCTTTAAAGACTAATACACACAAACAAAACTTAACTGCATTTCTATCCCCCAGACTAACAGATGTCAATATTTTGGTAAGCCTTCTTTCTAGATGCTTTTCTACATGCATATAGATAGAGATAGAGGTGTAGACGTAAATATAAATATGGAAAGATATAAGGCTTCTGTTGTTAAAAAATGAAATAATACTGCACGATGCAGTTTTGTGAATTGTTTGCTTCCTTTGGCAAAGGATCTGGAGCTTATTTCCATGTCAAGAAATTCCTTCTAATGTCGGGCAGGTCAGCTTTTTTCTCCATCGGTTAGATACAGAAAAAGAAGCCACCAAATATGAAGATGAGACTCCCTCCCGAGCTGTGGCCTCCTGGGAGAGACTGATCACACAGCATCACACACAGGCAGCCCACAGCTCAGCACCTGTGCACACCTCCAGCCCGCAAAATAGGGGCTTGAGAAACCCCATCCCGCTCTTACCTTCTGCTCTGGCCTCAGCAAGGTTTAACTCAAGCAACTGTGGGACAGTCTCAAAGATCAAGGGATCTGTGCCTCATTGCAGGGGGCTTCCCAGGTGCCGCCCAGTGGTAAAGTATCCGCCTACCAATGCAGGAGACGTGAGTAGCAGTTTCAATCCCCGGGTTGGGAAGATCCCCTGGAGGAGGACATGGCAACCCACTCCAGTATTCTTGCCTGGAGAATCCCATGGACAGAAGAGCCTGGCGGGGTACAGTTAGTTCATAGGGTCACAAAGAGCCAGACACACCGGAAGCAACTTAGCACGTACAGGTAGAAAACAAATGGCTGCTGGGGACAGTGCACCTACATAAACCAGCCCCAAATCAGGGAACAGAGGGGTTTTTTTTAATATTTACTTATGTATCTATTTATTTGGCTGCACCAGGTCTCAGTTGTGGGACACAGGATCATTGATCTTCATTGCAGCATATGGGATCAAACGTGGGTCCCTTGCATTCGGAGTACAGAGTCTTAGCCACTGGACCATCAGAAAAGTCCCAGGGAGCAGAGTTTAAAGGAAAGCGGTCCCAAATCTTCAACATCACGTTTACTAACTTCAGAGAATTCTGTGATAAAAAATATGTATATATATTTGCTTATCTATTTTTAATTTACCTAAATCTGATTGTCATACATTTAGGATGTTTCTTTATTAGTAAAGGCAGTGCCAAAGAATGCTCAAACTACCGCACAATTGCACTCATTCACACGCTAGTAAAGTAATGCTCAGAATTCTCCAAGCCAGGCTTCAGCAATTCGTGAACCGTGAACTTCCAGATGTACAAGCTGGTCTTAGAAAAGGCAGAGGAAGCAGAGATCAAATTGCCAACATCCTCTGTATCATCGAAAAGAAAGACAGTTCCAGAAAAACATCTATTTCTGCTTTATTGACTATGCCAAAGCCTTTGACTGTGTGGATCACAATAAACTGGAAAATTCTGAAAGAGATGGGAATACAAGACCACCTGACCTGCCTCTTGAGAAACCTATATGCAGATCAGGAAGCAACAGTTAGAATTGGACACAGAACAACAGACTGGCTCCAAATAGGAAAAGGAGTACGTCAAGGCTGTATATTGTCACCCTGCTTATTTAACTTATATGCAGAATACATCATGAGAAACGCTGGGCTGGAGGAAGCATAAGCTGGAATCAAAATTGCCGGGAGAAATATCAATAACCTCAGATATGCAGATGACACCACCCTTATGGCAGAAAGTAAAGAGGAACTAAAAAGCCTCTTGATGAAAGTGAAAGAGGAGAGTGAAAAAGTTGGCTTAAAGCTCAACATTCAGAAAACTAAGATCATGGCATCTGGTCCCATCACTTCATGGGAAATAGATGAAGAAATAGTGGAAACAGTGTCAGACTTTATTTTGAGGGGCTCAAATCACAGATGGTGATTGCAGCCATGAAATTAAGAGACGCTTACTCCTTGGAAGGAAAGTTATGACCAACCTAGATAGCATATTCAAAAGCAGAGACATTACTTTGCCAACAAAGGTCTGTCTAGTCAAGGCTATTGTTTTTCCAGGGGTCATGTGTGGATGTGAGAGTTGGACTGTGAAGAAGACTGAGCGCTGAAGAATTGATGCTTTTGAACTGTAGTGTTGGAGAAGACTCTTGAGAGTCCCTTGGACTGCAAAGAGATCCACCCAGTCCATCCTAAAAGAGACCAGTCCTGGGTGTTCATTCAAAGGACTGATGCTGAAGCTGAAACTCCAATACTTTGGCCACCTGATGAGAAGAACTGACTCATTGGAAAAGACCCTGATGCTGGGAGGTATTGGGGGCAGGAGGAGAAGGGGACGACAGAAGATGAGATGGCTGGATGGCATCACTGACTCAATGGATGTGAGTTTGAGTGAACTCCGGGAGTTGGTGATGGACAGGGAGGCCTGGCATGCTGTGATTCATGGGATTGCAAAGAGTCGGACACGACTGAGCTACTGAACTGACTAAAAAATGAATCACTGTGAACATGTTTGCCAGACTCTGTGCACTATCATGAATATTTCCTGAAGATAAATTTCCAGAGGTAGAATGGCTGGGTTAAGGATAATTGCATTTTTAAGGCTTTTAAAAGAGCCAAACCAAAAGGCCCAAGGTTGTAGCAATTTAAACTTGTGGTTCAAGCTCAAAAGGAGTGGCCTCCGCCACAAATTAAGGAAGGCTTCACAGAGGAAGTGAAATTTCAGCCCAGTGGAGATGGGGAAAGTCAGGCCAGAAAAGAACAACAGTCCAACTAAAGACATGGTGAGGGAAGCACTTCTAGGAACCCCTGAACTCCATTTAGTGGAGGGTGGGCAGCCTGCATAGGAGGAAGAGAATATAAAGGCCGGCAGGAGGGCTGAAGTCAAACTGGAGACATGAATGCCTGGCCAAAGGGCAGGGAGTTTCGTCAACCACATCTGAGCAAGGAAAACACAGTCAGATACGATCAGCTATAAATTGCCCAAAACAATGTTTATTCAGAGATTATACAACTATCCAAGAAAGATAAGAAAGATGTAAATTGCCTATTGTGCTTGAAATAATAACACTAATTCTTACCATCAGTGTGGGCAGACTTCCATCTGTCTATGGATTGTGCAACATAATCATGGATATGCATGTGGTCCTACATGTGTCATTTTGATGCGGGACCGTTGTTTGCTTATAACCCAGAAAGCTTTATGTGTGCTCCATCTTTGCAGTTTGTTGGTATAACTGTATGAGCTGCTCTCCTCCAAGATTTCAAGGCAGAAGAAAGAGTAGGTCCTCAAATGCATCTGGGGAGTTTCTGCCCTCACTTCCATCCCCTGGTTTCAGCCCCATAGGTGGGTCGAGTCAATGGCCCTCTCTCTCTCTCTCTCTCTCTCCGTCTCCTGAGCACCTCCTAGCCCAGGAGGCTTTCTCATTGCCTCCTTGTGGGATGGGAAAGCACCTTATGTCACAGCCTACCTCATCCCCTGTTCTACTGTTCACCTGCATAAATGCCAAACACTAGTCCTCCAGCATTGGCTCCCAGAGAACACACAAACCTCACTTCTCTCAAAGAATCTGACTCCTCACACTAAAACCTTGCAGATGGAAATCACAGCTGTTGTCTTTGATGTGCACTTTGAGAGCCTGTCTTGGAAGCCAGGAAATGAAAGTGGTCTCTACCCTTCAGTTAGATACCGCAAAGCTCCCTGTGTCAGAGGAATTGAACTTTGCCCCAAAAGAGGTCTGGTCTTTGCCCCTGGCTCCTGGGGTGCTTACCTCTAAGCCTGGAATGTCCTGCCCTATAGGAATGTCCCTGCTTACCTGGAGGCATTGGACCACACCAGACATGTGATTTATGGAGGGGGTTTTGAGGCAAGCGCTATCAGCTCAGTTTCTGAAGACGGAGCTGGAGCCTGAGGTCAGCCACATGAGCCATTGTCAGCCATGGAACCCAAACAAAAACTCTGGACACCAAGGCTCAGGTGAACATTCTTGGTTGGCAGTCCCCCACATAACATACATTATCACACAGCCTTGGCAGAAGAGTAACCCTGTCCATGACGGTGGGGGAGGATGACCAAAGACTCCACACCTGGGACTTTCCCCCACCACCTCTTCCCATGGCAGGTCTTAACCTGCATCTTTCCCCTGTAACAGACCATAGCTGAGAGCATAATGGCCTTCAGTGGGATCCGTGAATACTCGAGAGGTATTAAACCTGAGGATGGTCTTGGGAACTGTTTCTCTAAATCTGCACCCCCAATTCAGTAGATGCTTCAGCTCCCTGGAAAGAGAGGGTTGCAGAGCAACTGAAGTTACCAGCAAGGAGAATTATCCCAGATAATGTACCAAAATATTGTCACATCACACATGTCTAAAAAGGAAATGAATGCAGTGTGGCCATATGTGGTAAGTGCTAATAGTGAGGTACACACCCTGAATGGTACTAAATTCGGAAGAGGGAACATGGTGGGTGGAAGAGATTAGAGAAGGTTTCATGGATTTCATGGAACTTGAGCTGAGATTTTGAGAATGTAGAGAAATCAAGCAGTCAGAGTGAAGAAGAACATTCCAGGTAGGAAAGAATGATTTATATCAGCTTGCCAAATTGGCATAGCATTGAGAATCTGGGGAGGAAAGGCTGAAACAGAAAATTAGGGAATTATTAGCTGTGAAAGATTCTTGATGTTATTTATCTCCCTGAATGCCCTCATTAGCTGATCACTGTAAAAGTCTTTTCAAAATCCCAACAATCACTTTGCTAATTTGGAACACAGAAGCAAGGGTCCTATTCTTGATTCTTCTTTGGTCTTTTCCACACAGTCCACACTGAATACACGTATGAAAGAGCAGACAGACCGTGGGGAAAAAGGGGTGTTGGTGAAGGCCTCAGTGGCATCAACACACACGAGAGCACTGGCAATTAACAAGGCCACCTCACTGTCCAACTCACAGGGGATGCAGACGGACCGTGTCCCCTGAAGTCGTGTGATGCTCTTACCCTCACGAGTAAGGAAAAGCTTTGAGGCCGCAGGTTCGATAAGAGATCACTGGCTCCGATCAGAGAAATTACAAAACATGAACACTCATACTGAGGACCATAAAATAATTAAGGCTAAGGGACCACACACAGCCCAAGTGACAATTAGAGCTATTAACCAGTGTAACTTTAAGGAGGCACAGACATCAATAAGCGCAAAGACTTATTGTTTAGAGGAGGTGATCAGAAGGCCAAAAAAGCTGCTGTCTTCAGTTCAGCCTGGGGCTGAGAGCAACTGTCAACCAGGGGGCTCAGCAGCATGAGAATTCAGAAGCAATAAACCTGAGTTTCTCAACATTCCCACCTCCCCATCTCGGTCAGTTCACTTAATGTAACAGAACACCCTAGACTGAGTGGTTTATAAACCATAGAAATTTATTTCTCAAAGTTCTGGAGGCTGGAAAGTCTAAGATCAAAGTGTCAGCAGACTTCATATCTGGTGAGAAACCTCTCCTTGGCTCACTGATGGATTCCTTCTCACTGTGTGCTCACACAGCAGAAGGGGCAAGAGAGCTCTCCAGGGTCTTCTTAATAAGGACCCGAATCTCACTCGTGAGAAACAACATAATCACTTCTCAAAGACCCTACCTCTTAATACCATCAAATTGAAGGTTAAGATTCCAACATGTGAACTTTTTTTAATTTATTTTTAATTGGAGGATAATTGCTTTGCAATGCTGTATTGGTTTCTGCCATACAACAATGTGAATGGGCCATTAATATACATATCTGTATGTCCCCCCCCATCCTGAGCCTCCCTCCTACCCTCCACCCCAGCCCACCCCTCTAGGCTGTCACGGAGCACTGGGTTGAGCTCCCAGTGTTATGCAACAACTTCCCGCTAGCTACCTATTTTACATATGGTAGTGTACCAACATATGACTTTTAAGGGGCCATGAGCATTCAGTGCACTGCATCACCCCACATAGATAACTGGACCTTTTGCCATCCTCAAAAACCACCCCACATGGATATCTGAACCTTTTGTTTCCTCAAAAACACTGCAAAAAATTAAATTTTCCCTTTCAACATGGCTCATTACATTGTTAGGAAGCTCACAAACACCTCTCTGAGAATTTGGTAAAAATCCTGAGCTCTTACCCCAGAAATACACACAGAGAGAGTTTTGTGCAGAACTCTAGATTCTGAAGCCCATCTCTGAAACCCTGCCACCTCACAGAATCAAATATGATCTGCTACTCAATTTAGACAGTCCTTTCCTTATTAATACTCAACATTACCTCTGTCAGGATGTTTGAATTTTAACTAGGTCATAAAGTCAATGTGGTAATTTACTTTTTAAAGACTTTTAAGACTGTGAACTATGTAATGTGTAAAAGGTGATTCATTATCATATGAAAAACCCTGAACATGACTCAACAGTTCAGAGGTGGCTGCTTAAGCCCCTCAGACATTGTGACTTAAATCCACTCCACAGGTTTGTTAAATAGCATAAAGGATGTTAGGAATAATTTATTTGGGGTGAAATAAGTGGTATTCGAGAAATAAAAATTATCCAGTCTCCTTGGAGAAGGAAATGGCAACCCACTCCAGAATTCTTGCCTGGAGAATCCCCAAGGACAGAGGAACCTGGCGAGCTACAGTCCATGGGGTCACAAAGAGTCTGACACAACTGAGTGACTTCATGTTCACATTGAAAACATTCATGCTAATTGAAATAAGCAAACCTAAAAGGACAAATACTGTATGATGCTGTGTATTAGGTACACAGCGTAGTCAAACTGGTAGAAATAGTCGAATCATGATTGCCAGGGCTAGGGGGTTGGGGGGAAGGTTGAATGTTTAATGGGTGCAGAGTTTCCATTTCAAATGATGAAAAAGTTCTGGAGATGATGGTGGTAATGGTTGCACAACAATGTCGATGCATTTAATGCCATGGAATTGTGGCACTGAAAAATGACTAAAATAGGAAAAATTTATGTTCTATATATTCTACTAAATTTGTAAATGAAGTTTAAGGATGAGGCAAGCACAGGACTTCATAACTTTGCGGGGAATGCTTTAGAGAAATCCTATCCCTGTACTTTAAGGCAGGGTTCCCCAACCTCCGGGATCCAAGGCCTGATGACCTGAGGTGGAGCTGATGCGATAACAATAGAAATGAAATGCATAATAAATGCAATGTGCTCACAGCTGTGCACCGGGATGACCCAGAGGGATGGGATGGGGAGGGAGGTGGGAGCGGGACTCGGGACGGAGGGGACACAGGTACCCTGTGGCTGATTCATGTCAGTGTATGGCAAAAACCACCACAGTACTGTAAAGTAATTAGCCTCCAATTAAAATAAATAAGTTAAATAATAAATAAATGCAATGTGCTTGAATCAGCCCTAAACCGTTATCTCCCTCAGTGGTCTGTGGAAAAACTCTTCCACGAAAATGGTCCCTGGTACCAAAAAGGTTGGGGACCACTGCAAGGGACTCCAACAAGCACCTTGTGTGAATATGTTAATCCAATACGGATGCAGTGATCTATATATTTTTTAATTTTTTATTTTATATTGGAGTATAGCTAACTAACTATAACTACTCTGATAGCTTTGGGTGAATAGCAAAGGGACTCAGCCATACATATGCATGTATCCATTCTTCCCAAACTCCCCTCGCATCCAGGCTGCCCCATAACATTGAGCAGAGTTTCATGTGCTGTACGACAGGTCCTTGTTGGTTATCCATTTTAAATATAGCAGTGTGTACCTGTCCATCCCAAACTCCTTAACTATCCCTGCCCTTCCACCTTCATCCGTGGTAAGTTCATTCTCTATGTCTGTGAGACTGTTTCTGTTTTGTAAATATGGTCATTTGTATCATTTCTTTTCAGATTTCTTTATATCACATATAAGGGGTATCATACAACATTTGTCTTTCTCTGCCTGACTTACTTCACTCAGTACGACTCTATCCATGTGGTGATGCAATGCCTTATGACAGCAAGGATAGGCAAGCATGGGCTGTGAGCTTGACTTGACTCCAAAACCATCAGAAACCATGGCACTCGCCTTGAAGTAACACGCTCATGAAGTCAATGAGAAGAGCCACCTCTGAATTTCCAAGAGCAGGTTGCGTATCTTCTTTTACACTTGTGTATCTGGCAGAATATTGTCAAAGATTCACTTTCATTGCAGCATCCTCCCACTAGCCAGCTTGTGGAGGACTCTATTCCCCTCTAATCACCAGAGGCTGCTAGTCTCTTACCCAGAGAACCTGACAATTGCCAAACAGACGAGATTTGCCTAAGCCACTCCCCCAGGTTCAAAAGAAACTCAAGGAAACTCAAGGCTTGACCTCTAGCCAAGAAGGTAGCAAAACAGACAGGAGCTCAGGCCTCCACCCTGGCCCCAATAAAGCAGACAGCTGCCCAAGGGCTTCTACCAGGAGGGAAGAAAAACCACAGAATGAATAGACTCCCATCTTGTCTCCACCAGGAGTCAATAAGAGAAATTATAGCCACATTAAGACATTTTAAAAACAGCTGTAATATTTTACCAGCTATCAAGGAATATGAAAAGAAAAGGGAAAATAGTATCTATTTAGTTAAGGAGTTGACCCGGTTATCCATGAGGAAAGACAATGCATGCTGCAATATAAAGATATATGTATACTTTAGACATAAAATGTTAGACTGCACTATAACTAAACTAAAGCTCATAAAAAATTAGAAAACTGCCCATTTCTCAAAATTCAGATGTATTGTGCTTTAAAAGAACAAGGAGTGAAATTGTAGTCATCAATACAAGGTTGACCAAATGTCTCCAGACAGTAATTAGTTTGCTCTTTCAATTACCAGGGCTTCCCGGGTGGCTCAGATGGTAAAGCATCTGCCCTCAATGCAGGAGACCCAGGTTTGATCCCTGGGTTGGGAAGATTCCCTGGAGAAGGAAATGGTAACCCACTCCAGTACTCTTGCTGGAAAATCCCATGGACAGAGGAGCTTGATAGGCTACAGTCCATGAGGTCGCAAAGCGTCAGACACAACTGAGAGACTTCACTTTTCACTTTCAATTGCCAGCAAATATTTACTGAGCTTGTGCAATATACCAGACAATTCTGAGATAACATGCAAAGATGAGGATGGCACACTCCTTAGGTGGCACTAGTGGTAAAGACCCGCCTGCCAATGCAGGAGATGTAAGAGAGGCAGGATCGATCCCTGGGTTGGGAAGATCCCCTGGAGGAGGGCATGGCAACCCACTCCAATATTCTTGCCTGGAGAATCCCATGGCTAGAGGAGCCTGGAGGGCTACAGTCCACAGGGTCACAAAGAGTCGGACATGAGTGATCAACTAACACACAACAAGGACCTACTGTATGCCACAGGGAACTCTACTTGATACTCTGTAATTGCCTATATGGGAAAAGAATCTTAAAAGGGTGGATATCTGTATATGCAGAACTGATTTGCTTTGCTTTACAGTAGAAACTAACACAACATTTGCAAATCAACTATATTCCAATAAAAAAACCAATTAATTTAAGGGGGAAAAAAAAAGGAGTACTTTCTCTTCCTGCCACTGACTTTCCTTGAAACCACTCTGAGGACTGACCTGTTTCAGGAAGCTTGAGATGAGAGGTGTGGCAATCTTGTGTCAAAGCGCAAGCTGTGTTACTAAGAAGCCTGCTACAGGGGCAGAAGTGATGAAGGCTTCTTCTCTGCATGAAATTTCAGAGTTTGTGTGAGTTATAGCCCTTTATCTCTCTGCTGGGAAGTTCTCAGACCTGTGTTGAGGGCTGTAACAAGTAGAGTGCTGGAAATGTGTGTTTAGGGAGGTCTGTGTGGGAGTTAGACAACAGTAAGACAGTAAATTAAAGGCCGTGTAGAACTTAAAGAAAACAGTCCTTTATTGCTAAATCAAACAGCTCTGGCCAGCTTCACCCTAAATCCCTGTTGGTTTTCAGTGAGAAATAAAGTCACTTAACAGTGATTGCCTTTGGTTATTGTTACTATGGATCACTTTTTTTTTAACCTCTCAAGTAGGTGAGACTAGAGGAACTTCCAAACTGAATTTCAGAAAATGACGTCTTCATAGAACGTTGGCCAAGGTCATGGGCATTCCGTAGGAAGACACTTGATTGAGAAACTATTAGAAGTGACACTGTTCAAACAATTGCAGTATTGTAAATACTTGATGGTTGACAAGCTTAACATATCATCAAGTTTTGCTAAGAAATTCTCCAGACAATCCAGAAAGGTGTTGATTCTTATAGCCCTAGACATAGGGGTTGATTCTCTTCCAATTTTATTTTATTTTTAAACTTTACATAATTGTATTAGTTTTGCCAAATATCAAAATGAATCCGCCACAGGTATACATGTGTTCCCCATAGGGGTTGATTCTCAAAGTCCAGGAGAGATGATTAAGAGCTTTTCTTCTTCAGAGAATCCTTGGAATCTTGATAATTTCCCCTTACTGTCAGAACTCTGAGTAGATGTTCAATTTTTGAGCTTCTCCTCACTGTTCCCTCTACCTCACCCACAGAATAGTAGAGCAACCAATTAGCTTTGTCATGGCCGGAATCAGAAGGAATAAATATGGTTCTCATTGTCAGGGTAGCTCTCAGCTTCTTTGGATAGACCTAAGAAAAAGTTTTTTAATGTCTTGTAGTTGGCTTACTTTAATAGATGAAAGCTGATACCTATTATAACTCTTTCCTTATCCATATCCTCCACCATATTGAGTTACTTGAGATGCGAAACCATCTTTGGTTTCTATATCTGACAGTATTTGGTCCTAATAAGAGAATCACTAGGTGATTTTTGAATAAATGGATTAGTGTCTGAACGAATAAATTAATGAAAAATCAAATTCATTCCTTTTTACAGGGGCATCTGTTGTACCTCTGTGCCCAGCATTTTCCCCTTATTTCAGTAATGGCAACCTTCTTTCTTCCTGCCATGTAGTTCTGGTGGGGCTGCCACTCATAATTCCTGTACCCTCCATCCAAGTTCACCAATCATGGTATTCTTTTTCACACACCACAGGGACTGGTCCAAGCAACAGATACATGACTCAGGCAAAACCAATCAATTCCCTGGTACTTGGGTATTAGGAGAAAGGTGTTCTCTTATTACTGAGACTTGCCAGATTAACACTACACCACTTGGGAAGCCCATGGGGATGTCAGTGGTCATCTTTTCTTTGACATGGAAGTAGCCTGGGTATAACCCAAGAAAATATGGAAAACCCAGAGAGAGTCAAAGAAGAGAGGGGAAGGAAATGAGAATAAGAAGGAGAGAAAGAATGTGATGGAAAGTGACCTGTTATATTTATTTTAACCTGATCCACTGAACAGACTCCCCGCTCCATCTTTCCTGTATTTTGCCCCATTTTTCCCATTTATACTAGTCTTTGTTGGAGACCCAACTAATGTACTCCCAAGAAGCAATTGCACCTACCTTTCACCAAAGCAACAGAAGCTTCTCTTTAAAATAAATAGACCATACCCCCAAAGTTACCATGGGCTGCAAAGTTATTATGGACTTTGCATTATTATTATAATAACTGCAAAGTTATTATGGATCTACTCTGAATCACAGAGTAAATCAATGAGCACACAGTTCAGCCCTTAACTTTCACTCATTAGAATTTTGTAGAACTCACACTCCTTGCCAAGAGCAACACATCAAAATCACCTTTCACACAAAACTGAGCCATATTAAGATAACGCAGCCTGGCAATCAATAATTTTGTATCTAAACACCTCTGTCTATGTCTATACAGCAATGTTTCAGCACTTGTTTATAATTTTTTTACCTTTATGATTTTTCTATAACTTAAGACAAATCCTAGTATAAAAAAGAATAGATTTCAAAAAAAATATAATCCAAACAAAAATGGGAATTGTTAGATGTGTTTCAGTTCAGTTCAGTTCAGTAGCTCAGTCATGTCTGACTCTTTGCGACCCCATTAATCACAGCACGCCAGGCATCCCTGTCCATCACCATCTCCCGGTGATGGTCAAACTCATGTCCATTGAGTCAGTAATGCCATCCAGCCATCTCATCCTCTTTCATCCCCTTCTCCTCCTGCCCCCAAACCCTCCCAGCATCAGGGTCTTTTCCAATGAGTCAACTCTTCGCATGAGGTGGCTAAAGTACTGGAGTTTCAGCTTTAGCATCATTCCTTCCAAAGAACACCCAGGACTGATCTCCTTTAGAATGGACTGGTTGGATCTCCTTGCAGTCCAAGGGACTCTCAAGAGTCTTCTCCAATACCACAGTTCAAAAGCATCAATTCTTCAGCGCTCAGCTTTCTTCACAGTTCAACTCTCACATTCATACATGACCACTGGAAAAACCATAGCCTTGACTAGACGGACATTTGTTGGCAAAGTAATGTCTCTGCTTTACTGTCTAGGTTGGTCATAGCTTTCCTTCCAAGGAGTAAGCGTCTTTTAATTTCATGACTGCAATCACCATCTGTAGTGATTTTGGAGCCCAAAAAAATAAAGTCTGACACTGTTTCCACTGTTTCCCCATCTATTTCCCATGAAGTGATGGGACCAGATGTGTTTAAAAGAGTATAAATAAAAGAAAATCTCTATATTCAGTTACAGGGGGAAAAGAATAAAATTAAAGAGCATTCACATTCATTTCACAAAGCCTAGGCTGAGCACTGTGGTTGCAGTAGAGACAGAGATGAGTAAAAATAGACCAAGTCCCTGTCCTTGTGTTGCCTACAGTGTAGTGGTAGAGACTACGCTAGACTACATAGTGTGATTAATGAAATAATCACAGATGTTACAAAGGACCATGGTGCCAGAAGGGCTAATAATTAGGGCACTTGACTTCCTCAATAAGGTCTGGAGAGGCTTCCTAAAAGAGTGATGATTGAACTGCAATCCAAGAATGAATAGAAATTAACGTGGTGAAGAAGGGCACGTGGTGTAGTAGATGACGTCAGTGCTCTGCCCAAGGGCTTTCTCTGGCCACAGGGTGGTCTCAATTCTTAACAGGGCAGGCCAGGAGTACTAGAAAGTTGGCACTCCCAGAAGCACAAACATCTCAACTTCCTAAGCCCCCAGGTTGGACGACTCCAAGCATGATCTGCACCACCTTCTAGAAGGCCCTGGTGAAACTGAGCTTCACCGTCCTCACCAGCCACCTCCTCATCCTTGCATCTAGTCTTGGCTTCCTTTCATCCCCAGCTCATCTCCCTTCCCTGACTCCCTTACCAGCACTTTCTGGAACCGCTTCTCACACCAACTAGACAAACTCATGTTCCAGTGTCAGGACAAGACTTCTTGGAGAACCCACCTTAAGACAGGAAGTTGGAGTGAGAGAGGAGAGAATAGGAGAAAACCTTGTGCAAAAGCCCTGAGATGGGAAGGAACACGAAGAGTTTCAGGGACTGAAAGATGGCCACTCTCACTAGAACAGAAAATAATGAGGAAAGTGTGGTAGGAGGAACTTCTCTGGAGGTCCAGTGGCTAAGTCTCCATGTCCCCAGTGCTGGGGCCCAGGTTCAACCTGTAGTCAGGGAACTAGATCCTACACGCCACAACTAAGAGTTCACATGCCACAAGTAAAGACCCTGCATGTTCCAAAGACAGCAAAGGTCCCCAGTGCCACAACCAAGACCTGGCATAGCCAAATAAATAAATATTACCAAAAAAAGGAGAAGAAGCAGGAGAAGAAGTGTCCAGAGAAGCGGCTGGGGGCAGAGGGAAGAGAGTAGAGAAGGATTCTGCAGGATCCCAGAGCGATCATAAGGGCCCTGGAAATGAGCTCTGCCTTTGTCCTCAGTGGGGTAAGAAGCCAGTGAAGGATTTTACGATGGAGGTTGATGTGCTCTTGTTTCTGTTTTGAGATGGTGGCTCTTGTCTCAATGTGAAGAAAAGACTGGAGGGGGCTAAGAAGGATCTGTTTGAAGTGGTCAAGAGTAGATGATTGTGGTCCAGGTTGAGGTGATAGGAATTTGCCCTGGAGTTACTGACAGAGGGGGCATTAAGTGGTGGGATTTGGAGGATATTTAGGAGGCAAAATCAATAGGGCTTGGAGATGGATTCAGTCTGAGAGATGAGAGATAGGGAGTTATCAAAGATTACACATAGACTCTGGCTTATGTGCTTGAATAGTTAATGTATTTCTATTATAGAAGACATGCCAGAGATCATTAAAGATTGCCTTAAAGCCAAGGTCATATACAAGGAGTATCTTTAGTTCTCTGGAGTAAGTACACATAGGCAGATAGACCGATGATTTTACTTTTACACATTAAAATTCTGGGTAAGACAGGGACTGTGAGGGTAGGAAAACATAAAGAGCAAAATCTAACAGCAGCTGGAAACTAAACATCATCTTGCTTTGAAATTAAACTGTAGTGTACTCCACAGCTAACATAACTGGGCAGATTAAGGGGGGAGGAGGGGTAGTCACACATGGACTCAAAGCATGAGAAGGAAGCCATGTGGGAGCAAAGACCTAGGCTGATCAGATGTCTTCCCCCCTTGAGCCAGCCTGATGCCACCTAGAGTTTCAACTCTGTTCAGAAGAATACTCCTCTTAAACCCAGCCCACATTATGATGAAACAGTGAAGGAAAGGAAAAGAGAATGAAAGCTTGGGAAGGACAGTGTATGAAAGGAGAAGAGAGAAGGTAGACAAATTCTCCTACTTTATACTTGTGTTTCGGGCCCAAGCCAATGAGAGTATGAAGGGGAAAGCTGAAGAGATGGAAAGCATCATGGCATTTTAGAGATGGTAGACATTAGCTAGCCCAGGACTTGTCAGCTTCAGCACTATTGACATCTGGGGCTGGATAGTTCTTCATTGAGGAGGGAAGAGGCCTCTCCTGGGCCCTGGAGGCCAGCATCCCTGGCCCCTACTCAGTAGATGCCAGCAGCATCTGTCCTCAGACATTGCCAAATGTCCACTGAAGGGAAAAATGACCCTCGACAAGGACAAGTAATCTACTCTCACCTCTCCATTTTACAGATGAGGAAACTGAGCCCCACATTGGGAAGACGTTTGCCCAAGGATGTGCAGAGTCAAGACAAGAATCAAGATTGTCCCAAAAAGTCGGATCGTTCTATTTAAAAGGCCATGTTTATAGACAAAGATTTCTGCTATGTATAAACCTAACTCTAGAAAAAGCTGTATATTGTCAGCCTGCTTATTTAACTTCTATGAAGAGTATATCATGCAAAATGCCAGGCTGGATGAATCACAAGCTGGAATCGAGATTGCCAGGATAAATATCAACAACCTCAGATATGCAGATGATAGCACTCTAATGGCAGAAAGTGAAGAGGAACTAAAGAGCCTCTTGATGAGGGTGAAAAAGGAGAGTGAAACTGCTGGCTTGAAACTCAACATTCAGAAGACTAAGATCATGGCATCTGGTCCCATCACATCTTAGCAAATAGATGGGGAAAAAATGGAAACAGTGTCAGATTTTTTTTTCCTTGGGCTCCAAAATCACGGGACAGTGTCTGCGGTCATGGGGGTCACAAAGAGTCAGACATGAGTTAGTGACTGAACAACAACTCTAATGAAAAATAGTTAAAAAAAAAAAAATAATCATGTAGCATTGAGAATACATCAGGGGTAAAGAGAACCATCCTTATATGTGAGTGGGTACTAGGCCAATCTGCCCAAAAAGTTTTTACATTGGTGAGGGCACCATGAACCACCCACAGGAGCAGCAAAGTGCATTGAGACAAAATATCTGGTTTAATTTTATTTGTATAAGACTCAGGAAAAAGTCTAGTTTAGAATACAAGTCAAGGAATATTCAGTTCAGTTCAGTCGCTCAGTCATGTCCGACTCTTTGCGACCCCATGAATCGCAGCATTACTCAGCCTTTTAAAAGAAGGAAGTCTGTGACATTCTGTAACACAATAAACCTTATAGACAGTATGCTAAGTGAAATAAGACAATCACAGAAAAGCAAATTCTGTGTGAATTCCCCTGATAAGTATCTAAACTGATAGAAATGGAGAGTAGAATGTGGTTTCCAGAGGCTGGGGGAAAGAGAGGGCATAGGAGTTGCTATACCATGAATAGAGTTACAATCATGTCAGATGAAACAGTTCTGGAAATTCAAGTGCATTGAGAGCTAACAGTACTGTACTGTACAATTAAACAGTAGTTAATAGGGTATATTTTGTTTTATGTCTTTACCACAATTAAAAACACACGCACAAATCAAGGACTGTTACTATTCTATCTCCCTGTTTCCTTCAGAGTAGGCTCCTATCTGGAAAAGTTTCCTGTGTTTGATGGATAACAACCTGGGAAATGCTGGTCCCAAATCCCAGCCCTCATTTAGAAAGCTCGAGTAACCACAAAGTTGCAGAACACAAAACGACTTTTAAATCCAGTGCTAATTATCACCAAAGACCCATATTTCCAAGTACCAGGGCAAATCTCACTTCTTAAATACAGCTGTATTTTTATAAAAGGCACAGAAAGTTAATGCCTGGAGATCATACTGGTCAAATCCTCTTTAGAGATAAGGGCCCTAAGGCAATACCAAGAATTTGCGATTTTGCCCAAGGTCACCCAGCCTGTTAGTGATAAAACCCTGCACGCAAACCCAGACTCCCGCGCCCTCATCCAAGAACTTCTCTACTTTACCAAACTGCTCTCCTGCTACTCTGAGGACCCCAAATCTACCCCCTCCATTCACATGAGATGCTCATTCCAGGGAGGAATAAATGTGAGACCTCAAAAAGGAAACCATGGAGGAATGTCAAAGAAGACAGACGTGATGAAAAATAAATGAAAACTGTGAAACAAAAAAAGAAAGAAAATTCAGAAGGCTAGAAAAGAAAAATCCCAGAAAATGAGAAACGGGCCCCAAAAAGACCTTCACAAAGATAAGCTGCTGGTTATTCTTGGTGCCCTGAGGAGTGTCTGAACTGCTGCCAGAATTGCTTCTAACCTAAATGGAGAATAAAAACTATTTTCCTTATCTATTGAAAGTAAAATCAAATTTCATGTTAGGAAGCACTGGTTTGGATGAGGTGAGCTGAAGTTTTAAAAAATAGAGTGTTATTAGCCACCCCTAGCCAACCCGGGGCACTCGAGAAATGCTTATTTTAAAAAAGAATACCCAGATTTTAACACTCCATATTGGAGTCATTCTGCACGAGGAGTTCATTATTTTCATCTGCTTCTAAATAAATGTCCTCCTCCCTCCTGCCTTCTCCCACGGGCACACATTCACTCTCTGCTTCCTTTAGCTTTGTGCTTTTACACGCGCACACACACGCACATGCATACACACACACTGATTCTTAACTCCCCCTCTTCCCTCATTCCCCTTCATTTGCCCTTCAAATTGAAGTAGACCTTAGAAAAACCCTGTGTCCACCCTCACATCTATTTACTTAAGCGGTGTATATATCAGTCATGCAGCTTTTGGCTACAGGGAAGCGCAAACCCAAATAAAAGGAGCTTTGAACAATAAGTACATTTATTTTCCCCATAACAAGAAGTCCCAAGGTAGCACCACACAAAGCACAATAAACGTTTGTTGATTTGAGTTACCCCGCAGCACGTACTCTGCAGAGAATTAATAGCTCACGTGTACTGTGGTCCCAGGGGCTTGTCACCCAGCCGGGAAAACTGTGTCCCCAAGCCTAAAACAAGGTAGCGTGACACACACCGAGGGATTGGTGTGGATGATACACACTCCTGCAAGCACTGAAAAGGAGGAGAGCTCGAAGACCCCAGAGAATGGACAAGGCTGCCTCGCAGGGGACAGGAACACGGGTGAGGTTTGTAAGGATGGGAAGGATTTTGGTAAGTGGAGATGCTGACATGAAGAAGAACTCAAAGTGGAGGAAATCATTGGAAGCAGCAGAGAAAGTGAGTTTTTGGAAGCATGCGGGTAAATATAATCGGAGTAAAGAGTTTGTTCCTCCAGACTTGAAGGTGACAGATGGTAATGTCCACTTCCAATCATGAAGACTAGGGTCAAAACAAGTGAGAATGCCTCAGTTCAGTTCAGTTCAGTCGCTCAATCGTGTCCAGCTCTTTGTGAACCAATGAACTGCAGCACACCAGGCTTCCCTGTCCATCACCAACTCCCAGAGCCTACTCAAATTCATGCCCATTGAGTCGGGGATTCCATCCAACCACCTCATCCTCTGTCGTCCCCTTCTCCTCCTCTCTTCAATCTTTCCCAGCATCAGGGTCTTTTTTAATGAGTCAGTTCTTCACATCAAGTGCCAAAGTATTGGAGTTCCAGCTTCAGCACCAGTCCTTCCAATGAATATTCAGGATTGATTTCCTTTAGAATTGACTAGTTGGATCTCCTTGCAGTCTAAGGGACTCCCAAGAGTCTTCTCCAATACCATAGTGCAAAAGTATCAATTCTTCGGTGCTCAGCTTTCTTTATGGTCCAACTCTCACATCCATACATGACTACTGAAAAAACCGTAGCTTTGACTAGACAGACCTTTGTTGACAAAGTCCTGTGGAATTTCAAAGGCCATCCCTTCAAGTACGGGCTTCCCTGATAGCTCAGTTGGTAAAGAATCCTCCTGCAGTGCAGGAGACCTGGATTTGATCCCTGGATTGGGAAGATCCCCTAGAGAAGGGAACAGCTACCCACTCCAGTATTCTGGCCTGGAGAATTCCATGGACTGTATAGTCCATGGGGTCACAAAGAGTTGGACACGAGTGAGCAGCTTTCACTTTCACTTTCCCCTCAAGTGGTCCAAGGAGGCCCAACTGAGTGGACAGGCAGAATACCTCCAAGAGGAAGTTGAATTCCTTATGGTGGAGACCCTGGCTCCATCAAATCTGAATTGCTAGGTTAAAAAATCAGGTTGAAGTGGACACTTTTGGGGACTCCTGAGGGAATCAACCTGAAAACATTTAACTGCATTGTTCAGGAATAACCAGTGTACACATACTTGGCAAAGAGTTGGGAACTAGATTACAGGCCCAGTTTTTCCACTAACTGGCTGCAGCTCCTGAGGTCACTCCCCACTCCCATTCCCAGCCTCAGTTTCCTCTTCTCTAAAATGGGATCACAGGACTAAAGGCACTCGGCACCCCTCCCTCCTCCAGCAATCCAAGAATGGCTCTGTGTATGGATGTTTATCTAGGCAAATGCGGTCCACACGCCTCACAAGCAAGGAAGCGGGGCGATCGGGGCTGTATCCCTCCTCTGACTGTCACCAGCTGAGTGGTGCTGCAGTTTTTCTCCCAAACATCTGTTCCATCATAAGTAATGTCTATCCTTCCAGCCACAATGGGGTTTATTATCATTAATGGTAATTATTGTTGTTGAAGAGCCAAAGAACTTTTAGCTCATCCCGATATTTTGTTTCTGCCTCACATCAAATCTCTTCTTCCTAACACATTTCTATTTTCTTTTATTTTTTTTAGAAAGTAGAAGAAAGGGCATGATTGCTGGTATGGATATTTGGATATTTAGTTCAAGTCCGCATGATATTAGATAAGTCCCTTCCCCCCTCTAGCTTCAGAGTGAGTAGAATAGATCTAATGAAGTCTGTGGTTTTTAACCATGAGTGAACCTCAAAATTATTATGAGACTTTTTCAAAAGGCAGATCCATGAACCCCAGTCCAAACCTGGAGGATTTGTATGCCCAGGGGTGGATCTAGCAATGTATATTTTAAAAACTCCACCCAGGAATTCTGATGGGCTCTCTAAATTATCTTTATTGATTTGGTCAACAGATACTTGTTTATAGCCTACTGAATAAATAGTAGGACTATTTATTAATAAATTAGGGATAATGCTGAAATGTCTAAAGCATACAGAGACAGAAGATTTTATTTCTGTCTTTAAAGAGTCCAGCAAATGGTGAGGAAAGAAACATGAAAACACACACAGACTGAAGAGGATCAGACTTCAAAGACGGAGCACTGACGTTATAGGAGCATACGTGAGGGACTCCAAGTCAGACTAAGGTGATAGGAAGTCTTTCCTGAGGCGGTAGCTTTGAATTAAGCGTTAAAGGACAATCAGAAGTTCCAGGAGGTGGGGACTTCTCTGGTGGTCCAGTAGTTAACACTCCTTGCTGCCAGTACAGGGGGGCGTGGGTTCAGGGGCACAGGTCTGATCCCTGGTCAGGGGAGCTGAAGTCCCACACGCCACACAGTGTGGCCAAAAGAAATTAAAAAAAAAAAAAAAGAGGTTCAGGTAGGTGGGGAGAGCAATGCTATAGGAAAAATCCAGAGTTCATAATAGTAGTTCTTACAAGTGAGGTGCAGAGACTGAGTGGGAGGCAAATGAGGGAATAAAAGCTACAGAAACGCCCCACTTCTAACACTCCTAGCATCTGTATATGCAGACACTGCCACCCCCATCTCCTCTTGACCTGCAATGCCAGCCCGGGGGAATCACAAACCAGACTGGCTGCAGGTCTAGGGTGAGAATTTGGGGAAGGAGAAGAAATTACTAAGGGAAGAACCAGATGAATGCAGATGGGATGGTACTGAGAGCTCTTGCTGAAAATATGTGAAGTTCCCCTAGAGAATCAGTAACTCCAAGGGAAAGAGGACTGGGCTTCACAGCCAGATCTGGTATCTTCCCCACCAGCCTCCCGACTCACCCCTCAAGCTGCACTTGACCTTGGCATGAAGTCTCCTCCCAGCCCCTTCTCCCTCAAGGCTGACCCTGGGAGGGCAGCCTGACCTCAGATCTCTTGACAGGCGCACTGTGCAGGGATGGGGGCCAGTCCCACAGTTTACCTGCATCCCATGAGGGTGGTGTTCCTTGGAACCCCTTGGAAGCTGGATCTGTTTAGGTTGCATTGAGTGATTCCCATCCCCCCACCTCACCCCGAGGAGCAAACTGATTTCCTCCTGGTTCATAGGTCTGCCCTCTGTAGTGACCTAGGTCTATGGGTTGGTTACATTGGCTTCCATTGTTGAACACAGCTTCAAAATCCAGCTGCTCTGTGGCTAATGCTGTCTAACCAGCCCCATCGAGCACTCAGGCCCCTCAAAGTGAAGGCTCTCCTATCATACCACAGGCAGCCTAGAGCAATGATTAGATGTTTTGGAGTGTCAACTAAGATAAGCTTCTTGGAGTCAGTTTACAGTCTCCTTGTCTCTCCAAAATTAAAAAAAGAATTCAGAGGAAACATATTTTCTGTGGGCCAACATTCATCTCTTTCAGAGCTTCAAACACTCGTTAGACACCACTGCTTCCCAGGTAGCCAGTGTAAAGATGCTTAAGATCAGAGCAAATACAGAGAAATGAAAATAAGCCCACCACAACTAAACCTGCTGTGATCAGTGTCCACAGCCCTCGGGTTACAACCTACAGAGGAAGGCAGTAGTACCCTTGTGGTCTACACGCTGGCTCACTTGGAAGAAAGACTTTATTCCAGGAAGAAAATCTATACAAGTTGCATAGGGTGAAAGTGAAAGTATTAGCCTCTCAGTCGTGTCCAACTCTTTTTGCAATCGCATGGACTGTAGACCGCCAGGCCCCTCTGCCCATGGAATTTTCCAGGAAAGAATACTGGAGTGGATTGCCATTCCCTTCTTCAGGGGATCTTCCCAACTCCAGGATTGAACCTGGGTCTTCAATGGCAGGCAGATTCTTTACTGCCTGAGCCAACTAGGGAAGACTTGCATAAGGTAGACCAGTAGTTCTCAACTGGAAGGGATCTTGCCCTGACCCCATGGGATATTTGGCAATGCCTGAAAATATTTTTGGTTGTCATGACTAGAGAGGGGATTCTATTGGTATGGGTTGGGGGTGCTGTTAAACATTCTACAATACACAGGAACCACTACCCCCCACAACAAAGAATTATCTGGTCCAAAATGTCAGTGAGGTCAAGACTGAGAACCTGGGCCAGACTGTGTAAGGAAAAGATGTGTTCTCTTCTCTCTGTGGCTGGAAATTGGTGGCCCTGCTAACCTGCTTTCCTGAAGACTGACAACAGTCTCCCTCTCCTCACAAGTCCAGAGACCAGCTAGTCCAGTCCCATCACTTACAGATGAGAAAACATGAGGCTCTGGGAGCAAAGTGATTTCCCTGAAGAACTCACATGAGCAGAGTAGAACCTGGCTATCGAGCCCCCGAGGTTATTGCTCCCACATTGTGTCCATCCACTAGAACCAGCTCCTCCACAGCACCTCATTTCCAGCCAGACTGTTAATGCCACAAGTTACAAAATAAAGCTTCTATTGGGAAGGACTTTTTTGACTCCAAAAATCTTGGATCTTTCAAGGGTGTATGTATATGTGTGTCTGAGAAGGGCACTAGGAAGGAAGGGTTTGAATCCAGCTTTTTGGAATGAGCCAGCGAAGTAGCAGCTGCCCAAGGGAGTGGCACTGAGACCAGATGGACGATTAAGAGACTGTGTTGGATGGACCTAGAGGTTACCATACAAAGTCAATCAAGTCCAGCAGAGGAAGACCAACATATGGTATCACTTACGTGAGAAATCTTAAAAAATAATACAAATCAACTTATTTACAAAACAAAAACAGACTCATAGACAAAGAAAACAAATTTATGGTCACCAAAGGGAAAAGGCAAGGGGGAGGGGTAAATTAGGATTATGGGATTAATAGAAACACACTGCTGCTGCTGCTGTTGCTGCTGCTAAGTCGCTTCAGTCATGTCCAACTCTATGCGACCCCATGGACTGCAGCCCACCAGGCTCCCCCGTCCTTGGGATTCTCCAGGCAAGAACACTGGAGTGGGTTGCCGTTTCCTTCTGCAATGCATGAAAGTGAAAAGTGAAAGTGAAGTCGCTCAGTCATGTCCGACTCTTAGCGACCCCATGGACTGCAGCCTACCAGGCTCCACCATCCATGGGATTTTCCAGGCAAGAGTACTGGAGTGGGGTACCATTGCCTTCTCCAAGAAACACACTGCTATATCTAAAATAGATAAACAACAAGGACCTACCATATAGCAGAAGCAACTACATTCAGTATCTTGTAATAACCTATAATGGGAAAGAATCTGAAGTTGTACGCCTGAAACCACCACAGTGTCATAAATCAACAATAGTTAAATAAAAATAAAATGAAATGGAAAAAAGAAGTAAAGAAAGGAAACAGTGATACCAAGAGACCAAAGACAGAAATACAAGCTAAAGTTAATTCAACTTTAAGAGACTGTTTAGTCCATTGTCCAGGCAAGACCACAGAACAGGGCTTAGAGGAAGGGGCAGATGATGTTAAGGCAGGGTCTGATGGAGCCATGGTTAAGGCCCGGGCATATCTGTATGTGTAGCTGGCCTTTCGGAATGTTCAGCACAGAGTGAGCCTCTTGTGCACTGGAGGGTTCAGAGACCCTTAAACAATGATCTAGGGGCAGTCCCTGACTTGATAGACCCTTTTGAGGTGAGGAGGCCTTTGGGGACCACATGGTATAAGGGATCTACCTATGCATGGATCTGATGCCCTGGGTGCCTGACAGACGCCAGATTGATTGCAAGGAGAATAAAGAGGCTCCTGAGAGAATAATCCCGGGTGAGGGAGGGAGGCATCTGGGAAAGAGGGGCATGCCAGCCCAGGCAGGAGAGGGAGTCAGCGCAGAATGGAGTGATGGGTTCTCTACGATGCGACACCCTTCCCCATCCTTCTCCACTCCCTCCTCAAACTTCGACCCCAGCGCGTAGGTGCCTTAGGAAGAGGAAGTCTGAAGGGTAAACCTCAAGACCTGAGTCATTCTGGGCTACAGCCCCTGTGCTAGAGGCCCGTGAAGTGGTTTCTCCCCTCCCACTCATCTCCCTAAAAATAGATCCGACCAGTTTGCAGAGGAAGACATTTTTCAACAGATGAGAGAGAGAAAGGTGTACATGAACTGGAGAGACACGGTGGCAAGCCCCAGAGAGCAACCAAGAGCAAACCCCAGAACTCAAGACCTGGTTAGCACCGCCACTGGGGCAGTGGGCAGCATGCACTTTAGAGCAAAGGAGAGAACAGAGTTCTCACTCCACCAATGCCCTCCTCAATCTTCCTCCATCTCCATCTATTGCCCTTGAGGAGTTTATGTACCTTCTCTGAGTGTCAGTTTCCTCCTCCTTAAAATAGAGTTCTCGAAACCTATATGCAGGTCAGGAAGCAACAGTTAGAACTGGACATGGAACAACAGACTGGTTCCAAATAGGAAAAGGAGTACGTCAAGGCTGTATATTGTCACCCTGTTTATTTAACTTATACGCAGAGTACATCATGAGAAGCGCTAGGCTGGAAGAAGCACAACCTGGAATCAAGTTTCCTGGGAGAAATATCAATAACCTCAGATATGCAGATGACACCACCCTTATGGCAGAAAGTGAAGAGGAACTCAAAAGCCTCTTGATGAAAGTGAAAGAGGAGAGTGAAAAAGTTGGCTTAAAGCTCAACATTCAGAAAACGAAGATCATGGCATCCGGTCCCATCACTTCATGGGAAATAGATGGGGAAACAGTGGAAACACTGTCAGACTTTATTTTGGGGGGCTCCAAAATCACTGCAGATGGTGACTGCAGCCATGAAATTAAAAGACGCTTAATTCTTGGAAGGAAAGTTATGACCAACCTAGCATATTCAAAAGCAGACACATTACTTTGCCAACAAAGGTCCATCTAGTCAAGGCTATGGTTTTTCCAGTGGTCATGTATGGGTGTGAGAGTTGGACTGTGAAGAAAGCTGAGCGCCAAAGAATTGATGCTTTTGAACTTTGTGTTGGAGACGGCTCTTGAGAGTCCCTTTGACTGCAAGAAGGTCCAACCAGTCCATCCTAAAGGAGATCAGTCCTGGGTGTTCATTGGAAGGAGTGATGTTGAAGCTGAAACCCCAATACTTTGGCCACCTGATGCAAAGAGTTGACTCATTGGAAAAGACCCTGATGCTGGAAGGGATTGGGGGCAGGAGGAGAAGGGGCCAACAGAGGATGAGATGGCTGGATGGCATCGCTGACTCGATGGACATGGGTTTGGGTAGACTCCGAGAGTTGGTGATGGACATTCATGGGGTCTCAAAGAGTCAGACACTACTGAGCAACTGAACTGAACTGAACTGAACTGAAAGAGTTAAGAGGGGCTTCCCTAGTAGCTCAAGGGGTACAGAATCCGCTTATAATGAAGGAAATGTGGATTTGATGCCTGGGTCAGGAAGATCCTTAGGAGAAGGGAATGGCAAACTCATTCCAGTATTCTTGCCTGGAGAATCCCATGGACAGAGGAGCCTGGCAGACTATAGTCAATGGGCTCGCAAAAAGACTTCAGAGAGCTCCTTTACCCTTTCTGCCATGCTGAGGACTCAGGGGAAAGACAGCCATCTATGAACCAGGAAATGGGCCCTTGGCAGACCCCAAATCAGTCGGGGCCTGATCTTGGATTTTTCCAGCTTCTAGAATTGTGAGAAATAAACTTTGGTCATTTATAAGCTACCTGGTCTGTGGTATTTTGTTATAGCAGCAACTGACGAAGACAACAGTGCTGGGTAGATACAGCATATTCTCAAAGAAGGGATAGAGGTCATCACTACGGGGAGTTAGTCAGAGCATCAGTTGCATTGAGAGTAGGTAACCGGAGTCAGGCTAGGAAAGAATGGACTCTAGATGGGCCTGGATGACAACAGGCAGCCAAGAAAGTCAGAGGTAAAGGTTGGGTCAGTGCAGCAGAGGCCAGGACTGGGCTGCGACTGTGGCATCCACAGATCAGCCGTCTGAGGCAGGTGATGCTAGTGAGGGAGAAGGGATTGCATCAGCAGAGGATGGTAGAAAGGCCAGGGGAGGCCAAGCTACCCTCTGTGCAGGGAGAGCTCTTTCAGAGCCACAGAAAGAGGGAACGTGTGGCCCATCGGTTCAGTAAACATCATCAAGAGGAAGGAAAGCTAAGGTCCAGCCCAACGAGAGGAAGCTACTGACTCAGCTGACCTATGGACAAACTGGATCTTGCCAAGGATTCACAAGACTGGGGAGCATTAAGAATGTGAATTTTTTTACAAAGTTTTTTTTTATTATTATTTATTTATTCGGCTGCACCGGGCCTTAGTTGTGGCAAGCAGGATCTTTGATCTTTGTCGTGGCGTGCAGGATTTTTAGTTGTGGCATGCGAAGTCTTTACTGTGGCCTGTGGGAACTAGGTCCCCCACCAGGAATCAAACCTGAGCCCCCTGCAGTGGGAACTCGGAGTCTTAGCCACTGGACTGCCAGGAAAGTCCAAGAATGTCTTAAACGTCTTAAAATGTCTCTTGAACATATGAAAAGATGTTCAGTCACACTGTAAAAATAAAAGTTCAACAAGCTATGATTTCTGTATCAGAAGAACAAAAAATTTTAAACATGAGAACCACCCTGTACGTTGTATATTGTACAGGGAGGTTAATCTGAGTATATCCCTAAGGAAGATTGTTTGCACTATCTATCATAACTACAAATGCACACACCCTTGGACACAACAATTCTTTTTTTAGGAATGTATTCTCTGGTGGTACTTGTTATGTATGTGCAAAATGATCTACACAGAAAGTTGTTGACTGCAGCGTGGTTTCTCAGAAAGAATTTTTTAAACAAGAAAACTAAATTTTGAGTAAATAAGTAACAGCCATTAAAATGTGACACTTGGTACCCTTTGACCATCACCTCCCTGTTTCCCCCTGCACCAAGCCCCTGGTGATGACTGCTCTGCTCTCTGCTTCTGTGAGTTTAACTACTTCGTATTCCACCTATAAGTGAGATCATACGTATTTGTCTTTCTGTGATTGGCTTATTTCACTTGGCATAACCTCCTCCAGGTCCATCCATGCTGTCACAAATGGTGGGGTTTCCTTCCTTCTTAAGGTTCTGTGTAATTCTTGACTAAAAAGTCATTTTAAGGGCTTTGCTCTTTTTTTATGAAGAAGGAAATGGCAACCCACTCCAGTATTCTTGCCTGGAGAATTCCATGGATAGAAGAGCCTGCAAGGCTACAGTCCATGGTGTTGCAAAGAGTCAGACACGACTGAGAGACTATCACTCACTCACTCACTCTTTTTTTAACCAAATACATTTGTCTTTTTATTTTCCTTAATACCCTTTCCTTCTTCCTTGCATTGCTATCCACCCAGATCAAGTTTTTGATTTGCAGAGACTGTAGAATTCTGTGGTTAATATGCTCTGTGGGAGAGAAAAATACTGGTGAGACACAGGAGATACAACAGAGAAGCAGTAACCAAGATTCAAAAGAACTCCTTGGTGGTCCAGTGGTTAGGAAGACTCCATGCTTTCACTGTCTAAGAGGGGGGTTCAATCCGTGGTCAGGGAACTAAGGTCCTCCAAGCCGTGGGACATGGCCAAACAAGATTTAAAAAAGTACAATCTACAGAGCATCTCTAGAAAGGCGCCGGAGTAGGGGTGGGGGAGAACCCAACCCAACTCTGACTCAGAATCACAGAGTGAAGATATACAACAGCAAATCATCGGGGAGACATTCCATTTGGTATCTAAGAGAGATGAAAATATTTGCAATTTCCTAGAAGGAGGATTATTAATTGGAGGATCTGACAACAAACTGATTTATAGACATTATGAAACATTATATTTTGTCTTCTGCGTGGATTCTTCAGAAAGTGAACTTGACGTTTTAGATCTAATTCAAGTATTTGTGGAAACATTAGACAAGTGTTTTGAAAACATCTGTGAACTAGATTTAACTTTCCATGTAGACAAGGTTCACAATATTCTTGCAGAAATGGTGATGGGGAAATGGTGTTGGAGACCAACATGAATGAGATTGTTACACAAATTGATGCATAAAATAAACTGGAGAAATCTGAGGCTGGCTTAGCAGGAGCTCCAGCCCGTGCTGTATCAGCTGTAAAGGATATGAATCTTCCTGAGATCCCAAGAAATATTGACATTGGTGACATCAGTATAAAAGTGCCAAACCTGCCCTCTTTTAAATCACAAAAAGGCCACTCCCAGGTAAAATCCAGGGGGAAAAATCATCCAAGTTTACCATGCAGTTGTTTACCAAAAATAGAGGAGGAGAGTCTTAACTTTTACTCTTGGATTTAAGTCAAGGTCTAATCCCATGGAGGGAGGAGCCTGCTTGCTACAGTCCATGGGGTCGCAAAGAGCCGGACACGACTGAGCAACTTCACTTCACTTCACTTCACTGTAGAGACATAATGTAAAATCAGTATGGAAGTTCAATGATGCTTCTCTTGCTCAGTGGTTTTGAAGAAATCAAGTAGTTCCAGTGTGATTTTTTTTTCTTTATTTTTTAAACTGCATTCCTGTGGCCGCCTAAGGCATGCCTCTATGTATCGGCTATTACAGTATTTCGAAAAGTGTTCAGGACATTTCTTTAAATTGTGTACAACTCAAAATGCTGGCGTTTTGTATGGATCGCAAGTGCAGCATTCCTTAATAATGTCTGTTATTTGTCACAATAATTGTTATTTAAAGAACGAAGTATGTATTGCATGAAAACATTATGACCTTTTTCTCTTAGTTTAAATAAACTCCAAGGTAACTGGACTTATAAAGCAAAAGAAAAAACCACAATCTACAGAATGCCAACACCTCAGGCGTGCTGGTGCACACAGTGGGAAAGGAAAGGATCCAGGCCATGTTCCATTTTTGAATACAAATCTACCATCTAGACTGGAGGAGGACCAAAGTAACTAGAAACATTGATGATCAGGCTAGTTTTCAGTGATAAGTCCTCAGATGAGAGTCAACCTTCCAGGAAACACCTGGCTAATCGATGTAATGAACAGTCACTTAAGGATCTTGAATACCAGTGGAGTCAGGCTACCTGGAAATAGCACCTGTCTCCATTCTTATCATTTACAACACTGGTGAGAAACGGGGGCTTTAAGGAAAAAATAAACAAAACAGGGAAAGAGAAGAGACATCACGAATTGCCTTCAGTTCTCAGGCTACTGCTTTTCTCTTGCCACCCCTTTCCACCCAAAGAATTAGCCCTTTGCTATTTTGCTGGTCACTTCTAGCCTGATGACTCCTATAACCTCAACCCTGATGACTCCTATAACCTTCTTTGCTAAGCACATATCTGAAGATGAGAATGTCACCTGCCATATCTAGAAACAAAAGAGGCTGCTGCCATCAAACCCTCAGCTACTGTAGCCTCAGCCCTCCCCCACCACTGTGAACCCCCAGGAGATTCAGGATGGACAAAACCGAATACGGGTCCAGATAGTTTACATGCCTATCAGAGGAGTAATCTCAATGAACCCAGACACTTGCATCTTCGCATATGTAAGAAAGTGCTAAAATCGTTGACTTAAAATGTCTGGCTTTTCTTTCATTAACAGTAATCTTTTGATATTCCAACTACCTGGGTTTTGTTGCAAAAATTCCCATATATCCTGATTTCTCCCTTACTCTTTGGAGCAGTCCCTCAGAGCTACCGGAGAAATGACCACCTGGGCTTAAATCTTCAGACAGTCTCCTAAATAAAACACAATTCCTGGAGTACCCTGGTAGTCCAGTGGTTGAGAATCATCTGCCTGCCCAAGCAAGGGACATGAGTTTGATCCCTGGCCCAGCAAGATCCCATATACCGTGGGGCAACTAAGTGCATACACCCCAACTACTAACCCAGAGCCTGTGCTCTGCAACAAAAGAAGCCACAGCAGTGAGAAGCCCAGACACGCCAACTGGAGAGTATCTCTGCTCGCTACAACTAGAGAAAGCCCGAGCCCAGCAGTGAAGACCCAGTGCAGCCAAAAATAAATAAATAAATATTTTTTTAAGCCTAATTCTCAGCTTTAGGGTGTGCAGTTTTGTTTTGTTTTGTTTTGTTCAGTTGACACAACTCTCTGCATACAAGATATTTTTGCATGAATTGCACTGTTAACCTTAAAATGAATGTTTTCTTTAAAAAAAAAGCACATTCTCTTCTCCCACAGTAATTTACTTTCCAAGTTTTTTTTTTTAATGTCCATCAATTTTCATTATTTTCCTCTCCATTTTCTCCCAAGCACTTAGGTTTACCATTAGAGTCTTAACAATCGCAATAACCTCCCACACAATTCTCTGCCTCTGATCCCTCCTACCCTCTGGTGTCCTGTATGGGAGGAAAGGCTTTCCCTCAATCCTGCTAGTTTCATTAGGGGGATCTACTAAATAAACTGACAACAGGCAGACTAACAGGAGAAAAAGATACAAATATATTAATTCTTAATATTATGTGCATAAGGACATCACAGGGAGGGGGAGAGTGAATATTCAAAGAAGCAGTGAGATTCAAGAGCTTTATATCATCTTAATAGCAAAAGGGGAGGGAGAATGTAGGCAATTTAAAGGAGAGCAAATGATGTTTAAGAAAGATAAATGGGCCCTTCGAAGAATAGATGAGAGGTATGAGCGTTGTCTTTGTTCAGTTGCTAAGTCATGTCCAGTTCTTTGTGACCCCACGAACCAAAGCATGCCAGCCTTCTCTATCCTTCACTATCTCCCAGAGTTGACTCAAACTCATGTCCATTGAGTCAATGACACCATCCAACCATCTCATCCTCTGCCACCCTCTTCTCCTCCTGCCCTCAGTCTTTCCCAGCATCAGGGTCTTTTCCAGTGAGTTGGCTCTTCATATCAGGTGGCCAAAGTAATGGAGCTTCAGCTTCAACATCAGTCCCTCCAATGAATATTCAAGGTTAATTTCCTTTAGGATTGACTGGTTTGCTCTCCTTGCAGTCCAAGGGACTCTCAAGAGTCTTCTCCAGCACTGCAACTCAAAAGCATCAATTCTTCGGTGCTCAGCCTTGTTAATGGTCCAATGCTCACATCTATACATGACTACTAGAAAGACCATAGCTTTGACTAGACAGACCTTTGTTGGCAAATAATGTCTCTGCTTTTTAGTGTGCTAAGTTTGTCATAGCTTTTCTTCCAAGGAGCAAGTGTCTTTTAATTTCACGGCTGCAGTCACTGTCCACAGTAATTTTGGAGCTGAAGAAAAGGAAATCTCTCTCTGTTTCCACTTCTTCCCCTTCTATTTGCTCTGACGTGATGGGAAGTATGGTAGTTTGGGATAAAGTTTGTCTAGTGCGGTGTCAACTTCTTGTTTCCTCTCTTGCAATGACTCAGTCTGCCCTGGAGGACAAAACTCCCTGCAGGGGATCCATCACTACTGAGTTTCTCTTGGAGGATCTGTCTTGAGGTAGCTAAGAGGAGTTCAGAGCAAACCTCTCCCTTCATTGGACATTTTTCAAGTACCTTCAGCTCAAAATAATCAGTACACCAAAGTGGCTTATTTGGCTGCGCAATGTCCTGAAATCCTTGAGTTCCCTCCACACAGACATTAATCCTCCAGAACACAACCTTCACCATCGCTCTCTACTCAAAAACCTTCATTAGCTTCCTAATGGCCTGTGCAATGAGTTCCAAAATACTTGTCATGTTGTTAAAGATATGCATGAAGGTGCTCAGAACCTCCTTCTCCTCCAGACTTATTTCTCGGGTTTTAAGCAAGGTTTCTCAGTATCAGCATTATTGACACTTTGGACCTGGGGGTTTTGTGTCATTGGGGACTGTCCTGTGTATGTCCTTGAACTTTTAGCAACATCCCTGGCTTCGACCCACTATGTGCCAGTAGCATTTCCCACCCCGATTACAACAACCAAGCATGTCTCCTGACACTGAGAAATGTCCCCAAGGAGGGCAGAATCACCCAGCTGAGAGCCACCGCTCTCAGGAAACTCAGGTCAATTCATCGTTCTCCCATTAAAGTAAGACTTTTAAGGCATTTGTTTACTCATTCATTCATGCGTGTATGTGTTGGTTTCGCTATGTGGCTTCCCCTTCTAGAATACCTCAAAAGGCTTTAAACCTTGGGGAAATGGGGTTCTTAACTTTAAGAAAGATACAGATCAGATCATCTCTTATTCTGGTCAACAAAAGCCTCCAACATCCAGACCCAGCCTTATCTGCCTCATCTCACATCAGTTCAGCCTCACACCCTTCACTTCAGGCAAACAGTTCTCGAATACACAGTGTCTCAGCTTCCCGCCTCCCCAAGGGTCATTCCCTCTGCCTTCATGGGCGGGGGTGGGGGCGGGGGGTGTCCATGGATTTTCCTGGCCCCAATCACACAGGGTTCTCAGCACCAACACTGTGCTCCCCTGAACCACCTATGTCCCCAAGCACACCTCCAACCACATTCCTAGCACACAGATAGAACTGTATATTTGTTTCTCTGACGCTCCAAACAGACCATGAATAATTTAAGGAATAATACTTATCATTGGTGTGATACTTATTGTTTCTACAAAGCCAGGCACAGAACATGTTGTATAAAGTCATAATAAAGATAGCTAACATGTTGCTGCTATTTTTGTTGCTGTTCATTCACTCAGTCATGTCTGACTCTTTGCAACCCCATGAACTGCAGCATGCCAGGCTTCCCTGTCCTTCACTATCTCCCAGAGCTTGCTCAAACTCATGTCCATTGAGTCGATGATGCCATCCAACCATCTCATCCTCTGTCACCCCCTTCTCCTCCTGCCTTCAATCTTTCCCAGCATCAGGGTTTTTTCCCAGTCATCTTTTCGCATCAGGTGGTCAAAGTATTGGAGCTTCAGTTTCAACATCAGTCCTTCCAATGAATATTCAGGATTGTTTCCCTTAGGATTGACTGGTTTGATCTCCTTGCAGTCCAAGGGACTCTCAAAAAACTTCTCCATCACCACAACTCAAAAACATCAGTTCCTCAGAGCTCAGCCTTCTTTATATATTGAGTGCTAACTGCATGCCAGGAGCTGTTTAAAGCACTTCAGTTCAGTTCAGTCACTCAGTCATGTCAACTATTTGTGACCCCATGGACTGCAGCACACCAAGCTTCCCTGTCCATCACTAACTACCAAAGCCTACTCAAATTCATATCCATCGAGTCAGTGATGCCATCCAACCATCTCATCCTCTGTTGTCTCCTTCTCCTCCCACCTTCAATCTTTCCCAACATCAGGATCTTTTCAAATGAGTCAGTTCTTTGCATCAGGGGGCCAAAATATTAGAGTTTCAGCATCAGTGCTTCCAATGAATATTCAGGACTGATTTCCTTTAAGATGGGCTGGTTGGATCTCCTTGCAGTCCAAGGGACTCTCAAGAGTCTTCTCCAACACTGTAATTCAAAAGCATCAATTCTTCGGCACTCAGCTTTCTTTATAGTCCAACTCTCACATCCATACACGACTACTGGAAAAACCATAGCTTTGACTAGACAGACCTTTGTTGGCAAAGTAATGTCTCTGCTTTTTAATATGCTATCTAGGTTGGTCATAGCTTTTCTTCCAAGGAGCAAGTGTCTTTTAATTTCATGGCTGCAGTCACCATCTGCAGTGATTTTGGAGCCCCCAAAAATAAAGTCTGACACTGTTTCCCCATCTATTTGCCATGAAGTGATGAGACTGGATGCCATGATCTTAGTTTTCTGAATGTTGAGTTTTAAGCCAACTTTTTCACTCTCCTCTTTCACTTTCATCAAGAGGCTCTTTAGTTCTTCTTCACTTTCTGCCATAAGGGTGGTGTCATCTGAATATCTGAAGTTATTGATATTTCTCCTGGCAGTCTTGATTCCAGCTTGTGCTTCATCTAGCCTGGCATTTCACATGATGTACTCTGCATAGAAGTTAAATAAGCAGGGTGACAATATACAGCCTTGACATACTCCTTTTCCTATTTGGAACCAGTCTGTTGTTCCATGTCCAGTTCTAACTGTTGCTTCCTGACCTGCATACAGATTTCTCTGGAGGCAGGTCAGGTGGTCTGGTATTCCCATCTCTTTCAGAATTTTCCACAGTTTATTGTGATCCACACAGTCAAAGGCTTTGGCATAGTTAATAAAGCAGAAATAGATGTTTTTCTGGAACTCTTTTGCCTTTTCCATGATCCAGCCCTGGGATTTCTTTGGAGGGAATGATGCTGAAGCTGAAACTCCAATACTTTGGCCACTTCATGTGAAGAGTTGACTCATTGGAAAAGACTCTGATGCTGGGAGGGATTGGGGGCAGGAGGAGAAGGGGACAACAGAGGATGAGATGGCTGGATGGCATCACTGACTCGATGGACGTGAGTCTGAGTGAACTCTGGGAGTTGGTGATGGACAGGGAGGCCCGGCGTGCTGTGATTCATGGGGTCGCAAAGAGTCGGACACGACTGAACGACTGAACTGAACTGAACTTGCATGAAATATTCCCTTGGTATCTCTAATTTTCTTGAAGAGATCTCTAGTCGTTCCCATTCTGTTGTTTTCCTCTATTTCTTTGCATTGATCACTGAGGAAGGCTTTCTTATCTCTTCTTGCTATTCTTTGGAACTCTGCATTCAAATGGGCACTTAGCATGGTTTTATTAACTCAGTTATTCTTTGAAACATAGCGGCACAGGGGTGAAAAATCCACCTGCCAAGCAGGAGTCTTGGGTTCAATCCCTGGGTCTCCATGACTAAGCTGGGACTGATTTCAGGCATGCAAAGATAGTCTACTATTAGGAAATGTAATATATAATTTACCATGTCTGGGAATGAAAAGAGAAAAGAGTCTTATTATTTCCATAGATGCTGAAAAAATATTTCATACTGATAAAAATGTAATGTCTAGTCTTAATAAAATCACTTACTAGAGAGATACCTTCTTTACTTTAATTAATATTTATTGAACACTTGCTGTATGCCAGGCACAGTTTTAGGCATTTGGAATATGGCAGTGAATATAATAGGCAAAAATCTCTGTGCTCTTGAGGCTTACACTTTAGTAATGAAGACAGACAATAAATAATAAGCATAATGATTAAGTAAATTAAGGGCTTTCCAGGTGGCACAGCGGTAAAGAATCCACCTGCCAATGCGGGAGATGCAGGAGACCTGGGGTCAGTCCTTGAGTCAGGAAGATCCCCTGGAAAAGGGAAATGGCAACCCACTCCAGAATTCTTGCCTAGAAAATTCTGTGGACAGAGAATTCCAGTGGGCTACTGTCCATGGAGTTGCAAAGAATCAGACACGACTAATCAATTGAGCATACACAAAAATTATCTAGGATATGAGAAGGTGATAAGCGGAATGGAAAATTGGAAGAGCTGGGAATGTAGGCAACAATGATTTTAAATGGAGTAGCCGAGGGGTGGGCTCAATGAGGTGTTGACATTTGCACAAACACCTGAGGGAAGTGAGTGAGGCATGCAGATTTCTGAACTAAGGACGTGTCCCAAGCGCAGCAAACACCCCAGTTGAGTTGAAGAAATAGCAAGGAGGCCAGTATAACTGGAATTTATTTGAGTATAAACTGTGACGTAATGTGTGATGTTTACAGGTGACCACCATACCCTCACAGAACCACTTCAAAAGGCAGAAAGAAAAGTACCTCTTACCATGTTTGTTTTTATCAGAGAGGATAATATGTCTTGAAGCTCTACAGCAGACTGTATAACACTATCAAATCTCCCTTAAATTAATCTATAAATTTAATAGGATCCCATTTTTTTAAAAAAGCAGTATTTCATTTTTTAGTGTGCAAGCTAAACTGATTCTCAAACTAAACTAAACTTGAGAACTGATTCTCAAGTTCATACACAAGAAAAAAAACAAGCAAGAATAAACATGAAAATTCCAAAACATAAGCACAAATAAGGGAAACATACCTTATCAGCATTAAGATAACTGGATCATAATCTGAAAGAAAATAAAGTTAGATCCCTACCTCACACCTTATACTAAAATAAACTCTAGATTGATCAAAGAGGGAAGAGACTAAGTGGTTAGAGACAGTAATGGATGGGAGAGTGAATTTTCATTGTAAACCCTCTGTGGCTTTTAAATTTTGTAGTGCCTGCATTGCATATTTAAAATTAACAAAAATGTGTTAAAAATACTCATCTTACAAAAGATTAATCATGTTTAACATATACTCAGGTTCTTATGCAAGCAATGGATTATAGTAGAAAGAATACAGACTGGAAAATCAAGTCTTGATTTTATACTATTCACTTGTAACCTTGGGCAAATCATTGCATCTTCACTTTATCTCTAAAGTGTGAGTATTAGATTAGGTGGATTCAGGGAAACAGTAGAAACAGTGTCAGACTTTATTTTTTGTGGTTCCAAAATCACTGCAGATGGTGACTGCAGCCATGAAATTAAAAGACACTTACTCCTTGGAAGGAAAGTTATGACCAACCTAGATAGCATATTCAAAAGCAGAGACATTACTTTGCCAACAAAGGTCCGTCTAGTCAAGGCTTTTGGTTTTTCCAGTGGTCATGTATGGATGTGAGAGTTAGACTGTGAAGAAAGCTGAGTGCCGAAGAATTGATGCTTTTGTACTGTGGTGTTGGAGAAGACTCTTGAGAGTCCCTTGGACTGCAAGGACATAAAACAATCCATCCTAAAGGAGATCAGTCCTGGGTGTTCATTGGAAGGAGTGATGTTGAAGCTGAAACCCCAATACTTTGGCCACCTGATGCAAAGAGTTGACTCACTGGAAAAGACCCTGATGCTGGGAGGGTTTGGGGGCAGGAGGAGAAGGGGACGACAGAGGATGAGATGGCTGGATGGCATCACCAACTCGATGGACATGAGGCTGGGTAAACTCCAGGAGTTGGTGATGGACAGGGAGGCCTGGCATGCTTTGATTCATGGGGTTGCAAAGAGTCGGACACAACTGAGCGACTGAACTGAGTCTCTTTTAATGCTAAATTCTGTAACACTTAATTTTAAGCTTATAAACTGACCTAAGACTACTTTGATCTTCTATAACCAGTTTTGTCAGCTGCTCTAATATACACCAGATGATTTGGTGTGGAATTTAATATCAAATATTAAACAGAGATTACTCTACTTATGCAATTACAATTGAACGAAAACGGCATGCAAACCGCACCTTACGTTTCAACCAGGAGATTCTGGGCTGTTAGTTGGTTCTCCCATGCACCAAACATTTGAGAAAAGGATCACCTCATGGCATCGGCTGCTTGGGATAATAAGGCTGAGGACTCGTACCAGAGGACAGCGTATGTCCACAGCCTATCAGCCATCCGTGAATCAGAGCCCAGTGTCCAGTTTGGGGCTTATGTGGATCTTTGATCTTTTGGCCATCCTTTAAATACCTCCATCAAAAGAAAGAAAGAAAGTCAATCTACTTTTTAACAACTTTACTAAGTGAAAGTGATTATTAGCTACGTGAGCCAGTAGGTAAATCATTTTATATGTCTCAAGGAATTTAGTAACTAAAGACATCTTAGTCATGATCTAGTCTGAACCACAGATTTCACAGATGAGAAAAGTGAGGCTTAGAGGAGTCAAAATGACTTGTTTAACATACACAGCTGGTTCCTGGCAAATTCATGGTAAAAATTCCAGTGTTTCCACTCTTGATCCAAAGCTGTTTCCAGTTGTGATCTTTTGTCTTTAAATTACCTCCCAAACTGCCCTATGATTTACTGCCTTCCAAAAGTGTGTTTTATTTCTGATACTGGCTTGGCTCTATCTGCTGTCTGGACACTGAAGTTCTATGACCCTCAGGTCATAGATAGAGTAGATAGAGCTTCTGAGCAAGAAACCGAGGGAGGGAACTAAAGAGAATGTGGAGACTCCAGCTTAGACCTGTCCTTGAGAAACTCACCCAACCCTCCCTGCCATCGCCAGTTTCCCATCACCTCCCCTGGAATACTTGTGTCTAACATTTTTCTTTAAAACCTTCAATTCCTTCTTTCCCACTTCCATCCTCAGCCAAGATGATTCTTAGAGTTCATAAGCTTCTCTTAGACACATGCCCAACCTAATTCTACCCAGGAAACAGCTGTCAGCAAATCTCCTTGGAGGTTTGTATTTCCCTTTAACTTAAGTAGGTCATCGCTCTGAAGGAAGCGTAAAGACGGAATGAATGAAAATAAGCTGATGAATTCAGCTTGTGTGAGATCTGCGAAAAATGCAGGGAGATGGCAGAGCCGCAGGGCTGGATCAGCAAGGGAAGTCCCCTTCCAAACCTTCCTATGACTCAGAACTTACAAAATACCCAGTCGGACGGGCAGAATGAACATTCAAGGGACCTTAAGCATAAAGACATGAAGTTTCTATCTTGTCTGTGTCTATCTTCTCAAAGATAGAAGGACTCAACATCAGAGACCAGCTTGCCTGACAGGATGACATTTTTCCAGTTGAAAAGAGGTGCTTGGGGCTGAAAAGATGGAGATGTGTGACCCACAATGCAGAGGTCTGATTAGCATGATTGATCTCCTTCCAACAAAAATCAAATGGTCTATTTCTCACCCCAGCAAGTTGCCACATCTCCCTTTGAAGAGTCCATTCAGAGAAGTAAAAGTCTACTGTCCACAAAATAAGCAACCTTGGTTGGAAGCAGGCTCTTGGGTAAGATACCCTATGAGATTAGGCTGGGAGAAACCAGAGTTAAGTGATAAGGATGACACTTGTGGGGAAAGTAGGGAGAATCACAAAAAGGAAACACGGCCCCTGTGGGGAAGGGAGCATGGCTGGCAGGGAGCAGCCCTGGTTTATTCTTTTTTTTAATTAATTAATTTATTTATTTAGGCTCTGCAGGGTCTTTGCTGCCATGCATTGGCAATAAAGTCGTGGCAACCGGGGGCTACTCTCTAGTTGCGGTGCTCAGGCTTCTTATTTTGGTGATTTCTCTTGTTGCAGAGCCCAGGTTCCAGAGCATGGACTTCCGTAGTTGAAGTGCATGGACTTAGTTGCTCCATAAGCACATGGGATCTTCCTGGACCGGGGATAGAACCTATGTTCCCAGCACTGGCAGGATGATTATTAACCACTGGACCACCAGGGAAGTCCCTGGTTTATTCCTGAATATGAGTGCCAGGAGACTTTGGTACAGCTCACTCTCATCTCTCTCAAGTGAAAGTGAAGTCGCTCAGTCGTGTCTGACTCTTTGCGACCTCATGGACCATAGCCTACTAGTCTCCGTGGTCCATGGGATGGCTTTTCCAGGCAAGAATACTGGAGTGGGCTGCCATTTCCTCCTCCGGGGATCTTCCCAACCCAGGGATCGAACCCGTGTCTCCTGCATTGCAGACAGACACTTTACCGTCTGAGCCACTAGGGAAGCCCTGTCTCTCTCAAAACCACCTTAAAACTTGGCTTCCTATCAAGTGCAGCAAAGTTTGTTCCACTGCTACTAATCCACACACCATCTCATTACTAGATAAGGTACATTTTGCAACAGCTATCCTTATCAAACTGTAGGATCTTAACTTCCAGAAGACAGAAACATGTATAGGTCTTGCCAGCGTTGTCCCTAAAACTTTGACTCTTAAGCTACATAGGGATGCAGACCAGAAATCTGTTGCTACTCAGGGTGAGGTGCTCCCTAAGGCTCCTCTGCACTGTTAGCCTAAGGACATGTTTCCATTTGTTCACTCGTGCATTAAATATTTGAGGAGCATCATCTAAGAAGCATCTGGCAGTAGCAAAGAGAAAGAGAGGTGAGAAAACGGCCCTGTTGAACTTTATGCTCTAGTCTGGAGAAGCACTTACCAAGAGAAATAACAATGTGAGTCACATATGTAATTCAAAATTTTTTAGTTGCCATGTTTAGAAAAGGTAATAAGAAACAAGTGACATTGATTCTGGTAATATATTTGATTTGATTCAACAGATCCCAATATTATCATTTCAATATGTAATCAATATTTAAAATTATTAATTATATATTTTACATTGTTTTGTATTAAGTCTTTGAAATCTCGTCTTTTGTTTTATGGCCCATATCTATTTAGACACTAAATTTTTGTCAGGAAAAATTGTATCTGTATAAATGTTCATTGATAAAGTAGGTCCCCATGCCTTAAGATTTTATAAATATTCTTAAAAGCTTTCTGATAACTTTATTAATAGTTCTTAAATTTAAATTAATCAAAATGTTAGTAGCTCAGTCATGTCCGACTATTTGCAACCCTATGGTCCATCCGTGAAATTCTCTAGGCAAGGATACTAGAATGGGTTGCCATTGTCTTCTCCAGGGGATATCCCATACTTGTGGATCAAACTGGGGTCTTCTTCATTGCAGGCAGATTCTTTACCATGTGAAAATTTAATCAAAGTTAATCATTAAAATTCAATTAGTCAGTGAAGCTAGCCACTTCCAAGTGCTCCATAACCACATGTAGCTAGTGACCACCATATAGGACAATGTGGCTCCAGAAGGAAAGAGAAACAGTAATCAAAAGAACTCATAAGCAGCAGTAAGTGATAAGAAGTATAGATACATAGTGTTAGGTGATGGTGTAACATCTGACTTCATCTAGGGGAACTGCTGTTAAAGGCTCTGAAGATTAATCCAGGAAGAGACCACAGATAGGAAGAAAGGCTTTCCGGCAAAGACAGAAGCATGTGCCAAGGCCCTGAGGCATAGCAGAAGATAATAAGGCCTGTTTCAGTCAGCCTCCCATGGGGAAAGACACAGGTTTTTTGAACCAGGAAATTTAAGGAGTGTTTACAAGATGAGGCCAGGGTATAGGGAAGATAGTCCATAATGGTACGGTACCCTAGGCTAGTCACTTGCAGAGAACTGTAGCAACCACCATGCCACCACCACCCCAGCTTAAAGGCACAAGAGAATAAGGCAGTTATTGGAACCTAGAATAGACAGACACGTGGTAGGGCCATGTAACAGGAGCTGTGGCCTTCAGTAGAGGGGATGCAACCAGCCCACAGAGACCCCACAGGGTGGTAGGAAGGGAGATAAATAGCTCAACTTCCCATTCCTTCTGCCCTCCAGCCTCCTGGGTATCTCCCATTGGTCAAGCCCAGCCACAGCAGAAGTTAAGAAATCTCATTGAGGCAGAACATGCAGCTCAGCCTCAGGGCATAGAAGAGCACAAAGAAGGGTGGAGAATAATCTGGAAGGACAAACCCAAGATCTTCAGCTCAGGGGTGTGTATCAGTTTATTCTTGGTGCTATAAAAATTATCACCATTCCAGTCACTTCAAATGAATCAAATCTCTTATTTTACAGTTCTGAACCCTTAAAATTGGGTTGTCAATAAGGTTGTCTGAAAAAAAAAAAAATAATAAGGTTGTCTGCCTACTAGAGGAAGTATTGTCTTCTGCCTCTTCCAGTTACCAAAGACTACCTGTGTTCCTTTTTAAAAAATTATTTTATTATTCTTATTGTAATTATATTTATTTTTTGGCTGTGCTTGCAGGGCATATGGGATCTTTGTTTCCCAACCAGGGATAGAACCCACGACCCCTGTATTGGAAGCACAGAGTCTTAACCACTGAACCGTCAGGGAAGTCCCCACCAGTGTTCCTTGATGCACAGTCCCCTCCTCATACCACTCTGACCTCTGCCTCCGCCAGCACATGTCCTTCTCTGCCTTCAGTTCTCCTCCTTTGTTCTTATAAGGACCCTTCTGATTATCCTGGGACTACCTGGATAAGAGAGGGTAATTTTCCTGTCTCAAGACCCCTAACTTGATCACATCTACGAAGTTCCTTTTCCATATAAAGTCACATTCACATGTCTTGGTGAGTAGGCTATGGACATCTCTGGAGGACCCTTACTGTGTCTACCACAATGTGTCAAGAAAGTAAAAGAATGTTACTATGATGGCATGGAAAGGGCAAGAGGGGAGTATGGAGAGTCAGGTGATGAGGAGCTGGGAAGGAAGCATACCGGCAAAGGTTTGTAGACCAGAGAAAGGATTTTGTTCTGTATCTTGAGGCGATGGAAGTCACTGAACCTGCACTTTGAAGAAATGCACTGCAACTACAAAATTAAAACATAGACTGAAAAGAGGCAGAAACAATTGAAAGTGAGTTGAGAAAATGTATAGTAATTAGATGATTGAAGATAACAGCTTGGACTAAGGAGGTGGCAATAAAGATGGAGAAAAATGGAAGGATTTGAGAGGTATTGAGGAAGCAAAACTTGTAGGATTTGGTGATAGATCAGCTAAGGAACAAGGAGTGAGGTTGAGGGCTGTGTTAAAGATTTCTGACTTGCTCAACTGGATAGATTCAATTCACCACAACAGAAAACCTGTGCTCAGGACAGGTTTATTTGGGGGACAGCGGATGTGGTTTTGAACATTGTGGTTTGAAATGACTTTAAGAGAATCAAATAGAAAATTCAGTGGGCAGTTGGACATAGAAGGGGGCGCAAAGTTTCCTCTGGGTTTCAGAGGAAATATCAAATCTTCAGGTTTTGGGTGGTCATTGAAGCCTTGCTTATGAATGACATCACCTCAAATAGAGGCCAGTTAGAAGAGTGTCTAGGACCCACCCTTGAGAGGCTTGAACATTTAACAGCCAGAGAGAGAGTGATAAGGTAAAAGAGGGACCAGGAGACTGAAGCATCACAAAAGTCAAAGAAATCGATGATTTAAAGAAGTGGTCACCAAGGTTGACGGCTCCTGACAGTTCAGTAGATGGGTTTCTACAAAGATTAATGCCAATTCACCTACATTGTCAGTCCATCAGATTCTGGTGGAGCAGTTTACACCCTTGAGGCCAGGTGGTGCCTACCTGCCTCTTCATCCCATTCAAGTAAATCAAGGTCATGACAGTTGATTTATGGATGGGCACAAAACCACTGAAAGCCAATGAGACCTATCTGTGGGACTTCTAAGAGAGTATCACTCGTTCCCACTGTCTTAAAACTAGAGGAGATATAGGACCCAAACTGTTGCTACTCCCTTGCTACTACATTAAGCTTAGGAGTAAGGGCTTCCCTGGTGGCTCAGATGGTAAAGAATCTGCCCGCAATGCGGGAGACCTGGGGTTCAATCCATGGGTTGGGAAGATCCCCTGGAGGAGGGCATGGAAACCCACTCCAGTATTCTTGCCTGGAGAATCCTCACGGGCAGAGGAGTCTGGCAGGCTATGACAGTCCATGGGGTCGCAAAGAGTCAGACACGACCGAGAGACTAAACACAGAAGTAAAGGCAACACTTGGCAGAAGACAAAGATGGTGAGAAACCAGTTATGACATCTCTTTGCCACTTACTTCAGCTGTACCCGAAACTTGATCTAGCCTTACACTTTCAATTGAGATGAGCCAATAAATTCCTTTTTTGTATAAGTACAAAACACCACGTACAATGGAAAGAATACTAAATTTTATGAGAAGATAAATGAAATGGAACTTTTGTCTAAAACCTCTAGAAGAAAAATGTCTAATGGGTCAAGATGATCAGGGGATTGACTGAAATGTTCATTAAAATCATAATAAAGCCATGAAAACAGATGGAAGACAGAATCTTGGAAGCAGAAAAATAAAATATATGAAAATAATAGAAGAGTTTCTGTGTTCATGATCTCCAATTTAAGGTGAAACACTCAAAAATAAATAAGAATATATAGAGAAAGAAAAATTAAAATCCCAGACTTTTAAAGTAACTGCTTTTATTTTTTTTCCTTTCCTTTTTGGCCAAACTATACAGCATGTAGGATCCCTGACCAGGGATCAAATCTGTGCTCCCTGCAGTGTGGGAGTGTAGAGTCCTAACCACTGGAACTCCAGGGAATTTCAGCAACTTCTTTATTGCCACCAGAAATCTAGTTCCAAAGTGTTTCTTGTTCTCCTTTGTTCTGAGCTTGTATCTTTCAGCACCTTGAAATAGCAATTTTACAGATGTATGAATTGTAATATTATTTCCATGGCATTGCTATTGTACTGAGTAATTATAATTTTCATTGACACAAAAGTTACAAATTCCCTGGACTTGCTCAGGAGAACTTAAGACTATTGCTAGGCACCTTACAAATGTGATTATCCCCTTTGTGGGAACTGAGGAATCTAACCTCAATTAACTTTTACATTTGGAAGCTTAAATTTATTGACTTTGTCTTCTTTGAACCTTTTATTGAAAATTCACCAAAATGTGGAGCTATTATGATTCAAGAGATGGATCCTGTAGAAAGAAATCTACAAACACGTGAGAAGCACCCACATAAGGCAAAACAATGAGCTAAGTGCACTCAGAGGCTTGAAGCTTGGACCTCGTCCCCCACAGAGCTTAAAATCCAGTGACAGAGGTAGGACCTACTCATGAAGAATCAAATATCAATATAAAGCAGTAAGTGATAAATGATTTTTTTTTAAGTTGTGCAAATATGTAGATGCCAGAAGAGCAAAAAATCAGTGTGAATTAGAATCCCTTGAGGGTTGGTTCGAGTGAATGGACAGAAATGAAGTGAAGGGCTCTGTAGGCAGAAAGATCTGTGCAAACAAGCCACCATTGGAGAAAGACTTACAGGTAACTATATTATAGAAAAATCTGGCTGAAGCAGTGATTCTTTTTATGGAGTTTTAGTTGTGGGGGATAGGGGAGGGGAGGGCGGAGTTTAAAAGGTAAGGAGGACAGTGAATGACAACCTGCAAAACTTCTGCTTCATCTTGTAGGAAATAAAGTGTTGAAGACGATCTTAAAGATTAAATCAGTGGACACTGACCATCTCTCTTTCTCATTATCAAATCTGTCTTAGCTACTGATGCAAGTGCCTGGACTTGGTCTGTGGGTGAAATAATAAACTTTTGTTGACCAATGCAGTGGAAAAAGAAAAGTGAGAAACTGGAGGGCAGGGTGGGTGGAACTTATCGTACTAATACAGCTAGGCTTGCACTGCGAATATCTTAATGTAGTTGCCACAGGGAAGATGGATTTTACAAGGATGAAGCTGGAATGAGCTCAGGCAGAAGGCCACTGCAAAATGCCAGGCAGAAGTTCACGAGGGCCTGTACTAAGGTAGCAACAGTAGAAATGAAGAAAAGAAGGGAGTTCTCGGGTGGTCCAACGGTTAAGAATCTGCTTGCCAATGCAAGGGACACGGGTTCGATCCCTGGTCCAGGAAGATCCCACATGCCGTGGAGCAACTAAGCTTGTGCATCACAACTACTGATGCCCAGGCTCAGAAACAAGAAGCCACCATGAGAAGTCTGCGCATGTTAACTAGAGAGTAGTGCCCACTCAGTGCAACTGGAGAAGACCCACGTGCAGCAACAGAACCCAGTGCAGCCAGAAAAAAATAAACAGTGATAAGTGGTGCTTTCAGTAAGTAAGAGCATTTGGCATTTATAAAGTATATACTTTGTTTGCATACATTTGAGCAAGCTAGTCTGCCTTCCACCTCCAACTCATGTGCCAAAAGGTAACACATAGGCTGAATTTTGGAGAGGATAGTCAGGCCAATTTCTGCAGCCATACTCCACTCCCAACACTTGGGACAACTCCTTCCAGCTACGAGTCAATGGCTAGAAGAAGTGTTATACCTCTCCTCAAAAATCCCTCCCGGCTTAGCACTCATGGATGCACACACCCATCACCACCACCACCACCGCTATCTCCATCACTTTTGAGATTCTGGCATCAACTCATCCTCTACCTTAATACCTACCACACTCTCAGGAGAGAAGGCTCAGAGCCCCAGGAGGCCGCTTTTTAAACAGTTTTATTATTTTTGGCTGTGCTGGGTCTTTCTCGCTGCCCACAGGCTTTCTCTAGCTGCAGTGAGCAGGGGCTACTCTTTAGGTGTGATGTGCAGGCTCCTTATCGCAGTGGTTTCTCTTGTTGGGGAGCACGGGCCCTAGGGCTCATGGGCTTCGGTAGTTGTAGCTCACGGGCTTAGATGCCCCACAGCATGTAGGATCTTCCCAGACCAGTGTCCGAACCGGTATCCTCTGTATTGCAAGGCAGATTCTTAACACTGGACCACTAGGGAAGCCCCCAGAAGACCACTTTGAAAGACCATAAAATAAATATTAAACTGTCACAGCAAAGGTTGGTGTGTCTTCCTAATTCTATTCAGTTCCCCTGAAGGAAAAGACTGGATGGGCACATTCAACAGCTATGATGATAAACAAAGGCTAAAATCAGCTTCGAAACCAACACAGTGTGTCTTCAGTTTTACAGCAACAATTCTTTCTGCCTTTTGTCTGAACCTCAAAGTATAGTCTTATTATATATTAATTCTATTTTATTTAGTTTTATTTAGGCTATCAGTAACACTCATTGAGGGCTGATACACTATGCATGTGTGTGCACTCAGTCGTGTCTGACTCTTCTGAAACCCTGTAGACTGTAGCCCACCAGGCTCCTCTGTCCATGGAATTTTCCAGGCAAGAATCCTGGGCTGGGTTGCCATTTCCTTCTCCAGGGGATCTTCCCAACTCAGGGACGGAACCCGTCTCTCTTGCGCTTCCCCTGCATTGGCAGGCAGGTTTTTTACCACTAACATAAACATATCTCTGCCTCTCCTAAACACCAAGAGGTGTATCAAAGCACCCAGGTTCCCCCAGGACACAATCAAAAGAGTCACCAGATGAGTAAATTATTTGCTAAACCTAGATCAGAGACCTCAGAGAAGGCAATGGCACCCTACTCCAGTACTCTTGCCTGGAAAATCCCATGGACGGAAGGGCCTGGTGGGCTGCAGTCCATGGGGTCCCTAGGAGTCAGACACGACTGAACGTCTTCACTTTATTTTTTCACTTTCGTGCGTTGGAGAAGGAAATGGCAACCCACTCCAGTGTTCTTGCCTGGAGAATCCCAGGGACGGGGGAGCCTGGTAGGCTGCCGTCTATGGGGTCGCACAGAGTCAGACACGACTGAAGCGACTTAGCAGCAGCAGCAGCAGCAGCAACAGCAGCAGATCAGAGACCTGCATCTCAATGTCTGGATCCCAGTGCCCCGGCTCTCTCTTCCTCCTCCGGGGAAGTCAGAGTCATAAATGACCGTCATGACTCTTCCTCCTGCTTTATGGTGGCTCCAGTTCTTTCATCACTTTATAAGGATTCCTGCTTTCACCTCCTATTGCCTCCAGGTTGGGGTGGCCTTGACTGTAGCTACAAATTTATTTTGTTCCAACTGAACAGCAGAATGCCTGCCATGTACAAGATAACCCTACCCCTGGCCTCCATTTCTTAGAGAACTGAAGGCAGAATTCTTTGCTCCACTTGTGTTTCTGTGATAAGATTCCCACCAATGTCTGACTCAAGTCCATAAAAACTAACTTAACAATATAACACTGTTACCATCTCTAGGGACCAGGCCAAAAGCCCTTCTGGAAACCTTCACCCGTACTTTTCCCAAACCGCCTGCCCTTCCTGCCGCCCCCCATTGTCCTTGCACCACGTTCTTGGGCGCCCTCTCCCCACTCATGTCTTATTTCCCTTTCCCGTGCTCCTTCTAAATCGCCTCCTCATTTCCCTAGTTGCTCAGAAGTCTTGGGCCTGGAGTCGTGGTAAAGAGAGCTGAGTCCCTCAGAGGGACCCACCCCTGCCTGGGTTCACAGCCAGCTAACAATTTCAACCTCTGCCCCTTGGACTCCCTCTACACAAAGAGTTTATGGTCGACTTGGAACGCAAAGCCATTCTCCTAAGGAAACAACCCTGAAGGAGTAGGTAGATGCCCAGGAGAACTCACACGAGTGCCTTTCACTTCCGTACCTCATCTGGAGCTCTGTGTGTACTCTAGAACCTAGCTAACAAAACACCTTGGTTTCCATGGTTAAATGAGTTCTGAGCTCCAGCTGTGAACATATCTCTGCCTCTGCCATCAGGAGCAACAGCCAGGCTTTCACCGTCTGCAGCCTGCCAACCGCATGGTAGGGATACAACGGAAGTCTAGAGAGCTTAACTTTTAAGAAAAGGGAGTAGAAAGGATGTGATTCTGGGAGGTGAAACCAGGCTGTACAGGGAGGAGAGCTCAGAAGGGTGGGGGTGGGGGCGAGAGTCAAGCTGCCTCTGGGTTTAGGGTCCTCCAGAGATCTTCAACCCAGCCAACAGGCCTGGTCTACGGCACTGCCGCTGCTGAGGACAATGGAGTTGGATTCCAGTAGAAGGGGGTGGGAACTAAAGAAAATGTGTCATGGGTTTCAATGTGAGGTCAAATAAGGAATTAAAAACAAAAACTTGAAAAAGCTAATGTAGATCAATATTGTGATCAGTACTATGTTAATGAAGTCAAATCAAATTTAATACTATATATCATGGCTTCCGAAATACTCAGCCCACGAAAAGTATTGCGTGTCAGTCCCATTGGACATGGCTGTCTTGTAGACTTAAGAGGAAACTTGGCCTTTGTCTATATCCAATTTCGCTTTCTTTTTGGCAAGCTATTTAGCCCTTGCCTTGCACTGAGTAAGGATAAATGTGTGTGCTAAGCTGTTCAGTCATGTCTGAGGCTTTGGGACCCCACAGACTGTAGCCTTCCAGGCTCCTCTGTCCGTGGCATTTTCCAGGTAAGAATACTAGAGTGGGTGGCCATTTCCTTATCCAGGGGATCTTCCCTGCCCAGGGATTGAACCCACGTATCTTGCATCTCCTGCACTGGCAGATGGACTCTTTGCCACTGAAGCACCTGGGAATCCAAGGGTAAATTTACTTACAAATAAAACAGTAAGTGTGAAGAGAACAAGTAGGAGCCTCTATTTTTTTCCTTTGGATCTATTCAGAAAGGTCAAAAGAAAAATCTTTTCCTAGGTGATCAAGTAAGGAAAAGGGAGAAAAAGTTTTCTATGTTTTTAGTGACTATTGTTAGGAGGCTCAAAAAAAGTAATTTTTAAATGACAACTGTAATACGAGAGTACTAATTCATTTTAAATTTCAAACACAAATACGAATGGGTCTAATATGGGTTATTTTCTCTAAATCTACTCTCTTATTTTATATTTTAGGTATTATGATGTCAAATTACTTTCACATAACCCTATATCACAGATTGAAAAGAAAGATTATTTAGAAAGTTGTTTCCAAAATTCAAGAAAGGAACTGAATGGGCTATATTAAATACCAGATTTCTAGTAGTTCTGGTGATGCATTAACAGATTGGTTTTGTGATGACTACTTAAATTCAATCAGTGCAACAATATTTTCTGAAATTATTATGTGCTAAACAATGTGGTAAATGACATAAGGACATACACATAAAAGCACACTGCATGGCCCCATCACCTGTAGAATTTATGTCTTCAGGTGAATTCATTTACACGCACAGAAAAGTAGAGAATTCTATTTACCACTTAACCAACCTCCACAGCAAGTGCCCCTTGCCTCCTGAAATGACAGGAATGGTGGGAACTAAGATGAGCTCCAGGAAACGGTTGTAATTTGAATACATTGAAAGGACACTTTGGATGTCAGAAATCGACAAGAGCCCAAGTAGCGACTTCACTTTCACTTTTCACTTTCATGCATTGGAGAAGGAAATGGCAACCCACTCCAGTGTTCTTGCCTGCAGAATCCCAGGGACGGGGAAGCCTGGTAGGCTGCCGTCTATGGCGTCGCACAGAGTCGGACACGACTGAAGCGACCTAGCAGCAGCAGCAGCAGCAGCAAGTAGGGATTAGCTTAGCCTACTGTAAAGGGAGTGTAAATAAACTGTTCTTGATTGAAGCTAGAGGGCTATCTTGAAACAGTCGGGAAGCAATGCTGCTGCTGCTAAGTCACTTCAGTCGTGTCCGACTCTGTGCGACCCCATAGACGGCAGCCCACCAGACTCCCCCGTCCCTGGGATTCTGCAGGCAAGAACACTGGAGTGGGTTGCCATTTCCTTCTCCAATGCATGAAAGTGAAAGTGAATTCGCTCAGTCATGTCTGACTCTTAGCGACCCCATGGACTGCAGCCTACCGGGCTCCTCCGTCCATGGGATTTGCCAGGCAAGAGTACTGGAGTGGGTGCCATTGCTGGATGCAATGAGAGATTCCAAAGAGGAGAAAAAATGTTTAGAGATTTTGGTCCATCAGTCATGTGGTGGTTGCTAGGAGGAAAACACAGCAATTATGAAGTCACTGCAGTTTTCTAACGTGGAGGAGGAAGGTTCAGCATTCACGTGGTGACATGACTGTGGAAAGAGGGAGAGATATAAAGACATCTCAAGAGAAATCCAGAAATAACATACTCATTAGACTAAGTGGGAGATAATTCATCTCCTTTTAAAACTTTGGTCTTGGTTCTTCTCTTTTGAGCTGTTTCCTCTTGATCTTTTTTTATGTCTTTTCTTATTCTTATAAAAGTATACATGTTTTATTTTGGAAAATTTGAAAATTATAAAGAAAGCATTTAAGAAAGCCCTCTGCTCTCACCACTCAGAGATGATTTCAGACAACATATTGACAAATTTTTTTTTCCAAGATGGATGGATGTGATTAGGAGTGATGACTTCATAGGATGGACACAGTGGAGTACAAAGATGAAGCGGCTTGACATTTTTTCCTACCGTTTCCTTCCAGTTTGCATTTCTCCATTCTCTGCCTTTAGCCATGATCCAAACACAGCCATAGCTTTTCTTTCTGTCACCTTCAGGTAGGAGAACTGTTTTTCTCATGCAGGAATGGAAAGGTCTCATTCACTCTCCATCAAGGCAATGCTTCTCTCTTCCCTAAGCCCAGGCCTCTCTGTAGTTCAGGGAATTGGAGCAGAGGAGGTAATGAATGGTCTTATCTTTCATTCTCCTTGTCCCACCCGACTCACCCCATGGAAGAATCCAAGGGGGAAAGGAAGGCCTGTGGACGCTGCTACTCCCCTCTCCTAGTCTACGATTTCGGACTGCTCCAACGAACTTCCCACCTTCAGATACCTCCAAGGTAGCATCAGGGACCAGGGCCTCTGCCAAAAAGCACATGCTACCCTAAAAAATTCACTTCAAATCATCCTTTCTGAGAAATCTCATATAGACTGTTCCTTATAGTAACAGTTACTACTACATTTCATTCCTTTTTGCTTTTGTTTTTTAATGTAAATACTGTGGGACTGTCTAACCCCCTTCTTGAGAATGTAAGGATACTTTGTATCAATTACTCAACTTTGGGCTTTGGCCGAGAAAGTTCCAGATAATAGAAAAAGTCTCATTTCACATCCTAAAACATATATACATACACATATACATAAAATAATAATAATTGGGACCATATCATCATCTTGCATTCTACTTGATTTCCATTAATGTTATATAATGAGCATTTCCCATGTCAAGGAATATTTTCCAAAAATGGGATTTACATTGGCTCATAATTTTTCATCATATGACTTCCCATTCCTCATTATTTATCAAACCATCACTAGTTAGACATTTACAGTTAGGCTAATATCACTGCAATCAACAACACGGATATGTATATCTTTGCGTACACCTTTGAGTATAACCTTAGGATCATTTCTAGAAGAATATTTCAAACAAAAGTTATGAACATTTTTAAGGCTCTTAACACACAAAGCAGAAAAGCCCTCAAGAAAAGTAGAATAATACAAACACATACATTGTATGCAAAGCATTTTTACCATATTTTTCACCTTGCAATTTGATTAATGAACAGCATATCTTGCTCTTTTGATTTATTTTTTAGGTTACTTTTTAATTGAAGGATGATTGCTTTACAGAATTCTGTTGGTTTCTGCCAAATATCAGCATGAATCAGCCATAGGCATATATATGTCCTCTCTTACGTTCTGTTGGTTTCTGGTGTATAACAATGTTGTGTTGGTTTCTGGTGTACAACAGTGTGAATCAGCTATAAATGTGTGTACATCCCCTCCCTCCTGAGCCTCCCTCCCAACCCCCCATCCCACCCTTCTAGGTCATCACAGAGCACCGAACTGAGCTCCCTGTGCTATACAGCATCTTCCCACTGGTTATCTATTTTATACATGGTGGTGTAAACATGTACCTACGGGCTTCTCTGATGGCTCAGTGGTAAAGAATCTGCCTGCAATGCAGGAGACCCGGGTTCCACTCCTGGGTCGGGAAGGTCCCCTGGAAAAGGGAATGACGATGCACTCCAGTATCCTTGCCTGGAGAATTCCATGGACAGAGGAGCCTGGCGGGGTCACAAAGAGTCCAGCTCGACTGAGTGACTAACACTTGCACTTTCATATATGTCAATGCCACTCTCTCAATTCAGCCCACCCTCTCCTTTTCCCCGTGTCCCCAAGCCCATTCTCTACTTCAGCATCTCTATTTTTGCCCTGTATATGCCACATCTTCTTTATCAGGTCATCGGTCAGTGGATGCTGATTTGATTTATATTTCTGTGCTTGTTATTGGGGCAGATTCTTACTTATTGAGTTTTTGTATTTCTTCTTCTGCAAATGGTCTGTTCATGACCTCTGCTTACTTTTTTCCTGGAATAGTAACATTTTCTTATTGATATGTAATCTCTCTTCATGCAATAAGAATAGTTAACTTTTCTGACATATTGTATTTGTTGCAAATGTTATCTAGTTTATTTGACTTGATTTTGTTTAAAATACTTGGGCTTGCAGAAACATTAACTTTTGCTCAGTCACATCTATTGGGGTTTCTGATGCATAACCTAGCTTAAACAGAAAAGGGTTTGTTAGAAAGATTGTAGTTCACAGAAATTTTAAAAGAGATCCTACCAAAATCAGGGCAACCCTGTGAATCTTGGGAAATGAAACTAGTATCAACATTACCAAACCTCCAATCCATCCTTCTGCTTCTCCTCTGATTTCCTATGCTTTCCATTTGGCTTCCTGCATTCCTACCATCAGTTTTCTCTAGAAATCTTGCTAGTTCCTATACTCAGAGAGATCAAGTGGATTTATCTTCAGGTAGAAAAATCCAAAGGAAGGACTCTGGCTGGCCTGATCTCCAGACCAACCATTGTGCCAAGACAATAAAGGGCTCCGATTTTCCAGATAAAGATGTGTTTAGAGAGAGAAGAAAGCAGCTAACTCAAAGGAAAGAGCAGGCACTGGACAAAGCAAAACAAACCAAAAATAAACATCCATTGGAAGGTTTTAAAACAATACTTTCTGCTACTAGTTTGATACTTCTGTCTTCATCCTTAAATCAATTTTTATTCTGGATTTCATTTTTTACCTTTGGCCCTATTTTCATCAAATCCCTTCATTCCTCCCTTCTGACAGTCGCTTCATCATTTCTACTGGCTTGGCCATAGCCAGGATGGCTAGTTAGGACCCTGTCTCTTTGTGTATAGCCTGATAAGATTGGTTTCCTGCTTCCTCTCACCTCCAATACACGCATGCCCCTCTTCTTCAGTTCACCCTGGACACCACCACAAAACTGGCATTTCCCAAACACCACGTCCATCCCGTTAATGATGTCATTTTCCTCCTCACAAGCACTTATTTTGGCCTCCCTGTGCCACCCACTTACTAGGAGGGATGACAGCCAATGTGACGGTGAAATGTTATTTATGCAGCCCTGACAGCTCTGTGTGGTGGAGATAATCTCCATTGGCAAGAAGGCAAACTGAGGTTCAAAAAAGTTAAATCACTAAGTAAAATATTGTTCGTATGTGGTGGAGCTGGGGCTTTATCTCCATTCTGCCTGAATCCTAACACAAGAAACCAACCTCCCCACAGTAGGAGGACCTCACAGTGGAGTCTCAATGCCTTCACCTTTTCCATGTGACCAGGCTGTGCTTTTTCTCACAGCCACAGATTTATCCCTCACTTTAATCAGACTTGTCTACTCACCTCACAGTCCTGCCACCCCTACTCCCAAGACTGCGGGCTTCTCTTCTTCCTTCACGTGGGGGTGTTTCTCACCAACACGCTACCTACCTACTCCTTTAAAACTCTTCAGAGTTCACCTCTCCTGAATCGCTACCTAATTCCACCTCTTCGATAAAGTCTTTCTTGATTATCACAAAAATAATATTCCTTTTCAAAATACCTAAACTATGCTTCTCCAACATCCATTTAATTATTATTTAATAGATTACCATCTTCTCTGCCCAAGCATGTTTCAACTTTTGACTATCTTGCCAGATTTTTAAGTTTTGACTATCCTGACTAGATTCTGAGCCTCTTGAGGTCAAGGCCACAGTTTATGTTTCTTTGTATTCCCACATGCTCAGTCCAAGTCCTCATAAGAAGAAATTAGTCAGGAATTTCCTGGTGGTCCAGTAGTTAGGACTCTGCACTTCCATGGCAGGGCGGGGCACAAGTTCAATCCTTAGTCAGGGAACTAAAATCCCACAAGTCACAGCACAGCCAATAATAAAAATTTTTATTAAAAAAAAAAATACTTGTTGATCCATGTCTGTCTCTTCCAACCTGCTGTGTTAGGAGATTTAAATAATGATTCTTAAAGAGTTTTCCCCTCTTGGAAAAATATCCATTCAATTTTAAGATTTCCAAATCTTTGGAATTTCCTGTTAGGATCAGTGATTTTCAGGAGTGAAGATAGTATCAGTTGTAAATTTCTGAAATAAATAGATAATTATATCAGGAAATTTTCACTAGCTATAAGTAGTTCACCTCCTAATAAATACGCTGATAAATAGGCAGAGGGGACATATTATATTCCACATATGGATGGTATTATTGATATAGTAATAGCTCAAAGCATCTACAGAGATAGGAAATCAATTTTAGAGGACATTGCATTAAAACTTTTTATCCATTACTCATCACTTTTTAGTAGATTTTACAATTTCATTTGATATAATAAATAGAAGTCACTGAGAGACAAAATGGTTTTGGAGAGTATGGGAAAATCATCTAAAGATTGTTTTATTTAGGGGGTTTAGAGCATCTGTTTCAACTGATATTGCTTTGAAAACTGTATGAAACTTTGGGATGATAAATGTTTATAATTTGCATCCACATTGTTACTAACACAATAGCCTATTAAATCCCTTGCCATGAATATGAACAGACTGCAGGCCATCCACATTATTTATCAAGGGAGAAACAGACATTATTCACAAATTTTAATTGCTCCGTTGGCACCAACAGTCTGAAAATGAAATATAAAAATGTAGCCTTGGGAAGGTTTTGCTGTGCAATGACTTCAGTGCAAATTTGACTGTGGGGACCAATGCCTCTATCACGATTACACAGGGACCTGAAAAAAATAAGTTCATGGCTTCAACCCAGGTCCTAGTGGACAGTTGGTGTATTTCAAAATTCATTCTGTCCACTGTAAATTCAACAACTCCTGCACATGACCTAAAATAAAGAAGTCAATGGGGACATGGGTAAACCTATGGCTGATTCATCTTGATGTTTGGTAGAAATCAACGCAATCAGTTCAGTTCAGTTGCTCAGTCGTGTCTGACTCTGCAATACCACCGACTGCAGCACCCAGGCCTCCCTTCCATCACCAACTCCCGGAGCTTGCTCAAACTCATGTCCATCGAGTCGGTGATGCCATCCAGCCATCTCATCCTCTGTTGTGCCCTTCTCCTGCCTTCAATCCCTCCCAGCATCAGGGTCTTTTCCAATGAGTCAGTTCTTCGCATCAGGTGGCCAAAGTATTGGAGTTTCACTTTCAGCATCAGTCCTTCCAATAAATATTCAGAACTGATTTCCTTTAGGATGGACTGGTTGGATCTCCTTGCAGTCCAAGGGACACTCAACAGTCTTCTCCAACACCACAGTTCAAAAGCATCAATTCTTCAGCACTCAGCTTTTTTTATGGTCCAAATACATCCATATACATGACTACTGGAAAAACCATAGCTTTGACTAGACAGACCTTAGGCTGTGACCCTTTGGCTCTGGACCTTTGGCTAAAACCTATGACTGATTCATCTTGATGTTTGGTAGAAATCAACACAATACTGTAAAGCAATTATCCTTCAATTAAAAATACATAAATAAAATGTTTTTAAAGGAAAAAACAGAAAAGTAAAATGAATATTTTTATCTTATTAAATATATTAGTTTTTATTAAACATCTCATTTTGGCAATTAAAAAAAAAAAAAAGAAGTCAGAGATTAGATTGATAAGAAAAGTGTATTTCCTGCTCATCCTTAAGAGGGATTTTTCATGGTCAAGATTCAAATATTCTGCTAAGAACTGGAAGAAGTGATGCTTCCATATTCTCTTTATCTACAGAAATTTAACCCTCTAGTACTGCAAAATGAGCTTTAAATTGCTTCTAAACGTTAAATTAGGGGCTTCCCTGGTGGCTCAGTGGCAAAAAATCCACCTGCCAATGCAGGAGACACCAGTTCAGTCCCTGATCTGGGAAGATCCCACATGCCAACAGAGCAACGGAGCCCATGCACCACCAGTACTGAGCCTGTGCTCTAGAAACCGAGATGCTGCAACTGCTGAAGCTAGCATGCCCTAGAGCTTGTGCTCTCAACAAGAGAAGCCACTGCAATGGGAAGCCCACACGCTGCAACTAGAGAGTAGAGCCCCTGCTCACCGCAACTAGAAAAAAGCCTGTGTGCAGCAATGAAGACCCAGCTCAGCCTAAAAAATATATTAAAATATTAAAAATAAAAGTTAAATTATTGCAAAATACAATTTTAAGAAAAATATTTTTAAATTAATCTTATGAAAAAATTTTAAGGAAAATTTGAAAGTATTAGTAGGGTTTTTTCTTTTCCAACTAGGAGTCATTTATATCCTCTCCAGGACCAGTGTCCCAGAGAGAGAATGTTTAGCAGATCTATAATGAAATACTGAGAAAGAGGAACCAGCCACTAGGCTGCCTAGAAAACTAGGCTGCTCCTTCTCCCTAACGCTAAGACTTCGAAGGTTGCAAAGCTGAAGAGGAGAACTGGCAGGAAGGATCATGAGAAACATCAAATCAGAGAACAGGCCTTTGGATTCAAGCTGCAAGAGAAGCCACCCAGGTCATGAAACCCTACACTCAGCCCAGACTTGGTCTGCCTGCAACAATCCCTTCTGATGGCATCACCATCTTTCTGGTTTCTCGGGTCAAGATCTTGGAGTCAGTTCGCACTTTCTTCAAAAATATGTCCCAAATCCTACTGTTCCTTATGACTCCACTCTTATTCATGCCTCCTACAGTAAAGATCCTCCACACCTTTGAAAATATCACTTCTTTGCTGAAAATTCAGCAACGGCTTCTCATTTCACATATAAAACTAAAGCCTATTAAACAGCCTGCAAAGGTCTGTGTGATTGATTCCCAATTCTGACCTTTGAACAACTAGACATGAGACTCTTCCTGGAACATGCTGCCCCCAGATTTCCAGTTGGCTAATGCTTTAACCTCTAAGTCTTTGCTCAGACATTCACCTTCTCAATGGATCTACCCTGACCACCCTATTCAAAACTGTGTTGTGCTCCAGTGGGTTAGAACTTAGTGGTGAGATGCTGAATTCTGAATTGACAAACTGCAGAAGTTAGAAAAAGCATCCTTTCAGAATGATCCCGTTTTTAAAATGGATAGATAATCAAAAGTGGAGACCACAAGAGACTAAAGAATCTTAAGTCATGTTGATGCCATCCAAACTAAGAGCAGAAATTTAAGAAAAAAGAATAATTACTTATATACTTATTCAATCAAATTTCTTTACATAGTTTATTATTAAACATAAATTTAAGATGTATTCAAATCATGTTAATTTGCAATGTACTATCGGATTTTTTTAATCTTATAGACATTTTCCTTAGCTTCTCAATCAACTAATATTTATTTATTGATTCCAGATTCATCTTATTATTTTTCTCTTGCCCTGTTTTATACAATTTGCACTTCATTTTCTTCTTTAGTTTCTCTAGTTTTACTTTTCTAATGAATTTTTACTGTTTTACATATTTTTGTGTGGTATATGCCATAGCATATCTTTCTGTTTCAATGGGCTTAACTATTTGGCCAATTAGATCCTTCCCTACTTTTCTCAACTTTTTGGTGCCTATTTGTTGTGGCTTTTTTCTTCTTGTTTGGCTATTTTTTGTTTGTTTTTTGATGTGGATCATTTTTTCTCATACCTCAGTTAGTAAAGAATCCACCTGCAATGTGGGAGACCTCAGTTCCATCCCTGGGTTGGGAAGATCCCCTGGAAAAGGGAAAGGCTACCCACTCCAGTATTCTGGCCTAGAGAATTCCATGGACTGTATAGTCCATGGGGTCGCAAAGAGTCAGACACAACTAAGCAACTTTCACTTTCATTTTTAAAGTCTTTACTGAATGTGTTACAATATTGCTTCTATTGTTTATGTTCCTTCCCTCTCCACCCCACCACCTCCAAGCGTGTGAGAATCTTAGCTCCCCAACCCGGGACTGAAATCACACCACCTGCATTGGAAGGTGAAGTCTTAACCACTGGACCACCAGGGAAGTCCCTGGTTTGGGGGGATTTTTGGCTTTTTTTTTTTAATATAAATTTATTTATTTTAATTGGAGGTTAATTACTTTACAATATTGTATTGGTTTTGCCATACATCAACATGAATCTGCCACAGGCATACATGTGTTCCCCATCCTGAACCCCCCTCCCACCTCCCTCCCCGTACCATCCCTCTGGGTCGTCCCAGTGCACCAGCCCCAAGCAACCAGTATCATGCATCGAACTTGGACTGGCGATTCCTTTCATATATGATATTATACATGTTTCAATGCCATTCTCCTAAATCATCCCACCCTCGCCCTCTCCCATAGAGTCCAAAAGACTGTTCTATACATCTGTGTCTCTTTTGCTGTCTTGCATACAGGGTTATCGTTACCAGCTTTCTAAATTCCACATATATGCGTTAGTATACTGTATTGGTGTTTTTCTTTCTGGCTTACTTCACTCTGTATAATAGGCTCCAGTTTCATTCACCTCATTAGAACTGATTCAAATATATTCTTTTTAATGGCTGAGTAATACTCCATTGTGTATATGTACCACAGCTTTCTTATCCATTCATCTGCTGATGGACATCTAGGTTACTTCCATGTCCTGGCTATTATAAACAGTGCTGCGATGAACATTGGGGTACACGTGTCTCTTTCAATTCTGGTTTCCTCGGTGTGTATGCCCAGCAGTGGGATTGCTGGGTCATAAGGCAGTTCTATTTCCAGTTTTTTAAGGAATCTCCACACTGTTCTCCATAGTGGCTGTTCTAGTTTGCATTCCCACCTACAGTGTAAGAGGGTTCCCTTTCCTCCACACCCTCTCCAGCATTTATTGCTTGTAGACTTTTGGATCGCAGCCATTCTGACTGGCGTGAAATGGTACCTCATTGTGGTTTTGATTTGCATTTCTCTGATAATGAGTGATGCTGAGCATCTTTTCATGTTTGTTAGCCATCTGTATGTTTTCTTTGGTGAAATATCTATTTAGTTCTTTGGCCCATTTTTTGATTGGGTCATTTATTTTTCTGGAATTGAGCTGCAGGTGTTGCTTGTATATTTTAGACTTTTCTTGACTGTACTTTTTTGTGATAGCTACTCTTTTACATTGAGCTTTTCAGAATCAATTCCATATAATTTGGAGATCAATTCTAGTGATTTTTCTCCTTTTATTTTGAAATTTGAAAATTTTCACTGAAATTTCTCTTCCACTTTTTATTTATATTTGATCATTCAAACATATAAATAAATATTTGTTCCTTTCCAGTCTGTATATTTTTTAAATCTCTTCTTCTTGCTTTATTCCTCTGATTAAAATTCCTAGTACTATGGCAAATGAGAGTGCTAAGAGTGGACATTTTTGCCTCATTTTTTATTTTAGGTTAAAAGTATTCAGTCTTTTGTCATTAATTATAATGGTGGCTAAAGGCTTTTTGTAAATCAAGGAGAAGTTTCCCTCCATTCTTTGTTTTCTGAAAGTTTTTTTTATCATGAATGGGTATGGGATTTTGTGATATGCTTTTTCTGCTCCAATTGATAGGATAATATGATTTTTATTCTTTAGACAGTTGATATGGTAGATTACGTTGATTGACTTTTTAAGATATAAATTACAGTATGATAATCCATACATTTAAACATATAAGTTCATGGTTTTTAGTACATCCACAAGGTTTTTGAACCATCACCACTAATCTCAGAACATTTTAATTACTCCAAAAATAGACTCCTCCACAGTCACTCCCTTTCTCACTCTCTAGTCCCTGGCAGCCACTAATCTGCTTTCTGAAATTTATGTCTTTGCCTATTCTGAGTATTTATATAAATAGATTTATACAATATGTGGCCTTTTGCAACTGACTTCTTTAACTTGGCCTAATGTTTACAAGGTTCATCTGTGTTGTAGCATATCTCAGTACTTCATTCTTTTTTATGGCTGGATAATATTCCATTGTGTGAATATACCACACTCTGTCTGTCCATCAGTTGAGAATGTTTGGGTTGTTTCTACTCTCTAGCCATTATGAATAATGCTGCAACAAACTTTCCTGTACAAGTTTTTTTTTTTTTTAATCTTCTTTATATTTTATTCTCTTTGTGCTTGTACAAGTTTTTGTGTGAACATGTTTGCTGTTGTTCAGTCATTAAGTCATGCCCGACTCTTATACGACTCCATGGACTGTAGACAGCCAGGCTCCTCTGTCCATGGGATTTCCCCGGCAAGAATACTGGAATAGGTAGCCATTTCCTCCTTCAAGGGATCCTCCTGACCCAAGGATTGAACCCAAGTCTCCTGCACTGACAGCCTGATTCTTTACCACTGAGCCACCTTTACTGCTCCATTAAATATTGAAACAGCCGTAAATACATGAAAGAAATGCCACTTGGTGCTGGTATATTTTTCTTCTCATGTGTTGTTAGATTTTATTTGATAATATTTTGTTGAGACTTTTGTGTCTGTTCATGAGAGATTTTGTCAGTAGCTTTGTTTTCTTTGTATTGTCTTTGGTGTTAGCATCTCTACTGACCTCATAAATGATTGCAAAGTATTCCCTCCCCTTCTGTTTTCTAGATGATATTGTATAACATGGTCTTATATTCCTCTTTAAGTATTTAGTAGGATTTTCCAGTGAAACCATTAGGTTTGGGAAATTTCCTGAAAGGAGCTTTTCCTTTCCTTTTCAAGAGTTCAATCACCTTAATTGTCCTGGTTGCATTTTGATAGTTTGTGGATTTTGACACTTCTTCCAAGTTGTCAAATTTTTAAATATAAAACTATTTGCAGTATTCTCTGTTATCCTGTTGATGGTTGCAGAATCTATAGTGCTATTGTCTGTCATTAATGATATTGTTGATTTGTGTTTTCTCTCAAATTTGTCATTCTTACTAAAGATTTATCAATTTTATTGAATTTGGGGCAAGAATCAGTTTCTTGCATTGCTTTTTCTGTTTTCCTATTTTCAATGTAATTGATTCCAGCTATTTACTAGTTCCTTCTTTCTGTTTTTTGGGTTTATTTTGTTCTTTTTTTTAGATAAGAATTTAGATTATTGATTTTAGATCTTTCTCTTTTCTAATATAACCATTTAGTGCCATAAATTATCCTCTCATCTCTGCTTTGATCATACATACACAAATTTTGGTATGTTTTATTTTCATTTTCCTCCAGTTTAATGCATTTTTAGAAGTGTATAATTTCCAGGTATTTTGATATTCTTTTGTTTTCTTTGTTATTGACTTCTAGTTTGATTCTATTATTGTCAGAGAGCATGCTCTGTAGGATTTCATTTCTTTTAAATCTGCTGAAATTAGTTTTACAGACTAGGATATAGTCTATGTTGTATGGGCACTTGAAAGCAATACATATCATACTGTTGTATGCAGCAATCTAGAAATATTAATTAGATCCTGTTGGCTGATGGTATTACTCAGTCCTTCTATGTTTTTGATAATTTTCTGTCTAATACTATCAATTGCTGGAAAGGGAAGGCCCCAATTACAATTGTAAATTTGTCTATTTCTCCTTTCAGCCTTATCAGGTTTTCTGTTTTTGTTGATTTGTTTGTTTTCCATATACTTTTAAGCTCTGTTATTTAGTACATATACATTTAGGATTGCTCTGTCATCTTGGTGGATTGACAATAAACATTATCAGGCTCTAGGCTACAAAGTGGCTTCCCAGGGGGTCCTAGTGGTAAAGAACTTGCCTCCCAATGCAGGAGACATAAAAGACTCAAGTTTGATCCCTGGGTGGGGAAGATTCCCTGGAGGAGGGTGTGGCAACCCACTCCAGGATTCCTGCCTAGAGAATCCCATGGACAGAGGAGTCTGGCAGGCTACAGTCCATAGGGTCGCAAAGAGTTGAACACAACTGAAATGACTTAGTGCACACGCACACACACACACACACACACACAGGCTACAAAGGGGGATTTTCCCAGGCAGTTTGTGATCAGAGCAAATGAATAGCTCAAATTAAGTACCATAAATGTACAAAACATTTATGTTTTTGTGCATTTTTTGCTTAAATAGATTTTATTGTTTAAAATCAGTTTTAGGGTCACAGCAAAACTGAGCAGAAAGTACAAAGAGCTCCATACATGCCCTGGCTTCACAGAGCATAACCTCCCTCACTATCAACAGTCTGCACCAGAAGGACATTTGTTACAATCTGCAGCCTGCATTGACACATCGTCATCACCCGAAGCCAGGAGTTTTCTCTTGGTACTGTATCTTCTGTGCGTCTTGACAAATGTATTATGACGTGTATCCACCATTGTGATTACATACAGAATAGCTTCACTGCCTTAAAAATCCTCTGTGCCCCACATGTTTATCCTTTTCCCCTCTTAACCCCTTAATCACTGATCATTTTACTTTTTCCTTACAAACCACAGGATATTTTTCTGATTTTTTTAAATTAGAATAATCACTTTATAATATTATGTTGATTTCTGCCATACAACAACACAAATTAGTCATAAATATACATATAATGCCTCCCTCTGGAGCCTCTCTCCCCACACCATCCCACCCCTATAGGTTGTCACAGATTACCAGGTTGAGTTCCATGGTATACAGCAAACCACAGGTTTTCCACCCAGTATTGGTTTTTAATTTTTGTCTTATATTGGACTATAGTTGATCATCAATGATGTGTTAGTTACAGGAGTACCACAAAGTGATTCAGTTATACCCATACAAGTATTTATTCTTTTTCAAATCCTTTTCCCATTTAGGTTATTACAGAATATTGAGCTGAGTTCCCTGTTAACCTAGCATTTCATATAAGTTAAGATAGGTTAACCAGTGTAACAAATGTACACAAAAATGTATAATACCTCAAACTCAATAAATTTTTTTTTTATTTCACACAAACTTTAAAACACCAAATCAGATTGCAGGGTATCTTTCCCCCCAGGTGGTGATGTACCTTTTATCTCGTGACTCTGCCATTTTTAACATGTGGTCATCATACTCATCTACATCACAGATGGGAAGAGGATGTGGAAGATACTGTGTGAGGGATTCTTCGGGGCTAGGTCTGCAATTGTCACACCCTATGTAAAACTGGGTCTATGGCTGCCCCAGAGTGCAATAGCAGCCAGGAAATGCAGTCTGGCTGTGTGCTCAGGAAGAAGAGGAAGTGGGTTAATGAATATCTAGCTAGTCTGAGTCACAGGTCTATGCAACCCCAAAAGATCCATGGATAGACTGCAAAGGGAGTTGCTTAAGCATTCAGAAGACATAAGCAAAACATCGCCTTCGTGTGCATTTTCCAGGGGAAAGGGAGGGAAGGGCTACCCTTGATTGTAGTGATTAGGAAAATATGTCAAAAGAAGTCAACATTTTAAGCTGAGGCCTTAAAACAGGTAGAGATGGGGAGAGTGGAGATAAAAGGTGAGAGCAATCGAGGCAGAAAAAATAGCACAAGCAAAGGCCCAAAGATGGGAGACCACATTGCATCTTTGAAAATGGTCAAAAGCTCAAAGTAGTTAAAGTACTGAGTTTATTTGGAAGAACCTTCAATTAGTAAGTACATACTGGCCTCTGTTATGCACCAGGGACAATGTAGGTACTGGCTTTATTAGGATGAAAATAGAAAAGAGACAATTAAGCAAGGTATGCAGAGTGTGGCTAGGGACATGCAGGACACAATTGGTGCCTATTACAAGGCCACCTAACCTTACCTAGACGGTTAGGAAGGACATCCTAGAAGAAGTGATACATAAGCTGAGCTCTGAAAGACAAGTAGGAGTTAGCTAAGCTGAGAGTGGGCAGAAGAGAGCCATACTCAAGGCCCTAAGGCAAAATAGGAGTATGTATACAGAATACATCAATGGCTCCTAGAACGTCTCTATGGCTGAGGCCAAGAACGCAGGAAGAAGAATAGCAGGAAATGAAGCTAAAGAGTTAAACAGGGCCCAGATGCAGAAAACTTTCTAAGTGATGTTAAGAAACTGGGATGTTAATCCTAAGGACAACAACAGAGAAGTGGGTGGAGTAAACTTGAATTAAAATCATTCCAGCTGCAGCATGAAAAATACATTGGAGGAAAGCAAGGCTGGATGTAAGGATATTGTTTGGGGGACTATTGCAATAGTTCATGGTTTAAATGATAGTGGCCTAGACCATGGTAATAGTGGTAAAGATCGAGAAAGATAGATGTCTTTGAGAGTTGAGGGGTGTGAATCACAAGATCTGGCCTTGACTGGCTATAGAGGTTGAAAGAGAAGTCAAGAATGGCCACAGGCTCAGGGCCAGAAGAAATGAGTGGATGAGTTGTGCTCTCCAAAACGAAGCTAAAAAGCATTTTAACTGAGATTTCAGTTTGAAAAGTTGAGTTGAATTTTAATTGCCAACTGGAAACATACCTAAAACACTGGATTTCTAGGTCTGATGCTCAATGGAGAGATCAAGAGCGACAAGAAGTCTGGAATTTGTCAATAAGGTGGCAGAAATCTTAGGAAAGGATAAGATGTTTAGGTGGAGAGTATGGTGTAAGCAGAAAGCCAGCCCAAGACAAATCCTCAATAAATATCTCAAGAAAGACTGGGACACTAAGCCTGTGAAGGAGACTGAAGCAGGAATATGGAGCAGGAAGGAAGGCAGAAGGCAGGCAAAGGAAGACAGTGCTTTGAGGAACAGTCATTGGTGTCCAATCCTGATGTGGAAAGGTGAAGTGCTCATTGGGTACAATGACAATGAGGATAATTTCAATGAAGCAGCAAGAGGCCACAGGCACTCTGCACTATGCAGTAAAGGAGAACAGGCAGCTATTGAAGTTGATTTGGAGGAGAGAACCAAGTGGTCACAAGAGGTGGATGCAGCATCAAGGAATAATATAAGAGAGAGTTGAGTGTGTTTATATAACAATTTCAAGCACTTAGAAGAATGTCCCAGCGTGTGGAAGGCCTAGGAATTTCAGGTAGGAAACTTTATTCCTAAACAGTTGGAAGCTATTGAAGCAGGAGAATGACATGTTCATTGAGTAAGACTTACCATGGAGCTGAGTATTCCTGTTCCCAGGGGACATCCTCAGTTCGTTCAGTTCAGTTGCTCAGTCATGTCCAACTCTTTGTGACCCCATGGACTGCAGCACACCAGGCTTCCCTGTTCATCACCAACTCCTGGAGCTTGCTCAAACTCATGTTCATCGAGTCAGTGATGCGATCCAACTATCTCATCCTCTGTCATCCCCTTCTCCTTCTGCCTTCAGTCTATCCCAGGATCAGGGTCTTTTCAAATGAGTCAATTCTTCTCATCAGGTAGCCAAAGTATTGGAGTTTCAGCTTCAGCATCAGTCCTTCCAATGAATATTCAGGACTGATTTCCTGTAGGATGGACTGGTTTCATCTCCTTGCAGTCCAAGGGACTCTCAAGAATCTTCTCCAACACCACAGCTCAAAAGCATCAATTCTTTGGCGCTCAGCTTCCTTTATGGTCCAACTCTCACATCCATATACGTGACTACTGGAAAAACCATAGCTTTGACTACATGGACCTTTGTGAGTGAAGTAATGTCTCTGCTTTTTAATATGCTGTCTAGATTTGCCATAGCTTTTCTTCCAAAGAGCAAGCATCTTTAAATTTCGTGGCTGCAGTCACCAACTTCAGTGATTTTGGAGCCCAAGAAAATAAAGTCTGTCACTGTTTCCATTGTTTTCCCACCTATTTGCCATGAAGTGATGGGACCGGATGCCATGATCTGAATTTTTTGAATGTTGAATTTTAAGCCAGCTTTTTCACTCTCCTATTTCACTTTCATGAAGAGGCTCTTTAGGGGACATTCTACCCTAAAGAAACTCATTCTGATTAAAACAAAGCAGATGTTTCTTTGGGGGTTCTAAGTGAGAGCATCAGCCAAGTCTTTCACCACGCTTTTTGTGGTTGTTTTTACAACATGGCTTCAAAGTTATTATCTAAATTTCTCCTTACTAGGACAAACATCTTTGTGGAGGTCTGTTTAGTTTGCAGTTGTTCCGACCTTAACATCCTTACAATCAGGTTTTAGCAGTAAGCCTACTAGCTGATAAAATGTAGCCATTTCTGTACTTTCTTTTAGTCCCGGGATCTTAAAGCAATCCCTTTGTCCCAGTGTATGAACCTATGTCCTAAACAACAGCAGACAGTGAAAGGGAAAACTAAATCAGGTGCAAATTAATGCTGTGCGGTTTTGGGAGGGTGGAGGGGAACAGCGTGTTTAGTGGATTTAAATGAAAGAAACTCAGTCATGTATTTAGAGCAAAACCAAATCTTAAACTTGCTTCATAAACAAAATTTAATACAAGACAATAAATTCAGACCCAAATGGGAAGGTCTCTGAACTTCAATAATTCCTACTTTGTTCATAAATCACAATATTGATCAAATATAAATTAATGCATGAAAGTATACATTTGTGTATAGGAACTTAGGAAACCTCATTTATTACATGAGACTGAAGCAGGAAGCAATTTTTATGTTAAAAACACATAAATTAAACCACTTAGCATTTTTTTAAACATCTTAGCTGAATGGATCTTACCTACAACTCCCCCCCTTGAAAGAAAGCTATATGAGGAACTATCGTTTTTGCTACAGCTTTTGCTTGGAGTTCTTGGGAAGTGAATGTAGGGCCAAGGGGTGAGCAATAAATGACAAGTCATGGAAAGAGGTTAGGGAAAGGAACTTCTGAGTTTCATTTGTAATTCTGCTATGCATTTCCTCATGACAAAAATATCCTGGGAGTAGCCACTGTGTGTTTTAGTTTCTCCCTTGAAATGAGATTTGCTGTGCTAGAAAAATCCTTCAAATAATGTTTATTGCTTATACAGAAATATCACACAGCAAACATAGTTGCATAGTCTATAAGTAAATGTCTAGTTACACAAGCTATTCACTGGTAAATTTTTAAAAAATATATTCAGTACCTTTATTAAGATGCCACAAAATATTATGTCCTTGGGATATATCCCCAAAAGGGTATAAACATAGTAAATCTGTGAAAATAGTACCTAATTGGGAAGGTGTGTGCATGGCTAAATCACTTCAGTTGTGTCTGACTCTTTGCGACCCTGTGGACTGCGGTCCACCAGGCTCCTCTGTTGAAGAAATTCTCCAGGCAAGAATACTGGAGTGGATTGCCATTTCTGTCTCCGAATTGGGAAGGTAGGGGACAAAAAGATCACTTTTTAGAAAATAGCAAGATTTTCTTTTGTAAACCTCAAACTCACACCCTGGATCAGTATGCTCAACTCTGTGTAGTTTTAAAAAAGCATGTCCAGGTTCCCACTCTAGATGCACTTAATAACAAAATCCAAGACTTTCCTCTTCCTGCTCTTCACTTGCCATTTTTAAAAGCCCTTCTTGAATTTGTTATATAACCAAGATTGAAATCTCTGCTCCAGAGGCCACTGCTATAAATGAGTTGTTAGAGAGGCAACTTTATAGGGTTATAGGACGACAGTGGAGTAACAGAAAAGGTTGGTGCTAGATAAAATGCTTTATGCCTTTGATTGGAAGTGTGAACCTGAAAAATAGTCACAACCTAAAAGTTGAGAGTTATATTTTATTCAGTGGGAAATTTTAGGACTTCAAGCCTAGGAGACAGGTCATTTCAAGTGACCCTGAGAGAACTGCTCCGGGGAGGCGGGAGACGGCCGGGGAGGAGTCAGGTTATATAGAAGTTTGCAACGAAGGGCAGGTAGCCTGAACATCAAAAGTATTTTTGTGAATTAAAGAAAACCAGATACCCCAAGTTAAGGAATTTAGCGCTTTTCTATGTATGGGAAAATGCAAGTCTGGGCTCACTGAAATCATTCCATTCGTGCATCTTACCTATCTGGAGCTAGTACCCTGAGCTTTTCCTCAGTGCTCACCAAAGGGCGTGGCTGCAGCCTAAGAGTTGCCAGATGGCAGGTATTTTTCTGCTTCCTGGTTGCCCTGGAGAGCTGAATTGCTGATGTGGAAGTGAGAAATAGATTTAAGGGACTAGATCTGATAGATAGAGTGCCTAATGAACTATGGACTGAGGTTCATGACATTGTACACGAGACAGGGATCAAGACCACCCCCATGGAAAAGAAATGCAAAAAAGCAAAATGGCTGTCTGGGGAGGCCTTACAAATAGCTGTGAAAAGAAGAGAAGCGAAAAGCAAAGGAGAAAAGGAAAGATATAAGCATTTGAATGCGGAGTTCCAAAGAATAGCAAGAAGAAATAAGAAAGCCTTCCTCAGTGATCAATGCAAAGAAATAGAGGGAAACAACAGAATGGAAAAGACCAGAGATCTCTTTAAGAAAATTAGAGATACCAAGGGAACATTTCATGCAAAGATGGGCTCGATAAAGGACAGAAATGATATGGACCTAACAGAAGCAGAAGATATTAAGAAGAGGTGGCAAGGATACACAGAAGAACTGTACAAAAAAGATCTTCACGACCAAGATAATCACAATGGTGTGATCACTCACCTAGAGCCAGACATCCTGGAGTGTGAAGTCAAGTGGGCCTTAGAAATCATCACTACAAACAAAGCTAGTGGAGGTGATGGCATTCCAGTTGAGCTATTTCAAATCCTGGAAGATGATGCTGTGAAAGTGCTGCACTCAATATGCCAGCAAATTTGGAAAACTCAGCAGTGGCCACAGGACTGGAAAAGGTCAGTTTTCATCCCAATCCCAAAGAAAGGCAATGCCAAAGAATGCTCAAACTACCACACAATTGCAATCATCTCACATGCTAGTAAAGTAATGCTCAGAATTCTCCAAGCCAGGCTTCAGCAATACATGAACTGTGAAATTCCAGATGTTCAAGCTGGTTTTAGAAAAGGCAGAGGAACCAGGGACAAAATTGCCAACATCCACTGGATCATCGAAAAGCAAGAGAGTTCCAGAAAAACATCTATTTCTGCTTTATTGACTATGCCAAAGCCTTTGACTGTGTGGATCACAATAAACTGTGGAAAATTCTGAAAGAGATGGGAATATCAGACCACCTGACCTGCCTCTTGAGAAACCTATATGCAGGTCAGGAAGCAACAGTTAGAACTGGACATGGAACAACAGACTGGTTCCAAATAGGACAAGGAATATGTCAAGGCTGTATATTGTCACCCTGCTTATTTAACTTATATGCAGAGTACATCATGAGAAATGCTGGGCTGGAAGAAGCACAAGCTGGAATCAAGATTGCCAGGAGAAACATCAATAACCTCAGATATGAAGATGACACCACCCTTATGGCAGAAAGTGAACAGGAACTAAAAAGCCTCTTGATGAAAGTGAAAGAGGAGAGTGTAAAAATTGGCTTAAAGCTCAACATTCAGAAAACGAAGATCATGGCATCTGGTCCCATCACTTCATGGGAAACAGGGAAGCAGTGGAAACAGTGTCAGACTTTATTTTGGGGGGCTCCAAAATCACTGCAGATGGTGATTGCACCCATGAAATTAAAAGATGCTTACTCCTTGGAAGGAAAGTTATGACCAACCTAGACAGCATATTAAAAAGCAGACATCACTTTGCCGACAAAGGTCCATCTAGTCAAGGCTATGGTTTTCCCAGTGGTCATGTATGGATGTGAGAGTTGGACCATAAAGAAAGCTGAGTGCTGAAGAATTGATGCTTTTGAACTGTGTGTTGGAGAAGACTCTTGCGAGTCCCTTAGACTGCAAGGAGATCCAACTAGTCCATTCTAAAGGAGATCAGTCCTGGGTGTTCTTTGGAAGGAATGATGCTAAAGCTGAAACTCCAGTACTTTGGCCACCTCATGCAAAGAGTTGACTCACTGGAAAAGACTCTGATGCTGGGAGGGATTGGGGGCAGGAGGAGAAGGGGACAACAGAGGATGAGATGGCTGGATGGCATCACCGACTCAGTGGATGTGAGTTTGAGTGAACTCCGGGAGTTACTGATGGACAGGGAGGCCTGGCGTGCTGCAATTCACAGGGTAGCAGAGTCGGACACGACTGAGCGACTGAACTGAACTGAACTGATAACACCCTGGCTTACTGTTATGGCAGGAAATACTCCATTTCTCAGAGGGGTGCATAAATTGAAGTAGAAATGTTGCACAGCTACAAGGGCATAAAATAGAGCAAGAGAAGACATACCTTAGCCTTCTCTTAGAGTGTCTCTGTACCACCTCAGGCAATTTAGAAAAGTAGGCACTCATTCAAGTTCATCATAAGAAACAAGTTTCAGGGAGCAAGATATAATAAATCCAAAACAGGGTATCAATTTATAATTCAGAATTCAAGAAGTCTAACACTACTATTTTGTCCTTGAAATATGGCCAGCGTGAAGTAAATATTGAGCTATCCTAAGGCAAAATACCATTTTCAAAGATTTAGGGTGAAAAAAACTATAAAATATATTAGTAACTTTATATTGATTGCATCTTGAAATGATATTTGAAATATACTGAACTCGTTATATTTACTAAAATTGCTTCTTTTATAACGGTGACACTAGAAACCTTAAAATTACATTACGCTGTTCACCTTCATAAGACAAGGCTGGTGATTAAGACTAACCTGGGGAAGATTCCCTGAGGAGATTATAACCGGAGCGGAGGGAAAGGGGAGCAAGGGAGTGGGGGATGACAGTCACAGCCCGAGATGAAGGAAAGTAATAAGATTTGTTTTTAACAAACCATTTAAAAATAAATCCCTCTAAAATATACCCACTGTGTGGTACCTGCCGGACAATACTGTGGGAAGAACGTCTTGGAGGAAGAAAAGCCCCCAAAGAACTGGAGTTCAGCATTGAAGGTTCCTGATGGAACCTACCGGGCTGGCATTGGAAGGCGAGCCGGCAGGGCGTGGGAAGGCCCCGCCCGGGAAGGAGGAGCTTCCCGGGGTGGTGCAGGGAAGGCCCAGGAGCCACGCGGCTCTGGAAACCACCCCTGCGGCTGCACAGGAGGACACCTCACTGGCCCCTCCTGCAATGACTCTCTCCCTAGGCCCTTACTCCGAAAGAGGGAAATCACCTCTTGAACCATGCCCTCCGGGCCCATGCCTACGCTACACCTCCAAAGCCTCCCCCACTGGGAACTGAAAGACCCCACCCAGGTGGGCCCCAAAGATGCCCAGGACCGCAGACGGCCAGGTGTGCGCTTGGACAGCACGCGCCTGCGCGAGAACCCCCTCCAGAAGGCTCCCAGCTTCAGCCCTCCTCGGCCTTGCTTTCGCCCCGCCTCCACCCGGTCACGTCACAAAGAGTGACGTGTAAAGCGAACAATCACAGTCCCTCTCCTCGTGAGCCAGTAGGGAACGGGGAGGGCGGGGTGGGGGGAGGGCAGAGGACGGACGGAGACGGCTTTGAGGGGCGGGCTCGTCCCAGTCACCCAATCAGAAAGCTCTGGGGAGGAGCGGGGCGGGGCCCAAGAAGCGGGTGGGGGGGTGGGGCTAGGGGCTAGGGACCGGAGTTAGAAGGCCGCGGGGAGGAGAGGGCGGGCTCCCGGAGATTAAAAGCGGCCAATCAGAGCGCGCCGGCTGCCTTAGGAGAGCGGCGTGGGGCGTCGCCGCCGCCGCCGCCGCCGCCGCCGCCGCGCGCGCCGGGGGCTGGTTGAGGCCATGAAACAAAAGAATCCCTGAGAGGGGAGCCGCGGCCGAACCTCCGTCAGCCCGCCCCGCTGCCGTCCCCACCCACCCACCTAGTTACCTGCCTCTGCCTCCTTCCCTTGCCCCTCCACCCCGCCCTCTCCGCTCTCCGGGCGGCCCTGGCGCTGCTCGGCCCGGGTCGCTCGGCCCCGCCGCCTCCCCTGAGGAAAAGTGTTTGCGCGCTGAGCAGGGCCGGGGCCCTGTCCGCCATGGGGCTCGCCGCCCGCCGCGCCTGACGCGGCCGCCGCCGCCGCCGCCGCCGCCGCCGCCATTGACAGCGCGCCGCCGCGATGCCGAGCGGCAGCTCCGCGGCCCTGGCCCTGGCGGCGGCCCCGGCCCCGCTGCCGCAGCCGCCCCCGCCGCCGCCGCCGCTGCCTCCGCCGCCGCCGCCCCCCGCGGGTGGCCCGGAGCTCGAGGGGGACGGGCTCCTGCTGAGGGAACGCCTGGCAGCGCTGGGCCTCGACGACCCCAGCCCGGCGGAGCCCGGCGCCCCGGCGATCCGGGCCGCGGCGGCGCAGGGCCCGGCCCGGCGGGCGGCGGGACCATCACCCGAGGAGCGGGCGCCGCCCGGCCGACCCGGGGTCTCGGAGGCGGCCGAGCTGGAGCTGGAGGAGGAGGAGGACGACGACGACGAGGAGGAGGAGGAGGGGGAGGACGCGGAGCTGGACGGAGACCTGCTGGAGGAGGAGGAGCTGGAGGAGGCAGAGGAGGAGGGCCGGCCGTCCCTGCTGCTGCTGTCGCCGCCCGCGGCCGCCGCCTCTCAGACCCAGCCGATCCCGGGCGGGTCCCTGGGGTCGGTGCTGCTGCCCGCCGCCGGCTTCGATGCCCGGGAGGCGGCCGCGGCGGCGGCGGCGGCGGGGGTGCTCTACGGAGGGGACGATGCCCAGGGCATGATGGCGGCGATGCTGTCCCACGCCTACGGCCCCGGCGGCTGCGGGGCGGCGGCGGCGGCGGCCGCCCTGAACGGGGAGCAGGCGGCCCTGCTCCGGAGGAAGAGCGTTAACACCACCGAGTGCGTTCCGGTGCCCAGCTCCGAGCATGTCGCCGAGATTGTCGGTCGCCAGGGTGAGTGCGAGTGGGGGGTTGGGGGGGTGTCCGGCCGGGCTGGGCCCGGTGAGTGCGCGTGGGTGGGGATACGAAAGAAAGGAGCTTGGGGCTGGAAAGGCGAACCTGGCGAGGGCCCTAGGTCCACCGGGAAGGGGTGTGGGAGGAACCCGAGGGGCTACCAGACGAGAAGATGGGTCACCTTGCGAACCCCCCACCCCCCACGGTGTCCCTCTTCTCCTGCACAATGCAAGGCGATAAGTTTCTTGAGCCACCCAGCCCGGCGGTGTCCCCTTGACTCGGGCTGTATTCCTGGAACACCCCAGCTGGCGTGGCACCAGAAACAACCTGAGGTGGTAAAAGGTCGGGTCGGTTGTGGATTCGGTGTTGTGCACTAAAAGCTTCGAGATCGCAAGTTTGCGCAGCCGACTACTGTCTTGGTAAAAACCTCTCAGCCTGCCTTACAACGGCTTTCTGGGAAGAAGAAATTGACAGAAATGGAGGCTTGTCGAGGGGGTGGGGAGCGGGAAGCTCATTCGCGAGGGAAGAGGGGATGTTCAAGTGGTCGTTCTTACCGCCACCCCCCCTGCACCTCTTCGCTGTTCAGAAACTTAGCTTCTTAGCTAACTCTGTTGATCGATCACGGTATTCCGATATATTTTAACTATCGAAAAGACAGAGTGGCTGCCTTTTAGAACGCTTTAGGGTACACCATGAAGGAAAATTGGACAGTAAAGTAATTGAGTTAAGGAACTTTGTACGTTTATACAGTTTTCAGTAGATTCTCCTCACTTGCCAGCACACCAGTACTGCAGACAGACTCCTCCCACATTGTTCAGACAAAGGACCTATGTCTCAGATTCCAGGAGTAGATTTGTGAAGGTGGGGGAAGGGGATGCCCAGAGTACCTCTCTATCCGACATTTTTAGGGAAGGTCCTATGCTCTTTAGTGTAGCTTCGCCCCCTTTATTGGAAGAGTGAATATTCTCTGCAGCTGACTTATTACAATATGATTGAACCTGGTTGATGCATGTCTCTCTACTGTTAGGTTGAGAGCATTGTTGGGGTCAAATAAAAAGAAATGATGGCGCTGCTGCTTAAATGATCTCATCTTTCCCAAGTGGTCTAAAGTACACATAAATAAGGTCTGTCGAAATGGTGGTTTCAAATATCAGAGTTGGCTCATTTCTTACCTCTAGGATTTTAATATGAAAAATCCATCCATCTGAAATCTGGATGGAGGAGATAGCCTATTTCAGACTGCCTGGTACTTAAAGACTGTTCAAAGCTGATGCCATTCCCTTAAGAGTTTATTCCCATAGTTTGGTGAATCAATTTTGCTTTCCTTTTTTGTTTTTTTGTTTTGCTTTTGTTTTGATTTTGCAGTACTGAAGATGCTAGTCCAGGAGAGAACTGTTTCACCTCACATAGGATGAAATTATAACATCTCAAGTTATAGATCCAGAATGAGTTGGTTATTCCATTAACAGCATCCGGGAATTGCTATATATCAAGCTTACATTCTGCCAGGCATTTGAGTTTATGGCAGTTGGGAATGTGAGGTTAGTTCCAACTAACTTGCTGCCCTTAAGAAGCCAACAGTCAAATATAAACAGCGGAGTGGCACTAATCTAATCTGTAATTAATGTCAATAACTATAGTGTGTGACAAAGTCGTACATGTATCAGCTGTGGGGGGCCTTGGAGAATGGATAGGACTTTAACAAATGGAAGGTGGAAGAAAGACAGGGACACGGTGAGGAAAGGTGTGGAGAAATAATCTCTAGGTACAGTTGGAAAGTTGTGAGGAGGACTGTTTTGATACTTAGAGTCTGATACTTAGCAGAGTGGGGAAAAGGCGATGGCAAGGTGTGTTCAGGCCCTTCTAGGCTGGTATTTCCTCAGCACAAGTTGCTTCAGTTTGCTTATGGTGACAGTTTAGGATAACAAAGGAACGCTTAGAGGCCAGTTTACTAAGGGACGAGATACTGAAAGCTTTTGTTCAGTTAATACGAATTTTTGTCTTCTGTATTATACCCTTTAAAGCATGGTAAAATGGACCTTAATTAGGCAGACTGTTACCTTTATACCACTCTATTATTTAAAAGTAAACTGAATTCCAGGTTTTAATCTTGCACCAAATTATAGCAATGAAATAAAGTCTTTAGTTTTTCCTCTTAGGGTAGAGCTTATTAGTTAATAAGGAAATGTGAATCTGTTTATGTCTTAGGACATAGAGACAAGTTGCTGACTCTTCCTTTTGCACTTATTTTCCCAGAGTTGACAGTACTGTTAAAAGTATGTCATCATTCTCAAGATTATCTTAAGAGCAAAAAGTTTTCCCCTTCTCCTGTTCCGGCCCATTCAACTAGTGGATCATTGGCCCCTTTGCCACCCCCACCCTCAGCAGCACCATTATAAAGCCTGTATTTATTTTCCCACTTGCACAGAGAACCAGGCAACTTCTAATGTTTGCATCCTTTTACGGTGTGATAATTTCCCCTTTCCCTAAGTGAATAAACAGGGCAAATCATTTAATTTACTTCTTGCTTTGGAACAAAATTTTCCTGCTTAAGAATTATCCCTTCCTGCCATTTTTACTCATTACCTGAAGTCATACTTTTCTGTTTGACATCTCTTAATTGGTTTTGGAAATAATTATGTCACAGATGGAGACATCTGTGACTTCAGCTCTGAAGCAGAGAGTAGGACAAATGGAATTCTGAGTCATATAGACTAGCAACTCATGTAGATGGCCTCTAGTTCCAGTGTCTTTCAGAAAAACAAACTACTGCTTTTGATAGCCATGAAAGTTGGCAGTGTTGACCTCATATTTATACTCCCCAGCAGCATATGGTCATTTGCAAATGTTAAATTGGTCCCCCTTTTTAAGTTTGCATCTCATTTTGAAACCAACAATACTGTAAAATAAAGCCAGGAACTAAAGAGGCTTGTTGATAATCAAAGAAGTTCTGGAATATAGACATCAAAAGTAAACCTGACAACAGATTTACGACCTAACTTTTTAAAAATGTAGTACCTGCAAGATACATTCACAGTGGTTAACAGGACGTTTAATTTAAGTCAATGGACTTTGCTCCAATTTGCATACTCGTTGAGAACCAGTTAGACTGAAAAATGAATTAAAGTACTACTCTACTTAACGATGGTATAAATAAATATTGAATGTCATAAGTTCAGTTGTTTTAAAGACTTGTAAAGGTTTTATAGTACAGTTTAAGATTAATGTACATCTTTAACTATTTTCATGAGTGATTTCCTTGATGGTATATGTGTGTTCTCTAACCTGGTTGAGAAAAGCTATTTCTGTGTGTGTGTGTGTGTGTGTGTGTGTGTGTGCGCACGCGCGCGTGGGTGCACCTGTCCATGGGATTTTTCAGGCAAGAATACTGGAGTGGGTTGCCATTCCCTATACCAGAGGATCTTCCTGACCCAGGGATGGAACTCGCATTTCCTTGCAGGCAGATTCTTTGTTGCTGAACCATTGGGGAAGCCTCTTTTTTTTGTTGTACACTCTGTCAAAAAATATTTAAGCTAATAATCTCAATATGTGAATATTTATGAATAATATATATGCTGATATACTATACATTTTTAAAACATGTAAACAGTTTAAAAGGATGAGTTAAGATGGAAATTGGAGTGTTTTGATTTTTTTTCCTGCACTCCAGTGACTTCTTGTACCCTGTTTTGGCTATTACTGAGCTAGACCTCCTTAGAAATTTTTTTTCTTTATTCAGCTACTCTGTTTCCACTGATCCCCACCGATTGTATATATTTCCACTTTTTAAAACAGACAATATGACACATTGTTTTAGGTTGTCTTAAATACATCCTTGGGAAAATTTTCCCCAGTTTCCTAGGGTGGAACAAGTTTTCAGGTTCTAAAAAGAGAAAGTTTGGTATTGTACATAAATTCCCTGTTTAAGAAGAAATATCTATTTCATGAGGAGAAATAGTTTCAGAATAATGCTAAAGCACAGTGTCTTTTTCTTTTAGGGGGAGAGTTGTTGGCATTCCCTCTTCCAGGTACTATATTACCTGCCATTTAACTCTGGTAGGTGGTTATCCCCATTTTACAGACATAGAAACTGAGGTGCTAATAGATACCTTGCTCAGGTAGTGGAACTTGGCGGTTAGACCAATTGTTTGATAATGAGGATAAAGTTCTCAATTCTACATTGCTACCTCAGTAAGCATCTTGCTCAGCATCTTGCTTTGGGTCAATTTCAGTCCTAAACGTGATTTAGGATGCTGTGTTTCTAATATGCATAGCTTAAAATATCACTGTCCAAATTAATTTACTTAATAAGATTTTGGTGTCCAGAAGGCACAAGCATTGTTCTAACGTTCTATTATGTCTAACTAGAAATTCGCTATCATTTATAATTCAGAAAGTTAATTTGTTGTATATACATGCTAGCTTTAAAAATTAAACATTGTCATTTTTTTAGACTTTAAGATCCAAATAATAGTTTGTATTAGCTTTGGAACCTTAATTGTTTTGCATATGGGTGGGGAATCCACTGCCTTTTCTTCCTGCCGTATTCAGCTAATGAACTATTTTCATTCACTAAGGAGGAAATGGAAAATAAAGTGGTAATTCAAGGGTGTGTTTTCTGCCCCCTGGTAGAAAATGCTAGTGACCTAAAACTGATGCAGGGAGTCAAGTATTTGAGACCTATAGAGATTTCCTCAAGGGAGATTTCCAGCAATGTCTATGGGTTGGAATTCTAGACCTTAAATCTTACATTTTCAAGGAAAGGTGGAATTTAGTTATAAGATCGTGCTTAGTATTTTGTGGATCTCGTTTTGAATTAATCTAATATTTGCACAGATGGAAAAATTTGTTGCTTGTGTCTTAAACTGAAGACAAAAATTATTTTAGAATATATGTTTTGCTATAAAAATATATGTTGAAAGCTGTCCCAAATTGCCCTTAGCAGTCCTTGCTCAGCTGTGATATATTGGAAAGAGACAGCAATCAGAAGTTAAACTTCCTAAATTCTGATTACTCTGTGCCAGTAAGTCACTGTGTGGCCTTGGACAAATCACTCCCTAGGATTCAGATTCCTCTTCTTCAGCTGGGTATAGGCGTTATCTACAGTACCTCTAGGGACTGTGAATTGTACACAAATACATTGACATATATGAAACTAAGTGATAAGCACATACTACTGTTGTTAAGTTAAATCTGAAATTAATTGTTAATCTCGTTCACCTTTTCTCTGCTTTAGCAGACAGTTTCACACATTACTGTATCCTTCTAATGTGACAGAACTGAAAGGAACTGATATCTAAATGCCTGTTAAACACATGGCACTTCTATCCAGATAGGCATAAATGATGCTGTAATAACAAAGAACCCCAACATCTCAGTATTAAAATGACCAGTGACTTATTTCTTTTTCACAGGAGCTCTGCTCATTTTGGTCATTCAGGGTCTTAGACCAACAAAGCAGCCACCATCTCAAGTATGGCTGGTCTTCCTCTCTGTGCCTGAAGGATGAGACGGTGGCGTAGCATACACCAGTCTTTAAATGTTAGACCTGAAGTAGCATGGTGATCACATCCACTCATATTTCATTAATCAGAACAAGTTATCTGGCCACTCCTAACTTCAAGTGGGTGAGAAATTGCATTACAATCATGTGTCCACAGGAGAGAGCCAGAATATTCATGAACAGCCATGATGACTATCACAGTATTATTTTAAAGTCTATGGGATTGTGGCCAAATTTTTTTAGTGTAATTTCTGCCTTAATAGCATTTGTAATTTGAAATGAAATTACAAAATGAAAAAAAAAAAGAGATAAAAATGTTCATAAGATACTAAATAGGAAAGGGTGTTTGCAATTTAAAACTCCTTGAGGAACTTCCCTGGCAGACCACTGGTTAAGACTCTGGGCTCCCACTACAGAGGGCTCATCTGATCCCACAACCCACATGCTGTGGTCAAAAAAAAAAAAAAACTCCTTTAGGAAACTCCAAAGAGATTATGAATAATCTGTTTTAAAACCTCATTGATCTTCAGGTGATTCTAAAATGATATGTTTAATCAAACTGCATCTTAATCCTTCCCAAATGGCTTATATACCATGATGCATGTTTAGTCTTTAACTCTTCTCCCCATACTACCATTAGGTACTCTATAGACATTTATAGTGATTACATCTGATATTTAAGCTTTTTAAATGATTTTCCAACGTTAGTAATACCAAGCCAAACTATACTAAATTGAATATGTACAGCGCAGTGTTATTTTTAATCCTTTTGAGTCTTTATTTCAGTGGTTGATTCTGAGAATTCTAAGTTACACTGCATAGTTGTACCGCCTCTTTCATGCCAGGGTTCAGGATTTAAGAACAATTCATGTGGGCATGGCTTGTTGCCTTTGTCCAATAAGCAGAAACTGCAGTTCATTGTATGCAGGGAAGCCTGGTTTGACCATAAGTAAAGTGGTAGGTATCATGCAATAAAATAAGACTAGGCCTTAAAATAATAAAGAAAATTATTTAATGAACTGCAGATAGAGTTGAAGATAAGCATAAAGCTTCATCTTAAACATAGTTAGAGAAGAGTGGGGAGGGAATAGTTCCAAACTTCTAGAAGGTTACCAGTGTAAAATGGCCTTTGGGCTGACCTTCTTTCTATACCACTGTCCCCTCGCCTTTGGCTTGCAGTAAGGACATTGAACTTGGAGTTAAACTTGTTAGAGACATGGTTTTACCATTTGTTGCCTGTGACCATGGACAAATCCCTTAACCTCACTGAGTCTCAGTTTCCTCTTGGGGGAAAAACTTGATCCATCCAGTCTATAGTCTGAAAGAGAATCATTTACAGATGAATCTGATTCCATTATATGGTTCCCAAATAGAAGTAATTCTAAGTTTCTATTAACATCCTCTAATGGACATGAACATAATTTTAAAATCCCCAGTTAGGAAAATTGTTCTACCTCTCATCTCTAACACCCACCTCTGGGTGTCACAGGTTTAGTGAAAGGCCAAATGGGAACCCTTTTTTGTTGCGTATGTGGATCCTCTTGTCTAAATTAAGTCAAAAAGGAGGGGGGGGGATTTAAAATTTAGTTTAATCTCTGCTTTTAAAAATACATCATATATTTTGGGAATTCTCCACTTCTAAGAATCAACTGGAAAAAGAAGGCAGGTTGAGAAAGTGGCGTGTTTAGGGAATTGAGGCATTTCAGAGTCGTTAGTTTATAACTTTGGGCAATTATTGGCTTGAGTTTTCTCCACAAATAAAGTGAGATTGGACTAGATTATATCACTTGTAACCCTTATATTATCTTTGCCCAAGAAGAGTTCCTAAAATCATGTAAAAGTAAACCAGATTTAAAATTACCAATTAGAATGACTTCAACATATCTCTTCCCAGTTTTGTAAAATTAATATCTTAAACATATTTTTCATAATCTAAATATAAGTTTTATCTTTAGGACTTAAGGGTTTTTTAATGTTTTTAACTTCTAGAGAAAATTGACTCATTTGAGTTTTTCTTTAAAAATAATAACATTTAAATGTGTCAAGTAGTATGTCATCTCATTTGATCCATTCTTATTGCAACCATACAGATAAGGAAACAAGTCTATGGAGATGTAAGTAACTTACCCAGGGTCTCAAGCTAATGGAATTAGAGACTTCAGTGCTCCCAACTCTAAGTGGTAGAACAAGCAGACAAAGCAGCAAGGATATAAAAGACTTGAACACCGCCACCAGCCAGTGGTGTAAGAAAAGAAAATGACCGATCACTATCTGTACATGAACACCTATAGACAACAAATCCTTTTGATGCTTGAAGTTGCGTACAGGTCAGTGAGGGCAGAACTGAATCTCAGTCTTAATCTTGGTTAAATTACCTGAAACGTAGCAGATACTTGCTGTTTATTTTATTGAACTGAACTGTTGGACTAGAGACTTGCCATTTTAGTATTTATCATTATAGTTTTTATATTGTGAGGTTTTCTTCCCTCTTGCCTTTATCTCTAACCCTTTACCTGAGGAGTCAGTCAACCAAAAGTTGTTTGGATCTGTTTGTTCTAGATGCTACTTGATTTAGGATATTATATGTCTATGAATACTGGTAATAAGCGAAACTAAAAAGTCACATAAATGAAACTGTTTGAAGTGTTGACGAAGTGATGTCTAATGTGAAACCATATTCTTAACAAAATTTCAGCGATTTTTGACTGGAGCTGCAAGAAGGACCCTTGAGCAGGGAAAGGAAAGCTATTTCTGTATTGTACATTTAAGAATCTATTACATTGTTAATCTAAACAATTTATTTAAATGTTGAGTTAAGTTGTGTGTGTGTGAAAAACACTCTTACTGGGTTTATCTGATATTCACCAGTCTTTGAAGCTAATAATACTGAAAAATTGAGTCCCTATAAAATTGTAGGAACTTTTGAATAGTCTGTCGAGATTATTCCAAGAGGAAAGGGTCTTATTTATATGTACAATTATTAAAGAATATGATCCCCCCCTTGTTAATTCTAATATATCATGAAATATACATATAAAATAATGTGTTTCTCTAATGCTTTTAGAGAAAAATAGTATGGAGTAGTGAAAGGAGTGTGGAGACAGCTTGTGTTTGAGGTCGGGCTTTCTAGCTGGGAGACCTTTCCAACCTCTTTCAGTTTGTTTCTTATCCTTCCTAAAGCTGTTAAGCTAGTCACCACTCTGTTACGATGATTAAATGAAAATATAGGAGAGTTTTGAAAACTGAAAAATGCACTACAAGTTTATTATTTCAAAGGCAAGCCTATTGGCTCAGTTTACTTATGAAATACTTGCAGTGGTGGGGGTGGAGTGGGGAGAGGAGCTAGAGAGCTTAAAAAGCTCCTCTTTACTGAGCACCTACTTGAATAACAGGCACTGTGATGAGTATTTTTAAGATGTTATTTCATTTAATCTTTGCAACAACCAAGTGAGAGAAGTAACTTTCATTATAGTTTCTGGGCTTCCCAGGTGACACCCAGGTGGGCTTCAGGGCGGGTGGTAAAGAAAACCCGCCTGCCAATGCAGGAAAGCGTAAGAGATGTAGATTCAATCCTTAGGTCAGAAAGATCCCCTGGAGGAGGGCAGGGCAACCCACTCCAGTACTCTTGCTTGGGACATCCCATGGGCAGAGGTGCCTGGCCTGCTATGGTACATAGGATTGCCAAGAATCAGACATGACTGAAGCAACTCAGCACACACCCTCAAGAAGGAGAGAGAGAGGTTTAGTGACCTGTTCACAAAGGTCACAAAGATGTTCACAAAGATGGTTAGTGATGGTCTGTTCAAAGTCTTGTGCTTCCAGCTGTTATTCAACCTGCTCTTCTTGAGCAAAGGAAGAATAGATGTGTATACATGTGAGATTGTCCCATGTGCTTTGTAGTTTTCAGAAATAAGTGATTTTGTATGTCCCAGGAGAAGAGAGACTTGGTCAAAAATAAAAGCATTGGAAAGGACCTAAAGGTTGAATGACCTAACATTAAAACCACAAGCAAACTGGTGGTAGATTAGAGCCCAGTCCAGCAAATAACCGGTTTTTTGATCCTTATGTTTCCTTTAAACTAGACCTTGGAATAGAATTAGTAAGCTGTAGCTGTGATAATAATAGTCATATCTATATTTGTATTACTCTTGGGTTCATAGAGCCTTCAACACACAGTCTCATCTTTTCCAAATGACTATGTTTATTACTCAGAAGATATGGGGTGAGGGGGCAGCGCTAGGAGGATTTTCCAGGTTATTTAGGGAAATATCTGAGTAGAGACAGGAGGAACCAGGCATGTTTAGGAGATGATGAAGTCTGGGAGAAGGTAAGTGATGGCCACTTAATTAGGAGAAGGATGGGGAAAGGGAGGTGGGATGGGGAGGTAATTTTTAATATCAAGCCCAGCATTCTAATTTTCTTAAAGATAAAAGAACTACTTCACTCCCCTCCCTATTTTTATTAAAGCAGGTGTGCTTGTGTATGTGCATGTACACTAACTTCTCTTTGAAAATAAAACCTCTTGGAAGGAATTTCTGAAGAAAGATATACCTGAAGATGACCCAAAGTAAAAATATACAGACCTTAGTTTTGGTGTTTATAAGGGTTTTAGCTTTCTTAAATTACCTTATATTTGTAGCTAGTTTATGAAATGAGTGGAAAATATAATGAATTTGATTTCTGGAAAACAAAACCCTCTGTCGAAAATCAGCAATACTTCACATAGCATTTGGGGTTCCTTTCTTTAAAAAACAAAACAAGTTCTTTGCACCTCCCAGATAGAATTTAAACTCCCCTGCCTTTGTTAAACTAAATCATCCCCCACCTGACCTGCTCCCCTGGCATTCTGCCCTCCAGTTACTTAAAGCTCCTGTAGCACTGAGCCAGGTGTGGTATCCAGGCTGCCATCTTGGGCTCTTGATTCCTGCTTTGGCACTTCCAGTTCTCTTGACTCTCCTTTCCACCTGGCAGAACTACTTTCTTCAAACCTAAGTTCAAATGCATCTGAAGCCTTCTTTCACCTTCTGTAAGCAGTAAAGCCCTGCCCTTTTCTGTGCTCCCACTGCTTTGTACGCCTGTTTTCATTAAAGCAGTTACCTTATATCAGTATTGTTTTCATGACTTTCCTTTCTACACTGTCAGCTCCTGGAGAGCAGAAATTATTGTAGTTTCTGTATATCACCTGGAATTAGCCACCTGCACCTTTATAGGGAACTTGATACTTGAATTGGTAAGTTGACACATCAGGCTGGTGGATGTTCTGGGCCGAAGGAGGAGTGGTTTAGCTAGGAACACTTAGTCACATCCCACAGGACAAGTGGAGGCCAGGTTCACTTGTCCATTTCTTACCAAATCACTCATCTCTCGACATAAACACCCTGTCTTCATCAACACCCTGGCTTATATATTTCTTTTCGACCTATTTTGATTTTTATCGGTGGTTTATCCCTTCACCCTACTTCAGTGCCCGTGATCCCCAAACTTTTCTTGTTCTTGTATCTCGCTACTGTTCTGGACAGTGGGTCACTATTCTTGGGTTAGGGTTTAAGATTTTTCTGAATCCAATACTTTCCTTTGCTCAAAAGCCCAGGGGCCTGGAAGAATGGAGAAATAATTGGAGGAACGGGACATTGGTGTTGTGGTAGGCAGAATAAACCCTCTTTCCCTGAAGATGCCTACACCCTATATCCCCGGAAACTCTGACTATGTAGATGTAGAGTATGGACCTTGAGGTGAAAAGGTTATCTGATATCAGCTGGGTGGGTCTGGTGTAATCACATGAGTCCTTCAGCGCAGAACAACTTTCCCAGCTGGGTCACATACGAGATTGGGAGGTATTTGAAGTACAAGAAGGGTTCAGTCCCCATTGCTGACTCTGAAGATGGAGAGACAGGGCCACAAGCTATGTTGGAGGCCTCCTGAGGCAGAGAATGGCCTTGAGCAGACAGTAAGCGAGAACACAGGGAGCTCAGTCTTGTGATGATAAGCAACTCAACTCTACCAGTAAGCCAAGTGAGCAGGCTCTTCCCTGAAGCTTCCAGAGAGGAACACAGTCCTGCAAACACCTTGATTTTAGCCCTGTTGAAACCCATGTCAGAACCCATGTCAGAAGTGTAAAATAAAAAATTTGTGACATTGAAAGCACTGTATGAGGTAACTTGTTATGGCAGCATTAGAAAACTAAAGCAGATAATAAAAGTAAAGAACAGAACAAGGTTTCTGGTTTGAGGCCTCCATTTTCCTCCTAGCTCTCAGCTCCCAGAGGCCACCTACAGTTCCTTGCCATGAGGCCTCCACAGGCAGGTCAAGCATAGGTTGCTTTCTTCCAGAAAAGCCAGAGCACATCTGACGACTTCTGAAGCCCACCGGAGAAAGCTCTTCCAAAGAACTTGTGATCAGGTCAGGCCCACCCCTGTGATCTGGATAATCTTCCTGTTTTAAGGTGAATTGATTTGGACTGTAATTATATCTACATTGCAGACTGTAATTCTATATCTGATTCTTCTAAGTATATCATTCCACATTTCATGGAATTAAAAAGCAGCCTTAAAGGTCTAGTCTAGTGCCTTTACGCTTTTCTGTGACACCCCCCCCTTCCCCATCAAAAGAACATTTTATTTTGCAGTCAATGTCCACATATTTCGTCAAAACATTTGGAGCCTATTAAATTGATACTGCAAACCATGGTTTGAGAAACACTGAAGACCATTTCAATTCCTTTTCTTTAAACTCCTCTCCCAGCAACAGAGGCCCTCTCCCTTTTAACTGCTCAGGCAGCTGGTGGGAGAGACTCTTTACCCCGGAGAAGCCAGACCCAACCTTTTACTATACCAGGAAGTGAGAAGACCAGAATTCTGGCTGCAACTAAAGAGTTTTAAGGTGAATCACAGCCCTAGCCATAGTGATACAGAAAGGGGAAATGGGTTCCTACAGGAGGGAGGTAAGTTAGAGACTTTATTGGGGGAATTTACTTCCAAATCAAAATGGTAACCATGAAAGTCATTAGTGCTGTCCTGGTTCTTAATCTCTACACAGTCTGGTATACAGCTTGCCATATATTTATTTGTAGCTATGAGAAAACAATTGCTAGTCCCTACCTCTTAGACTTAAAATGCTTTATTCAACTTTGAGGTTATGAAATCATTTACCCTGCTGTTCATAATTTTTTTTTCTTCTAAATCTCACAACTAGTCAAAAGTCTGATTGATGTACTTAATCTAGTAAAATCTGTCACTTCTTCATCTCTAATTTTTAAAATTTTCTAATTTAACAACATTTCTTTAAAAAAATAAATAATGCATTTGTATGGTTCCAAAATTTGTAAGAATGTAAAAGTACCAGGGAAATTAAGTCACCCTCCTGCGTACCTCCCTAAGTCTTCCAGTTTTGTGACTGCAGAGCACTCCCTTACATTGCTGTACCAACTCCCACTAATACAGACAGGAATACAGTGGTTATTCGTGCCTGGGCAAGTATTCCTACAGACTTGATTCTGTGAGTGGGATGGCCGGGGCAGAAGGATACAGGAAGTTGTAATTTTGATGGATAGTGCAAACTGCCTTCGAGCAGTTTGTACTCTGCAGCTAAATATGAGGGCTTTCCCCCCATTCTTACTAGCACTGTTTGTTTTTGATATTTGACAGTCTTATAGGTGGGAGATGATAGATGGGAGATGACACCTAAATTCTTGTTCAGAGCTATTTATATGTTTCCTTTTCTATGAGCTATTTTACCTATTTTTTCTGTGGTTTTTGGTGTTTTGAGATATAAGGGCAAGTATATGGGTACCTGCGGAGAAGGCAATGGCACCCCACTCCAGTACACTTGCCTGGAAAATCCCATGGATGGAGGAGCCTGGTGGGCTGCAGTCCATAGGGTTGCTAGGAGTCGGACACGACTGAGCGACTTCACTTTCTCTTTTCACTTTCATGCATTGGAGAAGGAAATGGCAACCCACTCCAGTGTTCTTGCCTGGAGAATCCCAGGGACGGGGGAGCCTGATGTGCTGCCATCTCTGGGGTCACACAGTCGGACACGACTGAAGTGACTTAGCATAGCATAGCATAGCATATGGGTACCTGTATAAGAGAAATTAGCCATTTGTGATGTGAATTGTAAATAATTTGTTTTTTTAGCTTGTTTTTGGTAAGTAGGCTTTTTGGGCAGGGTAGGCTATCTTACATCCCTATCTCAGAGGTAGTCCACATTCTGTCTTCTCTGTCTTCCTAATGAGACTATCAAACACATACTCATTAGTAACAACCATAGGCTCAGTAGTATCTGATTTAGGCATGTGCATATTTGTCGCTCAGTTGTGTCCAACTCTCTGCAACTCCATGGACTGTAGCCTGCCAGGCTCCTCTGTCCTTAGGGGTTCTCCAGGCAAGAATACTGGAGTGGGTTGCCATGCCCTCCTCCAATATTATATTCTACTGAGGTTCATCTGACAGCTGCTTATTGTCTCAGAAGCATTTTGAGAAGTTTCTTAATTTAGCTTTCTAATGTTCACTATAGTAAGGGTTGAGAAGGGCCAGCCCTAGACCCTCAAGCTAACTCTCCCTTCGTCCTTAACAGAGTTTGCCAAGTGTTTTTCTCTAGGGTGATCAGGACCTTCTCTGTTAGAAATGTGTGATTCTAGCAGACTGCCTTCTTGTTAGGTTATAGTGCAGAGAAGAAGCTCATGTATCCAGATAATGATAGTAACTCTTCTGAGGATGCAATAGGAAGAATTAGACGTTCTCACCACCCCTTCAGACTGTCCTAGGAGTCTCTTCGTCAGTCAGACACTGGCCAATGGAAATGATTGTAGTTCTCAGCCTCAAGCAACACCTCCTCTGCTGCATGAGGGAGTTTCCTAGATTCAGCCTGTGTGAATGGTAAGTGGATGTGGAAGATTTATGGTCTTCCAAGTCACTTTCTGTGGTGGAGCAGAGTAGGAATAGATTTTCCTATATTCAGAAGTCACACTGTCAATTTAATCTTGTAGTTCATTGTAGATATAAACTTACAGCAGCACTCTGTAGTAACTTTGTGTTTTACAGTAGCATAAATTAGACTAATTGTAGTAATTTCTTGATAGCCCCCAACCCACCCTGTCACTCTGCCCTTCTCAGCTCCTCCAGTTCCTCCACTGAGTGCATTCCTTGCGGTTTTGCTTTTAGCTGGACCACCCGACCCACCCCCACCCCCCTGGTCTTCTCAGATATAACCTTCAGGTTAAAGTAAACCTGACTCGGAAAGGAACAGAAGCTTCACAGAGAATAAGGCACCTAATAAACTAAGATCTGCAGGGCCATCAGGAATTACGCAGAGCTGGTAGCAGAGGGGCATGGTTAAAGGAACGTTCTGATCGTGGAAGCAAGGAGCATGGAGAGGCGATGAATGTGGTGGAAGCACCCCACAGAGTTTAAGGAGTGAGGAAGAGGAAAGGGAGGGGTATGAGATAAGGCTAGAGAGAGGTAGGTCCAGGCACTGGGCCAGCTCCTGCGTGCAGCACTGTCTGGATTTTATCCTTATGGTAAGAGGGAGTCGTCAAAGCCTTACGTAAAGAGGTGAGCCTTCGATCGGTGCTTTTTTAGAAAGCATCATCTACCTAAAGTGGAGGTAGAGAGCTGATTGGAGGAGGCAAGAATGGAGGAAAGGAGACCTATTTTGTGTGGGGTGGAGGGTACTAGTGCAGTCACACAGGTTAGGAATGATGTCCAGAAAGAATTAGTTTTTGTACATTATGAATTTGTTGAGGGCAGGGAAAAAAAGTTTTAAGAAAATGATCGGCTCAGGTTGTGGCGTGTGTTTTTCAGTAGCATCTAACTGCTTTATTTTGAGAAACTAGGAATAGCACGATACAGTCACGAGAAGAAATCTGTTCCGGCAAGCTTCACATTAAGATCTTTGAAAAGCATAACCCTAGAGTCTTATGCCTTAGCGTATATCTGGCATCTTTAAGTTACTGTTCGAAACCCTCCAATGTTACACAGTTGGCACTGGTAATGGCTGATTACTCCAAAAAGTAATCTTTGGGTAGTTATACATATGTATCTTAGATATTTTATTTAACTTAAATATACTTAGGATTTAGAACCAAAGCCTTTTATTTGAGAATGGGACTGCCAGCCATTATAGTCCTTCAATAAAACCATATCCAATGACCATACTCCATACAATTTCCAATATATTTCTTTTGAATTTAGCAAGAACTTCACAATGAATACAAAATTACTCTGGGTTAGTTTGTTTACCCCAGGGTTTTACAGTTGTCTCACCCATAGTTCAACAGCATCTTTTTTTTTTTCTTTAAGGTACTCATCATTATTGAAATTTTTAAAAATAATCAATTTTGATACAAGTTCCATGTCTTGGATTTATATATAACTGCTTTATGTAATTATTAATTTAGTTAATGCATGAGTTCAGTTAGCATAAACAGATGGGGATAAAGACAACTGATTCGTAGTTAAGCCTGAAATCCAACTGATGGAACAGAAATGAGATGATGTGCTAACTTTGAGCACTTTGCTATTGTCATGGAGTTTTACAGAGGAGAGAATGATGTTGAGGTAAAATGACAAGACAGCTAAGTGGAAGTCAGTTGAAGAACTTTTCTCATGCAGTATAGTTCTGTGGAATTTGAGGTTCTAGGACCAACAAAAAAGACCATAGACTACGAAGTCAGCCTAGGTTTAACTCTGGCTCTGCCTCTTACTTGCTGTGTGAACTTAGGCATGTGACACAATATTTCTGCGCTTTGTTTCCCTTAGCAATAAAAGGAGTGTAATAGTCTCGTCCTTAGGGTTGTTACGTAGATTAAATAAGATGATAGGTATCGTCTCACATTGTACATTCTTTTTCTTTGTCACCAACACCCTGCAAGGTAGTAAACTATTAGTGTTTTGAAAGTCAAATCCACTCATAGTATAGCTGGCCTATTTCATGCATCGTTTGCAATGACTAATAACAAGAGGAAGAAAACTATAAGCCTGTCCTCTGAGTTTTTTAAAGGCCTTCAGTGGAGGCGTCACCTCTTTGCTGAGAATGGGAGATCACCAGGAAAGTACCTCTCGGGATCCAGGAGTCATAGTGGAACTAGGAAAGCTTTATCAGCATTTAGTGATAAGTTTTTATGATAAAGAAATACTCTCAAACTTAAAGAGGGAAAGAAAAACTGCCCAAAAACAGACTGTTATCTTGAAAGGAGCTTTCTATAATTTGTCTTTATCAGTATTGTTGAAGTAGATGTTGATACTTAAGAAATATTTTCTTTCTAACAGGTTGTAAAATTAAAGCGCTGAGAGCCAAGACGAACACGTATATCAAAACACCGGTTCGTGGTGAAGAGCCCATTTTTGTTGTCACTGGACGGAAGGAAGATGTTGCCATGGCCAAACGAGAAATCCTGTCAGCTGCAGAGCACTTCTCCATGATTCGTGCATCTCGAAACAAAAATGGCCCTGCCCTGGGAGGGCTGTCATGCAGTCCTAATCTGCCGGGTCAGACCACCGTTCAAGTCCGAGTGCCCTATCGCGTGGTAGGGCTGGTAGTTGGACCCAAAGGAGCGACCATCAAAAGAATCCAGCAGCAGACCCACACGTACATAGTAACTCCGAGCAGAGACAAGGAGCCCGTCTTTGAAGTGACAGGGATGCCCGAGAATGTTGACCGAGCACGAGAAGAAATTGAAATGCATATTGCCATGCGCACGGGAAACTACATTGAGCTCAACGAAGAGAATGACTTCCATTACAACGGTACCGACGTCAGCTTTGAAGGCGGCACTCTGGGCTCTGCGTGGCTCTCCTCCAATCCCGTTCCTCCTAGCCGCGCCAGAATGATCTCCAATTATCGAAATGATAGTTCCAGTTCCCTGGGAAGCGGTTCCACAGATTCCTACTTTGGAAGCAATAGGCTGGCTGACTTTAGTCCAACAAGCCCATTTAGCACAGGAAACTTTTGGTTTGGAGATACACTACCTTCTGTAGGCTCAGAAGACCTTGCAGTTGATTCTCCTGCCTTTGACTCTCTACCAACATCCGCTCAAACTATCTGGACTCCGTTTGAACCCGTTAACCCACTCTCTGGCTTTGGGAGTGATCCTCCTGGTAACATGAAGACTCAGCGTAGAGGAAGTCAGCCATCTACTCCTCGTCTGTCTCCTACCTTTCCTGAGAGCATTGAACACCCACTTGCTCGCAGGGTTAGGAGCGACCCACCTAGTACAGGCAACCATGTTGGCCTTCCAGTATACATCCCTGCTTTTTCTAATGGTACCAATAGTTACTCCTCTTCCAATGGTGGTTCCACCTCTAGCTCACCTCCAGAATCAAGACGAAAGCACGACTGTGTGATTTGCTTTGAGAATGAAGTTATTGCTGCCCTAGTTCCATGTGGCCACAACCTCTTCTGCATGGAATGTGCCAACAAGATCTGTGAAAAGAGAACGCCATCATGTCCAGTTTGCCAGACAGCTGTTACTCAGGCAATCCAAATTCACTCTTAACTATATATATATACATAAATACTATATCTCTATATGGACTCGTAAAGGCATGGGTATAATGGTACCCCCAGTAAACTTCCTAATGAATTCTTATGACTGTTATCAGGCTTTATTGGGATTAGGCTAAAGTTGTTAGTAAACTTATAAAAGGCTGCTATGGTAACACTAAACCTAAGTGGTCTCTTGTCTTAGTTTGGTTTGAATTATTAATCTTATCCTGTAGACCCAGAGACATAGCTTGTGTAAGAATTGCTAAAGCTGACGTTCAACTCGGCTGAGTGAAGATAATCATAGGTTGTGTGAACCTATGAGAAAAGTGTATACGTCTAAGATTTCCAAATGATGGGTCCCAAAGCCTAACCACGTTAAGAGTTTATGGAGGGTACGCGGTATTACAGATGACTCAGACACTTCCAGGGCTGCCTTCTTTACACTGCCAGTTTTGACAAAACAGGTCCGTTTGTTTTTTTATTTTACAACAACTTATGCCTAATTCTGCAGGATTGCAAGTAACTTTTTAATGCATTGTGGTTGCTTATTGGTAATAATAGGGCTGATGGCGGTTTACTCAATCACTGGTTATAATTTGGGACAAAAACTGCTACACTGACCTTCATCTCGCCCAGAGTGCTCCCGGCTGGTCTGATCAGTGGAGCAGGAATGCAGTTGTGTTGATCGTGAATTCCTACCCATTGCCTCCCTCGGTGAATGTGGAAATGGCCACCTGGGTTTTTCCATTCCAGGAAAGGCTTTGGGGTGCACCTGCATTGGCTAATAATTGAGGATACGAACATTCCATTCATTAGTCTGATCAAGCTATTGATTAATTTTTAGACTATAGATCAAAATGTGAAACATTTTATGTTCAATCCATATTTGTCTTGCACATTATAAATGTATTTTTATTTTTTAGTCATTTAGGGGAGGGGGAGGGAGAGAGGGGTAACAATGCCCTTAGCATATTTACAGAAGCAGCTGTGACGACCTCCAATCAGTTTACTTCATTTCAAAACCTGTTTCCAATCACAAGGAAAGATTTCTTTACGATACACTTTTTACATTTCACCTGTGGATGTCTGTGACTTTTCATCCTCAGTATGTTCCCAAATCTGCTGGCATTGAACGGATAAAACATTATATTGGTGGGTTTTTCTACTAATTATTTTTTGAAGCATTATTTTCCCAACACAAAAGAGCTTTTTTTCTCAGTATAACAAAAATTGAAATCCTATGTGTATTGAATAGTAAATAGACAAATTTTATTTTTTATTTCCACTTGAAGAGTTACATTTCGTATAAAAGTTTACAAATAACGGTTTTTATTTTGATTTTTTCAGTATAAAAAATTGCCTTGATGGCATATTATGATGTAATGCTAATTGCTTGTAGAATAGTTAAATGTCAGTATTGAAACCTAATCTCTAGCTGCCGTCTTGTAGATACAAACGAATGTTCACCAAGCATGTATTTTGTATTTCGTTGCATTGTACACTGCAACTAATAAGCCAAGGAATCGACATATATTAGGTGCGTGTACTGTTTCTAAAAACCACAAACTAAGAATGATAAATTATCAATATAGTTTAGTATTTGCTAATTTTACTACACTCTTTTGTTATGTATATGTAGGGAAGTCATAGGGATTATAAATTCAATTTGAGTAAAGTTTAAAACCATATATTTTATGATAAAGGGCCTTTAACTTAAGATGGCCAAAGCACTGATATTATATATTTGCTGTAAAGAGAATTATAAGAGTTTTATTTTTCTGATATTAAAAGTTACTTAATAAAGACTTGTTTCCATTAACTTGAATGTATTCTCCTTGGTGTTTTTCATGTATTCATTAGTTTACACTGGAAGACTGCTACTTGCCAGAATTGAAAACGTCCTTTAGCAAGAGTTTCCCCTCTCCATAGCTAGTGTTCCGTGTTCTAGGTGTGGAATGTGTTGCTTATGCTCCTCCTCTCCGAATGTAGCTTTTTTCTTTAAATAAGTGTCACATTATAGTACATCTAGAGATTTGGCTAGTTTTAGATTATATAATTGCATGTTTATATAGTTGACCACATAGTCACAGTTAATCTAATATGAATAAAATAGTGATTTACACATATTAATGTTAACTAACATCCTGAACTCAACTTAGACTTAGTTTTTGTCCTTTGTTACAGATTGTCCTTTTATCACCAAAACTATAAAACTAATTTTTTCTAGTATGAAGGTGCGAGTTTTTAACTTTTAATTCTGAAGTACCTTCTGAAAGACTTTGTGGTTGATTAAAAAAAAAAAATACTGCTCCATTAATGAAAATGACTTTGCTGACTAGAATAAATTGTTGCTGTTTGGTAAAAAGCAAGAATAAAGACACTTCTAGATTGTTTTACTAAAACCAAAATTCTGTCCTTAATACTTAGAGGTATTACACAGCTATAGGAAATCTTTCCATTATAAGTTTTGAACAAATTCCCAGGCTGTGCTAGATAACTCTGGAATGTATAGATTTGGTGATGGGCAGGATCATTGCCCTGTGGAATTATTTCACTCATTTTAGGATTAGCCTCCAGAAGTATGAAAGTCAAATTATTCGACTCTGTTGTAGTTTTACAATTCCAGCATAGACTGAGAGGTGAATATGAATTTTAACTTGCACATAGTATAAGGTCAAGATCTTTCAGAGGACCTTGAAAATAATCTCCAAGGCTTTCCTTGCCAGAGGAAGCCAAGACTTTGTCTGAAATTAATATTAGCAAAACTGATAAACACACATCCAAGGTCTCCATCTGAACCTGCCTTCCCTCATATGCCTACATCCGTTTTCTTGTTTAAGGAAGTACCAGGAGAGGAGCTCCATGAACCCCGTGGACCAGTGTTACCAGGGAATTGTTGCACCATACTGGATAATCTGCAGTGTGGATAATCAAGGATTAGACAAACCTGTTGAAAACTTGACATTATTCATTTACACGGCCTTAGAGGCTAGATGCTAAGCTGCAAATGTGAGGATCAGATAGCAGCTTAGTTATAATGATATGTGACTCTTTCTATAAAGGAATTTATCAAAAGTATCCCCTTGCAAAATAGGTTTTTAGCAAGAGTGAGAAAGGCTAGAAGAGTTAGGTTTAGAAAATAGGTACAGGAATGTTATTACACTTCAAATTATTCTTATCAGTGGATGTGTTAGCATAAAAAGACACGTTCTCAATCTGCTACCAACCTCCCCTCAAATATTCTCCCTTTCTCGTTCCAAAACTCTGTACAAATAATGCAGGATAGTGATATTTATAATACAGGCATAGCTCTGATATACCATGAGTTCAGTTCAAGGCCACCACATACAAAAGTTATTTATACTGGACTGTAGTCTGTTCAGCCTGCAATTGCTATTGTATCAAAGGAACAGTGTACATACCTTAATTTTAAAATACTTCATTGCTAAAAAATACTAACCAGTACCTGAGCCTTCAGTGGGTCATTATCTCTTTGCTGGAGGGTCTTGCCTCAATGTGAATAGCTGCTGACCAAGGTGGTGGTTGCTGAAGGTGGTGGTTGCTGAAGGTTGTGTCATTTTCTAAAAATACAATAGAGTTTGCCACATCAATTAACTCTTCCTTTCACAAAAGATTTTTCTGTAGCATGTAAGGCTGTTTAGTAGCATTTTACCCCCAGTAGAACTTCCTTCAAATTTGGAGTCAATCTTCTCAAATCCCATGCTGCTCCATCAACTAAATTTATGCCCTATTCTTAATCCTTTGTCGTCATTTCACCAGCCTTAACGTTATTTTCGCCAGGAGTAGGTTCCATCTGAAGAGACCTTTTTATTTGCTCATCCATAAGCATCTCCTGCACTCAAGTCTTTATCATGAGGTTTCAGCAACTGAGTCACATCTCGAGGCTTAACTTCTGATTCTACCCATCTTGCTGTTTCTACCACATCTGCAGGCAGTTCCATCACTAAAATCTTGAACCCCTCAAAATCATCTATGAGGGTTGGATTCACCTGCTTCCAATTTCTTAATGTTGGTGTGTTGACCTGTTTCCATGAATCATGAATGTTTTTGATGACATCAGGAACTCTTTCTAGGTTTTCAGTCGACTTTGCCCAGATCCATCAGAGAACACACTATCCATGGCAGCTATAGTCCTAATACGTTTGTCAAAAAATTAAGACTTGAAAGTCGAAACTCCTTGACACGTGGGCTGCAGAGTGAATGTCGTGTTCATCTCATTGTACAGCTTCCATCAGAGTTCTTGGTTGACCAGATGCGTTTTCAATGAGCAGTAATATTTTGAAAGGAAACCTTTTTTTTTTTTTTCCCCTGTCAGTCTCAGTGATGGGCTTAAAATATTTAGTAAACCATGCTGTAAATAGATGTGCTACCATTAGACAGCACAGGCAGAGTAGATGTAGATGATTCTTAAGGACCCTACGATTTTTGGAATGGTAAATGAGTGTTGGCTTCAACTTAAAAGTCACCAACTACATTAGTACCTGAGAGAGTCAGCTTGTCCTTTGAAAATTTTTGAGACCAGGCATTCATTGACTTCTCTTTAGCTAGGAAAGTCCTAGATGGCATCTTCTTCCAATATAGGGCTGTTTACATTGAAAGTCTGTTCAGTATAGCCACCCACATTGGTTACCTTAGCTAGATTTTCTGGATAAACTTGCTATTTAGCTTCTACATCAGCACTTGCTGATCCACCTTGCACTTTCATGTTATGGAGACAGATTCTTTCCTTAAACCCCATGAGCCTACCTTGGCTAGCTTCAGAGTTTTTTTCTGTAACTTTCTTAACCCTCATAGAATTGAAGAAAGTTAGGGCCTTGCTCTGGATTAGGCTTTTTGACTTAAGGAAATGTGACTGGTTGGTTTTCCTTCAAGAACTTTTCGCTCGGAATCACATTTGACTAACTGGCACAAGAGAGCCAGCTTTCAGCCCATCTCTGCTCTTGACGTGCCTTCCGCACTACATTATTTCTAGCTTTTTATGTAAAGTTCAAGTGACTTCCTTTCACTTCAACACTTAAGAGGCCACTGTAGTGATTAATTGGCACAATTTCAAAATTATGTCTCCAGGAATAGGGAGGCCCAAAGAGTGGGAGAGATGGAAGCATTCTTAGTGGTGGAGCAGTCAAAACACATTCATGAGTTAAGTTTGCCATCTGTTATAGGCACAGGCCATGGCACCCCAAAACAATTAGAATAGTAACATCAAGGATTGCAGATCATCATAACGGATAAAATAATGAAACAAATACCACAAGAACTACCAAAAGGAGACATGCAAAGTGAGCAACTGCTGTTGGAAAAATGGTGCTGACAGACAACGCAGGATTGCTACCAACCCTGAACTTATTTTTTAAAAGTGCAGAGAAGTGAGACGCAATACAACAAGGTCTGCCTGCATCTTGTGAGCCTCTTTTCCATTGTCAGTATACTTTCATAGCATAGTTTAGTGGTTGCAGTAATACTGTTTTATGACTATTCCGTACCTGAACCATTTTCTATTAGCGGGTAAGTAACTATAGGCAGTGGAGCATTGATGAAATAGGAAAGGACATTGAGAAACCTAATAAGGAGATTCCATGGAATAAAATTAAAAATTGTCCTCTTTAAACTGCCGGCCTTCCTACTTGAGTGTCACAGAGTAATTACTCCCAGTAAGTGTCTTCAGCTGACCACATGAAATAATTGAAAGTTATGAACGTTACATTTTCTTGCCATTTGGGGATTTTCTATACTGTTTCCATATTAATGTTTTATCTGGTTTATAAGAAGCATTTGCACACGAGTGCGAGAGTCCTTCCGTATCTCTTGGCTAGGTATCTTTAACAGTAAACAGAGCTCAGTGATCAGAGCTCAGGATTGGAAGGCAAAAGAGGAAAACAGTTGGAGAGGAACTACTACATTTTTAGGCCCTCGAGGTGTTTTTAGAGGGCTCATGGGAAACGGAGATGTTTGTCACCTGACACCTGAGGGAGTCCTTGCTGCCTTTGTGATTGAAATTATAAATCTTCAATTTTGCAAGAGCGTATGCAAAAATACTTTATTAAGTATGAAAATCTTAAGAGCTATGATACTCAGCTGAAAACACAGCAGTGAAAAGCCGCAAAGAACTGGCTTAATAATCTTGCTCGTTTAAGAAGAGACAGTAACAATACTGTAAATCAACATACTTCAATATTTCAATAAACTAAAAAAAACGGACAGCAAAGGCCAAGAATATATAAGTCTTTGTTCAGTGCCTACCAGCAACGTTTCAATATTTACCTAAAGCATCTAGCAGTGTCATGCGTAATTTACTGCATGTATTAACTTTGAACACCAAGATGGGAAAAATCACCATCTTAAAGGATGCACAAAACCTCAAAACACAGAGATGACCTATGCCGAGACAGATGAGTTCTGTTAAAGTGGAATATTCTCCTTGGTATATGTACTGCTGAAGCAACCACAGGATGTTCTTGGAGAAGTCAACAATAGCCTCTATTCAAAATGAAAATATGAGGGTTTTTTTTTAATGTGATCCTGGAACTATATGAATATAACGATTATTTAAAATGAAAATAAATTATAGGTATTTCCCTATTTTAAAACACCGAGGTTCATATCTATTCCATGACATTATGGTGGAATTTTTTACAGGATCTGTTACTGTAATTTCAAGGGAATTACCCAAGGCATTTTAACAAGAGAGCTGAGTAGTGTAGAGGTTTCAAGTCTACTTGAGTCATAGATGGAAAATGCTAACGTATGGAAATTAGGCATTGTACTTTAAAGATAAATTTAAAACTGAGAGCTAAGATTTCCACAAAGGTTGAGGGAATACTTGATAGCTTATGGACTTCACTAATGTTAAATATTTGCAAATTACCTAGATATAAAGCCTCTGAGGTTTACTATTGGGTGACAATTTTTAAAATATGAGTAATAAAACTAGTAAAGAGCCAAACCAACTACTCTTAAGAAATTGTTATTGGAATTCTTGGTAAAGTAAGATTTTCTGAAAACAAGATCACAGAGAAAAACTGGAGACACGGACTGTTTCATTTCTTCCACATTGGTGGAGTCTACTATAAGACCTTACTGTAAATTTTAAAAATTTTGGTGTGAAAGTAATTATGTGGGTTTTCTTTTAAAGTGGCTCTTAAAACTACTTTCTTGCTAGTGGTAAAGAACCCGTCAGCCAATGAAGGAGACATAAAAGACGGGTTCAATGGGATGATCCCCTGAAGGAGGAAATGGCAACCACCCGCCCACACACTCCAGTATTCTTGCCTGAAAAACCCCACAGGCAGAGGAAGCTGGTGGGCTACAGTCCATGGGGTGGTCCCCAAGAGTCGACGTGACGGAAGTGACTTAGCACACTTAACACCTCAGTTAAGGACTTTTTTTCCTCCTATATTGAGAAAAACCAAGAATGGACTGTGAATGGGTTTTTGGTTGTATATGGATTAAAAAGCAACTTTCCTTTGTTATTCTATACATTGCTGAATGTGAACTTGGAAACTACACATTGTCACCCAATGGCATGGCTGAGAATGTTTCTTTTTAATTCTGGTAGTTGCAGTTATCTTGAAGCCGGACATACCTTCCCAAGTCTGTCTTTTCAGTACACAGATGAAAGTTCTCAGAGAGCCACCATCTCACTGGAAGTGAAAAGAACAAACTCCAAACGTGTCTAATTTTCCTGGCCTGTTCCCTGTGGCTTTTCGTGAGCCACAAGGGAACCAGTGAGATCTTATTTTCATGTGACTGTGGTGAGCACTCTTGAGTCAGAATCATATTTTATGTGTTCTCTTCCCAAGCAAGCGATGTCTAGTACTTTGGGGAAAATATGCCCTCACTCAAAGATTCTATTTGTGGTCAAGGATGACAGAAATGTTTCCTTTACTTTTACTCTCTTTACTAGTAGACAAGTCTTTCTAAAGGTTCTATTCCATTTTCCTCAACCTTTTCAGTCACCTCCTGTCAGCCCTCGCACCTCCCTTTTTTAACCTTCCCCCAGGAAACTGTATCCTTCTGCGATCCTTTCCACTGCACCTGCCATTTGGGCACCTGTAGGCAAACCCTGCCCAGGTGGCTCAGTAGTGAAGAGTCCGCCTGCCAGTCCCGGAGACCTGGGAAATTCGCTTTCAATCCCAGGGTCGGGAAAATCCTGTGGAGGAGGAAATGGCAACCCGCTCCAGTATTCTTGCCTGGAAAAAAAGTCCCATGAACAGAGGAGCCTGGTGGACTATAGACCATGGAGTCACAAGAGTTGGATATGACTGAGCGCGCGCGCACGCGCGCACACACACACACACACACACACACAGGTAAACCCTTCCGGCTAAAACATGGAATCAATTGAACTGCGAGTTTCTCTCAGAGGCCTTTAAATCCAAGTTAAAGGACAGAAGGGAATTGGGTGTGCCCCCTTTTAGGGGTGATTTTTGACTGATCATGGCTGATTTTCAGTCATTTCCCATGTCTTCCTGGTCCGTGGGGAATTGCTCCTGGACTGGGCCTACACAGCCTATTTTCCAGCTTTGGACTCTATTTCAATTCCAGTTCTCTTATTTTCTGGCTTCGATAAAGGCCATCTACTGCTATGCTTGACAGATTATGTACTTTGAATCTCATTTTCCTTGTTTCCGTAAAATGGAAATGATTTACCTGTATGAAATTCAAGTAAGAAACTAAGACCTGGAGACACTGCGAAATCATGTTCCCTCCTTGGCAGCATCCTTCTTGTTCTTTCGGCTCTTTGTAACACCCAGCATGACCCTGAAAGAAAATGTTGAGGTGCTGCTGAGAGCAACGTGAAGTAAAAGTAAAGAACCTTCGGATTTGAAAGCTCAACCTTTAATTGAGTGACCCAGTTAATACAGAGTGAACTCAGGTGCGTAATCTTAGTTAATCTTGACCACAGCCCTAGGGGTAGGAACTATTATCTCCATTTTGCAGAAGGAAAAAAAAGCTGAAGCTTAGGAATCTAAGTAACTGACTTAAGATAAAGATAAAAAACCCCAAATCTAAAAGCATTTTCAGGAAGATTTCGTGGGAAATGTCTCATGAGTTTCTTACAACTGCAGCATGAGCATTCTTCACAGAACACAATGGTCCTCTAATTCCTGGGCATGCCAATCAAGAAATTTCAGCAGCACTTTTTAATATAATTGCGTTCATTTGTAAATATTCTCAAACTATCATGAGCATGAAGGACTTGGACTGGATTAAGACTCCACATTTTCTTTTTTTAATTTTATTTATGGATTTTTTGGCTGTGCTGGGTCTTTGTTGGTACCTGGACTTTCCTCTCACCAGCAAGCAGGGTCTACTTTCTAGATGTGGGGTGAGGGCTGCTCGTGGCAGTGGCTTCGCTTTAGAACATGGACTCCGGGCTGCATGGGCTTCAGTCATCGTGGCACGTGGGTTCAGTAGTTCCTGGGCTCTAGAACACAGGCTTAGTTGCTCCGCAGCATGTGGGACCTTCCCGGACCAGGGATCGAACCTGTGTCTCCTACGCTGGGGATTCGTCACCACTGAGCCACCAGGGAAGCCCACCGTGTCTTCTTTCAAAACTGATCTGTGGACTCAGGCTGGGCACTAAAGTGCTCTGACAAGCACGTGGAATGTCAAAATTGGCTGAAACTGTAGTCAAACCCAGGGATGGGGGAGCCTGGTGGGCTGCCGTCTGTGGGGTCACACAGAGTCGGACACGACTGAAGTGACTTAGCAGCAGCAGCAGTAGTCAAACCAGGATTTACACTTTAGGTTTTTAATTTCTTCTTTAAGACCATAGCCATGAGCAGATACTGGCCCAATCAGACAACTGTTGACCTTCTGAGGAATTAGTCTTTCCAGAATCATGGAAACTTTCCTTTACTTACAGTCTCTTAGTATGTAATTTGTTTTGTCCTAGAAAGAAAATTTTTAAAAATGGGAGAGAGGTCTCATCTATTTCACTACTGTGTGATGCCTTTTTTTTTTTTTTCCTGGACCACATTTCAATGCCCAGTTGCTTTCCCTTTCTGACCCTCTAATTTTTACTGCTTTTTCACAATTTTCAGCTTCCCAAAAAGCTATTTGAATCAGTCCACTGAGTTTTAATTCTGAATCCAGTTTCTCTGACTTAACCCTGTGAGTGTTAACCACTAAAAGTGTCCTAATTGAGAAGAGGGTTCCATTTTCAGGGATGTGTTCAAGAGATTTCATCTGCTGCCAAATCCGAGACTTGGGGGACCCATTTGCTTCCCCGACTCCACTCGTCTGAGTGGGCTAGCCTCAGCTTCACCCTTTACATCAGGGGCTTTCAACCTCAGCACTGTTGATATTTGGGGCTGGGTAACTGGGACCAGGGGGTGGGGGTGGGGGTGCTGTCCTGTGTGTTGTTGAGTAGCAGCCCTGCCCCCCGCCAGTCAGATGTCAGTTGTACACACACACACACACACACACACACACACAGAGTTGTGACAATCCAAAATGCAGTCACACATTGCCAGTGGTACTCTGGGGTGCAAAATTGCCCCTGATTGAGAACCACTGCTTTTTGTTGTTGTTGTTGATAATTTCGTTCTATTGGAGTACAGTTGATTTACAACACTGAGTTAGTTTCAGGAGTACAGCAAAGTGAGAACCACTACTTTAGGAAAATATTTGAGTTTATTAAACATTCAACCAAGCCCTCATCTAGCCAGTCAACTTGAGCATGACATTCTATGGGCAAGTGACGAAAAAAACATTTTTAAATGGCTAAAATACCCACTGAGTTCCATAGGGTAAGCGTGCTACCAAATGTCCCAGGCCAGAATACTAGAGTGGGTAGCCATGCCCTCCTCCAGGGGACCTTCCCAACCCAGGGATTGAACCCAGATCTCCTGCACTGCAGGCGGATTCATTACTGTCTGAGCCACCAGGGAAGCCCCATTTTGTATACAGTCACATTTAATCCTTATACTCTGTCGGGGAAGAAACACCCTCCCCCTTACAGAGAAGACCACCTCAGATGGATGTACTTGCCAAGATCACACGGCGAGGGCCAGAACCGGCATTTGGCCCAGGTTGGTGGGACTCTGACGCCCGCGGTCTTCACCCCTCTCTGTTCTGCACCCTTGCTGACATTCTAATTGAGACGCCACAGTTGGCCAGCCTTCCTGAGCCTCAGGCCCCCTTCTTACAGGGCTGTCTCCCCCTTTCCCAGTCCTCTGGAGGCCTCTCTGCAGCCAGGCCCCAGACGACTATTCCCTAAGGGCTGGCTTGAGAGCTAACCAGGTCGGCCCTGGACCGCCCTCACCACCGAGCACACGCTGACCATCAACCTGGCAGCTTTGTCAGAAAACTGCCTCAGAAATCTGATGAAAGACACTATATTCTTTGTGGAACGAACAATGAAGAGCTAAGCTGCCTACCTAAGAATCCATGTTCTGGGTGCCAAGAATTTTTTTTGAAAACTTAGGACCTGCACCTCTCTGGAAAATCTCATTTTTCTGTGGTTTTTCCATCTATCCCTGGTCCCGTGAAGGAAGCATCACCTCCAGGCCTCAGTGGGGGACGTAGGGGGGGACTTTGGGAGATGCTGTCTTACCTTTCTTTACCAGGGTTTTGAGAGGTATCCTTAGATCACTCGCTCCCCATTATCGAAAGATGGAAAAAGCCACCCAGGCGTGAGCCCTGGGTCCTCTTCGGCAGACCTGTACCCAGCGTCTTGGGCATGCTGTGCAGCTTCGAGGCCATCTGGAGCTGACCCCGCAGGACATCCTCACCCTCAAGGGTGTGATGTTCACACCGCTTTGATCCGGCAAAGCTTCCCAGTAGACTTGTCAGTGTATCACTGAGATCTTGAAGAAATCACTAGCTCGTCTGCAAAGAGACCAGAAACTACCACTGAGGGAGTACCTTCCAGACCTTTCCATCGAAGAACAAACACCCTTGAGCTGGCATTGCTAATTCTATCTGAACCTTAAAGCCACCTGAGAGCCCTTTTAGACACACCTCCCCCTTAAGGTCCCGATTCAGTGGCTATGGGGTGGGCCAGGTGAGGCTGCATGGAGGCGACGGAGTCGGGTTTTCCCCAGGGGTGGGGGTGTTCCACATACTCTCCCATGCCAGCCTTGTTAAACCGCAAGTCCGAAACCTCCCTGAAGCTTTGTTCACAGATCAAGCTTTACTCTTGATCTGTGAACAATCTGCATTTTACAAACATCTTTATTTGATAACTGAGGCTCAGTTGCTCAGTTATGTCCGACTCTTTGCGACCCCATGGACTGTAGCCCCACCAGGCTCCTCTGACCACGGGATTTTCCACGCAAGAATACAGGAGTGGGTTGCCATTTCCTTCTCCAGATATTTGATATTAAAATATCTTAAATTACTAAACTTCATGCATACACTTCCAAGAGTAAAATCGATGAGCCTGGAAGCTGTTTTATCGCGTATCACATACCTTCCTCTGAGGCAGATGGGATCCAGGTCTTTACGATCCCTTCACGCTCTTACCATGTGAGAAGTTGCATCATGAGATAAGTGAATGACTGTTGGCCCCCTTCCTTGGGCCTCTGGGAACCCCTTTCCTCATTTGAACCAGTGCCTGGACTTCCCCAGGGCCAGGTTCTTGATTCTTGAGGGCTTCTGAGGCTGCACAGGTAAAAGAGGAACAAGAAGTTCTGCTTGGGTGACAAAAAACATATTTTGACCAAGAAAGATGACACAGATGGGGAAAACCCTGACCGTACAGCAAGGGACACTGAGCCCCAAACCAGGGAGAGAGGCTTCCTGCTCCATAGTCCACACACGCGGAGCTTCTAGCACCTCATTCAATGCCTCACTTTCCATTCATTCCAGAACGAGTTCCTTATATATTATCTCTGACCCTTCTGCCGGTCCCAGAGGCAGGGTGGAGACCCGGTTCTGCAGAGAAGGAAATGAGACTCAGCGAAGCTTCCAGAACTGGAGAGCTGGAGGCTCCGAGGCCAGAAGCAAAGCTTGGGGAAGCCAAGACCAGGCTGTACATTTGGTTGGAACAACCTCGCATGATGCCAACCCAGAGCCTCCCTCTCCTCCGGACATTTGCAGTGTCCAAACACTCTCTGGATTCACAGCTTATATTAATTATGGTAAAACAGAGCCCCTGGGTGGGAAATGTTTTCTTCATTAAAAAAAAATACCTGTCTGTTCTTCAGTGTTCATAGCAATAGACTCTCCTGGACATCCGGACATCCAGACATCGTCACTCCGTGTCACTGAGCCCTGCAGGGACGGGGCGTGTCACACAGGACAGGACGGTCTGTCACCTGCTGGGTTGGGCTGGCTCCCTGGGCAGGTTCAAGCACTAGAGGAGACCCAGGTTTGATCCCTGGGTGGGGAAGAGCCCCTGGAGAAGGAAATGGAGGCTCAGGGCAGACTCCATTCTACACCACAGCCTTCCCACCAGCCCCACGAGAGACCCTGTGCTTTTTGACATCCTGGAGGGCCCGGTGGGGACCCCCCTGTCCTGCCTAGATGCAGTACTGTTCAGAGCTGGGAGGCAGGCTGGGCAGGGTCCTCTGCCCCCAAAATGAAGTGGTGCAGGGGGCTGGGCACGTGGAGCTGTCAGCGCACAGGGAGCTTGGCCAGCCCAAGCCCTGTGTGAGTGCAGAGCGGGACTCACACACCATTTCACAAAAGGGGGAGGCCATGAGGAGAGGAAAAATGTATCCATTCTGAGACCCCCCAGGCAGAGACGTCAGAGAAAAAGCCGACCTTCAGCGCCACAGTCCAGTTACTTGATGGAAAGAAAGTGCAACTGTTACATGCACCCCAGTGTTCATCACAGCACTGTTTACAATAGCCAGGACATGGAAGCAACCTAGATGTCCATCATGATGGACATCTAGGTTGATGAATGGATGAATGGATATGAAAGACGAATGGATAAGAAAGCTGTGGTACATATACACAATGGAATATTACTCAGCCATTAAAAAAAATGCATTTGAATCAGTTCTAATGAGGTGGATGAAACTGGAGCCTATTATACAGAGTAAAGTAAGTCAGAAAGAAAAACACCAATACAGTATATTAACACATATGTATGGAATTTAGAAAGATGGTAACGATGACCTATATGTGAGACAGCAAAAGAGACACAGATGTAAAGAACAGACTTTTGGACTCTGTGGGAGAAGGCAAGAGTGGGATGATTTGCAAGAATAGCATTGAAACATGTATATTACCATATGTGAAATAGATCACCAGTCCAAGTTCGATGCATGAAACCAAGCACTCAAAGCCGGTGCACTGGGACAACCCTGAGGGATGGGAAGGGAGGGAGGTGGGAGGGGGGTTCAGGATGGAGACACATGTACACCCGTGGCTGATTCATGTCAATGGGCAAAAACCACTACAATATTGTAAAGTAATTAGCCTCCAATTAAACTAATAAATTAGACTTCCCTGGTGGCTCAGATGGTAAAGCATCTGCCTACAATGCAGGAGACCTGGGTTCAATCCCCGGGTCGGGAAGATCTCCTGGAGAAGGAAATGGCAACCCACTCCAGTATTCTTGCCTGGAAAATCCCATGGACAGAGGAGCCTGGTATACTGCAGTCCATGGGGTCGCAAGGAGTCAGACATGACTGAGCAACTTCACCTTCACCTTCAAACTAATAAATTAATTTTTTAAAAAAAGAAAGTGCAAGTGTTAGTCACTTCAGTCCTGTCCGACTCTTTGCAACACTATGGCCCGTAGCCCGCCAGGCTCCTCTGTCCATGGGATTCTCTGGGCAAGAATACTGGAGTGGGTTGCCATTTCCTTCTCCAGGGGATCTTCCCCACCCAGGGATCGAACCTGGGTCTCCTCTATTGCAGGCAGATTCTTTACCATCTGAGCCACCAGGGATCTTGATGGAGGGTCAGATAAAGAGAGCAGCTCAGTTCAATCAGGTTGACCCGGGCTGGGGGGTTCTGGTTAGGGGAGGGGATGACAGGTCCCACCTGCAGCCATGCTCTCAGGGCCCATTGGACAAGGCCAGGCAGATGGACAGGGCTGTGCAGGTGGCAACTGAGAACTCTGGGCAGGATGAGTCCTCAGGAAGAATGCCTCCACCCCCTCCCCGTGCCCACGGCCCTCCCACTAATGTGTGTCAGCTGGGCCTGGCCTTTGGCCTGGGTGAAAGTCACAGAAAACAAACCGTGTCCTACTAGCTGGGTCTTCTCCTCCCGCTCAGGTCTCCCCTAGAATTCAGGAAACAGGACTTCAGTGCATTCTTCTGATGCTGATTGAATTCCTTCCTTCCGGGCAGCTTGGTGCCCTCTTGGCACAACGGGAAAAGGAGTAGGAAGGCTTCAAAATAGCACACAACTCGCCAACGGGCCCTGCCAACATGGGCTAACTATTCCAAACCAAAAAATCCAGGTGATACAATTTGTTGCAACTGTCTCTGGCACAGACTCAGGTGAGGCCTGCATTTTTAAGAGCGCACATGTTCACCGGGTAGAATGGAAAGAAACCAGTGCAAATGCTGCTACAGGCTCTGGGGTCATCGCAGCGTGTGGTTTCAAGTCAGACTGCAACCCCCTTTGGTGTCCAAGGAAAATGTGGCTGTCACCCACTCCTGGCCTCAGGTCCCCTCAGGTGACGTGTGGTCATCGGGTACCATTGGAATCAGCTGTTTCTGGGAACTGGAAACTATGACAGCCATAAAAGGAAGCCTCTTCCTGGGGCTGTTCTTCAAGGCGTGTTGGGCAGCTTCTAGAGATGGCTGTCACAGGCCAGTCTCCTGGTTGCAAACAGTGTACTGGAGACACATGTTCCTCATGAATAATCTCTCCTGAGACTTTTGAGAGGGCCAGTGTCATGAATACAGAACACTTATTTACAAAGAACAGTTTTTAATCACTTTATTAGTTACTCTGTCTGTTATAACAAGAGAATAGTGAGCCATCCTGGACTAGGTTGCCGGACCGTCCACTAGATTCACTCCATAGCAAGTGAGTAACTCAGATCTGTGCCCCTGCAAAATGGCAAATACACCAGTTGAGGACCAGTTGAGGACCTTCCAGGAATGGCTACAAGGCCAGCTGTACAAATGCCAAGGATCTACAACAGTCTTGTCATCAAACCAAGGGTCTCAATCTGGGATGAGAATAGTGTGGCTACATCTGCACACAATCTGCCTGCAATGCAGGAGGCGCGGGTGCAATCCCTGGGTCAGGAAGATGCCCCTGGAGGAGGAAACGGCAACCCGTTCAGTATTTTTGTCTGGGAAATATCATGGATGGAGGAGCTTGGTGGGCTATAACTCAAAGGGCTGCAAAAGAATCGGACCTGACTTAGCAACTTAACAACACCTGCACACACCTTCGCTCCCCTTGCCTTGGAGGGAAGCAATGTACCTTCTCAGGATGCACCGGAATTGGCCAATCTTCGTATTTGAGTGACGCCCTCGAAACATTTCACAGCTATTACCTTCCTGCGTGAGGTGGAGAGGGCAGATCTTGGATGGATGAGAAAAGCACCAGAACGTGAAAAGCCTTTTTGCTCAAAATCACATAATTAGGAGTTAGCTGGAGCTGGAATTAGAAGTTCCAGTCTGCTGTCTGACACCCTGCTGCCTCTGCCTTTGTGTTGTGTGGAAGTGTTAGTCTCCCAGTCGTGTCTGACTCTCTGCACCTGGCTCTAATCCCCCTGACACACCCTCCCCTGGAAAGTTCAGCCACAGGAAGCCACCTGTCAGAGAGATGCCTAAATTCCATCATTAGCGCTTCATTTCTTTTGCTTAAGGCATGAGTGTGAATTAAAGTGCAAATGCTCCCGGAAGGAAGGGGTCTCAGGTATCATCAAACACTTTCTGTGAAAGGGCCAGAGTATAAATATTTTAGGTTTTGCAAGCCACACAGTCTTGGTCACAACTTTTCCACTCTGCCACAGCAGCACAGAAAGTGGCTGCAGACTACAGAACAAATGAACAAATTACTATTTATGGACACTGATGTTTGAATTTCATAGGATTATCACATGTCAGAGGACGTTATTCTTCTTTTGAGAAGCATTTTACACTGTTTAAAAATGTGAAAACCATTCTTAGCTCACAAGCATGCAAAAAATAGAGCCAGACCTTTGGTCTAAGGTGTCCCCCAGTCAGGGCTGTGCTTTGTGGGTCAAGGTTCTGCAGAAAGGATTGAGGGCTAGGGGGGCGGGTAGTGAGCAGGAGACCCCCGAGTGCCTCAGGCAGGGAAGGGGGAGGTGTGGACAGGCCGCCGCCGTCTGCAGTCCTGGTGCAGCCCCTGGGCCCATCTAGAAGGAGGCGGCTGCCCACCAGGCTGGCTGAGCAAGCCCTGCATCTTGATCACCGCTGAAGCTGCGGGCAGCTGACGAGAGTGGTGGTTTTGATGCTGGGGTTGGCTGGCCACCGAGGGGGAGCTGGCTGTTCCTGTCTCTGGCGCACAGCTGCACAGATACTTGGGTTTTTTTTTTCCCTCTCCCCACATCCACCTGTAGGATCCGTGCCCCACCACGAGGAGGCTGAAAGGTCAGATTGCTTCATGGTACTGTTACATTTGAGGGCTTTTGTTACTGATTAAAAAATAATAATAATACAGAAGTCCATCGGAGATCACTGCTGTGGGCTGACACTCTGTCCTGCCACCTGGTAGACATTAACTATGAGATGCCATCGTCCTGCAAGCGCTTCCTCTTACAATCCCATCTGGTTCTCCTAAGTGGAACGAACAACGAGATGTAATTACCACCATTTTACAGATGGAAACGCTGAGGCCCAGAGCTCTAAACTGACGTTCCCCAGGCAGAGCAGGGGCGCATGGTTTGCATCCAGGTCTGAGTCCAAAGCCCTGACCCAGTTTCCAGGATGACTTGAGGAGGGATTCGTGCAGACCGGCAGCCTCACCCTGACCCAGAGCAAGGAGGTGCCATTCCAGCCTCCTTGAGTACAGCCTCCAGCCTCGGCCTGCCTCTCACTTGGGCCCCTCTGTGGTTCTTCTGTGGCCTGGGCGCTTCCATCCACCTAGAGGGCCCGCTGCCTGCCTCGACCCCACCCCACCCCACCCAGCACCACAGTCTCCAGGGAGGCCCACGAGAGCCCCAAGACCTGTCTGCCATAGATCCCTTTCACTGCATTTTCTTCTTATATGTTTACTATTTTATTGCCTGACATGCAACCAGCGCTCAATATTGATTTGTGCATGGAGGAGTGAATGAGTTAATACCTCTTACCTTCAGATACCCCAGGAACACCAGGATAAGATTCTCCATGATTAGCTCTCAGTGGAATGATCCACAGGAATTTTCTTTAATTTACTTATTTTGGATCAGCACATAATAAGTATTCAAGGGAGCGGTAGAAAGACCCGGCACTTCACACACATTCGCTTCATCCCCATGGCCATCCGCACTATGCACCCTCATCACCCCACTTCACAGATCAAGGAACTGAGGCTCAGCGTGGGGCCCGAGGGTCTAGACCCTGGTCTCACTGTCTGTCTCCACACTGGTGATTCTGGGCACCAAGCGTGTAGGTTAAGGAGGTTCCATAATCCACCCTGAAGTTCAGGCCCCAAGAGGAAGAGGGCTGGGGAAGGGAGGATCCCGGGGTCCCCATGACCCCATTCCTCTCAGCCCCCCTACCCCCTCACCCAAGCAGGGCAGCACCTGCACAGGTGTGCCAGGGCTGGGCAGGAGCCCAGGGCAGCCTGTTCCCTTCCTTACAGCCTGGGTACCTGAGGCTGGGATGTTAACACTTCTCACTGGCAGCCCATGTAGATGGGTGCAGAAAAGTGACAGCACAGTGAGCTTCCCTCACAAGCAAATGGCATGACTGGGGTCCAGTGTCAAAGACCCTGACTCCTGACTGCCCAGCCTGTGCTAGAAATCCTGCCCTGGGTGTGTGACTGCTTCCGACTTCCAAGCATAGAGAAATGGTGTGGGGGAAAAAAATGTGGGGGAGAAAAAAGAAAAGAAAGCTGGATGTGAGTATGAGCGGGAGGGGGCAGGTGCTGGGCAGAGGGCTGGGAGGGCTCCACCTTGGGCCGGCCATGGCCGCGGGTGCAGGACCAGCCTCCTGTCCCTGACCCTAGTGCTAACTAAGGGTGTGCAGGGGACACGGAGCAGCGAGTGGCCCGCCCCCCGGCCCCCGGCCCCAGCCCCCAGGCCCCCTTCTCCCCGCTCCCCCACACTGTCGGGCGCTCCCTCCTCCCGTCCCCCACTCCCTGCCGCCTCCGCCCCGGCCCCTGCCCCGGCCCCCTCCTCATGGGTCAGCTCAGCCCCTCGGGACTCACCAGCCCCCTCCTCACAGGTCAGCTTGGCTCATCGAGACCCGCCGGCCCCTCCTCACGGGTCACCTCAGCCCCTCGGGACTCACCAGCCCCCTCCTCACAGGTCAGCTTGGCTCATCGAGACCCGCCGGCCCCTCCTCACGGGTCACCTCAGCCCCTCGGGACTCACCAGCCCCCTCCTCACAGGTCAGCTCGGCCCATCGAGCCTTCAGCCAGCGAGACCCACCGTTCTGAGAAGGCAGCCGCAGAAGGAGGTAGGTAGGATGTTTGGGTCCTGTGAAGATCTGAGGTCAAAAGCTAGTGCGAGGCCTCACGGAACCCATCACGTCTCTCTGACAGCAAAGCCCCCAGGCCGGGTCCTCAGGATGAGGCCAGTAGGTGGGCTACAGGGCCCTGCTCCCCCAGGGCCCCAGGCAGCCAGGCGGTCCTCCCCCACTGTTCTTGCCCAGGTCCTCCCCTCCTAGGGTGTGCTCAGTTGCTCAGTTGTGTCCAACTCTCTGCGACCCCATGGACTGTAGCCCGCCAGGCTCCTCTGTCCATGGGGATTCTCCAGGCAAGAATACTGGAGTGGGTTGCCATTTCCTTTCTCCAGGAGAACTCCCTGACCCAGGGATTGAACCCGCATCTCCTGCATTGGCAGAATTATTTACCGTGGCACCCCCTGGAAAGCCCTTTCTAGAGGCAGCTCCAAAACCTCAGGCGAGGGGATTCTCCTCTGAGGGGGACGTCTGGGCAGTCGGGGGTGTGGCGGGGGAACGGGGGTGTCACTGGTCTTCGGTGGGCCTTCAGAATGTGTCCCGTCAGGTGGTGGTCATTTCTACAGAACAGAGGGCCCCAGGCCAGGGGCATCATGTGGGAACCTGTAAATTCTCACATCCCACCCCAGACCTCCCCAACCAGACCTTCTGGGGTCTGTGTCTTTTCAAGCCACCCTGTGACTCTGAGGCTCGTGAAGTCTGAGGTCAGCTGTCCTCAAACTCCTGTGTGACCCACTCTTCCCTGGGGGCAAAAAGCTGTTTACAAGTTCTGATTGCCTTATTTTATCAATGATGGTGAGGTACTGTTCTATCATATTATGTACAAAGTTAAGCATCCAAAAAAGACTATGAAGGATGAGTGTGCTCAGTTGAAATTACAGCTGAAATTAACAGAATCTCGTGATGCAATATACACTGCAGGCAACATTCTCCATGAACCGTTACGGATGTAAAGTCTTTTAGTCTTCTGGATAATTTCAGTTTTGTCCAGCTGTTGGTCAGATCTGCTTAAAGCACGTGGCTGACCATGAACTCCTCCAGGGCTTGGGGATGGGTCAGCTCAACTCTGCCCCCCGGAGCTGTTCCCTGTGATTTCCATGTTAGTGTCAGCTCCAGTCCAAGGTTCCTTTCAACAATGTTTAAAAGGGCTTAGCCACTCAGTCGTGTCTGACTCTTTGCGACCCCATGGACTATAGCTCCTCTGTCCATGGGGATTCTCCAGGCCAGAATACTGGAGTGGGTCGCCATGCCCTCCTCCAGGGGATCTTCCCAACCCAGGGATCGAACCCGGGTCTCTGGCATTGCAGGCAGATTCTTTACCATCTAAGCCACCAGGGAAGCCCCAGAATACTGGAGTGGGTAGCCTATCCCTTCTCCAGGGGAACTTTCCGACCCAGGAATCAAACTGGGGTCTCCTGCATTACAGGCGGGTTCTTCATCAGCTGAGCTGCCCGGAAAGAGGCCACATGTTATTTTCATGAGAGTTTGTTTACTCCAAAAGAAATAACAGGATCTCTCAGTTCCCCTTGGTGGACACATGTAAGTTACAATGTGCTGAGTTACCCCCTTCCCACACAGGGCCCCCTCCTCCCTCCTCCAGGACCTCCTCCCTGCCCCCAATGACAACCCAGGAGGCCACAGTTCATCAGCACTCAGCCTTCCTACTGTTGCCAAACTTTCTCTTTCGCTTTTGACGTAAACCATCAGTCCAAATAAGAGGGACCGTTCTTTTCTTTCCTCCACCCCATAAATCATTTTCCACGCCCTCTGGAGTGCATGTACCCCACTTTGGAGACCCCAGACTGAATATACCAGTCTCCACTTCCCCCCAAAGACTGTGGATGCCCCTAACGAGGCATCGTCTGTCAAGAGAGCCTGCCAGGAGCTGCCCAGGCCCCCAAGGGCAGGTCGGTCGGGTGGTCTCAGGGCCACACACCCCCTTCCCTCCAGCACCCTGTTACCCTCCCGGAGCCGGGAGTCTCCCCGGGACCAGCCTGGCTAGACCGGTTGCTGGCCAGCCTGGTTGGGCACCGCTTTCCCCAGAGGGACTACCGCCCAAAGCAGGGGAGACACAAAGGAGGGGCCGCTGCCCCCGCCCACCAAGGCCCCGCTGTGGCATTTCTGAAATCTCATTTCCTGTCACAACTCGGAGGCAGGTGTTTCTGTTTTTAAATCCTTCTCCAGTTGCTATTCTGGTCTGTGTGAGTCGCTCGTTTTTGGTTTTGTTTTTTTTCAGGGACCGAAGTGCTCCTTTTTCCCCCTGGGGGAGGCACAGTGAGCAGCCAGCCCCCCACCTTCAACCACCCACCCCCCGGCAGGGTCAGTTGTGTGGAGAAAGCCTCTCCCAGGGACCTGAGGACCCTCCAGGGAGTGCTGGGGGCCCAGCGGAGCGGAGCGGGAGCCAGTCCGACCGGGGTGGTTAAGAGCCATTTGCGTTTTGGTTGAATTTCAGATGTGCAAGCCGTCTGGCTCCAGCCAGGGAAGGCAAAACAAAAACAAGCCGGGCCTGCACCTTAGGGGGAAGCTGGGTCCCACAGGACTCGAGAGTAGCTGGGGACAGTGGCAAGAGAGCTTCTCACATGACATCCAGATCCTCAAATCCAGGAGTTTTCAAACTGGGGTCTGCAAACGACCCGAGAAGCACCCGCCCCATTCAGGGGTTTCCATGACCCCCACTATGAGAATTTTGACTTTCATCTGGATGAAAATCTTAAAAATTAATGTCAACATGTTCCATGTCACATGAAAGATGATTTCATGGCTAAATATTTCTGGAGACTTCAGGACCAATTACTATTTCTAAAAAGAACAGAGAGGCTTTTCCTCATGAACATCATGGCATCCTACCCAAGGGAAAGGTGTGTGGTGAAGACTTCACCTTCCAATGCAGGGGGTAACAGGTTCGATCCCTGGTCGGGAAGCTAAGATCCCAAGGCCCAAAAACCAACACTTAAAACAGAAGTAATACTGTTACAAATTCAATAAAGACTTCAAAAAAAAAAGTGAGCTAAGAGGAATTTCAGCGGCAGCCTCATAGGGACTTTCTGTATTTCATTTGCATGCTGGCTTGGGTTTGAGAGTCATGTAAGAGCTCTTAAGCATACAGAGTTTAAATAATTCTGTGTCCACACTTATTTAAGTAATATTATAAGCAAAATCATTTAAATCAGCCCTGGGGGAGCGTAAGACTTTTGGTTTCATTTGTTTGAAAGAAGTTTGTACCTGACTCAGAATTTAAAATCACCACTTTGGCGTTCGAATCAGATATCCAGAATTACCTAAAGCAAGGGTTTATGCTGGGAGAATTCCGGAACAGTCTCTTAGGGTTTAGGACCGACCAAGAAAATGAGCCTGCAGGAGGTATGTGATCACCTGTGCGTTTCCTGGGTTTAAGCAGGAGCTGTTTATTGCCATCATCGTTACTCAAGCCTGAAATCTTAGTTTCTAGCGCTTTGTGGTTAATGAGTAAAGAGTGAATTTTGTGTGTATGTTGTTGCCAAATGAAGCATGTGCAATGCGATTTGAACACTCACAAATCTCTGGAGAGCAGTTGCAGGCAGGTGAGGTCACCACCCAGGGGTGAAGCCAGCGCCTTGCCTCCGCCCTGGGAACTGAAACCTCAAGGGCTCCCTCCGCCTTCTCCACTGCTGGGTCGAGGGTTACCAGGTCAGGTCTGGTTGTCAGGGCCAGGAGAGCCAGGGCCACAGCTTGGTTCGGTTCATTCTCAGACTTCCCAAGGGTCCCGGGGTTCACAAGAGCAAAACGAGAAATGCAGCTGTGCAGGGGGTGCTCACGAAGGAGCCCACGAGGCAGCGTGTCACCCCCACTGCGGTGTGGCAACCCCAAGGGCGTCCAACCAGCGGCCCTGCTGGTGCTCCCCACACAGCCAGGATCTCAGATCCCAGGTCCCCTGGGGTCGGAAACTCCAGCGATCGGGGCTCTTGGCCCCTGAGACAAGAACTTGATAGAATCTCCTCACTGGGAAGCGGGTGGTTGGTAAAGGAAGATGAAATAAGTAGAGGGAAGGAAGCCCAGGACCGCAGGACCAGGTAGGGGTGGGGGTGTTTCCCAGGAGGACAGAGGTTCTCAGCATCACCTTCCCATCAACCAAGAGAGGCTGTGACCCCAAGAATATTTGTTGGCTAAGGCCGCCATATCAAAGACCCACAGCCTGGGGGCTTGTTAGGAATTTGTTCCCAGTCCTGGGGGCTGGAAGTCCAAGATCGAGGCGTGGGCAGGTTTGGGTCTGAGGCCCCTCCCCTTGGCTTGCAGGTGGCTGTCAGCTTGCCTTTCCTCTGTGCATCTGCATCTCTGCTGTCTCTCCACCTTCTCATACGGACCCCAGTCCTACTGGATGAGGGACCACCCATCTGACCCCGTTCACTTAATTACACCTTATCTCCAAATATAATCGCATTCTCGGGTATTGGAGTTCAGACTTCAACATACAAACTTTGGGGGGACACCATTCAGTTCGTGGGCTTCCCAGATGGTGCTAGTAGTAAAGAACCCTCCTGACAAGGCAGGAGATGTAAGAGACACAGCTTCGATCCCTGGGTTGGGAAGATGCCCTGGAGGAGGGCATGGCAACCCGCTCCAGTATTCTTGCCTGGGAAATCCCACGGACAGTGGAGCCTGGCGGGCTTCAGTCCATAGGGTCGCAAAGCTTTGGACACGATTCAAGTGACTTAGCATGGACAGATTCAGTTCACACCACCAGGAAATGGCTTTGTGTGAGGTGTGGAGTCAGACCCGAGCTGTGCCCTTGCCAGCAAGAGTCCTGCAGAGCGCCCAGCTTCATTCAGTCCCGAGAAGATGATGCCAGAGCTCCAGGAATGGCCAGTCCCTCACCTTGCCTCAGCCCCGGCAAGGACGGCCTGACTCTCACCCTCGGCCCAGGTCTTTTAACATGCGCTGAGCGCTCGCTGTTTCCATCTTTGTGAAAGTGGAACAAAGAGTCTATTTTCGTAGTGACCTGTAGAGGCCAGGGAGGCCCCCGTGGCACCGGGCCCTGGGCTCTGAGCCCAAATCTGCTCAGGAGCGCGCCGGCCACCTCGGGTGCCCTTTTGGATTGTGTTTATTCAGGGAGATAAGCATTACGTGCAGCTCCCAGGACCAGCAGACACACACCCCCGCCCCGGAACAGCGTCCCCTGCTGGGCCTGTGAGTCACCTTTCCCAGACACCACAGGTGTCTAAAGCTGCTCTGCAGCCAGTGTGCTGTGTGCTTAGTCAATCAGTCATGTCCGACTCTTGTGACCCCCATGGACTTTAGCCCCGCCAGCCTCCTCTGACCATGGGATTCGCCCAGGCAAGAATCCTGGGGTGGACTGCCATGCCCTCCTCTCTATAGGCAACAGATGCCCTCATACTTGCCCAGTGGGTCTTCCTTGAGTACAGTATACTTAACAGCACCACCTCCATGGCCGTGAAGGACAAAACATGTAAATCAGACCAGTTGTTTCATCAAGGACAACTAGAAAAGCAGGATTAGATATAAAAATCAATGAAGGCATCAGAGAGCTAACATGAGAGTGAAAAATTACTGGGCCAAGAGCTCACGGAGACCAGAAACTCCCTGGGTGAGAGGCGTCCAGAGCCTGGGTGCATCTGCTGATCCACAGAGAGCAGATGAGAGACTGAACAAAGCTTTTCAAAACGTATAGGCTGTTGGGTGGGCCACCCTGGTGGCTCAGACAGTAAAGAAACTGCCTGTAGTGCAGGAGACCCAGGCTCAATCCCTGTGCCGGGGGATCCCCTGGAGGAGGGCATGGCAACCCACTCCAGGATTCTTGCCTGGAGAATCCCATGGACAGAGGAATGTGGTGGGCTACAGTCCATGGGGTCACACAGAGTGGGACAGGACTGGAGCGACTTGAACAGCACAGAACAAACTGAAGAGCAGGGATCCATAAAAATAGTGAGTCTCAGAAACGGAATAACTGGAATTAAGGTTTTTCTAAGGTGTTTATATTGTCTAAAAAAGGTAAAAGTACTAATTTCTTTTAGAATTTGATAACGCAAAAAAGGTATTGTAATCTCTAAGTTTGACCACTAAAAACCATGTATTATTTTAAAGAACTATACCAAACTAAGAAACGAACAAAAAAATAATAATTTATAAAAAACTAAAGAAGGCAAGAAAGTCAAAGGAAACAGAGACTAACTGGGACAAAGCAAGAGCAAATAATAACATTTAAGCCCAAGTGAATTAGTAATTATATTAAATGGAAATGGACTAAATGCTCCAATTAAAAGGTAGTCTGACTTGATAAAAACAAAACCCAGTTAAAAGCTGCTAATAAGAAGCACACCTAAAATAAAAAATACAGAAAGGTTAAAAGTTAAAGTACTATAAAAGATAGAGCAATCAAAAAACCTAAAGAAAGTCAGAGTACCCATATTAATATCGGAAAAAACAGATTTAAAATCAAGTGACCCAGTGTTTCATAATAATAAAAATGCTGACTCACCAGAAAGATCTATCAGTAACAAATCTAAATTTGTATGTATATGATAAAATAGCCTCACAATGTAGAAAGAAAATTTGACAAGTTAAAAAAAAAAAAAAAAGGCAAATCCAAAATTGTAACTACAGTTAGGAGATGGTAACATATTTCTCCCAAAAATTTTGGAGAAGTCTGAAAGGAATTAAAAGGATAACCACTTAAGTGACCCCAAAAAACCAATACCAAGACATATTCTAGTAAAATATTGGACTTTAAAAGTAGAAAGGAGAAAATAAAAGGAGTATAATATGTATTAACTATTTGTCGTTGTTGTTCAGTTGCTAAGTTGTGTCCAACTGTTTGCTACCCCATAGATGGTAACACACCAGGCTCCTCTGTCCTCCACTGTCTCCCAGAGTTTGCTCAAATTCATGTCTATTGAGTCAGGCCAATGATGCTATCTTGTCATATGGGATGGAAAAGAAGCTACAAAGACTCAGGAGCTTAGTAGAATTCCAAATGGCCAAATATAGGACAATGTGAGCATTCAGGATAATTAATGGATGAAACACATCAACTAGATTTTATTCTCTGAATAGCACTAATCTGATTTATACCTAAATGGTCTAGTGGTTTTCCCTACTTTCTTCCATTTAAGTCTGAATTTGGTAATCAGGAGTTCATGATCTGAGCCACAGTCAGCTCCCGGTCTTGTTTTTGTTGACTGTATAGAGCTTCTCCATCTTTGGCTGCAACGAATGTAATCAATCTGATTTCGGTGTTGACCATCTGGTGATGTCCATGTGTAGAGTCTTCTCTTGTGTTGTTGGAAGAGGGTGTTTGCTATGACCAGTGCATTCTCTTGGCAAAACTCTATTAGTCTGTGCCCCGCTTCATTCCGTATTCCAAGGCCAAATTTGCCTGTTACTCCAGGTGTTTCTTGATTTCCTACTTTTGCATTCCAGTCCCCTATAATGAAAAGGACATCTTTGTTGGGTGTTCGTTCTAAAAGGTCTTGTAGGTCTTCATAGAACCATTCAACTTCAGCTTCTTCAGCGTTACTGGTTGGGGCATAGACTTGGATTACTGTGATATTGAATGGTTTGCCTTGGAAACGAACAGAGATCATTCTGTTGTTTTTGAGATTGCATCCAAGTACTGCATTTCGGACTCTTTTGTTAGAAATGCAAAAAAGCAAAATGGCTGTCTGGGGAGGCCTTACAAATAGCTGTGAAAAGAAGAGAAGCGAAAAGCAAAGGAGAAAAGGAAAGATATAAGCATCTGAATGCAGAGTTCCAAAGAATAGCAAGAAGAAATAAGAAAGCCTTCCTCAGTGATCAATGCAAAGAAATAGAGGAAAACAACAGAATGGGAAAGACTAGAGATCTCTTCAAGAAAATTAGAGATACCAAGGGAACATTTCATGCAAAGATGGGCTCGATAAAGGACAGAAATGGTATGGACCTAACAGAAGCAGAAGATATTAAGAAGAGGTGGCAAGAATACACAGAAGAATTATACAAAAAAGATCTTCACGACCCAGATAATCATGATGGTGTGATCACTGACTTAGAGCCAGACATCCTGGAATGTGAAGTCAAGTGGGCCTTAGGAAGCATCACTATGAACAAAGCTAGTAGAGGTGATGGAATTCCAGTTGAAAGATGATGCTGTGAAAGTGCTGCACTCAATATGCCAGCAAATTTGGAAAACTCAGCAGTGGCCACAGGACTGGAAAAGGTCAGTTTTCATTCCAATCCCAAGAAAAGGCAATGCCAAAGAATGCTCAAACTACCACACAATTGCACTCATCTCACATGCTAGTAAAGTAATGCTCAAAATTCTCCAAGCCAGGCTTCAGCAATATGTGAACCGTGAACTTCCAGAAGTTCAAGCTGGTTTTAGAAAAGGCAGAGGAACCAGAGACCAAATTGCCAACATCTGCTGGATCATGGAAAAAGTAAGAGAGTTCCAGAAAAACATCTATTTCTGCTTTATTGACTATGCCAAAGCCTTTGTGTGGATCACAATAAACTGTGGAAAATTCTGAAAGAGATGGGAATACCAGACCACCTGACCTGCCTCTTGAGAAATCTGTATGCAGGTCAGGAAGCAACAGTTAGAACTGGACATGGAACAACAGACTGGTTCCAAATCAAGAAAGGAGTACGTCAAGGCTGTATATTGTCACCCTGCTTATTTAACTTCTATGCAGAGTACATCATGAGAAACACTGGACTGGAAGAAGCACAAGCTGGAATCAAGATTGCCAGGAGAAATATCAATAACCTCAGATATGCAGATGACACCACCCTTATGGCAGTAAGTGAAGAAGAACTAAAAGCCTCTTGATGAAAGTGAAAGTGGAGAGTGAAAAAGTTGGCTTAAAGTTCAGCATTCAGAAAACGAAGATCATGGCATCCGGTCCCATCATTTCATGGGAAATTGATGGAGAAACAGTGGAAACAGTGTCAGACTTTATTTTGGGGGGCTCCAAAATCACTGCAGATGGTGACTGCAGCCATGAGATTAAAAGACGCTTACTCCTTGGAAGGAAAGTTATGACCAACCTAGATAGCATATTCAAAAGCAGAGACATTACTTTGCCAACAAAGGTCCGTCTAGTCAAGGGTCTGGTTTTTCCTGTGGTCATGTATGGATGTGAGAGTTGGACTGTGAAGAAGGCTGAGTGCCGAAGAATTGATGCTTTTGAACTGTGGTGTTGGAGAAGACTCCTGAGAGTCCCTTGGACTGCAAGGAGATCCAACCAGTCCATTCTGAAGGAGATCAGCCCTGGGATTTCTTTGGAGGGAATGATGCTGAAGCTGAAACTCCAGTACTTTGGCCACCTCATGCGAAGAGTTGACTCATTGGAAAAGACTCTGATGCTGGGAGGGATTGGGGGCAGGAGGAGAAGGGGCCGACAGAGGATGAGATGGCTGGATGGCATCTCTGACTTGATGGACGTGAGTCTGGGTGAACTCTGGGAGTTGGTGATGGACAGAGAGGCCTGGCGTGCTGCGATTCATGGGGTTGCAAAGAGTCAGACACAACTGAGTGACTGAACTGAACTGAGCACTAATTTATATACACAAATGAGCAACCCCAATATGTGGGGAGCTCTTAATGAGCAAGTCCACATGAGGCACCAGTGAGAAGGAGTTTTTGGAAACGGAAACCTTAGCCTAGACCCCTCCCTAACTGTTAGGGGAGGAGTGGGTGCAAGGGAGTAGCAGGAATTAGGAGATTTAAGGAAAAGGTCCTGCCCAGGGACAAGATATACTTTCTGGTTTGGGGGGCTCTGCCTGCTCGCCATGTTCTATTAGTTTGTTTGTTTTATAATATGTTGAGCTGATTCAAAGGGCTCTGAGTTCAGCTGGGGATTATGTTTGTGAATAACGATCTAACAATTCCTCACTGACAGGTGAATCTTAAACAGACACTACTGGCAGTAGAATTAGAGAGGATGGGTGACTGGAGTGGAAAGACTCTGGACTCAGACAATTCAGGTTCACATCCTGCTCTGTGGGACCTCGGAGAAGTGCATTCCTCTCTTCTGCATCATCAGCAGGTTGGCAAAGCAAGACTTGGAGGTTTGCATTGAAGGTCCAGGTGAACAGGAAAGCAGGCCCCTGAGAGAGGACTGCCAAGTTTCCAAGAAGCTGGCAGCGGGCAGGGGAAGGCCAGAGGCCATGGGGACCCAGCAGAGGAGGAGAAGAAAGGCCAAAGAACCAAAAGCTCCAAGAAACAAGAAAGCAGCAGATAGGGCTTCCTGCCTCTCGAAAGGGGGCGTCTCTTTGCCCCGGGCTCCCACTGGGAGCCAAGATAATCTTGTGGCTGGCAAGTCACAAGCCCTCCCCACTCCACCCAACTCCCCACTCCACCTACTTCCCCACTTTGATCTTCCTCAGCCTCTAAAGAAGGAGGCCGCAATGAATTCTGTGTTCCTGTGATGGATCTAAGTATTCCAAGAAAATTCCAATTTAATTAGCTCTAAATTATCATCCAGCTGGGCATTGTCTGCCTTTATTGAAATCTGGACCTGGAAGCCTGCTCATCCAGATGGATGCTTGCACAGTCCGATGAATCCAGCTCTCACGCTGGCTTCATTCTCCAAAGTGAGTGACAATAAAGAGTTTTGTGTACTCATCGGCAAGAAGGCCTGGGAGGAGAGGGAAGGTGTATGCTTGACCAGAAACCCTGAAGACACACAGGGCGGTTGTACACAATCCCTTCAGTCTGGCATCTCCTTTCCCATTCCTTTTTCTTCTTTTTTAAACTGGAAAGTCTGATTTTGAATTTGTGGTTTGAGTCCTGGCTATGCTGCCAGGCAGGAACTCTGGCCACCACAGGCTTCTGCTTCCTAATCTCTCTAGAGGGTCTGAAAGGCTGTATCATGGAGGGAGAGGCAAGACAGTGTTAGAAAGCATTTTGTAAACTCAAAAAGTGTTAGACATTCTTAGTTCACATATCAGACTTTACGTTATTGGCCTCCAAAATCACTGAACGGTGACTGAAGCCATGAAATTAAAAGCCAAGTGCCCCTTGGAAGAAAAGCTATGACAAACCTAGACAGCATCACTTTGCCAACAAAGGTCCCCATAGTCGAAGCTACGGTTTTTCCAGTAGTTACGTACGGCTGTGAGAGTTGGTCCATAAAGAAAGCTGATTGCTAAAGAATTGATGCTTTTGAACTGTAGTATGCTGGAGAAGACGCTTGAGAATTTCTTGAACAGCAAGTAGATCAAACCAGTTAATCCGAAAGGAAATCAACCTTGAATATTTACTGGAAGGACTGAGGCTGAAGTTGAAGCTCCAGTACTTTGGCCACCTGATGCGAAGAGCGATTCACTGGAAAAGACCCTCATGCTGGGAAAATTGAAGGTGAAAGGAGAAGGGGACGACAGAGGATGAGATGGCTGGATGGCATCACCGACTCAGTGGACATGAGTTTGAGCAAACTCCGGGAGATAGTCAACGACAGGGAAGCCTGGCATGCTGCAGTCCATGGGGTCACAAAGAGTCAGACAGGACTCAGTGACTGAACAACAACAAAGCTCATGTCTCTGATGGACTCTGCAGGGCCACCGAAGGAAAGGTTTGCTAAGCCAACGAAGGGTGTGGCCTCATGGGCCGGGAGGAGAGACGGGTTACACAGAAAAACATCCTCTCCCACTTTGAAAGATATGACCTCATCACAAGTCATTCTTACTTAGGGCTTCCCTGGAGGTCCAGTGGTTAAAAAATCCACCTGCCAAAAATCCCACATGCTACGGGGCAACTAAGCCCACACGCAACAATTGCTGAGCTGGAGCTCCCTGGGGTCCAGGCTCCACAGCAAAAGAAGCCACTGCTACACTCCTACTATAGAGAAGGGCACATGCAGCAACGAAGAGCTGGCACAGCCAGAAATACAGAACCAATTTTAAAAAGCAATTAATTAATCCTTAATCAATTCTTCTCCCAGGTCACCCAAGAATCCCTGATTGGCAGGGGTCACACGTCACCGGACATGTATTGGAATGTCCTGTAAGAAACGCCCTGCGACTAAACTCTTCCACAACCTCAGCTGGGAGCCTCACCCCAGAGTCTTCCCACGCATCCGGCACTTTTTGGTTTGTCTGTGTAATGAGCCTGGTTTCCTGACGCTCCCTGGAAGGCGGGCTTCCACAGTGGTTGCTGGGCTGTGTGGTCACAACTCACTCCCTTTTTGTCCTGGGACAAGTCACTCACCAGAAACCTCTGGGCGCTCCTATTTGTCATCTATGCAGCGTGCGTGCATGCAAAGTCACTTCAGTCGTGTCTGACTCTTTCTGACCCCAGGGACTGTAGCCAGCCCGGCTCCTCTATCCATGCGATTCTCCAGGCAAGGATCCTGGAGTGGGTTGCCATGCCCTCCTCCAGGGGATCTTCCCGACCCGGGGATCAAACCCGAGGTTTTCACATCTCCTGCATTGGCAGGTGGGTTCTTTACCACTAGTGCTGCCTGGGAAGCAGGGAAATGATAATCCCCTCCTCACAGTGTTCCTCTGCAGATGAAATAATTCACACAAAGCATTGGACAAGGCCTAACACTCAGGATGTCTTCATAAAGTATTAGCTATAACATTCAGGAACAAAAGTCAAACGCTAAGTAAATGGCTTCCTTCTCAGAGAGGCGGAGAAGTCCACAGAGGCCCAGGCTTTGGGTTTCAGGGACAGGGGCTCCAAACGGAGGGACCTTTGTGTACCAGGCTGCTCACTTTACACGCATTTAGACATTTTCTCAAGTGTTCCAGAGCACTTCAGCTGACCTCTAGCCACCACCTCCCTGCTCCAGGCGTGATTCGGTGTTTGAGCTTATTTATGGGAGAGCGTTGAGTTCATTTCAAAATGTCAAATGCTCCCTGGTGACTAATGGTCCCTGCTGTGCTCAATATCTTCACAGGGGTTGTCCTTCCGTGACCCAAGGGCCTCTGCACTTCAGGAACATCCATCTGAGTGTCTGCCACAGGAACTACTGTGTCACAAAACCATCCAAAATATTGGGGAGCCCAGGCCAGCTGGGGTGAGCACTCGGGGAGTCAGCCAGAAGGCACAACCTCAGGAGTGGGGATGGTTGGAGGGCGAGGACCTATAAATTCCACCAGCCCACTGGACAAGTGGATCTCATGAGATGTGCCCAGAAAACAATTTTATTATTTTACAATTCTGGCTCATGTTTTTCACCCATTGAAACCTGCTCTGATCCGACTCCATTAAGTGAGTCTCCAGTAGATTCTGTGCCTATCCTGTTCATTCCCAATTTCAAAAAGTCCTCTGATCACCTCTAAAAATTTATATTATGGAGGGACTCCCCTGGTGGCCCAGTGATTGAGAATCTGCCTTGCAAGGCAGGGGACTCGGGTTCGATCACGGCTCAGGGAACTAAGATCCCACATGCTTCAGGGCAATGACGCCCAAGTGTGGCAAGTCCAGAGTCTGTGAGTCACAATGAAAGGATCCCTCATTAGCGCAACTAAGACCCGATACAACCAAATAAATAAATACTTTTTAAAAAATTGTATTTTGGAAATTTTCACACACCTCCCAAACTAAGGAAAATGGTCTTACGAATCCCCATAAACCCAATCACCCTGCTTCAACAATTATCAACAGTCCTACTTGCTTTATCAATCCCCATTTCCCTACCCCTCCCCTCCCACTGCCAACACACACACTTTGTCTTTGCTGAAATATTTAAAGCAAATCCTCTGATTACTTTCAGAAACAAAAGTAGCCTTAATTCAGGAAAGAGTACCCCGTGCAGTGGAACAATCAAGGACTTCAAAACTCCATTTCAATTTCAAGCTCACTCTCCTATCCAGTCAATCCTAAGGGAATATCAGTCCTGAATATTCATTGGAAAGACTGACGCTGAAGCTGAAACTCCAATACTTTGGCCACCTGATGCGAAGAACTGACTCCTTGGAAAAGACCCTGATGCTGGGAAAGATTGAAGGCAGGAGGAGAAGGGGATGACAGAGGATAAGATGGTTGGATGGCATCACCGACTTGATGGACATGAGTTTGAGCAAGCTCTGGGAGTTGGTGATGGACAGGGAGGCCTGGTGTGCTACAGTCCGTGGGGTCGCAAAGAGTCAGACACAACTGAGCGATTGAATTGAACTGAACTGAACTCCCATCCAGGGTTGCTGCTGGCTGGGAGACTGGTTTTGGGAAGTAGGTGTGGTGGGGGTCTCCTCTGTTCCCCATCTCAAGTTTCTTCTCCTCCCACTCGGAGCTGCCTCTGGCTCCTTCAGGGTTCCACATTGGTGGGGTAAGGGCTGGGGGAGAGGTTCCCAGTGGCTCTCAAGGCTAGAGGCGGTGGAAGGCTAAACACCCTGAAGTGGACACTCTCCTCTGCAGGGCTTGCCTTCCCAGAACTAGTCCCAGAGCTGATGGACAGATGGTGGAAACAGACCCCTGCCTGGGTTGCAAAGAACTGCATGCTGGGTAGACTGAACATAGTGTGTCTGCCTGGCACTGTGGAGACTGTTTTTTATTGGGAAGGAAAAATCTTGTCAGAGGAGGGGAGGGTATGCACTGTCTTCCCCCTCCCTTAGGTGACCTGGCATCTCACTTGGGAATGGGGATGAATACTTGGCATGTCTTGCCTCAAAGCCTCGCTGTCCAGTATGGCAGCCACTGGTCACGTGTGGCTACCGGGCACATGAGATGTGCCCTAAGCATGAAACACGTACTGGCTCTCCACGACTCAGTATGAAAAAGAATGCAAAATATCTCATTAACAATGTAAAATGACAAAAAATATCTTATTTTCTATATTAATTACATGTTGAACTGATAATATTTTTATATTGCATTAAGTAAAATGTATTATTAAAATTGATTTCAACTCTTTCTTTTCATTTTTTAATGTGGTTATTCAGTTCAGTTCACTCAGTCATGTCTGACTCTTTGTGACCCCATGGGCTACAGCCCGCCAGGCTTCCCTATCCATTACCAACTCCAGGAGTTTACTCAAATTCAAGTCCATTGAGTCAGTGATGCTATTAGAAAATGTTAAATTATATCCATGGTTCACCTTATATTTCTGTTAGACGTAGCAGCCTCAAGGACTCAGCTAAAACCGTGAGTGAGATTTGTTGCATTTTAATTTTGTTACTAAAACTCCTACTCCTCCCCCGCCGCACCAAAAAAATTGGTCCTAAAGCGCACAGAGAGGTTTGATCTGGATAAGTCTCTAGGTGAGGGTCTGTCCTTCATTCTGCAGATGGTGAGACTGGGGCCTAGAGGGAGAGACAGGCCTAGCTTGAGGTCACCAAGTGTCACTGCAGAGCACATCCGCCATTTCAAGCGGCTCCTGTGAAACCGTGGGAAAGACAGGCACCAGCCTTCCAGAAAATCCTTTAAACATGTGTGCCTCAAAGGGCTTTCCCCAATGACTCAGCAGGGAAGAGTCTGCCTCCCATGCAGGGGACACAGGAGACTCGGGCTCGATCCCTGGGTTGGGAAGATCCCCTGGAGGAGAGCATGGCAGCCCACTCCAGAATCCTTGCCTGAAAAATCCCATGGACAGAGGAGCCCAGCGGGCTATAGTCTACAGGGTCGCAAAGAGTTGGACACAGCTGAAGTCACTTAGCACACACGCCTCAGAATGGAGTGTTTCATAAGTCAGACTGAGAAGCACAAACCCTGGGTGATAGTATTTATATGTGGAATCTAAAAATACAACAATTTGGGAATATAACAAATATAACCAAAAAAAAGAGGCAGACTCACAGATACGGAGAATTAATGGTTACCTGCAGGGAGACGGAAGTGGGGAGGGGCAATGCAGTGGTCGGGGATTGAGCAGTACAAACTGTCAGGTGTAACATAAGCCACAGGGAATATTGCCAATACTTTATAATAACTATAAATGGAGCATAGCCTTTAAAAAGTACGAATCACTGTGAAGACCTCACTGTATTGTACACCTGTAGCTTATATAATACTGTACAGCAGCTAGACTTCAACAAAAGTAAATAAATTTTTTTAATAGTAATAAATAAATAAAATGCAATATTTCAGTGTCTCATAGCTCAGAGTGGGGAGCACTAGGCCGCGGACCTTTGCCCACTGCTGGGGGGAGAAGGCTGGGTTCCTGCCCATAGACACGCAGAGCCTGAAGAGGTCTGGGTCTGAGGTCGATGAACTGGCGGCCTGAGGCCTAAATCTGGCCCTCTGACCTGTTTTGATTGGCCTGCAATTTTTGACAATTTTTTAAATCATTTGCCAACGTTCCAACTTTAGGAAACATTAACAGAAATGTGGGTTCCAACGTCACCTAAAAACTTAGATCTGGCGACAGTGGGCTCGTGGTCCTGCTTAGCAGCCGCCTGCCAGCCCCGTAGCCGCGGCCCCTTCGGTTGTGGGGTCATACGCTCCGTTCCCCATGGTCTTCGTGCCCCCCGGAGGCCCAGCTGTAATCACTGTGACCTCTACTTTCCTGAGGGCAGAGGTAAGAGGCAAGTGGGGCTCCCCAGTAAAGGACTGGCCTGCCAATCCAGGAGACCTAAGAACTGCGGGTTCGATCCCTGGGTTGGGAAGATTCCCTGGAGAAGGGAGTGGCAATCCATGCCAGTATTCTTGCCTGGAGAATCCCATGAACAGAGGAGCCTGATGGGCTCCCGTCCATGGAGTCACACGGAGCCTCACACAACTGAAATGACTTAGCACACCCGCACACAAGACGAAAGTGCTGTGCTGTGCTTAGTCACTCAGTCACGTCCGACTCTTTGTGACCCCATGGACTATAGACCTCCAGGCTCCTCTGTCCATGGGATTCTCCAGACAAGAATACTGGAGTGGGTTGCCATGCCTTCCTCCAGGAAATCTCCCCCAACCCAGAGATCAAACCCAGGTCTCCTACTTTGCAGGTGGATTCTTTACCATCTGAGCCACAGAGGAAGAAATAAAAGCCAGGTCAAGACGGCGTCATGTTTCAGAGGGGAAAATATCTTTTTTTACGGGCTGTTGCCCCATTTGCATCACCTCCCTCCTCAGCGGGAACACATGAGTTTGCCGTCTGATCTGATCTACTTCTGCTGCGCCCCAGGACAAAAGGGAAGGCGGCTGTTTCACCCACTTTCCAGGAGGAAACAGAGGAACCATCCACTGGATACGAGGAGCTGGCTGCAGAGCCCAGCCCCTGAGGGGCTTCTTTCCAGCTCGCCAGCATTCCGAGGCCAAGTTATCCGGGTCTACAGCCCCGGGCCGCAGGTGCCTCCTGTCCTGAGAACATATAATGTACCTCTAGGGGCAAATTCTGTATAGTCAGCCTCCCCAGGGCTCCTCCCCAGAGCCAGATCCCGGCACAGGAAAGAGAAAGACACAGCGGAGCTGAGGTCGGGAAACAACAGAGAGGCTGTCCCTGCTGGCATTTCTGCTGCTTTTGGGCAGCAGTATTCTTGCCCGGAGAATCCCCATAGACAGAGGAGCCTGGAGGGCTACAATCCGAGGGGTCGCAAAGAGTCGGACACGATTGAGCGACTAACACCATTCCTGGTATCAGGCCGCCTCCCTCCATTCCTGATGGCATCCTGCCGTAGGCATCGTGGAGCCCACACCTGTCCCAGGGTGTGGGACCAGCCACGCCCAGACTCCCCCAGCGTTCAGAACCTAGATCCAGACAAGGCTTGCGCTGGGGGGGTTGGCACCCTGACCGGAACGGGGCGGCCAGGGGTGCCTCTCAGCTTCCCCACCAAAGGGCTTGGAAGCCCTTACCTGTCCCAGGAGACCGATGGATGGGGATCATTTCCTTACCATGGGCACAGGCAGGAGGGGGCAGGCTGCCTTGGTAGGAGAGGAGAAGCGGGGGAGAAGGGGGTACTAGCTGTAATTAAGGCCGCTTTTGTGGTTCAAAATTTGGGGGGATGGGGGCAAGACAGTAATGACAAGACCACAGCAGAGAGATGCCCCGGCAGCTGGCAGAAACCCATTCACGTCTGTCCCCAAACCTCACAAACCAACATGGCCACAGTACCTGCCCAGCTCTGTGGACTGGGGCCCAAACCTCCAGGTAAATGGGAGAGAATGGGAGTCCTTCGTTTCCCTAGGAAAGGAGGGGGAGAAAGATGGGGAGTGGAGGGAGGTGGCCTGGACTCTGCCAACCAAGGCGGCCCCTAAGGGCCTGATCCAAGTCTGCTTGCTGTGTTAGCAGTCACAGCAGTGACACTTGTATGCTTGTTTGGGTTTTCCCCTTTGTTCGTTTGTTTGTTTTGAAAAAAAGGTAACATGCAGGGATTCAGAAAGATTGCTAAGTGGAAAAAAAAAAACAAACAGAAACAATTGATTTAGCTCCATTTCTACAGCAGACGGTAGAAAAATAAGACTCTTCCTCAGGCTTGCTTGGACTGACCCCAGGAAAACATGCAAGGAGACACTAGAAGCAGACAAAAGTGGCTACTGGGGGGGAGGTGCAAGGAATATATCTCAAATCGTATGTTTAGAAAATAAAATGAAATTTAAAATGAATACCACCACAAACAACTTCAGAGTTTAAAAAGCAGATGAAGGACGCGTGCCCTTAATTCACTGCCATCAAAGCACAGATGCATGCGTTCATTTGTGCCTGTCTCCTTCCTGCTGTTATCCACATGCTTTTACGTTTTACATAAAAGACACAACCACAAGATCCAGAAATTTGTCTCCTAATTATCTCATTGTCCATCATCAGTGTTTTCCAGGTTGCTGGGTAGGATTCATTTGGGTTGGACACGGAAAATTCCATCACCTTAGGACTTCCCTGGCAGTTCAGAGGTTAAGACTCAGGCTTCCACTGGAAGGGGCTTGGGTTCGATCCCTGGTTGGGGAACTAAGAGCCCACACACCTAGTGGTGTGGCAAAAAAAAATATTTTTATTAAAAAAAAAGAAAATTCCATCACCATTCTTGCTTCTAAAGACCCACAGTGTCTATTTCTCTATTTCTAAAGTTCACCAGGTTGATTAGCTGAAGTTCATCACCCGGCACAATTATGGCTGCAAGTAATGGAGCTAGTGGTGAAGAACCCGTCTTCCAATGCAGGAGACATAAAAGACGTAGGTTCGATCCTTGAGTCAGGAGGGTCCCTTGGAGGAGGGCATGTCAACCCTCTCCAATATTCTTGCCTGGAGAATCCCATGGACAGAGGGGTCTGGCAGGCTATAGTCCACATGGTAGCAAAGAGTCAGAAACAACTAAAGCGACAGCATATAATGTTGATGGGAGAGCAAAACAGACACTTTCTTCTCCCAGGACACAGGCAGGAAAACACAGCCAGGACCCATGCCTCCCCCTCAAGGCAACGATGACTGTTCATTGACTTAACACCGGAGGCCCCACAAAGACTGCTTTTGTCCTCTCAAAGCAAAGAGCTCTTTAAGATCTGCTTACTCTTTATTTTGAAATAATTACAGACTCACAGGAAGCTGGAAAAATAAGACAGAGAGGTCCCAGGTACACTTCACCCAGTTCCCCCCCAATGGTGATGTCTTACATAACTACGTGCTAAGTCGCTTCAGTCCTTTCTGACTCTTTGCTACCCAATGGACCATAGCCCACCAGGCTTCACTGTCCATGGGATTCTCCAGGCAAGAATACTGGAGTGGGTTGCCATTTCCTTCTCCAGTGGATCTTCCCAACCCAGGCATTGAACCTGCATCTCTTATGTCTCCTGCATTGGCAGGCGGGTTCTTTACTATGAGCGCCACCTGGGAAGCCCTATACATATCCATACATAGCTATCAGTCAGTTCACTTCAGTTCAGTCGCTCAGTCGTGTCTGACTCTTTTCGACCCCATGGACTGCAGCACGCCAGGCTTCCCTGTCCATCACCAACTCCCAGAGCTTGCTTAAACTCATGTCCATCGAGTCAGTGATGCCATCCAACCATCTCATCCTCTGTTGTCCCCTTCTCCTCCTGCCTTCAATCTTTCCCAGCATCAGGGTCTTTTCCAAGGAGTCAGTTCTTCATATCAGGTGGCCAAAGTATTGGAGTTTCAGCTTCCACATCAGTCTTTCCAATGAATATTCAGGACTGATTTCCTTTAGGATGGACTGGTTGGATCTCCTTGCAGTCCAAAGGACTCTCAACAGTCTTCTCCAACACCACAGTTCAAAAGCATCAATTCTTCGGTGCTCAGCTTTCTTTATAGTCCAACTCTCATGTCCATACATGTCTGCAGGAAAAGTCATAGCTTTGACTAGGTGGACATTTGTCAGCAAAGGTAATGTCTCTGCTTTTTAATATGTTGTCTAGGTTGGTTATAGCTTTTCTTCCAATGAACAAACATCTTTAAATTTCATGGCTGCAGTCACCATGTGCAGTGATTTCGGAGCCCAAGAAAATAAAGTCTGTGCTATAGCTATAGTAGACCAAAGCATAGCTACAGAAGATCAAATACATCAACGCCAGGAAACTGACATTGAGACAACTATTCCGTTCACCATGTGGACTGGTTCCCATAACCACCACCCCATCAAGATAACGACTCCAGCATCACCGAGGTTTCCCTCGTGGTACCACTCCCACCCACCTTCATCCTAACCCCAGGCAACCAGCAATCTCTTCTCTATCTCCCTAATTTTCTCATCCAAGAATGTTGTATAAAGTGAACAGTCTGTATTTGAGACTGGCTTTTGGGGACTATTCCAAATAAACTGTTGTGAATATTCATGTACAGGTTTGTGTGTGGGCATACACCTTCATTTCTCTAGGATAAATGTCCCTTTGCTGGGTCATAGGCTAAGTGCTTGCTTACATGCGTGCTCAGTCATGTCCAACTCTTTGTGACCCCATGGAGCCTGCCAGGCTCTTCTGTCCATGGGATTCTCCAGGCAAGAATTCTAGAATGGGTTGCCATTTACTTCTCCAGGGGATCTTCCCAAACCAGGGTTTGAACCCACGGTTCTTACATCTCCTGCATTGGCAGGCAGATTCTTTACCATTGAACCAACCTGGGAAGCTTAAGTGCTTAGTGTTTTGAGAAATTGCCAAACCATTTTCAGAGCTTCTGTACTATTTTGTATTCCCATCAAGAAAGAATGAGAAACCCAGGTTTTCCATGTCCTTCCCATGCTGTGGGTCTAAGCGCATCACAAGAGTGGGCCAATCAGAAACCCTCCCAGATGCCAGTCAATGATGTTGAGAGAGGCAAGTCCTTTGTGGGGCGGCTAGCTGTCAGCTGTACTCATTAGTTTTTTTTCCTTAACTTTTCATATTTCTGATGCTTTGACATCCGGGGCCTTGCTGACCCTGACATGACTGCCTCTCCCAGGGCTAGCCAGTTCCAAGAGATGGTAAACCGGTGTGCCTTTCATATGCAAATTAACCAGAGCCCACCCCACCCCCACCTCCTTCACTGGCTCTTACACTCCGGGGCCTTGTGGTCCCTCTTTTAATCATCCCAAGGAGAGGCGTCAGACACCAGGGGCAGCCCCTCTGAAGTTATTCAAACTAGCCAGTGCTTGCTTAGCCCGCTCACCCCAGTTACCCATTCGTTCCCACAGACACCAGAATACAGGCTCTTGTTCTCACGTTCGTTTTCCGGCTACAAACAGGGTAGACACTGCACAGGTGTCTTCCTGACCCACCGTGATTCTTCCCAGGTGGTCCTATATGGCGCAGGAAGCGCCTCTCGGGAGCTGTGAGAAACAGCGTATCTTTTCAACGGTGATTGTGGCGGGATCTGTTGCCTCCCCATATCCAATAATAAATCCTACATAAATCCTATTAAATCCTAAATAAAAATCCTTTATTTTTCTTATTGGCGTATATCTGCTCTACAATGTTGTGTTAGCTTCTGCTGTACACTGAAGTGAATCAGCTCTGTGTATACATACACCCCTTCCCTCCCAAGCATACCGCCCTCTCCAGCCCTCTAGGTCACCGCAGAGCATCGAGCTGAGCTTCCTGGGCTTTATGGCAGGTTCCCACTAGCTAGCTATTTTATACACAGGAGTGTATATGTTCAGTCCTAATATCCCAATCCGTCCCACCCTCCCCCACGTCCATGGGTCTGTTGTCTAAAGCTGCATCTCTGTTCCTGCAAATACCTTCATCTGTTCCATTCTTCTAGATTCCACATATATGTGTTAATAGACATGAATGGACCCAGAGTCTGTCATACAGAGTGAAGTAAGTCAGAAAGAAAAAAACAAAGCCTACCTTTTAAACGCAAGGACAATGTGAGCTTAGAGTTGCAGGTGGTCCCCCATACATCCCACATGGAGAGCCCCCCTGAGGAGGAAACCCCCCTGAGGAGGAAGCCCCCCTACAGAAACACAAAGGAGAGACAGCGGCCGATGGGATCTCTTCACACCTGGATCCCCCTGTGCCTGAAAGGTACCTCAGACTCCTTGGTACAGGAGCAATCGTTTCTTTTTCTTTTTTTCCTTAACCTATTTTGAGTTGGATTGTCCATCCCAAGTCTTCCCAGCTGGCTCTAGTGGTAAAGAACCTGCCTGCCAATGCAGGAGATATAAGAGACTCTTGATTTGAAAACTGGATCAGGAAGACCCCCTAGAGGGGGAAATGGCAACCCACTCCAGTATTCTTGCCTGGAGAATCCCATGGACAGGGTGTCCATCATAAGCAACGTGACTGATTCACAGCAGGCCACGGTGACCCTGCCCAGGTGCTGCGTTTCAGCAAGACCCAGTCCCCCAGAGTGCTGTGGAGGCGAACCTAGCGGTTCAGCAAAGAAGGAGCTGGTGGTGGGCGTGAGGCTGGAGCATCCACACAGGGGCCGTGGGGAGAGCAGCTCTCTGGGCTCAGATTGCTCACCTGTAGAAGAGATGATTAGGCTCGGAGTCTCTGTGGCCACTCTGTTCATGTTCCCTAATTCTCTAAGTTTTCATTCCAAAGGAAAGATAACACTAGATAGTGCTCACAGAGCCCTCAGCACAAGTCAGGCACTGCTCGGCGATTCACACACATGAACTCATTTCATCCTTGTAACAGCTCTCCAAGGGGTATGACCATCCCCAGATGAAGAAACTGAGGCACAGATGCTTGAAGGCCAAGCTTATAAGTGCAAGAGCTGGGATGAGACCTGGGTTTCCTTGATGGCTCAAGAGGTAAAGAATCTGCCCTCAATGCAAGAGACTCAGGAGACTCGGGTTCGATACCTGGAAGATGTCCTGGAGGAGGAATTGGCAACCCACTCCAGTATTCTTGCCTGGGAAATCCCATGGACAGAGGAGCTTAAAAAAAAGTAAAATAGTGGCAAAATATACATAAAATTTAGGGACTTCCCTGGTTGTCCAGGGCTTCCAGGTGGCACTAGTGGTAAAGAACCCACTTGCCAATGCTGGAGACCTAAGAGATGCAGGTTCTATCCCCGTATGGGGAAAATCCCCTGGAGGCAGGCACAGCAACCCACTCTAGTATTCTTGACTGTAGCTTGGCGGGGGCTACAGTCCATAGGGTCACAGAGTCAGACAGGACTGAAGTGACTTAGCACGCACGCACTGGTGGTCCAGTGGTTAAAAGACTTCACCTTAAAAAAATGGTCCACATCAAAATACATATTAAAAAAAAAAAAAAGAGCTGGGATGAGATCCAAGCAGTCTGGCTGCAGAGCTCTTGCTGATGACCACTGCCGAGCGCCTTGACCCCCTCCTCTGATGCTTCGATTCACAGGAAATTCTCCTGTGTCTAACTTGATCTCTCAGTCTCTTTCTTCAGTTCTTCCTAGTCTTTTCCTCCCCAGTCTTAACTGTCTGACTTTTTTTAGATTTCCATCAACTATATGAGCTGTCATTACTTTAAAATCTTCTTTTCCCTCTAAATTGCCTCCCACGCGGCCCCCTGTGTAAATCCCATACAGCTGAGGGCCTTTGTTCTGGAACCAGGTCAGGCGGAGGCCTGCGGCAATGGGGTATCACAGAGTGTTTCCAAGACCAAAAGCCCTGCAGGGGAGGGGGCTGTTAGGGGGCAGAATCCGAAATCCTGCGGGAGACACCATCCCTGAAGACTCGGACACTTGGATTGCCCCCATCTCCTGTTTGCAAAATCCCACCATGGGTGTTCATTTCATCTTCTCAACGTTCCGTTAGACAGTTTTCATTGCCCCCCATCACCACTGCCACTATTTATAGATGAGGAAACTTGCTCTGATATTCTAGCTGATAAACAGTAAGATTTACAATCACATCTGACTTCAAAGCTCACGCTCTTTCGACTAGGTTACAAATAGACATTTTCAAATACCACCCAGTGCTGGACACTGCACGGCTGATGACTAGCTTCGAGGGTGGGAACTGGCCCCAAACAAGGCAGCTTCTTTGGGCACAAGCTGAAGTCAACATGTGGTGGGTGAGAACCATACCAGGTGGTCTGAATAGAGATTCCCCAACCATTAGGGCAGCAGCATGAGACGGGACCCCTGTGCCCCAGAGCTGGCAATCATACTAGGGGGCCTGCTCTTCTGTAACAACAGCCTTGAATGTCCCTTCATCCTACCACGGGGATACGTCAGTCTCGAGGGCAAGTGCTTGTTGTTTAGTCGTCCGGTTGTGTCCAACTCTTTGTGACCCCATGGACTGCAGCATGCCAGCCCTCCCTGTCCCTCACCATCTCCCGAAGTTTGCCCAAGTTCATGTCCATTGCATTTGTGATGCCGTCCGGTCATCTCACCCTCTGATGCCCTCTTCTCCTTCTGCCCTCAATCTTTCCCGGTAAGTGGACCCAACAGCTCTTTGACAGGGGTGTGAGGACTCCTGAAACAATGCTCCCACGGCCACACCCAAGGCAGGAGCTGGGGAGGGTTTGAGCTCTCACTACAGAGGCAGCTCTGAAACAGGTCAGCACCCCTCTCTGGCTGTCCCAGGGGTCCCCCCAGCCGCACCCTAGAAGGTATCCAATGAGCTCATCCTTCCTGGGGCATTAGATGCCCTCTCTGGGGAAGCAGGGCTCTGGGCCTGCGAGGCAGTTTCTGGGAGGCAAGCCTTGTCTCAGCACCGGGAAGAATTTTCTAGGTTCAAAGGGGGGCAAAATTGGGACCCAGCCTTGTGCCACCTCCAGGGCTGGAGCTTCTGACAGCATTAGCAGCTCTGGGACGGCTGTGGAGCTTCAAGCCGCTGCTTACCACCCCTTCCAGGTCCACCTCTGCAGGGACATGGCCTCTGCCACATGGTTCACACGCCACAAATAAGGGGCCCAGTCCTCCGTTCAGCCCCGAGCTGGTTGTCTGTAGCTGCTCCCTCTCAATGGGCCATCAGTCAGCACGGTGACTCAGTGACCGTCCCCTCCAGCTTCACGTCAGCCTGCCCTTTGTCCACACCGGGAGGCTCTCACACTCGGGGCAAAACTGGTTACTTCCATCAACATCCCCTCAAGGGCCGACCTCCAAGGAACCTTGTCAAGGTGGTGGCCTTGCCCGCCTTTTTCACCAGGTGGTTGCCTTAAGAGAAAAATTCAGGGGCGGCTCATTTCCAAGCCGTTTCTCCTCTGGGTCCTTCAGCAATTTTTCTAGCCCCGTTGTCCCCCAGCAGCGCATTCAGAAAACACATTCTCCTGGTCTCACCCCTACACTTTGCCACTTACCATGGATTGGCTGCTATTTCAGTAAAAATAATTGATGACTAACCTGGTGGACCACTTTGTTTCATAAGTGTTGAAGTTTCAGGAAACTGAGACCCAGAGAGATTGAAGATTCAGGGCCTCACTTTCCCCATCTGTAAACCAGTGATGATACTCCCTTGGAAAATGCTTGTCAGGATGAAATGAGTAACTGCAGGTAAGGAGCTCAGAACTTTGCCTGGCATGTAGTAAGTGCTGACTCATGTCATTAGCTATTATTATTACTGTTGCTGTTATGTTCATGCCTCTGGGGCCTGGCCCTAGAATTTCCTCTTTGGCTCCCTGGGCTGGGGGCAGGGTGGCGGGGGGGGGGGCAGGGGGGGGGGGTGCGGGTGGTGGTGGTTGTGGCGGTCCCTAACCTTTCAGTAACGGGAACGTTTTGGGGGGTGGCGAGTACCAACTTTCCTTCCGATGTCCAAGAGTCCAGCAAGCCATCAGCATGGGGGATGGTGGGGGGTGGGCTCCATTCGGGAAGGGACCGGGGAAGGGAAGGGGCTCAGCCCTCCAAGGTGGCCCGTGCCCTGCGCGCTCAGACCGCAGCTTCCCAGCGAACCAGGGCCTGGTCCAAGCAAGCCCAGCAAGACCAAGGCTCCGGCGGAGGAAAACGAGAGCCATCCCACGCTGGCTCCCACGCTGGCTCCCGGAGTCCCTGCGCCATCGAATTAAAGATTCCTAATACCCGAAACCTAGGGGCGGGCGCGCCGGGGTTCGTCCGGTTCCCGGCTCCGTCGTCGGGCTCGGGCATCGGGCGAGCGGCTCGGGACTGGGACGGGCGCGTCCTCCCCGCGTTCCGCCCAGGAGGAGCCGGGAGGAGCCGGGGCGCTGCGCGGGGCGATGGCGGCCCCTGGCGGTGTCCGAGGGAGGCGGCCTCCCGGCCTCGGGCCCCGGTCCCCGGGTCCCCGCGGCTCCGGCCCGCCTCGGCCCCGCCTTCCCCGAGAATGCGCGCCCCTCCCGGGCCCGGTCCGGACGGCCCGCGGGCCAGGACTCACCGCACCGGGACGCCAGTCCTCCCCCGGGACGCCTGTCCCCGGCCACCTGCCGGCCTCCTGGTGCGCGCGGCTTCTGGTGGCCGTTCTGGGCACGCGGCGCGGGACTGATGGAGAGCCTCCCAGGGGGACCAAAGTGTCCTCGGCCCCACGTCGTCGCCTGGCTTCTGCGGACCCGAAATTCTGCCTCCCCAGACTGTGAACCCCACTGAGGCCGGAGCAGGGTCACTCCCGGGGCACCCCTCGAAATGGCAGGGCATGCGCGGGGGAGGACGGGAGCCCCCCAGGGCCGAATGACGACCCCCAACAGCCCACCTCCCGCGGCACGTTGATAGAGCCGCGCATTTCAATGGTGAGGGGCAGCCCCCAGACACAGGTTTTGCGTCAAGGCTCTGATGATGGTGATGGTCATGGCTAAGCTCCAGCAACCCCTTCCTGGCAGCGGGCGCTCTGTTAAGTACTTCACATGAGTTTTCTCAATGTATCCTCACATCAAACCTAAGACCCTCACTATGCTTGTCAGTGTTTTACCGATAAAGAGACTGACGCTTAAGTTAGAGAAGTTGCCAAAGGTGCGATGGTGAGTAACCGCGGGCCTGATGACGCCAAAGACCCTCGAAGCACCACCTCCCGGCCTGCGGGTGTCCGCCAGCCACGAGTGCACCGAGTACCGGGTACCGCTGCCGGAGTGTTCTCACCCTCGGCGGGAGATTGGCACGTCCTCCACTCCTGTCTGAGTGCTCCTCTTTGAGGGTCCTCCTCGTACCAAGGAAAGGCGCCTCCAGGACCCCAGGCGGCGATCAGCAGCCCGCCCGCCCCCAGCCCTAACCCTGAACTGAGAGATGCGCAGATGTGCTCTCGTTCAGAGTTTGCCTCTCAGCCTTTGTCCTCCAGACTGAGTCTCCGGTTCTCAGAGGGCCCCCCTAGGGACACCGCTACCTGTCCTGGACTGGCCTGAGGTGACTCCTCCCTGGAGAATCCACTCGTCCTGCGCTGCCCCATCTCACCCATCCGAGAGCCCTGAGGCCCCCCAGCACGGGTCCGTGAGTGGATACTTGTTACCTGTTTCAAGAACCTAGAAATGAATGTTGCCTTGATTTCCTGGACCTGCTCTAATGAAGTGCCACAAACCAAGTGGCTTAAAACAGCAGAAACTTCTCTCGCGGCTCTGGGGGCTGGAAGTTTAAAATCCAGGTGTGGGCACAGCCATGCTCCCACCTCCCAAGGAAGAGGGTCCTTCCCCACCTCTTCCAGCTTCTGGTGGTGGAGGGGCAGTCGGGGTGACCCTTGGCTGGTCTCTGCAGATCACCACCCCCTACCTCACCTTAAATGCCCTATTTCCAAATTAGGTCACGTCTACAGGTAAGGGGATTAGAACTTCAGCATATCTTTATGGAAGACACAGTTCAGTTCAGTTCCGTTCAGTTGCTCAGTCGTGTCCGACTCTTTGCGACCCCATGAATCACAGCACGCCAGGCCTCCCTGTCCATCACCAACTCCCGGAGTTCACCCAGACTCACGTCCATCGAGTCAGTGATGCCATCCAGCCATCTCATCCTCTGTCAGCCCCTTCTCCTCCTGCCCCCCCCTTCTCCTCCTGCCCCCAATCCCTCCCAGCATCAGAGTCTTTTCCAATGAGTCAACTCTTCGCGTGAGGTGGCCAAAGTACTGGAGTTTCAGCTTTAGCATCATTCCTTCCAAAGAAATCCCAGGGCTGATCTCCTTCAGAATGGACTGGTTGGATCTCCTTGCAGTCCAAGGGACTCTCAAGAGTCTTCTCCAACACCACAGTTCAAAAGCATCAATTCTTCGGTGCTCAGCTTTCTTCACAGTCCAACTCTCACATCCGTACATGACCACTGGAAAAACCATAGCCTTGACTAGACGAACCTTTGTTGGCAAAGTAATGTCTCTGGTTTTGAATATGCTGCAACCCCAAACAACTGTGAAGGGCAATTTTCTTGTGGTCTGATTTTCCAGGAAAACTAGAGCTCTTGGGGTTTGGCTTGCCACAGCCAGTAAGAGGCCACCAGTGTCCGTGAGCGGGTGCTGCCTTGCACACTGCCGAGAGGCACTTGTTTCACGCGTGATTCCTTTCCCTTTTGTATTAGTCCGTCTGCGATGCTTTTGTGGTCAAGTGTGACTGTGGTGGGGCTTCCCTGGTGGCTCAGACGGTAAAGAACCCGCCTGCAATGTGGGAGACCTCGGTTCGATCCCTGGGTTGGGAAGATCCCCTGCAGGAGGGCATGGCAACCCACTCCAGTATTCTTGCCTGGAGAATCCCAGGGACAGAGGAGCCTGGCGGGCCACAGTCCATGGGGTCACAAAAGAGTCAGACACGACTGAGCGACTAAACACACGGCACAGTGACTGTGTTTACTCCAGGCTTAAATGCCTGTTTCACCTTCACGTTAGGTGTTACAATGGAATACTAATTTAGAATATAGCCTCTCCCTCCCCAGCCGTGGCAAGAAGCATTCTGATGTCCAAATAGGTCAGGCTGACCTCAGGCACTCACTGAAGTCCAGAGGCCTCTGCTGGTCCTTAAGGCTCTGTGCAGTCCAGCCCCAGCTCCCCTTTGATGGAGCTCCCTGCACATGGCTGCTCGCCCTTCCCAGAAATGCCTCTCGGGCCTCCACATCCATGGCTTTGCTGTCCTTCCCAGAATCCCCTTCCCATATCCAGCTTTTATGTTGACATTCCCCCGGTCTCTCTTTTATTTAATATTTATTCTTATTTATTTATTTGGCTGCACCAGGTCTTAATTGCAGCATGCAGAATCTTTTTTCAGTTGTGGCAGGTGGGAGCTAGTTCCCTGACCAGGGATTGAACCAGGGCACCCTGCATTGGAAAACAAAGTCTTAGCCAGTGGACCATCAGGGAAGTCCCCTTCCCCCTGGCCTTAAAGGCCAAGTTCAAAGGCGACCTCCTCCAGGAAGCTTTCTTGACCTTCCAGCTCCTCCTCAGTTGGCCTTCAGTTAAGGCACTGCTTTGAAGCAAATTTATGTCTTTCCTTCACTCCCCCTACTTCTACTAAGCAGTCATGGAGAGGCGTCTAGAGATCATTTCATACAAGGAGTAAACTGAAGTTGTTGTTTTCCTTGGAAAAGAGTAGACTTCCCTGGATCATGTGCCCCAAGTTTCTTTCAGCTGCTAAGATTCTATCAGACCATGAGATCCTTGTAGAACCTATACCTGGACTTCTTCAGAGGTCCTTTACACACACACACACACACACACACACACACCTGTGTCCAGCACAGACCAGTGCTCAAATATAACCTCCTACCCAATATAAAAGGTCTCTCTTTTGTGTCCCCCTTTTTTGGGCTTCCCTTGTGGCTCAGCTGGTAAAGAACCTGCCTGCAATGTGGGAGACATGGGTTTGATCCCTGGGTTGGGAGGATCCCCTGGAGGGGGGAAAGGCTACCCACTCCAGTATTCCGGCCTGGAGAATTCCATGGACTGTATAGTCCATGGGGTTGCAAAGAGCTGGACGTGATTGAGCGACTTTCACTTTAAGTGGTGTGGTAAGCAGAGTTCTAAGATGGCCCCCAAGATTTCCTGCACCCCAGGAAATGCCTGCACTGAATATCCACAGGGCTGTGACATGCCACTTCCACTCCTGTGATGAGGCTGTGTTCTATGGCACAGTTGACCTTAAAATAGGGAAGTTATCTGGGTGGAGGCAGCCCTCATCACATGAGTCCTTTAAACACAGAGTCTTCCTCAGCTGGTCACACAACAAGAAGTCCGAGAGCTCTCAAAGTGTGAGAGTGATTTGACTTGAGACCAGAGGGGCCCCATGGCAGTGAGCTGAGAGCAGCCTCTGGGGGTCGAGAGCCGTCCACACCAACCGCTAGCAAGACGGGGGGAGCCTCAGTCCTACAGCCACGAGGGAGTTAGTTCTTTGGAAGCTGGGAAGCCGCTCGTTCCCGCGTGGAGCCTGCAGATGTGGATGCAGCTGGTGAGGCCCTGGTCTCAGCCTCAGAGACCCCAAGCAGAGGGCCAGCTAAAATGTGCTGGACCCGTGGGAACTGGGAGCCAATGAAAGTGTCCTCTGTTCTGGTGAGGTCATCTGTCGCACGGCAGTGGAAAACTGATCCGACCCCTGGGCCCCTCCCAGGGCAGAGCTTCTCGACTCCGCAGCAGGTAGGGAGCGCTAGTGGCTGGAGGCACTTTCTCCTCACAACAACAACAAAAAAAAATGCAATCAGGAGAAATTTTGCCCTATGAGGTATTTAAAGTATATTTTAAAGCCAGAAGAATCAAAATTGCCTGGCGCTGGGCTCGGGGATAGGGGTAGATTAATCCAATCGTGCAATACAATGGACCCAGAACTAAATATGAAATCTTTTGTTCTTGATAAAAGAGGCATATCAAGAACTAAATTAGTGAATAAATAATGTTTAATTAATGCTGTTGGACCACTGATGTATCCACTGAACTAAATTAGCGAATAAATAATATTTAATTAATGGTGTTGGATCACTGATGTATCCACTGAACTAAATTAGCGAATAAATAATATTTAATTAATGGTGTTGGATCACTGATGTATCCACTGAACCAAGTTAGTGAATAAATAATGTTTAATTAATGGTGTTGGACCACTAAGGTATCCATTTGGAAAAATTAAGTTAGATCCTTCAACCACAGATGACATAATTTAAAACTGGATTAAATGACTAAAATAAAGAATTTAACAACCATACAACCTGTAAAATACTACAGTGTTACAAAACTGTAGAAGAATATTTTTATAATCTTTGAGTAAGGAAGGCTTTCCTATGCAAAACATAAAACACAGAAGCTGTAAAGGAAATATCTGAAAAATTTAACTACATCAATTCAAACCCTCATGTAGACTCTGGGACCAATAATGCAACTAAAAGCAAGAATCAGGCTGAAAGAAATTGTTTCTACATACATAACAAAGTAGGGCTTCCCAGCTGGCTCTGTGGTAAAGAATCTGCCTGCCAATGCAGGAGATGCAGGAGACAGAGGTTTGATCCCTGCGTTGGGAAGATTTCTTGGAAGAGGAAATGGCGACCCACTGCAGTACTCTTGCCCGGACAGTCACACGGACAGAGGAGCTTGGTGGGCTACTGTCCATGAGGTCGCAAAGAATTGGACACAACTGAGTGACTGACCACGCATGCAACAAAGGATAAATATCTAGGTCCAGAATATATAAAAGCTTACACTGATAAATTTAAAAAATTGCAATTCACCAAGGAAGTAAATAAGTCATAAACATATGAAAAGCTTCTAAACTTACTAGTTATCAGGAAAAGCCAAACTTAAATAACAGTGAGACATCACTCTTGACTCAGTGAGACTGGCACGATTTCTAAGTTGATAATATCCAAAGTGGGCAAGGGTGAGGGAATACAGATACGCTAATGCTCATTTGTTGGGACTACAAATGATAAGGCCGTCTAGGGGACAATTTACAAATTTAAATGGGCAAATTCTTTAATCCAACAATTCTACTCCAAATGTCTATCCTAGAGAAATATTTTAAAAGGCATTTTTATTTATTGTAGTATTTTCATAATATCCAGAAAAGTCAAATATCCAATAATAGAACAGTGGTTGGATAAATTGTGGGACATCCACATGGTGGAATCCTGCAGTTATTATGTTAAAATAAGGCAGGTCTATGCAGACTAACATAAAAAGATGTGTATATATCAGTAGATGAAAACAGGGACTTTCAGAATACCGACATATATTTTCTATTGTTTCTGAGGCCCACATTTTATCACGTTTCAACATCTCTGAAAATGAGAAGTCGCCTCATGATCCACGGCATGTGCAGTGTTACTGACCCAGCGCCTATGCGCCTGAGTACACGTGAGCTCTCAGAGTTTCAGTCACATCATTAAAGGGCCGTTGGGGGAAGAAACAAAAATCGTGTCTGTTGTCTGAAAACTTTGTTAAACATCTCATAAGATTAAGAGAATGACAGCTTCAAAAACTGCAGAATGGGTGTCAACAACTTAGAAGAAACTCCCTGAGACAGTAGTGAGGTGGTCTTTTAAGAAATGCTGCATTTCTTAAAGAAATCAAGAAGACTCTTGATGGTGTAAAGAGGACACAGTATATGTATTGATAGTCATGGGCCATTCAGGTCAGAAGAGATTCCAAAGAGTCAGATTCTGAACATACAGAAATTTTAGCAGACACCTGAACCGACTTATTTATATTTAAAATATGTATTTCAGGTAAAATATGTATTTCAGGTATTAACATGAAATACAATACCAAAAAAAAAACACCTTTGTGTAAATAAGTCTAAGATTCTTCCAATAAATGTAAAAGAAAAATTATAAAATGACAAGAAAGCATGTGGTAAAATTTTTGTTTAGATTTACAAAAGGTTTGTGAAGTTAGTTCAAAGAGCTCCCATGTACTCCACCCCAGTTTGCTTTATTATTCAGTCACTCAGTCGTGTCTGACTCTTTGCAACCCCATGGACTGCAGCACACCAGGGCTCCCTGTCCATCACCAACTCCCAGAGCTTGCTCAAATTCACGTCCATCGCGTCGGTGATGCCATCCAACCATCCCACCCTCCGTTGTCCCCCTCTCCTTTATTATTAGCATCTTATATTAGAATGGTACATTTGTTGCAATTAATGATACTGATGTTATTATTAACTAAAGCCCATACTTGATTCAGATTTCCTTTTTTAAAGGTATTTATTTCGGCTGTGCTGGGTCTTCGCTGCTCACGTGGGCTTGCTAAGCAGGGGCTGCTCTGTGGTTGCCGTGCACAGGCTTCTTGCTGCAGTGGCTTTTCTTGTTGCGGGGCATGGACTCCAGGGCACGCTGGCTTCAGTAGTTGTGGCCCACGGGCTCAGTTGCTCCAAGGCATGTGGGATCTTCCGGGACCAGGGATTGAACCAGAGTCCCCTGCATCGCAAGGCAGACTGCCAACCACTGGGCTACCAGGGAAAGTGAAATTGCTCAGTCGTGTCCAACTCTTTGTGACCCCATGGGCTATACAGTCCCTGGAATCCTCCAGACCAGAATACTGGAGTGGGTAGCCCTTCCCTTCTCCAGGGGATCTTCCCAACCCAGGGATTAAACCCAGGTCTCCCGCATTGCAAGCGGATTCTTCACCAGCTGAGCCATCAGGGAAGTCCTATTCAAATCTCCTTGGTTTTTATCCAATGTCCCTTTTCTGTCCCAGGAGCACACCCAGGCTCCCACCCAGGATCCCACATTCTATTTACTTGTGATGTATCCTTAGGCTCCTCTTGGCTGTGACTTTTTACAGACTTTTCTTGGTTTTGGTGACCTTCGCAGTTTTGCAGAGTACTGGTATTTTGTAGAATGTCCCTCAACTGAGATTTTTGATGTTTTTCTCTTAACAAGACTAGGAAGATCAAAGGTGTAAAGTCCCATTTTCATCACGTTACATCAAGGGCACATGATTTTATCAATATTTATGTGAACTTTGATCATATGGCTGAGGTAAATTTTGTCGAGTTTCTCTATTGTAAAAGTCAATTAATTTTTTACAAAGATGTCAAAATAATTTAATGGGTGAAACAGAAAGACTTTTCAATAAATGGTGCTTGGACAGTTGGATATTCTTATAAGAAAAAACTTTGACCCTTACCTCACAGCACACATAAAAATCAATTTGAAATGGATCCTATACCTTAATGTAAAAACTGCAACTATGACACTTCTGTAAGAAAACACAGGAGAAAATCTTCATGACAAGGTAGGCAAAGAATTCTTAGGACACAAAGAGCATAAATAATAAATGAAAAACTTGATACATTTGACTTAATCAGAATTTTAAAATGCTCTTTGAAAGATACTAGTAAGGACATGGTGGGCTTCCCTGGTGACTCAGTGGTAAAGGATCCACCTGCCAATGCAGGAGACACCAGCTCAGTCCCTGATCCCAGAAGATCCCACATGCCATGGATCAACAAACCCCGTGTGCCACAACTGTTGAGCCTGTGCTCTAGATCCTGAGCCAAAACTACTGAAGCCCATGTGCCCTACAACCCATGCTCTGCAACAAGAAATCCATCACGAGAAGCCCGAACATGGCAACTAGAGAGTAAGCCCTGCTTGCCGCAACTAGAGAAAAAGCCCGATACAGCAACAAAGACAAACAGCCAAAAATAAATAAATAGATCACATCATTTAAAAAAATACATTCCCTTTGGGAAAAAAGAACACGAAAAGGCAAGTCACAGGTTGAGAGAAAATCGTCACCATATGTATATCTGATCTAGATCTTTCTATAGAATGTATTTTAAAATATTATAGTTCAGTCTGAAGGCAAACAATCTGAAGATTTAAACAGACTCATCAAAAAAAGAAAAATATATATATATATATAAATGGCCAATAAGCACATGAAAAGATGTTCAACATCATTAGTCATCAAGCAAATGCAAACTAAAACCACAATGAGATACCACCCCATACTCACTAGCATGGGTAAAATGAAAAAGACTCACAATACCAAATGTTGATGAGGATGTGAAGCAACTGGAATTTTCATACTTTTCTGGTAGGAAAGTAAAATGATGCAATCACTTTCAAAAAGAGTTTGGTACTTTCTAAAACTATGTATATGGTTGTTGTGGTGGTTCAGTTGCTAAGTCGTGTCCAACTCTTTGCATCTCCATGGACTGCAGCACGCCAGGCTTCCCTGTTCTCCACCATCTCCCGGAGTTTGCTCAGATTCATTTCCACTGAGTCGGTGATGCCATGCAACCATCTCATCCTCTGCTGCCCTCTCCTCCTTTTGCCTTCGATCTTTCCCAGCATCAGTGTTTTTTCCAATGAGTTGGCTCTTCCCATCAGGGTTTTCTGGTGTTTTTTTTGGTTTGTTTGTTTTTCTTTTTATAGTACAAAAAGGCAACAAAAAATTATGTATATACAAGCAATCAATTTCACTCTGAGGTGTTCACTTGAGAGAAATAAAAGCAGATATCCATTCAAAAACTTGTACATCAATGGTCGTAGCAGCTGATGCGTAATAGTGAAAAACTAAGACAATCTTGATACTATGCCAAAATATTAGGCTTCTAACATTCTTAAATACCTCCCGGTGGGCTGGTTTAATTAAGTCAAAAACCATGAATAGTGACAAATGCCATGCTCCCTCTATTACTTTAGGACTCATTCCTGGGCAAGGGTTTAGTTGAGTCCTGCCCTGATCACAAGTTGGGAACAACCTACTGACTACATATGACAGGTACCATTCTAGGCACAAAGCAGTGCGAGGTAGGGTCCCTGTCTTAGCCTCTAAACGCTCTATCTAGTCTTGGGGAACTCCCACCTGCCAGGCAGAGCCCACCTCCCACTATCGAGTCAGAACCTGACAAATACTTGCTCTCCCAGCTTCTCCTGCAGCCAAGACATGGACACAGTGATCTAGGCTCTCCAACCATGTGATCTCGATGCAGACTTGGTGGGCCACCCACAGTAGACGTGGGAAAGGTGCAGGATCCATGCCGGCGAGGGGGGCTGTGGCAGGGGCAGATTGCTCCAGGATCCAGGGCCAGCGACGTTAGAGGCCAGCGTGTGCAGTACAGACAAAGCTTGCTGCCCTTTCAGGACCCAGCGACCAGATCTGCCATGTGACACGGGCAGTGCCTGGCTCCGTGGGCTCCAAGCTCGCATCTCCTGCTCTAGTGCTAAGTCACTTCTGTCGTGTCCGACTCCTTGCGACCCCATGGACTGTAGCCCGCCAGGTTCCTCTGCCCATGGGACTTCCCTGGCAATAATACTAAAGAGGGTTGCCATTCCCTGCTCCAGGGGATCTTCCCAACCCAGGCATCCAGGTCTCCCGCATTGCAGCAGATTCTTTATGGATCTGAGCCACCAGGGAAGCCTTCTCTAGCTAGGATTCTACTTACTAAGCCACATCTTTTTAATACATTCATTTTCTACTCAGCCAGAGTTGGTTTATTTGCTTGCTAGATAAACCAGGTCCTTAAGAATTTCACGCTCTAGACAAGACGTTTACACAGTCTTCCTGAAACAAGAGGGAACAAAGACAGTGAAACAAAGACAGTATTACACAAGTGTTAAACTGAGTAGAATAAGCTAGAAGCTCAGAGCCAGGGCGATTGCTCAGGGATTGGGAAGGGCATGGATGACGGCATAGAAGAGCCACCATAATGTGGGAAGTGAGGGGTGCCCTGCCCCAGGGCCTCAGGGCTGTGAGACCTGCGGGTTCCGGAATGCTCTGTTCCCCAGGATTGTTTCCAGTCTGGAGGGATGGATCAGAGCACCCCTTTCTCTTAGAGCCAGACCCCTGGGCAGCACAGTGATGAGCTGGGGTTGACTTCAAGAGCGTTTCTCTGGGCTCACTCCCGAGTAGTCCTAGGGTGTCCTGGAGAACCCGCTGACGACATCATCTGGGGAGAACAGCCCAATGGGAGCAAGTCCTAGCTCCTAGAGATCAGCCTCCACTGTAAGCGGCACAGAGCAGACGGGGACGTGGCTGGTTTCCAGTCCTCCCATCGGCACATCGGATTGAGCATCTAAAACAAGAGATTTCGTGTGCGGAACCCAGCATAAGCTGTGAGGACCTGGAGAGACTGCCGGCTCGCAGGACAACAGTCTCCTCTAGCAGATGGGAGGCCTAAGGGGACAGTGGTGTTCACAGGTGTCCTGGCCCCTCTCACCCTGTGTTTCTGTGACCCACGCTGTCTAGGGTGGCAGCTGTGTGCCACAGCCGTTCTGCGGGGTTGTCTCAATGAAGAAAGGTTTCCCCCAAGGTCCCAGCAGCTCTGGGCGTTCAAACCCACGTGAGACGTGTAAAAGGTTGTTCCTGCCACAAGTGTGCTGGTTCTGAAGGGGGGGAGTGAGTTTGTGGGTGTTCATTTTCTCATTATAATCCATACATCCTGTGTATTATGGTCATTTATTTTCATTGGGTTTAATTTGGTTAAAAGTTTTACAGGCAAACACTATAGCAAATAGAGCTTCCCACGCAGCCCTGGTGGTAAAGGATCCACCTGCTAATGCAGGAGATGTGGCTTCAATCCCCGGGAGAAGGAAGTGGCAACCCACTCCAGTATTCTTGCCTGCCAAGTCCCATGGACAGAGGAGCGTGGGACAGTCCATCGGGTTGCAAAGAGTCGGACATGACTGAAGCAACTTAGCACACACGCACTAGAGCAAATGGGATGTCTGCAAAGTTCTAAGGTATCTTGGGACACACACGAGTCCCAGGCACTGGACAGTGTGCTCTTGACTCCTGGAGAGATTCCCCAACAGTAACATCTTGCTAAATGATACGGCAATTCCACACCAAGTTGTCCACATTAATACAGCTGACAGTTGAGCAACACAGGTTGACCTGTGCTGGTCCACTTATATGCAGTTGATTGAAACCACAGATGTGGAACCCAGGGGAACAATAATGTGATACACAAATCTTCTACTGCTCAAGGGTCGTAACCCCTCACCCCCGGGTTGTTCAAGGTCCACTGCACAGTCAGCGTACGCATTTCCATCACTACAAGGATCCCTCTGTTACCTTCGACTTTCTACCCCTTAACCTCCCACCTTGGCCTCTGGAAACCACTCCTCTGCTCTCCATTTCTGTAATTTTGTCATTTCAGGAATGTTCTACAATTGGAATAATTTGTAATTTGGGGGAATTGTCTTTTTTCACTCAGCAGCATGCTCTGGAGTTTCCCCCAGACGTGCATGTATCAACTGTTTGCTCCCTTTTATGGCTGAGTTGGGGCTTCCCAGGTGGCGCTAGCGGTAAAGAACCCGCCTGCCACTGCAGGAGACATAAGAGATATGGGTTCCATCCCTGGGGCAGAAAGACCCCCTGGAGGAGGACACAGCAATACACTCCAGAATTCACGCCTAGAAAATCCCATGGACAGAGGAGCCTAGCAGGCTGCAGTCCATAGGGTCACACAGAGTTGGACACAACTGAAGCGACTTAGCACGCATGCACAGTATTCCATGATGTAGCTACATCCCAGTTTGCTTAACCTGTTCGTCTGTTGAAGGACATCTGGGTTGTTTCCAGTTTTCATCTATTACAAATAAAGCTGCTATAAACGTTCAGGTACGACACGTTTTGTGTGTGAACATAAGTTTTCAGTTCTCTGAGATAAATCCCCAGGAGTGCAGTTGGTGAGCTGTGATCGGTTCATATTTTTTGTTTGTTTAAGAAACTGCCCAAGTGTTTTTCAGAGCCAGCCGTAACATTTTACATCCCCACCAGCAATGTATGCGTGGCCGTTCTCTGCATTCCCTTAGCATATGATGTCACTGTTTTTATTTTACCATTACAGGTATATAATGAGATCTCATTGTGGTTTTAATTTAGATCTAGTGATATTGAATATGTTTTCATGTATTAATACTTAAATGCCACCTTTAGTGGCATTCTTTAGTGAAATGTCTCTTCATGTCTTATGCCCATTTTCTAATGGGATTATTTGTGTTTTTTTTTTTTTACTCTTTTGAGACTTCTTTATTCTAGATATTGTCATTTCATTCTCTTAACAGGGTCTTTCAAAGAGCAAATATTTTTAATTTTGACAGAATCAAATGTATCAAATTTTCCACTTATGGATCTTGATTTTGGTGCCAAGTCTAAGAACTTCTTTTAGGGGAAAAAAAAACTTTAGGATTTAAGAACTTCTTGCTTGATCTTAAATCCTAAATTTTCTTTCCTAAAAGTTTTATAACTTAAGGTTCCACATGTTAAGTCTATGATTCATCTTAATTTATGTGTAAAGGGTAAAACTTAGGTCAAAGTTTCTTTGTGTGTATCAAACTTCTCCATCACCACGTGGTTAAAAAAACTATCATTTCTCCATTGAATGGCTTTTGCACCTTCATCAAAAGTCAGTTGCGCATATTTCTGTGGGTCTATCTCGGGGTTCTTTGCATGTGTACTATGTTACTTCAGTCATGTCCAACTCTGTGCGACCCTATGGACTGCAGCCCACCAGGCTCCTCCGTCCACGGGATTCTCCAGGCAAGAACACTTGCCTGCAGCGGGTTGCCATGCCCGCCTCCAGGGATCTTTCCGACCTAGGGACCGAACTCGTGTCTCTTACATCTACCTGCATTGACAGGCAGGTTCTTTACCGCTAGTGCTACCTGGAAATCCCCATCCATCATATTGATTTGTGTGTCTGTCCTCCAATACCACAGTCTCGATTACAGTAATCATGTCCGACTCTTTGTGACCCCATAGACTGTAGCCCGTCAGGCTCCTCCGTCCATGGAATTCTTCAGGCAACAGTACTAGAGTGGGTGGCCATTTCCTTCTACAGGGGATCTTCCCGGCCCAGAGATGGAACCGAGGGCTCCTGTATTGCAGGTAGATTCTTTACCACCTGAGCCAGCAGGGAAGCCCTCTCTCTCTGTGTCTCTCTCTATACACACACACACACACACACACACACCCCAGGGAAGCCCTCTCTCTATATATACACACACACACATTCAGTACACACACACACATATATATGCTATGTTTATATTATCTTGATTTGAGTAAACTAACTCTTCCTACTTCTTTGTCAAAACTGTCTTACCTTCTGTTTGCCTTCCCATGTACATTTTAGAATAATCTTGTCTATATATACAAAAAACAATCTTGCTTGGATTTTGACAGGATGTGTATTAAATCTCTACCAGTCTAGGGAGAATTGACATGTTTACTATGTACAGCGTTCCAATCCATGAACACACAGCATGTTTTTCCATTTATTAATATTTAGATGTTCTTCGATTTATTTCATCAGCATTTGTAGTTTTCACCATACAAGTCCTTTACATGTTTTGTTAGATTATATCTGTGTTTCTTTTTCAAGTGATTGTAAATAGTATTGTATTTTAAATTCAGTGTCAACATGTTCATTGTTTATGATAAAACTACAGTTGACTTTTGCGTGTAAGTCTTATATTCAGTGACCTCACTGGACTCACTTATTAGTTGTGAGAATTTTTAAATACATCCCTTGGGAAATCTCTACATAGACAATCATGTCATTTACATATAAGGACTGTTTTACTCCCTCCTTTCCAGTCTGTAGGGCTTCCCTGATAGCTCAGTTGGTACAGAATCCGCCTGCAATGCCGGAGACCCCTGTTTGGTTTCTGGGTCAGGAAGATCTGCGGGAAAAGGGATAGGCTACCCACTCCAGTATACTTGAGCTTCTCTTGTGGCTCAGGTGGTAAAGAAACTGCCTGCAATGCAGGAGACCTGGTTCAATCCCTGGGTTGGGAAGATCCTCTGGAGAAGGGAAAGGCTACCCACTCCACATTTCACGGAATGTATAGTCCATGGGGTCACAAAGAGTCGGACACGACTGAATGACTTTCACTTTCACTTTTCCAATCTGTATGCCTTTTATTTCCTTTTCTTGCTTTATTACACTGGCAAAAACTTTCAGCACTCTATTGAATAAGTAGTGAGAGTAGACATCCTTGACTTGTTCCTGATCTAAGATGGACAGCATTCATTTTTTCACCATTAAATATTGTTAGTTGTAGGTTTTCTATAGATGTGCTTTATTGCATTGAGGAATTTCCCCTCTATGCTTATTTTCTGAGTTTACTGTGAATGGGTGTAGAATTTTGTCACATGCTTTGTCTGCATCAATTGCTAGAACAATGAGACTTTTTTCCCTTTAGTCTGATAATGTGGCAGTTGGACTAATTGACTTTCAAATACTGAACCAGTCTGGAATTCCTAGAAAAAACTCTCCTTGGTTGTGTATAATTTTTTGTATATTTCTGAATTCTATTTGCTAATATTTTGTTAAGGATTATTGTATATCTATTCATGAAGGTTATTGGTCTATTATTTTCTTTTTCTTTTGGTATTGTCTTTGGTTTTGTATCAGGGTAATACTTGCTTCATAAGATGAATTAGAAAGCGTTCTATTTTCTGGATAAGACTGTGTAATTGGTATTAATTCTTCTGTAGTAGAATCTTCAGTGAAACTCTGGGGATTGGAGATTTCTTTTCAGGGATTTTAAAATTAATCTTATTTCCTTAATAGCTGTCAAATAACCTATCTCATATTGGGTGAGTTCTAATAATTTGTGACTTCAGCAAATTGGTCAGTTTCATCTAAGTTGTCGAACTTATAAGTGTAAAGTTGTTTGCAGTATTCACTTGTTATCCTTTTGATGTCTATAGTGGCTGCAGTAATATCCCATTTTATTCCCTAAAAAAGAGCTTTCGAACTGTGGTGTTGGAGAAGACTCTTGAGACTCCCTTGGACAGCAAGGAGATCAAACCAGTCAATCCTAAAGGAAATCAACCTGAATATTCATTGGAAGGACTGATGCTGAGGCTCTAATGCTTTGGCCACCTGACTCGAAGAGCCAATTCACTGGAAAAGACCCTGATGCTGGGAAAGACTGAAGGCAGGAGAACGGGAAGACAGAGGACGAGATGGTTGGATGGCATCACCAACACAATGGACATGAGTTTGAGCAAACCCCGGGAAATGGTGAAGGACAGGGAAGCTTGGCATGCTGCAGTCCATGGGGTTGAAAAGAGTCGGACACGACTGAGTGATTGAACAACAATTCCCTATATTGGTAATTTGTGTCTTGTCTTTTTCTGTCAGTCTTGCTAGAGGTTTGTTGATTTTACTGACTTTTCCAAAGAATCAGCTTTTGTTTCATTGATTTTTCTCTGTTGGTTTTGTTTCAATTTTATTGATTCCTGCTCTAACTTTATTTTCTTCCTCTGCTTGCTTTGAGTTTTTCTAGGTGTTTGATGTGGAAGCTTTAGAGTATTGAGATTTTTTTCCTCTTCTTCTCTAATGTTTGCGTTTAGTGCTATAAATTTCCCCTTCAGTACTGCTTTAGCTGAATCCTACAGACATAAACATTCTAGTTTCATTTCTCATTCAGTTCAGTGTTGTTGGTGAGTCACTAAGTCATGTCTAACTCTTTGCAACCCCATGAATTGCAGCACACCAGGCTTCCCTGTCCTTCACTATCTCCTGGAGTTTGCTCAAACTCATGTCCATTGACTCGGTGATGCCGTCCAACTATTTCATCCTCTGTTGTCCCCTTCTCCTCCTGCCTTCAATCTTTCCCAGCATCAGGGTCTTTTCCAATGAGTTGGTTCTTCACATGAGATGGCCAAAGTATTGGAGTTTCAGCATCAGTCATTCCAATGAACACTCAGGACTGATTTTCCTTTAGGATTGCCTGGTTTCATCTCCTTGCTGTCCACAGGACTCTCAAGAGTCTTCTCCAACACCACAGTTCAAAGTATCAATTCTTCAGTGCTCAGCTTTCTTTATAGTCCAACTCTCACATCCATACATGACTACTGGAAAAACCACAGCTTTGACTATATAGACCTTTGTTGGCAAAGTGATGTCTCTTAATAGGTTGTCTGGGTTTGTAATAGCTTTTCTTCCAAAGAGCAAGCATCTTTTAACTTCATGGCTGCAGTCACCATCCACAGTGATTTTGGAGCCGAAGAAAATAAAATCTGTCACTGCTTCTACTTTTTCCCCTTCTATTTACATGAAGTGATGGGACCGTATACCACAATCTTAGTTTTTTGAATGTTGAGTTTTAAGCCAGTTTTTTCCCCCTCTCCTCTTTCACCCTCATCAAGATGTTCTTTAGTTCCTCTTTGCTTTCTGCCATTAGAGTGGTATCACCTGCATATCTGAGGTTGGTATTTCTTTCAGCAATCCTGATTCCAGCTTTTGATTCATCCAGCCTGGCATTTTGCATAATATCCTCTGCATAGAAGTTAAGTAAGCAAGGTGACAATACAGCTTTTATGTACTCCTTTCCCAATTTTGAACTAGTCTGTTATTTCATGTTTGGTTCTGTTGCTTCTTGACCTGCATACAGGTTTCTCAGGAGACAAGGTGGTCTGGTATTCCCATCTCTTAAAGAATTTTCCACAATTTGTTGTGATCCACACAGTCAAAGACTTCCACATAGCCAACAAAGTAGAAGTAGATGGTTTTTTGGAATTCCCTTGCTTTCTTTATGATCCAGTGGATGTTGGCGATTTGATCTCTGGATTCTCTGCCTTTTCTAAATCCAGCTTGGACTTCTGGAATTTCTCAAGCCTAGCTTAAAGCATATTGAGCATTACCTTGTTAACATGTAAAATGAGCACAAGTGTACGGTAGTTTGAGCATACTTTGGCATTGCCTTTCTTTGGGATTGGCATGAAAACTGATCTTTTCCAGTCCTGTGACCACTGCTGTGTTTTCCAAATTTGCTGGCATATTGAGAGCAGCACGTTAATAGTATCATCTTTTGGATTTGCAAGATCTCAGCTGGAATTTCATCACCTCCACTAACTCTGTTCGTAATAATGCTGCCTAAGGCCCTCTTGCGGAGAAGGCAATGGCATCCCACTCCAGTACTCTTGCCTGGAAAATCCCATGGACGGAGGAGCCTGGTGGGCTGCAGTCCATGGGGTCGAGAAGAGTCGGACATGACTGAGTGACTTCACTTTCACTTTTCACTTTCCTGCATTGGAGAAGGAAATGGCAACCCACTCTAGTGTTCTTGCCTGGAGAATCCCAGGGACGGCAGAGCCTGGTGGGCTACCGTCTATGGGGTTGCACAGAGTTGGACACGACTGAAGTGACTTAGCAGCAGCAGCAGCAGCAAGACCCTCTTGACTTCACACTCTAGCATGTCTGGCTCTAGGTGAGTGACCACACTATCGTGGTTATCTGGGTCATTAAGATCTTTTTCGTACAGTTCTGTGTACCCTGCCACCTCTTCGTAATCTCTTCTGCTTCTGTTAGGTCTTTGCTGTTTCTGTCCTTTATTGTGGAGAAGGCAATGGCACCCCACTCCAGTACTCTTGCCTGAAAAATCCCATGGACAGAGGAGCCTGGTAGGCTGCAGTCCATGGGGTCGCTAAGAGTCGGACACAACTGAGCGACTTCGGCTTTTCACTTTCATGCACTGGAGAGAAAATGGCAACCCGCTCCAGTGTTCTTGCCTGGAGAATCCCAGGGACATGGGAGCCTGGTGGGCTGCCGTCTATGGGGTCGCACGGAGTCGGACACGACTGAAGCGACTTAGCAGCAGCAGCAGTCCTTTATTGCGCTCATCTTTGCATGAAATGTTTCCTTGGTATCTCCAATTTTCTTGAAGCGATCTATAGTCTTTCCCATTTTATTGTCTCCCTCTATTTCTTTGCGTTGTTCACTTAAGAAGGCTTTCCTATTTCTCCTTGCTATTCTCTGGAACTCTGCACTCAGTTGGGTTTATTTTTCCCTTTCTCCTTTGCCTTTCGCTTCTCTTTTCTCAGCTATTTGTAAGGCCAGCTCAGACAACCACTGTTTTGTTCAGTTCAGTGCATTATTTTTAATTTCCCTCAGGACTTGCTCTTAATCCCATGGTTTAGAAATATTTTGTTTAGTTTATAAGGGCTTGGAGATTTTCCTGTTATCTTTCTACTATTGATTTCCAGTTTGATTCCCTTGTGGTTGGAGAACATTCATGATTTAATTTTTGCTGGGCTTTGAGTCCATCCAGGATATGGTTTGTGTATGTTGTCTGCATTAAAAAAGCAAAATAGTATATTTGGGTACTATGTTGTTGGATGACTTGTTCTATAAATCATATTGGTTGATGGTGGTGCTCACTTCTTCTGTACCCTCGATGATTTTATGTTTGGCTGTTCTATCAATTGTTTAAAAAGCTGTGTTGAAGTCCCCAACTATGGTAGTGGCTGTATTTCTCCATTCAATTCTTTAAAATTTGCTTCTCATATCTTCCTCACACTTAGGGTTAACTGTCTTGATGAATCAAACTCTTTTTATCATTATATAATGTCCCTATCTCTGGTATTTTTCTTTGCTCTGATATCTCCTTTATCTGATATTAATATAGCCATTCCTGCTTTTGTTTACCTAATATGTATTTTCCTATAAACTTTCTTTCAGATTTTGTTTCAGATATTATTATATTTGAAGTTTCTTGTAGATACATAGTTTGGTCATGTTTCTCAATACATGCTACTAATATCTGCCTTTTAATTGGTGTATGTAGACCATTTATTAATATGTTAAAGCTTGTCTGATTTTTTAAAAAGTATTTCTTTGTTCTGTTTTTGCTTGTTTTATTCCACCTGACCACCCCCTTCACCTGCCTCATTGTGAGTTACCTGAACATACTTTAGAGTTCCATCTTGATTTATCTATTAGTACTCTGAGTTCATCTGTTTCATTTTTTCAGCAGTTTTAAATATTTACTCTGTATACATTTAGAATCACCTTAGGTAGTGTTACAATTTTGCTTCAACTATCAAACTCAAGATTTACACATTTTTCCTTACTGTATTTTTTGCTTACCATATTTTAAATTTCTTCTTTCATAATTTCCTGTTTAAAGAAACTCTTTTGCCATTCTTTTAGGGTAGATCTGCTGATGAAAATTCCCTGAACCCATTCTGTGCATCTGTCTGAGCCTGAGCAATGGCCCAAAAGGACCACATCAAAATCCCATCCCCATAGCAGGGCCAGAACAAAAAGAATTGCTCATTTTGAACAGAAAGGGCTGAGGGGTAAAGAGCACTACAATTCATCACAGAAGATGGAGTGAGAAGGGTTTGAGAGGAGCTGGGACTTTTCAGGTTGTCATTTTTGGGGAGCCGTGGTAAGGAATAAAGCACAAAGAGTCAAGGGTCAAAAGCACGGGGCAGAAAGAGACAAATACATAAAACTGCCCTTTCTCCTCAAGTATTCCACAGAGAAAGGCTTTTCTTGCCCTCAAGAGAATGCCAACTGACAACCCTCTTCAAGTTCTGGCTTAAAATACTATGAACTTTAGGTCAGGTGAGGACAAGTCTCTTGCCCTGATAAACACCTCTAGAACTTACATCAGCAAGATCAGAAAGAAAATCCTGATTTGGTCATACTTTTTTTTTTTTTTACAAGTCACTGCCAAAGGATCACCTTACCTGACCACCCCCTGCCCCACACAGACCCTTCATTTCATAGAGGAGGCAGCTAGAGGGGAATAGCTTTCCTTGCCTTTAGATAGGCAATGATAGGGTTCCCAATTTCCGTCTCTCCTTTAAGCATCTTGGATTTCCCTTGTGGCTCAGCTGGAAAAGAATCCACCTGCGATGCAGGAGACCGTTGGGAAGATCCCCTGGAGAAGGGAAAGGCTACCCACTCCAGTATTCTGGCCTGGAGAATTCCATGGACTATAGCCCATGGGGTCACAAAGAGTCACACACAGCTGAGCGACTTTCACTTTAAGCATCTTGGTTCTAATTCCCTAGCAGCCACCTCTTCAAGCACCACCACTTCACTCTCTCCTTTTAGAAATAAGAATGGGGTTTCTTCTCCCATGGTCTTATTTGAAATGCTTCAGTTTCCATTTCAATGGTCACAAAGCAATAAAGCAAAATGTTGTCCTCAAGTCTAAGAATTCACTCAGTAATTAGGAATTATTTTTAGATCTAAAACACCCACAAACTTAAGAAAAAGAATGAGCACATAATGATTTAATTGGCTTTCTCTTTTAATCAAAAACATACTTTGTTACAGAGTTCTCAGGAAAGGTTCAACTGTTTTTTAGCCACAGACTTCAACCAGGCAAAAGCATACAGAAAGCCACAAAGGACCTACCAGAGCCCTTAGCTGATCAGTTTTCCCCAAAGCAGAAGCTAAGTGTGGCTCGTCTCTTGAGTTACGGCATGGCTCCTCTGACTTCAGGAGAGGAGACAGAATTGGCAGATACTACTGCCAAATCTGTCCCCAACCCCTAGTCGCCTCTTCCAAATGGTTCTGCAGCCCACCAGGTTTTCATCATCTACAAGCTTTCACACTTTTCCCTTAAATCACACGTCCAAGGCATTGGCCAGAACCCAATACTTGGAAGAAGTTTGTTGAATCCGTGTTTAGCCTTTTAACCGATCCAAGCCCTGAGTCCTTCTATCAATGACAAGCAGCCATAGCAACAGCAGCTGGTTTCATCCCTTCCTTTCCAGCTACCACTGAGCTGGCCTCTACCAGGACTCCCCAACCCCCCTACCCTTGACCCACCCCCAAAGAAGGCTTGATCCTTGAAAAAGCCAAGTCCATTAATTATACTAATCCAAGGATGGGCTGGAAGAGAACTCTGAAAGGAATGCTCCAGCCAAGTTTTCTGATCAAAATGGACCTAACAAGAGCCAAAAATAAAGTGAATAATCATCCACTGGTATTGTTTTCTTGAGTCATATAAACCATTTTAATTGATACAGTTTAAGGGAATTTCCCTATTTTGAGAGGAGTTAAGAAACCAAAGACCCAAAGCAATGACCTCTAATATCACTAGGCATTTACAGTAAGTTTTCAACTCATTTTAGTTTTTAAAAATTTTTACCAGCACACAGCACTAAGATGATGGTGTCACAAACATACCCAAAAGGTAAAAATACCATGACTCAAAAGAAGCCTTAATACACCATGAAAACAGATGATGGGAAAATAAAATGAAGGCTTTTCTCCCTCTTTTTTAAGTATTTATTGCAGCCCCCAAGGTGGTGCTAGGCCTTTGGTTGAATTTAAGTCTTAAGGACATATTATGTAACTTCTTGTCCACAGAACAGTAATAAAATATCAAGCCTAGTCTCATTTGAATAACATGGAAATAAGTAAAAAGCCCCCTCAAACAGCAGACCAAAGTAAGGAAGAACTCCCAAACTGCTGCAAGGTAGGCAAGGTCACTTAAACTTCAGAGCTGGAAGAACTCATCTAGTCCAACTCCCTCATTTTACAGATGAGGCAACTGAGGCCCAAGGAAGGGAAATGACTTGCCCAAGGTCATATACATCAAGTTTCAGTGGCAGAGCGCAAACTAGAGGGTGCAGCTTCTGGCCCCAGCCCAGAGCCACCAGTTTCAGGCTGAGCAAGAACACTGGTTCTGAGACCTATTTGAGAAAGCATCTGAGATAAACTGAAAATTATCCACATCAGTAGAGAGAAATGATTGTCTTCACCAGTTTTCTCCTTAGTTCTTCCTACATTAAAAAAAAAAATGATGAAAGGGGAAGAAAAAAGGTTCATTCACTCATTCAAGGCTGATGTTAAAATCCCTGAAAACATCAGCAATCACTTTAGCTACTCCTTGGGGCAGGTTATCAGACCCTCAATTCTCATAAAGGCACCTAAAGGTCAAAAATATCTGTGAGGAGGAAGGCCAGAAGATAGGACTCAAAAAGGGACACCAAAACAAAACAAAAATAACCCTCTCATTTTCCAAGCTTTTGTTTTTTGCTGTTTTTTTTTCTTTTTTTGCTGGTGTCCTCTAGGCAGTGATGCTGCCTTTGACTATTGATGCTCATTTCATAACCAACCAACACTTGTAACCCCAGTTTTTGTTTTGAGCAGCACTCAAGTGGAAGCAACAAAACCTGTCAAAGGGGAAAAAATATATGAATATGACTCACTTCTCTCTATTCTCAACTACCTGAAACTCAGCAAGGATCAGGAAGCACACTCAGTGTCAAACTGATATCAAATGCCAAAGCCCTGAAGTCCTTTCAGCACTTTACAGGAAAGTTTCTTGGGTCCTGTCCCAGTTGCCCGTGTTTTAAAGAAAGTTCTAATAAGTATGGTTATCGGGTTTTCTTGCCTAAGCAGTCCGGAAAATCAATCAGAAAGGGGAGAAGGAAGAAAGGGGAGGTATACTGACCAACACACAGGAAGTGGCTGCTGTCATTAACTGGCGGGAGGAAGGGGTCTGTGTATAACAAAACCAAACACTCCAAACCACAGCAGCCTGTGACCATTTAGTGAAGGTAAAACTGTCCCACATGTCTCAGCAGCCCCTCAAGTCTACAAGCCAGGAGGCACAAGAGAAACACCGTATCCAATATGTTCTCTGACACACATATCAAATAACTCCACCCCAGAAAATGAGCACAGTAAAAAAAGTTTTACTGCTTAAACAAGGTAAATTTGGATTATGCAAAAATTTCCATTCTGTGGTGATAGCAGAAGAGTAAGACAAACACTCTGGCAACACTGGGGCAAGTGCTTAGGGACAAGGCTGGGCTTGAGGATGCTACGAATAAGGTCACTAGCTTTTTATGTCCTTCCTAATGTATCTTAGGAGAAAAGAAATTACCTAGTTGTCCAAAGGAAAAAATGGAAAGGTTGCACACAAGGTTCTCATATCCCATTTTCTATCATATTGCAAAGGAGGGTTTAGGCAATTATTTTACAGATAGCTATCTGCAACAAGAGGGGTCCTGCCTTTAGGAAGGAAAAAAAGCATTTCTTCCATCTGCAAGTCTTAGCCAAGCCCATCCACAGGAGTTGTTAACTGACTTTACAGGTAATTACTTTCATATACTCATCTACCCCAGTAACTTAAACACTCAATTTTCCCAATCTGCTGTCATTAAACACAAAGCCAGTAAAATGACTCAGTGATGGTGAGAACAACCTTTAGAAACTATCAACAAAAAGGATTCTGCCTTACTCAGAATACCACGGTTTCTTCCAAAAGGCTCTCAAAAAGGTTCAAAACTAATCTGATTTTGTATAATCGCTAGTAACTATTAACTAGTTAATACCAAATCAAGAATAGAAATACTTCACCATATATTCTTTAACCTTCACAGATATTTAAGGAGCACCATGGGAAAAATGCAAAATTTCCCTTCTTTAGGTGGGCATGGTCAAGAAGACAACTGCAATTAAGCTTTTAAAATAAGATATTTATCATCTGGAAGACAGGACATTTTATTCTGCCGTCAAATGTTCTATCACAAATACCCATTCTTTACACTACACCCTTCCTCATGAAAGCGGATTTTTGACTTTGAAATGCAACACAACTAATACGTGTTCAGTTTATCTGGATATTTTGAGTATGGTTCTCCTTAAGCCAGGTCACCTAAACTGTAAACCTACAATGTTTACAAGAGGAATGGGATAGGCAACCTATTTAGTGGTTAGGTCAATACAAATGAGCCATGCTTCTAGAAAAACAAGGTTATATGGCAGTGATTTACTATCATTATCTTTGTATAACAGGGGTAGTATACTATAAAAAATGAGATAAGACTATATCCCACAAAAGAACCTACCCCCTGGAAAATAAAGGCAACAACACCGTTTTGGATTTAAGGATTTCCTTTTGATAATGCACTGAAAGGCACTAGACAAAGTGGAAGGGGCCTCGTACTGGATTATAAAGGTACATACTTGGTTCAACTCTCACTCAGTTCTCACCGAAACTCAACATTCTGAGCATTTTTGAGATATGAACTAGCTAGAGAAAACCCACCCAGAACCCTATCCTCATAACAATCAGATTCCAAGAAATGTGGAAACTATTCTACTCTTAAAATAGCCATAAAATCTTAAACCTAGTGGTTCTTTTAGTCTTACTCATCAAAGATGACTACCTCTAAGAAATGTAAATACTGTTCAACAACTAAGACCTCAGAAATAACTGATTATAATATACTAAATGTTTTCTTAAAAGCATGTGACTGAACCTAGGCACAAATATAAAGCAATTAATAACTAGAAGTACTTCTATGTACTTGTAGGATTTTTATGGCTCTTTGCAAAAAGCAATCAAGGTGGGTGGCCTGGCCTCAAAGACAGACTGCTGCTGCTGCTGCTAAGTCGCTTCAGTCATGTCTGACTCTGTGCGACCCCATGGACAGCAGCCCACCAGGCTCCCCCGTCCCTGGGATTCTCCAGGCAAGAACACTGGAGTGGGTTGCCATTTCCTTCTCCAATGCATGAAAGTGAAAAGTGAAAGTGAAGTCACTCAGTCATGTCTGACTCTTAGCGACCCCATGGACTGCCGCCCACCAGGCCCTCTGTCCATGGGATTTTCCAGGCAAGAGTACTGGAGTGGGGTGCCATTGCCTTCTCCGCAAAGACAGACTACTTAGCAAATATTTTCCACAATACTTCCCCCAGATGATTAAACACGCAAACTTTCTTTAAAGTAGAAAAGGAGGCAATGTATTATATCATAGCATGCTTATAGTTCTAATCAAATAAACTGTTTTTAAAATCTGTTACTCTAAAACTCTCTCCTCTCGCTCCTACTCTTCATTCACAGTAAAACAGACCTAAAGTCAAAAATTCCTAGAGAATGAAGATACCTTTCTAGACAATCTGCCAATAAAGCATAAAATCACCACATTTTTACAGCTTAGAACTAGGTCTTTAACAGAAGTGTTTGTAAGAACTCAAGAATATAAATGAGTTGGTAGAAATGTTATTTTAAAAAAGCAAAAGACATGTAGCTTGGATCAAGATATGTTTAAATCACAGAAATAAGCAAACTCAGTGGTTTCTAGGATGGTCTTATTAAGAAGACCTAAGCAAGGAAGTAGAAGATTTGTTGATTTAAGCTGATATAAGGATGACTATCATGCGTAAGTATTTCTCAAGTCTCAAACTTATAACACACCTGAAATAATCTTATTACACTAAGAAAGGCCCTCCACGAAAAAAGCAAAAACACCTGAAAGATCATCTTTGATTTCACACTATTTATCCTGCAGATAACCTATTTATCTTATAGACAATCAGGGCTAGCTTTGCTACAGTAAAATAAAAGTGAAAAAAATAACCAACCCTACACTTGATACGTAACGTCCGTGGGGAGTCCTAGTAGAGTGGAGAAGAAAGCCAGAGCTGCCCGAGAGCACCAGCTGTTGCCTGTCATTTAGTAGAAGGTGTCTCACCACTAAGGCTGGACTCAAAAGTGCAAAAGAAAAAAAAATTAAAAATCAAACCTAGAATTCAACTTTGCATGTTGAGATTCAGTTTTATTTATGCTACTAGCTAAGTAAAAAGCATACATATTGTGTCTGTGGTACAGTCAATACATTTGCAACTTTTCTACTTAAATTCTCTATACAAAGTCACTGCCAATTGATATGATCATTGATGGCAAAGGGCTTAGAATAACCAAAAGGTATAAAAAAGTTTGCAGTCTTGCCCCAAGATACAAAAACTGAATTTTAAACATTGGCATAACATACATGATTTAAACAGTATACGAAAAAAAAAAGTCACACATCAAATCAAGTACAAAAATATCCAAACTACCTATCAATGAATGGTAATGTTTCTATTATTCTGCACAGTACTTAACACAGAATTTAGCAGTTTCCAAAATACTCATTATTTAGCTTAGCATTGCCACCTGTGCAGAACGGTAAGATATTAGATGGAGTGACACTGCTTTTAGTGTTTTTAAAAATATAAAATCTTTCCCTATGTTAAGGAAGGAAAGAAATTCCTCTTCTAGGCTCCTTAGTAACCAACCCTGTGCCTAGAAATACAGAATACATCTACTGTTTAACAGGGCAAAAGTATATTTATTGATAAATAGTTATCCAACAAAAATAACAAATGTAATTTTAAACGATACTCCTTTGTCTGGTAATTTTAAGGAATTCTCAATATACACAGATTAGTGTTTTGCCTTGGCAAAAGAAAAATTGGGTCGCAAGACAATCTGAGTTAAAATCATCTTCACTAGTTTAACTTGAAAAAAAGATATTTTGGATAAAAGGTTATAATACATTACTATCTTTTTTAAACACAGAGTAAAGTTGCTCTTGGTAAAATTAACTCACCCACATGGCACAATATTTCGGAGTAAAGTATGTTCAACAGTAACAACTCACACACAAGATAACATAGGTGAATTAACTTTGAGAACTTCTCTGCCTTTAAAATCAGCAATATTAAATTTATTCTGTAGAGTAACACACATATTGATGTTCTGCATATAAAAGGCTCTAAAACATTTCAAAGGGCTAAATTTTCCAGCATTGGAATGATTCCTTCAAACAAAACTGGTGAAGATTTAATAAGAATGTATTTGTCCCAATCTTCAAGCTCTGAGCCATGCCTGAAAAGTTCTAAGTAGGAAAAAGAAAATTATTTTAATCCAGTTTCTGTCTGCTAGGAGCAAGGCAGCAAACACATTTTCCAACCCTTTATGAAAAGATAAAGCAGAACAAAAGTGAAATATATCTTCAGATTATAAACAGGATTGCATCTTATAGTCCACCATCCTGATAATGGTAAGGGCCCCAACGTTAAGTTAAAAGACCTCAGTCTAAAGGCTGTGGGTCGGCAATAGGCATGGTGTGAAGGACTTCATCGAGGAGCTGGAGGGCCCGGTGTAAGTGAATCTCAATCCAACAAGGTGTTTCCTTGATGCTCTGTCTTGGGTAATCAGGTCCCCAGCCTTTCACAAAACTCATCCTGAGTATGCATAAACGACGGAGGTCATCCACACCGATCCCGGCGGCAGCCGACAAACCTATCGGAAAAGATTTGGAAGACGTCAGCGGGACAGGCTGACCCCTTCCATCCCCCCTAAATCTTACATTAACAAGGTGACCAGCTTTCTTTACTGCATTCTCCCCAGCACAAGACTTCTCTGCCAAAGTGCCAAAAAGTAAGCATAGATCTATACTTTGTCAACAGGGACTGAAAACTTTTGGTTAAGACAATGTATATTCCACATGGGTCTTCTAGCTACCATCAATTATAAATTACCACAATCCACCAACACCCCATCTGTTTTTTCTCTTTAGAAGTGGAGGTGAAGGGATAAGAAATAACTTGTTTTTAAGAGGCAGTGCATGTCTACACGTTGGTTCTAAGAACTTTACTCTCTGTCTAAACTATCTAGTTCAAGGTAAAACATGACTAACAATGAGACAGAAAATAGTCCTGGTTCCACTAAGACTTCTTGGATGACCTAGACGATGTCTGTCTCTCAGTTTCACAATGTAACAGAGATAGTATGTAATTACTCGATGGGGTGGGGATGGGCAGTAGACGAGGAGAAATTTAGTAACAGCTCTGGATTCTTCAGTAAAAGCATATTTGTAACATCAAAACTAGCAAATTAATGGTTTAGATGCCCAAATTTAAAAAAAAAAATCAAATTCTATAAATGAGTATGTCTTATCTACCTCGAAATTGTAAACTCCTGAGCATAAGTCACAACGGAGACTCTGCATCTAATTCTCCAGTCAGAACATACAGTCATATAGTCAATCTGCATTCATCAATATTACAATGAAACTAATGGGAGGAATTTGCATGTACTGTAGAGAAACCTGCAGGGCCACTGCAGTTTTCTTAGCCAGTGTGATTTGCTTACCACACTGAAGAGGTTAAGAACAGGGGTTGAATGAATCACTAGTTATGCCTTCAGACGTGGAAGATGGGTGCCACGTGTTTCCATCATAAAAGTCTATAGTCAGGAGTTTAACTCTGCAGTAAAAAATTCCCCATCAGTGTGAAACCTGGCACACAGTTCAATTTTACCCCAAAATTAAACACAAGTCTACACGCTATCCAAACGCCACCCTCGCTTGGTTTTCTCTCCATGCTCAGTACACTTAAAAAAAAGTTGGAGAGACGTCTAATTCTGAAATTGAAATATGCTTTCCTTCTAGAATGAAGCAAAGCACACTGGTGATTACAACCCACCCTAGCTGGTGAAGCAAGAATTAAAAGCATCAACAAAAATAGGGGAGACTGATCAATATAATAATAACAACCCCCTTTCTTCTTTATCCCACAGTCCCTTTTTTGATACAAAAAGAATGAACACAGGGCCATAAACAAAGGGCAACTATTATAGATGAACAGGCTTTTTTTTTTTTTTTTTTGTACAAATTCAAAAATGTTATTATCCCAGTAAAAAGAACTTCACTTTCTATTACTGGTTAAAGTAACTAATTAACTGAGTCAATCAAGATAAAGCACCAACTACTACACTTGAAAAAACAAAAAAAATCAAAAGCATACTTACTGATGGCTGGGGCTATTCCACCTACTGACCCTGGGCCGGGGATGTTTCCTGCCACGGCCGCTGCCTGGGCAGCTGCTGCAGCTTGTGCCGTGGCTGCCTGCTGCTGCATCTGACGGTGACACTGACGCAAATCAAAGACCTTAAAGAAAAAATTAAGTGTAAGTTTCATGCCGTGAGTCCAGCAGAAATATTCCGTATGTCAAAAACCAATGCACAATCTACTTAAAACTCACAGCTTGACTTAGCTCTCAGGATTAAAGAATTAATTCAATTGTTTAATTTTTTTATGTAGATGGTAAGTTCTTAGGAAAGCTGGCTTGAATGAAGCTCACCAAAGAGGCACAGCTCACTATTAGGACAGTTTTGGTTGCCACTGGCCTCTGTATCCTTCATCTGAGTTCAGTGTGGGTCAGCCATTAGTGCCTTTGTGAAAAACCACACCACTGTGTGAAACGAAGTTAAGAAATCATCCCACCCTTTCATAACTAAATGAAGAGTTTTCTGTAGGTTGAATTGACGGCCTAGGTCATATGGTCAGCTTCTTTTCTTTATCATTCTAACTACTTGGAGGAATGAATAAAAGGCATTGTCACTATGTGACGAAACAAGGGCATATCTCAGAGCTGCACAGAAGCATCTAACAGGATATTTAGGTCTTGTTTAAATAGAAACAAAGGAAAAAGAACTGATCACGTAAATGTAAAACCTTAACTACTGAATCTCAGTGATGGATACATGGGATTCCATTAACTAGTTTCTCATCAATTTAAGAAATGTTCATGATTTTTAAAAAATTGCTTAGCTTTGAATCCTATCATTGATATCTGCTACTTACATGGGTTAAATTTCTTAACCTTTCTGAAGCCTCAACTTTCGTATCTATAAAACGGGAATGCTAAGTATGCAATGCTTTTTCATATTGTTGTAAACTTGGCATAGTATATAGGAAGCTCTCAATAAACGTCATTTATTCTTTTTTATTTTGTTTTGGTCTCCCAGGTAGCCACCAACCTTGCAAGATGAGTTAAGGAGCTTATAAGTAATTTCAATGCTCTTTACCAACCATGCCAAGGGCTGGCATTTTTTAAAGCATTGGAAGGTTACACAAGCAGAGTGGTCACCTTGAGAAGTTAGTTGTAGGAAAGGAAGACAAGGACAGAGTAGAAGCTCAAGACTGCTCAACGCACATTTTAAACAGCATTTTAATTTCTGAACCATGTGACTATACTCCTTCAACAAAAGTAAAGTACAATTTAAAACAATCCAAGTATGCACAAAACCCAAATATGAGTGAGGATAATTATCTTTAACAATAAAAGACATAGAAGAATGCGTAACACAGAACTTTATCAGATAAAGAACAGGTTTGAAACCCATGCCAGTAATTTTCAGATTCCTGAAAAAATTCTGATTGTCTTTAGTCACAGTCTTTACATGAACCATAAGAGCATACAACAATAATAAACAAAAGAATCCTCTCCAAATGGCAAACCAAATTCCTATTTATTATTTTTCTACTCAGTGCCTATCCTCTAGCATCAACAATGGACAAAACTTAGACTACCTCAGTCTCTGGATCGAAGTTTGTCAAATATGGATGTACTTATTACCTAACCAAGCTACTGGTCCTAAAAGGGACAGGAAGCATGATGAAGGTCTGGAAATCAGAAATCCCACAACACCCAGAACAAAACCCGCTGTTTTTTCAAGAGTCCATTAGATTCTGAATTTTTCCACTGTGCTCTGACCTCTCAGAATGCCTTACCCAGCACAGCACAAAATAGGGATGCAAACATCTGAAAAGCCAATTAGCTCCACAATGACTTTTTTTTTTAAAGAAGGAAACTGACAAACTTTATCTTTTAGAGGAGTTTTAGGTTCATGATAAAATTAAGCAAAAAAGTAAAGAGTTCTCTATTTCTACCCAGATACAGCCTCTCCCACTGCCACATTCCACACCACAGAGGCACACCTGTTATCAATGAGCCTACACTGACACAACATTATCACCAAAAGTCACAGTTTACATTAGGTCTTACTCTTGGTTTTATGATTCTATGGGTTTAGACAGATGTATAGTGATATGTGGGCTTCTCTGGTGGCTCAGATGGTAAAGAAGCTGCGTGCAATGCAGGAGAGTCAGGTTTGAACCTTGCATCAGGAAGATCCCTTGGAGAAGAGAATGGCAACCCGCTCCCGTATTCTTGCCTGGAGAATTCCATGGACAGATGAACCTGGTGGGCTACAGCCATGGGGCTGTAAAGTAGACACGACTGAGTGGCACACCCACACCCACACCCACACACCCACCCACCCACCCACCATAGTGATATAGTATTTTCGCTGCCCTAAAAATCCTCTGAAAACTACCTATCCATCCGTTTTTTCCCTCCTCTCTATGCCTGTAAACAACTCATCTTCTGTGTCCATAGTTTTACCTCTTTCAGAATGTCAGTTAGAATCATATAGAATATATGTAGCCTTTTCAGATTGGCTTCTTCCACTTAGAAATATGCATTTAAGGTTGCTTGGTGTCTTTTCATGACTTAATAGTTCATTTCTTTTCAGTGCTGAGTAACATTCCACTCTGTGATGTGTTGGTTGCTTCTAAGTTTTTGGCAGCTGTGAATAAAGCTGCTATAAACATCCAGGTGCAGGTTTTTCTGTGGACATAAACTTTCAGATCATTTGGGTAAATGTTAAGGAGTGTTGACGGATGGATCATATGGTTAGAAGATGTTTGGGAATATAAGAAACTACCAAACTGTCTTCTAAAGTGTCCCACCAGTAACGAATCAGTGTCTGATGCTCCCCACCCTGGCCAGCACCTGGTGGTGTCAGTTTTCTGGATTTGGGCCATTCTTCAAGTATGCAGTGGTGTCCCAGTGCTGTTTTAATTCACAATTCCATAATGGCATATGAAGCTGAAAGTCTATTCATATGCTTACTTGCTATCATTATATCCTCTTTCCTGAAGCACCGATTTGGGTCTTTTGCCCCTTTTTTAATTAGGTTTGTTTGTTTTCTTATTGCTAAATTTAAGTATTTTCTATACTTTTGATAACAGTCCTTTATCAGATGTGTCTTTTGCAAATATATTCTCCCAGTCTGTGGCTAATCTTCTCATTCTCTTGACACCATCTTTCATGGAGCAGACAGTTTAAATCTTAATGAAGTCTAGTCTATCAACTGTTTCTTTCATGGATTCTGCCTTTGATGTTATGTCTCAGAAGTCATTGCCATACCCCAGGTCATGTACATTTTCTCCTATATTATCCTCTAGGAGTTTTACATTTTACATTTACATTTTACAACCACTTAAAAAAAAATTTTTTTAACCATCATTAACCTGTTGCTGTTGCTGTTAAGTCACTTTAGTCGTGTCCAACTCTGTGTGACCCCATAGAAAGCAGCCCACCAGGCTTCCTCGTCCCTGGGATTCTCCAGGCAAGAACACTGGAATGGGCTGCCATTTCCTTCTCCAATGCATGAAAGTGAAAAATGAAAGTGAAGTTGCTCAGTCGTGTCCGACTCTGTCTGACCCCATGGACTACAGCCTACCAGGCTCCTCCGTCCATGGGATTTTCCACGCAAGAGTACTGGAGTGGGGTGCCATTGCCTTCTCCATCATTAACCTAGTATGGCCCATATATAATCTTATATCCTCTGGGAGGAGGGAATACAACTTATAATTTCCTGGGTTCAAATATGTTCTCAACATACCCCCAACTCCACCAAGAGTAATTAAAAATTAACCAAGGGTTCTTTACAATATGTTATAAACAATCGTAATTATGATGGTCTTTAGATCTATGCTAACACCAGGAGCACATATCACAGATAACCACAAAGATGAAACTTTAAAACACTGCGACTCTTATCTACAGACGTAGTAAACACGATTCATTAAACACCTCAGCAAATCTCCTTTCCACATGGATTATTTATGTAATTACAGCACTCACACCAAAAGACTTAACTGTTGACTATACTGCTAAACTGACACCCGGGCTGCCTCCTCACTGTGCACTGTCTACACCATAACAGGTTTCATCTGTTATACTGGATGATAAAATTAAGGCTTCCACTGAAAAGGAAACATCTTCCTTTCAGAATCTGAGCTGTTGATAAAGACAATTCAAAGTAACCAAAGGTTTTAAATATTCTTTTTGTCTCAGATCCAAATGATACTCCTGATCGCCATCCCTGGGTTAATCAACAATTTACCTCTGATTTCATCTGTTTAAACATATTTCCTTACTCTCTTCTAAGTTTATTACAAACCCATTACTTAACAAAGGTGTCTTATAAAGATCACTGTCAACACCTTCAGGATATTCTCTTTCAACCAGTAGTCAAATTTTGGCATTCTTTTTTCATAAGGCTCAATTTATAGTACACTGTTTGTATCAACACCAAGAAACAGTAATCCAGGAAGAGAAACAGGTCACTGTGTTGATGGTATATTGGACATTTGAACAGAAGACTGCACTAAAGACCTGCTAAGTTATCTGACCTGGGGATGTAAGACACATAATATCTAGTGACTGGGAATAAATTTAAGTGGATCATCAGATCACATCAGTCCCTCAGTCGTGTCCGACTCTTTGCGACCCCATGAATCACAGCACGCCAGGCCTCCCTGTCCATCACCAACTCCCGGAGTTCACTCAGACTCACGTCCATCAAGTCAGTGATGCCATCTAGCCATCTCATCCTCTGTCATCCCCTTCTCCTCCTGTCCCCAACCCGTCCCAGCATCAGAGTCTCTTCCAATGAGTCAACTCTTCGCATGAGGTGGCCAAACTACTGCTGTGATTTAGAAGCACTGCCTGCCCCATCCCTTACATATATGTGTGCAACAACAAACCTGACACAGCGTCAGAGAATACAAATCAAAACCCACCATAAATGAGATACCACGTCACATGCCCTTAGGAAGGCTAACATGGAAAAGACAGATAATAATAAATATTCATGAGACTGTAAAGAAATCAGAAATTTCATACACTGCTGCTGGAAATATCAAATGGTACAGCCACTTTGGAAAGCAGTTTGGCGGTCTCTTAAAAAGTTACACATAGTTACATTATGACCCAGAAATTCCACTCCTTGGTATTTGTAAGAGAAATGAAGATGTACATTCACACAAAAATCTGTACATGAATGTTCACAGTGGTATTATTCGTAATACAGCCAAAACTCAGATGTCCATCAACTGATGAACGAATAAACAAAATGCAATGCTTGGAATGTTATTCAGCCCTAAAAAGAATGAAGTACAGATATATGCTACATGAATGAAGCTTGAAAACATGAGGCTTAGTCAAAGAAGTCACAGAAGACCAAATTGGATGATTCCATTTACAAAAACTGTTCTGAGTAGGCAAATCCATAAAGAGAAAAAGTAGATTAGTAGCTGGCTAGGGCTGGAGGGTACAGGGGGTTGGGAGGTAGCACATAACGGGTGCAAGATTTCTTTCTAGGGTAATGAAAATGTTCTAAAACTGACTGTGGTGATGGCTGTAGCTCTGTGAATATACTAAAAATCACTGTACTGTACACGTCTAACGGGAGAATTATATGGTATGTGAATTATTTCTGTATCTCAATAAAGCTCTTAACCTGAGTGTCCAGTGCTTAAGCAACACAAAGGAACAGATCTTACTTTTGAAAGCAAAAGAGCAATGACACTTGAAAAGAATTCAAACATCTGCTCCATTTAAAGCTTGTAAAATGCTATTTTATTACATCAAATTTTCATAAATATAAGGTGACTGCTATGTCATGAGAGAAGTAGGGGAAAAAATCAGTATCATAGAAGAAAAAAAAATGCAATTTAGTCCTAGCTTCTTAAGTTTATAAAATGAAAGAATGGCTCTCCAAATCTATGTTTTCCTCATTTTAACTGAAAAGAGAAAAAATATGTTTGTGTATATGTGTGTGATTGGGCCTGGGCTGGATTCCCCCATGTAAAGGCACTCTTTCCACAGGTTCATATATATGCACTCACCCCAGTAACATTACCTCTGGTAAAAGTCTATGTGACAATCTAAAACACTAAAATACACATCCTTTAGGTTACTGCTACTGCTGCTGCTGCTAAGTCACTTCAGTCGTGTCCGACTCTGTGCGACCCCGTGGATGGCAGCCCACCAGGCTCCCCCGTCCCTGGGATTCTCCAGACAAGAACACTGGAGTGGGTTGCCATTTCCTTCTCCAATGCATGAAAGTGAAAAGTGAAAATGATGTCGCTCAGTCGTGTCCGACTCTAGCAACCCCACGGACTGCAGCCTACCAGGCTCCTCCGTCCAAGGGATTTTCCAGGCAAGAGCACTGGAGTGGGGTGCCATTGCCTTCTCCGCTTTAGGTTACTGGTGCCCCCTAAATTAGTAACTGAAGAAAATGCCAAGGGCCAGATTTAGGATATACTTGAATCTCCTTCTGGCTAATAAGACTCTTCTAAAGAATAATATACTTAATAAACAGTAAATTAAAAATAATTATTTCAAAATCTTAGTTAAGAAAACAAAATTGGGATTTCTTTTACGCCACGAAAATATTCCAGAAGATAATTTATTGTTCAAGGCAAAAGTCTGAGTTTTCTATTAAAATCTATCCACGATATAGTGGTTTATCAAGTGATGACAAGTCTCATATTTGGGGGACTTTTCAAGCACCATTTGTACCAGAATAGAGATATTACATTATTTGACAATCCTAAAAATTAAATTATACAAGATACCACATTTTTAAAGCTTAAATGTTTTAAATACTACCTCATATCTGGTAAGTTCATAATTACTGTCTGGCACAAAGTATATATTCAACACTGTAGCCCTCTGTCCATCGACTTCTAATTGTACAAATAATCTAGAGACTTCTAGTCAAGATGGATACACAGGTACAAACACGTTAAAAGGCTAAAAAAAACTATTAAAAATAAGTATCTTCCAAACCAATCATAAAATTCACATGGAAATCCAAGGGGATGGCAATAGCCAAAAGAATCCTGAAAAGTAACAAAGCTGGAGGGCTAACACTCACCAATTTCAAAACTCCCTACAAAGCTACAGCAATCAAGACAGGGTAGTGCTATCCCAAGGACAGATATATAGATCAATGAAATAAACTGATGACCCAGAAATAAATCTTTACCATTTAAGGTCAACTGAATTTTCAACAAGGGTGTCAAAATAATTCAGTAAGGGGAAAAAAACAGTCTTTTAGATAAATGGTTACTCAAACAACTGGTTCTCATGACAAAAAACAGAGTGGGATCCTTTCCTCATAGCACACACAAAAATGCACTCAAAATGGATCACAGACCTAAATGCAAAACCTAAAACTATACAATGCTTAGAAGAAAAAAAATAATAATAAAATAAAATGCTTAGAAGAAAACACAGGTGTAAATCTTCATAACCTTGGATTAGGCAACAGTTTCTTAGACATGACACAAAAAACACAAGCAACCAAAGAATAGACTACAACAAAATTTAAAACTTTTGTGCTGCAGTATCTGATATAGGACTGATACCCAGAATATACAAAGAACTCTCACAACAATAATAAAAAGACAAAAAAATCCAATTAAAAAATGGGAAAAGATGGGAACAGACCTTCTCCAAAGAAGACACACAAATGGCCAAAAAAGAAGTGCAATGTTATTAGCCACTGGGGAAATGCAAATCAAAACCACAATGAGGTAGATACCACTTCACATCCAATAGGATGGCTAAAATAAAAAAGACATGAGAACAAGTGTTGACGAGTATATAGAGAAACTGAAGCCCTCATGTACATTGCTGGTGGAAAGGTAAAACGGCACTGCCATTTACAAACAAGTCTGGCAGTCCCTCAAGTAGACAGATGTAGAGTCATCTTTTGATTCAGGAATTCCACTCCTAGGTATACATTCACGAAGATAGAAACATACATCTACCTAAAAACTTATGAATATTCACAGCTGCATTATTCATAATAGCCAAAAAAAGTAGAGCAACAACCCGTGGATCCCTTAACTGATGATGGACAAACACAATCCCCAGGGGACAGCAGGGTCTAAAGACAGAAGCTACTTAAGGTACCAGCACCAAACAGAAGGTGTACAGGACAGGAAGTGACATGGAAAAAGAAAACAGGCAGGCTCTATGAGGGCTGCACTGGATACCTGACCATGAATCAAGTGCTGGTGAAACAGTCTGACAGTTAATTCAGAAATGCATCCAGGAATAAAATTCTTGTCCATGGCACGGGTAAGCATCAGAGAAATCTATGCAACAGGATTTAGCCCTGAGCATACCTGGGGATTTTAACTCAATTTTCTCAAGGGACAAAATCCCTCTACCTTGTAAATATAAGAATTGGTTCTGAGATGTGTATCTCAATGTGTGCCAGACTAAGGCAGAACTGCCCTACAGGGAGAAACAATGACAAGGAGGAAAAAACAAAACCTCTTGAGACAAACTTGCCAACAAATACTAAATAGATTACAAAGTATATGAGGAAATCCAGCACCACTTAAAAATAATAACAAAGCACAAATAACTAAAATTCCTTGTGGAAAAATTAGAAAATGCAAATAAAGATAATTTTATTTGTGTGCTAAGCAATTTCCTAAGGACTAAGTAGTGAGAGTTAAATCTACTAACTTACAACTGCTTTTTAACTAACCTTAAAGACACTTTACGACTTTAAAAAAATGTGAAAAGTCTAAATTAGAAATATAGGACTTCCCTAGTGGCCCAGGGGTTAAGAATCCACCATGTAATGAGAGAACACTGGTTGGATCCCTGGTCCAGGAAGTTCCCACATGCCATGGGACAACAAAGCCTGTGTGCCACAGCTAATGAACCTGTGCTCAGAGCCCGGGGGGCCGGACCCCCTCAGCCTATGTGCTATAACAACCGAAGCCCGCCCGTCTAGAGTCCGCGCTCCGCAACGAGAGAAGCCGCCACAATGAGAAGCCTGCACACTGCGACTGGAGAGCAGCCCCCACTCCCCACAACGAGAAAGCCAGCGCGCAGCAACAAAGACCCAGCACGGTCAAATACATACATGAAGTTTTTTATTGAAAAGAAAAGAAAATGTTTTTGTTTTCTTTAAAGAAATATATTTAGGCTATCTAATTACAACTATCTTTCTCTTTCAAAAACAGTGTATGTTATAAATTCAAACCGAAATGGGTTGAACATGAAACAAGTAATGAAAACTACCTCAGGTTTAATTTGCAAAATGATATAGCAAATAAAACTCATTCAAAGAACAAAATAACTAACCTTTAAAAAAACATAGTTTTGAAGAATTTTTCATTTCTCAGTTCTTAAGTCAAAAAGCTTTTACTTTTAGAATTTTCTTCCATAAAATCCTGAAGATTGGCTAAGATGAAATTTCAGAGGCTGATTTTTACATATTTTAAACATCAAAGGAACACAAATTTGGAGGTTTCACTCAGTATTTCCAAGAACTTGTGTATTTCTCTAAAACATTTAACAAATTTTCTAATAGAAACATAATTTCTTTAATACATAAGACATTTTTACATCTCTCCCACATCCATCTCAATTCCTTAAATAACAAATAGAGCTTTCCAAATCTAAAATGTTTGGGTAAAATTACAACTAACCTTTATATATGCACTTGGGTAGATCTTATGAACAGCATCTCCAGGTGCACGCCCAGCTTCTCTGTCTAAGTAGTAGCTCTGTACAAAGACTGCGTGGTCACTAAGGCACCTGACCCAAACATCACCTTCACCTTTACATTCCAACTGCACACCTTTGCCTATGTGCAACCTTAGGAAGAAAAAGTGAGTCATATTTCATTTTGATAGGTATTTAAAAATAAATTTTAGTTCAGACTATACAGCATACCCAATACTGAAAATTTTTAAAGAATAAAGGACATTTTATTTTGGTTATAAACCATAGCCAAAAGATAGACAGCCACTGTTAACATTTTTGTTTCTTTTTTTAGTATCCTAGTCACATGTAATAATGATGAGCATTCACATAATGCTTATTATGTGTCAGAAACATTTAATATAAATTCTCATTTAACCTTCACATTCAATTAAAATTAATTTTACAATCCAGTTCATCATATGAACCAAATGCTCATAGCTATGTGTGGCCAGTAGTTACTATACTGGACAATACAGGTAAACCACTTCCTTTGTCACAGAAAATTCTACTCGACAGCACTGGCTTGGAGAGTAGACAATTTGCCAAAGGCACACAAATAGTGACAGAGTCAAGACTGTCTGCTCACACACACATATTTCCTTAAAGAGTTGAGATCACACAATACTTAGAATTGTGTAAGTTTTCCTGTAATATTTCATAAGGATTTGATTATATAAATTTTTAATATTTTAATGACTGCATAAAAACAAAGGTTTATTAACATTTACTTAAGCATTTTTCTTTTTTTATCAGTCTTTCATTATAAATAACACTTGCAGAAACATGTCTTCATTTTATGTTATTTCCTCTCTGTAAATTTGTAGAAATACTATACAATCAGAGGAAATAAAAACTAGTTTTCAAACTGGGTTCCATAGGGTCCAGTTACTATTCAAAACATAGAAACCTCATGAACTTTTAAAAAGAGACTGCATTTTATCAAATAACAAACATCTACGCTTAAAATGAAATGCTTACAAGTTCTAAATGTTTAAAATTATCTTTATTCCTTTATATTCAAAAACATAATTTACACTGAAAAATATAGCTTCAAATAGAAGTTCAGTTTTTAATTTTTTTTTTCTTTTTTTTAAATAGGGGAAAGCGCAAACGTAGTCCCCTACCACCACAAATTATGCAGTCGGGTTTCCCACATCTGGGGAAATTGCAGGGGTCAGCACATCTGGAGTGCAACGGATAAGCCTCACCCTGGGAAAACCACCTTCGTAATCATGGTATCTCCCCTGCCAGTTAAGTATTAGAAGTTCAGTATTTAAAATGAACTAACTATACTGCAATACCTTGCTCTCTCAATGGCTTCTGTCCTGTGGACATTGGAGAGTTGACCCAAGCAAAAGCGATCTCCTCCAGAAGGGTCTACATATCCATCAACAGTAACAATAGGACAGCTTGAAGGAACTTTAAATGTCTCTCCTACTTGAACATCCATCTCAAAGTAAGCAATGGAACACCAATACTCAGGAGCTACAGGAGACAAATGGGAGAAGACAGTCACTCATGTGAGAAAGGTACAAGGCTCTCACTTTCACTCCATATGACAAAGCTTTTCTTAAAGGCTAAAGGAAGGGGAGAGCATCCAGGAGAACTGACAATGCATTACAAAGTAAGCACGGCCAGGTCTTCTATTTTTCAGCTTATTACCTAGCATTCTTAAAGTTAAAAAAATATATCATTTTTAAAATCCTTAATTTTGTTCTTACTTCAAAGTACTCAATCAACAGGGAATTTAAATGGAAACAATTAGAATCATAAAATTTTTCCCATGATGTTTCATCTGACTGCACATAATATTTTCTATGTAGTCTGAACTTTAAAAAAAACAAACAACACACAGATTCTAATACGTATTTCAAAGAAGTGTTCTTGAGTAACATCAGTCTGGTATATATTTATAGATCCCTAAATGAGAGAAAGTACATAACCAAGTTAGACATTCAACGCTACAGAGTCTAAGTTAATTACACTCCAACTACATAGCTTCTGTGAGCACGAATTTTCAACCGTCTCTGGGATGAAAGGTCATTTGTCCCATCTGTATTTTTGGTGAAGTCCATTTATAACTACTACAATTTTACCTTTGAGAATGTGTGTAGTGTATTCATTTAACAACAATAAATGATTTTAAATAATTTTAAATGATTGGGGGGAAAGAAAGCCACTATCTAGTTTGGTATGTAAATATAGCTAACCAAGTATTTCTAATTTTTGTTAGAATACAATTATTACATAGAGCCCACATATATGGAAATTATTTGATTTTCCTTTTTGAAATAACAAGTATTTATGGGGTACATGGGAATTTTTGTAGGCACTACATATACAGCAGTGAACAAGGCAGCTACTGTTAGCTACTGTCCTTATTTTCATGGAGGTGCAGCAGACAAATAAGTGAATAAATTAGCAAGATAACTCAGGTAATGACAAACACTATGAAGGAAATTTAAAAGGGTACGGGACAGAAGAGTGGGAAGGTCCTTCAAACTAGACGGCAGGGCTGCACCCTATCTGAAGAAGTCAGACCTGGAAGGCCATGTGCGTATGTGGAGACTGCAAATGTAACTCTCAGGAGGAAAGCCAAAGTCTAGAGAGTAGAAAGGAGTCTGACACAGGCGGGAAAAGGCCAGTGCCACCAACGAGAGGATTAACGTTTTCTATGATGAACCAATTATTTATCTGCATATTACTGTGCCATTTATGAACTTTGGCTAAACTAGAATATGAATAAAACTTTCAACAAGATGAAAAGATACTCAGTATGACCAAAAAAAAAAAAAACCCATTTTAAAACCTCCCAAAAGATCTAAAAATGAAATATGATAAATGCTTAAAATGTATTAAAAACAAAGTTCTTATCAAGTCTATAAGTATCTAATTGCTTTTCAAAATGCTGTCAAGGAAAAAAGGACTTCCCAATGAAGTATTAATAAAAAAGACCATATGAAAACTGGGTGATTCAAAACCTGAATAATGCAAATGTTCTGCCATACAGAAGAACCAACTAGTCACAAACACTCCTTTAATTATTTTTTATTATAATAACATGAAAACTAGCAATATATTAAAGTGTCTTCTTAAAAAGCTAGTTTTGAAATATTTATAAAGTTGAAACTTTATAAATATTTATATAGTAAAACTTTATAAATATTTATATAGTAAATATTTACGGATGTATAGAACAGTCTTTTGGACTCAGTGGGAGAGGGAGAGGGTGGGATGATTTGGGAGAATGGCATTGAAACATGTATAATATCATATATGAAACGAGTCGCCAGTCCAGGTTCGATGCACGATACTGGATGCTTGGAGTTGGTGCATTGGGACGACCCAGAGGGATGGTATGGGGAGGGAGGAGGGAGGAGGGTTCAGGATGAGGAACACACGTATACCTGTGGCAGATTCATTTTGATATATGGCAAAACCAATACAATATTGTAAAGTTAAAAAATAAAATTAAATTAAAAAAAAAAACGATTAAAAGCATTATATTATGCTCTAGACAAAGAAGCTTCATCAAACATAACAGGTGATATATTGGTTGAAGCTAAAACTAAAGAGGTAGTCTAAGACAACATAAAAATTACCCAATGTTTTTTGGCAGCAAAAAATGGTAATAGCACTTAAAAAAGATCTTTAAATAATCAGCTCAAAGAGTAAATTTTGTTACAAATAATATCCTGAAGTCAAGAATGTTTTCAATGGTACTTAAAAAAATGAGATCCAAGAATATGCATTTCCTAGTTCATACTAAAGAACACTATTTCAAGGAAAGTGCCATAGCAAGCAGTCTTTTTTCCATGAGAGCCAACTGAGGGGGAAAAAGAGAGTTGTATTATCTTCATGTTTAAATAAGAAAAATATACTTTCATCATCATAAATTACAACATTTGCAACTACACTTAAACCTTACTTTACTATTTCCAAGTCACCAAAGGGATTTTTGTTTGCTTAATATTTCACAACACACATTTCCCAGTGGCTCAGCAGTAAAGAACCTGCCTGCCAACGCAGGAGACGTGGGTTTGATCCCTGGGTTGGGAAGATCCCCTGGAGAAGGGCATGGCAACCCACTCCAGTATTCTTGCCTGTAGAATCCCATGAGCCTGGTGGGCTATGGTCCGCGGGGTCGCAAATAGATGGACAAAACTGAAGCGACCGAGCTCAACACAACAATGACACCATACAATAAAGCTGCATTTTGGTGGTTGTGAGGATCAAATGAAACTGACATCAGAGTTGTACCATAGACCAGGGATAAAAACAACCATCTAATTAACAGGATTATTAAGGCCCAGGAAAGCAAGAGCAAAGGGGTTATCTGTGAGGAGGGAGGGTGCTAGAGGTAACCTAAAAGGCAATCCAGAGAATTTGGTGGTGTGGGGATATAAAATACCATGTGAAAACATTTTCTAGTCCACTTAAACCTACTATACAACTAGGAGGGAACATTCTTATTTTTAAAACAGGAGAAGGTAATAGGAAACACGCATTCAGCCTTTCTGGATCTCTCTGTGCTCTTTTGCTCCAAGAACCAAATGCCATATAGGTGATAAGCCTGCAGCCTCTCAAAGCTAACAGCAATTGCAAGACAGAATTTAATCAACTCCAAGAGAGCATTCTTAATGTCCCAACTCACCTAAAAGGGAGAGAGACTGTTAGTATCTGCTGACATAGCTATTTTTAGTTTCTTGTTCCTTAAATTAGTGAGGCTAAACTGGTCTCGTGAAGTCTACGGGCTGCTCATCACTGACCAGGGGAAAGGTTTTGAAAGACTGACTTAACAACATGAATTTCTTTAACACTATATTAAAAACTCAGCTAAGTATTTTTTTGTAATGGGGAAATGTATTACAAAGCACAGCTTTATCAAAAAAATGTTGTTCAATTATAATAGAAAATATAAGTCTCCAAGGCATTATCTTTAATTTCTTAAACAAAAGTTTAAGAATTCTCTTATTTCTCTTTATTCTCTTGAATAAAGAGAAAGTTAATCATTTGGTTAAAGAACCTACGTGGCTCATTATGAATTACTCTTTTTGTTATTTAGATCTGAATGAGATGTCCTGTGAGAATCTTTTATGAACACATAAAATCACTCTCTTAAATGGTAGTTCCAGAGTACTAGAATACAATCTGGATTTGCAAATCTGTGAATTCTGTATCCATGTATCAATGACTAAGACCACCTCAAGACACTGAGGAAAACTCTTCACTTTAATTTGCAATCAATATTTAATGAGTATTATCTCAGTTTCATAAAAAAGGAAAAGAGCATCAGTCAAAAGAAATTAGAAATGAAAGATCAGCTTTTTCCAAAAATATTCTTCAACTTAGCCATCAAAGTCAAAGCACATAACTCACCAAGCAGATGTCCTGTTTGAAACCCTTTACACCAAGGTAAAGACCAATACTAATTGGTCATTTCCCATTCTACTCATAAAATAGAAGCTTTAATGCCAGTGCATGGCACTACAGATGCGTATCCTAGTAACTAATGAATGTTATTCCCTAATCATCAGGAGGTGTTAAGTCTCAACATCAGTTCTACAATGAGAAAAATGAAGTAAATCCATCAAGAGGCCAAAGCAATTGATGAATCCAAAATTGAACCCAAATAACTAGCTCCATGCCACCATTCCCAGCTCCCTGCCACTGCTCCTCCAGGGTAGGCTCTGTTCAGGGCCCTCGTTACCCTTCCCCCTGTAGACCGCCGGTCACCAAGCCCTGAGAACACTGAGACCCCCCAAGCTGCTGGGGCCACGACTGACTCTGTGATGCTGCCTGAAACCAGCAACATTCTCATTCTTAAGCCTCTAGATTTTCCTGGCTTCTCACAATATATTTATTAACATGAAGTAAGATTCTGATACAATGATTCCATTTATGTAATTTCAAAAAGTGGTAAAATCAAACTACTAAACTGGATTGTCTAGGGATGCATTCATCGTAAATGAAATACAAGTCCATAAAAAGCAAGACAGCAGTTACCTCCAGAAGAGGGGAGAAGAAGCCTTTGGCTGAGGCAACGGGTAGGGCAGGGAGGCTTCTGGTAGTGCTGCAGTGCGTTAATTTTCAGTCTGGGTGCTGGTGACACAGGTGCTGGCTTCCACACTATTCACTAGACTGTATGTGTACTGGTTTTATGTGCTTCTGTTTATTACATTTCTTAATTAAATGTTTATAGAAAGGCAAGACCCCTTGACTCACAAAAATGTGAAAATAAGATTAGAAATCCACTAAAAAGGATAATTCAGTAAATATATATGGTTAAAAAATGTATACATGTAACTACTAAATCAGTGCTGTTGTTCAGTCACTATTTGTGACTGACTGTTTGTGACCCCATGGACTACAGCACGCCAAGCTCCCCTGTCCTCCACCATCTCCTGGAGTTTGCTCAACTAGTAAATACGTATGTTTAAAAAATACTTCTGTCCCGCCAGCAGTGTTCTTCTCCTTATCAAAACAAACATTTGCCTCTCAAATCAGTAAAAGTTAATGAAAGTATCACATCTACTATTGGTGAGCATCGTAAAATGGTTCTCATACTCTGATGTGATCACTAAAGCAACGTGACCTTTTGAGATAGAAATTCTTTAAATCTCCTAAACTGAAATATGAGACTAATTAAAGAATAAAGAGCCTACCCTCAATGCTTTTTTTTAACAGCTAGAAGTCAGAACCAACAAAAAAATAGATAACTGAACACTATTTAAGAAAATAATGTAGATTTATTTGAGGAACTATGAGTTATCCTTTAATTTGATCTTATGGTTACTGTAGTTATATTTTTAAAAAACCTTCACTGAAAATAAATATGGAAATATTTATGTATCAAATGATTATATAGGATTTCTACCCTAATAACAGGTAAGGGTATGAAAAGTAGGTGAGGGTATGAAAGAAACAAGACTGGCCAGTAGTTAATAACAGCTGAAACTGAGGAATGAGAATTTTCTATACTGGTATTTGGTATATGTTGAAATTCTTCATAATTAAACAAACTGGGGAAAAACTAAGGTGATGAAATTATGTATCTGCATCTTTCTAAGCAAAGAAAAACAGATACAATAGGACGGAGGGAAGAAAAACAAATCAAAATCCTATGTTTATGTTAAGAAGCCTTCAGTATTTTATTTCCAAACTTTCTGTTTTATTATGTTTATAGTTGAAATCTACTGAGCTATTTAATCTACTATTTTGAACATAATTTAATGCAAATAGTTTCTAAATTCCAATTAAGAAGAGATTCCTGAACCTACCTAAGACAGATACAGTGAATTATTTTTCTGTTCAGCATCTACTTAAGAGTCTTCCTGGCTTTTTAAGCTACAGTGTTACAGATGTTCTATTTTGAAACCTGGTTTCTTCCACTGCACATTTATGTATCAAATGTTTGTCTTAAAAGCAGAATTTTGGTACTTTATATTTTAGCCAAAAACAGGAATCTTGTCATTTCTTTCAAACAGTTAAAAAAAATCAAATGTGAACAGTTTATGTGTGATTATATCTGTTACTCATAAACTGTTAATTAACTAATGCCATAATGAATATCATACTTATCTGAAAAGTTATTCTGCAGTTATATTAAAATCTGTGTGCATATATGTCTCATTGTCATTAAGAAAAACTAAATGTAGGTAATTTATTCTGAAATACACTTACCAGGATGATTAGAAATAGGAGGCTGGAATGCAAGCTCATTGTGAACTGGTGGCCCTAAAGAAAAGACAGTAAAAAAAAAAAATCCCATTTTTATTTATTAAAAGTTTTCCAGTGCCAAAACTTTTAATAAACCTTTAAATATAACTATTATACCTTAGGAATTGTTTAGATCAAGTTTATACAATGTCTAAGAACTTAAAAACTTGATTTTAAAATTATAGTATGCAAATACTCTTGAATCACTTTTTTCTTGAATTGCTTTTGTAGACATTAATAGCCAACATTTTAATGCCATATGCCAACTATTAATTTATAATACCTATACATGCAGTTTAAATATATGCAAACTTCAATGCAAATTATTAAGTAAATTATTCATGTAACATGTAATACAGTATATTTCATACTGTAAGATATAATTATAATCCAAACCGTTAGATCCATTTTAAAATAAGTGTTTATGATTTATTAAATTAAGAATATTTACAAACTGGCAATAACTGTGAGATCATTATGTGTTAAGACATTGTGTTAAATGAATCACATGAATTAATACATTTACTTCTTACAGCGTCCCTTGAGACATATACTACTGTTAATACCCTTAAGGCTTAGGGAGGTTAAATAACTTGCCAATGGTCACACAGGTAGTTAAGCATCCACACTCAGCACCCTTAACAACTATGCTGGCCACGCAGCCAGTAAAAGTTACACTCTCATAAGACAGGGAAACATAGTAACGTAACTGTAAAAAAGCAAGGTACAGTAACATATTCACAGTCTGATAGCCTCCTCCCCCCAAATTAACACATATACCAATTATATGACTGGAAAGAAAAATGTGACAAAATATTAGGAGTAGATATCTCTGGGTAGTAGAATTCTGGGTAATTTTTATTTTCTTATTCACTCCTCTGTGTTATTTTCCAAGTTTCCTTTGGTACTACTGCTCTTATAATTGAGGAAAAGGGTTTAATATATATGAAAGATTTATACTCTTGATTTTATTAAGCCAAATGAACAATGTTCCTATTCTGCCTGAAACTACAAGCTACGGTTGGTTATCAGTAGGGTACCCCAATCAAGCCTGCACAGAATAATGACAGATTTAACATCCGTGTGTCTACGGTATGCTGAACTCCACAGTGAGAGAAACCTTGAGACCGTGACTCTCAAGGAGTTTCAGTCCACTTAGGATGGATATACAAATACACATGAGATCTAAGAACATATACAAAACAAACAAATGAATGGCAATCAATGTGGTGTTAATGAAACATCAGCAAGGAAGAAATAAAAGTGTTTTGTAAATATCAATCCTCTAAAACAAAGGTATGATAACATAACTATGAAAAACTGAAAAGCACTAATCATTTAATGAAACTAAATTGTAAGATGAATAAAAGATGTAAAAACATTTTTTAAAAAACAGAAAGAAAACAAACTTCAAAAAAGAAAAGGCCCTTACAACAAAAACAAGAGCTTACAGTAATGTCCGGGATGGGGCGGCATAGGCGGGTGGTGCTGGAGATGGCCGTTTTGGTGGTGAGGCAAATTAGGTGTGTATGGTGCAGTCCTACTTCCCGTCCAGGTGGTAGTGCTGTCTAAAAATTAAGGCCCATATGGATTAATTTGCTTTTATATAAAGTCTGCCTATTTTTTCTCAACTACTTAAAAGATTTTAAAAAGCATGTACATACTATGATGATAAGTAGCTGGCTGACCAGTAAATCCATTCTGCTGCTGTCCTGGCTGAGGCCCTGAAGCTATCTGCAACAATCCTTCACTATGGCTGCCTGCCAGTATACTGGCGGGCTGACCTAGAGGAACAAGAAGACATTAATATGGTACATTTATAGATGCAATCCTATGGCTTATACAGTAAATGAAGGATTAATTACACCTGAAAGTCACAACTATAAAGATGAGCAAAGAGTGGAACTCGCCCATGGCCTATCAAATAAAAACCCTACAGTCATCCATAAAGGCAAATCTTCACTTGAAGAAGTTCAAAATTATTCTAATATCTAGCTGATTTTAGTGGCCCACTCTTCACAAATATTCTCCAAATGCCAGCAAAACCCCAGTACAGGTCCAGCCTATCTTAATAACTTCTTCAGAAGTACATTAGTTCACCCACAGCCACTCCATCTAGCTTTTGCATCTTTCTGTTAGGATTCCAAAAGTCCAGGCTCAAGGAAATGTTGAAAATTGGAAAGTTCATTAGTATCAGCAATGGTACTAGTAATGGCAGAATGCTAAAGTTCAATAAAAAAGGAGAGCAGGCAAGTATTTTAAATGGAATGTAATGGGTAAGGTGAGAAAGTTAAAAGGAAAAAAGGTAAGCTCCACTGTCCAGTCAACGCAGCATTTGCGAGTTTTAATAAATAAAACAAACCAAAAAAAAAAAAATTCAGTCTATTTTGAAATTTTCTCATGTACTTTTAAAAATCAAGAATTGCCTCTAAGAACACTATCATATTCCTGGATTTACAGGAAATTAGTTGCCCTCTTATATGTAATGAAACAGGAAAACTATTCTTATTCTATTCAAAACCATTCTATGAAATTGCTTACATTTTTAAGGCTTTATCTTTCGTGTGGAAAAAGCTAAATTTCTTCAAGCAAGTATTAAGTCAACTGTGCATCTCACTTGGAAAGCACTAAAATTCCATAATTATTGTTACTGGCATTACCTCAATCTTTTCTCATCCATATGGGAGTATAATCAGATAGAAGAGAGTAAATGACACCATTGCCCAAATATGCAACAAACAGCTCAAAGTATGAAGAAAAAGAAAATTTTTCTTCCTGCTACAAATCAGATTTCTGTAAGGCTAAGGTTATAAAATTAAAAGCTAAAGAGACTATTTCAATACTCCCTAAACTATTAATTTTTTAAAGATGATGTTTTCAGCAACCTCCCTTCCTACTCATCCCCCTCAAATTTTTACAGATTATCTTTAAAGGTTAATTACATATTTGCTCTTATTTTTAACAACTGTACATGTTATATACTCTTAGCTATCTTATAAAAATTGTCACTACACAGGAGAAATTGAACTGTTTTAATTTAGAAAGAATCCCTGAAGATATTCAGGTTCCAACTGAACCTAACGCCCACTACAGTTATCTATACTGAATACGTTCATTACACAATTCCAAGTATAGAAAATGAAATTAAACAACTCATGAAGTCTTTCAATTCCTCTATTTTAGTCATTTCTTTTCCTTTTTCTAATTTTATCAGTATACTTTTTAAGATCTAAGGAAACATTCTGCAACAAATTCTAAAACTTACAGTTAATTACTACTCATTGTGAAAATACATCCAAAAAACACCAAGACAAAATTACCCATATTTCATTCATACCACTTTTTCTGATCTTGACTAGGACTTCGTCCCAGGGAACATTAATGGTTAAAATGAAGTTGCATGAGCAATCATCAACAAAGGCATGCCAATTCAATCCTCAGATAGGATCAACAGAGGTAAGTGGCACTCATCTATGCTCAAGTGGCTATAATGTACCTTCTTTTATTTTCTTTCCTTACCCACTCGTTTATCAACTATATTCCCAAACTGGTTAATACAGAGATAACAGAAGCACCAAGTGATTAAAGGTTCAGGCTCTAAAGTATGTGTTTAACCTATATGGTCCAATCTATTTGGAATATACTGTCTGTATGAAGACTGTCATCTTGTGTAGGAAATACAAAGGATATTATTTGAAAAGGTAAAATAAATTAAACCAGGGGAAATTTGGTATACTCTATCTGAAATTCAACTGTAGAAATAAATCCTCCATTTGTTCCAAAGATCAAATTTCTATGTTGAACTTGATCTGATACTAAAATAAACAGAATGTGCTTTCTTTGATATCAATGTACAAAGTATCAGTCCAGATGCATCAACAATTCACTGCGGTTGTGGGCTGAGACACAATCTCCTTAGCACCGACGTACAAATAACACAGTAATACAAATGCCAAGACCCTGTTCTGTGATTAATTAAAAAAAGGAACGATGCGGGGTGGGGACAAATTGGGAGACTGGGACTAACACACATGCACTACAATGTATAAAACTGAGAACCAGTGAGAACCTACTGTGCAGCACAGGGACCTCCGCTCAGTGCTCTGCGGTGACTTCAATGGGAAGCAAATCCAAGGAAGAGGAGACAGACATACATACGGCTGACTCACTCTGCTACACAGCAGAAACTGACGCAGCGGCGTAAAGCAACTATACCCCCATTTTTTTTTTTTTTTAAAAAGGCCACTCCACTTGCCAAGCTGAAAACTGTCCAACATAAGGTCATTATTGCCTTGACCAGGCCCCAAGAAAAGCTGAACCTAATAGCCCTCTGCTTCCATGACACGGCAGAGAAGGCAGTACCTCTAAACTGGAAACAATCTTTTTAAAATACACTTCTTGTTAGGAAAAAAAAAGATACATATAATTTAGCTTTATTCCAAAATTGACCAGAACACTTAACATCTATCTTGAGGGTCTTATGTTACAAACAAATTTGTCAAGATCCTTTTTTCTAATAAGCTTGTACAACTGGAGACTGAGATGACAATTATAAAGTAATCTGCCAGATAAAGCAAAATAAAACACTGATTAGAGGAAAGTTTGCAATTCCATTAATACAGATTTCTATAAACATCTTGGTTCAAAACTATTTGTTCTCTACTTAAACATTTCTCTAAAATTTATGTGAAAGCTCAAAAGACTTCTTCTGCATGTAATAAAGTACAAATTAGACCACTAATTTAAAGCATTACTTAAATTCCAAGGGACTATACATCAACATAAGACGGTTTATGTCCTGTTACATTAATATAAATTTAAATTTTTTTAAATTACAAATATCTTTTTTTTTCCAGGACAACTCAAAAACCTATCTGATGCTTGTTAACCCATGAAAGATAACCACAGTACTTTTAATATTCACTTACTCGGAGGTCCCCTCCAAGTGACTACCTATAAATATTCAATGGTTAGGAAAATTCATGTTGCTGACTACATCTGACTCTACAACTCACTTGTGGAAGCCACAGGAATGTTGGGAAAATTGGTGGTGCTGGTAGCATTAGACTCAGATGGAGCTAAGAGAGCTGGGGTGCTGTATGTCTCCGTCGATGCACGATTACTTGGTGGATGCTGGATGGTTTGAATTGAATGCCCTTCAGTGGATAATGATGGCTGTCCCTCAAAGTCATGAACATATTCATCCTTCACCAACATACTTGGTGGAGCTACACAGAAAAACAAACATATTTTAAAATCTTATAAGCTTTTATTCCCAGGAAAAAAAAATTTTGTAAGTAACATTAACAACACCTAAAATCAACTAGAGTGTAACTCAGAATTTTCTCATACAACTTTAAAAGCATTCTACTTTATCAGCGAAAGCTATTTATTTAGAGATAGTGGCATCAGATCAATCTGATTAATGCCTTGAAATTTGAAGGCTACTAAATTCCAACAACCTCCAGCTATGGTCCTGAAAAGGTATTTCTGAGCTTCCCAATTAATAATCTAAACGTAATTATCACCTTAAATATATAACATAGGCAAAAATCAAGTGGCTGGAGAAAGTGTTTACCTCATTAAGAAGACCAAATTTGAGATCGAGTAATTAATTTTTTTTATCTTTTTGCTAATTTCACAGTGTAAAAATATGAGTGGGATCTGACAGCTATCCAATGCCAGGATCCAGCATTATTAAGTAATGTATTCTTTGAAAGTGAAGTATACTAAATGTCCCCTAAAAAATTAGAAGGAGCAGAAAAATCTCAAATGGTAAGTCAAACTGAAATTTCCTTCTAGAAACCCAACCCAAATTACGATGCTTTATAAATATGTAGTGTGGAAACTCAACAAACAACATCTCTCTCCTACATAGTTACACCTTAATGTAACCCTGTAAACTGACCCTACTTGATAACAACATCTTTTTCTTGAACAAACCAGGAATAGTTAGTCGGCTTTACTGTGAGGAAAAAAAGAAAACTGAAATTGCATTTATAGTATCAGTGGCTCTGCCCAGAACTTCCCACTTCTTTTTAGGTAATAGTTTTGGGGTTTGCTTTTTATCTTTAGCAAGCAACCCTTTACTGCACCTGAACACTACCCTAGAATTTTACAATCTACTGAACTCTTAACACTAGGTTCTGTTCCTAGAGCAGTCAACAGTCCACAAACAGCCATTCTCTTTTCCATTAAGAATCAGCATGTAATGCTCCTTATCTTTCTCTATGTCAATCTTTGATAAAATCTATTACACATAAATACTAATTCATTACAACGTGGCTATTTTTATTAAATTAGAACATTTCAAAGAGGTAAGAATAATCTATTGTTCAAATGTTGACATATAATCTCTTAAAGGACTTTGTCATGCATCATAATGAAGACATTGATATTTTTAAGACCCATAAATTCCACTCCAAAGGGTTTCTGTTTAGAAAATTCTATGGAAACAAAAAGACAACCAAAAGGAGCTTAACATATCATTGTATGTCAGTTAAAAAAAAAAAGAGTGGATCTAACCATTCATCACTAATGTTGGCTAAATTATAAAAATGCAAAGAAAAAACCATGTGGATATGACTGTATTTATTCAATTTTTTAAAAATTACACTTGTCAACAAAGTCCCGTAATTTTCTCCATAAGATCCTAATATCTCTATTTAATTTTTGGAAATTTTAGGGCTTTTGTTGTTTATAGTGACTGGAATCTTTTTATCAAGATATTGTTATTGCTAGTACCTAAGGAGAAAGTTACTAATTTGAAGATACAGCTGGTTAACTTGATATTCATCGCTTCTACTTTCCAACTGACACTTTGGCTTACTGTGTAATTTTAACACTTGAATTACGGGAATTCCCTGATGGTCCACTGGTTGGGACTAGGTGCTCTCACTGCCATAGCCCAGGTTCAATTCCTGGTTGGGGAACTAAGAGCCTGCAAGCCACACAGCGCAGCCAAAAAAAAAAAGATATGAAAATAATTGAATTCTGCTTTTAAAAAGTTACGTCTCATAACTTCTTCTTGCCTAACACATTGACTAAACCTTTCCAAGTGTAAGTTTGGAACTTCTACCAGTCTACAAGACTCTTTAATCAAGTAATTTAAAACAAGTTTCTTAGGTAAAACCGGGGTATCAACAAGGAGCGATGTCTGTAAGACATTTTTTCAAAGAGCAAAAAAGTTGGTTAAAAAACACTACTGTACACTATAATCATACTTACGTTTCAAAAAATCATATACTCTAAGTAAAAAAGCAAGGTCCAGAAAAGTGCACAATATGTTTTTGTGTAAGAAAGGAGGGAAATAAAACATGTATTTTTGCGCAAAGAAACCCTGGAAGGAAACACCAGAAACTAATAAAAGTGATTACCTGAGGTAGGGGGGAATGGGGACAGGGGTGGGAGCACTTCTTTTCACTGTATACCTTTTTATAGTATTTTGATTTTATGGACCATGTATTGCCTATTCAAAAAAAAATTAAAAAAACATATAGTATATATTTTTAAAGTCCAGGAAACAGACATCAAACTATTAAGTATTTCTCTTTATGGACTAGCAGTCAACAAATTAATTCACTGAAAAAAATATTTACTGAGCACCTATGTTCCAGGTACTGTTCTAATACTTGGGATACATTAATAAACAAAAGAAAGCTCACTGCCTTAGCAGGGCTTACAGTCTTTTATGACACTTAGGTATTTAAACAATAGTGAGCCCCTCCCAGCTGCCTTAATCTTGGGCAAGTTCCCTGACCTCTCCAGGAACCAGTTTCTTCGTATCTGATAAATGTGGATAATGCCACCTACCATGTAGGAGTATTATGACAATGATGACACAATATCTGTAGATCATTTTGACACAGAATAAGTACCTAGCAAGTGTTAGCTATTATGATTTAACCGTATTTTTAGAGCAGTCATACACGTATATAGATTGTAAAATGCTCTGTGAGGAGTAAAGAACTCACAGCGGACAGAAGAGCTGAAGACACTGAGCTCATCCTAGGCCTCTGCTCTTTAACACCACTAGCAAGCAGGGCACAGCCTGTCTGATGGAACTGCCACTGTCTTATTTACCTTTTCTTTCCTCCATTAGACTATGTGCTTCCTCGAGTGGAAAAAACATACCTATTTATCCTATCGTCCCTGGAACCTAACACAGTACCAGGCAATACATGCTCATTAAATATTTGTTAAAATCAATACACAAGTGGATGTGGTCATGGAAAGTTTCATATAAGAGATGAGACAGGCTGGAAATAATTACCACCAAGATCCCAACTCAAAAGTGAAGGAATTATCCCATTTGCTTAACTTTTAGCTACATGGCCTTATAAACTTTGTCCAAATCTAAAAGGACCTTGTGAGAAACACCTGTCGTTTTCTGAGGAAAGTCACTGAGGCCAGCCTTTTTTTATAGACAGCCACCACTAGGGGGATCCATAAGGCTGATTACAGGGCTAGAGCACCTGAAAAGGGGCTATCGACCCACACAAGTCCATCAATGACAAGGACTCATAACAGCAATAGTTTAGGACAGGAAGCAGTGTAATGAGTCTTCAGAATTAGATCGCATCACAACCGCTCCCTAGGGGGATTCTAATACAGTTATCACCGCTAACACCCACTGAGTTAAAAGCTTTCATTCTCCAAAAATGCAGACAGAGAATAGTGAATATCTAAAGGGTGTTTACTTTCAAAAAGAGGTGACATGGTATCAATGCCTGGGTGATGAATAAGCTGGGCTTTACCCAATTAATCTTAAAGCTACCCTTTCAGACCACAACAGCTTCCATTATTAACCCACTGTTCTCAGAAACCAACTAACCCTTAACAAATACCAAAAGGCACTAGTCTTCCTTTATTATTATTGACATGGAAGAGAAGTGGAGAATAACAACAAGTAGGCTTTCATGCTCTTCCCAAATTTTAAGGTCAGGTGATACTTCTGACACATTTCTAGGATTCTGTAGCAAAAGTACTGCTGAATCACTAATTCCACTTCAGAACAACAGCACACCTTTCTACGGTGATAGTACTGGTTTAGTTGCTCAGTCTTGTCTGACTCTTTGCGACCCCAGACTGTAGCCCACCAGGCTCCTCTGTCCATGGGATTTTCCAGGCAAGAACACTGGAGTGGTTTGCCATTTCCTCCTCCAGGGGATCTTCCTGACCCAGGGGGTTCAAACCCAGGTCTCCCATATTCCAGACAGATTCTTTACCATTTGAGTCACCAGGGAAGCCTTCTAAGGTGATGGTGGCTTTTTATCAGTTGCTGTTCAATGTAACTAGTTCTTACAGAAATTTTAGCTCCTTAACATGTTCCAAGAAACAGAGCTAAAGTTTTAACAGATCTCTGTTCTCAAATACTACACAAAAAATAAAAAACACCCTCTTATTTGTTTCATTTTCCTATCTCAAAACTTTCTCCTTTTAAAAATAGGCTTAGAACATCTGTGATTGCCATATACTTTAAAGTAGCCTTGTTTTATTTACTCAAAATATAACAAGACTGAAAAAAATTTAATACAGTATACAGTTTTAAGTCACTCACAAAATTATCAATCATAAAAATAAGTTCGGCTGAAATGAAGAAAAATGAGAATTTGGGTGTTTTTAAACTATGTTACACATGATTCTAAATTATCAAACACATTATTTATACCCACTGAAACTGGTTCTGTGAGACTTACTTCTAAAATAGCCAGTTTTTACCAATTCAAAACTTACTCTTTCTGTGTATGTTTTATGTTCCCCATCACATTTTTTAGACTACTTGCAGTCATAAATAGCAGTTCAAATTCAAAGAGTCAACAGCCTACTAAATCCAGTTTTAAATCCTGATGCATGCCCCCCACCCCTGCAAAATGTACATTTTCAAAGCAGTAAGTACTTTTCTTGTAAATGTTACCAGCACTCACCCATACAGACTAGTTCTAGGTCAATAAAAATTAAAGGGGATGGAATAAAAGAAGAGAGAAAGTTAAAAGAAAGGGATTACCTACCATTACTCTGCAGTGTTAATCCTGAGAGATCTTAAATTTTTAAAGGGGGAAAAAAATAAAATATTAATCATTATCATGAAAATAATTTCCATCATATTTAAAATTACAGAATATAAATTTAAGCCAGGGATTCAAAACTTCCATGAACCATTTCAATTCAAGCATAGTAATATAAATGCTATCTAACAATGCAAAAGTGCTTTCCATCTTATTTTTCAAGAACAGTGTTCTAAGCAGGCAAAATACCAAGTATGTACACTTAGTTTTAGTAGTCAAAATATAAGCTTGCTCAGAATTCAAATTTAAATAAACATATTTCATTAAAAATGTCTGACTTTTAACATTAGTTGAAATCCTGGGCTATCTCCAAATTTACAATTTAACTTAGAAAAATTAAAACACTATTGATATCTTTTCCCTTTATTTTATGCTTCTAAGCATAAAAGTCAAGTTTACTTACCAATTCCAGGTGATACAACTCGTTCATAGTGATATGGATTCACACAGACACTATCACATTTTAAGTCAAATGCATACTGACAATATTTAACATGTTTTAGTTCATTTTTGTGAAGGTCAGGCCACCTCCAGAGACGGGCATAGATCACATGAGGAAATCCCTTGCGACCAGCCACCTAAGAAAAGTAAACGACCATTTAATGAGCATCACACATTATGCAAGTCACTTGATACATTCTCATTTAATCCTTGCAATACTACAAAGTCAGTACTATAATTCCTATTTCTTAAACGAGAAAACTAAAGTTCAAAATAACTTAATTGGACAAGGTCACAAAGTAGTAAACTTAAGCATGATTTCAAGGCTTAGGCTCAGGTTTTAAAAATAAACAAAAAAGTATGCATTTAATGAAGAAACAATACCCAAAATCTAGCAATAAAAAATTTTAAACATAGCAATATGTTTTCTATGTGTTTCTTTAAAAATATCAAACACATGAAATTATGTAATTCTACATGAAAAATCTGATCCCTGAAAACAAAAGGTAAAGACTTGTAAATTTAAGTTAACTCCATAAGTTTTCAAAATATTGTTGAATTCTTCTGGATTGTTTTTCACATAAAAGTACCAGACATACAATATCAGATTTCTAAATTACAAAAAAAAAAAAAGAAAAAAAAAAAGCTGAGTTGTACATATAATACCAAAAAAGAAAAAAAAGGCTACAAGGAGGAATACCAAAGGGCTAAAGATGTAGGTTTTCTTCTGATTTTTATTTTCCAAATTTTCTATACTGAACATTTTTTTTAGTCAAAACATTTAAAAAAATTTTTAAGCTATACCTCTACTGTAAAGAAGATACATTCTTCCATTTATTTCCACATAGTGTATCAGTACAGGATCCTGTATTGATAATATCTGTGCTATAGGATGTACTACAGTATCTAAAGAGACGCAGCAAGCATCAAATTTCCGTAGTAACTTGAGAGGAAACAAGAATCTGTAGAAACCTGCCACTACAGAGTACAGAAGAGACCCTGGAACAAGACTAACCTGAAGCCTTCCATCCAATGTTCTCTGTATGGTAACACACTTGCTAGGGTGAGCTCCATTTGTAGTTATAGCTGTTATTAAAGAATCCAATTCATCTTTTTTCTCCTTCAGCTTTTTAACTAAACTTTCAATTGCTCTTTTGGCGAATGTTTCACTCTCTCCACCTTGTCTATGGCACATCAAACTATGTACAATGCTCAGACAGGCATCATTACTTGTTGGTGTATTCGTAATAGACATATTGTCCATTTGTTAAAGTTATTTCTTTTAAATCAAATATGTCTCCAATTTCCGGAGCAATTTTGATCTTTCGGAGGCAGCGAAAAACAACAGTTAACGTTGCAAGGAAAATTGTTAGACATGTAGTATTCAGGATAATCTAAAAAAAAAAAAAGAGAGAGAGACAGATATCAGAACACATTTCATAAAGCAGATTCAATTACTTTGGAAAAGATGGAATTGCTTCAGTTGAGTCAAAGACTCAATGCACATAATTAAACGTGGTGCTTAGAGTTTTAAATGACTTAATTAAAATGTTGCCATTTTTGACATTCCCAAAATATTAAAGTTAGACCTTATTATTATAGAGGCATGTTCAATCAAGTCTTGTTGACTGTACTAGTCACCCTAAAGTAAAATCTTAACAGAACTTTCAAAATGGATTACTTCTGAAGAGCAGCACTTTAAAACATTCTTGATTAACAACTAGCTAAAGCTAAAAGTCAACCACTAATACACATGAAAAATTCGCCATCACCTGGCACCAAACGCTGTTTATCCATCAGCAACAGCCATCTTTGTTATGAGCCCACAGACAACAACAAAGAGATGAATAATTTTTAAATGGGCAAAGGATTCTAATACTCATTTCTCCAAAGAAGAATGGCCAATAAGCACATGAAAGATACTCAATATCATTCATCATTACTGAACTGCAAATCAAAACTACAAAGAGATACCACTTAACATTCATTAGGCTGGATAACTCTAAAGAATAGACAAAAAGCATTCATGAGAAAATGGAACCCTCATACACTGCCCGTGGGATTGCAAAATGGTACAGCCACCTTGGAAAAGGACTCTGACCATTCCTCAAAATGTTAAACACAAAGTTACCATATAATCCAGCAATCATACCCTCAGCAATTCCATCCAAAATTACCAAAAACCTATGTCCACACAAAAATATGTACATAAATGTTCATAGCAGTATCATTTCTAATAGCCAAAACAACTCAAATGCCCATCAACTGATGAATGTATAAATACATACAATGTAATATTATCTAGTCATAAAAAAGAATGAAGTACTGGTACATGCTTCAACATGGATGAACCTGGAAAACATGCTAAGCGAAAGTCACAGAAGGCCACTTGCTATATAACCCCATTTATATGAAACATCCAGAACAGGCAAAGCACCAAAAAAAAAAAAGTGGATTAGTGGTTGCCAAAGGTTTAGGGGGGGAGAGTGAGGAGTGATTGCTAATATGTATGGAGCTTCCTTTGTGTCAGTCGCTCAGCCCTGACTCTTTTCGACTCCATGAACTATATAGCATGCCAGGCTCCTCTGTCCATGGAATTCTCCAGCAAGAATACTGGAGTGAGTAACCATGTCCTTCTCCAGATCTTCCGAACCCAGGGATCGAACCCACATCTCCGGTGTCTCCTACACTGCAGGCAGATTCTTTACCACTGAGCCACTAGTCTTTTAGGAGTAATGAAAATGTTCTAAAATTGATACTTGTGGTGGCTGCATAACTCTGTCACTACAGGGAAAACCATCAAATCATACACCTTAAAAGGGAGACTTTTATAGTATGTGAATTAACACATCAACAAAGTTATTATTAAAAGAGACACCACTAAACTCCTCAGAAGATTTTACCCATAAAAGCAACAAGGTAAATTCCTTTCAAAAGAAATTAAAATATAGGAAATTAATATTCATTAAAAATCCATTCAACATCTATAACACAAACTAACTTATCTAACCTCAAAATCTCACGTGAAATAAGAAAAGGCCATCAGCCTAAGAACAAAGGCAACGAAGCAGGAGCAGAGGCTGTTCTCATGCCGGGTTGTTCTGCACGCGTTTGCTAATGTTGCTGTGTCCCATGCTTGTTTTACTTTTATTTTCTTTGGCTGTTTACTTGAATTTTAAAAACTCATTCTCCACTACCAAATTAATAAAACTAACTCATCAGTCTGCCAAAATCGATTCCTCTTCTGACAACCTTTACTTGCACAGCTTGCTGATGTGCTCAGTCGTGGCCGACTCTGCGATCCCCTGGACTGTAGCCTGCCAGGTTCCTCTGTCCGTGCAATTTTCCAGGCAAGAATACAGGAGTGGGTTGCCATTTGCTTCTCCATGTACAGCTTGACCACCACTCAATTACCCAGCTCTGGAAAGCCTGGTAAATCATCTCTGACCTATCTGTCTCTGACCTCCCCTACATTCTCTCATAAAGTTACATGATTCTTTACCTTGGTCATTTCCACCAATTCCTATTCTATCAGACACTGATGTAATTCTGGGCTTCCTTTAAATTTATATTACTTGATATTTAATACATACTCCCTCTTTTTGTTATCTATTTTATATAAACACCTAACCCAGGCAAACAGAAACACATTTTTCATGTATCTTTGATTACTAAGCTACTTGCCCACATTCAATAAATACATGCTGAAGGTGTACTTTTCAGATAACCAGAGATTACCTGCCTGGTGGGTTCTGAAGTTGAGAGATATGGATTAGAATCCCAAGTCTTACACTAAATAGTGGGACAGATTAAGTTACTTCAACTCTCTCTCCGAACCTGGATTAAAAGGAGAATATACAGAGCTCAAAGTGGAAAAATCTATATAAAGGTGTCTAGCACGTAACGCTGAGTAAAAAGGAGAACTTTCTGAATACCAAAATGTTTAATTGTTTTAAAGAGATTTTCCTACATTACGCATTTTTCTGCATTTTCTCTTATTAAAATTTGTCCAAGAAAATTTAGTAGGGCAGGAACAGCAGTAAACCACCCATCCAGGACTCATAACACAAAGGCATACAGGAGTCAGGCAAATTATATAAATGAATACAATGTGGCAGGTGTAAAGAAAAGTACTAGGCAAGCAAGTGCAAGTCCATCTAAAGTGAGCAGCCAATACTCCCAGCAGAAGTAGCATTTGAGTTGCCACATTTTCAAAGCCCATCTGTATGTCAAAAATAAGTACTGGCAACTTACTTGCAGGGAAAGGGGAGGAAGGAATGAGAAAGAGAAACTACTGTGGATGCCAAACCAAACACACCTTCAACTCAAATCTGTCCCAAGAGAACCATCAGTTTGAAAACTCAGAAAACCAACCTCATAACAATTTTAATTTCTAGACTGAAAGCTCTCAGGGACAGGGAGTAATACTTATCTTACTAATCATTATGTGCCCACAGGACATATAAGTGCTTCTTCTTATTAAACGAATGCAGTCATGTCCAGGCTATTTCTTTTGCCTAACAGTCCCATATTCAGTCCCACTTTATCTACTCGGTAAATTCCTAGCCACCTTTCAAAGTGCAGTGTAAATGTCTCAATGCCTCCAAGAGTTTCCCCTAACACACTGTCTCCTCTCACCGCAATCCTGAAGGAGAACTACTTCCCTGGTATGTTTACTGTGTGCCCTATTATATCACTTCACACCACTCTCAAAACCACACCCCAATTACAACTCAACACATTATATTGTAGTTATATGATTATGTATTTGCTTCACACCGTGTTGCCAAAGTTTAGAAAATGGCAGTACTTTCTCATCTTAGAAATTCCCAGTACAATGCCCTGTTCCTTTCATATACTAGGTAAATGCTTACAAGCTGACTATAGTTTTTTAATTCAGTATCATTACCTTGCAACAAATTTGGAAGAATGCAAACACTTATGTCGCTGAATTCATTCTGACATTACATCCAAAAGACTTGTTCCACCTTATAATGTAATTAAGGATAAATTAAATTCAGATGACCATCATATCTACTACTGTGGGCAAGAATCCCTTAGAAGAAATGGAATAGCCCTCAGTCAACAAAAGTCCAAAATGCAGCGTGTGCATCTTGTGTGCGATCTCAAAAACGACAGAATGATCTCGATTCATTTCCAAGGCAAACCATTCAACATCACAGTAATCCAAGTCTATGCCTCAATCACTTATGCCAAAGAATCTGAAGTTGAAAGATCCTACGAAGACCTACAAGACATTTCGCAACCAACACCAAAAAAAAGTTGTTCTTTTCATCACACTGGAGTGCAAAAGTAGGAAGTCAAGAGACACCTGGAGTAGCAGGCAAGTTTGGCCTTGGAGTACAGAGTGAAGCAGGGCAAAGGATAACAGAGCTTTGCCAAGAGAACACACTGGTCATAGCAAACACCCTCTTTCAACAACACAAGAGAAAACTCTACACATGGACATCACCAGATGGTCAATATCAAAATCAGACTGATTATATTCTTTTCAGCCAAAGATGGAGAAGCTCTACACAGTAAGGAAAAAACAAGACCTGGAGTTGACTACGGCTCAGATCATGAGCTCCTTATTGCAAAATTCAGACCTAAACTGAAGAAAGTGGAGAAAACCACTAGGCCATTCAGGTATGATGTAAATCAAATCCCTGATAATTACAGTGGAGGTTGACCAACAGATTCAAGGGATTAGATCCGGTAGACAGAGTGCCTAAAGAACTATGGGTGGAGGTTTGTAACACTGTACAGGAGGTGATGACCAAAACCACCCCAAAGAAAAAGAAATGAAAGAAGGCAAAGTGGTTGTCTGACAAGGCTTTACAAACAGTTGAGAAAAGAACAGAGGTGAAAGGTAGAGGACAAAGGGAAAGATATACCCAACTGATTGCAGAGTTTCAGAGAACAGCAAGGAAAGATCAGAAAGTCTTAAGTGAACAATGCAAAGAAATAGAGGGAAACAATAGAATGGGAAAGACAAGAGATCTCAAGAAAACTGGAGATACCAAGGGAACATTTCATGCAAAGATGGGCACAATAAAGGACAGAAACAGCAAAGACCTAACAAAAGCAGAAGAGATTAAGAAGACGTAGCAAGAATACACAGAAAAACTATACAAAAAAGATCTTAATGACCCAGATAACCACAATAGTGTGGTCAATCACCTAGAGTCAAACATTCTGGAGTGTGAAGTCAAGTGGGCCCTTCTAAGAAGTATTACTACAAATAAAGCTAGTGCAGGTGATGAAATGGCAGCTGAGCTATTTCAAATTCTAAAAGATGATGCTGTTAAAATGCTACACTCAATATGTCAGCAAATTTGGAAAACTCAGCCTTGGCCACAGGACTGGAAAAGGTCCGTGTTCATTCCAATCCTAAAGAACATTCTAACTATCATACAATTGCACTCATTTCACATGCTATGAAGGTAATTCTCCAAATCCTTTAAGCTAGGCTTCAGCAGCACATGAACTGAGAACTTACAGACGCACAAGCTGGATTTAGAAAAGACAGAGGAACCAGAGATCAAATTGCTAACATCTGTCGGATCATAGAAAGAGGAAGGGAATTCCAGAAAAATATCTACTACTGCTTCATTGACTATGCTGAAGTCTTTGACTATGTGGACCACAACAAACTGTGGAAAAATTCTTAAAGAGGTGAGAATATCACACCACTTTATCTGTCTCCAGAGAAACCTGAATTGAGGTCAAGAAGCAACAATTAGAACTGGACATGGAACAACAGACCAGTTCAAAATTGGGAAAGGAGTACATCAAGGATATACAATGTCACCCTGCTTATTTAACTTATATGCAGAGTACATCATGCAAAATGCCGAGCTGGATGAAGCACAAGCTGGAATCAAGACTGCCGGGAGAAATATCAATAACCTCAGATATGCAGATGATACCACTCTAACGGTAGGAAGTGAAGGGGAACTAAAGAGTCCCTTGATGAGAGTGAAAGAGGAGTAAAAAGCTGGCTTAAAATTCAACACTCAAAAACTAAGATCATAGCATCTGGTCCCATCAGTTCAGTTCAGTCGCTCAGTCGTGTCCAACTCTCTGCGACCCCATGAATCGCAGCACACCAGGCCTCCCTGTCCATCACCAACTCCCGGAGTTCACTGAGATTCACGTCCATCGAGTCAGTGATGCCATCCAGCCATCTCATCCTCTGTCATCCCCTTCTCCTCCTGCTCCCAATCCCTGCCAGCATCAGTCTTTTCCAATGAGTCAACTCTTCCCATGAAGTGGCCTAAGTACTGGAGTTTCAGCTTTAGCATCATTCCTTCCAAAGAACACCCAGGGCTAATCTCCTTTAGAATGGACTGGTTGGATTTCCTTGCAGTCCAAGGGACTCTCAAGAGTCTTCTCCAACAGCAAATAGATGGGGGAAAGTGAAAACAGTGACAGATTTTATTTTCTCAGGCTCCAAAATCACTGTGGACAGTGACTGCAGCCATGAAATTAAAAGATGCATGTTTCTTAGTGGGGGGGTGGGGCGGGGGGTGGTGTTAGCTATGATAAACCTAGACAGTGGATTAAAAAGCAGAGACATCACTTTGCCAAGAAAGGTCTGTATAGTCAAAGCTACGGTTTTTCCAGCAGTCATGTACAGATGTGAGAGCTGGACCATAAAGAAGGCTGAGCGCCAAGAATTGATGTTTTTGAACTGTGGTGCTGGAGAAAACACTTGAGAGTCCCTTGGACTGCAAGGAGACCAAACCAGTCAACCCTAAAGGAAATCAACCCCGAGTAGTCACTGCAAGGACAGATGCTAAAACTGAAGCACTAATAATCTGGCCACCTGATGTGAAGAATGGACTCACTGGAAAAGACCCTGATGCTGGGAAGATTGAGGGCAGGAGGAGAAGGAACAGAGAATGACATGGTTGGATGGCATGACTGACTCAATGGACATGAATTTGAGCAAATTCAGGGATATAGTGAACAACACGGAAGTGATCAACCTGGTGTGATGCAGTCAATGGGGCAGCAGCGTCAGATACGCTGAAAAACAACAACCAAGCACCTGAGTGCAACTATTTCATCACAATCTCACTATCAGATGTAACCACCTCTAAAATTTAAGCTATTTTTGGCCCTAACAGTATCTCAGAAAACGTTTTAATTGCACATTTCTCTGAAAAGTAGTAGAAATATTCCTATGACCACAAGTGTCTGAAACATAATAGGGGCATACAGGTGTTTTCCTAAATTAAACAGTTCTAGATTACAATTTTTTAAAGAGTGATATGGAATGACAGTAGACAAGAGCATTTAAGTGGTATAAACAAATGCACAGATTTTAACCAAAGTTCTAGTAGCATGACTGTAAGTTAACATCTCTCTAAATTCTCTAGTCTATAAAATGGAAACAGTATCTGCCTTGCCAAGTTTACAGACTGGCTATGGTAATCAAATGCAACAGTGTATACATCAAAGCAACCTGGGGACCATAAATTGGCCAATTCAACAAACACTGTATCCCCTCTGAACAAAGCACTTACAGATTCAGAAACAAGTAACAGGTAGTCAGAAAATGGTGCTCTACAAGAACATCCCATTTTTGTAACAATTTATATCACCTCATTAGCTATCCTGAAACAAATTTCTAACCTACTTAGGATTTTTAAAATAAACAATACCCTAATATAAAGGGGGGAAAAGATTAATATATAATGCAGTATATATTTCAGTAAAAATGCTCAAGCATATCAACAAAATTAGAAAGTATAATCAAGAGGTTAGATGCTAGGACATATATGGTAAATCACCATAAACATGACAGCTATGAATTTAGACCTTCCAAGACAGGTATGTTGTTTTGACACAACGGCATTGTAGTCAGTGACATGGATTTTCCAAAATGTTAACTGCTGATAAAGTTCCAACAACTTCAGTTAAGAAACTGAATTAACAGGACTGACATGTATACACTACTTTATATAAAATAGATAACTAGTAAGAACTGACTGTTCAGCACAGGGAACTCTATACAACACTCTGTAATGATCTATATGGGAAAAGAATCTAAAATAGAGTGTACATATGTACAACTGATTCACTTTGCTCTATAGCAGAAACATGACATTGTAAACCAACAATACTCCAATAAAAAGTAAACAAAAACAGAGAAACTTAATTCCCCAAAACTGAATATATATTAAGATGGAGCTAGGGTCCAGACTAATTGTTTTCCTTCTGCATGAATATTCTGGGCATTTGAAAGCACTGTGGAAAGCAAAGGATTCTTTACAGTCTCCCCATGCAGGATGCCATGCTCATTCCCCATGCACCAAAGTCCCTCCCACTAACTTCCACAACATCTCCTAAACAACAATTGTTGTTGTTCAGTCCTTCAGTCGTGTCCAACTCTTTGTGACCCCATGGACTGCAGCACACCAAGCTTCCCTGTCCTTCACCATCTCCCAGAGTTTGCTCAAACTCATGTCCATGGAGTCAGTGATGCCATCCAACGATGTCATCTTCTGTCACCCCCTTCTCCTCCTGCCCTCAATCTTTCTCAACATCAGGGTCTTTTAAAATGAGTCAGCTCTTTGCATCAGGTGGCCAAAGTGTTGGAGTTTCAACATTTATTCCACTGAGAACCACTGACTGAGACAATCCAAACATATCATTATACTAAGTAACAGATGCCTAAAAGAGGTAGAAATTAAAGTGATCCGGAAATAGGAAAGCATGGAAAATCCACAAGTTAGCTAAGTCTTAGCATGATGTATCAGTCAAGCGAGGCTAGTCTATGTCACAGTGACATAGACTCCCCAAAATCAGCAGCCTAAAACAAAGCTTTGTTTTCTGCATAAACTAAACGTCAATCACAAATATATGCCCAGAATAGCAATGTTCATCTCTCACAGATTAGGCTAAGAAAGCTCCATTTCTACATGTCCTTAAATGACAGGGGGAAAGATCAGTTCAGTTCAGTTCGGTCGCTCAGTTGTGTCCAACTCTTTGCAACCCCATGGAGTGCAGCACGCCAGGCCTCCCTGTCCATCATCAACTCCCAGAGTTTACCCAAACTCATGTCCATTGAGTCGGTGATGCCATCCAACCATCTCATCCTCTGTTGTCCCCCTCTCCTCCCAACTTCAATCTTTCCCAGCATCAGGGTCTTTTTCAATGAGTCGGTTCTTCACGTCAGGTGGCCAAAGTATTGGAGTTTCAGCTTCAGCATCAGTCCTTCCAATGAACATTCAGGACTGATTTCCTTTAGGATGGACTGACTGATTGGATATCCTTGCAGTCCAAGGGACTCTCAAGAGTCTTCTCCAACAACACAGTTCAAAAGCATCAATTCTTCGGCGCTCAGCTTTCTTTATAGTCCAACTCTCACATCCATACATGACTACTGGAAAGACCACAGCCTTGACTAGATGGACCTTTGTTGGCAAAGTAATGTCTCTGCTTTTTAATATGCTGTCTAGGTTGTTCATAACTTTTCCTCCAAGGAGTAAGCGTCTTTTAATTTCAAGGCTGCAGTCACCATCTGCAGTGATTTTTGGAGCCCAAAAGAATAAAGTCAGTCACTGTTTCCCCATCTATTTCCCATGAAGTGATGGGACCAGATGCCATGATCTTTGTTTTCTGAATGTTGAGCTTTAAGCCAACTTTTTCACTCTCCTCTTTCACTTTCATCAAGAGGCTCTTTAGTTCTTCACTTTCTGCCATAAGGGTGGTGTGTCACCTGCATACCTGAGGTTACTGATATTTCTCCCGGCAATCTTGATTCCAGCTTGCACTTCATCCAGCCCAGCGTTTCTCATGATGTACTCTTCATATTAAGTTAAATAAGCAGGAGGAAAGATAGTATAACTCATACTCTGGCTTTTATTTATTTTTTTTTTATACTCTGGCTTTTAAAGGCTGACTATTGCTTCTGCTCACACTTGATGGGCAGTCATATGGCCGTGCCAGTGCTTCTCAACCAGAGCAACTCTGTCCTTCTAGGAACATTTGGAAATGTCTAGAGACATTTTTGACTGCCACAACTGGAATGGGGGAGATGGGGGCAGTGGCGGTGGTAGAGGGCAGAGTACTACTGGGTATCTAGTGGGTCGAGACCAGGGCTACTGCTAAACATTGTGCAATGCACAGTACAGCACCCCGTAAGAAAAATTTACCAAGCCCAAAATGTCAATAGGGCTGACAAACCCAGGCTGACAAACCCAGGACCAAGGCTAATTTCAAGGTCGGGGAGGGAGATAAAGAGAAATACAATATTACCAGGCACCAGAAGAGCCATGAGAATATTGATGAAATAGTACTACCACATGTGAGTAAGAATTTGCCAAGCTGAAGGAAAACCATAGGAAAAAGCAGAGGGACAGGAGTGTAGATGTTTCACCTTGAGCAGGTTTACAGTAGGAAGGGTAGGGGGAGGAGAAACAGCATTGGATCTGCATTAAAGAAAACCTTCGTGGCAGCAAGAAGATAGCTTTGCAAAGAGGAAAAGAAAACCAGTTAGGAGACCGTGATGAGTGGGCCTAGACTAGGGGCATGGGCAATGAAAACCAACAGGACACTTCTAGGCAGAACAAACGAGAATTTTTTTAGTCAGCTGCATACAAGGAGTGAAAAGAAAACAGTCAAAAGATGGCCCATTTCCTAGATAGGTTTACTGAAAGATGAATAAAAGATTTGAAAGTGGTTAAGTAACAAAATCAGCTTTAAATATGCTGTATTAACAGCCCATTAAAGATGTTAAGCCTATGTGAAAGTCTCTAACACACAGACATTAGATAGAGTCACTGTAATAGAACAACAATCCCACTGCAATGGGGTAATTAATGGGAAGCAGGAAGTCAGCAAATGGGACAGAGGTATGTTCTTACATCTACCTATTTTCTGTTTTGTCCGTAGCCTTGCTATTAAACATAAGGTGCCACCTGAAGTTGACCATAGATCTAGAAGCAACTCCATGAAGTATAAACCCACAATAATTAAAATACTCAGTAAAATTAAACAGGCTGAGTGCTGCCTGGAGAGGCTCTCATGGAGATTCATGAACTGTGATTAATGAATGCTGCCATTTTTTAATTTCTCAGAAGTCTGTTTACTTTTGGATGATTACATTTGTAAAACAAACACAGAGGCATATTTTCTAGAAGTTATACATATCTTAGTCAAGGATCAAGTATGGGAATATTTGAGAAACTGCTTAAGTTTAACAAGAAAAAAAAAACAGCCTAGCCTGGTGAAGTATCATTAGAAAGAATTCTAAACAAGCGTGCACCAGGGGTGGAGCGGGAGAGGGCGCAAGCTTAATTCAATTACCTGAAGACCCAAGTTACCTGAAGCACAAGTTACAGCCTAGACTGAGCCTCATCAAAATGAGGGCAGCTGGAGGAAAACCTCCAAGAGTACAAGGACTTATATGCACAGTATTAATTGGCTCAGAAGGTAAAGAATCTGCCCGCAATGCAGGAGACCCAGGTTCAATCCCTGCATCCGGAAGATCCCCTGGAAAAGGGCATGACAACCCACTCCATTCTTGCCTGGAAAATCCCATGGACAGAGGAACCTGGCAGGCTACAGTCCATGGGTCACCAAGTGTTGGACACAACTGAGTGACTAACACTTTTCAATGATTATAAAGATTTAAGATAAGAATAATACAAAGAAACAAAAAGAACATTTTTGTGATAACTTTTAAGATGAACTACAAGGGACAAATTTTAAAATGTTTGCTGTTCACCCTCTGGGCTTAGGTTTAAATGTCATACTGGTATACCAATTTCCTAAATAATTTAATAATTAATAATCTTATTGTAAAATTAAGTTTTCTGAATGAATATATTAAAGGTTGCTAAAAGAAGTATCAATAAAGTCCTCTAGTTGACATGTTTTTTGTCTGCCAGCATATATTTTCCTTTCTGTAACAGTACTCTGATTTCCCAAGGAGAATCTACCTGGGAAGGTAGGATAATCCCACTTGTGCCTAACCAGAGTCACCTCCATGGCATATCAGCCGTTTCAAAAATGGGAGAGGACCCAAGTCAGGCTAACGACAGCTCTAGGACTTCTGTTGGAACTACAGAAAAAATTTAAAAAGGCCTTTCTTTGCTGGACCTGAACTTGAAGCTGGGAGTAGTCAGTCTGGAGCCTACCTGCCTGCTAAGTCACTGCAGTCGTGTCTGACTCTTTGAAACCACAAGGACTGTAACCCACCAGGCTCCTCTGTCCTTGGGATTCTCCAGGCAAGAATACTGGAGCGGGTTTCCATTTCCTACTCCAGGGGATCTTCTTGATCCAGGGATCAAACCCACTTTTTTTATGTCTCCTGCACTGGCTGATGGATTCCTTACCACTAGCACCACCTGGGACCCTGCCTGAGACTTAAACTAACCGAAAGGGAAGCACAACCAGAAGACAGAATCCTGATGACACTGGCTCCTTGTGATCCCAGATCCAGCACTCGGAGCCCAGCTCTGATTCAGACCAAATCAATGAATTCCCTTTTCACTTGACTGCAACATATTTTCCAAATTAACTGAACAAAAATTGACTTGAGGACCTACTGTATAGCACAGAAAACTATACTCAATATTTTATGATAATTTATAAGTAAAAAAGACCTGAAAAAAAAATATGTATCTGAATCACTGCACTGTCCACTTGAAACTAACACGATATTGTAAATCAACTCTATGCTTCAATTTTTTTTTAAACTGAGTTAATAACATTCTCAGAGATAAGAGTAATATAATACAAACCACATATATCAACAATAATAACCAATAATTTTGTCAGTAACACAGATAACGAGTTACTTTAAAATAGCAGTTGCCAAACTGGTCTCCAGTCCACTTACTTACATGCTTAATTATTGAGAATTCCAAACAACCTTTGTTTACATGAGTTACACCTATTAATATTTACCATATCACAAATTAAAAATGTTTACTCTATCCAATTAACTGAATAAACCCATTACATATTAATATAAATGTTATGAAAAATAAGTATTTTCTTAAACAAAAAACTCAATATTCAGAATGACATCATTTTTGTTTTGGCAAATTTCTTTAATGTCTAGCTTAAGAGAAGACAGCTGGATTCTCATAAGTGCTGCTGCATTCAATCTATTGTGATGTTTAATGTTTATGAAGAAAATACACCTTACACAGATAAGTAAGTAATTGGAAAAGACAGGAATATTTTAATGGCCCTTTTATATAATGATGGCTGTTCATCTTTTATTCAACGCAAAATGCAACAAATGGCAATTCCTAAAAGTTAGTTGCAATGTGGAATCTGAAACTATTAGTGAATTTCTTGGCTCTGTTACACAAAAATCCACTGGTCCATATTACCCTTTGAATGGCTCTCCTACCCACACATGATTTGTAACATCATGCATTGGTCATCCAGAAAATACTGGTTCAATGAGTTATACAGACCTTCCCAGGGTTGACACATTTCTTATAGAATATATTTTTTAAAAATCACATTCTTAAATATCACCACCAATCTCATCAGAAAAATCTTTTAAGTATGGGGAAGCTGGCAAGCCCACGGTGACAGGTACACGTTTTCCAGAAATCTAATTTTCACTTAAAAGACTAGATTCTTATCACTGGTAGCAACCAGTTATTATCCTTGAATGGCAGGCTCATTTCACTCACTTTCAAGGAAAATGCCTGCCAAATATCCAAGTCTAAGTACTGACAGTTTATTATTTTTTTAAGTAAAAATAAAAGTGGTGTTCCATTTAAAAAGTGGCGAGTGGTTTTCCTAGAGATGAACTTTGTACATAGATGTGCAGAAAAACTTTATGCACACCTCAATTTTTTAAATATTTATTTATTGTTGTTGTTTAGTGGCTAAATTATGTCCGACTGTTTGCGACCCCATGGACTGTAGCCCCACCAGGCTCCTGTGTCCGTGGGATTTCTCCAACAAGAATACTGGAGTGGGTTGCCATTTCCTTCTCCTGGGGATCTTGCCCACCCAGGGATTGAATTCTATAGTCTCCTACATTGGAAGGCGGATTCTTTATCACTGACCCACCAGGGAAGCTCAATTTATTAACTTATTTAACATTTATGTGGCTGTGTTGGGTCTTAGTTGCGTCATGCAGGATCTGCTGCAGTGAACAGACTTGTGGTGCGTGGGCTCAGCAGCCACAGCAGGTGGGTTTTACTTGCTCTGTGCACAGCACGCAGCACGGTGGATTTTAGTTTCCTCTCCAGGGAATCGAACCCGTGTCCCCTGCAGTGCAAGGCAGATTTTTAACCAGTGGACCACCAGGGAAGTCTCCACACATTTATTTAATCATACTGAAAAGACATGCACTCCACGGTAGAGATTTTAAAAATTAAAACATTTTACTGCTTTACCAAGGAAATTTTTAAGTGAAATTGGCATTTTTTTTTCAAATGCTTAACATGTGTTTGGTACCACTGCCTTGATTCAAACTAAGGTGCCAGAAGTTTACCCACCACCGCTTCCTCATGATCAGTGCAAATGCCAACACAGCAACAGTGCACATAATGTCTGTTTTATTATAAGAATGATTTTGGTTTCATGAGCCCCTAGAAGGGACATGGAGATCCCCGGGAGTCTGTCAATCACACTTTGGAAAACACTGTTTTAAAAGATTGTAAAGTAGGGTGGATTTTAATAACTGGAAACTGAAAAATACATTTCATAAAACCTCATAATTGAAGACTATCAAGTCATCAAGCTTATTCTTTCAAACAGGGGCTATATCAGAATTCCCGCAGGTCACACCAGCCCTACTAAATCTATACTGAGTGGGGCCCTAACTTTAAAAGCACCCAGAGTCTGAGGTGCTATCAATTTCACAAAGCACTGATGTCGTCTGTACTAGTCTACATGCTTCACTTTACAAATTACCAGAAAGACAGTGGAACAAACTGCAATGTCACGGATATATGAAACTAGTAAAAAGACTAATTACATAGAAATTGTGCCATTTTTCTTATTATTAGCCAGCTGCTTGATTTCAACATCTGTACACATAAAATTCTTCCTTCATCTAGTTTTGGTAGACCTGTATGACATAGATGCACTGAGTGTTACTTTAAACAATAATTCCTCTTTATCTCATCACATTAAGCACTACTTTCAGTTGTCCTCTCATCAGATGATTCAATTATTACAAAGACTGGCCACCTACTGATATCGGATGCTCCAGAATTCACTAGTGAATACCACAGATAAACAACCTTAACCCAGTCTTACATTGAGAAATACATTTTGAAAAATGTAAAAGATCTGAATTACACACATTCATCTACATTAAGATTTAAAAAAATTATACCTTACTCATACCAAAGACAAATATTCAGCAGAAGTCCTTTTTTTTTTTTTTAACATCATAAAGAAGATTGGGGTTTGATGAATTTTAAGTAAATTACTCCAGTGCATCAAGGACTGCAAAATAAAGCTTATACTGCATCAAAACAGATGAAGCAACGAAGATAAGCATACTAACATATCCAAACACTTTAAAATCAAGAGGTTCTTTTATTTATTTTTTAAACAATATAGACTCCCATGCCGCCTCCACTCCATTCTCATCCTGAATCCGTGTGTTTGGGGGATGGGACGTACAGCAGGGACAGAGAATATCCTGTTTTATTTTTTTAAATGGCTCGTCCAGATGCAACTACTGGCAAACCAGCACTTGTGAACTACTTCAGGTAATGTAAATGGAGAACTGATCATGCTCTCCTGGATGATCTCTAAAAAACTGCTAATGGGGCTTCCCTGATGGCCCAGTAGTTAAATAAGAATCCGCCTTGCAATGCAGGGAACACTGGTTTGACCCCTGATCCAGGAAGATCCCACAAGCTGCAGGGCAACTAAGCCCATGTGCCGCTGCTACTGAAGCCCAGGCCTAGAGCCTGAGCTCAGCCACAAGAGGAGCCCCGGCCACGAGAAGCCCTTGCACTACAACCAGAGAAGGCCTGGGCCCTGCAACAAAGACCCAGCGCAGCCAAAACTAAATAATTCATTTTTTTAAAAGAAGAACTCACTAGTTGGGCTTGTTGAACAACCGTCTCATAGTGTGTAAGTTAACCTCTGACAGTAAAATCTAAATCAATGCAACTCCCTCCTCAGGAACCAATGAAGTGACCAGTTAATTGTTGCCTACAAAATACAATGGTTTCCAAGCAGATCAACCCCCTATGAAGACCAAATTCCCACTGGGAGTTTAGATGCAAAGTTCAGCACCTAACCCAAGTCATTAGTCTTTAAAAGGAGCCCAAGTAAGCATTTTAGAATATGTTAAAATATCAACTTCCTATTTAGGATAGCAATGATAAACCAACTTCTCAGCAGGGGAAATAAATACAGCTTCCTAAAACTTGCTACCAGACAAATCAAATGAATTGAAAAATGAAGAAAGGTTCAAACAGGAGACAGAGGGACAGACTTGGAAGCAAAAGAAATACGGCAATACCTTCAAGGAACCATGTGAATGTGTATATCCCTGTATTAAAGAATGTAAAGCTGACACAGTGAAACAGTTAAAAAATTTAAAAAAGAAGTCAGAGGACCCTGTAGCTCAACCATTTTGGAACTCTGATCTGGCTGCAACCCAAGCCAACTGAGTCACAATTTCTGGAAGTGCGATCCAGCCATCAGTATTTTGCAAAACTCCCCAAGAGACATCAAAACACAACCAAGGTTGAGAATCACTGCCTTAAACCTTAAGAGTAAAAAACAACAACAACAACAACAACAAAAAGATGAACGACACACAGTAACAAGTTTTCCAAAATGCAAACAATTCTCATTTAAAATGTAAATAATGAAGTATAGACTTTAAATTTAAAGGTATTTAGAATTATCACCAACTTTAAATTAAGATGTAAAAACAGACTCTTTACAGTATGTAGTAGCTATCTGACCTATGATATAATTCACAATAGTAAATAATCAAAACTTAAGTTTTAAGATTCTAATGAGCTACCATCTCAGTTCTACATAGGTAAGTGCTACCCTAGTTTTTATCCACTCTCACGGTTAAAACAAATTTTCCTGGATGCCAAGTACACCATGTAATAGTGTCAAGGTGACACAACCTAAAATACTTTGTTCCTGAGAAGCTGGAATTTAGCCACATTTCCTATCACCAAAATTACACATTTTAGGATGAGGGGGAAAAAAATCCAAAAACTCTAAATATGACTCATTACTAAGCATATGTTTTGGCATATTATCTGTGCTAACAGTACTGAAAGTTGCTCAAATGAATAATATCTAGACATATTTGTCAACTGCTTGAATTTCTCTTTTCTTTTTTGATGTTTTTTTAATTTCTCTTTTTAAAACAATTAAATCTTCATCAACTGTGGAGCAAAAAATCCAAAATTTAATAATTTAACAAAATGGTATTAAATTCTGGTTTAGGTTTATCTAACTCCTTTAACTTTGGTGTAGAAAACAATGAAATCAATTGAAACCATTTCCATCAGATTAGTTTTACACATAATAGTCACTTTTCATCATCACTAAAGCAAAACAAAAATTTCTGCCTAACTACACAATCTTGTAGGGTACAAAAATAAAGGAAATCCAAACATGTACAAAGAGCACTGAAATGACTAACATATTCACTGAATGAAAAAAACTGGGGGAAAAAAAAGAAAGAAGCATAAGCTAGAGGGGGACACAATAGAACTAAGTTTACACATAAGAAAAATAATGTATGTTCTCACCAAAATGGACAAAATTTTAGATGAGACTAAATATGCATTTTACATATAATGAGGCAGATCCTGTAGGGTTAACTGCCCTAGTAGAGGCTTCAGCAATTCACGGCTCAATTAGAACAGTGTCTAATGATGTTACTATAACACCAGCTCAATCAGAAAAAAAAACAACTTCCAAGCCAGAGAGCTGGAGTGTGACTGGACAGCATAAATTAGTTTAACACTTGGGCAAGGGGTGGGGGGTGGAGGGGAGGATCTGAAGGGGAATGCAGAAAAATAAATCAACACACAAATAGTGAAACAGCTCAACTAAAATGTAGCTTAAGAAAGTGAAGCACAGGTTTTTATAAGCAAATAAGACTTGCTGCTTCCCAGTATAAGCAGAATTGCTTCGAACAGCAAAGCCACCGAAAAAGGTCAATGATGCACGTAAAACTTATTTCAAAAAACTTCACAGTGACTTTCTCAGCACAGGTTTTCATTAAATCTGAAACCGCCTTGCAGTTTTTTCTAAGCTTAAGATATACAACCAAGGAACTTAACTAAACAAAGAAGTTTCTACACAGGCATTTAATTAAAAAATTAAGATGCAATATCTCTTTAAAGCAAGTTCCCCCCAAACCTGGAAAGCAAAGAAAAAGCCACTTCTATTAACAGATTCACAAAATGTTATATCAATTTTCTCTATAAAGGGTTTTAGTTTTAACTCCAACAACTTAAACCTACATAATTCATCACCACCCTTAGACCTAAACAGACTCCAAATTTTAAACACCTGGCCTACCTTTATTATATTTGTACTGTAACAAACCCAAAGTAAAACCGTAAAATTAAGGAAGAAACATTAATTTAAAAAATCATACTTTAAGATGATAATGGGATCAATCATTTACAACTTGAAATGTCAAATACTACTCATATCCGAACTTTCCAAAAGAGAAAATAAATCCTTTAGCAGAAAAAGAAAAGCTGCACACTAGCACTCCCCAAGCTGAAATAAATTTGGTCTAAGCACAACACAGCAAAGACAACGTGTGAAAACTGCAATAAAAATTACTGAAATGCAATTGACTAAATCTAGTAAAGTTCGTAAAGGTATTTATTTCTGTATTTTCTATTAGGACTAAATAGTTTCTACCAGAAAAAAAGTACTGAACCTTCTTTTTAAGCACTCTGAAACTGAAAGGATGCTAAGTCTTGCAAAAGTCAAAGGTTGTTAAAATCAGCCAAGACAACGTGCTTTTAGAAAGTCAATTCAGACTAATTAAAATGACTCCCCATTACATTTACTATTCCTAAATAAACTAGCAGTTTCACCTTTAAACTACAGCCTAAAAACTAAAGGCATCAAAAAACTAAATTCAAAATAAACTATTTGGAAACAGGCACATATACTTATTTTCAAAAATTTTACTACGGTTTTCTAGGGGGAAATATTAATAATCATCAATTTTCAGTAGAGTTTTATTTTTTTAAACCTCTCTATATTGCACCCCCACCCCCCCAAAAAAATCTTTCAAGTTAACGAAACACACCCACTTCTTCGAAAATCTCAAACTCAGCTTGAGAAATCACAAGAGCAGTTTGGGGCTTGAGATGGAGCCACCGCCCTACACAGCCTACACCGATTTCACGCTCGGTACTTGCAGTCGGAGCCATAAAATAAGTTGGCTCTTATTCTTCATTACGAGTGCGGGGCGGGGGGGTGGAAGCGGGCTGGTCAGTTAGGTGCTAATAATGTTTCCTGCACGCCGCCATCACCCACGGTACTCAAAAAAGTAAAGTCAACAAACCAAAGCCAGAAACACGAACTGGAGTGACACAACCAGGAAGAGAAAATAAGGGACAAAGAAAAAAAAAACAACTGCTCGAGAAAAGAAATGAAGAGAGACCATTCACAACTTTCATTCAGACCGAAGGCAGCCCGCTCCCGCCGGGGCCGACACGCTCCGCCGTGAGGGACGGGGGAACTACCTCAGAACAACAAAGAGCGGCGACGGCCGCGGCAGCACGCCCAGCGCGGGCTCCACTCGGTTCCGCCGCGGACCCCGCGGGCACCTCGGGGCCGCAGGACCGACTCCGGAGCCCGAGAGATGCGAGGCGCCGCGGCCCGGCTCGGCCCGGCCCGGCCCGTCAGGCGGCCGCGCCGGCTCTCCGGGCCGGGCCCGCCGGCTTCCCGCGCGCGCTCCCCGCCGCCGCCGGGAGCCCGCCGCGGGGCGGGGAAGCCGCGGGCGGGGGCGCGCGGGCCCAGCCCGGGAGAAGGGGAGGGGGACATGGCGCGTTACCTGGGCCCGGGCGACGGCGAGGGGCTTCCGCTCTCCCGCCGCGGCTCGTCCCTCCGCCCGGCGGGCTCCGGCGCGCTCCTCGCCCCGCGCCCCGAGGCGTCCGGGCCAGGCCGCCCGCTCCTCGGCGCCGCGCCCCTGCCCGCGCGGGCCGAGCCGCCTCCGAGGTCCCGGGCCGCCCCGCGGCAGGGCCGGGGCAGGGGGATTGCCCCTCTCTCGGGGCGCCCGGCTCCCCTCACCCGCTCCCGCCCCTTTGGGCGGCCGCGGAGCCGAGGGGAGGGCGGGAAGGGAGCCTCCGGAGGACAGCGGGCGCCTACGAACGCGGGCTCCGCCACTCGAGCCGCTCCGTTACCGCGGCGGTGGCGGCGGCGACGACGACCAGGGCCGTGTTGTTGCTGCCAACTTGTCGGGAGGACACTGAGCATGCGCGCGCGGAGACCACATCCGGGTAATTTCAGGGTTTGGCCCTCTTCTCCCCCCGCTCCCCGCCTCCCCGCGCTGCTTTCCTTTCTCTTCGCTGCCCCCGCCCCGCACCCCCCGCCGGAGTGTCGGGAGGGTCGCTCTGCGCAGGCGCCCGCTGGCCAGTGCCGGCGGCGGGGAGCTCCGAATCCCGGCCTGGTCCCGGGCCCCGGAGGGGTGCGCTGCCCGCAAAGATCGCGGGAGCGGCTGCGCCCTGGGCGTCCCTTTGCCACAAAGTACCCTAACAGCGCGGGAGAGCTCGGCGTGTTAGTGGGTTTCTAGTAAGTTTATAAACAACGATCAGGAGGGCCTCGTTTTTTTGTTTTGTTTTTGTTTTTTTTGAGGACCTGCGTGGCCGCAAAAAAATGAGACTTTTTAACAGCTTTGCTTTGGGGAGAACGTAGCTGTAGCGGGTTATTTGGGAAAGAAACTGGAGTGACCGTACCTTCCCTCTCCGCCATTCCTGGGTCCCTGGATCCAGAGGTGTTTAAACTCACGAGATGCCTTCTTCGGTTGAGCAGGACAGATCATGGAACCACAGATTTGAGAACCTGAACAGGTATTGAAATTCCTGAATGGTTCCTGTTGGAAGAGGTATAGGCGAAACCTCGGAGTTGGATGGGACTTTCGGGTCCTACAGCACACCTGTTAAGTAGGTTACCTGCTGGGTAAAGGAAAGATGTAAACTCCACTTTTGACCTTATACTTGTGCTTTTTGAAAAGTTTACAAGATGAATGCATTTACTCGATGTTTTTAAAGTTTCAGAAAACACATACTATTTACATATATATTTTTTTCTCACCAACCAGGAAATATTTCTGTTGAGGGTCCCACCAAGATTACTATCGGAAGGGAAGTCTTGTCGCTCAGAATCTGTCTTCTCCCCCAACCAAGTTTTACTCCCAGGCCCCTAACCCCATCCTGTGCTCTTTCCTTTTCTGCCCAACAGCCTCTAAAACTGTCGTCTTCAAACTGGTGTTCCCTGGGCTTTATGAAGACTTTCCAAGACTAGTTTTAAGGTGTTCATTTCCAGATGCCTCACTAGCGTGTGTTCTATGGTCTAAAACCACTCAGTTTGGGACTTTCCTGGCCATCCAGTGGTTAAGCCTCCAGGACACAGGTTCAATTCCTGGTGAGGGAACTAAGATCCTGCATGCGACCAGATTTTTTTTTATTATTAATTGTTCAGCTTAAGAAAGCACCTGAAGACACAGCATCCCCTTTCAAAACTGTTCAACTCCCACCATACAAACGCAAGTAAAAACTCACCCATTACTCAGACGCATAGATGCAAGATGTAGAAAACCTCTAGGACAATTCAGAGGAACGTTCAGAAAAATTTGTGTCCTGCTGAAAAGTGACTCAGAACAAATGGGTTATAAGTTGTACAAGTCAGGTGGCTTCCAGTTCTTTGCTATCAACAGCACTGAAGGAAAGTTTACGTGACTTGATAACAGATCACCGTGTGACTCTTGGGCAGTATACTTGGAAGAACTTAGAGAACGAGTAATATTGCTAAATCTAAACTTCTTCTTTTCCTATCTCTAGTAGTTATCTGTACACATGCATCTTGTCACCTTTGCCGTACTCTATTGGAAGCAAATCACCAGTCCCACCCCCATCCAAGGGAAAGAGACCACACCGGGCATGTATTCCTGGAGGCCAGATCCTGTGGGGCCACATTAGAGTCTGTCTGTTCACTCATGCAAGGGACAGTTCCTATAAGCTCAACCTCCCCAGAATTTCTTCGGATTCCTTTCAGGTCCTGGTTTAAGGAAAACCTGACTTCCCTGGGGCACCATTTCCCCTTCCCCGCTCAAGTAGTAGGTCCTGTTTTTTCACCCGTGAGCCTCCTAGACTGGCCTTGGAGGTGAGGTAAGCATCCTGCTTGCACTGGCACCGTGTTTCGAGACCATCCTCTCTCTTCCCGATTCACCTGCAACTTTAAGTCTTGTCATCCAGTGTCCCTCATCCTTGCTCACATTCCCCCTCATTTTTTTCATCATTTGCTCTCATCAGGCCCTCCAACACCATTTCAGTCCTAATCCCAGGCAGTTATCCTATAGCATGTATACTCCGACGATCATCCACCTTCCCTAACCTCTCAGTTCCTTGACCTCTCCTCCGAGGATCTAGTCCTACCCTCACTGTGCCTCTCGTTCCCTTGGCATAATCACGGGAGCCTCGTCAAACTTGGCAACTTTCTTCATCATCACAATTTCAAACACCTCTCTCTGAACACTACCTCCCGTTTCCATATTTCCCTGTAGTACTCTAACCCCAATAGTTCTGCAACCCACTTACCACTCTTTCCCATCCTTAAAAGTGAGTCGCTCAGTCACTCGCTCACTCTTTGAGACCCCATGGACTATACAGTCCATGGAATTCTCCAGGCCAGAATAGTGGAGTGGGTAGCCATTCCCTTCTTCAGGGGGTCTTCCCAACCCAGGGATTGAACCCAGGTCTCCCGCATTGCAGGCAGACTCTTTACCAGCTGAGCCAGTCCCGTCCTTGACCAACTTAAATCCTGGCCAGTCATCCCACAGTCGCTCTCTTGCACACACTCTCAACCCTCTCCCCTCTTCCCACCTCATCGTGCTTACTGGGCAAAACCACAGCCCTGAATCAAGCCCGCTCTCCATCTGTTTCATGTCGGCCCTGTGCATCTGACTGTGGCTAAAGAACACAGTCACTAACCGGCTTCACTTTGATTTCATCACCGTGAACTGCACATGGGCCTTTAGTGCTTGCTGCCCAGGAATCCTCCTTCCCTCCTCCGTTCTTCTAGATGTCAGACCTTCTCTGTCCTCCAATCTATACCCTCTTCCCTCCCATCCTCACTGATTCACGACCTTGCTTCCTATTCCACTGAGAACGTTGAACCAATGACACAAAAACTTCCACAGAATCTCGCTGTCTCATCTACCCATAAACCTCATGCTAGCCTCTGTAACCTCTTCTCCACCCTCCCTTCCATTATACAGGTGAATTTTCCATGCTCCGAACTAAAGCTAGTGCCCTCGCTAAAGGCAGGAGACCTCAATATTTGTCTTGTTTGATCAAGATTATCACCATGACTCCACCATTGTCCCCCCTCCTCTTTTATCAGTGTTTCCCTCTCTACTGGCTGATTCCCATAAGCTTATAAACAGCTCTTATTTCTCCAGTCCTACAAAATCTTCTATTTGATTCACTTCCACTAGCAATAACCTTCCCATTTTTCTGCTTCCTTTACAACAAAACTCCTAAGAGTTTCCTGTGCTTTCTCTTGTTCTTCTCCCACTCTAGAGCAATATAACATATACCATATGGTACAATTAGTATAAAGATCAAAAGCATGCCAAATATAATGTGTATGTTACGACTGTACACATGTGTAATAGATTCACATCAACACACATGAGATTACATATGTGTGTATTTTATGTTTTGAGCCAAGAGGGTCTCCCACACGCTCTTAAACCCCCTCCATTCATGCTTTCATCCTTATCACCGTATCAAAACTGTTCTTATTGAGGTCAACAGTGAACTTCACATTGCCTAAGTCCAATGACCTGTTCTCAACTATCATCTTAAATTGACCTGTCTGTAACAGCTGACACACCTAACCACTTGATTCACCTTTAAAAAAAAAAAAAACAAAACCTGCCCCCTCTTGCTTCTCCTCATCACTTCATCAGAACCTTCATTCCCTGACTTCTTTCTTTTTTGTTGATTCTGTCTCTTCTCCCAGACCTCATAATGGCCCAGGGCTCATTCTTTGGATTTCTTTTGTTTTATCTACTCACATTTCCCTGGTGATCTAATCGGGTCTCCTGACTTGCAGTACCCTGTAAGATATATGGTATCATCATATAGGATGACAACTCCCAAATTTATACCTTTATCTCCAACTCCTCATCTGAACTCCAGATGATGATACCAGCAGCCTGCTACAGGTCTTCTCCCTCAGATCTCTTCAGCCCAACAACTTCCCTATCTCTGCTGATGACACGTCCATCCTTGAAGTTGCTTAGACCAAAAGCCCTGGAGTCATGCTAGACGTCCCTCTTTCTTACCCATCCCATGTCCAGTCCAGAGCCAAAGTATCCCTTACCACCTCCACTGGCCCCTGGTCTGTTCCACCATCACCTGATGCTACAGTTAGTCTTCTCAAAGTTCTCCCTGCTCTCATGCTTGCCCCTTAGAGTCTATTCTCAGCATAACAGCCAGAGTGATCCTCCTAAAATATACGTCTGCTTAAATCCCTTCTGTGGATCCTCATTTTGTTCAGCCTAAAAGTCTATATCCTGTACCACGGCCACGCTTCTGATCCTTACCTCTCTGATCTCATCTTCTGTTCCTCCTCTCCTGGATGACTCTGCTGTGGACTTACTGACCTCCTACCTGACCTCAGAAGACACCAGCCAAGCTCTCAAGATAGGACCTCTGCATTAACTGTCCCCTCTTCTTGCCACCCACTTCCCCAGATATCTGCACTGCTAACTCTCTCACCTACTTTAGTCAAATGCCATCTTCTCCCTGAGGCCCACCCTGACCTTTTTAAAATCACAACCTATTCTGAACCCTCATCCTAAACCCCAGGTCCCCCTTCCCCTGCTCTGTCCCCCCATAGCTCTTATCTTCTCACAGACTGTACTGTCTACTTATGTGTTCCATGTACTGCTTATTGTCATTTCCCCTGGAATGTAGGCTCCACAAGAGCAGAGATTTGTCTGTAGTGTTTACTAGTTTATCCCAAGTGCCTAGAATTCCTATTGCCATGTAGGAGGCGCTCAGTAAAAATTTGTTGAATGAATGAACAAAATGTTTCATGCTTCTATCCTTACAAGTGTGAACTAGAAATAGAGTTGACTCTGAACCCTATTTTATTCCAGCAAAAATATTTTACACTTTAACAGTTGTTTTTTTTTTTAATTGGAGGATAATTGCTTTACAAAGTTGGGTTCCTTTCTGCTGTGATTTTAACAGTTGATCAAAATTCATGATATATAATTTAGGTAAATTAGATATTCAAAATTGAACCAAAAATAACAAAATTGTATTGGTAATACGATCAAGATAAATGTTTTAAACTTAGGGACTCAGAGCTTTTTTCAATTTTTTATAAGGAAACACAATAGGCTGATCAATAAAAGACTGTGCAGCCTAAAATATCACATTAAAACGTTCAGGGGCAAGTGGAATAGAAATACAAGATAAGGAGAAAAAGAATTGTGTTAAATTTCTCTTAAAGAATTGCTTGTTCATGTTTTTTTAAATGGACGCTAGATGCATCATGGTATTTAGAGTCCCTTGGATACATTTAAAGAATGATGTAACAATCTTATTTTTAATGGCAATACCTGTAATATGCCAGAAATTATTTAAACTTAAGATGAAACATTTTACATATGACCTTTAAAAATACAAGAAGAAACATAATTTGTCAAATTTCTTTTAGGAGGTAAGTAAGAAATTTTGAAGACCACAGCCGCAGAGGAGCTAAGCTGCCACCTTTCCTAAAACCTCCCTGAATGAAACGTCTCATTTCCCAGATCCATCCTATCCTGGGCAGGCAAAGGCTTGAAAGCTTTCTTCCTCTTTTGTCTTTTTTGATGGCTCCACCTCCTGTGAAATGGAACTTCCCCAAAGACCCTGATGGTGGGAAAGATTGAAGGTAGGAGGAGAAGGGGGCGACAGAGGACAAGATGGTCGGTTGGCATCACTGACTCAACGGACAGGAGTTTGAGCAAACTCTGGGAGATGGTGAAGGACAGGGAACCCTGGCATACTGCAGTCCACGGGGTACCAAAGAGTCAGACACAACTTAACATCTGAACAACGACAGGGTAAGGAGAATCCAGAGCTTTAACCTTTTCATCCCAGAAGTAGAGACAGAGAGCTCTCACCTCTTGCACTGCCCACCTAGGAAGGAAAGGGTTAATACAGTATTCCTCTGGAAATGGCCTAGCAGTTAACAGTTCACAGTTCCAGGCAAGAGTTAGTACATAGAGATTTTAGAGTTAACCCAGCATTTTGTTTTATTTTTACAGTTATCCAAGTTGCTTTTGCAAAATCACTTGACTTTGATTAACCTGAATACTATAAGTGATTCCCACATTCCTAAAAGCACTATAGTAAACCCTGTCATCTCCTTTGACTTAAAGTATGACTGACGTGCATTTTACTTTTCAAGTGATTTGTTCTTTTAGCTTTGTTTTGTTTAGTCACTAAGTCGAGTCTGACTCTTTTGTGACCCCTGGGCTGAAGCCCACCAGGCTCCTCTGTCCTTGGAGATTTTCCAGGTAAGAATATTGGAGCGGGTTGCCATTTCCTTCTTTGGGGTCTCTTCCCAGCCCAGGGATCGAACCTGTGTCTCCTGCATTGCAGGCAAATTCTTTACACTGAGCCACCAGGGAAGCCCTCTTAGCTTTCTAGGTGGCCAAAGCCAGGCTCAATGAGGAAGAGAGTAGACGGATGGAGCCAAGGCTCCATTCCCTTCCTTCCTCTGTCCCTCTCTCTCTTTTTTCTTTCCTTAGTAAATGCCTGTAAGAGCCAGATCCATCAAGGGCCACAAGAGCAGCTGTGAACAGAAGCTGACTGAATCCCAGAGTGGAGCATGGGGATGGGGTGGGGAGGGGAATGTGAATGGAGCATGAATCCATAGTCTCTGTTCAAAAGATTTAATTGAAACTTGAAATTCAGAGTGACTAGAATGTATCTTCTTCTTTGTCTCCTTTAAGACTCAGTGATCCTCTAGGATCCCTGGTGTTTTTCTGGGTTGGGCACCCTTTCTGCTCCTAGACTGAACTGTGAGTTCCCTGAGGACAGAGGTTCTCTTTTCTGGCCCTCTGCAGAATGTCTAACACTGGGCCATTCATGGAATGTTTGAATGTTTGTTGAGTGAATGCGCGGAGGGGAGAGGTGGGAGCTAAGACGGGAAGATAGGTTTGGAGCCAGGCTGTGAAGGAAGACATGCTCATGAGTTGAACTCCATCGGAAGACAGATTTGGGTTTTGTTTACAGTTTTATTGAGGTATAATCTGCATTAGACTATAATCTACATAATTTTTTTAAGTAGAGAGTGAATTTAGGTAAATGTATACATCGTGCAATTACCATGATGACCCAGTTTTAGAACACTCCCATCACTCCAGAATGTTCCCTTCTACCCCTCTGCAGTAAGTCCTCACCTCCATACTCCAGACCACAGGTAACCACTGACATGCCTCCTGTTGCTAAGGTTTTGGTTTTTCTAGAATTTCACATAAATAAAATCTTACAGTATGTGGTTTTTTGTAACTGGGTTCTTTCACTCAGCATGTTGTTTTTGAGATCCAAAATATTGTTGTATGTATCAGTACCTAGTTCCTTTTTATTGTTGAGTAGTAGTATATTATGCTTTCGTTGTTTAGTTGCTAAGTTGTGTCCTACTCTTTTGCAACCCCATGTACTATAGCTCGCCAGGCTCCTTTGTCCATGGGATTCTCCAGGCAAGAATACTGGAGTGGGTTGCCATTGCCTTCTCCAGGGGATCTTCCCAACCCAGGGATTGAGCTCACATCTAAATTGGCAAGCGGATTCTTCAAAATGTTAATGATCAGTGAATAGGGATAAAGGCTATATGGAAGTTCTTTGTACTACTCTTGCAAGTTTTCTGTAAGATTAAAATTTTTTAAGCCACTTGCCCACGTGATAAATTTCCTTCAGCAGTACCACTGGAATTTGAACCCTCTGTAGCCTCCAGCCCTCCACACACTGCTTTGTGGAGCTGCCCAGTGACCCTAATAGCTGTTTGCTGAAGCCAGGCCCCAACAGGGCCTCCTGACCTGATGCCTCAGGAAAGAGGGGGCCCAGGTGCCTTGGAGCAGTGTTTCTCCAACTTCGAACATGCACACAAATCACTCGGAGGTCTTGTTACAATGCAGAATCTCCTTCAGTGGATCCAAGGTGGAGATGGAGTGTCTGTGTTTCTAACAAGTTTCCAGAAGAGGCAGATACTGCTGGTCCCTGGATCAGAGTTCCAAAGGCAAGGTCCAGAACTCTAGGGCCTAAAATGCAAAATTTATGGGGGAGGGGAGGAATAGAAAGGAACGTTTAGGAGATGGTCCACGGTTGTGATTCTATGTACTTTAAATGCTCTTCAACCAAAAGCTTTCATTTTTCAAACATTCTGTCATTCAATAAAGACACAGAGTGAGCCTAATGGGGTGCCATACTTTAGAGTAAGGAACTGAATGCTGATTAACATTAACTGAAAGAGTTATAATTTATCCAGTCTTTCCTTGTCCTAGGAGACTCCAAATCAGCCTTAAATCTAGACAGCTTTTAGCCCAACAAGTGAACTTGTCATCCAACAGTCTCACTTCACCTCACAGGCACAAGAGAGAACTTTGCAGGCAGGGAGCTCTGTAAATGATGATTTCGTCAAAAGCAGAAACAAAACATTTAAAAAACAGTTGGCATTTGTGCTGTGGCATCATTTTAGTGACATAATAATTTTATAATGAGTGTTTGTACAAAGGACTTTTAGCTTTCAGCCCTGAGGGGGAAGGTATCTTACCTTAACATCACCAACATCTTTTATTATTTTTAAAGCATTTTTATTGGGAGACAACCTTGAAGGAAACAATTGACCTTACCTAGGACCAAAATTACAGTTACTACCTTTTCAGAGGTTTGAGGATAATCAAGTGCCACCTTTTAGGGAAGAGGCATTTGAAGAAGGATCTTCCCTAGTGGCTCAGTGGTAAAGAATCCACCTGCCAATTTAGGAGCCATAATGCGGGTTTGATCCCTGGGTTGCGAAGATCCTCTGGAGGAGGAAATGGCAACTCCAGTACTCTTGCCTGGGAAATCCCATGGACAGAGGAGTCTGGCGGGCTACAGTTCATGGGGTCACAAAGTGGCGGACTCAACTTAGCGACTAAACAACAGTTTGAAGAAGAAGGATGCTGTGAGCATTTGAGCAGCATACACCTCACATCTACCTCTCAGGAAGGAGCCCTGAAAAGGATAAGGATACCTGGTTCCAAGACTCAGCCTTTCAGTCCCCTTCTTCCAGGAAAACCTTTGGCCAGGGACCTCCCTGGCGGTCCAGTGTTTGGGAATGTGCCTGACAATGCAGGGGATACAGGTTCGATCCCTGGTGCAGGAAGATTCTGCTTGCTGTGGGGCAACTGAGCCCATGCACACAACTGCTCTAAAGCCCGCTGCACCCCAGAACCCGTGCTCTGCAGCAAGAGAAGCCGCCGCAATGAGGAGCCTGTGGACTGCAACTGAAGCATGGCTCATGCTCTGCAACTAGAGAAAAGCCCGCACCCAGCAACGAAGACCCAGGGTAGCCAATAGATAATTACAATTAAAATTAAAAAAAAGAAGTGGCCAGCAGGACCCTCACTCTCTGAGGCTCCCAGAACACTTTGAGCCCACTCAGAGTTTTCTTTCCCTTTTTCCCGGTGGTGGCTGATGCCTCTCTGCTTTTGCTTCTTCCCTTTTCCTTTGCCTGGCTGACTTTCACTTCCCAGTCACAGCTGATAAGCTGCCCCCAGCTGCTGCCTTTGAACTGTCCCTACACGCTTCCTGCCCTCTGCTCTCTCCTTGCCTTGGTTATCCAGAACTGGCTGGAGCCTGGCCCACAAGGTGACCCCTGTGAGGAAGCGTGGCAGGAGCCACGGTCTACTCCTAAGACGTCCGGGGGCCACAGCCCTCTCCCAGGCCAAGCGAGCCTCCTCCATCGCTGGAAATGAGAAGGCCCTGGACGCCACTTGTGGTCAAAGCTGTTTCCTCACCCTCATCCTTTCTGGGGGAGGCTGATTATCAGGTCAGCTCCTACCCGGTTCAACAGTAACCCCTATCTTCTCTAAATAAGACACCCTGGGACTTCCCTGGTGGCCCCATGGTTAAGAATCTGCATGCCAATGCAGGGGACACAGGTTGGATCCCTGAGCTGGAAATATTCCATATGCTGCAGGACAACTAAGCCCATGGGCCACAACTACTGAGCTGGTGCGCCATAGCTGCTGAAGCCCTTACAGCTGGAGCCTGTGCTCCACAAGAGAAGCTGCTGCAATGAGAAGTCCATGCCCCGCAACCAGAGAGTAGCCCCGCTCACTGCCACTAGAGAAAGCTCGCATGGAGCAACAAGGACCCAGCACAGCCAAAAATAATAAATGAATAAATAAAAGCTCTGGCTCAGAAGCCCCCTCCAGCCTGGATGTCCGCCCCCCGCCCCTCAACTGCTCTCCCCAACACAGATAATCGGCTTCAAAGGGGAGTTTAGACTTGGTCTGAACTTAACCCGAGGCTGCACTTGTTAGAATTCGCATCTGTTCCTCCCTCCTAACCACAGTCCACAAGGCTCCTTGGTAAGGGTTCTTTGTTGAAGTGTTTGACCCAAAGGCCCTGGAGGGCAGGCTCATGCCCTTCTCCCCTACAGCCTACCCTCTACCCTCCCTGCTCCCCCAGGGAGCAAATCAGAACCGATTCTTCAGCCAAGGACAAGGCTACGGTGAGCAATCATGGACCAAGCCAGGGATTTGCCCTCACTCCCGTCCCTACCTTTCCAACTCTCAGTCATCCAAAGCGCCCAGCCCTCTGCTGAGCAATGACTTCATCCCAGCTGATCTCATCGGAAAAACCACAAGCCCCCAGCTCGCACTTGATTCCCTGCAGTCTTGTGTGTTTGCATCTCCCTCATTAGGAGACAGTAACACGGTGGTGGGGATTATGGATGGGCTGTGGAATCAAAGGGACCTACGTTCACATCCTGCTCCATCGCTGTGTTCCTGCAAGTTACTGAAACTTCTCAGCTTTATTTTTGGAGAAGGCAATGGCAACCCACTCCAGTACTCTTGCCTGGAAAATCCCATGGATGGAGGAGTCTGGTGGGCTGCAGTCCATGGGGTCACAAAGAGTCGGACACGACTAAAGCGACTTAGCAGCAGCAGCAGCTTTATTTACTTCATCCAAAAAAATAGGTACCCTCACACTTCTTTAAAGCTTTTTCCTTGAGAATTGACTGAAAATTCTCTCAACAAAAATTTAGTGAGTGTCTACTCTTTGCCAGGCACTGCCCTGCTGCTGCTGCTGCTAAGTTGCTTCAGTCGTGTCCGACTCTGTGCGACCCCATAGACGGCAGCCCACCAGGCTCCCCCGTCCCTGGGATTCTCCAGGCAAGAACACTGGAGTGGGTTGCCATTTCCTTCTCCAATGCATGAAAGTGAAAAAATAAAGTGAAGTCAGAACTTACATTCTAGAGACAATAAGCATGTAGCCAAACAAATAATGTAATATTACTTAAAAAAAAAAATTACCACAGAGAATGACTAGATTGGGAGAGAGGGTAGTGTTTTAAATAGGATGATTAGGGAAGGTTGTCTGAAGATATGCCATCCAAGCAGACCTGAAGTGTAAAGGAGTGAGCTATGAAAAGTCGGGGGAGAGCAGGTATAAAGATCCTGAAGCAGAAATGAGCTTGGTAAACGCAACAACAGTAGGATCAGTGCAGAGAGAACAGAGTCAGAGGGAAGGGGAAGGTTGGAGATGAGATCAGAGAGGGGATATGTGTGGGAAAGATTTCACAGATAGTAAGTGTTCCATCAATTATTCTTAAAGGGATCTTATTTCCCTAACAAGGCTGTATGTTCTTTGAGGGCATTCATACTGAACAAATATTTACTGAGTGCCTACTAAATGTCAGGTACAGTGCTACAACATAGGAATATAATAATGAACAAGACTGTTGTGGGAGAGAAAAATGATGAGAAAATGAGCAGGGTACAGTGCAGGATCAGAGACAGCTGAGGCTACCTGTTGCAACTTGAGGAGCTGAACTTGGACTCGGGGGCATCCTGATGTTTATTGTATGACACTGCCAAAGAGAGTGCCCAGTGAATCATTATTCGAATATTAAGAGATGGAAAAAGAGATACAGGATAAATATGAATCAAAAGAAACCATTTAATATCACTCAAAATAGGCATTAAAGTAGAAACCTTCATAAGGGACAAAGAGGACTTCATAGGCAGTACAAGACTGAGAAGCTATAAAGATAACAAACTATATGCACCCAACAATATCCCCTCAAAAAATAGAAAGCAACGACTGATAGAAGAATCAACAAGCAGAATTGGACACTTAATATAGAGATCTTCTTTGACTTACGAAGGAGTTTTATCTTGCAAACACTTGAAAACATTGAAATGTTAAAACACTGAAAACATTTAATACACTTAATCTACTAATCATGGCTTAGCCTAGCCTACCTTAAACATGCTCAGAATACTTACATTAGCCAACAGTTGGGTAAGATTATCTAACTCAAAGCCTCTTTTATAATAAAGTGTTGACTATTTCACGTAATTTATTAAATACTGTGTGCTGTATGCTAAGTTGCTTCAGTTGTGTCCGACTCTTTGCGACCCTGTGGACTGTAGCCCACCAGGCTCCTCTGTCCATGGGGTTCTCCAGGCAAGAATACTGGAGTGGGTTGCCATGCCCTCCTCCAGGGGATCTTCCCAACCCAGGGATTGAACCCACATCTCTTATGTCTCCTGCGTTGGCAGCCGGGTTCTTTACCACTAGCGCCATCTTGGAAACCTTGAATACTGTACTGAAAGTGAAAAGCAAAGCAGTTGTTTGGGTACAGCATGGTTGTAAATGCATCAGTTGTGCACCCTGGTGATCTTGTGACTGACTAGGAACTGTGGCTCACTGCACAGCCCAGCATCAGGAGAGAATACTGTACTGAATACTGATAGCCCAGGAAAAGATCAAAGATCAAAATTCAAGGTACAGTTTCTACTGAAAGTGTATCACTTTCCCATCACCATATAGCTGAGTAATCTCAAGTTGAACCATCATAAGTCGGGAACTGTGTATATGGACTTAGAAGCTGATAGACTGAATAGTTTATATTTAAAAAGTGAAGATAAAATATATTTTAATAACTCGGTCAGTTCACTCTAATAGAGAGCTTTATACTCAACCAATAAAGGATACATATTCTTTCCAAGGAATATAAGGAATAGTCACAAAGATCAGTCATGTACTGGCCATGCCCTTCAATAAATTCCAGAGAATTAACATCATGTAGGCCATGCTCTCTGACCATAATGCAATAAATTTAGAAATCAATAATAAAAGAGTAGCTTAAAATTCCTAAAAATCTGAAAATGTAAAAAATACTATTACATACTAGAATAGAGAAATTGTAATAAAGGAAACTGCAAAATACAATGACAACACCAAGTGTCAAAGTGTGTGTAAGATAGTACTTAAAAGGAATTTATAGCACCACACACATTTATTTGACAAACAAGATATATTGAAACCAAAGAGCTAAGTGTTCAATGCAAAAGATAAGAGAAAAAATCAATGATATTTGATGATGGTGGGCGAGAAGGAAGAAAAGCAATAAATATGAATAACAATGAAAAACAATTTGTTGAAAAGACTAGATGATTCTGTAGTAAGACCAAGAAAAAGTAGAAAGATATACATGTAAACAATGCAAAAAATAATGAAATAATTTACAGTCAAAATAGTTTTAGAAAGATTATGAACTACTGCATGCTAATAAATTGGAAAATCTAGATGAAAGGAATTCAAAGCTGGAAAAACATAAAATACTTAATGACACAAGGAGAAACAAGTTTGAATAGAAAAATAATCATTAAAAATTGTGAAATCATAATGTGATTCCCTCCATCAGATACAAACATATATACATATTTGCTTATATTTAAAAATAATGGGAGACTAAATCATAAAAAAGCTGCCTGTGAGGAAGAGCCAATAATAGAGAAGCTAGGATTCTCTAAATATATCTGTTCTGCAGATTTTATTGTAGAACTATGTAAACATTTAACATAATAAAATTCAATTTATATTAAAAGGGAATCCCTAAAAAATGAAAACAAATTGAAACAAATAAAACCTAACTGTGCATCAAGTTGATTACTCACAGGGAGCTGCTATTCCAAGTGACTTTAAAACAAATAATTGGACTCTACATGCCTGGTGGGATATACCCAAAGGATGAAAGAATGGTAACACGTGTGCACGCACACACACACACACACACAAACACATACACACATAAGGTCAAACATTTCCAAGAAATTTTACTTATTTTACCTTATTAACTTATTGACCATACCACAGGGCATGTGGCATCTTAGTTCCTCAACCAGGGATGGAACACACTCCCCCTTCGTTGGAAGCACAGCTTTAACCATTGGACCACCAAGTAAGTCCTTAAAATTTTCTTTGGAATCACATTGGTGGTGGAGTTTTGGTTTTATTATCATTCTGAGACTGTTAGTGTGTATTGCAAGATAAAGGAAATAAGTGTATTGGTGTTACTGAGAACTGAGATTTTGACATGCAGAAAAGAGATAATGGTGGAAGATGGAAGAAGTTAGGTAGTCCTGAATTTGAACTGAAAGTATGTGGTAGGCAGAATTCTAAGATGATTCCCATTGGGACAAGCCTTTGTATAATTGCTTTCTCTTAAGTGTGGGCAGGACCTGTGACTTGACGAGATGCAATTCTTGTGATTAGGTTTTATTATAGCTAAGGGATAGGATAGGAAAGGATTTGACAGATACAATTAAAGTTCCTAATCAGTTGACTTTAAATAAATCAAGAGTGATTATCCTATGTGAGTCTGACCTAATCAAGCAGCTCTTTTTAAAAGAGGATCTAGAAGTCAGAGACTATACACAGTGAGCCCTTAGACTGATCTCTTTTAATTCAGAAAGAAAACAGAGGAATCCGCTACCACCACTGCCGTTTATCATAGCTGCTGCTGCTAAGTCGCTTCAGTCGTGTCCGACTCTGTGCGACCCCATAGATGGCAGCCCTCCAGGCTCCCCTGTCCCTGGGATTCTCCAGGCAAGAACACCGGAGTGGGTTGCCATTTCCTTCTCCAATGCATGAAAGTGAAAAGTAAAAGTGAAGTCGCTCAGTCATGTCCAACTCCTAGCAACCCCATGGACTGCAGCCCACCAGACTCCTCCATCCATGGGATTTTCCAGGCAAGAGTACTGGAGTGGGGTGCCATTGCCTTCTCTGGTTTATAATAGAGGACTACCAATATATTGCCATGCGAAAGAGAGACTAAGAACTGGAGGAAAAGGGAGAAGTTGTTTTTGACATTTAAATGTCATTTCCATTTATCTGGAAAACCAAGAGAATTAACAAATTATTAGGTCTAAATAAAGTTCACTTTCACTCATAGCTCAAATCAGTAAAGAATATGCCTGAAGTGCAGGAGACCCTGGTTCAATCTCTGGGTCAGGAAGATCCCCTGGAGAAGGATATGGGAACTCACTCCAGTATTCTTGCCTGGAAGATCCTATGGACAGTGGAACTTGGTCCACTACAGTCCATGGGATCGCAAGAGTCAGACACAACTCAGTAACTAAACCACCACCAAAGTTTAGGAAGGTTGCTAGATAGCAAGGTAATATACAAAAATCAGTAGTATTCCCATATACCTTCAAAACCCAGTAAATAAGATGCTACATTTAATAGCCATGAAACTATAGCATATGTTGAAATTAAACATACTTTGACCTGGAGAAGGAAATGGCAACCCACTCCAATATCCTTGCCTGAAAAAGTCCATGGACAGAGGAGCCTGGCGGGCTGCAGTCCATGGGGTTACACGACTGAGCCTGCATGCAAGAGGGTGGAGGGAGATGGGTTGGTAGCAATAAACTAGTAGAACTAAAAAAAAAAAAAAATGTTGAATGCCCATGAAATATGGGTTCCACATCCTCTGATTCAACCAACTCTGGATCAAAAATACTTGGGGAAAAAAGTCCAGAAAGATCCAAAATACAAAACTTGAATTTGCCACATGCTGGCAACTATTTACATAACTTTGACATGGTATTAGGTATTGTAAGTAATTTAGAAAGAATTAAAAGTATACAGGAGGATGCACATAAGTTATATGCAAATACTATGCCATTTGATATAAGACACTTGAGCAGCTGCAGTTTTGCTATCTGAGGGGCTTCTGAAATCAGTCTCCCATGAATACTGAAGGATGACTATATCTGAATTAAAAATGTAAAAGCCTATTAAAATGCATAAAAGAAAACCTGAATAATCGAGAGCGCATTTTATGTTCGTTGGTAGAAGGGCTTAACATCGTAAAAATAGTAATTCTCACAATAATTAATCTACAAATTAAATGTAATTGCATCAAAATCCTAGTTGAAGAGACTCTGATTCTAAACTACATGTGGGAAAAGCACATCTATCGATAGTTAAGACACTTCTCAAAAGAAGGGCAGAAGGGGTATGTGCCCTTCCACATAAAGGGATGTACTGCAAAGCTAGAACCATCAGGACAGTACTGACGCAAGAACAGCAAGTGGAGCAGTGAACCAAAGGAGGTCAGAAGCAAAACCTTGCTAACAAAGGGGACGGAGACATCACTCCTCAGCGGGAAGTCAGTGAATTGTTCAGTGCACAGTTGGGAGAGTTGCCTCACTTTAAGGAGAAAAATCAAGTTCAATCTCACAACATAGGTATAAGAAACAACCTCAAGGAGATTAAAGTCCTAACTTTGAAAAGCAATAACACCAGGAGAAGGAAATGTAGAAGAATATTACTGGAAATTTTGGAGTAGGAACATTTTCTCTAAAAAGGGGGTTATTGTATGTAATAGATCCTTTACGTTGTCTGGCTTTCTCTTCACCCATTTCCACGTCTCACTTCAAATGCTCTGCACCGGTCTACGCCAGTTTGATCTTCACTGCGTCATGAGATCTTTTGTTGTGGTGCACAGACTCTCTGGTTGTGACTCATGGGCTTAGTTACTCCTAGGCATATGGAATCTTAGTTCCCCAACCAGGGATAAAACCCGCATCCACTGCATTGCAAGGCAGATTCTTAACCACTGGACCACCAGGGAAGTCCCTCTTTCTACTTCTAACCGTGCTGCCTCCCATCTATTTCAGTTCAGTTCATTTCCGTTGCTCAGTCATGTCTGACTCTTTGCGACCCCATGAATCGAAGCACGCCAGGCCTCCCTGTCCATCACCAACTCCCGGAGTTCACCCAGACTCACGTCCATCGAGTCAGTGATGCCATCCAGCCATCTCACCCTCTGTCATCCCCTTCTCCTCCTGCCCCCAATCCCTCCCAGCATCAGAGTCTTTTCCAATGAGTCAACTCTTCGCATGAGGTGGCCAAAGTACTGGAGTTTCAGCTTCAGCATCATTCCTTCCAAAGAAATGCCAGGGCTGATCTCCTTCAGAATGGACTGGTTGGATCTCCTTGCAGTCCAAGGGACTCTCAAGAGTCTTCTCCAACACCACAGTTCAAAAGCATCAATTCTTCGGCGCTCAGCCTTCTTCACAGTCCAACTCTCACATCCATACATGACCACAGGAAAAACCATAGCCTTGACTAGACAGACCTTTGTTGGCAAAGTAATGTCTCTGCTTTTGAATATGCTGTCTAGGTTGGTCATAACTTTCCTTCCAAGGAGAAAGCATCTTTTAATTTCATGGCTGCAGTCACCATCTGTAGTGATTTTGGAGCCCAGAAAAATAAAGTCTGACACTGTTTCCACTGTTTCCCCATCTATTTCCCATGAAGTGATGGGACCAGATGCCATGATCTTCGTTTTCTGAATGTTGAGCTTTAAGCCAACTTTTTCACTCTCCACTTTCACTTTCATCAAGAGGCTTTTCAGTTCCTCTTCACTTTCTGCCATAAGGGTGGTGTCATCTGCATATCTGAGGTTATTGATATTTCTCCCGGCAATCTTGATTCCAGCTTGTGCTTCTTCCAGCCCAGCGTTTCTCATGATGTACTCTGCATATAAGTTAAATAAGCAGGGTGATAATATACAGCCTTGACGTACTCCTTTTCCTATTTGGAACCAGTCTGTTGTTCCATGTCCAGTTCTAACTGTTGCTTCCTGACCTGCATACAGGTTTCTCAAGAGGCAGGTCAGGTGGTCTGGTATTCCCATCTCTTTCATAATTTTCCACAGTTTATTGTGACCCATCTATTTAGTGACAAAAAAATTCTACTGTGGTGGCTCTCTCTTTTAATGAAAACAGACTCTACAAAACTATTATTGCTTTTGTTCAAAAGTTCTGTTTCCAAAAATACCTTCTGCTGCTACACTATGTGGGGTTTTATGGGCTGCTTTAGCTTAAAGTGAGGAGCAGAAAGGTTGAGTACTTGACTAGAAGATTCTCCGCCATGATTCAAGTTATTTCTTCGATGATTGTTTTTGATCTTTCAATTCCAGAGTTCCTCAGTTCTAGCAGGTGCAGTTAAACACTGTTGGGACTTCCCTGGTGGTCCAATGGTTAAGACTTTGCTTTCAGTGCAGGAGGTGTGGGTTTGATCCCTGGTCAGGGAGCTAGGGGGCTTCCCTGATGGCTCAGCTGGTAAACAATCCACCTGCAGTGTGGGACACCTGGATTCGATCCCTGGGTTGGGAAGATCCCCTGAAGAAGGGAATAGCTACCCTCTCCAGCATTCTGGTCTGGAGAATTCCATGGACTGTATAGTCCATGGGGTAACAGAGAGTCAGACACAACTGAGCGAGTTTCACTTTCACTTTCAGGGAGCTAGGATCCCATGTGCTTCATGGCTAAAAAAACCAAAACGTGAAATAGAAGCATTATTGTAACAAATTCAGTAAAGACTTTAAAAATGGTCCACATTAAAAAATAAATCTTTCAAAACAAAACAAACAAACAAACACAGTTATCTGCAACATTTGCCTCAGATAAATCCTTGTTGTCAAGGGGCTGGGACCTACTGGGGCTAACCAGAGGAAGCCCAGGATTTACTAAGGCTCACACACAGGCCACTCTTGGCAAGTACTGCCAGGTCCTTTGTACAGTTGGCTGTAAAACTTGGTGGAAGAGTTCCTAACTTTTCCCTCTGCCAGCAGAGTAGAAAAGGGCGCTGGCTGGTGGTTAGAAAATAGCACAGTCTTGGCTCTGCCACTTGTTACCACTTAGTAAACCTGGGATTGTAGAATTGTGACTATTGTACTTCTAAGAGTGAAAAAGTGAATTGCTTAGTAACAAACTTAGGCAGGTCTGTTAACACCTCTTGGTTCGAATTTCTTCATCTATGAAATGATACTGCCCTCTTGCCTACCTCACTGACTGACTGTAACCATGAAACAAGGTATAATACGGACATACGATATTGTTATGCACCAAACAAATGTAAAGTTTAATCTCGGGGCCCTACTCCTGGACATCTGTATTCAAACCTGGGATTGCAGAATTGTGACTATTCTAAGAGTGAAAAAGTGTACAGCTTCTCATAAATCAACTTGATTTAACATCCATAGCTTATAAAGAGTTAGGAACTATATGCAGGCTCATACATAGAGTAGCATCAAATTTGGAACATCAGTTAGGATATTACCACATGTAAATGGTTGAAGATTCCAAGTATGGATGCACATAACAATATAAGGAGATGCTACAAATTTCTGCAAAATATGCCTAAAAACAGTCTTCAGCAGATGCTTCTAAATTCTCTCTAGATTACAGCTTTCGAACAAAACAAAAGCCCAATGGATTTGGACCAAAGATGTCTAAAACCTTCTCCACCCCACAACTGTTTTTATTTAGTAATAAACTTCGAGCAGATGGAGAAACCAGCAAGCAAGACAATGCCTGCATCTGCTAATAAATTAGTGTCGCTGAGCCAAAGCGGTGGAAGAATCTTGAGTGGGCCCTACATGCTAGCTGAGCACAAAGAATGCCAGGGCTTCTGCTTTCCAGGAGTTTGTATCGTTTACATATATTATTGTTTGCGAACATTTTTTGAGGACTTAGTATGTAACAGGTACTATTCTTAGTGTTTGACTCATGTTAACCCATTTAATCTTCCCATCAACCTATGAGATAGATACTGTTATATTATCCAGTTTACAGAGGAGGACACTGAATCTCAGAGAAACAGTGTCTTTGCCCAGGGTTGCATGCTAGAGACAGAGCGAAGATTCTAAAGATTATACTCTTAGCAACCATGCTAAACTGGTCTTTTACAAACACACAGATAGGAAGGAATAAAACATCCTATGACTTCACTTCATATTTATAATATATTCTTTTTTTTAACTAATTTATTTTTAATTGAAGGATAATTACTTTACAATATTGTGCTGGTTTCTGCCGTACATCAACATGAATCAGCCATAGGTATACATATATCCCCTTCTTCCTGAACCTCCTCTACTATATATGCTTTATTGTTTTTGCAAGTGCACCTTCCTAACCCTCTTAGAGTGCTTTCTAAGCCTGTATTGCAGCACTTCACGCTGAGCTTGCATATGGTAGGGGCTCGGGTGGTATTTATTGATTTGATCATGGGCTTTATTATCTTAGATACCTAGATTGCTTTGAACATAAAATCATCCTAAGAACTTAAGGATCTGACCAATGTCATGAAAGATGTGTCCAAGCCTTGAATTCTGGTGAGTTCCAATCCCATGATATTTGTACTTCTTTGCAAGTTGTTTTCCCTCCTTGTCTCTCTCTGGAGGCTATAAGCCTCTCGAGGACAAGTATAGTGTCCAAATCGTGGTTGCATCCTCAGCCAGCAGCCCAGCGCCTGATGCACTGTGTTATTGAGGAGGTTTAATTGTGAGTGACAGAGCCCAACTGGCATTTGTTAAAGAAGAAAGAAATGTGTTGGAAGGATGCTGGGGGAGCTTGTGGGTTGAAGACAGAGGAAAGCAAGAGCTGCAGGAAGTAGAAGATCACCCAGGACTCCATGCTGCCGGAGCTCACTTCCTTTCAATTCATCTCTTCTCTGCCTGGGGAGAGAATACAGCATCCAGGGGCCTTACTTCACAGCCTTCTAGCAGAACTAACAGACACAACAGTCTGGGCTTCTTTACTTCCTCTCCCTCAGCTCCAGTAAGACCAGTCTTGAAGAAGACTCCGATTGGCTGAGCTCAGGTCACAAACTCATCCCTGACCAATCATTCTGGAGCACTCCCATTGGCCAGACCTAGGATGTGTGCTTGTCCTTGGATGCTGGGGAGTAGGCTACCAAGTAGATGCTGAATGTAGCACTTGGAGTAGGATGGTGTGAGTAGGAAGCATGCCAGGTAAACAAAAAAACAAAAGCTACCATATACCTAGTAGGTCCTAAGTAATGATGATTGAGGGGCTTTCCTGGAGGCTCAGACGATAAAGAATCTGCCTGCAATGCAGGAGACCTGGGTTCCATTCCTGGGTCGGGAAGATCCCCTGGAGAAGGAAATGGCAAACCACTCCAGTATTCTTGCTTGGGAAATCCCATGGACAGAGGAGCTTGGCAGGGTACAATCCATGGGTTCACAAGAGCAGACATGACTTAGTGACTAAACCACCACCACCACCAGTGATGATTGAGGATATGAGTTAGGAGTGCAGAGTCAATTATTTCCTTGAAGAAATGATTTCATATTGAAAAATGATAGGTCTTCCCTGTCACTCGATTTATATATGCTCATTCAATTCAACAAAATTTTTTGAGTGTCTATCAAAGACCCGGTACTCTTCTCGGTGCTCGGTATACCCATCAGAAACAAAGTTCCTGTTCTCTTGGATTTTCCTTTCTAAAGGAGGGAGACTGATAACAAATAAACATGTAAATACATGTTATGTCAGTTGGTGATAATATTTTGGAGACAAAGCAGGGTGAAGAGAAGAGGAAGTGAGGAGAGCAGCGTGGGGCCAGGCTGCTCGGATGAGATGACGTCTGAGCAGAGACCTGACGGATATGAGAGGGCAAGCTCCGAGGGCAGCTGGTGATGGAATGTTTCAGGCTCAGGAAACAGCAAGTGGAGGAGTCCTAAGGTGGACACACGCTTGGTGTGAGGGACAGCAAGGAGGCAGAGAGTGTGGCAGATATGAGGAGATGAGATTGGAGCAGAGTGGCCTTTACCGTGAGGCCAATAACACTTGCCTGGACCTCTGCTCCTGTGGGGGATTTTGGAGTTGCGGGGAGTTTTAGGTGGGGTGGTGAGCCAGGCTGCAATCTGGAAGCATTTCCATGTACATGTGTCTGATAAATCGTCTAAAGGAATATCAAAGGAGAGGGACTTACTGTTGAGATTTATTCTCTCACTGTAAATTAGCTCTCAATTCTGTACTTAGTTTTATATTTGTAGTTTGTATTCTTTTCCTTATTGAAGACCCGAGTCCCTCTTGACTTTCCCTCCTGTTCACCTACGGTGGAAGCTTCAGATTGGGCACAACCTGGGTCCCAGCCGAGACTGGAGGGATTGGAGGTGGCAATGGGTAAAACTGGTCACTGAGGACCTAGTCGATCTTGGCTGAGATTTTGACATTTACTCTTAAGTGAGATGCAGTATTATGGGAATTTTTAAGCAGAGTAGTAATGTGACCTGAATTATCTTTCTAAAGGATCACTCTGATTGCTGACCTTGAGGCGGACTGTGTGAAGAAGCACTATCCAGTTGAAATTCAATGAGCACCACATATGTTATTTGAAATTGCTTATTGTGGCTGTGGCTTAGTTGCTAAGTTGTGTCCGACTCTTTGTAACCCCATGGACTTTGGCCCACGAAGCTCCTCTGTCTGTGGGATTTCCCAGGCAAGAATACTGGAGTGGGTTGCCATTTCCTTCTCCAGGGGAACTTCCCGACCCAGATCTCCTGTGCTGCAGGTGGTCTCCTGCTTTGCAGGCAGATTCTTTACTGACTGAGCTACGAGGGAAGCCCCTACACATATAAAACAGTCGAAAGAGACAGGTGAAATTAACTTTAATAATGTACTTTATTTATATTTAACTTAATATGTCCAAAATATCATTTCAACACATAATCAAAATGATTGAAATATTTTACATCCTTTTTCTCATTTTGTCTGAAATCCAGGGAATATTTTCAGACAAAATGGACTAGTCACATCTCAGGTACTCACTAGCACATACGGCTCGTGGCCTAAACAGGTCCAAAGTAGCGTGCCCTGGCCCCAACCTTCCCAAACTAGGGGGTTGTCGGCACTTCCTTGCCACCCTCTGGGCTGGAAATTAAGACTGAAGTGAATGATAAGGGAACACCCCAGGCTCAGATTGGAGGTTTCACAATGATAACTTACATATAACACTTTGAGTTCTAATTGTTTATCTATGGTAAATCATTTCATCTTAATAACTGTTTATTCATGGTAATCCTATTACTATTTCAGATTCGCGGATGAAGAAACTAGGGCCAAAGAGAGATGCAATAATTTATCCAAGCCCACACGACAGTCTGATTTCAGAGTTTGTGTTCCAGTCTACTACACCAGTACTGGTCCTCCCTGTGAAATGCGCCACTCTTCCTTTTCTCCCTCACTTGTTTTCCATTCTACTTCCCTTTATTGATAGTATTCTTTCCTTTTCTCATACTTTTATTGATCACTGTATCATATTTTTCTGTAACAAAAAGTTTTTATATGTACTTTACAATCCACTTACTTGGGACTTTAATTCTATTTGCAAAATCCATTTTAGCCTAAGTTCGGTGCTAGACTGCATAGCCAGAGAATAAGAGTCTTTAGAATTCTGCCTGAGTTTTTCAACAAAAATGTTTTCTTTTTTTACCACCTTTGTTGGATATAGTTGACATATAATTCAAAAATGTTCTTATAATTCAAATGTTCATTAATGTATAACCTACATACAGAAAAATGCCCAAGTCACAACTGAATAGCTCGATTATTTTCACTCCAGATCAGATCAGATCAGTCGCTCAGTCATGTCCGACTCTTTGCAACCCCATGAATCACAGCGCACCAGGCCTCCCTGTCCATCACCAACTCCTGGAGTTCACTCAGACTCACGTCCATCGAGTCAGTGATGCCATCCAGCCGTCTCATCCTCGGTCGTCCCCTTCTCCTCTTGCCCCCAATCCCTCCCAGCATCAGAGTCTTTTCCAATGAGTCAACTCTTCGCATGAGGTGGCCAAAGTACTGGAGTTTCAGCTTTAGCATCATTCCTTCCAAAGAAATGCCAGGGCTGATCTCCTTCAGAATGGACTGGTTGGATCTCCTTGCAGTCCAAGGGACTCTCAAGAGTCTTCTCCAACACCACAGTTCAAAAGCATCAATTCTTCGGTGCTCAGCCTTCATCACAGTCCAACTCTCACATCCATACATGACCACAGGAAAAACCATAGCCTTGACTAGACGAACCTTTGTTGGCAAAGTAATGTCTCTGCTTTTGAATATGCTATCTAGTTTGGTCATAACTTTCCTTCCAAGGAGTAAGCGTCTTTTAATTTCATGGCTGCAGTCACCATCTGTAGTGATTTTGGAGCCCAGAAAAATAAAGTCTGACACTCCAGAAACATAGCCATATAACCTCCGTCTAAGACAAGACTTTAAAGAGTTTCATAATGTATTGTTGTCATAGGCAGCCTCTAAGATGGTCCCCTACAATGACCCCTGCCTCCTGGTATTTTTGCCCTGCATAATGCCTTTCCCTTGAGTGTGGTCTTGACTGATTTACTTCTACTGAATAGAATATGGAAGAAGTGATAGGATATCATCTTCAAGGCTGAATTGTAAAAAAGACCATGCTTCTGTGTTGAGTGCTTGCTTTCTCTTAGGTTGCTTGCCCTGTAGGGAACCAGCTGCTCTGTCATGAGGCAGCCTGTGGGGAGGCCCACAAGGCAGGGGACCAAGGTCTGCTGACAAGCTTCCTTGTATAGGAACTATGGACCCCGTCAGCTGTCTTTAGATGAACCCGCAGCTCTAACTGGCAGCTTGACTACAACCCCAGGAGAGATCTAGAATCAGGAGCACGTAGCTGAGCTGTGCTCAGATTCCTGACCTACCAAACTGTGAGATACTAAATAACAATGTTTGGGGGTAATTGGTTATGTAGCAACATATAACCTCTATTAAATCCTAGATCCAAACCCTTTATCAGCTATGAATGTGAAAGTGAAGTCGCTCAGTCTTGTCTGACTCTTTGCAACCCCATGGACAGTAGCTTGCACCAGGCTCCTCCGTCCATGGGATTTTCTAGGCAGGAGTACTGGAGTGGGGTGCCATTTCCTTCTCCAGGGAATCTTCCCAACCCAGGGATGGAACCCGGGTCTCCCGCATTGTAGACAGACGCTTTGCCATCTGAGCCACCAAGAAGTCCTTATCAGCTATCAGATCAGATCAGATCAGATCAGTCACTCAGTCGTGTCCGACTCTTTGCGACCCCATGAATCTCAGCACGCCAGGCCTCCCTGTCCATCACCAACTCCTGGAGTTCACTCAGACTCACGTCCATCAAGTTGGTGATGCCATCCAGCCATCTCATCCTCGGTCGTCCCCTTCTCCTCTTGCCCCCAATCCCTCCCAGCATCAGAGTCTTCTCCAATGAGTCAACTCTTTGCATGAGGTGGCCAAAGTATTGGAGTTTCAGCTTTAGCATCATTCCTTCCAAAGAAATGCCAGGGCTGATCTCCTTCAGAATGGACTGGTTGGATCTCCTTGCAGTCCAAGGGACTCTCAAGAATCTTCTCCAACACCACAGTTCAAAAGCATCAATTCTTCGGCGCTCAGCCTTCTTCACAGACCAACTCTCACATCCATACATGACCACAGGAAAAACCATAGCCTTGACTAGACAGACCTTTGTTGGCAAAGTAATGTCTCTGCTTTTGAATATGCTATCTAGGTTGGTCATAACTTTCCTTCCAAGGAGTAAGCGTCTTTTAATTTCATGGCTGGTATCAGTAAATATATTCTATCATTCCGTGGCTTGCCTTTTCACTTTTTTGATAATATTGTTTATAATTACAAGTTCCTAATTTTAAGGTCCAGTTTAACAATCTTTTCCTTTATTGTTAGTGCTTGTATTCTGTTTAAGAAATCTTTGCTTTTCCCAGGTCAAGGAGCTATTCTATGCTATCTTCACATTTATATAGAAAATCCATCTGTAATTGATTTTTGTATAGAGTGGTTTAATGTAGGCATCAAAGGTAAATATTTTTCATTACAGATATCTGATTGACTCTCCATTTATTGAGAAGATAATCCTCTCCCCATTGCACAGGAATTCCATATTTGTCATGAGTAAAATGACCGTATATGTGAGGAGTTTTTTTTTGCTGGGCTTTATACTATTAATACTCCTTTGTTGATTTGTCCACCTTAAAGCAATATCACATTGTCTTAATGATTGCAATTTTACAATAAATCTTGATATCTGCTAGTGTTAACTCTTAAATTTTCTTTCTTCTTTCAAGATTTTTCTGGCTATTTTTGGTCCTCTGCATGTCCATATAGACTTCAGAAATAACTTATCAATTCCATCATATATATATATATCCACATAAAATGCTGTGGAGCTTTTGACTGGAATTATTACAGTTCAATTTAGGAATAAATGATATCTTTCCAATACTGAATCTTCCAAATTCATTAAGATAGTATGCCATTCTGTGTATTTGAGTCTTCTTTAATAAATATCAATGTTTTGTAGTTTTCAATGGAGGAGTTTCATATACCTCTCATTAGATTTATTCCTAGCTTTTTGATGGTTTCAATGTTCCTGCAAATGGTGTTACGTTAAAAAATGTCAATCTGTTTATTGCTGAAACATAGAAATAAAATTGATTTTCTTTTTTTAAAAGTATGTGTTTATTTTTGGTTGCATGGGAGCTAGCACCGCTGCACTCAGGCTTTCTCTAGTTTTGGGGAGAGGAGGCTCCTCTCCAGGTTCAGGGCCCGGGCGTCTTTCTGGTGGCTTCTCTCGTTGCAGAGCACAGGCCCGAGGCTCTCTGGCTCAGGAGTTGCAGCTCGTGGGCTCAGTAAATGTAGCACACTGGCTTAGTCGCCCTGAGGCAGATGGAATCTTCCCAGAGCAGGAATCAAACTTGCATTGGCATGTAGATTTTTAAGCTCTGGACCACCAGAGAAGTCCCCTTCTGTTCTTAATATACTAAGTGTCCTTATTATATTAACACATGAGTAATCAATTTTACCAAAGAAAATTTTGCACCTATGTAGATTATTTTACCACCTTCCCCCATTTATTTTGTTAACATAGTGAATAACATTGATTTTCAAGTGTTAAACAAAACTCCCTTTGTCAAAATGTTTTATTCTTTTTCTATGTCACTGGATTCAACTAGCTATTTTCTTTGGGGTTTTTGTGAGGGAAATTAGCCTGTGATTTTCCTGTCCTTAAGTTTTGGCATCAAGGTTATGCTGATCCTATAAAATGAGTTGGGAAGTGTTCCCTCTGTTTCTATTTTCTGGCCGTGTCTGTGGAAAGAAAGGTATATTTCTTCTTTAATTGTTTAGACTGATTCATGATTGAAACCATCTGGGCCTGGAGTTTTGTTTGTTGTTTTTGTAAGGAGGGTTTAATTACAAATTCAATTTCCTTAATAAATAGAAAACATGAATAGTCCTATACTTTTTTCTTGTGTCAGTCAGTCATAGAAAGTTGTGTTTTTAAGGAAGTTTTTAGTAATTTTATTTAAAATTAAAGTTATTTATATTATCTTCTTTTGACTTGTTAAAAGATCTGTAGTAATGTCTCCTTTTGCATTCTTTTATAGGCATATTGTAAACAAATACTTTTATAATCTATTAATGGATTGACTGATGGATAAATAAACTTTGGTGTGTCCATACAATAACATATTATTTGGCCATAAAAAGGATGGACTAGTGATCTAAGTTACACCATGGAAACATCTTGAGAACATTAAGTGAAAAAAGCCAGTCACAAAGGACCACATACCATATGATTCAATTTGTATGAAAAGTACAGAAGAGACAAATTCCCTGGTGGCTCAGACAGTAAAGAATCTACCTGCGATGTGGGAGACCCCGGTTCAGTCCCTGGGTCGGGAAGATTCCCTGGAGAAGGGGATGACTATCCACTCCAGTGTTCTTGCCTGGAGAGCTCCATGGGCAGAGGAGCCTGGCAGGCTATCGTCCATGGGATCACAAAGATTCGGACATGACTGAGCAACTAACAATTGCACTTTCTCTTTTTTCATAGAGACAGAAAGTACATTCAGTTCAGTTCAGTTGCTCAGTCGTGTCTGACCCTTTGCGACCCCATGAATCGCAGCATGCCAGGCCTCCCTGTCCATCACCAACTCCTGGAGTTCACTCAGACTCACATCCATCAAGTCAGTGATGCCATCTAGCCATCTCATCTTCTGTCGTCCCCTTCTCCTCTTGCCCTCAATCCCTCCCAGCATCAGAGTCTTTTCCAATGAGTCAACTCTTTGCATGAGGTGGCCAAAGTACTGGAGTTTCAGCTTTAGCATTCTTTCTTCCAAAGAAATACCAGGGCTGATCTCCTTCAGAATGGACTGGTTGGATCTCCTTGCAGTCCAAGGGACTCTCAAGAGTCTTCTCCAACACCACAGTTCAAAAGCATCAATTCTTTGGCGCTCAGCCTTCACAGTCCAACTCTCACGTCCATCAATAAACAGTGGAAAATTCTGAAAGAGATAGAAATACCAGGCCACCTGACCTGCCTCTTGAGAAATCTGTATGCAGGTCAGGAAGCAACAGTTAGAACTGGACATGGAACAACAGACTGGTCCCAAATAGAAAAAGGAGTACGTCAAGGCTGTATATTGTCACCCTGCTTATTTAACTTATATGCAGAGTACATCATGAGAAACGCTGGGCTGGAAGAAGCATAAGCTGGAATCAAGATTGCCGGGAGAAATATCAATAACCTCAGATATGCAGATGACACCACCCTTATGGCAGAAAGTGAAGAGGAACTAAAAAGCCTCTTGATGAAAGTGAAACTGGAGAGTGAAAAAGTTGGCTTAAAGCTCAACATTCAAAAAACGAAGATCATGGCATCTGGTCCCATCACTTCATGGGAAATAGATGGGGAAACAGTGGAAACAGTGTCAGACTTTATTTTGGGGGGCTCCAAAATCACTGCAGATGGTGATTGCAGCTATGAAATTAAAAGACGCTTGCTCCTTGGAAGAAAGTACATTAGCAGGTAGAAAGCAGCTTAAGACTCTGGGGTTTGGGATGAAAGTGAGAGTGACTGCCAAAGGGTACGGAGTTTCTTTTTCCCTTTTTTGGCTGGCACAGCACACATGACATTCAGGATCTTAGTTCTCCAACCAGAGATGGAACCTGTGCACCCTGCATTCGGAGCTCGGAGTCTTAACCACTGGACCACCAGGGAAGTCACCATAGTTTCTTTTGGGGATAAAGTAAGTGTTCTAAAATTGATAGTGGTGATAGTTGTCTGACTCCATGAATATGTGAAAACCCATTGAATTGTGTGGTATGTGAATTATATCTCAAGAAAGCAATTAAAATCTATTATTGGACAGAATAACTACTCCTTGATCTGAACTTGGTTAGATCCTCCTTCAATTCTATCAAAGTAACATATTGGAAACTACCCAACTTGAAAAGAATTTATTACCTAATTATCCATGTTTTCACCCCAATACCAGTATTTCAATTATCCCCTTCTTTGGTATCCTGGAGCATGGTACGATGGAACCAATAAGACACTTTGCCTATGCTAGTGCTCAGGGAGATTGGTTTTAAGAAACATTTCATGTGAAAGCATGCCTGTATATCCTTAGAAAAGTCTTTGCAGCTATTCAGGGGCACAAATACGCTTGTTTGAAGATTACCGCAGTAGGCTATACTGCCTCTCAGTGTAGGCATGTGAGGGAGGGGATCAATCATGTTCCAGTGTCTGCTCGCTGTATGACGGTGTGTTCCACACAAGCCCCTTTGTAAGCCAGTCAGGAACAGCGTTTGGGTTGCTGCCCCAGACATGGGTACGTCTACAAGGTCAGATCTAGTCCAGGACGTTTGAGAGATACGGCGTCATTCAGACAGGCCTATCTGGCAGCCACAACAATGAGCTAGACAAAATAGCCTCGGTTTCATTTCGTGACACCGAGCTCGGTGTGCCTTAGCTCTATCTGAGTCTGCCTCACGGTTTTGTCAGTTACAGGGGGATTTATATAGCAGGGAAACTTGATCCTTCCCTTTTCCCCTTTTACTTTTTCATGGGTGAATTTAATCTTTGTACCTGCCATGTCTGCTGAGTATAATTAGCATGCTGACATCAGAGCGACAGTGTTTCTCAGCTAGCTTTATTTTGGAGTGGAAATATTTGTTACTTTGGATAAACTTAGGCACCCCCCTTCAACTTCCTTATCCTAAATATGACAGCTTTTTAATCCTTAAAAATATGTCAAGGCACATAAATATCTGTGTCGAGGCATCACCTAGAGTTACTCTGTCCTTATTACCTCCCCATTTGGTGGGTGACATGGGGTCAGTGCCCTCCTTACAGACTCCCGAAACTTCCTGGGAGACGGGTCCTTGTGGTCACCCGACTCCACGGCTCTGAACCGTATCGGTTTGGGGCTGTCTCATTCTTTCACTCCTGCTGCCCATTTCCCAACCAGGTCAACCCAGTGATGGAGTTCAGGACCTCCTCTTGTTTGGCGGTGTCAAGGGTTGAGGAGAGATCCTGAAATCCTAAGTGTCCAGCAGACTTCAAAGAAAATTTGAGGGAAATAGAGGGACTCACTTTCAATCCACACAGCCACCGCAAGATTGAACATCAGACATCTGTGTTCTGAAGGCTATCCCACCATTTCCCTACCCTGCACGGGGCTCCAGACTCCTGCATAGGCTTGCTTGGCCTTCTCCTCTCATTCTTTATTTCCTGACTTTCTTACGAAGGAGGAAACAGACAGAACAGGTTCCATCTTGAAAGCAGGACTCCATCTAGGGCCAGACTGTGGACTTTGAGCTCTATGCCCAGTACTTATGGAAACAACATACCAACTGGAAAGCCAGGCCCCCTGAAGGAAGAGCCTAGGCTCTTAGTCTAGGCTCATATCTAGTCTAGGCTCTTAGTCTAGGCTCATACCTAGACTCTCCGCCTAAAAGAAAACCCTAATTTTTATCTGTGTAACTGAATAGAACCATGTTTATTGGGGTATGACCACAGGCCTATTGATAATTGTCCCCTGTTAACTACCTAGGCTTAAGGCATATGAATCACGGGTTAACTTTGATTGTATCTTTCTTTTCCTTTGTTCAGACTAGTTTCAGGGAATTTGGGGAGGTGGGTTTGGCCACGTACACTTAGGGTATATAAGGTTTTCACAAAAACTGGTCAGGGTCCTTGGCTAAGAAGAGACTCTGCCTTGGGCCCGCCGGTGTAATAGACTGCATTCCACTATCTGCATTGTCCTCCTGAGTGAATTTGTTTCCCGGAACACGTGGCTATAACACTTCTGCATAGTGAAAGCCAACATCCCACTTTCTTAGAGAAACTCCTTTTTCCAGCCCTTTCCAATTCTAGGTATCTGCCTGCATTCCTTAGGACACCAAGCTAAAGCTTTAAAATTAGTATTTACAAAAATTTGCCTGATTTGGAGACGTGGGCTCGATCCCAGAGTTGGGAGGATCCCCTGGAGAAGGAAATGGCAACCCACTCCAGTATTCTTGCCTAGAGAATCCCATGGACAGAAGGGCCTGGCAGGCTACAGTCCATGGGGTCGCAAAAGTTGGATATGACTTAGCAACTAAACTACCATCACGAAGGTTATAGGCAACCATTCTCTTCCTCCTGGTTTTTAGTTTAGAGATTAAAGGGAGGATGTTTGCTTTTTTGTTTTTAATATTAATCAGGAAAAATCCCTAGGAGAGCATGGTATAGAATAATAGGAAGGCAAGGAAAATGGAACCAGTCACCACTACTTATTGAGTGCCTAATACATTCCAGGCACTGGCCTAGAAGCTGGGGCCCAAAGGGAAGCACAGGCAGACACAGTTCTGCTCTTGTGAAGCTTACAGTGCTGGAGGCAAAGAGAAACATCAACTGGATATTCACAGGAACAAAATGAGAATACGAAGTGACTAGCAACAGGAACGTGGGGTCCAGTCACACGCTACCTAGTGGGGAAGTCTGGGAAGGCTTCCAGGAGGATGTGGCTGCAGAGCTGTGAGCAGAAGGCTCAGGAAGGGTTAACCTGGGGAGAGGAGAAAGCATTCCAGGCCCAGGGAGCAGGGTCCAGGCCCAGGGAGCGGTCCGTGCCAAGACTGGGCAACAACAGAAATCTCTGACAAAGGACTAAAAGGCCCACATGGCTGGGGCTGCAAAAATAGCGGAATAAGATTAGCTTGGAAAGGGGATAGGGCAAGGTCATTCAGATCTGGGTACTAGGTTCAGATTTGCATTTTGAAAAACCTCTTTGCAGTATGGGGACTGGAGTGGAATGTTAAAAAGTCTTGAAAGGAACAGTTAACTGCCTGGAGCACCCATAAGGAAACCCCAATTGACATACTTATTTGGAGCAGCATTTCATCTGTTGTGTAGGTATTTTAATGTAATTTTTAAACTAAATGAACATGTACACACACACACACACACACACACAAATAGTTCAAAATACCACATGTGTTAGTTGCTCAATTGTGTCCAATTCTTTGCAATCTCATGGACTGTAGCCCGCCAAGCTCCTCTGTCCATGGGATTTTCCAGGCAAGAATACTGGACTGGGTGGCCATTCCCTTCTCCAGGGGATCTTGAGGACTCAGGGATCGAACCCAGGTCTCCAGCATTGCAGGCAGACTCTTTACTGTCTGAGCCTCCAGGGAAGCCACTAGCGCCATTAGGCTTGTATAAGACAGTCCTCGTCACAGTTCTTCCCATAGCGATTGCTAAGGATCCCTTCTTCTACTCTTAACCATTCATCTGGTATTCACTATCATCCCGCACCCCACCCCCTTTAAAAATGTAGTGTGGTTAATGTGCTATTTTTTAGTTTTTAAACGCTGTTTAAAAGAATTCCTCAATCTTACCTTACATCCCACCACAGCCCCCTCAAATTCTATCCTTGTCCTGCCAAAGAATGAGCATCACCAGCATTTCCTTTTTATTTTTCCCATGTTAAAAAAAAAAATACTCATTCAGTACCTAAAAAATCCATCAATCAGTGAGGACAGGATCAATATATTTCACCATAATATATAACTTTGGGAAGACAAAAGTACCTTCACTGTACATCTATCATGAGCATATTTGAAGCAGTAAGGATTTTTACCTTTTACGTAAAAACTGCATTTTTAAGGTGACATAAGAATATTCAAGGAAATCACAGTTGAATTATACGTGCTAGTTGCAAGACATAATAAAATTGTTTTCACTAGCAGGCAAAAATAATCTTTATAAGACAAATGTCTGGGAAGAGAAGTGTTAGAAAGGTCATTGATCAAAGATATTCAATATCATCTATCAATGGAGCAGCAAAACAGGCCTCTCTCCTGCAGCTGCGCAGTGTGAGCTAGAAAACAAGTGAGAGATTCTTGACCAGAGTCCAGAAAAATAAGTTAGATGTTTTGACCTCCAGAGAAATCAATGCTAAGGAAATACTCAGAGAAACAAAGATTTATGCCTCAGAATATTCACGACAGTATTATTTATAACAATGGAAAACAACCTCGAATGCCTCAAAAGTATGAAAACATATATTACATCTATAGAATGGGATAATCTAAAATCATTAAATTCATGCTCTCAAAGAACAGTTAATTCTGTGGGAAAATGCTCATGTTAAATGAGAAAAACAGTTGAGGTCAACCTACACGTAAAAATATGCTGTGTGTAATATACGTTCATCTATAAGCATGTTTAAATACATAAAATATATTTATGTACACCTCAGTTTTTCTAAGTGCCTAAATACAGCTTTTTCTCCGCATGTGGCCTAGCACTCACATACCTCAGAATCACCTAGGGGGAGTTTATTAAAAATGCAGATTCTTGGGTTCTACCCCAGACATACTGAATTAGTCTTGGAATTAGAACCCAAGGATCTGTGTCTGCCTATGCACACTTGTCCACCTGTGTACCACCTTGAGTGATGCCGACTCACATTTCAGTTTCAGGATCACTCTCTGGATTGGTGGAACTATGAGTGTGAGCATGCTCAGTCGCTCAGTTGTGTCTGACTCTTTGCGACCCCATGGACTGCAGCCCGCCAGGCTCCTCTGTCCATAGGATTCTCCAGGCAAGAATACTGGAGTGTGTTGCCATTTCCTTCTCCAGGGGCTCTTCCTGATCCAGGGATGGAACCCACATCTCTTGCATCTCCTGCTAACTGCAACACCTGGGAAGCCTCCTGCAGAATTGTGAGTAGCCATCTTATTTTCTTGAAATCTTTTTATTTTTAAAAATCACTGGGCATATGCTGCTTTTAAAAGTTTATTAAAAGTATACTAATGAAGCATGAGTATTTGAAAACAGAAACAGAAAAGTGCCTATTTTTTATCTAAATAAGCAGGAGTATGAATTTCTGACAATTGGAAAGTTGGCTTAAGACAAAAAAAATACTATATTTGGTGTAGACATGGAATTTACTACCTCAGTAAAGTTGCAGGTAAAAAATATAAATAAAATGCTTTTCAACAGTATTCGGTTCAGTCGCTCAGTCGTGTCCAACTCTTTGCGACCCCATGGACTGCAGCACGCCAGGCTTCCCTGTCCATCACCAACTCCCATAAGCCTGCTCGAACTCATGTCCATCAAGTCGGTGATGGACATAGTTGGTGACTGTTAATACTTTCAATAGTATTAAGGAACACCATTTCTCCATGTTATAAGATGCTCCTTGGCAAAAGAGGATTCAGTGATCAAATAAGTTTGAGGCACAACACATATTCTAATCTAGAGAGTCATATAACCGTGAACAAATTACAGGCTCCGGGAAGTCCAACTTAAGGTTCACTCGGAAATCCCTGGCAGGCCAGTGGTTAGGACTTGGCATTTTCACTGCCATGGCTCTGGCTCAATCCCTGAGTGGGCAACTACGATCCCTCGAGCTGCATGGCCCGGCCTAACAGGGGGAAAAAAAACATTCACTCAATTCTAGCTCCACAAATTCTTAGAATGTGTCCTACCATTAAGATCAAATTCTAGGCCAGAAGAGGGTCCAAGAAAGAATTCTCGCCATGAACTGATACCCCACACTTAATCCAACACATCAATTTGTTCCACATTCCTGTGTTCTCTGAGGGCTTAGCCCACATATATATTAATAGAGCCTGATTCTAAAGGCACAGCTCAAGTCAGCTATCAAATAATGCTCAGGAACAGCAAAACTGAGTGATAGGCTGTAAGATCAGAAAGATCTGAAAGAACTGCATATTCACTTTGGGTTTTCCTGTTAGTCTCTACCACTGAGACAGCGAGCTTGAAATTTTGTCTTGTATTCATTTACTCCCAACACAGTAAATGGAATACCACCAATCAGGCACTTACAGTTTTGGACAAACCCAGCAGTAAAATGGGCTAGGCACAGGTTCTAAACTTTAGGTCTTAAATTTTGTGGTCTCGTTTCATTCCATACACATTTCTGAGGACATAGTATCGGTGGGTATTTCCAAGAATGTAGAGGTGACCAAACTACAACCTTTACACACCAGAGCTCCAGGCATCAGAAGTACTAGTACTAGCCATTCCCTCTTGTACAGGTTTGGGCACACGTTGAGTGCATGTGTGCTATATCGCTTCAGTCGTGCCCAACTCTTTGCGGCCCTGTGGACTATGGCTTGCCAGGCTCCTCTGTCCATGGGATTCTCCAGGCAAGAATACTGGAGGGGGTTGCCATGCCCTCCTCCAGGGGATATTCCCAACCCCAAGGATTGAATTCGTATCTCCTGCGGTGGATTCTTCACTGCTGAGCCACCGCGGAAGCCCATTCAGCACACAGTAGGTTAATAAATGCTGGTTTGACTTGAGTTCAGAAATCAAGATATGCATTAGTTCTGGTCCACTTTGGTACTCTGGCAGGCCAGGAGCCTAAAGTAGGGCTGAATCAGCCCATTCTGGAGGCTGCTTCAGAATGACTGAGATCTTGAGTAGCTAGACCATCACTACTTCAGGGATGCCAGACCCCTCCGGGAGTCAATTTTTACTAGAAAAGCCCCAGGACCAGAGGAATCCAATAGTGTACTATACACCATGACAGTATTTCTGAATAAGTACACTATAAAACTCTCTAGCTTCTTAAGATGTTAACGGACAGTATATGGTGAAATAGGACTTTAGAAAGGGGCTCAAGTTGACAAGCCTCTGTACTTTAGGACTTCGTGCCTTGAAGCAACGTGCTATGCTCCTTTTATACACTGTTTTTATTTAATCTTTACAGCACTTCTAGAGGTAGGTCTTACTATTATTTTCCTCACTTTTAGAGATGAGCAAGCTAAAGATCAGCAGATCTAAGGACCCTGCTTCAGAGCACACAGGGACCGTCGTGAGGTGCAGAATGGGACTCTGGAATCAGGTCTTTCTGGCATCACAGACTGGCACTGGTGATCACTGAAGCAGTGCTGTTATTAATACATTGGTGGGCATTACAGCTCTGCCAGAGGGACCCACAGTATACAGGGTTCCCCAAACCAGTTTGATTAGGGAACCTTTTTGACTGAATCAGTACTTGAGACTACCTTTCCATGTAATACATTTTGAGAAATACTGTGGGCAAATGAGTCAGAGATACCCCATGACAGACAGAAGGGATGTGGAAGCAACTCAGCAGGAAAAGCTATTCTAGAAAGAACATTTTACTAAAATGGTGTTCAAAGAATTATTTATCAGAACACATAAATTAAACCCAAGTTGGACAGACAGTCATTTTTTTAACCTCCAGATTCGCAAGCTCCAGCTCCTAGCTCATTTCTGACAAATAATGTTTGATGTGACATTCCAATATATTCATTCACTTAGCTAGCTTTTTAGGACTTGTTGCAGAATTTGACTTACCTCGTAGTTCAACTCATTACATCACTATTTCTTCTTTTTCTTTTTGAGCAGAGAAAGGTTTATTGCAGGACCATGCAAGGAGACTGGTGGTTCATGCCCCCAAAACACCTGAACTCCTATGTCATTGAATTTTTATAAAGTATGTTCACAGTAGGAGTATAAGTTTTATCCTGATGTGTATTTCAATAGACCTGCAATATGTATTGTGGGATGAGATAATTCTTCATTGTTTAGGACTGACGAGAATTCTCTACGATCTAGCATCCTGCCCTGTACTGACTAACTGCTGGTAGTAACCCCTTCTAGTTTTGACAAGAGACATTCCACAACTTCAAACTTCCATCTAAGGGAGCAGCATCACCTCCGAGAACCCTGGGTTTAGAGCAAACTGCAAAGTTTAATAAAATATTAATTGAAGGCTAAACACCTATCCTGACCCTGCCTTCAGTCTTCTAGCAAAGAATTCAAGATTTAACGTGCCAGCTTCAATTCTGCATATCCAATATCTCATTACATTTCTCTTTTGTTAATAACATGAACAGATTCAACACAAACTGCCAAAATACCATTTTTAGCCAGAAGGGCCAAGTCCTGCATACTTTGCCAACAACAGCAATAAAGCTAGATAGAAGCTAAGCCCAGGATTGCATGGTGCATTGGCTAATCTCTGAAGCAGCAGCCACAAAGCATGTATACCTGAATAGCCTATCATTTTGTCAAATGTGGACTTTAAGAAGGATGCTGGTTTCATTCTTTTTAAAGTGATTTATTATCAAAAAGCTTGCTCCCTCTCAATGCTGAGTTAGTTCAGCAATGCAGCTCCATCCTTTTCAGGATTATGAGGACTCAAATAACTTTAGTCCAAAACAACAATGACCACCACCACCACAACAAAAAAACCAAATGTGACTGTTGGTTCAATAACATATTTACAGACACATCAGAATGCAGTCAGGAATACTGGTTTCACTTCTTGATCGGAATGCTGATCACCATGAAATCTTCTGCAAGAGTCACTTCTTGGAGGTCTAACACTGATTCAGCTTGCTTTTTAAGTTCTACAATCCCATCTGCTTCTCCTTCTCTGGCCAAGGCAACTGGCTTGTACCTCTGACTGAAGTGAGTCAGAACCAGCCTCTTTGCTTGGCACAGCTTTGCGAATGTCGCCGCCATCTGTGGCGTGCTGTGGCCGTGCTCCTTTGCTTTGTCCATCTGGGTGTCATCCAGGGTCGCTTCGTGGATCAACAGGTCTGCTTCAAAGCACAGCTTTACTCCTGCATCATCCACAACCCCAGAACAGTCACCCAAAATACAGATTTTTCTTCCAACAATAGGCTTCTTTAAGACATCTTGGGGAGAAATTGTAACTCCATTTTCCAGAACAACAGAAATTCCGTTTTTCAGCTTCCCATAGGCAGGACCTGGTGGAACACCTAAAAGATGGAGGCAGATACCAAAACATCACGGGAATGGAATTTATGACTTGTTAAAGAGCGTCTGTTTCAACAGCACTGCAAATAGCAAATGGAAAAGGCATCCAATTCTTTTCATAATTGTTATAAATATTTTATTACTTGTGGGAAACTGGGATATTTATACATTTTTTAAAAGTTCACTGTTGGCTATTGATACTAGCAATGTCCAAGTACTGAAAACATTTCCAAGCACACGTTTCAGATAAGTTTAAGCTCTTAAGTCCCCCTAAAACCTTATTATAGTCAAGGTAACAGCTGGGATCCTCTGCTGTGCATGGGAATAAGTTTTTGTGTGCTGCATTTAATAAGCTTATCTTCAGGTAAAATTAAAGAGCCCATTTAAATGACAAGTTACCGACAAACTGATTAACGTAATAAAAAGTTGTTAGAGGGGACTGTTTGGATCACAACATCGAGGAGAATTTCAGGTAGTTACACACAATCAATCTTCATTTTAAACAGAGGCAGTTCCATGCTTACCGAACTGGGCTTCAATCTCATATTAATCGAGAATAGCACCTGATGATCACTCTGGGCAATACGTGCAAACAGAGTACGTTCACTAATTCCAACATGGATCATGTTTACCGTTTCCCAACACACTGGTATTCTCACAGGTTTGTAGATATTAAAAATATCTTTGGTCTAAGGCAGTTTTCCTCATTACTTAGTGCTTTGTTTTAGTTGGGGAAGAAAGAAGAGATTGTGTAAATAAAGAGAAAGAACACATGAAAAACCACTGCCATGCTTTTCACAGGTTCTGTCGTCGGCATGGCAAGGAAGGCGGTGATACCAGAGGGCTGATGTGCCTGGCGCTGCTTTGGGAGAGGTGCTGAGGGACCTGGGCGTGTGATGGCCTAGCATTGAGAAGGTACGAGGCCTTGGCTGGGCCCCAAGCCAATCTTTGAATGCTTGCTTCCAAGTGTGATGAACCCAGGTATATAAGGCTGGTTGAGGGACTTTCTTGGTGGTTCAGTGGCTAAGACTCCATGCTCCCAATGCAGGAGGCCTGGGTTCGCTCCCCAGGAAACTAGACCTCACGTGCTACAACTAAGACCTGGCACAGTCAAAAAATAAATAAATAAATAAAACTGGTTGAGGCAGTGTTCCAAACACCAAATTACTAATAACTTAATCAAAGTTGACTGACTAGGCCAAGTCAATGAAGAAGGAAAACTCAGAAAGCAGCTAGTTGCAGTTGCATGGTTGAGAACTATGGTGAAAAGTATCTGACCAAAGATGCCACTCAAACATACTTCAAAAAGATGACATGAGAAAAAAAAAGCCCAGACCTGAGACATCCACCATCACCCCACCAACCAAGATAGGAAAAGCCGAAGATAAGGCAGATCAAGAATGTGCCTCTAGAGAGCTGAAGAGAGACTTCAAATACATACTTCATTTTTGCTCTGAATAGCATCTTCTGGCCCTAGAGATTTCCCTTAATAAACAAACTTCAGGAAAAGGAAGTAAGTGGAGAAAATGTTTAAGTGTTAGGCCTGGGAAACAAGAAAGGAAGGTTTCTATGACACTTCTAACTGTTTCAGCTCACAACTCAACTGAGGAGAAAGGAGAAAACAAACAAACACTCACCCAGATCTTTCAGTTTCTGTGCGTTGAGTTTACCTGGGCGTTTCTTCTCCACGACTGAAAATCCAAAGGAGGGTATTCGATGAAAGAGGCGAAACGCTTTCACAACAAACTGTTCGTCATCAACCAGGAGGTACGAGTTTTCTTCTGAGTCTAACAGGATAGTTCGTCCTTCTCCCTCTTTGGGGGGGTTGTCTGTTTTATCCACCTGCACAGATTCTTGCAGTTCTTCTGTAGGACACTGATCCGCTGTAGGCACCAGCTCATGGACCACGTAAGGGAAGACCAGCTCCGTGTGAGAGAGTTCCATGGTTCGCCAGATAAAGTCCCGAAGCCCCACAGGGCCATAGATTTCGATGGGCTGTTTGGTGACCATGGACCCACTCTGCAGGCTGATTGTGCAGAGGAGGCCAGGAAGGCCAAAGAAATGGTCTCCATGAAGATGCGTGATGAAGATCTTGGTAATTCTCCCTTTTGATTGAAGCAGAAAAACAAATTTTTGAATTTTTCAGAAATAAAACCCACACAAAGCTGCTTGAAACATGCATGTATTTTTCTACATGATTCCAGAAGCAAGAAAGACAAGTATTATTTCACTGGAAGGTTTTAATAAGATACAACTTTTTTCATAAAACATCTTCAAATTATACAGTGTTACAGTTTTAAGAGTATTTTCCTATACATCCTCTTACTGGAAAAATGAGAAAAGGAAAGAAGTGAAGTGAAGTGAAGTGGCTCAGTCGTGCCCGACTCTTTGGGACCCCATGGATAGTAGCCTGCACCAAGCTTCTCTGTCCATGGGATTTTCAAGGTAAGAGTACTGGAGTGGGTTGCCATTTCCTTCTCCAGGGAATCTTCCCAACCCAGGGATCGAACCCAGGTCTCTCACATTGTAGACAGACGCTTTACCATCTGAGCCACCAGGGAAGTTCTCTCACTGGAAAAAAGAAAAAAGGAAAACGTGTACCAAAATGATTCACTTCAGTAATCAGCTAGGCCTCAAGTGCGAAAGTATCTGGCAGTTACACTGCCCCCTGCTGCTCCCTCTCAGAACAGCAAGTATGTACTCCCAGCATGCTAACAAACGTTCCTTTGGCTCCAACAGACTGGACCAGTGCCTGAAACCAAAATTGCCTTTTAAGGACTCCACAATGGCCAAAGACTAACTAACCAAGCCAGAGCCTGCTTGCCTGGATGAGACAGAAGGAGAAGGAGGAAAAAGCAAGGGGGATGAGGGAGGGGAGGACAGGGAGGAGGCAGAAGGAGGTTGGGAGAAAGGGATAGAGATGAAGGACCACGGAGGAGGAGGCAACAGATGCTGGAGTGCATATCCGAGGGTAAACCCCCCATGGTGTTTCGTAAAGGCACGTGGGTCCATCCCTTCCTTTCGGTCTGAACTAATACAGCAGCTCTTCCAGTGCATATTGACTTAGGCTGTAACTTGATTTAGCCAATGGTAAACTGTATGGGTTTTCCTGGTGGCTCAGAGGTAAAAAATCTGCCTGCCAAAATAGGAGATGCAGGTTCGATTTCTAGGTCGGGAATATCCCGTGGGGGAGGGCATGGCAACCCACTCTGGTATTCTTGCCTGGAGAATTCCATGGACTGAAACACCCTCCGGGCTGCAGTCCATGGGGGTTACAAAAAAGTCAGACATGACTGAGTGACTGAACAACAAACTGAATCTACTCCTGGTACGTGGCAGGATGCCACATCAACGTTTTTCAGAGATGCACCACAAAGCCTTTTGAAAGTAACAATCACAATTAACATATTTTTAATATAGCTCATGACCTGCCTATTTAGTTTATTGTGATGGGATCTGTCCTGTGACATCCAGGTAACAGTGTGCTCCAAGCGAGTCTTCTCAGTGTTACTACATCAAGCCAGGCACTGTAGCAGAGAACAATGGACCAGGTAGGGGCTGATCTTGAACCTTGAGAATCCCCAGGAGGCACACTAGAAGTTTCCCCAACATGCTCCTTTTTGTTGTCTTGGTTTAGTCTTTGTTTTTGCTGTTTTTTTACTTCTGGAACGCTTTCATTTCCCCCTTTCTGCTGTCTGGGCTGCCAACAGCCCCCCACCCTCCCAAGTGGGACCTAAAGAATCAGCAGACAAAAGAACTGCATCAGTTGTTGAGTCCTGGTCTCACACTGACCTCAAAACTGCCAAGTCAGACTTTCCGGGCCTCTCCCTATTTACTGCAAAGCACAGCCAAAGCTGAATACCAAACAATCAGTGAACTCAAAGCAAGTGAGACACGTTAGGTAAGAAAAAGTAACTTCCACAGTTATCACAGTTTCATGGAAGACAGACATTTCATTTTTTAAGAAACTTGATTTCAGTGGGAGAAGGAATGGCAACCACAATTATCAAAGGTAAGAGGAAGCTATCAAATGAAAAAAGAAAAATGCCTGAGTTCCCTTTCACTTAAGAACACGAAAATTACCAGGGAAAATGTCATCCATATAGGAGTAGAAGACTAAGCATCCTCTACGCCCAAAGGAATGATGCACTGATATTTACTGCAGTAGGAAAATGTCTACATTATTGATACATACTATATTCAGTTGGAAAAAAAAAGTAATACCAAATATAGTTTGATTGCATTTATGCAAAATTATATACAAACACACACACAAATATACCTGCACCACTACCATAACTATATGTATAGAAAATTCACTGACCAGAGAGAGAGATTTGGGATTTTCTTATTTATATTTTTCTGTTTTGTTTAAACTTTTACAATGAACATGTATACTTATTATAATCATTTTAAAATTATACTTGTATAATACTTTTTTGTAATCATTTTTGAGGGGGAAAAAAAGCTTAAGCTTACCTTTAAAATTATGAAAAAAAATAGATATGACAAACGCACACTTTTTAATCAGATGCTTGGATATCAGGACCATGGAAAGTTGAAAGAAGTATATTTAGACAGACAGAAAGTACTTCCTTATGAAACCCATAAAATATTATTACCCCAGGAGGTAGTATAAGCTAAAAGGCTTTCGAAGATTCCAACAGTGATGGGTCCATATTTGGTTACTGAGAGAAACCAAGATGTATTGAGGATTCCAGGTTGAGATTGGGGCTTTAGAAGTGCTAGAGTGTCTTTGCTGATGTTCAGGGATTACCATATCATCTCCTCCCTGAGGCCAGGAATTCTTTTTTTAAATCAATAAAAATTTAATAAGCTAAAAGTTTCCTTTAGATTTTATTTTAGTATTATTATTTTTTGGCCAAACTTTTATTTTAAAAAGCTTGAGCTTTGTGATCTGTTGAAAAATAACTGTAAAATATAAAACATGAGAGAAAGGTATTACGGCAAATAGAGTTAAGGCGGTACCCGTGGCCCCTGCCTCCAGCTGTCCACATCCCTCTATAATTCCTTCCTTGTGAGTGTGGGTGGGACTGGGCGCTTGCTTCTAACCAGTGAAACACGGCACAAGGATGCATTGCGATTATGTTCTAAGAGTCCATCTTGCTGGCAGACTTGCTCTTAAGTCTCCTTCTCCCTTCCAGGCAGTAAAAGGAAGCAGGCTAGCCTGCAGCAGAAACCCCCATGACCAGGACCGACAGCAGGCCTCAGGTTGCCGCAGCAGCCTTCGTTCAGCACCTAGAAGGTTCTGCCAACAACCTGAGTGAGCTCTGAAATGAGACCCCAGCACTGGCCAAGACCTGGGCTGCAGCCTGCTGAGATCCTGGAACAGAGAATCCAGTTAAGCCTGGCCTGAAGTCCCTGACCCACAGAAACTATGAGATAATAAATGCAAGTAACCCACTAAATTTTTAATCCGTTGTGCAGAATTAGATAACTGACACAGGTACTGAGTGAAAACTGGAGACTTATCCCTAAACCCAAACCTCTTAATACAACAGTCACTTGTTTCTATTTTAATTACCCTGCCACCTCAACTCCTACTCTCTAAATATTACAGCCACCACTCTGGCGTGTGCCTACCCTGCCAGGTCTCGTGAAAGGAAGCCTTGTGTGATCCCAGGGAAGTAAAGCATAACACTGCTCTGACCACAGGGTTTCAACATAAGACAGTATGTGATTAGGGTTGAACTGTGTACACCTGTCCCAAGTGATATGCCTGGTTCCTTCCTCCAACAGTTCTCTTCCTAACCCTCTATCTAGGTCTGGGACATCACCACCTATAACCTGGAGTAATTCTGTACTTCTTCACATCCTAAGACATTCACTCAGTCACGTCTCCTGCTGGCTCTACACATATCTCTTTGAGTCTCTCAAATTCATCCTTATTCCTACTTTCTGCTCCAGCATCTTCATCTTCTCTCTCTCACCAGGTGAATGCAACTGCCTTGGGCCTGATGCCACTCTCTGTCCCAATACATTTGCTATTGGAAAACTGTCCTAAAACACAAATCAGACCATGTCATTTCTTGGATTAAAAAGTATTTAATTATTTCTTGTTGACAACAGCCTAAATAATAAGGCCCAGATACCTTAGAATACCACCGAAGTCTTCACAGCCGGCCCTCACTTTAAGCATTCCTGTCTCTCATCTCTGCAGTCAAGTACTCAGAGTGCTGGATGGCTTAGGATTCCCCAAACACGTCATGTCTCTGGAAACTCCCTTACTTCCTGCTCACTCTGTCATCTGTTCCCTGAATATCCATCCCTGCTTCTCCTCCCAGAGAAACGTCTATTCATCTCTTATATCCTCGCCCGACTGTTACTATCTCTGAGTCGCTTTCTCTGAACAGTTAGTGTCCTCCTCCTCTGTGCTTCAAAAGTAGCTAGAAAACACCTCTTAATTCCAACTTGTCACATCTCACCATGACTGTCTGCACGTCAGTTTCCACCACTAGACCAAGGGATCCTCGGATGCTAGAGCTATCTTTCTTTTAGTCATTAAATGCCAGGTGCTGTGATGAGCCGTAGGAATAATTTCAGTAACTACCGCTTATCAAGATCTAACAAGTGAGAGGCCCGGTACTAAGCTGAACATCTTACTCACGCATTAACAGATATCACCAGGCATCCCCTAGGTGCGCACATGCTCAGCGAGTCTAGTCGTACAGGGAACACACAGTGAACACAGAAACAACTTCCTGAGCAACACAATTTTAGACCCTGATGATGCTAAAAAGTCAGGAGAACCAGCACAAAGCAGGAGAATGCCTGGGGTGAGGGAGAAATTACTTAACCCAAGAAGTTTGGGGGAAGCCTTTGAGGAGACAACATTTGGGTTGAGATTTAACTGATGAGAAGTAGACAACCACACAGAGAAGGGATTATTGTATACAATTCTTACATCACCCCTTTTAAGTGGAGGGTTTAAGTGAAGTGAGTGAGTCAGTCGTGCCGACTCTTTGCAACCCCATGGACTATACAGTCCATGGAATTCTCTAGGCCAGAATACTGGAGTGGGCAGCCTCTCCCTTCTCCAGGGGATCTTCCCAACCCAGGGATCGAACTCAGGTCTCCTGCGTTGCAAGCAGATTCTTTACCAGCTGAGCCAGAAGGGAAGCGCAAGAATACTGGAGTGGGTAGCCCATCTCTTCTCCAAGGGATCTTCCCAACCCAGGAATTGAACCGGGGTCTCCTGCATTGCAGGCAGATTCTTTACCAGCTGAGCCATCAGGAAAGCCCTGATAGGGGGGTTTTAACCCCATTTTAAAGATGAGAGAAGAAAAACTCAAGCTTGCTGGTCTGCTAAGGTGATAAGCAGAGACACAGCTGGGACTGGAATACTGGTCTACCCAACTCTGGGCCAAGGCTCTGTGAACACTGGACCCTTCGGTGGGCCTGGGGCGAGGCTCGCTCTGTTCCCTCTGGCCAAAATGCCCTTCTTCTCCTCAGCCCAGGGAGCCCTTCCTCCTCCTTCAACAACTCACATATCACCCCCTCTCAGATGTCTTCGCTGATGACCCCAAGCAGAAAAGAACCACTCACTCCTCAGAACACCTACTTCCCTCTCATGATACTTACACCCACCTCCTGGGGGAAGTAAGCATGTTCCCGTGCTTGAGCAGTGTCTTTTTAACGTGTCCGATGTATCCCACTCCATTCTCCATGCCCTAAGCCTATGTACATCCTTCCTCTTCAATTTACAGGAAGAATGAAAAGTGAAGGACTGAAGGGAAGGAAGGAGAAGGAGGAAGTAAGTTGGGTAGTCATTCAGCTAGTTCATCTAGGCATCTGGGTGTGGCCAGATGCCTGAATGCCTTCCAAGTCTTGCCAGGGCTCCAGCACTGAAATGGGGTACAACTGCTGGGGTTGTTTCTGGGTAGAAGGCCCAAGGAGAGCCGAGAAAATGAAGACGAGCAAGAGACAGCCCTAATTAGAAAGTAGAACGTATACTCACCTGCTTTAAGTTGGCTCTTCATAAGCTGTGTCTGGGTCCCCTCCCCACAGTCAAAGAGCCAGCACTCGCCTTCACACCGAAGGACCAGAGCGGAGGCACCCCGGGTCGGGGATGGGTATGCTGCACCTGTCCCCAGAAATGTCACATCCATAGACATCTTCCACCCTACAACGAGAAGGTCACTTAGGGATTATCACACATCACTGCTCAAAATCACCGAAAACAGGTTCTTGTGAGTTTCACGGTTATCTAACTTCTATATATTGAGAACAGTGTGGATTCCTGTTCTCTAATAGTTTTCCGCAGAAATCTAAAGAAAGATTTTAGTAACTCTTAATCAGTAAAAGCTACAAATTACCAAACCTTGTATGACTGCTCACGCAAATAAAAATAAATTAAAAAAAAAAAAAAGCCAAACTCAGTTAATTAAAAACTACAGTTGAGGGCTTCCCTGGTGAAACTGAAAGTGTTAGTCACTCAGCTGTGTCCAACTCTTTGTGACCCCATAGACTGTAGCCCGCTAGGCTCCTCTGTCCATGGAATTCTCTAGGTAAGAATACTGGAGTGGGTTGCTATGCCCTTCTCCAGGGGATCTTCCTGACCCAGGGATAGAACCCAGGTCTCCTGCACTGAGGCAGATTCTTTACCATCTGAGCCACTTGGAGAGCCCTCCCTGGTGGCTCAATAGTAAAGAATCCACTTGCCAACGCAGGAGACACAGGTTCAGTCCCTGGTCTGGGAAGATCCCACGTGCTGTGGAGCAACTAAGCTTGTGCACCACAGCTATTGAGCCTGTGTTCTAGAGCCCGGGAATGGAAAAAAGAGGAGCCATCAGAATGAGAAGCTTGTGCACAGCAACTAGAACCTGCTTGCTTCAACTAGAGAAAGGCCTGTGCAGCAACGAAGACCCAGCGCAACCAAAAATAAAATAAATAAATACAAAAAATTATATATATATATATATATATGTAACCAAACTGTAGTTGAATTCCAACCACACAACATTCTGGAAAAGGCAAAACTATGGGGATAGTAAAAAGACAGTGGTTTGGGGGGGAAGGGAGGGAGGGATGGGGTTTTTAGGGCAGTAAAACTATTCTGCATGATACAGTAAAGACAGACACATCATACATTGGTCAAAACCCATAGTATATACAACACAAAACGTGAATGAGCCCTAATGTAAACTGTGGGTCAATACTGGCTCATCACCGTTGAACCACACTAACGTAAGATGTCAGCACTAGGGGAATCTGATGAGGGGCAGTGGTGGGGAGTGGGTATATAAGGACTCTGTACTTCCTGCTGATTAATTTTTTTGAAAATCCTTCTAATAATAAACAGCTCTAGTGAGGTTCTGGGCAGGAGAGGGAACTTAATTATGCTCACTAAGTGATCTCTCTCTGGTGAGCAGCTCATGGTGAGCAGCCCTTTCTCTGAACCATCAGAAACCACAACAAAACGCTACAACACTCGACAGCAATGTGAGTAACACACAGTAACGCTGAGGGAACGTCTCACTCCCCTGATAAGAGGGTCCATGAGGGGTTAGCGCTTGGGCTTCTGCTCTCACAGGTGATCAGCAACAACCTGCGGAGTGTGTAGACTTCTGCCAACTCCTGGTATCTCTTGTTCCTTTCACTATTTTTGGGCATATCTATCTCTGATACAGTTCCTTTTTAAAAAGATTTATTGATTTACTTTTTGGCTGCAGTAGGTCTTCACTGCTGTACTCAGGCTTTCTCTAGCGGCAGCAAGAGGAGGCCACTCTTCATTTGGTGTGCAGGCTTCTCACTGCGGTGCCCCATGCACTGCAAGCAGATTCGTAACTACTGGACCACCAGGGAAACCCCTCTGATACAGTTCTCTGACAGGAGATACGCATCAAGTAAAATAAACCCAAACTTCAGTTCAGTTCGGTTCAGTCGCTCAGTTGTGTCCGACTCTGCATGACCCCGTGGACTGTAGCACGCCAGGCCTCCCTGTCCATCACCAACTCCCAGAGTTTAGTCAAACACATGTCCATTGAGTCGGTGATGCCATCCAATCATCTCATCCTCTGTCGTCCCCTTCTCCTCCTGCCTTCAATCTTTCCCAGCATCAGGGTCTTTTCAAATGAGTCAGTTCCTCACATCAGGTGGCCAAAGTATTGGAGTTTCAGCTTCAACACCAGTCCTTCCAATGAACACTCAGGACTGATCTCTTTTAGGATGGACTGGTTGGATCTCCTCACTGTCCAAGGGACTCTCAAGAGTCTTCTCCAACACCACAGTTCAAAAGCATCAATTCTTCGGTGCTCAGCTTTCTTTTGAGTCCAACTCTCACATCCATACCTGACTACAGGAAAAACCATAGCCTTGACTAGACAAACCTTTGTTGGCAAAGTAATGTCTCTGCTTTTTAATATGCTATCTAGGTTGGTCATAACTTTCCTTCCAAGGAGTAAGTCTCTTTTAATTTCATGGCTGTAGTCACTATCTGCAGTGACTTTGGAAACCAAAAAAATAAAGTCAGCTTCCACTGTTTCCGAATCTATTTGCCAAAGTTATATATAACCAATTATAGATTATCCACATGGATGGCAAGGAAGGAAACAAACATGTAAGTTTAAGAAAAACTACTAAAACAGGAAAACTTGACAGGGAGCTGGATAAATATACTATCTACAGGGGGAAAGAAACCTATCAGAAACTTTTCTCAGTCCTTGCAAAAATGAAAAAAACCCTCAGTCACAAGAGAAAAAAAAAAGTCTTATAGCTAGAAATAAAGTTAACGAGAAAGGAACAGGCCCTAAAAGACTCAAAGAGAGAAATACATTAGCTTCTCTGATAGGAGATTTACTATCACCGAAATGCCTCTTTCCATAATTAATGCATGTATATTTAATGCAAATTCTATCAGATTTCCAGTGCAATTCATCTTGGAACAAACGTAACCCAAAGATCACATGAAAGAAAGAAAGTAGGTCTGAGAATGGGCAAGAAAAGCATACAAAGTAGTGAGTACTGATTTACTTTTCTAGGTAGTAACATGACACTAATCACGCACAATGGAAAGATACATTATTGGCCACAAACATAAAGTTGTAAGTAAGAGAAGGGATAGTCTGGAAATAAACCCAGGTACACACAGAAATCAATATGTAACAGAAATGTAAAAAGAGTGGCTTTTTTAAATGAATGACGCTGACATAATTGGTTATTTTCCCAGAAAAAGTGAAGCAAGATTCTTATCTTGCATCCTATATAAAAATACATTCCACATGGTTCAGAAATTTAAATGTTTCACATTTAAATTTGGACCTTTCAGGTCCAAACAAAAGTGTTCAAAAAAAATTAGGAGAATATGTATACAAATTTGGGGATGAAAATCCCTTACTGGCAAGACATGAAACACAAAGCTTTTAAAAAGACATTTTTACTACATAAAAATTTTCATATATCAAAAGACTCTTAATGTCAAAGGACCTCCCCCTGCCAAAAAAAAAAAAAATCTGGAAAAAACTGTACTGTTTGATAACGGGTTAATGCCCCTAAGGGGCTTCCCTAGTGGCTCAGAGGTTAAAGCGTCTGCCTGGAATGCAGGAGACCCAGGTTTGATCCCTGGGTCAGGAAGATCCCCTGGGGAAGGAAATGGCAACCCACTCCAGTACTCTTGCCTGGAGAATCCCACGGACGGAGGAGCCTGGTAGGCTACAATCCATGGGGTCGCAAAGAGTTGGACACGACTGAGCGACTTCACTTCACTATTTAATGCCCCTAAGAAATGGTTCAAGCAAATGCATTAAAAAAGAAAAGTACAAAATAGGAAACTAAAACAATGAATATACACTAGAAATTCACAAAAGAAATCCAAAGGGCCAATAAGCATGAATGATATTTACTGTGAAACTTTTAAGGTGGCTAAAATTTGGAAACCATCTGAATATACAGATAGATAGATAAATATAAATATGGAAACAACTGAGTATTTTATTGTACATTCATATCATGAACTATCTGTTCTATAGCTCAGCCAGGTCTGTGACTCCTGCACTGAAGGGATGACAATGAGAAAAGTTACAGATGGCTTATGGCATAATCTCATTTTTAAAACAATGCCCAAACATCTATGTTATACAAGACAGAGAGAGTCTGGTGAGGAACAATATACACCGTACTGCTACAATGGTTATCTCGGGGGTGATTAAAATGATGGTGGTGGAGATTAACTTTTTAAAAAAATCCTTGAATTGTTTTTGGTTGCAATAAGCAGCATTTTATTTACCTATTTGACTTTATTTTGCATTTAATTTACTTCATGACTTAAAAAAAATGTGTCATAAAGCTAAACATGCTTTTCTGACTATGTGTCACCTCATCTCCCTTTCCATTGGGGGTACAGTCAGCTCCCCACCCCGGCCCCACACCTCACACAGCAGGTGGGTGGTACATCTCTCCACCCCACACATGAGTTTTTAGGTTATTGCTAGTGACCTTTCCATGCCTTACTCCACATTTTCACTTCCAAGATCAAGACTTCCTCTGATAACTCTATAGTTTAATTTGCAAAGGCTTTCTGATTGGACTGCAGTTTGCAAGAGCCACAAGAGTAAAGTGAATACAGAAAGTCAAAAATTTAAGGTAATAAATGCAGAGGGTGTAATAGAATATAAACACTTTGCATGTGTAACTGATAGTAGATCTAAGCCAGTGATACAGAATCCTGAAGTACTCATCACCTGGAGATCTTTTAAAACATCAACCATTGGGCTCCATCCCAGAATCAACAGGAAATTCCGCAAGAGACATGTGTTTTAGAACTGAATAAGAAAAATTCTTCCCCTGTGATCCTAACATGCAGTCAGTTTTGAGAACCAGTTAGTGAAAGGCTAGTGGAGAACTACAATGGATGGATCAGGCTGAACTGAACTCACTAGTCAACAAGTCAATTAAAAAAATAAAAAAAATTTTGTTATGCAAAATTTCAAACACACACAAAAGGAGAGAGATTAGTATAACGTACTGTCACACTGAGCTTCAACAATTATCAACTCAAGGTCAATCCTGTTTCCTCTTTATCCCCCATCTACCACCTAAGAATATGTAACAAGTGGTATTGGGAAGTTCCACCAGGGAGCACAAGCTGTCTGACTGTCTCTCTTTTTCTGATGTTAGCAACCATTAGTGATCCTTTCCAGGAAACGTTATTTCATTAGGGGTTGTCAAAAGGTGATATTCTCTCATTCCTTCTGTAGTTATTAGTATCCTTCTGTAATTCCCTGATCAATCAGTCACCCTGCAATACAATTTGTATGGAAAAGAGCCAGTGATCAATCTTAACACCACAGAGGCACGACCTAATCCAACTCCTGACGTGATGCAATATGAAGCACACAGTAACCGATGAGGTTTTCTTGCCAAAAAATATAACGTGTATCTGGAAAAGGCTGTCTTCTAAACACGTTTATTAGAGCACACCACAGCGAAGGAAAAAGCAAAAATCAGTGTGTAAGAAACAGTACAGGACAAATGGCTTGACTTCTTCAACAACCTAAATACTAGGAAAAATAATAATTGAGAGAGAGAAGGAGACAAAGAGATGTGAGCCATCAAACAAACGTAACATGTCTAGCTTGTCTGAATCCTGATTTGGACCACCAGATGATGGGAGGGGGAAAAAATTGAGAGCACAGGGGAAATGTAAACTTCACCAGAGAGTAACAGGAGATTCTTATGAGACTGATAATGCTGTTATGTTCAAGGAGTTACTGTGTTGTATAAACATAAGCCAGTATTTAATGGATGAAATGGTACATTTTGATTTGCTTTAAAATAATCCAGTGGGGGTGAGGGTGCCAGATGCAACTAGATCAATTAGCGATTAGTACATGAGTTGGTACATTCTGTACACGATTCTGTTCTTGTATAGATTTGAAAGTTTCCATAATAAAAAGTTTAAAAGCAAGCCAAATAACCAAAACTCTTCCATTAGGTCGGGAAGTAACCAGAAATTTAATCACTGGTGCGCGTTATGCACCACTAGGAAATAAGTAAGCAAACCAGGTTTTGGGTCTTGTCTACTTGGACAACAAAACAAAACAAAACAAAACTCAGCCGTTTGTTTTCTGATAGTACACATTCCTAGCGAGAATACAACACACGATCGAGCTCAGTAGGGTCACTTGACACTCTGGGCTAGTGGCTCTCAGTCCTGGCTGCAGACTACAATCGCCCGGTGGTTCTGGGGTTCTCAGCACTGGGGAAGCTCCCCGGAAGATTCTAAAGACTGTCGGGCTCCGAAGGAGTTTTCAGGCAGAGGCGGTGCCAAGCCTGCAATCCACCCAAGCGGTGCAGGCAGGGCAGGTCCTGTCATCCTCCATTTTAGAGATGAAAGGGCCGAGGCCCTCTGCACAGAGAGTGGCCTTTGCGAGGCCAAGGCCTAGCCAGCTGTGGCCAGAGGCCGGGTCTCCGACCGCCGGCCGGCCCAGCAGCTCCTCCACGCCTATCGAGCAAAAGGAGGGTGGGAGGCGGCAGAGGCGCGGGGCAGGGTGTCCTCGGCCCGCAGGTCGGGGTAAGCAGGCGCGATGAGGGGCGGTGGGTGGACAAGGCGCGTCCTAGCTCCCCGGCTCGGGTCCTCGGTTTCCGGCCCAGCCCGCGACTCCGCGGGTCGCCCGAGCGCTCGATCGGTTTGGCGGGCGCGGGGGAGGCCTCGGTGGCGCAGACCCCGGCCCGCCCCCCACCTCGGGCGCGCCGTGCCCCACTCACCCACTCCCCGAGGCCCGCGGCGAGGCCCGGCCGTCCGCGGGGCGGCGACGCGCGCGGACGGAAGTGCGCCGCCGGCCGAGTCCGCGACCCACCGCTCTAGGAGGCGCCGGAGGTCCGCGCTCGGTGGTTCTCCGCGGAGCGCGACCCCGGCGTGAGGCTGAGCTGTGGGTCCGCCGCTCTGTCCCGCGGAGCGGAGTGGGACTGCCCCTAAGAGGGCTGCGGTATCCCGGGAAGACCAGAGCGCCTGAAGTGAAAAATGTCTGCTGTGTGGGTTGCTTTTTTATTTTTATTTTTTGGCCACTGCTTGGGAGCATGTGGGGTCTTAGTTCTGCAACCAGCGATCAGACCCTCACCCCCTGCCCTTGAAGCCCAAGGTCTTAACCACTTGGACCGCCAGAGAAGTCCCTACTGTATGGCTTTTTTTTTTTTTTTGCCATGTAACGTTGATGCTTTTGAACTGTGGTGTGGAGACTTTTCTAAGTCCCTTGGACAGCAAGGAGATCCAACCAGTCCATCCTAAAGGAGATCAGCCGTGAGTGTTCATTGGAAGGACTGATGTTGAAGCTGAAACTCCAATACTTTGGCCACCTGATACGAAGAGCTGACTCATTTAAAAAGACCCTGATGCTGGGACAGTTTTAAGGTGGGAGAAGGGGACGATAGAGGATGAGATGGTTGGATGGCATCACTGACTCAATGGACATGAGTTGGGGTAAACCCCGGGAGTTGGTGATGGACAGGGAGGCCTGGCGTGCTGCAGTCCATGGCGTGCTCAGTCAGACACGACTGAGCGACTGTACTGAACTGAACGTTTTCAAACAAGAGCGTTCTCCCAGATGCTTTGCTCTGGCATATTTGCGTAAAGTCTGTGATTTTATGGGGATGAATCTATCTGAAGCACTAAAAACGGAAGCGTGCGGTGCCTTGGAATCAGAGTTCATAGTAGAACTTACTCTAGATCCCAAGTCTTCTTTCGATTCTACTTTGCACTTCCAGGGATACCGCGGAATGTCTCCTGAAAAATTCGCAGCTGCGGGTGCTGTGCCCGCAGCAGGGTCGCCGGTGTTTTCACTTGCTGAGCGGAGCGCACAGCCACAGCATCGCCTCCTGGACACGTGGGTGAGGAGCCCCGGCCGAAACTGCACGTGGCCCTGGTGGAAAAACTGATTCAGGTCAAACTCCAGCTTTCAAAGCTTCACACTCTTGCGTAGTGTCAGATGTACTGATTTTTGCTTACATGCTGGAGGTGGTCAAAGTATCCAGCAGCTCTATAACAAGGTTAGAAGTGCTGTGGATGGAGGGTTTTTAACACTACTTGGAGAGTGGGATCATTTACTTTTGGGCCTGTTGAAAGATTTTATTTATGCAAGCGTTACTTAAGCTCCACCTTTGTGGAGAGAGAATCCGACTTTGATAATGAATTTTTAATATATGTCATGGTTCCTGGTTTTAGGAGCATACACCAAGGTTGGAAAAAGAAGTAGCAGAAAGTCACTAATAAAATGAGGGAGCAAAGGAGAAAACAGACAGTGACAAAAATAGGGAGATCATTAAATTAAGGAAGGGTTAGGGAATTCCCTGGGAGTCCAGTGATCAAGACTCTGCACTTACACTGCCAGGGGTGGGTTCAATCCCTGGTCAGGGAACTAAGACCTCACTGCCTTGCAAAAAAAAAAAAAAAGCAGGGGGTGGTTAGACTTGAGCTGGGTCTTGTGGGAAGGTTGAGACTTGGATTAATCTACTGGAAATGGAAAAATAAGGAAATAAGGTGGATTTGTTCAAGCGGGAACTGGTTTATCAACATTTTAAAAAACAGGACCTTGAACGTTGTTTATTCGGACACTTGCCTGGCTGAGAAATGCTCAGGAAGACACATTCTACAACTAGGTCTTGACCACAACTCGGCTAGGGGTTCCCTGTAGCAGTGCCCCCAGTAGATCTGCCCATTCCAGAGGTTCCTGGCTTAAACCTACCATCCCCTATGCCCACCCCAATCAAGATTTCTTACAACTGCTTTTCTCAGAGGTTATTATAGCTTTAGAGAGTTCTAGACAGTGCTTTATGTTCATTTAAAAAATGTATGGGAAATTTTTAACATACACAAAAATTGAGAAAACATTTAATGAACCTCTATATAGAATCATCATTCATCTTCAATAGTTATTATGTCCAGTTTTTTTCACTTAGAACCCTGCCCCTGCAAATATAACCTAGCCCTTAATTAACCATTTACAGTTATTATAAAATACTGGCTTTGTTCCCTGTGTTATACAATATATCCTTGTAACTTATTTATTTTATACATAGTTATCTTAATCTGTTAACCCTATCTCACTCCTTCTCCATCCCCTCTCTCTCTTGGTAACTAATAGTTTTCTATATATGTGAGTTCTGTTTCTTCTTTGTCATATTTACTAGTTTATTTTTTTACATTCAACATGTGATATCGTACATGACTTGTCTTTTCTGATATTTTCACTTATGATGATGCCCTCCAAGTCTGTCCATGTTGCAAACACAAACTTTCATCTCTTTTTATGGTTGAGTGGCCCTTCCCTGGCAGCTCAGTGATAAAGAATCCGCTGGCCAATACAGGAGATGCAGGTTTGAACCTGGGGCCAGGAAGATCTCTTGGAGAAGGAAATCACAACCCATTCCAGTATACTTACCTGGGAAATCCTATGGACATAAGAGCCTGGCAGGCTGCAGTCCATGGGGTCACAAGAGTCAGACACTAAATGACAACAAATATTCCATCATATAGATACCGTATCTTCTCTGTATGTTCATCTGTTGATGGACATGTAGGTTGCTTACATATCTTGGCAATTGTAAATTGATACAGCCACTGTGGAAAGCAATATGGAGATTTCTCAGTACTACTGTGAACACAAGTACATGTGTCTTTTTTTTTAATTTATTTTTTAATTGAAGGAATACATGTATCTTTTTAATTAACATTTTACTTTTCTTTGGATCAATACCAGGAGTGGAATTGATGCATCGTATGGTAGTTCTTGCTTTAGTTTTTTGAGAAAACTCTGTTTTCTCACAACATTTCTTAGTGTTTTCCACAGTGGCTGCACTAATTTATATTCCCACCAACAGTGTAGGAGGGTTCCTTTTTCTCTACACTGTTGCTAACATTTGTTGTTTGAGATTTTTTTGATGATAGATTTCTGAAAGGTGAAAAATGGCTGTTGAGAAAGTGTTGGACTATAGAGAAGGCTGAGCGTTGAAGAGCTGATGCTTTCAAATTGTGGTGCTGAAGACTCGAGAGTCCCTTGGACTGCAAGGACATCAAACCAGTCCATCCTAAAGGAAATCAACCCTGAACATTCATGGGAGGACTGATACTGAAGCTGAAAGCTCCAATACTTCAGCCACCTGATGCAAAGAGCTGACTCATTGGAAAAGACCCTGATGCTGGGAAAGATTGAAGACAAAAGGAGAAGAGGGTGGGAGAGGATGAGATGGTTAGATAGTATCACCAACTCAAGGGACTTGAATTTGAGCAAAGATAGTAGAGGACACAGGAGCCTGGCATGCTGCAGTCCATGGGGTCACAAACAGTTGGATATGACTTAGTGACTGAACAACAAATTCTAAAATATGATACCTCAATGTGTTTTTTAAAATATATATATTTTTTCTTACTTATTTCTTTAGCTGTGCCAGGTCTTAGTTGTGGCATGTGGGGTCTAGTTCCCAGACCAGGGGTCAGACCAGGGCCTCCTGAAATGGGAGCTTGAAGTCTTAACCACTGGACCACCAGAGAAGCCCCTGTTTATTAGTTTTTAACAAAAGGATAACTCTGGGTGCAAAGGGAGGTCATTTCTGTGGTTTGGATGATACTCAGGTTTTGCCCGTGTGTAGACGTGACGGTCTACGTGGTGTCAGATTTCATTCTCTTGGGCTCCAAAATCAACGCAGATGGTAACTGCAGCCACAAAGGTAAAAGACGCTTGCTCCTTGGAAGACAAGCTATGACAAACCTAGACAGTGTGTTAAAAAGCAGAGACATCATTTTGCCAACAGAAGTCCGTATTGTCAATGCTGATTTTCCCAATAGTCATGTATGGTTGTGAGAGTTGGACCATAAGGAAGGCTGAGCGCTAAAGAATTGATGCTTTTGAACTGTGGTGTTGGAGAAGACTCTTGAGAGTCCCTTGTACTACAAGGACATCAAACCAGTCCATCCTAAAGGAAATCAACCTTGAATATTCATTGGAAGGACTGGTGCTGAAGCTGAACCTCCAATACTTTGGCCACCTGATGCAAAGAACCGACTCATTGGAAAAGACCCTGATGCTGGGAGAGATTGAGGGAAAGAGGAGAAGGGGACAACAGAGAATGAGATGGTTGGATGGCATCACCGACTCAATGGACATGAGTTTGGGTAACTCTGGGAGTTAGTGATGGACAGGGAGGCTTGACATGCTGCAGTTCATGGGGTCACAAAGAGTTGTACACAACTGAGTGACTAAACAAGATGTGATGTTGGAGTGACCTTGTTTTTGTCTTAATCCATTGTGGTCACAGTCGCCTTGTCAATGTCCTGTGAGATATCCCACTCACTGCCGCAGGGACAGCTCACGGGGGGAACTCTGGGTGTCAGTGAGTGTATCCCATTCAACAGGAGAGCTCAGCCATGAGTTCCTAGTATCAGGTCAGCTCCTGGAAGTTCAGAGCTGCCGCTTTTCACTTTCTCAAGGTTCCTGGAGAGATGAGGGGAAGGGGAGCTTGGGGACACCTTCTTCTGATCGTCCCATTTCTCTGTGAGATTGAAGCAAGGCTGTCTTGAGAGCTAGGATGCAGGAGAACATCAGGGATCTGAGAGAAGGGAAGGTACCGGAGTTACCGGACTGGGATACGCCAGGAGCATTGAGGCTGTCTTGAAGTTCGTGATTCTGACTCGGTGAGACAGCAGGACCGTGATGTTCAGCTGCCCTGTTGTGCAGGGCGGGCTGTGCTTAAGAGGAGAGTCTAAACGGGACTGAAGTTTCTGTCACAAACATGTCACAAGAGCTCTGAATCGTGGCTTTGCATTTTAGTAGCTATGTGACCCCCTCAGATCCTACATCTGTAAAATGGGGGAAATGTCAACACTTCAGAAGTTCATTGTGATGCTTGAATGAGTAAAAAAATATCAGGTACTTAGGACAGGGCCTGGCTTGAAGAAGCACTCAGTAAGTATGAGCTCTAATGCCATCTTCTCCCTTAATCACAGAATCAACATACAGTCTTTCTGCTTTAGTATTCTAACACTAAGGTCTGGGAAGGTGTATGTGGTGGGGGAAGAGGTGAGAAATCATTCCTTTACTCCTCTGATTAAACAAAATAAGGAGAGAAAGAGGGTAAAGAAACAGACAGAAGGAAATGAAAAGATGAGCAGAATCACTAGGTCTACAGCGAACTTCAGTCTAACAGCATATTCTCAGGGGATCAAGTATTTTGGCATGCGTTTACGGTTTAATACCAAGTGCGTGTGTTTTAAGATAATACCAAGATAATACCTTACAGCTGCCTTTAAAAACAAGATCATAACACATTTTTGATACATAGCAAAATTTTATTAAGAAAATACACACATCTCAGAGTTTTAGATTAATGTATACACACTGCTATATGTAAAATAGATGACCAACAAGGCCCTACTGTATAGCACAGGGAACTATATTCAATATCTTGTCATAACCTCTAAGGGAAAAGAATCTGAAAAAGTATATATATGTAACTGAATCATTGTGCTGTACACCTGAAACTAACACAATGTTGTAATGAACTATATACTTCCATTAAAAAAAGAAAATACACACATTTCAGTAGAACTTATATATCACAAATGAGAAAAAATAGTTCATACCATTAGGAAGTTTTTAGACTGACTCTTGGAAGCATCTGGAATATGTCAATCTGGTATAATACACTCTACACAAGGCTTTCCCCTTAAACTGGTATTTCCATAGGCTATTTCCACAACACTGCTTATTCCAAATACAAAGGTGAGAAAGGGTAATGACTTTTGCTACATGCAACTCCCTTCAAGTCAATAATGAATGCGTCACATGTTACCAAAGGAAATACAATATCAATTGCAAAAACACAGTTTTAATTTCAGTTAATTTTAAAGGTGATTAGACAAAGTTTAATAAAACATTAGGCAGAAATGTTATTGTGTCAAATACTTAACTAAAATAGGCTTCAGAAATTCCTAAATTCCTTATTCTGCATACATTTGATGCTACTATCAATATTTTCCATTATGACATTTTAATGGAAGAAGTTATAGACATGCATATAATAGATATCATTAAAAATACATCTTACAATTCCCAATTCACGTTGACATTGGCAGATGTCAAGATACAAAATGTAGTACAGCAGAAACCAACACAACATTGTTAAGCAACTATAATTTAAAAAAGAAAGTTAAAACAAAATACAAAGTGTTTAAGTGCTCCTGAAACAGTGATAGCGGTTGGTGGTTTTTTGAAGATTGGCAGCTGAAAATGTGAGGGAAAATGAGTCACTCAGTCCTGTCCGACTCTTTGCAACCCCATGAGCTATACAGTCCATGGAATTCTCCAGGCCAGAAAACTGGAGCCATTCCCTTCTCCAGGGGATCTTCCCAACCCAGGGATCAAACCCAGGTCTCCTGCATACAGGGCAGATTTCTTTAACAGCTGAGCTACAAAGGAAGCCCTTTTGTGGTAATTTTTGAAGATTACCAAATCAAAAGATGTTAGTGATCTGGAAGTTTTAGTGTAATTTACTAAATTCAAAACCAGATCTATTGTTTACATTCAGTACTTAAAATGCTTAAGACTAATGGATTAAATAGGTTTATACTGTATTTGAATTATAAATGGGAACAAAGTAAAAAAAAAAAAAAATCACATGAACCAGTAAACCACATGAAAAAGGACCTAAGACTAATCTTACGAGAACAAGTGAAAAATTTTCACTTGAAATAAGTTCCTAAAAGTAAGGTATTTAAGATCTAGATAAAATCGCCTGTCACAGAGGCCCCTCTTCCCCACTAAGGGCTGAGGTGAGGCATAGCTCTGCCTCTTACCAGCAGAACACTTGGGCAAATCTTTTAATCTCTCTGTGCATCTGTGTCCTTCTCTGAGAGAGGCTAGTGACAGAAGGTGGTCATGAGGATTAAGTATGCTGCCTCATGTAAGATGCTTAGAACAATGACCAGCAGACTAGGTGCTATCCATAAAATTTAGTTTATCATCATCTGCTAACTGAACATACCTGATGTGTTGGTGATAATTCAGTGACTATGTAGGAATCAACGATTTGCTAGAATGACACTTAAAATTAGGAAAGTCAAGAACAGTTCTCCCAGAACATAAAAGGACATACTGAAAACTGGGGAATAAATACCCATTAATTTCCCCTTTGTCTTAAAACTTTTAAGTGTGCTGATTGTAGGGGTAATTTCCCATAAAGCAAAGTAGCAAATACATCTTTATTTGGGAAAAACAGGCTTGATTAAATAGCCACATCAAAGAAAGAGTCAGTTTACTGGCAAAAAGCTGTTACAGAAAGATGCAAAGCATCCAAGTCACGTGACTTAAATTTGTGTATTTTATGTCACTGAACTATGCACACATTTCCAGACCTTTTTCTCCTTGAGAGGCACTGTCTTCCGTATCCATGTAAGGAAAATAATTATTGTTTTAAAATCTAATCACTGGTTTATTTGAGTAACTCCTGGCAAGGATTAAGGGAATTATGCAATAAGAATCGTGTCCTAATTAGGCCCAGTTGAATTTATAAAATTCGGAACAAAGCATTGAACTTTTTCTCCACTTCTATTCTTGATTTCAGATGAGGGGTAAGATTTCTGTAGTAAAACTGTCTTGATCATTTTAAATATTATGTATGTTACTCTTATTTAGCTTGTCTGTGGAGGACTGATATTTTTAAAATCTGGATGAACATCGAAATGCCAGTCATACATCGGTTGAGAGCCGAAGTAGACAAGGAGTATCTCTGCCGTTTTCTATAAAGTCAGCAATACACGTGTACCTACCTTGGCTGGAAATATGATATTGGTGCTACTTCACTAGGACAGTCCCTTTAAGTGGAATCCCAGTAGAGAGCTTTGAGCTTTATATTAATGTTCTCCAGTATTCTGTATGCTCAGCAGAGCTGATTCTGATTCGGTCAATTTAACAGAACCCTGGAGCTGTTCTGGGCTTGAAGAGGTTATTTTTGAGGGATACTGAATGGGCTTGGGAAAAGCAACAGCAGAGTCCAGATGAAATGCTTTTCCTAAGGCAAGAGTTTTCCCACTACCCTGCCATCCCCCTTGGGCTTTTTCAGTAATCTGAGAGTAAATAATGCTCCATGCCCCTCAATAACTATTATGCTTTGGTCTTAATTCATTAGCAACTCCTTTGCAAAGGAAAATGTGGAATCTTATTTCTCCAGAGGCTGATAATTTAGAGAAAGAAAAGACAAAAGATAGGGTAAGTTATATCATAAAACAAATAATAATAGAACAAATATCTACTTGATAATCTTTTATAAGTGAAAAACTAGTTGCTAGGTTTTACTTAACAAAGTATATTAATCTAATTAAGAACTGAACAATGTTCTAATTACATATTTTCAGAAGCAGCTGTTTAAAAGTTTTTTATTTTTGTTCTTATGAACATCCTATATAGGTTATACATAACAAAAGCAGATGAAACAAATTTGGTCTAAGAACAGAATTTCAGTTTTCTTTTCCAGAGACAGCATATACTATCTGAGCACTTAAACACACACTACACTCAGGACTCAGGAGCAGTGTCACACACATGTCCTCTGCACAGCAGCATGGGCACCCCTGGGAGATTATCTGAAGTGCAGAATCTCAGGCCTCATCTCAGGCCCGCTGCGTCAGCAGGAGGGTCGGTTAGCTCCCCGCGACCACCCAGCTCCTGGTGCTGGTGGTGTAGGGCCCTTAGAGGAGGGGCCAGAGGCATCTGCATTTTAAAACTTCACAGTAATTTGGTGGCCACTCCTGGTTAAGAATCCATCCCTTAAAAATTTTTTTAACTAAAATCTTTGACATTTTCCCATTATAGTCAATAAACCTTTACCCTCACTCGCTATCCAATTTGTTTCACAGTACAGGTGATAGGTCATTCCAGATTCGAAAAACATGCATTCTCACTTTTCCCTACTAAATAATTTGACAGCCTGATCTACAGAATTTCTTCAAAAGAACGAAAATAACTGTCCATTCCTATTAGGTTCAAATGGTTCTTTTCCAATTTGTTGCCATGATGCCACCCCTCCCCCTACCACCATGATGATAGTTCCTGCCTGTATTCTTGGCTTAAATAATAGAACATTTTAATTTACATCCAAAAATTGTTATGTGTTGAAATTCTGGTTCGTAAATAACACATAATGAGAGTAGGCAGCTTTTATTCTGTCTTATTTGAACAAGCAGGCTATATGCCATTTAGCCTTGCTTTCTCCTTAAAATATTTCCATGTATACTGTATTAGACACATTTGAATAAGCAAACATCTGAGTAAAATTACTTTAATTTTGCATTTTCCTGTCTTCAAGAAGAATTGATTGAAAAAACAGGTCTGTAATTATTTTACTTGTAATGTTAAACTAAAATCAAGATTTCACAGAGAGTATTTTTGTGGATGATTTTGACAAAGGTAACATGATAACCATAAGCCTTTCATCTTTAATTGAGGAAAACAGTGATCTGACTGTTTATTTTACCAAACAGATAAAACATACCTGATTTTACTCATCTGTTAAGTATATTTAACCAACTGCATTTTTCCATACTCAAAATGGCAATGCCGCATTCTTAAAACATTGAATTACATTCACAATTACTATGACTCAATTAATCTCTACCTATTAGGTAAAAGGAAACAGGAACATAAAAATGAAGCCCTTCTATCCCCCTCCAGAATATTACATCTAACGTATCAAGGACTGTGGAGGGAAACTTCAAACAATGTGCACATTGATATGCAGCCATGAATAATTTTTTATAGTTTATCTTGTAAAATGGGCATTTTAAAGTTTTGTTTGTTGCCCCAAAGCAACTATGTTAGGGTTATATATAGCAAGACTACTTCTCAAAATGTTTGGGATTTTCCTTTAGAACTCTCCAATGTATAAGCCACATAAAAAAATTGATTTGACTAGGTAGTTATTACCCATGTCACTGGGACTAAAAATGACATTTACTGGTCTAAACACCTATTCACTCCCACTTAGCTCTAAATTAATTTTGGTGATTTCAAAAAATTAAATCCATCTTCAATGGAGAAGGAGTTAGTTATTACTACTAATGATATTTAAAGGAACGTATCATAGGAACATTCCAAAATTATCTCAATAAAGACCATCACTACTGGAATAAGGGTATAGATTCACGTAGATGAGTCTAAATGTGACTCATTTAGATGGGAAACACATGGTCAACTTGTCAAAAATCATAATTTATGAAGTCTACCTATACCCTGTTCTTTAGAATCAGGAGAAAATGAAAATGTGTTCTTCATAATAAGCAAACCTAAATTTCTAGTTATGCAATAAAAATATCATAATTAAAGCAATTAAATTTAAGATATTACCTTTATTTTACAAAATTACACTGTGATTTTCACACACTGTTGAAAACAATGACTATTTAATTTGTCGAAAGGCAGCAATACTTCCTGTTTCACTTTATAATTAAGCTTCAGTTTAGTCCCAGAAAATAAATAATAGGGTAGATTTTTCTGTATCTGTCTACTGGAAAGGCATTTCAGAGGATGAAGGTCGAATAAAGCAGATATAAAAAGATATTTTTAGATGCTGACAACTTGTCCTTAGAATTTGGTTAAATTTGGCTTCTTCTCAAAATTCTGTACTCATATCCACAGAAGTAAATTTCTATTTTAGTAGCCCTACAAGAACTGGACAAGGGATTTTTAGCTGTAGTAGTAACTAACAAATATTTTGCTAAGAGTGAACAAGAGCACAAGTGAAGACATTCACAAGAACATTTTTAATATCTCTGATATGACGTGAGCTACAAACGAGAGTAAAAGCATTATGGTCATTTGATTGCAGGGTGCAGGTGGGCAGAGTAGTCAACACATCCACCCTGGTACAGAAGTGTGGATTCATGGGCAAAAATAAAGTGGAGGGGGGAGTTAAACAGAAAAAAGCATGAATTTAAGAACATTCTCTCTTTCTGTCTGAAAAAAAGGAGCTCCCTGATGCATGGAAAGTATCAGTGGTGTACTTCTATTCTGTTATGGGGGGAGGGTGCGCCGCAGCCTCTGGCCACTCATACACATCGGGCAGCAGGGAATCGTACTCGCTTCGCCATATTCTTTCTCTAATGTATTTGGCCTTGTCCTCAGGTTCTGGGTATCGGAAAGCCATTTTATTAGCATACAGGTATTCTGTAACCTGAAAAATAATAAGATTACTGTATGGCTCTGAGTATTAACCTATTTAAAAGAAAAGGTATTATTAAATCACAAAGTAATGAATTTGGAAGGATGGTGTTTTTTTCAAAAGAAAAAATAACATTACTTGGACTCACTTCAAAACATTCAGAAACTATTAGAAGATTAAAAATATCTGCACTCTTACCATAAGTTTGATATGCTTTAAAGTGACTTTAAAGTTCCCCTTGCCCTGAAATATCAACATTTCCTTGACACTGGAGTAACCTTCCGCTTTACCGTGTACTGGTCCAGCAGACCTGCTTGGGTAGCCTGCCCTGCCTATGTCCTTTCCCACAGCCCTGCTGAGATGTGTGTGGGAGACTCGACTTCCTGGTCACAGCTGACGGGGCTAGGGTGAAAATCTAACCCAAGTGAGCCAGGTGTTTTTGCTCTACAATTTCGATGAAAGGACACAGAAATTATTACAAACCAGGTGTTGGACACTAGAACTATAAGGTCAAGTAAAGTAAGGACTGGAACCTGTACATGGTAATAACTCAGCACCACCATCACTGAGTGTCAGGCATGTTTTTATGTGCTTTCCATGGGTATCTCATTTAACCCTCCCAAGAACCCTATCAGTTCAGTTCAGTTCAGTTCAGTCGCTCAGTCGTGTCCGACTCTTTGTGACCCCATGAATCACAGCACACCAGGCCTCCCTGTCCATCACCAACTCCCGGAGTTCACCCCAGACTCACGTCTATGGAGTCAGTGATGCCATCCAGCCATCTCCTCCTCTGTCGTCCCTTTCTCCTCCTGCCCCCAATCCCTCCCAGCATCAGAGTCTTTTCCAATGAGTCAACTCTTCGCGTGAGGTGGCCAAAGTACTGGAGTTTCAGCTTTAGCATCATTCCTTGCAAAGAAATGCCAGGGCTGATCTCCTTCAGAATGGACTGGTTGGATCTCCTTGCAGTCCAAGGGACTCTCAAGAGTCTTCTCCAACACCACAGTTCAAAAGCATCAATTCTTCGGTGCTCAGCCTTCTTCGCAATACAACTCTCACATCCATACATGACCACAGGAAAAACCATAGCCTTGACTAGACGGACCTTTGTTGGCAAAGTAATGTCTCTGCTTTTGAATATGCTGTCTAGGTTGGTCATGACTTTCCTTCCAAGGAGTAAGCATCTTTTAATTTCATGGCTGCAATCACCATCTGCAGTGATTTTGGAGCCCAAAAAAATAAAGTCTGATACTGTTTCCACTGTTATTATTATTCTCATTTTATACATGAGAACAACAAAGTCTGAGGAGTTTAAGTAACTTGCCCAAGGTATTTAAAGTGAGAAATATGTTTCAAGCCCACAGCATTCTGAGACTAGACCGCAGACCACCCTAAAAAGTTAAGTTAGGTACTTCATACCTAAACTGGCTTGAATGAATTTCTGATCTTTGTAGCAAGCCACACACCATGACTGGTGGTAAAGATAAACCCTCTGAGTCTTAGTTATGTTGTAAAATGAGGCAGAATGAAAAAGCTTCCTCACAGGGTAGCACAGTGTCTATCATATAGATAAGTTCTGAAGTTATGGTCTAACGTTAAAAAGAACGTAGTGATACATGATAGAAAAAAATTTATTTTTTCAAACAATTATGTCTCCTCCTCTAATTTTCATTCTAAATGATGATTACTATTAGTTCTTTCAGTTTTCTAAAAGAAATATTTAAGGAAAAATGATGGTTATTAAAGGTAATCCTTGGTCTTAGGATGATGCTTAAGAATTGATGCTTTTGAACTGTGGTGTTAGAGAAGACTCTTGAGAGTCCCTTGGACTGCAAAGAGATCCAACCAGTCCATTCTGAAGGAGATCAGCCCTGGCATTTCTTTGGAAGGAATGATGCTAAAGCTGAAACTCCAGTACTTTGGCCACCTCATGCGAAGAGTTGACTCATTGGAAAAGACTCTGATGCTGGGAGGGATTGGGGGGATTGGGGGCAGGAGGAAAAGGGGACGACAGAGGAGGAGATGGCTGGATGGCATCACTGACTCGATGGACGTGAGTCTGGGTGAACTCCGGGAGTTGGTGATGGACAGGGAGGCCTGGCATACTGCGATTCATGGGGTCGCAAAGAGTCGAACACAACTGAGCGACTGAACTGAACTGAACTGAACTTGGTCTTAGGAGCTCACTCTCATGATATTTTGTGATGGAAAATGTGTCAAATTCCGCTGACCCTCAAACAACAAGGGTTTGAACTGCACAGGTCCACTTATATGTGAATTTCTTTTACTAAATATATACCACGGGATTCCCAGTTGGTTGAATTTGTGGATGCAGAACCTCAGACCCTGAGGACCAACAGTAAGGTAATATGTAGATTTTCAGCTGCGCAGAGAGTCAGCAGCTAACTTTCACATTGTTCAAGGGTCACCTGTATTGTCTAGTCTTTTGTAGGAAACACGTCTGTATTCACAGGAAAGACTAGGGGCAGGGCCAAGGAGGTTGCACAGATATCCAGCAGGTGACCAGTGGCTATGTGGAGCTGCCCGGTGGCCTTGGGTAGCATTGGGGGATAGACACAAAGCATTGTCTACTCTCCTGATCCCCTGGCTCCATAAAAGGAAAACCTTAGGACACAGAAGGAGGAAGAGGGGGAAGAGACACAATCCTGGGGGCTCTGCTCCCATACCACCCCCAAGCACAGATCTTCTTCCTTATATATTACGTTTCATGTGCACATACTAGTAATCTAATTGACTGGTATCTTCCAAAATCTGTCCCACCTATAACACTCTAAAGTTGAACTCTATTCATCTAAATGCTGGGCTCTAAGTTCTTCAGTTGTTTTACAATAGTATTCAGAGTCCTAAACCTGGCGTTTGTGCATCTGTACAGCCAGTCTTAATTTCAAATCTTACCTAATGCCTTTTCCCCATCTATATTCTAGACTCCAGGTCAACTGAATTGATTATTTCCTAGGCATATCATTCTTTATCAATTTCCAATCTTTGCTTATTTTATGAGTATTAATATAATGCAACAATAACATTAATACTCAAAGGGGTAAAATCTTAAGATCATCAGCATTTAAGTTGAAAGTGCAATTGATAAATTCTACATCTAAGCCTGATATTTATGAAAATCTGGGAGCTTCCTGGTGGCCTAGTGGAACAGAGGCCTGGGTTCACTCCCTGGTTGGGTGCTGAGATCCCACAAGCCATGCAGAGCAGCCAAAAAGAAAAAAGAAAATCTTAGTAAACAGTAGGAACGTAAGCCTACTTCTTCAAAAAGATTTTAAAAGTACTTATTTCAATCCTTATTAAAATACTAGGATGTGTGCCCTTATTTTAAAACTGCTCTTACATAGCAAGTGACTTAGTAAAATAGGGAAAAAGTGAGTTATATACATTAAAAAACAGTCATTTTCAGATAATTCACAACTCAACAATTGCAAAAGAATTAACTTAGTTCAACAAAGAACCCTGTTATCAAATAAATACCTTCCCTATATATTAGACATGACCAGTGAGGAAATATATATGGAAAGGGAAAATGTTATTTTAAAGGATAACGAAAATTTTGAATATCTATGAAAATAAGTAATAGGAAACATGCCACATTTCAATGAAGAAAACAACAAAATTATACTGAAAAACTTAGAGAAAAACCTTAGTAAATGGAGAGAGAGATATCGAATAGGGAAGAGTCAATACAGACAGACTCAATTTCACCAATTTATGAATATGACATAGTCTCAGTTTGAAGGGTTTTGAATTAAAAAAACTGACTCAAAAATTCATCCAAAAGAATAAAAAGGTCAGAATAGAAAGAAAATCCTGAAAAAACCATAATGATGGTTTCATATGTATAATGGGTAGTATCAAATAGCAAACATTATTAAACGAAAACAGTGCCTAATAATGGGCAAATATGGTCACAACAGACTCCTAGTAAAGGAACCAATGTTTGTTTTTATGTTAACAAGAGTAGCATTCCCAGTCAGTTGGTGCTGAGACAACTGGTTAACTTTTCAGGAAAGAATGTTTCTCTGTCTCATATCATACACTAAAATCTCAGAGGGATTAAAAAGTTTTATGTTAAAAAAAAAAAAGTTTTATGTTATTAGAAAATACAGGTAGACGTTTATGACTTTGGAGAGGGAGAAAGCATCAACATCCACAGGAGGTAAGAAAACAATCCATAAACGGATCATTCCATTAAAAAAAGTGTGAAAAATGGCACTAAGTTAAAGTAAATGACAAAGGGGAAAATACCTACAGCACAGAAAACAGAAGGATCATTACCCTTACTGTTTAAAGAGCCTACTGTTAGAAAGTAGAAGACAAATACAGAAGGAATACTATTGTTCAATAAAAACAAAAATATTCAATTTAATAAAGTAAATGCTTTAAATGAAAGTAACATGTGCAATTAAAAAAGTAATTCTAAGTATTGGCAGAATACATTCCTATCTAACAGGGCAGTATAAATCAATACTTTTTTTCTGAAAAATCATTTGGCAATGTTTATCAGAAGCCTTAACATGTCAATCCTTTGTTCTTATGATGAGAAATTTACCTTAAGAAAAAATGATCACAAATGCATATAAAGACTTATTTAAGGATGTTCATTGTAATATTATCTAAGGATGTTCACTATAATATTACCTGAGGATGTTCACTGTAATATTATCTGAGAATGTTCACTATAATATCATCTAAGGATATTCACTATAATATTATTTCTAGTGAAACAGAAGATGCTTAAATGTCCCCCAAAACAGAGAAATGGTTAAACAAATTATGATCTAACAACAAAGAGAATTCCACAAATATTAGTGCTCCTAAGAATTATTATTGATTTACATACTATACTTACAATATATTAAGTGGAAACAAAGCAGTGAGGAACCAGTTTTAAAAACAGGCACAGGTGACTACACATGTGTGCATTTTATATGTTTGTGGGAAGAAAAAAAAGACTAGAAGGCATCAAAGCAGACTTACATTCTGGTAGTAAGAATATGAGCAACCTAAAATTTCTTGTTTGCCCTCTCTAAATGTTCCCAATTTTTCTCGAACCTGTGTTAGTTGTGTAAAAACACCATTAAAATTTCTGTGAAGAGGTATAAATTATTACTTACTTTAATAGCAATGTTAATAGAAACTTCCTGAATATTAGAAAGTGGTGGGTAAAGTCTCCCCTGAGCCAGCTCTTTATCTGTCAACTGACTTGTCAGAGCCTGAAGAGAAAGAAAATAATTTCATTTTTGTTTGCATAAATAACAGAGTAATAAGGACAAATGAAATGGGAAAAGGGTTGGGGGAACAGAGAATAATTCTCTGTTATTCTTGTTTCTAGCAGGAATACACTTAATCCACTGCAGAAATTAAAACTGCTTTCCACTAAACAGTAAATATTTAGATTTGGCTGCCGTCTATGGGGTCGCACAGAGTCGGACACGACTGAAGCGACTTAGCAGCAGCAGCAGCAAAGACTTTTAATCATATTTAGAGACATTTTATCTGTGCTATCACTTATGTAACCTTCAGATATGTATAATACAGGTAGAGTATATATGAAAGGATTCACAGCTTGCAATTAAACACTGGAAAAATCACGGTAAATTAATTTTATGTAGAAGAAGAAGGTATATCAAAAAAACAATGGATGAGTCATTTCCTTTTCATTCATAAGGCAGATTTAACTCATTCTCTGTTTTTAAGATAAATTCATTTTTATAATTCATCCTTTATAAAATAACCAAACAATATTTAAAACACTTAACCTTTGCAGCTTCCAGGAACACATGGTCACTAATATGCCGGGTGTTACAGAGAATAACAGCTAAAGCCACACCTGGAATACATTTAAAATAGTTTTTTTAGTAAGGTCACTTCAAATTATGAAAGGAGTGAAATAAAATTCCTAGATTTAAACCAAATTAATGGTAAGGCATCCCTCCCCCAAACAACCTATCTGAAAAAACAAAGCAGCCAAGAGAAAACAGAAATCTGAGTACTAAAATCAAATGATCTTTAACTGTTACAATTCTCGTTTACTAGAAAAAATAATTTTAGAAATATCAAATGGCTTTTCGCAATTTAGTTTTCACATTTATCAAATTTACAAATGTATATAATTCATCAACAGTTGTTACAAAAACATTAATTCCCAGTCCATCTCTAATCCTCTATTTCTTGCTCTACAGAGGTGACTGTTTTTAATTCTCTTAGCTGATTATTTTATTAGTTTGGTGCAAAAATAACTGCAGTTTTGCATTGTTGAATTTTGCCATTTGATATTGGAATACATTCTTAAGTAAATGTGATCATGTTATATATAGTTTTAATGTACATTTTTTGCTTTTTTTTTTGCTAATGACTTATTACTTGCTGTTTATTTTATATTTATTTCAAACTACAGAAATGATATTATACAAAAAGCAAATTCAAGTGATTTTTTATTCGAGTTCAAAATGGATTGTAAAGCAGTAGAGACAACTCACAACATCAACAATACATTTGGCCCAGGAACTGCTAACGAATGTACAGTGTAGTGGCAGTTCAAGAAATTTTGCAAAGGAGACAAGAGCCTTGAAGATGAGAAGCATAGTGGCCAGCCACCAGAAGTCGACAACAACCAACTGAGAGCAATCATCGAAGGTGATCCTCTCACAGCTACACAAGAAGTTGCCGAAGAACATCGACCATTCTACGGTCATTTAGCATTTGAAGCACATTGGACAGGTGAACACAGATCAGTAAGTGGGTTCCTCCTGAGCTGACTAAAAATGAAAAAACATAGTCATTTGGAAGTGTCACTTTCTCTTACTCTACGCAACAACAACAAACCATTTCTCGATTGGATTGTGACATGTCACAAAAAGTAGATTTTATGGCAGAAAGTGAAGAAGAACGAAAGAGCCTCTTGATGAAAGTGAAAAAGTTGGCTTAAAGCTCAACATTCAGAAAACAAAGATCATGGCATCCGGTCCCATCACTTCATGGCAAACAGATGGGGAAACAGTGGAAACAGTGACTGACTTTATTTTGGGGGGCTCCAAAATCACTGCAGATGGTGATTGCAGCTGTGAAATTAAAAGACGCTTACTCCTTGGAAGGAAAGTTATGACCAACCTAGGCAACATATTAAAAAGCAGAGACAATACTTTGCCAATGAAGGTTCGTCTAGTCAAGGCTATGGTTTTTCCAGTGGTCATGTATGGACGTGAGAGCTGGACTATAAAGAAAGCTGAGCGCCGAAGAATTGATGCTTTAGAATTGTGGTGTTGGAGAAGACTCTTGAGAGTCCCTTGGACTTCAAGGAGATCCAACCAGTCCATCCTAAAGGAGATCAGTCCTGGGTGTTCATTGGAAAGACTGATGTTGAAGCTGAAAAACTCCAATATTTTGGCCACCTGATGTGAAGAGCTGACTCATTGGAAAAGACCCTGCTGTTGGGAAAGATTGAGGGCAGGAGGACAAGGGGACGACAGAGATGAGATGGTTGGATGGCCTCACCTACTCAATGGATGTGAGTTTGGGTAAACTCCGGGAGTTGGTGATGGACAGGGAGGCCTGGCGTGCTGCGGTTCATGGGGTTTCAAAGAGTAGGACATGACTGAGCAACTGAACTGAACTGATACAACAGGCGATGACCAGCTCTGTGCTTGGATAGAGAAGAAGCTCCAAAGCATTTCCCAAAGCCAAACGTGCACCAAAAAAAGGTTATGGTCAGTGTTTGGTGGTTTGCTGCCCCTATTATAGGGTTCTAAATCCTGGTGAAACCATTACATCTGAAAAGTATGCTCAGCAAATCAATGAGATGCACCGAAAACTGCAACGTCTGCAACCAGCCTTGGTCAACAGAAAGGGCCCAATGTTTCTCATAATGCCCAACTGCACGTCATACAGACAACGCTTCGAAATTGAATGAATTGGGCTATAAAGTTTTGCCTCATCCACCATGTTCTCCTGACCTCTTCTCAACTGACTACCACTTCTTCAAGCATCTCAACAACTTTTTGCAGAGAAAACCAGCTTCCATAATCAGCAGGAGGCAGAAAATGCTTTCTGAGAGTTCATCAAATCTGAAAGCACGGATTTTTATGCTACAAGAATAAACAAACTTCTCATTGGCAAAATGTGTTCATTGTAGCGGTTTCTATTTTGATTAATAAATATGTATTTGAACCTAGTTATGTGCATGTGCACTCAGTCGTGTCCGGCTCTTTGTGACCCGCCAGGCTCCTTTGTCCATGGGATTCTTCTCTAGGCGAGAACACTGGAGTGGGTTCATTTTCTTCTCCAGGGGATCTTCCTGACCCAGGGCTTGAACCTGTGTCTGCTGAACTGCAGGAGGATAATTTACTGCTGAGCCATAAAGGAAGTCATGATGAACCTAGTTACAATGACTTAAAATCCATGGTCCGAAACTGCAATTGCTTTCTCACTAACCTAATAACATTTCTCTCTCACAAAGCTTGCCTCTATTTCTTCTGATTGACTTTTAGTTTTGGAGATCATGGACTCATTCCGGTGGCAAACAAATATTTAGCTTTCTGGCACATTTCCAGCCTTCTTCCCAATAGAGTTAGAGCATAATTTTGGTTGAATCAATATTCAGTGTTTATATTATTATGACTTCCTTCTTAAGTGCTATTAACAGTGTATTAACACTGTATCTTAACTTTTCCTCTTCTGCATAACTTTATTTCTCTCGAAGTTACTGTCTTTTTTGCTTTTCCTTTGATTTTTGAGTACTTAAAATTCATTTAGTTGTCTCAATCATCTAGCAATTTCAACAACCTCACATTTCTCTCGTTTCACCCCCAGAATAAATCTGCTGAAGCTCCAATCTGGCCTCGTTGCTCTCCATCCTGGATATGGAGCTATTCCCGGAAACTCTTCACCTTCATACAGATTCCCTTTGCTTCTAAGTTGAGTCCATTTCCTAAATCTCACTTCTTCCTAGTATTTTTGTTCCTCTCTTTTTTTTTTTTTTTTGTAGGCTATACTCTCCAGTGTTTTCTAAAGAACAGTACAGGGGAGATACATTTTTTTAAATCTTGCATTTTTGAAGAGCTCTCACTGGTCCTTCAACACACATGCACACGCACACTTTTACTACCTTCCACTTATTTGATAGTTTGTCTGGGTTTAGAATTCTAGTTTGGAAGTAATTTTCCTTCAGAATTGTGACACATTATTTCAATACTTTCCAGCTTCCAGCATTGTTGTTGATAAGTCTGGTGACAATGTGATTCCAGATACTTTTCCTGTGATTATCTTTTTTTTTTTTTTTTTGCATCTCTGGAATGACATAGGATCTTTGTTTTTTTTTTTTTTTTTTTTTGTATCTAATGTTCTGTAATTTCACAATGATGTGCCTTGAGGTATGTTACTCTCACCCACCATATCTGGCATGTGGTAGGTGGGCCCTTTCCATCTGGAAATCTGGATCTGGGGAAATGTTAACAGTCTTCGATAATTTCCTTCCCTCCTTTTTTCTTTTCTCTCCTTGAAATTTCTTGGGGGCAAGATCTGTTGTCTTCTTATATTGTTTTGTCTGTTTCATGTTCCCTTTCCTCTTTCTTGCCTTTGGAATTAAAAAAAAAATCATTTTACTTTCTTCCCTCATATTCTCTTATCATAGCTTAGAAGTTTCTCCTAGCTTTCTAGTGGTTATCCTCAAATTTGTAACATACATCCTGGTTAAAAGTTTCATGCTAATTTTTAATTTACCCTCCTGCCAGGCAATGGAAGTATCTCCTTAACAGTTTAACTCTGTGTAACCAATAAGCTCTTATTATTGTGTATTTTGTCTATGTATTTTTCAAAATCCCATATATCATTATTGCTTTCCCCTATATATATGACATTCCTTTTGTTTAACTCAAATAATCACAGCTTTTTTACTCTTCATTCTTTCCTACATCTCTGCACTTCTAGCTGGAATTATATTTCCTTTGTCTAAGGAATATTCTTTAGAATTTACTCTACATTTTTACATGTCTGCAGATAGATGGTGAAAACTTTTTTTTTTCCCCTTCTAAAAAGTCTTCATTGTTTTCATTCTTGAAAGTTCTTTACACTGTGTAACGAGTTAAGCTTAACAAGTATTTTGTAAAAGCCACTTACACAGATCACTCCACTGCCTTCTGGCATCTTGCTGCTGTTGAGGAGTCAGTTGTTGGTCTAACAATTGTTCCTTTGAAGGAAACCTTTTTGTTCTGGCTGCATGCATAGTCTTCTCTTTGTTGTCATTTTCTGAAGCCTCATGATGATGTCCCTAGATGTGGATTTCACCGAGCTTCCTGAATATTGTGTATTGATGTCCTTTGTCAGGTCTAAGAAATTCTCAGCCATGAAGCCTGTAAATATTGCCTCTTCTTCATTCTTACTCTCAGCTTCCTCTGGACCTCAATTAAATGTACCTCAATTAATATGTTAATATAATTATTAATATATCTTTTTTTTTGGTCTCTTGATTGTTTCTTCTGGTCTATCTTCCAGTTTATTAATTTTCTTTGGTCTAATCTCTATAAGCCTCATTAACTGAGTTAACATTGTATTTTTCAATTCTAGAATTTAGTGTTACTTGGCTGAATGCTTTTATCTCAAACATAAGTTATTTGTTTCAGAGCATTTGTCTGATATCTAGAGTTCCAGAGGGTTATTTGTTATTGTATCTGTTACTTTTGGCTTGTATCTGTTACTTTTGGCTTATGTTTGTCTTGTCTCTTCATGTGCCTCATTTCTTTTTTACTTCTTAACTGGGGTTGAATTTGAAGATTTATTTGTAAGAGTAACTTGAGGAGCAGGATACTGTTGTCTTGTACCAGAGAAGATCTCTCTTTGTTTCTGCTGAGCACTTCTGGGCACTGGCAGGCCAAAACAAACGCTTGAGGTTTTACAGGTAACTTCAAGGGTAAACTATCCCCACACTCCAAAGTACAGTCCTTCAGGGTTTCAGCCTAGAGGAGGAGACGGTTCACTAGCAGCCCACCCTCCACAGGCGCCAGACTCCAACTCTTGTCCTCGCTCGCTGAGAAGCACAGCTTTACCTCTCGGCCACTTTTTCCTCATTAGGAAACCTCAGTCCCTTTTCAGGTTTTATTTCTGTTGTTCATCCAATTATAACTATTACAGCACACAATTCAAACAGAGCCTTAAGTTTTTACTTGCTTCATGAACATTCTTTTGGCCAATCTTGTTTTTAAATCCATTTTAACCTCTGCTACCAAGTCATTTTTATGTCTATATTTATAGTCCTAATAACTGTTATTGCTAAGTTTGGACAGGGAAGTGTTATATAAAAGTAATCAACTGTCAAGTGCTCTATTGGTCAAATGCAATATTAAAAATGGCTTTGGTAAGTCAACAGAAAAGTATTCATGTTTTTAAGGCTTTATGCTAGAGAAATAATGTCGGATGGGACAGACTGATTTTGAACATTATAAGTTCTAGAAAGAGATAGTCAATGATGGGAGAATTTCTGTTACAGATGCTATCTCTCAAGAGACAAGCAGAGTGGAACTCTAAGACAATCACAACTACATGGGTGAAGAGGAGGAAAGAGCACCAGGATATTCACAGGTCCCAAATCTTTATTTTAACAAGAGTTATAATAACATGCTGCCTTGATGCCAGCCTTTGCATGCTATAGCTCTACCTGTCATAAAATCTTACAGTTGGCTGCGGTTGCTCAGGGAGAGGCCCACAAGGAAAAGACACAAGTACAAAGGAAACTCATGCCAAGCCACTATTTTACTATACATGATTCTTTCATTAAAACAAATAAATGAAGGATCACCAGAAACTGCTGGAAAATAAAACAACACAAAGGAAGAAATATTTAAAAGAGTCTTACTAACTCTAGGAAGAGAGCTGAAAGGACACTGCTAGCTTTAAAAAGAAAAGTGGCCATTAAAGAGTTATTCTATGAATAGAAGGTTACTGGGAATAAAAAAAAAAAATATTTGACCCTACTGAGTTGATATGATATTAAGCAATTATCGTTTATTTTCTTTGATGTGATACCAGTACTATGGTTATGTTTAAGTAAAAAAATGTTTTCACTTTTTTAGTGACACATACAGAAGTACTTATTAATGAAATTATATGATGTCTCTGATTTGCTTTAAAATAACCCAGTGAAGGTGGAATGGGTGGGAATATAGATTAAATATATCAGCTGCTGCTGCTGCTAAGTCAATTCAGTCGTGTCTGACTCTCTGTGACCCCAGAGACAGCAGCCCACCAGGCTTCCCCGTCCCTGGGATTCTCCAGGCAAGAACACCAGAGTGGGTTGCCATTTCCTTCTCCAATACATGAAAGTGAAAAGTGAAAGTGAAGTCACTCAGTCGTGTCCGACTCTTAGCGACCCCATGGACTGCAGCCTACCAGGCTCCTCTGTCCATGGGATTTTCCAGGCAAGAGTACTGGAGTGGGGTGCCATTGCCTTCTCCAATATATCAGCTACCAGTTGATAACTGCCAAAAGGTGGGAGAAGGCAACACGGGACTTCATTCTTCCCTCTACTTTTGTATATGCTTGAAATTTTCCATAATAAAAAGAAAGAAGACTGTTGAAACAAAACATATACTAGAAGTGCTAAAAACCAAAATAGATACAGATGAATGAATGAACACCACAGAAATCCCCAATATTACAGAACAAAAAAGATAAGAGGCAAAAACATGAATAAAATTTACAAGTCAAGGACAACAGAGGGATTTGACCATGGTCGTCTAACCCAAGTTCCATAAGGAAAAAACAGAAATAATGGAAGGAAATTAATGAGGGAAAATAAAAACAGGAAAAAAAAATCCTTTGGAAAAGAAGATACAGTAAATTGGCCCACTTGCAGACATGCATGATAAATGGAAATAAAGCCCAAACCTGAATGCATTTTACCAATCTTTCAGAAATCCTAAAGAGAAACAGAACACTGAAACATTTTCAGGGACACAAAACTAGTATGTACAATGGAATGAGAATCTCATCAACACCAGATTTTCTGTCAGCAACACTGGCCACTAAAAGTGAATGGAGAAATGTTTTCAAAGGTCTGACAAAATGACTTTGAGGGAATTTCCTGGTAGTCCCTGTAGTCAGTGCTCTCACTGCTGGGGCCCTGGGTTCGATCCCTGGTCGGGGAAGTGAACTAAGACCCAGCTAGCCACACGGTACAACTAAAAAGAAGAAGACTTTGAATCTGCAAATCTTCACCCAACCAACAGAGAAAAAAATGAAGACATTTCATATACATAAAAACTCAGTTTTCATCCACGCTTTATTAAAAACAAAAACTTATTCAAAGATGTATTCCATAGGGAAGGAAATGGCAATCCACTCCAGTATTCTCGTCTGGGAAACTCCATGGACAGAGGAGCCTGGTAGGCTACAGTCCATGGGATCACAAAAGAGTAGGACACAACTTAGCAACTGAACAACAACAAAGGAATTTAAAAGAAAACCAAGTGGAATTTAAATAGCTCAGGCTAACATCAGCAAAGGAATAGTGTACATGGGCAAGAGAACCACCACAGAAATGATTTACTGTGGGGTAGGATTAGATGAAATGAAGAAAGCAAGCAAGAAATTAAAGGAGGATTCATTACACCTGACACTTAGAAGACTTTGAATGTCAAAAATTTTGTGATATAGAATTGCATGTTCTACTGTATTTATCAAACCACACTCTTGTTTAGACATGAATAACATATCATCAGTTAATTTCAGAATCAATCCAAAGACAAAACATGGAAAACAACAAAATACAGTGTAAATTTCAAGAATTTCTCTACAACAGAAATATTAACTAACTATAGCTGAGAGATGAAATAAGAGATAAGGAAGCTAAATACCAGATTTTTTTTTCATTTTTCACTGTGGCAAGCTAATAAAACTATCTTAAATTGCTTACAAAAGCTCTTTTAAGTTCATTATGTAGAGATAAAGCTGACTACTAGGAAAACTAAAAGTAGTAACAGAAATTGAGAGTAGTGACAAAGGAAGGTAATAGGAGGTATGTGTGGACTGTTACTTAGATGTCATAGTTGGAAGTTCACATGTATCAGTCTAGAGTTAGAAGAATCAAGGTAAGGGGAGATACGTGTGCCAGTCATGACGGTAACCATCACAAAGACTCAAAGGAAACCACAGTGGTTATAGCTTGTAAGTATGATAAGGAGGTATCAAGGGGAGATAAACACGGTTAATTAATTTTTTAACATTCTGTTCCTTTTGCATTTTTATGAACCATGTACTATTTTATTTCTGTAATAAAAACAAATTTAATGAACAGTATGATTAAATAAATTTTCAGGGGAAATAGAGCACAACGGATTTGCTTAATTCCTTGACTTTTCCTGTACATTTGTAGCAAAATCCTGTAAATACTATTGTTTTTCAAATATTAATTTCTAAAGAATTTCAAGAAGAATTTTACTGTAACTAATGATTACTCTAACATAATGATGGCACTTACCTGGAAAAATATATACATTGTTTCCTTGGCCTGGTGTAAAGACTTGCCCACCACTGAGTTTCACTGGCTCAAATGGACTGCCACTGGCAAACAAACACCTTCCCTGTTGAGAAATGAAATAATCTCAATTTTGTCACTTTATGTAGACTAGACAATTAAGGTGAATGAAAACAAAATTAAAATCTGTAGTAGATCAACATATTACCTGCAAAAGGCACAATTTACTTTATTTTTTTTTAATTTTTTTAAATTTTATTTTATTTTTAAATTTTAAAATATTGTATTAGTTTTGCCATATATCGAAATGAATCTGCCACAGGTATACATGTGTTCCCCATCCTTTTATTAAAATCCTTATTAGAATGAGGTTTGTTATATGCACAGCATACATTCAAATAAAGTTGAAAAATGTCCATTAATAAATTCAAAACCTGACACTCCTCTTTCCTTTAAAACTTTAAAAATGTAGATGGTAAGAAAATATCATCCCTAATAATAAATGAGGACTACTATAAACATCTGTGAATGAGGGGGGAACATCAAAAATTATATCACTACCATTTACTGCACATCTGCTGTTTTTGGCTCTGTACCAGGTGCTTTATATGTGTTGCTGCTGCTGCTAAGTCGATTCAGTCGTGTCCGATTCTGTGCAACCCCATAGACGGCAGCCCACCAGGCTCCCCCGTCCCTGGGATTCTCCAAGCAAGAACACTGGAGTGGGTTGCTATTTCCTTCTCCAGTGCATGGAAGTGAGAAGTGAAAGTGAAGTCGCTCAGTCATGTCCGACTCCTAGCGACGCAGTGGACTGCAGCCTACCAGGCTCCTCCATCCATAGGATTTTCCAGGCAAGAGTACTGGAGTGGGTTGCCATTGCCTTCTCCGTTATATGTGTTAACTCAGTTAATTTAACCCACACAAAAGGCTTATAAGATTATCATCTCATTTCACTAATATGTATTTTTTAAAAAATCTCAGAAAGCTAAGGCTTAAATATTTCCAAATACTTTGTAAAAAGTCACGTATCACAACTGTAGCCATTAACCTTGAACCTAGGTTTTCATAACTCTAAAACGCATGGTTTTTCTATTAGGCTACAATGCCCCCCAGTTTATAAAAAAGGCATATGGGGTAACCAGTCACTCCAAAAATATATGGCATGTTGTCTTCTAAAGAAAAGGAAGTCTCCAAAATTGTTGTATCCATCAATTTTAGTACTGTGCTCTGAAATGTCATGTAATACATTAAAAGTGAAAGTGAAGTTGTTCAGTCATGTCCAACTCTTTGTGACCTCATGGACTATAGCCTACCAGGCTCCTCTGTCCATGGGATTTTCCAGGCAAGAATACTGGAGTGGGTTGCCACTTCCTTCTCCAAGGAATCTTCCCGATCCAGGGATCGAACCCGGGTCTCCCACATTGTACGCAGATGCTTTACCGACTGAGCCACCAGGGAAGTCCATAATACGTTGTTTAGATAATGCTTTGTCTGCTTCTCCCTACATCAAAAGATGTGCACTGGGCTTCCCAGGTGGCACAGTGGTAAAGAATCCACCTGCCAATGCAAGAGGTGCAAGAGACGTGGGGTGAACCCCTGGGTTGGGACGATTTCCCTGGAGGAGGGAATGGCAACCCATTCCAATATTCTTGCCTGGGAAATTCCATGGACAGAGGGGCCTAGTGGGCTACAGTCCACGGGGTTGCAAAGAGTCGGACATGACTGAGCACGAGCACATGCAAACATGTGTATTATACCAAGAGTGAGTGTCCTTTGAAAGACAGTAGACCCTAGTGGATTTAGTACTCAAGAATTTGACCCTTTGGACACTCTGAAGATCTACTATGTATAGTAATTATCACTTTTACAAGACATACTTGCAGTTTCAAAATGATCTCAGGTTTAGGTACAGAAACAAGTCAACTGCGCCAGTGCTGGGCCCAGGTGACTGTCTTGGACTTACAAATCCAGACAGCTGTAGCCAGTCCCATTCTCTACCTGTTCTAAGTACAGCTTTATTTGTGACAAAAATTTTTTCTTTGAAGATTTAGGTTGTGAAAGTGAAAGTCGCTCAGTCGTGTCTGACTCTTTGTGACCCCATGGACTATATAGTCTATGGAATTCTCCAGGCCAGAATACTGGAGTGGGTAGCTTTTCCCTTCTCCAGGGCATCTTCCTAACCCAGTGATGGAACCCAGGTCTCCCACATTGCAGGTGGATCCTTTACCAGCTGAGCCACAGGGAAGCCAGATTAAGGGTTAGTTCATGGCTAATGCCATGTGTGTTACCACAATGTGTGTAATATAGGTTATCTTTGTGCCACCATTAATTTTAATAGATTTATTAAGTGGGCTATACAATATAGCTCTTCATGGGAAAAATGTTATGTCCTCATGGCATCAGTAAATTTGGAGATTTAGAAAGATCTTGGGCATCTTCTCTAGAATGCCAAGATTCAACTGTAGTTCATCTTCTCCAGGCCATCCTTTTAAAATTCTTCTTTCATAATCAACCTATAGTGGCAAGAACTTATTAACAGAAGTCTCATTCTGAAGTCCATGTTCAGTAGAAGTTCTTTGTTCTAGGAGCAACTAACTGACCAATAAAATATGAAAAAAAATTTTTTAAGAATTTTTCTCACTCAGCAGCAGAGGGAGTGAGAGTAACACCAAAACATCCCTCCACCAAAAACAAAAAAAAAACATCTTTGCAGCCAAAGATGGAGAAGCTCTATACAGTCAGCAAAAACAAGACCAGGAGCTGACTGTGGCTCAGATTATGAACTCCTTATTGCCAAATTCAGACTTAAATTGAAGAAAGTAGGGAAAACCACTAGACCATTCAGGTATGACCTAAATCAAATCCCTTATGATTATACACTGGAAGTGAGAAATAGATTTAAGGGCCTAGATCTGATAGATAGAGTGCCTGATGAACTATGGAACGAGGTTTGTGACACTGTACAGGAGACAGGGATCAAGACCATCCCCATGGAAAAGAAATGCAAAAAAGCAAAATGGCTGTCTAGGGAGGCCTTACAAATAGCTGTGAAAAGAAGAGAAGCAAAAAGCAAAGGAGAAAAGGAAAGATATAAGCATCTGAATGCAGAGTTCCAAAGAACAGCAAGAAGACATAAGAAAGCCTTCTTGAGCGATCAATGCAAAGAAATAGAGGAAAACAACAGAATGGGAAAGACTAGAGATCTCTTCAAGAAAATTAGAGATACCAAGGGAACATTTCATGCAAAGATGGGCTCAATAAAGGACAGAAATGGTATGGACCTAACAGAAGCAGAAGATATTAAGAAGAGGTGGCAAGAATACACAGAAGAACTGTACAAAAAAGATCTTCATGACCCAGATAATCACGATGGTGTGATCACTGACCTACAGCCAGACACCCTGGAATGTGAAGTCAAGTGGGCCTTAGAAAGCATCACTATAAACAAAGCTAGTGGAGGTGATGGCATTCCAGTTGAGCTATTTCAAATCCTGAAAGATGATGCTGTGAAAGTGCTGCACTCAATATGCCAGCAAATTTGGAAAACTCAGCAGTGGCCACAGGACTGGAAAAGGTCAGTTTTCATTCCAATCCCAAAGAAAGGCAATGCCAAAGAATGCTCAAACTACTGCACAATTGCACTCATCTCACACGCTAGTAAAGTAATGCTCAAAATTCTCCAAGCCAGGCTTCAGCAATATGTGAACCGTGAACTTCCAGATGTTCAAGCTGGTTTTAGAAAGGGCAGAGGAATCAGAGATCAAATTGCCAACATCCGCTGGATCATGGAAAAAGCAAGAGAGTTCCAGAAAAACATCTATTTCTGCTTTATTGACTATGCCAAAGCCTTTGACTGTGTGGATCACAATAAACTGTAGAAAATTCTGAAAGAGATGGGAATACCAGACCACCTGATCTGCCTCTTGAGAAATTTGTATGCAGGTCAGGAAGCAACAGTTAGAACTGGACATGGAACAACAGACTGGTTCCAAATAGGAAAAAGAGTACGTCAAGGCTGTATATTGTCATCCTGTTATTTAACTTATATGCAGAGTACATCATGAGAAACGCTGGACTGGAATAAACACAAGCTGGAATCAATAACCTCAGATATGCAGATGACACCACCCTTATGGCAGAAAGTGAAGAGGAACTAAAAAGCCTCTTAATGAAAGTGAAAGTGGAGAGTGAAAAAGCTGGCTTAAAGCTCAACATTCAGAAAACGAAAATCATGGCATTCGGTCCCATCACTTCATGGGAAATAGATGGGGAAACAGTGGAAACAGTGTCAGACTTTATTTTTCTGGGCTCCAAAATCACTGCAGATGGTGATTGCAGCCATGAAATTAAAAGACGCTTACTCCTTGGAAGGAAAGTTATTACCAACTTAGAAAGCATATTAAAAAGCAGAGACATTACTTTGCCAACAAAGGTCCGTCTAGTCAAGGCTATGGTTTTTCCTGTGGTCATGTATGGATGTGAGAGCTGGACTGTGAAGAAGGCTGAGTGCTGAATAATTGATGCTTTTGAACTGTGGTGTTGGAGAAGACTCTTGAGAGTCCCTTGGACTGCAAGGAGATCCAACCAGTCCATTCTGAAGGAGATCAGCCCTGGGGTTTCTTTAGAAGGAATGATGCTAAAGCTGAAACTCCAGTACTTTGGCCACCTCATGTGAAGAGTTGACTGACTGGAAAAGACTCTGGTGCTGGGAGGGATTGGGGGCAGGAGGAGAAGGGGACGACAGAGGAGGAGATGGCTGGATGGCATCACTGACTCGATGGACGTGAGTCTGGGTGAACTCCGGGAGTTGGTGATGGACAGGGAGGCCTGGCGTGCTGTGATTCATGGGGTCGCAAAGAGTCGGACATGACTGAGTGACTGAACTGAACTGACAAATATATATATTTATATCATTATTTATGTAACACTAAGGCAAAATTTATATAAAAATTTGCAACTGAGAACTAACAGAATAGAGTATACCAAACCAGTCTCCTTGGGGAGTTGTCACTCATTCAGTGTACATCTTAAAAAATAAAATTCTTAAATGTTTGAACAGTCTTCTACTGATACGCCCAAAACATTTAAGTTTTTTATATTTTGGAAATGCCAAGGCCCATAATACATGTAGTATACGTACCAAATAGGCATTGTATAAGACTAATTGATAATTTGGGGGATGATAACCTTTAGTTTTGATTAAAGTGAAACAGGAGAGTAAAAAGCTGGCTTAAAACTCAACATTCAAAAAACAAAGATCATGGCATCTGGTCCCATCACTTCATGGCAAATAGATGGGGCAACTATGGAAACAGTGACAGGCTTCATTTTTGGGGGCTCCAAAATCACTGCAGATGGTGAATGGAGCCATGAAATTAAAAGACGCTTGCTCCTTGGAAGAAAAGTTACGACCAATCTAGAAAAAGCAGAGACATTACTTTGCCAACAAACATCCGTCTAGTCAAGGCTATGGTTTTTCCAGTAGTCATGTATGGATGTGAGAGTTGGACTATAAAGAAAGCTGAACACCAAAAAATTGATGCTTTTGAATTGTGGTGTTGGAGAAGACTCTTGAGAGTCCCTTGGACTACAAGGAGATCCAGCCAGTCCATCCTAAAGGAGATCAGTCCTGGGTGTTCATTCGAAGGACTGATGCTGAAGCTGAAACTCCAATACTTTGGCCACCTGATGCAAAGAACTGACTCATTGGAAAAGACCCTGATACTGGGAAAGATTGAAGGCAGGAGGAGAAGGAGACGACAAAGGATAAGACGGTTGAATGTCCATCACTTGATGGACGTGAGTTTGGGTAAACTCCGGGAGTTGGTGATGGACAGGGAAGCCTGGCATACTGCAGTCCAGGGGGTCACAAAGAGTTGGGCATGACTGAGCAAACCAGTGGTCATGTATGGATGTGAGAGTTGGACTGTGAAGAAAGCCGAGTGCCAAAGAATTGATGCTTTTGAACTGTGGTGTTGAAGACTCTTGAGAGTCCCTTGGACTGCAAGGAGATCCAACCAGTCCATTCTGAAGGGGATCAGCCCTGGCATTTCTTTGGAAGGAATGATGCTAAAGCTGAAACTCCAGTACTTTGGCCACCTCATGCGAAGAGTTGACTCATTGGAAAAGACTCTGATGCTGGGAGGGATTGGGGGCAGGAGGAGAAGGGAACGACAGAGGAGGAGATGGCTGGATGGCATCACTGACTCGATGGACGTGAGTCTGAGTGAACTCCGGGAGTTGGTGATGGACAGGGAGGCCTGGTGTGCTGCGATTCATGGGGTTGCAAAGAGTCAGACACGACTGAGCGACTGAGGTGAACTGAACTGAGGAAATGAACTGAACTGAACCAAAATGGCAATATAGACTCAGAAGGAATTTTGAGAGAATATATGTGTCAAAATAAAATCTATAACAAGGAGAAAAATAATGCTAAATATATCAAAAGCATGAATATGAAGTTCAGAAAGTTCTGAGACAGAGTTTTACTTTGCAAATAGTCTTCTAGGTTGCTTCACACCAATTCTCCCTTTGGTAACAGTGAGAAAAACTCTATAAAATATATTAAACATATGTTTCAAGGAAATAGGAGTGCAACCTAGATAGGGAGGGCTTGGAGGTAGAGATGGTCAAGATTCAAAAAATGAGGAGAACAAGACATTCGAACTCAGCATTTGAAGCTCTCCTCCTTCAGGTGAGTGATTTCAAAAGGAAAATCTGTGGCTGAGAGCCTGAACAGCCAAAGTGTCACGAGTCCCATGATGATGGAAAAAAGGTAAAGTTTATAGACCACTAGGGGTAGGGGTGAGGTGCCAATAAATACTCCAGGGTTTTTGACTTATACTCCAGAGAAAAGGTTAACTGTGAACACAGATGAGGCCTCTCATGGACTACATCCTGATGAACTTACGGGGGATTACCCCAGAAAAGAGGGCTTCCCAGGTGACTTGGTGGTAAAGAATCTGCCTGCCAAGCAGGAGACACAGGGGAAACATGTTCACTTCCTGGTTCAGGAAGATCTCCTGGAGAAGGAAATGGCTACCCACTCCACTACTCTTGCCTGGAGAATCCCATGGACAGAGGAGCCTGGTAGGCCACAGCCCAGGGGGTCACAAAGAACCGGACATGACTTAGTGACTAAACCACCAACCACCACCACCCCAGTCTCCAGAAGGATAGGTAAAGTCCCTGTGGAGGAAGCTAACTTCATCTTGAGCCTCAAATTATTGCTACAGTTCTTTATCTGCACTACCTAGCAGTCAACAAAGAAGTGAAAAGCAAAAGTCGGCTTACGAAGACAAGAACTGGATAACCAAGAAGAAAACAAAACACATAATAGAAATGGATTGATAGAGAGCAAGATATTTGTTACTATCAGATACTTACTTTAATTATAATTCATGTATTCAAGAAATTAAATGCCAAGACAAAATTTTAGTAGAGAACCAAGAGCTATACAAAAGCATCAAATAAACATTCAAAAATTGTTAAAACTGTGAAGTGTGATAGGCCATGCACCTAGAGCCTGTGCTCCACAAGAGAGGCCACAGCAATGAGAAGCCCGCACACCGCAAGTAGCTCCCAATTGCCGCAACCAGAGAAAGCCCATGAGCTGCAATGAAGACCCAACACAACCAAAAATAAAGAAATAATCACAATTAAAAATAAATAAATAAAAAAACCTGTGAGGTGTGATGATGATACTGTGATTATATTTTTAAAAGAATTCTTAACTTTTGAGAGATATACTGTAATATTAATAATAAAATGATACACCTGAGGCTGGCTTCCTAATCTAAGGTGAGTAGGATGTCAAAGAAACAAGACTGGCAATAAGCTGACCACTTCTGAAGCAGAATATTGGTACACGATGGGATTCCCCAGTGGTTCACTGGTAAAGAATCCACCTACAATGCAGGAGACCTGGGTTCAATCCCTGGGTCGGGAAGATCCCCTGGAGAAGGGAACCCACTCCAGTATTCTTGCCTGGAAAATCCCATGGACAGAGGAGCCTGGCTGTCTACAGTTCATGGGGTCACAAAGGATTTAGATATGACTTAGCAACTAAATAACAAAAACATTGGTACACGGGAGTTAAATTATATCATTCTTTCTACTTTTGTATATACCTCAAATTTTCCATAATAAAACAACTTTTAATAGAGATAGAACACTAAAAATTAAGACATATGAATTATTCTTAAGGCCATGTCTCAATAATTACTGCTATATATCACTGTTAAACAAGGTTTTAAAAATCACTTCCTGAACAGTAAGGATTTACTGTATAGCAAAGGGAACTACATTTGATATCTTGTAAAAACCTAAAATGGAAAAGAATACAAAAAACTGAAAAAAGAAAAAAAAAACAAACCCAAATCACTTTGCTGTATACTTGAAACTAACACAATATTGTACCCAAATTAAAAAGAAAAAACCTACTTCCTAGAGCCTCTAAAAGGTCACTTGCAAGAACAATACAGAAAGGGATTACATTGTGGAGATTACAACTATATCCCTATGGAATAGGAGGGGAAAATCCAACTGTTCCAATGGTATATAAGCAGATATTTATAACTGGAATATAAACCAGTGGCAGTGGCAAAGAATTCAAAAGAACTAAAATTTAAACTCTCCTTAATAGAGGGAAAATAATAGACATAACCATTTCATATTGTTATTAATACCTCTGTAAGCGTGTATGCTTCTTCAGCTGTGCACTCAGCCTGTGCCGTAGGATTACTTAATGCAAATATTATAGGCCTTTCATTGATTTCAGCCATTGCTTTGATTACACCAGGAGTGAAAAGTCGGCCAGCTCCTGCAACTCCTATCATAAATAAAGGGGGAAAAAAAAGCAACTTCATTACAAGTAAAATACAGCATTCCCATCAACAGCATTTCTACAATAGGTTTAACATAACAAAAGCACAGGTAAACTCCCATTACAAAGATAAAATTTTGCATTGCTAAGATAATTCCAATCTTACATCTGAAAAGAGAAACAATAAAAACACTAAAATTTCTACTTAAATATTTATTATCTACCCCAGACATAGTAAATTGTGAGCAAAAAAAAAAAAAAAGAGTATAAGACAACCTCCAGGGAATTCCCTGACAGTCCAGTGGTTAGGACTCTATGCTCCCAAATGCAGGGGGCACAGGTTTGATCCCTGGTCAGGGAACTAAGATTCTGCATGCTACATGGTGCAACAGGGAAAAGAAAAAAAAGACTACTTCCATCATGTAATTGTTGTCTAATAAGCATAGAGCTTCAGTTTTAAAAGGTGAAGAGTTCCGCAAACTGGCTGTACAATGTGAATGCATTTAACACTACCTCATTGTATACTTTTAAATGGGTATGATGGCAAATTTTAAGTTATATATATTTTACCACAATTAAAATTCTTTTTTAAATGAAAAAGTTGCATCTCTAAATGTTAACTTGTTATACTCTGTGGTACTCATTATAAAATAATAGGAGTTTAGAAGGGAAAAAAAGATCTTCTTGACTATAGTCATCCACTTTCTTGATAGAGATCAGTTTAATGAACTTTTAGTAAGCCCTGACAATGTCTCAGACACTGTATGTAGGTCACTGGGATATAAAAGTGAGTATAATGCAGGCAGCTTAGGAGTTGACAGAGAAAACAACAGAGTAAAGAGAAAACCAGAAGACCAGTCCCGGGCGCTCAGTGTGCAGCGCACAGAGGCATGGCTGAAAGAAGAACTCAGCCCAGAGTGGGAACTGGGATGACAAGGAACGCTTCAGCTGAACGCTTACGTAGTTCATCCAATGAAAAGACTTACATTCAACAGTCAAAGAAATTTTAAATTCCATTTTATAAACTGACATGTAATAAAGAGAAATACTGATCTGGAGACCAGAATTTTAGTGCTTCCTCTGTCACTCCTGGCTATATGAGATACTCACAACATCTCAGGCAAGTTGTTTAATAACTCTGCGCTTGTTTTCCTCATGTGAAAAAGGAATGTATACTCAGTGTTTTCCCATGTGGTCACATGGGGTATGTGGACATATTCTTAGGAATCCATGAGTTCTAAAAGAATGAAACATTTTTTTTCTCATTTCCTTCATCCTCCAGGGCCGGAGTCAATGGACAGATTCTTAGGTTTCCATATTGAGTCAACCCACCCCAGTATTCTTGCCTGGGAAATCCTATAGACAGAGGAGCCTGGTAAGCTATAGTCTTGTGGGGGTCACAAAAGAATCGGACATGACTTAGCAACTAAACAACAAAAAATTGAGTTCTGAGAGAAATGCACTCACAATCTTAAAGATTACTTCCCACTCTAAAAAATTGTGAGTTTCAATCAGTAAAGAACCTAATACAGATATCCTTTTCCTAACCATAAAAACTGTTGGTGACTTAAAACAGTTTACTATTTAAAATTCCATAGGGCTCTTCCAAGAAATTGGTAAAATATAAGAAAAATGATACATATATATATATGTGTGTGTGTATATATATATGATGTGTATATATATATGATACATATATAAAATGATATATATATAATGATATATATATACAAATCTTATTATAGCTGTATAGGAAATGAAATAGTCCCTCTTTTAAATACTCTTTACATTTTCTGTTAATGCTATGTTACACAGTCTGATGACAGCTATTAAATGCCTGACTCTTAAAACATACCAAAAGCTTTCAGCTTTGTTGTCAATGAAAATCTTTGACTCTGCAAGGGATTTTCTTGGTACAGTCTGTCAAATAACCTTGGTCTTTTTCAGGTTTTGAGCCCACCAGTCATACCAACTCTAAAAGCAAAGCATGAGCAATCACACAGCTTCTAGAAGTTAAAAGTACAAGCAACATCTGTTAACAGAACTGTATACACTGTACCTAAAAGCTATCACATACAACACAGGGAACACAGCCAACATTTTTAATAACTATGAATGGAGTACAACCTTTAAAATTTGTGAATCACTACACTGTACAGCTGTCACTTATATGATACTGCACATCAAGTATACTTCAGTTAAAAAAAAAAGCTATCACATCTATAGTGACCTAAATGGGAAGGAAATCCAAAAAGAGGGGGAATATAGGCATACATATAGCTGATTCACTTTGCTGTACAGCAGAAGCCAATGCATCATTGTAAAGTGACTATACTCCAATAAAGATCAATTTAAAAACAAAGCTATCACAGAAACATATATGCTCAAAGCTAGGTAAAATATGTCATTTCACTTTTAGTAATCCTGCATGCAAGTTAGGCCTGGCATTATACAGGTAAGTAACAGAATGACTTGGCAACAACTTTACTCACCAATTATAGCTGAAGGCTTAAGTATATTTACTGCCTCTTCAAAAGTATCAGGTAGGTTCTCTGGAGCTGAGTGAGCAAATGCTTCCTGATGACTTTCTATTTTAGCTTTCCGCCCCTGAATTTTTAGATAAAATACAATTTTTTAGTAAATGTTTATTGAGGATTAGTTGAGAAGACATCATTATAAGTCACATATTGTTACTACAGTAAGAATGTTTCTTTTTCATTTACATTTCTCTTCAACTCATTATCTTCCAATTCTTTCTTCATACTGCCCATAAACCCAAATATAAAACATGCATCAAATTCCATTATAACCAAAAATTTCTAATCCCTTTCAAAAACTCATTTACTCTGTGAAGTCTTCCTAAATCCAACAGGGCACAAAGGCATACAATTCCTTATGTGAGCTAGCTGCATTTTAGAGCTTAGAATTTCATATTTCAGAAATGTCTTATGATAATATATTATAAGTGCTAGTTGCTCAGTCGTGTCTGACTCTGCGATCCCATGGACTATAGCCCACCAAGCTCCTCTGTCCATGGGATTCTCCAGGCAAGAATACTAGGGTGTGTAATTTATCACAAACACTCTCTCAGTGGGCACTCCACAACTGAACAGAAGTTATGAATAGTCACATCAAGTACAAAAGGTGAAAATTAGAAATATCATCTTTGGTCTTGCTACTAAAGTTAGCATATAATTTCAGGTCTGTCAGATTTATTACCAAATGAATTTCAGGAAAAACTCAGGGATTTCAGAATTTTAGATAGACATTATGGACTTATACTACCAAGAGTTCAGGAAAGGGGAATTCTGGTTTAAAAGAGCTGAATGAAGTAATATGCTTTCCTCACCAAATCCCAGGTCAAAACCCATTAAAAATAAACTCCTTAGTAGTGTCACAAGTGTGGGAGATATACCACTGACATGTTAGAACAGTGATGAATTTCTCAATAGTTTAAAGCAAACAAAAACATGTTGAATGCAAAAACCAACCAGGATGACAAATTCATATCCCTATTTCGGCAAAAGAAAAGACCTCCCTCGGCAAAGGTGATTTTTTACATCAGAGTTCCAGACAAGCCCCAGCTTGTCTGTGATGACAAGCAGGGGCCTGGAAAAGCAAAACTCCATCATCACTTGGCTGGGGAATTAACTAAAAGACTGAAATACAGCCTCAGTAGATCCAAGTTCTCAGAACAGTGGCTTCACATGCTTGCTCCCAAGAAGACCACATCTCTTCCATGAGGGCTTCAATCGGAAACTCTCAAAGTCTCAAAAAAGAGGGCAGTGTTTTGAGTCCCAAGAAGAGATACAAAGCCTAAAACTCATGCTAAAGGAAAAACATACCCTGAACTTGCAGATGCACATACATCATCCTAGACTTGATTACTGCAAACATGATAAAGAACCAAAACATTTATGAAAACAAACATCACAAACAGAAGCACCAAACTCATTGTGTACTAGCAAAAATATATATACTCTCCAATGGTCTTCCAGGTACAAGGTCTCAATAATCCTTGCATCTGACATACAAGTAAATCTGGCAGTTATAGCTTTGGGAGGAGGCACAGTTGAATGACTAACAGCATAGGATTCATAGTCAGGCTACTTGGGTGGAATTCCACCTCCATGACTTACAAGCTTGGAAAAATGACCTGACCTTTTTAAACCTCTTCCCTCATTTGTAAAATTTCAAAAAATTTTTGATAAGATCAAATGAGATTGGGAAAAAAAAGGTTAAATAAGTTAATCACAATGTGTGATACACTTTTTAAATACTTAAAAAATTATTTAAAATTTAAACATTCAAGATTTTTCATTCATATACTTCAGTTTTTTATTTCATTTTTTGTACTAATAGAATACTGTTACTAATTAAGAAAAGATTTCAGGAACTAGAGCAAAGTAAATGATATAAGCTTGCTCCAAAGATGTAAATGACAAGTAGTTTATAAATATCAATAAACACCACAGAAATATAACAGCATTGTGTACTGCATAAGCTCAACTATGAAACAGTTTACCTATTCTTTGATGTGTTACACAGTATAGGATACAAGGCATTTCTTGAGCTATTAGAAATGGCGATCAATGATAGGAAGGTGGGCAAGAATAAAGGATACCAAGTTGACCTGGGATAAACCTATCATCCATCATTTCACCTTAGGAATACATGCCTTTTTCTGGGGAAAAGGTCCATAAATTTCTATTAGATTGCTACAAGAGATTGTGATCTCCAAAGAGTTAAAGGATTTCTGTTCAAATGATCAGATGTCCTGCTAACAATTTAATTAGGAACTTCTGACTTCCCATTAAAAGCCACTAGGTTTAAAAGAGTCAGGAGTCAGAAAACAAAGCAAGAAAGAATACATCTGGTGCCAACATAGACATTATGATTTGAATATGAAAAGAAAACTCTAAAAATATCATTATAACAACATACTTTTGCTTCTCCAAGGTTTAGAATACCTTACCTTAAATAATAAACCAAACTTGTCAACCATCCAAATTTTCTTTCGTGCCTCTTCTTCTGAGAGGCCATTTTCAACCATAGCCATAACTATCAGATTTGCAATTCCAAGAGCAGCCTGTCCAACAAAACAGAAATTTCAAAAACAAAGATTAGAGTGTGATGCGATATTATAAGTTACTTTATATATGAGAATTATATGGTATGAGAAATACTGGATCTATTCTTCCCTTATGAAGCACACAAAACTTGATTCTTTGTGATATTTTTCCAAAGATTTTAAATTACCTATTTCACAACAGAGATCTTGAATTTATGCCCTCTATCTCAACAAAATTAGAAGTTCATTATGCCCCATTTTCCAGTCTAAAGCACAGTGTTGGTTTTCAAACTTAAAAGCTCACAGAAACTTACCTCTCCTGCTCCAAGAAATAAGATTCTATGATCTGAGATCGGTTTCCCAATGACTTTTTGCGCGGCAAGCAGACCGGCCAGAGCCACCGCAGCCGTCCCTGTAAGAGAGGCAAAACATGGTACAGTGAAAAGTGGGCACACTACAAAAAAGGTTTAAGCAGGAATAAAAAACCTAAGTTTTTGTTTTTGCTTTACCTTGAATATCATCATTGAAGGTACAGTATTTTTCTCGGTATTTTCTCAAGAACCTGAATGCATTATGATTTCCAAAGTCTTCAAACTGAATAAGTGTGTTCTGTCCATATCTAAAAAACAGCAAAGCCCGTTATGGTTGTGATGAAATACCACTTTTAAACATTTTTAAAATAATATACTAAGTTAGTTCACTTAAGGCCACACTAACAATTTTTAGAGTCTATGAAAGACTAGACTCAACATATAGAAAAATCTATTATTCAGAAAAATTTATGGGATGGTTAAAATGAATGTAGCACCATGATGGACCAAAGGGATACTAATCTGTACAAACTATTTTCAAGTGCCAAAGACTGTATAGTCCATGCAGTTGCAAAGAGTTGGACACGACTGAGTTACTTTCACTTTTCACTTTCAGGGGGGTGCCCAGCACATATATACACAAATAACTTCCTAAAAAGGAAGAGATTTCTGTCTCTGAGTCTCAAAACGTATGTGTTTGATATGTGAATTTTCATTACGTTCACAGTTAACAGCAACACAGTAAAGTATATATTAAATAAGCAGTTTAAAAAAAACCTGCTGTATGAGTTCACTGGCTTTCAAAAAAAGATATCAGTCATCTTGGTGAGGTAAAGTATGGGGAGGCATGAAAGGAGGTGGAACTTTATTTGGGTTCCAAAAGAACAGAAAGTAAAGTGGTAGGAAGAAATACAAGGTCTATTTTGCTGTTCCTGAATTTTCAAATCTGGCTACATATTTCAGAGTTTATATAAAAGTATAAGGGGGAAGTTGGTTAAGGGAGGTTAGAGCCAGATAAGGGAGAATTCTGAAAGCAAAACTGGGGAAGGGGACTTTTTTCTGTGTCTGATATAGAATCACTGAAGGCTTGAGAAGGGAAAAATTCATCTAAGACTCCCTGGAGGAAGGATAAAGCTGCCAGTGAGGCGTAGCACATATCAAATGCACAGAGAGATGAGAAAGAAGGGAAAATAATCAGGAAGGTACTGAGGCACGAAAACAAGAAGACGTGAAGCAGAAGCCACAGGAAGTGAAAGGGATAATTATGAGACATCAGAATGAACAAACAGAACTTGATGATGAGGACCACACCTGGGAAGAGGGAAAAGCAACTGAAATGCCAAGGCAGCCTGGATGACTAAAAAGGGGAAGGGGAAGAGGTGGCAATGTCTGGGATGATAAAAAGTTTAGTTTTAGATATGGCAACAACTTTGACTCTGAAAAGGAGTTAATTTTTAGGATCGTCCATGTACCAGTAATCTAAAAGGTAGGGCAGGAAAGCTTCCTGGGCAGTCCAGTGTTTAAGATTTCATGCTTCCACTGCAAGGGGCACAGGTCTGAGCCCTGGCTGGGGCACTAAGATCCTGTATGCCACCAGGGGCAGCCAGGAAAAAAAAAAAAGGTAGCGCAGGGCTAGATCATAAAATGTTTGGACTTTACCCTTCAGCAATAGGAAATTAAGCCAAAGAATGACAGAACAAACAGTATGTCAGTAGTTTAAAAACAGTAGTTTTTAAAAGACTAATCTGGTGGTAAGGTGGAGAGGAAACGGTGAGGAGAGAAGCTAGAGGAAGATTCTGAAGAATCCAAAAGAGACATGAGGATCTGCAAAGAGGCTGTGGCAATGGAAAAGAAAAGATGCATTTCTGAGGCTTGTACGGGGTAGTACCAACTGGATGTGAGGACTGAATGACACTATATGGGTTTGACAGAAGAGAAGGAAGAGTCAAAGATTAGACAAGATCAAAGGTTTGGTGATGAGGGTACATGCTACTGCTATTAACAGAGGCTAGATTTATTAAAGATAGGCAACAGGTAAAGCGTCTGTCTGCAGTGCGGGAGACCTGGGTTCGATCCCTGAGTAGGGAAGATCCCCTGGAGAAGGAAATGGCAACCTAGTCCAGTACTCTTGCCTGGAAAATCCCATGGACAGAGGAGCCCGGTAGGCTATAGTCCATGGGGTTGCAAAGAGTCGACATGACTGAGCAACTTCACTTTCACTTTCAGACAATTTAGAAAGGGAAGGAGATAGCAACAAAACCTCTAGAGGGAGGATTCCAGCTATTGGAAATGCAAGCCTCAGAGGAAGGTGGGACTACAGAGATAGGTTTTCATGGGCTGAGAGTCACAAGCATAAAAGTCACAGGCTACATGACTCAAAAGAGGAAAGAACTATATACTCACCCACATTTACCAGAAGAGAACAAGAAAAAAATCAGTGGAGATGACAAAGGAAACAAAAACGGCTGGAGAAAGATTAAGTCAGGAAAGTCTTTTAGTTCAAGAGAAGAGAAAATTTCAAGGATGTAGCAGTGGAAAACCTGGTCAGATGCTGCAGACAGGAGGAGAGAAAAGACCAAAATTTAAAATATGAAAGCTGCACAAGAATTTCACTGAAATGGTGAAGTGAGCCTGGATGCTGAGGGTTGAAAGAACTGCACAGTGAAGGTATTACTTAGGACCAGTGAGTACAGACTTCAAGATTTCAGTGTGCTCAGGATGTCAGATAACTGAGGAAAGCAAAGCAGGAGCATTACTACCACATATCAGTACATCAAACTGGGCAGGAAAGAACCAAAGTTCTCAAACGTTTAATCTCCTCTATCTTCACAAAAGATAAAGGAAAACAAAACAGTGGTTCTATTTTTTTAAGACGCTTTCATATACTCAAACTTTAGAAAAAATACCTGTCAGTAATGGCCTTCATAAACTCATCAATTAGGTCATCGTAACGCTGTGATCGATCTCTTTTCTGATATAAACCCATATAAAATGGATCCTTTAAGAGGGCCTATAAAACAGAACAAACATAAATGTGAAGTTTTTTGTTACATAACCAATGTAAACATATTCTGTAAAATAGAAACTGTAAAGTATAAAAAAGTTAATAATTATTATAATATAACTATATTGCTCTTCTTAAAAAACTTTTAATAGTATTAATCTATTGTTATTCATATAGATATTAAAAGAGGTTTAAGAAAAAGGCTAACATCTAATCATAGAATTTTCTCTTCTTATCTTTAAAAGAGGGATGCAATAAAGCTGTGGGAGAAGGATCAGAGAGGGAAAGTAATTTTACTCACCGGATTATCAGTTCCTACGTCAATACACACAGGCAGACATCTATCAGGCCGTATTCCTGCACAAGCTGTATACAAACAAAGTTTTCCTACTGGAATTCCCATTCCATAGACACCCAGATCTCCAAGACCTAGAATTCTCTCTCCATCAGTCACCACGACAGCCTTAAGCACAAAAAAAATACCAATTAAAAGTTTTCCAAAATGGAGCACTAAACAAAAGCATTTTTAAAAAAGACTCTCTTCATCACAAAATAGCACGTATTCTATTATTCCATTCACATGAATACGTAAATCTACAGAGAAAGAAAGTACATTAGTGGTTGTCTAGGGCTGGGGGGAAGGGAATGACCACTAATGGGTACAGGGCTTTTCTGGCAGGTGGGGATGAGGGAGCTGTGATGAAAGTCTTCTAAATTATAATGGCTGTACAACTCCAAATATACTACAAATTACTGAATTTACATTTTAAGCTGGTGAATTGCATTGTCTGTGCATCATATCTCAGAAAAGCTATTAAATAAAAAAGAAATTAAAAAAATATTTTCTTCACATATTTTCACTCACTTTAAAAAATAAAATTGTTTCTTAACTAACTTTTAAAATAAACCACCCAAGAATATTTAAAATTCGAGGATTTCTAGACTCTAGATGTAAAAAGGAGAATTAACTAGATTTGATTTCTTTGTCTCTGGTTTAGGAGTAGAATGCTTCTGACTAGAAAGTGTTAAATGTTAGTCGCTCAGTTGTGTCCATGTGACCCCATGGACTATAGCCCACCAGGCTCCTCTGTCCTTGGAATTCTCCAGGCAAGAATCTGGAGTGGTTTGCCATTTCCTTCTCCAGGAAAGAACCTGGACATCCTGCATTGCAAGCAGATTCTTTATTGTCTGAATTACCAGGGAAGCCCCCTGACTAGAGGATCAACTTAAATATGTTCAAATGACTAAACAGGGCAGGGAGGAACAAACTGCTGATAAGGATTAATCCTAAGAGAAAAATAAGTGAAGTCCTCAGTCGTGTCCGACTCTTTGCGACTCTATGGACTGTAGCCCACTAGGCTTCTCTGTCCATGGGATTCTCCAGGCAAAAATACTGGAGTGTGTTGCCATCTGGAGTTTAGAAATCACATGCTACTCCAAACAACAACTGAAGCCAAACAAGAAAAATCTCAGCAATGGTGAAAAAAATGTAAAATAAAAAATATACCTACAAAGTTTTAAGATGATACTATGAACTTAATGATCTGACTGAATTTTTTCTAGGCTCTTTGAACAAATGATAATTCAAAGATTATTTTGGTGAGGAAGACACGCAACAAAGGCAAGCAAGATTACTGCCTATAATAAACACAAAAGCCTACAAAAAGATCTTAAATAAGTCCTTAGTTTTTGTTTTGTGAAAGACAGCCAGATTGATTAAGAATCTAAATCTACCTTGGATTTATAAGAAAAAAGACATAATGAATCCTCCTCATCACCCACCAGAATAGAAGTTTTTAGGGCATTTTAATGTATTTTCTTTACCTAGAACAATATTAATTGAAGGCAGGAGGTACCAGTGGTACTGAAGTGAGCAGGCTCACCTTACTGCAATTGCTTTCCCACGGCAAACTCTATACCATCCCCTTTTGTAAAGACGATCATGATTTTCTCAGAGCACTAAATCTGCATGTATGTAAGTATAAAGTAAAACAGAGCAACAATGAAAAAAACTGTTCTTGGAAATTGAGAGGTAACTTACATAGGAAGAAAAAACATTGTGAAAGGAAGGTTGTGCTATTAGTACCTTAACATGATTTTCTGGCCAGTTATCCACAATTGATCTAACATGACCTCTGTCTGAGATTGAAATAAATAATCCCCTGCAACAGAACAAAAACACCTTTGCATTTCATGACAGTTTTTGGTTTTTTTCTAAGTTTTTGTTCATAATTGGAATATTTAGATATTTTAATAAAAACATCAAGACACAGTGTAGTTTCCAAGCAGATCTAAGTAACACTGGTTTATTTTCAAATATTTTCAGCTACTTGAAGCTGTAATTGCATTGTTCACACAGTAGCTGCAACAAAGATTCTTATTAAATGATACAATCATTTTACCCAAGAAGAAATGTATCCATATCTCCTGCTCAAATAAACTCAATATACCTCCATAAAATACCTCCAAAAATCAATATAAAGACATCCCATCAATGCAACAGAACATGAAACCACTAAGTAAACTACTGTTAAAAGTCACTGGAGTTTGAAATCTGAAGAAGCAGGAAGGGAGAGAAGAAAACTACAGTAATCTCAAATAAAAAATACATCCTTGCAGCATTAGGAAAAAGGAAAAAGTTATTCTAAATACAGTATATTGTTATCCAATTGAGATAATCAATCCAGGTTTCAAAAAAGGAAGAGAGAAGGGAAAGAGAGAGAAAGAAACATAGGTTCTGGACAACAGGGCAAGTAGAAATGAGGGCCAATAGGTTCTTATATTTAACTTTCTCATTGATATCTTTAAAAAAATTTTTTTTATTGAAGTATAGCTGATTCACAATGTTGTGTTAATTTCTGCTGTACATCAGTGATTCAGTTTTATATATACACACACACACACACACATTCTTTTTGATATTCTTTTCCATTATGGCTTATCACAGAACACTAAATATAGTCCCCTTGGCCATACAGTAGGATCTTGTTTATCCTTTCTTCTCATTGACATCTTAACTCTGGCATTACTATCCTAGCTCAAAGCAGTTTAAACAGTTTCTCAACCATAGCTACCTAGTACAGTAGAATCATCTGATGAGCTTTTTAAAAATTCCAGGGTTCTACCCCAGAGATTCTGATTTAACTGGCCTGGAGTTAACCAACCAAGACTCACCGACCATCTCCTATGTAAAAAAAAAAAACCCACTGTCACTGCATAAATGATACATAGTATCTGCCCTCATCCAAAAGCTCTTTATGTTTCATGTGAGTTCTTAATTCTGGTGCACAACAAATCACACCAGGAGCTTTAATGAAACAGTAGTACCTGGGCCCAACTCTACACTAAAGGAATCAGAACCTCTGTGTGTATGGTGGAGGGGAGCAGGGCATCAGGATCCTTTTGTTTTCCCTTTATCTTCCCTTTATCTGAACTGAGAAATACTACTACTCTAAGAGAAAATGAAACGATAAAAGAGCTCAAGAGCTGGGCCATACCACAGAAATGTTTAGACACATTAACTGATAGCACAGAACAGACAGTGTTTTCAAAAGTGTCTTCCGGGGAATACCTGTAACACCATCACCGACGGTGTTCATTACAATCCGGACCTCCAGACCTTTCTCTGTTTCATCAGAATCTTGGGAATAGGAAGGAGAGGAAAAGTTGGCAAGGATCAACACTAAGTAAGTCCCACAGATGTTTCCATATGCATGTTAAAGTTTGAGAGCCACCAGACTAGAGGAGAGGAGACTGAGGACAAATGCTGTCACACGGTGTTTGAATTTCTACATTTGTATCAGTATGTAAGCAGGACATTGGAAAGATATAAGGATGGTGGGAAATGACTACAGGTTAGAGGAACAAGACAAGAAAACTCAAATTAAGTAAAAATAGCACTTACACAACACTTAAAAGTTTATAAAGAACTGTCACATCAGTTTCCTCATCTGACCTTCTCAGCAGCTCTTTTAAAGGTACTGAAATCCCTATTTTATGATAAATGGATTCAGAGGGATAAAGTAACTTACTTACTCAAAGGCTTGAGCCAACGCTCACCCCAGCATCCTTTCCACTTAAAATATTTGGAAGTGCTTGAACTATGTGAAATTAAAATTTGTGTAAGATCATAAAAATCAACAAGCAATAGAAATAAAACTGATAAAAAATGAGATTTACTCTCTTAGTCAGCCAGATTGTCAAAAAGTTTTATGATTATTCTGCAGAATATGCTACCAAAATGGAGAATACTTATTTTTTCGGTACAAAAATGCACAATTTCTCTAACAATCAAAACTTAAAGAAGGTTAGGAATGAATGATGCTATTTCCACAAAATGAAGAATATGACATATTAGATTTTTATGAATCCCTTTCTGTCCAAATTAAGTTTTTGTGGAAGGGAAAAGTTTTTAAGGAAGGGAACTGTGGTTGGATAAGACTGCAACACAAAAAATAGAAATGTAATCGGTGCTGATTTTTTTCCTATATAATAGTTAATTTGCAAAAATATTTTAAAAATAAGCCTTACTTAGGTCTTCTAAAGATGTGTCCATACTGGGAGCAGGCCAGGCCAACTGTTGGTGTATACACAATTGGCATTAGAGTTTCAATATCATCTTGCAGTATTCTGTAAAACAATTTCTCATTTCTTTCTTGTATTCCCATTATATAGATGTATCTGAAATTGAGCACAGTAAATAATGTCTACATCAGACAGCATTAAAGATTTTAGCCTTTGAAATGAAATTTAAACATGTACAATTGAGGATCCCCTCCCCCTGGAAAACAAAACCCTATATATCCTTATGTAATATCCAGGATTAAAAAATAAAAATGCACTTAAATGGTAGATGATGATGATGAAAAGAATCAGAAGCAACAGCTAACCTTTACTGAGCCCTGTGAGTCAGGCTCTGAACCAGGCACTGGAAATGCAAAAATTACCATGAGGCCCCCACCCTTAGGGGCTTCCCTCGTAATTTAGCCGGTAAAGAATCTGACTGCAATGCAGGAGACCTGGGTTCAATCCCTGGGTTGGGAAGATTCCCCTTGAGAAGGATATGGCAACCCACTCCAGTATTCCTGCCTGGAGAATCCCAGGGACAGAGGAGCCTGGTGGGCTACAGTCTAAGGGATCGCAGAGTCGGCCACGACTGAGCAACTAAACCACCACCTCACCCTTAAGGAGCTAATCTTCAAGGTGATTGACATGTAAACAAGAAAACAAAATAAAGTGGCATTCATTCAAATATTCACTAAATACTAAATATGTGCCAGGCACTATCGTAAACTCCAGAGATGTAAGAAGTGCCCCTGTTCTCGTGGAGTTTATAATCCAGGAAACTTAGAAGCATTTTAAGTCTATTATAGTGCACAGAAGCAGCATGAAGGAGGCAATGGTTAATTCATATAAAACTATAAATAACAGCTTTTAAAGAATAAAGTTTAGAAAATAGGGAGATGTTGGGCTGAAAAATCAATTATCACCTTGAATTAAATATAAAATAGACTCGTTTTTTCCTCTCTTTTGTTCCTCCTCCTGCTACCATCTGATCAAATGGGAATCCATCTGGAGTCCATTCCTGAATTCTTCCTCTCCCACCCTCCCCAATCCCAACCTAATAAATCCACAGGTCCTACAGAGACTATCTGCTAAATACCTTTCACACAGTTGTTTCCTCCCTTTCTAACAAGTCTTTATACAAACAACTTCCCCTGCTCCAATCTATTCTCTTAAAAACATACCTCTGATCAGTTCTCTTCTCCTTGAATGGCTTTCAAACACCAGTTTTATTAGCCGTAAGCTCTTAAAATAGTTAAGTAGATTTCCCTGACTACTTTCCAGCCTCGTCTTTGTACTGAACTTGCTTCAGTTTCTCAAACGCACCAGAACTCTCACCTTGGCACTGCAGCACACGACGACGCACCTGCTGCCTGGAACACCCTCTACTCAGGCAGAGTCCTCTCTACTCATGCTCTCCAAATGCAGCGGAGGTGGCGCACTCTCTGCTGTCTTTTTCGGTCATTCCCATCCCCCACCACACATACATACATTTTAGATTTTCTGATTTTCAGGTCCCATAACACCCTACTCCTTCTGTGATCTTCACACCACTTTTTGACTTTCTTTCCCCTCTGTGATGAGTGAGAGACTATACACACACACGTACATATGTACGTACGTACGTATATGCGCTTTCCCGGTGGCTCGGACAGTAACGATTCCAGCAATGTAGGAGACTGGGGTTGGGAAGGTTCCTCTGGAGAAGGAATGGCTACCCACTCCAGGATTCCTGCCTAGATAATCCTATGAACAGAGGAGCCTGGTGGGATACAGTCCATGGGGTCACACAAAGAATTGGACATGACTGAGTGACTAAGCACAGCACACACATGTGTGTATGTATGTATATGTGTGTAGTCTCTCACTCATTACTCTCACTCACTCACTCATTTGACATTATGCCCCATAATGTCAAAGAAACCAGTCTCACTTGTCACCAATATCCAATAATCCCCTATGCTTTACAAACCAAATGAATATTTTAGTCCTATAGTCAGACTGATCCCTTTACCCAAAATACCCTGCCCTTCTTTCTCATTTTGCCTGCTCCCTGTAACATACTGTTTCAAATTCAACTAAAGCATCACTTCCTCCAGGAAGTGCTTTCCCAGGCTGCAGAAGGCATCCGTCTTCATGCTTTCAGAATGTACTCTGCACGTCCCTCTTCCTCGCTGTCCTGCACACTGCAGTACAGCTACAATGATGGTCATAGCATAACTCCGTATGGATGAGCTCCTAGAAGGCAGGCTGTGAGTTACCAGGGTGGCCATACATTCCAGTTTGCCTGGGACAGTTTCATTTACCTCTTTTTCACTCCCCAAAGTGTCCTGGATTGGATGATATATTATATGGCCACCCTGTCTATTACTCATTTTATATCCTCAGTGGCTAGCAACAGCACACAAAGTAGGTGATCAATAAAAGCTGAACAGAATGGGTGTCTCTGCTTCTACCATTCAATTCAAACCTTAAAGCTCTGTGATTTTAACTATAAAAAACTGATTCCTGCTGAATTTTACTACAGTGAAAATAAGGGAATTATTCACTGAAGTGAAGGAAATATAATCATTATAAAATAAATCAACTAAAATACAAGTTTCATTATGAGACTTATTTCTCATGCCATCATAATAGTACTCCCAATTTTTTTGATCAAAACATCAATTAAAAAAAAAAACTAAACGTCTAATCAACTCTCACTTTTCCAAAGGGCCATTCAACTTTTTCAAGTTTCTATGGAACCGTAAGGCTTGAATATCTTGTGTCTCTATTTTGGGAGGTAGAAGTCCTTGAAGACCAAGCATTTGTCTTTCCTGTAATGTGAACGCCATCCCCTAAAAAGGAAAAAAATAAAAGAATTAAAAATTATTAATTACAGGGGTAACAAATGTAATGTAACCTACCAAATGTAATTTAAACATAAAAAGATCAGCCAGATAACATTTTGGCCCCGACTTTCAAAAATTTGTAAGATTGATCATATCTAGTACTGGTAAGAATATAGTAAAAGAATTACTCTCATACCACTGCTGGGAATATAAATTGCTCTAGGCTTTTTGAAAGCCAATTTTAAAGTATTCTTAGATTTTTTTTTTAATGCATATATTTTATTTTTTTAACTGAAGTATAATTGACTTACAATATGTTAGTTTCCAGTATACAACATAGTGATTCAATTTCTTTAAACTCCATTTAAAATTATTATAAAACAATGACTATATTTCCCTGAGCTGTACAATATATCCTTGTAGCTTATTTATTGTATACAAAGTAGTTGTATCTCTTAATTCTCTATCCCTACCTTGTCCCTCTCCCTTTGCCTCTCCTTACTGGTAACCACTAATTTGTCCTCAATATCTGTGAGTCTGTTTTGTTACATCCATTTACTTGTTTTATTGTTTAGATTCCACACATAAGTGATTATCATACAGCATTTGTCTTTGACTTACTTCACTAAGCATAATACTCTAGGTCAATCCATACTGTTGCAAATGGCAGAATTTCATTCTTTTCTGACGGCTGTGTGCTATCCCATTGTGTGTGTGTGTGTGTGTGTGTGTGTGTGTGTGTGTGTGTGTGTATCTTCTTCATCCATTCATCTGTTGATGGACACTGAGATTGCTTCCCTATCTTGAATGCACATATAGCAATTCTACTTCTACCTAGTTATTCTAGAGAAATATTCATAAACAAAGAGGTACATACGAAGAGATTAGTTGTAGCACTGTTTCTAGTTCTCCTGTCTATTTCAAACTAAAAGTCCATCAATTATGGAAGAATTACGAACCTATGACACTTCCATACAGATAAACATATCTGTATATGTTGTTAAGTGTATAGTGGAAAGACCTGCCAGATACACAGTTAGGAAAAAAAGTTAACTTGAAAATCAAAACAAACTCCCTATTTTATGTTTAGAAAATCCCCATAAACTACATGTTATATACAGATGCACACACATATTAAAAATGAAAGCAACAGACAGTTTGAAAGAATACAAACCAAACTAAGAGGTTACCATGACTAGACAGGAATGAGGTTGAACAGAGGGAAGAGGGAAGAAGAAATGATACTTAAGACAAATTAACCTATGTAATAAACTTTTTCAATTTCTGGTATTCAGCTATGGGTTAAATTTTTTGTTATCAAAGAGATGTCAGTGACTTCTAAAAAAATATTTTCCTTCATAAAAGCAACAAGAACCCTGGCCAAAAGTTCAGAATTCCGGAAACTAACCAAAGGTTTCAGCAATTGGAGATCATTTATTCAAGAAAAACTGCTGAATTTCAGTAAGAACAGAAAGCTTCATGGCATTTTAACTTTCCTTCTTTCTATTCTCCCCTCCCCAGCTCCACAGTAACCTTGAAAAAGCAAACACTGTGAAGCAGTCACTTTGAAAATTAGAGCTTGGCTGTCATTGGAGAAAGGCAGGAAGGGTCAGAGATTCTTCTAAAGCCCAGTATCCAGGTAACTGTCATTGTTAGACCTGAAGACCCTATCTACAAGGCTGTCTTTATTTGACCTGACTTGCAGCTTGGGCAGTGTGAATAGCCTTCTCCCCCAGCCCCCAGAACAGTTTGTTGTAAACAATCAGAGGTAATTATTTAACGCAGCATCTCCCCAAGGCAGTAGATAACATATGGGGCAAACAACAGGTTAACCAAAAAACAGAAAAGGAAAACTGAAAAGTTCAGGGGGATCTTTGAAAAGCTGAGACATATTCTTAAGAACCTAGAGGGTCATATGCATAGCTGTAAGCATGTCCAGGAAAGACTTGAGCCACCTCTGGCTAGCCTTGAGGCTCTGTGTAAACAGGAAGTGAAGGCTGACACATAGTTGTAAACTGCTTCTGTGCTGTGCTAAGTCACCTCAGTTCAGTTCGGTTCAGTTCAGTCACTCAGTCGTGTCAGACTCTTTGTGACCCCATGAATTGCAGCACGCCAGGCCTCCCTGTCCGTCACCATCTCCCGGAGTTCACTCAAACTCATGTCCATCAAGTCGGTGATGCCATCCAGCCATCTCATCCTCTGTTGTCCCCTTTTCCTCCTGCCCCCAATCCCTCCCAGCATCAGAGTCTTTTCCAATGAGTCAACTCTTTGCATGAAGTGGCCAAACTACTGGAGTTTCAGCTTTAACATCATTTCTTCCAAAGAACACCCAGGGCTCATCTCCTTTAGAATGGACTGGTTGGATCTCCTTGCAGTCCAAGGGACTCTCAAGAGTTTTCTCCAACACCACAGTTCAGAGAAGTCACCTCAGTGGTATCCAACTCTTTGTGACCCCATGGACTGTAGCCCACCAGGCTCCTCTGTCCATAGGATTCTCCAGGCAAGAATACTGGAGTGGGTTGCCATGCCCTCCTCCAGGGGATCCTCCCAATCCAGGGATCAAACCTGGTTGTTTCCTGCATTGGCAGGTGAGTTCTTTACCACCAGCGCCACCTAGGAAGCCCTGTAAACTGCTTAGCTGAGTACTAAAGGCACGCCCCAGGCTTCCTAGGTCGCTCAAGTGGTAAAGAATCTATCTGCCAATGCAGGAGATGCAAGAGACACTGGTTTCATCCCTGGGTCGGGAAAATCCCCTGGAAGAGTCTCCTTGGGGTACCCTCCCCTTGCCTTAATAAAGTCCTACAGACAGAGAAGCCTGGAAGGCTACAGTCCATGCGGTCGCAGAGGGTCGGACACAACTGAGAATGCAAGAAAGAAAATTAAAGGCACACCCCCACAGATACACAGAGCTCCTTGGCAAAGAATGGTTCCAGGTATTTAAGTTTCTGCTTAATCATTCCCTGATTACTAAGTTAACAAAGCAGAGATTGCAGTAGGCAAATATAACAAGAAGAAAGAATTCAGAAATGATACTAAATAGACAACAGCAACACTACAAACCCTGGGAGGAATGACTATTCAACAAAAAATCATAAAGGCAAACAAACAAAAAACACACGAAGTCTGACTCGTATATAAGAAAAAAGGGCAGTTAATTGAAATTGCCCCCAAGGAAGTCCAAATATTGTACTTACTAGACAAAGATTTTTAATTAGTTCTAGTTTTTATCTAGTTGTTTCCCAGATAAATAAGTTGGAATTAACACACTACTATATATAAAGTAGATAAACAACAAGGACATACTGTATAGCACAGGGAACTATAAGGAAAAAGAGTTTGGAAAAGTATATATATGTGTGCATAACATGAATTACTTTGCTATACACCTGAAACACTGTAAATCAATTATACTTCAATAAAAAAAGAAAAAAGTTAGTTACTCTAAATACATCAAAAAAACTAAAAAACGCCATTGTCTAACAAACTATGGGAAGGATGAGAATAACCTCCCACTAACCAGAAAATATTGATAAGCAGAGAAGCTATAAAAAGGGACCAAATAAATTCTCAAATTGGTATACAACTGAAATAAAAATTTCATTAAAGAGGTTCAATAAGCAGATTTGAGTGGTAGAAGAAAAAAAATCATTAAACATGGGTCAACTGAGATAATCCAGTCTGAGAAAGGAAAAATATGGAATAAATATGAACAGACCTGAAAGATACCATCAAGAGTGCCAACATATACATAACAGGAGTACCAGAGGTGAGGAGAGAAAAGGATAAAAAATAATTGAAAAAATAATGGGCAAAAACTTCCCAAATTTTATGAAAAGCATTAATCCACACATTCAAGAAGCCCAATAGCTCCAATCAAGAAAAACACAAAGAGCTCTACCCCAGACACATCCTATTCAAACTGTCAAAAGCCAGAGACAAAAGGAGAAATCTGAAAGCAAAGAGAAGTGACTCATCACATACAGGGGATTCTGAAAAAGAGTAACAGCTAAGGTATCAGAAACCACGGAAGCCATAGGTGGTGCTGAAGGAAAAATCAACTGTCAACCAAGAACTTCTTAATTCTACAAACTATCTTTCAAAAATGAAGAAATTAAGACATTCCCAGATAAATAAAAACAGAGAATCCATTGTTAACAGACCTGTCTCACAAGAAATACTGAAGGGGATCCTTCAGGCCTAAATGGAAGACACAAGACAGTAACTCAAATCCATGCAAAGAAATAAAGAACATGGGTGAGATGACTGCATAATATAAAAAACAGTGCAAATATATTTTTTGTAGGTTTCTGCCTCTTACTCAATTTAAAAGACAATTATGTAAGATAATAACTATACATCTGTGTTGATGGTTATGCAATGTATAAAATATAATTTGTACAAAAAAGCAGCACAAAAGGAGATAGACCTCTACAGGAGCAAAGTTCTGGTGAACTATTTAATTAAACTAGTATCAAACTGAACTAGACTGTGATAAAGACAGTAACTGTAGTCCCCAGGGCAAACCACTGAGAAAAGAACTCAGAAATAGGCAGTAAAAGACAAGGGAATTTAAATAGTATAATGGAAAACATTTAACACAAGGAACAGAAACCACATAAGACTTTTAAAACAAATAGCAAAATAGCAGACATAAATCATACCCTACTAGACATTATATTAATGTAGATGGATGAAATTCTAAAATTAAAAGGGCTGGCAGAACTGATAAAATAACATGATCCAATTACATGCTGACTACAAGAGACACATGTTGATTCAAAGATACAAATAGGTGTAAAGTAAAAGAATGGAAAAAGATTCAGGATGCCAACAGTAACCAAAACAGAGCTGGAAGAGGTACGTTAGTAACAGAGAAGACAGACTTTGAAACAAACATTACTAGAGGAGGACCTTTTGCTGAAAGGGTCACTCCAGTTAAGAAGATACACTCCATTAAGTATATAAACATACTTGTAAGATAACAAAAGAGGGCCAAATACATGAAGCAAAACTGACAGAATTAGGGAGAAAGATAATTCAACAAGCTGAAAATGTCAGTATCTCAGTTTCAATAATGGAGAAGACAACTAGACAGAAAATCAACAAGGAAAAAGAAGACTTGAAGAGCACCATAAACCAACTAGACCCAGCAGATGCTCCTTCATCAGAAGCAGGATATACATTCTTTTCATCTGCACAAGGAATGTTCTCCTTGTACAGATAGACAGACCCTTTGTCAGGCCATACAACAAGTCTCAATAAATTTAAAAGGTTTTAAGTCTTCCGAAGTATGATCTCCAACCACAGTGTAACAAGATTAGAAATTAAAAATAAAGGGAAAAAAATAAATAAAAATAAACAGATATTTGGGGAATCTTAATACAGTCCTATAAAAAGCAAGTGGGCAGAGAAGAAAGCACAGGCAAATTAGAATATACCTTAAGATGAATTAAAACACACACACCAAACCTTATAGGATACAGTGAAAATAATTTTAAGAGGGAAATTTGTAGCTGTAGATGTAGCGGAAAGAAGCAGAATGATCTCAAATCAATTATTTAATCTTTTACTTTAAGAAACTGGGTGGCGGGGGAGGAGAACAAACTAAACCTGAAGCAAAAAGGAAGGAAATAATAAACATTAGAGTGAAAATAAATAGAAAACAGAAAAAAAAAACTGAAAAATTAAAAATTAAACCAAAAGTTAGTTCTCTGGAAAAGACCTTATAAAACTGTTGAACCTTTAGAATGAAAAAAAAAAAAAAGTCAAATCACTACATTCTTTGTGTGTCATGTTCCTCTTTATAAGATTTTATCTAAGACTGGGAAATGTAAAGGGGTTAAAACCCTGAGTTTTTATGTAGTTTTAAATGAACTGTGTAGTTCATTTAATAAGCTACACAGTTCATTTAAAAATGCTTATCCTATTGCTAAAGATAAATGAGTTGGCCACACAAGGTTTTACTGCCTATCTCCTACCTTAAATCTGTCCCTAGATTTAAGGGACACTCAAAACCATTATTTATAATGCGCAGGAGAAATCAAAATGGTTATTAAAGAAATAATTTTACGTATTGAGCATTTATAATAAAAGTTGATAAAATTCTTAAATTGCTGGCCTGGAGTTAGTAAGTGAACGTGACATAGTCTAAAACGGATGCCCTGAAAGCAGAAACAACCTTCCTCTCACCTGCCCTTCTACTCTTTTCTGTCTTCCATCACCACTTGTTTCACAAACCTGTCTTCTGCTCGTGGACACAACAATGCCCTCCTGATTTACACAGAAGTGCACCCACTTTAGCTGATCTTGAGTTATCTTCCTTCAGACACAATATTGATAAAAATCCCTTAACTAGACTCTTCATTGTGCAGGTAAGCATACTAGGGGGAAAAGAAAAGGCCTCTTCTATTTCTTTCCGTCCAAGTACAGTGAGAATGAATGATCCATCAGGGATTAGGAAATTATAGAACATTTATTCATTTATTTATAAAAGCAATAAAATGACTAAATGAAGTCAATCTAAATATACTGCATCTGGCCAAAACTCTTGACCTATCTGCTATTCTTGGATTTTTTTTTTTTTTAAGCTAGAACTAGGAAATAAAGTCAACTCTTTCTGGATGGTAGAAATTGAGATGGTGAAATTTAGAAGGTATAAAGCAACGCTGAAAAGAGAAAAGTTCATGCAAGAAAAAAAAAAACAACCCACTTTCGAATAGTTTTAGTATAAAGCCACACAATACAAATCTTTCATACTGTATCTATCTAAAATATATCAAACCTTTACCAGGAAGAGAGAAAATGTATGATAGTGTTAATGTTACTAACCTTGTTTGTTCTTGGGTTCAGCATAAGTGGCTTGCCTTTCTCTTTTGTGTGCAAATGGCGGCATGCCAGAGAACAAGGAGTGGCGACTATTTTAAACCTGGACAGCATCTTTTTTCTCACCTGGGAAAAACAAAGCAAATAAAGATAATGAGAAACCTATTATAGAACTGTAGGTATATCAGGGACAAGTTTTCAAAAGCAGATTTAGAAAGCTTCACTTTCCACAAATGAAAAGGTTTTCAAAGTACATTTGTGTTTCTATAGATAGAAGGGATTATAAAAGAGTAAGCAACAGTGTGAAGGCAAAGATTTATTTTTTCTGACAACAGTTCAAGTCCTTCGATGACAATAATCATTGCTACTGTTTACACATTACCTACTACAGTTAGCCAAATACTTACCCTTTCTGTAATTCACACAAGTGTGGCAGGGTATGAAACATCTAAACAGCGAATGTTAAGTTCAGGGATCAAGACCATCCCCATGGAAAAGAAATGCAAAAAAGCAAAATGGCTATCTGGGGAGGCCTTACAAATAGCTGTGAAGAGAAGCAAAAAGCAAAGGAGAAAAGGAAAGATATAAGCATTTGAATGCAGAGTTCCAAAGAATAGCAAGGAGAGATAAGAAAGCCTTCCTCAGCAATCAATGCAAAGAAATAGAGGAAAACAATAGAATGGGAAAGACTAGAGATCTCTTCAAGAAAATTAGAGATATCAAGGGAACATTTCATGCAAAGATGGGCACAATGCAGCACAGAAATAGTAAGGACCTAATAGAAGCATAGAGACTAAGAAGAGGTGGCAAGAATACACAGAAGAACTGTACAAAAAAGATCTTCATGACCCAGATAATCACGATGATGTGATCACTCACCTAGAGCCAGGTATCTTGGAATGTGAAGTCAAGTGGGCCTTAGAAATCATCACTATAAACAAAGCTAGTGGAGGTGATGGCATTCCAGTTGAGCTATTTCAAATCCTGAAAGATGATGCTGTGAAAGTGCTGCACTCAATATGCCAGCAAATTTGGAAAACTCAGCAGTGGCCACAGGACTGGAAAAGGTCAGTTTTCATTCCAATCCCAAAGAAAGGCAATGCCAAAGAATGCTCAAACTACTGCACAATTGCACTCATCTCACATGCTAATAAAGTAATGCTCAAAATTCTCCAAGCCAGGCTTCAGCAATATGTGAACCGTGAACTTCCAGATGTTCAAGCTGGTTTTAGAAAAGGAAGAGGAACCAGAGATCAAATTGCCAACATCTGCTGGATCATGGAAAAAGCAAGAGAGTTCCAGAAAAACATCTATTTCTGCTTTATTGACTATGCCAAAGCCTTTGACTGTGTGGATCACAATAAACTGTGGAAAATTCTGAAAGAGATGGGAATACCAGACCATTGACCTGCCTCTTGAGAAATTTGTATGCAGGTCAGGAAGCAACAGCTAGAACTGGACATGGAACAACAGACTGGTTCCAAATTGGGAAAGGAGTATGTCAAGGCTGTACATTGTCACTCTGCTTATTTAACTTATATGCAGAGTACATCATGAGAAACGCTGGGCTGGAAGAAGCACAAGCTGGAATCAAGATTGCTGGGAGAAATAACCTCAGATATGCAGATGACACCACCCTTATGGCAGAAAGTGAAGAAGAACTAAAAAGCCTCTTGATGAAAGTGAAAGAGGAGAGTGAAGAAGTTGGCTTAAAGCTCAACATTCAGAAAATTAAGATCATGGCATCTGGCCCCATCACTTCATGGGAAATAGATGGGGAAACAGTGGAAACAGTCAGACTTTATTTTTGGGGGCTCCAAAATCACTGCAGATGGTGACTGCAGCCATGAAATTAAAAGACACTTACTCCTTGGAAGGAAAGTTATGACCAACCTAGACAGCATATTAAAAAGCAGAGACATTACTTTGCCAACAAAGGTTCGTCTAGTCAAGGCTATGGTTTTTCCAGTGGTCATGTATGGATGTGAGAGCTGGACTGTGAAGAAAGCTGAGCGCTGAAGAATTGATGCTTTTGAACTGTGGTGTTGGAGAAGACTCTTGAGAGTCCCTTGGACTGCAAGGAGATCCAACCAGTCCATCCTAAAGGAGATCAGTCCTGGATGATCATTGGAAGGACTGATGCTGAAGCTGAAACTCCAGTACTTTGGCCACCTCATGCGAAGAGTTGACTCATTGGAAAAAACCCTGATGCTGAGAAAGATTGAGGGCAGGAGGAGAAGGGGACGACGGAGGATGAGATGCTGGATGGCATTACCGACTCGACGGACATGAGTTTGGGTGAGCTCGGGGAGTTGGTGGACAGGGAGGCCTGGCGTGCTGCGATTCATGGGGTCGCAAAGAGTCGGACATGACTCAGCGATTGAACTGAGGTTCAATGTAAACATTGTGTGGGAGACTTATAACAGAAAAAAGCCTGGAATACATACATTCAGAGGAAGAGAAACTATCTGATTCTTAATCTAGACTTCAAGTTTTAAGGTACTAATAAAGTCAATATTTACATTCAATGTACTAAAACGTTGTTTGTAGAAAAGCTATTACTATTTTAAAATCATGCAAATTGGCTAGAAAACATGTTTTTGTCCTTTCACATTCATCACAAACATTATGGGAATTTTTCAAAATGGAAAACTACATATTAAATCTTAAATATTTACTGATGAGAATATATAATGGATTCTTCTGTGTATCAATTCTTCCATTAAAAATCAATTTACAATGCTCATGTCTTTAATCATCACAAACCATCGTAATTATCATACAACAGCTTTTTAACATGATTTTATTTATTTGGCTGTGCTGGTTTTCATTGCTGCGCAGACTTTTCTCTGGTTACGGTGGGCAGGGGCTACCTTCCTGTTGCAATGCACGGGCTTCCTTCTCTCTGCGGCGGTTTCTCCTGTTGCAAAGCACAGGCTCTAGACGGTTCGAGCTTCAGCACTTTCGGCTCCTGGGCTCTACAGCACAGGCTCAATAGTTGTGGCACATGGGCTGAGCTGCCCTGCGGCATGTGGGATCTTCCCAGACCAGGGATCAGACCTGTGTCTCTTGCATTGGCAGGCAGATTCTCACTGAGCCAGCCACCAGGGAAACCTCCACGCAACAGCTTTTAATGGAATTTCTACTTGAGGAGAAATCCAGGCTGTATATGGGGGTGCAGCAAAATCATCTACATTAGGATTTTAAGTTAATTTTTATGGAACAGAAATTCACATAACGTAAAATGAACAATTCAGAGGGATTTAGAAAATCCATAATGTTGCACAACCACCTCTATCTAGTTTCTAAACATTTTTATCATCCCAGAAGGAAACACCACACCCATTAAGTGGTGTACCCCACTACCCCAGTGCCTGCAACCACCAATCTGCCTTCTGTGTTGAGTTTGCCTATTCTGGATATTTTATATAAATGTGGTATCTAAATATGGCTGCAGAATCAAGCAATCTAAATGATCGAGAATCATGAGAGATGGGAATGAGGGTAAGGGACAGGACAGATGTTGTTTAAAGGTACAAACGTCGGACTCTTCCAACAAGAGTCGTAAGAGAGAAGTCCAAGAGATCTAATGCCTGGTGAACACAGGCGACAATACTGTATTACAATCAAACTCGCAAGGAGTCTAGAGCTTAATTATTCCAATAACTGAAGATAAATTATAATTATATAACATGCAGAGGTGCTAATTATCAGTACAATGGCAATAATTACAATATATAAATGTATCAGATTAATGTTGTACCTCTTAAACTTTCACAGTGTTTTATGTTAAATATATTTCAATAACAGTAATTTAAAAAATCACGAGAGACATACCATAAAATAACAGACGAGTTTTCTTCAAAAATGTTCATGTCATGAAAAACACTAAGTAACAACTGCAATTCAAAGAAGACTAAAAAGACAAGACACCTAAATGCAAAATCTGATCCCAAAAAATGCTATCAAAGACATGATTGGGGATAACTGGCATAACTAGAAAATCTACTATAACTTTATAAGTATTGTATACTTTAAAACTTTCTGAGTTCGATAACCATATTTACAGGTATCCCTGTTCTAAAAATACACAGTGAAGAATTAATGAAGTATAATGAAATATAATGTATACAACCAAGTCTTTCAAAGTATTTCAAAATAAATTTTGAAAAGACAGAAATTGAAACTGTAGTGCTGATCATGTTTCAATGGGTCTTCCAGGAGAGAAAGCATTATTTATCACAATTAAAACTTTGGTACCAAAAGACTGGATTAGTATTGTAGTCTAGTGGTGACGTAGGCAAATCTAAAAAAGAGTTTGAAAAACTTTTTAATTTAAAATCAAAGACTATCTGAAAAAAAAAAAGCAACATTTTGTCATACCACAAGTATAATAAAATATATTTGGTCTTGGTCCCCAGTTCTTGGCACAGAGCTCCTAAAAGCCACTGAAATTTTGAGTGACAGAAGTATCTTTTGCTATTCATAGGGAGACCCTTTTGACCATACCTGAGTTTATGCTACTGAACTCACTGAACTCACTTAGGATGAGCCCACTGCATAACCTCACAACAGAGCTGATCATCAGAAAGATCAAGTAATTATTAGAGTGGAAACCTTGCAGTACCACTCCAGGTCCCTAGGGAAAAGGGGTGGGACCAATACAGATGAAGATCCATAAAGACTTTTGAACAAGGAGAGGTGATGAGCTTTCAGGTTGGTGAACACATCTAGGTGTCCGGGGTTGACAAGCCCAGAGGATAAAGAAGTGCCATGCCCTCCTGCATCCAGCCCCAATACCCAGACCTATGTATCTTTTCCATCCATTTGTTCCTGTGATGTATCCCTTTATAATACACCAGTAATTGCAAATAAGTGTCTCTCTGAGTTCTGTGAGCCAGAAGAGCAAACTATCTAACCTGAGGAGGGCGGTGTGGGAAGCCCTGATCTACAACCAGTTGGTCAGAAGCATGGGTCAAAACCTGGGACTTTTGACTGGCATCTGAAGTGAGGGCAGTCTTTCTGAAGTGAGTCCTTAACTTGTGGGCTTGGAAGCTATCTCCAGGTAGAGAGTGTTAGAATTCAGCTGAAGCACACCCAGGCAGTGTCTGCCTAGAAGGGGAGAACTAGGTGTGGGGAAAAAACACACTTGGTGGCCAAAAGAACTGAGCCTGCGAGTAGGAAGAAACAAGTTTTTCCTTTCAGTACTTAAGATCAACATTCTGACATAAAATCTTCTATCTTCAGTTCCTGGCTATAAATTTGCTTCCATCAAATACTGAATTTATTCTGTAAAATAAAGACTACCTGTCAAATCTACCTCATAGATAATTGTAATGATCAAACGAGAGAACAGATGCAGAAAAATATTAAAGACTTATAGAAGTGGTGTCACAGCACTCAAATTATTACTTTATTACTAAGTGATAGAGAGTAAAATAAAAAAATAAAAGTAACTTTAATAATGTCTTTAAAACAAGTAGGCATCAGTCAAAAAACAATTTAAGGAGAAAATCCCATTTCTGCCAAAAATAGAACCAAGGACTAAGGAGACAGAGAGACAGACAGTAGGCTTAATACCAGCTGGAGGCAACAAGATAAAAGGGGGAAAACGCACACCTGAACTCCTCATATTATAAGACAGGATGAAAGAACTGTAAAAATGAGTTAAGTAAAAACAGGAAACAAAAGAAGGTGGGGCTTCCCATTTTGAATAAATATGGAAAATGAAGCTGCTTACTACTCGAGTTTCCTGGATGTTGAGGTATGCCTGTGGTTTCTTCCTCTGGTGTGTCATTCACCTTGCCTTGCAGGGAGGGGCGGGTGGGCAGTGAGTTCACACTCTGGGTGGTATTTCTAAACCCAACTGGGACTGAAACTGCTAGGTCACTGACTGCTGAAGATTCCTCTCCCCAGCTGCCTAGCTAGGGGTAGAAAGCAGAAGTTCAATGAAATGGAGACGTCAATTGGAGAGAAGTCATGGTGCAGTGGTCAAAAATTCACTTGACAAGGCTGGAGACCCCGGGTCAGGAAGATCCCCTTAAGTAGGAAATGGCAACCTGCTCCAGTATTCTTGCCGGGAAAATTTCATGGACAGAGGAGACTGGGCAGGTACAGCCCACACGGTCGCAAAGAGGTGGACACAATTGAGCATACCCTCTCTCCTGTTTATGACCAGGTGCAATGAGCATAAGCTCGGCATTCAGTCTGAATCTGGACTCAGCTAATTACCAGTCTGGAATCATTGTGTCACCCAAGCATTCCCAAATGGTCTCTGAATTGGCATCAGTCTGGAACACATTTTTCACTGACCTATAACCAAATGAGAAAAACTAGGACAATATAGTTTTTCATGACACTAAATTTATTGTCTGTTTCCACGTCGTAATTATCATCTTCCTCCCTTTTTGGTGGTTAAAAATAAAAAACAAACTTTTTTTTAAAGGATGGGGATGGTAGATTGTAGTAGTTCTAAAAAAGGTCCATAACGTCGATGGAACTAAAAGTTGGGGACCTTACATCTGATCCCAATTGCCCACCTACACACACACTTTATTTTTTTTAAACTTGCTGATGAAGTCCAAAAGTCTGGGAACCCCTAACTTGAAGGTCTCACTTTTCTCATCAACAAAATAGGGAAGGGAAGGGAACCTATTAAGCAGCTGTGTGCAGTTATGATGATATTTAAATATAGTATCAAGTCCTCAAGGCTTCCCAGGTGGCTCAGACTGTAAAGAATCTGACTGCAGTGCAGGAGACCCAAGTTCAATCCCTGGGTCAGGAAGATCCTCTGGAGAAGGGAATGGCAACCCACTCCAGTATTCTTGCCTGGAGAACTCCATGGACAGAGGAGCCTGGCAGGCTACAGTCCGTGGGGTTGCAAAGAGTCAGCTACGACTGAGCGACTAAACAGCAGCGGTAGCATCAACCCCTTAAAGCTTTATCATCATCACAAAGAGCTTGACTACTTCACTTGGTTCATTCAATAAGATCCACATCCAGGCAATCCGGCAGAGTGGTCGAAAGTAAGCTCTATGATCAAATCACGGGACTTAAATTCTAGCTTTGCCCCTAAGACACTACTAGCTCCATGATCCTGACTAGGTCACAGTTAAGTCTCAATCTCCTCGAGTAGCAGTCAAACAGGGATGGTAAACAACAGGACCTATTAAATAGGGCCATTTTAAGATTAAAATCACATAATCCATGTAAGATGCTTATCACAGTGCCCTCTAAGTGCTCTATGTTATTTATTTAAGTATTATTGTTATCAGTAGTAATAAACTAAGGAGGTCAGAAGGTGCCTTCTAAAAGGCTGTTTCTGAATCATCTTCCAAAGTGAAATCCATTTTAAGAGCCTACAAAGTTTGTATATTAACGATATTTCAATAAAAATTTGTCTAAAAAAAGAACCCCTATATAACTTTAAAAACATGAGGCTATGAGGATAATCATGGCTAACATTTATTTAAATGATTTGAAATCATTAGGTCAAGAATGAGAATTTGGATGGCATACAGATCCAGGCAAATATCAAATGTTATCCTAAACAATATAATCAATACATTCTTCATAACTTTAAAAATTTGTATATATTGATCAGGGCAGGTGTAATAGGCAGGTATAATAATTAAAATGGTTACTTTCAATTAGTTAGCTTTTAATAAAATGATTACCATTTCATTAAATCATATGTGGAGTAACTTTGATATTTAGTATGAATTTTCTCCAATATTGATCCTTAGTAAACAACTACACATTTTAGTGTTATTTATGTTTTAAAATATGGTTGTTGAGTTGGCCTGAAATTCACCAAAACAGATTATAATTTTACTTTAATATAAAATGTAATGCAGTTTAAAATAGCTTACTTTTTATATGAAATTAAATACAATTTATGCACAAACAGCTTCATAGTAAGAGTTAATTTACAAAAGATACTCTCAAGTGGTAAATGGGTATTTCTTTTATGAATTTTAAAGTGTTTTCATAACAAATATATTGAAAGACAAAAACATTATACATAAACACCTTATAAAAGTGAGACCTGTAAGCAATTCTCTTTTAGGAGTACTATTGAGCAAGAATCAGAGAAGGCAATGGCAACCCACTCTAGTACTCTTGCCTGGAAAATCCCATGGGCGGAGGAGCCTGGTAGGCTGCAGAGTAGGCAGAGTCGGACACAACTGAAGCGACTTAGCAGCAGCGGTAGCAGCAGCGGCATTGAGCAAGAATAACTACTGGGCTTCCTTGGTGGCTCAGGTGGTAGAGAATACACCTGCAATGTAGGAGACCAGTGTTCAATCCCTGGGTTGGGAAGATCTCCTGGAGAAGGAAACGGCAACCCACTCCAGTATTCTTGCTTGGGAAATCCCAAGGACCAAGGAGCCTGGCAGGCTACAATCCATAGGGTTGCCAAGAGTCAAATACGACTTATCAACTAAACTACTACCATTGAGGAAGTTTTAGTTCTCAAGAAAATGCAAAACTTCTACAAAAGCATAGCCCAACATTTTCTCTAACATATGGTAAAGCTATATCAGCATTTTTTCCCTCTATGCTTAACTTTCAAGTCTTTATTGCTACCATAAAAGAATCAGATACAGGTTACAAAGCAGCGCTCAAAGCTGACTATTTAAAGGTCCACTACTAGAAGAAAATTGCTAAACTATTTTCCCTTTACTTCTGCAAACCGTGTAATGTAACATGTAACCTAACTGTTACAGTAGTTACACAATATATATTTACCTAGCATCTGTGTAACTACTACAATATGTGTGTATATGGGAGGGGTAAGGAAACGGCTGTTTCTTCTTTAATATCCAGAAAGCTTGGCAACTAAAGATCAAAACTTAGGAGCACAACACTGCAATTAGCTTTACAACATGAACAATGTTTAAGGAGCATACAAGGTTAAGAGGAGGTTGAAGCTATTAAGTTAGACTACCTGAATCTGAATCCAGGCTTTGCCACTTAAAACCTGGGATCTTGGGCAAGTTACTTAACCTTCCTAATCCTCCTTTGTAATGCATGCATGTTCAGTCGCGTCAGACTCTTTGTGACCCCATGGACAGGAGTCCACCAGACTCCTCTGTCCATGGGATTCTCCAAGAAGGAATACTGGACTGGGTTACCATTTCCTACTCCAGGGAATCTTCTGGACCCAGAGATGGCACCTGTGTCTCCTGCGGTCCTGCATCGGCATGTAGCTTCTTTACCACTAGGCCACCAGCTTCCCTTCTCTTTCTAAACCGGAGATAATAAAGAATAACAATCTCAGGGCATTATTTTGAGATAATTCTTGCAGGAAACAGCGCTCCGGCCTCTGCTGCTGGGGCTGCTAAGTCGCTCCAGTCGTGTCCGACTCTGTGTGACCCCATAGACGGCAGCCCACCAGGCTCCTCCGTCCCCGGGATTCTCCAGGCAAGAACACTGGAGTGGGTTGCCGTTTCCTTCTCCAATGCAGGAAAGTGAAAAGTGAAAGTGAAGTCGCTCAGTCGTGTCCGACTCTTAGCGATCCCATGGACTGCAGCCCACCAGGCTCCTCCGTCCATGGGATTTTCCAGGCAAGAGTCCTGGAGTGGGGTGCCACATTAAGCCGTGCTTCCATTGTTATCGATTGCAACACTAAAACAAATTACAGTGCTATCAACTGCTTTGTTTTGAAGTGATTGCCATAAACATTAAGAAGATAAACAGATACGAGAGAAAGTGTTCTGTAAGGAAGCACTTCTGTTGAGATTCGTTGTTTGGATTAAGCTTCTTCCCACCAAATGGCAAAGTAAATTTTCTAGAATTATCTCCGGACCAAGAAAGTCAAATCCAGGACCTCACTGTGTAACATCACACAGGCAAAAATGGATATCACCTGCGTCAAAGAAACACCTGCCAATGCTAGTCCACAGATGTCGTTTCACATGGTCAGAATCGTTCCAATCTTGGAACTTTCTAGCCTGCGACAAACTTCCTTTAAAGCGAGGAAACGATCCAAACACACACACACACAGTGTCTAACTCCTGCCATTAATCCATCCCTGCAGAAAATGAGAACTATTTGACAAAGGGATACAGAGCCACAAAATCGGTCTTTAAGGGGAGCAGGAATATAAGGTAGAAAAGATGCTCGCGCTACGGAGGCCACCGGGCCTTTCTCCGGGTCGGGAAGGGGGGCGCCCTGGACCAGCGAATCTCGCTCGGTTAAGTCGCGTTCCTAAACCGTGCGCAAGGGAAGAGGTGTCCACGGTCAGAGAGGGTGTAGCCGCTCCCCGACCGCTCCCCGAGCTCTCAGCCCGGGCTCGGCGAGCTCCTTTCCCTCCACCCGGGTCTCCCATCCGCCCAGCGGGTCCTCGCGGGCCGAACGCGCGGCTCCGCCCACCGGGGTGAGAAGGCCGGCGCCCGCTCGCATCCCGGAACTCCCGGCCCCGGGGGCCCGCGGCCGCGCGCCGCGCGAAACCCTTACCCCGCTTCTTGCCCCGCGACAGGTGGTGCTGCCGGCGGAGAGGCCGCGGCCCCGCAGGCCACCCGGACGATGCTCAGCTCGGGCCGAGTGCGGCCCTCCCCTTCCCGAGGTTTCCCGGAGGGAGCCGGCGCCAGCTCAGGCTCCGACCAGCCGGCTCTGCTGGACTCGAGCCGAGGCAGCCAGTACACCCGCGCAGCGAGGAGACTGACCGGGGAGAACCGCCGCGGCGGCCCCACGAAGGGGGTGAGACTGACGGGCGCGCGGGCCAATGCGGAGGCAGGAAGCCAGCCCTAAGGGGAGGGGCTTCGCCGCCGGCGCCCGGGTCCCAGCCTCCAAGGACCTTCCTCTGCCCGGTAGCCTGAGGTAACTGTTTGGGGGCCTGGCAGGTGCCCTTATGGGCCCGATCGCCAGGAGTGAGCCCGCAGGCGTGTAGGGTGGGAGGAGTCCGGACACGCAGAGGACAGCTGCCGCCCCACGGAAAGAGCCGGGGCTGGCTAACCGCAGACCTCCCATCCCGGCGACGGGCGCTGGGGTAGGTCGGGGGAGATGGCCGCGCGTTCGCGCGAGAAGAGGCTCTGCGCAGGCGCGGGCGAGGCCGGGGATGGGGCGGGGTGGGACCTGTCGGCGGGTACCAGGACCCGAACGCGGGAAGCGACGAAGGCTGGGCGTGTGGGCCGCTCCTGGACTGCCTGTGGAGGCAGGGAGAGGAAAGCAGAGATTCGAAGACCAGGATGCCAACCAGGAGAATGGAGACGCAGAAGAAAGTGGGCCTGGGAAATGTGAAGCCTCTGCCCTTGAGGAACAACTTTATGTTTTTGAGCAATTTTTGTCTGCCTTCGAGTTGCTCTTCTGCCAAATTCTTTGCTGCTCTCCATGGTTACTGACACAGCTTTTTTTTTTTTTCTTGTAAATTAATTAATTTATTTTAATTGGAGGCTAATTACTTTACAATATTGTAATGGGTTTTGCCATACATTCACATGAATCAACCATGGGCTGACACAACTTTTGACCCGCAGGGAATTTACTGTCATCACCATCCCCATAAGTAGATATTCGAATATTCTCTCTCAGAAAAAAGCACTGGCACCCTAAATGGACATGGTGAAAGTAGTGCGACCCTACCTTAATATATGTATAATTCACCCATGGTTATGATATTGGAGGATAGTTCTTCATCCTTATTTCAGAAAATGTGGCCACCGAAAATGCTTTGCTGTAATGGAGTTTGTGTGCTTTTAAAGTGTAGTAATAGAATTTTAAAGATGTAAAGGGTGAAGAAGAGGCAAAGCAAATGGAATGAGAACATGAAGTGATGGAAATGTAGGATAGAGAAGATTGAGCAGAAGTAGAGAAAAGTGGATTCTAGCCTCCTAAACTCTGACGATCCTGTAAAATTTGGAGCAGCCATGCCTGTCTGAGCATCCAAGGGTGGGGCATGTTGGGGAAACAGTGTGTGCTTAGCGGCTCAGTCATGTCTGACTCTTTGCAACCCCCTGGACTGTAGCCCGCCAGGCTTGTCTGTCCATGGGATTCTCCAGACAAGAATATTGGAGTGGGTTGCCATTTCCTAGTAGTTACAGGATAAATGGTGACTATGGCTGCTATAGTAACCACCAATGGAACAGAGAGACTAGAAAAAACATGGGATTTCCCTGGCTGGAGCAGTGGGTAAGAACCCACCTGCCAATGCAGGGGACACGGGTTCTGTCCCTGCTCTGGGAAGATTTCCCATGCCTTGGAGCAACTAAGCCTGTGTGCCACAGCTACTGAGCCCATTCCCTAGAGCCTTCGGACCACAACTACTCAGCCTGCCTGCTGCAATTTCTAAAGCCCCAGTGCTTAGGGCCTGTGTTCCACAAGAGGAGCTACCACAGTGAGAAGCCTGTGCACTGCAACAGAGTAGCTCCTGCTCTGCAACTAGAGAAAGCCTGCACACAGCAAGGAAGATCCAGCACAGCCAAAAATAAATAAATAAAAGTATTTTAAAAATACGCATGACCTCAAATAACCCTGCTTGCCAGAAACTGTCAAGATGCTTCAAGCTGAAAACAGAAAATTTAAAAATTGTGTGTCATTATAAATGCTTCATTAGTAGAGGTAAAATTATTTTGTCTTTGAAAGACAGTCCGTCCTACAGTAGAATCATCCCAACTTGAAGGGTTGCAGAGAGCTTATCATGGATGGGATTTCTTTCGGTTAAATTGAGATCAGCTCATTCCTTAGTAAATGAAATATCTGTTCATGTCAAAGAGGCAGACAGTGCTGGTTTGCTGGTCCATCCCAATTCACTTCTTAGTCACTTTGGGGAATCGTTTGAGGCTTCCTCCCAGTACAGTGATATATGGCTATTGAGCATTTGAAATATGGCAACTCTAAATTAAGATACACACTGAGTTCCAGAACAGTGCAAAAAAAAAGGTGAAATATGTCAATTTTAAAAATATTGATCACATGTAAAAATAATATCTTGATATTTTGGGTTAAGTGAAATATATTATTTAAATTAATTTCATCTCTTTCTTTTCACTTCTTTAACATGGCTATCATAAAATTTAAAATTGCATGTACAACTCCAGTTTGTGGCTTACGTTATATTTCAGTGGGACAGTGCTGGTCTAAGAGGACCCTGTTGAAGTCTTCCACATATATGGAAGCTGTTAGATGGAACTTTGGAAAAGGCCTTTTTAAAAGAAGGAAAGGCTTTTTAAGAAAGACTCAATTGGCATGTACCTTTTGTTTCACATCCCACTTCTTACCAGAGATGCTTGAAGTCCTGGCACCCATTATTGGCCCATCGGATGAAAAGCAAGAAGATGAAGGCCTATAAGTATATTGGCAGGATCAAAGCACCTGGATCCCCAATAGTATTACTGAGCCACAGTCCACCTTGATTCTTATTCCATATTTCTTATTCTGTGAAATAAACCTCTGCTTGAATAAATCACCTCAAATAAGGTTTTCTGTTGTTTGGACTAACAATGACATCTAACAGTTACTGTTAAAATGCACAGAAATCTTGTCATATTATTTTAATTTTATACTTGTTTCTTTAGGATAGCTCATAATTCCCATTAGGTCAAATTAAGGATGCCAGATCTAAAGTTGCTATTTTACTACTGTATTAATACTTACTACTATATTAATATTAAAATTTTATTACTGTATTAATAATGATAATATTACTGCTTTGATTTTGTGTGCCACTAACCTACTATATTAGATACTGGCCCTTTAAATTCATTCAAAAATAATTCTATACTTGAAATTTGTTTGTATGCTTAAATTATTTCTGGAGACCTAGGGATGTGGTATGTGATCGCACTTAGCCTTTTAACTTTGAACTGAGACATCTTGGTGTCTCACTTTAATTATTACTGTATCAAAATAGCATCACTTACAGATGAAATAGCTCAATTCAAGCAAGAATTTTGGATAGAGGCTAAAAAGGTAAATTCAAAAGAGTACAGTGTTTTTCAAAGCTTAAGAGAATTGTGTTTAAAGTGTTGGAATGAGTTTCCACATATTTGTTTGCAATCATACAGAAAATTCCTCACTGGTTGCAGAATAACAACCACTGTATTACAGTGTATTACAGAATAACAACCACTGTATTACAGGAGTTGTGTCTTTTGGAGTGGTCCTTGCTAATAGAAACCATCAGAGAAAGTTTGGAAGGTTTTAGATTTTATGTCTCTGTTAATGATTACTCATGTTTTCCTTATATCTGTCTTTTTTCCTATGCTTTCATTATGTAACCTATCTCCAAGTACCTGTGACATGAAAGGAACATGTTAGTTGCTATATTAACTTTCGGTATGCATGGGTATGTTGCAGAAGAGGACTTTCTTACTCAAACTTGTTTTACATTTTCCACTTTGTGAATTTCCTTGAGAGAATGAAAGGACCTCTCTGAAATGTAGAATTCTCTTCAGAAAATGGAGTTAGGAGCTGACAGTCCTTGACTGGAAATACAGCTGAATGAGAAATACAACTCCAAGTAGAATATAGATTATCGATAGATTAGACATCCCATTTATAGATCATCTGGGAATGATAGAAGATGGTCGAGATCCCTGTGAACATGTATGTGTATATAGGAAGGTATATCTGCAAAGGAGTTGAACAAATTCCTCAGTTCAATTTTTTTGTTTTTGTTTGCTTATTTATAGCAAAAGAAAGAGTACTCTTTGGGAGGTTTGAATACACGATTCTATCTATCACACTCTTGAAAAATCACCCAACATCTTTTTCCTGTCAGGTGGACCAAATTAAATCCCCCTTCCTGTATCAAAGGCCCTTGAAAGGAGGAAATGTGATGAAAAATAAGCAAGGGCTTTGTAAAGTTAAAGGAATACAGATACAAGTGAAGCATTCTCACTCAGTCTCTCTGCCAGTCATGTAGATGATGCTCAATAAATAATTATGCAATGAACACTTATTATCTGCTAAGCATGGCTCTGAGTCTCCCTGTGTATATATTAAAATGACTTAATTGTCTTAACACTATGATATAGGTATAATTATTATCCCCATTTTACAAAAGGAGTTACAGGTTGACTTGCCCAAGGGTACCACTAATAAGTGGAAGAGAGAAACAAATTATGCTGTGTACACTCTGAATACTTTTGAGTATTTTTATGTGCAGTTCACTGTCTTGGAAAGACCAGAAAGAGCATCTGGAACTAATGGCACCCCCACCCCTAGCCTGGGAAATGGGAAGCCTCTCCCCACTTAAACTATTAAAATCTCTTTCATAACTCAAACTCTAATCTCTTCAGTGAGTCCTGGTGTGTGTGCGTGCGTGCGTGCGTACGTGTTCAGTCTCTTCAGTTGTGTCCAACTCTTTGTGACCCTATGGACCATAGCTCGCCAGGCTCCTCTGTCCATGGGATTCTCCAGGCAAGAATACTAGGTTGCCATGCCCTCTTCCTGGGGATCTTCCCGACCAGGAATCAAACCTGCATCTCCTGCATTGCAGGTGGGGTTTTTTTTACTGCTGAGTCACTGGGGAAGCCCAAACCCTAGTGTAATAGTATGTAAATACACACTGGAATTACCTTCGAGCTTAAAAACAATGCATTGCGGTCACTATACCGATTACATAAGAATCTTTTGATGTGAGACTTCAGCTCCTGTGTTTCTTAATAGTTCTCGTGCATGTATTTCTTTTTAAAGTAATTCTCATCCAATATAAGCTTCATGAAAGTGGGGGTTTATAAAAATCATTTCTCCCTGTATTCCTCCTAAGTCCTCACATATGATTAATGTTTGAATAATTAGTGGGCAGGTTTAGACTATTGACGTCTTCTTTGTTCTAATGAAAGAGTTCTCAAAGCGTGGTTCTGGATGGTCATATCATCACCTGGGAACTTGTTAGACGTGCAGATAGTCAAGCCCCACCCTAGACCCAACTGAAGCTGAAACTCCATGGTTGGAGACCAGTAATCTGTGTTTTGCCAGGTCCTTCTGTTGATTTGGATACATACTGAAGTTTAAGAACCACTGTCTGAGGCCGTGCGTTCATTAAGCAATCCTCAGAGTGTAGTTTATTTTGTGTGTATATCAAAGTTTCTGGTGAGGACTTCCTTGTTGGTCCAGTGGTTGGGAATCCACCTGCCAGTTCAGGGGACATGTTTTGACCCCTGGTCCAGGAAGATCCCACATGCCTCAAGGCAACTAGACCTGCGCATCTCAACTACTGAAGCCTGCAGGCTCTAGAGCCCGTGCTTGCAACAAGAGAAGTCTCGGCAGTGAGAAGCCTGTACGCTGCACCTAGAGAGTAGGCCCTGCTCGATGCAACTAGAGAAAGCCTGAGAGCAGCAGTGAAGACCTGGTGCAGCCAAAAAATAAAATTAATTAATTAAATTTAAAAAGTTTCTTCTGAGATGAGCTAATTGGGAAACAGGAATGAAAAAGATAAACTGCTTGTCTTCAAGGAGTCTACCTTGTAATATGGAGATAAAGCATTTTTTCACATGGGTGAATTCAAAGAGAAGTTTGTTGTTAGGTATGTATTTATGGATGAAATGACATAATCATGATGTCATGAATTTCCTTTACATTGTTCTAGGGAGGAAAATGATGATAGTTGAAACAAGATTAGCAAAATGCCACCATTTGTTAAGACTGAGTCCTGTCTTTAAGGGGGCTTATTATACTATATCCTCTACTTCTGTGTATAATTGAACATTTCCTTATAAAAAATTTAAAGGCAACATGTAAAGAATAAGCTCAAAGCATTGTAGTAGTTCAGAAGAAGTGATTACTTCTTTTATTTCATTAATTGCATTTATGACCTCATAAACTGAAATGTTGAGATGTTAACTCAAAATGAACATTTTAAAATTCTTTTCCTGCTTCTCTAGGTTTTCCAAAATATAAAATCCCAGCAGTCTTTGTTTCTGCAATGGCAATTATCATTTGACTTCCCTTCTGAAGACTTTTATAATAAATTTAAACAGAAGTGCTTCCACATCAATCTAAACACAGTGAAAAGCTTTAAAAAATATTTCCTTTTTGTTACTGATGGAAGAAATGTTCACACTGAGGTATGAGAAAGTCATTTTGTCTTAAACTTGATTTAATTTAAACCTTATGCTACCTGCTACTGCTGCTACTGCTAAGTCGCTTCAGTCGTGTCCGACTCTGTGCAACCCCATAGACAGCAGTCCACCAGGCGCCCCTGTCCCTGGGATTCTCCAGGCAAGAACACTGGAGTGGGTTGCCATTTCCTTCACCAGTGCATGAAAGTGAAAAGTGAAAGTGAAGTTGCTCAGTCGTGTCCGACTCCTAGCGACCCCCTGGACTGCAGCCTACCAGGCTCCTCCATCCATGGGATTTACCAGGCAAGAGTACTGGAGTGGGGTGCCATTGCCTTCTCCTATGCTACCTAGAACAGCCTATTTTGTGGCCTATTAAACGTGCATTGCACATATACTATAACCATGAAAGAAAACAATGCATTTGAATACTCAAAATGGGATAACTGTGGTTCAGGCATTCAAAACAAAGTCTGATGGCCATTGTGGATGTGGTTTCAGACACGTTCCTGCGTTACTGAGAACCTGAGTTTTTGGAGCTGTAATCAGACTCAAGGACACCACCAGCTTTTCTCAAAACAATGGCTGCTAGCAGCTGCAACTTTATGGTTTCAATGCCTCCCCCATAACTATGTCACCATTTTGAACCCCAATCAATCCTCGCTGAATAAGCAAACTAAATTTTTGCCAGCTCCAATCCTAATTGTTGACAAACAACTAATCAGTTTTGTGGGCTTTGCCTTTTATAAGCCTCCCCCATTTTGTAGTCTGGCAGAACACAACTCAGATCAGATCAGATCAGATCAGTCGCTCAGTCGCGTCCGACTCTTTGCGACCCCATGAATCACAGCACGCCAGGCCTCCCTGTCCATCACCAACTCCCGGAGTTCACTCAAACTCATGTCCATCGAGTTGGTGATGCCATCCAGCCATCTCATCCTCTGTCGTCCCCTTCTCCTCCTGCCCCCAATCCCTCCCAGCATCAGAGTCTTTTCCAATGAGTCAACTCTTCACATGAGGTGGCCAAAGTACTGGAGTTTCAGCTTTAGCATCATTCCTTCCAAAGAAATCCCAGGGCTGATCTCCTCCAGAATGGACTGGTTGGATCTCCTTGCAGTCCAAGGGACTCTCAAGAGTCTTCTCTAACACCACAGTTCAAAAGCATCAATTCTTCGGCGCTCAGCTTTCTTCACAGTCCAACTCTCACATCCATACATGACCACAGGAAAAACCATAGCCTTGACTAGATGAACCTTTGTTGGCAAAGTAATGTCTCTGCTTTTGAATATGCTGTCTAGGTTGGTCATAACTTTCCTTCCAAGGAGTAAGCGTCTTTTAATTTCATGGCTTGCAGTCACCATCTGTAGTGATTTTGGAGCCCAGAAAAATAAAGTCAGACACTGTTTCCACTGTTTCCCCATCTATTTCCCATGAAGTGGTGGGACCGGATGCCATGATCTTCGTTTTCTGAATGTTGAGCTTTAAGCCAACTTTTTCACTTTCCACTTTCACTTTCATCAAGAGGCTTTTGAGTTCCTCTTCACTTTCTGCCATAAGGGTGGTGTCATCTGCATATCTGAGGTTATTGATATTTCTCCCGGAAATGTTGATTCCAGTCTATGTTTCTTCCAGCCCAGCGTTTCTCATGATGTACTCTGCATATAAGTTAAATAAGCAGGGTGACAATATACAGCCTTGACGAACTCCTTTTCCTATTTGGAACCAGTCTGTTGTTCCATGTCCAGTTCTAACTGTTGCTTCCTGACCTGCATACAAATTTCTCAAGAGGCAGATCAGGTGGTCTGGTATTCCCATCTCTTTCAGAATTTTCCACAGTTTATTGTGATCCACACAGTCAAAGACTTTGGCATAGTCAATAAAGCAGAAATAGATGTTTTTCTGGAACTCTCTTGCTTTTTCCATGATCCAGCAGATGTTGGCGATTTGATCTCTGGTTCCTCTGCCTTTTCTAAAACCAGCTTGAACATCTGGAAGTTCACGGTTCACATATTGCTGAAGCCTGGCTTGGAGAATTTTGAGCATTACTTTACTAGCGTGTGAGATGAGTGCAATTGTGTGGTAGCTTGAGCACTCTTTGGCATTGCCTTTCTTTGGGACTGGAATGAAAACTGACCTTTTCCAGTCCTGTGGCCACTGCTGAGTTTTCCAAATTTGCTGGCATATTGAGTGCAGCACTTTCACAGCATCATCTTTCAGGATTTGGAATAGCTCAACTGGAATTCCATCACCTCCACTAGATCTGTCTCTGGGCTATAGTCTTCGGCTTGGCTCAGATGAAGTTCTTTTTCGTTCTTCTCATAGATTGTTTATTGATTATTTTCATCAACATTACCATCGTATCACCTAAATCAGATTAGATGGAATTGTGTAATATAGCTGTGTGTGTGTGTGTGTGTGTGTGTGTTAGTTGCTTAGTTGTGTCCAACTCTTTGCGATTCCATGGACTGTAGCCTGCCAGGCTCCTCTGTTCATGGAATTCTCCAGTCAAGAAGACTGGAGTGGGTTGCCATTTCCTTCTCCAGGGAATCTTCCCGAACCAAGGATTGAACCTGGGTCTCCTGCATTGCAGGCAGATGCTTTACTGTCTGAGCTACTCAGTTCAGTTCAGTTCAGTCGCTCAGTCATGTCCAACTCTTTGCAACCCCATGAATTGCAGCACGCCAGGCCTCCCTGTCCATCACCAACTCCCGGAGTTCACTCAGACTCACGTCCATTGAGTCAGTGATGCCATCCAGCCATCTCATCCTCTGTCGTCCCCTTCTCCTCCTGCCCCCAATCCCTCCCAGCATCAGGGTCTTTTCCAATGAGTCAACTCTTCGAATGAGGTGGCCAAAGTATTGGAGTTTCAGCTTTAGTATCAGTCCTTCCAATGAACACCCAGGACTGAACTCCTTTAGGATGGACTGGATCTCCTTGCAGTCCAAGGGACTCTCCAGACTCTTCTCTGAGCTACTAGGGAAGCCCAATATAGCTCTGGAGCAGGCATCTTCAATCATGAGATCTCTTGCATGTGTCTGTATGGTCAGGTAGAGGTCATGCATGCAGGGCTGACTTAGTTTGATGGGAGAGATAGGCTGCTAGTGTGAGAAGCTTCTGAGGGTAACCATTGCACCCTGCGCACAGCCTCTTGCCTCCCACTGCTGCCCGGCTTCCTCCATACTAGGAAATATGTTTTCATTCAACAGCTCTCATGAATGGTGAAAAATACAGTGAACTCAGAGTTCTTGGGTGCCGTTCATATGTTTCTGCTTGCTTGTCTCCAAAGGCCTTTGGAAATTCACTTTGGAGCCCATCACTGTCTCCAATCTGCTAAGAAAAAAACAAAATTTAACAGTAAATTAGAAGATCTAATCGGCTTTATTCATGAATCCCAGCAGCATCTCATCTGGCAAGCAGAGAGGTACTCCCAGAAGTAATTATTTCTTCAACGTATGTTGCCTAGAAGGCTTGGTGGAGGATACAACATAAGAGCGAATCTTGATTTAAGCAGAGAAGTTTTTTAATATATTACATACAAGTTCACTAACTCTTATCCATAATTGTACAACCCAAAATGTTTTTTTCCCCATCTGGGGGGATTCTGTTACTTTGGTGGTGTCAGAGTTTATTTGATGACAAATAAGAAATTGTCACATCTGTCTATAGTCTTTGTTTCCCAACATGATGTAAGTATTCATATATTTCTCTTTAGTAATATGAATATTTTTATGGCACTACCTCAGATCCCACTGAGGACATTATAAAACATACAGTGTATGCTCCTTGGAATGTTTTCCCAAATCCCAAAGTTTCTAGATTCTGAAACACAGCTGGCTCCAAGCAGCTGTGATGAAGATCCATTTGTATCACCCCAAAGTACAGTCCTTCTTACAGAACAAAAAATTAGGGAAAGGCTGTTTGTAGTTCTTAATTTTGATTTTTCTGGGATTAAGCAAATAATTTTTTACTTTAATACTGCTTATTATAATACTTAAAAAGCTAGACTTTGTGTGAGAGACAATCATGACACTTTACTTGGTGCTATGAGTACAGAAATGACTGAGTGAAAAAGAAATTAGCTTTTAAGGAGAATTTTTTTTTTTTAATCTTTTTGGCCACACCATGCATCTTATGGGATCTTAGTTCCCCAACTGGGGATCAGACCTGGGCCTACAGCGGGAACAGTGTGGAGTCCTAACAACTGGACTTCCAGGGAATTCCTTAAGGAGAAATTTTGATGATAGAAGTCAGTAAAACAGGTTTAAGGGGGGTTGGCTGAAAAGAGACACAAGGGAACATTCTTTACCACAGTCTGGACAGGAGCTACACAAGTGTATACAAGTATAAACATTTGTCAGATTTCAGTGACATAACTCATACACCTTACTGCACGAATTTTATATCCACTCCAACAAATACATGTTTGAAAAAATGAAAGTGAAAGTGTTAGTAGTTCAGTTGTGCCTGACTCTTTGTGACCCCATAGACTGTATCCCACCAGGCTCATCTGTCCATGGAATTTTCCAGGCAAGAATACTGGAGTGGGTAGCCATTGCCTTCTCCGGGGGATCATAAAATAAACTATTTGCATTATGCATTGCTGTTTCTTTTGGAGCAGACATTCCCTGTGGAAACTGTTGTGGATCTAATACCTTTCTTCTAGGCTTCTTCCTTGTCGTCCACTAGACACACTAAGAAAAAGGAAGGGACCATTCTTGGCTGCCCAGAATGTGGCTCACCAGGCCTTGTGGGATTGTCAAAATAGCCATGCAGGGAAGTTCCCTAGTAGCCTAGCAGTTAAGATTCCATGCTTTTACTTCCTTGGCCTGGGTTCAGTCCCTGGTAGGGGAAATGAGATCTCACAAGATTTGCAGAGCAGCCAAAAAAAGTAGTCATGCAGAAAATAGAAGAGATGCTGAGCCTGGAAAGAAGGCACAAGCTTTTCATGGAAGGGTAAATCACAAAGCAGATGATCAGGTAAAACAAGGTGCCAAGGCCCAAATCAACAGCAAACAAGGAGGAGGAAATAGGTAATTGGGGCACGTCGCAGAACAAATAGAAAAGGACACGGGTGGGGAATGGTTGTGTGAGTCCTGCGCTGTTGGGAATAGAGGCTGGGATCTCTGGGTTTGCCTTTGGTTTGGCTGGTCCACCTGTGAAGCGGGAGGAGCTATGAGGGTCAGGCTGCCGGTGTACACCTAGCTACACGACTTTCCTGTAAAACTCTTCCTGAGGCACAGTTTAAGGAGGTGTGTAGCCAGTTGTCTTGAGATGGATACACATTTGCCCACTTTCTCCAGATCAGTGAAAAATGCTTGGAAAAACATGCCATGGAAATAGAGTGGCTTGATTTACTTCCTTATTTTTAGGCCATGCCAAGCGGCTTCTTCCCCAACCGGGGATGAGCCCGGCCCCAGCACTGGACACCCTGGACTGCCAGGGCGCGCTCTGGAGCAGCTGGATTGCACCCCAGCACCGCAGTGTGCTTCCATAGCGCTAGTGTCAGTCGCTCAGGCGTGTCCGGCTCTGTGCGACCCCGTGGACTGTAGCCTGCCAGGCTCCTCTGTCCACGGGATTCTCCAGGCAAGAGTACTAGAATGGGTTGCCATTTCCTTCTCCAGGGGACCTTCCCAAGCCAGGGATCGAGCCTGGGTCTCCCTCATTGCAGGTAGATTATTTTCTGTTTGAGCCACCAGGGAAGCCCATGTTTCCATAAGGGAAATCCATATTGTTGAGGTTCCAGAGAATTATGGAAGGTCAGTCTCTTTGTAATGAGAATATATGTGAGCAGCATCATTGGTTTCAGGTTGGCACATTATCTATAGCAAAAACAGACTGTCCTAATCACTGGATTTATACAACTCTATTTGTTAGAGTTGTATAAATACAATTCTTAGAATAGGCAGTATTAGTAATGAATTCTGACTGTGGCACTGGGAGTTATCCTTCAATAAATCAGGGTTATTAAAAATGCAAACTGTTTAAAAATACAAGAGAAAGTAAACAGTATAACACAAAAGATATTTGTGTTAGACACTGTAGCAACAAACCTGTTAGCCTAGTCTGGGAGTGAGACATAAAAACGTTTGCTGAAGGTAAATACTATCATTAAGAAACAATAATGTTTTTGTTATTCCCAAAATACAATGACATGCTAATGATGATAATTACCTCCAAAAAAGTGCTAACAACAACTCCTTACATAATTAAAATAAATCTAACTTTGCAGACTGTCTGAAAGAGTCAACTAATACCATAATAAGCAGTGTCTTGAATCCCAGGGACGGGGAGCCTGGTGGGCTGCCATTTATGGGATCTCACAGAGTTGGACACGACTGAAGTGACTTAGCATCATTACCAAAATATTTTAAGGAAAGTTCTGGAAATCTTTGTGAAGAACAGAGAGGTTAATATCATAGGCTTATTAATAATAGAAGAAACTTTACCCCCAAGGAAAAGTAGCATTTTGATGTTTATGGATGATATTGCATCACAATTTATTTTTCTCTAGGACTTTCAAGAAACCTGGAAAGAGTAAGGCAAAAATTTACTACTGTCATTGTCATTGTGAAAATACCCTCTAAGTGATCCAAAGTGATTCGGTCTTGCTAAGGCTGCCCCTAAGATCTTCCTGAGCTGGTTGCTTGGTGTTGTTGCTGCTGCTGCTGCTAAGTGTTACTTATTCTAAATCCTAGTCCTGGCACCATCATTGTCTATAAACCCTTAAGGGAGGGCTCCAGGAATAGCAACTTTGGTATCACCTGGGAGCTTGTTAGAACAGGTTCAGGTGACTCCACGCACATTGGCACTTGAGAAGCACAGTAGACTCCTGAAGTCCTAGATTCTGTGAACTCACGTTGCTGTGAATGGGGGGGTCTTAGTAATCTCATGGACTGTAGCATGCTAGGCTCCTCTGTCCTTCACTATCTCCTGGAGTTTGCTTAAATTCACTTCCATTGAGTCAGTGATGCTATCTAACCGTCTCATCGTCTGCCAACACGTTCTTCTTTTGCTTTCAATCTTTCCCATCATCAGGGGCTTTTCCGATGAGTTGGCTCTTGGCATCAGGTGACCAAAGCATTGGAGCTTCAGTTCCAGCATCAGACCTTCCAAATGAATATTCAGGGTTGATTTCCTTTAGGACTGACTGTTTTGATCTCGTTGCAATACAAGGGATTCTCAAGATTCTTCTCCAGTACCACAAATTGAAAACATCAATTCTTTGGTGCTCAGTTTTCTTTATGGTCCACCTCTCACATCCATACATGACTACTGGAAAAACCATATCTTTGACTATATGGATCTTTGTTGGCAAAGAGATGTCTCTGCTTTTTAATATACTGTCTAGGTTTGTCATGAATGTATGTGAGCTAAGTTGCTTCAGACATGTCGACTCTTTGCGACCCTATAGACTGTAGCCCGCCAGGCTCCTCTGAACATGGGATTCTCCAGGCAAAGTATACTGGAGTGGGTTGGCATGCCCTCCTCCAGGGGATCTACCCCACCTGGGATCAAACTGGCATCTATTACATCTTCTTCATTGGCAGGTGAGTTCTTTACTCTAGCGCCACCTGGGAAGCCCAGGTTTATCATAGCTTTTCTATCATTTCTAAGTATAGAATAATAAGCCAGTGTTACTTTATATACCTTCAAATATTTCCTGAGCCAGGGAAAACGCAATTAGTCTTTCCTTCTCATAGTGAGGATTTGTAATGCTTAAATCATGAGCAGTGCAATTTTTTTGTTAATTCTCCAGATGTGTAATTATGAGCTAGGCACCAGGTGGAATGTTTGCATGGAATAGGATGCATGCAAAGTCTGAGTGATGTCTAGGAACAAAATCTTAGGAATGTTAGCCTTGATTATCCAAATAGTGTTCCTGGTATCTTGAGTATAATTCTGTATACAGGTCCTTAATAGACCAGGCAGGCTTCATGTTTCTCTGACTACATGGGATGAAAAGCTAGCTCTGCGGTTCTATCTCTTGGGGGCAGTACAGGGACATATTTCTATAAAGTGTTGAAGATTTCTCTGGCCAAGAGGGTAACTACAGAACCTGAATTCATAAAGAGAGTTTGATTATCCAATATGTTTTCCTACTGAACAATAAATGATGAATGCTTGGTACATGGAATATCAGAAACCTAAAACAGCTATGACATTGTTAAGTTGGATATTTCACCTTTTTTTTTACATCAACAAGATGTGGTCTAACCACAAAGGAAACCTAGCTGCCTCTCCTCCAGTGCTCTTTGACCTTAGACTTACTAGCATTCTGAAATGCTTCCCAGAATGAATCACCACCAGCACCAAGCTGCACTCCTGGCCTGGGAATTCTAGGTGTTCTTTCCATAGCCATTCATTGCCTTAGGAATGTCTGGGGGACCCCAGGACCACTCTGGAGATTTGATTCCATTCTGATGGTTCACGTCAGGGTCTACACCAGTTCCAGCAATTAACTGGGAACATTCTGCCTTAACAGGCATCCAAAGGGAGGTAGAACATCTTTCCTTTATTACACTTGAACCAAAATTAAGTTGCACAGAACAACATGGAGTAAATGACCAGTCCTAAGCAACACAACCTTGCAAAAATTGTATCTGGATTCTAACTTATTAAGGCACCAAATGGTATAAATCTTGTCCATATCTTTGTGCCTGAAACTAGAAATGATGAACCATAAGCTTTATTCATAAAGTACTAGGCCAGGGTACTTAATCTTTTGTGTGTAATGGTCAGCATTGAGAGTCTGGTGAAGTTTACAGACTCCTCTGAATTTTTTTTTTAATGCATAAAATGAAATACATGGAGTCACTGAAGATCTAATTATAATGAAATAAAGCTACAAAATATTTTTAAACCTCAAATTTCTGGCATTATGATACATATGCTACTTTATAATGCATTAAATAAAAATCTAGTGATAGGCTGAATAACTAGTAATGATGAGTGTAAATCATGTTACATAGTGCCTGCAATAGCTGGAAGGCGGTACAAAAATTCATGGTTTCTATAATCCTAGTAGTTTGTTACCTACATCCATAATTGAAAAGAATGCTAAATTCCAGGTAGAGTTTGCTGAAAATGAATAAACTTTTCTCAGTCCGAGTTCACATACTCCCAGTAAGGCTGCCTTTGTATGAGTTCAGCTAGGAACCTCATTCCACCTGTTGGCAATTTATGAGTTCAACTCTCATTACTGGAAAATAGTCTCCTGTAGCAATTTCTTTCATCAGAGCTCCAATTTCACAGTTATGTTGAGACATTCTCTGTCAAAAGGTCTTTGGTGACTTTCAGTAAATTTCCCTCCATTGTCACCTGTTGAGCGTTGCTTGGGACAGTGTTGCCTGGGCTTTCCCTCACTCTGGTGATTCAGCCTTATGACTCAAAGGCAGATTTATCTGGCCAGCATTGCAGAGGTTGCTTTCAGGTTGAAACTTGGCTAGATTTCCCAGCCTCCAAGGTGTTTAATTTAGAAAACTCCTGTTTGTCATCTTCTGATCCTTCTTAAGAGGCATTTGTTCACGTCTCTCCCTGTTGCCAGAGGCACATACTGTTAGACATGTTAAGAAAGTAATTTATTCTCCACATTCTTACTCTTGGAGTAAAACTGCTCTAGAATATGTTTTTTAGAGAGTCCATGAAGATATTTTTTAAAAGCATTTTCAATTTTCTTTTTCTTGGTAGAAAAATGTATGTTAGCACCTTTTGTGAAAAAAAAAAAAAAAAAGACTTTATGTTTTTAGATTTCATTCACAATTTCTGAATAGACATGAAAAGTCACCAGAGTCCTTATGTAAGTTTGGGGAAGGAAGAGAATGTTATTTTATGCCAGCAGTGAAAATAGTATTCAATAAACAATATGCTAACAGCAAGAAATGGGAAATTGAACTCTCTGTCATGAATTCAACCCATTCTGTACTTCTAAGGACAGAAAGGAGAAGTGAGAAGAAAACATGAGAGGGAGTATTCGGGAGCTCCTTTTACTTTATCCAAATAGGGGAGCTGGCCTCGCCTCCACGCTGCCAAGCCCTTTCAAGAAACAGTCCACGTCTCTGCTCTCTCCTGGGAAACCATTCCCTTCTTCTTTTTCATAAATCTGGCTTCCATTTCCACAGTGTTTTTAAAAACTGTGCAGAACTTCCTCTTTTTAGGGGAATTAAACCCTTTTTTTTTTTTTTTTTGAGTCCTAAACTTCCTTATTCGTTCAGCAAAACATGACCCAGCAGACTTGTCCTTCCTTCTTGAAACTCTTTTTTTTTTTCTTTAACGTCCCTGGCACAGTAACCCTCTGGATCTCTGGCCTTGCCTTTGCTATCTCCTCTCCCTCCTTCCCCTCAATGATGGTTGACCCCAAAAGTTCAATCTTAAATGTAACCCATTGAGATGATGCACAAATCTGGGTCCTACGATGAATTCCCACTTTTGATCCTATTCTTTTCCCCTCAAGAGGCTCCATTCATTCAGTAAACATTTTTCTTGAGTGCCTGCATGCGTGTTCAGTCACTAAGTCACATCTGACTCTCTGTGATCCCACGGACTAGAAAAAATCCTGATGCTGGGAAAGATTGAGGGCAGGAGGAAAAAGGGACAACAGAGGATGAGATGGTTGGATGGCATCACTGACTCAATGGACACAAGTTTGAGCAAGCTAAGGGAGACAGGGAAGGACACGGAAGCTTGGTGTGCTGCAGTCCATGGGGTCACAAAGAGTCGGAGATGACTGAGCGACTGAACAAGAACCATGTATAATGGGGACACAGAGAGGACACACCTAACCCATCTGGGATAAGGGTGAGGAAACATTACTTTCATTTAATTGTGTCATATTATTTTTTATTCCAGTGTTACTGAGATATAATTGACCCACAGCATTGTGTAAACTCAAGGTGTTCAGCATAAGGACTGGACTTACATACATCATGAAACGATTACCACAATAAGTTTAATGAACATCCATCCTCTCATATAGGGATTAAATTAAAGGAAAACATTAATTTTAATTCAAACATTAATTGACATTCATTCAACAAACCATAGCAAGAAACAAACCATAGCAAGGACCTACTATGTGCTGGTTATCAAGTCAGGCACTAAGACTCCGAGACAAGCCTAGTCCTTGCCTCTGTGGAGCTTGTCAGCTACTAAGTGGGAGAAACAGACATTAAACAATCATACAATTTTATAATTGAGATATTTTCTCCAAAGAGAGAAGCACAAAGTCCCAGAGAGTGTTTAAGATGGGGAGGTAAACTGGCTTAGAAATTCATGAAGGGACTTCCCTAATGGTCCAGCGGTTGACTCTGTGCTCCCAATGCAGGGGGCACAGGTTCTGGCCCTGGTTGGGAAACTAAGCTCCCTAATGCCACACAGCATTAGCTCCAAGGGGCCATGGAGGAGGAAAGGTTTTCCAGGCAGAGCAAACAAAAGATGAGAAATAGCATGCATGCAGTTCTTTACCACTAGCACCACCTGGGAAGCCCAAGAAATAGCATGCTGCTGCCGCTGCTGCTAAGTCTCTTCAGTCGTGTCCGACTCTGTGCGACCCCATAGACGGCAGCCCACCAGGTTCCCGCATCCCTGGGATTCTCCAGGCAAGAATACTGGAGTGGGTTGCCATTTCCTTCTCCAATGCATGAAAGTGAAAAGTGAAAGTGAAGTCACTCAGTCGTGTCTGACTCTTAGCGACCCCATGGACTGTAGCCCACCAGGCTCCTCCATCCATGGGATTTTCCAGGCAAGAGTACTGGAATGGGGTGCCATTGCCTTCTCCGAAGAAATAGCATAGCTCGGGCAATTCAGAATTGCTGGAGCAGAGTACAGGATGGGGGAGCAGGGGCAAGAGATGATGCTGGGGAGGAGAGGCAGGGCCAGAGGAGGGAAGGACAGTGGGACCCACTGAAAGAAAGAAAAGAAAGAAAGTGAAGTAGCTCAGTCGTGTCCGACTCTTTGCGACCCTGTGGACTGTAGCCTACCAGGCTCCTCCCTCTATGGGATTCTCCAGGCAAGAATACTGGAGTGTGTTGCCATTTCCTTCTCCACAGGATCTTCTCGACCCAGGGATCGAACCCAGGTCTCCCGCATTGCAGGCAGACGCTTTAACCTCTGAGCTACCAGGGAAGCCCCAAAGAGTTTATTAAAGGAAGGGAGAGACATGGGTTTTGAATGGACCACTTAGGCAACTGTGTAAGTTTAAGGGGGGCAAGAAGAAACAGAACATTGAGGAGGTTATGGAATCCTCCAGGGGGAACCGAATGGGGGCCCAAACTGGGACCATGGAGCAGAGATGGAGCAGAAGGGAGGGAGGATTTGAAGAGATATCTGAGAGGCAAAGAAGCTATTGAGAGGAGGAGACTGCAGGCTTCTGGATGAGCTAATGGGCTTAGGTGGGGCCTGGTAGAGACAAAGAACAGGGTTAGAAGCAGGCTGAGGAGGAAAGATGACAAGTCCAGTTTGTAGCCTGTTCAATTTGTGAGCCACTGCACTGGAGATTTCTAGCAGGCAATTGAAGGAAAAAACATGTCTGAAGTTCAGTAGAAAGAGACAAGTTTGGGTGTCACCATAAGAGTTTACTGGGGCTGGTGGTAAAGAACCCTCCTGTCAATGCAGGAGACTTAAAAGATGCGTGTTCGATCCCTGGGTCAGGAAGAGCCCCTGGAGGAGGGCATAGCAACCCACTCCAGTGTTCTTGCCTGGAGAATCCCATGGACAGAGGAGCCTGGCAGGCTATAGGTTCATAGGGTTGCAAAGAGTCAGATAGGACTGAAGCAACTTAGCTTGGCATGGCAGCACGTAAGAGTTTACTCCTAGAAAAGTGAAAAGCCTCCCCTCAAGTGTGTTTAGTGAGAATGGTGGGCCCAGGCTCGAAGCCCAGGCTCAGCGCTTGTGCAATGTCTCCAGCTCCACATCTGCCCTCTAGACTGTGCTAGCTGAGCCTGCAGCTGGGACTTCCGGTTCCCACCCCCCGCCTCCGCCTCCGCCTCCGCCTCCGCCTCCCTTACCAGCTGGATTCCTGCTGGCTTCTGCCAGTGAGACCCACTAAAGGGAGACAGGGAAGCATGAAGTGGGCCGAATGGAGTTTCTGCTTTTAATTGTTACCATTATTACTCAAGTCTCAGCACTGAGCACCCTGGGTGAGCGTCCGGGTACCAGCTGGACTGCATGGAAGGGGCCTTCTGAGAACTTCTAGTCGCCCCTTGGGGATGTGGGGGAGGGGATACTTCCCCCTTCTTGTGTACTTTTGGCTGGCCTAATAATTAAAACGGATATAACAGAGTTTAATAGGAGGGGGGAAAAAAAACCAAAACAGGTTCAATTTATGCATGGAGGTCTTATAGACATGGTCAAAGCACGTTTATACTTTTTAGATAAATGATAAACTTGTGAAGAATTGACAGGACAAAGAAACCTAGACTTTGGGTATGTAATTAGCGAAGAATCTAAACAGAGTTTGGGCTTGGGGTGGTACATTAAAGAAGTAACAGGGTTTGTGGATACAGACCTGTCTGCCTGAATTCCCAGCTCTGGCAACGAGGGCGTCCTTCTTCCAGGTGCAAGGAGGGCACCTTTCACAGGGGAGATTCATTTCCTGCTTTTAGGGAGGAGTGCCCAGGTGTCTTTTTCTTATAGGCTGTTCCTTTCTTGTTTTGGCCTCACCTTGGAACAGGCAGGATTGTAGTACCCCGAACAGGGGTAGAACCTGCAAGCAGTGGAAGCATGCATCTTAACCACTGGAGCGCCAGGGACGTCCCCATAGCCTGTTTCTTAAGTAATTTTAATTCAAAATAATATGCCACGGTGGCAAATTCTGGGGAGGCCCACCCTGAGCCCCAACGACGATGAGGGTTCACCTCATCTCTTCCTTTGTTCCCCAGTTCTGGGAGTGGGAGTGGCTTCCTGTGGCTTTTGAGCTGGGCTACCTTGACATCCCCCTTCACATCCTCCCAACTTTCCATTGACTCTATAACCGACTTTCTGCATCAAAGACCCTCTCTTTGAAAGGCAGTTTCTGTTTTTCTGAATGGATCCTGATGGGCGCAGACCCCGAGGGCAGGCAGAGGGAGAGCCAGAAAGGAAATGGAGAAAGCGGGGTACAAAGAGAACTGGATGTGACAACAAGGACGGTGTCCACAGAAACAGTGGAGCAGAGAGCTTTAGGAAGGAGGAAAAGATGGGCTTTAAACACGGAGCAGATGATCTGATCTAGCAACCCCGCTTCTCTGGGCATCGGAAAGAATGGAAAGCAGGGTCTCAGATTTTCATACATGTGTTTGCAGCAAACAGTAGTCTAAGGTCGAAGCAACTGAAATGTCCATCAACAGATGAATGGATCAAGAAAATGTGGTCTCTTCATACAATGAAATGGTGTGCTGTGCTGTGCTTAGTCACTCAGTCGTGTCCAAGTCTTTGCAACCCCATGGACTGTAGCCCACCAGGCTCCTCTGTCCATGGGGTTCTCCAGGCATGAATGCTGGAATGGGTTGCCATGCCCTCCTCCAGGGGATCTTCCCAACCCAGGGATTTAACCCAGGTCTCCTGTGATTGCAGGCAGATTCTTTACTGTCTGAGCTACCAGGGAAGCCCACAATGAAATGGTATTCAGCCTTAAATAGAAAGGAAATTCTGACACATCCTATAGCATGGATGAACTCTGAGAACGTTATGCTAAGTGAAATAAGTCACACACACACACACACACACCGACACTTATATACGTTCTCTAGAGTTGTCAGATTTAAAGAAAGTGGAATAGTGGTTACCAGAGGCTGAGGGGAATGGGGAGTTGTTTCACGGTTACAGAGTTTCAGTTTTACAAGATGGTTGCACAATACTGTGCATATACTTACTACTTACTGAACTACACACTTAAAGATGGTAAGACAGTACTTTTTATGTTATGCGTGTTTTGCTACACACACACAGAATATAGCAGAGAGGTCCAGGAAGATAAAAACTCTCTCAATTCAGAACATTGTTTTATGAGCTGGTTGGAGGTGAAAGTCAGGCTGTAGCAGGGTGAGGGGCAAGTGTGAGGTGAGGAAGTGGAGACTGACTCTCGAGCAGTCTGGGTGAGCAGCGGAGAAGTTGGGCAACAGCTAAGGGGATGTTGAGGGCAGGGGAGGTCTAGGAGGAGAAGCTGGAGCACGTTTAGAAGCTGAAAGAAAGGAGCCGGCAGAGGAAGAGAGATGGCGTGTAGCTTGTGAGGGAGCAGAGGAGGCTGGGGGCTGGCCTTGGGCAGAAGGGACAGTCCATTCTCTGTCATGGGAGGAAACGCAGTAAGGAAGGGAGTGGGTGTTGATACATTTCTAGGTGGGAGGGTGACAGGGAGAGCATGAAAGGTGCTCTTAAGGTTTTCTCTGTAACACAGGAGGCAAGAGAGAAGGAGGGGCTTCCTCGGTGACTCAGTGGTGAAAAATCCACCTGCCAATGCAGGAGACTTGGGTTCGATCTCTGGATCAGGAAGATCCCCTGGAGAAGGAAATCGCAACCCACTCCAGTTATTCTTGCCTGGGAAATCCCAAGGACAGAGTAGCCTGGTGGGCTACAGTCCAATGGGTCACAAAAGAGTTTGAAACAACTTAGTGACTAAATAACAACAACAATTGACAGGGAAACCAGACAGGGAAAGGATTGAGGTAGTTGCTGAGGGTGCAGCTGAAGCTGGAGGATTTGTAAGTGTTCTCTGCAAGATTAAGACATTTTTCTCTAGTAATTAAGTAAGCAGCAAAGCAGATTGTAACACTGAGCCAGGCTTGAAGTGTTGTTTGAGATGCTACAGAGGAAGAGGGTGCAAGGGAATAAAAGGTGTTGGTAAGAGCAGGATCTAAATGATCAGCCGAGGAGTCTGGGGCCATTTGAAGAGATGGAGGCGCCAAGAAAAGTAAAAGAAAAATAGATTAGAAAGAGCAAGGGACCAACATTTCCAGAAAGTCAAAGCATATGTAATGGAACATTACTTTGCTGACAAAGGTCCATCTAGTCAAAGCTATGGTTTTTCCAGTAGTCATGTATGGATGTGAGAGTTGGACTATAAAGAAAGCTGAGCACCAAAGAACTGATGCTTTTGAACTGTGATGTTGGAGAAGACTCTTGAGAATCCCTTGGACTGCAAGGAGATCCAACCAGTCCATCCTAATGGAAATCAGTCCTGAATATTCATTGGAAGGACTGATGCTGAAGCTGAAACTCCACTACTTTGGCCACCTGATGTGAAGAACTGACTCCTTAGAAAAAGATCCTAATGCTGGGAAAGATTGAGGGCAGGAGGAGAAGGGGATGACAGAAGATGAGATGGTTGGATGGCATCACTGACTCAATGGACATGAGTTTGAGCAAGCTCTCAGAGTTGGTGATGGACAGGGAAGCCTGGCATGCTGCAGTCCATGGGGTCACAAAGAGTTGGACACGACTGAGCAACTGAACTAAACTGAATGGGAATGAGAAAACCGCAAACCTGGGAGGCTCGGCAGTCATGGGCAGCAGCTAGGGTAACTGGGTGGAGCAGTTGCTTGAAATGGCTGAATCCAGTGTGACCGGGGGAAGAGGTGCAATGCAGGCCCGGGCTCTGGGGAGGGACTGCGTTTAAGTGAATGGGGATGGAAAGCAAGACTGTGAGCCAGGTCAGCACTGAACATCTCCAGGATGTCCCACCATGGCTCACATTCATGGATCCAGAATCAAACCCAGTGTGTGTCCCTTCTGTGGGCCGCTCCTCCAGCTGTGCTGTTTCTGTAAATCCCGCTTCTCTAGATCCATAATGTCTTTTTATAAAAAGTTATTTGCTTTTTATTTTTGGCTGCACTGGGTCTTTGCTTCTGTGCATGTGAGGGCTTTCTCTAGTTGCGATGCGTGGGCTCCTTATGTTACTGAGAATGGGCTCTAGGCTGCGTGGGTTTCAGTGGTCCCCGCACACAGGCTCAGCAGCTGTGGCACGTGGACTCCAGATTGCTCAGTAGTTGTGGCACATGGACCTAGTTGCCATGCGGCATGTGGGATCTTCTGGGATCAGGGATAGAATCCATGTCCTCTGCACTGGCAGGCAGATGCCTGACCACTGGACCACCAGGGAAGTCCCATAGATCCATAATGTGTTGAAAAGAACATGGAACTCGGAGTTAAGACATCTAGATTCAAATTCTATCCTTTCCTAGCCATAGACCATGGTGATTTCCTCAATATCTCTTATAAAACTTATTTCTGCAGGGTCATTCTGAAGAGCAAATTAAATGGGCATGTGAAAGCACCTACCCAACTATAAAACAAGAAATATAATCAATGCTCAATAGATAACAGTCGAATCTGAATATTTTTCCTTCATCTCCTATAATCCAGTTATCACCAAGACCCAATTCCTTCTCTTTATATTGCCTTCTCTAGCCTTCAGGAATTGCCACAACTCCTACCTGGTCACATTTGCTGGTCACATTTCTGTCTCCCTTCTCTTCCAGAGCTCTTCCATCTCACTAATGGTTGTCTAATTTATCTTTCAAAAAATAACTCTTTTGTCACATTATGTCCCCATGTCAGAGTAGCGGGAAGAAGCAATCAACTTCAAGTCATAAGTCTAGCAAATATTTTATTTGTTATCTTTTGATTCTTCATCTTTCTGGAATCCAGGCAGTCACAGAGTAAAGCCAGCACCAGCAACAAGCCAGTACAAATTACAGGAGCCTAAAGGTGCAGAAGGGGGCTTGTCAAGATTTGTTCAAGGACTTTATCGTTGGGGTGGGGTCCTGAAATATTTTATTCACCTGTAAATGAACCTGCTTACCGTCCCTTTATCTCACACAACTCTTAGGGTGCTTACTGTGAAGATCTGATGAGATAAGGGAGGTTTTGTAAAAGTCTGAAGTCCAGTATTTTCTGCCCTCTTCCCCTTTCCTGTATCAAGGTCAGATTTTATAGCCCAACTCTCCAGACTCTCCATGAGTGGAGCTTATTTTGTTTCTTCCCTATTCTGTCCCCCACTTTGTTAATTTTTTTCAACTGTGTTAGTTTTAGTCTCCCTTCATACTTCCCATAGATGCAACAAAGTCACTCACTCAGAATACCTGGTCAAGCAAAGGGATTGCTCCAGATCGCAGCATTAGAGCGATCTAATGCTCAGTCTGCCATCATCATTCTCTGGAGATGCAGTGAGACTCAGACAGGTGAGTAAATGTGTCCCCTGAAGCCCTTTCAGTGAGTGAGGACCAGCTAACACCCAGCTCCTCTGAATGCCGGGCCAGAACTCACCCAGAACGTACCATACTGCTGGGACAGTCGTCTGCCCGCTAGATACCTTTCTTTAGCGTTATGTGCAAGATGCTGGTCAAATCACCTTGTTTATCAATCGGCACCTTCAGTCAGCTGCTTCATCAGCTGGCACACCAGGGAGCTCAGCAAGAACCTTTCCTTCAACCCTGCAAAATTCTAAATCTAATCTCATCCTTCATTTGCTGGGACCTTAAATTGTTCCTTATCTGTCTGGTTTCCTTTCCTTCTCTGACTCAGGGAATACAAAAGAACCAGTTCTTATGTAAAATGCCAGATAAGCATACAGTTATCAGGAACGTACTTGGATTTATTATTATTTAAGTTTATCTTTGTATAGATTAACCTTTAGACTGAGAGTACAGTTATATGAGAAATGATTAACATAATTCCTGGCAAAAGTCCCAGTGTTTGTAGGTTGAACTGAAAGCTATTTATTGACACACAAAGTTGTTGATGAAACTCAACATTGGTGTATTAAAGGACTTAACAAATAGTGTTTAAGGAAATTTATGTAAGGAAATGTGTTAGACGTTGAAAGACATAAAAATCAGGGACTTCCCTGGTCCAGTAGTTGGGACTCGGTGCTCCCAATGCAGAGGTCCCAGTTAGATCCCTGGTCCGGAACCTGGATCCTGATTCTCAACTAAGGATCCTGCATAAGGCAACGAGGATCCCACCTGCCGAAACTGGGACCTGGAGCAGTCAAATAAATTTAAAAAAAAAAATGAATAGTTCTTTCTTGGGCCTTTGGAGTTTGTGGTTTGGAAGAGGAAATAGGATGTGAACATGTTACTGTAATACAAATAACAGGTGAGTGCTCTGGAGAAGGTGTGTGGAAATGCTGTGAGCACAGAGCAGGGAGAAAGCTTTTCAGGTAGTGAAAATCAAGGAAGGCTTGGGAAGTAGCGTCATTATTTCTGAGCCTTGAAGGATTGCTCAGGTTTGTTTTTTTAATAGACTTTGTTTATTTTAGAGTAGTTTCAAGTTCACAGCAAAGCAGAGAGGAGGATACAATGTTTCCATACGTTCTGACCCTTCGCATTGCACAGCACATGCAAGATCAACATCCCCGGACCCCAGAGCGGTCCATTTGTTGCAACTGATGAACCAAAGTCAGTACATCGTTTTCACCTGAAGTCCATAGTTTACATTAAGGCTCACTCTTGGTGGTTGTACATTCTATGGGTTTGTGCAAATGAGTAACATTTATCCATAACTGTGATGTTATGCAGTTAGTTTTGTTGCCGAATTGAACTTGCATCCACTTGCCCACGGTGCAGCAAAGCCAACTGGCTGACACCAGGCTGTGGGGAAGGAAAGTAGTGTGTATTGTGCACGCCGAGCAGGGAGAATGTGTGCTTAAGATCTGAGCACCTTGGTCAACCGTTCTGGTGCACTAGACCCAGTTAAAAGGAGAAGGAAGCGTGACAACACAAACTCCAATAAATCTTGGGAAAACAGATCTCGTTCCCTGAGGAATTCAGGAAAATAAGCCTGAAATTCAATCTGGACCTGGTGTTTCTGGGGAAATTTTGTTGTAGCCAGGTCGTCAGTTGCCTAATTTTATCTAAACTAGCTTTTAACTTCTGAAGTGGTATTATACACATAACAGGAGCTATGGCCATTACACATATGTCTTATTTTTATGCTGAAATCTAATCTAAAGCAAAAATTTTAATACTTATACGAGGAGACTTTGAGACCATAAGGTTTCATTTCAGTTGCCAGCTGCCAGGGGACACTGCTTGAAAGCAACTGGTAGTGTGCCCAAGTCCAACAGTGTTCAGAAAATTCAAGTCCTCAGCCATACAATGCGTCCAAAATCTTACCCACAGTGGCCGCACAGCCCCACTTTGGATGCCTGAACCACAGCCACTCCATTTTGACTTTCAAATGCATTCCCTTCCTCAAGAGCCAAAGCAGATGTACAAAGCATGATCAGTGGGCCACCAAACAGGCTGCTCTGGTCATTATTAAGTTCAAGTTAAACTAGAAGGACTTCCCTATACTTCAGAATGTGAGTATTTCTTCTATCATTTCCCCTTTTGTTTGCAAATCTTTCAATATTTATCCCTTGACCCCAGGGTGATTACTTCCTGTCCCGTGTCCATCCTGTCCCTTGGTGCTAGGTAGGTCTTCTTTGTGTGTGTGTGTGTGTGTGTGTTTACACATTTGTGTAGTTATCCACTTTAGGGGAAAACCAATCAGACATTGTGAAGAAGCTCAGAGGTATGCTAATTTATAGGCTATGCATGTTATCGATTGTACCTGATTATAACACAAACGTTTTACGTGGGCTTTTAGCAGTGGACTTAAAGCAAGCAGCGATTCATGTCATGAGTAGTACACATTCTGTGACTAGAGAATTTTCTTTTTATCCTAAACACTGGGGGCAACAGTAAGATTAGAAGTAAAGCAATACCACTCAATGTTACAGGGTGACAAACATTTGGGAAACAGTTCAGCTGAGTTGGGAGGATGGGTCTTACAGGCCTGGTCTGGGTTTCGGGTTCAGCTCCCTACCGCTGCTGTCTTCTTCCACTGACACGGGTGTCATTTCAGGTCAGCAGTCCTTTCTATAGCCCAGCCCAGGGCAGAGGCCCTTTCTTACTGGGAATTCATAATAAGCTAGTGAAGAGTACCCAGTCGTTGTTGCTGAGTAGCTAAGTCGTGACTGACTCTTTTGTGACACCTGCACACGGCAGACTGTAGCCTGCCAGGCTTCTCTGGCCATTGGGTTTCTCCAGGCAAAAACAGTGGAGTGGTTGCCATTTCCTTCTCCCAGTAAGGGTTCTTTTAGCTAGGATGGAGACAGTTCTTCAAATTATGCCCTTTCCAGTATGCATAATCTCCTGGTTGCAGGTTGTGGGGCATCTGATTTTTATCCAAAGATAGATCGTTGTGATAAGCTTCAGAAACAAATTTAGAAACAAATTATCTTTTAATAATTAAACTTTACAATTGTGTTACATAACAAAGAATTAGCTGGGAGGTGAGTCTTAGATATGGACCCCAACTAAGAAAACTAGAATTTAATATCCTTTGAAACATAATCTTTTTCTCTCTAAAATTACCTTCATTTTTTGCCAAATATAGCCAAATTAAGATTAACTTGTTTGCTCAGACTGAACTTTTAAAAGGCCTCTCAAAAGCCATGCCAAGGGCTTTGCCTCCAGGTTCTGTAGATTTGGGTGGATCCATCTCTTTTCAGGTTCCCCCAAATCTCTTGAGATTCCTGCAGCTGTCAGGTGGTGACCTTTCTTATTCACCCTAAGGCTGCTGGGAACCTAAGTTTCCAATTTCTGGAGGGATTGGGTACACTGAAAAGATAAATGTCTCAGTTTTGCCTACCAAGTTACAATTTACCAAGTTGCTGTGAGTCATAATGAGTTTGAGGGAAGAGGTTTCATTATATATGGAAAACAGATTAAAAGCCAGTAATATTTCACGACACCACTGGTAGGAGAGAAAGGACCCCCTAGCCAGGGCCCAAACCAAGATTCCCTGGTTAGGAATAAAGTTGCTATAAAACACCCATGTGCAGGGTTTTGTGTAAAGGATTGCTAGGACTTTGATAAGTAAAAATGTATTCCAGACAGAGAGAGAGATTTGAAGTCTTATATCTTGTTCCAGTAGCCAGAATGTAGACTATGAGAATATAAGAGCGGCAGGTTGGGGCTCAAATGTGGAAGCCTTGCTCAGTAATCGTGTCCTTGTTCTGTAAGCAATGGAGTTGCTGAGCATTTTAGGAGAGGTCATACCTGCATGGAGTGAAAGTAGTCACATAATGAAAATGTGCTTCAGAAGTATCATTCTGGGATGATATCAGAAATCAAGTGATCAGTTAGGAGGGCAGAGGGATAAGCTAGAACTAGTTAACCTATTAATATTAAGAGAACCTAAACCAGGACAATAGGGATGGAATGGAAAGGAAGGGACAGAGGATAGAGCTTGCAGTTTTGCGGGAGATGGAGGAATGATTCTAAATTTTAAGACTAGTTAGCTAAAAAAATAGACCTAAGAAAAAGGAAAGTGATCACTCTTTGGTCAGAGACATGGAACAGGAGAGTCTAAGAAATGCAAACCACTTCTTGATAGAGGACAGCTCAACTATTCTGTGAGCCCTGTCCACTCCTGGGGTGAAGATCCAGCCAGAGGAAGGGGCTGGGTGGTGAGCTTTGCCTCTAGAAACAGAGCCTGGGAGCTCCCTAAGGCTGTGACTTTTGAACACTGTAAACTGTGCACTGTGAAGAGTTGACTCATTGGAAAAGACTCTGATGCTGGGAGGGATTGGGGCAGGAGGAGAAGGGGACGGCAGAGGATGAGATGGCTGGATGGCATCACTGACTCGAAGGACATGAGTTTGAGTGAACTCCGGGAGTTGGTGATAGACAGGGAGGCCTGGCGTGCTGCGATTCATGTGGTCGCAAAGAGTTGGACACGACTGAGTGACTGAACTGAACTGAAACTATGCACTGTTTATTTATAGATAGTTAGTGTTCCTGTGAAGGGAGTGGCTATAAAACTCTTCCTAGAAAAATTGCTTAAGCTTTGTTTTGTTTTGTGTCAGGTGAATAGTCATTATCTTTTTTTAAAAGAAATTTTTATTGAGGTAGAATTGATGCTGAAGCTGAAGCTCCAATACTTTGGCCACCTGATGTGAAGAACTGACTCCTTAGAAAAGACCCTGATGCTGGGAAAGATTGAAGGTGGAAGGAGAAGGGGACGACAGAGGATGAGATGGTTGGATGGCATCACTGACTCAATGGACATGAGTCTGAACAAGCTCCGGGAGTTAGTGATGGACAGGGAAGCATGGCGTGCTATAGTCCATGGGTTTGCAAAGAGTTGGACATGACTGAACGACTGAACTGAGTTGATTTATAATGTGTTAGTTTCAGGTATACAGTAAAATGATTCAGATATATAGACAGGTAAATATGTAGATATATATATATATATTCTATCTCAGATTCTTTTCCACTGTAGATTATATGACACTGAGTATAGCTCCCAGTGCTATATGGTAGGTGTGATTTTTTTTCTTTTTCCTTTTTTTTTTTCACTTAATATTGGCTTAAGTGGCAACTTTTGCATAAGGAGGGGAACTCTGGCTTCATCTCTGGAGTTTACAGCAGAGATGGGTGGAGATCCTGATATCTTATTAGGCCCAAGAGAGAAAGAGCCTTTAGGGCTGGTTAGTAGATAGATCTGAAGGCTTCCTGACTTGGGAGAGTGATGTTAAATCAAGGCTTGAGGAATCAGGAAGAAAAGCAAACAATGCATGAAAAGGCGAAGGGTTCTGTTCTGGATACTTGAGTCTGAGGTGCGGGCTCTAAGACCAGACCTGAACTGATAGGCTCAATGGTTGAAACGAAGCTAGTGTCAAATGGATATAGCTCTGAGTTGGCAAGGATGATCCCATAGCAGTATGTGGGTGATATGCCTCTATCTAAGACAGAAGGTTCTGTCCTACCCCCTGCTGACCCAGGCTAAGATGATCTATCCAGACAAAATCCCGGGTGAGCAAGGGACAGCCTGGCATTGTGAGAACTGGCTTGGACTTTGTTGAAGAAGAAATGATTTGGCTGAACAAGATGTTCCAGTGATTTCCTTGTAGGAACGAATCTGCTCATTGGCAGTGGAGAAAAATTCCTGAGTGAGTCAGTTGATTGCTCTCAGAGGAGTAGTCCTTACATTCTAGGCAAGGAATTAACTTGGCTTCTCAGAGTGCAAGCCTGTCTGCAGTTAGCCCATATACATGCCTAGCTCTAACTTCTTTCTGGTAGTAAGTCAACACATTGAGCAAGCAGACTGGAAAAGCAGGAGGAGAGAAGGGAAGGTCATGAAACAAAGTATCTTCCATTAAGAAAATGTTCCCAGCTGCATCCCTCTCCCCCACTTTCTCTGCCCCTTGTTTGTTTAGACATAATCTCTTTCTCTCATCTGTTGGCTTTTTAACACAACTCTCTTTCCTTTTCTGCTTCTTCAGTTTCTCTTGAATACTCCCTTAGAGGACTTCTCCAGGTAGAAAGTCCTCTCCTTTAGCTTACAGACTTAAAGGTTTGTTTGTTTGTTGTTGTTGTTGTTGTTTTTCCTTCTTCCCTTGCTTCATTCTTCCCTGAGTTTACTGAGAATCCATTTCCTGTAGGATCTTCTGCTACATGTGCCTAGCTACACATGAAGTCCAAAGACTTTATTCTCAACACCAAGGACTTTACAACTGACTAGAGCAAGTAAGATTTTTTTTACATCTTTTACTATAATATTCAGGTAGTACTAGTGGTAAAGAACCTGCTTGCTAATGCAGGAGACTTAAGAGATGCAGTTTCGATCCCTGGATGGGGAAGGTCCCCTGGAGGAGAGCATGGCAACCCACTCCAGTACTCTTGCCTGGAAAATCCCATGGACAGAGGAGCCTGGTGGGCTACAGTCCATGGGGTCGCACAGAATTGGACACAACTGAGCAACTTGCATAGCATAGCACTATAATACTAAATACAAAGTTGGAAGAAACTGAAAAGTGAGATAAAATAGTATGAAACAAGACTGAGGAAATTCAAAAAAGGGCAGATTGCTTCTGGTTGGAAGGGGTAGGGAAGACTTCCTGGAGGGGGAGGACATTTGAATTAAGCCTTGAAAATTAGAGACAAGTGAAACATGTACTGTGTAGATCACAGCAAACTATGGAAAATTCTTCAAGAGATGGGAATCCCAGACCACCTTATCTGCCTCCTGAGAATTCTGTATGCCAGTCAAGAAGCAACAGTTAGAACTGGTCATGGAACAACAGACTGGTTCCAAATCAAGAAAGTAGTAGGGCAAAGCTGTATATTATCACCCTGCTTATTTAACTTATATGCATAGTACATCATGCGAAATGCCAGGCTGGATGAAGCGCAAGCTGGAATCAAGATTGCTGGGAGAAATGTCAATAACCTCAGATACACAGATGACACCACCCTTATGGCAGAAAGTGAAGAGGAACTAAAGAGCCTCTTGATGAAAGTGAAAGAGGAGAGTGAAAAAGCTGGCTTAAAACTCAATATTCAAAAAAAGAAGATCATGGCATCTGGTCCCGTCACTTCATGGAAAATAGATGGGGAAACAATGCAAACAGTGAGAGACTTTATTTTCTTGGGCTCCAAAATCACTGCAGATGGTGACTTCAGCCATGAAATTAAAAGACACTTGCTCCTTGGATGAAAAGCTGTGACCATCCTCAGTCAGTTCAGTTCAGTCGCTCAGTTGTGTCTGACTCTTTGCAACCCCATGAATCGCAGCACGCCAGGCCTCCCTGTCCATCACCAACTCCCAGAGTTCACTCAGACTCATGTCCATTGAGTCAGTGATGCCAACCAGCCATCTCATCCTCTGTTGTCCCCTTCTCCTCCTGCCCCCAATCCCTCCCAGCATCAGAGTCTTTTCCAATGAGTCAGCTCTTCGCATGAGGTGGCCAAAGTACTGGAGTTTCAGCTTTAGCATCATTCCTTCCAAAGAAATCCCAGGGCTGATCCCCTTTAGAATGGACTGGTTGGATCTCCTTGAAGTCCAAGGGACTCTCAAGAGTCTTCTCCAACAACACAGTTCAAAAGCATCAATTCTTCAGTGCTCAGCTTTCTTCACAGTCCAACTCTCACATCCATATATGACCACTGGAAAAACCATAGCCTTGACTAGACGGACCTTTGTTGGCAAAGTAATGTCTCTGCTTTTGAATATGCTATCTAGGTTGGTCATAACTTTTCTTCCAAGAAGTAAGCGTCTTTTATAATTCCTAGACAGCATATTAAAAAGCAGAGACATTACTTTGCTGACAAAGGTCCATCTAATCAAAGCTATGGTTTTTCCAGTGGTCATGTATGGTTGTGAGAGTTGGACTGTGAAGAAAGCTGAGTGCTGAAGAATTGATGCTTTTAGACTGTGGTGTTGGAGAAGAATCTTGAATCTCTTGGACAGCAAGGAGATCCAACCAGTCCATCCTAAAGGAAATCAGTCCTGAATATTCATTGGAAGGACTGATGCTGAAGCTGAAACTCCAATACTTTGGCCACCTGATGTGAAGAGCTGACTCATTTGAAAAGACCCTGATGCTGGGAGGGATTGGGGGCATGGGGAGAAGGGGACGACAGAGGATGAGATGGCTGGATGGCATCACCGAGTCAAAGGACATGAGTTTGAGCAAGCTCCAGGAGTTGGCGATGGACAGGGAAGCCTGGTGTGCTGCAGTCCATGGGGTCACAAAGAGTTGGACACGACTAGGTGACTGGACTGAACTGAACTGAAGCGTGTGCAGATGGGGCCTCTCTCTGTGTTAGACCGAATGCATACACTTAACCAAGTTTATGTTTCTCAGTCTCTTTTCAGAGTGCAGAAAGCAGATGTGGGATTTGTAACAGGGAAGCTGATGGTAAATAAGCGTTTTTCAGGGTTGTCTGTGGTTATGGTTCCATTCTTACTTTGGGAATCCGAGAACAGCCCAGTTGTCAACTGTTTGTTAGGATAACTGGTGGTGGTGCACCAGAAAGAATGCGAACACACTCTGATGGATGGATGGGCCCAATTAACCTTACTGCTTGTTTTCTTTAATTGAAACATTGTTGACTTATAACATCATATTAGTTTCAGGTGTGAGCACAGTGATTCAGTATTTTTACAGAGTTTACTCTGTAAAAGAGGTTTTCTCTCTTTAAACCTATCACAGTGGAGAAGGAAATGGCAACCCACTCCAGTATTCTTGCCTGGGAAATCCCATGGACAGAGGAGCCTGGCTGTCTACAGTCCTTGGCATCATGAAGAGAAGGACATGACTGAGTGACTGCATGACAATTTTTTTTTTTACTCTAAAAGATAATGTCATGTTTTTCAAAGGTGTTTTTGTAGCTGGAGGGGTGGTTTGATGCTTTTCAAATCTGAACATGTAACGCACCTCTCAGCTCCTCCTGGAACCCCATCCCTTCATCACATGCAGGTGTCCAGTCTGCTGGCAGCCACTGGGGCTGGAACATGGTCTCCACTGTCTCTGCTTATGCTGACGGACAGAATACGTCCTCCTTTTTTTCTATATCAGCTGCAGGTTAGAAAGAAATGAGTTTACAGAGGCTACTGTTAACAGGACCTCAATTATGGACTTTGCGAGGCAGTAATCTACTCATTATAGCCAAAAAAAAAAAAAAAAAAAGTGTATCACAAGATAATGGCTGTAATTCTCTGTTCTGTATTCCTGTTGCTTATCTATTTATATACAGTAGTTTATATCACTTAATCCCATACTCCTAATTTGTCTGTCCCTTGTTCTCTCTTCCCTTTGGTAACCACTAATTTTTTTCTCCATCTGTGAGCCTATTTTGCATATACAATTGTTTGTATTATTTTTTTAGATTTCACATGTTAAGTGATATCATGCAGTATTTTATTTCACTAAGCTTAATAGTCTCAGATTTATCCATGTTGCTGTGAAGGCATTGTTTCATTTTTTATGGCTGAGTGATATTCCATTGTATACATGTTAGGTTGGTGCAAAAATAATTTCAGTTTTGCATTGTTGAAATTTCACATTTGATATTGGAATACATTCTTAAATAAATGTGGTTATGTTATACATCATTTTAATGCACATTTTTTGCTTTATGTTTTTTTGCTAATGAATTATTACTTGCTAATTCTTTTATATATATATATATATTAGACAATGGAAATGATGTTAGACAAAAAGAAAATTCAAGCAATTTTTTTATTCAAGTTCAAAATGGGTCATAAAGCAGAGGAGACAAATCACAACATCAACTATGCATTTGACCAAGGAACTGCTAAGAAATATACAGCGCGGTGGTGGTTCAAGAAGTTTGGCAAAGGAGACGAGAGCCTTGAAGATGAGGAGTGCAGTGGCCAGCCATTGGAAGTCGACAATGACCAACTGGAAACAATCAATGAAGGTGGTCCTCTCACAACTACACGAGAAGTTGCTGAAGAACTCAACATCAACCGTCCTATGGTCGTTTAGCATTTGAAGCAAATTGGAAAGGTGAAAAATCTCCATAAGTAGGTGCTGCATGAGCTGGCCACAAATCAAAAATATTGTCATTTTGCGGTGTCATCCTCTCTTATTCTATGCAACAGCAACAGACCATTTCTGGACTGGATTGTTATGTGCAACAAAAAGCAGATTTTATATGACAACCAATGGCCACCAGCTCAGTGGTTGGACCAAGAAGAAGCACCAAAGCACTTCCCAAAGCCAAGCTTACGCCGAAAGCAGTCACAGGCACTGTTTGATGGTCTGCTGTTGGCCTGATCCACTACAGCTTTCTGAATCCCAGCGAGACCATTACATCTGAGAAGTATACTCAGCAAATGGATGAGCTTCACCAAAAACTGCAAGGTCTGCAGCCAGTATTGGTCAACAGAAAGGGCCCAGTTCTTCTCCGTGACAATTCCCAACTGCACGTTGCAAATCAATGTTTCAAAACTTGAACAAATTGGGCTACAAGGCTTGCCTCATCTGCCATATTTACCTAACCTCTTGCCAACTGACCACCACTTCTTCAAGCATCTCAACACCTTTTTGCAGGGAAAATACTTTCACATTTTCCACACAGAAAATACTTTCCAAGAGTTCATTGAATCCTGAGGCATGGATTTTTTTGCTACAGGAATAAACAAATTTATTTCTTATTGGCAAAATTTGCAGATGACATGATCCTCTACATAGAAAACCCTAAAGACTCCACCAGAAAATTACTAGAGCTAATCAATGATTATAGTAAAGTTGCAGGATATAAAATCAACACACAGAAATCCCTTGCATTCCTATACACTAATAATGAGAAAATAGAACGAGAAATTAAGGAAACAATTCCATTCACCATTGCAACTGAAAGAATAAAATACTTAGGAATATATCTACCTAAAGAAACTAAAGACCTATATATAGAAAACTATAAAACACTGGTGAAAGAAATCAAAGAGGACACTAATAGATGGAGAAATATACCATGTTCATGGATTGGAAGAATCAATATAGTGAAAATGAGTATACTACCCAAAGCAATTTATAGATTCAATGCAATCCCTATCAAGCTACCAACGGTATTCTTCACAGAGCTAGAACAAATAATTTCACAATTTGTGTGGAAATACAAAAAACCTCAAATAGCCAAAGCTATCTTGAGAAAGAAGAATGGAACTGGAGGAATCAACCTACCTGACTTCAGGCTCTACTACAAAGCCACAGTCATCAAGACAGTATGGTACTGGCACAAAGACAGAAATATATCAATGGAACAAAATAGAAAGCCCAGAGATAAATCCACACACATATGGACACCTTATCTTTGACAAAGGAGGCAAGAATATACAATGGAGAAAAGACAATCTCTTTAACAAGTGGTGCTGGGAAAACTGGTCAACCACTTGTAAAAGAATGAAACTAGACCACTTTCTAACACCATACACAAAAATAAACTCAAAATGGATTAAAGATCTAAACGTAAGACCACAAACTATAAAACTCCTAGAGGAGAACATAGGCAAAACACTCTCCGGCATACATCACAGCAGGATCCTCTATGACCCACCTCCCAAAATATTGGAAATAAAAGCAAAAATAAACAAATGGGACCTAATTAAACTTAAAAGCTTCTGCACAACAAAAGAAACTATTAGCAAGGTGAAAAGACAGCCTTCAGAAAAATAATAGCAAATGAGGCAACTGACAAACAACTAATCTCAAAAATATACAAGCAACTCCTACACCTCAATTCCAGAAAAATAAATGACCCAATCAAAAAATGGGCCAAAGAACTAAATAGACATTTCTCCAAAGAAGACATACAGATGGCTAAGAAACACATGAAAAGATGCTCAACATCACTCATTATCAGAGAAATGCAAATCAAAACCACTATGAGGTACCATTTCACGCCAGTCAGAATGGCTGCGATCCAAAAGTCTACAAGCAATAAATGCTGGAGAGGGTGTGGAGAAAAGGGAACCCTCTTACACTGTTGGTGGGAATGCAAACTAGTACAGCCACTATGGAGAACAGTGTGGAGATTCCTCAAAAAACTGGAAATAGAACTGCCTTATGATCCAGCAATCCCACTGCTGGGCATACACACTGAGGAAACCAGAATTGAAAGAGACACCTGTACCCCAATGTTCATCGCAGCACTGTTTATAATAGCCAGGACATGGAAGCAACCTAGATGTCCATCAGCAGATGAATGGATAAGAAAGCTGTGGTACATATGCACAATGGAGTATTACTCAGCCATTAAAAAGAATTCATTTGAATCAGTTCTAATGAGATGGATGGAACTGGAGCCTATTATACAGAGTGAAGTAAGCCAGAAAGAAAAACACCAATACAGTATACTAACACATATATATGGAATTTAGAAAGATGGTAACAATAACCCTGTATACAAGACAGCAAAAGAGACACTGATGTATAGAACAGTCTTATGGACTCTGTGGGAGAAGGAGAGGGTGGGAAGATTTGGGAGAATGGCATGAAACATGTATACTATCATGTATGAAACGAGTTGCCAGTCCAGGTTCGATGCACGATACTGGATGCTTGGGGCTGGTGCACTGGGACGACCCAGAGGGAGGGTATGGGGAGGGAGGAGGGAGGAGGGTTCAGGATGGGGAACACATGTATACCTGTGGTGGATTCATTTTGATATTTGGCAAAACCAATACAATATTGTAAAATTTAAAAATAAAATAAAATTAAATTTTAAAAAATGTGTTGATTGTAATGGCTCCTATTTTGATTAATAAAGTGTGTTTGAGCCTAGTTATAATGATTTCAAATTCAGGTTCGAAACCATAATTACTTTTGCGCCAGTGTAATACCACATCTTTATCCATTCATCTGTTGATAGGCATTTGGGTTGCTTCTGTACCTTGGCTATTGTAAATAGTGCGGCTATAAACATTGGGGTGGAATATGTCTTTTGGTTCTTCTATTTAATACATCTTCCAATGCCAAAATTTTATATTTTATATTTATAGATGATGAAATGGTGGATTTACTTGTACCCTTATGTGCAGATGGGGAAGCTGGATTTAATACATTCTAGGTCACACAGAGGAAAAGAAATGATGTCAGGATGACAACAGATATCAGTCTGTGACTAAGTTTTCCTTAGTCTGTGGTGAAATGAGACAAATAAAGAGGTTGCAATGAGTTTTTAAAAATAAAATAAATGTTTTAAACATAAGGTTTATCTTTTATCCAGAGACTAAATTTTTGGCTTTAAAATGTCTTCTTAAAATGATATGATGGTAATGATTGGCAGCATGGTTGTGCTCAAAATTAAAAAAAACCTCCTTCCTTATCAAAATAAATAGTTTCCAACCCTCTGAATATTCCATAGAAATATACTGGAGATACAGGAGTTTACTGGCCTGTGTGCTCTTAAAACTAAATGCTCAAGCTAATTAACTTACTAATTTATGGAGCAGAAGATGGTTGTCTAGCATATGAAATCAAATAACATCAAAATTGAAGGGAACACAGAGATCATCCGGTTTGTACAAACTCATTTTAGATAAGGAATCTGAGGCCTAGAAATGTTAAGTGATCTCCCCAGTGATGTGTTCTTTTATTTTTATATTTTCAAGTGGTGCTATTTATAGTATATCTGATTTGTGTGAAAGGGTATGTGATCAAACAAAACAGTGTTCTGTGGTCAGACAGGGTATTCACCACAGCCTTGAATTCTGTGCAGTAAATGAAGAGGGTTTCTGGACCCAGTTCCATCCAGAGTCCTTGGAGATTTCCCCACACCAGCGAGCAAGTCGTGGACGGCAGCGGGGTGTCCTGCAATTCAACTCAGTTCTGACACTGTCTTACCTGGAGATAGAATAACATTCCACAGGTAAAGGGCTCAGTCCCACAAGCTTGCCCCCTACTTCAGGAGCCAGGAGCAAGTCCAAGTTGTTACCTGTGTTTCTGACTGATAGGCCATACAATCAGAGGTTCCCACACCCCCGTCCTGGGGTTCCATTAATTTGCCAGAATGGTTCACAAAACTCAGAGAAACATTTTACTTGCTAGAGTGCCAGTTTATTATAAAAGGATATTAAAGGACATGAATCAACAGCCAGATGAAGAAATACATAAGGAGAAGTCCTGAACAAATGAGCTTCTGTGATAGATGTGTTTAGGGTCTGGCTCAGGGGACAGAGAAGTTTTCTGGTTCCCCAACATGAAAGCTCCCCCCAAAACAATCAAGAAGCTGTCCTTTTTGGGGTTTTATGGAGACTTCATTGCATTATCATGATTGACTAAATCATTGACTAAAGGCAAGTGATTCAACCTCTGACCCCTCCATGTTCCCCAGAAATGAGAAACGTGGAGTGGAGATGGGGGTGGTACTGAAAGTTCCAACCCTCTGAACGCATGGTCAGTTTTCCTGGCAGCCAGTCCCATGCTTGAGTGGGATCTAAATGTCAACTTCCCTGAAGTATTTCCAGGAGCAGAAGACAAGAGACCAAATATCCCATTGCTCTTATTGCTCAGGAAATTCCAAGGGTTTGGGGAGCTGTGGATAAAGACCAAACATATATTATTCCTATAAATCACCACATTGCAGTCAACTTTAAGAAATATTTGACATCAATTCTTCTGAGCCTATACTACCATTTAAAAGTACTCATGAAATAATTGTGTTTTATTGTTCTGCACTCAAGAGAAGGATTGCAAGCGCTTACAAGACCAGGCAAAGTACTGACCTGTCAAAATGCCCTTCCTGTGCTTTCTCACCGGTATAAACGCAAAACTTCCACACTACTCATTAACTCTCTGTCCCAGTAATTATGGTCAAATGGGTGGTATGACCTACTCTGTGGACTTCAAGGTTTGTTGGTGGTTCATTTGGCTGGAATTTTCTCCCTGCCTACTCTGTGTTTCAATGGGGGATCGTTAAGACCACCCTTGCCATCCAAGAGTAGCAAGTCTAGCGGAGGAATCTTGTTTGTGAAGGACTTCAAAAACCTGGTAGGGGATTACAGGCTGAAGTTGGAGGTGCCAGGGGGCCACCATTGTATGTGTTTGTGCTGAGGAATGACTCAATGAAGATGGCATTACAGGGGTTCTGGTATGGATGTACCAAGCGGATTAGATGGGGAGGAGCTTGGGGCAAGACGTGAGCAGCATGTAGTTACTGAGGACCTGCCCTGACTGAGGACCAAAGAAGGGAGGATGTGAGACTTTTCAAGGAAATAATGCTTGGAAATTGATGACTAAAGGGATTGTGGCCACAAAAGAAAGAAAAGTGGGTCAAAGGTACTTCTTTTGGAATTTTAAGTGATTAAGAAATAGGTAATGGCATTACAACAAAGCTAGGGGTGTTGGGAAAGAAACCTTTTCCCTAAGTTGAAGGGAAGAAACTCTGGGTCCTTGTAATTCTTCTTGTTGACCTGGATCTGTCTGTACATTCAGGGTCTTATATTTCAATGAATTCATATGAAAGTCAATTAATGCTGCTAATGGTAACTTATTTTATTACTAATAGATAATTACATTATAGAGAAGCAAACACATAATCTGCATGTAAGTTCTGGATTATCCTTTTTGATTACATCTCAAAAATTGACAAGCTCTCTTTGTTTTGGCTGAGGGAAAGGTATATGGCTGGGCAGAGTTTGTATACCTTTGTAGAATCCTGGTCTTTTTCTACATTGAGGGTGGTGCACATTTCCAGTTCTATTCTTGGACCTGAAGAGCTAGAAATCTGGATGTGGACTGGCTTGTCACACTAAAAGGGGCATGAATTGAAACAGGAGTATATCAGCAACTTTGACCATGCTCTGACTTTTGATTCAAAATTGATGGGATTTCCCTGGTGGTCCAGTGGTTGGGACCCCGAGCTTCCACTGTGGAGGGCTTTGATCCCTGGTAGGGGAACTAAAGTCTTGCTTGCCACATGGTCATAAAAAAAACAGTGTTATTGGGCCAGAGATCAGATTTTAGGTCTGAAATATCTTTACACTGCAAAGCAAAATCCAAGCAAGTGTCTATAAGCCTAGCTCACTGATAGGAATTCGGCCTTAGCCTAGTTTGGCCATCAAACCAGAGCTGATTCTGGGTTTATTAAGCTATTTTGCAATCTGGTACCTACCCCACCCCACTGTGGACAGAGTACTGTGGACAGAGTATATAAACTTGTCTCCTACCATGCTTTCTTTTATAGAGACCCCATCACCCCAGAATAATTTTACTTATTTGTTCGTTTTATAAAACAGTAGTGTACTAGGTGGGAATCTTTAAACTGCACGTCTTTGAAGATAATGCTTGAAGCCTATGGGGCTAGAAGTTTGATGGGGCTGCTAAGTGCAGTGCTTGAAGTCACTTTAGTAAGGAAAAGTGACAAAAAGTCTAAAGAAACTAGCATCTTAGGGATGCACATCATTAGAAGGGAAATCCCCCTTCCTTGTATTTTGTTTTTCAACCAAAAAACTGTGTAACCCATGACATAATTTATTGTGGCATTTCCCATCGTCCTTTCTAAAGAATGTAAAGAGAACTAATTGGCTGCCTTTTCCAAGTGGGGATATTGTGGCAGCACTTCTGAACAATTAATATCATGTGTTTTTTTTTTTTTGCTGACATCCATGTTATGAACTAAACCCTAGGTGTGTGGGTAGCTCGTGCTTCAGACTTGGATGGCTCTTTACTCTCTGAGAAGGGCACTTTGTACCTGCTTCTAAGAGGGGATAAACAAGATGCTTAAGCAAAAGACTGTAACACCCTGATGAACATGAGTACAAGAAGCAGATATCTAGTTCCACAATCATACAGCTGGGATAGCCGTGGGATTTACTGACAGATGGGAAAATTCTTGGGAATATCAGTTCTCACTTTGGCACTTAGAAAAATGAGTATGACTGAACAGGTGGCTGTCTATCAGTATCTCAAATTCCTCCCTGGGAGGAAGCCCTGTGGTTTTCCTCAGCTAGATTCTAGCCCTGGACTAATCTCCAGGCCTCCATTTCCTTAATTATGAATAGAGCTTTAGATCCTTCCTTTACTGGGGGTGCTGAATGGGGAGCAATTATTAATGGGTATGGGAATTCTTTCGGGGGTGATAAAACTGGTCTATATTTGATTACGGTGATGGTTGTGAAACCAAACAGGACCCCATGGAGCCTTCCCAGATACAAAAGTGCCTCTGTTTCTCGTTTGTAGGAAAAAGGTTTTAGTTTCCCAGTACTTCCCTGAGTTCCAAAGAGCAGGCACGTCTGTTACTAATTAGGAAAGTGAGGGAACACAGAGACCAAAGAAAAGCAGTTAGGCAAAAAAGGAAATGACAATCATTTGGCAATGAAATAGAGTCCTAGTTCCACCTTGAGGGATATACATAGCAATATGATACATATCCTTGTGCTGTTCTGCAGATACTAAGACCCCCTCACCACCCACCCAAGTGGAGAATGGTGACTATTTGCCGACCAGAAGCACGTAGACACCAGACCAAACTGGAAGAAAAAGGTTATCTTTTTTTTCTTGAAGAATGGGGAATGATGGTAATCATTCCCCAAATATCACCCCATTACCTCACTACCAACCCATCAAAAGGAAGTCCATGAGCTGCCACCTTCACTCCAAATGCTGCCTTTAAAAACCCCTCCCTGGGGACTTCCCTGGCAGTCCAGTGATTAAGACTCTGAGCTCGAAGTGCAGGGGGCCTAGGTTCAATCCCCGGTCAGGGAACTAGATTCCACATGCTGCAACCAAGACCTGGTGCAGCCAAATTAATTAATTAATTAATTAAAAAAAAAAAACTCTCCCTGAAATTTATCTCAGGGTGTCTGGGCTTTTTGGTGCCCTACAAATAAACGCTGTACTCTCCTTCACTACAATCCAGTGTCAGCTCATTGACTTTGCTGTGCAGCAGGGGAGTGGACCAGAGTTCAGTTGTACAACTCTGTGAATATGTTAAAAAAAAAAACAACAAATATTGAATTATACACTTTCAGTGAGTGAACTGAATTGTTGCTGAATGCAAATTCGTGTGTCAGATGCACCATGAGGCCAGGCAAACCAAAATTGTTCGAGTTTGGAGAAGAGAAAGGTTTATCTCAGGGCCAAGCCTGGAGAATGGGTAGCTCATGCTCAGAAAGTTCAAACACCCTGATGGTTTTCCAGGAAGAGTTTTATAGGCAAAATATTCAGGGAGGGCTGCAGGGCATGTGAATTTTTCTGATTGGTTGGTCCTGAAGTAACAGAATGGGATTTTAGGAATCCCAACCATCAGCCCTCTGTTGGTCTGAGGTCTCAGCATGTGGTTACCATCCTCCACCAAGTAGGGGTGGGGGCCTCAGTTCCTGTGGAAGAACTTGGAGATGTGTTGTATGTTGCTTGAGGAGGAACTAGGACTCTGCTTTGTTGTTCGGTCACTTAGTCATGTCTGACTCTGTAACCCCATGGACTGCAGCACGCCAGGCTTCCCTGTCCTTCACCATCTCATGGGGCTTGCTCAAACTCATGTCCACTGAGTCGGTGATGCCATCCAACCATCTCACCCTCTGCCATCCCCTTCTCCTCCTGCCTTTGATCTTTCCCAGCAGCAGGGTCTTTTCCAATGAGTCAGCTGTTTGCATCAGGTGGCCAAAGCATTGGAGCTTCAACTTCAGCATCAGTCCTTCCGATGAATATTCAGGGTTGATGTCCCTTAGGATGGACTGGTTGGATGTCCTTGCAGTCCAGGGGACTCTCAGGAGTCTTCTCCAGCACCACAGTTCAGAGGACTCTGCTTTACTGCTGCACTACTGTTTTCTTGACGACTCTTCCTTTCTTTCTGCATCCCCTCAGTTCCCTGGTTAACAACTGTTTGAATCTGCCTTTTGGTACTCAGGGAAGGTCTAGGAGGCTGAAGCCTTTTCTTTGCCAACAATAAACAGGGGACACAGAAAGTCTTTTTGTACCAGGAGGGCCCCACAGGGTCCTGCCCAGTTTCAAAATGGTACCACTACAGGCTGAATTATGTCCCCCTCAAAAGCCATTTGTTGAGATCTTAACCCTCAGCCCTTCATAATGTGACTATATTTGGAGAGAGGGTCTTTAAAGAAGCAGTTCATTTAAAAAGAGGTCACTAGGATGAAGCCTAGTCCAATATGACTGGTGTCTATTTAAAAAGAGGAAATTAAGGCACAGACACACAGAGAAAAGACCATATGGAGATCCAGGGAGAAGACGGTCATCTGCAAGCCAAGGAGAGCAGCCTCAGAAAAAAATCAACCCTGCCAACACCTTAGTCTTAGACTTGTACCCTCCAGATTTGTGAGGAAGTAATCCCTATTCTTTAAGCCACCCAGTTTGTGGTATTTTTGTCATGGCTGCCTGCAAAGGTTACTTTTAAGTGTCAACTTGGCAGGACAGCCAGTGCCCGTATATTTCAGTTCAGTTCAGTTCAGTTCTGTCACTCAGTCGTGTCCGACTCTTTGCAACCCCATGAATCGCAGCACGCCAGGCCTCCCTGTCCATCACCAACTCCCGGAGTTCACTCACACTCATGTCCATCGAGTCAGTGATGCCAACCAGCCATCTCATCCTCTGTCGTCCCCTTCTCCTCCTGCCCCCAGTCCCTCCCAGCATCAGAGTCTTTTCCAATGAGTCAACTCTTTGCATCAGGTGGCCAAAGTACTGGAGTTTCAGCTTTAGCATCATTCCCTCCAAAGAAATCCCAGGGCTGATCTCCTTCAGAATGGACTGGTTGGATCTCCTTGCAGTCCAAAGGACTCTCAAGCGTCTTCTCCAACACCACAGTTCAAAAGCATCAATTCTTCAGTGCTCAGCTTTCTTCACAGTCCAACTTTCACATCCATACATGACCACAGGAAAAACCATAGCCTTGACTAGACAGACCTTTGTTGACAAAGTAATGTCTCTGCTTTTCAATATGCTATCTAGGTTGGTCATAACTTTCCTTCCAAGGAGTAAGTGTCTTTTAATTTCATGGCTGCAGTCACCATCTGCAGTGATTTTGGAACCCCCCAAAATAAAATCATTTGGTCAAACATTATTTTGGACTTTTCTGTCAAAGTGTTTTTGAATGAGATGAATATTTGAATGGTGGACTTTGCGTAAAGCTGTTTACCCTCCCTAATGTGGGTGAGTCTCATCCAGTCAATCAAAGCATTAATAGAACAAAAGACTGACCTTCCTGAGCAAGGAGTTCTGCCAGAAGACTGCATTTGGGCTGCAGTTCTTCCCCAGGTCTCCAGCCTGCCGGCCTGCCCTGTCAATTTTGGACTTGCACCTCCACAATCGTGTGAGACCATTCCGTAAAATTAATCAACAAATCTCTCCCTTTCTGTCTCTCTCTCTCACACACAAACACACACACACGCGCACACACACACACACCCTTTACTGTTTCACTGGAGAACCCTAACTGATATCTGGTCCTAGCAAACTAATACAAGAATACAATTAGCAATACAAACTAATGCTAATACAACAATGTAATGAATTGTAGTTCAATAAGGTTGTGTAAAAAAAATCTTAGAAGCTTATACCTAAAATATTAATAATAATTTATTGGTAGAATTTGGAGTGTTTTAGTTTTATTTTTAGTTTAACTTTTTCAGACTTATGATTTTTTGTGATTGTGTGTTATTTGTGTAATGATAATTTAAGAAAAGATTTCCATTCAGCAGAAAGTTTAGAAGCAAGGTCAGATAACACAGAACCCAGAGGACACTGGAATATAGTGGGATGCATGGTAATACCACTTATCGTGAAGATTTAGATGAAGCACGAATCAGATTCCATCTCCTACAGTGAGAAAATCTCAACATACAACACAATTTGCTTATGTAAGAGATACTAAACTTGTTTTGGAAGATGGGGAGTAAATGAATTTTGTTTTCCTATCAACTGTATTTTTCTGCCTTTTCAGTGATTCATTCAGTCAGCTAGCAAGCTTTTGCTGGGCACCAGCTACGTCCAAGGACCTCACTAAATACCAGAGATTGAAAGGCAAACAAAACAGGCTCGCTCCAATTAAGATGTTTACACTATGGTGGGGGAGATAATATGGTACAACGTGATAAGGGCTCCTATAGGGTAAGAATTGTTTGTTCGCATGGGAGGGAGTGTCAGCCTGCGAGAGAAGGAGAAGAGAGGGGTTTTTTTAAATCCTCAGCACAATCGTACAAGTTTATTATGACTCCATTTTGTAGATGAATGCACTGACGCTCGGGGCTTCCCTGAAGACTCAGCAGTAAAACAATCTGCCTGCAATGCAGGAGAGGCAGGAGACACGGGTTCGAACCCTGGGTCAAGAAGATCCCCTGGAGGAGGAAATGGCAACCCGCTCCAGTGTTCTTGCCTAAAAAATCTGATGGAAAGAGGAGCCTGGAAGGCTATATAGTCCATGGCGTTGCAAAGAGTTGGACATGACTGAGCAACTATGCACACATGCACACTGAGGCTCAGAGAGGTTAGATGATTCACCCAAATGTTTCAGGAAGTAAAAGACGGGGATGTGAGCACAGTCTGACCCTGAAGTCCATGTTCTTTCCACTGTATGATGTGCTGTGTCTCTGGTTTTGGCATGTGTACAAGCAAACAAGTAGGATACACTGAAATACAGTAAATTTAATTTCTACTTTGAAGTAAGGACACATGTCTATAAACTCCCTATCATTTGTCTTAGTCTGAATTACCTTGTCCTACTCTTTCACCAGTTCTCATAATTGCTAATAACTGTAACAACAACAATGAACATTTATTGTTTCCTATTGTAATTGAAAGTGTGGTCTGGCTGTGCAGCTGTTCAAAAGCCAAAGCGGGACAAGGTTAGCGGAAAGGAAAGTCTGCTTTATTTTGGATGCTGGCAAAAGGGGAAGGCCATCCTGTCCAAAGGCTGAGTCCCCACAACCGACGATCAGTGGCTAGAACGTTTGTAGACAGACGGAGAGGCCTACAAGCAGAAATAGCTCAGTCAGCTCTGACAGTCATCTCGAAATTGGTCATCAGCTGTCTGCCCAGCGTCATCTCGATTGTTTTACATACAGTTAATCTTCATTTCAGGGTCGGTTTGCTTCCATTTCTTGAGGCCAGTCCTCAGAACTGTGGCAGCTTATGTCATCTGCAATCGGCCGTCGCATAGTTCACTTCTCCCTGTGCTGGTTTTGGTATCTGTAAGACAGCTCACAGGATATGGCTCAAAATATTATCTATAGCCCTTGAGAAGGAACTCAAGGTCCTTGACTATGCTTAATGACTAAACTATTATTATTTGGTCTCCTTTGACTGTTTTCCTTTGTTTCTGCATGTTCTCACTTCCTTGATTAAACTTATTTATTGGCTAAAGCTTTTCACAGACTGTGAAGGGCAGGCAGAGGACATGGGGGCCAAGGACCACAGGCCCCTACTCTGTTTACCTATGTGCCAGATACTATACTCGGTACTTGATAGGTTCTTTTAATCTATCCTCATAACAACCTAATATGGTAGGTTGTGGGATTATCCCTATTTTATAGAGAGAGAAACTGAGGCTTAGAGGGTTAAGTGATGTTAAGTGGCAAAGCTGGGATTTGACCCCAGATCTAGATTTAGCCATTTTGCTGCCGTGCCAAAAACCAGACAAATGGCAGATTTAAAACTCCTTGCTGGTTGCTTGCTTTTTTAAACTAGAAGATTCTGGAATGCAATTGATCTTCCAGATCACACAGGAGTGAGCAAGAGTTTCTCTTCAGTTTCTGAGGAGGAGCCCCTTACGGGAGTTTCAGCATTCATTTATGTTGCTCCATTCATTAGCTGTCTACGTTGGAAAGCTGGGACTCTGCGTTGCTCTAAGACACAGACAAGGCTGCTGTGATGTTTGAATTTGGGAAAAGTGAAACTATTTGTTGCTCAGTCGTGTCCAGCTCTTTGCGACCCCATAGGCGGTAGCCTGCCAGGCTCCTCTGTCCATGGAATTCTCCCAGCACGAATACTGGAGTGGGTAGCCATCCCCTTCTCCAGGAGATCTTCCCTACCTAGGGATCGAACCCAGGTCTCCTGCATTGCAGGCAGATTCTTTACCACTGAGCCACCAGGGAAAACAGAGGGCACAAAAATGGACCCTTTTGCAGATTCTGTCTGGGTAGTAGGCTCTGGTGTTCTATCTCAGTGGAGCCACGTCTATGCTCCCCACAAAAGAAGCTTTGGCACTTAGATGGGAGAAACATGCCTGACCTTCAGGGGTGGGAACAGGGGACGCGATAAGCCCCTGCTCCAGGAAGCTCTGGAACATGGGCTGCGGCAGCAGCTGTGAAACCTCAGAGCTCTGGTCCTGCTGAAGGGCACTCTGTTTTGCTGTAGGGATGGCAAGGGGGCCTCTGCGATCCTCCCCCGCCACCTCCCCAAGTTGATCAGATTATCTGTGGACCATCACAGTCCGATGCCCTCCACCGGGCTGCAAGCAGGTCAGAGGCTGAGTCTTATTGACTGCATTCATCACCAGACACCCCTGCCACAACTCCCCTCCCCCCAGTCTCCTCCCAAAACCCCACTCCACTCCTCTGGACCCGCAGGCAGAGAACTGAAGAATTTGTAGGATGATCTAGCCCACACAGCAGGGAGACAGAAGCACAGAAGGGCAGATGGGACGGTGCAGGCCCCTGCAGGCTTGGCCCAGATCTGCAAGCTGGGTACAGCCTGTGACCGTCGTGGGCACTGGGAGTTCTGGATAGTGGTGGCTCCGCCCACCGAGGGACAGGGAGGTTGTGGCTCCCAGGAAGAGCAACGCCTATGGTGGCAATGCCGGTGGGGGTGGGCAGTCATCATAGCCAGAAAAAATCAGCGCTCAGCCTCACGGCATGAAAGACCAAGGACCACGGGGTCCTGCTCTGTTTACCTATGTGCCAGATACTATACTCGGTACTTAAGATAGGTTCTTTTAATCTATCCTCATCTATGCTACCTGAGACAGGGACAGGTACCTGAGACAGCATCTATGCTAGGGGGCCAGGAACGTGTGCTGAGCAGCTCAAATTGGCTGTTAGGCAACAGTTTGGGCCAGCACAGGACAGATTAGGATCTGAAAGCTCTGTTTGCTTATGACCCAGGGGCTTCCCTGGTGGCTCAGATGGCAAACTGTCTGCCTGTAATGCGGAAGACCCGGGTTCGATCCCAGGGTCCGGAATATCTCCTGGAGAAGGGGATATTCTCCTTCTCCAGTAGTAGCTATTCTCCATCCCACTCCAGTACTCTTGCCTGGAAAATTCCATGGATGGAGGAACCTGGTAGCCTACAGTCCTTGGGGTCACAAAGAGTTGGACATGACTGAGCGACTTTACTTTCTTTCTTTCTCAGGTGCTTCCTGCTTTGTAGGATCTGTTTTGGACATGATTTAGAGACCTTAGGGTCTATTTTATACCAGCCAGATTAAAGGTTATCAAGCAGTCCTGGTAAACAGAATGATTTATTCTTAAAAAAAAAAAAGAGCATTTACTGAAGCTGATTAACCTTTGAAAGCCTGCTCTCATCCTTCATTTTCACAAAATTTAAATGAGGGGTTGCAATGGTCAATGTCATATACACATACAGACGTAGTGTTTGTTGAGTAAATCCACAAACACACATACAAATCAGGTCTATTCAACAAATATTTGCTAGATGGTTATAAGTGCCTTTATGATGATTAGAGTCTAGATTAGAGTCTAGTGGCTTAATTTTCTCCCTGTGACACAGTAAGAAATACATTTTATGTTGTGGCCACACACACACACAAAAGTGGGAATAAAAAGTTTCACCAGTTTTTATCTTACTTGATGAAATGCATCCTGATATTTTCTATTTTGCTTTCTTCTATCCTACTTCTTTCTATAAAAGCTGATTAAGACCCACTGAACTGATTTCATGACCTGTTAATGAGTCACAATCTGCAGGTTAAAAACACTAGTTGATATAAGAAGTCACGGAATTTTAAATTTCATCCATATTTAGCTAAAAGTTGAGGGGATGAATTCAGAAGCTGGAGATCACAAGCAGCTGGCCGCTCAGTTGCTAGCGCTGTGTACTGCTGTACATCAGGAGAGCCAAGTGACCAGAGGGAAAAAAGGGAGTGATTTCCCATTGACCTTGAAGGAAACTGGGAATTCAAATTTGCCCTTTGGTTATCTTCCTATGAACCAGAGATCGTCAAGATAGGCAAAGACAAATGAATCTGTCATCACTGAAAACACAAAGAGTTTCCCCAACTAACAGGACTTTATTAAAGAGCTTATGACGGACTTCCCTGGCGATCCTGTGGCTAAGAGTGCTGGATGAGTACAGGGGGCCCAGGTTTGATGCCTGGTTAGGGAACAAGATCTCTTATGCTTCAACTAAAAAAATCCTGTGTGCTTCAACTAAGACACGATACAACCAAAAAAAAAAAAAAAGGAGTTTTGACATATGCCATTGTTAATTAAGGGAAGACACATCTGAGGAATCCTTGAAGATACAATCAACTCAGAAAATGCTAGTTATGGAAAAGGTCTCTGATGTTAATGACTCAGATTCTTAAATTCTGACTCTATTTCATCAGGAACTGATGACTCTGCCCTTTCTGTCCTCCACCCTTATAATTCTCTGGTAGACGTATGACACCCAATTTCTTATATGTTATTGGCTTATAAATCTGTCTCTTCTACATTATAAACTGCTTGTAGACCAAAAACATGGTTTCTTCTCCATTTTTATATTCCCAGAATGAGACACAAAAAAAGAGCTTTGTCAATGTTTGTAGAAAGATTAAATGATACTGGTTCAAATTGGTTTGAACGGTATTAACAGGAAAAGTACAGAGAGCTAACTTATCCAGGAAAAAAAAAAGCCGCAAAAAAGAAAAAGTAGACTTTATGAAAATGATTTTATTTATTTAAAAAAAACTTATCAAGTATAGCTGATTTACAATGCTATGTTAATTTTTACTATACAGCAAAATGACTCAATTATTTATATATATATATGTATATATATACATATATATATATATATCCTTTTTCTATTCTTTTCCATTATGGTTTACCACACGGTATTGAATATAATTCCCTGTGCTCTATAGCAGGACCTCGTTGTTTATCCATCCTGTATATAATAGTTTGCATCTACTAATCCCAAACTCCCAGTCCTTCCCTCCCCATCCCACTTCCCCCTTGGCAATCACAGGTCTGTTCTCTTTATCTGTGAGTCTGCTTCTGTTTCATAGATATGTTTGGTAGTTATAGTTTTAACTTTTTGAGGACCCTCCATACTTTTTGGTAGCCCTTAAGTCAAAATTTTCAAGCAGATAAAAACCGAGAATTCTTCATTCCTCTTTCCTTTAAAACAATCAACTTCCAATTAACTAATTTAAAAATCTCCTTGATTTCAGAAACACATATTCTGAGGTTTATTTACCCTCTGGCTACAATGTTCCCATGTTTCAGAGCACGTCTCCTGAATGTGCCCTGGGGCTTCCGTATTTGGAACTGCTCCTCGTTGACAAAGCCTATATCGATGGCAGTTGTAAAGTCATCGTGGGTTAGAGACACCCTGCTCTGTTCCACATTCAGCAAGTGGTGCTTCTTTTGAGTTTTGCGTCCTTAAGGTGGAAGAGGATTGATGCCTGGATGTGGAGGGAGGAAAAACAGATCACAGAGACCTTTAGCGAAGATCTTCCAAGAAAGATACGCGTTTCCATTCAGTATTCTGAATTTGCTGGCCTAAACTATATTAGCAAAATTAAACTGCATTATATAGTCACCACATGAAGACAAACGGCTCCTCCACCAGGCCCTTGGTGTGCGGCAACAGCAAGAAGATGGAAGGACTACTCTCGAGGCCAGTGATTGGGCAGATTCAGGATGGATTTCACAAAAGCTCTGGTGGGATCAATACCGAAATAATTGTGACAGATCAAATGCCACGGGACAGAGCCAATGCCATTGGTAAAAACTATGCTAAGGCCCAGCCCACTAACTCCTCCAGCACACCATCTCTTTTTTTAAATTTTTATTTTATATTGGAGTACAGCTGATTAATAATGTGACAGTTCCAGGCGGACAGCAAAGGGACTCAGCCATACATATGCATGTATCCATTATTCCCCAAACTCCCCTCCCATTCAGGCTGCCACATAACATTCAACAGAGTTCCCTCTGCTATACAGTAGGTCTATGTTCGTTATCCACTTTAAACATAGCACATGAAGGGCACCATCTTGAGAAGCACTCTAACTCATGTGCTTAGATGACCATCTGTGCTATGTGTGTAGTGTTTCCTACAACGAGGGAGTGGTGTGCCTTAGCAATACATAGAAAACGCTGCTTATAAAATTGGCTGCATCCAGTTCTATTCCACAACACATTTTCATCACCAGGAAAGAGAAGATCTTGCGATTGTTGCCCAGTTTGAAGAGGCTCACCAGGGTGATTCTTTATTAGAAGCCATTCAATAGTAGCCCCTAGACCTTCACCCAGTAGCCATCTCTTACACCATAAATAGAAAGCCTATTTTGTCCTAACCAATTTACTCCCTCCCTGCCACACAGAGGAAATTAGTGCTGAACAAAATGTTCGTTTACTTAATCTGTTGTTGCATTTAATTAGCCATTAGGGGAAAAAAACACATTTTTTATTTTCTAGCAAGCTAACTTCTTACAATTCCTATTTTGCTTCTGTAGAATTAAATTCAAGAGCTGGGAATGCCTTAGATCAATGTTTGCTTTTGTTAAAAAGAAAGCCTAAAAATGTGCTGAAGATTGTAAAGAATCAGATAAATAAAGGAATCATTTGCTAAAACTCTGGTCTACAGGACTGACTCCCTAAATCCTTATGTTGAAACTTAGTTCCCAGTGTGATGGTATTTGGAGGTCTGGCCTTTGCAAGGTGACCAGGTCGAGAGAGCAGAACCCTCAGGAAAGGGGTTGGTGCCCTTACACAGGAGAACTGAGAGAGAACTTGCTTCTGTGTGAAAACACAGCAAGAAGACAGCCAGCCGTCTGCCAACCAGGAGGCCAGCCCTCACCAGCCACTGCCGCCGGCACCTTGGGCTTCACTGCCTCCTGTGAACTCTGAGAACCGTGAGAAGTACAGGTGTCTGTTGTTAAGCCACCCGGTCAGTGGTATCTGTTATAGCAGCCTGAGTGGACTAAGACACACACCCGTGTAAAGCACTGCACTGGGTCCCGAAGGTTTGGAGTGAGGTCTGCAAAGACTGGAACACAAGCCTTGCTTTCCACGGGCACCCGACCCCAGGTTGGGGAGACAGGTTCCTAGGTAATAATTTGGATACAAATAGGCTGGTGATAGTCTTGTAATAACCTATAATGAAAAAAATCTGAAAAAGAATATTCTTTTTCAGATTCTATATATATATATACTATACATATACTACATATATTTACTATATACTATATATATGCTATATAGATGGTATGTGTATGTGCTAAGTTGCTTCAGTTGTGTCCGACTCTTTGTGACAGAGAAGACTTGTGGGCTATAGTCCATAGGATTCTCCAGGCAAGAATACTGGAGCGGGTTGCCATGCCCTCCTCCAGGGGATCTTCCCAACCCAGGGACTGAACCTGTCTCCTGTCTTCTGTCTCCTGCATTGGCAGTTTGGGTTCTTTACCACTAGCGCCACCTGGAAAGCCCATATATATAGTTTAGAACTCAGATCTTGCAAGCTGTGGCATGGCCAAAAAGAACCCCAAACAAACAAAACCGTATACTTCAATTAAAAATAAAAATTTTTTTCAGGGAAAAGGAAAGACTTATTACTTACAAAAACACTGAAGCTGGAAAAGATTGAAGGCAAAAAGAGAAGGGGGTGGCAGAAGATGAGATCGTTAGATAGCATCATCGACCCAATGGACACGAACGTGAGCAAACTCCAGGAGATGGTGAAGGACACGCAAGCCTGGCGTGCTGCAGTCCACGGGGGCACAAGAGTCAGACACAACTGAGCAACTGAACAACAAGTAAGGAGAAGACCAAGGTCTCTCCCAAGGCAGTGTCTCAAAAAAAATTAAAATTATTTTTTAAAAAGTTGGCTGGTGATAAAGGCCATTGCAGGAATGCAAGTGCGTGGGGAGAAGCTGACCAGGCTCTTAGGCCTGGGAAGGACGTTCAAGGTGGGGACTGAACAAGGCCTGGAAGAAGTGGTTAAACGAAGGATGGTTACCGGGAGGGTAACCTGGGCGTGAGAAATAGACACCGAGTGTAAACACTTGGGGGGAGTGACTGAGATAAGCGTGAGTGTGTCAGTGAACTGAGAGAAGGGCAGCAGACAGGAGGAAAAGGCCACGTGGGGAGCTCGGGCAGCCAGGGGATGCCGTCTGCCTTCGCTCACCCCTGCCAGTGAGCGGCTCCTAGAATTTTGTCCTACTGTGTAAGTTGGCCTTACTTCAGTCCTGGCCCGAAATGCACAGGAAAAATCATCCTCATGGACGTTGGATGGAAGAGCCCGTAGCCTGCCAGCCTGTGACCTCTTAGGGGGTGGGGATCATGTCTTTTTCTTTATATATTTATCTTCATCTTCCCTATACCCTCGTGTTGAGCAGAGAGCCTGGCACAGAGGAGACTCTCAATAAATGTTTATTGAATGAACAAATATTTGTTTAATGACACAGTCGGGGGACACCCGGGGCAGATGTGGCCAGCAAATAAATACTGGGCTCTAAATAACGTCTCCAAACAGAAATTCAGCGAAGTAGAAAGAGTATTTGTTACGTTAATGGGTTGAGGGAAGACCTTGCCCTGGAGTTCAGTATTTAAAACTTACTTTCTAACGTGTAGAATGTGTGTAACTTGTAATCAAAATTGAGGTCTGATACCCTTAACACCGGAACAAATGCGTGATTCACGATACAAAACTCCCAAGTAGAAAATGTTCTGTAAAAGTTATCACATTCAGTGTGCCCTCCTCCTACATCCCTGAGAGACTTTTAAAAGAAATACAAATAGTTCTTTCTTAAAAAAAAAAAAAAGAAATGTCACTTCATCGTTAGAGTTGGGGTTGCTATGTTACTTAATGATATTCAATGTCACTTCTGCTCATCCAAAAACAATCATTCTTTTCCTTCTCTCTCTTTTTCTTTTTGGAATTATGTATCCGAAGCCTAAATAAATATTCATTTGGGAAGAATGAACTCTTAGCACAAAATTTGTAATAATGAATTCAGTTTTTTTTTTTTCCATGCTAACGAAGTTTTAAATTCAGGAACAAATAGAGAGGAACAATTAGAATTCTCTTTTCTCCAGAGATCAAAGGTAGAAAGACAGCTCATCTGATTCTTCTACGCCCACTTTGTACTATAAAGTGAAATGACATACAATTATCGGCTTTCTACCAGGTCTCTTGGTTTTAAATGACAGGCAACTCAGGAAGCGCTGAATTTACACCCAACAAGAACTGAATTAATAAAGTGAGATTAATGATGCTCTTGTTCTATGATTAAATGTATTTGTGGTCTAACAGATACATGAGTTTAGTCTCTGTTTTCAGAGGCATGAAGTGAGAGGTGAAAATGCCCTAAAAGGTGCAGAGGATTCTGTCTTCCCTTTCCTCCACCAGCTTCCTACCCATTCCCACTTCTCAGCCCCACTGCTACAAGAGACAACCCAAAACACTGGGGGCAAAGTGATACATTTATGCGCTTGACAAGGATAACCAGGGTGGAATGCTGAATTTTATCAAAAAAATTCACCACATGAAGCAAATCAGTTAAGTAGATTGCATATGCCAAATTTAGATGGAACAGGAGTTTGCATATTAGCTAAATCTTTGTATTGGGCTTTGTTCTCTTTTTTACTATGTATTTCTCAAGTTACCTTAAATATTTATAAACTGAACTTCTTTTACTAAAAAAAAGTTTTAACAACAATATTTACAAACTAAAAAAAAACCGTAGTTTATTTTTTAAATGTATTCTATGGGAGGATGTGCACAGCAATTAAAAAAATGTTTCTTAGATATTTTTACGCTCAAAAGTGCAAGAATTAAAAAAGATCTGTAAGGACTCCCCTGGTGCTCCACTGACTAAGACTCTAGCACTCAATGCTGGGGGCTCCGGTTGCATCCCTGGTCAGGGAGTTAGGACTGCAGCTGAGGATCCCATGTATGCAACTCAGACCCAGTGTAGCCAAATAAATAAACAAACATTTTTTTTAATAAATAAAAAATTTAAAAGACCTGTAACTTTCTATTCTGATTACCCCTGTTGATTTTTTTTTATTTTAAATTGAAAGCAATAAATACATTTGGTAAGAAAAGTTCAAACTACACAGAAAGGTATACATTTGAACTAAAAGCTTCCTTCTTCCTGCAGTTACTGTCCTCCAAAAAGACTCTGGTTAATGATTTCTTGAGTGTCTTGGAAGAAAAAAAGGGCTGTATCAGATTTCTTTTAAAAATTTTACAACATTGAGTTATAATATATTCTCCTCTGAACCTTGCTTTTTTTTACTTAGTAATATATATTGAACATTTCTTTATATCAGCACATACAGATCTACATCGGCCAGGACTTGAAAAGGTCAGTTTTCATTCCAATTCCAAAGAAAGGCAATGCCAAAGAATGCTCAAACTTCTGCACAATTGCACTCATCTCACATGATAGCAAAGTAATGCTCAAAATTCTCCAAGCCAGACTTCAACAGTATGTGAACCATGAACTTCCAGATGTTCAATTTGGTTTTAGAAAAGGCAGAGGAACCAGAGATCACATTGCCAACATCTGTTGGATCATCGAAAAAGCAAGAGAGTTCCAGAAAAACATCTATATCTGCTTTATCGACTATGCCAAAGCCTTTGACTGTGTGGATCACCACAAACTGTGGAAAATTCTTAAAGAGATGAGAATACCGGACCACCTGACCTGCCTCTAGAGAAATCTGTATGCAGGTCAGGAAGCAACAGTTAGAACTGGACACGGAACAACAGACTGGTTCCAAATTGGGAAAGGAGTACATCAAGGCTGTATATTATCACTCTGCTTATTTAACTTATAGGCAGAGTATATCATGAGAAACACTGGGCTGAATGAAGCACAAGCTGGAATCAAGATTGCCAGGAGAAATATCAATAACCTCAGATATGCAGATGACACTACCCTTATGGCAGAAAGTGAAGAAGAACTAAAGAGCCTCTTGGTGAAAGTGAAAGAGGAGAGTGGAAAAGTTGACTTAAAGCTCAACATTCAGAAAACGAAGATCATGGCATCTAGTCCCACCACTTCATGGGAAATAGATGGGGAAACAGTGGAAACAGTGACAGACTTTATTTTGGGGGGCTCCAAAATCACTGCAGATGGTGATTGCAGCCATGAAATTAAAAGACACTTACTCCTGGGAAGAAAAGTTATGACCAACTTAGACAGCATATTAAAAAGCAAAGACATTACTTTGCCAACAAAGGTCCATCTAGTCAAGGCTATGGTTTTTCCAGTAGTCATGTATGGATGTGAAAATTGGACTATAACAAAAGCTGAGCACCAAAGAATTGATGCTTTTGAACTGTGGTGTTGGAGAAGACTCTTGAGAGTCCCTTGGACTGCAAGGAGATCCAACCAGTCCATCCTAAAGGAAATCAGTCCTGAATATTCATTGGAAGGACTGGTACTGAAGCTGAAACTCCAATACTTTGGCCACCTCATGCATAGAACTGACTCATTGGAAAAGACACTGATGCTGGGAAAGATTGAAGGCCGGAGGAGAAGGGGACGACAGAGGATTAGATGGTTGGATGGCATCACCGACTCAGTGGACATGAGTTTGAGTAAACTCCCAGAGTTGGTGATGGACAGGGAGGCCTGGTGTGCTTCAGTCCATGGGTTGCAAAGGGTCGGACACGACTGATCGACTGAACTGAACTGAACTGATAAATCTCCATTTTTTTTTTCCTGTAAGGCTCCCTAGAATTCCATTATATAAATGTGCCCCAAATTTTTATTTAAACTGTCCCCTACCGATGGACATCGCACCAATCCTTTTGTTATTACAAAAACAGTTTCTCTCAGCACTTTCTAACGTGTATCCTGATGTTGTTCTTCGTATGTATTTATAAGGTAACCAGGGTTAATGTGGGCTTCCCAGGTGGTGCTAGTGGCAAAGAACCTTCCTGGCAACGCAGGAGACATAAGAGACCCTGGTTTGATCCCTGGATCAGGAAGATCCCCTGGAGGAGGGCATGGCAACCCACTCCAGTATTCTTGCCTGGAGAATCCCCACGGACAGAGGAGCCTGACAGGCTACAGTCCATGGAATCACAAAGAGTCGGACATGACTGAAGCCACTGAGCATGCACGCAGGCAGGGCTAATGTATACAATTGTACAGGTTGTACACTACACAAAGTGACTCCTTTATATGGGCACCAATCACTTTGTAGACATCATAACTTTAGTTTTTTAATTTTTCATTTTATTAAAATTTTTTCATTGGTGTATAGTTGATTTACAATGTTGTGTTAGTTTCAGGTGGATGTCACACCTGTAAATACTTATTATGATAATTTTCTGGCAGATAAACATAAAATGCCTTGAGGAAGAAATTCTTTTTTTCTAATTTACAAAAAAATCATCTCTGCCCTGGGTGAGCAACGATCAACAGAATTGCTGAATCAAAGGGCACATGAGGGTTTCCCTGGTCGCTCAGTGGTAAAGAATCTGCCTGCCAGCGCAGGGGACACGGGTTTGATCCCTGGTCCGGGAAAAATCTCCCATGCCTCGGAGCAACTAAGACTGTGGGCCGTAACAGTTGAGCCTGCACTCTAGAGCCTGGGAGCGTCAACTACTGAAGCCCGCATGCCCTAGGGCCCATGCTCCGCAACAAGAGCAGCCACAGCAATGGGCCGCTAACTAGGGAGTAGCCCCTGCTCCCCACAACTAGAGAAGGCCCGAGTGCAGCAATGAAGACCCAGCACAGCCAAAAAAAAGAGGGGGGAGCACACGGACTTTTAGTCGATATTGTCAACTTTCCCTCCCAAACTTAAGAGCTACAAAAAAAGAAGTCCTAGTGGGTGAAACTGGGTGATTTGCTTGTTGCTTCCTTTTCCCTTCCTTCCAGGGGACCATCTAATGTATCGTTTCTCGAAGGAATAGAGACCAGCAGGAAAGAGAAGCAGCTGCTCTAGAACCTAAAGCTACAGACTTGATTCCTAAACAAATGTGTGTTGATCAGATTGACTTCTTTTGGTCTTTTCTGGGGAGATTAAATGAACAATATCAGGAAAGGTGCAGGAATACTGTGATGGAGCTATGGTGGGAGGTTGGTGTTGTGGGATCAAAGATGGAGTTGTTGAAACACATCTGTTGTGGGCTATTACAAAGAGTACTCTACTCTACTACTGTAATTTTCTCCAGTCTCTCAAGGAAGAGTCAACTGTCCCAGTCATAGCCTGGATCTCTTTCTTTCTGCTTTTCTTTCTTTTTTTTTTTTTTAATTTTTGACCCCATCCCGTGACATGTGGCATCTTCATTCCCCCGACCAGTATCACCAGTATTGAACTTGCAGTGGCAGGCAGAGTCTTAACCCCTGGGCTGCCGGGAAAGTCCCACAGCCTGGGTTTCTAATCCAGCCCACATTATAGAGCACTTCTGAATGTGGATGTATGGTTCTGATGGTCAAACTGTGACTGAGGTCTTTCTCATTGTCATCAAATGCCTACACACTTGTCATCGGGAATTCTATCGGATTCTACTGTAAATGCAACACAGAAGGGAAAGTAAACACAATCCTAACACCAAGTCGTTGAGGAGGAAGGAGCCTGGGAAGCAATGCCCACAGCAAACTGAAGACAGGGACCAGGGAGGTGTGGGAGGGGAGCAGAAACCAAGGTGAGAAAGGTCAAGGGTGAGAGAAGGGAAGATCTCAGAGAGTGCAAACGGCCCGTAGAGGTGAGTGGCTGAACCCTCCAACGACTGTGGCTGCTCAAAGCAGGAGAGCAAGCCCGGTCCCATCAACCAGCTTGGCATCTTTGGGCAAGACCCCTATTCACTCTGCCAGCCTCTCAGCCTCCCTGCTGTCGAAGAGGCCTGAGAATGATCCCCTTCCTAGGACTTCGGGAGACAACAGGGCAAAGAGCATGAGAATGCCTGAGGATGTGAAGAGCAGGGAGAATGTGACCTGTGGTCGTGTTGGTGGGCTTGATCTGACTCTCGGGCTATCTATTGTTTCAATTCTCTGCCGCAGTGAGGCTCCTGGGGCTCTCTCCCTGGGCATTGGCAGAAACAGGAAACGAACACAAAATTTTTCAAAGTTTGCAAAATAGTATGGCCTGTAATGAATCTCTAGCAACTGTCAGGGACAGATAGCCTAAAAAGGCCTTATTATGCATTTCCCACTCGTGATAAAATGCCAATCTGCCCTATGTTTCATCTTCAAGGACAAGAACGCAACTGACGGCCAGCCCCGAGCTTGCTTAAAGGACTGCGATGTTCCTGGGAGTAATCACTTCGTCTTTCACCAGGATGAGTTCCGAGGAGGAGGCCTCATCACCCAGCTCAGGTAAGACAGCACGGAGTATTTTCTGGATTCAACCGATTCTATTCAACACTGTTGCTCAACACAGTTCATCGATTGCTATAGATTGAACCAGTTGGGCTCGGAAATGTTTACATATTTTTACAATTATTTTTGCAAGTAAGGGGTTCTGGTGATGCTGTGGGGGTACTGGTGATGGTGTGGGTAATTAATGTCTCAGATAGGAAAGATGTTTCAACTCGAACTTCTTAAAAAAGAAAAAAGAAGAAGAATCAGCCTGCTAATGCAGAAGACTCAGGTTCAATAGCTGGGTCTGGAGGATCCCCTGAAGAAGGAAATGGCAACCCGCTCCAGTATTCTTGCCTGGGAAATCCCATGCATAGACACAGGAGACTGTCCATGGGGTCATAAACAAACAAACAAACAAACAAAAGCTTGAACTTCTTCTCTTTTTTACTTTTATTTGCACTTACTTTATGCTGAATTTATTCCTGCAACACAAGGTTTTGCTTCTTCAGTTTCTTCTGGGGCATCGTTTTCCTCTGTGCAGCCATCTGCCTTTTTTCAGTAAGGCTCACTGGACAGTGGCAGGAGTTCGTGGGGGTTAATCCAACCATGAGTTCTGTAAACCCAGAGGCACACCCTGGGGCTTTGCTCACCTGGATGAGCTCAATGCCCAGTGAGAAGTGACATCAGATTAGTTCAGGATCACTCTCAGCACGTTAAAGCATTTGCGGCAAACGCGCAGCACTCTTTAGGGTTCACCAACCCTGTGCCAGCCCTCTCGGCCTGGGCGTTCAGCCACTGGGACGACGGAGGGGCACACATTGCTTCTGCAAAGTGACATCTTTCAGAGACTTGCCGGCTTTTCAGATACACACACTTCAATGGTCCGGGCAGTGAACATGAAGATTTGAACCTCTCGATTTACATGACTTAGTGGGTTTTCTGGGTTGAGTAGCAAACTGTTTTCTGAGATCATCTCAGGCTACTTAACAGAAAAGTTGGAACATATTCTTGCTTTCAGTACTGACAATGACTGTCAAGTGATATAGTCAGGAAAACAGACCGCAGGGCAGCCAGATGGTGGGCTGGACAAGGAAACGGCTGAGAGCAGCTTCTTGCTCATAGTTGGTAGAACTGGAGAGACTTCGTAGGTAGGCTCCTGCCTCCCTGTGTTCTACCCTCTGTGCCTGAGGGTATCTGAAGAGGGATAAACCCTGTGTTTCTCCTTGTGCTGTCTATTGTATTCAAAGATTTGAAACAAAAAGACTGTTGCTTTTATATTAAAATAAACCAGATATGTAGCAGAAAGTGAAGAGTGAAAATCACTCAGTTGTGTCCAACACTTTGTGACCCCATGGACTCCACAGTCCATGGAATTCTCCAGGCCAGTATACTGGATTGGGTAGCCTTTCCCTTCTCCAGGGGATCTTCCCAACCCAGGGATCAAACCCAGGTCTCCCACATTGTGGGCGGATTCTTTACCAGCTGAGCCACAAGGGAAGCCAATGGGAGGCAAATGGTGGAGGGTGATGGTGGAGAAGAGTTTCCCAAGGGATTCCTGCTTGTGGTGGCAGCTCTGGGCTTCCACTGCTGTGGGGTGGGGATGGGGGGGGTCTTGTGGAAGAATCTGGGGAGCACAAGGTTCCCTGACTCATCCAGGGTCCTCCAGCTGGGACCCTGCACCCTGAGCACCTCAGCCTTTCTTCTCTGCCTCTCCCAGCTAAACTGCTTCTGGTAAGCCCAGGTGCTGAGGTGCATTCTTTCACGAAGGCTAGCCTGAGGGAACTGCTCTTTGTCACCTCCTGTCCTGGGCCCTCACCAGTGTCTACAGACACAGAAGACTATGTCTTCCCTCTGCCCTCTGCGCTCTCCAGAGGGCACAGTGCCACCTGGGAGCGCTCTGCCTTGTTGAAACTATGAGCTCCATAAGCAACTGAAGAACAAGGAAAGAATGAATGAGGAACTGGCATTCCTAATTTGTGGCTGAGCAGGCAGCTAATTCGGAGAAGGCAATGGCACCCCACTCCAGTACTCTTGCCTGGAGAATCCCATGGATGCAGGAGCCTGGTAGGCTCTAGTCCATGGGGTCGCTAAGAGTCGGGCACGACTGAGCGACTTCACTTTCACTTTTCACTTTCATGCATTGGAGAGGGAAATGGCAACCCACTCCAGTGTTCTTGCCTGGAGAATCCCAGGGACAGAGGAGCCTGGTGGGCTGCTGTCTATGGGGTCGCACAGAGTCAGAACGACTGAAGTGACGCAGCAGCAGCAGCAGCAGCAGCAGGCAGCTGATTAGATTTCCTTTTAGAAGTGAAAATGAAGGGAGAGTTTGGCTTGACCTGGACGTATTTCTGGAAAAAAGACGAGAGGGAAGAAACTCAAAACTTGCCATCCCTTTTAGGCAAGTTTCCTGCTGGGACCACACACAAGTACAGAAGGAGGGTCTTCTGAACATCCTGACCCTAAAGAGGAAACCGTGTTGATCACTGCCAGGCATTTGTCCTCATGTGCCAAGTCTAAGTCGACAGTGAATTGCTGACCAATTTAGTTCTGCCTGTTGTCGTTTTCATCAGTAACAGCAGACTCAGTAATTACCCTCTTTGATTTTTCCAGAGGCATCAGCCCCTGAACTTCCGACAATAAGGAAATATTAATTGAGCGAGTGAACATAGAGTTGTTAAACAATAAAATAATTACAGTATGTGAAGGATATTGTGTCATAGGTACATCAATCTGTTGCAATCGAATTATCAAAGAGGCTTCTCATTCCCAGAAGAGCTGTGCGGTGTCCCAAAGCCATGTTAGGTGAACCTTTGTTCCCTGGGCATTGTGTCCTGGTCTGGACGCTTCCCAGGTTTGTGCTGTGTCTGGGACTCTCTGGGGTCGTTAGCTGTGTCCATGCTCTTTGTGGGAAGTGTTGAACAGAGCAGAATTTGGATCAGCAAGGCTCCTGAGTACCAATTCTGGTTGTGCCCAGATTTTCTCTGTGACTTGAAACCAAACAGGGAAACTTGTCTGCCCTTTTGTTTTCCCGTCTGGCAAATGAGGAGCACATTAGTTCTCTGCCAAATGTCTCAACACCTGAATACAAAGAAACTTTAGACCTGAGGGGTTATTAATAGTCTATCTGTTGTATTTCCGTCCATGGGGGTGGGGGGGGGGCAGGTATATTTCAGTCCTGAATCACCCGTGAGACTTGGCAGAGAATCCTGACACTTGCAGCATAGATTTTATTTCTTCAGCTGCTTCTGTGGCCTGGTTTAATTTTATCTGCTTTTTGGTCATCCTAAACACTGCATAGATTAGTTCAGTACAAGGCTATGACCTCCCCAATCTTATTCCCACTCTAGGCAGATAATCCAACTCTGGTGTTCCTGAGAAGAGAGAGGCCGATTTGGATGAATTGAACTTGCTCATTCTTCTCATTTTCACATTGATGTATCTCCATCTCTGCGGTTGTCTCCCAGTTTCAGATAAAAAAATGAGGAGTGGGGATCTGGGGGGGTCCTCTCTCCCTCCCCTGCACAGCTAGCTCTCTCCCCTGTCCCCTTGCTCCCTCCCTTCAGCTGCTCCTATCTCACTATTCACTGCTTGCACTACCCACCTCTTAGGTCTCCTTTGCAACTGTTTTGAAACACTTCCAAGCTGTATTCTATTTTAAAATCACACAGCAACACCGGAGTGCCTTTCTTGATCTTGTTGTCTCCTCTAGTCTCTTTATTGCCTTCCTTTTGCAGTAAGATGCCTTCATTCTCTCTCTCCACATAGTTCCCCAGCTCTGTAGTCTAGCTTCTTTTCCCCATTGAAACTGCATTTTCAGAGGTCACCTGGGTGCCCGTGTATGCCCAGAGAGGGTTTTGTTTTAGCCTCATTCTTATTTTTTCAAGGCATCTGTTTTCTCTCCCTCTGCTTTGTCTTCCAAACTTCCACTCTGATTTACTTCAGTTTATATTTGTCCACTTGTCTCCCAGTTAGATCTCCCAAACTTTTCCACTGCCCAGTTATCGTGGCTAACCGGCTAAGCTCTGACATGAGCCCACCTGTGGTTGAATTATAACTCTGCCACTAATTAACCATGTGACCTTGAGCAAGGTCATCTCTGTGCCTCAATTTCCCCATGAAAATGAGGATCATAATTAAGAGTACTAACCTAAGAATCAAACAAGATAGTCTACACACTATCTACCCCAATGTTTGGCACTCAGAAATATTCAATAAACATTACCTGTTAGCATAACCATAAGCTCCTAGAACTTAAAAAAAAAAATAGAACTTTTTCCTTTTTCTCACACATTGCCCAAGTTACCCAACACACACCCAGACAGTAAATAATTATCAACAAATAGATTTATGCACTTGGGTGGAGAGTCCAGGGAAGAAAGAATGATGGAAGGGAGGCTCTTTAATTGCGCGAGTATTTTTTATACACAGGCTTTTTTGTTTGGCTTGGTTTTCCCAATAAATCATTTACATTATTGAAAGTTCAAATCAGTCCTTTCAGGACCTGTTTGCTGGGCAGGAAGGGGCATCAACGGTCAACCCTCTGGCTGGTGGTGCAGCAGTCAGTCACAATGAAGCCGCTTGGCCGGGAACACAGTGTTCCGTCCTGAGATTCAAAACTGCTCCAACTGGATTAGGGAGGGAAGCGCCGCAGCGGCCGCCGTGAGCGGGGGATCCCTGGAACCGGTCCACTGAGTGATGCCGCCATCTAGTGACCGCCCTCGGGATCGCGGCTGGGCAGGGCCCTCTCCGCGCAGGCGAAGGAGCCTCAGAATTGCAGTCCTGTCTTTAGAAACTGTGGGTGGGACTCGGAGTGAGGGGCGAATAAGGGGCGAACACAGCACAGAGAGGTGGGAAAACACCTCATCCCGGTCTGGGGAAGGAAAGGGTACAAGGGGGCTTGTGTCCACCTAGGACAACGTTGTGGTTATCAGAGGTCGGTCCCCTCCCCCACTTCAATCCCATCTAAACTTTGATTTGTTTTGTTTTTCCTCATATGAGTCTCACTTTCCAGCACTCTGCGCTGACCCGTTATCCTGAACAGACCCTGCTTCTCGTTTCCTTTCTCCTATGTTAGGAATTCAGGGCTGGGAAAATTGAGCCGAGTCATCCCATCTGGCGGCTACCCCGGGAACAGCAGCTCTGCGCGGTGACCCGGGCTCCGGCCGCACCTGCCGCATCGCCACGTGACCGCAGGTAAGGGCCGGCTGCGGGCCGGGACCACCTGGGCTGCGGCTGGAAGAGGCCACGGTCTGCTTGCATCCCCAGACCTTTCTGGAATGTCACTTGGGTCACCGTATCAGAGAGTTGATATTCCCTTTGTAAAACTGTAGTAGGCGATTTGATGACTTTTTCTTTTCTTTTCACAAACTATGCCAATCTATGACCAATAGATTATAGATGATTATATTAAGATCATTGTGTTAAGAGCTTTAGATGGGGGTGGGGCTGAAAAGATACTGATGCTTCAAACTCAAGTGTCCCTGTGGTGTGTCCTCACCTGGCCCGCACTCAGGACATCGTCTAGGAGCTGGATACAGGCTTAGGACACAGTTATGGGAAGTGTAGTTTTGGCATCTTAAACTCCTCTCTGCTAGTAGCTATTCTACTTTGAGTAGAGAATCTACTTTGAGTCAAGAATCCACCTGCCATGCAGGAGGTGCAGGAGACGCGGGTTCGATCCCTGGGTGGGGAAGATCCTCTGGAGGAGGAAATAGCAACCCACTCCAGTATCCTTTCCTGGAGAACCCACTAACAGAGGAGCCTGGCGGGCTGTAGTCCATAGGGTCGCAGAGTCCGACACGACTGAAGTGACTCAGCCTGCACACATCGACATAGGTTGTTTATACCACTCTAAACCTCAGTTTCTCCTCTAAAGTGGGCATAAGTAAACCTATCTGTCAAGATTATTGTAAAGGTTAAATGAAATAAAACAAAGACTTATTTGAGAGATTGGGAATGGATTTTAGAGAGCTTATGGTTGAAGGAGTGAATTATTGATATAAAACATCACATCAAATATTTACCTTAAAAGGTAGGATTTCCCAGTTTTTAATGTGGGGCTATGGCCTTTTCTTTGAACATAGAATCCTCCAGGGAGTGTTTGTTGAGCTTTTTTTGCATGAGCCACATGCATAACACTGCATCTGTGAGGTCTAGGTTGGGTTTCTTTCAGTGTAGTGAGAACTTAAAGACATCTGAGAAGACTCAGGTAAAATCGCTTTCTGTACTAACATCCCAATTCCAGTAAATCATTCCAGATTATTAACACTGTTTTCAAACTTCTGTCCACCCACACAAATCTTAATTAGACAGCATTTTTTAAGCTGCTTCCCCATTGTTGAAACCTCCCAAAATATTCAATTTTGCTTTCACAGAAACAACTCCCTTTCTCATATTTCATCAGTTTCTATAATAGTTAAAATTCACGGTTACAGTAACAAGTACAGCTGTTATAAACTGATTCTTGGTAAGCATATGAGGACTAACGCAGCAGAAGTTAGCAGAGAGTACGATGGGCCACAAGCACTGGTAGGTACCATTCACAGAGGGCCTGCAGAATGTGGTTAACCTGGCAGGTTGGTTCATAGAGGTCATAAACAGCCTCGCCTGCAGTGTATACAAAGTGCTAAGTATAGTGCCTAGCATACATGAGTGTCCAGTGGTGGTAGCTACTAATTATTGTTATCATTAATAACTTCAGTGTTGGAAGGATTGTTGCAAACCTAACAGTTTCTTTCCCTCATTTAACAGATAAGAATTTTGGTCTTCATAATATAGCTTTCAGTTTTAGTGAGTTAAAAGGTTATTGATTATAAATCTAACATTTTCAGTCAGAAGGAATTAAATTTGCAAAGGCATTTGGGAGTCAGCCTCAAGGGCAAAACTCATCTAAGTCACCCCAAATCCAGGTCTGTTCAGGAAAACCATGTAAGAACACAATGGGGCCATGAAGACAAGTTTCAGGGTCGCTGTGATGGTGAAACTGTCCCCATGGGGGGCAAGTCATCAGCATAGAGGGAAGGACTTTCCAGAGGGGGAAGAATTCGTTGAAGAATGTGCACAGGGGTGAACAAAACTCCAGGCAGAGCCTGGCCTTAGGCTCAAGGCATCCAGATGTCCTCCGGACTGAGCGGACTCAGTCATGCTAGACCAGGAGTCCAAGTCACCCAGCAGAAGAGCCCAATTCTCGTGGCAAAGAACAGCTGTTTGGGGGCCAGTGGCTTATGGGTGGAGTTATGAACACCTAAGCCTTCAAATCCACACACTCTGTTTCTTCACAGTTTGTTTATAACATTCCTCTTGGAGATCCTGTCTTGCAGCAGGTGGAGATGATCCTTTTGTTTGATTGGTTTGGGTTGAAAGGACTTAATTTTCGGAGAGGAGGAGGGAGGCAGGCAGCAAGGCAGGTGGGTGGAGGCAAGCCTTTGAGAGGCCACAAGCTTGGGAGACAAAACTCAGGTGAAGGGCCCAGCAGCCTCAAAGTAACTTTTAGATTTGTTGTATTTCTTAAAGCAAACCTTTAATTTAAGAAGAGTATCGAAGAGGTATGTCCAAGTCATAGCCTGTACAGTTGGCCTGATTTTAATTTTATTTTGAAAGAGAAATTCAATGTGCAGCCTTAGGTGAGTGGAGTTTGCCACTTCTGGAGTTGGTAAATTTCCTCCTGAATATTCCAGAGGTTCTTCTATGCCAGCTGTGTGGACCGTCACCAGGCATCTTGTAAACGCCATCAGGTCCTCCGCTCCCTGGGACTCGGATCCCGTAATTATGGAGCGGGCCTGGCACTTCTAACAAGCGCTCTGGGGCATTCTGACATAGGAGGCCCAGCCAACACGGTGAGAAATGCTTTGCTTTCCCTGCCCCAAAGATGGAGATGAGCCCTGATACCTCGAGACTAAACGAGATCACAGTTTTTCTCTTGTGCTGGGGAGGTGGGCGTTGGTGAGCTACTGTGCGGCCCTGTGTTTTTCTAAACACAACTGAATCCCCCAAGCAGGGTGCTCAACCTCAAGTACTTTGCTCTGCTTGAGAGCCTTCCATGGCCTTAAATTCCATTAGATGTGGCTCTTAAGAAAGGACAAGGCTGGGACTTCCCTGGTGGTCCAGTGGCTAAGAGTCCGCCTGCCAGTGGAGGGGAAACGGGTTCGATCCCTGGTCCGGGAGGATCCCACATGCCATGGGGCAACTCAGCCTGTGTGCCACAACTGTTGAGCTTGTGCACCGTGCTCTAAAGCCCGGGAATCGAAACTACTGAAGTCCATGCACCCTAGGGCCCTTGAGCTGCACCTGGAGAGCAGGCTCTGCTCGCTGCAACTGGAGAAAACCTGCCTGCAACAACAAAGACCCAGAGTAGCCAGAAATAAATAAATAAATAAAAATTTTAAAAAGAGGTGAGGCCTTTCCCTCCTGAGGCCTGGGGAAGCGGCCTGGGTGGTTAAAGCCCTCAGCTGTGCTGTGCTAATCCTGCAAGAAAGGCCAGAGTGAAGACCAGGGAAGCGGGTTGGCTTTCCTTCCTTCAGGCATGATGGGGAGAAGCTTCAGGCATGATTTTCTTATGCAGCAGAACAGGGACACCAGCAGTTTATTACTGAGGCCTGTGCCCTCCTTGGGGAGTGACCATTGATGGAACTTTCTTCTTCTAAGCTCTACATACCCGCAGCTCAGCGCCCGTCAGCTCCGATCCAGAGCATTCAGCCTGAGGAGTGGCAGGTTCCTTGATACAGAGAGTTGTGTCCAGAAATTCCCCAGAAAGGAACAACCAAGCATGTTTGTTTGTTTGTTTGTTTGTTTTTGCCTCAGTGTAAATTTTTAAATCCCTTCATTCTGGAAGGGGATGACATAGTAATACTGTGGTTTTTTTTTTTAAAAGGCCCTGGATCTCAAAGTATGGTGATGCCTGGACTGGGAGCATCCCAGCATCACTTGAGAGCTTGTTACAAATGCAGACCGATGGGTCTTGCTTCAGGTGTAGAGAATCAGAAACCCTGGAGACGGGCTCTGGGAATCTGTGTTTTAACAGATCCTCCAGGTGATTCGGGTGTGCACTTGGGTGTGAGAACCACTGGCTCAGTGCGAAGTGTGTGGGAAGGCCTTTATTCAAGCAACAAAAACCATCTTGCTAGGGGACTTCCCTGCTGGTCCAGTGGTTAAGACTCCACTCTTCCAATGCAAGGGGTGTGGGTTTGATCCCTGTTCGGGGAACTAAGATCCCACATGCCATGTTGCAGTAAAAAAAAAAATCCTGCTAGTTAGTGGGAGTGCAGTGTTCTGGGGGGTTTGGGGGTCCCTCATTGCAGTGGTGAGGGGAGGTGTGCTGTCCAGGGATGAAGAAGCAACAGAGACAGGGGTTACAGGGTGAAGAGGTGTTTTCATGGGTCTCCTGAGTGTCTTCTGACTAAGACCAAATATATGTTTCTTCTTATTAATCACAGTATCACCAGGGCAAAACAAGATGATTGGTCACTAGTCTATTCAGTAACTGCATATTGGAATTACTTGGTGAGTTTTTTTAAAATACTGATTCCCAGGCCCACCTCCAGAGATGATGGTAGACTTGGTCTGGGGTGTAGACAGGGTGTTAAACATTTCAAAGTTCCTTAGATGATTCCAACATGAGTAGGGTTGAGAACCACTGTAGCTACATACCTGTCATTTCTTCTACTAAATTTTTTTTTAAAAACCAAAACAAAGGTTAATGGTTTTGGCGAAGCTGAACCCCTACTGCACACTATACACAAAAACTGACTCAAAATGGATGAACAGCCTAAGAGTTAAAACCATAAAAATCTTAGAAAACATAGGGGTAAATATTTGTGACTGGATTTGATAGTGAATTCTTAGATATAACACTGAAAGCCTCAACAACAATGACAACAACAAAAATGGATAGACTTTGTTAAAACTAAAAACGACTGTGCATAAAAAACATTGTCAAGAAAATAAAAAGACAATGTACCGAGTGGGAAAAAGTATTTGTGAATCAAATGTCCAATAAGGGTCTGTGCTGGGCTAAGTCGCTTCAGTCGTGTGTGACCCCCATGGACAGAGAATTAGTTGTAGAGTTCTTTACATATTCTGGATGTGTGTGTGTGTGTGTGTGCTTCGTGGCTCAGTCGTGTCTGACTCTTTGTGACCCCATGGACTGTAGCCCACCAGGCTTCTCTGTCCATGGGATTCTCCAGGCAAGAATACTGGAGGGGGTTGCCATGCCCTCCACTAGAGGATCTTCCCAACCCAGGGATTGAACTCAGGTTTCTTAGGTCTCCTGCTTTGGCAGGCAGATTCTTTACCACTAGCGCCATCTGGGAAGCCCTTGATAAGGGTCTAGTATCCAGAGTATGGGGCTCCTCTGGTGGCTCAGATGGTAAAGAGTCCGCCTGCAGTGTGGGAGACCTGGGTTTGATCCCTGGGTTTCGAAGGTCCCCTGGAGGAGGACAAGGCAACCCACACCAGTATGCTTGCCAGGAGAATCCCCATGGACAGAGGCACCTGGTGGGCTACAGTCCATGGGGTCACAAAGAGTCAGACACGACTGAGCCACTAAGCACACACACACACACACACACACATCCAGAATATGTAAAGAACTCTACAACTAATAAACAAAAAGATAGACCAACTCAATTAAAAAACAGGCAAAGGATTTTAATAGACATGGCTCTGAAAAAGGTGTACAAACCACAAATAAACATACTAAAAGATACCAGTAGTCATTTAAAAAGTGCTAATCAAACCCAGAAGGGCAAACCACTTCACACCCACTAGGATGAATAATAATAATTTTAAAAAACTGGAAACTAAGCTTTTGGTGATGTGGGAAGATTGGAACTCTTGCATATTACAGCCACTGCAGAAAACAGTTTGGCAGTTCCTCAAAAAGTTAAACATAGAATCACCATGGTGATGGTTTAGTTGCTAAGTCGTGTCCAACTCTTGTGACCCCCATGGACTGTAGCCCGCCAGACTCTGCTGTCCATGGGATTCTCCAGGCAAGAATACTGGAGTGGGTTCCCATTTCCTCCTCTGGGGGATCTCCCCGACCCAGGAATCAAACCCAGGTCTCCCACATTGCTGGTAGATTCTTTACCGACTGAGCTATGAGGGAAGCCCATTTAGAATCACTATATGACTCAGCAATCCCACTCCTAGGTATACACCCAAAGAATTAAAGCAAATATTCAAACACTTGTTCACCATTGTTCACAGAGGCGCTATTCGAAGCACCTGGAGGGTGAAGACAACCCACTGTCCATCAAAAGATGAATGGCTAAGCAAGTGTGGCCTATCCATACCATGAAATATTACCTAGATATGAACAGGAATAAAGTACGAGTATGTGCAACATGGATAAACCTCAGAAACATCATGCCAAGAGAAAGAAGCCAGACCCAAAAGGCCCTAATATTGTTTGACTCCATTTATATTAAATATCCAGAGTAGGTAAATTCGTAGAGACAGTAATCTGATTAATGGTTGCCAGGGACTGGTGGGGGAGGGCAGAATGGTAATTTCTTAATGGGTATGGGATTTTCTTTGATGAAAGCATTTTAGGTTAGGACCAGATAAAAGTGGTGGTTGCACAATGTTATTAAAATAGTTAATTGTATGTTACATGGATTTCATCTAAAAAAAATCAATGGTTCACTCATATACAAATTAAAACTAAATTAAATTTAATTACATAATTAAGCTAATCAAATTTAATTTAATATTACAATTAAAACTAAACTCTCTAGTCAGTCCTTCATGGCTGGCCTTTAACTACTTCCTGTTGCCATATCTTCTACCACTTCCCTGTTTTAATTGTTATTACCTCTCCCGTGTAACTTACTGCATGGAATCCCACTGGATCCTCGATGTGTTCAGTGTGCTTCAGCTTCTCCTTTGAAGCTCTCTCGTGCGCAGTGGGGCATCTCTACCAGCACTTCCAGTGCATAGTCTTATCTCCTGTAGCTTCCAACTTTGCATCCTTGCTCTCAAAGCGTGGTACTCAGGATTGGCAGCCTTGATGTTACCTGGGAGCTTATAAGAAAGGCAGGAAACCCCACCCCAGACCCACTGAGTCCGAATCTGCATTTTACAAAGTTCCTCTGATAACTCACGTCTGAGAAGCGCTGGTTTACTCCAGTGGGTCTCAAACCAGGCTGCAGATCAGAATCACTTTGCAAGCTGTATTTATTTATAATGTATTGGGTTGGCCAAAACGTTCGGGTTTTTGGCCAACCCGATATATTTTAAATAATATACACACGTGGTAAAATTGCAAGCTGTATATAAACAAAGAACAAATAGCTTGGCTTACCACCTGGTTCTTCAAGGAATAAGCCCTAACCCACTGTGGGCTTTGACCGAGGGTACACTCCCAGAGGTGGTATCTCACCGTGGTTTTGATCTATATTTCGCTGATGATTTGTGATGCTGGTGTTGCTCTTTATCTTCTGATGTGATTGGTCCATCTCCTTGGTGACAGGTTCCCCAGGACAAACCTCAGGGATGCTGCTTCTTTATAGCCCTACCTGGCACAGGGCTTTGAGTGTCTGTGGCTCATATGATGATTTGTTCTTTTTTCAGTTCCATGGACCAAACACCGAGAAGAATGCTGGGCCAGCCCCTTTCCAGCCCCGCCACCCAGCCCAAGAAGAGAAGCACATCAGTGATGTCTTTCTTTTCCAAGGTCTGAGACAAATTACTATGAACAAATGGGCTGTCTCAGTAGCCACTTTGTGATACGTGTGCTTGTGGGTTCCTTCCCTTCCTTCTACTGAGGTGCCTCTTCTGAAAAAAGTTTGATGGCAGCTCTTAACACGAGTGAAATGTTTATAGGATAACAAGAAGATGAGTTGGGAAGAATTTAGCTTGCTGCGAACTTAATAATATAGAATGAACTGCAATGAATATTCAGAAATACTGATGAGCCTTGGTATCACACAAACTCCAAATAGGGCTGAGGGTCTCGTCTCCAGCCCCACCCCACACCCTCTACTAAGGATAATTTGGATCTTGCCTGAATCTTGCATTGTCTTGGTTCTGACTCCAACACATTGCCATGTCCTGTGATGCCCAGGACAACACGCCCTTCTTGGTGTCAGGGCTCAAAGCCCTAATATCCCATCTCTTGCCCTACAGTTAGAGTTTAGACCCTGAAGTCCAGATTTATGCATCAGCCACACAGTGCTTCCCAATATGCATTATTTATGCGTTTCTTTTCCTAATCTTTGCTCAGATGCTCACATTCTGGGGTAGGACATCTTTCAGGTGCCCCAAAATGCTTGTCGATGTGCTTTGCTAATTGTGTCAAAGGCTCTTGAGAGGTTGAGTGAAATGAACACTGAGAATTGACCCTGGGATTTAGTCATACTGGGGACAGAGAGTAGGGGAGGGGGTATGGGTGCCATCAGCCTGATGGGAGAAGGTTCAAGAGAGAATGGAGCAGCTGAAGAAAGTGAGTATAGACACGTTTTTCAAGGTTTAGCTACAAGGTGGAGCAGAAAAACAAGAAGAGCTGTGGGAGGAAGAAGGTCAAGGAAACCCTTCTTTGGGACTTGGGGAACACAGCTTCCCCTGTCCTGTTAAAGAGATTGGGCTTCTCAGATCTCATGAATGCTCCTAAAGCCCCATTGTCTCAGCTCTGTCACATCCACAGCTGCCCAGGCACCCCTCTCTGTAATCTCCCCAAACCTACCTCAACATAAGCTCTGCATCACTTTTCTCCACCCCTTTTTCTCTTCCTCCATTCTTTTCTCCAATATGTAGATTAAACAATATATTCCCAGTAAAAGCCAGGTGTCTTTAGGCGGAGAAAGGAGTAAAATGGAGCAGCAAAACAGGTTTTTCTTACAGGGAGGGATTAGGGTTGGTGATGGGTAGGGTGTCACTCTGAACACTCCCAAATCAATGTATTTTTGACCCACCACCTAGGTCTCTTGGAATCTGAGGCTCCAGAAGCAGGAACCTCTGAAGAATGTGTTTTTCATCTTGGCAGAGACAGCCCGGGACCCCAGTGTTAAAAAGCGTCATATGGTGATGAGAGGCCTGGGAACCATGGCCTGTGAGACCCCGGACAAGGTAGGAAGGGCAGGGGGCACTTGGCCAGCCCTCGTGGCCTGGAGTCCCCAGGGCTGGGGGTCCACGCTGTGTAAAGGATCTCCATGGCCTGGCGTTCGTATCTCGCCGTTTCCTTGGGCCAGGAGTCCAGGTACAGTTCAGCTGGGTCCTCTGCCCAGGGGCCCGCAAGGCTGCCATCAAGGTGTGGGCCAGACTGCATTCCTTTCTGAAGCTCAGGGTCATCTTCCAAGTTTTGGGAGCTGTTGGAAGAATTCAGTTCTTTCCGGTTGTAGAACTAACGTCCCTCCTTTCTTGCCGACTGGCCGTGGGATCCCAGAGGCCGCCCTCACACAGCACGGCAGCTTTAGTTCTTCATCGTCAGCAGGAGAGTGTCTCCCGCTCCTGTCTGCCATGGGATCTAAGGGAACCATGGGAACGACGTCTATCACCACCGTGACCTTTGAGAGATCAGAAGCTCTCAAAGTCACTGGCTCCTTCCACCCTCGAGGGCAGGAGACTGCACAGAGGCTCATGTGACTCCGTTGGGGTCAGCTCAGGGTCATCATTGCTCAGTATCATCAGCCTTGGGATACGGAACCGCAGGCAAGGTTAACACACGGCTGGACATCACCCTCTGGTGAATTTAATTTTTCTAAGAATTTATGTTTAGTAGAAGAATTTAATTTTTCTAAGAATTTATGTTTGTTTAGGAAAAGATGTTTTCCCCACTTCTTCCTTCAGCATCTGTCCACTTCCGTGACCATTTCGTCTCATCCCCTGTCAAAATCCCCAATAGGCCACAGGTCCCTAGGTCACCCAGCCCACCACCCTCCTTAACATGCCCTCCCCAGCCTCACCCACCCACAGGCCAGGCTCCAGACTGCTCTTTCCGTGCTTCCAAGACCGAGCTGGGTTCTTGGGTCAGATTAGTGAAAGTGTTTGTTGTTTTGCTGAGAGATATTGCATCCTGTGCTGAAGAAAGCCACGACCTCTTAGTCCAAAGCCCCAGGTTATTGGACGATTAGAAGTGGAGTTGCTTTCCAACCCCTGCAGAGCGATTGCTGTGCTGCTAACACTTTCCAAACCTTGCTAACAGGTGAGAAAGTATAAGAAGATTATCCTAGACCTGCTGGTGCATGGTCTGTATGACCCGGTGAGTTCTGAAGTCATCCATGAAAGCATGAAAACCCTGACCATCATCCTGGGCAAGATGCAGGGGAAAGCCCTGGGCTCCTTCTTCATAGACATCACCCTCCAGACCCGAACTCTGCTCGATGACGTAAGTGAGACGATGCGGGAAAATTCCAGGTTCTTAAAGTCAAATGTGAGCCCTGGGTGACGCGTTGCTCGGGAAACAAGGCCTCTGTTATTCGCTAGTTATTAAGAAATTGTGACTCAGCTGGTAAAGAATCCGCCTGCCATGTAGGAGACCTGGGTTCGATTCCTGGGTTGGGAAGATCCCCTGGAGAAGGGAAAGGCTACTCAGTCCAGTATTCTGGCCTGGAGAATTCCATGGACTGTATAGTCTGTGGGATTGCAAAGAGTCGGACATGACTGAGTGGCTTTCACTTTCAACTTTCTTGTTGAGAGACTGGTACTGTGCTGGGGGTTATGGAAGACATATAAAGATATTAAGGATTCCATCACCACCCCTCAAGGAGTGTTCATCATAGTAGAACCGATGCGTATATACACACTTAACGATGATGACGCCCACGTGTGTTCAACGGTTTCTTACAAATGTGATGATCAGCATAGTCCATGTTTAGTGAGGTCTTACTGTGTGCAGGCCTGTCTCCAGGCAGTTTACATGGATCGTCTCACCTTCATGATAACCCGGTGAGGCAGGCGCTGTTATCTTCACTTTATAGAGGAGGAAACCAAGGCCTGGAAAGGTTAGGTAGCTTTCCCAGGGATCGTGGTGTGAGAAAGTGGGTATGAAACTAGGCCCTCTGCCCAGGGCCTGCACTTTTTTTTTTCCTGTTTAAAAAAAAAATTTTTTTAATTGAATTCTGTTTTTATTGAGGTATAGTTGATTTACAATACTAGTTTCAGGTACACAGTGATTCAGTATTTTTACAGTTCATACTCCATTAAAAGTTGTTACAAGATAATGGTTGTAATTCTTGGTACAATATATCCTTGTTGCTTATCTATTTTATTATTTTAATTTTTATAATTGATTTTTAATTGGATACTTGCTTTACAATCAGGGCCTGCCCTCTTAACTGCTGGGTGACAAGGCAGGCTGAACAAAAATTGCATGGACACAGAATGTGAGGGCTCGGGAGCTGATCAGTTAGCTTACCATAGTTACACACACACACACACACACACACACACACACACACAGCTGATCAGTTAGCTTACTGTAGTTCACACACACACACAGCTGATCGGTTAGCTTACTGTAGTTCACACACACACACACACACACACACACAGCTGATCAGTTAGCTTATCGTAGTTCACACACACACACACACAGCTGATCAGTTAGCTTACTGTAGTTCACACACACACACACAGCTGATCAGTTAGCTTACCGTAGTTCACACACACACACACACAGCTGATCAGTTAGCTTACTGTAGTTCACACACACACACACACACACAGCTGATCAGTTAGCTTACCATAGTTCACACACACACACACATACACACATACACGCAAGACCTGTAGAGCAGGGAGCAGACTTTGCATTTACTCACAGAGCATCCTGCATGAGTTCCTCACACCTGATTCCTCAGGAGTAACTCCGTGAGAGCCGGGTGCCTGCACCCCACCGGAGGAAGAGAAACCCGCAAAGTATGGAGCTTGAAGCTTATGAGTAGCTGCTGGGACATTTGCCTCCCCTCCTTCACAGGGAGGCCTGTGCTCGATGTGAACCAGGGCTCTCTGGGGTGGGGAGGGAGGTCTCCACTCCACCTCCCTGGAGTATTAAGCAGGTATCTCCAGGGAGGTGTCTCTAAGTCTCTCTGGAGGTGCCATCTTAATCGCCAGGGCTTGTTTGCCATGTGACCTTGAGGGGTGGGGGTGGGGGCGCAGCATAAGCCTTTGTTCTAGAATTCCAGGCATGAGAGTCCTGAAAGGACTCTTAGGGAAAAAGGGAGGGATTTTTTAAATAGGACTGGGGATCAGGGCATCAATCCTAATCTATCAAGTCTCTGGAATGTCATTTAACACATGTGGGAGTCAACGTCATCAGAGTGTATATACTCACGGCTCCATTACAGTGAATCCTCCTGGGTGGGGCGGGGTGGGGGGTGGGCAGGTGATGGAATCCTAGGTGATGGAACCCTATGTGTGTGTACATGGTGGTCAAAGATGGGCCTTGAAAGAGGGAGGATTCTTTGTGCACATCAGCAACCACGGTCCCGGCAAACTGGATTTCCTCCAGAGGAGAGGAGCAGTTAGGCATTAAGGTCGTGTGTGCGGGGGGCACAGGAGGAGTAGCTGGGGAAGACGAGGACTTCGACTTCGATGAGGAGTAGCCGGGGAGGACTTCGACTTCGAGGAGGAGTAGCTGGAAAGGACGAGGACTTCGAGGAGGAGTAGCTGGAAAGGACGAGGACTTCGAGGAGGAGTAGCAGGGAGGACGAGGACTTCGAGGAGGAGTAGCCGGGGAGGACGAGGACTTCGAGGAGGGGTAGCCAGGGAAGACGCGGCCTTTGAGGAGGAGGAGCTGGGGAGGACGCAGACTTTGAGGAGGAGGAGGAGGAACCAGGGAGGACGAGGACTTCGAGGAGGAGTAGCCGGGGAGGATGAGGACTTCGAGGAGGAATAGCTGGGGAGGACGAGGACTTCGAGGAGGGGTAGCTGGGGGAGGACGAGGACTTCGAGGAGGAGGAGGAGCCGGGGAGGACGAAGACTTCGAGGGCCTCAGGGGAAACTCCTCAGTCCCCTTTCCAAGCGCATTTGCTTAGGGGGTACTCTGCAGACCCTTCCGTGGGAGTGTTATGTAATGCATAAAACAAACGCTTAAGGACACCAAATCTGAGAGGTGAAAAATGGAATTCCAAGAAGTTTCTGGCCCCATGTTTCTTGGTTAATGGACTGTGAGCTCTTTTTATCAGCTCCATCTTGTGACTAAGGAAACTGAGGCCGGGAGGGTCAAGGAACTTGCCCCAGGTCTGGCTTTAATGAGTAAAGAGGTAACCCATTTTCTCATGCAATCATTTTTTAAAGCTAGGTAGACTGATTTTTGATCAGAGAGCCCTTGTCAAAGTGAAACCTGGGGATACTTGTGGGGAGCTCTTTCTGACAGTTTGTAACTCTGTCAGAGCATTCTTCCCTGCCTGCCTGTGCTATGTCCCCTTCAGATGACTGTCAGACTCCCGGGGGGACAGACAGCCCCTTACACACCTCTGTACATCTCACAGCATTAGGGTAGTGCTTCAGATGGAGTCAGGACTCCGTGAGCGCCAGCTGAATCGAATTAAACACACACACACCGGTAGAACAGTGGAGAAAGTGCAACACTAAAGCAATTTCTGTATGTGTTACACGTGCTAAAAATTGTTTCACAAGAGATCAGTGGTGTCCAGTCTTGCTGAACGTCTGTGTGAGGAGGCCCGTCCAAGTCCGGTTCCCTCTGGTTCACCTAGAGCTGGTGAGGATCAGGAAACACTGATATAAAAATTCCTTCACCATGAGTCAGGAGACTGGGTTACCACTCTGGTTCTCTGTTCCTCATCAATGATTTCTGCTGCATGTGGGAGAATTCAGACCAACATAGAGATGGCCTGGCAAAAATGCTGGGAGTATTAACAGGGAGTGGGTCAAATGAACTATGACACAGCACCACCCCCCACCCCCCGCCCCGCCAAAAACCTCTGTTTGGATTGACATGGAAAAGAGCTCCCAGAGAGACTGATGAAAAACCAAGGTGCCTAACAGTGGGATGGTCCATGTCCATTTGTGTAAAAACGTGGGAAGGGCTATATAATAATATATATTTTATTTTTTCCTTCTTAATTTTCCGAAGGGCTGCATACAAAATATATGACTTTGTGGAGAGGGAACTTTGGTGGCAGGTGGAGAAGTGTAGGAAGGAGACTTACTCTTTTTTTTTTTTTTTTATAAACCTTTTTGGTTTATTTTGAATTGATCGAACCTGGGTCTCCTGCATTGCAGGCAGATTCTTTACCATCTGAGCCACCAGGGAAGCCCATAATACTTGGTTATTTTGAATTTCAAACCCTGTAAACATCGTCAATCTCCACAACGTTGAATAATGAAGAAAAAATCTGGGGAGCTGGGAGTAGCCACAGTGATGCCCGTGTCTGCTGGAGGAGGGCCTCAGTGCAGACTCGGGGGTCTCCTCTCCATCCCCCAGCCCAGCTGGCCGAGTGCTGAGACGGGAGGTCAGGGCTCACCTGGAACGTGCAGGGAACAGGGCCGCGCTGTCCCGTGATGCAGCTCTTTGTGGTACTGACCGGGGTTTGTTGTTCTGTTCACGGGGGACCCACAGGAGAATGACAGCCTGAGATACTCGGCCTTTGTCTTGTTTGGGCAACTGGCTGACCTTGCTGGACGGAAGTGGAGGAGCTTCTTCACCCGTCAGGTGAAGCAGACTCAGGACTCCCTCCTGACCCACCTACAGGACAGGAATCCCCAGGTGGCCAAGGTAAGTCTGAGCGTCTCCTGGCAACCAAACACCTGGAACCACAGCACCGTTTGCGGAGGGAGCGGGGAGGCAGCCCTGCTGAGTCGGGATGTCAAGCCCTCCACTGCGGCCAGTTCCATCATGGAAGCTCAGAGGAGCATCCGTGTGAGTCCTGGAGAAAGTGCCTCTCTGATGTCTACCTGATTCCTCTCTGAGCAGGGGTGTTCTTTTCCATCTGCTCCTGCCCTGCCTGCCTGGTTCCGGCCCCTGTCAATGCCAGATACAGTCAGGTTAATGGAGACGGGGCAGGGAGGTGCTGGCTGACTCTTTAGGGCAGCAGCTCCTCTCAGAGGAGATTCGTTCATGCCCAGCTAGCTTTTGTCAGCATACTTGGTTCAGATTTTCCACCTGGTTCAGATTTGGCTTCTTAGCTTCCTATGAAAAGTGCTGCTGCTGCTGCTGCTAAGTCGCTTCAGTCGTGTCCGACTCTGTGTGACCCCATAGACGGCAGCCCACCAGATTCCCCGTCCCTGGGATTCTTCAGGCAAGAACACTGGAGTGGGTTGCCATTTCTTCCTCCAATGAGAAGTGTGTTAATCGTTCAGTTGTATGTGACTCTTTGTGACCCCATGGACTGTAGCCCTCCAGGTTCCTCTGTCCAAGAGATTCTCCAGGCAAGAATATTGGAATGGCTTGCCTTTCCCTTCTCTAGGGGATCTTCCCGACCCAGGGATTGAACCCGAGTCTCCTGCATTACAGGCTGATTCTTTACTGTCTGAGCCACGAAACTTTTGTTTCATTCTTGGAGAAAATGTGTCCTCATGGGATTGGGTGGACCTCAGGGCTGCTTTAGAGCAGGTGAGAGTTTCAAAACCATCAGGAGCAAGTGAAAGTCGCTCAGTCGTGTCTGACTCTTTGTCAGACCCCATAGACTACACAGTCCATGGAATTCTCCAGGCCAGAATACTGGAGTGGGTAGCCTATTCCTTCTCCAGGGGATCTTCCCAACCCAGGATCGAGCCCAGGTCGCCCGTATTGCAGGTGGATTCTCTACCAACTGAGCTATCAGGGAAGCCCAGCAAAGGGTTCCACTAAATCACTGATCTTCTTTAAGGTGGTGCATGAGGGAGGGAGAGGGAGAGAGATTGAGATTGAATTTAGGAATCTAGTATGACTTTTTAAAATAGTTTTTTTTTTAACTTTTTATTTTGTGTTAGAGTATCGCCGATTAACAATGTTGTGATAGTTTCAGGAGAACAGCTAAGGGACTCAGCCGTATGTATACACGTATCCCTTCTCCTCCAAACTCCCCTCCCATCCAGGCTGCCACATAACATGGAGCAGAGTTCCCTGTGCTCTACAGTAGGTCCTTGTAGGTTACCCATTTAAATATAGCAATCCAGCACTACTTTTGATGAGACAGGAAGTGTTGTGGTAAACCCAGGCTCTGCCCTCCCCTGCAGGCCCAAGTTATAGACATGGTCATTGCATAAGCATAAATCCTCTCAAAGTTTTTATGTGCCATCCTGGGTGGGAGGAATTTGGGGGAGAATGCATACATGTATACGCATGGCTGAGTCCCTTCTCCATTCACCTGAAATTATCACAACATTGTTCATCAGTTATACCCCAATACAAAATAAAAAGCTTAAAGTTTGAAAAAATAAAATAAAAAACATAAGCAGAAATCCTTTAAGATTCAAATTTTCAAACTTTCTGGAAGTGAAGTTCACACTCTCAGTGGTCCCTAGACCACAGATCGGTGCATTCCTCCTCCTCGCTTGGAATTATAAAACTCTCTCACGTTTGTGACCATTAGGTGGTAATATTATTTCTCTCAGGCCTGCAAAACAACTTTTCGAGCCTGTTCTCCGTATCTGAGACAAAGCAAGGACTACAGCTTCCAGAATGAGGAGGATCAAAGGAACCCTAAGCTCTGCCGGCAGCTGGTGAGTGAGCGAGGGCAGGAGACGTTCTTCCAGTCCCTGCGCAGTCGATGCCGGTGTAAGGCGGAAGGTGGTCGGCACACCAGGGAGTTGCCCCCATAAAACAACTGTATGTTTCAACTGTAATTGACCCACAACGCAATGTAAATGGCAAAACGCCCAGAGGACTGTGCACAGAATACATTGGCAGTTCCTGTTTAGATCTCTGCGTGTGTGTGTGTATTAGGTCGCTTAAGTTGTGTCCGACCCCTTGTGACCCCATGGACTGTAGCCCACCAGGCTCCAAGGGGATCCTCCAGGCAAGAATACTGGAGTGGGTTGCCGTGCCCTCCTCCAGTGGATCTTCCTGGCTCAGGGATGGAACCTGCGTTATGTCTCCTGCAGTAGCAGGCGGGTTCTTTACCACTGGCACCACCTGTCTTAGATCTCTGGGTGAATGCCAGTGATGATGCCTCCTCCTCTGAGAACCTGAAAGTTGTTTATCCTCAAGCTCAGCCTTTGATGACCATCTACTGGTTCTAGAGTCGAGGAGCTTTACTGGATCCGTCCCTCACGTGTCCCTTTGCCAATTTCTTTCAGAGCCACTACCATCCCGAGCTCCTGCAGTTCTTCTATGCAAATAAAATCCTGTAAACACAGAGCAGCAGGGAGGTGGGTCCCGGAGCGCATGGCTGGGGGCTGGTAGTCCCCCACTTTTAACCCTTCGGATGCTCCGTTGCCTCTGGTGATTGCAATAGAAAATGGGATGTTGGGAGAGCAATTGATGGCAAACTTAAGACCGTGGAATTGCATAGTTACATCGAAAGTAAATTCTAAATAGCGTATCTCATTTTCTTCCACACAAGTTTGATGGTAAGGTGCATCCTTTCTTTAAAACATTTAAAGTATATGTGGATTCAGTGCTTTTTTCTCAGCATTTTTCTTCTTAAGGATATCTCTGTCACCAACCTTTCTTTTTAATTTTTAAGGTTTAGGAGAATATTACCTGAAGTTTTTGTTGTTTTTTTTTTTTTTAATCTGCTATTGATCCTTTGCCATTTGCTATTAATACCTTTTTCTGGCGAGACCTATTTAGAGTTGGCCAAGGTACTAAGAAGTTAGTGTGGAGGGCAGTTTCTAGATGCTCATCATTGTCAACAGCCAGTGTCTCCAAGATCATTCCAAACAAGAGTTAATAAAGAGAAAAAAAATCGATGAAGCATGTGTTGAAAAACCTCGAGGTAATGGTAATATGTGGAATACTAATAATGAATAATGTGTATTGAGCATGTTTACAGTTCACTGGGTACTACGCACTTTGCAAATATTATTTAATATTCACAACAAGCTGTGAGAAAGGTACTATTAGTACCCTCATTTTATAGGTAAGAAAACTAAAGTGAAAGTCGCTCTCTTTGTGACCCCATGGACTATAGCCCGCCAGGCTCCTCTGTCCGTGGAATTCTCCAGGCCAGAATACTGGAGTGGGTAGCCGTTCCCTTCTCTAGGAGATCTTCCCAACCTGGGGACCGAACCCAGGTCTCCCGCATTCCAGGCGGATTCTTTACCATCTGAGCCACCAGGGAAGCCCAAGAAAACTAAGGCCCAGGGAAATTAACTTGCCCAAGATTACCCAGAAATTAATCGAAGCGGAATTCAAACCCTGACTACAGGAGCCTACATTCAGTCAGCACACTGCCTTGTTATGGAATAACTGATGGATGGTTAGAAATGTAAAAAAATAAAACTAATTAAAAAAAACTGCCACTGCTGCTCTTCTGTTTGACTCAGTTAACTTTTGCTTTTATGTGTACTGAGTATACATTTTTATTAATCATCTCTTGGCTACTATGTCAGTTTTTTTGTGATCAATCCTAGTTATAAGTGGGGTCACATTAATCTTATAATGAGTTAAATTTCACAGTCCCTCTTATAAAAATCTTATAGATTTATAAAAAGCAAAAAGTCTTATAAATCTTACAAGAAGGAAAATCTCACAGTCCCTCCCACCTTCCCTCCAGCCAGATGGCTTCTCAGTCTTCTCCTGGAAATCCTGGTATTTACTGCTGATCTTGGCGTTTGGGTCATCCCTGGACCAACTATGTCCAGCCTTGAAACTGGAAAACACAAGAAGGCCACAGATGCTGCAGGGGGATCGTAATGCCAGTCTGAGCACCAGGGCCTCAGTTTTCTGTCCTAGCTCTCCAAAGACAGGACCACATCACACAGACAAGGGGGTGCGATGTGTCCTGGGAGGGACAGGCTGTGGGAGGGGGCAGAAGGGGCGGCTGGAGCCAGGCACGAGTGGGCTTGCTTTCTTCCTGTCAAGACAGGAAGTGACTTAGCAGTTGGGACCTGCGGTAACCACTAGCACGCGCTGGCAGGGCCACGTGCCAGTTCTAGCTACGCTTTAAGAGCCCCAGCAGCTTCCTGGTTTGCAGTCTGGGTGGAGCCAGCTGCTGCATCAACAGCCAGACTACCAGGAAGGAAGAAAAACAGCTGAAGTCTCCGTTTTGGAAGGAAGACCAAGGTAACTACACGGAGATGCCATGTGGAGGAGAACTGAGGACCCCTATTATGGGGTTCCCCCTCTCAAGAAGGTTGTTCTCTTGGTCTCTGGGTATGTCCTGCTTGGCCAGTCCCTGATTCACTCACATGACTATACAATTCTCTTAATTATAAGGCTTAATTATTCCCTGGTAACTGATGAGGCCACCTGATATCAATTCCCCCCTGTAAATGGTAGCCTCCTCCTTCCTGGAGTAGAGAAGGAGGCTGCTGGCATGGCCCACCTGCCCTCTGCTGCACATGGTGAGTTGTTGCTCCAGGAGCCTTTGTGTCAGATCCCCTGTCTAAGAAACCATCAATGTCCCATTGCCATCTCTCGGCTCTTTGCTGTCTCTGGCCTCAAGGCTGGGCAACTGCAAAGCTCACAGGCCTTCAGGGTGCAGGCCACACCAGCCCATGGTGAGTTCTGAGACCCAGATGTAGGACACAAGTTGGCCGTTCTAGCCAGACCCTGTCGATCAAGCTACCCCAGCTAGCACCACATGGAAAAGAGATAAGCTGTCTCCATCAAGACCATCCCAAACTGCAGAATTACAAGTACGGAATCAAGTGAGCGGGGTTTCCCGGGTGGCGCTGGTGGTAAAAAACCCATCTACCAATGCAGGAGATGTAAGTGAGATGAGTTTGATCCCTGGGTCAGGAAGATCTCCTGGAGGAGGGCATGGCAACCCACACCAGCCTTCTTGCCTGGAGAATCCCATGGACAGAGGAGCCTGGCAGGCTACAGTCCATGGGGTCGCGAAGAGTCGGACAGGACTGAATCAGTTTAGTACGCAATCAAGTGAGTGTTGTTTTTAGTGACTAACTTTTGGGACAGCTTATCACTTAGCAAAAAAGGAAAAATCCTTGTCACCAGTGTTGCATTTTGGCTGGTTTTGTTCTTCTCTAAATAAGCTGTCTTTGAGTTTAAACTATCCTTCTGGAAAGTTAAATCATCATGGAATTCCGTGGTGAGAGCAAGGGCCCATGAGTTGTTTTTCTGTCTCTATCTGATGGGGTCTATGATAAGGAAACAGGCTTCCCTTGTGGTTCAGCTGGTAAAGAATCCGCCTGCAATGCAGGAGGCCTGGGTTCGATCCCTGGGCTACGAAGATCCCCTGGAGAAGGGAAAGGCTACCCACTCCAGTATTCTGGCCTGGAGAAGTCCTGGATGAGTCCATGGGGTCGCAAAGAGTCGGACACGACTGAGCGACTTTCACTTCACTTCACATCATGATGAGGAAACATTTGGTGAATGACTGAGTAGTTCCAGACGAGTGGGAATGGAGTCCAAACTCTGCCATCCCGGGCTCTCAGCCATGGGCTCACACGCTTCCTTTCCAGTCTCTTCTGTTCCTCTCTCTGCTTCCATTCAGTTTGGCTGTTCTCTTCCCTGCACACTGCCTGGTCTCTAGGGCTCCCTGCCTTTGCACTGTCTGTTCTCTAGGGCTCCCTGCCTTTGCACTGTCTGTTCTTCCTGCTTCAGATCCCCTCCCCCACTCACCCAGGCACACTTACACGCACACACATGCACATCTCACGTGTGTCTCTTGTCTGTACTCCCAGACCTGAGTCAGACGCCTGATCCCCTTCCTCAGGGGAGAATTCCCGTCTCTGAATGCCCAGAGCACTCCAGCCACCTTAGGCCCCTTAACATCTTTTACCTCATTGAAAACTTTTTTAACCTGTAGGTCTGAAACTGCTAAAGGCCACACCCTACCTCGAATATTTTTGTGTCTCCCGAGCGGTGCTGTGCTCAGTTGCTTCAGTCGTGCCTGACTCTTTGCAACCCTATGGACTGCAGCCCGCCAGGCTCCTCTGCCCATGGGATTCTCCAGGCAAGAACACTGGAGTGGGTTGCCATGCCCTCCTCCAGGGGATCTTCCCTGACCCAGGGACTGAACCCACATCTCCTGTGTCTCCCGTATTGCAGGTGGATTCTTTACCACTGAGCCATCGGGGAAACCCTTTTATCTCCTGTATGACCTCATAGGTGCTCAGTAAGTGATTAGAAAATGAATAGTGACTGCACGGAGGAAGAGTCTGAAAGTCATCTGAAGTTATCACTCCTCGGGAGGAGCCTGTTTTGACAAATGAAAGTGATCCTTTCTCTCCTTATATCCCATCTACAGGTTACTTTTATGCTTATGTATTTAAAGTTTTTCTTTCCCCAGGCGGTGCTTGTTAAGCTGAATGCCAGCCTAAGGCCATGATTTGACATTTCTTACTTTTAAACCCTAGACATCGGGACTGTCGAATGAATGAGAGCGAAAGGAGAGTTCAAGCACTGCCAGGCTAAGCGGTCAGGGTGGGGATGTGCATGTAGCTTGGCCCCGGCTTTAGGTCACTCATGAGATGGGGTTTTCTTAAAGGGAGAGGAGAAGGGAGAGAAAAAGACACAGAAGGAAGTTGAGGACCTAACAAGTGTGGTCAGTACTGGTCATCAGTGTGAACCGAATCCTGGTAAGTAATTGAGAGAATGCTTCACATGTTAGAAAAACACTAGAGTGGGTTTTGTTAAAAGAAATGGCAGCCGAGTAGGAGAGCCAGCAGGTAGTGCTATAAACCAGGCAGACACGTATTGGTGCTTTTCTGCAGTTTCCAAGTTTTCTGCAGTAAGCCTGTATTACTTTTATAATCATAGAACACATACCAAAATGGTCTTTTAAGGTAAAAATTAAATGCCTATCAGTGTATAAAGTGATATGCTTTGAAAAGCCTGGGATGGCCATTGTTCACTCTCAGTAAATATGTGTTTGCCTTTGTTCTTTTGTGGCATTTCTGTTTTAACTTGTTGATGACATAACCTGTTGATAAGTGAAACTGCTTATGGTTGACTATCGGTGTATTTATATTACAGAATTTACGTTCTTCCAGTCCGACCTTAGTATAGTAAGTGTTTTCTGTATTTATGTATGTGTTAAAAGGCTCCTATTATTTACCAAGTTAAGCACAGACCTCTAAGCCTGACACATAAGATTCTTCATAGACACCAACCTCTAATTTCCCTTGGTACTTCTTAAATTCCTACTTCCTGAATGTTTCACCATCCATGTCCTTGCTTCCACCTGCCATTCCCTGGGTCAATTCCAACCGCCCTTCTTCTCCCGAGGGAGGGCAGAGCAGTTGGGAGGATGGGGCCTGGAATTTGGCCCCACAAGTGTGAATCTGGCTCTGCCACTCACCCACGTGACCCTGTAAGTCAGTGCACCACGCCTCAGTGTGCTGATCTCTAAAATGGAAACGATAACTCAGAGTTGTTGTTCTACAAAGATTCAGTTAGATAACAGGGAGCACTTCACATAGTGCTTGGCTCATAGATGGTGCCCTGCAAACACCAGTTAATTTTGCTCCTCACCCACAACCCACTCTCCAGATATTGTTCCTTCTCTTCCTGAAGGCACCCAAGTGTTCAGCGAGGTCCATTCCGGCCTGCAGCGTGGGGATGTGAGTCTGATCCTGATCCTCCCCAGTGAATGATTGGAATCCCAGGGACAGCTGTGCACCCTGCCCCTCACCAGGCACCCAAGACTAACTTTGAGCCTTGGCTCAACAAAGATGGCTGAGTTTATAGAATTGCAAATGCTGGTGCCTCAACAAAGCCTGAATCTGTCACCTTGTAGGCGTTGGAATGGCTTAATGCATTTTAATAAGGAAGAATCATAACTGAATAAGAATAACAAGTTGTTCTTTCCCGCTGGGTCCTTGCTGTGAACACTCAGAGCAGGAGCCAGGCCTTTTCTTGCTCCGGGAATGGCTTCAAGGGCTCTGTTCATTCCGTCCTAACATTCCCAACAGCACCGTTAATCATTCTGCGTGAATCTTCGGGTGATATCATGTTAATAATTAACGCCTCACCTTCTGTTTCCAAATGCGACTGCCGTGATCCTGTTCCTTTCAAGCTAATGAGTTTCCTGCAGCGCTTTGCAAATGTTAACCAGGAAATGGCCCGAATGTCTCCCTTCAAGAAGAAATGTTTTTCAGAAATGTAGATCAGAGAGTTAAAATTGTTTGCTAAGCCTTGCTAGTAGAGACACAGGGCTCTGCTATAGCAAAATATGTGAACAGAAGTTTAAAGCTTTCCACGTGCTCACTCGCACTGACTCATCAGCAGATACAGCCTCCCTGGAGAAGGAGAGACGCTTGACTCCCTAATTTGATATCATGTGCACTGGAAGGACACAGGACTAGGCATCTGAAGACGCTCCCTGACTTTGTCACCTACTGGCTGGTTACCTTCAGCAAGTCATATAACCTCTCAGAGTCTCGGTTCCTTCCTCTGTGAGGTGGGAGAGAAACTCACCACACAAGATATTCTGATGATCAGATGAAGCAGTCTGTGTAAATTGTAAATTGTTATTCCAAGATGAGGAATAGCAGTCAGTCATTATCGTAGCCTATTTATCCAAGGGAAAGTGGTAGAAAGAATGAACTACAATATTAACACAGGCTTCTGTTTAAAAGGAACGGTCAATATATAATAATCTTAAAAACAGTAAAATTAGCTATGGTACATGGTTTTACATCAAGATGCTTTGCCAGATAACAGGTCCCCCTGTTAACTCTGTGAAATAGGATTCCGTTTACAAGTTCAACGTGGATCTATTTTGTACAATTTAGTTACACCCAAACCTTTTCTCTATGATAGGACAGCAGTGTTCAGAAATCATGGCACTTTTTTTTTTAGATCCCTCAAATATTGGGATCAAGTTTAACTCAAAACATTTATGACTCTGTTAGGGAAAAATAAAAGTTGCAATCTGTTTGGATTTAGAGCTGTTAGAGTGGCAGTTTATTTTTTTAGACCCTTATAAGCCTGAGAAGAACAATCCAAGGAATCGGAGATTTTCTGACCAGCAGGAAAATCAACACCATGTGCAGAATGCTGGATTAAATTAATTCACTAGTGAGCCATTTTACAACCATAGCAAACAAATTCAATTCCCTAAACAGAATTTTATGACTTAAGGGAACAAATCCAATTTCCTGTATTAAACACAGTGTACTTGTTTAGATGGTTAACTGGTTTTATTTGTAAGTGTTGTTTCTTATTAATGCTCGGTAAACAAAGAAAGGCTATTAGCTTGACAATGGAATACACACCGTGAGTCTGTTCACAGTCAGCCCTCAGTTTATTGAGCCTCATTGTACTGCCTTTCCCACATACTGCATGTTTTACAAATCAAAGGTTTGTGGCAAGCCTGCACCAAGCACGATGCTGCTGCTACTGCTAAGTCGTTTCAGTGTCCAACCCTGTGCGACCCCATAGACGGCAGCCCATCAGGCTCTCCCGTCCCTGGGATTCTCCAGGCAAGAACACTGGAGTGGGTTGCCATTTCCTTCTCCAATGCATGAAAGTGAAAAGTGAAAGTGAAGTCGCTCAGTCGTGTCCAACTCTTAGCGACCCCATGGACTGAAGCCTACCAGGCTCCTCCGTCCGTGGAATTTTCCAGGCAAGAGGACTGGAGTGGGGTGCCATTGCCTTCTCCGGCCGAGCACGCTAGGGGTGCCCTGTGCCTTACGTTGTGTCCCTGTGTCACATGTTGGTAATTCTTGCAATATTTCAGACTTTGGCATGATTATATTTGTTAAGGTGATCTGTGATCAGTGATCTTTGATGTTACTTTTGTAATTGTTTTGGGGGCCACAAACATGCCCATGTAGGAAAGTGGACCTAATCCATATATGTTGTGTGTGTTCTGACCGCTCCAACATCCAGCTGTCCCCTCACCTTTCCCTCTAGTCGGGCCTCCCTGTGCCCTGAGACAAAACAACATTGAAATTAGGTCAGTTAATAACCTAGGTCAGTTAATAACCCTACAGTGGCCGCTCAGTGTTCAAGTGAAAGGAAGAGGAGCCCATCTCTCATTTTAAGCCTAGTCATTTCTAACTTTTGTTTTAATGAGGAAAGCATGTCAAAAGCTGCTGCTGCTGCTAAGTCGATTCAGTCGTGCCCGACTCTGCGTGACCCCATAGACGGCAGCCTACCAGGCTCCTCCATCCATGGGATTCTCCAGGCAAGAACACTGGAGTGGGGTGCCATTTCCTTCTCCAATGCATGAAAGTGAAAAGTGAAAGTGAAGTCACTCAGTCGTGCCCGACTCTTAGCGACCCTATGGACTGCAGCCTATCAGGCTCCTCCGTCCATGGGATTTTCCAGGCAAGAGGACTGGAGTGGGGTGCCATTGCCTTGGGCATCCCAAATGGCACTAGTGGCAGAGAACCTGCCTGCCAATGCAGAAGACCTAAGAGATGAAGGTTCGATCCCTGGGTCGGGAAGATCCCCTGGAGGAGGGCATGGCAACCCACTCCAGTGTTTTTGCCTGGAGAATCCCCATGGACAGAGGAGCCTGGCAGGTTACAGTCCATGGATTGCAAAGAGTCAGACACGACAGAAGTGACTTAGCACGCACACACATCACGCATGTCAAAAGCTCAGACAGGCCAAAACTAGACCTCTTGTGCTAAGCAGTTAGTGAACAAACGAATCATAGGAAAGTGAAAGAGCCCACTCTGATCTAGAGAAAGTGTTAGTGGTCTGGATGAAAGATCAAACCAGTCCCAACATTCCTTTAATCCAAGGCCAAATCCAGAGCAAGGCCCTTATCTCTCAATTCTAAGAAGTCCGAGAGAGGAGAAAGAGCCGCAGAAGAAAAGCTTGAAGCTAGGAGACGTTGGTCAATGAGGTTTAAGGAAAGAAGCCATTTCCACTATGTCAAAGTAGAAGCTGAAGCAACAAGTGCTGATGTAGAAGCCACAGCAAATTATCCAAAAAATCCAGGTAAGATAATTAACGGGAGGAAGTAACTGCAGAGGTGGTGGAAATAGCAAGAGAGCTAGGACTAGAAGTGGAGCCTGAAGATGTGACTGAATCGCTGCAACCTCATGATAAAACTTGAATGGAGGAGAGGTTGCTTCTTATAGACGGTTAAATGGTTTCTTGAGATGGAAGCGACTCCTGGTGAAGATGCTGTGAAGACTGCTGAAATGGCAGCAAAGGATTTAGTAAAAGTAAAGTAAAGTGAAAGTCGCTCCATTGTGTCCGACTCTTTATGACCCCACAGACTATAGAGTCCATGGAATTCTCCAGGCCAGAATACTGGAGTGGGTAGCCGTTCCCTTCTCCAGGGGATCTTCCCAACCCAGGGACTGAGCCCAGGTCTCTTGCATTGCAGGCGGATTCTTTACCAGCTGATCCACAAGGGAAGCCCAAGAATACTGGAGTGAGTAGCCTATCCCTTCTCCAGGGGATCTTCCTGACTCAGGAATCAAACTGGGGTCTCCTGCATTGCAGGTGTATTCTTTACCAACTGAGCCATCAGGGAAGCCAAGGATTTAGACTATTCCCTAAACTTAGTTGATAGAGCAGTGGTGAAGTTTGAGAGAATTGACTCTGCTTTTAAAGAGGTTCTACTGTGGGCAAAATGCTTTCAAGCAGCATTGCATGCTACAGGGAAATAATTCATGAATGGAAGAGGCGATTAGTGTGGCAAACTCTTGTCTTATTTTAAGAAATTGCCACAGCCGCCCCAAGGAACCACCACCTTGATCAGTCAGCAGTCATCAATATCAAGGCAAGAATTCCACCAGCAAAAAGATTATGACCCACTGAAGGCTCAGATGGTGGTTAGCATTTTTTAGGAATAAAGTATTTTAAAATTAAGTGATGTACGTTGTACATTGCTTTTTGACAAGTGCTATTGTACACTTGATAGACTACAGTATAATGGAAACATAACTTCCATACATACTGGGAAACAAAAAAAATCATGTGACTGACTTTATTACAGTATTTGCTTTATTGCAGTGGTTTAGACCTGCAATAACATTTGCTTACTTGGATCTGTGTTGATTTCTAGACCTAACTATGGATGAACCTCCTTGTGCTACTTTTCCCAAGAAAAGTAATGGCTAGCGTAGCAGTTTGGACATCACAAGGCTTTTTATTAAATATGATTTAAACATACATGTCAATAAATGAAGTCTGCCTGAGGGATCAAAGCCTGTAACTTCTGGTTTCCCTTGTATCGATGCAAAGCTGTTCCCAGCTGCCTCCCTCTCAGACTGTAGCGTGGGGAGGTGATGGAGGGGGAATGTGGGTTTATACCTTTTCTAAGGAAGTGTCCAAATCTTACCCTGGGTGCTTCTAAGTATTCCTAGAGTTGGAGCCTGCGGTGTGGCAAGTGGCCTAAGTCCGTGGAAGAGGACTGAATCTCAGGCTTTTTTCACTTACACTGTTTTTTAGTAAGAGCTTTCCTGGTAGCTCAGATGGTAAAGAATCTGCCTGGAATGCAGGCGACTCACGTGTGATCCCTGGGCTGGGAAGATCCCCTGGAGAAGGGAATGGCAACCCACTCCAGTGTTCTTGCCTGGAGAATCCCATGAACAGAGCCTGGAGGGCTACAGTCCATGGGGTTTCAAAGAGTTGGACACGACTTGGCAACTAACACTTTGACTTTCATTTAGTAAGAGCAGTGAATGGTGATCTCTCAAGCAGTGAAGGCACCAGACAAAGATTTTTTCCCCACGGGTGGGCATGGAACAGCCACTCAAAATGAAAAACCAACTGGCAACTGCCTTGTCTCTTTTCCCGCTCACTCCTCCCTTCTTCTCTTTCTGGCCCTCCCCCGGCTTCGCTGGGCTGAATAAACGCACTCTCTGTGCTATGTGATGTTTTGTATGAAGAGGTGTTGGACAAAATACAACAAGGGGCTCACTGAAAATTTCCCACTGGGATGGGATTTGCCATCCCAGCGGGATGTGCGATGTGCGGGGTGAGGGGGTGGAAATCATTTCTGGCCTCAAAACTCAATTCCTGGGACTTCCCCTGCCACGAGGGTGGGGTGGGGTTGGGGTTTGGGTTTGATCCCTGTGATTCCTTGCTGGGGAACTGAAATCCAGCTTGCACGAACAAACAAGAAAACAAACAACTCCCCCCCCCCCGCCCGCCTGCCCCCAGCTTCGCCCACCCTGTTGCAAACAGAGCTGCCCCCAAGGGCCCAGCTGGCCCTTTTCTTTGTTTTTCTGAGCACAGCCCTTTCACTTCCGGGTCAGCTCCCTGAGTGACCACTTGATACTCAGTTTGGGCTTCCTACTCTTCTGCTGGTTTATTCACTGTTACCGCAGGTTTGAAGGTTGCCTGGAGATATCCCAGCGCCCCAGTCTGCCCTGGAGATCTCCAAGTACCCCACTCTGCCCTGCCCTCTCTAGGACTATTTAACAGCACAAGCTGAACTAACCACACAGAGTCTACAGGGAAGGCAAGTGTGGTCCGTTAGGACTGCTGTCCACCCCCTCCTGTCATTAGGCTGCTATTTCTCACCAAATTTAAGCCTATTCCTTTAATGGTATAACTTCCAGAACTCAGTGGGGCATTGTGTGTGTGTGTGTGGGTACAAGATATATGTTCTGCAGAGAGAGAAACTTTCCCAAATATACACTACTTATGGAAGAACCTGTATTTCAAAGAGTGCTGGAAAACTCAGTGGAGTTGCTTTAAAACCACCTCCATCCTCTGTAGCAAATAGCCCAATCTAACCGGGCTCACATTTTCTCTTCTTTCTTTTCTTTCCCCTGAGGCCCTTAGGATTTGACAGCCAACTTTTGGGCTCTAGCAGTAAATCCCTTCTCCCATCCATCATTACATTCCTAAGAGTTCAGGGCTCTTGGAGACCAACTAGGACCTTGGCACTTCTTGGAGAAGGCCTTCTATATTAAGAACTGCTGCTCTTTCCCTGGGACCCCATTGGGAAGTGCTGCCTGCAGGATTCTGCCCACGTGGCTGGCCTGGTATGAGCTAAGGTCTTCACCTTGGCTGCATGGAATATTCCTGGGAAGAGAGGCGCTCTGAGTGGGTGACAGCTAACAGTGGTGTCGGGCAGAGGCAGCCTAGCTGGATGGAGTGGAGGCAGGTGTGAGGCCCTCCTCATTTCTCTCTGTAGCTTCGTGAGACCCCTTCTCACCTCCTCTTCTGAAAGTCATCACCAGGGGCCCTCAGCCCTGGGTGTAATACCCTTTGCAGCCCCAAAGCCTGCTATCTTAGACCAGGGGTCCAGGCAGAGAACTTTTGGCGGAGGGCGGGGGTGGGTACCCCTGCTCAGATGCATGTGGCAGGAGCCCCAGGTGAACCTCCCTTCTTGGCCTGGCCCTGACTTTTTTTTCTGCTACAATTGATAATCAATAATTCCATATTCTATTTCATAAGGGCCCTGTTCCTGTGCATTTATCCACATGCCTCTTTTAGCTATCAGGGCTGTTTGGGGCCCAGGCAGGGGTAAGGTCCTCATGGCTGCATGAATCTGTCAGAGGTTCCCACAGCCTCTCCACTCATTCTGTACGAGGACAGTACAAGAAACTGCATGTCTGCCCTGTAACCTCCCTCCCTAAGTAGGATTATGCTAGAATCTAGACTATCATAGCTAAGTGTGGAAATGGTCATTATCACTATTTTTTTTTTTTTTTGAAACTCAGCTTTCTCTTCTTAAATATTGATAGCAGTATTTCCTATCTTGTTTCCAGCAGCTGGGGGGGGACAGCGCCCTCTGCAGGTCAATGCTGCAGCTGGGGGCAGTCTGCATGATGGGTTCCCAGCGTCACCAGCAGAGTGGGCTCTGTCAAAGGGTCTCCTGGGTGTTGAGCAGTCACTCAGGGTGTTGCTGAAGATGGCCTGTTCCTGAACATTCTGAACGAGTTGGTCAGAGGTGGGACAGGCGAGGCTGGGAGCACCTCGGGTGACTCTGATGTGCAGCCTGGTTTGGGAACAGCGCTCCACCTGGCTGAACATTGGGATCACCTGAAGGGTCTTACCTAGGTGCCTAGTTATACCACAGACCCACGACCTCAGACTTTCTAGGGCTATGACCCAGGTATCAGTAACTTTTTAAAAAGTCCTCTGCTGCTTTCAAAGGTAGAATATTGATGAAGGCGCTTCCCTGGTGGTCCAGGGTTAGTTAAGACTCAACGCTTTCAATGCAGGGGTTGTAGGGTCAATCCCTGGTTGGGGAAGTAAGACTCCCACATGCTTTGTGGCAGAAAAGAAAGAAGGAGGGAAGGGAAAAAGGAAGAAAGAAAAAAATATTGATAAAGACCTTATGCAAAGTGTAAGAAGCCAAAGGACAAATACTATTAGGTTGGTACAAAAGTAATTGTGGTTTCAGATCGTGAATTTTAAATTTTTAACTAGACTCAAACACATCTTTATTAAGGAACCATTACAATCAACACATTTTTGCCAATGAGAAATAAGTGTGTTTATTCCTGTAATGTAAAAATCCATGCTTTGAGAATTCTTGGAAAGCATTTTCTGCCTCCTGCTGTTTGTGGAAGCATTTTCCCTGCAAAAGTTTGTCTAGATAGATGCTTGAAGAAGTGGTAGTCAGTTGGTGAGAGGTCACGTGAATGTGACAGATGAGGCAAAACCTCATAGCCCAATTTGTTCAACTTTTGAAGTATTGGTTGTGCGACATGCTGTCAGGCTCTGTCATGGAGAAGAATTGGGCCTTTTCTGTTGACTAATGCCGGCTGCAGGCATTGCGTTTTCCGTGGCACTCATCAATTTGCTGAGTGTACTTCTCAGACGTATGGTTTCGCCGGTATTCAGAAAGCTGTAGTGGATCAGAGGGGCAGCAGACCACCAGACAGTGACCATGACCTTTTTTTTGGTGTAAGTGTGGCTTTGGGAAGTGCTTTGGAGCTTCTTCTTGGTCCACCAACTGAGCCGGTCATCACCAGTTGTCATAGAAAATCCACTTTTTGTCACATGTCACAATCTAAATGAGAAATTGTTCATTGTTGTTGCATAGAATAAGAGAAGATGACACTTCAAAATGATGATTTTTTTGACTTCCAGTCAGTTCATGAGGCACCCACTTATTTTCCTCTTTCCAATTTGCTTCAAATGCTGAATGACCGTAGAATGGTTGATGTTGAGTTCTACGGCAGCTTCTCGTGCAGTTGTAAGAGGGTCAGCGTCGATGATTGCTCTGAATTGGTTGTTGTCCACTTCTGATGGCTGGCCTGCGCTCCTCATCTTCAAAGCTCTCATCTCTTTTGAAAACTTATTCAACCACTACTACACTGTACATTCGTTAGCAGTTCCTGGGCCAGGTTGTTGTTGTTGGGAGTTGTTCCCATTGCTGTACGACCCATTTTGAACTGGAATAAAAAAATCGCTTGAATTTGCTTTTTGTCAGTATAATTTCTGTAGTCTAAAATAAATATAAAATAAACAGTAATAAGTCAATAGCAAAAAAAAATAGCGAGAAATGCTCATTAAACTGATGTATAACATAACCACAGTTATTTAAGAATGAATTCCAATATTAAATGGCAGTGTTCAACAATGCAAAACTTCAATTACTTTTATGCCAATATATCATGTTATATATATCTATATATATAACCAGATATAAACCTAATAAACCATTTCATTTGAAATTGAGGTACCTAGAGTAGTCACATTCCTAGGGATTGCCAGGCTCTGGGGGAGAGGGAAATGGAGAGTTAGTGTTTAATGCGCATGGAGTTTCTGCTTGGGAAAACGAAAATATCCTGATGATGGATGGTGGTGATATTTCTCAACAATGAGAATAAACTTAAGAATCCACCTGCAATGTAGGAGATCCGGGTTCAATTCCTGGGTTGGAACGACCCTCTGGAGGAGGGCACGGCAACCCACTCCAGTATTCTTGCCTGGGGAGAATCCCGTGGACAGAGGAGCCTGGTGGGCTACAGTTTGTGGGGTCACAAAGAGTCAGAACGACTGAGCGACTAAGCACAGCACACCACTGAACCTTTCATGTAAAATGGTTTAAATGGTAAATTTAATTATATAGATAAAGGTTGTGCTGCCTTCAGGACCGTGGTTTCTCAGCTTCCCTAACACCTCGAGGAATGGAGCGAGTGCAAACTGCGGCCCCTTTCAGCCAGCCTGTGAGACTCACCTTAATCAGAGGGAGAAAAGCAAAGCCGCTCAGTGACCAGAGGAGGGCGCCAACGCCCTGCCTTTCTTCCGCTCAGAGTCCTCCAGGGAAAAGGGTGGTGCAGGATTTCCAGGGCACAGCGGGAACTCTCGGAGTTGGAAAGGCTTTTGTCCTGCTGCTGCAGGTAGAGGTGGGAGGGGAAGGTACCATTCTTCCCCACAAAGGCAGAAAGTTTCTTTCGTTTCTGTCTCCAGCCCTTCGATAAGAATTTGTTGAAGCCTTTTGTACTTGGTTGGCAATTGCGTAAGGATTAGTCTACCTTGTTACCTGAAGACTGCAGGTGCATGTCTGGGCTTTTGAGATGGCCCTGCCCTGCGGTTTGCCTTGGCTAGGGGCTGCCCCGGCAGAAGCACCTCCCCATTTTTCCTGAGACTGGCTAATTCCCCTCACTCCATGCCAGCTCCTTGTCCATATGTTTTTTGTTTTGTTTCACTTTTTGAATTTTTTTTGGTGATAATACTTCTATAACAGAAAGCTCACTATTTAAATAACTTTTAAGTGTGCTATTCAATGGCATTAAGTATATTCAGTGTTTTTGCATTCATCACCACTCTACAGTTCCAGAACTTTCTCATCACCCCAAAGGAAAACCCTGTACCCTTTAAACACTTCTACTTCTCACTCCCTCTCCCTGCCCCCACCCCAAATCCTTGCAACCGCTAACCTGCTTTCTGGGTATTTCTTATAAACGCAGTTGTACAATATATGGTCTTTTGAATCTGTCTTCTTTTGTTTAGCGTTTTTAAGGTTCATCCAAGTTTAGTGTTGATATGATACTGTGAAACGAACAGTTGTTAAGTGGAGCTCAGGGTGCTGGTGGTGAGTCTCCCAGTTCAACAAACCGTATGAGAAACTGAAATAGAGGCGTGCGTACTCACAGGTCCTGGAGGAAGTGCCTGCCTCGAGGGGCCATGTGGGCAGGTCAAGGCCCAGACAGAGAGAGGCATGGCTTTGTGGGCACATGCCTCCCACCTTTGGGACACATGCTTCGTGGGTGGAGCATTTTTTGTTTTGTTTTCGTTTTGCCATGGAAGGGTTTTACTATTGCGTGTCATCTTTCCTGAATTCTTTTTTTTTTAACTTTATTTTAATTGAAGTGTAATTTGCAATATTATATTGGCGTCAAGTGTAGACCATAGTGATTCAATGTTTTTAGAGATTATACTAGATTTAAAGTTATTCTAAAATATTGGCTGAATTCCCTGTGTCGTACAATATATTCTCGGGGCTTATTTATTTTATAAATGTGCTTTGTACTTGTTAATACTCTACCATCATCTTGCCCTTCCCCACTGGTAGCCACTAGTTTTTCTCAATATCTGAGAGTCTGTTTCTGTTTTGTTGCGTTCACTCATCTGTTTCATTTTTCAGAGCCTACATATAAACGATAATATATGGTATTTACCTTTCTCTGTCTGGCTTTTCTCCCAAGCATAATATTCTCGAGATCCATGCATGTTGTTGCAAATGTCAGAATTTCATTATTTTTATGGCTGAGTAATAGTCTGTTGTATACATGTGTGTGTATGTGTGTGTGTATATATACATACATACATATATATGTGTGTATATATACATATGTATGTATGTATATATATACACACTAAAGGCTTCCCTCGTGGCTCAGCAATGAAGAATCCACCTGCCAATGCCGGAGACACGGGTCTGATCCCTGGGTCAGGAAAATCCCCTGGAGAAGAACATGGCAACCCATTCCAGTGTTCTTGCCTGGGAAAACCCATGGACGGAGGAGCCTGGTGGGCTGCAGTCCGCAGGGTCACAAAAGAGTAGGACAGGACTGAGCACCTGAATGAATGAATGAACACAGTGTTTGCCAAAGATCCACTCATTTTCTATAAGGGGTTTTAACTATTCATTGTAAGGATCAGACTTCTCTCAGTTTTTACTTACTTTTCACCTGGAAATTCCTTATGGCAACTGTGAAAGTGGGTGCCCGTCAGATGCTTGTTCTTTGAGAAGTTGACCTCCTGTCATTTGTATGACCGTGAAGGTTATGACTATTAAGCTAGATAAAGTCAGAGAGATCTGAAGAATTCAATCAAATGGCATTTTGTTGCATTCAGATGGATTTGTGGATTGTAGGGAGACTATGACAAGAATTCATGAGAGAAAAAAAGTAAATAGTCACATCCCCTCAAGCGGCTGCCAGTGACTTAGGAACACGATCATTCAAACTCAAGAATGAGGAAAGGTGTGATGAATTCAAGCAACTTAACCAGTAGGATCACCCTGACAGATTGTGCTTAAGGTAATCCATTAGAATCACTCTACTAATAAAGGCACGTTGCACATAGGCATGTCCCTTTAGCTAGGTGCCTAATAATAAGAAAAATAGTTCAGTCCTTTTCTATGAGTTGAGTTCATCTGAGCCAGACAAGTGCTGTCATAGTGAATTAATTTGTCACCAAGATTGTTGGGAAAGATCAACCTCCTCTGACAAGTGAAGCTTATACCTCCAAGTGAACAAACACCATTTTCTACAGTAAACATCCTCTCAAATGTAGTTGCAAAAACCAGACATATTAGTCTTAAGATTTTAAGTCAAAATCCTTGGAAATATAAGGGTAAAACTTTTAATATTACAGCAAATATCTTTGCACTTTCTAGCAAACTAGACAGAATTTCAATTCTGATGACAAGATACAGACTGTGAACAGAATTAGCTTATGTTATTTGTTCACAGGTGTGTAAATATTCACTACTATTTCCTGTTCTACCTAACAAGATTTAATGGCGACCCCAGGACTTCTGTCTAGAGAGCACCTGTATCAACAATCTCTCATTTTCTCAGGATTCTTTAACAACGGCTGATTCCTGGGGATCTGCTTCCTCTCCCATTTTCTAGCTGAAGCTGAATGAAAGAATTTGTAGTTTATGATCTCTGTTTCCATAATCCCATTCAGAAGGCCTGGGCTTTTAGACTCACCCTGGCACGATGACTATGGAAGATGATTCAGTTTCTCCACATCCTGGAGACCTACAGTTTCCGTTCTTACCTCCTGCCAGAGTCTCTGGTCAGTTTGCAAAATGGTCAGCTGAAGGGAAACCTCAAAGTTTGCTTGGAAACCCACTAGATGATTAGAATTACTTAATTGTTCCCTCCGTGGGCGTTATAAATTGAATTGAAAGACAAATTGAAGCTCTAATTTCCAGTATCTCAGAATTCGATATTGAATTTCCCTGCTGGTCCTGTGGTTAAGACTTTGAGCTCAATACAGGGGGCCCTGGGTTTGATCCTTGGTCAGGGAAAAAGATCCAGAATGCCACTAAGAGCCCTCATTTTCACAGCAAAGATTCTGAGTGCTGCAACTAAGACCCAGCATAGTCAAAAAAAAAAAAAAAAAAGAATGTGGTTTTACTTGGGAAAAGGGTCTTTGCAGCTTTATCCAAGTTAAGATAAGGTCATTAGAGTGGGCCCTAATTCTGTGAGAGGTATCCTTATAGAAGTGGGAAAATTGGACTCAGACACACACAGAGGGAAGACAACATGAAGAAACACGGCGAGAATGCCATATCAAAATGGAGGCAGAGTGGACCTGACCGATGAAGCTGTAAGCTGAAGGACTCTAAAGATTGCCCCCTGCCGTCAGAAGCTGGGAGAGGTAAGGATGGATTCTACCCAGAGGCTCACAGGGAGGACAGTCCTGAAATCACCTTGATCTCAGACTTCCAGCCTCCAGAAGTTTATGAGAGAATAAATTTCAATGGTTTTAAGCTACCCAGTTAGTGAAACCTTTAACCTGGGAGTGACTTGGAATTGACAACAGAGATTATGAGGCAAACCAAATCCATGGTGTCACTATCGTGTAAAATCTGGTAATAATTTGCATGTACTGGTCTTTGTCTTAGCCCACACACCCCCATCCCACCCGCTACCTCACCTCGGGAAGCAGAGCTGCTATGATGGGATTTGGGCAGGTAATTTGTTTTGATAAGGAAAGCCAGGGAATAGGAGTAACACAATAAAACAGGGTGCGTCAGATGGTAAAGAATCTGCCTGCAACGTGGGAGATTCGGGTTCGATCCCTGGGTCAGGGCAGATCCCCTGGAGGAGGGCATGCATGCCAACCACTGCAGTATTCTTGCCTGGAGAATCCCAGGGACAGGGGTGCCTGACGGGCTACAGTCCTTGGGGTCACAAAGAGTCAGACATGACAGCGACTTCCACTCACTCTCAATTGAGTTGGTCATTGCAGTGGGTCACTGAGGCCCCATCCTTCAAGCGCCTCTGAGAAACCGTGTGGAATACACCGGGGAATGGTCTGCTCAAGGGACAGTGGAGGAGACCAGAGCAAGAAACCAGTGCTTCTGGGTTCTCCCTCATGACCTCAACTCCCTTACACTTCCGGGTCGGTGCGTGTGTTCAGGAACAGTGAGTGGCTCACAAGGGGTCCTTGGCCTTGGAACTGAGAAGCAAGACAAGGGTGAAAAGCAAGGAACTGCAGGTGGAGATGCTGTCAGGCCTCGTCTGTGCAAAGCTGGGCCCCAGCAGTGACTATGCAGAGGATCTGGAGAATCTGGCTTATTAGAGGACTGAGCAGTTCATCTAGATTTTAAGCTGAAATGTCCAAGACAGCTTTAGTCTTTAAACAACATAGGAATATGTAGAAGAGTTTAATCATCATCTTGATAAATTTTATTAGATTTCTAAGAATTTCTTAGGTACTTGGAAAAGTTGTTCGGTTTGCCAGCCACTGACTTACTTTAAAAAGGAAATTGAGTGTGCTGGCTTTATCAGTACACCTAAAAATATTTAAAGGAATTCAATTAAATTATGAAAGTCTTCTTAAAATCATTTGTGAAAATTTGAAAGATTTATAAATAGAACTTATTTCTAAATTGAACTTAAAAACTTCAAGAAAACCAAGGCTTTGAATTACCTGAGTATTAACTTTAAATACAAAGTAGCTCCTGAATATTCTTTTCAATACAAAAAAGCCACTCCGAAAAGCCAAAAAAAAAAAAAATCCTAATTACATCTTTCCATCCTATGGAAATCATCATTCTTTTCTACACTGTTGATCATCTGAAAGTGAGTTCTTCAAACATGGGATTAAATAGAACATATCCTTGTAATTTGCAACTTAACTTTTATTTCGGTTGGGGTTTTCTGGTTGCAAGCAACAGAAAGCAATTTTGGCAAAGCAAAGGGCATTTACTGGAAGGGTTCTGGGGAGCACAGAGAATCAGTGAAAAGGCTGGGATGCGGTCTCTGAAATGGATCAGCATCAGGTTTGATCAGTTATCTAAGCAGGGTGAGTGGACTCTGCCCCAGGCAGATTAAGTTGCAGGTATCAGACACTGCTCTGGCTTTCATCTGCAAAAAAAAAAAAAAGGATTTAATACTGGGGGCAGCGTGCTTCCAAGATCCATGGACAGGCCAGAGGAGTGGGCTGTAGAACACCATCAGAAGCCTTGCCTGCCAAGGGAGCGCTAATTTCGCCACTGCCAGGACTTGGAGCTGTCCCTCCTCACCTGTAGCCTCACTTCCTTGGCTGCAGAGCTTCCAAGTTCCCTGCAGGTCTCTCCTGGTGCTGGGATGACTGATACTCAAGCCACTTTCTCCCACCTTGCCCTGGAGAGTCATCCTCAGCACCTGGGGCCAGACCAGTGTGACCAGTGTCCTTAGCTCAGGCCCGGCTTTGTTGGGATTGATTCATTGCTGCAGAACAACTCTATTGACACTGCAGGATGTAAAGCAATGACCACATGATGTCACGGAAATGGTGGGCAGGCAATGCAGAAGGGCACAGGCCTCCTTGGCTCTGCGGTGCCTGGGGAGACGTCCATGGCTGGACTCTGGAGGCCAGAAGTCTTCTTGGCTCACCTACCAGGTGTCTCTCTGAAGCATGGGCGTGGCGGGGGCTGCCATCCAGAGCTTGCCACATGGTCTCTCGGGGATGTCATCTTAGGAGAGTGGGATTTCACGCATGGAAGCTCAGTTCTCCAAGGACACAGGTTCCGATGAGCAGGATGGAAGTCCACGGTCAAGGTGCCGCAGGTTGGGTGTCTGGTGAGAACCCACTTCCTCACAGATGGCCGTCTTCTCACTATAACTACATGCCTGGAGGGGCAAGGGGGCTTTCTTAAACCCCTCTTATAGGAGCACTGAAACCATTCATGGCTTCACTGTCATGAACATATCACCTCCCAAAGGCCCCACCTCCTAATACCATCACCTTGGGGGTTAAAATTTCAACATGAATTTTTGGGGGGCACAAACCTCCAGCCTATAGCACCCACCTCCCCACTCCAAGACCCCTCCATTACAGGCTACCCTCAAACCTGTGGGCCACCTGGGTGGGCCTCCTACCTTGGAGACCCAATTCCATAGCCCGGTCCAGCCATGAGCGGTTATGGAGCTGTGGACAGAGCACTGAAGCCCCGCATCCTTGGAGTTTTCATCTGGAGGTTTCCTCCCTCCCGGGCTGGGTGGGGTCAGACGTGAAGGCCCTCTGCAAGCTCAGAAGACGGCTCAATAGGGAGGCATGGTGCTTTTAGTTGAAGGGCTGTAGTATTTCGTTTTCCCAGCTCTTGGCCCCAGTCTCTGGGCCTGACTCTATACTCATTCATGGAGGGAATAAGTGAAGTGATTTAACGTTGTCCTGGTTTTGCAGGCCAGGAAACAGGGACTGAGAGAGGAGAGGTCTGACCTGAGCTGAGGGACAGGCGATGCTTCAGATGGGCACTTGCTCATCACCTGTTATCTCTACCTCCAGATGTCTGCCGCTTTTATTGTCTGGCTTCCCTCCTAGCTCAGTTGGTAAAACATCCACCTGCAATACAGGAGACCCCAGTTCGACTCCTGGGTCAGGAAGATCTGCTGCAGAAGGGATAGGCTACCCATTCCAGTATTCCTGGGCTTCTTACCTTGTGGCTCAGCTGGTAAAAAATCCGCCTGCAATGTGGGAAACCTGGGTTTGCTCCCTGGGTTGGGAAGATCCCCTGGAGAAGGGAAAGGCTACCCACCCTGGTAATTCTGGCCTGGAGAATTCCATGGACTATATAGTCATTGGGATTGCAAGGAGTCGGAACAACTTAGTGACTTTCACTTTCCCGTTTATTGTCTGGGTTGGTTGGTTTATTGTCTGAGGCCTGAGGATCATATTCAATCCACAGCCGCAAGAGCACTGAGGCTTCCTAAACTCAGCATCTCTTTCTCCTCAACTCAGCCGGTTCCTTCTCATTTCATTTCTTCCCTGATTCTGATGGAAGCTGGCTCCAGGTGCCAGGTCTGCCGGGCTTCCCAGGTGGTGCTAGTGGTAAAGAATCTGCCTGCCAATGCAGGAAACGTAAGAGATCTGGGTTCGATCCCTGGGTTGGGAAGATCCTCTGGAGGAGGGCATGGCAACCCACTCCAGTATTCTTGCCTGGAGAATCCCATGGACAAAGGAGCCTGGCAGGTTATGGTTCATGGGGTCACAAAGAGTCAGACATGACTGGAGCAACTTAACCCGCATGCACATGCATGCCAGGTCTTCGAGTCAGGCTTTTGGAGGCAGAGTGGACATTCCTGGGCGAATCGTGCAGAGAAAGCAGAGACCCACCTCCTGGCGTGAGAGATCACTGTGGATGCCTCTTGCCGGGGTCACCTTCTAAGGGCAGCTGTGACTCCGCCCCGCGTCTTTCTCGTGCCTCTAGTTTTCCTGCCTGGTGCAGGTGTTCTCCATGTATCCAGATGGATGTCTGTCTTCAGCCTCCAGAAGGGCAGGTTGTGGAAAGAGGGCTGTTAGAGATGCTGCTGCTGCTGCTAAGTCGCTTCAGTTGTGCCCGACTCTGTGCAACCCCATTGACGGCAGCCCACAAGGTACCCCTGTCCCTGGGATTCTCCAGGCAAGAACCCTGGAGTGGGTTGCCATTTCTTTCTCCAATTCATAAAAGTGAAAGTGAAGTCATTCAGTCGTATCTGACTCTTTGTGACCCCATGGACTGCAGCCTACCGAGCTCCTCCGTCCATGGGATTTTCCAGGCAAGAGTACTGGAGTGGGGTGCCTTCGCCTTCCTGTTAGAGATGCTGATTAAAACAAATAGCTTTTGGGGGGGAAATACACAAAGACCAAGCTGAGTAACATTCTCATTCATATGAAAACAAGCCCCTGGGTGGCTGATGCCAGATGAGATAAGTGGAAAACATGACGTCATCATTCCGGCAGGAGTCTCTCTCTCTCCTTGGCGCCCCATGCCCTCCCTCTCCTCTGCATCTCTTTCCATTGCCTCTTGTTGCCTCCTTCCTCCTCCCACTCTTTTAATCTCAGGGTAAATTCCCGTCCTTGCTCTCTCTTCACCACTCTTGGGGGCATCTTGTCTCCTTCTTCAGGGCCATTCTGACAAGAGCCATATGGAATATTTCCTGTCCTTTCAGATAAACTCCGTAACAGGGAGGTACCAGTGATGGATGGTATGAAATCTGTTGATTTCTGATTTCTGAGGGCGCTAAATTGGCCTTTTGACAAATGACAAACATCTTGGAGCCTCCTCCCCAGAGGAGAAGGGGTCTCTGATAGTGGAACTTCCTTCCCCACCCTAGGAATGGGGGTTGCTTTCTGTGTTTAGGTTTATTTTGGAGTCCTTGCCATGCTACAGTCCTATAGAGTAGCCAACCCATGAGGCTGGCAAATTCACGATTCAGCTGAGTAGAATCGTTTGGGGAGGTGGGAAAGGAAGGGACACTTCCTTCTGGCTAACTCTCTGTGGGGCTGCCCACCGCCCCTCCGGTCTGGAGCAGGTGGTCAGCAGACCCCGGACAGGAGCCCGGTTCTGTCTGTTCCTTTGTCTTGGCTCAGTCTGGTCAGATCTCATTTGCCTCTCCTTCAGGCCTTCGCAGCAGCTGCTGGCTGCTTTTTTGCAGCAATTTCCCCCTCCCTGCCTGCTGCCCATGCTTCTCCCTCCCCCCGGCAGCACCCCCTGTCCTCCTTGCACTTCCTAGTAATTCCATCACCAGGCGTTTGATCCAATTTGGGGTGCACAGCCTCCCAGGAGTGGCAGATGGAAGGCACCAGAGTCTGCAGGTGAAGAGCTGGCTTGGACTGCACCTGAGGTTGGAGCTGCTCGAAGCCTAGGAGCAGCCACGGTGGATCAGTTTCCAACCTCCTGCACCTGGCTGGGAGGTCCTTTAGGGTGGGAGTTTTGCACATCCTGCAGCTCAGCTCTGAGCACCACAGGGGTGCTTCATCTGCTGTGTTTAACCCTGTCCCGTCCTGCCTGGGGCTCTTGTTGCCATGGAGACTTGTGCAGAGCAAAACTCTTGTGGCCCTAGAGCCATCCATCCAGGTGTGTGTCTACCTAGCTCCGTCTTGTGAAGTAGTCATCTTTCCCACTACACCTATGCGCAGGACTACGTAAGAGGGTGTGCTTCTGGACTCATCACGTGTGCAATGGACATAGGACAGGGTTCACACCCCGAGTTGGGCAGGCGAGGAACCCAGGACTCCTCTCTCCTGGCCCCGAGTCTTCTTGCTACCATGCATACATGTGCCCCAGCCTTCTTGACATTTCTGTTTCCCTGCAGCCCACTTAACGGAGGATGAATCCATTCTCTGCCCTCTGTCTACTGGCCCCACTGGGCTTAAGCCTGGGCTCTGTAGCCTAGTCCCGTATCTCACAGCCCGAGCCCTGCTTCCCTGCCTCGGCCGCTCAATTTCACACACGCTGCCCAGAGCGCGGCTCTGACTCAGCCAGATCCCCTACTTTTGTTCTCACATCTGCCTCAGCACAGGGAGGCCCTCCTCTGGCCCCGACCCTAACTGGACCCTTTACTGACTCTTAACTGGACCCTATCCTTAACTCCCCCCACAGCACCCCTCACATTTGACACTAATTCTGTGAGTATTTTTCAGCAAGTTCTTAGTTTCTTGATGATCTAAAAATAATCCACCTCCTCCCCCTATTTTGAACTATTAACCTCTCTGCTCAGTGTATGAGGTTTGCATTTTGAAGCCCTGATTAAAATTGCTTAATATTCCTTCATAGCTGACAGCCACCCCACTCCCCCCAGGCTCGGTAGGAACACAACAGCAGTAAAGGTAGAAACTGTGGTTCCTTTCATCATGGTCATTATTTCTTGTTTTTTCCCCACTCGCCCCCAATACCCAGGGGAAGGGAGCTGGGAGCCACGGGCGAGGGAGGGGATGACAGGCAGGTGGAGGGTGCTCTGGGGAGGAGGGAGAAGGTGCCCCTGGTGTAAGCCCAGAGGGTCAGCTCGCTTGGCGGCTTCATCCTGGGGTGGTCGCTGATGACTGCACCCTCTCAGTCATGAGGCGATCAGAACGCACCGCCCTCCAAATATATCCGCTTTGGCATAAGGATTATTTTGAGCTGAAGGCAATGAAGAATCAAAAGATGGAGAAAGAAACCCTCTGGGGCTGCTTTCCTCATCTGATTAGAAGCAAAAAATTCTGGGAAATAAGGCTGCTATAAATTCCTTCTAAAGGGCAGATTTACCCTGCAGAAGGGAGAACTCGAGTAAAATCCACACCAAATCCCTCCCCTAGCGGGGCTTTGTGGCCTTGGAGGAGATGGAAAGTTAACTCACACTTGTGTTGTGGTGGTGCTCAGTCGTGTCCGACTCTTTGTGACCCCATGGACCGGAGACCTCCAGGCTCACACTTGTATAGACAAATACTATCACAGACTTGATCTCTTGATTGCACTCCTAGAAACTCTATTCCTTTTCCCCAAAGCCCACGAAAGCCTTTTCCGCCCCCTCCCTTACCCCTACTAGAGGTATCCTCTGACTTCAGCTGCACTTGACCCTAGAGCAACTCAGGGGTTAATTTGTGTATAATTTATAGTTGGACCCCCCTCCCCCCTCCCCTGCCATACCCGAGGTGCCTCTGCATCTGTGGATTCAACCAACTCTGGGCTGAGTGGTATTGTAGTATTCACTATTGAAAAAATATCTGTGAATAAGTGGACCCTCACAGTTAAGATCTGTGCTATTCAAGAGTCCACTGTATTTAGTTACTTCTAAATACTGCTACTGCTGCTAAGTCGTTTCAGTCGTGTCCGACTCTGTTCGACCTCATAGACGGCAGCCCACTAGGATCCTCCGTCCCTAGGCTTCTCCAGGCAAGAATACTGGAGTGGGTTGCCATTTCCTTCTCCAATGCATGAAAGTGAAAATGAAAGCGAATTCGCTCAGTCGTGTCCGACTCTTAGTGACCCCATGGACTGCAGCCCACCAGGCTCCTCCGTCCATGGATTTTCCAGGCAAGAGTACTGGAGTGGGGTGCCACTGCCTTCTCCACTTCTAAATACAGTTACTTCTTTTCTTGCCCTCACATGTAGGCAAATGAACCTTTTTCTGTGGTCAGTCTTTTGTCAGTTGAATTCATGGACCTCAGCAGCAGAACCTAAGAGGAGAGAGGAAAAGTCTTTCCTCTCTAACAGTTGCAGCTCATAATGTGGACAGTGACAGCCAGCGGCCTAGACTCTGGACCCAGGTTCAGATCCTTGGTCAGCAGTGAGGGTCCTTTCAGGGACCCCCCCCCATCTTCCCGTGGGAACCCCATTCAGCTTCTCTGGAATACTGCAGATAATTTTAACTTGGAAGGCACAATTTTCTGCTGCCCATTACCCCAATCCCCAGAGTGAACATATTAAGCCTTCATCTGAGGTGGTTTACAGAGGGGGACTGATATAATAATCATAATAATAACTTTTTGCTTCACAGTCTTTACACACAACAATCCATATTCATCATTTTTCGCAGCACCCTTGAACTGGAAGTACAGCTATTAAAATCAAAGTGAAAGTGTTAGTGGCTCAGTCATATCTGACTCTTTGAGACCCCATGAAGCCCACCTGGCTTCTCTTGTCCATGGAAATCTCCAGGCAAGAATACTGGAGTGGGTTGCCACGCCCTCCTCCAGGGGATCTTCCCAACCCAGGGATCGATCCAGCATTGCAAGTGGATTCTTTACCGTAACCTCCAGCAAATGAGAGTTTGTCACCGTGTTGCCGTCTTATCAGTTGCTTGCTTCTCATTAAAACTTTGTAGAGCTTCGAGTGTTGTAAACAATGAAGCATCGCACTTCCAGGGAAGGTCAAGGCCTGGCCCCAAGGAGCAATTATGTCCTTGGGGAGGGGAGATGCTGGGGACGGCTGGCTTCCAGCTCTTTCCTCTCTTGCATTGCTCTCGCCTTTGGTTCCAGGAAGACCATTTGCTGTGCTGAGAAGGGGCCAGGGAGGTGGAACTGGCTTGGGGTTACTCCAGGGCTGGTTATCTAATAAATAAATTTCCTCAAATGGAAACCCCTTCAGGGCGCCTGGATTCTCAGCCACTCCTATGGTATCTGTCCTTGGTCCTTTCCTTCCTTGTAAGCCGTCACTAAGTCAGATGGTGGAAGCTCTGGTCCCGGGGGCACGTCACCCCATCTGGGCACTGGCGGGGGTGTGCAGGTGGGGCTGAGCCCTGTTTGACAGACCATAGGATCAAGCTGGCGATTAGAGCAGAGAATTCTGAGCTTGACTCTGATCTGTCAGTCCGGCCTCCCCAGGAACCCCCTCCCTAGAGGGGTCAATTCCTGAGATTCCAGGCCATGCATATTGAAGACCAGTCTATCCTCCCATTGGTTTGTGCAAAAGAAACGTCTCCCTCAGGCTGGACAGCAGCAGGTGCGGGAATAAGTGAGGGGAGACACTGAGGCGATTGATCTGAGCCAGCAGCCTCCACAGAGGCCGTGACAAGAGAAAGGAAAACAAGTTTTACAGAGCTCCTAGGAGGTTTTTCCTCGCACTGGCCAGAGGCGTTAATGGTGAGATTCTCTGCTCCAAACTGCTCTGGGCTTGGAGGCCCGGCTCCTGCCTTGCCTCTCCAGGCAGAGGGACGTGGGGGGAACCTGGGGAAGGTGGGAACAGCTGGGAACAGCTGGCAGGCTGCGAGATGATGACCACCCCACGTACAAGCCAACCCCGGGGTCCTAAACTTGAATGGCAACTTCACAGAGCCCAATGCCACAACCTAGCAGGATGTCCCCCTCCCTCTTTGAAGCCAGTAGTTATTTTTTCTAGAAGAGAAGAGCCAAAGAAATGACCCACTTCTCACCTGCACGGCAGGGACGCTGGCCTGAGCTCCGGAGCGCAGACAGGCCTGGCCCAGGCAGAGGCGGGTGGGGAGGTCCTGCTGGGGTCAGTTTACCTCAGGGGGCTGAGCTTTCCCCCTCCCGCTGTCCAAGCGAAGGGAGCCCTGAAGCAGCAGGAAGAGGCAGGAAAAGCCAGAATGGAGTCATGGAATCCTGAGAGGCTCTGGCTTCCGCGGGAAGGGACCCTGAGGAGGGCTTCACGAACCTTCCCTGTACCTTCTGCCTTGATGACATGAGTCCCAGGGGCCTCCCAAGAGATATGGCCTCTCAGAGCCTGAGCTGAGGGGGGGATGTGGTAGGTCGCCCTCACGGGGCGGCTGAGGGTTCTTCTTCAGGGCACAGAAGAGCCTGGCTAAGGCTGGGAGTCCTGCAGGATCCAGCCAGAGAAGACACGAGAAGTGCCATCCCAGTGCTGTTGCTGCCGCAGGCCGGCTGAGCGGTCTGACTGCTCCGCCTGGGGTAACGTGGCAGTATCGTCTCTAAGAGGAGAAATGGGCCACTTGGGCTTCACTACCAAGGAGAGACCCACTACAGGGCTTCGGGGTAGTAACCAGGCCAGCCCAGAAGGCAGCATTTGAAATGCTGAAGGCTCCCAATGTGGAAGGAGAGAAGGCCAAGTTCTGGGGCCCCACGTTTCCAGGGCTTTCTGATCTGAGAGCTCCTCCTCTGAAATCCCCATCCTGTCAGATTCTCTCCGGGTCTGACCTGGCTCGCCCTCTTCTGTGACAGATTTCGGAGACTTTGTCCAGAAAAACTTTCCCCAGAGGCTCTTCCCTCTGCTGGTGGAGATTTCCCCTCATTCTCAGCCCAGCTCAACCTCCAGCATCAGGTTCCCATTCTTCCTTCCATCTGGTTTCCATCTTTCTTCCCTTGAACAGAGGTCTCGTAGGAGAGCTAAGCATCATAGATTTTCATTTGGGACTCTAATAAAAGATTAACAGCAGAAAAACTGTTTATTAGCATGCAGTGCACATCACATGGGAGAAACCGAAAATGAAGCATATCTCAAAATGATGATTCAACTGTGGAGAACTACGCAGAGATTCCTCAAAAAGCTGGGACTAGAACTTCCATATGACCCAGCAATCCCACTGCTGGCATACGCCCCGAGGAAACCAGAATCGAAAGAGCCACATGCACCCTACTGTTCTTTGCAGCACTATTTACAATAGCTGGGACGTGAGAGCAAAACTTAGATGTCCATCGACAGATGAATGGATAAGGAAGTTGTGGTACATGTACACAGTGGGATATTACTCAGCTATAAAAAGGAATGCATTCGAGTCAGTTCTAATGAGGTGGATGAACCTGGAGCCTATTATACAGAGTGAAGTAAGTTAGAAATAGAAAGACAAATACTGTATGTTAATGCATATATATGAAATTTAGAAAGATGATAACGATGATCCTACATGCAGGGCAGCAAAGGATACACAGATGTAAAGAACAGACTTTTGAACTCAGCGGGAGAAGGTGAGGGTGGGAGGATTTGAGAGAATAGCATTGAAATGTGTACATTATCATATGTGAAACATGACCAGTGCAAATTCGATGCATAAAGCCAGGCCCCCAAAGCTGGTGCTCTAGGACAACCCAGAGGGATAGGGTGGGGAGGGAGTGGGGGTGGGGGTTCAGGATGTGGGAGGAACACATGTATACCTATGGCTGATTCATGCTGATGTATGGCAAAAAGCATCACAATACTGTAATTATCCTCCAATTAAGATAAATAGATCAACTGAAAAAAATGGTGGCTCAGATCTCTGGTTTATATAGCATCTTCAACAGACGACAATGTGTCTGTAGAGAAATAACAGTCAGAGGAAGCAGTTTCAGGCTTCCAAGGGTGGCAAGTGGCAGGAAGGTAAATGAATGGGAGGAAATAGAGTGAGGTTTGTTTGTAGAATCCTCTGGTGCCTTCTCTGGGCTGTTAAGAGTCTGTCTCCAATAAAGGGAAAATTTACATCTTCTCTCTAGGTAGAAAGAGGACAGATAGGGAGAGCTTTCTTACACTTCTATTCCATTCAGTCACTCAGTCGTGTCCAACTCTTCACGACACCATGAATCGCAGCATGCCAGGCCTCCCTGTCCATCACCAACTCCTGGAGTTCACTCAGACTCACGTCCATTGAGTCAGTGATGCCATCCAGCCATCTCATCCTCTGTCGTCCCCTTCTTCTCCTGCCCCCAATCCCTCCCAGCATCAGAGTCTTTTCCAATGAGTCAACTCTTTGCATGAGATGGCCAAAGTACTGGAGTTCTTACACTTACTGCTTCTTAATTGCCTTCAGTTCAATATAATTTTGAGGCCAATGTGGCTTATTTTGGCATGGTATATTCTGCTACCCTTCATTCCATCAGAGGCTCAGACTTTTCTGCCCATCTCACCCAAGCTTCTCAGACCTCTCTTTTTCTCTTGGGCTTTGCTTTCAATCTAGCTGGCAAACGTGTTTCACCAGCTAGTGGTGAATTTAGCTGGTGCAACGTGTTTTTCCTTCCAGGTAACATGGTGCATGGGAGAATGGAAGGACTGAGATGGGAGACATTGGCTCTGGGACAGGCTGGAGTAGCAGGGTCAGTGAGCGGGGTTCTTCACTGCGGGGCTTTGTTCAGTCCATTCGGGGAACATCTGGCACGCTGGTGAGAGGTCTAGCCTTGACCACCTTTTATATCTGACCAGGTCCCCTTAGGGTTTTAAGGGATGACTTTTTGTTTCTATAGTCTTTGACGTATGGAGATCTTCATAATAAAGAGCTATCTTAATGAGTTCCCTCCCCTTTTGACCTAATTTTGCAAGCTCCTTGATGGCAAGGAGGTTCGCCTCCCCCCGCCCTTTACTTGGCACTTGTGCCAAGTAGCTATCCTTGGCACAGTGCCTCCTGTTTTCTGATTCAGACTGAAATTTCCTCTACATGCACAAGGCAGACTGTGTCAAGTCTAATAAATAAATCACAGCTCAGAGTGACGGGATCCAAATGTAAAATGCAGCGTCTGGCACCACTGGAGAGAAAATAAATTACCTGTAGTCTGGTAAGCAGGTCATCTTGATCCTCTGCTTTGTTCTGGTGACTTCTGTGATTGATTTTGCTAAACTCAGAAGAAGCAGAAAGACATTCAGATTCAGGGCTTTGAGTGAAATGAAAGTGGTTGGGCCAAGAGATGAGATAATAACACTTTTGCGAAGGGAAGTGAAGAGAGAAGAGCTTTGATTCTCAGCTTCTTCAGGGCTTCTGTCTAGTCCTTCCTGAGGCTGGACTCTGCTTCCGGCCTTCAGATTTTTAGAAACACTATTGTACCTGTTTTGGTTGTTGTTGTTCGTCATTAAGTTGTGTCCGACTCTGCAACCCCATGAACCACAGCATGCCAGGCAATAAATGCTACTTTTGTTTGTTTGTTTAGGGCAATTTAAGTGGGTTTGCAAACAATCTTTAAGAGGCCGATGCTTTTATAATTTGATTTGATTTGAAAGAGACCTGCCCCACACAGACTGAATGGTGTTTGGAGTTCTGCTAGGAGAGTCACTTTTTTTAGCTTGAAAAGAGGAATACCTCACTGAAATGAAATATTATTGTAAAAGAATTAAGGCCATAATCAGCTCATAGCATTCTAGAACTGTGCTGTCCAACAGAAGTATATAATTGAAAACTTTTGCATTAGCCAGCTACTTTAAAAGAAGTAAAAAGAGACAGGTGAAGTTAGTTTAAATGTATTTTAATATGATTTCAAAATGTTATACTTTTAATATGTAATCAATAGAAATAATTATGAATGAGATAGTCTACATTCTTTTGAAGGAGATACTAAGTCTTGGAGATTGGTGTGTATTTGACACTTACAGCGGAGTCCCCAACCTTTCTGGGACCAGGGACTGGTTTTGTGGAAGGCAGTTTTTCCATGGATGGCTGGGGGAGATGGTTTTGGGATGATTCAAGCGCATTACATTTATTTCTATTATTATTACATCAGCTCAGATCATCAAGCATTAGATCCTGGAGGCTGGGGACCCCTGACTCACAGCACATGGCAGCTAGGATGAGCTACATTTTAAGGGCTCAGTAGCCACATGTGGCCAGTGTCTACTGAATTGCATAGTGGCTGGAAATCATGCAGGAATAGGGCTTGCAGATGGGAGCGTCTCTGGGCCGATGTTTTCTCCCAGGGAGAAAGGGTGATAGTGTAAAGGAGACACGAGCAGGTATGAAACCCAGGGAGGGTGATAGTGTAAAGGAGACACGAGCAGGTATGAAACCCAGGGAGGCGGTCTAGTGAAGAGGGGACTGCAGGTATTTCTGAGAGCAGCTAACGTGTCCAGTAAACATCTCAGGAAACAAGCTGGAGGGACAGGATGACTAGAGGACTATAAGTTAAGAACACAGTAGATAATGCAAGAAGGTTTCCCAGAGTGGCAGGAGTGGGTGAGGGTAATATATGGCTGTATCTACAAGAAAGCCCAAACTCTGTGGTTTGAAACTTTTGTTTGTATGTTCTAGGAAAAGTCAGATTCTTTGCAATAAAAGGCATATCCTTGAACAGAAATATGCTGCTGGGATCAGCCAAGAGTTTGTCAAGCTACAGCAGCCCAGACTGCAACAGTGACAGGAATGAAGCAGAATAAGATAGTGGAGGAATTAGGGACCTTCAAATAAATCTTTATTCACTGGGATGCGTTCAGCGTCCACTGGGAGGATTCTAAGTCTTGTAACTGAAGACTAATTGGCTTAATCATAAGGATATTTATTGTTTTCTTAACAAAAAGTCTGAAAGCAGGCAGTTCTAGGGCTGGTTCAGTAACCTAATGACATCATTATGAACTTAGGCTCTTTCTATTCCTCTTTTTCGCCTCCACAGTCTGTTTGACCTTTTGTCCTTGGGTTTGTTGCCTCATGATCTTAAGATGGCTGTGGCAGCTCCAGGATTGCATCCAAAAATCAAAAAACAGGAAGCAGAGGTAAAAGGTTTTTGTCTTATATGTATTGAGAAGGTTCTCAAGAAATACTCTTTTATATCTCATTGACCAGAACTGTGTCAAATGGCCATGGGTTGCTTCCAGGATGGTTGGAAAAGCAAAGTTTTCTGCCTTTAGGGACAGAGACAAAAGGAAAGGGTGTTGAAAGTGATTCTTGGATAGCCAACCACAGTGAATACCTCAAGCCCCAAGACAAGGCACCCTGCTATAGTAGGAAGAGCAATGGATTATGAGCCAGGAGCCACTATCTTGCTATATGACCTTCCTCTGGTCAGCTGGCCTCTCTGAACCTACAACTTTATCTCTAGGGTAAGATTCAGTAGACGATCTCTTTCTGCCCTAATGCTACTGATTTTATTAAAAACTCCTGGAGGGCCTTGAAGGAGCTATCCAGTGCTAATGTAATTAATTTAATGATATCCATTTGGTGAAAAACAGCTGTGGCTCTTTTCCTTCTTATGGTCAGAGGACGTTTGTTGGCTGGATAAACTCTCGTGCTCACAGATTTTGATGGAACTTTAATTATAACAACATTTTAGTGTCCTTGATCTCTTGAAGTTTGTTCCCGATGAGAGTGTCAGAGAATGCTGTTCAATAGAAGTAAAATATGGGGCACTTATGCAATTTAAAACTTTTGTATTAGCTAGTCAAGTTTTTTTTTTTTTTAACGAAGGAGATAGATGAAGTTAGTTTTAATGTATTTTATTTAATACAACATCAAAAATGTCACGGGGGCTTCCCAGGTGGCTCAGTGGGTAAAGAATCCGCCTGCCAATGCAGGAGATACAGAAGATGCGGGCTTGATCCCTGGGTTGGGAAGATCCCCTGGAGAAGTGCATGGCAAGTCACTCCAGTATTCTTCCCTGGAGAATCCCATGGACAGAGGAGACTGGTGGGCTACAGTCCATAGGATCGCAAAGAGTCAGACATGACTGGAGCAATTGAGCATGCATTCACGCACACACAAAACTGTTATGACTTTAATATGTAATCAGTATAAATATTTATGAATGAGATATTTTACATTCGTTGCGGGGGGAGGTACTAAGTCTTTGAAATCTGAATGTATTTGGCGCTTACAGCACATCTCAATTCAAACCAGCTACATTTCAAGGGTTCAGTAGTCACCTGCAGCCAGTGGCTAACAACCTGGACGGTGGCTGAAATCATGAGAATGGAGCTTGCAGGTGGGAGCTTCTCTTGCCACTGACTGGCCGCTGCCCTGCTCAGGTCAGGGCAGCCTGAGGCAGAAGTCTGGAGGAGATGAAATTAGCCCTGAGGTCCTGCCAGAACTTTCCCTCCCACCCATGGTTTTCTGCATGCGTGCTAAGTTGCTTCAGTCATGTTCAACTCTGTGTACAGACCTTATGGGCCATAGCCCGCCAGGCTCCTCTGTCCATGGGATTCTCCAGGCAAGAATACTGGAGTGCGTTGCTGTACTCTCCTCCAGGGGATCTTCCCGACCCAGGAATCAAACCCGCATTTTTCATGGACACCTGCATTGGCAGGTGGGTTCTTCACCACAGCGCCACTTGGGTTGGGTTCACCCAGTTCTGGCCCAAGGGGAAGGCTTTATCTAAACGCCTCCCATTCCCTCTCACCTGGAAGTCTATGCAGTTTCTTTCCTTTTGAGCAAAGTACTGCTCACAGGAGGCTGCTGTGATGAGCTTCCTGTGCCAAAACGTGAATGCATACTGGGGGGACAAGGCCCCCCACATTCAGGTCACATGTGGGGGTTCAGCACGGGGCTTGGACAGGAAGGCAGCTGAGTCAAGGCTCTTCTCAGCTGTGAGAGTCCACTCAAGGGAGATGCACAGAAAGGGGTGTTATTCTCAGGTCATGGGGTAACCTATGGGGATCAGGGACCGGAGGTGTAGTCAGGGCCCCGTGAGCAACTGAAACCGGCAGAAACCAGCACTAGGGCAGTTCAGTTTGTCTCTCCCTCTCTCCTCTATTGCTGCTGCTAAGTCGCTTCAGTCGTGTCCGACTCTGTGCGACCCCACAGACGGCAGCCCACCAGGCTCCCCCATCCCTGGGATTCTCCAGGCAAGAACACTGGAGTGGGTTGCCATTTCTTTCTCCAATGCATGAAAGTGAAAAGTGAAAGTGAAGTCACTCAGTCGTGTCTGACTCTTCTCGACCCAATGGACTGCAGCCTACCAGGCTCCTCCGCCCATGGGATTTTCCAGGCGAGAGCACTGGAGTGGGGTGCCATTGCCTTCTCCACTCTCCTCTATTACTGCTGCTCTATTCCTCTCCTTCTGTGATTAAAGACTCACAGTGAATTTGGTCATCTCACAGTTCTGAGGTTGCTTTGTCCTCAGTTCAAGCAACAGCAAACTCTGACATCTTAAATCTACATTCCCATCTTAAATCTTAAATCTACATTCCCATCTTAAATCTTAAATCTACATTCCCATCTTAAATCTTAAATCTACATTCTCATCTTAAATCTTAAATCTACATTCCCAGGAAAGAGAACACAGTTGGTCCAGTTTGGGTCGAGGGTGTGTACCCTGATCCAGTCACCAGGACGGGGGTGGGAAGGGTGAGGGCAGAAGGTCACCATAGCTCCAACTTGAATGGAGCAGCCTCTCCTGTGAATGGGGGAGCCGGGGTACACTTCTCAGAGAAGGGAGGTTGTGGGCTGAGCAAATACTTCAAAGGGTGGGGTTTTGTGCCTGATTTTTGTTTTTAACGAAGATGTGGATTTTCTACCTGTTTGACATAGAGCAATATAAAAATCCCAGAGGAGAAATAAAATTGAAAGTATCATTTATTAGGTACAAATTTTGGATCTGCCATTTAATAATCTTGTTTCTTTTAATTTACTCACCAAACACATATAAAACACTTTCGACATGTCAAACACTGTATTGTACAAACACTAAGTGCTTTACATAGTTTAATGTCTTTAATGTTTGCAATGATTCTGAGACAGGTATTACAATTATCCCCATTTTACAGATGAGGAAATGGAGGCATAGAAAGATGAACTTGAGTAAGTGATGAAAGTGAAAAGATGAAAGTGAGTATGTGATAGTGCTGGAATTCCAGCCCATGCCGTCTGGCTCAGTTATTCCTGGCTGAAATCCTTTGTTATGCTGACCTTGGGTAAGTTACTTAACTTCTCTGTCCCTTGGTCTCCACACTTGTAAAATGGGTTTGATGACATCTGCCTCCTCAGTTGTGGTGAGGATTAAAATGGATGGTGCACGTCAAGCCCTGTGCTCTCACTAGTCAGGGCTCTCCTGAGAAACAGGCCAATAAGATGTGGGTGTGGGTGTGGGTGGGCTTGGGGACCCCCAACACAGTCACTTGACTGAGAGTTCCATGGTAGGGAGCGGTGGTGGAGAGGTAGCTTTTAGGCAAGTGAACAGCAGAAAGTTAATAATGAAAGGGCTGGACCTGGGCCTTGGCGAGCCCACCAGGTGAGGAACTTGGAAGGTCTCTTGTTTGCACCTCAGAGGGTTTATATGTTTGCCCCACTTATCCACTCAAACCATAAAAATCTGCTGGGCCGGCCCCCTTTCTGCCTCTTTATCCCCCCCAGCGCCTAGCACAGGGCTCTGTGATGTGGATGGGACTCTGCCCAGACCCCCTTCAGCAGGGAGTCTGCCTGCTGTCCCATGGCTGTGGGTTTGACCGCTGAGTGGCTCACAGCTGCTCCTAGAACTTCTTTTGGTGAATAGGTCCTGCCCCTCACCACCAACCCCCACAGCCTGCAACCAAAGACTAGCTGACATGGAGACACAAAAGGCTGTCGTCTCCTCTTCAAGGTGGGGCCAATTCCACGGCACAATCTGTGCTGCAGAGCTCTCTGTGGGGTCAAGCTGAAGCTAGTTTCTCGCCTGGACCATGTACTTGCTGAGTACTCGTCCCCAGTCCTCCTCTGTGTCCCATACCCTCCGTCATCTTCAGGTATCTCCTCCATCAATCACTTGCTAAGGAATCCCCACCTTAAGATTCCCGAGAACGAAGCCAGGACAGTAGTGACCGAAGTCTGATGGCCACTGGGACCCCCACAACCATATTTTGATGCATCTCTGCACAGCTGATGGTGTCTTTGTGTCTGCAAAGGAATTTCTCAGTCATTTAAAGCTCTTAGTACTGAGCCCATGAATTAAAGTGGAGAAGATGTTAAGCCTTGCTTTGGTCCAGAGTTCTGGAAGACAGGATGGAACAATAGTTGAATATGCAGTTTGGCTCTCAGACACAAACTTGTCGTTCACATGTTTGTTTTCTCCCACAGCAGAGCCTATTTTCGACAAGCCTGTCAACTAAGCTTGATGGAAGGGACTGGGGTGGGGCAGGTGCTCCGAGGGCCAATCTGATCCCACAGTAAGGACCTTGAGACTGATAATCACTCTAATGCTGTGAGTAGAAACAAAGCCAATCACTATTCATGAAATAGAATGACCCAGAATATAGCTGAGTTGCCCAGCCAAAGCCCTGTACCAAGGAGACTGCACCTGCAGGCTCAGTTGTCTGGTAGGCTGGGCTCTGTTTCCTGACCACGATTGTACTCAGAACCCTGCCATATTTTATTCCCGTGGGAATTAGCGACTGGGTGCTAAAAGGTGCCAATGCGTAAAGAGAGTTAACATACCTGTTAGTCAAGAACATGCAGAGCAAGAAAGAGACATCAGCGGAAACTAAGGAACTCGAACTTTGAATGTTTCTCATGATCTTCGTGAAGTTCTTAGTGTAAAAAGCAGAATTCACATCTCAAGCTCTTGCACGGACACCACAGGCCCTGCCAGTAGGGTCTGACACAAGGACCCCCATCCGTTTGACACTGAAACTTCTCAGCAGTGACAGCGACGACTGATCCCAGAGTTGGATTAGTGGGACTTGTGGCGGGGACACAGATGCTGGGCTTGGGATGTTTAGGAGATTGACATGAAAAGCCATGGGTAGCTCAGGTAGCAGTCACCTTAGTACCTCCAGCCTCTTCCACCTCTGCGTTTTACCTGCAACTTCCTGTCCTGTGACAGGTTTTAATTCTTGGAGGCAGTCAAGAGGGGACAGGAGGGGTTGAGAAACCCGGAGTGTATTGCCAACACTAACAGGTGTTCTGAACCCTCTTCACGTTAAGTCCTGCTGCTGACACCTCCGAGTGTTGGTGCTTTACTGAGATCTACTTGGTCCTTGTCTTTCTGCGCTTGTCACCCCAACTTTCACCTGCCAGTGCCTGTGTCCTCTTGTCTGTGGCCTTTCTTTCGCTGCTGGAACCTGTTCTGCTGCAGTGCAGGACAGGCCAGAAGTGCTGGGAAGTAACAGTCCAAGAATATGGTCATCCTCCAAGGATGCGCCGGGGGGCGAGGTGGATGTTCCTCTCTAATCGAGTGCCCCATCGGGATTAAGCTGCCATGCCCACAGTGGTGGCATGCACCCTTCTTGGCTTCTTTCCCCTCCCCCTCACTTCCCTATCACCTATCTGTGTCTCCTGAAGCCATTTCTCCCGCCCCTTAATTACTTGCACTTGATTCTTTGTCTCTGAGTTTGCTTTTGAAGGAAACTAAGCCAGTGCTTCCTCTGACTTTCCTCACTGATAGAGCTCCAAGCTAGGAGGAAGCTGTGGGACCAAGAACCAACCTCGGTCAGAAGGTTTGGAGTTGGCTCCAAGAGATGGTTTGAAACATACAAGGTGGACACTGGGCCTGACCCAGGTGATTGTGGAATGTCTTCCCTTTTTACCAATCTTTGTAGATTCTCTCCTCACCTCCCCTTCAACTTGCAACCCCTCAAAACACCTAGTCTTCACAGGTACAGGGAGAATCCAGCCATGTTCCGATGACTCAACTGCTGTTAAAGACAGCAGATAACGTGTAAATGAATGAGAGTAAGTAGACGAACAAATGAATCTATGTTCCAATAAAACTTTATTTGGCCCATCCCGATCAAGTTTAATAATGTTTAATAGATATTTTTAAAACATGAGTAATAGCAATTCCTCTGTAATAACAATTATATATGAACTCCTTGTCAAGATCAGCAGCTTGTTCCTTTACCAAAAAAGTAAAACCGCCCTCTGAGGACAAATGGCACGTGAGAGCGGTGAGTGTCTCCTTTTCTTAAAAAAAAAAAAGAAACCCCAACACTTCATATTTACATATTTCCCAGGTAAAAATTGGTCAGTATGGTTAACTGTTTTTAAATATAAGTTTCTAATGTGTTGCAGGTTTCAATGTACAGATCCTAGTTAGCTGATTAGATTTAAGGTGCTGTTGAGGTGAGGGTGAACACAGCCTACGATCAACACTGGGGGATCCTCTGTTTACAGACCGGCTCCTATGGGCATCTCTGGGGGGAGCTGAACGCCGGTGGTGGAAACGGAAGAGCGTTTGCCGGGGACCGGACTCCATGCCTCTGCAGAGGACCTGCCATGCTACACACTGTCCCCTGAGGCTCTGTGAACGCGTGCACCTCTGGTTTGCTAAGTCACTTCAGTTGTGTCCGACTCTGTGGGACCCCATAGATGGCAGCCCACCAGGCTCCCCCGTCCCTGGGATTCTCCAGGCAAGAACACTGGAGTGGGTTGCCATTTCCTTCTGCAATGCATGAAAGTGAAAAGTGAAAGTGAAGTCGCTCAGTCGTGTCCGACTCTTCGAGACCCCATGGACTTCAGCCCACCAGCCTCCTCCGTCCATGGAGTTTTCCAGGCAAGAGCACTGGAGTGGGGTGCCATTGCCTTCTCTGGCACCTCTGGTTTGGCATGCTCCAAATTCATCCTAGCCTAAGCTAGGGAGAACATGGTGGTCTCAGGTCCCTTCTTTTGTCATGGGGACCCCCTGCTGATACCTGACCCCTGAGGGCCCTCAATGTCAGCACCCCACTTTTCAGACCTTCCTGCCTTTCTGGATTCCTTGTCCCCAAGGCCCCTTGCTCTCCAGTACATTTCTTCAGGGCCTGCTGTTTGCTAGGGCTAAATCGATGATCAAACCAAGGGCAGAATTAATGAAGGTCGATGGGTCCTGTGTGAGAGCGTCTCTCCCAGCACATCTGCTCTGTTGCAGGCACTTCACTGCTTTCCTCCAAAGGGGCAATTTGGGCTGAGAACACAAGCTCCCAGGGTAGGTTTGGAGTGGGGCTGTGTGTACTAGGGGTGCGGGGCAGGCTGCAGGGATTCTTGGAATTGCTGTCTTCAAACTCACCAGTGTACGGCATTCCCTGGGGAACAAAAGCTGTGTCACTGTGTCTGCGCGTGTGTCAGAAAAGTGCATAGGAAGTTCTGGAAAAGGTGTGTGCACAGGCCTGGGAGGATGGGTGATTTTACCCACAGATCCCAAACTGGTCTGATCTGAAACCAAGAGTTCAGATCATACGGGGGTGAGGCAAATGGGAATATTCAGTAGTTGCTGCTACTGCTAAGTCACTTCAGTCGTGTCTGACTCTGTGCGACCCCATAGACAGCAGCCCATCAGGCTCCCCTGGCCCTGGGATTCTCCAGGCAAGAATACTGGAGTGGGTTGCCATTTCCTTCTCCAGTGCATGAAAGTGAAAAGTGAAAGGGAAGTCGATCGTCGTGTCCGACTCTTAGCGACCCTATGGACTGCAGCCCACCAGGCTCCTCCGTCCGTGGGATTTTCCAGGCAAGAGTACTGGAGTGGGGTGCCATGAAAGCCAGGAAAAAAAAAAAAATACGCTTGTTGACAAGGGGAAAGAAGCTGGCTCAATGTCCAATTTCAGAATTCATAGGACACGGCTCTGAGTAAAAGCACACGGAATGGGTAAGCTGGTAATGGACAGGGAAGAAACGTCGTGAACCAAGTTTTGTGAGAAAAAGGCCAGAGTGACCCCAGTAGAGGAAGACATTGTTCAGTGGACAGATGGACAGACACTGGCCTGGGGGCCAGGAGACTGGGATTCAAGGCTTGCCCTGACACCGGCTAGGCCCCGATCTTATTAACAAGTCACTTGGCTTCTCTGGACCTCACTGTGTTTCTCATCTGTGAGCTGAGGCTGCTTGGACTAGAGAGTTCCAACCCTCTCTGCCAGGCTCCTCTCCAGGCAGCCACCCAGGTGGGGCCTGTTGACTGCTAAGACCTTTCTGCCCTGGCACCACCGCTGATAAAAACACAAGGGCCTCTTCTTTGCTGGCAAAGTGATCAACCTCCCCACACCCCCCAGCCCCCAAAATAGGCTCCTGTTCAAACACGCTCCCAGAGGTTAAAGGCTAGTTATTAAGGCAGTTTAAGAAATGGACATTCCTCTCGCTCCTCGGATCCTTCCTGTTTCGCTAACTCCAGGGCAGCAGAGAGCGGGTGGAAGGGCTGGTGGAGGTGCCAGGGGGGCGGTCCCCTCCGGCCTGGGCTGGCTTTCCCGGGATGGTTTCCGGGGGAACGGGCTGAAGCGCCCCTCTGCCCTCACCACCTTTCTTTGGAGAAGGCCTCGGTCTGCACGAGGTCACCCGGGTGCTCGGAGATGCACGCGCCGTTGAGGTCGCCCAGTTTATTGTCCGGCAGGTCCTCGGGCTTGGTGCAGAGCTTCAGAGCACGGGAGATGAACACGTCCAGGTCAAACTGCGGGCTGGCGCCCCCGTCAATGGGGGCCGGGCGGCCGGGTGGGGACCGGCGGCGTTCTGGGCCGTCAGGGGGCGGGCTGGCGCCGCGCTCGGGGCCGCCCTGCGTGCTCTTGACCCACTGCGCGATCTCCAGGAAGAGGCTGGCCGGCTCGTCGTCTCGCGGCCCGGGGTCCACGGTCACCGTGGCCACGCCGGCCACCCCGGCAGCGGGGGGCGCGCCGGCTGCCTGCTTCCAGTGCGACAGGTCCAAGATGAGCTTGGGCTCCGAGTAGTGGTGCGGCTTGCTGTCGCGCCACAGCAGCTTGTCCAGGTAGGACGGCGAGCCCACCTTGTAGTCGCAGGAGCGCCCGTAGTCGGCCTCGAAGGCGCGCTCCATGGACGAGTGTGACTGCTCCAGGAAGCGCTCTGAGCTGCTCTGGGAGTCCTTGCGCGGGTCCACCTGCACGTCCTCCACCAGTGGCGCTGACCCCGCGCGTGGGTCACGCTGCCCCTCGCTCGCGTCCTGGCACCGGTCGGGCCGCCACTCCAGATCCGACGACAGGCTCACGGGGTACCTGCAAGGTAAGACGGGATGGCCGTTGGACACCCCCCTCTTGCCCGCCCCGCCAGCCAGGGTGGCTTTGCAGAGGGAGCCACCCCCCTCATCACTGTTTGCCCCCCAACAGCCAGGCTTTCCATTCCTTCCTAGTCCCCCCAGCTCCTGCTGTCCCCCACCTCCAAGGTGGGAGGGACATGGGACAAAGGAACAGTAACGGTGAGCCCCCAGTGTGCAGGTGGAGGGACTGATTGTTTCCTCTTGTATTCAAGGGACTTCCCTCAGAGCTCAGTTGGTAAAGAATCGGTCTGCAGGAGAGCCCAGTTCGATTCCTGGGTAGGGAAGATCCGCTGGAGAAGGGATAGGCTACCCACTCCAGTATTCTTGGGCTTCCCTTGTAGCTCAGCTGGTAAAGAATCTGCCCGAAATGTGGGAGACCTGGGTGCGATCCCTGGGTTGGGAAGATCCCCTGGAGAAGGGAAAGGCTACCCACTTCAGTATTCTGGCCTGGAGAATTTCATGGAATGTATGTATAGTATTCATTCAATGTGTGTGCATCCTGAGTCACTTCAGTCGTGTCCCACTGCTTGTGACCCTATGGACTGTAGCCCGCCAGGCTCCTCTGTCCATGGGATTCTCCAGGCAAGAATACTGGAGTGGGTTGCCATGCCCTCCTCCAGGGGCTCTTCCCGACCCAGGGATCACGCCCTGCACTGTCACGCCCTTTACCACTGGGGCCTCTTTGGAAGCCCATTCATTCAATACCCTACAAATATTTCTTGAGCACCTCCTCTGTGCCAGGTGCTATACTGGGCATTACTGGACACAGCAGGCAACGAAACCCTTGTCACCTTGGAATGCATTTTCTAGTGGATCCATGTATGTAGTGCTCCTCAAACTGTGATGTCCACACAAATCACCTGGGGACCTTGTTAGAACGCAGATCTTGATCCAGTAGATGAGGTGGGGTCTGAGAATCTGCGTGTCTAACAGGCTCCCAGGTGATGTGATGCTGCTGGTCCGTGGCCCACACTTTGAGTAGCAGGGCTCTGATGAGTGCTTCACCACCTTGGCTCAGATTAGAATCACTTGTGTGTGTGTGTGTGTGTGCGCGTGCGTGTGTGCATGCGTGTGTGTCGGGGGGGGGGGAGGAATTAAAAATAAAGTTCCATGCCCGCCCTGCACCTCCAATGCTGATTCAGTATGTCTAGGGAAAGGCCCGGCAGTTCATCAGACCTCTCCAGGTGTTTCTAAGTTCCAACCAGGGCTAAGAACCCTGCCCTAGGGGTTCCGGTTGGAGGCTCTTCAGGACTTTGTGCAGATGTGAGCAGGTGGGGCGTACCAAAGAAGTACCCTCTTTGGTACCTCTTGGCGTACCCTCAAAAGAGACCAGGGATCCTTGTAATTCTGCCCTCTGTTGACTGTCCTGGGGCCTTGGAGAGCAGCTGCCCAGTGAAGGGCAGGTGGGCAGGCGGGCAGGCCATCAGCCTGGGCTGAGCCCTCCCCATGTCAGGTGTTCTATGCAGAATTTAGGGGATGGGGAGGCAGGGAGCACAGAAGAAACCTCTTGGAACAGGAGGCCGAGTGCTCACACAGGAAAAACCAAGGGCAGGCTGGTTTGACTGTGTAACTGGGCAGGCAGGCAGCTGCGGTCCATGCCTTGTGGTTTGTGAAGCACAGGAAGGTACCAGTTCTGCCTGTTGATGCCATTAGGGCAGGAGTCACTCCTCGAGGTGAACACTGCCTCCTCCCATGAGGGTACTTGAAATGGCAGAGATTTCAGGAGGAAGAACTTGTGAAGAGCGTCACTTTTGGATGCTCTGTTGGTTCTATTAGAAAGAAAGTTCTGTTAGTTTGAGGTTTCAGAATCCCCTCAAACCAGGACCAGCATCTTGGTAAGGGTTAGGCTGGGACCCTGGACACAGTATGAGTATGTGCAGATGGCATTCCTGAGGATTCAGAGCTTCAGGGAGCCGTGAGTGCTCCAGCTGCATGACTCACGGAACTGTCTTGCCAGTTTCTACACTGGCTGGACTGGGCATAATTCAAAAAGGAAAAGCTCATATTCATCCCATTCTTCTGCAGCTCTGTGACAGCATTTAATAACACCCCAATGGGATGTCTTTCACTTTTGGCTGCTACATTGCTAAGGGCCAAATGTATTGGGTTGGCCAAAAAATTTGTTCGGGCTTGTCCACACGATGGTATGGAAAGCCCTAACAAACTTTTCGGCCAACCCGATAAGTTGTCCGCAGTCTCCAGGGCAACCCTGTGGAGTATTATCACCTGCTCCATAGGTGAGGACACGAGTGTTCAGAAGTCAACAGCTTGCCCAAAGCAGCAGGGCCTGTGGACAGGGGCTTGTCACCGCCTTCATCATGCAGGTGTGATGGGAAAAGTCAGAGCAGATAAGCCCCAGGTTTAGAAGTGGTCAGAGTTGATGGGCAGGGGCCAAAGAAACCCTGCTACAGTTTTCCAGGCACCAGCCTCAGGCCATAGCCGTGATGAGCATGGATGAACCCTGCCACGCCAATGCGCTGTGCCCTAGACGCTGTGGAGTGGAGGGGGCGGGGCTGCAGGGACCACATTCAAGGGCAGGCCTAGCATGGGAGCAGCAGAGAGGGTCTTCGTTAATCTCTGTTTGCTGGCAACACTTGATAACAACCATTGACAACAACCAGCCTGTCCCAAAATAGCAAGGTAGCCCTGACCCTCCCTCGGAGCCTCCTTAATCTGAAACCCATCATCTGTCAAATGACCGAAGAGGAGACACTGCTCATCTGTCACTTCTGTAACTAGCTGTCAGTTTCTCACAGCAGCAGGGCTCCCACTTTGGCCCCCTCGGAGTCCTAGCTGCTAAGCCCTGGAGTTCTGTTTCTAAACGGAGCAGCTACCATCGCTCCCCTCCCAGAATTAGCAGGTGGTGATGCCTAAACGTTTCTGCCTGATCTAGAACATCAGAATGGGAAGGGCCCTGGGAGATCATTGTGTGCTTATGTGGAGTTTGTAAAAAAAAACCAAAAACAAAAAAAACATATCTTCTCCCCAGCTCTGACTCATTGGTAGTGACTTCTAGGCACACTGGGTTGAGAAGGATTCTGAGGCCCGGCCCAGCTTAGGAGAGAAGAGTTCTGCAAGTGTTAACGGTGTCTGACATGAGACAGGGGACTGCCCCTCATGGCCAGGTGTTAGCCCTGTGACACGACACCAGTCTCTAGCCTCTCTGAGCTGTGGCTTCCTCGTGTCATATCAGTGGGCAATAATGATAATGGTCCCCGCTTTACTGGCTTCTCAGAACATGCAAAGGGTGTGAAGAGCAGGAAGGTGTTGTGTGATGGTGAACTGCACCTTGTTTTCTTGCATTGCTGTGCTTTGCTTTTCTGGGGCAAATTCCCAGCCTGTAGGACGTGAGCTCCAGCGCGGGTGCACATGAAATGCTTGCCCAACTCTGTGTTGAGCCCGGGTGTGCGGTGCAGCTGGGGTGGGGAAAGAGGGTGGCAGAGGCACAAAGGCAGCCCCTGACCGCACGCGCAGGACACAGCTGTTCATCTACAGCGAGCGTCTAGGGACAAGGAGGGAAGGGCGGGAAGCCAAGCTGGGGAAAGCGCCCCATGGACTTTAGACCTCGGAAGACAGAAGGAGATGTCATGAAGGATCAGAGGCAGGTAGAAATGGGAGGATGGGGCCATGGACCCCAACCTCCAGGGCTGGGGCCCCTGGAGCCGCACCTGTCCCAGTTGGAGAGCTGGCTCTGGCTGGCGGCCATCAGCAGGATGTCGTCAATCTCATCCTCAATGCGGAAGGGGTGCTGTGAGGTGGGCTCGTCCTCCGGGCAAGAGTACGGGCTCATGTAGGGGTGCTGCAGCCCCATCTCGGCGGTCAGGCGATCCATGGGGTTAAAGGTCAGGATCTTCTCCAGAAAGTCGATGGCTGTGGGGAGCAGAGCAGGACGGGATGGTCATTGGTGCCCTTGCCACACTGAGAATGAGACTCCTCAGCCTAGGGATGCCCCCGAGTGTCTGTACTTTTCCATTTGTGAAAGGGCTTCTTACCCGTTCCCTTTCTCATGACCCTCACCACAGTCTAGGGATAAATTCAGAGCAGATGCTGCTTTCTGACTCCACAAATGAATTAATGGAGGTCCAGAGGGCTTACCCTGGTAGCTGAGCTGGTGAAGAATCCACCTGCATTGCAGGAGACCCCGGTTTGATCCCTGGGTTGGGAAGATCCCCTGGAGAAGGGATTGGCTACCCACTCCAGTATTCTGATCTGGAGAATTCCATGGACTGTATAGTCCATGGGGTCGCAAGTTGTCGGGCACGACTGAGAGACTTTTACTTTCACTTTCAGAGGGGTTACGGTCTTCCCAGGTGGCGCTTGTGGTAAAGAATCTGCCTGCCCATGCAGGAGACCCAAAAGATGTGGGCTCGATCCCTGGGTCAGGAAAATCCCCTGGAGCAGGAAATGGCAACCCACTCCAGTATTCTTGCCTGGAAAATTCCATGGACAAGAGGAGCCTGGCAGGCTACAGTCCATGGGGTCGCAAAGAGTCGGACATGACTTGACTGCCCACATACATACAATACATACAGAGGGATTGCAGTGACTTGTAAGATAAGGTCACCGTTGGTTACGGGACGTCAGGGCTAGAACTTTGCCTTTGGCTGGATTTCTGCAGAGACAAGGAACGGGGTGGAGGCACTTTATGTGGCAGTGACCCCAGGAAGCACCGGTGGGGGGGCGGGGAGAAGCCAGCCAAGGACGTGCCAGTGAGAAGTTCCTGCTGAAGGCACTTGGGGCTCCGTTCCACTGGGTCCTCCGAGAGACAGCGTGGGACACGCCTCGGAGGTGGTCCCACCTGGAGGGGGGAAGCAGTGGCATCTCCATCCCCACCATCAGGTGTCGTGGGTTGAGTGCAGCTGTGGGGGGAGCCAGTGGAGGGCCCTCCTCCTGTAGGACTCAGCAGTAGAAAGCCTGAGTGAGAGCTGTCACCATGGAGGAAGGCGGGGGGACAGAGCCTGCCAGCCCAGGCCTCCTGGGTCCAGAGCCCTTTCTCCCACATGTTGCCCCTGGAGGTTTGGCAGATCAAGGCCATCTTCTTCAAAACCTCCTGCACGTGTGTCTGCTCTCTTTCCCGCCTCTGGCTTCCGCTGGAAGTTGGTGCCTGTCGGAGCCTTGGAAGCTCTGATTGAAGATGGCAGAAGGCCTGTGTCCTGGGCAGAGGCCCCCGTCTGCCTGGACTTGAGTTGATCAGTGCCTACATCGCTAGCAGGTAGGCCATGGAGATTTCAGGTCTATCAGCTACAGCACTGGCTTCCCCTTAACGCATGACCATCGCCCTCGCTCCCCAACTCTTTCTTCTTCTGCAGGTTCAACCTCCCACATGTTTTTGTGGTTTTTTTTGGTGCTTCTGATATAATGAGGCTTCAGAGAAGGCAATGGCACCCCACTCCAGCACTCTTGCCTGGAAAATCCCATGGACGGAGGAGCCTGGTGGGCTGCCATCTATGGGGTTGCACAGAGTCATTCACGACTGAAGCGACTTAGCAGTAGCAGCTGTGCAATCATGTGACTTTTATGTGGCCCCACTGGATTCCCAGCTGGGCTTTTCAGAGCCCCCAGGGTTTCTGGAAGGATTCTCAGGGAGGGGCATCTCTGGTGATTGAGAGGCGGGGTGGGGGGCAGGGCCAGAGTGCTCCTCTCCCTGTTTTGGGTAGAGACTTCCTCATCGGCTCTGTCCCCTGTGTTGCTTCTTGTCAGCACAGCTCAGGACTGACGCCCTCGGGGTGCGGTCTCGGGCCTGCTCCCTTGTCCTGCAGCTGTGCAGTGGCGGCTGCTTGGGGGACACAGTCCACCCAGACTGTGTCCTTCTTGCCTCCGAGGGGGAAAGCTAGAGAGACAGCCTCTTCTCAGGCCTGTAGGCCCTCAGAGGGACAGCCCAGGGTGAGCCGAGGGACAGCAGCTGGCTCTTTGGGGCAGGCGGGTGTGATACCCTTTTCCCTACTGAAGTTTCGTTTCAGCCGTACCTCTCTCCCCTGAGGTCAGGCTGACCAGGGTCACTTTTCAAGCCCAGAGACGGATGAGAGAACTGTGGTTGAAGCCGGCACATTGGGAGGATGAAGCCGGCCCGGCTTTCGTGAACCTCTATTTGGCTCCAGGATCCAGTCCACACACGTTGCCTGGGCATTCAGAGCCTTGTGGCCTCTTGGCCTTGCTTACCCCTCCCGCTTCACTTCAGACGATCAGATCCTGCTGATCCCAGAGCTCATCAGCTCTCCGGGCCGGCTCTCTGTCCCTCTCTGTGCCCGGCGGCTCTCACGCCCTCCCCAAACCCCCAGAGCTCTCGCTGGTCCCTTAGGATGTGTTCCTTCATCTGCTCATCTCTGACAGGTATCTGTCTTCCCAGGTAGACCATTTATCACGTCTCTGGTTTCTCTGAGACAGGCCCACAATGTTCAGAGGGGCTGCTGTGTGTGTGTGGTGGTTTGGGAAGAGACATGGATGACTCACCCCTGATCCAGAATTCCTGAGAATTCTGAACCTCCTGTCACATGGCAGGATTTCTACAAAGGCCCAAGAATCAAAGAAAATGTGGATGGGCTGAGACTTAATTTGTAGGGAATCAAATTGCCTCTCTCCCTTGATGACAGGGAAGCTGAGATAGTTTATTGATTGACAGGGGATTATGGCCAAAGACACGGTTAGTCCGAGTTCTTGGTTTTTTGATGGGGCGGGGGGAGCGTGGCAGAGACGGTAGCTGGTACCCATGTCTGTTCTCCTCTTTCAGAGTAATGGACACACAGTGGCAGTGGGTAAGTTTCCATGTCACAGCCTCACTGCAGCGAGGTGGGGCCAGGTGACTTACGCTCTGGCCAACAGGACATGAATGGAGGTGAGGTGTCCAAATCCTAGCTCATGACTTTAAAGGCAAGGGGCTGCCCTCCTCCCCCACCTGCCTCCAAGGGGTAAGGGCAACACCCTAAGGTGGTAGAGATATAAGACAGAAGGGGCTTGGACCCCTGGATGACTGTAGACCAGGTCTACCTCAGGGGCCCTGGACTGTCTACTTTAGATTCTTATATGAGAGAAGTAAACTCTTTTTTTTTCTTAAATAAGAAATAAATATTATTTAAGTTGTTGGGAATCTGGGTTTCTCTTACAATTGGCCAAACCTATATCCTATCTGATATAGGAATTTCCTCAAGCAGAGGATGAGATGATTAGATAGCATCACTGACTCACTGGATATGAATCTGAGTAAACTCTGGGGGACAGTGGAGGACAGAGGGGCCTGGCATACTTCAGTCCAGGGGGTGGCAAAGAGTCAGACACGACTTAGCGACTGAAGAACAACAAGGAAGCCTTTAGCAGGTATGAGACTGGTGATATTCTAACATCTCAGATAATGGAGAAACTATCCTATGCCAAGGACTTTACAAACTCTATTTAGTGTACTTGTCACAATGACCCTATGTGTCATGTATTAATATACCCATTTTACAGTTAGGCAAACAGATGCAGAGAAGTTAAGAAGCTTGCCCAATGCCAAACAGCTAGTCACTGGTGGAATGGGGAGCTGAGCCTGCGTCAGACTTGGAAGCTGATGAAACCGTACCATGCCTTCCAGAGGGGAAAAAGTAAAGGGAGGTGGAGGAGAGGGAGGGAGGCAAGTGAGAAAGAAGGAAAAGGAAACAAAATCAGGGTTGAGTGTGGAGGACCAGCAGTGACTGCCTTGAGGGTGGCCTGACGGCTGAACTCGGTCTGGAAGCAGCGAGGGCAAAGACCTGCTGCCAGGGGGGTCCCCCGCTTCTGTGTCTAGGGACTCTGGTCCTTTCGGAAAAGACTGCCTGCCCCCGGGCCCAGGGTGAAGCCAGGGCGCAGAGTGCAGCCTCCAGACGCCGGCTGGCCGGGCAGTCGGGCGGCGGTACCTTCGCTGTTCACTTCCGGGAGCAGCTTGCGCAGCGGCCGCTTCACCTCCCAGGTGCTGCTGACGAAGGAAGGCATCACCTTGAGCAGCTCGTCCTTGTCCTCCTCCCGGATCACGGGGACGGTCTCCAGGATGAGCTGCATCTGCTCCAGCTCGTGAGCCCCTGGGGAGGCAAATGCCAGATGGTTACGCGTGCCGCCCACCGGGCTGGTGGGTGTGGAAACCCCAGCGCCTAGGAGCCTAGGACAGTGGGAGCCCGGGGGCCTGGGTTCATTCTGCTGCTAACTGCTGGGTGACGGTGGGCAAGTTGCTTGCCATTTCTGGGGCTTGGTCAAATGCAGAAAGAAGGGCTAGTCTCTGGGGCCCATCCATTCTCTTAGCATTCTGTGCCTCTGGAATGGTCCAGCCTCATACAGCCTGAGTCAGCCCACGCTAAAACGATGGGAGCAGCCCGACCCGAGGCTTTCCAAGCGTTCCTTCCTATGCACCTCTGTGGCTGTCCTTTACCAGGCTGGGGGAGGAAGAGATTTTAAGGCTAAAAATGAGTCTTACCTTTTGGGTTCCCATTAGGAGGGGAAAAAAAAAATCAGGAATAGCAAATTAAGTTTGGGACATGTCATGAGCACACTGACTTGTGCTCCTCCAGGCAGAGGGAGGAAGGCAGGGCGTGCCAGGTCTGTGGGACAGGAGGGAATGGCTCATTCAAGCACTCATTCACTCACTCATTCGTTCACTCAACAAATATTTATGGAGTGTCCTCTCCCTGCCACGGACCATGCCACATGCTGGGAATGAATAGCATCTTCACCCATAAGAAGCTTCAGGCTTTCTGCTTCTCGGAAACTCAAGTCCTCTTCCACACCCAGGCCATCACTGATGCTGTTTCAGAGCTTTGATGCTGCTGGGGTGGGTCAGGTCTGAATCTTTGCCGCCCTCTGGCCTCTAGGCCATTCCGTTCCTTTTGTTTTCCCTTTTTGCATGAGTAGTCTTGCCATTCACCTCTACTGGGTTAAATCCAACCAAGCCAGTCTTCCTTCCTGACTCATCCAGCTGCACAGAGCAACCCCCACCATCACTGAGTCCCCTGGGGTCCCAGTCTTCCAGAAGCTGGAGGCCAAGGGCAGGGCTCTCCCGTGTCGCCCTGACGATGCCCTGTGTGGCACTAAGCGCATGTGAATGCTGTGAATGCTGAGCCAGAACGTGGCAAAACATCAGCGTCTGCTCTGAAGGAGTCACTTGGCTTCTCCCTGCAGTGGCCTCAGGCAGAGTCGGTTCAAGGACTCTGGGAGCCTGCGGGGTCCCCTCTCTAAATGAGCACTCCAGATTGACCTCTCCCAGTGGCAGGGAGAGGGGAGAAAGGAGCTGAAAAGGTTGGGTGGGTGTTTTCATGGGTCAATCTTAAGGTGTTTGAAGAGACACGATTTCTTGATTTTGGAAGTTTAGTGCTCAAGATGTTTTGTTTTTTTTTTCTTCTTCTTTTTTTTAAGCCAGTATTTTGCCTGAAATGGTTGATAACAAGGTGCCTCCAAGTAGTGCAGTCAAAGTCAGAGGCAACCTCAAAGAGGAGGATAGCAGGTTTTGTGATTAGCATGTTTCCCTTCCTTTTACTGAGCTGCAGCAGAGGGGTAGGAGGGTGGCCCGGGTAGCAGCTTACCAGCAAAGAGCATCCTGCCCGTGAGCATCTCAGCCAGGATACAGCCGGCGGCCCACATGTCGATGGCTTTGGTGTAGTTGTTAGGGGAGAGGAGTAGGCGTGGTGAGCGGTACCACTTCGTTACCAGGCCTTCTGACAGGTAACCCTGGAAGACAAAACCCCAGCTTCCAATGGTCAGTCATTTGTGGACACCCTCCCTCCCACAGGGCTTCCCTGGTGGCTCAGCTGGTAAAAGAATCCGCCTGCAGTGCGGGAGACCTGGGTTCGATCCCTGGGTTGGGAAGATTGCTTGGAGAAGGGAAAGGCTACCCACTCCAGTATTCTGGCCTGGAGAATTCCATGGACTGGTCCATGGGATCACAGAGAGTCCAACATGACTGAGCATCACTCCCTCCCATACCTTTCTTCTTGTCCCTTCTCTGGGAGAAAAGACCCCTTTCACTCTCCATCCTTCCTGTTGATCATCTGTTTAGAGGGGTTCAGGCAGGTTTGAGGGGCTCAAAGAGTTTGGTGGGGGAATCTTACGAGGCCCTGGAGTTCTTCTGTTCTGTGGAATGGGATCCAGGATGCCACTATTTAAGGAGCAACGCTTTCCCAGCCCATCTTGATGTAACAACACGTAACACTCTACCCTCATCTAGTAAGAAGATGGATAAACAGGAGCCGTACTCGAGTTCATTATCACCATCAACAGAGTAATGACGAGAAACTGGAATTTCATTTATTCAGTGGGCTGAATCTCAGAAATAGCTGGAAAATTGAAATCAAGCCAGTTGCTTTGGTGCTTATGATTAAATTAATTCTGCTACAATGCCAGACACCAATCTTCTGCTGGGAATGGACGCAGCTAGCTTCATCATGGGTGTGGGTGAAGGGCTTTGGGGAGCAGCCCTAAAGGGCAGACTGGACACAGCTTTGGTTGGCCCAGAGGGTTCTGGGAGTTCTACAGAGTGTGGGGTGGATGCTCTAGCTGATTTCAGCCACTGCTCAGTGTGTGGCCTGGGGTGGAAGCCCTTCCTATGGGAAATAATGACATCATAGGTGCTTTAGGGAAATATAGCCAGGCCATGTGGAAACTGTTCTCTGTGTAATTCAGAAAGCATGTGCAACAGTGAAATCTGCAAAATGTCTATTTGCATTACCTGGAACGGTCTCTCTAAAGTGAAAAAAACAGGCCTATTTGGTGGTCAAGGTCAGACAGTTAGCACCAGGGGTATCCAGTCAGGGAGTCTAGGGAACATTTTGTTATTTGCTGTTGTAATTTCCAATTTGGCATCTAATTTTCCTTTTCTGCTGAAGTAGAAAGTATCACAGACCCAGGTTAAAACAGAGGAAAAGTTAGGAAGCTCAAGTCCCCAGGAGCTTTTAATCAGTTAATCTGAAATCTCTTCACTTGTTGAGCAAAGATTTATTGTGTTTAAAACCCGAGAGCCCTCAGTTACAGCAGTTTTCTCTCCTCGGTGACACATGTTTCTTCAGAGCAGGACCTCAAACTGGTGGAAGAAAGGAAGAAAAGACTAGAGCACTCCCACTCCCCAGCCTCGAGGCTCCCAAATGAGCTCCTTGTAATTTTTAAAACGTGCCCCCTTTCTCTGTCCTTTGGGCCTTTGCGTGTGTACCTTCCAGGGATGGGTGTCTTCACACCCGCTGTCCTTCCCGGCTAACTCACGCAGGTCTGCTTCCTCTCAGAAGCTCCCCAGCTCCCTGGGGTGAAGTTGAATGCCCCCTCCCAGGAGCTCCTTTACTTCTCTGGGGCTTCCCCGGTGGCTCAGTGGTAAAAGACTGCCTGCAATTCAGGGGATGTGGGTTTGATTTCTGGGTAGGGAATATCCCGTGGAGGAGGAAGTGGCAACCCACTCCAGTATTCTTGCCTGGAAAATCCCATGGACAGAGGAGTCTGGGGGGCTGCAGTCCCTGGGGTGGCAAAGAGTGGGACACGACTGAGCACTTTACTTATCTGCTGTTCCCATCCCACCTGCCTCACCCACCCAACCCCCGGGACCAGTGGACAATTCCCCCCTCATGGGCAGAGGCTGTATCTTGTTTCACAGTCGTTTCTGCCTTGCTCGTTTCTGTCCCAGGTCTGCCTCTTAGGAAATGTCCAATGAACACTGTTGAGTGGATGGACGGATGAATGAGTAAGGCAAGTCTCGCATGGTCTGAGCCCTTTCAAAATGGGGCCCCTACTGGAGGAACCACTGATCCCTTTCTTTAACAGACCTGATTTTACAGGGAGATCCAATTCCCACTTTCAGCAGTGAGTGAGGAGTTTACAAAAGTTGATGGCTTTTGCCTTACACTTTGCCTTGTTCCAGAAAGGACTGGCAAGTGTACTTTTTTTTAAAGCCAGGTTTATTGATGTATAATTTATAAGCAGTAAAATTCACTTTTTAGTGTATAGTTCCATGAGTTTTGACAAAGTATAAAATCGTGTAACCACCATCACAATCAAGATATATAACAATCTGTTATCTCACACAATCCCCTCCTGCCCGCTTCAGGTCACCCCGCAGCCGCAGTTCCTTAGAAACCACTCTTTTCCATCCCCTTAGTTTTGCCTTGTACAGAACGCATATAAATGGAGTCACAGCGTGTGGCCTTTTGAGTTGAAGTCCCTTTGCTTGGCCGGATGCATCTGGACTCATCCCTGTGGTTGTATGGAGACTAACTCGTGAGTTTAAGTCTGAGTCTCAAAATGAGACAAGCCCAACTGTAGGTGCGCACATCTGGGTGGGTGCGTTATAAAGAATGGCCCAATGTTATTCTCCAGCCAGAAGGTAAGAGTGTCAGAGGAAGGCAAAAAACTCTGATGTGTCAGTGAGCAGGCTGTTATGGAATTCCCTATAATTAACACCTGTCTGTCTGCAGAATCTGGGGCTGAAGTGGATGCAGGGGGCTTCCTTCTGAAGCACCTGCCCTGAATGTAAAAGATGTTTGCAGAGGCAAGGCTGCCCCTGATGTGTTTCAGGAGCCATAGGACGGAGGTAAAGAATCTGCCTGCCATGCAGGAGATGTGGGTTCGATCCCTGGGTCAGGAAGATGCCGTGGAGAAAGGAATGGCTACCCACTCCAGCATTTCTGCCTAGGAAATCTGATGGAGAGGGGAGCCTGGCGGGCTACCGTCCAGGGGGTGGCAAAGAGTTGGACATGACTAGCGACTAACTCACTTTCTTCCTGTGGCTTCTGCCAGGCTCTGGAGCAAAAGGAGCCCTGGGGAGGGAGGGATGGGAACAGAGGGGTGCGGGCATTTCTGGGTCAGGGCAGACTTGGGGGTGGGGTTGGGCAAGGAGGGGAGGTGGGTAGGACGGGGATTTCTATGGAAGGTCCTGGGGAGGCCTGTGCCTGTGGTAGGGCTCCTGTAGACTCCACTAGAGGGAGGGCCGTTCGTGGAGCCCTGGCAGTGGCTGCGGGAAGCCTGGAGAGGCTTGCAACTCAGGTGCTCTCTGGGTAGCCGGGGGTTAACAGGTTCAGGAAGGGCCCCTGGGCACCACACTTCCCTGGAAGAGGGGAAGAATGCACACATGGATCCTGTCCGATCTAGAAGAAACTGGGTCAAGGGAAAGAGTTATCAGGCTACGGAGAAGTAAGAACTTTTGACCTTGAGGGGGTCAACAGGGCTGTGGCGTGGATGCTGTGATTTTGTGGAGGTGCAAGTTCTCAGAAGAGTTCCCGGCGGATGTGCTGTGGAAATAGAAGCACGTCGCCCAAGGAATGGGAAAGACAGGGCACTTAGAGCCTGGGGAACATTGCAGAGGAGGGCATGAGAGCTGCCTCTGGATGTACACAGGGCTGTCATACAGATGGGGAGTTAAGCTTGTTCTCTGAGGCTCTAGGGACAGACGTGAGCCATGGCATGAGGCAGGAATCCAGGCAGTATAATAATAGCTCACGCTTACTGAGATACTCGAACTGCTCTCATGCTTCCTAGGGATTAACTCTTTTAATCCCCGAGACAACCCCATGAGTTAGGGACTCTTATGGCAGTCATTTGACAGGGAGGAATCGGAAGCACAGAGAGGGTAAGCAACCCATCCATGGTCACCCAGGCTGCAAGCAGCACAGCTGGGATGCAGTGCCAGTTTGGGACGACGTAGTCCCTGTGATCTGAATAGATGGCTGAACTGCCTTTCGAAGAAAGAGAGCCCTCGAACCCACCAGGCTGTCCCAGGGTGGGGCTGGGCTCCTAGGCAGACAGGGATGGACAAGCTCACGGGAGATGAGCCAGCAGCACCCTGCAGGCCGCAGATCCTCGGACTCTGGCTTGCACTTGAATTCTTGGGGATCTGGGCTGAACACGTGCAGATTTCATTTCATCAGGCCAACAAGGTGGTACCGATGCTGCAGGTTGGGGGACCGCATTTGAACCAGCAAAACCCTGGATGATCTTTAATATCCTGCCCTGCCCAAGGGATTAATGCCTTGCTCACAGGCCAGGCAGATTTCTCTAACTGAGCAGCAGACTGACCTGTAATAGGGGTTAATTCTTTGTGTTACAAGCACTCATCAAAAGATCATTTAGAAAAACACCACCTTCTCAGAGGCCCAGTTTAAGCAGAAATACATGGCCTCCCTCTCCACAGCCTCCTTCTTCCAAAGGTATAATTCTTATTTGTGCCAATATCCATATCAGGCATGTTAGAAGCTTTTTAAAACATAAAGAACACCACAGTGGAATCGCCTTTCTTCTTGCTGACTCCAAACTCATTCTGTTAAACTCATTTCCATGAAGATATGCAGCAGGGACTCTCTCAAGCTGAGGAAAGGAACGCACAGTCTTACAAGCCCAGTGTACAACACAATCATTGGTAAGTCACCGGGTACGTTCTGTTTACAGCTTCCCTGGTGGCCCAGTGGTAAAAAATCTGCCTGCTAATGCAGGAGACGTGGGTTCCACCTCTGGATCTGGAAGATCCCCTGGAGAAGGAAGTGGCAGCCCACTCCAGTGTTCTTGCCTGGAAAATTCCATGGACAAAGAAGCGTGGTGGGCTACAGCCCATGGGGTTGCAAAGAATCAGCCACCACTGAGCGACTGAGCATGCATGCACATTCTGTTTATGCAGCTAAAATACACATGGTGAACAGTGTGGTTAAATCAGCTGCCCTGAATTTTCATTAACTTCTCAAGTGAAAGTGTTAGTCGCTCAGTCATGTCCAACTCTTTGTGACCCCATGGACCGTAGCCCGCCAGGCTCCTCTGTCCATTGAATTCTTCAGGCAAGAATATTGGAGTGGGTAAGCCATTACTTTCTGCAGGGGATCTTTCCAACCCAGGGATTGAATCCGTGTCTCCTGCATTGCAGGCAGATTCTTTACCGTCCGAGCCATCATTAACCTCTAAAGTGGATGCCCCTTAAGTGCTGATCTGATGCCCTCCTTTCTCAGGGCTGCCCCCTCCCCACTCCCTGCTCTGGATCCTCTCCAGTGAAATTCATCTCTCCCCCAGTTTCCATGGAAATAACCAAAAGCCCAGTTAAGTTCCTATAGGCCTGCAGCCCCCATGTGGTCCCTTCTTTTTACACTAAAAAAAAATCAGAATTGCTTTAAAAAATGACTTATTTTTATTTGTGATAAAATACACATAAAATTCACCGTTTTAACTGTTTTTAAGCACAAAATTCAGTAGTATTAAGTACATTCACATTGTTGTCCCAGCATCACGACCATGTGCAAAACTGAGTCAATGCCTATTAAACAACAGCTGTCCATACTCCAGCCCCCAAAGCCCCTGTCGACCAGCACTCTTTCTGGCACTACTGAATGTGACTATTCATATAAGTGGGATCATACAGTATTTGTCTGTCTGTGACTGGCTTCTTTCACTCAGCATAATGTACTTCTCCCTGCTTTAAACAGCAGGAAGGTGGGAGCAATGGAGCTGAGCTTCTTTTTAAAAAGTACTTTCTCAAAATGTGGTTGTCTTCTCACTCAACTAGAGCTCACATCACAGATAAAAGCTTTGCATGTTATCCCTCTGGGATCCTAATCATCAGCTCTGAGTCCTGTTACAGTGCAAGACATGACAAAATGTTTCATTTGTTTGGATCGCCAGTTCTAATACCGCCGTCCTTGCCAGGACCAGGGCTGGGCTGGGTGGACAAAGGCTTGGTGCAGCTGCTCCAGCCTCAGTTTCCCCATTTGCTTGTGCTGCTGGCCTCCAGGATTTCCTCTGCAGGGCGCTAGAGTCCTAGAAATCTGCATCTCAGTCGCTAGCAATCTCTAAGTGAGGGGACCCCGCGGGGCCAAAGTGATTAATTTTTAATGGGCTGGACTGTGAGCAAATGGCCCCTTTTAGGAAGATGCATTAACCAGCAGGCCATAATTAGACACTTGTCTCTCACTGACTTTCAAGGGGGAAATCTGGCAGCAGTCTTGAGCAGCGGCTCTCAAACCTGATACACATTAGAAGCACTTGGGCAACTTAAGACAAATCCCGATGCTTAGGCCACCAACCATGCTGATGACATCAGAGTCTCTGGTGGAGCAGCCAGGCATCAGTCATTTCTCCAGGTGACCCCAATGTGCAGCCATATTTGAGAACCAGTATCCTAGGGATCCCTGGCTCATTGGCTTTGGAAAGGTAAGCAGTATTTTCACAGTTCCGCAATTGGTGCAGGCTTCTATTTCTGGCTCCACTCGAGATGAATTCCTTGAGTGGCCACAGCAGTCTTCTCCAGACGGCTGACCCACAGGAAGGAAAATTTTACTGGAAAATAACCAATAATAACAATATCTGCCATTTATTGAGAACTTAGGATGTGCTTGGCACTGTGCCACGTGCTGCTTTATTATCAGTGCATTTAATCATCAAAATGACCCTATGAAGACAGCACAGAGAAGGAAATAGTTTGACCAGGGCCAAATCAGGTCCGAACTGGCAATGCTGAGATTCCATCCTGGCAGAGAGCAAAACAAAGTCCTTGTAGACATGCATTTGGTAGGAAAGACAGCCGAGGGAGCGTGAGGAATAAAAAGTCAAGCAGGGTAAGGAGATACAGTGAGGGATTGGGTGGGTGGTCTAGGAAGGCCTCTGTGACAAGTGGGGAAGTGAACAGGGACCAGAGTGACTCAAAGGAGTGGCCCCAAGGCCTCCCTTTCTGTCTCCCGTCCTGTCCCCAAACAGAAACACTCTCACCTTCACCCGCTCACCCAGCAAGCCCTCTTCTCAGGCCCTTGTTAACCCCAGGTGTAAACCGCTGACAACAGGTTAGGAGGACAAGGGAACGAATGTTTGTTGAGTCCCCGTTAGGCACAAGGGAGTTTGGCAGCATTAACTCAGCTGACCTCCCGACAACCCTGGAAGGTATTTCTTTTTTTCATTTTCTCTCTGGGGAAATTCTTGCAGGTCCCTCCCCTCTGCTTGGCTTAGCTGGTAAGCCTTTGTGATGCTGGACCTCTTTATCTCCAGATCACAACTCCATGGAAGGGGAGGCCCCGAAGGCTGTTTTTTCTAGGGTAAATGCTCACTTTCAACGCGGTGACTGACTTGGATAAAAATCTAAGCCAAAGGAATGATTGATACGCCTGTGGTGGAATTTCAGACACTGATCACCGGTCAAGGGGAGATTATTTTGAAGTTTGTGGGCCATGTTTGAATTGCGGGACAAAGGTAGCTGTCACGTTCAAGTCCAGCCCTCTGAAATCTAGGGGCTCCCTCAGATGTGAGGTGTGGCTGCGGATTTCTGTTTGATGTGACCTTGATACTGGGAGCTGGGCCCTTGGGGCCAACCTAGAGGTCAGATTCAGGGCTTTAGTGCAATCCCTTCTAATTCACTCTCAAAAAAGAAAGAGAATATTCACCCCCCAAAGCACTACTGAGTGACGCAGACAATAGTCATGTTTGCCAGGAGCTGACCATGTCCTGCTGCTGCTGCTGCTGCTGCTAAGTCGCTTCAGTCGTGTCCAACTCTGCGTGACCCCATAGATGGCAGCCCACCAGGCTCCCCTGTCCCTGGGATTCTCCAGGCAAGAACACTGGAGTGGGTTGCCATTTCCTTCTCCAGTGCATAAAAGTGAAAAGTGAAAGTGAATTGCTTAGTTGTGTCCGACTCAGCGACTCCACGGACTGCAGCCTCCCAGGCTCCTCTGTCCATGGGATTTTCCAGGCAAGAGTACTGGAGTGGGTCGCCGTAGGTACCACCTGAGCTCTGCGTCCTTTCCTTTGATTATCAGTTTCATAAGGTGGGGGCTTCCCAGGTGGCACTAGTTGGCAGGCGCTCATGCCTGGCAATGCAGGAGACATGAGAGATGCGGTTTCATTCCTGGATCGGGAAGATCCCCTGGAGGAGGAAATGGCAACCCACTCCAGTATTCTTGCCTGGAAAATCCCATGCACAGAGGAGCCTGGGGGGCTACTGTCCATAGGGTCTCACAGAGCCGGAGATGACAGAAGCGACTTAGCACACACATATGCTCACAAGGTGGGTGCTGTTACTGTTCCTGATGGGAGTGGGTGGGAAGCTGGGGCAGAAGGTCGGTGACACAGTGCCAAGGTCACCAAGTCCCCCAGAGGACAGTCCAGTCTCCGAAGTCCCTCTCCTGCTCCCAACCTCCCCCACAACCTCATTTCTGCTCACTCATCCCCTCATGGAAGGTTAAAATTCCCCCTTGTTCAGCTTGTGGGGAGAGCATACCCAGAAGAATGAAAGGCACTTCGTTGGGCAACTCTCCTTCTCTGAAGGCTCTGGGGTGTAAACTACCACCTGTATTGAAGGTAACAAAGATGGAATGAATCGGCTAAGAATCAGGAAGAGAGAGCCCTCGTGGCCTTGCTTGTTTCCACCCAGGATCAGGTGGAAATTAGAAGGCAGACTTGAAAGCATCCAGGTGGCTTCACTTCACAGATGTCAGTGGGAGGGGTCAGGCCTTGGGCTGCAGGTGTTAGAAACCCCTCTCTCCCGGGTCCCGAGAAGGGGAGGAGTCGGGGGGAGGAGGTGGTGGTCATTCAGGGCTCCTGATGCAGGAAGGCCCCTGACCAGGGGAAGGAAGCCTGTGTGTCGGAAGGAAGTCGCTGCTGGTAGGAGGAGCCAGAAGCGCCCCATGACTGCTGAATTTGACTACCTGCCTGTCCTGGCGAGTCTCACCCACAGTTGCTGCTTGTAGTGAAGGCAGTATTTCCCCAGATGGGTCCACACCCCAGAGGGGCTACTAGGGGCAGGTAAGGCGTGTGGACAAACACCCTGGGACAGGTTGGCAGCGGCTAGTAAGTTTTTTTTTTACCGTCTCAGGGGCTAAGGATGCAGTCTTTGGCACTTCTCTCTGACAGTGTAACCACTTCTCTTTTCTAGGTACATCTTAGGGACCAGTTGTTCACAGGATGTGCTGTGGGAAGTCCCAGGTAAGGTCCTTGTTAATGTGTATACCTGGGAGAGGAAACACACTGGCCCATTTGCGCCCTGTCTTCTACGGTTGCTGTGGCCACTGCTGAGTGTGCTCCGTGTGGATGGAAACACACTTCCTCCCCCATTTATCTCTGAGCCTCCGAGGGCCAGGGCCACTGGACTTGCTGAGCCAAGGCAGGGGGGCTGCCTGTTACAGAAGCCATTAGAGGTGTGGGGAGTGCAGGCACTGAGGCCAGCCCACTGCCCAGAGCGCACACAGGCGGCAGGGTGGAGGGGAGACCGCAGACTCCAGCCCTTCTCCGCTGTTGCTTCTGGCAGGGTCTGAATGCAGGCTCAGTAACCCTGCCCAACCCTGACCTCGAGAAGGGTCTTCTCTCCTTGCTGACCAGGCAACCAGCCGGCTCAAGTTATCCATCAGGAGCCATATCCTTTCTGCGGAAACCCTTCTCTTCCTACAAAAGCTGCAGGTCCCTGGCATGAGCCTTCTTTAGAAGTGTCCCAACGCTGAGAGGCTGCCCGGGTCACCTGCGCCAGGAACACCGGTCCTATTTCAGACAGGTATTTTTAACAGCATTTCTTCAGTGTTTCTGGTGCTGCTGGCCCTGGGCGTGATGCTCTAAGTTAGGGGACTATCCTCAAGGAGCTTACAGCCCAATTCTAGACAGTGAGTTTGCTGGCTCAACTGCAAAGACAATCATTAAACCAGCAACAAGTCAACGCTGGGTGAGGGACAGAGAGGGGAGGAGGCAGGCACCGAGTGAAGAATGGAGCAGAAAGGGGGCAGGGTGGATCCATGCTGGGGGTTGGGGGGGCGGTGGGGGTGGTCCTTAGAAGTTATGAAATTGGGTATGGAAGTGAATATTTATTTTTGAATCAGAAAAGTGCAGCAAATTAAAAATTCTGAAAAGCTGGCAAATAGCACAAACATCACAACATTCATAAAAATAACATTTTTACTAATTAGCTGCTTGGCAAAGTGCGGGTAGCAAACACGTGAATGGATTTCATAATCTCTGATCTTGTCTATGACAGTTTTGTAATATTTTTTACAGGCAGAATTTAAAGGTAATACAGTGTTTGACAGATAATTGAAAAGGTAACTCAGTCTTTCCTCTAATACAGTTGATTCTTTAGTTGGGTAAATAGTCTAGAAGTTTCTTTTACCTTCAAAACTCGTTATCACCAATGTCGTATAAATTTTCAAGATTATTGTCAAATTTGGGAAAAACTTTACTTAGATATTCTTTTGCTTACGAGCTGTGAGATTTGGGGGGCATTTCCAATTTTCTTACATGGTAACTAAACATCTGTTCTTTGAATCCATGACACTCATCAACCCGGTTGTCCGTGATGTCCTACTCGATTTGTACTGTGAGCTATAGGGTGGGCCCTGCTGTTTTGTCGTGACACTCATGAGTTGATTTGGTGAGCCACAGAGGTATTCCTGGAAGTTATTCCTACACCAAGATGCTAAGGCACTAACTTAACTCTATGTAGAAGTAGCTGCAAACCATGTAAACATATCCACAGTTAAAACCCTGGACACTGAAAGTTAAGTAAGAGTCCCTGGTTGGTGATACACATCAATTTGCTGAGAGGGTGACCAAGAAGCTTCACATTTGGGACCCTCCTAGACCTTGCCCCAGAGAAGGCAATGACAACCCACTCCGGTACTCTTGCCTGGCAAATCCCATGGACAGAGGAGCCTGGTAGGCTGGAGTCCATGGGGTAGCTAGGAGTCGGACACGACTGAGCGACTTCACTTTCACTTTTCACTTTCATGCATTGGAGAAGGAAATGGCAACCCACTCCAGTGTTCTGGCCTGGAGGATCCCAGGGACGGGGAGGCCTGGTGGGCTGCCATCTATGGGGTCGCACAGAGTCGGACACAACTGAAGCGACTTAACAGCAGCAGACCTTGCCCCACGGGCCTCATCTTTTGGCTGGTTGTGGTCTGTATCTGAAGTTTATTGGATTAGCTTTAAAAAGTCCTATTTTAAGTATAGGGCTTTCCCGAGTTTTGTGAATTGTTCAAGCGAGGGGGTATGGGAGTCCTCAAATTTGTAGCTAGTTGGTTATTTTTGCAAGTGGCCTGGGAAACCCTGAGTTTGTGGTTGAAGTGTAGGTAGCTCTGGGGGGGGGAATGCCCTTAACCTGTGAGGTTTGTCCTAACTCCGGGTACGAACTGAATCACCAAGTTATCACATATTGTTTGATTGCTCTATATATAATGCTATAATATAGCAATTATATAATTGCTATATACATATATAATATAATGGTATATTATTTAAGATTATGTTTTCTGCTTACAGCCAGTGTATAGAAATGAAGTTGAATTTTATATATTGATTTTATATTCAGTAACACTACTAAAGTCTTTTTATTAAATCTATTAATTTGGCTGTAGATTGAGGCTTTATTTACACAGTCAGATCATCTGTGAATAATAACAGTTTTGCCTTATTTTGCTTGCCAGGACTAGTGTAATGATGAGCAGTAAGTGACAACCTTAGCATGTTCCTAGCTTTTAAAAAAGGTTTTTAACTTTCATTGTTAAATAAAACATTGTTGAGATTTTTGGTAGAAACCATTTTTCAGTGAAGGAAATCCTTTTCTTCCTAGTTAGTATGAGTTTTTATCATTCACAGATACTGAATTTTCTAGAATGTTTTTCTGTATCTGTTGAAATGATCATGTGATCTTTTTTTTTCCTCCTTTGTTTCTGACTTTGGTAGCAATGTTTTAATGTAGCAGGGTATTTCCTCTTTTTAGGTTCTCTGTGAGAGTTTGATTAAACTTATGTTATTTAAAAGTTTGCCTGTAAACTATAAGGCCTGAGGTTTTCATTGTGAGCTTTTAAACTACTGATTTAGTTTCTTTAATGGTTATTGCATTGTTGAGGTGTTCTTTTTGAGTCAAATTTTGATAAAATTATATTTTTCTAAGAACTTATTCACTTCATATTACTATTTAATAAATATATGTATTTAATAAATGAACATTTATGGGCATAGGGTTCATAGTATACTCTTAATTTAGAATCTGTGGTTATATTCTTTGCTATTTAGGGCTGTTGGGATGGTCTGACTCTGGAGGCCACTGGCCACTCTGTGGAAGGCTGACACTGAAACTTGCCAACTTGTTGCCCGATTTGATTTCCTGTTGATCTGAGATGTGCCACCCACAGGAGTGTGTGGGCAAGGCCCAGTAGTGTAACCTAGGCCCTGACTGGGTTTCTGCCTTCAGGAGAATGAAAACCATAATCAGCTGTCATTTTGATTCCCAGAAGGAAAGAGCATTTTTGTCCTTTAAGGAACTCTTGCTGTGATTTAGCACTTTTCAGAGTGACAGAGGAATATGGGTGAGCTCCTGTAACTAAGTTAATTGGCCCAGACAAGCCCATCCCACAAAGCAGCTCTGAGAAACTGCTCACTGGGCAGGGCCCACGACCCTGCACCTGTGGGCTGTCTGCCAATAGGGGGCCTCACGTTGAGGAGTTAGGACCCAGACTCATCTGGAAACCTCCAAGCTACTCAGGGGCCCTTGAGAACTCTCTAGATGGCTGAGTTACGCTCTGTACTTGTTGGGCCCAAGACGCACAGGTGACCAACATTGTCCTGTTTCCTTCTGTTCCCCTCTCTGGATGAAATGACAGCCTACCAACCTCCTTTCTCCTCCCCATTTAGAGATTTTGGTGCAGTTAGAACTCGCGGAGGCTGTGGACCTGATCTTCTGACTCCTCTCTAAAAGGGATGATGTAGGTCATTTCAATCAAGCCTCTCATTTTGCAGAAGGGGAACTCCTAACCATCACCAGCATCTGTCTATAACCCGCATGATCAGGGAGCACTTACTAGATGCCTGCCAAGCATTGCATCAATACTTTACATGCAGAACTTCAACGAATACCTCACCATAGTCTTGTTGCATCACTAGCGTAGCAACCATCTGCTGAGCTGTCATGTTCTAGCTCTGAGTCCTGGGGCAGAGCAGTGAACAAAGCAGAGAAGTTCCCACCTCTGCGGTCCACCTGCTGCTCCCGTAGGGCAGGTGTTTTTATTCCTATTTATAGATAAATAAAGGCAATGGCACCCCACTCCAGTTCTCTTGCCTGGAAAATCCCATGGACGGAGGAGCCTGGTAGGCTACAGTCCATGGGGTCACTAAGATTCGGTCACTAAGAAGTCGACTGAGCGACTTCACTTTCACTTTTCACTTTCACTTTTCACTTTCATGCACTGGAGAAGGAAATGGCAACCCACTCCAGTGTTCTTGCCTGGAGAATCCCAGGGAAGGGGAGGCCTGGTGGGCTGCCGTCTATGGGGTCGCACAGAGTCAGACACGACTGAAGCGACTTAGCAGCAGCAGCAGCAAAGTAAGGCTTGGGCTTCCCTGGTGGCTCAGGGATAAAGAATCTACCTGAGATGCAGAAGATACAGGAGACCTGAGTTTGATCCCTGGGTCGGGAAGATCCCCTGGAGGAGGGCATGGTAATCCACTCGAGTATACTTGCCTGGGGAATCCCATGGACAGAGAAGCCTGGCAGGGACTACAGTCCATAGGGTCGCAAAGAGTCAGACAGGACTAAAGCGTCTGAGCACGCACAAAGTAAGGCTTAGATAAAGATACAGTGACCCAGCTAGTTAAGTGCTGAAGCTGTGAATGAGCCCCGTCTTGTTTTGAACAGCTTCGTGATGCTCTACATCAGCAATTCTCAAACTGAAGCAGGTATCAGAATCACCTGGAGGGCTTGTTAAACTCAGAGCCCTGGCTCCACCCTCAGAGTTTCAGAGTCAGTGAGTCTGAAGCAGGGCCAGAGGATACGCTTGTCTAAAAAGTTCCCAGGTGATGCTGACGCTATTGGTCTGGGGGCCAGCCTTTGAGAACAACTGTTCTGTATACAGAACCAGAACTCTTGAGTTTCTCGCTGGTTCTTTCACAACCCACTTCTCCTCCTCACCACGCGTCTCTTCCAAGCATGTGCCAGGGGCCCCATGCGAGGCTGACTGCCTACACGTTCCCAGGACCTCAGCCTCACTGCAGCCAGCCAGTGCTGCCGTCACTGTCTGTGTCTATGTGGATAATCACCCCAATTAAACATGTTCTCGGTTACACTCCGTGTAAACAAGTTACGCTGGGAAAAGGGGCTGTTCCTGCCCCTGACTTCCCAGGCTGTGTTAAGGGCAACACACAGCTCATGGCAGCTGATGCTGGCTGCTCTGGCCCTTGGCCAAGTGGGGAGGAGAGTCCCTGGACCCAGAAGAGACCCCAGATTGGAACCTCATAGTCTTTCCCAGGGTGTACGGTTAGGCCACTTGAGATGCCTGTTCTCTTGTGTGTCCTGCTCAGCCAGTCCCTGCTTCACTGGCATGACCATCCAGTCCTCTTAATTATAAGGCTTAATAATTGCCCTCGGTAACTGACAAGCCCACCTGACGTTACTTCCCCCTATAAATGATGGCCTCTTCCTCCCCGGAGTAGTCAAGACGGCTACCATGCCTTGCTCCTCACACGGTGCTGTGTTGCTCCAGGACCCTTTGCCTCCGACCTGTAAGATCTGCGGTCTCCGTCACTGTCTCTGGGTTCTTGCTTTGGTCTTGAGGCCGGGCAACTACAAGGCCCGCAGGCCCACAGGGTACAGCCCAACATACAGTGAGTGCAGTATAGCCACAGTATAACCCAACATACTATTCTCTCGGACCTGCAGTTTCTGCAGGATGGCTTTTGCTTCTCTCCCAGGGAAGCCCACAATGTCCCCACGCAGCTTTTGGGGTTGGACAGTGGGGTTCAACGCCAGGGAGCGCTGTCTCATGCTATTCTCTTGACTCAAGTGTCCAAGCCTCATCCCACCTCGAGGTCAGGACTTCATGGTCTGTTCTCTCCACACTGCTCCGCTCGTGGGGTCGCCCAGGCCAGGAAGAGATCTTTAGAGGCCCTTAGGACTGATCTAGCCTGGTGCTCCTTTCCTGTAGGTACTTCAAATAAAATCTACAGAAACTATAAATGTAAGGAAGCCTGTTGTAGGGTGAATTGTGTCCTCCAAGATTTGCATCTCGAAGTCCCGACCTCCAGCACCTCAAAAGGTGACCTTATTTGGAAATAGGGTCACTGCAGATGTAACTACTTAAGATGATGTCATTAAGGTGGATCTTAATCCAATATAGGAATATAGGTCTCCCTGGTGGCTCAGTCAGTCAAGAATGTGCCTGCAATGCAGGAGACCTGGGTTTTATCCCTGGATCAGGAAGATCCCCTGGAGAAGGAAATGGCAACTCATTCCGGTATTCTTACATGGAGAATTCCATGGACAGAGCATGGCAGGCTACAGTCCATGGGATCGCACAGAGTCAGACATGTCTGAGAGACTAACACTTTCACTAATCCAATATGGCCAAATTTCCCCACAAATCCAATATTTCCCCAAAAAGGGGAAATCTGGACATGCATGCCTGCTGGGAGAAGATGAAGGCAGATGTTGGGGTGATGCTCCCACAAGCCAAGGAATGCCAGAGATGGCCAGCAACTAGAGGAGGGGCAGAGGGCAGATTCTCCCTCACAGTGCTAGGAGAAACCAAACCAAATCTCCTTGATCTTGGACTTCCAGCCTCCAGAACTGTGAGACATTAGATTTCTGTCATTCAAATTTGTGACGCTTCATTGCAGCAGGCCTAGCAAACTCATACAGTGTCCAGTGAAGTCGCTCAGTCGTGTCCGACTCTGCGATCCCATGGACTGCAGCCCACCAGGCTCCTCCATCCGAGGAATTTTCCAGGCAAGAGTACTGGAGTGGGTTGCCATTTCCTTCTCCAGGGGATCTTCCTGACCCGGGGATCGAACCCAGGTCTCCTGCATTGCAGGCGGACGCTTTACCACCTGAGCTACCAAGGAAGCCCAATACAGTGTCCAACAAGGGTCTAATTTTCTTCCCATGACGATGACTTTGATTTTTTTTTTGCCTTTTTTTTTTAACAGCAAAAGTAAACACACACACACAGAAGTTGCTCAGTTGTGTCCGACTCTTTGTGACCCCATGGATTGAACCCCCCAGGCTCCTCGGTCCATGGGATTTTCCAGGCATGAATACTGGAGTGGGTTGCCGTTTCCTTACTCCAAAAGTAAAATTCTTTACAAATCCTCCTAGGTGTTTCTGCCCTGCTGGGACCCTGAATCTTGCACTGAAGTATCTTTGGGCTTTCTTAGCAGGAGGACCTGACTCCTCATCCAGGGCAGCCTGCACTGCCCCTCCAGACAAAGATTTCTCCGATGCTGGGTATCTGTGTTGAGAATGTGAGCCTGGGTTCAAATCTTGGGCCAGTGATGTACTTGCTGTTGATTCGCAGTAACTTTCTTAACCTCTCTGAGCTACAGATTGCTCATCTGCAAGACAGCTCACACTTGACCAGGTTGCTGTCAGGGCTCAACAAAAACAACGCAGAAGCTCCTCAGCTTTCACTCTGTCAGTCTCCGTGGTGAGAGAGACTTTAATGGTTCTTTGTCTCTTGCCTTGTCTTCATACCCGTCAGCCTGCTCTCTTGGGTTCTTCCTGCTCTGCCCCTCCCCCAGTCTCTCTTCTCCCCTGGAAAGGCTCCTCCCTCCCTTCCTATTTACATCCTAACAACCCACAGGGCTCACTTCACACCCTACCCCCACCTCAAGACATCCTCTTTGACCCCTTCAGTTCTAAGTTCAGTTCAGTTGCTCAGTCGTGTCTGACTCTTTGTGACCCCATGGACTACAGCACACAAGGCCTCCCTGTCCATCACGAATTCCTGGAGCTTACTCAAACTCATGTCCATTGAGTTGGTGATGCCATCCAACCATCTCATCATCTGTCGTCTCCTTCTCCTCCTGCCCTCAATCTTTGCCAGCATCAGGGTCTTTTCAAATGAGTCAGCTCTTCGCATCAGGTGGCCAAAGTATTGGAGCTTCAGCATCAGTCCTTCCAATGAATATTCAGGACTGATTTTCTTTAGGATGGACTGGTTGGATCTCCTTGCAGTCCAAGGGACTCTCAAGAGTCTTCTCCAACACCACAGTTCAAAAGCGTCAATTTTTCGGCACTCAGCTTTCTTTATAGTCCAAGTCTCACATCCATAAGTATTTTCTTCTGATATATTTCCCAACCCAGAGATCGAACCCAGGTCTCCCACATTACAAGAGGATTCTTTACCAGTTGAGCTACCAGGGAAGCCCTTACAGCTCCAAAATGACCTCTAATTGAGAGGGGGGGAAATGGGGCCAGAAAGGGAGGCGGGGAAAGTTAAGTTTTTGACAAAGGACACTATCTGTGTCACTCCCTCCACACTGGCTAGATGCCACCTTGTCTGTTTTGCTAAGATTTTAGTCTGTGTTCTGGCTTTCCCCTTGGATCGTCAGCTCCAGTCATAGTCAACACTGCTATTTACCAAGTGCTTACAATTCAGACCGATTTCTGACAGTGGCCAGGTAAAGGAGAAGTCATATAATTTCCCTCTTAAAATACCCAGTCCAGACTGTCTGCATTCAGCAAGTGTCTGCCCGTGGTCACGGTGGTGACACGGGAATGACTAACATCTGGTGTCACTCAGGCTCTTTCCTCCTCTCTGTGAGGCGGCTGTGGGTGCAGAGTGACAAAGTGAGACGGGCCAGCTCTTCCCAGGTGACTTAGTGGCCACCGGTATGGTGTCACAGAAGCCCTGTGTCTGCAGATGACGCTGCTGGGGACCTGTCACAGGGCCCGATGTTACCCTCAGATAAATGACATGACACGGCGGTACTCTGGGGGACGTGAGGCCACTGTTAACACGCAGAAAGATAACTGTCATTCATTCAACAAGTACTAAGTTGTTGAAATACAACAGGCGTGAGCCCCTGTGAAAGAATTTAGGAATGGCTTTGTTGGGCAGAGGACACCACGTGAAGTGATGGTGCTGGGTCAGCTGAGTATCACTGAGGAATTTGCCAGGTGTTGCCTTGAGGTGAGGATGAAGAACTCGTGTGGCCCATGAGAGGGACTGTAAAGATCCCTGATGGCCCTGGGTGGCCTGGGGACCCTGGGTGCACGTGTAGGGGATGGAGGAGGGGCGTGGAGAGTGCAGGCTGAGATCTTTCCATCTAAGGTCAGCGACTGAGCCCACCTGGGGCAGCCTTTGGGGAACCTGCCTCCAGCAGGACTGGACATCCCCAGAAAAAGCCCTTCTGGCCGACTGAGATTTCTGGAGAGCAGCAGGGCTCCCCTGTGCGCACACAGCCCTGTGACTTTCTTTTGATTTTAATTGGATAGAAATGTTCCCCAAATATTTTGGGCAACATTTCACAGTTTTTCTTTCTTCCATTCTTTTTCTCCCCCAGGCAGCAGGATCTTATTTTATTTTCCTCATCTAAAGACTCCTGCGGACAAATACTGAGCAATCCTCATTGCATCAGAGGTGGGAAGTCACAGCCCTGCTGGGGGAGGGGGCGCGGTGCCCCTGTATCAGCCTCCAGGCAGAACCCTGGGGTTCCCAGGAGCACAGTTTGAAAGCATCCACGTGGTGCAAACAGCACTGGACTGCAAGTCAGAGGTCCTGGGGGAAGCCCAGCTCTAGTCCACACTAGTCACGTGAGCCAAGGCCCGTCTCTTAGCCACCCTGAGACTTCGCTTCACCCTCTGTCAAATGGGAGACGATAGCAGGAGTCCTGCCTTTACCCCAGGATTATCATGGGAATGAAATGATAATGAAATCTGTGGACAGCCCATGCACACTTGAACATCTCCCCCGCAAGGTTCTGTTGTCCTTCACGTTATACACACCGCTGGCTGCTTAACATGCACTGACTGTAGCTGAACATCCTTCTGCAGGGTCAAGAAATTGGACGTCATAATTCTGAATTCTGAGCCATCACACACCACAGCACTCAGAAATCAAAGGGAGGCAGACACTCTTCCAGAGCCTGATGGCTGTGACTCCTTGTTAATTCTAATGTCTGTCTTTCTAGTTTTCTGTCTCCTTCCTTGGCAGACTCCCGGCTGTCACTTCTGTCTGCGCTTCCGGTGCCTGTCTCACCCTAAGTTTGTTGCCTCTCATCCATGGTGGCCTTGACAACTGGATAATGAATTTTGTGAGAACCACGTATACAGTGAAGGTACACAGGCTCAGGTAAAGTGTATGATAAATGTCGTGCACCAGCTATGTACCATCTGCTCAGCAGCTAACGATCCTTTAGCTTCTGTCTTGCCTGTGCCTCAGATGAGTGAGGCTGCATAACAGAGGGACTGCCGTCCTGAGTTCTCCTTACTTACAAGCCATCATTTCCGATCTTGTGCTGGGCTTGGGAGCCGTCAGCCAACCCTCACGTGTACTCTCTCGCTGCACGACCCATAGGAGGCCCCTGGATCAAAGCAGTTGACAAGAATAGGTGTCCTTGTGCCAAGTTCTCTGATCCTGGGGGCAGAGAACCCAAGTTCTCTCCACCTTTGGGATTTTGGGTTTTCTTTCCTCCCCTGTGCCTTGCTTTGTTCCACCAAGTAAGCACTCAGATTTCCTGAGGGCTTCCGGCCTGCCAGGCCTCGTGCTGAGCACTTTGCCTTCTTGATCACAATCCATCCTTAATACAACACAAGAAAAGAGAAGCCATTATGTCCTTCTTCCAGGTAAGAAAACTGAGCTGGGAGAGGATGACTAGCTTGCTCAGGGTCACACAACTTTTTAAATTAATTAATTTGGCTGTGTTGGGTCTTAGTTGTGGCATGCAGGGTCTTTCACTGCAGCACATGGACTCTCTAGTTCTGGCGTGCGGGCTTAGTGATTCTGTGGCATGTGGGATTTCAGTTCTCCGACCACGGATCGAAGCCACGTCCCTTGCATTGTAAGGCAGGTTCTTAACCACTGCATCACCAGGGAAGTCCCAAGGTCACACAGTGCTCTCCAGAGTTACCTCTCCTGGGCTCTCAACAGTGAGTCCCAGGCCCTGCTGGGTCCTGGGTGTCCAGATTCTCTCCTACAAAAGGTGAGTGGTCTGAGCCAGAGACCTGACACGCACCATTTAGAGAACAATGAAAGGAGAAAAATGAACAAAGTGGAGAACAATGAAAAGTATCCTCCGGAGAGCAGAGGGGGCCCCCCAGGACTGGGGGAGGCCCTGTACTGAGCCTCTGGGCAGGAAGACCCAAGATCGAGGCAGCAGTCAGGTGGTGTGCTTTCTGGAGAAGGCACTGGCACCCCACTCCAGTACTCTTGCCTGGAAAATCCCATGGACAGAGGAGCCTGGTGGGCTGCAGTCCATGGGGTTGCTAAGAGTTGGACATGACAGCGACTTCACTTTCATTTTCATGCATTGGAGAAGGAAATGGCAACCCACTCCAGTGTTCTTGCCTGGAGAATCCCAGGGACAGGGGAGCCTGGTGGGCTGCCGTCTGTGGTGTTGCACAGAGTCAGACACGACTGAAGTGACTTAGTAGCAGCAGGAAGGTTGCTTGAAAAATATTGCCTCCACCTGCTGGCTGTTGCCTGGAAATTCCTTTCCCTGGGATTCAACCTTCCATGTCACAGTAAAGAGTAAAACTTAAGATATAAAGACTTCCTGCTTCTGTGGCCATATGTTAACATTCATACTAAAATGTAAATGACTGATACCAGCTCCCTTTAAGATCCATGGAGGGTTTTGAGAGAAGGAAGAAGCACCCAGCGGTGCTCCTGTGGGTATAAGGAAGGATGGGAAAGGAGATGGGGCATCGCAAAGTGAGGAGGGAAGCTCTAATGTGACCAAGGGATGCAGAGAGGACACTAAGAGATACAGACCCGACCAGCTCTGCAGTTTTGGCTAAAACTGGTCCTGGTTCCACATACTCACTCTCTGAGACCATCAGAGGTGTTCTCTGCACAAAGGTACATGGGGCAAGAGCCTCAGTTGGAAAGCTTTCAGTAGTAAAACCTGAGAGTGATAAAACCTATTGTGCAAAAAAAAAAAAAAATTTTGCCAGGCTTTATCTTTTTTAATGCTTTGACCTGAAGACTGGTTTCGGAAAACTGCCTCTACTGAATGCCACATGGGCGTTTAAATGACCATGTGCGGGTGTGCAGGAAACCCCATACGTACAGAGAGAAGGCTCTTACACAGAATATGCTCCAGGATTTGTTAAGTTCAATAGCACAGGCCTCCATCAGAAGGCAGAAAAAATGTTAAATTTCAACTGACCACGAATCCTCTCTTTACAAGTGAGAGTCAAATTCTCGATACTTCCTGCCTCTCAGGTGCCCTGCCCTTCCTGAAGATGCTTTGCCTTCCTGGCAGATTCATCTCTGGAGCTTTCCTTTTGCTGTCTTGCAAGATAGATTTTTGTTTTATTCTTTAATTGCAAGTTGGTAATAGGTTCACTTAAAAAATCTCAGCCACTAAAGAAATAATCTTTCGAAGTGAGTTATTCCTTGATTCTCAAGGTATCACCCCCCAACCCCATTCCCTAAAGGGAATCACTGCGGCTGCTAAGTCACTCCAGTCGTGTCCGACTCTGTGTGACCCCATAGATGGCAGCCTACCAGGCTCCTCTGTCCCTGGGATTCTCCAGGCAAGAATACTGGAGTGGATTGCCATTTCCTTCTCCAATGCATGAAAGTGAAAAGTGAAAGTGAAGTTGCTCAGCCCTGTTTGACTCTTCGTGACCCCATGGACTGCAGCCTACCAGGCTCCTCTGTCCATGGGAGTTTCCAGGCAAGAGTACTGGAATGGGTTGCTAGCATAATTCTCATTTTTTCCTTTCCTCTCTCCATCCACACACATATATACTTTCTTTTCAAAAATGAAATTATTATACTTTCCCTTCACCTGATTTCTTCACCTCAATTACAGATGACTTCTCTTTGGGATAAAAGGAGCTTTTTAAGTGGTTACATAGTGAGTGTCAAATTCTTTTGTCATTTACAGTCTCTATTCAGAGCTCTTTAAATTTTTGTTCTGAATGTCTTGGTCTCATTGTGCATCTGGGTGCTCTGTAATGTGTCAATGAGGTTAACTCACTGTGTCAAGCGTTGTTAGCAGCAAGATGCTTTTCTGGAAGCAAGTGAGGATAATTTATATATCAACTCACACCTGGATCTAAAAGAGTAGGAGTGGGAGAGGCTTAGAAATGTAAAAGCCCAACCTGAACAGTATCACTTTAAAATAGGAGTACAGCGATTACTTTCCTTTTCTACTGCCTATTATTAAGGAGCCCTGGAGAGAAGCAAGGTCACAGCTGCCCGGTTGCATAGGTCACTGTAATGACCTGAAACAGCAGGCAGGTGAAGCAGAAGAGTTAGCTTGGGAGAGACGAGCCTTCAGGGGCTCTGACTTAGGCCTTGCATCCCTCCTTTCTGGGCTTTCCCAGTCTAGGCTTTGTGGAGAAGGCTGGGGGCTAGGGGGTCCTGAGTCTAAGGTGGGTTTGCTAGGGATCTCACATCCATTCTGTCTGGCTTCCTTGGTCTCACTGCTCAAAATCCGTGACCTCAGTCCTGATTCTGCTCCTCTCTCCTCCAGTCAACCAGAGTGGAGTTGACAAAAGCAGTACTCCTTTCTGGGATGGCCGTGGGCACCCACATCGCCAAACAACTGAGAAAGATGTCAAGGAAATCTTGTTGCACAGAGCAGATGTGTCCCAGAAAACTTGGGCCCACGCTGGCTGCAGGAAGACCTCAACCTGATTACCATGTACAAGCTTAAAGGGAAGCATGTTTGCAAAATGGACTTTGGGTTTGGAGTGTGAACAAACATGCCTTGCGTTAGCTCTCCAATAGCACAGAGTAGGGTGGTTTGGTTTGCATAAATCAGGAGCCACTTCTGAAAAGAAAATCCATTGTTCAGGAAGGAAGCAGAGTGTTAATATCATGCAGAAGTTTCAGTGCTTTTGTGGAGATGATTTGGTGTTCTGGCTAAAAGAGAGTTAAGCAGAAAAGGCTTTTTGTTTCAACCTCTGTGTCTGGAAATATCTCTGAAATGTCCCCATTTGATTTCCGGCCTTGGTGCCTAGCACCCAGGGAACAGAATTCAGTTTGTGATGACTGAGTGACATTCTTCGCTTCCGGGTCTTTCTGAATTTTAGTTCATCATGGCATCAGGCACCAGAGAGAAGTGTAGAAAATGTGGAAGACATCTGGCGTTTGGTCTACAGAGTATTCAGACTTGGAACCAATGGGAAGTTGATGGTCCAAAGGACAAGGGAACTCGTGATGCAACTTGTAGTTGTTTTGTGGTTATCTGCTCGTCAGAGTCAAGTCTAGACTTTACCATCATCTTGGGCAAGACACTTGTGGGAGGGCCTCCTTGGGCAGTGAGAGGAGCTGAAATCTGGGCTCTTACGTGGCCCTCACGTCTGTGTCCCTGAGAACCACGCCACTCTGGTTGCTTGAGCATTCCTGTTAATTGTTATTTTGCTGAGTGTTGCCTGCCCCGAGCTAGCCAGGAAATTCGTCAAGCACGGACACGCTGGCTCCAGTGGCAGGATTCCCCGTGAAAGCAGCAGACATACATCACTGTAACAACAGAGCCCACCGGGGAGCTGGACACGCTGAGGGTCATCACTTGGCACCCCTCAGGATGATGATGGTCTTTAAACCTGGCTGCTGCTCCCGAACGCAGTCTGGGGGTGATGTGAACACAGCTGGCCTTCCCGGAGGAGCAGGGCAGAGACCCGATGATCAGGGACGAAGGTTGCTTTGATCCCACGCGGTCTCACGGTTAGAATTCTGGGGTCTTTGTCTTGAGATGGACTGAGGGGAAGGCCCTGGGACGGGTGGGGGAGTCCTTGACTGCCTTGATCATCAGTCTCGCTGCTCCCTCTGTGGTCGCTGTGCCTCCTCACGCACACGTGGCACGTCTGCGTCTCTGAGCGTGTCCTCCTCTTTGAACTCTGATCTTCCCCACGGCAGCGTGTGGGAAGCAGGGGCGCTCTGTCATTTGACAAGTGAGGAGGCTGAGGCCCGCGGGGCGGGGTGACTTGCTCAGGGTCACAGTGGTAACGTGGGGAGGCTGGGCTGGGACTGGGGACCCCGACGCCTGTCTTTCTTCTGGTCTCTGAAAGCAGCCCACATTACTTTCAATTCTAATCGTGTCTCTGTGCCCTCAGAAGAACGGCCACTGTTCCCGCTTCCAGATGGGGAAACCAAGGCACACAGCAGTGCTATTTGCTCCTGCTATTTGAGCCGGGAGGGGAAGGAAGCCTAGAAACCAGATTGTCTGAATCTCAGGCCAGGGTTTTGCTCCCAAATGAGTGACTTCCTTAGTCTGTGCATTCCTGATGGGCTGTGGGATGCCCACCACGAGCGTCCTGAGCAAGGAGCCTCCACAAAGGAATCCAGAAGGCGTGACGGGGAGGGGACCCACTGGTGAGCACAGGTGGGCTGGGACCACCTCCAGGGAGCCAGACCTGCAGATGTGACGACCCCTGTGGGTCACCACACATGCTGCTCCTGTCCCTTTGTCCCCAGACCTGCCCAGAACCTGCTTCTCGATCCCTGCAATAGCCTCCACCCTATTCAGCTTCCTCCCAGGACCTCTCTGCTGATGGTCTCTAGAGCCCCCGGGGTGGGGAGTCCTCCTCGGGACAGACCTTCCTCTCTACTCTGTGGCCGCTCTGAGGACATGGAGCTGCTCTAAGGAAGGATCCAGCCCTACCTGGTGAGGGCAGAGAGTCGTTCCCCCTCCACGCCTCGTCTCCAGCTCTCCCGAAGACCCAAAGGAATGACGGGACTCAGAGCTTGTCTGAGTCGCAATGACAAAGCCAGTGAAAGGAGTTTAAGCAAAAAGAGAGGCTCCTCCAAGGGTGTTTGATGGAGGTTAGGGTGAGGAGAAGGTCCCCCAAAGACAGGAGGGGCCACCAGGCCTAACCCCCTTCCTGCTAGTCAGGGTAGGAGCATGGTTGGTGAGCCAGAGGCCTAAAGGGGAACCCCCAGAGAGAAAGGAGAAAACCCAACCGTGGTTCTTCCGGGGCTAAAGCCCAGCTCCATGCAGCCCTGTATCCAGCCCTCCTGCACTTCTGGGAGGGAGGGGACGACTCCACCTGGGGCTGAAAGGATTGTGTGGGTGAACCTGAGGACTATTATGAAGTATCTAGTCTACCTAAGCTTCACACTTAAATATAAACTCCACGCAGGCAGAGCCCTTGTTTACAGTCTTGTGTTTGTTTTCTATCCCTAGCGCCCAGCCCATGGCCAGCATTCAAATATTCGTTGATAGTTGATATATAATAAGTTACAGGTATATAACAGTGATTCATAATTTTTAAGGGTTATACTCCATTTGTAGTTATTATAAAATATTGGTTATATTCCCCATGTCGTACAGTACATACTTGTAGTTTATTTTATACACAGCAGTTTCTACCTCTTAATCACCTGCCTCTGTCTTGCCCCTTCTCTTTCCCTCTCCCCACTGGTAACCACTGGCTTTTTCTCTGTATCTGTGAGTCTGTTTTCTTTGGTTGTTATGTTCACTAGTTTTATATTTCAGAGTCCATGTGTAAGTGATGTCATATAGTATTTGTCTTTCTGTGACCTGTTTCACTTAGCATAATACACTCCAAGTCCGTTCATGTTGTTGCAAATGGCAAAATGTCATTCTTTTCTATGGCTGAGTAGTATTCCAATAGTATTCTTCTTTATTCATCTGTTGATAGACGCTTAGACTGCTTCCCTACCTTGGCTACTGTAAATAATGCTGCCATGAGCGCTTGGGTGCATGCATCTTTTCAAATTAGTATTTCCATTGTTTCTGGATATATATCCAGGAGTGGGATTGCTGGGTCAGGTGGTAGTTCCATTTTTAATTTTTTGAGAAACTTCTGTGCTGTTTTCCACAATGACTGCACCAGTTGCCTTTCCCACCAGCAGTGTACTGGATTCCCTTTTTTCCACATCTTTGCCAACATTTTTTATTTGTGGTCTTTTTGATGACAGCCATTCTGATAGGTGTTTCTCTGATAATGAATGATGTTGAGTATCTTTTCATGTGCCTCTTGGCTATCTATATGTCTTCTCTGGAAAAATAGAAAAGACTTTTCTATTCAAGTCTTCTGCCCATTTTTATTCTTTATTTTTATTTTTATTTTTTTTGAGTTTTTTTTTTTCCTGCCCATTTTTAAATTGCATTTTTTTCCCCTGATGTTGAGTTGTATGAGCCATTTATATATTTTGGATATTAATCCCTATTGGTCATATCATTTGCAAATATTTTCTCCCATTCAGTGGGTTGTCTTTTCACAGGGTTTACTTGGCTGTGCAATAGCTTTTAAGTTTAATTAGGCCCCATTTGTTTATTTTTGCTTTTGTTTCCTTTGCCTTAGGAAACAGATCCAAAAAAAATATTGCCACATTTATGTCAAGGAGTGTTCTGCCATGTTTTCTTCTAGGAGTTTCCTGTCTTACATTCAGATTTTTAATAATTTTGAGTTTATTTCTGAATATGGTGTTAGAAAATGCTTTAATTTCATTCTTCTGCATGTAGCTGTCCAGTTTCCCTGGCACTGTTTAATGAAGAGAATGTCTCTTCTTTATCATATATTCTTGCCTCCTTTGTTATACATTGACCTTCAGTGTGTGGGTCTATTTCTGGGTTCTCTAGTCTGTTCCATTGATCAATATGTCTGTTTTTGTGCTAACACCATTAATATTTTGATTATTGTAGCTTTGTAGTATAAAGGCAGGGAGCACGATACCTTCAGCTATGTTTTTTTTCAAGATTGTTTTGGCTATTTGTGGACTTTTGTGTTTCCATATAAATTTAAAAATTATTTGTCCTGTTTCTGTGGAAAATGCCTTTGGTATTTTGATAGGGGTTGCACTGAATCTGCAGATTGCTTTGGGTAGTATGGTCATTTTAACAATACTGATTCTTTTAGTCCAAAAACACAGCGTATCTTTCCATCTATCTTATCTTCAGTTTCTTTCATCAGTGTCTTAAGAGTTTGCTGAGTTCAGGTCTTTTACTGTCTTAGGTAGGTATATTCCTAGGTATTTTATTCTTATTGATGTAGTGGTAAATGGGATTGTTTGCTTCATTTCTGTGATAGCTTGTTAGTATATAGAAATGCGACAGATTTCTGTATATTAATTCTGTATTCTGAAACTTTACCAAATTCATTGATGAGCTCTAGTAGTTTTCTGGTGGTGACTTTAGGATTTACTATGTATATTATCATGTCATCTGCACACAGAGACAGTTTTACTTCTTCCTTTCCAATTTGGATTCATTTATTGTTTGATTTTTGGGGCTAGGACTTCTGGTATTATGTTGAATAAAAGTGGTGACAGTGGACATCCATGTCTTATTTCTGATTGTAGGCTTTTCACCGTTTAGTAAGATGTTAGCTGTAGGTTTGTCATATATGGCCTTTATTATGTTGAGGTAGGTTCCCTCTATACCTACTTTCTGGAGAGTTTTTATCATAAATGGATATTGATTTTATCAAAACCTTTTTCTAAACTTACTGAGGTAATCATATGCTTTTTATTTTTCAATTTGTTAATATGGGGCCTCCTAGATGGCACAGTGATAAAGAATCTGCCTGCCAATGCAGGAGACATAGAAGATGTGGATTTGATCCTTGGGTCAGGAAGAAGTCCCGGAGGAGGAAATGGCAACCCAGTTTTCTTGCCTGTAGAATCCCACGGACAGGGCAGCCTGGCAGGCTACAGTCTGTGGGGTTGCAAAGAGCTGGACACGACTGAGTGACTGAGCATGCATGCACTTGTTAATGTGCGTCACATTAATTTTGCAGATATTGAAAAACCCTTACACCCCTGAGATAAATCCCACTTGATTATGCTGTATGATCCTTTTTATGTATAATTGGATTTGGTTTGCCAATATTTTGTTGAGAATTTTTGCATCTTTGCTCATCAATGATATTGGTCTGTAATGTTCTTTTTTTGTTGTATCTGTGTCTGATTTGGTATCAGAATGATGTAGGCCTTGTAGAATGAGTTTGGGAGCACTTTTTTGGTGCTTTTTTGTGGGGGGCGGGGAATAGTTTGAGAAGCCATGTTAATTCTTCTAAATGTTTAGTAGAATTCACCTGTGTAGTCATTTGGTCATGGACTTTTGTTTGTTGGGAGTTCATTTTTTTTTTTTAATCACTGATTCGATTTCATTACTGGTAACTGGTCTGTTCATATTTTCTCTTTCTTACTGATTCAGTGTTGGGAGACTACACCTTTCTAAGAATTTGTTCCTTTCTTCTAGGTTGTCCATTTTATGGGTAGAGGATGAGATGGCTGGATGGCATCACTGACTCGATGGACGTGAGTCTGAGTGAACTCCGGGAGTTGGTGATGGACAGGGAGGCCTGGCGTGCTGCAATTCATGGGGTCGAGAAGAGTCGGACATGACTGAGCGACTGAACTGAACCGATAGTTGTCTGTTTTAGTCTCTTATGATCTTTTGTATTTTGTTGCTATCAATTGTAACTTCTCCTTTTATATTTCTGGTTGTATTGATTTGGATCCTCTCTCTTTCTTTTGATCTCTCCGGCAAATCTGAATGAGAACCTTGCTCTCATTCAGGAAGAATTCTACTCAGGTAGAATATTCTTGGTTGTAGGTTTTTCTCTTTCATTAGCTGAAATATATCATGCCATTCCCTTCCAGCCTACAGAATTTCTGCTGAAACGTCAGCTGATAGCCTTACGGGAGTTCCCTCGTATGTTCTTTGTTGTTTTTCCCTTGTTGCTTTTAATACTCTATTTTTTGCCATTTACAGTGAGTCTTGTGTTTCTCTTTGGGTTGATTCTGTTTGGGACTCTTTTCTTTCTGGACTTGGATGTGTGTTTTCTTTCCCAGGTTAGGGAAGGTTTGCAGCTATTATGTCTTCAAGCATGTTCTCAGTTCCTCCCTCTCTCCTGTCCCTCTGGGACCCCTGTACCATGAATATTAGTGTGCTTGATGTTGTTGCCGAGGTCTCTTACACTGTCCTCGTTTCTTTTCTTTTTCCTGTCCAGCATCGGTGATTTCTACTACTGTGTTCCAGCTTGCGGATCCATTCTCCTATATCGTTTAGTTTACTACTGATTCTTTCTAGCATATTTTTCATTTCAGTCACTATATTCTTCATCTCTGTTTGTTCTTTATATTTTCTAACTCTTTGTTTAAATCGTCTAATTTCTTGCTCTGTGCATCAGTTCTCCTGAGTTCCTTGATCATCTTTACGATCCTTACCCTGAAACTCCTCCTTGGGTAGATTGTGTATCTCTACTTCACTTGGTTATTTTTCTGGGCTTTTAACAATCTTATTTCTTAATCTGGAACATGTTCTTCCGCTGCCTAATTTCACCTAAATTGCTGTTTTTTTATTGTTTATTTTTATGTATCTGGTAGGGTGGTACCTTTCCTGACCTTGGCTCTTTTGCAGAAGGTATCCTATGAATCCCAGCAGTGCGGCCCCTCTGGTCACCCTGTGAAGGCTGAGTAGGACCCAGTTTGTTTACATGGATGTTGATGGATCTGGGTGGCTTCTAGTTTTTCTCTGTGAAAAGAAAGCTGCTATAAAATTTTATACACAAGTCTTTGTATGCACATATGCTTTCATTTCTCTTGGGTAAATATATAGAAGTGCAATGTCTGAATCATGGTAGATGTAAGTTTAACTTTTAAAGGAACTGCCAAATCATTTTCCAAAATGGTTATAACATTGATTTTCAAATATTAAGCCAAACTTGCATTCCTGAGATAAAACATACTTGACTGATGTGCATTTTCCTTTTTATATGTTGCTAAATTCAATTTGATAGTTTTGTTTAGAAATTTTATATCAGTGTTAATGGGAGATATTAATCTGTTGTTTTCCTGTAATGGTTTTGCCAGGTTTGGCTTCACGGTAATGCTTAGAATGAATTGGAAAGTAGTCCATTCTCTTCAATATTTTGAAAGAGCTTATAGAATTGGTACTTACTTAAATATTTGGTAACATTCACCTTTGAAGTTATTTGGGCCTGGGGTTTTCTTTGTGAGGTAGTTTTTAACTACACATTTAATTTCTTTAATAGATACAGTGATATCAAATGATCTGCTTAATTTTTTAAGATATAATTCACGTATCATAAAATTCACTATTTAAGAATCCAGTGGTTTTCAGTACATTGACAAGATTATATAAACATCATTACCACCTAATTCCAGAATGTTTTTGTCACCCCAACATAAAACCTCATTCTTATTGGAAGTCACACTCCATTTTTCCCCAACCTCTAGCTCCTAACACAAATTTATTTTCTGTCTCTCTGAATTTGCTTATTTTGTATATTTCATATAATGTATTTGAAATGGACTCATATATAAATAAATGGACTCATACAGTATGTGGCCTTTTGTAACTGACTGCTTTCACTTAGTATTAACAGTTTCAAGATTCATCCTTATAGAATGCATCCTTTTTATGACCTAAATAGACAAAACAATCTTGAAAAAGAACAATGTTGTCAGACTCACACTCCTGATTTCAAAACTTATGACAAAAATCTCACATCTTATATAAAAGTTAACTCAAATGCATCAAAGACCCAAATGTAAGAACTAAAACCATAAAACTTTTAAGAAATTATGGGTTAAATCTTCATGAACTTGGATTAGGCTATGGTTTCTTAGATTCGACACCAAAAGCAAGAGCAAGAAAATAAAAAGTACATCAACTGGATATCATCAAAAAGAAACACTTTTGTGCTTCAAAGGGTAACACCAAGACAGTAAAAAGAATAACCCAAAGAATGGAAGAAATTTTTTTTTTGCAAACTGTTTATATGATAAGAGACTTGCATCTAGAATATATAAAGAACTTGTACAATTCTATAAAAAATTTTAAAATGGATGAGCAGAGGATATGAGCAGACAGTCCCCCAAAGAAGATATACAAATGGCCAATAAACACATGAAAAGATACTCAACATCATCAGACACCAGGGAAATGGAAATCAAAACCACAATGACATGCCACTTCACACCCACTAGGATGGCTAGAATAAAAACAGAATCTCAAGTGTGTGTGAATATTTAGAGAAATTGAACCCTTACACATTGCTGGTGAGAATGTAAAATAGTGCTGCCATTTTGGAAAATATCCTGGTAATTCCTCCAACGGTACCATACGACCCAGTAATTCAAGTCCTATGTATATAATCCAAGAGAAAGGAAAACCTCTGTAAACACAAAAACGTGTACATGAATGTTCATAGCAGCGTTAATCCAAAACCCCAAAGTGGAAACAGCTGACCTATCCATCAGTTAAGAAATAGATAAGCAAAATGTTGTATATACAGTGGAATGTAATTCAGCAGTAAAAAGAAAGGAAGTACTAAAATCTTCCACCACGTGGATGAACCTTGAAAACACTAAGAAGTCAGTCACAAAGAATCACATATTGCATGATTCCATTTATGTGAAATGCCCAGAATAAGCAAATCTATAAAGAAAGTAGATTTCTTGCTTGCCAAGGATGGTGGGGAGGTGTGGAGACTTTGGGGGATGGTGACTAAGGTGGGTGAGATCTTTTAGGAATATGTCTGAGGACGTTTTAAAATTGATGCTGGTGCTACATGCATGACTCTGAATATGCTAAAAGCCATTGGATTGTACACTTTAAATGGGTAAATTGTTTATTTCAGCCAAATTGTTTTTAAAAGAGTTTAAAGGCAAATCTTCTACTGAAAAGTGATACCCTAGCTGGTAGCGCTTTTCCAACTGGCTGAATGCTGGGGTAGTGAGCTCTGGTCCCTTGGTGGGAGCCTGTGTTCCCAAGAGGCAGGCCCTGGGCCTCAGTAAGTTTCCAGTGGGGAGAGATGGAAGAAGAGGGCCCGTGGGAGTGCTGGGGGGCAGCAGGAGGCACGTGGGAAGGTGGGAAGAGACCCGCAGAGAGGAGGGCGGGCCGAGGACACAGGGGCCGTCAGTTCCCGTCTGGTTCCCTGTCTGCTCACCGTGGGGTGTGGAGAAGGTCACAGAAGTGCTCTGTTTGCCTCGTGTCCTCTCGGGAAAGCAGAATCAAGTGCCCCCTGTCTTATGACTCTTCCCTCATCACGGAAGGCGGCAGGGGGGTTCTCGAGTTCTGAAGCTGAGCCCAGCTGCATCAGCTGCTCCTGGTGCCCAGAGGCAGGCCTGGTCCGCCACTGCTACTTATTAGCAGCGGGTCTTAGATGAACCTCTCAGCCCCTGGGGCTCCCTAGTCCTCAGCTGTCAAGTGAGAACAGTAAGTAATGTGACCTGCCTCCCTCAGAGGGTTGGTGGGAGGACCCAGAGTTATCAAGGATGGGAAAGAACTTCCAGGGCTCACTGTTGTGAACTGCGGGAAAATGTTCAGGTTCGAAATGACGATATTGGTCCCCTAGCTGGAGTAGCTCTCACCTGTTTATTCTCTCATTAGCATCTGACCCACCCACCATATGCAAATTGGTTGGGGCCAGGAATAAGGGCAGCTGGTGACCACAGAGCGGAGCTCATATAAAAAGCCAAGACAACCAGACTTACAAGCTTAGTCTTCTGGCTTCAGACTCCTCTGCCTTCATCACGCAATCTACAGACAACCTCCTTCCTCCAGGGTGCTGGCCTGTGGAGCCAGGCCAGGATGGTCACTCTGGGCTCACTCTCTTACACAGGGAATTGTGACTCCAAATCCAAAATCAACAGTGTAGGGATGTAAAGTGGGAAATATTCATCTCCAAGAAGATGCGTCCTGCAGATCATAACTGTTTAACTGAGATTACCTCAGGAGGACTCATGGTTTCTACAGATGGCAGCAGTTCTGCGTAGCAGGTGCCACGCAGAATAAAATCTTCACGGCCATACTCCAGAGGCCCCGACATCTTGGAAACCTGCCGTCCAGGTCATCTGGGGACACAGGAGGGGCCAGCACGGCCCAGCAGGGAGACTAAGGAACAGCTCCCCAATGCCTGCTGTCAGAGGTGTGGTGGAGAGCAGAGGGCAAACATGGTGTCATGGACAAGAGAAGGAAGCAGGAATGAGAGCTCGGGGCAGCTCTGGGACCAGGGCTTGGCTCTCGATTACTGCTCTGCGTGCCCAGATGTGGAGCTGCTGGCAGATGTCTAAAGGAGCATCTCTGGGGAGGCAGGGCTCTGCCTTCCAGGCTTTGTAGAGTGAGGTGTGCAGAGGTAGGGATTTGGGTGCTCATAGCAACCAGGATCCATGCTGATTGGTCATTACCAACGTCTATTTCGATTGGTTGGTCCCAAACCTTAGCAATTAAGTGTTTTGAATATCACTCTTAGTGTAAAGAAATTGCCCTGGTGGTTCAGACGGTAAAGCGTCTGTCTACAATGTGGGAGACCGGGGTTTGATTCCTGGGTTGGGAAGATCCATTGGAGAAGGAAATGGCAATCCACTCCAGCACTCTTGCCTGGAAAATCCCATGGACGGAGGAGCCTGATAGGCTACAGTCCATGGGGTCACAAAGAGTCGGACATGACTGAGCAACTTCACTTTCACTTTCTTAGTGTATAACCTCTGTACTAAAATCACTTTGGCTAAATGGCCAAAGTGTCAAAAACTAAGGCAGGCGGCTCCCTATTCTGATCCCTCTTTGGGTTAAATACACTTCCCCCAGTGCACTGCTTCCTAATCCATCCATTTGGACAAGTTTATTCAAATAAAGGCTTTCTGAACTTTTCCTCTTCTTCACTCCTTCAATTTGTATCTTAGAAGAGAAAATAAAACATGGTCAACTGTCTCAATAAAATTTACTGTTAGTGAAACTGAACAGGACTCTGTGGGGTTCCTGGGAGTGGAAGCCATTCTGTGTCCCCCATTTCTTATTTGTAGGAAATAGGCTTCAGCCTCCATGACCTTCTTTGAGTTCTAGAGGGCAGGTTCAAAGAGTTGCTAATAGGGATGGGAGGGGATGCAGAGACGAGAGTTGCATCAAGAAACGACAGTGCAGGCTTGGGGCAGGGGCCCGGTTCTGCCTCAAAGGATACACATGGTATCTTTGAACTCGTCTACAGAACTGAAACTTCCAGCAAGTGGGAGATGTTAACTTGATGAAGCATTCTTCATTCCAGAAAGAAGGTCACAGTTTGATAACCTCAAGAACCAGAGACGCTTATCAAGAGACCACCTGAGGTCAGATTAAAGAAACGCAGTGAAAGTCAAAGTTGCTCAGTCCTGTCTGACTCTCTGCGACCCCATGGAGTGTAGCCTGCCAGGCTCCTCTGTCCATGGAATTCTCCAGGCAAGAATACTGGAGTGGGTGGCCGTTCCCTTTTGCAGGGGATCTTCCCAACCCAGGTCTCCTGTATTGCATGTAGATTCTTTACCATCTGAGCCACCAGACCCCACACAAACCCTGATCCTTATTAGCAACCTCCTCCCACCCCAACCACTGCTATAAAACTCCTCACCAAATACCCCCCAGCCTGGGACCGGGTTTGATTTGAGATTTGAGAGCATGAGCCTGCATGTCGCCCTTTGCCTGGCAAGGCAATAAAGCTTTTCTACTTCACCTAAAACTCTGAGAATCGATTCGGCACTGGTGCACAGAGGCTGAGTTTTGGCGTCATTAGTGGTCAAATTTCAGGTGTCATAATTCCCTCCAATGGTGATTCATAATCATAGTAAAAAAAAAAAAGAGCCACTGTTTACTGAGTCCTTCCAAGATAGCTGACACACACATTACACGCATCATCTTCTCAACTCTTGCACGGCCCTGAGAAGTAGAATCGATCATGAGAGGATGGAGCCAGCCATCAGAGGCTTGTGAGGAAGGTAAAGTAATTTGCTCAGGATTCCATGGCAGCAGTTAGCATCTGGCCACCCTGCCTCTGAGGGGAGCAGTTCTGCTTCCCAGGGGATGGCACAGCCAGAAGAGCCTGCCCCACGTTCCCGTGGAGCCAGTGGCCAAAGCACAGCTGCCACCCTGGGTGGGGAGGTAAGATTTACACACTCAACAGCACGGGCACCTCCAGGCAGAATGCAGACAAGGGTCAGCATGTCCAGCCTCCTGGGCCAGATGCCACGGTGCTTGACCCGGCTCTCTCAGAGGCCAAATGATCTGAGTTTACCTATTTTTGCAATAAACATGTTTTTGCAAGCTTACTCGTCCCACCCAGCAAACAAACTTCCCCAGCTTCCTACCTGAAGAGATCACTGGGACAAAAAAGAATCTGTCTGCCAGTGCAGGAGACACAGGTTCGATCCCTGGTCTGGGAAGATCCCACACGCTGCAGAGCAACTAAGCTCGTGCGCCCCAGCCACTAAGCCTGTGCTCTAGAGCCTGGGAGCTACCACTGCTGAGCCCTCACACCACAATCACAGAGGCTCGCAGGCTCTAGACCCCATGCTCCACAACAAGAGAAGCCGCTGCAGTGAGAAGTCTGCGTGCTGCAACTCTCACTGTTGCAGAGAGCCCCTGCTCGCTGCTGCTGCTGCTGCGAAGTCGCTTCAGTCCTGTCCGACTCTCTTCGACCCCATAGACGGCAGCCCACCAGGCTGTCCCGTCCCTGGGATTCTCCAGGCAAGAATACTGGAGTGGGTTGCCATTTCCTTCTCCACCCTGCTCACTGCAACTGGAAAAAAGCCCTCGCAGCAATGAAGACCCAGCACAGCCACAAATAAAGTATTTTTAAAAAGTGTGCATGTTTATATTGTACTTTTGGAATGACTGGGGAAAAAAAAACACCATGTATAGTCCAGTCGTTAGCATTTTGGAGTTTTTACTTCTCATCTGTTTTTTATATATCTTTCTTCTCTGCTTGCTTTAAACTCTTATGATCATACCATCTATCCAATGCTGTATCTTCCTTTCTAAACCCAATCCTTATTACATATACAGTTTCTATGTTATTCTAAACTCTTCAAAATCACCATTGAAAATGGTTGTATATCTTTCTATTTAGTGGATGGACATAGTCTACTTAACCATGCCGTAACCTCCAACATAAATGTGTTAAGTTTAAATTTTCATGTCTCAGGTTTTCTTTAAGTAAAGAGGTACTGTTTGCCAAGATCTAAGTTCCATGTATCTAGGAATCATAGTTGGTTATGCAGCTTGAATTGGGATTTTTTACTTGGGGATGAATTTAAAACTGTACTGAGGTAGAATGAGAGGATACTATAGACAATGTCCCTGAATCTCAACAAAGCATTTAGCTCAATCTCTCAGGATGTCTTTGTGGACAGTGAAGAAACATGGGTCAGACCACTATAAAATGATGTAAATTCACAAGTGGTTGGACAGCTAAACCCAAAGTATTCTGGCTTAGGGTCACTGTCACCCTGGAAGGAAGTAGCTGGTGGCCATGAGACTAAGCCTTTCACCTAATCTCTTCACACATTTTAAAATCAGTGATATGGGTGAAGTCATAGAAAATTGGCTTGTGAATTATGAAGCTGTATGGGATAAGATTATGTGATAGAGCAAAGAGCCAAAAGACCTTGTCAGGCTGAAATATTTGCTGGAAGCCAAGAAGAGAGAGAAGGGAGAAAGGCAAAGTTTTGTACTTGGGCTAAAAATCAATGATATAAATGTGAATAAACAAACAAACATACATACATGTCGCTCAGTCGTGTCTGACTCTTTGCGACCCCATGGACTGTAGCCTACCAGGCTCCTCCATCCATGGGATTTTCCAGGCAAGAGTACTGGAGTGGGTTGCCATTTCCTTCTCCAGGGGATCTTCCCCACCCCGGGATCAAACCTGGGTCTCCCACATTGCAGGCAGACGCTTTACCCTCTAAGCCACCAGGGAAGCCCATGAATGTGAATAGGGAATACCAAACTTATTAGAAGTTAGTTGGCTACAACCTCAATATGAGCCAATAGAGTGACATGGCTGCCCCACAGAGTATCAGCACAAATACACTGACTACACTAAAGCCTTTGACTATGTGGATCACAGCAAACTGTGGACAATTCTTAAAGAGATGGGGATACCAGACCATCTTAGCTGCCTCCTGAGAAACATGTATGGAAGTCAAGAGCAACAGTTAGAGCTGGACATGGAATAATGGACTGGCTCAAAACTGGGAAAGGAGTACGGCAAGGCTGTATATTGTCACCCTGCTTATTTAGCTTATATGCAGAGTACATCATGCGAAATTCCAGGTTGGAGGAAGCACAAGCTGGAATCAAGATTGCTGGTAGAAATATCAATAACCTCAGATATGCAGATGACACCTCTCTAATGGCAGAAAGTGAAGAGGAGCTAAGGAGCCTCTTGGTGAAGGTGAAAGAGGAGAATGAAGAAGCTGTTTAAAACTTGACATTCAAAAAACTAAGATCATGGCATCCAGTCCCATCACTTCATGGCAAATAGATGGGGAAACAATGGAAGCAGTGACAGACTTTATTTATTTGGCTCCAAAATCACTGCAGATGGTGATGGCAGCCATGAAATTAAAAGACACTTGGTCCTTAGAAGAAAAGCTATGACCAACCTAGACACCATATGAAAAAGCAGAGACATCACTTTGTCAACAAAGGTCCATCTTTTCAAAGCTATAGTTTTTCCAGTAGTCATGTACAGATGTTAGAGTTGGACCATAAAGAAGGCTGAGCGCTGAAGAATTGATGCTTTCAAACTGTGGTGTTGGAGAAGACTCTTGAGAGTCCCTTGGACTGCAAGGAGATCCAACCAGTCCATCCTAAAGGAAATCAGTCCTGAATATTCATTTGAAGGACTGATGCTGAAGCTCCAATACTTTAGCCACCTGATGCGAAGAGCTGACTCATTGGAAAAGACCCTGATGCTGGGAAAGATTGAAGGCGGGAGAAGGGTTGGATGGCATCACTGACTCGATGGACATGAATCTGAGCCAACTCCAGGAGATGGTGAAGGACAGGGAAATGTGGCATGCTGCAGTCCATGGGGTCGCAGAGTCGGACACGACTGAGTGACTGAACAGCAACAACAAAATACCAACAACATGAACGGAGAGTCATTTATGGAGCAGAGATGTCACGTTCCCACTGACTCCACAAGGTATCTGTTCTGGAAGACTTTAGGAAAGGGTGTGACAAGTAGGTCAGTCAGTGAAAGGACAGTCGGAATATATGACCTTTGGAAACACTGTCATCTAAATAGCCAACAAGGCAGTATGCTCAGTGGATAAAGCATGACCTCTGAAGGCACCATGAGGTGGTTATTCTATTAGGCTTTGAAACTTTTAAACCCAACTCTGCCATTTACTAGCTGGGGGACCTGGCACAAGTTACTGTCTGTGCCTCAGCGTATTCATCTGATGAATGAGATACTCTTTCCTAAGGGCCCTACTATCTATTAGGGTAGAGGCATCATCATAAACATTTTAGATAAATAATCACAGTGGCATGGGGTTAACTGTTATGGACAACCAGAGGAAGGTGTGATTAACTCCCTGGAGAGCTGGGTGAAGCTTTACAGAATTGGGGCTTTTGAGTGGAGTTTGCAGGGATAATTAGGGGTGTATGTGGGAGCAGAGGGAACAGTGTGGGGGACTAGACCTGTCACCAAGTATTTTCCAGCAAATGCTGAGAAGTCAGTGATACAGCACAAGATAATTGGGTGGCAGCAAATGAAGCTACAGATAAAGTTGGTTCTCTCCCAGCTCCAAGTGTAGTGCTGATTGAGAAGCTACCCATGAATGTAAGGGTAGGCATAGCAATCTGATGCTCCCCTTGAGCCTTCTGTTTCTATACTGCTGTCTTCTCAATAGACTACCACGGTAAAGGATGAAGAAAGAAATCACATTTCAGGAGAAAATGAAAAAGGATTTGATCCAATTTTCTAATCCTCCTTCTTCACTATAAACACAGGAATATCTGCCTATAGAATAAGTGTGTCATGTTCCTGAGACATTTATAACCTTGGAGTCCCTAAGTAGAGAGACTGGAGTCAGTACTGGAGCAATTGGGATCCTTCCCACCATGACTGAAGGAACAGAAGATGCTATCTGGAAGGAGTTCCCTTCCCAGCACATCTCCTAAGCAAAAATGATGGAGGAAAACATTATTCAACACTGATCTCCCAGACTCTCCATTTCATTACATTTAATAACAATCATTAAGCATGCTACAGGGATGTAGATATAAGTCATCAACACTTCCTCCAAGGTGCTTGTGTGCTAGCTTTAAAAGATTCACAGCCACACAGAGCCTTACATCATTAAATGTTAGGGCTGGCCATTTCTGATCATGATGGAGTAACCAGTGCTGGATTTGCCCTCCTGCTGAAATCAAGTATAAAACAAATATACACAGCAGTTTTTAGGGATTCAACAATAGAGTCCCTTGGACTGCAAGGAGATCCAACCAGTCCATCCTAAAGGAAGTTAGTCCTGAATATTCATTGGAAGGACTGATGCTGAAGCTGAAACTCCAATACTTTAACCACTTGATGGGAAGAACTGACTCACTGGAAAAGACCCTGATTCTGGGAAAGATTGAAGGTGGGAGGAGAAGGGGACGACAGAGGATGAGATGGTTGGATGGCATCACCTACTCAATGGACATGAGTTTGAGTAAACTCCAGGAGTTAGTGATGGACTAACTGGAAGCCTGGCGTGCTGCAATCCATGGGGTCGCAGAGAGTTGGACACGACTGAGTGACTGAACTGAATAGGCTATACAGGATCCCTGAAAAAAGGGAAAGAAACACATCAGGTGAGCTTCGTGTTCACCTGGCACTCTGCCTGAGTAGATTTCCAACCACCACACAGGAAGGGGGAATAAAGCAGAGTACAGTTGTCCTACCGAGTTGAGGAATTAGAGGCTGGGGTCTGCAGCTACAGAAGCACTGGAGCCCGTGGGGCAGGATACTGGAGAGGAAGGAGCTTCATAGGGGACATGCTCAGGAGTTTGTAGAGGGGGGAGATCCCCCACAGATCTCTGGCCGAAGGCTGGTCTGCCCATACACAGGGTGAGATCTAGCGAAGAGTAGTTACTTTGGAACTTAGAGCAGAACGCGGATAGTAGAAGTTGCAGAAACCCTGGAAACGTAGGCGTTTCAATCTAGCCAGAGGGAGGAAACTCCTTATTCACATTCCAGACATTCAAGTGAGACAACAGCAAGGTCATACCACAGGAGTAAGGATCACATTCTGGAGTCAGGTCCACGCTAGGCCTGCCCTGTCGAAGCATGAACCCAAGCCTCAGTGGGATCAAGGATCCCATAATTCACTACGGGTGAATTAACTCCCCGTCAGAACAAAATTCAACACTTATTAAAGGAAAACAGTATAATTCAAGCTCCTTTCAGGGTAGCAACTGTAATATCCACAACCAACCAAAAATTACTAGAAATGCGGAGGAGCAGGAAAAGTGACCCAAATTCAAGGAAAACAATAGGAAACAGATGCTGAGATGTCCCAGATGTTCAAATTAGTAAAGACTTTAAAGCAGGTATTATATGTTCAAGAACGTAAAGAAAAATATGATCTCAGTGAGTGAAAAGATGGGGAAATCCCAGTATATAAGTGGAAACTATGAAAAAGAAGCAAATAGAAATTGTAGGAAAGTACAGCATCCAAAATGAAAACTTCATCCAATGAGCTTAACAGCAAATTAAAGATGGCAGAAGAAAAGGTCAAGGAAGTTGAAGACAGAACCATAGATATTATCCATTCTGAAAAAGAGGAAAAAGATTGGAGGACAAACTTTTGCGACATACCAAGCTGAGTAACACACGTATAATCAGAGCCTGGAAGGAGAAGAGAAAATGGGGACAGGAAAAAAATGATTGCTGAAAATATCCCAAATATGGTGGGGGAAAGTACAGGTATCTGAGAAGTTCAATGAATTATCTAAATGGGATAAGTACAAAGAAAACCATACCTGGGCACACCACAATCAAGCTTCTGGAAGTTAAAGATCAAGAAAGAATCTTGAAAGCAGTTAAGAGAGAAAAATACATTACATATGGAGGAACAATGATCCATATGAAGACCTTCTCTTGAGAAACATTAGGGATAGGAAATAAAGCATGGACATTTTTAAGTGCTGAAAGAGAAAAATATAGATTCAGAGCTTTCTGTCCTGGGAAAACAAACTTTTTAAATGAGAGAGAAATAAAGACACTTTCTAGATAAAAGAATTTGTCCCCAGAAAGCCTGAACTACATAAAATACTAGCCACTCTCTAGCATTCCTAGCAAGAAGGCTGACTTCCTGCTTCTTGAATTCTCCTAGAGCTTTGGAGCTCACCGTAGGAGATGGCAGCTCTAATTGTGAGTAGGTGAGTGAGTAGGCGGGTGTTGACAGGAAGGAGGGAGGTGGTGATCTCTCTGCGCTATTTAATCAACCATTCACCCCCCAGTGGAGAACCAGACCCAGGTGTATGGGAAGGACGAACTCTGACATTCAGAGAAAGGCAGAAAAGGATGACAGATACGCACTGGTACAGTTAGGCCAGCTGTCAGTAAGGAAATACCTGCAGACTGGCTGGGAAGTAGCCACTGCTCCGAGCTCCGTTCCCTCGCTCATCACCTTGGCCTCATTCCCAGATACTCCCAGATGTCCCTACGATGGAGCAATGAAGGATCAACTTCTGGCAAGCAGGGCACCTCCAGGACTCTGCCAGCTTCCTTTCGAATTGGTTGATGCTTGGGCCATGCCAGTTATTAAAGGTTTACGATGTCACCACTGGAGCTAAGTGGGGTTGCTTCCCTGTGTGTAGGACTCTGGCAGTGGGTAGAGAAGGACCAGAGGAGGCCTAGGGACAGAATGAAGACTCTGCTCCTGGGGCCAGGGGCGGGGGCGGGGGGTGTGCAGTAGGAACCAGGGAAGCTCTGAAAGCCACCAAAATGAACTTTCCCAGGTCAGCCTGAGGTTTCAGGGACACTTGACTCTAGAACAACCTCTGTTCTAATCCCCTAGGTCATAGTTTTCCATTTTAAAATGTGATATTTCATAGCCTTTTAAATAAACCTTTTCACCTCCACTGATTGAGAATAATGTTCTTAGCAGCTTAAGAACTTCTAGCTGGGCCCCCAGCAAGTTGTCCTTCAATGAGTCCACTTTCTCATGAAACCTTGGACCTCAGGAGTGGCTGGCCCCTCCCAGTGCCTGCACTGTGGACCCCGGTCCTTTTCTGGGATGCCAGGCAAGCCCCTCCTCCCTTCCTGCACCTACATATCTGCATCTTCAAGGTGGAGGCCATGCAAAATAAAGGCACACAGAAGAACAAATGGACAGTCTCTTGATCAGCGACAAAGACTCTATTTCAGCCACAGAAATGGACATTTCTCCTCCTAGGTTCAGGTTCAAAGGAATCTGTGTGTCTGCCTAGGCAGGCAGAGGAGGGTTATCTTGGCCTAGACAGACAAGAAGCCATCAAAGGCAGGCAGAGTGGCCCAGAGGAGGAGGAGGTGTGGTAGATCAACACAATCTCACCAGCAAAAACACAGCTAATCAAAGTTCTATGCACAGCCTTTGGAAGCTGCCTGATACATTTTCCATCATGTACCTCTTCGCCTCCTTTGGGACCTTGAACCACAAGTCTTAACAAACTGCAGTAATTTGCTGAGCCCTCAATCAGTCTCGCTGAACTGTGAAAGCAATGTCTTGTCTTTAAATAACATCTAGTGAGGTAGTTTACACCAGGATAAAAAGCATGTTTTCTAAAATCATTTCTTGTATCACCTTGTTGTTTTTTTGCAAGTCTGTCTGACTCTTTGCGACCCTATGGACTGTAGCCAGACAGGCTCCTCTGTCCATGGGATTTTCCAGGAAAGAATACTGGAGTGTCATACCACTTCCTTCTCTAGGGGATCTTCCTGACCCAAGGATCAAACCCATGTCTCCTGCTTGGCAGGCAGATTCTTTACCACTGAGCCACCTGGGAAGCCCCAGAATCACCTAACTCTTGTTAAAGTCAAACCTAAACAGAACCAGCACTCCTGATGGACTGTTTTTGTGCAGTTTTCCACCAAGCTCAAGGGATGGTGGACCAGGCGGTTTCCAAGTGATGTGACTAAAGCCTTAAAAGTCATCCTGCCTAAAACCATCTTCATAATTCCCCATCACAGTGCCTGTTATCGCCACCATTAAGTACCCCTTTTGGTTAAGGTACCTACTTCAAACACACCTATGTTACCTGCGAGGAGTTCTTAGCCTTCTTCATTGAGCTCAAGTTTGAGAACCTCAACTGCACACATCAGCAGATACACCAGGAGTGTCCACTTTCTGGGGACTTCTTTGGTGGTCCAGTGGTTACAAATCCACCTTGCAATGGAGGAGACATGGGTTCGATCCCTGGTTGGGGAAATAAGATCGCACGTGCCTTGGAGCAACTAAGCTCTCACTTCACAACTACTGAGCTCATAGCTCAACTAGAGAGTCGGTGCAGCACAACAAAAGACCCCACGTGATGCAGTGACGATTCCGCGCCCCAACCGAGACTCGACATAACCAAATAAATAGCAAGTATTCAAGAAAAAACTAAAAGGAACACTCACAAAATAAAAGTAGCTTGCTCACAGACAAGCTACTCCACATCTTCAGATCAGTGATGCTTAACAGTTCACCCGCGTGAGAATCACCTGGAGGCATGTTGAACCGCAGCTTGCTGGGCCCCCACGCTGAGTTTCTGATCCCGTAGGTCTGAGATGGGAACCGAGAACCTGCATCTCTAACAAGTGCCCAGGTAAGGCTGATGCTGCTGGTCCGGAGCCACGCTTTGAGGATGATGGTACTAGTTGATTTCTAAGGAAATCTTCATGAGATGCAGAGGCAGAGTGTGAGAACATTCCGATCATGAATTATAAGGTAAGAAGATGGACAGTTCTGAAGTATTGGGTTGGCCAGAAAGCCCAGGTTTTTCCATAACATCCTATGGAACTGTCTGGATCTTAAGAACCTTCTGGCCAACCCAATAGGAAGGGGTAAGGACCCAAAGGCAGGCCAGCCTGGCAGAAAACTTGGACTTGCTTGAATGATCCACCAAGACACATGCTATGGGCCTCTTCCTCTTGCTTTCTTTCCTTTGCAGTTTTCTCTGCTTACCGCTTCCAGGAAAGGCAGGTCCGCTGGCAGCCCCCAGCAAGGACAAAAGATGGTTCCCTCTCCCAGGCCCCTGCCTGGAGGGACATGTTCACACAGCTACTCAGGCTGTCAGTGCCCTGTTCAGCCTTCAGCACCCTCTCCTGGGGGCTCCTGACATTTCTCAGAATTTACACAGAACTTAGTGAAGTCTTAAACTACGTTTTTTCCCTCTTTTGAGCTCATCTACTCCCTAATAGGATAAATTCAAAGGGAAACATGCTCTTCCAGCTGCCTCCTCTTGACACACACAAGGAACTAATTAGCAGGCCTGCCGAGGAGGCGGGCAGAAAAGGGTTCATGACAAGAACACAGGCCGGCAGCCGCCCTCAGGAGGTGGGGCCTCCTGGCTTGCCCTTCGGCCATCACGTCAGGCTGTTCAGTGGCTCAGTCATGTCTGACTCTTTGCCACCCCGTGGACTGCAGCATGCCAGGCCCCCCTGTCCGTGGGTCCATATGTCGGTGGAGGGGAAACTGACGTAGGGTGTCTGCCTGGTGTTACCACGGCATCTACTGGGCAAGCGGTTGTTAGTGATTTAGCCTTTCGCGCATCAGGAAAGCCTTTGACATCCCTGCTTTCACTGATGCTAACAAGGATCCTATGAAATAAGCAGAAGGGGAATGATGGCCCCATTTGATAGATCAGACAGTTGAGAAGGAGCTCAGAAAAAAACAGTGGACATGGTACTCTAGGCTCAGCCAATCCTTGTGTGGTCTTAAACAGATCTCTTTCCTAGACCTCAGTATTTCCATCTGTCAGATGGAAGAAATGGACCAGGTGATTGGGAGGTCTCCTTATAGATCTCTTATTCTGGGAATGACCTACACAAGGTAAAGGAATTGAGGTCACATGGTGAATGACACAGAGAAACCAGGGGTCCCCCATGCCGTGTCTGATGAGTGAGAGCCGCCACAGTACCCCTATTGCTACCCACTGCCACATTCTACTGTCGGTGTGGATCAACCAGGGCCTCTAGTTGCCCTCTGCCTTGCAAAATCAAAGACCCTTGAGGTGGTGTGGGAGGGGGTCACGTGCCCATAATGTTTGCTGACTGTAACTTGATGCTCCAAAGGGGTCAGATACCCATTAGAGAAGAGAAGGCCTTTTCCTCCATGAGACAAACACAATGGACACCTTCCCTGGGCCAGGCCCTGTGCTAGACGAGGGGGGATGTGTACGGGAAGGAGACTTGCTGTCCACTCAGGACAGAGTTACAATAAGGACAAGGAGGACCAGCTGCTGCATCCATGTCCAGCTCCTCCCCCCACTTCCTACCCCGCCGTCAGATCACAAAGCCTGTCCCTGACCCTGGGCTGTAACCCACACAAAGGCACTGGCTGCAGCCCAAATGTGCATGAGCTTCTTCGGGGCAAGCGTAGGATCCTTGAAGCTTTCAGAGGGGTCAAGTTTAGAGCCGCTCACATGAAGGCAATCGTCCTCTAAACACACTGGGGAGACCAGGTGCCTACTTCTGACTTCCGTTGGCTGGAAGAATGCCATGCTCTCTCTCTGAGAGTCAAACTGTCTAAGCACATGGAATCAATGACCCCAAAGCTTGCCATCTGCAACATGCTGGCCCATGACAATTCTTCTGTTTGTTCACGACAGTCAACACAATCACCTGGGCCATGTCTCGGGTACAGGATTAGACTCCCTGGAGGAAACTGATATGAACGTGATACAGCCGTCAAGAACCACGGAGCTCTTAGCCTAAGAACACAGAAGACAGTGGCAGAAATACCATAAAGCAGTCAATGGTGGGTGCTAGAAGATCCAGGTTATGGGGGGCGGGGAATTCAAAGGAAGCAAAGACCCAGACAGCCTCCATGGAGGAAATGGCGCATGGGAAGACCATTCATCAAGATGCTAGAAGGCCAAATTCTTGTGTCCCTTCTGCTGCAGTCAGCCAAGTAATCTTGAGAAAGCCAGTTCTCTCCATCTTAAAATGGACCATTTGCCCAAAGTGCCTCACGGCATTATGAGAATTAAATGAGAACTGATTTAAATGCAATCAGATAAAGGCACTGAATATAAAGCTTTCGTCATCACTTGGGGAAGAGCAGGGAGGAAGCTAAAAGCAGAGAGCATACGAGGAGGAGGCCGACGGGGGTGGGGACGCCCGCCAAACCCAGGGCTGATGTCAGCTCCTACTGGGCCTGTCACTGGCTCCATGATTTTTTTTTTCTTTTAAACCTCCCACAGTTAATTTTATTGAAGAGAGCCCACAGAAGAGCAAGTCAGAGCATCTAAATTCCTCTGCATCAGGAAAATGAAAGTCCCGACCAGAGAGACGGTGGCTTCCCACCCCTGAGGGACAGGCGCACGGCCAGCGTTGGTGGTCAATGAACCTGAGGCTCCTCCATGGCTCCCAGTGTAGCTCCCAGGCCCCGTGTACTCAGCCAGCACTCTGAGCAGGATGGGGTGGGGGGGGGTGTTCCTTACTACTTTCTAAGGGGCTTTGCTTTTATGTTCCATTTTGATTCATAACCTCGATCTAGGGGGGCAGGCAGAGCACATACGATCACCCTTATCAAAGATGGGGAAATAGAGGCTCCCGGGGGTGACTGTGTCCCAGGCAGCATCCCCAGAAGGGAGCCCGGGTCTCCGTCTCCATCACAGCATCACCTCCTCACACCTCCTTAGGAATCACTGCCACAGACACTGCTTGCCCCAACAACCCCCTGCCCTCATTTTCCTGAAAGCCCCCACCATGTGCTGTTCTGCGCCTGTTCCCATAATAGCACTTCACTTGCATCGAAGAAAAGCTCCTTTTATTATTTCCAAACGTCCTGGTTTATTCCAATTCAGAAAGTGGTTTTGTGCATCCCAGAAATAACAGTATCACGGATTCTCTGGTCCTTTTTACCAAATAAGGGCAGATTTGGGTTAAAACCTTCAGTTCAATTGTTTGGAATCACTGCTCCTTTGAAGAAAAGAGAACCAGCACAGGGAATTAGGAAGACAGAAGGGCATGGGATTTTTTTTTTTTTTTTTTTTACCGTGGACATTCCTTCCTACAGACTCGGCTGTCAGGTTTGACAGATGGCCTGGCTGCAGGAGTGGGGACAGAGGGCAAGCTCGTGGTTCAGGCGGCACCAGGCAACGAGAGCCAGCTGGGCTGATGCAAGGTCTGAAATCTGAGCTGGATCCCAGGATCCAGCCAGGGAGGGTGGGACAGGGAGCCCTGCCCCCCAGCCCCCTCCCCCCGCCACCCCACTGCCGCTGTGCCAGGCAGGTCAGCACCTTTTCTCAGTGTCTGTGACCTGGCTGGAGGCAGATAGGGTGGCAAGGGAGAGCAGAGGAACGGGGCCTCAGAGAGAAGGCCGGAACACGTTCAAGGTCAGAGATGCCCTTCCCACTCATTGCCCACCCCAGCCCTGTGGCTGGTAACAGGTTATGATGCACCCATCTCCTGAGGAATGCACTTATTCTCTTGGGTTGGCCAGAAACTTCATTTGGGTGTTTCTGCAAATTGGGACGAACTTTTTGGCTAATCCAGTAGTAAAAATTCATGATCCACAAGTTTTGGCAGGAGGCCGGAAGTCACAGCCACCCCACAGCTCTGTTGAGGGGTGCCTGCCTGAGATGCTCAGAGGCTCCCCTAAAGTCAGAGGAACTGGGGTAAGGAGAACAGAACTTCAGAGAACTCCTAGCTTCTGAAGGGCCCAGTGGATTAGGTAAGAAGAAGTCAGGGGCCTTGAGAACGAGTGTCAGTGTGGCTGGGGCAGCTCTGATCTCTGCAGCTGCTGGTGTGTTTAGCTGACCACCATGTGGGGTCTCAGCACCAACCGGACCCTGTGGCTTCAACATCACACTGCGGGCCCAAGGCATCACGGGACCTGGGAGAGCTGAGCCCCTAGCTGGATAAGGTATGCCGAGAATGAGTTTATCAGATTCACCGTTTGTGCCACTGTCCACAGAGAGAATGGAACACAGAGTGGGGCAACTTTGATGGAAGGAGGAGGCAAGATGAGCCAGAGAGTAAGACTCAAATCCTGGGAGGCCTCCGGGGAGTCCTGAGTAGAGGGTAGGGAGGGGAGGAGGTTAGGCGGATGGCAGGGATAAAACGGTGCCAGAGGCAAATTCACCAGCAGCACATTTTTTTTTTTGGCTGTGCTACACAGCTTACAGGATCCTAGTTCAGCCAGGGATTGAACCCAGGCTGCGGCAGTAAAAGCTTGGAATCCTAACCACTAGACCACTGGGGGAGCTCCCCAGCTGCACAATTATAAAGCCACAGAGTTTAGAACTGGATCATCTAATCCAACCGCCTCCTGTAGAGCCATGAATCATTGGTCATGGCCACGTGGCAGAGGCAAGACTAAGAACCGGACCTCCCCTCTTTCTCGCACCCTCCAGCTTCCCCCTAAGTACTGAGCCCAGTCCTCTGATTCCACTGGGCTAGGAATACCCTCTCGAACACCGAGCGTTCTTGAGGATTCCAAGGACCGCCTGTCTCAGTCATTCCAGCCAGACATACCTTGTGTGAATAGTGCTGATCAACGATCCTTGCCAACCCAAAATCCCCAATCTTGAGCACGAGGTCCTCGGTGCTGATGAAGATGTTGGCGGGCTTCAGGTCCCGGTGCAGCACGTTGGCAGAGTGGATGTACTTGAGCCCCCGGAGCAGCTGGTACATGAACAGCTTGGCGTGCTCCTCGGTCAGCGTGCCCTGCTCCAGCAGGCGTGCCAGGTCGGTCTCCATGTACTCCTGGACGATGTAGGCCACGCTGAACTTGAAGAGCTCGCCCTGCAGGTCGGTGCCCTGGGGCCCCAGCACCTCGTACACCTTCACGATGTTGTCGTGGTCCAGGCGCTGGATAATCTTGATCTCCCGGAGCGCGTGCTTCCTGCTGCGGGCGTCACTCAGGGTGATCTTCTTCACCGCCACCTTCCGGCGGGCCCTGCTGTCCACGGCCGACAGCACCAGCCCGTTGACGCCGAAACCCAGGGGCTGGAAGTCAATGAAGCGCCCGCCCAGGTCATAGCCATAGACGCTGGCGAGGCAGCCGCCCTTCTCGGCCATGGTTGGCTCAGTGGTCAGGCGCTGCCCGTGGGACAGAGGGGCAGTCAGGAAAGACCAAGTCCCAGCTCCTGGCTTCCCCAGCCCTCCTCATTCTGTCAAGTCCCAAGGCTGAAGGATGCCTTTTCTCCTGGTGATGTCACTGCCACCGGCTCTCTGGAGACAAGAGTGGCATCTGTCCATACCCACTGAGCTGCAGAAGTTGGAGGCTCAGGCTGTCCCCTTAGCCTTGCCCTGGGAAGGCTGTCCACCAACTCCTATGTGCCCTGAGCCTCCCTGGAAGCTTAGAATGGCTCATGATTCTTTCAAATACAGTATTTTGGAAAGAAAACCCAGTCCCATTATCTATGTGAATGGAAAGTTTTCTCTCATGATGGACCACAAAGTACAGATGCAGAAACTCTCCCGTTTAAATCCTTTGTTATAAGAGGTTCCTTCTGGCTCAAATGTGCAGCCGTTGCTGAGCTATGTTCCTTTCCTTTTGAAGGTCCAAAGTCTAGTGGTATCACAGCCTCTGGCAGCCTGGGAGCCTCTGGCAGCTGCCCTCCCAGTCCCAAGCAGTATGAAGGGGTCCCAACAGTGGATTGAGAGGCTTGTAGGGACTTCTCTGTACCTCTGCCAGCGTTCCTTTCTACCAGCTCCTCTCAGATTCTGAAACCCAAACCAGTCTGTTGAATGTTGGTGAAGAAAGCTGGAGAAATTCAAGCACCTTTCATGAACTCTACACCAAACTGCACCTGAAGTCCCAGACCTGGGTCTCACCTGCCTGGCCTGGATCCTCCGGAGACTTCAGAGGCAGGCAGTGTCCTCTGTCACCCCCTCATCCACATCACCGTGAAGGAGATTGTGTTCTGCTGGACCCAGAGAGGCTGGCAGGAATGCAGCATCTTTCAGACCGAGTCTCCTTCCCTGTCAAAGAGACAATGTTGGGTAAATTTCCACACTTCGGCTTCCAACACCTTCCCACTTGGGTGCCTTTTGTTAACCAGCCCAAGTGTTATTTGATCTGTCCAGCCAGCTGAAACATTGCTTGCTCAGGGGATTCCAGGCTTTGCACTGCCCAAGCCACCCAGCCTGCTGTGTGCAACGCTCCCCTGGAAGAGAGAGAAGATGGATTGATTTGATAAGATCATCAGCTAGTGTGCCTTTAATGTAAATGCCTTCTCCCCTAAGGTTAACATGCACAAGCTGTGGGTGGCAGTGATCAGCTCTGACTTTTGCAAAAATCATTCATTATGCCCTCCAAACACACAGAGCAGCACTAGCGGAGAAGGGTAACAGTAAAAAGGAACTCATTGCAGACGGAAAATAAGGGATCAATAAATTTGTTTTTCTACTTGGACCCCTTTTCTTCCTTCTTTTGCAAATGTCTTTGAATATTTTGAGAGAATTTGCTAAACACAGATTTAATTATTTGTATCTCTTTCTTTCCATGTAATAGCACATGAATGCATACATACAAACTATAAGGAAATTTTATTGCCACCCTAGACAAGGAACTTTCTGCACAGCAAAACAGGACATAGGCTTCTTAGCAGGACAGTAGCATTGGCACGATGAACTGTATTCTTTCTGATAATGGGGACCTCGCTCTAAGGGGTCGAGAAGAGTCGGACACGACTGAATGACTTCACTTTCACTTTTCACTTTCATGCAACGGAGAAGGAAATGGCAACCCACTCCAGTGTTCTTGCCTGGAGAATCCCAGGGACGGGGGAGCCTAGTGGGCTGCCGTATGGGGTCACACAGAGTCGGACACGACTGAAGCAACTTAGCAGCAGCAACAGCAGCAATTCTTGAAAACAATGAGTCAGATCATATCCTGATTGCCCCCTGGTGGTTCCTGACTCAAATTGCAGGCAAAGGACTTCACTGGGGAGGAAAAAAAAAATGGCAAAAATAGCAATTCAGATCTCTGAAGAAAAGACAATATTATAGTTTCTTAGGGAGTCACAGGTTTCCTAAGTTTGTTAAATCTACACATATACAGAGAACAAATACTGTATCCTGTGCAGAAGAGTGAATCTAGCCAGGGCTGCTGCTTCATTCTCTTCATACTGTAGGGTCCCCTATAGGGCTACGTACACATCTGAACTTTGCAGATGGTAAATGAAGCAAGACAATTGTCAACTCAATGCTCTAAAATTAAGAGGACAAATTAGAGGACACAAGTGATCTGAAATGGTAAACAATCAAATGCTCTCTGCTGCTGCTGCTGCTGCTGCTGCTAAGTCGCTTCAGTCGTGTCCGACTCTGTGCGACCCCATAGACGGCAGCCCACCAGGCTCCCCTGTCCCTGGGATTCTCCAGGCAAGAACATTGGAGTGGGTTGCCATTTCCTTCTCCAATGCAGGAAAGTGAAAAGTGAAAGTGAAGTCGCTCAGTTGTGTCCAACTCTTAGACCCCATGGACTGCAGCCTACCAGGCTCCTCCGTCCATGGGATTTTCCAGGCAAGAGTACTGGAGTGGGGTGCCATTGCCTTCTCCGAAATGCTCTCTAAAGACTTCTAATGAAAGGAATTTGCCAAGAATCTGAAACATAATAATTGCTCAACAGATATTATCTGTTGCTGCTAGTCTTAAAAATTCCCTTTACTTGCATAAGATGTACCTGCTATTCTGATGTTTCATCAACCTTCAGTAATTCTACTGTACATGTTTTTATTGGGCCCAGCCACAAAATAATCAGAATTTCAGATTGGGAAGCAACTGTAGCAAACAAGTCCAGTGGTCCTTAACTGAGGGTGGTCCTGCCTTCTTTGGCTATTCTGACAAGGAGTCACTACAGGCCTTTAATGGGCAGAGTTGGATTTGCTAACCATCCTGATGAGCATCTCCACTGAGAGACTGCAATTCTAGTCCGAGTTCCCACTTTGGAGATAAGGGCACTGGGGCTCAAAGAACACCAGCTTAGTGCTTCTAGCACAGACAGGGTCAATAAACACTTGAGGAATTGATAAACACCATTCACTTTGAAGATTCCAAGCCAGTTAGAGACAGTGCTAGACCACCCACTGAGTCAATCTGTGGCCTGTGCAGTGAAGTCCACTTGGTCACCTAATTCGGGGGAATAAAAGAACCACCTGGGGCCCCATTCCATCCCTCCTCCAATTCCTGCTGCCCAAGTCAGGGAATAGAAACTAAACTGGAACTCCTTTCACTTTCCACCCACATACTTGGCCTGGTTCCCAAGGGCAAAGCAAACAGAGGCAATTGTATATTTTGCTTTATGAGGGGAGATGCTGAAGGCTTCTTCCCTTTCTGGCTCCCACTGGGCGGTAAACAGAGACGGGAATGAGCACCTAAACAGGGAGATGACATCACCAGCAAGCTGCAGGCAGGATTTGTTCCAGATCAGCTGCAGTGCAGATAATCTGTGGATAATTAAGAGGGACTTTATTTATTTTTAAAACTCTTTCTTCTTCCTCTCACAGGCAGAGGGGCTGTCGTGTGTGTGTGTGTTTGTGTGTGAGTGGTCTGCTCAACAAACTATTGGCAGGTACCTCTTCACCTTGGGAAGGCTCTATTCCAGCTACTGCACTGTTCTCATAGCCTCTAAACACACTCTTTTAACTCCTGCCTTGCTTCTTTGCTTGCATCTTCCCTGTTCCCGAAATGTTCTGCTTCCTGCCCACTTGTTGAAACCCTGTCCATCATTCTGAATCCAGATGAAGTCTCACTTCCTCCCTGAAGTGTCTTCAGTGACATTCCAATCTTTCCTGAACTCCTGTACATTCGTGTGTATATACTTTATTTGACATATGCCATATACTAATCTGGGCTGTTATTTAACTTTTTATACATGTCCATCTCTCAACTTGACTTTAAGCTTCAAGTCCAGGACACAAAGCAGCACTTAGAACATAATGGATTGGAGTTACTTTCGGTCCATTTGTTACATCTACAAAGCCGCAATGGCCAACTTCCCGAGACAGCCAGCCTGCCCTCCCTTCCGTGGCTGCCCCAATGCAACGTGTTCACTGCAACAGGACTCTTCACACAAGCCTCAGCTGCTCAGACAAACCAATATTTCTGAACTTAGATGCTGCCTCTCTTAGCATTTCCACACAAACCAGGCAGCCCTCGTCTGACTATTTCTCAGTTCCCATTTGAGTTTACTGTGATTCATCCCTTCTCAACCCTCCTATTTTCTAAGTTTTCCCATATCATTCCCCTATAATTTCTACCATAAACCCTTTGCCTTTCCCCACAGGTGGACTGATTATGAAACACTGATTACCTACAAAGTCTCAGATTAGTGGTTCTTTTCTGGTGTGGGCCCATCAGGCCTGGGGAGTCCCAGACCCCACACCTGGATGTGCCCTCCTGGGCAGAGGGTGGATGGCAGCTCTTGATGTGATGAAGCTTCTAGAGCAAAGCACAGCTGTTCCCAATTTGGAGGTGGTGGCTCAGAGCTGCTCTGAATCACAGGTGTGATTCGGAACTGGGGAGCTGGCATTCACCTTGAGAGGCGGAAAGGTCATGGTCCAATTGTGCTCAAATGACACTCAGGGAGAAGAATGCATGTAATCCTTCCAAGGGCAGCAAGGCTCCCATGATTCCATGGGGAACGTTGTAATAAAACACACAAATGGAAATCTCTACCCCCGAACTCCGTTCAGAGGAGCTTCTCCTCTCCACCGATTTCTCACCAACTTTCCACCAATCTCTTATTTGAGGCCAATTAATTATCCTCTCACGCATTCAGCTTTTAACATGTAGAGGCAAACCAGAGACGAGCTGGTGTGTGCCAACTGCCCCTTTCGAGGACTCCTGGGGCTCTGGTTTACAAAGTGGCTTTGGAAAGTCTAAATTTAGACTCACCTCCTCTGATCCTCCCCAACCTCACATTGGCAGCTTTCAGCAGGAACTATGGCCCCCAGCGAGGTGCTGACATTTCCCAGACACTGCTTTCTTCCCACTCCTGAGCATCTAAAATCTTACAGGAAAGCCTCCCCCAGCGGGGCTGATGTTTACCATTGAACAGGCTATCCGCTGCACAGTTCCAGGTGCTGTCATTCACATCACAGTCGAGTCTGCCTGACTCAAAGCTTGGTGATCCTCATTGCTGTAGTCTATGTGAATGAAGTGCCCTAGCAGAGACTGACAACTTTTTTTTTCTATAAAGAGTCAAGAATAAATACCTTGGGCTTTATAGCACCATCTCTGGTACAACTACTCAACCCTGTCTTTGTATCACAAGAGCAGCCACAGACAATACCTAAATGAATGTCATGGCTGCATTTCAGGAACACTTTATTTACAAAAATAGGTGGGGGGCTGGGTTTGGCCAGGGGGAAAGTTGCTGACCCCTGCTCTGGATCATGTAGGAACATCTTCTAGCTTGTTCCCAAGGAGGCACTGAAGTATGCCATAACCAGGCCCTTCCTACCCTACCTCATTGACCCTCGGAGCTGCCCTAGGCCCCAAGCCTGCCCTCCATAGGAGGTTCCCTGGGCTCCGGACTCCATCAGGCTTAGTTCAGCTCATCTATAGGTTGCATGCCCTCAGGACCCAGCTTTCCAACAAACTACCTACCAACCCTTTGATGATTCTATGGTGCTGTTGATGGGCCTCACTCCCAAACCCACATGCATTTTCATGGAAGCTCTCTGGGGAAGTGGTGAAGACAACATGATGAAGACGGGGTACCTACACACAGGGAGGGTTCACGCTGAGCCAAGGGGCTAACATTAGTTGGTTGGGTCTCACAAGAGCCCCTTGGGATTGATGTCATTCTCCAACGAAGCCCCCAAGGGAAACAACTTTCCCAAAGCCATACAAGCAGCCAGAGGCGAATCTGGGGGGTGTAAACACAAGTCTGTCTGCCGCCAAAGTCCACACTTCTCGTCCCTGAAACATATTAGCTGAGCCCAAGTAAGTGATTCCCACCAAGAACTATCTAGGCCCAGTGTGACGTCCCAGGATTAGTGAAGCACAAGTCTGGGGGAGGCACAACTTGTGGTTCTCAAAGCACAAAGCAGCCCCTTTTCAGCACGTGTTCAGCTCCAGTATGGAGATCACAGGTAATCAGCCCACTTGGTAAAAAGAAAAATGGAGAAAACATTACAATGAGATTGGGTGAAAGAAAACCAAACCAAACACAAAGCCAAACCAATAAATAAACAAAACTTCTGCTAAGTTCAAACAACCACAACCCTGCCTTCCAACCAGTACCTGACCTCTTCTCTAACTGTAAACCTCAGATGCCAGAGCCCCTGGCTGCAGGGACTGGCCATCCTAGAGGGAAGCTGAGCTGAGCATCCTCCCAGCTGGTCCCATAGCTGCCACTGGCCCCCTGCCCAGGAACCACTCCCACTTCCTCCAAAGGAACAGAGACCAAGTCTGGGTCAGCCACTGAGCGGCTGAGCCCAACTCAGGGATGACCCATGGTTGGATGGGGGCTCTACAGCAGAGCTTCTCAACATCAGCACAATTATGATTAAGTCATTCTTGGGGCATCCCTGAAGGCTCAGAGGGTAAAGAATCTGCCTGCAATGCAGGAGACTCAGGTTCAATCCCTGGGTCGGGAAGATCCCCTGGAGTAAGGGAATGGCAACCCACTCCCGTATTCTTGCCTGGCAGACCACAGTCGCAGAGTCAGACACGACTGAGCAACTAACATTTGCACTTTCATTCGTGGCCACAGGCCTGGCCTGTGCACTGTAGGATCCCTGGCCTCTACCCACTAGATACCAGTAGTGTCCCCTAGTGGTTGCAACCAAAATACCTCTAATCATTGAAAACCATCACCAGCGGAGGAGGCACAAAATCCCCGGTAGAGAACCACTGGTCCAAAGCAGCACTCTCTAGCAGAGACAGCATTGTCAGTTTCACAGTAGAGTTACTTGTTTCCCAGAGCTCAGGGGGGCTCCCAGGTGGTGCTTAGTGGTAAAGAACCTGCCTGCCAATGCAGGAGACATAAGACATGTGGGTTCAACCCCTGGGCCAGGAAGATCCCTTGGAGAAGCACATGGCAACCCACTCCAGTATTCTTGCCTGGGAAATCCCATGGACAGAGGAGCCTGGCAGGCTCACAAAGACTGAAGCAACTTAGCGCAACAACACGGTACAGTATTACCGAAAATTTAGCAACCCTAGCTCTGCCCCACTAAATGCCAACAGCACCCCTGGTTCCTGTGACAGCCTCACTGCCAAAATCCCAGAGGGTGATGACATCTCCCACACCCATCCCCACCAAGGGCCATAAGTCTAAGTCAGTCGTGCTAATTCAACTCCCATTTGACAGTGGGTGGTTTAGAGGTGTCATATGACCTAGTTTTGGACAATAGCCTTATAGCAAAGATCACTGGAGGGACTTCATTGAAAAAGTTCTTTCCTTACTCCCTGTCCTTAGATGCAGTTGTAGGATGTAGTTGTGGTGTCGGTGCCACAGCAGCTATCTTGAGACCATGTGGGGACAAAGCCAGCACACTGGAGTTGGCAGACAAGCATGGGGCCTTGCAGACGTCGCTGAGTAGCTAAGCTAAGACTGGAAATGCTTGCCTCCAGCTTTCCTGCCAAGTGAGACGGTCAAGTTCTATTTTTGTTTAAGGCATTTTTTACTGCCTTGTTTTTAACCTGAAATACCTGATAGAAAGTATATGGTTGGTCTAAGTGGGAAATAAAGAGATGTGGAACACATGGCTCCTGACCTTGAGGAGCTTATATTCCTACAGGGAGAGCAGGCCCACATAACAATTACAGAAACGGTGCAAAAATATTCGGGGGCCAGCTTCATGCTTCTCCTACAAGGGGAGTAGGAGTTAGGACCAGGCGCGTCAGTCAGAGAAGCCTCCTGGAGCAGGGGAAGGTCCCCACCTCCTGGCTTCAGGTGCTGTGGAATCCCCTCCCCTAAGTGTGTATGGACTTAGTGGCTCACTTTAAAAAAAAAAAATTATTTTTTGGCCACAACAAGGCATGTGGGATCTTTGTTCCCCAACCAGGGACTGAACCCGCATCACTCTGCAGTGTTAGCATGGAGTCTTAACCACTGGGCCAACAGGGACGCCCCCTGACTCACTTCTACGGAATATGGTGGGAGTAACGGGATATTACTTCTGAGATCGGGATACAGGAAGACTGTGGCTTCCAGCCCAAGTGGAGCCAGAGGCTGCGTCGTGAGGCGGCCCCGAGGCGGGGCCCACGTGCGATCTTACAGTGGGATCTTCTGAGGCCCACTGGCCGTCACATGAGTGAGCTGGGAAGCGGATCTTTCCCCCAGTGAGCTTGAGGGGACTGCAGCCCTTCCCGGAGGCCATGGCCCCGCTGAAGTCTCACCCAGACCTTACACCACAGGCACCAGCTAAAAGCTGGGCCCAGATTTCTGACCCAGAGAAACTGTGTGATGTCAAGTGCTGCTTAAGTTCGTTAAATGTGGGGATGTTTATTGTAGGCAATAGGTGACTAACGGAGGGGAGGGAGCTGGAGGTCTCAATTTTTGACATGGCCAAGACGGAAAAGTGGCAGACTTGGCCTGAGACCTTGCGTCTACCGGGCAGGGGTTCCTGGGTCAGAGCTGGCTTAGATCCCATCAGATTCCAGAGCCAGACAGGACCCTGGGGAGTCAGGGTTGCTGGGGAACCTTACCTTTCTTTATTCACTGACATAACCCCATGGGTGAGTCCAGTGTCTGACACACAGTAAGGATTCTATAAATAAATGCCAGTTGACATAGGGATGGCTACCTGCTTGCAGTAAGATTAGGTTATGACAAAGTATAACCCATGTGGAAAGACAACTGCCCCCGAGCCCAGATTAGAAAGCTTTTTGAATCCCTCCAGGGAGGAGTGGGTAGAGGAAGCTGGTTAGGGTTAGGGCGAGCCACAGTCCATGGGGTCACAAAGAGTCAGACATGACTGAGTGACTAACACACACACACACATACACAGGCGGTGAGCTGGGGATAAAGGCAGGGCTCAAGCAAGGATGCCACCCAGACCTCAGAAGAGAGGTGACACGTGGCCTCACCAAGGAAAGGGCTGCTGATCCCGAGGCAGTGATCACTGGGTTCTCTCTGGTTTTTAGCACTGAGCCTCTGTGCGTCTTGCAGTAGGCAGCTGCCATGGGGCGCCCAGGAATCAAGGGGAACAACTCTTCCTGGTCTTTTGACTCTTGAAGTACCACTCCCTCGACCCAGGAGGTGAACAGGCTGGGGGGCGTTCACGGGTAGAAAGGTGTCTGAGCCCGGAAGCCCTTTCTGTTTGTGGGAACCCACGTGCAGGGGCAGCTGGCTCTCCCCAGGGTCGACACCCATGATGCCGACTCAGGCTGCAGGTCCTACGCCCCAAGCCTCTCTCACCCCCAGGACCACTCCAGCCAAGGTCTTCAGATACCCCTTCACACACCAGCCAGCAGTTCAGCCACCAACCCCAGGCCCAAAGCATTGCTTGGCCTAAAATACACGTATGTCCCAAGCGGGGGGCCACTGACAGGCCTGGTCCCCAGGCCAGGCCCTAGTGAGCATCTTCCCCTGAGATGTGCAAACACCTTCACATCCCCGCGAGGCAGTGATGCCACCAGCCCTGGCTGGTTTCCCATTTACAGCTTCCTCCAGAACATGCCAGTGGGGATGCCAAGTGTAAGAAACAGGAGGGGAACCTGTTTTATCATCATCTCCTTGAGGGGGGACGGGAGGAGAGCTCCAGAGGGGCTGGAAAGATAAAAGCAGCAGAGGGGACATCAAATTCTGGAGTTATCGCCTCCCCCAGAAGCAGACTCTGGAAGCATTCAGTTCAGTCTTTCCTCTGCCTTTTCTCTTGAAAATTACGTAACCAGCCAGGGAGAACAAAGGCTTCCCAAGCCTCCCAACAATACTGAAATAGCTCGGAGAGAAATTCCAGCGACCTCATTGGAGCTCCAAAGCCCACATCGGTGCAGAGCTGGGGGCGGGCAGTCTGGGTCCTCGAGTGGTGGGGAGTGGGTGCTGGTCGCCACGGGAACAGCATGGGGCAGGAGCTGCACCTGCCCAGGCTCGAGGCTGTGAGTGTGACTTTCAGATCACAAGTGTGTGAGGCTATGTGTGTGTGCCAGCACTGAAATCCTTCTGATTTGACACAACTCCTCCATTTGACCTTTATCGACGCAAAGGAAAAACTTCTCATTTTTTTTTTCCTAAGGAAGAAAACCTGGGATCGCAGAAGATGTTGGCCTCTTTCAAAATCTAAATCAGGACAGCTCTGACTTCAGTGGCTAAATAAGGTGAGCCCTTTGGGGCTTGCTTTGTTTGGACTGTGTTCTAAAGGGCAGAGATCCCAGCCAGGGTCTCAGCCTCTCCAAAGCAGAGCCTGGCTCTTTCATTTCTCCCACACTCACACCAGCACCCACTGCACGGTGCCCACGGGCCACTGTGCCTTCCTGAATTCCGGGACTACTCTCTCTGAGCCCAGATTTCATGAGCCATCGTGGTCCCTGGAGGAGTTCAGTGTGCAGTTCTGATTGTTCCTGCCAAACGCTGGAGCCCATACAGGGAGCCACTTCCTCCCTCCCTGTAGGGTCAGCGGATGGCAAGGATGCTGAAAGATCCCTGGTTTGTAGCTAAAGGATACAGCGTTATCTTGCCTTTAGATCAGAAATGGCAACTTGCGTCACGTGTACTACTATCAACCCACTTTTGCACCCACAGCAGATGCTGATAACCAGTGATCACCCCTCTTTCCTGACGAGCCAGGAAGATGAGAACCCTTCTCCATCAGCATTCTGAGAGGCCCTGTCGACGGCCCACTGCTGGTGCTCAGGGCAGAGCCTCTCTGCGTGGACGGGCAGGCTCTCTCTGAGCTCCTGCCCCCACTGGGATCAACCCCCACCGTGTTCCCCAGGCACGCAGTCTGACTTGCTGGTGTTTATTGAGGGCCTACTATGTGCTGGGCACCATCACACACGGTCAACAATGTTTGAGGCTCCATGGCACATGGCGGGGAAGGAATAATTATTCTCAATGTGAATAAACACGGCACCAGTGATTTGTGCAGGGCAGGCACCTGTCCCCTCCCCTCCCTTCCGTGTCGAGAGAAGTGAACTGACTTGCTCAAGATCACACACTAGATGAGGTTGACCCCACTTCCTGATCCAGGCTTGGTTGCAACCCTAGTGCATTCTGTCATCTCCTATGGGGGCTCCTGCCATGAAGCTCCCACCGCCATCCCTCTCACATTTGAGGACTCACTTTTGTTTCTTTAGTCTCCCCACTTCCTTGGAGGAGAGGCCTTGCTCCTTTAGATCACCTTGGAAACTGGCATCACTTCTAACGGTCTCAACCTCTGCCTCATAGCTTCCTCGAGCCCACTCACCGGCCATCCACTGAATACGTCATCTTCTCTCCTGCCTCTAGGCCTCCATGCATGCCATTTCCTCTCTTCCTCTGGCTAATTCTTACTTCTCCTCTGGGTCTAAGCTTAAATGCCTCTTCGTCCAGGAAGCCTTCCCTGATGCTTTGTTCCCTCTCCAGACTAGCTTATCTGTCAGGCTGTGTTCTCCCCTCTCATACTACTTTCTCCCTTTTAGTCTGAGCTTTAATCTCTTGTCTTCAGTGTTTGATTGGAAGCCTGGAGAGGCAGTGGCCCGTGTGCATCACTCTGGCCCCGATGCCTAATTCTTAACTTACTTAATAATAAATAATATTTGGGCAGAACAATCTGCCTGCAATGCAGGAGATCCTGGTTTGATTCCTGGGTCAGGAAGATCCCCCAGAGAAGGGATAGGCTACCCACTCCAGTATTCTTGGGTTTCTCTGGGGTTCAGATGGTCAAGAATCCTCCTGCAATGCAGGAGCACCTGGGTTTGATCCCTGGGTTCGGAAGATCCCCTGGAAGAGGGCATGGCAACCTTCTCCAGTATTCCTGCCTGGAGAATTCCCATGGACAGAGGAACCTGGCAGGCTACAGTTCATGGGGTCGCAAAGAGTTGGACACGACAGCAACTAAGCACCACACAGGGCAGAACAAATGGATTCTGAGAAGCCCTATGGTCCCCAGTATCATTTACAAATTCATATTTGTGATACTCACTTCTTTCCTCCTCATGAGAGATGCCACCCAGATGCAAGAATTTCACAAGTTTTTTCCATGATTCGAATCCTGTGTGCAGTACAGTCCCTTTAATAAACTTCACTGAGTTCTTGACTTCCTTTCACGGGTCTGCTTCCCACCCAGGCACCTGGCCCACTGTCCTGTGGACATGCCACAGGCTACCCCCTACTATTCCCACAGAGGCTAATCATTTCCAGGGGTTGCGCTCAAAGGTACAAAGAAATCATTCGTAGAGCAGAAAGAGTGTTCTCTCTCCTGGTGATTGCATCCCCCTTTCCCAAGTGACAGAAGAGCTGGTATCCTGACAGCTCAGATGACAGCAGCAACCGCTGGCCCACATGGCACTGTCACAGCTGAGGAGGAGAGCTGTGGGCTGGGAGCCGGGAGGCCTGGGTTCAAGTCTTCTCACTGCCTGGGTGCTCTCCAGGAAATGGGAAAAACCAAACTTCCCCACCTCCAGATCACAAGAAACAAACCTCAGGTATTTATAAGCTACTCAGTCTATGGTACTTTGTTGTAGGAGCCCAAACAGACTAAGACAGTTCAGTTTAGTCGCTCAGTCATGTTCAGTTCTTTGCGACCCCATGGACTGCAGCACACCAAGGCCTCCCTGTCCTTAAGCATCTGCCAGAGCTTGCTCAAACTCATGTCCATTGAATTGGTGATGCCATCCCACCAACTCATCTTCTGTCATCCCCTTCTCTTCCTGCCTTCAATCTTTCCCAGCATCAGGGTCATTTTCAATGAGTTGGCTCTTTGCATCAGGTGGCCAAATAATTGGAGCTTCAGCTTCAGCATCAGTTCTTCCAATGAATATTCAGGACTGATTTCCTATAGGATTGACTGGTTGGATCTCCTTGCAGTCCAAGGGACTCTCAAGAATCTTCTCCAGCACCACAGTTCAAAAGCATGAATTCTTCGGTGCTCAGCTTTCCTTATAGTCCAACTCTCACATCCATACATGACACTGGAAAAACCATAGCTTTGACTAGATGGACCTTTTGTCAGCAAAGTGATGTCTCTGCTTCTTAATACCAGGGGGCTAACCTGGCCCATCACGGTGAGGCCACCTGCTCTCAGTGACCTCCAAGTGTCCATCGCCCTCTCCTCAACTCTCCCTGTGAATACCTCCTTCACTGAAAGGTTATGAGACTCCAAGACTCAGAATCTCATGCCACAGAGATCACATTGTAGGAACGTGACCCACTGGAAGGGAAACGTGCTGATGGGTGCTTGCTTTTTCATTTTCCTCATCGCTCTAGCAGAAGACATACCAGCAAGTGTCACTGGCCTCTTAGAAACAATGAGGCCCTGCAAGCCTGTGAGAGATTCTATATACAAATAGCCCTCTTATGTTTGATGGTCAAGGTCATTAAAACCTACTGGACAACGAAGCAGGAGGGAAGGAAGTGATCAGCCTTTTGATTATGAGAACTCCCTGGAGAAGAACGGTTCCACTGCCTGGGAAGGGAGTGGAGGAAGACTGGGGAAAAAAGCGATGGAAGCAAGAGAGCAAGAGGAAGCAGGGAGATGGGCAGGGGACCACCCGCCATGCCCTCACAACTGCCCCTCTCCCACCCTGGGGTTCTTAAGATAAACGAGGCAAAGAACAAGAGCCCAGATGGTGATACTGGGTTTTCCAGCTGGCACATGTGTTCTTAGCTGGTTTCAATTTCATTTGGAGAAAGGTGTCCATCCTGGGTGTCAGAACACTGCCAGTTCAGCTCACACTAATTGCCCTCAGCCTTGCCAGGTGGCTTAGCCAGCAAAGAATCTGCCTGTAGAGCGGGAGCCCTGGGTTCGATCCTTAGGTCGGGAAGATGCCCTGGAGGAGGAAATGACAACCCACTCCAGTATTCTTGCCTGGGGAATCCCATGGACAGAGGAGCCTGGTGGGTTACAGGGTTACAGTTCATGGGGTCACAAAAGAGCAACTGACACTTTCACTTTGCCAGATGAGGAGACTGGGACCCAGAAAAAGGAAATGAGTCTTCAGGTCTCTCAGAGAGGCGGGAACCAGGCTTTGTAGGGTGCCCCAGGCTGCCAGTTTGGGGTGCAGGCACCTCCAGTGGTTTCTTGGGCCCCAGGACCACCATGCAAATGGCCAGGACAGCCTCCATCAAAGAGGAACGGCGTCCTGACCAGGCTGCCAGAGAGCAGCACGCGGCCAGGCCTGGCAGGCTGGGAAGGAGCAGCCCCACCTCCGCAAATCATTAAGTAATTATTCAGCAACGGGAAAAGCGTCGCATATGGACCGCGTGGCAGCAGCTGTCAGCCTTCCAGACTGGAATCCTCTCCCCTCACCGACAGCAGCGCTGGGAGCCAGGCTGGGCTGGGGGAGGAAGCAGGAGGAGGGGATGGTGACTTGGTCCCTGTCCCCACCGAGGATGCGCAGGGCTGGTGCCCAGCACGGTGCCGCAGGGACCCTGGAGGGACAGAGCCAGTATCCGTGGCGTCGGGAAGGCTCCAAGTCCATTTTGGACTGGGGAGAGCTAAGCTCTCATAGGCCAGGAGCAAGAGCCCCCTCTGTCTGTTCACATGAAACCAAGACCATGAAGGAAACGCAGGGATGTGCGTGGTCTTAAGCCTCAAGGTACCAGTGAGACAGTGGGCATTCAGAATCCTGAATAGAGGCAAGGTGGGGGCCCAAGCTGGCCCAGCTCCTCCGAGCAGGGCTGAAGAGGAGGAACAAGGTGGAAGAGGAGACCTGGGAGGAGAAGTGAGGAGAGAGAGAAGGAGGGGTAAGGGAAGAAAGAGGGACCCCCGCCCCACCTTACCCCCAGGCGCCACTTCTGCCTCCTAATTGAGTCGCTGGGCGGTTGCAAGCACTTGGCACCCAGACAGTCCTTGATGCCCAGGAGCCTTAGACAGATCGTTAAAAGTCCTCACTGCAGAAAGTGCTGGAACCTCGAGAAGGTCAGCAGCATGACCAACACAATATCGACATAATCGCGCTGCAGCCACCAATTCCACGCCTCTCACAGGTACAGGGAGTCCTGGGCAGGGACTGGATTTTTTTTTAACCTGCTGGGCATCGTTAGCTGGAAACTTGGATCAGGCTGGCAGCTGGGCCAAGGAGGCGTGAGTGCCTGGGCAGAGCAGGGACGCAGGGAAGCGTTCCTTCACCCCACCCTTTCTCTACAGGCTCCAGATGCACCAACCTCAGGATTTAATGATTCTGAGCACGAGCACAAACCAGGCTCTGTGTCCCTGTCATGCTGGAGTTTTCCAGTGCAGGGAACAAGAGAAAAGGCAAGGGTGTGGGCAGGGAGCTGCCTGGGGAAGCGCCCAGCCACTCCGAGGCTTAAAGGCAGATCCAGTCTCCAAGCCACATCTTGGGAGGAAGGCTACTGGGTAGATGTTGCCCTCAATACCTATCAATGCTTTGAGGCCAGAGCAAACTGGGGCTCAAAGGGGTAGGTGAGGCAGTTGACTGGTGTGCATCATAGACAGAGCCGCCTTCCAGAACAGCTTCAGGAAGGGGTGGGCTGGAAGGAGCTGTCCTCTCCAGCACTGGTCACCTCTCACTTGGAGTAAGCAGAGAGAGATGACCATCATCCCCCAGAGTCTGTGGTCCAGGAAGTCCTATGGATACCAAAATCTAAGGGAGCTCAAGTGCCTTATATAGAATAGCACAGTATCCACAAATTACCTGCACACATCCTCCCGTATACTTCAAATCTGGAGACTATGTATAATCCCTAATACGATAAGGGCTTCCCAGGTGGCGCTAGTGGTAAAGAACTTGCCTGCCAATGCTCGGAGATATAAGAGACGCAGGTTTGATCCCTGGGTTGGGAAGATTCCCTGGAGGAGGGGATTCTTGCCTGGAGAATCCCATGGACAGAGGAGCCTGGCAGGCTATTGTCCATAGGGTTGCACAGACTCAGACATGCCTGAGCGACTTAGCACTAATACAGTAAAAATTGCTACATTACTAGGTGCTGGAGCATGACAAATTCAAGTTTTGCTTTTTGAAAATTTCTGGAAATTTTTTTCAAGCAGTTTTGACCTGCAGCTGTTTCAATCTGCAGATGCGGAACCTACAGATACAGAGGACTGACGCCCCTACTCACTGAGGGTGGTGGGAGCAACCCCTACCATCAGTGAGAACCTTCTAGGTGGGAAGAAGTTTGCTGTTAGAGTAAGACTTTATATTACCAATGACAAAACCATTTTCTTTTTTCGAGCAACAGTATGACTTGTTTTTGGTTTAGAATCTGTTTTAACCACCCAAACTGCAAATTAGGATCCCAAGTGTGGGTGGCTAGAGAGTCTTGGGAAGTAGCGCCTGTGCCCACGAGGCAGGGCCCCAGGAAGTCTGGAGAGGACAGGGGGGTGGGTTTTGTCAGGATGGAGCCAAGGGGCTCCATCAGGAGCAAGAGTCAGGGTGCAAGAGTCCTGACCAACCGGAATGAGGTGGAGAGCCTGGGACCCATGGTCCACTCATATCCCTTTGTTCAATTTTATATGATTAAGGTGAGCTTTTCTTTGAAATAAAGCAAAAAGCAAACCAAACACTGACTTTGATCATCGTCTCTTTGACCCATGGATCGATCTGTTCCATTGCTCTTCAACACAACTGCAGACAGGAATGGGCTGTCGGCTTCTACCCCACGCCCACAGGCTCCAAAGAGGCTCTGATTTCTTTTGGGTTGTCAGAAAAGGCGACTGGGACGAAGGCCTGGAAAAATCTCAGAGCCCTCCCACCCTCTGTGTCTATGCTCAGGGTGTTTTCTGAGCCTGGACTTGCCTTTCTCTTCCCACTCCCTGCCGCGGTCTCCAGTGGGATGACCTCCCAGGGAAGCTGGTGAGGGCTGTGACCGGAGAGAACATGGGAGAGGTGGTGATGTGGGGAAGATAAGACTTTTTCTTGGAAATATTGCCACTTGTCCCCTTTTTTTCAGCCACACAGCCTCAGCTTAGGTCTTGGATATCCCGACAGGTCCAGAGCCTGCATCGGACCACCTCTAGCTTTCACCCCACTGTAGCAGCAAGGCGCGAGAACCATTCACATTGGCTTCCCTGCAGCTGAGAGCACTGTAGCACTGTGGCTGCTTCCATGAGCAGGATTAGAGTGAACGAATGAATGAATGAAGCCTCAGTAGCCTCCAAAGGCTCTCTCCGCCACCTTCCTGCATCCTCTCCAATCCATCTTCCTTTCTTCTTCCAGTGATCTCTGAAATGCATCTGAGCATTTCATTCTCCTGTTTTAGAAAAGATTTTCAATAGCTCCCCACTGTTCAGAGATTGAAACTCAAGCTTCTCCCACAGCCCCCACATTGGACCTGATCTATTTTCCTGACTCACGTCCAACCACTCCCCAAACTGCACCCCACAACACACAGACTAGGGCAATAGTCCTTGACTTGCCATTTTCCCAGTACACACAGCCTGATGTCAGTGATCCTGTCCTCTTAGGGTCCTTGGAGCAGTGGCACCAAATGTCAGCCCTGTCGTCCTCAGAGTAAGCTCTCCCTTCTCCAGGACGGTGGCGCACAATGCCTACACCCAAGGCGTCATCTCACGGGGCTGCACCTCCCTGTGGGTCATCCTTTCCAGTTCTGGATGTCCCGAGAGCAAGAGTACGGTGGCTGGTTAATCCTTATATCCCCGATCGTGTACAGTTTCTGATATGTAGTAGGTGCTCAATAAAAATTTGATGAATACTGCAATATTATGTATTTAATTTTAAGGATGCTATAATTCTAACTTCTTTTAATGAAGCAACTCCATCAACCTGAACTTGAGGGAAGGCCCGCCATACACAGGTTTGGAATGTGGAGGAGCAGGACCCGGGTTGTGACCTGTGCAGAGTACAGCACACAAAGGTGGGGAGGCAGTGAGCTGGGCTCACCAGCTGAAGCAGGCACGAAAAGCCAAGAAGGGTCAGGAGACATGGAGGTGCCTGTCCCCTCAATCCCTAAGACATTTGGAAGGACTGAGTCTCTCACAACACATAGGACAAAAGATTTGAGTCAAATCTCCAAGGACAGGTTGACCCAGAGTGACAGTTTGGATATAGAAAGTGTATTCTCTCATCAGGAAAACAGGAGGTTAAAAATTAGATGTTCAAAATTTGGACTTTTTGTGTAACAATAGCAAAATTAAAGATGCCAAATAAAACTTAATGGTCCAAAACACTTTTTCCAATAAAAAAGGACAGTGTAAGAAATGTTTATATGACCTTTTATAATAAGTTGATAAAAAAAAAAGCAAAGGGAGAACAAAATGGTGGAGGAGTAGGCAGACATGGAGAATATCTCTCCCCACGGATACATCAGGAATACACCTTCAGACACAGAAGTGCATGCAGAGCACCAGCTAAGAGTGGCCAGGAGTACCTACCAGTGGAAAAGAATATATGCTGCTGCTAAGTCGCTTCAGTCGTGTCCAACTCTGTGCAACCCAATGGATGGCAGCCCACTATAGAACCACGCAAAACTCGGTAGGAGGAAGGAACTAGGGGGAAAAACAGGAGTGTTAGTAGGACTAGACCTGCGTCAGTGGGTGGGGAACTGAAGCAGGGGTCCGATCCCCACAGTGGGCCAATTGTGTGAGTCAGGGGAGAAACATTTAAGGCTGAGAGTGAAAAAGCTGATCTGTGGCAGCCTAAATGGAATGATAATCAGACAGTCCTTGCCGCAGCCAATCATACCCCAGATAGGAACACTGGCCTCCTGGAAGGCACAGTGGCTAGGAGCTGGAGTTTAGGGATTGTGGAGCAATCCCAGGGTGAGGGCCACTGCTGACTGCAGAGAGACAGATTGAGGGGATGTGAGGAAGGAGATCGTGGTGGGAAATGCCTGTGGAGGAAAGCCTGGCGGCCATGGAAGCAAGGCGATACTGCTGAGTCACTCGTAGGGGTTGGAGCCATCACCACAGCCTCTCTCTCCCCACATGTCAGCATCTTTGGTCCTTGGGAACTTCATACCCCACCATTTTCAGCAGGCTGACGGGTTTGTAATCTTCCTCTCTTGGCTTTCCATCTTCCCTCTGGTCTTGACTCCATCCTTTCAAGTCATGTTATTTCTTATACTGAAAGTTTAATTATCTTGTTAAGTCCTGCCATTTACTGGGGCATCTCTTCAAGATCTCAACTTACACCTAATGTTTCATCTTGGCATATTCCCAACCAAGACATTTTTTTCCCCCCTGTGAGGAATTTTGACACCTGTTGTCAGTCCCTCCTGGCACACATCCCTCCTCTCTCCTTTTCAATTACATGAATTTAAACCAGAAGAAGCCATACTGTCTTTGGACTAAACCTTTTGGTATTCTCATTATTTTAAGTGTCTTGTCTCATTTCATTAAAAAATATTTAAGGTTATTATTTATCTTACATCAAAAGATCTCATGAAAAAAGTATGAAAGCCATATATGTTGTCAAATATAATAGAAGCGAAAATAAGTAAAAGTGAAAATATCAGATCAGCTTTTACAAAAATTATTTAACATGCATTATTTCAAAAAGTTTTCCTCCACTGTTGCATTAAATTTTATTCCTTTTTTTCAAAAAAAAATTTTTTTTTGATGAATAGATGAAGAGATGGGTGGTAACAGAGCTAGGGACTCGAGAGTGGAAACTGTTCGGAAGGGGCACTTGGGGAAGTGATTCATAACGGCGCCTTGCCTGGAGGGGCGGTGTGCTGGTGGAAGCCTGGTCGGCTCTCTGGACAACAGTAGGATATTCATGGGGAACAAGGGGGCGGCTGAACAGTGAGCTCTGAAGATCAGTCTGGGCCTACAGACTGCGCTGGGACAGCACCCACCAAGGTGTGAGGGACAGTGAGGTCTGGTGGGAGCTGATCGGAAGTATGAAGGCAGATAGTTGATTTATCGGGAGTGTTGCAGAGAGTCCGGTGGAGCTGAAAGAAGCTGGGACCAGAGAAGGGCTTTTGCTGGCTGATTCCTAGTAACTGCTTTTGGGCATCATCGGCATGGTAGGAACAGACCAGCTCAAGCAAAAATAAACCCAGACAGCGACTGCAAGCCAATCCCTTAGGTGTTCATTTTTTTCCTTCTCCTAACTTATAGATCATCACACTGACAAACTCAGGATGCTAAATTCGGGTTGTTTACCAAGACTCCCTCCTCCGGCTCACTTGTCTACTTTCCTTCTTCAGAAGCAGACATGCCAAATAGCAGGGACTTCCTACGAACTGTCCTGCCTGATTTATCTGGGAGCCTCAGCTGCTGCAGACCGTTCTCTCCTTGTGTGGTGGCCCCACAGACAGCAGTAAAATGAAGATGAAAACACATTTGCAAAGCAACTTTCCATTGTCCAAAGCATTTGTGTGTGTATTTTTAAACATTTAATACTTCCATGGAATATTTATTGCATCGTTTTGTACCGGGCAGTGGGTGGGGAGGGACCCAGGGCAAATTAAGCAGACACAATCCCTGGCCCCAAGGAACTTACAGTCTGCGGGTGGAGAGGCAGGTATGACACAGATACTGGCACAAATAGAGCCTACCCGTGACTACAATCGGAGAAGGCAGTGGCACCCCACCCCAGTACTCTTGCCTGGAAAATCCCATGGATGGAGAAGCCTCATAGGCTGCAGTCCATGGGGTCGCTAGGAGTCAAGACACGACTGAGCGACTTCACTTTCACTTTTCACTTTCATGCATTGGAGAAGGAAATGGCAACCCACTCCAGTGTTCTTGCCTGGAGAATCCCAGGGACAGGGGAGCCTGGTGGGCTGACGTCTATGGGGTCCCACAGAGTCAGACACGACTGAAGTGACTTAGCAGCAGCAGCAGTGACTATGATCGTGATGAGTGTGTGATGGGAAAGTACAGGAGGTGATGGGTGGGGGGGACAAGGAGACTTTGATGAAAAATGGCAGATTCTCTGAAGAAGAGACATCTAAGCTGAGACCTGAGGAGTGAGCAGAGGCTCTCCAGCTGGTGGAGTGGAGATGGGAGGGCTCTAGGCTGGATGTCCTGGGGACAGTGGCCATCGCAGGCCCTCTGAGAGTCCTGGTGAATGCCCCTGACTCTCCGGTCCCCCTTGACTATGCTTGGGCACTCTGAGAGAGGCGGGGGGATTTGCTGAGGTGCTCAGGCTCCATCTCCTGTTCCCAGAAGCCGCCTACTCTGACTGACCAGCTCTAGGTGGGCCCCAAGTGCAGAAGATGCAGGTGAAGAACCAAACAACGTCACCTGACTCTCAGGAAACAGCCAAGGGAGACGTACTCCTGTGATGTCCCATTTCTTTTTATGTAAAGCTTCCCGTGGATTTTGGGGGACTGCCTGGAGGAGGCAGCATCTCCCCTGGAGAAGGTGCCCGTCAGGCACAGTGGAGTGGCGAGCCTCTGGCTTATGAAAGAACTCTGGGTTCATGTCCGACCTCTGCCACTCACAGAAGACGTGACCTTGAGCCTCAGTTTCCACATCTACTAACGGGAATATTAACACCTTCCATATTATATCTCATAGGGCTTTTGTGAGAGTTAAAAGCAGTAGCCCTGAAGGCAGTGTGAAAAGTAAATACCACATAAAAGACGGCTGCAGTAATAATCCCCATAAATATTATTCACCTCCCCACACTAAATGACAACTGATAATGATGTACCCATCTCATTTAAAATTCACAAGGATGTTCCCAGGAATGTATCAGTATTGACTCCATCTTACAAATGGGAACCCGAGGCACAAACTGGCGAAGGAACTTGCCCAAGCTTACCCAGCTGGGAAGTGGCAGGGCAGGACTTCAAACCCCCAACAGTCCACCTCCAGACCCCACGCCCTTACCATGAGGCTATTCGACCCCATAGACTGCAGCACACCAGGCTTCCTTGTCCATCACCAACTCCAGAGCTCACTCAAACTCATGTCCATTGAGTTGGTGATGCCATCCAACCATCTCATCCTCTGTCATCCCCTTCTCCTCTTGCCCTCAATCTTTCCCAGCATCAGGGTCTTTTCAAATAAGTCAGCTCTTCGCATCAGGTGGCCAAAGTATTGGAGTTTCAGCTTCAGCATCAGTCCTTCCAATGAATATTCAGGACCGATTTCCTTTAGGATGGACTGGTTGGATCTCCTTGCAGTCTGAGGGACTCTCAAGAGTCTTCTCCAACACCACAGTTCAAAAGCATCAATTCTTTGGCGCTCAGCTTTCTTTATAGTCCAACTCTCCCATCCATACATGACTGCTGGAAAACTCAAAGCTTTGACTAGACAGATCTTTGTTGGCAAAGTAATGTCTCTGCTTTGACACGACTGAGCGACTGAACTGAACTGATGCTGTCGAGTGAATTAAATGCCCCAGGGCACTGAGTATTAAGAGCTGTCCCAGTAAACAGCCTATGGAGCCACTGTGGAAAGTGACACCACAAAATTGCCACTAACTTGCTATGTGCCCCTTGACAAGGGACTGTCTTTCTCTTGCTTCCCTTTCCTTTTGTGACCAGGGACAGCAATCACATTAATGGGCTCATGGTAGGAAACCCCAAGAAAGGTGCCTAGTTCCAGTTGTGAGTATCAGGTGGCTATATATAGTGTCTAATAATCACCCAGCAGCAAGATCCTACAAAGACTCTCACAAGCCCATCCTTCTTGCAGCTGCAGGCTAGTCTCTGCCACATTGGAGAGCCTGTGGTGCTCTGCCAAGTTCTAGGGTCATTTTGGATGGCTTGTCAGCATTCATCCCTCATCTTTAATCCCATAGCTTGAAATGTGTGGCAGAAGGCTCCTTGGCCTTCCGTCTTCACTCTCTGCAGTCTTTCCCGGCCAGCCCCTTGATGAACACTGCTCTCTCCTGCCGCACCGTCTTCCAACTAGAGCATTCTCCCCTGCCAGTCCTCATCCTGTCCCATATTCTGCACTCCAACTCTGATTAATATCCCCTCAGAACAGCCACCTGGGAGTCTAGGAAAGAGGATGAGGGGCAGGTATGAGTGGGATGGGAGGATGGGGAACATCCAATCACAGGCAAATGGTGAGGAAACATCTATCTGGATGATTCCAAGGTCACTTTCTGTTCCTTTTCTTTCTCTGCTGTCCTATCGCTTTTTTCAAACACCCAGACCCCTCCCCATTAGCACCTCCAGAAGGATTTGAGTCTAGCCATCTAGTCTTCTCCGTAACTAAGATACCAGGTTCCCTCTCCCAGGGGATCTATATTTTAAGCCCTAAAGCTAACCATGGAATGAAAACCTGTGTCCCGGTTAGGAAAGGTTAGGCATCACCTTGGCTATTTGGGGGATGGTAAACTGACATCACAGAGGTCATTTTCCCAGGTGCCAAGAAAGAGGAGGACAGAGGGTCATGGAGCCTCTTTGAGGAGAGGGGTAATGGTGCAGTACTGGCACCCCAAATCACTGCTGCCTTTTGTCCCTGTTCAAACAGCTCCTGAGTCTTTTGCTTACACGACTGAACAGGTTTGGGGCCTTCCAGATACCAGCGACAGGTGTTACTCGGTTCTCAGTCATCTAGCCGATTTTAGCCTCGGAGTGGTTCCAATCTGGTGATTCCCTTCCCTTCTGTCAACCCCATCAATCTGCTGACACCAGCTCTCCCCTTCTCCCTCCGCCTCCCAAGCGTTATTTACAGAGGGAGGCTGTTACCAAGGCAACCAAATGTAGACATTATTTTACACTATCATACTCCGTTTTTCCCTTCACTCTTCCCTCTCCCCCACCCACCCAAATGAACAGTAATCTAAGCAAGGTCTCCTTTCCAAAGCAGAAATTCCAAATCTTCTTGTGCTTCCATCCTGCCGGGAGGCAGCTGCAAAGAGAGGAGGCGGCAGCTCAGATGCTGTTCTAGATGTGGGCCAAGCAGGCATTTGATGTCTCCCTTTCCACTGAGATGGCATTAAAATGCTCAGAAGGGAGTCTTTAAATCAACTATTGTTGTCTAGCCACTAAGTCATGTCCAACTCTTTTGCAACCCCATGGACTGTAGCCCTCCAGGCGCCTCTGTCCACGGGATTTCCCAAACAAGGATACTGGAGTGAGTTGCCATTCCCTCCTCCAGGGGATCTTTTTGAACCAAAGATCGAAATCGCGTCTCCTGCACTGGCAGGTGGATTCTTTACCACTGAGCCACCAGGGAAGCCCTTTGAATCAATATAAACCCATAAAAGTGGAGACAACAGGAGCATAAAAACCAGAAGACAAGAGATTTCACCACATTTCTGAAAGGGTGGGAATTTGGAAGTCTCTGCTCAGGAGGCACGTTGAGGGCGGGGCAGGGGCAACAGAGGAGGGTGCTCTCCAGTAACAGGCAGGTGGGAAGCAACTCCTGAAGCTGGAATTCTGTGAAGGTTTGCACGGGAAACCACTGGACGCCCTTCCACATCACCCCAGGGTCTCCCTCCCCTTCCCGCTCTCTTCTTAAACCCCAAGTTCTGGGAACATGGTTGTCACTTGCCGTGGAGAATCAGCACAGGATCAGAGTTACTGGAGAAGGGGACATTATTTTCACAAACCCATAATGCAAATGAATTTGACATCTACTGGTTTTCCATTTTTAGAATCAATCTATAGGTGCGTATGTCACAAACAAAAGGTAAATATCATCAAATTTGACATGTACTAGAAAAGATTCAGTAGCAAATAAAATTTGGAAGGTGGAAGGGAAGAAGGAGGGAAGGAAAATAAATACATTCTCAAACCAAGTTGAAAGCTAGTGCTGAACTCTAATGGAAAGAGAAAGTTATAGTGACTATAAGGACTGGAAGTTAAAGGATATAATATAAGCTCTTTAAAAAGTGATAATTACTATCAAAGTCAAGTATCACAATGCTTATTTTCTAGTGAGAGAGGAATTAAGGATTCACCAAAAAATAAATATTACCCTAACAATATCAGGTTATTTCATAGGCAGACAAGCAGATTTTCACTCTCTAAATTACTCCCTTTCTCTGTCTTGTTCTTTTTTTCTAACAACAAAAGTGAGCAAAATCAGAAAAACCACAACAGAGCAAGTAAAGTACATTATTTAAAAGATATGACACCAAACAACAAAACAACTAAAGAAAGAAACGCTTGAAAATTTGCAGTCAAAGATGGGAAAGATCGTGGTAGCTTTTCATTATGAAGCCCTTTTGAACTTTTTTAAAAAAACCATGGCTTGCAGAGATTAAAGTGAGAAAGACTTGGAAGTCATCACTTACTGTCAACCTCATGGTCACCAGGGCAAAGCAGAAAGGATGTTCTGAAGATGGTAAGTTGCTTTGGTTCCATGGGACAAGATGTTGAGAAGAAGAGAGGGCTCTGAGAGCTGCCTAGAGAACCATCTTTCGAGGGTCTCTTGTCAGTGACTGGGCTTTTCCCTTACTGCCCACCCCATCCTTCTCCTCACCTTCATCAGGTACCTTGATATTTAACCCACTGATTCTCAAACTCAGCAGCAGACTAGAACCACCTGGGAAGTTTTTAAGTTCCCGATGCCTCAAGAGAATGAGAAGATAAGCCCAAGGCTGGGAAAAAAATATTTGCAGAAGACATATCTGATAAAGGACTGTTATTTAAAATATTCAAAGAACTCATAAAGCTCAACAATAAGAAAACAAATAACCCGATTAAAAAATGGACCAAAGATTTAAATAGACATCTCGCCAAAGAAGAGACACAGATGGCAAATAAGGATAAGAAAATGTGTTTCACGTCAGCATACAGCCGAGAGGAGCTGGTTTGTCATTCCTACAGACAATTGTAGAGTGCCGTAGGGTAGATGCGCGTGTGTCCACGTGTGTGAAAGCAGCCACCAGCGGGTGTCCACGTGTATTCCTGCTGCTCCAGCAAGCCCATCCATACCATTTTCTGTCAGCAAGAAGAGGACTGTCTGGAACCAGAGCCAAATGAATACTTCGGGCATAAGCCCAAGCTTCCTCTCAGGTCAGTTGGTATGACGTCAACAGAAGTCCTCAGACCTGACTCCAGAATGGCCACCCTGCCTGGGTGAGCCATGACCCAGAGCAGTAGTGCTTAAGACTTGAATGAGCATCAGAAAGACCTGGAAGGATCCTTCAAACAGAGATGACTGGCCCCACCCCAGAGTGTCTCATTCAGGAGGTCTGGGATGGGGTGAGACTGGAGAAGCTGCCTTTCTAGCAAGTTCCCAGGTGATGCTGATGTTACTGGTCTCAAGACCAGCCTTTGAGAACCACTGGCAAAGGGGAGACTTGGAAGGTGGAGGGTAGGGGCAGAAACCTCTTTCCCAAGGCAATACGAAGCCATCAAGAAAATGATGGCACAGTAGTTGATCTGGTCTCACTTAGAAGGCTCAAGACTGAGCCTGATTGGTTACCAACCACCCCCTGCAGGGTGCTTATCACAGAGGAGCATTTGAGCTTTGAACAAGAGATGCTCCTGGCTATGCTATTCTCTGTTCACATATGCCATGATAGATCTCATGCCCAGCACCATTTAACCCCTTAAAACATCAATAATAATCAAATGAGGGGCATCTGTTCTGTCCAGGGATATCAGCCGTAAAAAGGAGTTCTATTTAATACTTCACTGAATTTATATTATAGGGCAAAGCTGCCCCTGAAAATAACTTCCCAGTAGTCCTGCCTACTCAAGTTTAGGCAATTTCTTGGACTCTACTTATAAAATAAGGGAAGGAAGACGGAATGCATATACCAGCAAGGTTTCTCTAAACCAAATTTGGAGTCAGTACTTAGTAATTTAATTTAGAATAATCAATTGAACAGTTGTCCAAAATCTATTCCTTAAAGTCCCCTGGGATGGAATTCTTTAGCACTGGTGCGTAGGCTAGTCTTTGCAATCTCCAAGTAAATTTCCTCTTCCCCAAAACACAATAATGCATTTCAGCTGACAACCAAACAGCAGCCACGCAGTGGGGAAAATAATTAGCAAATTCACTAATTATGATTCTGCTTACAGTTCCTTTATAACGGTTATCATTTACTTAATTTAATTAGTTATTTTAATCCCCTGTCTTTCACTAAAACCGTTTAAGGCCATTAGTGTATACTATAATGTTTGGAAGGCCACAAATACATTTTGTTTTACATATAAAAATGTAATTTACATAGAATGTCAAGTCTGAGGGGTTCTCAGAGGTAATGTTGCAGAACATTTTTTAAAAAAAAAGATCTCACAGAAAACCAAATACAAATGATGGAAAAACACTAACATTCTAAATAACTTCTAACAATATCTATCAGACAGACTCTGAACTATGCTATTTAATTTATTACATTTTCAGTATAAATTCTAATCATTATAAAGACAATGAGAACATTGAACCTGATTCTTATGTAATACTTGTCCAGTTTATGTCTAAATTTTATTAAATTTATATTATTGAAAAAAGTCCTGATTCACAGAGATAAGTTATAATAATTGTGTAAATAGCTTTTTGAAAAAAAAATATAGTTCACTCTGTCAATCTCAAATTATATTTAAGTTAAAAAGAGATGGCAGAATAAACTTTCAGGTGAGCTAAAATCAAATTAACACATTGAGTGTGCTATACACAACACATTTGAATGTGACTGGGGGTTATAATTCTTAAAAGAAATAAAAGAAGTTCAATGCAAATATCTATGCAACACCAAAGTACCTTCAAACACAAAAGATAAAATCTATATGACTTTTCTATTTTTACAGATGAGGCAATCAGGGGTCAGACAGACAGGGAGACTTGCCCAAACCCTACAGAGGGATTTAGTGACAGGGTAAGCTTCAAACCAACTTCTCCTGACAACACGGCCAGGCTACTTTTGGTGTCCCATGTTTCAGAGAAAGAACACTTGAAAGAGATTATTTGTAGAAAGTGACTCCAGGGTCACTTGGTGACTAGTGAAAAGACAAAGAACAGAGGCTGATTTTGTGTCACCAACTAGACTTATTCAACCATTTTTTCAGGTGGCAGCTCAGATGATTCTCCTGAAATTGACAAATAATAATCTTGGGCAATAGCAAAGCGAAAAAACAACACCGATTTGTGAATTTGTAAATAATTTTTGTTTGCTATTGGACATTCATCTTCTCCTTTTCTAGCTATATTCATAGAAGCCAGCTCCATCTGCAGATCTGTAAGATGTTCCCTCTTCTCCTCTCTTGGCTGCTCAGCTACAAACACACAGGCGTGTGCAGGGTGTGTGTGTAGGGTGTGTGTGTGTATGTGTGTGTGTGTGTGTGTGTGTAGGCCAATAGAAGGGTTGGAAGCAGTCACAATTCCTGTTCCTATGGCCAAGATCATTCCTAATTTGAGACTGGAGTATAAACCCTAGTTTCCTTGGTGGGACCCACCCCGCCAGGTGGCTAAGCATGGCTTCTGAACAGCCATGCTGCTGATGGGAACCCAAGAGGGCAAAAAGTCCATTTTGTAATATGTCTTTGATTGTCAGTCTCCTTCAAAACATCTCATATCTCATTGTAATAGGAACTTTTCTATTCCCAGTATGGTGGTCTTTGCCACTTGCCCTTTGCTTTTATGTATGTGTATATAAGGAACGTTATGACGAACCTAGATAGCATATTCAAAAGCAGAGACATTACTTTGCCAACAAAGGTTCGTCTAGTCAAGGCTATGGTTTTTCCTGTGGTCATGTATGGATGTGAGAGTTGGACTGTGAAGAAGGCTGAGCGCTGAAGAATTGATGCTTTTGAACTGTGGTGTTGGAGAAGACTCTTGAGAGTCCCTTGGACTGCAAGGAGATCCAACCAGTACATTCTGAAGGAGATCAGCCCTGGGATTTCTTTGGAAGGAATGATGCTAAAGCTGAAACTCCAGTACTTTGGCCACCTCATGCAAAGATGACTCATTGGAAAAGATTCTGATGCTGGGAGGGATTGGGGGCAGGAGGAGAAGGGGACGACAGAGGATGAGATGGCTGGATGGCATCACTGACTCGATGGACGTGAGTCTGAGTGAACTCCGGGAGTTGGTGATGGACAGGGAGGCCTGGCGTGCTGCGATTCATGGGGTCACAAAGAGTCGGACACGACAGAGCGACTGATCTGATCTGATATATAAAGAGCAGGCTTACCCAGTGGCTCAGGGGTAAAGAATTCACCTGCAGTGCAGGAGATTCAGGAGACGCAGATTCAATCCCTGGGTTGGGAAGATCCCTTGTAGGAGGGCACGACAACCCACTCCAGTATTCTTGCCTGAAAACTTCCATGGACAGAGGAGCCCGGCAGGCTATAGTCCATGGGGTTGCAAAGAGTTGGACACAACTGAAGTGACTGAGCATATATAAAGATCACATATGTGAGTGGATGTATATAAAGAACATTGGGTTGTGCCCACACTTCCCAAGATGAATCATCTTTCGGAATTAAAGGTTTGTGACACATTTGAACTGTTCCTATTAGGACAAAAGAATGTGAAGTGGCTAAAAATAGCAGATACTGCCACTAGTTCAGACCTCTGTTAGTTGATATTAGAGATAATTACTAGAGAAAATTGTATATAAATAGCATTGATTTCCCAAAATAGACACCTTGTCCTGTTATTGGGAGGTCCCTAATGGTCATCTACCAGGTGAGCTAATCAAGGCAAGAAACTCTCAACAAACAAAAGGACTTAATTAGATTATGGTACATCACCCATTAGGGAGAAAAACTTCCATTCAAAAAGAACAACATTTAAAGAACAACATTATAGTGCTAAGTGATAAAGGGTTACAAAGTATGATCCTTTTTTTGGTTTTAAAATTATATAGAAAAGAGATTGGAAAAGCGGTCTTTAAAATTTTTTATTGTTATCTGAAAGCAGTAGATCATTGAAATTTTTTCTCTTTATAATTTCCTGTGTTATTCACACTAATTTCCTGCAATAACCATAATTTTACAACCAGAAAAAAATCGGTAAAGGAAAGGTGGTTTGACATTGGGAGTACAGTTCTTTCCCATTCTTCCCAACCTCTCTTGATAAAACACAAAACTTTCAGAGATCACTCAAATCAGCAACCAGGAAATAAAGTCCTTTTGGTGTGTGAACTACAGTGACCTTTCCATCTCCACAGGTCCTGCCTCCGTAGATACCAAGAGCCGACTACAGGACTTAAGCACCAGGGGATTTTGGTATCTGCTGGGGTCCTGGAATCAGTCTCCCACAGACACTGAGAAAAGGCAGATGACAAGTTGCTGTCTTGGGATTTAGCTAATTTGGCTCAACTGTAAGAACTTCTGCTTTCCAGGTTCACCCCCTTTCCAGTTATCAAGCTTGGCATCAGCCCTTACTTTCGCTTCTTTAAGGCAGCTTGCTTACTCTCCCCATAGGCAGAGTTGAGCTGTATTTTTGCTGTGTTTTTCTCCATTCCCTGGATATCTGAAGGGGTGAGTTCATTTCAGCTCTGGGCACCAGGCGCTCCTTTGGGACTTCACAGGCAGCTCTTCTGCCCCATCCATCTGGTCACCCACGTGATGTTCCCGGCCCGTGCCCCGGGAGCCCCTGAGCAGGTTCCCTCCTCTGGGTTTGGACACTGGCTCTGCTGCTTAGGAGCTAAGACACCTTGAGCAAGTTGTTTAGCCTCCTCAAGCCTCAGTGCCTTGTCTGAAGAAAGGGGATCATCAAACTTACTCTGAGGGCTGAGATAACTCACCTATAGAGTTTTGCTTGGTGCTTGGCATAACAGGCTCTCAGTCCATCAACAGCAGTTGCTATTTTTCAATGATGCTGCTGTTGCTGCTTCCTGGTTCTTCCTTCCAGGGAAGAATCTGGTCTGACTCTAAAGGCTCCCACATCTCTTTTTTAAAAACCATATTAAACTTTTAACAGAAATGCTAATTATAGAGACTATCAATTAGGCATTTCAAAAATTTAAAAATTTTTTAAAATTTTATATTGGTGTATAGCTTATCTGATAGCTTATACATCACTGGGATAGCTTCAGGGGACAGCAAAGGGACTCAGCCATACATATACATGTATCCATTCTCCCTTAAACACCCCTCCCATCCAGGCTGCTGCGTAAACATTGAGCAGGGTTCTTCATGCTATACAGTAAGTAGGTCCTTGTTGGTTATTAATTTTAAATGCAGCAGTGTGTACATGTCCATCCCAAACTCCCTAACTATCCCTTCCCTCCATCGTTCCCCCCCAGTCCCCCGTCTCCTGCAACCATAAGTTCGTTCTCTGAGTCTGTTTTGCAGATAAGTCCATTTGTATCATTTCTGCTTAGATTCTGCGTGGAAGGGATGTCTTTCATGCCCACGTCACCATGCTAGTGCATCTTCAGTAACTCAGCACCACTAAATTAATGTTTCTGTTCTCCTGGCTCCTCCTCTTGGCCAGCCCACCTCCTACCTTCTGTGACTTCAGAAAGGTAGGCTTCCAGGAGGAAAAGGAGGCCAGAAGCAAACACAGGAAGGGCCAGGGTACAGCAGTGGGGAGCTCCAAGATTCCTCTTGCCATTTGTATGCAAAGTGTTAATGCCTCAGTTATTCAGCGGCAAGAGGAGGGAGGCACTGCCTTACTGGAGGCCGAAGAAGAAATTCACATATGAAAGGCCAGCTACCACCCTTGGATGAAGTATGTCATGCAAGTTGGAAGGCTTGTGACTTATGATAATATTTTTCTAAGACTTCAAGGCCTCCAGTGTTAATTCAAGGGCTGTAAACTCTGCCATAAGTGATCTAAAATGAGGGAGAGTTTTTTTTTTTCCACTCTAGAAATAGCTTTGAAACTTTTTTTCCTTGAAAACTGCAAAGCCAGTTCTTTTAGCATATGCAATTGAAAACATCTAGGTTGTTAGGTCAGTTTTCATTCCAGTCCCAAAGAAAGGCAATGACAAAGCATGTTCAAACTGCCGCACAACTGGACTCATCTCACACGCTAGTAAAGTAATGCTCAAAATTCTCCAAGCCAGGCTTCAGCAATACGTCAACCGTGAACTTCCAAATGTTCAAGATGGATTTAGAAAGGCAGAGGAACCAGAGATCAAATTGACAACATCCACTGGATCATTGAAAAAGCAAGAGAGTTCCAGAAAAACATTTGTTTCTGCTTTACTGACTATGCCAAAGCCTTTGACTGCATGTATCACAATAAACTGGGGAAAATTCTGAAAGAGATGGGAATACCAGACCACCTGACCTGCCTCTTGAGAAATCTGTATGCAGGTCAGCAAGAAACAGCTAGAACTGGACCTGGAACAATAGACTGGTTCCAAATAGGAAAAGGAGTACCTCAAGGCTGTATATTGGCACCCTACTTATTTAACTTACATGCAGAGTACATCATGAGAAATTCTGGGCTGGATGAAGCACAAGCTGGAATCAAGATTTCCATGAGAAATATCAATAACCTCAGATATGCAGATGATATCACCCTTATAGCAGAAAGTGAAGAGGAACTCAAAAGCCTCTTGATGAAAGTGAAAGAGGAGAGTGAAAAAGTTGGCTTAAAGTTCAACATTCAGAGAACGAAGATCATGGCATCTGGTCCCATCACTTCATGGGAAATAGATGGGGAAACAGTGGAAACAGTGTCAGACTTTATTTTTTTGGGCTCCAAAATCACTGAAGATGGTGACTGCAGCCATGAAATTAAAAGATGCTTACTCCTTGGAAGGAAAGTTATGACCAACCTAGATAGCATATTGAAAAGCAGAGACATTACTTTGCCTACAAAGGTCCATCTAGTCAAGGCTATGGTTTTTCAAGTGGTCATGTATAGATGTGAGAGTTGGACTGTGAAGAAAGCTGAGTGCCAAAGAATTGATGCTTTTGAACTGTGGTGTTGGAGAAGACTCTTGAGAGTCCTTGGACTGCAAGGAGATCCAACCAGTCCATTCTAAAGGAGATCAGCCGTGGGTATTCTTTGGAAGGAATGATGCTGAAGCTGAAACTCCAGTACTTTGGCCACCTCATGCGAAGAGTTGACTCATTGAAAAAGACCCTGATGCTGGGAGGGATTGGGGGCAGGAGGAGAAGGGGACGACAGAGGATGAGATGGCTGGATGGCATCACCAACTCAATGGACATGAGTTTGAGTGAACTCCGGGAGATGGTGATGGACAGGGAGGCCTGGCGTGGTACAATTCATGGTGTCTCAAAGAGTCGGACACAACTGAGAGACTGAACTGAACTGAACTAGAAATAGCTGCCAAAGAGACAGATTCCACCCAGTGCTCACTCGCATGCTGCCAACAGAGCGTCAAGTCTCATCATTACCCTGGGATAAAAAGATGGATGTGGAGTCAGAACCAGCAGAGAGAGAAGGTCAGGCATTAACTGAGTGCTTAACTCAGGTACTCTATCCAACATGATGTCCTCGACACTGCACAAAACTCTCTTTGGGGCTGTTTTGGGCTGGATTGTGTATCTCCTAAATTCACATGTTGAAATCCTAACTGCCAGGATCACAGAATGTGACTGTATCAAGTAAAATGAGATCATATAGGTAGGCCCTAATGGACACCAGTACAACTGGTACCCTTATTAGAAGAGGAGATTAGGACACAGACACGCAGGAATATGGAGCTAAGACCATGTGAGGACACAGTGAGAAGTGCCGCCTGCAAGCCAAGGGGAGAGGCCTCGGCAGAAACCAGAGCTGCTGACACCTTGATCTCGGACTTCTAGCTTCCAGACTGTGAGAAAATAAATGTCTGGAGTATTGTGTTATAGCAGCCCAAGAGCCCTGATACACCTACTACAGGTGCTATTTCCATTTTCTGCATATGGGAAAACAGGTGTACAGAAGAGCCCATGTTGGAATCAGACAGCTGATAACTGGCAGAGTCAGTCCTCAAACCAGCTCAGTTTGACCCAAAGCTTGGTATGCTTTACTTTAGTGACTTCTACTTTAGCTGGTGAAGAGTGAGGGCTTTGGAGCCCGTGATCCTGGGTGGTTTGAATCCTAGCTCTGCCATTTCCTGGCTCTGTGGTGTTGAGCAAGTTACTTAACGTCACTGTGTCTGAGTTTCAACATCTGTAAGACTGAGCCACAGAAAGAGCCCTACTTGGTTGCTTGTAGAGGGGATTAAAGAATCTAAAACATGTGTGAAATAAAAGGATATATATATATATGTCTCTGCATCTGGTACCTGCTAATATTTAGTCTTTGATCTTGCTTCCTGACACAGAGCTTTTATATTCTTTGGAATTTCTTGAGTGATAAGAGCATCTTTTGTTCTATTGCGATGACTCTTGGTGGGTTCCTGGATGGAGGCTGATCACCAGCAAGACTAAGCCATGATAAGAAGCTTGGAACTTTCAGCTCCACTTCTCATTTTCCAGAGAGGAGACAGGGGCTAGAAGTTAATAATCGATTATGTGGTGAAGCCTCCATAAATCCTTAAAATACGGGTTTGGAAAGCTTCCAAGTTGGTGAATAAGAATGCATCCAAGTGTTGGAAGGTGGTACACCCCAAACTCCACAGAGACAGAAGCTCCTGTGTTTAGGACCCTTCTGGACCTCACCTATGTATCCTTTAATATCCTTTGTAATATACCAGAATCCTGGGTTCTGTGAGCCATCCTAGCGAATTACCTGAATCTAAGTAGGCAGTCATGGGAACTTCTGATGGACAGCCAACTGGTCAGAAGCACAGGTGAAAATCTGGACTTGCGATTGGCGTCTGAAGTGGAGACAGTCTTGCAGGACCAAGCCCTTCACCTGTAGAATCTGATGTTAACTCTAGGTAGACAGTGTCAGAACTGAATTGCAGGACACCCAGCTGGTGTCACAGAACTGGTCAATGTTGAAGAAAAGCCCACACAATCTGGTGTCAGAAGTGTTGTGAGAAAGAACAAAGGAAAAACACAGCATTTCCCCAAGACAATTAAAATACTGACACATAGTGCTTGACACGTGGTAAGTGCCCAATAAATACTAGCTAATATCATTATTACTACAATTTTCCCCGTTAGTATTACTATTACCATTATTATGACTGAAGGATCCTTAATAATCTGGTCTTAACTTTTCATTTTATGAAGTCAGTAAAGTGAGCTCGAGAAATGGGAAATGTCTTAGAAGGTCACAAAAACCAGTAATCAGGATCGAGGCTAATGTTCTATCCATTGATGTTCAAAGAAACAACTGTTGGAGGCAGGCTTTAGTTTCTATCGGTTTTTAAAGTGGGGGAGGGGGGTCGTGCAGTGGATTAAAGGCAACCAGGAGGCTGTGATGGGAACAGGGAGACTGCAGTCCTGGACCCTGTGTTTCTCTTCTATAAACACTGATCCTCTGAGCATCACTATGAGGCCACAAACACGTGTAAAAGCACATGGATGACGTAAGACGCTCTGGCATGGGCTCTAAAATAAAAAAAGAGCAACTCCTGAAATCCCTACTGGGCCAAAGGGCAGGACAGAAGATACACCTTAAGCCTAAAAAATTAAGATTTGGGAAAGTTCTAAGGAGATTCAGAAACATCAAAAGATTCCCATAGAAAAGCAATTGATGGATGTGGATATTAATAGATCTTTAGGAGGTTGCTGAAAATAGGGCAAAGCAGATGCGTCACGTGGAATCTTTCATAGGACTGTGCAGCTAGGAACCAGCATGGGGTCTCAGGCAGGCGAGGTAGCCACTGCCTAACAGAAGAGGAGGCAAGAGAAGCCACAGCTACTCCCAGGCACGGAGCTCTGGGACAAAAGAGGCCAGGAATTCAGTCCACAAGGGCTTACTGAGCACATTCTAGGTGTTCTGCCCTTTGCTTGGCACGGGGGAGAGAATGAGCAAAATCAGACACAGCCCTGCCTTCATGTGGCTGCAGTCAGGCGGGGCAGAAAGACACGGGTCAGAAAATCACTCAGATGGAAAGTGAGCTACACTGAGATAAAAACACTCATGAGATAAAAACACTCATGGAGAAGTGAGCCCGAGGCCACAGGACCATGAGACAAAGGAGTTTTTAACAGGTCTAAGAAGGCTTTACGGGGATAAGGGCGCTTAAACTGAGAACTGAAGAAGCAGCGGCAATTAACAAGGCAAAGAGGGAGGGGCATGTGGGGAGAGCCTTCTTTTAAAGGTAGAGGCCCCAAGACTGGAAGGAGTGCAAGATTCAAGGAAGGGAAAGAAAGCGAGAGTGGCTGGAGAGCAAAGATGTGGCAGAGAGTGGACTGAACGGAGACTGCGAAAGCGGGTCAGACCCTGGGGTCTAGTGGACAGGCCACAGGGATGCGAGGACCAGACCATGGGGTCTCGTCCACAGGATTAAAGAGTTTGGTCGCCAACCGCAGTGGCACGTCACTGAAGTGCTTCAATCGACGGCCACACAATCACATTTGCGCTTGGTAAAGATGATTCTGACTGGGGTGGGCAGTGGATTGGTGAGGCCGGGCTGCGTGCAGGCAGCTGGCTGGGCAGTTCTGAGGTAGTTCAGGGGACTGAGGGCGGGACCACGGATGAGGATGTGGGTGAGGATGGAAACAAATGCGTAACCGTGAGGCAGATTTAGTGTAAAATCCCCATAGTGGCGCTAGTGGTAAAGAGACCACCTGCCAATGTAGGCGACATAAGAGACACGTGTTCGATCCCTGGGTCCCGAAGATCCCCTGGAGAAGGAAATAGCAACCCACTCCAGTATTCTTGCTTGGAGAATCCCATGGACAGAGGAGCCTGGTGGGCCACAGTCCCTGGAATTGCAGAGAGTCGGACATAACTGAAGCGACTCAGCATGTACATCCCATAATGAAGGGCTGGGAAGCTGGGGAGGGCTGGGAGGGGTATCAGAGATGAACCTCAAGCTCTAGCCTGTGCTACTAGACAGATGGGGATGCAAATGCTGAGATGGGGAAGCCCCTGAAGAGGGATGGGAGGGTCTTAGAATCACACTGTTTGAAGTTATGTGACACCCGTGAGGACATGGTGAAACAGGAGGCACTGACACGTCTGAATACTCTCTCTGTGCCAAGCATTCTAGGAGGCCCTGGAGATAAAACAATGAAGAGATTCCCCTCCTTCAAACACCTCATGCTCAGCCTTGGCCTCACGCTGGAATCACCTGCAAGTCTGACAGCTACTGATGCTTAGGTCCCACCTAGGGGGTCTCAGCTACTTGGGCATCAGGGTGTTGAGGAGTGATCCTGGGTGACTCTGTGGTGGAGTCAGGGTTGAGAAACACTATTGCGGAGCATGCCAGACCCAGCACAGCCTGAATCTAGTCACATAGGAAGGAGAAGTAGCAAAATGACTCAAGATCTTAGGCCTCAGAGATTTAGAACAGAAAAACTAAAACACATGGGTATAATAGGGATAATATTCTTTGGATATTAAACCAATATATTTTCATCCTTAGTAATTTCTGGTTCCTAGATGCTCTGTGGCTCCCTCTTTAAGAACTGGGCTTGGCTCTCTCGGATCATAGAGCTTCTCCCATGACACAGAGAAACACCTCCCATGGTTATAGGAGAAACAAAGTTGAATGACAGATGATCCCTTCTCTGAAAGAGCTGATACTATAATAGAAGACGGAAGTCAAGTGTAACATAAGGCGGGTGTGACCCATGCCAACATACAGGACAAAATAAACGCCAAGGGACATCAGCCTGCTCGTGCTGCAAAGTCGCTACAATGGACCACTCAGCTTCCTCACTCCTGGAACTGAACTCACCTTGCCCTTGAACTCACTCTCAAAGCAGACATTCCTCAATTTTCCTTGAAAGAAAAAAAAACGGGCAGCCAGGCTGAAAAGAAGTAGCACGTGCCAGGCAAACCCCACGTCAGCCACAGAGCCCACAGCTCACATCCTGCGCCCTCCAGGAGCAGTGCCCAGCACCACTCAGAACCTTCCCACTCACCTTGGCTTCGGGCTGATGGGAAGGGAGGGTTTCATCAGGCCTGCTTGAAAAGGAAAAAAACAAGGCACCTGGGAGATATGAAAATGTGGGAGCGGCAAGGACCCAAAAAACACAAACCTAAACTTCAACCCCCAACAAAACTAGTGTTCCCCACTCTCTGCCCTGACCTCACACTCCGCTCAGTGCCCAGTGCTCCCCGAATTCTTCCTGATGTCCCCTGACTAGAAGCAAAGTAACAGCCCACAGTGAGACCCTGATGGTGCTGGACTGTGCTTTCTCTGAATACCTTAGGATGGAGGGTCAGCGGACAGACAGAACCTTCTAGAGCCCTGCCATTCTCCAGAAGCAACCACAGATAAAATCAAACCAACACTCAGCATTTTATCACTGTCCATCTCCACTGTTCTGAGGTCATTGGTAAGGAGTATCAGAGGGAGGCCTGGACCTCAGGGATTTCAGAGTAAGGAGTTAAGGTTCTATCCCTTCTGCAGTGTGAGGTCATTGAGGGTTGAGAGGATCAAGGTGTTTAAGATAGATCTAGCTGCCCAAGTGGCTTGGCCCGGTGAGTCACTAAATAAAGGGAGGAGGTGACAAGAATCACACCCTCAGAAGCTCACGGGTCCTCAACTATCCTAGAGACGCACTAGAACATTCTCTGAGCCAGTGTGTGTGACAGTATTTCAGTCAACTAGGGCCCCTGCTCACTGCTCCGGAAGCAGGACTCCTGGGCCCTCCAGCCACCACGGCTCAGGCCACTGGACCCGGCCCCGGCTGCCTGGGAATAGCTGTCCCTTCCCAGGCAGGTCCTTGTTTCCAGGCAACCATTTTAAGAAAAAAAGATGTCACTTTTCCCTAAAGATCCCCCATGAAAGGGATTCCTATGTGTCCTTCTCGACTTGACCAGGACTTCCTTGTGTCCCTCCCACCTCTCTCAATCAGCCCCTCCCTCACCACGAGGTAGAGAAGAGCTAAGCTGACGCTTGCCCAGGCACAGACACCTGGGACAGCTGAGAGCCTGCCTCAGTCCATTTCCTTATTGCCCCAGGGACCCAGGTGTAAAACTGTAACCTCTGTTAAGGTTTCCAGCAAATGACTCCATCCGTTCAATAGATAATTTATGACCTTCTCGGTATTGTACTCAGCACAGTTCAGTCCAGTGGCTCGGTCGTGTCTGACTCTTTGCGACCCCATGGACTGCAGCACGCCAGGCTTCCCTGTCCATCACCAACTCCCGGAGCCTACTGAAACTCACGTCCATCAGCACAGTAGTACATTAAAAAAAAAAATCAGATCCAGTCTCTGTCCTCAAGGAAGATTAAAGACCAGAAGAAGCTTAATATTATTCACAAATGTCCATAAAGAGAGAAAGCACACGACAGAATGTGAAAGAATCCAAGAGAACCAGCTGAGGGAAATACCACAGACAGAGGGCACCCGTGAGCGGATGCTTGGAAATCGAATGATTAGGACAGTGGATTGTGACAAACCACAGAGAAAAACCACACAAATCTAATTATGTGGAAATCAAGGAAATGGCACCCCACTCCAGTACTTTTGCCTGGAAAATCCCACGGATGGAGGAGCCTGGTGAGCTGCAGTCCATGGGGTCGCTAAGAGTCGGACACGACTGAGTGACTTCACTTTCACTTTTCACTTTCATGCACTGGAGAAGGAAATGGCAACCCGCTCCAGTGTTCTTGCCTGGAGAATCCCAGGGACGACGGAGCCTGGTGGGCTGCCGTCTATGGGGTCGCACAGAGTCGGACACGACTGAAGCGAGTTAGCAACAGTAGCAGCAAGCAACAAGAAGAAAAACAGACTTCTCTCAAATGAATAGAAGAAACACGGGTGGATGTACCATCCACCACAACACCCACCGGCTCCGGAGAATCCCTGCAGCCCAGGGACAGGGCGGCTGAACCCCAGCGGTGACCACTCCAGGCCACGTGAAAGTGGACAGGGATGATGTGACCTCCGCCAGAGCAGGTGGCACTTTTAGGAGGCAGCAGCCTCCGGGCCATCTGAAATCCCACTTTCTCCCCTCAGCAGCATGACGTCCCTGGCAGGTTGGACACGGTGGGGTCCTGGCTGGGATAGCACTGAGTCAGGCTCTTCAGGCCATGTGGGTGTCCCGTTGGCCTGGAGTTTGGGTAGCCCCCGACCCCCAGGGGTCCCTCCCATGGATGCCAACATTAAAGAACACTCGCATGTCACTTTCAAAGCTCACTTTGTGCTTTTACAAACATCTCTGATTCTTCCACATCCCTGGGGGGGCAGGCGCTCTACGGTTTTTCTTGCAGCTCATGGTTCTGTTGAGTCATTCCCTGCTGGGTCTAGCATCTCTCCGTAAGCACAAGCGACTCTAACAATTTTTCCACCTTTGGCTTCAGGACATCTTCACTGTCCACCTCCCTGGGAAGGACAATGTGAGGGCCAATGGTTTTCTGCCCTCAAGGGACTCAGTGTCCATCTGGGGGTCACAACTGGAGGGTTAATACTGAGGGGGCACCAGAAGGCAGGGTTTGGGTGAGTACTCAACAAAATGCCCAGACCCTGATGCAAAATCAGCTCACAGGACAGACAAAGCACTGGTCTGGATCAAGCAGGAAGCGACAAAGTACCAGAGGGGGTTGAATGATATCTGACACTTAGTAGAAACACAAGGCTTTTGTGGCGGGCAGGGGCAAGGCTGATTCTCATTATTCATGGCAGTTATGCCCTATATGGGCTCCCCAGGTGGCGCTAGTGGTAAAGAACCTGCCTGCCAATGCAGGAGACATAAGAGATGCAGGTTCAATCCCTGGGTCGGGAAGATCCCCTGGAGGCAGGCATGACAACCAACTCCAGTATTCTTGCCTGGAGAATCCCATGGACAGAGGGAGCCTTGGTCTCTCCAGACACTGAATTAGTTACCTCGGAACCACGGCTCCCAGGGCAAATACAGGGTGAGGTTCCTCGGAGCCTCCCTTGGGCAAAACAGTGGAGCCACTGACATACGTTTTGCTGAATTTCCTCTTCCTTTTTCTGGATGTGCCATATTGTGGATTCATTAACACTGAACCCTGGGTCGGCAGCACCATAACACACACCTGAAGGATGCTTATCAAATGTGTGTTACATGTGTATTCTCCTGCGGGCACATCACAGTCTTCTGGCCCTTAGGAACGCTAGACAGCCCTTCAGCTCTCCACCCAGGAGCATTTTAAACAATGAAGTCACCGACAAAATGCCCAAAGTGGCACTAAGGAGACACAGAAAGGAAGCTTGTTTAGCGTCTGAGACCTGAAACAAGAAGCCAGCGTTACCTTAGTTGGATCTCAGCTGGGAATGTGAGCGACTCAAAATTTTGCCTTTCTGCTCTGACCATGAACAGCAGAGAAAGCCGCAGAAGTCCTGAGCTGGGGGCTTACAAATCAGTGTTGGTGGGTAGGCGCATTGGCAAACGCAGACTCCGTGAACAACGAGGATCAGTTGTACCCTGTTACAGAAGGCCTGTGAGGAGAGGCACTCGGTCCCCATCCGCCGATTGAATCTGACTGTAAACACAGGTGAAGGAGGCTCTCAGGTGGGGGAAATGATCGAGGCTGATGAAGCGAGGGTGGGAAGCTGGTTCTGGGGTAATGTGGTGATGGGAGGGGGCGTGGCCAGCGAGGCAGAGGTGGTCAGATAGGGGGAGGGCCGTGACTATCCGGACAAGGGATCAAACTTTACCCAGCAGATCACAGAGAACCTGGCAAGGGCAGGACTGGAAAAGAGCATAATTTTAGGACCTTGAAGGATGGGTCAGGAGAGGATGCTCTGGACAGAGGCCGTGTGAGGTCAGCACCAGGCCACCCCTGGATCCTTAGAATGGCGCTGAGAGGCTGGTCTAGAGTGAGTGAGAAGAGGAGATAGCTTTGTGGTGTCAGACTCCCAAGTCTCCGTATCTGTCCAAAAGGAACAAGCCAGGATCCAGGCAGGCCAAACACCCAGAGGGCGGCCTTCCCCGACCCCGTCCTCCGTCTCCCTCTTGATGCGCCCAGGGCTCCCCATCACGCATCACGGCTGTTTACCTGCCTGTCGTCTTTGCTGACATCCATTAAAACCCTTGAGGTGTCCAGACACTTGCACATGATAACTCGTGATGGGCATGGTCCTCACGTCAGAGGTGGGTGTTATTACCATTCAGCCCATTTACAGACGGGAAATGCACACGGTTAGTGGAGCTCTTAAAACTCTCCAAGCTGACAGGCCGACGCCAGAGCCCGCAGCTGTAACCACACACCCAACAGCTCTTGCTTGCTCACGGCTGAATCCCCGCAGCTTAAAAGTGACTTGGGGCACCCAAGTGACTCCAGAAATATAATCTGAAAGCCTTTCATCTCTGACCTTCCAGGCAGCGCCACTTGGTACACAGACCCCTCCTTAGCCCAGAGCTTATAACCTCCCTTCTCCAGGGCTTCAAGGGCTTCCAGCCTCTGCGACCTCACGGGTCCCACCCATGCTCAGAAGGACCTTGCACTTGGTTTAATGCTCTGCTGTGGCCGTCATGAAAATTCTTAATTTTGAAGCAAGGGGCCCCATCTTCCTATCGCACTGGGCGCCTCAGATTCCACAGCCAGTACTGCCCCTGACTCCCCCATCTCCTCTCCCACAAGTCAGTGCAAGCGGCCTCCACTTTGTTGAAAACTTTCCATCCCAGATTAACATGTACATTTCTATTCTGGTTCTGGAGCCAACTAATGCGTGTAACTTAATCACACTGTTGTTTGTTCAGTCTGGCTGTAAACCATGTAAACTCCATCCTCCCGGGAGCTTTCGCTGCCGCTTGGGGAATTAACAACACACGTCAAGCTCGTTACATGACTCTCCCAGGGTTCTGCTCCGATGTCTGCTCTCAGAATTTCTAACCCTGAGCAGGCTGCATTTCAGCCCTGAGAGATGCCTGCCCTTCAATTACTGAATGTGAGCTCCTACCCTTAAAGTCCCCTCAGATCAGAAAGAACAAATCCAAACAAAGAAACTCTAACCACGTACTGTTTCTATCTCTGCTCACGGGTAAATGACAAGACATAATACCTGAAATCTGTCTCCGTAAAGTGTTTCCAAAAAGATAAGAAAAATGGATCCTTTTCTCCTCCCTGCTCTAATCTGGATATAAAATGAAATTTAAATCAACAAATAGGTGACTGTGCCTGAGCCTTAGTTTATTAATCAAACAAGTGGGTCGAGCAACTTATCTAAATTTAATACCTTGGCCAAACAAAACTGCATTCAGCTCTCAGCCATGAGAATCATGAGATAGACTTATCCAGCACTGCTGAGCAGCTCGTCTGAGCCAGCTTCCCTGGTGGCTCAGATGGGCTGAGAGACACAGGAGGTTCCAAAGGAAGAAGTGCACAGGAGAGGGGAAGACTGGCGGGGTTACCAGGAGACCCTGGATCTGGCCCCAGGTTCTGCTACTGGTTAGCTCTTGGGAGTTGGCTTGATAGCATTTCACTCTCTGGACTTTGATTTCCTACTCTAAATTTTTTAGAGTAATTGTTAGTATTTTACTGACATAAAAATATTTGGTGATAGTGAGATCAAATACGACCATCAATCCAAAAAACGCTTGTGAAACCTTAAAGTTTTATTCTAAAATATGAGATGCTATTGGGACAAGATCTTGCATGTCCTAAAGGGCCTTCACAAGGTGCACATTTGACTCAAGCAGGTCCCAGAGCCACTGCCTGGACCCCGAAAGGGTTTCAAGAAACCCAGGCTCCAAGGAGGCCAGATGAGAATGCAATGGAAAGAATTTTACTCCCCTGGCCTGCCAGCCCTTGGCCTCCTAAAGCGATCAGATGCTGGATTTGGAAACAGTCAACCCGATAGAATTCTTCACACTTCTAATTACTTCATGATTTGTACACATTTTGGCGGTTGCTTCAAGGCTGTTTTATTAATTCACAGATTTTCACTATTTTTGCTTCTCCTTCTCTTGCCAATTAGCTGAGCTGGCTGCAACTTGGCATCTGGGGAGCGCTTCAATGGGAACCAGCCTCCCCCCAGCACCCTGGACCCCACCCCCTGGGAACTGCAGCTCAGCGTGAGAGTCACAAGTCACCACGGGGCCCAGATGGGTGGGGGCGGCCTGGGGGAGCTAATTCCCTGGTGACTAAACCTCTGCTTTGGAGAGAAGAACCTGTGTCAGCTCGCCCACTCCCCAGCCCCGTGGCTCCACTCAGAACCTAACACCGCAGCGGGACGCGGCCGTCACCAGACTTGTCTCACTGACCTCACGAAGATGCTTCCTCCAGGGCCCAGGAAACCACGAGAGAGCACCCCGTGCAGCCAGGTCTCTGGGGTGGCCTGTAAACACCCTCCAAAGGCATGGCCACGGGAGACCCTGCCCTCTGCGCCATTCCTGGGCAGGCCATACTGGGCTCAGGATCTGGTTCAAGTCCTGCCACTCAGGGGCCTCGCCTGACCTCGCAGAACAGGGGTGATCACATGTTGTGTCCTCCTCATCCGGGTGCTGTGAGGGACAGAATGCCCTCAGTGCCAAATGCCGCCAAGAGGCCATTACTACCAGCCCAACCTGCTTTGAATGCACCCTGGTGGTGCGATGTTTTGGTCCCACTTTTCAAATCCTTTTCAGGTCGGAAGGATCTCAAAGCTGACTTCTGGAAGGAGGAGGAAGCGTGGTTGAAGCCTCTCCTTTTCCCGGACCCCAGGCCAACGCCGAAGCAGGTGGCAAGGAGCAGGAAGGAATGTTCTGGAAGGTGTTGTTTTCTGCTTCCTCACTGCTATCCATTGGACCCTCCTAGATGATTTTTGTCAGCTTGTTGCTTCTAGAGCCCCACCCTCACCCACCCACCGAGGGAGGTCCAGGCAGGATCTAACTGAGGAAACACAAAGGGAGCTGAAATAAAAGACACTTGGCCAAGACTTGAGGGGGGAGTGCAAAAGTGCATTGGAAAGGAAAGTTGGAATGCTCTACCCTCCTGTACATACAGGGCCAAATGAAGACACCCATCTGTCTTGCAGATTGATGGCGGGCTGGGGAGAGCAAGGAAGCCGGTTTCTCTGTGCAGGCAACATGCAGAGGCTCCCTTAAATTACACCTACGTGATAAATGACATCACATACCAATTAACACCCGCAAAGAGCCACTTGGGCACCAGGTGTGGGAATACCAACAACAAAGCTTTCTCTGAACCTCACAGAAGCCTGGGTGTGTGAGTGACACCATGGACCGAGGCTGTGGCTCATTCTGAGGATTTGGAATGAAGCTTCCTTGCTTGAGCCTCTTGTGACTGCCGGTGAGCCAGCCAGGCCTCCTGTCTGAGATTTAACCTGAGAGAGGACAGCAAGAAAGGACAGGAAGGCAAAATGGAGGAGAAAGAGGACAAGTAAAAGGAAAAACAGGTTCTCGTGGTGGGACGGTATGGGGGCAAGTAGGCCACAAGAAATGGCCTTGACGACTCCTTGAGCCAAAGGTCACCAACCCCATTAGCCACACCAGCATCCTTGCAGCCTCTAGTGAGATGCCACCCCAAGCCCCTCCTGTGGCTTAATATTCAAGGACAGTTGGCCCCATGAAGCCCAAGGATGGTCCATCCTCACCTCTCCCAAGGAGCTCTCTCTGCCCACTCTGTCCACAGCAATCCTTCCCTCTGTTGACCTCACATCCAGAGACGGATATACCAGGTGAGATGGGTAGTTTTATATGCTAATTTGGCTGGGGCATGATGCAAGATATTAGGTCAAATACTAATCAGGAAGTTTTAGTAGGGGTGTTTTGGGGTAGGATTTACGTTTAAATCAGGACACTGAGTAAGCAGATTGCCCTCCATAGTATGGGTGGGTCTCATCCAGCAGAACAAAATGCTGGCCTCTTCCAAGCGAGAGAGAATTCTGCCAGCAGAAACCCTTTGGAGTTCAGCTCCAACATCGGCTTTTCCTGGGTATCCAGGCTATCGGCCCACCCTGCAGATTTCGAACTTGCCAGTCTCCACAATCAAGCGAGCCGATTCCTTAAAATAAATCATGTATTTTTCTCTCTCTCTTAAGATATATGAAATCTCTTTGTGTGTGTGTGTGTGTGTGTGTGTGTGTGTGTACACACACATCCTATTGGTTCTGTTTCTCTGGAGAACTCTACCACACTAGGAAACTAACAAACCTTAAGCCGAGGGCTCCTCACTTGCAGGGCCCCTTTCAGAGTCCTGGGAGGGGGCCTAGTAGGTTCATCTCTCTCCTTTTTGAGAAGGCCTCCAATGTGGCATAATTTTTCGGCCTCTCCAGGCCTGGATCCAGCCTGGCCTTTGAACTGGGCACTTACTCCTCACGTCCACCCTGGCGTCCACATCTTCACTCTGTCCTGCCCACATGAGCACGTCCACCCTCTCTCCTTCTAGTGGAAGCTCCACGATGGGGAGACAGTTCTTCCCCTTGGCGTCTGCTGTGTGTGTCACGGTCCTGGCACCTGCTAAGTGCTTGATGCACATTCATTTACAGAATGTTGGTCCTCGACTTTGGTGGGACTATGGAAGGAAGAGGCCAGTCAGGAGCTCTCAGAGAGGAAACAGGGCCCGGGAGAGGAAACAGACCAAGATCAGGGGCAGGGTGAAGGGAGGAAGGAGAAAAATCTCACCATTTCAAGCCCAGTACCCTTGCTCTCCCTTAGCATCCCAGGACTTTGGTCACCAGAGGCTCAGTCTCCTGAGGTCAAGACCCCAGGCCTCCCCAATGCAGACCCTTTCCAAGGCCAGTCTCAGCTCCCCCTGACCTGCACCCACTCCACACCTTCCTCTGCTCCCCAGTCCACTCAGGGAAGCACAAAGCCGGCTGAGTGTGTAGGGCGACCTGAGCTTCAGCCACTCAAGCTGGTTCCCTGGGGAAGGAATCAGAATGGAATTCAGAGCCACAAAGGACAAGGTTCTGGCTCAGCCGTGGGCTCTGACAAAACCTACAGCTGACTCAGTACTCCTTCAGCAAGCCACTTTCAAGAGTCATTTTCTGAACACAACAGGTTCTCTGGAGACCCCAAGGCAGTCACAACTTCCCAGGAGACCGCACCAGGAGAGTGTACCAGACAAGGCCCTCCAGGAAGGGATTTTTCTTAAAACAAGATTATCAACAATGGCATCACTACCACCGCCTCCGCAAAACTCCTGTCACTGCTGATTCATGAAAAGCAAGTGAACCAAGGTATGAAAAGTTGGATTTAGGTTAAAAAAAAAAAAAAAAACACAAAGCTGATGCTCATTCTTTATTCCACGAAAGGATTCACCATTAGCATGTTTAAGAAGAAAAACAACAAAAACAGTTGCTGCTTTTAAAAACAAGACAGGATTTCCCTGCCGGTACAGTGGATAAGAGTCTGTCTGCCAATGCAGGGGACACAGGTTCGATCCCGGGCCTGGGAAGATTCCTCATGCCTCGGAGCAACTATACCTGTGTGCCACAACTGCTGAAGACTGTGCTCCCTGAAGCCTGTGCTCTGCAACAAGAGAAGCTACCACAGAGAGAAGGCTGAGCACCTCACCGAAGAGTAGACCCCGCTCACTGCAACTAGAGAAAGCCCGCACGCAGCAATGAAGACCCAGCGCAATGAAAACTAAATCAACAATGAAAAAACAAATTACAAATTCACCACATAAAAATCAGATAACAAAAATAAGAAAAACAAAAAATGACTTTAACACTCTGGATAATCCTGGCTAACACTTCGATAATACCCTTCTAACCTTTGCTGTATAATTACAGTAACATTTTAAAAAAATTTATTTACTTTTAATTGGAGGATAATTGCTTTAGAGTACTGTGTTGGTTTCTGCCAAACATCATTATGAATCAGCCATAGGTGTACATATGTCCCCTCCCTCTTGAACCTCCCTCCCACCTCCATCCCCATCCCACCCCTCTAAGTTATAAATAGATATAGTAACATTTTTTAAAGGAAAAAAGGATCATATAGTATGGGCTGTCTTATAAGCAACATACTATAAAAAAATCCTAAGAGACACTGCATCATCTACGAGCTCTGGGCATCATCACACAGAGTGCTACGATTTACTCGTGTTGGTTTCCTATAGATAGTGGTCCTCCTTTAATAAAATATTTGCAAATTATAGCTTCATGTACACACCTCTGGGAATATCATTAGGAAATCATCATTTGGCTGGTGCTCTTGTATTCTGCCTCCATTTGTACATCAGGCCCTGGAAAACTTATATATTTGCCTGTTCACTCATTCTCTCACCATATGCTGATTATGTGCCTCCTACGTTCCCATCATTGTGTTAGCAATGAGACAGAACAGTAAACCAGTAAACTAAAGCTTCCTGCTCTAATGGAACTTACACTGCAGTGAGAGAAGACAGATAATTTTTTTAAAAAACAGTGATTTTTAACAAAACCAGATTATGATAAGGACGATGAATGAAAAAAAAAAAAAAACAGAGAGAGAGAGACAGGTGATGTAACAATGATCTCAGGAGAGAGGGTTATTTTAGCTAGAAGGCCTTTCTGAAAAGATATTGTTTGGGTTGAGACCTGAAAGAGAAGGAGTCATCCATGTAAACAGCTAAAGGAAGAGTAAGCAGTGCAGGGAAAACAGCAAGTGCAAACGCCCCGGGGCAGGAAGGAGGCTGGTATATTCAGGAAGGAGGCTGGTGCGGCTGAAGCAGCAGGAACAGTGTGGGACGAGGTTGAAGAGCAGGGCCCCACAGGATCTTTTACGTCATAAGCAGCAGTTTTAACTTCATTCCGTTGTACCAGGAAGCCATGAAGTGCTCGGGTAAGGCAGTGATATGATCTAATTTGCACGTTTATAAGCTCCCTCGGGCTGATTCCTGAAATGCAAGGAATATATTCAGGGGAAGTAAGCATGAAGACAGGGAGACCAGTAAGGAGGTCCAGGTGGGCAGTGACGGTGACTTGGATGTCAAGGTCAAGGAGGAGGGGTTGAGAGAGATGCAAGGTGAATTCTAGAAGTGGAACCAATATGTGCTACTAGGTGAGCTATAAGGAATGAGGACAGGGAGAACTAAAGCAAGATCCCTCAGGATTTTGCTTCACTGATCAGGGGCAACCATCTACATGGATTAGAAAGTCTAGGGGACATGCAAATTCGGGAGGAGTCTAAATGAGTTGGTAGAAAACTACACTGCTGTACGATGTTCACAAATCTTCTGTGATCCATTCCCCCCGCCTCCAAGGAACTTGGTGCTTCAAGCACTGAGACCCAAGTGGTCCCGGTTCTTCAGGGAATTTTCCTTACTTTATGGAGATTCCCCATCTTAACAAAACAAATAGAATAAGTGCTCCCTTCCTAACTCCTACGGCTCTTTTAAAGGCTGAGAAATGATACCCAAAGTTTTTCAACTGGAAAGGATGCTTACCATAAATTATTTTGTTTCTTAGGCTGGCTCCTGAATTAACTAAAATAGTTGTGTACACAGAGATATTTATCTTACTCCAAGGGCTCTCTGTCTCTGAAAAACATATCTTTGGGGGACAGTATCTGAAATAATACCATTTATTTGACTGTACAAGTCACTAATTCCTCCCCAACCATCACTAATTGGCTTGGGAACACTGCCTTCCCTCTCATTACAAATGAGGCTGGTATTTTAAAGCCTGAAACCCATACACTAGGCCATTTGTGGTGGCTGCTACTCAACCCTTCACAAAATGGTCTTTCTTGGTCTGGAAAATTATTGTTTTTTAAACAAATGCTGCAATTCCAACCCTACTCTGTCTGCGTCACTGCCACAAGCCAGGGACCCAGTGCCATGGAGACAGCTGCTCTCAGTCAACATGTCCATTGCGCATGGACCTGCCCTACTGCTCAGCGCCCCCTTCAGGAAAGGAGGACTCACTGCACCGGCACAGGGGGCTGCAGCCCCGCCTCAGAACCGCCTCCTCTGTTTTCCTCCAGAATACAGCGGAGGCCAGGCTCCCTCCCTGCGGCAGCCCGCGTCCAGGGACAAACTGACAGGTGAGCAGAAAGGGCTCTGAGTCAGGGCAACTCTGAAGAACATTTCAGCTGCACAAGTCTCCAGAGTGTCAGACGAGGCTGTCACTGGGATGGCTTCACAGCCCAACTTATCCTCAACTCTGCTTCACTCTTTCTTCTTAACAAACTCCCTTTACACAAATCTGTGTCACAGAGCCTGCCTCCCAACAGCCACCGCCTCTGACGTGTAACACAAGGGGCAGCTCCCCCAGGGAAGACGTGGTGGAACCCCACACCTGTCACAGGTGCTGTGGTCTGGGCAGGGAGATAGACCTGCCGGAGGGAGCCTCACCAAAGCCTCCTGCATAACTCCAGTCCTTCCACACAGCTCCCTCTTGAGGCCTGCCTTCTCCAGAAGACAAGCCCCTTATGAACCCCAGGCCACGCCGGGCCTCATAGCCTCTCCCGCCTCCTATTCTTTGGCTCGCTTTGGGTCTGTCCTCTTAACTTGTGGCCTTCATCTTCCTCCTTTTATAAAAAGTCCCCTGAGATCACAGTGAACTCTAAGGGCTGTTAATTGGTATCATGAATGGGTCCTGTCTCCCCCGATAGGCCACAAACACCCAACGGCAGGGCCTTAACCTACTTTGCATGCCTAGCACAGGGCAGTGCACAAGAGAGTAACTGTCACTCGTGAAAAGATGCTCAACATCACTGACCCTTCAGGCAAATGCAGTCACCTCACACCTGTCACAATGGCTATTATCAAAAAGACAACAAATAGCAAATGTTGGTGAGGATGTGAAGGAAAGGGAACCCTTGCACACTGTTGGCGGGAATGTAAATTAGTGCAGTCGCTTCAGAAAACAGTATGGAGGTTCCTCAAAATATTAAACATACCACGGTGGTGGTTTAGTCGCTAAGTGGCATCCAACTCTTGCGACCCCATAGACTGTAGCCCACCAGACTCCTGTGTCCCTGGGATTCTTTAGGCAAGAATACAGGAGTGGGTGGCCATTTCCTTGTCCATGGGATCTTCCCAACCCAGGGATCGAACCTGGGTCTCCTGCATTGCAGGCAGATTCTTTACTGACTGAGCTACAAGGGAAGCCCATATAAATCACCAATTCCACTTCTGGGTATTTTTCTGAAGAAAACAGAAACACTAATTTGAATAGATATATGCACCCCTGTGTTAACTGCAGTATTATTAAAACTGCAGCCAAGATACGGAAGCAAGTTAAATGTCCATCAAGAAATAAATGGATAAAGAAGATGGGAGATACATACACACACACACACACACGCACACATACAGGAATATTATTCATCCATTTAAAAGAATGAAATCTTGTCACTTGTGAAAACATGGACGGACCTGGAGGGTATTCTGCTTAGTAAAATATGTCAGAAGAGAAAGACAAATACTGTATGGTTTCAGTTATATGTGAAGTCTAAAAAACAAAACAAACAAACATAACAAAACAGACTCAGAGATACAGAGGTTGCCAGAGGGAAAGGGTAGGAGGGAGTGAAACAGGCAAAGGGAATCAAGAGCTACAAACTTGCAGTTACAGAATAAATAAGCCACAGGGATGAAACGTACAGCAAAAGGAATATAGTCAATAATACTGTAATGGTGGCGACAGGGTAAGTAGATTTTTCACGGTGATTATTTTGTAATTTATAAATGTATCAAACCACTATGTTGTACACCTGAAACTAATATAATATTGTAAGTGAATTATACCTCAAGTTTTAGAGAGATAGTAAATGCCGGTTGATGTCACTGGCAGTGATGAGTAGTACGTGAAACGACAGCATGTGTAATGCTAAAGTCAAATGAAAGCATCGTGGAGAGTTGGGGAAGAGAGAAATTGAAGAAACTCCAGGGCAACCACAAGAAAACTTTTCTAATAACTGGCTCACTGGGGACAATGGAGATTTCATTTCTGGAAGAACCCTGCTCCTGGTAGCACCTATACCCTGAATTATTAAGAATGTAATCCTCCAGCTTGTCATCCCTTTTCCCTCTCATTTGGGGTCCTGTCTGTGCTGATTAACAGCTCTGGAGAGAGAAAAAAAAAGAGTCAAATCCCAAATCTGTAGTGGCTCTGGCAAAAGATCTGCTTGGGGAGTCAGCCGAAATGGATGGCTTTTAGCAGACTGGGGCTCTCTGTGACTTTTCATTTCACGGAGTTACTCCCTTGCCCCCAAACCTATAATAGCAGCCTCCACCATCAAGATAAAGTGTCTTTTTCCTCCCTTGCATTCAAAAGCTTCCAATCCAGTAACTATTTCCCTATACTCCCTCCCTACAGCACCACATATCTCTGGCACACGTTTTAGAAATTAAATACACTTGTTATTGTTGTCCTCTGGTTGTTTTCTGTTTAGGAATGTCTCCTTTCTTCACAGAGATGAGGACCTGAAGTTCAGGCATCTCTGACTTTTGTCTGCATGTTTGGAAAGCAGTGTGGTGAGGAAGAGCATGGGCTTTGGAGTAGGAGGGTTTGAATCTCAGCTTTGCTTCTTAACCAGAAAACTTGATACAAGCCACTTAGCCTTTCCAAGCCTCAGTTTTCTTATCTGGAAAATGGGGATAATAGAACTTTCTTCATAAGATCAATGTGATGAAATGAGTGAATTTGTGTAAAACACTGAGTACAGTGCCCAGTAATGTACCAGATGCTCAATAAAATTCATACTATTTATCTACTTTAATAGCTTTGGAGAGCCTCGTTTCTTAGGGAGTCAAATAACAAAGCCTACTTGGCTCAAAAGAAGTAAAATTAAGGTGATAGAATTATTAGGTTGATAGATAACCTCTCCCAAGATGACAGGGTAGGTAGGTAGATAGGCTGACGGGGAGCTTGGCTATGGGTGGATTTCTTCTACTTTCTATCTTACTTCAATGACTTTATCATGTTCTTTGTGCTGTAATTTTTTAATGAGTAAGGGTATATGACAATCTTCATATTTAACCGGGTAGCTTCAACAAGTGAATACAAGTAGAAGGCAAAGGTTGATAAGCCAGTGTGACCTAGTGCACATCTTAGATCACAGAGATGCACATTCAGCAGGCAGATTCCACATTAGAATTTCTAAAGAGGGAAAACTAAGACTTTGCATTTTATTAAATAAGTTCCTCAGGTGCTTATTGAAAAAGACCCTGATGCTAGGAAAGAGGGCAGGAGGAGAAGGGGATGACAGAGGATGAGATGGTTGGATGGCATCACCAACTCAATGGACATGAGTTTGAGCAAATTCCAGGAGATGGTGGAGGACAGGGAAGCCTGGCGAGCTGCCATCCATGGGGTTGCAAAGAGTTGGACATGACTGAGTGACTGAACAACAACGACAGCAGGTGCTTATGTTATTAAATGAGTCCCCCAGGTGCTTACATGCCCCCCAGGGTTTGAGAGGTTCTAGATAGAACTCTGGATTTGGAATCAGAAGATCCAAGCTCTAATCTTAGCCCGGCGGCTAACTGTAGACACAGTCATGTGTCTTCCCGCGTCCCTTTTTGCTTTTCTGCTCTAATGCTGCCAAGTCAATGAGCAATAAGGCCCCTTCTGAAGGCAGAAGGGGGTCAATCACATTCCCCTCTGGGAACCTATGCCAAAGGAGAAAAGCTGGCCAGAGAGTCTGGATTCCTGAGGATAACTAAATAATCTTGGGGACAAATAAATATTCAGCAAGCGATAGGGCCCCAGCAAAAGTGAAGCACATGACTTGTGTTGCCAACCCAAACAGAGAAGCTGCACGGCCTGCGTGTCCTCAGAGAGTCGGGCCCCCAGTTCTGTTCCATGGCCAGCAACCCTGCAGCACAGACCAGCACCTGCCCAGGCCAAGCCCCCTGTGGACTGGCCAGAGGCTGTGCTTCCTCTCTAACCAATGCTGCAGAGAGAAAGGCCTGCAGAGAAGAACGAAAAGCAACATCAATTTGGTTCATGGCCTTCAGGTTTGGTAAAAGGACCAAGAGGTTAAAAATAAAGCCTAGAAGATTTCCATGGTGTAAGCGTGCTCCCTGCTTGGGGAAGGAAAGATGACGGCAGGAGAGAGGCAGTCGTCAATGGTAATTCAGATCTGCTTGTCTCACTGGGTAAGTCAAGGGTTCTAGGTCTAGTTTAATGTAAACTCCTGAATTTTGATAAGGCAGTTCATATGACTGGGTAAATATGTAATGACTCATGGGAAAACACACCATGGCTCATCATTTCATTTTTTTCTGATGAATATTTTCATCACATTTTCAGACAGCATAATTAAAATGATACATTTTTCATGTCTCAGTGTCAATTCACCTTCTTCTTCTTTTTTTTTTTAAATATAGTGTGTAATGACTGACCCACATGTCTTTAGACATGCTATAGAAAGGCAGTTTACATAAGCCAGGAGTCTGAATCTTGGAAGTGTCAAATGCCCAACACAGTGACACTCAGACAGTATTCTGCAGAGCAAAGTGCATTTTCTCTCCAGGTTTGGGATGGTCTGGTTTACCCTGATCCACCCCTTCAAATGAGAAGGCTCACTCCATTATGATGAAGACACTGTTATCAATATAGCAAATGCTTTCTCATCAGCCTTGTAGATGGTGCCTAAATGCTAGTGATCTCTAACATTTCTAAAGATAGATTTTTTAAGTACCTTAATACATTTTAGAGGTAATTAAAAAACACAAGCACAGGTATCCTCAAAGCCAAGGGAAATGTAGTAAATAAATAAAAGATGCAGCACTTACCCTCCAGGTTTACTATGAAGGTCTGAAATACAGGAATGGCCACTGGAAAAGGTCTGAGAAACTTGGCAGACCTCAGGTTTACATCTGAATCATCATGACAAAACCATTTGTAGAGCCCATCTTGATACAGAAATATATGCAGAGAACTAGAACTTAAGGGCCCATATATATTCCTCTTCTTATTTTCTCCAACATCAATCAAGCCATTATGGGGGTTATCACATACAGCTTCTAACGTGAAGTGGGGAGGGGCTTCCCTGGTACTCCAGTGGCTAAGACTCCATGCTCCCAATGTAAGGAGCTGGGGATTGATTGATCCCCAGGGATCAATGTAAGGACCAGGGATTGATCCCTGGTCAGGGAACTAGCTCTCCAAATGCCCCAATGAAGAGTTTGCATAGCCACAACTAAAGATCCTGCATGCTGAAACTAAGACCCAGCACAGACAAATAAACAAATAAATATTTTTGTTTAATAAAGTGAAATGGGGAAAAATGGGAAAAGGAAGAGTAAGAGTCAGCACAGGGTATGATAATTGGTTTGGCTCATTCACTTTAACAAACGCACTTTCATCAAAACCAAGGAAGCCAGGAGGGAATGATCAGGTGGTTAAGGGCATCAACATATGAGGGATACTGAGAGCGTATGAAGGCTGGAGATGGAAGTGGGTTGGCTTCATACATTTGAAAGACCCACCTGCAAAGAGGGATCAATTTTAAACGGGGTTGATCTGGAAGGTAAAAAAGTTGTCAGATATACACATACATATACAATACTCATATACCAGAAAAGCAAGCTTCAGGGCAAAAGAAAAATTTTCAAGTAAGTTGGCTCTTTCCTCCAAAGGAGTGGCTGCCTCCTAACAAAGCCGTGAGCTCCTCATCATGGGGAAACAGTCAGGAAGGAGCAGTAACAATCTGTCAAAGATGATATGAAGAAGACTCTGGCATTGCATAAACTCTGAGCATCACTTCAGTGCTCAGATTTTCAGGTTCTATAAACAAGAATCATTACAGAGCTAGAAAACAAGATGGCTGGGGTGTAGTCAAAGGCCTTATGGTTATAAGTCAGAGTAAAGATTTAACAGTCCCCAACCTTGGCTCCCTGGTGGCTCAGATGGTAAAGAATCTGCCTGCAATGCAGGAGACCCAGGTTTGATCCCTGGGTTGGGAAGATTCCCCTGGAGGAGGGCATGGCAACCCACTCCAGTATTCTTGCCTGGAGAATCCCCATGGACAGAGGAGCCTGGCAGGCTACAGTTCACGGGGTTGCAAAGAGTGGACATGATTGAGCAACTAAACACCACACAGCACTCATCTTAAGATTTAAAATCCCCTCTCGCACATTCCTGTTAAATCTTTTGAAGTTGAAGTGTTAGTCGCTTAGTTGTGTCCGACTCTTTGTGACCCCATGGACTGTAGTCCACCAGTCTTCTCTGTCTATGGAATTCTCCAGACAAGAATATTGGAGTGGGTTGCCATTCCCTTCTCCAGGGGATCTTCCCTACCCAGGGATCAAACCCAGGTCTCCTGCATTGCAGGCTGATTCTTTACCATCTGAGCCATCATAAGATGACTGGGTGGATCCAAAGGCCCATTACACTTCTTCCACTTGATTCTGGGTACAACATCAGTCGGCCCACAAGGATGGTTGCAGTCAGTGACCTCCAAGTCTCAGCCCCAGGAGCACACGGTTCTGTGCTGTTGCTTCATCGGCTCTGTAATGTGGAGACTGTAATGTGACCCCCCTCATGTGGAACTGCTGAGTGGAACACACTGGAGTTTGTCAAGGGTTTAACAAACTGGAAAAAGCAGCGGTCTAAACTCAAAAGCAGCTTTAATCCCTAGAAAGTCAAGATTGACAAAAAGTCATATCATGGGATTTTTCCTGCTTATCCTTCTGGTTAACTATTTAAAGTGCTAGAAGCTCTGCATTTTATTTCCTGCCATGTGCGGACTTGATTCATTTTCTCCTTGAATTAAAAGACTGAAATTGCTTTTCTCTGTTGAAAAAAATTATTTAAATAGTGCCTCTGAAATGACAGAACTCTACATCTGCCTCATTTAGAGAAAACCTGCAAAAATCCAGGTGTAAGGAGAAAAACCCGTGGGTAGCCATTTATTTCATAGAAAGGTCCTTCATTATGCGCATCAATTCACAGAAACACAAAGCTTTAGAGCCCAGAGCTGAAGCCTTAGAGACGAGGTCGGTGACAGTGACAATGATAACAACGGTTCCCATTTATTAGACACATCTGTTATACCAGATCCTCTAAGGTAAGCCCTCTCAGGTATATTGCCTCATTTAAGCTTTAAGACAGTCCCAAAAGGTAAAGAATAGTAACGATATTTTACAGATGAGGAAGCAATACTTGAGACTCAGGAAAGGGGAAGACCTCAGCGTAAGGTATCAGAGAAAGCAGCAAAGTTGAGGTTGAAATGCAGGCAGTCTGACCCCTCAGTTGTTCAGTCGACAAGTCACGTCCGATTCTCTGTGACCCCGTGAACTGCAGCATGCCAGGCTTCCCTGTCCTTCACTATCTCCCTGAGTTTGCTAAAACTCATATCCATTGAGTCCGACCCCTATATCCTACTATATCCACTAGGCACCCCAGTGCGCAGGCATTGTCAAACTTTCATTTTGGCAATAGAAGCTCTCTTCCCTTTTTTCCTTTATCTCACAACCAATAAAAATTAATACATAGGAAATTAAATTAATTAGAATTAATACATAGGGAAGAAAGGTTCAGAGCCAATCCCTAGCTTCTGAAGTGACTCTGAGGATCTCGAAGGTTCCATGGTACTCGGTTCGTAAACCAGTAGTCTAATACAAAGCCCTCATTTTACTGAAAAGCAAACTGGGGCCAACAGATGTAAGTGGAGCAAGGTCACTTTAGTTGTTTGTGGCTGGTTGTGGATCTGAACCCAGTTCGGTTTTCCACCCACTCAGCTTAACATTTCAGGCAGCCCCCAGCCTGCAGCGTGCTTAAAACCATCCAAAGCTCTTTCCTAGAAGTCTGTTGTTTTGTCAAATACAACTGAACTTGGGCAACCTTGTATCCGTGATTCTAAATGATCATCCTTCCAAACTTACATAAAAAAATACATACTGTGACAGAGAGTACTGGCTGTCACCCAAACTGTGTTCTCCCCTTCGCTCACAGGAGACTAATTTTTAGGTAGACATGAGAACACCCAATAGAAGACCAATTTCTCAGTTGTCTGTGGACAGTGGGATGTGTGCAGAATTGGTGTGTGCACCTTCAGGGTCAGACTCTTAAAAAGAGGGACAAGCCCTGCTTCTCTTCTTCTTCCTTCTGGCTGAATTAGAAATACAGTGGGAACCACCTTGAGCCATGCTCATGAGGGCAACAACCTAGGGAAAAGGGAACAGCCAGAGAGAAAGAGCCTGGGTCCTGGAGACTGTGAAGCCGCTGAGCTGCCATCCCATCAAGGACTATTATTTGTTGTCATTCACTTGCTAAGTTGTGTCTGACTCATTGCGACCCCATGGACTACGGCATGCCAGGCTCCCCTGTCCTTCACTATCTCCTGGAGTTTGCCCAAATTCATGTTCATCGAGTCGGTGATGCTATCTAACCATCTCATCCTTTGCCACCCCCCTCTCCCTTCGCCTTCAGTCTTTTCCAGCATCAAGGTGTTTCCAGTGAGTCAGCTCTTCACATCAAGTGGCCAAAGTCTTAGAGCTTCAAGACTATTACGCTTGCAAACTATTGTGAGAAGGAAGGCAAGTGCTATACTGATTAAAAAACTAATATTTGGGGCAGCAAACACCCCCTTGTACTCAAACAAGAAGGATGCATGTATGTGGACCCACACTTCTGAAAGCAATGGGTCTCTCTCTCTCATCTCACACACACACACACATACACACACACACTCTTATTGAAGAACGCATGGGTGCTCCAATCACTTGGGACCCAGTGCTGACACAGCATGATCAGCACCCAAAGCATCCGCTTGCACGTGAACATCATTCAAGCCCCAGGGAAACATTTCTCCACATCTCTTGCCTTAGTCCTCGAAACAAAAGGCCACTGTGTCCAAGGGCTGTGAAAGATTGGGGACTTTGCCACTGCCAGGATCGGGGACAGATGCAGCCGCGGAGGATGGAGAATTTGATCAGTGCCAGCATGGGGGGATTAACTCGTCAAATCTTTCTTCACAGAGCATCAGTGCAACAGATTTCTGCATAATGAAGAGGTATTGTTTCCCAGAAGGTCAGAATATCTGTGGGTTATTACTATTATTATTATTATTTTTGCTTCTCTTCATCTTCTAGTTCTTGATTTCATCAGTACCACTGGATCGGTATGCAACAAGAGTTGCATATGGAAAGTGGAGTGATAGTTTGCAATAATAATCTGAGACTAGAAATAATATACATGAAATGTGACCCTGATTCTTTACGTTGGTCCCTAGGCGAACTTTAAAAGCTACAGTTACAAGTGGTTTTCTTTTTAAAAGAATATTTAATAAGACCTTAAACTAAATGTTTAAGAAACTGAAAATTCAGCTGTATTTAAATAACTACGGTTTTTATAATTTATAACTGGTATGTTTGCTTTTTAGTTTTCATAGATTTGTGAATACTTTGGAAAAAGCTATTTGAAAACTTTCACTTAAATTTAAAATTTTTCACTACTTTAAATTTATATTTTGATGAAAATAAAACATTCAAATTTGGCAGACAATCTATTTTTTAATCTTTTAGAGTCTTACTGTCGATTGAACATCCACTATACTAAACAAAATAATTAGTGAACTTTTCTTGAAATGGAAGCAAGAAAATATATTTTATCGAAAATACAATAATATATGAATTAAACATTGTTACTCTGTTCAAATATTTTCCATCAGCTAAACAGCCAAGAATGCAAAATAATAATTATATTTCATTATCTTTAATGTTTTGCCATTCTTCAGTGATATAAAGACCTTGACACATATATTGTTATTACAATACATATTTGTCACCATAGCAGAACATATTACATGTAACAGTGATATAACTTTTCATTCTTTAGACATATGGTATGTCATCCATTTGCATTCTTGCCCCAGACCCTACAAATGTTAGAAAAGGGGCTGGTGGATATCGGGTCTCCCTCAGAACAACTAAACTTGTGTCCTATACAATGCCCTTATTTACTTCTTAGAGAAGTCAAAGCCCACAACAGTGTGAAAGTAAAATGCTGTTATAAATAGCAATCCTTAAAGGAATTCATTGGCCACTTCTAGATCCACTGACTCAGTGGACAGGAGTTTGAGTAAACTCCACGAGTTGGTGATGCACAGGGAGGCCTGGTGTGCTGCAGGCCATTCGGTCACAAAGATTTGGATGCGACTGAGCAACTGAACTGAACTGAACATCCTCTTTAGGGCATGCAGGACTCAGAGTATCTGCAGAGCCATGTGTCACTGAGGGGTTATTTTGATACAACAAATGCTTGCAAATAAGTATGTATATTATCTATTACCATGCAACAAATTACCACAAAGTTATCAGCTTAAAGTAACACATGTTTATCATCTCATAGTTTCTGTGGGTCACGCGTCTACTCTGCTCAGGCCTCAAGGTACTGAATGGGCGGCATTCTCATCTGGAGGCTTGACCAGGGAAGAATCCAAGCTCATTCATGTTGTTAGTAGAATTCATTTCCTTGCAACTCTAAGCCTTGGAGCCCCAGCTTCTTACCAGCAGTTGGCTGGAGGCCACTAGGTCCTTGAGGCCACCTACCACGTGGCCCTCTGCACAGACCTTCTCACAATCTGACTGTACACTTTTTCAAAGCCAACAGGAGACTCCCTCTCTAGTCCGCTAAGGCAGAGTCTTATGTAACATAATTATGAGACTGACATCCTATCATCTTTCCCACATAATGTAGCCTAATTTAGAGAATGACCCCACCCCACCCCCGTCACCTTTGCCATTTCTGTTGGTTAGAAGCCAAGTCATAGGTTCCATCATGCTCAGGAGGAGGGGGTTATACAGGGTATTATAAAGGGGTTATACTCATTGAGGGTCACATGGTGACATCTGCCACAGTGTGTATTCTTATGTTCTGACAGAAGAGAGAGATCTGAAAAAGTTCCTACCTATCTAGAGAAGCAAGCTGATGTACATAATTTCCAGAAATTCGTATAGGGCCCTATGTTTACCCGAGCTAGAAAGTTCCACTTCAGGAACTCTGCTGAAACTGTCACTGTTGTTTACCATTGATCTCTCCAGGTGTCTAATCAAATCAGGGAAGTAGCCCATTGCTTTCTGCTCTCCGCCTAGTTAGAAAGTTCTAGGTGCGCTACTCACGCCCTTAGAGAAGACATGTTTTAATGTTTGGAGATTTGGGATCACGAATGCCTGTTAGCTCCATGAATGCAAGATCCTATAAGCGATACACAGATGATGACCCCAACCCTACCTGTCTTCTTAAATTCTGCAGCCCTGTTGATAAGAAAACAAGAAAGATGAAATTCTGTTCTAATGCCATTTCCTCCTTCCTGAGCCCTCCAGCCACAGTCACTGCCTCTTCCTCGTCTACCTCCGCCTCTCCATTCTCCTCCAGGCGTTCCCATAAATACCCAGCTCCTTGTACAGACCTCTACACCCTCTACACCTTAATTATCCTCCTGAGATATTTCACTCCCATTACACTGGGAGATCTTTGAAGGCAGGGTGATTTTACTCATATCTACATGTCCAGCACCTGGCACCATCCCTGACATAGAGCTGTCTTTCAACATGAGTTTGCAAGGATGGGTAGAAGGACAGATGGATGCACGGTTGCAGGGTCACAAGCTGTGCAACAGTACAGGACTGCAGGTGTCAAACCCGGTTCAAGCCACGCCACTTCTCTGAACTGTTTCAACTTTCCCCAAAAGTAAAAAAATTAGAATTGTACAATATTTAGCAAAAGAAAAAGACAAAACTGAATATATTTTCCATGATTCCATTTATAGAAGACTCAAAGCCAGACAAAGCTAATATTTAGAGGAGAGAACTGCCTGGGAGTGAGGGCATGAAGAATTTTAGGTAACTAGAAATAGTCTATAGTCTTATCTGCTTGCATAGTGTAGACACATGGAAAAAAAATCCATCAAGCTATACGTTTAAGATTCATAAGCTTTACCGTATGCAACATACTTCAATATGTAAAAATTTAAATGAAAAAGAGGAGAGTGTGCCTGAGGGCTCTGTGTGAAGAACACAGCCCCATTCCTGCACAAGAAGTCGGGCAAAGCAGGGTCAACAGTGTGATCATCTCGAAGGGATCCAGCATCAGAGAGTCCTCCTCAGCCGTTTCATCCAGGGCCCGCCCCCACGTCGTGCTGACGTGGACAGGGGCCGCAGAAGGAATGCTACCTTCTCCTCTGGGCCATTTTATCCTTCTCTGCAGACCTTGAAGATCAAGTGCTGCTTCATTAAATGAGTCCCTGAAGCCTTCCTTTGAGGCCAGGGAACACTGCCCCAGCTGTCAGCTCTCCCTGGGGTGACATCTGCAAGGTAACACTCTGAGCCAGGCACGGATAAGGAGCTCCGAGATGCCTTCCAGCCAAAAGTCCTCTCTGCTCACTCATTTGGTGGAGCTTTGTAAGGATGTATCCAGGGCTGCTCCCGAGGATGATTTTCTATGCTGAACGTTCTCCTGGGGTCTCAAACATTCATTTTTCTAATGTAGGAAGTTGCACACTATTGTGCTCACTGTGGGATGGTGATGCTGAGGAAAAGCATAGTACCAGCGATGCCAGATGCCAGAGGTGGCAGAATGAGTAGCTTCTCCCAACACACATGTCTTTGGAGTAATTGTGTCTCCAGGTGAGTACCCGAGAGATGGCTAAGAAACCAGATTCCCTTGAAAATCTCCTACTCCAAGCAATGAGGTTCTCTATCCCTTCCCTGGACTCAAACTCCACCTGAATCTACTAAAACTTGAGACTTTTCACTGGGGCTTCCCTGGTAGCTCAGAGACAGTAAAGAATCCACCTGCCATGCAGAAGACCTAGGTTCAATTCCTAGGTCAGGAAGATCCCCTGGAGAAGGAAATGGCAACTCACTCCAGTATTCTCGTCATCATAAAGGTAAAACCCTGCTCTGTGCTTACTGGGTTTATCTCACTTTATAACAAGACTATAAGCTCGTTCACAGCCAGGCCATGCCTCCTGCATGGTCTGCTTCCCTGGCCCTGGGCTGGATACAGTCTGTAGTTATTGAATACTTGGTGACTTCATATATTAAAAATCCAATAATTAACTATCTCAAGCATACAATGAGTGTCCCCTGTAAGCACTGTCCTTGGCACTAGGCAAGAACTGGGAACGAGGGAGACATATGAGGCCTCAGAATGCTTACTTACCACTGAGCGCAGACAGGGGAAGAGGGAACTTGATTGGCTACATCTTTTGCTGTGACTGAAGCCTAGGAGAGGGTCAAGCGTGCCATTCACCACCCTGCACATCATGTGCTGCATCTCATCACTTCATAAATAAAGAAGTGGGGGCAGAGAGGGTGCTCCTGTTGTGGAGCGCTTATCTCTCCGCTCTGAACCACCTGTCAGTTCTCTGCTCAGTGGTGTTGGGGTGAGAATCAGCAAAATGCGATTCACGAGGCCTCTCTGAGAAGGGGCGCCCTGTCAGTTTCTGCCAACAGGGGGCGCTAGAGGGAAACTAAAGCTAAACTGCAAGGTGGGAGGAGAGCTGTTCCTGGCAGCCCGACCCCAGCAAAGCCCTTTGCCCTGGAGTTATCACTGTGGAAACCGAAGGGAACCTGCCCAACCTCAAGTTCTGATTGAGCACAGTCTTAGATGATACACAACAAGAACCTCCTCCTAGGATGAGGCCATCAGTGGCTCTCGGTTTCACTCTCTGACTTGCCACAATATGGGCACGTGAGGTCTTCATTACAACTTAAATCTCATCTACTTCCAAGAAGGATTTTCAGGAACCCACAACAGCATGCTACACGATTTAAAACCTAAAGTCAGAAACAGCGATCTGAACCCAGAGGTGAAGGAGGAAGGGAGAATGGGTAGATAATCTACTCTGATCCTGAGTCCAAACAGGTATTATCTCCAAGTATCAAATAAATCCTGCTTCCCAACAGCCAAAGTAAAAAGGGAAACATAATCGCTTATGTAATTCTCACTGGTGATTAGGACAAGGGATCATTTTAACGAGAGAAAATTTTCCATGACACTAAATAGAGAAATTTAATTAAGTGAGACTTTAAATAAGAAATATTGAATAACAGAATGGATAGCGTCTTCAGTGGTAGCTCTTCAGAAGTTATAAGAACTCATTACATGGCTTCTTATTACTTGATCAAATAGAGCTAGGCCTTTGTAACACCAGATTGGAAAATTATCTGCCAAACCATCAAAGATGGCAGTCAGAGCTTGATAGCTTTGTCAGGCCAGCAAGGGGAGTAACACAATTTCTCAAGACTGTTTCAGAATATAATTTTTTTTTTAATTGCTTCAGAGAAAGACAAGAACATGGCTGAGCAAGGAAAGAGGACAGCGTGCCTGGGAGATGACTGACAGAAATACAGGAAATACAGGACTGAGAGCCATTGTTCAGAGGTGCCAGTCCCCAGAGCGGTCCTCCTCCTGGGAGCGTCTGAGCTGCCAACCTGATCCATCCCTCTGGTTACTTCCATCTATCTCCTCCACTGCTCGAAACCAGCGCTTTTCTGGAAGCAAGGGTCTTTCTTCCCTCTCCGCCTGCTGCCAGAGCCACTGTGGGTCCTGTCGAAACAGGATACATTGCCAAGAGCAGTGATCAAAGAAGTGAAGGGATAAAAGAAAAAAAAAATCATAATCCAAAGACCTGAACCCGAGGCGGGATACACAGAAGTTAAGAATTTAGAAGAGCTAGGCTCAAACCCCAGGTCCCACACTTAACCATTTGTGAGACAGGGGGAAATTTATTTCACCTCTCTGAATGTCCCTTTCTTGTTTCTGTGAAAGGTGGCGTGTGGGAAGGAATTACTGAAACCAAGTTGGTAAAGTCCCCCAGGTAGGGCTTGCAGACACCAGCTGTGCCAGTGAGGAGTGGGAGGAGGAGGATGTTGATGGATGACGGTGACACTGTGCACGCAGGGATGATGCCGAATCACTCATCACTCAGCACAGACACAGCTTATGCTATGGTAAGAAACACCACCAAAGTCTCCATGGCTTCACACTGCCAGTTTATGTCTCCTTCAGGCCGTGTGCTCATTTAGGGTCCCAGACCAGCAGCGGCTTCACTTCCACACATGCTTCCGTGGTCATCACACGCCCCGATCAGAGCTTTTCCCACTGACAATGCATTGGTTCAGGGGTTGCGAACTACAGCCCTCGGGCCAGCTGCCTGTCCTTGTACCTCCAGTTTCACTGGAACACACAGCACCTGCCCCCAGGCACACCCATGCACACCCCCATGCACACCCTCTTCCACACCACGGCAGCAGAGCTGAGCCAGCGCGGCAGTGACTGCAGGGCCCAGGGGCTGGAAACACGTATTCAGTGTCTGGTCCTCAAGAAAAAGCTCACCAACCCCAGCACGGGTCTCAGCAAGTCACTCAGCCACACCCAACTTTGAAGCAGGAAAGCGTACGCCTGCTACGGTCCCGGAAAACAGAACTAGAACCACTTTGAGGACAGCACTGACGTCCACCAGAGTGGCTCACACCAGGCCACCAACAGGGCAGCGTTTCTGAGATCGCCGCAAGCTTTCTCCAGGAGCAGGCACAGATTTGAATGGGAACTGATACTGCGGAGCTCATCTCACTGGAGCACTATTTCATCGGGTGACATCCCTGCTCAGGAAACTTGACTGAATCCCTAATATATAAAATTCCAACCCCTCTGCCTGACACTCAAGACTTTCTGGTGTATATATATATATATATATATATATATATACACACACACACACATACACACACACACACACTTAGTCACTCAGTCATGTCTGGTTCTTTGCGACCCTATGGACCGTAGATTTTTCAGGCAAGAATGCCAGAGTGGGTAGCCATTTCCTTCTCCAGGAGATCTTCCTGACCCAGGGATCGAACCTGCATCTACTCACGTCTCCTGCACTGCAGGCAGATTCTTTACCACTGAGCCATTAGGGAAGCCAATGTGTGTGTAAAATATTATCCACCCTATAATATTTTCTACTATTCTTAACAAGGATTCCTTTGCCTCTATCTATCTAATCTCCCTCAGAAATTAAGAAAATGTCCATGGCTACACAGTCGGGGACAGGGGGCATTCCCATGTCCGTCTGACACCAGGGCAGAGGCCAGTCCTCTGGAAGTGCTCTTCTGTTACCAGGATACCTATTCCTTCCTTTCCCCGTGAGAAATACAAGCCCTCATTTCACGCTGCAGCCCAGAAAGCCCTGTGTTTCGGGACACCTTGCAGAGCACCAGAATGAAGCAATGGTCTGTGCGTACCTCTCTTTCCCTCTGAGGTCATGGCCCTAATCTACCCTCTGACTTTTTCCTCTGACTGCGGCTTGTTCCTGCGGACAAGAGGATCCGGAGGAACTGGGTTCGGGCTGAGCCCATGGACAGAAGCTGCCATGTTCCCTGGGGAAGCAGGGTGGCAGTCGAGTCAGCTAGAGAGAAGAGGAACAGAGGCTGGACCCCCAGGAAAGCAGGCATCCTGCCCTGATGGCCCAGCCTCCAGAAGGAAGCTTGCCGGGCTGGTTCTCTTCCTCTCTACCTCCTGGGAGACATCCCCCATGAAAACAAGGCGAGGTCTGAACTGAAAACCTAAGGAGATCAGCAGTGAAGCTGCCCTGTTAGAGGTGACCCTGAACAAGCCCCTGAGTTGGGCTTGTTGGGAGCGGGGGCACAGAGAGCGTCCCGTGCAGTGGGAGGGACACCCCTGGTGGTTCCTGTGCATTGCTCTGGCCCTAGAACAGATGGCCCACTCCACAAGGAGGGTTCAGACCAGGCAGTGAGCCTGAGGCCCCATCTGAATGGCTGCGTATCTTCATCCCTGGCATTTCTGTCTTAGAGCAGAACGTGCATCCTCCCAAGAGCCCTCTCCTGGCCCCTCTCTGTACACCAAGACCAAGGTCGGGCTGGTCCTGGGGGATGGGATGTCCCCAGGTGCTCACCTCGTGGTTAAAAGCACAGCCCTGTCATCTGTCCAGAGGCAGACAGATCTGGATCTCAACTTTGGTTCCTCCCTTTCTGGGCTGTGTGACTTTGGCTAAGTCACTAAGCCTCCCTGAGCCTCAGTCTCCTCATCCTACAAAGTGCCGACCCTATGGGGCTGAGAGCAGCTGAGCTGAAGCGTTGATTTGTGCATGGTGCCTGGCATGTAGTAAGAGCTCCATACAAGGTAATGGCCATGGCAATAATGTCAGAAAGTAATTACCATCCTCTTTCTTAATGGGGAGCGCGTTCAGCAATTTCAAGCTCTGTCTCTTTCCATATCATCCGTCACAGACCTTCAAATCCCTTACCTATTTAACCCGAGTATTTAACTCAGACTGGGTCAGGTCTGAGTCACTGCTGGGGCAAAACCCCCACTCTGGGCCCTCTACCCTTGAGACAAGCTGCTCCCAAAAGGCCAAGGCAAAACGTGGTGACGAGGAAAGTCTTTGCAGCCAAAGCAAAATATTCCACAGGCCTTTCCCTGGTACCTCTAAAATACATCTGGTCCCAACTTAGCAAAACATAACAGTGGATAAGGCCTTCTAGGGCAAGACAGAAAGCAGAAGTTAAAAATAGAAATTAGGAAAGGGTTGCTTTATTACAGGCTTCAGTCTCTTCCTCAGATCTATTATCCTCCACGGTCTGTGTGTTCTCGCGTGTGTCTATAAAACTGTAGATCTGGCAGGAGTCAGATCTGGGGTTGTTTCTCTAATAGAGTGAGCTCGTGTCTCATGAATTAGGGGATATTTTAACAAACATTAACAGCCATAACTATGTAAAATGATGCCTCATTTATCCAGCATGATCAGGGCCCTGGGTATGTTACACAAATTGCCTTAACAAATAAAATGATGATTTATCTCTCATTTACCCCTTTGCTGGAAGTTCTAAAGCTTGTCACATACTTTTTGGCCTCTTTAAACAAAGCATGCTAAAAATCACTGAATCATCTCATCATTCAGGGCCATCATTACAAGCATCAACCATTCCAGTGGGCTTTTAAAACAATGACACTATTCAAGAACTACTGAGGTATGGGGCTATTCTGGGTTTGTTTCTACCCCCAAAGATTCCAGAATTTAAAAGTTGTTTTGTCTGATTTTATATTTATATGCCTCTTCCTTCATTTTCAGCAGTCTCTTCTTGCTGCTTTGAGGACGCCAGCCACAAATTCCTTCTAATGGGCCTTTTCTAATCTTCTATGAAGTTGGAAAGTAAATCAAGCTTATTGGAACTCCATGCAAACCAAGAGCAAATAATCATAAGTAAGGGCCGACCAAAATGACTCTTTTCTGAGTAAAGAACTGAACGTTAGTACAAGGCCTTGGTGACATCTGTCTTGTTCCATAGACAGATGTTTAATAGAAGTCTGATCCAAACTTCCATGGAGGAATACGGCTCATTCATCCCTCACTAGTATAACAAGTCCAAGTGTTAAGAAAAAGTTTTAATAATTAAGAATAAAGAAAGAAGGAAGGAAAGGAGGAAGGAAGAAAGAAAAGAAAGGAAGGAAAGGCAAGCAGGGTGAGGGAGAAAATGGCAGAGGAAGAAAAAGTGAGAGAGAGGGGAAGGAAGGAAGCAAGGGAGGGAAAGGAAAGGAAGGATGAGCAGGCACAGGGAACAGTGAGCTGGGCAGTGAGTGCTCCAGGACCTATGCACGTGTGAGCTAGTTTCCCCACAACAGGCCCACGAGGGGGTCCTATTATTATACTCATTTTCCTGGTATAGACTCTGAGGCACAGTGAGGATAAGACTAACACAAGAGCCTGTGGGTGGAGGTCTGGGTTCCGGGAGGAGCGACAGTGTGCCATCTGCTGGTACGGGCTCCTACCAGAGCCCTCAGAATGCTGGGGGGTGGAGCAGGAAGACGTGGAGGGCAGGGCACCCGCAGGAGCTAGTGAGTGGTCCTCTAGTGCAAAGGTCCCCTCTTTGTGGTCACGGGGGGGAGGAGATGTCGGTGTCCAGGCTTAGAGGTCCCTGATGCAGATGCATTTACTAAGGGGGACAAAGGAGATGTAGGAAATGACCGCCCATTGACTGCAAAGCTTGGAGTGGCTGATAACTCCTTGCCCGGCTCAGCATCACATCCAGTACCAGGACCAGAGGGGTGAGGGGTGGGTCTGAGTTTGCTGTCACCTGCGGGGACTGACCCCTCTGCTGACTGCCCAAACTGTCTGCAAGACTCTTCTGGTAACTCAGCAGATGGCATGACCGACTCGAGGGACATGAGTCTGAGCAAACTTCAGGAGATGGTAAAGGACAGGGAAGCCTGGCGAGCTGCAGTCCATGAGGTCGCAAAGAGTCGGACACGACTGTGACTGAACTGAACTGAACTGAAGGGCCCCTCGCCACCACCTCCCTACCAGCTAGTATGATACAACTGAAGCAAGTCTTTGGTGAAATTCAGCTGACTGGTTAACACTTCTTAGCCGGTCTGCAAATCCAGCCACATGTATAGTGCCGACAGCTCAGGAAAGGCCCAGCTTGGTCCTCTGACACCGAGCCCAGCACCTTGTTTCTCGGAGGCTGTTTCAAACACAGGCAGCCAGGGTCCTCCATGGAGCAGGGATCTAATTAGCTAATTAGCCTCCAGGAATAGACACCAGGTAAGCCTGGGATGCTGGGTAACTATCTCTAGAATGTTGGTTCCTGACTAGCGTATCTTATTACGCACTTAGCCTGGGCAGGTGGACTGGACTTAAACTGTGTCCGCACTCCTACTGCGACTTTTATATGGAAATATTTGAGAGTAAGCTCTCACACAGACACTCCTGTGCACCAGGCTCTGGGGGTAGGCTGGGGGCATCCTACGGCAGAGATCAGGAGGGAGGGTATTCTGGGTAAGGAAGCCCCAGAGCCAGGACTTAGAGGTGGCAGACCTCAAACGGATTCAGGGAATTCTAAGTTCTACTCAGTGGGATCCACAGGCTACTCAATAAAGTGGGGAGGGGAGGTACCAAGGGAAAAAGGGGTTGAGGGGCCTTACAGTCATATAAGTTCAGCAGTTGTTTTTAGTCTTTATATAGGATCATTGGGAACTAGACTGTATGGGACCAGGGCTCCCTGGAGGCTCAGATGGTCAGGAATCCACCTGCAATGTCGGAGACTTGGGTTTGTTCCCTGGGTCGGGAGGATCCCCTGGAGAAGGGAATGGCTATTCACTCCAGTATTCTTGCCTGGAGAATCCCATGGGCAGAGGAAACTGGCAGGCTACAGTCCATGGGGTCACAAAGAGTTGGACATGACTGGGTGACTAACACTTTTTTTCATAATCTATGTGAACTCACTGAGAAGATCTGTGGCACTTTTCAAATTACTTAGTCTATGGAACCATTTTTCTACAGAGCATTTTAAGGGACTATATTCCAAGGAAGATAATGTAAGAAACATGGTATAAAAATACAGGGGCTAGAGCCTGAATCATACCAGCTGGGAAATACTGGGCTGCTGGCTGGAGAGAAAAAAGAAATTTACTTACTGGGCTAAGGCTTAAGATACCAAATTAATGGCTCTTTTCCTGAGGATGGAGGGAAAATAAACCAATGTGTCCATGGAGGTGGAGAGAACTTTCATCGTAAACCCCTCACAGTGAGCTGCTGAGGAGGCAGCAGGCAAGACCAAGGATGAGTAGAGTGAAGAAGTGCCTGGTGACCAAGCAACTATAGGAAAGGGTGAGAAACAATAGTCCTGGGCTTGAATTCCAGGAAAAGACCCTGATGCTGGGAAAGACTGAAGGCAGGAGGAGAAGGGGACGACAGAGGATGAGCTGGTTGGATGGCATCACCGACTCGATGGACATGAGTTCGAGCAAACTCCAACTTGGTGTTGGTGATGGACAGGGAAGCCTGGCGTGCTGTAGTCCATGGGGTCGCAAAGAATCGGACACAACTGGGCTACTGAACTGAACTGAATTCCTATAGGTGTCAGTCTGCAGAGCCTTGATGAATAGAAGTTAATGCCATGAAACAGCAAATAGGATCTCCAAGAAATCATGGGGGAAGCCCAAGGGTGGACACTAGTGAAGGGTGTGTCCTATTCCCAAGACAGAGGCTGAAACTAACCCTGCCTCCAGGAAGGCAGCTCTATGGACCCCTGCCCACAACAGGATGGCCTGAAGAAAGAGAGAGAAGGGATGCCACGTGGAAGGGCAGAAGGAACTGAGAGCAAACAGCTTTTGGAGGAGAGAGCTGCAGGGGTTTCGGAGGAGGCGACGAATCAAGATTACTTCACAACACCAGCTCCACGCTCCAGGCACACTAGCACAGAACAGATCGGTCCACTCCACCCCAAATATTTTATTTCACAGCATCAAACATGAACAATGTCAAGTTTGAACTATCATCTAATGAATAAGTTTATAGGGAAAAAAAACTGATTAGGACCAAATCCTACATATTCTTTAAAAATTTCTAACTGGCTTGAAATGACTTTCCCAAAGTGAACTAGTGTTTCTTGTTCAAGCATAATCTCCTTTTCCAAAGAGGACCTGTGTCACTAAAATCAATCAGGAAAAAATATTTATGGATAATTCTGCATTATCCATAAGCACATGATGTATTTAGGATACATTATTATATATTATTCAGGATGCCTTTGGCTGCAAGTAAGGAGAAACTTATCTCAAAGCGGCTTAAACAGTAAGCACATTTGTTGTTTCACAAAACTGAAAGGCACAGCATGGCTCAGACCCAGGCCTTTGCCTGAGATTCTTCCGGCTTCGTGCTCCCACTGGAGCGGGGAGGAGGCTTCTGCAGCTCTGATCTTCACAGTTACAAATGAAGATGTCCATAGGCAGAGGGACCAACTCACATCCCCCTGTAGCTTTTTTTTTTTTTTAATTGGAGGAAATTTTTATCAGAAGCTCCCAGCAAGCCCTCTCACAGCCTATTTGGGGTCATGTGTACATTCTAAGCTGATCATAAGCCAGAAAGATGAATGCCCTTAAACAAATCAGATCCACTCTTGGAGCTAAGGGTTGGTCAGTTTCTCCTGAGATGCCTGGCTGAGAAGGGAGAAAGAGTATCTGAATAAATTGGGATTCTATTGGGTAGAAGGCAAAGCATAAATGGGTGTTGTGTAGACAATCAACAACACCAACTACAAAGGCGAGAAGCCAATCACTACAGGAGACAAAGCTGTAAGTCACAGAATACACCTTTAAAATATTTATGGTATGATTGAGGAAACACACAGATGCATATACATGGAAAATAATTACAATATACAAGGCGATATATTTAAGTACCAAATACAATACCTTCTACTGGACAGAATCCAAGACAGATTCATCCTAAACCAAACTGTGTTCTATTAGAAACCAAGTCATAAAGAGACTGGGTTGTTTTGAGAATGAAGATATTACATAATTAATGGCATAATCGGCTTTGCACTCCTTAGAAAAAGGTGCTCCATTTTGAGTTCGTAATATAATAAACCGATTAAATTCAAGGCTATTTTCATGAACATATTCTTTGAAATGACTTAGGATAATACTTCACAGGAAAGCAGAAAACAATGAGTAAAATATCTGTGGAGACTTACTCATGCTGAGACTCTGTAGATAAGCCCTTTAGAAACACATTCATAGACATAGACTTCCTTAACATACAACTAGGCTTAGAAGTGAAGACAGATGGGTTTTCAGGAAAATTGTTCTATGTACAGATCAGTGAAATGAGAATTAGTGAGATTCTGCTATAATGGCTAATTAGGATTAATTAGCTAATATTCTCAAAGCACAGAGCAAGGATGAAACGTAGTACAAGGTTGAATTGTACTGTGGTAGAGGCTGAATAATAATTCTGTTCAAGAAACCTTCATCCAATAGGGAGACTGGGACTGATACATATACATTATTGATAACTATGTAAAATAGATAACTAATGAGAGCCTGCTATATACCACAGAGAAGTCTAGTCAGTGTTCTGTGGCGACCAAAATGGGAAGGAAATCCAAAAAAGAGGGCATATATGTATTGTTGTTGTTGTTCAGTAGCTCAGTCGTGTCCAACTCTTTGCGACCCCATGGACCGCAGCACGTCAGGCCTCCCTGTCCATCACCAACTCCTGGAGTTTACTCAAACTCACGTCCATTGAGTCGGTGATGCCATCCAGCCATCTCATCCTCCGTCGTCCCCTTCTCCTGCCCCCTATCTTTCCCAGCATCACGGTCTTTTCTAATGAGTCAGCTCTTTGCATCAGGTGGCCAAAGTATTGTAGCTTCAGCATCAGTCCTTTCAATGAATATTCAGGATTAATTTCCTTTAGAATTGACTAGTTTAATCTCCTTGCTGTCCAAGGAACTCTCAGGAGTCTTCTCCAACACCACAGTTCAAAAGCATCAATTCTTTGATGCTCAGCCTTCTTTACGGTCCACCTCTCACATCCATATATGACTACTGGAAAAACCATAGCTTTGACTAGACCTATGTTGGCAAAGTAATGTCTCTGCTTTTTAATATCCTGTCTAGGTTTGTCATAGCTTTTCTTCTAAGGAGCAAACGTCTTTTAATTTCATGGCTGCCGTCACCATCTGCCGTGATTTTGGAGCCCAAGGAAATAAAGTCTGTCACTGTTTTCATTGTTTCCCCATCTATTTGCCATGAGGTGATAGCTGATTCACTTTGCTGCACAGTAGAAACTAAGACAACATTGTAAAGCAACTAGACTCCAAAAAATTTTTTTAAAAACAAAAACAAAAAATTCAGCCAAATAATATATGTACATACTCTGCTGCAGGAGGTGACTGTTACAGTGTGCTAGGCTGAATGGCCCACTTCCAAAGAAGAGAGTATACAGAGGGGAAAAGAGTAGCTTTCTACGGTGGAGGAAACCGTGGGCAACACCTCCTCAATCAAGGTTAACATCAGCAGCACTGTCTGTGAATGTCCTGCACCTCGAGATGATGTGACAAGAAGGTCACTTCATCTCTGTAGTGTTCTTTCCAAAAACGTACAACCCTAGACTGATCATGAGAGTAACGTCAGATAAACCCAGACTGGGGGACAGGACACTGAATCAGCACTCCTCAAGACTGTCAAGGTCATGAATAAACATGGGATGATGGAGAAGTTATCACAGACCAGGGGAGACTGGAAAGACATAAGAACTAAGTGTGATGCCTTACTCTAGACTGGCTCCTGGAACAAGAGAGACCATTAATGGACAAGCTGGTGAAATGCAAATAAAATGTGGCATTTAGTTAAAAAAGAGAGAGAGAGAGCTCAGGGCATGAATGATGAAGATAAAGGTGTGTGGAAACTTTTAAAACAAAAACCATCCATAAATTGAGAACACAATAACTGCAAGTTTATTTATGTCTCTTTCAACAGATAAGAGTAATTTATTTTGGTCCTGTCTTAGAAGTCCAGGAAAGAATTTTTTTTTCTTGGCTAGGCCGTTCTTCATTGTAGAAAGGAAACTCAGGAATCACTTAATGTGTGAAAAAGCAGAGACTTGGACAAATCAAGATGAACTAGTAAGAAGACCGTATGTCAGTTAGTGAATAAAACAGAGGGGCATGATTTCCTTGAGATTCTTCTCCTCGTGTAAGGGATCTGACCAAGCTGTAAATTCCTGGAAGGCAGGAGCTATTTCTTACTCATTTTTATAACCTTCACAGTGCTTGGCATACAGTAAATATTTAATATTAAAGTCAGTTGACTCGATTTAGATCGAGTTTCAGAGCCTAACATTTCTCAGGGTTTTGGCTGTGAGGGGAGGGAGTCTTAAAGGATGAATGACTAAGGGTGAGTTTTCAAATACACAGGGGCTGAAAAAGTTGTTTTACAGCCCCAAGCCCAACTATTGTATTGTTTTGGTTTTCCACTAGCTCACCTTCTTCAAGGAGCCATAGTGATGGCTTTGACAGACCAAGCTCCCTAATGTCACACTGCTTTTATACATTTTCAGACCTCTAACGACTTCATATCTCATTTACCCTTTACCTATAATCTTGAGATAGAGACACCACATCAATCCCAATTTTCAGTTGAGGACTTTGCAGCGCAAAGAAACTAAGTGTATATGCAGAGCTGACCTATGATCAATTCCCAAGGAAAACTGAGGTCTGCCTTCTTTATCAAGCATACGCACTAGGCCAGCAGTCTCCAACCTTTTTGGCACCAGGGATCAGTTTCATGGAAGAAAATTTTTCCACAAGTCAGGGCGGCGGGGGATGATTTAGGGATGATTCTCATAAGTACCATGCCACCTAGATGATCCCTTGCATTCACAGTTCGCGGTAGGCTTGCACCCATATGAGAATCTGATGCCACTGCTGATCAGACAGGAGGTGGAGTTCAGGTGGTAACGCAAGTGATGGGGAGCGGCTGTAAATACAGATGAAGCTTCACTCACTCGCCAGCCACTCACATCCTGCTGTGAAGCCCAGTTCCTAACAGACCGTGGACCTGAACCAGTCCTGCACTGGGCTACGGCCCAGGGGTTGGGGAGCCCAGCCTACATCTCTCTCCCAGACACATCACCCTGTGTCCTGTGGGTGCCTCCTGGCCCAACACATTCTCATGTCTTCTTTCTGACTGAGTTTAAGGCCGATTTGACATAGCCTATTAAGAAAGCAGATCATTAAAAGGTCTAAATAAGACTTGTATCTCACCACCTGGAACTTTCTAGGTAATTCAATGCTTCCTTTGGCATGAAAAACCAGAAACCTATGCTTTCATCTAGCAGGACTCCCGGGGACCACTGGTCTAGAAAGAAAATGAGCAGGACAGAGTCATGATTTTAGCACAGGTGAGTGTCCTCCAAGACTGGCTGTGAGTTGTGGACAGCAGTGTTCCCAGCTGGTAAGATCAAATCCGCCCCTGCAACAAGCCATTTCTAGCCTATGACACCCCTTTCCAAGGGACGCTTCCTCTGGGTCTGTGACCATATAAAGTGCTTGGTAAATATTAGTAAACAAAAATTCCAATCTGCTCCAGAAGACCTCTGCTCTCTGGATCAAAACATGCTTTTGGTGAGGATGAGTTGGAATTGACTTAGAGAGGGAAATGAGGAAACTTTGGGGGTAACAGGAATATCCTGTATCTTGATTGTGGTTTTGATTATATGGGTGGACATAGTCATTAAACTGAGTTTAATGATCCCTGGTCAGGAATATTCCCTGGAGAAAGGCATGGCAACCCACTCCAATATTCTTGCCTGGAAAATCCCATGGACAGAGGAGCCTAGCAGGCTACAGTCCATAGGGTCGCAAAGAGTCAGACATGATTGAAGTGACTTAGCCCATTGATTAAACTAAACACTAGATGTCCATGTAAAATCTTCCTAAATGTTAAAATGTAATAATAATGACATCTGAAATTGAACATGTTAAGATTTATTCTAAACTGGGATGAGTGCTTTGGGACTATTATTCCATATTCTGAATGTGTGTGTATGCTCAGTCACTCAGTTGTGTCTGACTCTTTGCCATTCTATTTCTATTAATGTGGCTTGAGTTTGATTTCACTTTAATTTTTTTGTAAGCAGCGTCATCACACTCTTGCCATTTATGGAATTTGTGGCTAATGATAACTGCCAAGACTCTCTTCCTTTCAGGCATGAGTTGCTACCCGGCAGTGTGTCCCGATCTGACTTTATGTAACTGATGTCTATTTGGTTAGATATGTAGAAAGCAGCATGCACCTTCAGGGCTAATTGATGGTATTTAAGGAATTCTTTGAACTTGGGTGTGTGGAAAAAGACTGCAAAGGCTGGGCTTGGAATAAGGTCTGGAGATCGCAAGGGACATTTTCCCTCACCGCGTTCAGCTGCCCCTTCACAGACAGGTTCTCCCATAAAAGTCATGTAAGGAATTCATGAAGTGCTCAGGGTATGATGTTCCTTAGGGAAGTAAACCTAGATTGAGCTATTCTAAGAAGACTAACCAGAGACAGAACAGGTCAAAGTATCAAAATACCAAGCAGAAGCAAACCAGGGGTCAGGCAGAGTGCTCTTAGCCCAGGAGCTAAGAGTAGAATTTGGGGCATCAGAGCTACCAGGATGTGAATTCCAGCTCCATCCCTTACTGACCACGTGACCTTGAACCAGAAGTCGTTTATTTCCACTGTGTCTCAGATCACCTCATCCTACGAAATGGGCATAATAGTAACATCTCTCCCAGAGAGGGGCTTCCCTGGAGGTTCAGACAGTAATGAATCAACCTGCAATGCAGGAGACTCAGGTTCAATGCCTGGGTGGGGAGAAGGGAATGGCTACCCACTCCAGTATTCTTGCCTGGAGAATTCCACGGACAGAGGAGCCTGGCGAGCTATAGTCCATGGGGGCACACACAGTTGGACATGACTGCAGGACTAACACTTTCACCTTCTCCCCCAGAGTTGTTCTGAGAGTTAAATTGACAAATGTGTGTAAAGCCCCAGAGAGTGCCCAGCAGTCAGCAGGACCTCATTTTAAGTTATTGTTATGATTTACAGCATTACTCCATCTTCTGAAATATCTCCTTTGTTTATCTAAGTTCTATTTACTCCTTCAAGGGTTACCTGTAGACCCACTGAGATAAACAAAAAAGGCATTTCAGAAAGGAGTACTGCTTGGTAGAGATTCATGCTGAAAAGAGAGAGAGACTTGGCAGTTTTCATTAGTCACAAATCCCATAAATCGCAAGAGTATAGTGAAGTTGCTACTTAAAAAGAAAAAAGTAAATACAATCTCAGGCCACATTAATAGAAGTAGAAAGTTTAAATCATGGAAATAAAAGCTCTTGCTACTCTTTAAATCATTAACATATTCAATTTCAGATAGCATTATTGTTCTTAAATGTTTAGGGAGAATTTATGCAGCTCTTACGTATATAACACGTTGTCATGACTATGTCCACCTATGTAACCATCACCCCAAGCAAGACACAGAATGTTTCTGTCCCCCTAGAAAATTTCCTCTCAGCCTCTTCCAGTCAATTGCTACCCACTCCTGATGAAGGCAAACTCTGTTCTAACTCCTATCACAGATTATTAGTTCTATCTGTTCCTGAACTTTACATCAATAATTTAGGAAGTACTCTTTTTTTTCTGGCTTTTCCCTCCACTCACTATTTTGTTTTTGAGACTCTGTTGTGTGTATCAGTATTTCACTCTTTCTTATTGCTGAGTATTATTCCCTTTTCCATGATCATAACACAATTTATTCATTCATTCCCTGTTGATGAGCTCTTGGGTTGATTCCAGGGTGGGGCTAATACGAACAAAGCGGCAACAAACATTCTCATATAAGTCTTTTCATTTCTCATATACGTTTTCATTTCTCCTGTGTAAAGATCTATTGATAAGAATGAAATAGCTGGGCCATAGATGTATTTTGACTTTATAACAACTTACAAACAGTTCTCCAAGTGATTGTATCATTTAACACACCCAGCAGTATTGTACAAGCATCTCAGTTGCTCAATTTTCTTCCCAACATTTGATATTCCCAGCTTTTCTGATTTTTGTTATTCTAGCAATCATTAATAGCATCTTTTAATTTGCATTTCCTGTATGACAAAAGATGCAAGCTCTTCACTGGGTTTTGCATATCTTCTTCTGTTCAAGTCTTTTGCACATGATTTTCATTGGGTTATTTGTCTCCTTATTATTGATTTGTAGGAGTTGTTTATTACACTTTAAGTCTTATTTATATGGGTTTCCTAGGTGGCGCAGTGGAAAAGAATCTGCCTGCCAATGCAGGAGACGCAGGAGATGTGGGTTTGACCCCTGGGTCAGGAATATCCCCTGGAGAAGGAAATGGCAACCCTCTGCAGTATCCTGACCTGGAAAAGCCCAAGGCCAGAGGTCACAAAGAGTCAGACATGATAGAACAACTAAGCACGCAAGCACTTATTTATGTGTGTTGTGAATAGTTCTTCCCAGTCATAAGATGGTCTGTTCATTTTATTCATAATATTTCTTCAGGAACAAAAATATCCAATTTTGATGAAGTCCAATATATCCTTTTTTTCCTTTTATGATTAATGTTTCTTGTGTCTCTGCTGCTGCTGCTGCTAAGTCACTTCAGTCGTGTCCGACTCTGTACGACCCCATAGACGGCAGCCCACCAGGCTCCTCTGTCCCTGGGATTCTCCAGGCAAGAACACTGGAGTGGGTTGCCATTTCCTTCTCCAATGCAGGAAAGTGAAAAGTGAAAGTGAAGTTGCTCATTCGTGTCTGACTCTTCAGTTCAGTTCAGTCACTCAATCGTGTCCGACTCTTTGCGACCCCATGAATTGCAGCACGCCAGGCCTCCCTGTCCATCACCAACTCCCGGAGTTCACCCAGACTCACATCCATTGAGTCAGTGATGCCATCCAGCCATCTCATCCTCTGTCGTCCCCTTCTCCTCCTGCCCTCAATCCCTCCCAGCATCAGAGTCTTTTCCAATGAGTCAACTCTTCACATGAGGTGGCCAAAGTACTGGAGTTTCAGCTTTAGCATCATTCCTTCCAAAGAAATCCCAGGGCTGATCTCCTTCAGAATGGACTGGTTGGATGTCCTTGCAGTCCAAGGGACTCTCAAGAGTCTTCTCCAACACCACAGTTCAAAAGCATCAATTCTTCGGCACTCAGCCTTCTTCACAGTCTGACTCTTAGTGACCCCATGGACTGCAGCCTACCAGGCTCCTCCGCCCATGGGATTTTCTTGTGTCTCAATCTCTGACTAATCACAATTTTTAATCCCCTGCATTGTCTTCTTGAAGTTTTATGTCTAGCTTTCACATTAAGTCTATGATCTAACATTAGTTTCAATGTGTACAGTGGAGTCGGGGTCAAGGTTCATTTTATTTAGAGAGAGATACCCATTTTTTTCTGGACTTCCCCAATGGCTCAGTGGGTAAAGGATCCAGCTGCAAGGTAGGATACACAGGAGACACGGTTTGATCCCTGGGTCAGTTCGATCCCCTGGAGAAGGAAATGGCAACCCACTCCACTATTCTTGCCTGGGAAATCTCATGGACAGAGGAGCCTGGCAGACTACAGTCCAAAGGGTCACAAAGAGTCAGACATGACTGAGCAGCTAAGCACATGCACACACACCCATTTTTTCCAACACCATCTGTTAAACAGCCCTTTTTGATTTGACTTTGCCTCTTTGTAAAAAAAAAAAAAAATCAATTAATTGTAGATATGTGAGTCTATTTCTAGACTCTATTCTGCTTCATTGATCTATATGTTTTTCCTATGTCAGAGTTACACTATCTTTGATACTATAGCTTTATAGTAAATCTTGAAATCCAATGGAGTCCTCCAACTTTGTCCTTCTTTTTCACTATTGCTTAGCATTTTCATATAAAGTTAGACTGGCCTATCAGTTTCTTCAAATGAGCCAGCTAAGGTTTTGATTGAGATTGTTTGACTCTACAGATCAATTTTAGACGAATGAATACAGATGTCATTATTATAGTTAGACAGTTGCAACAAAGTAACATATCTTTTATGGAGCTCACACTGTGAGTCCTACCCTTGCTCATCTTTACAATGACCCAGGAAGCTTATTTAGTCTAATTTCACAAATGAAGGGCTCTTTGCTGAGAAAAACTGATAAAATATCTGCTCAAGTTTATATAGCTAGTAAGTAAGGAGGCTGAGATTTTCGCTTAAGTAAATCTGATCTTAAATCTCTGGTGCTTTTCACCAATCCAACTGCATGCAACCAGAGGAAGGGCCAAGAGCACACAGATTATATGAAAGACCCTGGAACAGAAAATACAAGGGAGCAATTTGATGCAAAATAAGAAACAAACAGTAATTACACAAAACAAACAGCGATTACTCTGATAAGCAGTTACTAAGGTAGCAAACTTGGTGGTTAAGTGCACAGACTATGGAGTCAGACTGCCCGGGTTCTAGTCTTATCTATCTCCGTCACTTACTTGCTGTGTGACCTTAGGTAAGTTACTTAACCTCTTTGTTTCTCAATTTCTTCATTTATAAAATAGGGATAAAAGTTGTGTTAGCCCCATGACTAAGTAAGGACCCACAGCAGTCAGCGTCTGGCACATGGCAGATGCTATGTCAACATCAAAGGGTTAAAAAATGAGATAGAAGGGGCCGTCTCCCGAGACGGTACAGGCATACACTGGAGATGCTGCAGGTTCAGTTCCAGACCACAGCAATAAAGTGAACATTGCAATAAAGTATCGATTTTTCTTTTGGTTTCTCAGTGCATACAAAAGTTACATTTACACTATACTGCAGCCTACAAAGTGTGCAATATCATTATGACTAAAAAAAAAAAGTATACAGCTTAATTAAAAAATACTTTATTGCTAAGAATGCTAACCATCATTTGACAATGCAGGATTGTCACAAACCTTCAATCTATAAAAACTGCAATATCAGCAAAGTGCTATAAAGTGTAATAAAATGAGGTATGCCTAGAAATTCTGACGCTCTAAAAAGTGTTCCCCAAATTTCTGAATTGCCATCAATTTATGTAGTTACAGAAAAGTTGAATGTACCTGCATTTGATGAAAAGTTGAACTACCCAGTTTCCAGGGTTCCTTTTTTGAGTTCTAACATCCAGTGATTCTAAGTCAGCTCCTTCCAGAGTTAGGAACTGAACAAAAGGCATGACAATTCCTTCCTCTCATGCAATCAGCTCTTCTCCCTTCGCTCCATCAGTAATTCCCAGCTTGCTTGGAGACAAAGCCTCTATAACTGGTATGAGGAAATCTGTATCAGTCTGTGCCCTCCATCACACAAAGGAGACAAAAAATAGAATGGAAAAACTAGAATAGAGAAATAAAATGAAAAGAAAGCAATAGGAGGAGTTACGATGAGTTTGCTCCCAACATGAGCTGGTTGCTTTCTCTGGTCTGGCCTTGACTCTCTCACTGAGGTCTTTCAAAGTCCATGGTGAAGGGGAAAGGCATTATTCTAACTCAGAGCAAGTGAGTATTTTGGCCCTCAGTTTCTTCTCTAGCTCTGGTCTTTATAGATTTGCACAATATTTGTCTAAAATTCCTTGCCCCTTGAGTCCTCCCTGATCCAAATGAGAAACCAAACACAATTTCCCTGTGGAAGGAGCCACTGGCCTGTCTTGAACCCTTTTCTGGGCCTTTTTAAAAAAGCTTCTCCAACCTTTGTGGGCCTCTAGCATTTTCCCGTTTCTCCCTCATGACAGGCAGGGTCTGCAAGCCTTAAAAACCCTCTCCTTCCTAAGTCCTTTGCCTGTCTCTGCTTACCTTCTGTCCACTTGGCTTCATTTGAAAATGAGCTGTTTTAATTCACTTCTCACCAGTGTGGCATCAGGAAACCAAGCTTGTCCTTCTTCGTAGAGGAGACTCCACCTCAGCCTCTCACGAGGTGCTCATTTGGAGCCCTGTGGCCCTGGAGTCAAACCACCTCTCCCGAGTTTAACCACATGCTCCAAAATCTCCATGAAATCAGGAATGCGAGGCCAGGAGGGGGTCAACTGTCAGAAATACTTGAGCTCTGAGCCAAGCACCGCCTTGTGCTTGCTCTGTCACCTTAAGCAGTCCACTTGATCTTGCTGAGCCTCCTTCCTCCTCCGTTAGGGAAAGATGATGGTGAGACCTCTCACCTGTGCTTTATGCTTCTGATGCATCAAACAGATGCTGCAAACAGGGCAAGAAAATTACCTTGCAAGCCATAAAAGCACTGAACAAATAGAAGGCTTGTTTAATGACGGTGCCTCTTGGCCACACGAGACGAGTAGACTAGCAACAATGCGTGTTCCAGAGTAACCACATTCTGTGCTGTCACCTAGGCCAGCATGTTCCAACCTCACCCACTTCACTGGGTCTTCAGTTTTACTGGGCGTTAAGAGAAACATCTTAAGCCAACATGGCCAAATACAGCCGTTGGGAGGCTCTACAAAAGGTGGGATTAAGACGAGGATGTAGGATCAAAAGGTGGGAAAAGTCTCGGTTCCAGTTTTTGCAGCATTATTAATAAGCTGTGGGATTCTCTCTATAACTCTAGTTCCACTGAAGAGGGCTGCTGTGAGATACAGCATGCATGAGAAACAATTTACTAAGTTATCAATACAGTGGATGATATTATTACAAGGATATAACTGATTCCTCTATGAAGAACCAGAGACACCTTTTTTCTACGTGCTCAACTGAATCCAAAGCCAGCAGAGGTCAAGCCTATTACTGTGCCAAAAGGAATTCAAATAAGCATTTTCACTTTTAAGAAGAGGTCAATCAAGAGAAAAGCCCTTATTTCAACTTCTAGTGTCAAGAAGCAGAGAAAGCGATGGCACCCCACTCCAGTACTTTTGCCTGGAAAATCCCATGGGCGGAGGAGCCTGGTAGGCTGCAGTCCATGGGGTCGCAGAGTCGGACACAACTGAGCGACTTCCCTTTCACTTTTCACTTTCATGCACTGGAGAAGGAAATGGCAACCCACTCCAGTGTTCTTGCCTGGAGAATCCCGGGGACAGCGGAGCCTGGTGGGCTGCCATCTATGGGGTCGCACAGAGTTGGACACAACTGAAGTGACTTAGCAGCAGCAGCAGTGTCAAGAAGAACAGGTTCATTAAAAGCACAAAATAAAGCTGGGGGTAGGAGATGGGGGGTGTGCAGGATGAACTGGGAGATTGGGATTGACATACATATTCTATTGATACTATTCCCAGGTGGTGCCAGTGGTAAAGAATCCACCTGCCAATGCAGGAGACACAAGAGATGTGGGTTCAATCCCTGGGTCGGGAAGATCCCCTGGAGTAGGAAATGGCAACCCACCCCAGTATTCTTGCCTGCAGAATTCCATGGACAGGGGTGTCTAGCGGGCAACAGCCCACGGGGTCGCAAAGAGCCGGACACGACTGAGCGCACACACACACACATGAAATAGACAACACGTGAGAAGCTACCATATACACAGGGAAATAGTGCTCTGTGGGGCCCTAAATTAGAAGGAAATTCAAAAAAGAAGGGATATATGTATACATATAGCTGATTCACTTTGCTGTACAACATTGTAAAGCAACTATACTCCAATATAAAATAATCAAAAATAAAATAAAAAGCACAAAATACACATGTGTAGTCACTTCCCTGCATACGTTACTGGCTTGTCAAGGAAAGGGACTAACCTTCCCTGGGCGCCTACTCAGTGCTGAGCTTCATGCTGTAGGGGGCTATATAATTATCACCCAAACAGAACAGTTACGAGAGTAAAAGGAAACATACTACATAGTAATTACGCGAGGATAAGAAACTGTACTGAGACTATCTCACTGGTCAACCAGAATGCACGCCCCGCCCCAATCTCTACACAGCTCATAACACAGTCTTGAAGAACTCCAAGGACAATAGGCCCACTAACCCACCCTGGCCTTTCCGCATATGGCATAACATTATTATTCCACTCCAGTGATATACCTGTGTTTATCTTTCAGCTCTAATTTTAGCACAGCAGAAAAGTCCATTCATTGCTATCGAGAAAGTTTCCTCTTGAATCTGCATGTGGGGCTCTGAGCTGGCTTGGTGGCTCCACAGGCTTGCCAATGGGCCCTAACCTGTCCACCTCCTGGGCAGTAAAGATCCGAGCGGGCACCGTGGAAGTGCTTCAGCCCCTGATGAGCACCCTGCCCTTATTCCTGTCCTGTGTGATGCTCAGGTCCGTGAGGGAATGAATGAGCTCAAATCCCCCTCCAAAGAGAAAGCCACCATCAGGCTGGCTAACACGTTCCTGCTGTCCCCTCCACTGGCTGCGAAAAGCAAGTTTTTACACCACTAACTGAAATTCTACTTAAAGATGCCTATGTTTGCATCTTAACTTCAAGACCAGCGCTGTTGTAAAGCTCCTAACAAATGTTTTAGTCTAAGAACTATCCTTTCATCATGACTGGTCACCATGCCCTGGGCATTAGGGTAGACAGATTATAAACTGGATATGTGGAATAGAGGAGAAAACACTGAAAACAGGACCTAAGTCTGGCTTAGCCACTTCTTGATCAAATTCGTAACAATGTATTGACCAGAGACATATTAGTACATTTTTTGTTACCTGAATGTTATTGACTGGAGTGTTTCAATATGCATTTATATAACAAATCATCAGCCACAGGCATTAGTTTCTGCAAAAATCCACACCCCCCCCAAATAATAATGTGTTAACATTACTGGACTTCTATTTCCTTCTTTCTGCAAGGGAGCAATCTTACTCAGTGTTATCTTAGGGTATTGCCATGAAAATTAAAATGTAATAATGCATGTGAAAGCTCTCTGAAAAAAGCTCTACAAACACATTGGCAATGCAAATTTGCAGGTGAGAGGACAACTGCACAGAATAATAGGAGCTCCAGCTGGGAATTCTGCTAATTGCAATTTGAACTCCTGTATCCTATTCTCTCAATGCAGTTATGAGCTAACAAAAAAGCTTGCTCAGGAACTAAGAATGTGGTTGGGTGAATGGACGGAAAGACACTGAAAGAGAGGGACCATTTTCTAGACATAAACAATTGAAGAAGTACATATTTGAACCTATTTGAATTTGAACCATAACTCAAATCCAAATAAAAGGCTTTGGACATACCATTACCATGACATGAAGAGTTCATATTTTTCTACCATCCAACAAGCCAACTTTTGAGGCCATATTTTCAAGCTTTTCCCTCTATAAATATCTATCTGAACTGAGTTTGGGTTAGACGCATAATCTTTTTTTTCCTTTTTTTAAAAAATTAATTTATTTTAATTTGGAGGCTAATTACTTAACAGTATTGTAGTGGTTTTTGCCATACATTGACATGAATCAGCCACGGGTGTACATGTCTTCCCCATCCTGAACCCGCCTCCCACCTCCCTCCCCATCCCATCCCTCAGGGTCATCCCAGTGCTCTGGCCCTGAGCACCCAGTCTCATGCCTCAAACCTGGACTGGCGATCTACTTCACATATGGTAATATACATGTTTCAGTGCTAGAACAGACTTTTGGACTCTGTGGGAGAAGGCGAGGGTGGGATGATTTGAGAGAATAGCATTGAAACATAAAGTAATCTTTAAGACCAAAGCCATGATTCCTGGAACTACCTGCAGTCCCAGAAAAGAGCCCCTATGAGAGCCTGGTCTGGCAATAGGCAGAGAGAGGACCCGTACCCCAGGGCTGTTCCTCCACCTAATCTTCACATTGGGCTGAACTTGTTATTCCTGAATTTTCACAAATGCCTTTTGCACATTGGTGGCTTTAACAGATGGTTTTTCCTCGTGCCTACGGACGGTGAGTTTTCCTTAGCAAGTGGACACATGAATGTTACTGTAGTAGACAGAGGCCTAATTTGGCCACCAGCATCTCCTCCCACCATCGTGTGTACATGTCACCCTGCACGCCAAGAAGTGGAGTCCGTTTCTCCTCCCTGTGAGTCTGGGTTGACCTTGTGACTAGCTCTGACCAGCAGAGGGTGATGGGAATGATGTTCACTCTGGGACTCTGGAGCCTGGGTCTCAAGAGAACCATCAACTGCTGCGTGTTCCCTAGGGAGCCCGCCTCCCTATAAGAAGTCTGGCTACCCTGAGACAACCATGCCGTGAGGAAGCCCAAGCCAGACATGGAGAGGGATCGCAATGGAAGAACACGAGGTGTGAGGCCTGTGAGGGAAGCCTTCTGGGACCTTCTGGCCCAAGCCAACCCAGTCAGCAGCTGAGAGCAGCTAAACAAATAGTCCCATTTGACGCTGCATGAAGCAGAATCATCGCCCAGCCAAGCGCTGCCCAAATCACACAATCATGAGAAATAACAATAAGTCACTATTGTGTGAAGACATCAAGTTTTGGGGTGGGTTCGTTGTGCTGTGTCCTCAGTCATGTCCAGTTCTTTGTGACCCCATGGACTGTAGCCCACCAGGCTCCTCTGCCCATGGAATTGTCCATGCAAGAATACTGCAGTCAGTTGCCATTCCTTCTCCAGGGGATCTTCCCTACCCAGGGATCAAACCTGCATCTCTTGTGTCTTCTGCATTGGCCAGTGGAGTCTTTACCACTGCACCACCAGGGCAGCCTACAGGGTGGGTTTGTTAGGCTGCAGTAGAACAGAACCAGCAAGGTCTCTTCATTCTACCACAAAAAAAGAACACTCAGCAATACTGACATAAAAGACATCGTCAGCCATGTAGACAGAGAACTGCAAACCCTTCTGTGAAGCAAACAGCTGAAATCTTGTATTCAGCAGCGGTCTTGGGAAGTGAAATGTCTTTCATGCGCCCCTTCTTCCCACTTTACTTAATAAACCCTCTTCCGAAGCATCTGCCACCAGCTCTGCTGGTGTAGACTTGGAGGCCTAAGTTCCAGCCCTCACTTTTGCTCTACTGACTTACTCCGAGCTTTGGGCAATGTTTCAGTCCCTACGGCCTGTTTCCCATCTATAACGTAGAGATGATAGCACCTGCTCTATTTACTCTACAGAATTCTTGTCGTAACCAAGTGAGGTAGAGTTTGTTAAATGAGCTTTGAAAGGTATGATGCGAATTTTCTCCCAGCTGTCATTTCATAACTATCTTTTCAAATTGAAAATATTTTAAAAGCTATAAAGACAAAGTGTCAGTCAGTCAGTTGGGTTTGACTCTTTGCGACCCCATGGACTAGCCCACCAGGCTCCTCTGTCCATTGAATTCTCCAGGCAAGAATACTGCAGTGGGTAGCCATTCCCTTCTCCAAGGGATCTTCCCAACCCAGAGATAGAACCTGGGTCTCCTGTAGGGCAGGCAGATTCTTTACCATCTGAGCTACCAGGGTGCATGTCTCAAAAAACCCTGCAATTTATGGGTGTCACCACCAGGTGGCAATCCCATCCCAAAAGTAAAGATTTAAATGAAAAATGAGCTTCATATTCCCAGGAATGCATAGAAGCACTTGCCTGCAGTGACTGTACTAATACGTCTCCTACTCAATAACTGTTGTCAGAGTAACTCTAAATTCTGTAACTGGGTATCCCAACCATTTTTCACCCTCAACAGCTCACGGGAGTTCTCTAGAGCAGGCTCCAAGTCACCCACCTGAAGAAGTGAGCTCTTAGCAGAGAATGGACTCAGCCACCTCTGCTCATCCCTTTGGTCAGACCCAGGAACCCACATACTTCACGTGGCTTAAAGTATGTTCAAAGGGAGGAACTGAGGCTTCTAGCCAATAGCCACACATGAACTTGACCCCTCCTTCTCCCTCCCAGGGCAAGTCTCCAGATGTCTGTGACCCCAGCCAACATCTTGACTACAACCTCACCAGAGACCCTAAACTAGATGCACTCAGCCAAGCCACTTCCAAATTCTGGACCCATAACAACTATAAAATAATAAATGCTTGCCATTTTAAGCTTTCAAATTGGGGAATCATTTGTTGCACAGCAACAGATAATTAATACATCCTGTTTCCTCACTTTTTAAGTAAAAACACTAGTGCATCTTGGTACACTGAGAAGACCCAGAACAAATATGCAGACTATGACCCTTATCACTCACAGAGTAAAGGAGGAATAAATGCGTCAAGCATTCCTATCCAGCCAGTATAAGGCAAAAGGCCCCATGAGCAGCATAAAGGCAGACACGTTCCGATAACAAGTTGACTCGGAGCTAAAGGGAATTCAGGCACCCAGATCAAGCATACAGTTAGACAAAAGCTGCTGTGTGATGGAAAATGCAAAGCAAGAGGGTGCTAGGAAAGTTCAGTGATATGTTTACGTTCCTGACTTGAAGGTTTATTAAGCATCTGACTGGCACATTCAATGTCATTAGAGAATTAAACAATTTGTATTCTAATGCTGGTCCACTGGGGCTTCCCAGGTGGCACTGGTGGTAAAGGACCCATCTGCCATGCAGCAGATATAAGAGATGTGGGTTCGATCCCTGGGTTGGGAAGATCCCCTGGAGGAGAGCATGGCAACCCACTCCAGTATTCTTGCCTGGAGAATCCCATGGACAGAGGAGCCTGGTGGGCTATGGTCCATAGGGTGGCAAAGAGACACAATTGAATCGACTTAGCACACACACAGGTCCATTGGGCAGGGCCGACAGTAAACACCATGAAAGAGAGAGAAAGCAGAGCCCCCTCAAGTGGCCTAAGTACAGACTTTCAGGATGGTACCCACTATATGGCGAGTTTCCTTCAGAGACAAACAGCAGATGGAATCAGGATAAAAGCAGCTCTGCCTTAACTAGCCAAAAGTCAAGGAAAATCTGCCTGGACATTCGGCAAACCTTTTTAGCAGCCCTCCAGCAAGAAGAATCCCAGTTGGCCATGTCACCAGCAAAAAGCCTGGGACAGCCCTCACTGAAGGATTCAGGTTGTGCCTCTTTGGACAGCATCCAGTGACCAGAGCAAACACCAACCGAGGGTCACGCTAGTCCTTTCTTTCTGCTCTTAGTCTTACAATCCGAGGCAGGCTGCCAGCAATTCATTCTGCAATCGAGTCTCACGTCTACCGTGTTGGTGTGAAGCAGCAAAGCCACCTCGGCACTGATGACCTGTAAATCTTGATGCCATCACCTCAGAGCACAGACTGCTCACTGATGCTGGTCATCAATCTACTTAAGGGGACCGCTGCCTCCCCAGCAGCAGCCCACTCAGAGCTTCTGAGGGAGCCCCTCACTCAGCCGATGGTGAAACCCGACAACCTGCAGGAGGAAGAGGTGCAAAGGGGAGAAGGAGCCTCCAACATCCCTGGAAGGCTCTCTGGGTCCTGACAAGACTTGTAGGAATTGATTTCCTCAAGAGCCACTTGTTGGAGATGGATCAATTACGATGAGTTGAAGAGCCCTATGAGAGGAAACCACAGATCAAATTTTCATTACCAGATGAAGTATGAAGGACCACAAGCAGAATCCACCAGTGTTGATTTTTTTTTTAAGATGGGTCAGGGACAGATGAGAGCGTGCTCTTTACCCAAGCACTAGCTCACTGCAGCCCTCTTTGGGGTTTCCTTCATGCACAATTCCTTAACTACTGAGGTGGGCATGCATGGGTCTTATCTGCTTTGAACATCCCTTTTCCTCCATGATGCCCAGCACTCAAGCCATCTCCAAGGGTACTAGGAATTTAGGCAACTGTCCTGGGTAAGTCCCCAAACCAAAGGGCGGGGAGGTGGGGGAAGACAGCTGCCAGCAGGTGGCTGGACTAAGACTCGGATTTGGAATCTGTTCTCAAGGTGGGAGCAAGAGAGGAAAGAGTGACTCCCAGTTAGAACCAAAAAGGAAAAACTCAGACAGACAACACGCAGAGACCATCCCTCCCTGACCTCATCCAGACTAAACAGTTGGAAATGTTTGATCCCTTCCACACAGGCCCTTCATGTGGGGCTCACCTGTTCTAAGGTTGCCCTTGATGTTTATTTTAACTTAATTTTCCTTGAAACACAGCATCTCTATAGGGGAAGCACAAGACTGATTGCCTGGTTCCACTCTAAAAGTACAAACAGCAGACACTCAAGAAATCAGCTAATACACCCACTGGAAATGACTTTGAGTGTCTGAAATACTGAGCAGAGGCAGGGGGTGATGCAAGGACAGGTGATGTAAAGGTCACGTCCCCTGTGGCCTCATCACTTCCCAGGGGGACTCCCATGACAGTCTCCCGTGCCTCCTGCAGGCGCTTGCTCCCTGCAGCCCGTTTTCCAACTGGCAGGCGAAGCTGATGGTGTTACTTGCCTACTTAAAACCCCTCAGTGACTGTCCTGGCTTTTGGATCAGCCCAGACTCTTCCATGTGGAAAACAGGCACCCCCGGGATCCACCCCCTGCCTGCCTGTCCAGACTAAGCTCTCTGCTCCCCATCAATCACCCTAAACCACATGGGGCTCCCCACACCAGGCTTGCTCATCTTCCTGCTCATCTTTGCTCACACTGCCCCTGGAACTCTGCCCCACCTTCTTCACCTGGCAGTCCCCCAGTCATCCCCCAGGATCCCACCCAGAATCACCTACTCCTGGAAGCCAACCCTGAGCCACACTCCTCCTGCTCATGTGTGTCCCAACAGAGCCCGGGCACTCCTTCCACTAAGTGGTCAGTACTGTGCTTGTCCCTTTACTGCTGTGTCACCCACCCCCCAAGACAAGCTGCTCAGTGAAGAACTACATCTTCCTCTTCCTTGTAGCAACAAGGCTTGCACAACACCTGGCAAGTAGACATAATTTTAAAAAATCAATTAACCTATCAATCTTACAGTTGGAGGTCATTTCAATTGATCCTGTAACCATTAGGTAAATTTGCAGCAATCAAGTAACATCCTTTTGCTAAATCACACAGGTGCCATCTGGGTCCTTCCTCCTACATCACACATGCAAGTGCTTGGCCCCACCCCTGCCCGACCAAATCAGAAAATCTGGGAGCTGCCCCAGTGATCTGTAGTTTAACACAACTCCAGGGGATTCTGATCCACTCGAGTTTCAGCATCAGTGCCCTAGAGCCTTCAAAGACCAACAGGAGGGAGGGTTCAGATTTTGCCCTGTAAGCATCTGCGGTGAACTCCCTGCCTGGCAGTCTCCCCCTTTCCAGGGTGGTGGAGCCTCTCCAAGGCTGAAAGCAGCTGCATTCACCGGGGCCAGATGCGGAAATACTTCCCCTCCCAGTACCCCTTGGACTAATCGAGAGTCACCTAGGGAACAAAGGAAACCAGGCAACTCTGTGCTCCGGGCTCCGGAGAGCTCTCCCTAGCCCTGGGCGGGCGGGCTGGGAGGGCCCTCGCAGACGCTGGCTGCCCGGGACAGAGTTCACCTCAGGCTGAATCCAGGGCTGGAGCACTGAGATCTCACAAAAGCCAGTTTCTGGCTGTTTTTCTTTAAAACACAATGTGGGACACATCAGGAGTGTGACAGGCAAATCGCCCTGCTCATCACAAGCAGATATAATGGAATCGAGCAATTAGGAAGATCTTGGCTGTCAGTTTCAGCTGGAAGTTTCACTGGCAGCCACAACAAAGGCTATGGTTGTGAGCTGAATTGATGAGGTTTTTGACACCCTACTCTCCCCCCAAATCACTGCATCATATATTCAGGCCTGCAGAAAGGCCCGAAGAACAAGGAATGTACAATTTTTCAGCACTGACTTTTCTTATAAATTCTTCTATCTAGTTTTCATTTCAGAGTGAACCATTCTTCTTGAGAACCAACTATGCACAAGGTAGCCAGGTCTCGCTCACTAACCTAGTAGATTGCAACCTTGACTGCATATCAGAATCACATGGCAGGGAGAAGCGGGTTGAAAAGACTCTGATGACTAGACAAGACCCCAGGCCAATTAAACCAGAGTGTCTGGAGTCAGACCCAGGCGTCAGCAATTTGGTGAACCATGGTTTTAAATAATATGGATGTCTGGACTCCATCCCAAACCATGTAAACCAGAATCTCAAGAGCTGGAGCCTGGGCATGTATGTATAAGGGCTAACAAAGTGCTAGTCACTCAGTTGTGTTCGACTGTTTGCAACCCCACTGGCTGTAGCCCACCAGGCTCCTCTGTCCCTGGGATTCTCCAGGCAGGAATACAGGAGTGGGTAGCCATTCCCATCTCCAGGGGATCTTCCCAGCCCAGGGATCAAACCCAGGTATCCTGCTCTGTAGGCAGATTCTTTACCATCTGAGCCACCACAGAAGCCCTGTATGTTTATTATGCATATGGGTATATTCACATGCACATACATGCTTATACACACATGCATTTGAATACGCATGTGTGCATATGCTTATGGTTATATACACATGCATACATATATGTATACATACATATACACATACACACATGTACAAACATACATATATACTCCAGGTGATTCTAATATAGTCAGTCAAGGCTGAGAACCACTTCACAGACCACTAATTCCCAAATTTGACTGCACTTTTAGAATTCTCTTTTCAACTATTCCAAACCTTAGGCCACATCCCAAACCAGTTGGATCACAAGCTCAATCGAGGGTGGTGGACTGGACACAGACCTCAGTGATTTTTGAGGGTCCCTAGATGATTCCAAAATGCAGACAAGTTTGGAGAGCACAGCACAGACTCCAACCTCCAGAAAAGCTGGGCCGGTCTTCTGTGATTTTTACCGTAACTCTCCTACAGCACCTACCGTAAATATTTGTTGAACTGAATTGAATTTTTAGAGATGTCTGTTCCCCTGATGTCTTTTACAACTATGCCTTCTGGAGCTGGTGCCTTTGAGGACTGTATGAATCCAATAGGAGGTGGCACAAAAAAGAACGTACTTCATAAAAAGACGTTCTGTCTCATTAGTGAATCCGATGCCCAGGGCTCCCCCAGTCCTCACACTTTTGATACTGTCGCCCTATTTGGGATTTATCCTTCTGTTTCTCCTCTGCATAGCTTCAGACAAAAAAAAGGGGGGGGGTGCTTTCCAGCTCCGTTCTCAGCATATTTGAAAACTGGGAATCACTTTTGGGCACTCAGGTACCCAGGGGTGAATTTAGGAACTGGAGGACTCGTCACTCCTCATTTAAGAGGAGAACAAGTGGCTTATTCACCAAGCCAGGAATGTCTTGCATTTTAAAAGCCAGCAAGTAAGATAGAAAACACTATTAATTCCTCATTCACAACTTTGATGTTATGCACCTAGATTTACCCACAAGCGAGGGTGATTTGACTCTATTGTAAATGCTCAAGGTGGGATTACTTATCATCTAAAAGATTCCTAGTCCCAATCCTTTTGTGGAAATTCTGGCATGTATATACCAAGTTTGCTTTAAAAGGAAGTAAACTGCAAAACCATTCACTAAAACATGGAAAAATCAGCTCAATACCTCATTTTGAGGTTACCACTTCATGGTTACTGCGTTAAGTGTGACCTATCTTTTGCCCACATTGACCATTCATCTAAATGCCTGATGACCAGAAGAATAAGTGTCTGTAATGACTGCTGCAGCAGGAGCCGGGCTGGGCTGAAAGAGAACTGTCCTCTGATACCAAGTCACCTCTCACTCCCTGTGTGATCTTGAGCCACTTATTTGATCTTCAGGTTCCTCATTTCTAAAACAAAATAAATACTCACAAAGATGGTTTTCTTCCAGCTCAAACATTATGTGGCTTGAACTCTCTTGTGGACAATGATATTAGTCTTGTGGAAATGGCTTTTACTATTTTGTTTTCCTAAAAATGGATTATTATGTAGGAGAAAGTACCTTGAGTATCCAATTCCATAAAACAAATATTAAGAACTAATATATGCATCAAATGGACCAGACACAGAAAGGCTAGAGAAAGAAGAGAGATAGCCTAGGGTGATAAAAATTAATGAGGAAAACAATTACACATCTAACCATGATATAAGACAGAATGAAATAGATGCTTATGGCATGAAACCGGAGAGGAGACAGCTTGGAATATTTTTTTAATGTCCAAAATAAATGGCCAAGTTCTTTCTACAAGGGTTAAAGGCACACTGAACTTGACTTCTAGTTCTGAACTTCATGGGTAGTGAACATGGCACCCCTGATAAGTCACCTATCTTTCTTAAGCTTCAGTCTTTTCACCTGTAAAATGGGAATCATATAATACCAGTCCAACATACTGGACAGTGCCATTGTCAGGCTCAAAGGAAACACAGGCATGAGAGGGATTGAAAATATGCTACATAAGATAAGTTACACAAAAGCATGGAGGATGACATAACTGAGTCAATATAGACTTGGGTCTGATGACTCATAAAAGCTAGAATTTCCACTGAGAAAGGAATCCAGAGGTTAAATTCAGAGCTGCAGGATCTCGTATACAGTGGCTTCTTCTCTGTTTTCTACTTTCTTAATTTTCCCCCATATTTACATATTAAATAAAAATATAGGTTCATGCTAAAAATTAAATAGTACGGAGAACTATGAAATTTAAAATTCCCTTCCCTCACCTCTACTTCTGCTTCACTGACTACGCTCAAGCCTTTGACTGTGTGGATCACAACAAACTATGGAAAATTCTTCAAGAGGTGGGAATACCAACCACCTTACCTGCCTCCTGTGAAATCTGTATGCAGGTCAAGAAGCAACAGTTAGAACCTGACATGGAACAACGGGTTGATTCTAAATTGGGAAAGGAGTTATGTTAAGGCTGTATATTGCCATCTTGCTTATTTAACTTATTTGCAGAGTATATTGTGTGAAATGCCAGGGTGGATGAAGCTCAAGCCAGAATCAAGATTGCAGGGAGAAATATCAGTAACCTCAGATATGTAGATGACACCACCTTTAAGGCAGAAAGTGAAGAGGAACTAAAGAGCCTCTTGATGAAGGTGAGAGAGGAAGTGAAAAAGCTGGCTTAAAACTCAACATGTAAGATCATGGCATCCAGTCCCATCACTTCATTGCAAATAGATGGGGAAACAATGGAAACAGTGACAGACTTTATTTTCTTGGGCTCCCAAATCACTGCAGATGGTGACTGCAGCCATGAAATTAAAAGATGCTTACTCCTTGGAAGACAAGCTAAGACCAACCTAGACAGCATATTAAAAAGCAGAGACATTACTTGGTCAACAAAGGTCTGTCTAGTTGAAGCTATGGTTTTTCCAGTGGTCATGTATGGATGTGAGAGTTGGACTATAAAGAATGCTGAGCGCTGAAGAACTGATGCTTTTGAACTGTGGTGTTGGAGAAGACTCTTGAGAGTCCCTTGGACTGCAAGGAGATCCAACCAGTCCATCCTAAAGGAGATCAGTCCTGGGTGTTCATTGGAAGGACTGATGCTGAAGCTGAAGTTCTAATGCTTTGGCCATGTGATGCAAAGAGCCAACTCACTGGAAAAGACCCTGATGCTGGGAAAGATTGAAGGCAGGTGGAGAAGGGGACGACAGAGGATGAGATGGTTGGATGGCATCACCTACTCAATGGACATAAGTTTGAGCAAGCTCTGGGAGATGGTGAAGGACAGGGAAGCCTGGCATGCTGCAGTCCATGGGGTTGCAAGAGTCGGACATGACTGAGCAACTGAACACCACCACCTGTGTAACCAGTTACTTCTTACTTTGCCACTACTCACAATGTCTCATGTGTCCTTCCAGAAACAAAGCTTATGATTACCCCATAATCAAAACTACGTATGTATATGTTCCTGATTCTACTCCCTGTGTCTATAACTATCCACCTCCTTTTCTAGGTATCCATTACTGGACAGGAAAGATCTTATTTCAAACAATCTCAGTTTAAGACAATATAGTTTTAGATTACTGAAATCTGACATAGCTTCGAGTGGTGATAATTAAATAATAATGCTCTTATTATTTCTTACCAATAGAAAAGGTGGAACAGAAGACGAGAAGGTTATTTAATATATTGTCGTGGCAGTGGTGGTTTAGTCACTAAATCCTCAACTCAGGAGTGCAGAGCAAAACAGTATTGTTTGTTGGTGAAATAAAATTCAGCTGCTAAAGGACCTATACATAGATCTTTGCTTCTGGGGATCTGTTTCTGAATAAATCAGAGAGAGAAGTCAAAGGATTTTTTTTTTTTTTTACCTCCTCCTATTCTTTAAATGCATTTCAGGTTCAAAGACTGCTCATAAAAAGGGGGTTGTCAGGATTAACAAATTCAGCGAAAGACTCCTGAAGAATGAAAGCATGCACAAAAATTTAGAAATAAGACATCAAGCTTTTAACTAAAATAATAACCTATGAGCATTTTCCTGCTGGACTCCTACTCCTTATTGCCCTTCATCTAGAGACCTAACAAAATTAGTTAAGGATCTAAGCCTTTTATTTGTCTTTAATTTCCATTCAGCTCAAGAAAACGATAAAGTATAGGAAAATTTTTACAGTTATTTAGGCCACGACATGCCCAGAACTACTTACTAGACAAATTCTCACAGTGCAGAAAAAGAAAATTCTCTCTTTACTCTGTATACCCTGAAGTTCTCCCTGTCCATTTGATGGCCTGTATTTCACTGGCTTTATTACACAGCAGATATGTGGGTTGTTAGAGTAATTGGTCAAGACATTTTTCATTTTTGCTCCTTCTTTCTGGAAAGCTCAAAACAGTCACTATGGTTACTCTATTGTTAACATACTTCTCATCTCCTCTTCTAAGTGGTATACTGCAATCATCTCCCTTATTCTCTTCCTACCAATATAATCATTGCAGATTTCTGAATTTCTCTGTCCCTTTTATTTATGTTGAAAGAGCTATCACACTTTACTGTTCTGAGTCTTCTAAAAAGTTCTGACTATTTGGTAAAAAGTTTGGTAAAAGGTACTATGGCTACTGGGGCTTCCCAGGTGGCCCTAGTGGTAAAGAACCCACCTGCCAATGCTGGAGACAGAAGAGATGCGGGTTCGATCCCTGGGTCAGGAAGATCCCCTGGAGGAGGGCAGGGCAACCCACTCCGGTATTTTTGCCTGGAGAATCCCACAGACAGAGGAGACTGGTGGGCTACAGTCCATAGGGTCGCAAAGAGTTGGACACAACTGAAGCGACGTAGCTCTCACGCAGATCATCACGGACACGTTCTGAAGGCAGTGTGCAGCTCTCTATGACAAGTACAGAAATTTGCTCAGCTGACTCTGTCTGAACTTCCTGTGGTTCTACACATGTTATTGAAATCACAGCATATTATCTCTTATTAGCAGACAAAACGGTCTCAAAATGGCTGGGAAAAACCTCAGCTTCAAATAAATGGAAAATCTGATGTTAGAGATATATGAATATGGCCTTGATGTCAAAATAATTATACCTCTTTAGAAAAATCAGCTTAAGAGTCTAAGTTACTGGTAAATAAAGGAAGCTGGCTTGTACCGAAATGAATCATGCTAAAGGAATTAATTCACTTCCTTTCAGGCTCAAGAGTTTTCAGATGTCTTGATTCATAAGTTCTTATGGTTGGTGGGGTTTTCTAGTAGTTCTGCCTCCAAAAATAATCATGAGGGGGGCACATTTTCTGGGAGAATAGAAAATTTGTTTCTTCAAAATTAATTAAGTCATTTATCATTTCTTCCAAAGGGATCAGTTACAATCTAGAATTACTCAGGAGTGGACTTGTTGCTTAAGGACAGTTATTCTTTTAATTATCTTTTAAAAAATATTTGTGTATTTATCAGTTTATCTCTTTGGCTGCTCTGGGTCTCAGTTGCAACGTGTGGGATCTAGTTCCCTGACCAGGGATCGAACCCAAGCCCCCTGCATTGGGAGTGCAGAGTCTGAGCCACTGGATCACCAGGGAAGTCCCTAAGGACAGTTATTAAAAGCTAATTGGAGGGTTTCCATCTCTAGAAATATGCATAGTTATATGCAATATGTTACAATAGTTATATGTAATCTTTCCTACGTGTGAAATATTGTAAAAGTAAATGAAAATCCAAATAAGCTGAATAAATCATCATGGAATACACAAAAGGTAAGAGGTGGTCTCCGAACAGGTGGTGGGGATACCCTATCCCCACCACACAAGCCTTTCTAGAAGGACAGACCCCTGATAACATACCTTTCATCACTACACCCAATGGCTACACTTCTGACCTGCAGTCCCCTGGGCAGAAGCAATTTTCTGAGAGGACAGTTCTAAGGTTTTCAGGGAAAAAAAAAAATAAGATCCCCAAATAAACACAAGAGCCCTCCCCCTTCAAAAAAGCCAAAGGAGGCTCTGGTTTGGTGGGAGGGAGGGCTTCCTGCCATTCTGTGCCTCTTCACCCAACCTTTTCAAACTCAATACAGAGTTTGAAACCCATGGTAAATTTCTCTGGCTTCATGAAAGCTGCTGGGAAAACAGCTATAAGGGTTGGATTGAGGCAGGGGGAAAATACAATTGGCAGCTGATTTTGAGAAAACATAGGTAACCATATGCCTTTGAGAGGCCAGAAAGGAACACAGAGCTTCTTTTGAAAAATAAGATTTAAGAAGAGTCCTCTGGAAAGGCCACCCCAAGCCTTGTGGACACAACAGGTCAGTTTCCGCAAGGAGTAGCCTCGGCCAGGGGTGAGAAATTCCGCTTTCCAAATGAAATGCTGGGGCCCATGCTGAAGGGAAGAAATCTCACCTAGCTCAAATATGGTCTAGTTTTTTGTTTTACTTCCTAACAGTTGCTGGAACACAAAGCATCTTGCTCCCTCATCAGGGTCCTTGGTCCTAAATCCCCATCTCTCTGCAGGACAGTATGAATGAGAAGGAAGAAGCCGAATGGAAACATGACTGATGGGGATCCAGAAGCAACTCCTAGAACCGCTTTCTCTGCCAAGTCACCCACTTTATTAAGAAAAGCCTGAGGAATTCGTCTCTTTTATATAGGGAAATATATCTATATTTAGCTATATCCAGTTTGTGGAAATGTATTCATCCCAACCTCCACTTTCCAGTTACAACCCAGATGACATACTAGGAGTGGATGGAGGAAGTTCCCTAACCATGAGCTAGCAAAGAGCAGCTGGTATTCCATGCTCTCCCATCAGTCTCTAAGACAGATGAGATTCACTACTGCCTCCTTCCGACAGTGATAAACTGCATAATTAGAACCAACCTTCCCAGTGACCACAACAAAGAAACCCAGATGAAATGCTTTAATTATTCCTAGAAGTTTCCCAGGTGGCGCTGTGATTAAAGAATCCACCTGCCAATGTAGGGGATGTAAGAGACTGGAATCTGATCCCTGGGTCAGGAAGATCCCCTGGAGGAAGACACGGTAGCCCACTCCAACATTCTTGCCTGGAGAAGCCCATGGACAGGCGAGCCCGGTGGGCTACAGTCCATGGGGATGCAAAGAGTCGGACACGACTGAGCATCTGAGCACACAGCACACAAAAGTATCAAAGAGCTTACAAGAGAGAGGGGGATTCAGGCTTCAGATCTGGAATATGAGCCTGAGATGTGGCCCTAGGTCTTAGAAGCCACTCTTACCGAGTTGGGGAGAATCTGTGAAGCAGGAAGAGAGAACTGGAAAGCTGAGCATCACCTTCACAGCCTCACAGGGTCAGGGACCCAGAGCATCCGCAAGGTTAAAGCCTGACAAGCCTGTGGTTGGGCGTGACTAAGCCCTACAAGTAAGAGAAAACAAAAAGTAAACTTCCAGTCATCTGAATGCCCTAGAAAATCTCAAGTGCCCAAATTGATCTGGGATTGCTGATACCCGGAAAGCCGGCAGAGGTTGTTTAAAAGGCTCTCTAGAACTCTTGTCATGTTTAGTATCATTCAAAGCCTCAGATTACTTCATTTCATCAACGTTCAGTACTGCTAATTATATGATGCTCTATTTTTTTTAGGTATGAGCCAATGAAAAAGGGGAAAATGCTACCAACTGTAAACGTACATCTTGATCAACTGTAAATTACATCTGAATTTCAGAGATTAAAATGTGAAAAAAATGCACTTAATTGATGAAATATGGTATTTATACAAATATTTTTTTTCAAAACCACATCTAACACACATTCAAAGAAAACAAGGCACACGAGGAGATACAATGACATAAATACAAACCAACATGAGAATTAGGACAAACACCAAACAGAAGAAACAGACATATCCCAGATGGAAAAATTACCAGATACAAAATGTAAGACAATGATACAGTACATAACTGTGCTCATGGTGATAGAAATTGGGCTTAAAATTTTCAGAACAAGGAACCAGGACTATATAAAGTAACACTAAAGATCTGAAAAAGAGCTAAAAATTCTAGAACTGAAATTCAGTAACTGAAATTAAGAATGCAACAGATGGATTTAACTGCAGATTAGACCCAGCTGAAGAGACACGGTGAGACTTAGAAGATATGTCAGAAGAACTACCAGATGTAGCTAGGAGATATAGAAAGGATGGAGAAGCAGAAGAGAGGCTAAGAGACATAAAAGTTAAGAAAATGTTTAAGGTAACAAAATTACCTTACAACACAAAGTTCTCCCAGTAATAGGCAGTGGAGTAAATAAAAAGTTGCTAGTTTTCCTAAACCCAGCTTCCTCAAAGACTAATGGAGGCAGATCACTTTGGGGAAGACTCAGAGGTTGGAAACAATGGTTGAAAGTTATAATGCTGTGGACTTCCCTGGCAGTCCCGTGGTTTAGAATCCACGGCCAATGTAGGGGACACAGGTTCGATCCCTGGTCCAGGAAGATTCCATATGCCATGGGGCAACTAAGCCCGTGTGCCACAACTACTGAGCCCATACGCCCTAGAGCCTGTGCTCTTCAACAAGAGAAGCAACAAGAAGTCCACGCACTGCAACTAGAGAAAGTCGACACATAGCAATAAAGACCCAGCACAGCCAAAAATAAATAGATTCAATATTGTGATTTACAAGGAACATGTATCTGCCTGTTCCGATGAACAAAATATGTTTTCCATATATATGGTCTTCATATCAATGGTTCCTGGCTCATAGCTCCCCAAACCCTTGGAATTTCCTGAGCCATATATGCAATGGCAATATCTTTTGTTAACAATATTGTCCTTTGTCCTCAGATCCTGACATTGCTTCAGAGCCAGAAAGGTGAAATGGGTGTCTCCGTGTTCATAATAAACCCCATTCCAGCACACCTGGGTTTGTATTCATGAGGTGATTTTGGAAAGTACCTAGGGATGGGGGCTGGTCGTCAAGGAAACCAACCATGGAAAAAGAGATGGAACTTTCAGTCCCACTCCCTGATTTCCAGGTTGGGGCGAGGAGCTGGAGATTGAATCAACCACCAGTGGCTGGTGATTTAACCAATACTGCCTTTGTAATGAAGCCTCCATAAAAATCCAAAAGGTTTGGAGAGCTTCCAGGTTGGAGAACAAGAATGCTTCCATATGCCACCATGCTGGGCCCCAACCTCCACAAGGACAGAACCTCCTATGTTAAGCCCTCACCCTGGCTAGCTCTTCATCTGGCTATTGATTTGCATACTTTAATATCCTTCGTAATAGAACAGTAATCTAGAGAGTAAATGGCTTTTCCTATGTCTGTGACCACTCTAGCAAATTAATTGAACTCAAGGAGGGAGTCATGAGAACCTCTGATTTAACTTCCCTGGTGGCTCAGACAGTTAAGAGTCTGCCTGCAAAGTGGGAGACCCAGGTTCAATCCCTGGGTTGGGAAGATTCCCCTGGAGAAGGAAACGGCAACCCACTCCAGTATTCTTGCCTGGAGAATTCCATGGACAGAGCCTGGAGGGCCACAGTCCATGGGGTCACAAAGAGTCAGACATGACTAAGCGACTAACACTTTTCACTTTTGTCAGAGACACAGGTGACAACCTGGCCTGAGACTGGAGCTGGAGGGCAGTCTTGTGGGACTGAGCCCATAACCCATCAGATCTGATGCTATCTCAGGTAGAGGGTTAGACTCAAGTTGAACCTCAGGACACCCAGCTGGTGTCACAGAGGATTTATCAGATGTGTGGCAAAAACCCCATGTATGCTGGAATTGGTGATCAGAACCCTTTAAAAGGTATATGGGACCATGGTTATTTTACCTCTCTGTGTATCACTCTCCTCATATCTAAATGGATATAGTAAAACAGTACTCACTTCACAAAGTAAGGATTGAGAACTCAGTGCCTGGGAAGCACTGAATAAGTGCTCCCTGCCTGCTGGCTGGACAAGACGATGGAGCTCCCGGTCCACCCGAGCCTGCTTCAGGAATGGAACAGGCAGCTCCATCACTGTGACAAAGAGTTCAGCCTGAAATACAGCCTGTGACGTATTGCAACTGTGGAACATTAGGGTTAGATGGAACCCTTCATAAAATATCCATGCAATCAGAGGTTTATTGTTTTCCTCTTTAAAAATGGGTTTTCTACAAGCAGATCATTTTTTTTAAAAGCACTAAACGCAAATAGAAAAGTAGATAATTAACAAAAAATACAAACAGGTAACAATTCTTACGGAGAAAATGTTTAGCCATGTTGGTAACCAAAATGCAAATGAAAGCAACATATTTTTCACCTTAAATAAATAGTTTAAAAAAATAAAAGACCCTGTGTTGTCAACGATGTGGTAAAATCATTTCCAGTTCTGGAAAGCAAGGTATTAACATGGTGCTTTCCCCTGGCTGACTAATTTCACTATCTGGAAATATTTACTAAGAAAACAATCCTAATTGTTAAAAAAGTATGAGTGCAAAGCTACTCACTGTCATGACACAGTGATCAGATTTGGGAGAAAATAATGGCCACTAATAACAAAATATTGTAATAAGTTAACAGGGTTCCAAAGCACTGAACTGCATAGTCACTAAAAATATGTTTACAAAGCATTTGTAATAACATGGAAATTGCTTATTACAATATGAGCTGAGAAAAAGCAAGATAAAAAATTAAAATTATATGCATGGGCTTCCCAGGTGGCGCTAGTGGTACTCGCCTGCCAACGTAAGAGATTTAAGAGATGCAGGTTGGATCCCTGGGTCTGGAAGATTCCCTGGAGGAGGAAATGACAACCCATTCCAGTATTCCTGCTTAGAGAACTCCATGGACAGAGGAGCCTGGTGGGCTACAGTTCATAGAGCAGACACGACTGAAGCTACTTAGCACAGCACAACACAGCATCATCTCAATTGTGTTTAAAAACGAGCTGAGGGAAAAACACTAAAAACAAACATGGCACAACATGATCAGATCAGTCTGTCACAGGTAGAAGGGTCATTTTCATTCACCTTGCTACCTTCCATAATGAACCCGTACTCCTTTCCCCAATAGGGAAAGAAATGTTTCATTCTCTTCACTGTAAAGACAATATAAAACAACATTAAAGAAAGTTAAAATTTTTTTCAAATATTTTATTGAGATGTAATTGACATGTAACACTGTATTAGTTTCAGATGTAAAACAATGATCCAATATTTGTATATATACCAGGAATGTTCACCAGCAATAAGTCATCACCAGGCATAGCTACAATTTTTTTTCTTGCGATGAGAATGTTAAAGATCTACTCTATTAGCAACTTTCAAACATATAATACAGCACTGCTAACTATAGTCACTGTGCTGTACATAGGAAAGTTTTATAAAACAATCTCGTTCCACTAATCCAACTGTTTCAGTTTTTATTCAGTGCGACCTGTACATGCACACACCTTTGGCACAGATGTAATCAGTCTGAATCAGTGATTAGTTCTATCAGGATTAGGCAACATGGAAATCAGACAAGTTATCAAGCTCTTTTCCTTCCTGACTCTTCCTCTGCCAACATTCACCTAGAAAGATGGAAAGCCTGAAATATAGAGGGGTTTTATTTGTTTGTTTTATTAAGTTTTTAAGTACTCGAGTTATTTCCCCAGTGGTACTGAGTGTCCAAGAGCATGGGACAAACTCCTGACTCCTTGCTCAGCCATGGCCCTGTCCTCTGTGTGACCTTGGCAAACCACCTCTCAGCCTCAGTTTCCCCATTTACACAGTGGGGCAGGGAGAGCTGGTCACTGACCCCCAAGATCCCTTGCAGGTCTACATTCTTAGATAATGTGTAAATTTGACTCCAACTCTCCAAACTGATCTTGATTCTTGAAAAGTTTTATAAAACTTGAATCACTTCAAACAGAAATAGAAAAACTACTAATTTTTCAAAGAATCCCTCCTACATCAAATTTTCTAATAAGAGTCTTTATTTTTGTTAAATGTAGACAATGGCAATATTGGCAGATCAGTTTCATGCAGAGCCAGGCACATTTAGATACAAATCATAGCACTTTCTCTTCCTCCTTGAAAATAGGTCAGTTTAAGGAAAAAGACTGTAGACGAATGAAAAGCCTGAAATATAGAGGGGTTTTATTTGTTTGTTTCATTAAGTATTTAAGGACTTGAGTTATTTTCCCACCTTGCCCCCAGAAGGTATTTCCTATCTGGCCTGTTTCAATGACAGGAAAAGTCTCACCCCACACTGGGGTGGTCCAAAATAGAAGTCTGAATCCAAATCTTACTGTAAACTTTTCAACTATGATTATAGTGACCCCGAAAAGAGTTTCAGTCACTTTCGGAAGCAATAACTTGGGCAGCAGACCAAACTCACTTACAAGGTCCATTAAGTTACTTCCATTTACTGGACAGAACTCAAGAATCCTGCTGCTAAACTTGAACGAGCCATGCCCCTTCTTCCATCCCACAAAGATGCGGTTGCTGCTAACGCTGTGGAAGTTCTACTTTTGAAGGCAGATAGGAACAGAAGTGCTGGCTACCCTGTGCTCAACCATCCCGTTTTGATCCCTGTGCTCTCCTGAAGTCAAGTCTTTGAGAAGCTTCTCTCAGTTCCTGACAGTCACGGGTAGCAGCAAGTCTCTATATTCCTGTTTGTGCAGCCACTGCCATCAACGATGCCCAGAGCCAGCTTCACCTGAAGAGAATGAAACTGAAAACTCAGAGCCCCATCCAGGGCCAGTGACACTCACGTGGTCATTGTTTTTCGTAAACAGGACAGTTTACACAAGCATCCGATCCCACCAGAACTGGATCCTCACCCACCGCTTCCCACCCCCACTACCACCCACCAGCCACTGTCCGAGCAGTGGCTGGGATGGCCCTGTGGGCAATTGTGGTTCCCCACAGTGGTTCTACTACCTGCATTTCTGCTACATAAATCAAACACATGGTAGGGGAAGAAGCTGAGAGGTGTCTTGTGTTTTTTTTGGGGGGAGGGGGGTGGTTGTTGTTGCTTTGTCTCAAAAGATTGACTGATGACCAGATTAGGATATGTGACCTGCAAAGGATGTTTATTCTGATTTAGGAAATTATTCACATGTAAAATCCACAATGTACATTACACACCTGTGGGCCTCCCAGGAGGCTCTAGTGGCTAAAGGACCGGCCTGCTGATGCAGGAGGTGTAAGAGACCCAGGTTCGATCCCTGCATCAGGTAGATCCCATGGAGGAGGGCATGGCAACAAACCCCAGTATTCTTGCCTGGAGAATCCCCCGGGCAGAGGAGCCTGGTGGGCTACAGTCCATAGCGTCACAGAGTCAGACACGACTGAAGTGACTCAGCACACACACACACCTTATATTTACCAAGTCACCCATCTTGAAAACCAAGTTACAATAAAGGAGGCCTCTTCCAGAAAAGTGGGAATGGTCACATAGCGCTGTACAGAGTGACCAGTACCCTCAGAACAGCTATTCACAACAGGGGTGATTCTGCTCCCCAGGGGACATCTGATAATAACTGGGGACACTTTTCATTGTCACAACTTGGGGAGGGGACGTGGGGTGCTACTGGCATCTAGTGGGTAGAGGCCAGGGCTGCTGCTGAGCATTCTACAATGCACAGGACAGGCCCCACAACGAATGTCCCAGCTCACGACACCAAGAGTGCTCAGGTTGAGAATCCCAGCCTTAGAATAATGGCACGTGTAGGGAAGGAAGAAAGAATCCCGTCTGGAAAAGGATTAACCTTTAAACAACAGAGCGAGTGAAGGCCAGGTTGACAGCACAGGCAGATCTGCTCTCTGACCTTGGCCGCCACGCCGGCCACCAAGCAACGAAGGCTCCAGACTTTTGTGGATTGTGGGCCCACAGGGACCTTTGCCAAGACTGGCTACACAAGGAGGTGGTAGCAGCAGCATTTCAGAAGCACCAGGAAAGGCACTTCGCCTCCCCAGGTACCTCCAACAGCCACTTGTCTATGCCTGAAATCTCATGGTGGATAAGGCCTTTCGTTCCATAATGAGGTTTAAAGTGCAAGGACCCCTGGAAGACAGAACAGTGACCTACACTCCTAGTCAAGAGAAAGGAGATGATGACAGGTTGGTTTTGTCCTGAGTTTTCATACAGTGAAAGGCTCTGACGAGCCGAAAGTGGTAGAGAGGGAGAAAGGTCAGGCCCTGAGGAAGTAGGGAAAGGTGGAAGGAATGGACAATCCAGGGTTCTGGAATAAAAGTCACCTACCCTGCAGACTACGCCTGAGCCTCCAGGGAGGGAAGGATGTAGAGAAAAGACCAAGTTACATTCTTGGCTTTGAAGAAGATTACAATCAAGTTCGGCTCAGGTGAAAAAAACCCTAGGAATGTTGGAAAGAATGGTAGGGATGCAGTGCTCCCTGCAGCTGGAACAGGAGACAAGGGTTCTCACCAGCCACCAGCCATGGGAATTACAGTGAACGCCAGGCCAGGCTGGGTGAAGCCCCCACCTGACACCTCGCAAAGCACTGGGCACAGAGCTAAAGATCGGGCAGCGCTTCGAAACTCTTCCAGATAAAGAGCTGTCAGATTTCTAAAGTGCTCGAAAGATGGTTGGTTTTCATCACCCTTAGGCTGACATCCTTTCCATCAATTTAGAAGGGAGGCCTTTGTTCATCTTCTTTGCCTATCTAAATCACATTCTGTCTTTCAAGGCCGGTTCATATTTTTCCCTGTAATTCCTGATTCCGACTTTTTTTTTAATTAGAGGATAATTGCTTTATAATGTTGCGTTGGTTTGTCATACAACAGTATGAATCAGTCATAAGTGTACACATGTCCCCTCCCTCGTGCCCCTCCCTCCCCACCCCAGCCCGTGCCTCTAGGTGGTCCCAGAGCACCGTGTCAAGTGCCCACTTTTCTGCAGCGACTTCCCAGTCTGTTCACATATGGCAGCGTATGTTTCAGCGCTACTCTCTCAGTTCACCCCACCCTCGCCTTCCCCCACTCCCGTGTCCACAAGTCTGTGCTCTGTGTCTATGTCTCTATTCCTGCCCTGAAAATAGACTGATTTTGACCTTTTTTTCCCTCCCTCCTCTTATAAGTACAGGGCCTCCAAGTCATTCATCTAGTGCTTACTATACTTCCTAGCTATCTTTCATAATGGGGCTACTTCCAGAAAAGATCTGAAGGGGGCTTTCAAGTTCATAACAAAAAATTAATAACTTGTAGTTTAAAAAAAAATTTTTCCCCCCAAGGGCGATTGGAAATGATTTGGGAAGAAAAAGATCAACCTACCAAGAAGCTAGGGAAAAGCAGTTACCAGAAACTGCTGGAGGCCAAGTTAAAAAGACTTAGGCCACCTGATTTGAAGAACTCACTCATTGGAAAAGACCTTGATGCTGGGAAAGATTGAAGGCAGGAGGAGAAGGGGATGACAGAGGATGAGAGAGATGGATGGCATCACCAACTCAATGGACATGAGTTTGAGAAAGCTCCGGGAGTTGGTGATGGACAGGGAAGTCTGGCGAGCTGCAGTCCATTGGGTCACAGAGTCGGACATAACTGAGCGACTGAATTGAACTGAAGTTAAAAAGACAACCATACTAGACACAGAGAATTTCTCACTGTCTGATAAAGGAAAGCCACAATTCCATGAGCATAGAATTTTGTTTTTGACGTTAAATTCTAGGAAGACTTTGCTCCTAGCTTTTCATGTACGCTGCCCAAGCCACCCGTTTATGTGCTTATAACAAGAACTCCTACTAGACTACATCATACCTACTAGTCTACATTTTCCTGATAACAGCCTATCAGTTCAGTTCAGTTCAGTCGCTCAGTCGTGTCCGACTCTTTGTGACCCCATGGATCACAGCATCCCAGGCCTCCCTGCCATTACCATCTCCCAGAGTTCACTCAAACTCACGTCCATCGAGTCGGTGATGCCATCCAGCCATTTCATCCTCTGTCGTCCCCTTCTCCTCCTGCCCCCAATCCCTCCCAGCATCAGAGTCTTTTCCAATGAGTCAACTCTTCACATGAGGTGGCCAAAGTACTGGAGTTTCAGCTTTAGCATCATTCCTTCCAAAGAACACCCAGGACTGATATGCTTTAGAATGGACTGGTTGGATCTCCCTGCAGTCCAAGGGACTCTCAAGAGTCTTCTCCAACACCACAGTTCAAAAGCATCAATTCTTCGGCGCTCAGCTTTCTTCACAGTACAACTCTCATATCCATATACGACCACTGGAAAAACCATAGCCTTGACTAGATGGACCTTTGTTGGCAAAGTAATGTCTCTGCTTTTGAATATGCTATCTAGGTTGGTCATAACTTTTCTTCCAAGGAGTAAGTGTCTTTTAATTTCATGGCTGCAGTCACCATACAACAACTATATGCCAACAGGCTGAGGACCCATGGTTTTCTTGCCAATCTGGATATTCCAGTGTGTCTCAAGATCCCATCAGAGTAACAGACTCATCTAATCTCTTACTAGATAGGACCCTCAGACCATTTGATTCTGCCTCTATGTCCCCAGGCACCAGAAAGATAGAATTTTAAAGCCACTCTCAACAGGGTCATGGTTTGGAGCCAGTGGCTGAGGGGTCTAACTTGGCCCTATCTTCATGCTCCACCCCACAAGCTTCCTGGTTTGATTGTCTTTTGTCTTTCTGTCCCCACCATAGACTTTCCCCCCTCTAAGTGTCAATGCTTTGCCTCATTAACCTTTGATTTCCTGCAATAACTACCACCGTGCTTTGCACAAAGAGAACCGCCTCCTCCCTCCTTCTTTTTAAAGTGAGGAAACTGAATTGGAAAGAGGTCCTTTTCATTATTCTGCCCTGCTCCCGTCTGATAAACCCCTCAAGCTGGAGTGTACCAGACCAGCTCTTCCTACACCACACAGCAAGCAGTCCGGGAAAGTTAAAGGCAGGTTACCAAAGGAATTGAAGGGTTAGAAGACATATTTTGGCTTCCTTGCCTCGACGTGTCCCCCGCCCCCAAAGATACACTGGGCAGCCCTTCAGCAACAAAACAAAGAAAAACGTCTTTGTACGCTGTAGTTGCTCAGTAAATATCTATTAAGATACGGTCAGAGCATCGGTACCGTGAATACAGTAAGTACTCAATAAACTCCGCTAAACTGAAAAGTTCGTAACACACCTGCTTTGCACACAGTAGGCGCTCCATTAAGTATCTCTTAGGATAACCGTAGGGCTGCTGCCTTGCACACAGTAGGCCCCTATAAAAGGCTATTAAATTAAATAGAAGCAGACGCTCGCTCCTCAGAGAACCCGGGCAGAGGTGACATTAATCAAGTCCCAGACACAGATCCGTGAATGGCGATGCGCGTTTCGAGGAAGCGTTTCCGAGAGTGCGGGAGCGGCGCGTGACGGCGCGCGGCCGCGGCAGACATCCCACTCTTCGGCAGGCGGCCGACCCACTGCCTGCTCCCCAGCATTGATCAGTGATCGGGATCTCTTCCCCACTCGGGGGCGGGAGACAGCTGCCGCCTCCAATTGTCACTTTGGGCTTGCACCTGGAGCTTCCGCCAAGGTCCCCCTCCCGGGGGTATCGGCCCGCCCGGGCTTCTCCCCGGATTCCGGAGAGTTACCGGCAGAACAAAAGCAAAAAAAAAAAAAAAAAAGGCAGCCGGGATTCCTTTTCTGACGGAGGGCAGCCCGGAAAGAGGCTGGGGGAGCCGGCCGGGGACCACGCTGTGATGTCAAATCTCCTCCGCCTGCAGCCGCCCGCCCTCCCGCCGCAGATACGCATTTGGGGTTCCCCCAGCCGGGAACGCGGCGGGGCTTCCTCCCTCTCAGGCGTTCGGAGCCCCCGCCCTGGGGCCGCGAAGGGGCAGAGTGGGCGCTTCGGTGGGGTGGGGCGTAGGGGGCGCTATATTAACCCTGAACAAGACAGGGAGAAGGCTGGAAAGCAGGGTGCTAGGGGACTGGGGCAGACCCCATAACCGAGATCCAAATCTGAACTTACAGTGCGAACTGCCCCTCGGTGCTCCAGAACGCGCCGAGCAGTCCTTGGAGATGGGGGTTCCCTCCCGGCAATCGGTCCCCACGACCTCCTCCCCTACACCCCCCGCCCCTCCGCCCCGGGGGAGCCCACCGTCCACTTTCACGTCCAAACCGCCGATCCAGGGTCTACACCCGCGCGCTCAGTCGGCGGAGCAAGGGGTCACAGAGGGCGGCGGCGCCGATCCCACGGGAGACGTCCCACCGCTCGGAAACTCGCGAGTGTGAAATCGGCTAGGGTTTTTGTTCAGGAATTTTTTTTAAAGGTGTAATGAGGACTGCAGAGACAGCGGGGAAGTGTCATTTCTTCCTTTCTCTCCGGCTCCTCGGGAGCCCGTGGAACTCCGAGAGGAGCAGGCTGCCGGGAGAAGAAAGAAGACGCAGGGGGGAGCCACTTACCCAAGGCAGAGCCCGAGAGCGCGGCGGCCCGGGAGCGAGCGGCGCCTTTGTCTGCGGCCGCGGCGCCGGCGCGCTCTGCCCAGTCGGTCCCAGCCCCGGCGCGCGGCGAGCTCTCGCGGGCGCCCGGACAGCCCGGCGCGCGGCTCCGGCTCCGGCTGCCTCTCTGGCCCCGGCCCGGGTCCTCGCCGCCCCGCGCTCTCCGCCGCGGCTCCGCCCCGAACTGGGCCCCGCCCCCGGCCCGCCGGGCCCCCACCTGCTGCGGCGGCGGGCGCGCGGGGGAGCCCGGCCTCGGGCGGCAGGGGGCGGCTGCCTCCCCCGCGCGCCCGGCTCCCTCCTCCCGCAAGCCCTGGGGCCGCTCCGCCGCGCTGTTCCGGGGCGGAGCGCGCGCAGTGTAGACCGGCGTTCTCCGACCCAGCCCTCTCGGAGGCAACCTCACCTGGGGGGCCTGGGACTCGCGTTCTCTGAGTCGAGCCCAGCTCCCCGGGGTAGCTGCCCTTCCTGCCTTGGAGCACGCTCCCCGAAATCCTCCATCACCTTTGGAGCCCGTCCTCACTCCTCCCCGGGGGAGGGGACCCCCCTGAGCTCTGCCGCGAGGGATGGGGCGGCGGGAAGCGGAGTGCTTCTGCGCTCGGCCGAAACCCTGGCCTCTCTGCCGGGTCCGCCCCGCTCTGATGCGGCGGCCGGAGGCGGGGACGCCCGGGAGGAGAAGGGGCCAGCCCGGACTGGGTGGCGCGGGAGAGGGGACCCCGCCGAAGGTTGAGGGGCACCGAGCGCACGTGCACCAGTCCAGAGCCTGGCGCCCGGGCTGTGAATCTGTGCTCCTTTGCACGACCGGGATAAAACTAACAGAAGGGAAGCAACACTTAAGAAGCTAGAGAAAAGGAAGGCAGAAGCCACTAGACCTGTACACTAGTAATAATTAGCGTTTAGGTGGTGCCTTCGGGCAAATCCAAAGTGTTCCACACTGATTAGGGGCGTCGCTTAATGCGTGCGCCGCAGTGGGATGGATCGAGAAGCCGCTTTTCTAGGCAGAGAAAAATACGATAACCTAAATATTGTATAATGAGGTCACTAGTGGCTTTAGCTGCCCTTGAGCCCTCCCTTCTCCCAACTTCCAAAGCAATCAGTGCGAGAACTTCACTTCGACACTCTGGAGGGTCTGCCATGTACTCTGGTTCTGCTTCACGCCCCCCTCAGCCTCCAGGGCCTCGTACAATTCCAGGTGTGTAATAGGCGCTGGATAACTGTTGAAAGAATTACTGTGTGAATCATATAACTGTGCTAATTGTAACACGGGCAAAAACAAAAAATTTAAATTATGAGATTATATTAGAAATATGCATTAAGTGGTTAGAATAGTGATGTCCATGTGAAGGGTAATAAATGGTAGCTGTAATTACTGTACAGATACAGTTGCTATTAATTATATGTGTATAGGTAACAGGTTTAAGTGTGTGTGCTTAGTTGTGTCCAGCTGTTTAGGACCCTATGGACTGTAGTCCACCAGGGCTCCTCTGTCCATGGAATTTTCCAGGCAAGAATACTGGAGTGGGTTGTCATTTCCTTCTCCAGAGGATCTTCCTGACCCAGGGAACGAACCTGTGTCTCCTGCGTCTCCTGCATTAACAGGCAGATTCTTTACCACTGCTGCCACCAATAGGTTTAGGAATAGATTCTAAATTAGAGACAGCAGTGATCTGATCCTCATTAACCTAAAAGAATACACTGGGATAAGGAGAGAGTATGCAAGAAGCAGATATGTGTCCATCAGTGGTGAGACATTCCAGTGTATCTTCCCCAAAGAGAACATTTTAACATTTTGCTTCTTTAATTTTCATTACAAATAAATGTTATCAATTCAGTGGGTAGGCATAAATCTGAAATGCTGTGTGTTGATTTATTTCTCTTATAACATATTTCCTAGGAAGGAAGAATAAGAGGGTTCAAGGATGCTCATTTTATCCAAAAAAGCTGGAAGGGCAAATGTCCCACCTCGTCTGACCAGGAAGACCCCAGGAAATCGCAATCTCCCTCCTGGGTGCTTTAGATCAGTGTCTTGGGTCTGTGGAACTGCTGTGGAAGCAGTGTTCTTATCCACGTGAGATAATTTATCTCTTCCATTTGGCAACTGGGAAAATGTAATTTTCTCTGTGTGATGAGCATGAGTGAATGGCTCATGCATAGTGAATGGCCATCCTCCAAATCTGGGGACAAGGGTGTGAAATATGCATTTTAATATCGGAGTCCATTACTGCACAATGCCAAGGGAATGAATAGGAACTAGACTCCCTCCATCACATTGATATCACATGCTGTCATCCTCCTGTGGATGCTGCTACCAGGAAATAGGTTGTTCCTTATTTTTACCCTCAAGAGAAGACACCTAAAGAAACAGCTGGCCTAAGTAGGGGTGAACCAGCAGAAAATAACCACACAGAGCTTAGGGGTTGGGAAAGCCACCAGGTTATTTTGGACTTCTTTCTTCCTGGGGGAAAAATATACCAGCATTTTCCCACTGTCTGTGACTGGATATGCAAGTTGTACCTTGGTGGCTAGGCCAGGGTCCTGGAGTACACAAGCAGGGAGTTGCTGCCTTAATCAGAAAAATGCCATGCCCACCTTGCTTAGGGTGGATAGATATAATTTTTTAAAATTATTGTGGCTATAGAATGAATGCTGTGTCTCCTCAAAATTTATATGTTGAAACCTAATCCCCAGTGTGATGGTATCTGGGGACTTTGGGAGGTGATTGGGTCATAAGGGTAGAACTCTCAACAATGGGACTAGTGCCCTTATAAAAGGGCACAGGTTGAAGACAATGATCTAAGAACAAGGAAGCTGGCTCTCACCAGACACCAAATATGCCAGCACCCTGATCTTGGACTTCCCAGCCTCCAGAACTGTGAGAAATAAATGTTTGCATCAGCCACCCAGTCTACGGTATTTTTGTTATATCAGTCCAAGGGGACTGCAACAATTGTGCTAGCTAAATCTTGGGCCTAGGTGGAGGAGGGGAGGCAATTTAGATTTATTAAACAATTTCCACACCCCACTCCTTCTGTTCCAAGAATTTGGCATCAGTGTTCATGACTTTGTGTCCTCTCTCCTTGTGGTATGGACTGGTCATGCTTAAGGAACTGACTGGACTGTGACTTCTGGAAGGTGGAGTCCCAGTAGCAGGGGCATAAAAGTAAGCCTACGCTGGGCCAGGTGTCCTGCTCCCTCTTGGGGTGCTCTATTTTGGGAGAGATCTGACCTATATTCATTCTATCTGCCTGTCTGTCTGTCTTTCTATGTATCTGTGTATCTATCTATCTAACTCCTCTCTATTCTCATATGTGCAGTTTGTACAGTTAGGAAAGTGAGACAGGCCTAGGGTTGTTCTCACAGTGTGGGACCTAAGGTTGACAAATTGAGGCAACTCACTCTTCACCATCACCCCAGGATGCTCTGGATATGCTCTTTTCTCACCAGCAGAAAAATGAGACACAAGAACAGAGTTGGAGGAGTGGAGTTTATATAAGCCCTTTGGTTTGCTTGGTTTTAACTATAGGCCAGTGACTCCAAACCTACACGTTCACTGGAATCACCCGGAAATCATTAAATACACTGAGCAAAAGAAATAATAGGAGACTACAATGACCCACTGCCCAGTGTCTGTCCCCATTTGTCCTGTTCTGCCTTCTCGCCTCTTATTGTAAATAAGCTGTCCCTGCTCCATCTGAAGTCACCTCCCACTTACGTGCAAGACCCAGCCTGTCACTTAAGGACATGACTTTATAAATGCTCCCCTCTATCTGCAATCATTGGAGAAGGAAATGGTAACCCACTCCAGTATTTGTGCCTGGAAAATTCCATGGACAGAGGAGCCTGGTGGGTTAGAGTCCACCCACAAAGAGTTGAACACAACTTAGCGACTAAGCATACTCTTTGATCATTAGTTTGTCCACATAAGAGGTCATAAGCAGTGGCTTTCCCATAGGGTTTAATGTCTTGAATCTTGAAAATAACAATACAAAACAAAAACTCTTTTGACTCTCTTCCTTTGGCAGCTCTCCCAAGTCTCTTCCTTCTTCTATAACAAATCTTGGCAAAACAAAACTTATCTCTGCTTGGTGTCTCTAATTCTTCTCTTCTGTTCTTTCTTTAACCAATTCTAGTTACTACTGTATGGAAACTGCTCTTGTCAAGGTCATCAGTGACCTCCATGATTTTAAATCTAATGACCAGTTCTCAGGCTTTGTCTTACTTGACCCATCCAGCATTCGACATGGTTAATCACTCCTATCTTGAAATGGCTCCCAGGACGCTTCTGGTTTTCATTCAACCAGTAAGGGCCAGGAAGGTCTCTCAAGGAAAAATAAACATGAACTACTCAAAATAGCACAGCAAACAGCATAAAAAATAGAAAATACTAAAGCCATTTCCACCAAATTCAGCAATAAGATAGAGATGTGTGCTACCATCAATGTTGTTAACATTGTTTAAGTGGCTAAAATAAAGCAATAAGACATGAAAATGAAATAGTAAATACAACTTTTCAAAAGAAAGATACAAAACAGTCTTTATTGTAGATGCTGTAACTGTTCAATGAAAAACCTTGGGCCTCTAGCTATTTTAGATTTAAGAGATATTTTATTTATTTATTTATTCTTGGCTGCTCTGGGTCTTCATTGCTGCTCACAGGCTTTCTCTAATTGCAGCAAGCCGGGGCTCCTCTCTAGTCGCACTGTACAGGCTTACCATTGTGGTGGCTTCTCTCGTTGTAGAGCATGGACTCCAGAGCATAGGCTCAGTAGCTGTGGTGCATGGGTTTAGTTCCCTTGCAGCATGTGGGATCCTCTCAGACCAGGAATGTAATCCATGACTCCTAACCGCTAGACCACTAGGGAAGCCTGAGATATTTTTAAGAAATTGAGTGCCATTCCCTAGTAAGACATTTAATTTAAATTCATTGTTTTAACTGTTTTTTGTTTTTTTTTTAATCAGTTACTGTTCTTGCATTCATAGAGCTCATAGTCTAGTGGGGAGACATATATTAAATACATGCTTACACAAATAATTGAATTTCCTGGTGTGGAAGTACTAATTGGCAGATCTAGTTTCATTCCAATATGTGTGGGGGATGGGATCAAGAAAGAATTCATGGGGCAGCAAAAAGTGCGTTGTGTGTGGATAAGAAAAGTGGCTCAAGGGGAGGGAAGAGTGCAGGGAAGGCCAAGGAAACAGCAAGAGCATTTGAAATGATCACAGGCTGCACAGTAGGGTGAGGGAAGGAAGAGCAGTCAGAGAGAGGATCAGAGCACAAATCATTAAGGCTGTTTGGCCCGTGGCAAAAATTTTGGCCTTAATCATAAATGTCATGGAAAGCTGGTATTTTAAATTGGGAAGAGCTGCGTCTCTACACGGAGAAGGCAAAGGCACCCCACTCCAGTACTCTTGCCTGGAAAATCCCATGGACGGAGGAGCCTGGTAGGCTGCAGTACATGGGGTCACTAAGAGTCGGACACAACTGAGTGACTGCACTTTCACTTTTCACTTTCATGCATTGGAGAAGGAAATGGCAACCCACTCCAGTGTTCTTGCCTGGAGAACCCCAGGCACAGGGGAGCCTGGTGGGCTGCTGTCTATGGGGTCACACAGAGTCAGACATGACTGAAGTGACTTAGCAGCAGCAGCAGCAGCGTCTCTATAATGTAAATTACCTCAGCTGTAAGGTCTGCAGAGATTATAACACACAGCAGGGCAGTACTTCCCACAGGTTTCTGGTCCCTAGAATCCCTAAACATCCATTGGATCACAGAAAAAGCAAGAGAATTCCAGAAAAACATCTACTTCTGCTTCATTTACTATACTAAAGCCTTGACTTTAGTTTGTTTCCACAGACAACAAACTGGAAAATTCTTCAAGTGATGGGAATATCAGACCACCTTATCTGCCTCCTGTGAAATCTGTATGCAGGTCAAGAAGCAACAGTTAGAACTGGACATGGAACAACAGACTGGTTCCAAATTGGGAAAGGAGTATGTCAAGGCTGTATACTGTTACCCTGCTTATTTAACTTATATGCACAGTATATCATGTGAAATGCCAGACTAGAGGAAGCACAAGCTGGGATCAAGATTCCTGGGGAAAATATCAATAACCTCAGATAGGCAGATGAAACCACCCTTATGGCAGAAAGTGAAGAAGAACTAAAGAGCCTCTTGATGAAAGTGAAAGAGAAGAGTGAAAAGCTGGCTTAAAACTCAACATTCAAAAACGAAGATCATGGCATCTGGTCCCACCACTTCATGGCAAATAGATGGGGAAACAATGGAAATAGTAAGAGACTTTATTTTGGGGGGGCTCCAAAATCACTGCAGATGGTGACTGCAGCCATGAAATTAAAAGACGCTTGCTCCTTGAAAGTAGAACGTCAAGAAACACCTGGAGTAATAGGCAAATTTGGCCTTGGGGTACAGAATTAAGCAGGGCAAAGGTGAATAGAGTTTTGCCAGGAGAATGCACTGGTCATAGCAAATACCCTCTTTGAACAATACAAGAGAAGACTCTACATATAGACATCACCAGATGGCCAACACCAAAATCAGATTGATTAAATTCTTTGCAGCCAAAGATGGAGAAGCTCTATAGTGTTAGCAAAAATAAGACTGGGAGCTAACTGTGGCTCAGATCATGAACTCCTTATTGCCAAATTCAGACTGAAATTGAAGAAAGGAGGGAAAACCACTAGACCATTCAGGTATGACCTAAATCAAATCCCTTACAATTAAACAGTGGAAGTGAGAAATAGATTTAAGGGACTAGATCTGATAGACAGAGTGCCTGAAGAACTATGGACGGAGGTTCATGACATTCTACAGGAGACAGGGATCAAGACCATCCCCATGGAAAAGAAATGCAAAAAAGCAAATGGCTGTCTGAGGAGGCCTTACCAATAAATAGCTGTGAAAAGAAGAGAAGCGAAAAGCAAAGGAGAAAGAGAAAAATGTACCCATTTGAATGCAGAGTTCCAAAGAATAGCAAGGAGAGGTAAGAAAGCCTTCCTCAGTGATCAGCGCAAAGAAATAGAGGAAAACAATAGAATGGGAAAGACTAGAGATCTCTTCAAGAAAATTAGAGATACCAGGGAACATTTCATACAAAGATGGGATCAATAAAGGACAGAAATAGTATGGATGTAACAGAAGCAAAAGATATTAAGAAGAGGTGGCAAGAATATACAGAAGAACTGTACGAAAAAGATCTTCACAACCCAGATAATCACGATGGTGTGATCACTAATCTAGAGCCAGACATCCTGGAATGTGAAGTCAAGTGGGCCTTAGGAAGCATCACTAGGAACAAGCTAGTGGAGGTGATGGAAATCCAGCTAAGCCATTTCAAATCCTAAAAGATGATGCTGTGAACGTGCTGCACTCAATATGCCAGCACATTTGGAAAACTCAGCAGTGGCCACAAGACTGGAAAAGGTCAGTTTTCATTTCAATCCCAAAGAAAGGCAATGCCAAAGAATGCTCAAACTACTGCACAATTGCACTCATCTCACACGCTAGTAAAGTAATGCTCAAAATTCTCCAAGGCAGGCTTCAACAGTACATGAACCGTGAACTTCCAGATGCTCAAGCTGGATTTAGAAAAGGCAGAGGAACCAGAGATCAAATTGACAACATCCGTTGGATCATCAAAAAATCAAGAGAGTTCTAGAAAAACATCTATTTCTGCTTTACTGACTATGCCAAAGCCTTTGACTGTGTGGATCACAATAAACTGTGGAAAATTCTGAAAGAGATGGGAATACCAGACCACCTGACCTGGTTCTTGAGAAACCTATATGCAAGTCAGGAAGCAACGGTTAGAACTGGGCATGGAACAACAAACTGGTTCCAAATTGGGAAAGGAATATGTCAAGGCTATATATTGTCACCCTGCTTATTTTACTTAAATGCAGAGTACATCATGAGAAACGCTGGACTGGATGAAGCACAAGCTGGAATCAAGATTGCTGGGAGAAATATTAATAACCTCAGATATGCAGATGACCCCACCCTTATGGCAGAAAGTGAAGAGGAACTGAAGAGCCTCTTGATGAAAGTGAAAGAGGAGAGTGAAAAAGTTGGCTTAAAGCTCAACATTCAGAAAACTGAGATCATGGCATCTGGTCCCATCACTGCATGGTGAATAGATGGGGAAACAGAAACAGTGAGAAATTTTATTTTGGGGGGCTCTAAAATCACTGCAGATAGTGACTGTAGCCATGAAATTAAAAGACGCTCACTCCTTGGAAAGAAAGTTATGACCATCCTAGATAGCATATTAAAAAGCAGAGACATTACTTTGCCAACAAAGGTCTGTCTCGTCAAGGCTATGGTTTTTCTGGTAGTCATGTATGGATGTGAAAGTTGGACTATAAAGAAAGCTGAGTGCCGAAGAATTGATGCTTTTGAAGTATGGTGTTGGAGAAGACCCTTGAGAGTCCCTTGGACTGCAAGGAGATCGAACCAGTCCCTCCTAAAGATCAGTCCTGAGTGTTCATTGGAAGGACTGATGCTGAAGCTCCAATACTTTGGCCACCTGATGTGAAGAGCTGATTCATTTGAAAAGACCCTGATGCTGGGAAAGATTGAAGGTGGGAGGAGAAGGGGATGACAGAGAACGAGACGGTTGGATGGCATCATGGACTCAATGGATATGAGTTTGAGCAAGCTCCAGGAGTTGGTGATGGACAGGGAAGCCTGGCATGCTGCAGTCCATGGGGTCACAAGGAGTCAGATGCGACTGAGTGACTGAACTGAACTGAGCATCACTCAGTGATACTGGCCACCAATATCCCCTACCTGCTCCCTATCTTAGCCGTTTCATGGAAATCCTGCAGTGCCTTCAAGGCAAGTCAGTCCAGGTATGAGGTATCAGATGATTTGGGCAAAACTTGATGCTGGCCTGATTCCCATAGGCAGGGCTGAACTCTCAGCCTGCTAACTTCCCAGAAGTTTCTTCACTGTTTGGACCATCCCAGCATTCTCTTCTTTCAGCCTGCGATAAGACCTCACTGAAATTCTAACTGCACGTTCCCTGCTCTGTCCTTACTTCACCCAGTCATCTGCTTTTAAAACTATATGCCATAACCCCAATAATTATGAGCTGTATGATCAATTCAGCAGATCTGGCCAGCATTTTTGAAACAATGAAATGGAATTGAAAACTTCAGAGTTCACTGTGATAAGAGCATCACTTGATGCTATTTTAATTTCAGATATATATGTTGTATGAGGATGACAATGTGTGAGCATACACACTCACAGCATCAAATTGTTTTCTTAATTATAGGTCATAATCAACAAAAGTCTGAGATGTACTACTTTTCCTTCCTCCACCTCTGCTCTGTATAGAAATTTGAACTCAAGAGAGTTGACTCTTCTGCTTTACCTCATTTCATTTCTCCAAGTCATTTTATTCATCTCCTAACCTGTTAAAACATCCTGTTCCTCTCAAACAATCCACTAGTATTATAATATGTTGGCATTTATCTCCTAATCTTGCTCCTTAACTCTAGTTTTACTGTTATCAACAGTGACTTGTGCTTATCAAAGTGACCCATGGTTTGATCTGTAGCTCACACCCATAAGGACAGAAAACTCATCACCTGTGCCTCATTAGTACCTGATCGAGCTTGCCAGCCCTAGAATGGTCCATGAACTTCAACCTTTGATCCCTGAAATCTTCATTAGGAATACTCTATTGTGCTAGATTAGTAACAGATATTATGCCAAGCTAATAAGGTCCTAGCCCCCAGGAATCTACAAAACAACTGATCTAACATTTGCCTCAATCAATTATTGAGTGCTTACTACATGCTTAGACTAGTGTTCTATATTTAAACTCTGATAGTTACAACCCACAGGACAAAGACTCTGAGTTGTCTAACTTTTAAAGCTTGATCTCTTTGTTCTCTTCCTGCCCTTCTTCCTCTCCCCACCTCCAGATTGGTATTATCATCACCCCAGTTTTTCTGAACCTGAATGTGGACTTGACAAATATGGGGTTTGGGGGAAGCCACACACCACCTCTGTAAGCACTCAGTAAATGTGGAATTGGATCTCTAGCCCATGAATCCCAATCTCCCAATGTCAGAAGGAGATACACACGACTACAATTGCAAATGCACCCCAGAGGTTTTGTAGTTGAATGAAAAAATCTCAAGGGACATTTAGGAAGTTTTTTCTTAATTGCTGAAATCATTTTTGCTTCACCAGAAATTGTGAAGACCATTATATGAGACCATTATAAAATATATAGGCAAGAAGAGACTGTAGTTTCTATGATACCAGAACTCGTCTAAGCCAGCCTCTGTCCTAGGCATCAGGAATTTTGCTAATAATGACAGATACAATGAGCAGCCCAGCTTATGTGAATAATTTTCATGGAGAAAGAAAATTGCAGTTGAGTAGATTACACACAAATGTGTTTTTAATATTTTTATTATAAATAACACACACAGACACACAAATCTGCAGTGAAAGCATAAGGAGTTCCAGTTATTTCTCCAGGGCAATCAGTCAACTATCAAAGAGCAGAATATACATTCTATTCAACTAAGTCAAGAATATAACAACCTAAATCTCTAAGGAAGTACCATTATTTTGTGAATAGAATTTGCAGCCCAAACTGAGTCCACATAAAGGGTATCTCATGGCCAGGACATGCGCTCGCCAGGAGGGAAAGCAAAGATTAGTGAATGTATTAGGAATGTGGGCTTGCGCATTGTAAACTAGTGCATTTGTTTTCACAGAAGTTCTGATGTGTCAGTTACTTGTTGCCTGTCAGTTATTGGGATTGTGCTTGAATTCTTGAAGAGTGAGTGAATTCCTTAAGCATCATTTCCTAGGAGGCATTCAACCCCAAGAAATCATTTCACAGTTGCTATAGACTGAATGTTTGTGTACCCCTCCACCCCAAATTCATAAACTGAAGCCTAATCTCCCAAAGTGATGGTATTGGGAGGTGGGGGGCTTTGGGAGGTGATTAGGTCATGAGGGTGGTGCTCTCAGGAGTGGGATTCACGTGCTTATAAAAGAATCTCCAGAGAGCCCCACTGAGAAGACAGCATCTATAAATCAGGAAGCATCTCCCACCAGACACTTACTCTGCCAGCGCCTTGATCTTGGACTCCCCAACCTTCAGGATGTGAGGTAAACATTTTTGCTGTCCGTAAGCCACCCAGTCTCTGGGATTGTTACAGCAGCCTGAAAAGACTTGGACAACAGAGTAACAGCTCTGAGGAAGGCCCAGGGTTTCAAAAGAGGTAGTAAATGACCATCTTTCTCTGTAAACTAAAGATATGACTCATTTACTGTGGGGTAATAAGAAATGGTTGATCTTTGTCCCTCGTTCCTGGCAAGAAGCTCCTCAAACCCTAGGAATTTCCTGAGTGACAGGAGTGTCTTCTGTTCTTCATGAGGAGGAACCCCTTTCATCACACCCGAGTTTATGCTAACGAGGGGACTTACGGTGAGGCCACTGCATAACCTCAGGATGGGGATGGTCACCAGAAAAGTGATTAGAGGACTGGAACTTTTAGGTCCAGCCACAGCCTCTGGGTACGGACAGGGGGAATGGCTATAAATTAAACTCTATAAAAACTCGTAGAACCCAACAGAACATTGTAAAACAATCATCTCCCAACTAAAAAAAAAACTCCTGAATGATGAGATTAGATGAGCTGCTCAGTAGGTGACCACTCCTACATGCCAGGAGGGTGGCACACCCCAGTTCTATGGGACAGAAATTCCTGAGCTCAGGAGCCCTCCCGGCCTCGCCCTGTATACCTGTTCATCTGGCTGTTCCTCTGTGTCCTTTCTAAGAAACTAGTTGTTGTCATTCAGTTGCTCAGTCATGTCCGACTCTTTGTGACTCCATGGACTGTAGCCTACCAGGCTCCTCTGTCCATGGGATTCTCCAGGCAAGAATACTGGAGTGGATTGCCATTTCCTCGGGATGGAACCCATGTCTCCTGCGTTGGCAGGCGAGTTCTTTACCGCTGAGCCACTAGGGAAGCCCTTAATAAACTAGTAAATATAAGTGAATGTTTCTCTAAATTCTGCGAGCCACTCTAGCTCTGGCAAAGAAATCAAACCTGATGAGGGAGTCATGGGGGCTTCTGATCTATAACTGTCCTGTCATAAGCACAGGCAACAACCTAGATTTGTGATTGGCATCTGAAGGGGGTGCAGTTTTGTGGGACCGAGCCCTTAACATGTGGGATCGGAGGCTATCTAGATCAGAGGTGGACAGTGTGGACACTGAGTTGCAGGCAGGACACTCAGTGTCCACTGAGAGTTGGAGAACTGCTTGACAATGTTGAAAAAAGCACACTGTGGATTTATGAACGATTAATACCTGCCCCTCAGTTTGTTTTTGTGTTCTGGAAGAAAATCTATTTATGATTATATTATAGTTATGCCTGATTTGTAACCTGTCGATTACAGAAAAGGACAGGAGGCACTTTGCAATATTAAAAGACATATGAAGCTATAAAGCACTCTTCTAAGTTTTAGTACACCAGTCTCGGTTTACAATTATTCTCAGGATTTTATTAAATAAAGACAGCTGCTATTCAATTTTGGCTAAGATGAGCAAAACCCCTGCCTGATATGGACAGATGTGGCTGATCATAATAGACTTCCACTTAGCTTTTACAGTGTTGCTTTCTCTGAACTCTAAAGACAACTGGCTGACCAAAAAAAAAAAGTTCCAATTACGATGTGCACACAGTCTGTGATAGATGGAGTTGGTGCCAGAGTCACTTGGGAAATTCAATTCAGAAGGATCAGAGCTTTGATTACGCTTTCTTGAATCAAGAGGAAGAGGAGCCCCCCAAATCATTCAATGACCCAGGGCATGGTAAAAGAGCACTGGCTTGAGAGTCTTGTGTGCAGCTTCTGCCACTCACTGGCCGTATACATCGGGCAAGTCTTCTCTCCTTGCTGAGTTATAACTTTCTCATCTGTAAAATGGGAGTGCTCATCCACTTATCACACTCTCCTCGGCTGTGGTCTCATCTTATTCTGGCTGCAACAAGGGCTGTCCTTGCTTAGGGACTCCGAGAGCTCCTCGCCCCCCATTCATGCTGCGTGCCCCTCACTCGCCTCCTGCCCCGAGGCCCACCTGTTTCCTCTGATGTGTGAGATGCCACAAGACCCACTGGGTGCCCTTGCGTATAATGGACAGGGGAGTAAAGGCACTTGGGTGATTCCAGTGGGTTCTGGGAAGCAGCAGATAAATTCTCTTCACTTTCTCCCCAAGACAGATCATTCGAGATGCAACAGGTCATGTGGCCTCTCAGAAGAGACAAGATTAAGCCATCCGTTGTACTTGAACATGAGTGGCAGCTGGGTCCTGAAGATGTCCGTTTATTTTCTCTCCTTCCCTCTCTGCCCTGCTCTCTTTTCCCCAACTCCAGCTTCCTAGGCAGGACTGCATTTCCTAATAAAATGTGCTCATTTGCTCAGTCATGTCCGACTCGATGCAGCCCCATGGACGGTAGCCTGCCAGGCTCCTCTGTCCATGGAATTTTCCAGGCAAGAATACTGGAGTAGGTTGCCACTTCCTTCTTCAAGGGATCCTCCCCACTCAGGGATCAAACTCCAGTCTCTTGAGTCTCCTGTATTGGCAGGTGGATATTTTACCACTAGTGTGACCTGGGAAGCCCCTCCTAATAAAGTATTGACATAAGTTTTTGTCTTGGAATCTCCTTTAGGGATCCCAAGCTAAGACAGTAAGATAAACAATTCCTCAGTGTCCTGAAGATTCTCAAAGGAGCTTAGTCCCCACTCCCATCCACTCTGTACAGGCAGAGGAGGACTATAAGGCAAGCATGTGAAGTTCATTTCAAGCTCAGACATTAAAACACATTTGAAAGCTCTTGGACTATTTAATGTTGGGGCAAGTTTGGGAGAAGTCAGAGGGCGACATGAGTTCTGATGGTGGGTTCTGAATGCACCTGCAGGGAACACTATGGCCTAAGGAATCTTAGGAGAAAAACCAGGAGGGTAGCTGGACTCTGGATTGGAGAGATAGGATTTGAACTTGTCATGACAATGTGGGTAGGAAAGAGTCTGTATTTGAGTTTCAGGTTCCCAGAAAGCAAGTCAAATGGACAGAGGGTCGAGGAGAAACTCTAAATCACCAATGCAGCAACTCTCTCTATTGACTATGCAAAGCCATTCTCGGCCTTTCTGTCCCCATTTTTCCTACTAAGACAACACTGGTTTGTTCAGATAGGAGGTTGAGATCTCTTGATCTCAGGAGCTTAATCCTTTCCCAGACCTCCAGAGGATGAATCATGATTGATTTAAGGACCAATATGTGTCCCAGTTCTGGCTAATGAACATAGCAAGCAGTCTGCTAAAGAGAACTCCCTTCCTGAATTAAAAGGTTGCAAAGAGACAAAAGTTGCCACATTCTTCCTGTCCTGAATATAGATGTGATGCCTGGTTCTACAGCAGTTGCTCTGTGATCTTGAGGCAACAAGCATGGGAAGAAGGCCAGGGGAATCTCAGGGATGTTGGTCCTAGCATCTTTGAGCTACTAAGCTGGTTTCAGCAGTTGCACTTCATCTTTTTTGTGTGTTTATTTATTTCAGATTGTGTTAGTAGGGTTTTCTGTTAGAGCAAAAATCACTCCTGAGCCTAGAAAGATGTGATGGAGAAACCAGAAAGACAAAGATGCAGAAGGCACAGTTTGAGGAGGAGAGAGTGACTGCCAGTAAAAATGCTATAGAAGAATCAAAAGGAAGATGAGACTGGAAAATAGGTGTATCAAGTAAGAAGTCACCGGTGAACTACATGAGAGCCATTTGAGAGAGGCTGATGGGGCAAAAGCCAGATTTCAGTGGGCCAAGAGGAAAAGAAAACAAGGATGGATACATCATATGTAGACAGTTCTTTCAAGAGGTTTTGACTGTGTATGTACCAAGAGCCTTCAAATATTGTTGAGCTTTGACCTAGATTTTTCACTTCTAGAGATCTATTCAAAGAAAATGATTAGAGATACAGCAAAGATTTAAGCATAAGGATAATTGCAGTTTTATCTATAACAGAGAAACATCGGCAACAACATAAATATCACACAACTGGAAAATTGTTAAATACTGTTCCAGCCAATATATGTGATATTTTGAAAGAATTTTTTAGCAGTGTGGAATAATATTCATAATGAATCAAGAAAAAAAAGATCAGGCTGTAAAAATACGATTATAAATTTATGTGTAATATTAATATATTATTTATATTCAAAGAGAAAGGCAGGAAACAAAAACATTAAACTATCAAAAGTTACAGGAGAACCTCTTAAATTTATACTTTCCTCTATATGTTTCTAAATCAGCATTTATTTTCTATGCAGCATTTGTTCCCCACCCACCTTCCTAGCAGCACCACAGCCCCCTCCAAGTCCAGATGCTTATGCCTTAGGTTAAGTTATTCCGGACCTCAAGAAGGCATGAGTGATAAAAGTTATTTTCCCCTGGATAGATTTTATTATAGAACATTCTCTGGATTTCCTTAAGAACCAATGAGGAACATGATTATTAGGCTGTCAGCCATCCTATTACATTTAAATTTAATTCTTCTCCAGGCAAACAGAGGCCTGTTGTGATATTCCTCACAGCAAAGGAAGGAATCCACTACCCAGCCTAGAGATCTCCCCACTTCCTCTCACACAAAATGTTTCTGGGTGTACGTCACAGTGTGGTTATGGGGGTCACATGAAGTTACTAATATGCAAAGTCTTTGTGAACCCCAAGAAACCACATGAGTGCTGGTCACTGTTGTCACTGCTCTATGGGGAAGCCAAAGTCTAAAGTGGATACCCTGTCCCACTTCACTTTCCTTGACTCCACGCCATTCGGAAACTCCTTAAGCAAAGAACTGATCCTGGAACCTGGGTATCCGAGAGGAGAAGCAAGGGAAGTGTGGACCAAGGGGCTGAGTGCAGGGAAAATGGTGCTGTCCTAGAGCTGCCATCGACAAAAAGGAGATGGTTAGTAAAAAAAAAGAACAACTGGGCTCCAAATGCTGCTTGGATATGAATGAATCAGGGATGTTCTGAAGCAGCAGGACGAGAAAACAAAGCATAAAAGACTTGCTTGGAGGTAAAACACGTGACAGTGATCTGTGTTTAGTCAAACGGCTGCCATATCTTGAAAAGAGCTGGAGTTAGTTGCTTATTCATCCCACAGGTATTTCCTGGACACTTGCTATGTACATAGTAAATTCTAGACACAGGAGTGAAAATAAAGTGATCTTTGCTCATGGTTTCACACTGCAGGCACTTGGAAGTCAGTAGAAAAGCCAAACGGTTTGACATAGCGGAAAGATAAGGTCACAGGCAGTAGGAGACAAGTGACAAGTAAGGTCTCAACAAAAGCGCTAGAATTTGAAAGAGGGAGAGGTGATTTAGGCTAGAGTTCAGGGGAAGCTTTTGTTCAGGAGACGGCTTCCCTGATAGCTCAGTTGGTACAGAATCCGCCTGCAATGCAGGAGACCCTAGTTCGGTTCTTGGGTCCGGAAGACCCGCTGGAGAAGGGATATGCTACCCACTCCAGTATTCTTGGGCTTCCCTGGTGAATCAGCTGGTAAAGAATCTGACGGCAATGCGGGAGACCTGGGTTCAATCCCTGGGTTAGGAAGATCCCCTGGAGAAGGGATAGGCTACCCACTCCAGTATTCTGGCCTGGAGTCGGACACGACTGAGCGACTTACACTTTCAGGGCAAGTTTTGTTCAGGAGATGCAAGCTGACCTTGTCCTTGAAAAAGGCATAGAAATTAAACAGTCAAACCAGGGGCAAGGCACAGCACCAGCAATGACAAGGAAGCAGGAATGAACACGGGCCGCGGAGGCAGTGGTGACCTCAGGGGTAAGCTCTGAGTGGGGAAACGATGGGCAGCAAGTTCAGAGATGGCCTCACTGAAGAGGCTTTAAAAACGCCGCCGAGGCTAATCCCGTGCCTTCGCGCCCAGCAGCTCGGACATCGTGCCTCTCTCCGGACAACTCTACAGACCACGTGTGAGAAGCAGCCGCCGGGGGAGCCCAGGAGCCCAGAGTGTTTACAGCTCTGGTCAGTGGGAGCGGCCAGTGCCTCAGGGAGAAACCTGAGCGAGATTTTTCAGGGGAAGCGACTTAAAAACACCAACACTGCTTTCCGGGAGAGGTCTGGCTGAGGGGCACTGAAAACAGAGATTTGAGGAAATTCTCTCAGGGTATCTGGACTTGCAACCTCAGCAGACCCGGAAAATAATGTCAAGTTGAAAGGAAGCTCTGGAAAACGTGCGTCTTCCCTCCCCACCGCCCCCCCAAGCACGGTTTCCGGTGGTGAGGAGACGGCCACGCCCCGCAAGCGGAGGCGCTGACTGAAGGTCATGAGTTCCTAGGTTTTCAGAGATGGTTCACTGTGCTTATGGTTGATGTTGGTCCTAACCCTTGGTTTACCTCTTAATCCCCTCTCCTTTAGGCAAAAACAGCAATGTTCTTTCATTCTTTGGGGTCCAAAGGAGATTTTCAGCTGGTTCTATTTAAGTCACACACAAATACAAATGTGAGTGTGGGAACCGGTCAGTTTGGGGTAGATGCTTTTTCCCTCTCTCCGTGATCCAAAGTCAGGCACAATATCCACCCTCAGCTCAGGCAGTACTGGAGACCCACGAAAGGACACCCACTCATCTGCAACTGTGCACTCGGATTCCATGTGACTCTGGAGCGGTTGATGCCAAGACACCTTTTCTCACCTGTATCACTGTGGAAAACACCTGAATACTGGACAACCGATTGTTGCCAAGCTTTGGGAAAAGTTACTCCCATGTGGCTGAGGGAGGGCAAAGTGGTATAAACCTACAGAAGAAAATGAGGCAAAATCTGCCAGTATTCCATATGCATATATGCTTTGCCCTAAGAATTCCACTTTCAGGAATTCATCTAAAGTCAATCTTATACACATACGAAAGAGTGGTTATCAAAGGGGCTCACTGCAGCCTAGTTGGTGAGAGTAAAAGATGGAAAACAACCCAAGTCCATTCAAAAAGCTCGATAAATAAACTAGGATACATGGACCCAAGGGAGAAGCATATAACTTTACAAAAAGGAATGAAAGGAAGTTACATCTACTGATATGAAAAATATTTTCAAGATGTGATAAATAAAAAAGAACTAGGTGCATACAGGGTAGAGCGTCTCCATTTCCAAGAATGACCTAATAGAAACAGTAACTCCCCATTTCAGTAGCCAGGACACAACCGGAAGCAGTCGTTTTTCAATCAACACCTATGATTGGGTAGATGGAGAATCCAAAGACATCAAACCTATGGGAAATACTAAAAGTTAATTTAGCAAGGTTGCACAACACATGATCAATATGAAAATTCAATTGTATTTCTCTATAGTAGCAACAAACAATAAGGAGAATAAAATGGCTAAAAACTATTATTTATATCATCAAAAAGCATAAAATACTTAGGAATAAGCTTGAAAAAGGATGCACATGACCTTTACACTAAAAACTACAAAATACTGCTAAATAAATGGACAGATCCCTGGAGGAGGAAGTGGCAACTCACTCCAGTATTCTTGTCTGGAGAACCCCACGGACAGAGAAGCCTGGGGGGCTACAGTCCATGGGGTCACAAAGAGTGGGACATGACGGAGTAACTGAAAAACAAAAAAATGGAGAGACAGAGATAGAGATAGAGTGATTGGAAGACTCAGTGATGTCAAGATGTTAGTCCTTATCACGGCCATGTTTCCCAGAGATGTGAGTGGGAAGACTGTCTCCATTTTATCTGCATGAGCCTTTCTCTCTAAGCTTGGTTGTGAATTTGTGAGACTTAGGAGGACAGATCTGAGAGACAGACTTTTGGAAAACCCAGAATCACCTCTGCTCTTTGATAGCGAGCCACTGTTAATGAGCCAGTTTTGTGCCCAACCTTTACCCTCAGAAGGAGTTCTTCCCCGGGTGACACCTCCATCTCTCAGGCAAATTGTGAGGAGAAGACCTTTAAGGAGATCATGTGACAAAGACATAAAGATATAAATCTTGACCTGATAGCACATAAACTGAATGTTAGCCTTATATTGTTCATCACAGCAGTATGTGATTTTGTTCAAGGAATTTTAAATTTCTCAAAAGGAGGAAATTACGTTCTGAGTACATTTTCCACACCCCAGCCCAGCCCTGTCCAATAGGACTTCCTGCAATTGTAGCCATGCTGTACATTGATAGAGTAACCACTAACCACAAGTAGCACTTAAACATCTGAAATGTGGCTGGGGGACTGAGAAGCTGAATTTTAAATTTTATCTCATTTTACCTAATCAAAATTTAAATTTAAAAAGTGACATGCATCTGCTGCTGCTGCTGCTGCTGCTAAGTCGCTTCAGTCGTGTCCGACTCTTGGAGACCCCATGGACTGCAGCCTACCAGGCTCCTCCGTCCATGGGATTTTCCAGGCAAGAGTACTGGAGTGGGTTGCCATTGCCTTCTCCAGACATGTAGCTGGTGGCTCCCAAATTGGAGTGCACAGGTTGAGTCCTTTCAAATCCCAAAGAAGTCCCTACAAATCCTAATCACGTCACAGCAACCATTGTCCACTGACCCCCAACTCCCCACATCAGTTCCAGAACTGTTCATGGCAAATGAATGACATCTCATCAGCAGAATTAAACATGTCCTCTGAGCCCAGATGTAGTTTCCTCTTTCTTTGGTCTCCTAAACAGTGCTTAGATAAACCAAGTTGCATAATATTTAACAATTACCGTTTATTAAGGTAGATGATAGGAGGGAGAAGTGAGAGGAAACATTTGACCAAAGTTGGATCTTCCCATGCTTATCTTCTTCACCCCATCCATTGTGTGTGTATTCAGGAAATCTGCTCCTCCCCTGTGCACTGGTCACACTCCATGGACATCGCCAGTCCTAAGCAAGCTAATGACAATGTTTAGCTTCTCTGCCTCTTGTGTTTCTCATCAACCATCACATCATTTTTTTTTTTTTACGTCAAAAATATTTATTAAAACAGACCGACTCAAAGAGTTTATTCTTATCTGTATAGTCACAAAAGTTACACACCCAAATATCTGTGAAACTCTGTAATCCTGTCTCCTTGCTCTGCTTTAGTAGGGGTATAGCTAACTCTAGACATGTTTCCCCTTAGTAGGGGCCATCAGTTCCACACTCAGTGAGTCCTTTTGCCCCTTTGTTCAACTCTACTTGTTACTTCCAGTTTGAAAGTTTCTAGGAGACACCCAAAAATCATGTTTTGGAAGAATGTCTTCCTAGTGAGAACAAAAGTACAGCTAGAATCCATTTAAAACGAACTCTGCCAGCACTCAAAGCCTGTCATTCTTTTAGGCAAAGACTGTTAAGATGCCCATGAAATGGTGTTGTAGGAAACTCCAAGAGACCATACCTCTATAAAAACAGTGAATAATGTCAAATCAATTTTATTGGGACTCTAGAGATGAGTCAAAGGTTTATAGCAGCCAGATGAATGCTTAAATAAGAAAAAGGTGGCTGAATCTTGGTAGGAAATCTTTGTGACATTGTAGCTTATCCTGGCTCCATCCCCACCTCCCTGGATTGCCTGCAGTCTTAAAGATGGAGCCTACATTGCTGGTGTGGGCTCCTGGTGCTGGTAGATATAGAGCAGATCCAGTGCTCAAATAATTATGGTTGTTTAGTTTGACCTGAATGGTGGTTCCCTCTTGTTTATATCTTACTTAGACTGGAACTCTCACAGAGTAGAGAGGCAGCTGCCTGAAGGGACATTTGTCAGAAATACTTAAAGGCAAATGTATTAGCCATTGCTGCCAGAGGAAGGGATAACAGTTGGCACACAGTATCATACCCAAGAGCTTGGGAAGAAAGGATGGAGAGTGAGATTCTTTAGGAATAAGGGCTTTGAAAACCCATATTCCTAGGGATCTAGAAGGCCACACACGTGCCCAGGGTAGGGCATACGCTTTGAAAAGACCAGAGAGGGCTTTAAGCTTTCACCTCTGGTTGACCTGCATGTTCTGCAGAAGCAGGAAGTGAAGGCTAAGGCAGAGTTGTAACCTGCCCAGTGCACAGTGGGAAGCATGCCCCAACACACACATGCACACACATCTGCACAGACCTGGATATTTTTTTGTGTTTAGTTCTGGGCATTTTAGGAAATCTATTGAGTCGTTGTGCTAAGTCACTTCAGTTGTGTCTGACTCTTCGTCGTCCTATAGATTGTAGCCTACCAAGCTTCTCTGTCCATGGGATTCTCTAGGCCAGAACACTGGAGTGGGTTGCCATTTCCTTCTCCAGGGGATCTTCCCAACCCAGGGATCAAACCCAAATCTCTAACATCTCCTGCACTGGCAGGTGGGTTCTTTACCACTACTGCCATTTAGGAAGCTAGCTGACAATTAAGCAAATCAAACAGACTTCAGTGGCCACACATGACAAAGAACAGATTTTTTTTTTAATTGGTTCAGAAAAAGTCACAAAACTAAAAACAAACAGTAACCACAAGCATCAACAAGAAACCCTGAGGAAGGAGGAGAATCTGATTTCTAGAGTTGGCATTCAAGGTGTCTAGTTATCAACAACAACAACAAAAATGATGAAGCCTGCAAATAAACATGGGTAAGAGGAAACAGGAAGTGAGTACCTAAAGGGTACAGGGTTTTTTAGGGGAACATTGTGAAATGTTCTAGAATTAGATAGTGGGGATGGCTGAATCACAATCACAACACTGTGATTATACTGGAAACCACTGTACTGTACATTTTTAAATGGTTAAAACGGTGACTGTTATGTGAATTTTACCTCAAAAAAAAAAAAAAAAGAAAGAAAGACACAGCAAAATGGATTTTTAAGCAGTACGCTGCAGCTTTGCTTTGATACAGTTTAATGAAGTCATTTTGTAAATTTCCTCAGTGGTTCCCTTTTTTGTCTTCAGATACACACCTCAGTAATCCCAGGTCAGCCAGGATCACTGTATAAATGATCTGTAGTTGAAGACTTATTTCTGGGTGGCATTTGCCCATGGATCCTGAGGGCTATTTCAGACTGTCACATGAGATGCATGGTTTTATCCCAGCATCTCCCCATTGCAACATATCCAAAACCTAGCCCTGATTTCTTCCCATACTTGTGTCCCTCCATCACTCTACATCAGCAAAGAGTGCTTCTCCATGCCATTTTGGATAGCTCATTTAAACCTTATCCAATTAACCCCTATGTCTGGATATTTAACCTTGTAAATGGCTTTCAAATAGATTTACTTCTCTTCATCACCACTGCCAACACCTTTGTTCAATATGCCCCCATTCCTTATCTATACTGTTTAATAATAGACGCCCAGCTGGCCTCACCACATGTTCTCTTGACCCTTTTCAGTCTATTTCCCCTACTCTATCAATTTGCATTTTTAAAATGCAAATCTAATTATTTCACTCCTCCATTTAAAGCCTTTAATTGGCTTCTCTTTGCTCTTCGAATAAAATCCTCAAGCGTTGAAATGGTCTGCAGAGTCCTATGTGACCTGGCTCCTGCCCACCTCCCCAGCCTCCCCGTGGAGTCACTGCACTCCACTCATGGAAACTTCTGTTTCCCCCTTTGTTGTATAGTTGTATAGTCGCTAAGCTGTGTCCAACTCTTTTGCGACTCCATGGACTATAGCCTGCCAGGTGGCTCTGTCCGTGGAATTCTCCAGGCCAGAATACTGGAGTGGGTAGCCTTTCCCTTCTCCAGGAGATCTTCCCAACCCAGGGATTGAACCCAGGTCTCCTGCATTGCAGGCAGATACATTACTACTGAGCCATCTGGGAAGCCTATTTCCCCCTACCTCAGGGTAATCATAGACACACTCATTTCTTTCTAGAACATTCTACGTCCTTGCCTCTCTGCACTTACCCAGTCCTACCCATTTTCAGAACTCAAATGAAAGGTCACTTCATGAAGGAAGTCTTCCTGGCTCCTCAGGGTTAGGGAAAGTCCCCCTGAAAAGGCTAAGTGCCCAGGGCTTCTCTTCCATAGTACATCTTACTCTAATCATTCCTGTGATCAAGGGCTCAATATCTGACTCCCAACTAAATATGAGACCCATGAAGACAGGTACTGTCTTATTCAATGCTATAGCCCTGGTACCAACTACAGTGCAGTGTGTACAGCACGGGGTTCATACTTGTGAACTTAATATTACAAAATGCAATTCGTTCTCACAGATAGCACCTTACTAGTCAGTTGGTGCCTTAGTAAAAATGAGTTGACAGCCTGCCAGGGCAAGAATGCAACCTAGGTGTGCTGCTAGCTCTATGCTACTTGTTGCAGGAGCAATGTGGGGCCATGGGAGTGAGGATGAGGCATCCATCAGCAAGGAACCCTATTCGGAGCCAGCCAAGCATACTCAGGATCCTAGAAGAATGTATGTATGAGCAGTCCTTCATTTCTCATTTCATTTCCACAGCCTTCCCCAAACAGTGCAATTAGGGAGTGGAGTATCCCTTGTGCTCAACTGACCTGCCAGACTGTTCAATCAATGCAGTCTTTTCTCTAGACTCTCAGATTCCCCAAATGGTCACCCCCTTGTCGGGAACAGAGAAACATCTGGTCCTGGAATCCTCCTTGGTTCTCTTGTACCTCGTTTCCCTCAGCCTCTGAGTCACTGTTAATTCCTTTGTTCCTCCCATAGACCCCGTCCATCCGCAGTCCACTCTGGAGCCCCATGTCCTCTTGGGCTAGGTTGCTAGTGTCAGTGCTCAATCATTCAGTTTCATCCATTATCACTACCAAGTGGAGTCCAGCAGTGGGGAGAGAAGAAAAGGGGAGAGGAGAGGTGACAGGCCCACGTCATGATCTAACCTCAGGGAGAGATACAGGTAAGATACAGTCAGATCTTCCATTCTGCCAAGGTCAGCCCCCTGCCAATTTATTTCCTGGACATTATAATGCTAAAGAGAATGTGTGTTTTCTACATCACCTCTAGCTCTGTTACCGAAGACCCTTCTGTTATTTTAGCTTGAGTGTGTGCCAGGCAGGATCCCCAAAGGTAGGAAAGAAAACCCACAGAGCCTACACACCAGATGGAGTGGCCCCATTGCGGGGGAAGTGGGAGCTAATACAGAAGATGCAGGGCAGCTACAGATAACCTTCATCAACGTCACAGGTTTTCTGAGAGTCTGACATAATTCTGGTTTCCCTGCAGAAAACAAGTATCAGGGAGGGATACTGCAGAATTGTTTCCCTAAGCTGTCTGAAACTAAAAATGATGTGCCAGGAGTGACATTGAGCAAATAGACTCTTAATCCTTCCCCATGCACATCAGCTTTCTCCATCAAAGAGAACAAGCCTTGGACTGCAAAGGGCAGAACAAACGTGCGTGAGGCCAGGTGGTCAGAGATGAGTGAAAGCATATCTGAAGAGTGATGAACTGGGCCAAGCACCTCGAGCCTCCCAGCCTAGGTGGGCTGCCTCCTGGGGAAATGAAAGGACTCATGAAGGAGATGGATCGGCCACAGCCATAACTTCTGAGGATGTGCAAGGAGGGACGAGGTGCCGGAAGACTGGAAACAGGTTGTTTGATGTCAACTCAGATGATGAAAGAGATGGTTTGTGGGCATTGAGTGTAAAGGAAGGAGTGACCATAGGACCTGAATGGAAACCCTAACCTCATTTTCTACCTTAGTAGGGATTCTGGGCTGGGAAATAGGATTACACAGTTGGTGATGGATCTGGGTTGCTACAAAGTATTGGACACTTTGAACATCTAAGAGCATCCATGCAAAAGCATCTGCACCATCCCCACCTGGAGAAAGAATTCCAGAGACATTCCTCAGGGCTTTTGCTTCAGCCTGCTCTGGTCCCCAAACTGTCAGCATGAAATTTAGCTATCCTTGTGCTGAGCCTGTATTTGTTTATATTTTCCAAAGGGCAAAATTGAATAAATTTAAGCAAGGAGATCCAACCAGCCCATCCTAAAGGAAATCAGTCCTGAACATTCATTGGAAGGACTGATGCTGAAGCTGAAACTCCAATACTTTGGCCACATGATGCGAGGAACTGACTCATTGGAAAAGACCCTGATGCTGGGAAAGATTGAAGGTGGGAGGAGAAGGGGAAGACAGAGGATGAGATGGTTGGATGGCATCACCAATTCAATGGACATAAGTTTGAGTAAACTCAAGGAGTTGGTGATGGACAGAGAAGCCTGGCGTACTACAGTCCACGGGGTCGCAAAGAGTCGGACACGACTGAACTGAACTTAACTGAACATAAGGTCCTATACTTTGGTCTGAAAAATCAGCTGCACAGCTGTAACACAAGAAAGATGTTTAGCTAGAGTGGCACACTAAACCTCTTGAGAGTTAATGATGATTTGCTTTGTTCCAAAAGGATCCTCACAGCAAGTGCTACTGTTGGATGACAACTCAATGTTGCATGACCTCTGCCCCCTCTTTGATAAGAGTCTATTAAATTTATCATCAGGTATCAGGGGATCTGCAACCTGCTCTCAATTCGCATACAGACTGTTTTCCTGAAGAGCTTCAAAGTGAGTTGATCTCCTTTCTCAAGGACAGGGTAGGAGTGTCTTTGTCTTATGTATTTGCATTTGTCATCCAGTGACTAGATCAGAGTTCAACAACCAAGCATTTACACTAGAGGGAACAATGGAGAGAAGCCACATCTAATTAGGCCCCTTGTATTGGTACCTTCTTCCCTAAAAGCTTCAAAGCACTTCTCATCCATCTCACTTGAGCCTCCTCTTGTGCAATGCTATGAGATAAGCCAGGTAGCTTTCTCCAGCTGACTGATGGGGAATCAAATAACCTGAGAGAGGCAAAGGCTCCCCAGCTTCTCACTGTCAGAAGTGGGCCCAGAAGCCAATGGCAACATCAAATCCAACTTGCTACACAGGAAACTGTGCTGCAGGTATGTGTGCTTAAAAGAAAGAGTTCGGAACTTATTTACAAAACAGAAACAGACTCACAGACATAGAAAACAACGTTATGGTTACCAAAGGTGAAGGGAGGCAGGGATAAAGTAGGAATTTAGGGTTAACAGATACACACTACTATACATGAAATAGATAAACAGTAAGGACCTACTATCTAGCACTGGGAACTATATCCAATATCTTGTAATAACCTATAATGGAAAAGAACCTGAAAAAGAATATATGTATATGTATAATTGAATCACTTTGCTGTAGAGCTGAAAATAACACAACACTGTAAATCAAATATGCTTCAAAAAAACACTGTAAAAATAAAAATAAATAACAGCTTAAAATCAGATCGTCTTATGAAAGCATTCCCTGTGTATTTAATTTGAAAACTATTAATTATTCATATTTCTCATGCTTAGTGGCTCAGTTGTGTCTAATTCCGCGACCCCATGGACTGTTGCCTGCTAAGCTCCTCTGTCCATGTGATTATCCAGGCAAGAATAGTGGAGTGGGTAACATTCTAATCTTCCCAATCCAGGTATCAAACCCAAGTCTATTGCATGACAGGCAGATTCTTTACCGTCTGAGGCACAAGGAAAGCCCTATTCATGTTGAATAACTGTTAACTATTTATAAGAACTTCACCAAAAAGGTCTGTCTAGTCAAGGCTATGGTTTTTCCAGTAGTCATATATGGATATGAAAGTTGGACTATAAAGAAAGCTGAGCACCGAAGAATTTATGCTTTTGAACTGTGGTGTTGGAGAAGACTCTTGAGAGTCCCTCGGACTGCAAGGAGATCCAACCAGTCCATCCCAAAGGAAATCAGTCCTGAATATTCATTGGAAGGACTGATGCTGAAGCTGAAACTCCAATACTTTGGCCACATGATGCAAAGAACTGACTCATTGGAAAAGGCCCTGATGCTGGGAAAGATTGAAGGTGGGAGGAGAAGGGGACAAAAGAGGATGAGATGGTTGGATGGCATCACCAATTCAATGGACATGAGTTTGAGTAAAATCAAACTGGGAGTTGGTGATGGACAGGGAGGCCTGGCGTGCTGCAGTCCATGGGGGTCACAACGAGTTGGACAGGACTGAGCAACTGAACTGAACTGATTTATAAGAATGTATTATGTGCAAATCACTGATCCTTAGGTGTGGGAGGCGCAATAAATAGGAGTAGATGGAATCTCAGCCTCAAAGGCCCTCAGCTGTCAGGAGCTCAGATGGTAACAGTGCCGGGTCCTGAGTGGAGACTGTGAGCTGGGGGAGGACAGAGTTCACCAGTGCAAGGCAGAATTGGAGTTGGACAAAGATTTATAGACTTTACTCTGGTTGAATTCTTTGCAAGTTCAGATGGTAATGCCCAGAGGTCTCGTTGTTGCTTTAGATGGAACCATACCACTAATATTTCAGACAGCTATTGACAAGGCAATGGAAGAAATCTTTGGTCTCAAAGACCCTTTCTCAAATGTTCCTTGACTCCAAGTGCACAAGCAGACCCTCTGTATCTGTCTGGTCTCCCTGGCTGACCGAGCAGAGGACCAATCTTGTCCTCCTCTTTCTGCTAATTGAGTCAGTTTGGGACTTCACATCCTTGGCATCTTCCTCCCCAGGACCACATTGATGTAAGCTTTTCTTGTTCCTGACCCTAACCAAGCCTAATTCTGGTTTTTCTGAAGGGCACTGATGCACCAAGTTTGCAAAACGAAACTCCAAACTCTTCCTCACCACTGTTTCAGATCCATGGTCTTCAAAGCATGGTCCTCAGACCAGCAACATCATTGTCATCTAGGAAGAGGCTAGAAATGCAAATTCTCAGGTCCCATTCCCAGTCTACTAAATTGGAAATTCTGGGTTTGGAGCCCAGAAATCTGTGTTTTAGCACAGTTGTAATACAACTTGTTAATATAAGTCCTCCAGGTCATTCTCATGCATGTTCAAGTTTGAGACCCACTGGTTTTGGAGAACTGAAAGGTCAAGCAGAATGGCTTTCTTTTCTTTGCCCATTTTCCTGTCCCTTCCTTTAAAAGGCAAGTCATGCATGCACTGCTTCCTCTTGTCTCCTGTCCTGCTGGCTTCCTTTGGCCTCATCCTCCGAGCACCACTCACTGGATTTGATCCCGCATTGTCTTGCCTTTTCTTCCTCATCTATGTGTATGTCCGTCTTGGCTCTCATAATCTGGCTTGCTGGCTGGGTGCTGGTGCTCCAGTGTAAAAACCCAGTGTCCCACATTCAAAGCATCTAGAAGGAGCACACGGCCCACATACCCTTGGCTATCTTTTTCTGTGACATCGTCTGGTCTCAGCACTTGACTTTCCCATAGCTAGGGACACACCATCTGCCCCAAGACGACTGCTCTGTTCTACTGTGGAAACTTCTGCAAGTTCTTCCCTGCTCCTTGTTTGACTTATCCTCCTTTCACCCAGGAAATGTGTGTCATTCTCCTGCACATCATAGCCCTGGCAGGAAACCCATCTTCCTGCTCTGTTTGAGGGACAGATTATTCCTGATCCTGCTGGAGGCATCTTCGCAGTATACTACCTGACCACGTGGCCCAATCGCATGTTCTAACTATTTCAGCCAATGACATCCTATTCTTACCCAGCTGACACTATGTTCATGTTTTATTCTATTAGGTTGGCCCAAAAGTTCATTCAGGTTTTTCCATAAGATGTTACAGAAAAACCAGAATGAAACTTTTGAGCCAACCCAATATCTCCTCCTTTGCTGGAATTCAGGATATGTGTCCTCAGTGAATTCGTATCCCATTCTCCAAACCTGAATCCCTCCTTTCTTTATCAGTTCATAGTCTTCTACCCACACTTCATCAACAGAATGTCCTTGAAGGTTTTCAGCGGGCTCTCCCTTTCTGATCACCCTAGCAAGCCATTAATGATTATGCAGATGTGTGATCAACTATGGTTTGTTTGTCCATCCAATTTCCCTTTGTAATCTCCATCAAGTCAAAAACAATCATCTATACACCTAAGGCTGGAGAAGGAAATGGCAACCCACTCCAGTATTCTTGCCTAGAGAACCCCGTGGACAGAGGAGCCTGGTGGGCTGCCGTCTATGGGGTCGCACAGAGTTGGACACGACTGAAGTGACTTAGCAACAACAGCAGCAACAATAGACCTAAGGTACGTATAGGTATATATACCTAAGGTACCTATACATGTGTATAAATGAATCTTACCAATAAAGAATTTTTTAAGGGTGCCAATTGCCTGTTTTATCTACTCCAGGCACAAAATTGTGCATGTAATTGGGTTCACCAAGTCCAGATAGCTACACTCAACATTCCAGGCTGGTTTCTTTAACTTGAGGCTTGACATCAAAGGGACTAGCATCATACTCTATGAAAAGCACAAACTTATAGATGAACTGATATACAGATTTTGGTGTGGCTACGTACAAAAGGACTATGAAGGGAACCATGAGTCCTGATACCATCCTGTAGCTCTTTCTCACAAGAGTTAGGCCTTAATCAGTGCAGCCAAGACCATGTCCTATTGGGCCAATCTGAGACAACTGTTACGCATGTCTGCTCAACTGTTATATTGAGATGCCTATTTCATGCCTTAGGCTACACCCTCACTAGTAAGTTTCCCACCATGACAAGTGAGTAGACATCCACTTAAACTTCATCAAATGGTTTCTATAAAGACTGTTCCCACCAGTACCTTGCAGGAGATGCTGGCTGCCTGCTCCCTTAATAAACAAAGTAGTGCCTCTATGATTGTCTAATATGGATGATTTGGGTCTCTGTATTCTTTGCTGGCTCTTCCTCTCTGCAGGACCAGCATTTTCTGCACATGGTGGTAATGGAATGAATGTTCAAAATCTCTCTTGGGGAGAAGAATTTCCTGGATTGGAGAGGGATCCAAAATTTGATCCCCAGTTACTCAATTCCAAGACACTTTCTGTGAAACACCATTAAACATCCCTAGGGGTAGCAACAAGGCAATATTGTTTAATTACTACTTGCCTCATATTATGAGGGTTCTAATGGATTCCTCACTTAAAGAATCCAAGTCTAAAGATCCTACATGATTTGTCCAAAAAGACCAAGCTCACATGAGGCCAGAGCAGGGTCCAAATCCACACGCCTACTCAGATACACTGGCTCCAAGCCTTGGTTAGGGGAGGCATCACTCTGCTCCTCCATCAGCTGAGCTCAGCCTGCACTGCTCCTCTTTGACAAGCAGTCCCACCTGGACCATTTCCACCTAGACCTCGCGATGCTCTGTATTCTTTCCGTGTCCATGGTATTCTCAGAGCTGACTTACTCATTGGGAGGGCTGGAGCCGCACAGAGGTAGGTGCTCAGAGGGTGGACCCAAACTCTATAGGTTCACATACAAGCTCTACTATTAACTGGCAGTGTGGCTAAGCAATCTGACCTTGGACAAGCTAATTACTTTGTCTGTGCTTTGGTTTTCTCATTTGTAAAATGATAAAAATACTAATAATCGACCACCTATCTAATATCTGACCACCTACCTACCTCATCCCTGGAGAAGGAAAAGGCCACCCACTCCAGCATTCTGGCCTGGAGAATTCCGTGGACTGTCACAGAGTCAGACACGACTGAGCGACTTTCACTCACTCTCCTTCCTCGTAGGATTATGAACTGTTAATACCTTTATAGGTAAAGCACTTAGAAGACTGCCTGTCACACTAGCGCATGTGTGTATATGTGTGTGCATGTGCATATATATATTTGCTACGATTTTCAGTCGTCATTTCTTTCCTTTGCCTTCCTACCCTCTGTGTCTTTGTGCTTTAGGCCACTCTGCTTCCTCCCTCTCTTGCTCTCTCATTCACCTCCTCTATCCAGATCTTCAGACCAATTACCATTGGAAGGACTGTATTCTGATCCTTTTCATGAATTGTGAACACAAGGATCAACTTCCTTCTTTTGTTTTTTCCTTCTGTGTTTAACTACTCTTCCTATACAAGAATGGGTGGGCATGGACCACAGATGGGATGGGTAGAGAGACCTCAGTTCAGTTCTGACTCTGCCACTTAGAGATGCTGGATCTTGGGTAAGCTATTTAAATTCCTCAACCTCTGAACTCAGAGAAAAATAAAACCCCATTACCACGTGACTGGTTGCCCAGCCTTACTGCTGAGTTGCAGGTCTATTTAACCAATGATTGATCGTGGCCTTCTGAATAGCATGCCTTGGCCCAGCCTCTCCCCAAGACTGTATTCACTCAGCTCCCTGAAGCCTCTGAAACACAGCAACATGGCAGCGAGAAAGTCTGAGGGACACGCCTGCCTCGCATTTCACTGCTGTAATCCCGCACACCAATGCTGTTTCTCACTGTGGTCTTATTTATCAGGCTATATCACAAGCCTTTATCCCGGACCTCCAGCAAGCTCCCTGCTGGGAGTCACAGGCATGGTATTTGAGAGGTAGAGAGGAAATCAGAACCCTATAATAAATTGCCTACCACACGTTTATCCCTGAAGGAGTTCAGTCTAATTTTTGTTTTCTTAATATCCAGCTGAAATCTGAAGTGTGCTTTTATTGCCATTTCCACGAAGGTGAGGTACCATTCTTGTTACCTGGGAGAACTGTTGGGCTGCAGTTAATTTAGGGAACCAACTCCCTTTGTTTTTAGCTCCCAGCTTCAAGGGACTGTGGGCCTCTGCCTTCAGGTGAACTGGGGATGTACTTCTGGGAGCAGTAAGCCTTGAGGATCCCACTCTTCAGCTCAGCCACTGGCTGGTGTGGCTTGTTCCCCCTTTGCTCTTTATTTGTTGCCATAGACAGTTTCCAGTGAAACTTCATCCATGGAATTCCACCGTGGCTACCTGAGTTTCCCAGAAAGACTGCTCTTCCCATGACAATGTATCTAGCAGACCCCTCAGTTTCAAGACACAATATGATTTGGGGTGGGGTGGGGCTGATTCCTCTGGTAGTCCAGTGGCTAAGAATCTGCCTTCCAGTGCAGAGGACACAGGTTCGATCCCTGGTTGGGAAACTAAGGTCCCACATGACCCAGGGCAACTAAGCCTGAGCCGACCACGAGAGAAGGCCCCATGCGACCAGGATCCAGCACAGCCTCCCCCCGCCCCCAAAAAAATACAATACGACTTTTTAAAATAGCATCTTCTAGTAATTTTAGAATTAAGCTATGTCATTTGGCGCAAGGTCAAATAATTGTGGCATATGTGCCTTACTAAAATGCAGAGGGACGAGAGGAGAAGATGCTGACCATGGATTTGACTTCTCAGCCTGGGAGCTCAGGGCTGCGGTGGGCCAACTGGAGGAGGACGAGGATGAGAAGGGGAGATCTGGAAACTTCGGTTGGATGGTTTCTTTCAGCAGCCAGAAGAGGTGTGACAATGCGGTCGTTGTTCAGGGGACAGTCCAGAAGGCCCTGTGGTGGGTGAGGAGAAGGCAGGGGCAACAAGAAACCCTACTGGGCACTGCAGCTTGGATGAGTGGAAATAGGGCGCTCAGTTCCCACAAAAGTTACTGAACAAAGGCCTCAAAATTTTGCATCTGGGCCCTAACGATCTCAACAAAATGTCTCATTCAGCTGCAATTAGTCACCTAATTGGATGGCTAAGTTTGAGGGGAAAAAACAAAAGGTATGAAATAGTCACAGAACATTTTGACTACACTGCATTTTCAAATCGTTCACGTGGTTCCCCATTCCTGAAACTAATTATTGTTCCCTACTCCCTCTTCCCCTTGCCAGCTAAATTTGTCTGATAATCATGTAATTCATTGTTCTAGTCCAGTTGTACTGGTCTCAGCTCAGCAAATCACTTTAAATCACTTTTGCCCCTAAAAAGTGTCGTTCATAACACACAAGATGAGATTTTAGATAACTGACATACACGATTACCCAACATAAGGATTTTATCTTTTCTTGTTTAATCAAGGAACTCCTGTAGAGTAAGAAGTGATTCTCCACTGTGGTTCCCAGAGCATCAGCATCAGCATCACCTGTAAAAATATTGGAAATTGCAAAGTCTAGGGCCACCCCAGACCTCCAGCATCAGAAACTCTGGAGGTGGGAGCCAGCAATCTGTGAAACGCTCCTGGGGATTCTGATGCAGGCTGGCATCTGAGAACCACTGTTCTAAAAGATCTTCCCAGCATGCTGTACTGGACAAGTTGTGTTGGCAACCTGGAAAGTCCTCACTGTGAGGTTGTAGCCTAGGAGACGTGTGGAGGGGTACTGACTGAACAGAGACCATCTCCTTGGAATTTCATTCTTGAAAGAGTCACAGGTTGGAAGTCATCACTGTGATTTCTGACCTGAACTTGGTCTGACAGCTTCAGAACCTTGAAAAAGTCACAGCTTCTCTTTGTTCATCAGTTTTTTCATCTGCAAAATCCGGGAAATTGAAATGGCTCATCCTTTCTTATGCTAACAACCTTTCACTCCTATCTCTTTTTGCATGTGGGGTTGCCAGATTTAGCAAATAAAAACATATCCAGTTTTTAAAAATAAGTAGCCAGTAAAATTTGAATGTTAGATAATTTTTAGCGTACATATATATACTAAATGTATATATGTGCGTGCCAAGTAGTTTCAGTCATGTCCGATTCTTTGCAACCCTGTGGATTATAGCCCTCCAGGCTCTTCTATCCATGGGATTCTCCAGGCAAGAATACTGTAGTGGGTTGCCATGCCTTCTCTAGGGGCTCTTCCCAACCCAGGGATCGAACCCATGTCTCTTACATCTGCTGCACTGGCAGCTGGGTTCTTTACCACTGGTGCCACCTGGGAAGCCTACATATATGTTTATATATATATATATATATATATATATATATAAACAAATCCATTTTTAGTATATATGTGAATGTGAAAGCAAAAGTCGCTCAGTCGTGTCTGACTCTTTGTGGACCCATGGTCTATATAGTCCATGGGATTCTCCAGGCCAGAATACTGGAGTGGGTAGCCTTTCCCTTCTCCAGGGGATCTTCCCAACCCAGGGATTGAACCCAGGTCTCCCACATTGCAGGCGGATTCTTTACCAGCTGAGCCTCAAGGGAAGCCCACTATATATTGTGCAGATGATATAAAATTGAGTCCCTGTTGAGGGGACATGACTGACTTGAGATGGAGTCAGGATCAGATTCCTTTTCTAGGGTGTCCCCCACCCGAGAAGGAGCCCCTCTGAGGCCTTTACATTCTGGGAGGGATTTGGATCAGACCTTTCCCATTGATGTAACCTCTGATTAAATTTGGCATTCAAATAGAGTTGCTCAATTCAGCAAATAGAAATAAGGACACCCAGTAAAATTCGAATATCAGATAAACAACAAAAGTTTTTTAGTATAAGTACATCCTATGCATACTTTTGTTGTTTATCTGATATTTGAATTTTACTGGGTGTCCTTATTTCTATTTGCTGAATTGAGCAACTCTATTTGAATGCCAAATTTAATCAGAGGTTACATCAATGGGAAAGGTCTGATCCAAATCCCTCCCAGAATGTAAAGGCCTCAGAGGGGCAGAAGAAGCTGCCCAAGGGTGGGGGGCACCCATGAAAAGGAATCTGATCCTGACTCCATCTCAAGTCAGTCATGTCCCCTCAGCAGGGACTCAATTTTATATCATCTGCACAGTGAGAAGTATTGGACCAAATGATCTCTAGAGTCCTGTCCAGCTCCAAATGTCAGTATTATTTTTGGCTTTTTCACTGCTCTTTGGATCTGTGAAAGGCATTTCACTGGTCTTTTTTCTGATGTTTTCCTTGTGAGGGAAATGGATTAATCCTGTGAAATTTAGAAAAATAAGTATTCTTGAGCTATGAGCTGAACTTCTTGAAAATGGCTTTGATAAGATCAGGGACCGTAACTTTGATATGTAGAGTCTGCCTTTAAGAGCCTCATAATTTAGTTTCCATAATTTATTTAACACTTAACATCTGAATTAAATATCATGAGTAAAACTGTAATGGCCATTTTTATAGCCAAGGCTTTCACATGTGTCTGATCATTTCCTTAGATACAATCCCTGGAGTGGGGTTGTTGGGTCAAAGGTCAAGGTCTCTTGGAGGAAAACATCCTCTCCTCTTCTCTCCCCATCCCTCCCCTTTCTCCCGTCATCACCCCCAAGAGGTCAAGAGGGCTCTGTATCCATCAAACCTCAGGTCTCTTAGGGGCCTCGTTTTCTGGGCCAGCACAGGTGGCTGGGGCTTCCCTGGTGGCTCAGTAGTAAAGAATCTGCCTGCCAGTGCAGGATCCCTGGGTCGGGAAGATCCCCTGGAGAAGGAAATGGCAACCCACTCCAGTATTCTTGCCTGGAGAATTTCATGGACAGAGGAGCGACCCTGGGGTCGCAAAGAATCAGACATGACTGAGCAACTAACCAAACAACTGGTGGCTGGGGTGGGATGCCATGCGTTCCCCAGTGACCGCTGGACCCAAGGCCACTGCCTACCAGGGCAGGGCGAGCCCAGGGCCTAAATGGCCCCTTTCCTGACTCCTCTCTCCCCTTGGCTCCAATAAGGGCAGCTGTCATTCCCCTTGGGCTCAGAACTGGAGGCTCCAGATGAAGCAGTTTATAGTCTGCTTTGATTCAAAGCCATTTAAGCCCAATTTTCAGAAAAAGGAGCATTCCATGTGATCCAGCACAGGTCTAATACCAGACTTAGATCCAGAACCCCTCCTCGTGGTTAGGAGGCCCTTCCTGGCCTTGTTTCCTTTGTGCATTTCTCTCCCGTGGGCACCATGTAAAGAGGAAGATATTCTAGGTTCAACAACATTCGTACAACCAAATGCACCACCAGACATCTCCAACAAAAGGGTTTTAGGGCTATTCAGATATGTTGCCAAGTTCTATCATGAACATTTATTATTTTATAAAAAGAAAAAATAATTTTTAAAAAGCCTTATAAGTAGTCCCAACTGTTCATTTTCCCAGCCATACATTTTTGGGGTAACTGGAATGCAATCCATTGCTCCTTGATCAACTTGCTTTGTGTAACAGATGGAGTGTGTGATTACTAATTGGGCTGATGATATTTAGACAACAACAATAAAGACATGTATAAATGGGTCATACTCGCTCTCCTCAGGAATGAAAGAAAAGGAGAAAAGTGGTAAACCCAAGGCAATGACACAACTAAGAAAACAATAAAGGAGAAGCACAGCGTAGAGCTCAGTTCTCAGGGAGTGCATGGCTGCAACTGCCTGGTGGTAACTATTGCTGGTCCAAGACTAAGAAGCTGAGGGACCAACATGGAGAGCCAGCATGCGACCCCCAGACTCAACCATTCGTGCAGAACCAATGATTGCCCTGACAAGTGGGTACGGAGCTTGCTCTGGAATTGCTTTGCTTTTGTTTGTGTCTGTGTGCGACGTATCAAGAACTTTAAGGTTTAGATTGTGAAAGGATGTATTGATACCAGCATTAAAATATCTTTGTATCAGTTCAGTTCAGTCGCTCAGTATCCAACTCTTTGCCACCCCATAGACTGAGGCACGCCAGGCTTCTCTGTCCATCACCAACTCCCATAGCTTATTCAAACTCAAGTCCGTCGAGTCAGTGATGCCATCCAACTATCTCATCCTCTGTCGACCCCTTCTCCTCCTGCCTTCAATCTTTCCCAGCATCAGGGCCTTTTCCAATGAGTTAGTTCTTTGCATCATGTAGCAAGTATTTGAGTTTCAGCTTCAGCATCAGTCCTTGCAGTGAATATTCAGGACTGATTTCCTTTAAGATGGACTGGTTGGATCTCCTTGCAGTGCAAGAGACTTTCAAGAGTCTTCTCCAACACCACAGTTCAAAAGCATCAATTCTTCAGTGCTCAGCTTTCTTTATAGTCCAACTCCTATGTCCCTACATGACTACTGGAAAAACCATAGTTTTGACTAGATGGACGTTTGTTGGCAAAGTAATGTCTCTGCTTTTTAATCTTTGTATAGTTTATTAAGTTTGTTGCATTTCTTTTGTAAAGACTTTCCATTTTTAGAACAGTTTTAGATTCATAGCACAATTGAAAGTACAGAGATTCCCCATATGCCCTCTGTCCTTATGCACACATTGCCACCCTCCACCCTAATCAACATCCCAGCCTGAGCAGTGCATTTGTTACAGCTCCTGAACCTACACTGACACGTCCTCATCAACCAAAGGCCCTAGTTTGCCTTAAGCTGTAATGCATTCTCTGGGTTTGGATAAACGTATAACCAGATAACAATGATTATCCATTCATGATAATCTATAACAAGTATTCTCTGTGTCCTAATTCGTTTCTATTTTTCCTGTGTCATAATAGTAACTTTCTCACCCCTACCATAAAACATCTGCTCCAGTTACTAAGTCTGAAAAACATGCATGGGTGAGACCTGGAGGTTCTTCAGTCTCCTTCCCTGGAACAAGGAAGAGAATTCAACCAAAGTGATGACAACCGAGAAGAGCAGCTGAAAGGGTGTGAAGCAGTAGGAGAGCCAGAGAAGCTATTCCGGAAGGTGTTTCTCTTCCTCAGTTGAAGCACTACAGCCCTGAGGCTATTTACCTGAGTCTGATCCTCTCTAAAGATCTGATTCTTGGCTTGCAGAGAAGTCCTGCAAAACGTCAAGAGCCTCAGGGCGGTAACCCTTAAAGTAAGTTCAGCTGAAGTTCTCCCTGCAATTTGTTCACAGGAGAGAAACTAGAAGTTAGCTGGGTCCTTGGCCTGCTTGAATGCTTGAAGGAAAATTAACAACCAGAAAGGCTTAAAGGAATTCCCAATTTTGTGTTTGTTTAGACCATTGTCAGATCACCCACTGAGCAAGAAAGAACATTCAGGGTTTACTAATTCTTTTCTCAGGTACATCGCTAGATCAAACAGTCCTTAGCAAAGGAAATACATTTGTCTTTACAATCTAAATATCATCAGCTCAGTTATTCACCTTTATTTACATAATTCTATATGCTGAAAAATATCATTGATATAAATTATCTCTTCTAATTTATTCTTATGATATAAAAATATCATTGGTATAAATTATCTCTTCTAATTTTTCCAGGGGTTTTATGAGGTGAGCAGTGAAGGTCTGTCACCCTGTTGCTCAGAAAAGGAAGTCGAGGCTCAAGGTCACACCGTGAGTTAAGTGGCAAATCTGAGACGCAAACATGGAAGTTTTTACTCCTGGTCTAGAGTCCTCTGCATCTCTGAGCTGATCAAATCTAGGGCACACTCAACCCTCTTGATGTCAGTGGTAATGGTTAGAAATGTTGAACTTGGAGAAAAATAAACGACCCAATCAAAAAATGGGCCAAAGAACTAAATAGACATTTCTCCAAAAAAGACATACAGATGGCTAACAAACACATGAAAAGATGCTCAACATCACTCATTATCAGAGAAATGCAAATCAAAACCACTATGAGGTACCATTTCACACCAGTCAGAATGGCTGCAATCCAAAAGTCTACAAATAATAAATGCTGGAGAGGGTGTGGAGAAAAGGGAACCCTCTTACACTGTTGGTGGGAATGCAAACTAGTACAGCCACTATGGAGAACAGTGTGGAGATTCCTTAAAAAACTGGAAATAGAACTGCCTTATGATCCAGCAACCCCACTGCTGGGCATACACACTGAGGAAACCAGAAGGGAAAGAGACACGTGTACCCCAATGTTCATCGCAGCACTGTTTATAATAGCCAAGACATGGAAGCAACCTAGATGTCCATCAGCAGATGAATGGATAAGGAAGCTGTGGTACATATACACAATGGAGTATTACTCAGCCATTAAAAAGAATACATTTGAATCAGTTCTAATGAGGTGGATGAAACTGGAGCCTATTATACAGAGTGAAGTAAGCCAGAAGGAAAAACATAAATACAGTATACTAACGCATATATATGGAATTTAGAAAGATGGTAACAATAACCCGGTGTACGAGACAGCAAAAGAGACACTGATGTATAGAACAGTCTTATGGACTCTGTGGGAGAGGGAGAGGGTGGGAAGATTTGGGAGATTGGCAATGAAACATGTAAAATATCATGTAGGAAACGAGTTGCCAGTCCAGGTTCGATGCATGATGCTGGATGCTTGGGGCTGGTGCACTGGGACGGGCCAGAGGGATGGTATGGGGAGGGAGGAGGGAGGAGGGTTCGGGATGGGGAACACATGTATACCTGTGGCGGATTCATTTTGATATTTGGCAAAACTAATACAATTATGTAAAGTTTAAAAATAAAGTAAAATTAGAGAAAAAAAATAAATAAAAAATAAAAATATTTATATTTAAAAAAAAAAAATAAAAATAAAATGCACTTTCAAAAAACAAACAAACAAAAAAAAAAACACAGCCTTACACAAGAAGTACATCGTTAGAAAATTGAGTCAGAGGAGTTCAACTAGAATGCTTATGGAGATTGAACCATTCTCTCTCAAAGACAGACTGAAATGAATACAACTATTAATTGTAATCAAATACAATGGATTTGCTCGAAGTTGCAAATTGAATTGCTCAAAGTGACACCAAGCAGGATGTTGTGGGGCTCCTGGGCACAAAAGCCTTCCTGTGTCCCCCAGTTCTCCGATTCTTCACTCAGCTTCCATGACCTTCCCTGAGTTCCAACAGGCAGGTTCAAACAGTTGCTAATGAGGGAAGGGAGAGAATGGGAGACAAAGGAGGAACAGTCGAGAGGAACAACATTGCAGCTTGGGGCCAGGTCCTGGTTCCTCTTCAAAGGACACGTGCACCAGTATCCTTTAGCTGTTTTGTAGATACTGAAATCCCCACCAGATGGGAGACGTTAAAGGTTAACAATGGTATGCTGCCCACAAGCACGTAAATCCCAAACCAGTTGGAAATGGAGGGTTTGAAGATGCAGACTCCAACTTAACCTCACCACCAAACAGTCAGAAAAATGTCCAGGAGCTGATCACGTGCTCTGGGAACTAATATTATAAAACTTCTCACTATCCTCTCCAGGTGGGGACACAGTTTTGAGGACATGAGCCTGCTGTTGGCCCCCTTTGCCCGACAAAGCAATGAAACTATTCTTTTCTATTTCACCCACCACTCTGTCTCTGAGATTTAATTCAGTGTCAGGGTTCAGAGGCTAGATGTGGCTTCAAATGGGAACAGGCTGAAGGGGACTGATGAAAGGAATATCGCTTTCATGTCGACATTAGAAACCAGACATGACTTCCTTGATCTGGCTAATGTTGTTCTAGGATGAGCACAAACAGTAGGATTGTATGGTTCATTATCAGCCGAGGTAGCCCTGCCTGTTAAGAGCTGGAGAAGGTTTGTTCAAACGCCCATTCCACGACTGTAAAAAGTCTAAGCTCTTACCACCAATTTTTATAAATTCTCGGAAGCTTGGGTTTTTCATGGTCACCTCTGGCTCTAATTTCTTTCTTCTGATGACATGCTTGAGTTAATCAACTTCACATTATTCTATGCTAAACCCATCCCTGTAGGAAACTAAACTTGTTTCTTTGATTATCCTCACCTTTCTCCTACAAAAAATAAACACAGTCTGATCATAAATGTTTCTACTTGTGCATCAATGTTTACAGGGAAACCAAATGTGTTTACACTGCAGAACACGAACTGTTTGAAATTTTGTATTAGATCTCCCTTTTCTAAAGGTCATTTTGGCTACTGTTCCACTGGACATTTCACTGAATGACATTTCACATACATTCAAGGCACGATGCCAATTAGCTAATTCCTTCTTTTCCTTACCCCTCAGTCTCTTTTCTTTACTCCTCCTTCCCCAATGCTGTCCCCAGAAATTAAAAATTCTTGTTATTTATTAAGACCTGAATGTCAATTCTCTAGACCTCAATGTCAGTTCTCTTCAACCCCTAGTCCTTAACCCATTCAGGCCCATATCGAGTCATCAATTGAAAAACAGGGCTTATTAGCATATGACAACTTCCCAAATGGCACAGCAGTAAAGAATCCTCCTGTCAATGCTGGAGATGGGGGTTTGATCCCTGGGTTGGGAAGATCCCCTGGAAAAGGAAATGGCAACCCACTCTAGTATTCTTGCCTGGAGAATCCCATGGACAGAGGAGCCTGAAGGGCTACAGACCATGGGGTCACAGAGAGTCGGACACGACTGAGCACACATACACAGCATACGAGAAGCCTGACAAAGACTCTGCTATGTCTGACCTTGAAGGCCACCGTGATTTTGAAAAGCATTTTCCCCTTCTTTGCAATATTGTCTTCTCAAACTATCAAAGAGTACCAGAAGGCTTTGGACTCAAAAAGTTGAAAGCTAATGATTACCCTGAGCATCTCAAAGGTCATTCAGTTCAGTTCAGTTCAGTTCAGTTCAGTCGCTCAGTCATGTCCGACTCTTTGCAACCCCATGGACTGCAGCACACCAGGCTTCCCTGTCCATCACCAACTCCTGGAGCTTGCTCAAACTCATATCCATTGAGTTGGTGATGCCATCCAACCATCTCATCCTCTGTCATCCCCTTCTCCTCCTGCTTTCAATCTTTCCCAGCATCAGAGTCTTTTCAAATGAGTCAGCTCTTCCCATCAGGTGGCCAAAGTATTGGAGTTTCAGCTTCAACATCAGTCCTTCCAATGAACACCCAGGACTGATCTCCTTTAGAAAGGACTGGTTGGATCTCCTTGTAGTCCAAGGGACTCTCAAGAGTCTTCTCCAACACCACAGTTCAAAAGCATCAATTCTTTGGTGCTCAGCTTTCTTTATAGTCCAACTCTCATATCCATACATGACTACTGGAAAGACCATAGCCTTGACTAGAAGAACTTTTGTTGCCAAAGTAATGTCTCTGCTTTTTAATATGTTGTCTAAGTTGGTCATAGCTTTTCTTCCAAGGAGTAAGCGCCTTTTTATTTCACAGCTGCAGTCACCATCTGCAGTGATTTTGGAGCCCAAAAAAATAAAGTCTGCCACTGTATCCATTGTTTCTCCATCTATTTTCCATGAAGTGATGGGACTGGATGCCATGATCTTTGTTTTCTGAATGTTGAGCTTTAAGCCAACTTTTTCACTCTCCTCTTTCACTTTCATCAAGAGGCTCTTTAGTTCCTCCTTACTTTCTGCCATAAGGGTGGTGTCATCTAAATATATGAGGTTATTGATATTTCCCCTGGCAATCTTGATTCCAGCTTGTGCTTCATCCAGCCCAGCATTTCTCATGATGTACTCTGCATATAAGTTAAATAAGCAGGGTGACAATATATAGCCTTGACGTACTCCTTTCCTGATTTGGAACCAGTCTGTTGTTCCATGTCCAGTTCTAACTGTTGCTTCCTAACCTGCATATAGGTTTCTCAAGAGGCAGGTCAGGTGGTCTGGTATTCCCATCTCTTTCAGAATTTTCCACAGTTTATTGTGATCCACACAGTCAAAGGCTTTGGCATAGTCAATAAAGCAGAAATAGATGTTTTTCTGGAACTCTCTTGCTTTTTTGATGATCCACTGGATGTTGGCAATTTGATCTCTGGTTCCTCTGCCGTTTCTAAAACCACCTTGAACATCTGGAAGTTCACGGTTCATGTATTGCTGAAGCCTGGCTTGGAGAATTTTGAGTAATACTTTACTAGCATGTGAGATGAGTGCAATTGTGCAGTAGTTTGAACAATCTTTGGCATTGCCTTTCTTTGGGATTGAAATGAAAACTGACCTTTTCCAGTCCTGTGGCCACTGCTGAGTTTTCCAAATTTGCTGGCATTTTGTACTTTTATAGCATCATCTTTTAGGATTTGAAATGGCTCAACTGGAATTCCATCACCTCCACTAGCTTTGTTTGTAGTGATTCTTCCTAAGGCCCACTTGACTTCACATTCCAGGATGTCTGGCTCTGGGTGAGTGATCACACCATCGTGATTATCTGGGTCATGAAGATCTTTTTTGTATGGTTCTTCTGTGTGTTCTTGCCACCTCTTCTTAATATCTTCTGCTTCTATTATGTCCATACCATTTCTGTCCTTTATTGATCCCATCTTTGCATGAAATGTTCCCTTGGTAGCTCTAATTTTCTTAAAAAGATCTCTAGTCTTTCCCATTCTATTGTTTTCCTCTATTTCTTTACACTGATCACTGAGAAGGGCTTTCTTATCTCTCCTTGCTATTCTTTGGAACTCTGCATTCAAATGGATATATCTTTCCTTTTCTCCTTTGCTTTTCACTTCTCTTCTTTTCACAGCTATTTGTAAGGCCTCCTTAAACAGCCATTTTCCTTTTTTGCATTTCTTTTCCTTTGGGATGGTCTTACTCCCTGTCTCCTGTACACTGTCACGAACCTCCATGCATGGTTCATCAGGCACTGTGTCTATCAGATCTTGTCTCTTAAATCTATTTCTCACTTCCACTGTATAATTGTAAGGGATTTGATATAGGTCATACCTGAATGGTCTAGTGATTTTCCCTACTTTATTCAATTTAAGTCTGAATTTGGCACTAAGGAGTTCATGATCTGAGCCACAGTCAGCTCCCGGTCTTATTTTTGCTGACTGTATAGAGCTTCTCCATCTTTGGCTGCAAAGAATTTCCAGAGGCTACTACTTCTGGGATACTTGAACTGTAGAGTTCTCTCAATGTGGATTTTTTATCCTTATCTTGTTGTAGGATCTACACATGAGGAGGAAGAACACAGGGAAGTTTCTTTTTGCCTTGTTTAGTAAACGGTCCTCAAAACATAATGAACCTTCCCTACCTATTAGGGACTAATCAAGAGTTAATTAGGTTAATTGTATGTTGAAAGAGTATGTGTGAAATGGGCCTGAAAGAGTGAAAAAATTAGATCTCATATCCATTTATCACACAAGATATTTGCTTCTTATCTCATAACGGTAATTTGAAAAGAAAATTTCTATTAATTTACTTTATGCTGAGTTTTGAAGTGTGAGAATATTAATGAGAAAAAGGCAGAAATTATTTAAGCAGGAAATACCAGGAATAAACTGTTGTCTAGAAATACTAAGCCTAGGAAACCTAAACTGCTAACTTAAGAATTTTATTTTTTTTAAGTCTCTTAATCACAGTCTAAGAACTTATTTATATGCAGTACTTGAGACATTAAGTAAATATATTAAGTTGGTAGTCAGAGCCCTTTGTTAATCAAGTCTGTTCCTCCCAGTTAAAATAAACTTTAACACAAATCACATCAATATTATCAACCTCAATTGTACTTTACTCACTTAGTAAAAACTGGTAGAATATTGTCTAGCATTCTATGTGTGTGGTTATTGTGATTATAGCTAACAGGTTTGAGTGCCTCCTAGAAGCAGAGGCAGATGCTTTACAAAGGCTGTCTTTATTTTCAGCTTTTCATTATGAAAAATTTCAAACACACACAAAAGTTGAACACCGCCTTACACCAAATGATCAATTTCTGTTATTCTTTAACCCACTCCAGTACTCTTGCCTAGAAAATCCCATGGACAGAAGAGCTTGGTGCAGGCTACTGTCCATGGGGTAGCAAAGAGTCGGGCATGACTGAGCGACTTCACTTTACACCAAATGATCAATTTCTGTTATTCTTTTTTCATGCATTCCCCCAATTTTTTTCTTTTTTTAATTAACTTATTGTTAATTGGAGGATAATTGCTTTACAGTACTGGGCTGGCTTCTTCCATACATCAACACAAATCAGCCACAGGTATGTGTGTGTTGCCTTGCTCTTGAACCTTCCTCCCACTTCCTACCCCATCCCGCCCCTCTAGGCTGTCACAGAGCACCGACTTTGAGCTCCCTGCGGCATACGGGAAATTTCCACTGGCCATCTGATTTTACATAGGTAATGTAGATGTTTCAGTGCTCTTCTCTCCATTCTTCCCACCCACTCCTTCCCCCTTTGTGTCCACAAGTCTCTTCTCTACGTCTGCGTCTTCATTGCTGCCCTGAAGACAGGTTCGTCAGTACCTCTAGATTCCAAACATTTTTAATGAATTATTTTAAAATAGATCCCAGACATCATATCATTCATCTCTAAATACTTCAGTGTATATCTCTAAGAAATAAAGACTTTCTAAAAGACTACAAAACCATGTTACAACCAATGAAATTTATAATAATTCCTCAATATCATCTAATCCTCAGTCCATGTTCAAGTCATCCTGATTGTGGCAAAAATGTCTTTCACAGTTGGTTTGTTCAATGCAGGATCCATATAAAGTCATACCTCAAATTTTGCTATTACATCTTGTCTCTTTTAATCCACAGTAGTTTCCTCTGTGTGTGTATGTGTGTTGTGTGTGTGAGCCAGTTAATTTTTAATAACGTGGGCAATTTGGGGTAGACTTTAGAATTTCCCACCCTTGGTCTCGATTGACTATGTCCTGTGGTATTGCTAAATATGTAGCACCATCTCCTGTATTTCTCTGGTAGATCTAAAACTTGACTGGATTTAGGCTCAATTTGTGAAGGGCAGGAATTCTTCTTAGCAAGTGCTCTGTATCTGATTGGATCAAATTAGGAGACACTCAGTGACTGCATGTCCACTTTTAATGATGTAATGACTGGCCAGTGGGTTCTTGTGAAGCCAGCTTAATCTCACCCTTTTGGTGCATGTAAATCTTAGATCCATCTGAACATTTTTTCACCATAAAGAGTGACGTAAGGGAATTCCCTCGTGGCACAGTGGATAAGAATCTGTCTGCCAATGCAGGCGAAACCAGTTCGATCCTTGGTCCAGGAAGATTTCACATGCTGCGGGGCAACTAAGTCCATGTACCACACCTGCCAAGCCCACGCTCTAGGACCTGCGAGTCACAGTGACTGACCCCTGTGCCACAGCTCCTGAGGCCCACGTGCCCTGGAGCCTGTGCTCCACAGTAAGAGAGGCCACCACAATGAGAAGCCCCCGCACCACAACCAAGAGGAGACCCTATTCGCCACAGCTAGAGAAACTCCACGTAAAGCAATGAAGACCCAACGCAACCAAAAAATAAATAAATAAACATAAATTTTAAAAAAGAATGATGTAGGGATCTAATTTTAAGCCGTCATTGAGTAAATAATCCATCTTTTCTCCAATGATATGAAAGGACATCTTGTTATGTACTATTTTCATGAAATAAAGACATTTTAATATATCAAAAGTTCACCACCCACAGACCCTCACAGAGAATACTCCCCATTAAGAAGGAAAGTGAATTCAGAAAGAAGTAAAGGGATGGAAGAAGTAATAATACACAGATAAAAGTAAACTATATAATAAGTTTTACTTATAAAAATATTATTTTTAAAAATAATTAAGTCTAAAATTCTAGAAGATAACATAGGTAGGTATGTGTAAGGCTGTAGAGGCACCAGGGGAGCAGTGAGAAATAAAAGTATGTTAACATCCTTCTCCTGTCCCAGGGGAAAACACACACACACACACACACACACACACACACACACACATATATATATATATACACTTATTGAGACTTTTTGAGAATAATGCATATTAAGTACGCATGTGACAACTTTATAATCACACCTAATCCACTGGCTAAATTCTAAAAGCCTGACAATACCAAGAGTTGGAAATGATGTGGATGGACAAGAGTACTTGAACACTTCCAGGAGTAGTATACATTATTATAATCACTTTGAAAAACTGCTTGGTAGTATCTACTAAAGGTGAAGAGTCTCATACTCTGTGACTCAGCATTTTTACTCCTAGTTATGTATGCAAGAGAAACTCGAGCACATATGCACCAAAACACATATACAAGAAGAGGCTCGTGGTAGCAATGTTCTTAATACTCAAAAGCTAGACACATCAAAATAATCAACAGTAAGACAGAAAATACATTGCATTATATTTAAATATGTGAATATTAAATACAGTTTGGAAGGAAAAAAAAGCCAGACATTAAAAATATGTACTATTTCATTCCATTCATATTAAGTTCAAAAACAGGTAAAACTAAACTATACCATTCAGATATATAAACTAAGTGCTAGAAATTGATTACTATAAGAGTTTGGATGATGGCTACATCTGGGGAGAGAAAGGAGATTGTGCTTAGGAGGGCATAAAACAAATGTAAAGCATAATGATAATTATAAAGCAAATGCCCTGGTATCATGTAAAGTAGAAGATATTTATATTGGTCTTTGCCCCTGTTTCTGGCACAGAGCTACTAAACCGTTGTAATTTCCTAAGTGCTAAGAGTAACATTTGGTCTTTGACCTCAGTTCCTGACACAGAACTTAATCCCTTGGAATTTTCTGGGTGATAGAGGTGTGTTTTGTTCTGATGAAGCAGCTCTTAGTGGGCTCCTGAATGGGGGCTGGTCACCAGAAAGGCCAAGCCATGATTAGAAGCTTGGAACTATTAGCTCTACCCCACCACCATCCAGGAAGAGGAGAGGAGCTGGAGACTGAGTTTATGCCTACGTGATAAAGTCTCCATAAAAACCCCCAAAGTGCAAGGATCAGAGAGCTTCTGGGTTGGTGAACAAGTCCAGATGCTTAGAGGGTGGTATATCCCAACTACACAGGGATAGAAGCTCCTGCACTTGGGACCCTTCCAGCTCTCACCTCATGTACCTCTTCATCTGGCTGTTCATCTGTGTCCTTCATTATATAATAAACCAGTAAACATAAGAATGTCCCTGAGTTCTGTGAACCTTCTAGCAAAGTACTGAATGCAAGAGGGAGTGACAGAAACCTGATTTATAACCAGTATAGATAATAACCTGAGACTTGTGACTGGCATCTAAAAATGGCAGCGGGGAGGAGCATGTCTCGTGGGAAGCAGCCCTTCCTGTGTAAGGCCTGAAGCTATCTTCAAGTCAATGGTATCAGAATTAAGTTAAATTGTATGGTATCAGAATTAAGTTAAAAAGGACACCCAGTTGGCATCAGAGAACTACTTGATGTGTGGAAAATCCACACATCTGGTGTCAGAAGTGAAGCAAAGTGTTGGCAGGGGTACGAGCATCAAGGAGAAACACAGAGGGTTTCCCCTTTATACAGCACCACCCAGGTCCATAAATAGAACCTTGCCAGTATCCTGCAGTCCCCATATGCTCTCCCCAAATTAAAAGAGCCAGGAGAACGAATTCCAAACGTATCAGTAATCCAAATACGAATGAGTTAAACTCATTTATTAAAATATATATCAACTGAGGGAGTACTGACACCATTATAACACTGAATCTTCCTATGTAAGAATTAGTTATATTTTCCCTTTAGTCAAGTCTTCCTTTATGATCCCCAGTAGAGTTTTAAAGTTTTCTTCATTCCCTTGTGTTCCTTTTCCTGTAGTTGATTTTTGCTTCTTTGGTGTTTTTAAAAATGTTTAAGTAGGATAGTCAACATTTATACTTGTTAACTTTTAAGCTTTGGGTTTTTATCTGTAATTCCATTCTGTGCTTGCTTCACTCCCATGTCTATCTTCACACATATCACTGATATAAAATGGAGGCCCAAACAGAGCTTTATCTCTGTGCCATGCCATAAAAGATTCCCTCCCAGAATGACACATGATCCATTAGTCAAAAGTGTTTAAGAGCAGTTGTATAAACATCTATTTATATTGTTATATAACAATACTGTTATATAATCTGTATGTCTCCATTTTAACTTCAAGGATATTATGGAAAAAATTTAGAATGCCTTTCTAAAATTTAAATAAAATATATTTGCCAACTGAAGACAACACAAACCAATGGAAAGATGTTCTTGAACTGAAAGAGTCAGTATTGTTAAAATTACACTACCCAAAGCAATCTACAGATTCAATGGTGCTGCTAAGTTGCTTCAGTCGTGTCCAACTCTGTGCGACCCCATAGACGGCAGCCCACCAGGCTCCCCCATCCCTGGGATTCTCCAGGCAAGAACACTGGAGTGGGTTGCCATTGCCTTCTCCAATGCATGAAAGTGAAAAGTGAAAGTGAAGTCGCTCAGTCATGTCCGACTCTTAGTGACCCCATGGACTGCAGCCTACCAGGCTCCTCCATCCATGGGATTTTCCAGGCAAGAGTACTGGAGTGGGTTGCCATTGCCTTCTCCAACAGATTCAATGCAATCCCTATCAAAATACCAATGGCATTTTTCACAGAACTAGAACAAGTAATTTTAAAATTTGTATGGAAATTCAAAAGGCAGCAAACAGCCAAAACAATCTTGAGAAAGAAGAACAGAGCTGGAGGACTCACATTTCCCTGACTTCAGACTATACTACAAAGCTACAGTAATCAAAAAAGTATGGTACTGGCATAAAAAACCAGACACATAGATCAATAGAACAGGATATAGAGCCCAGAGATAAACCTATGCACTTACGGTCAATAAATCTACAACAACAAAAGCAAAATACATGATAAAGAAGATAAGTTTTTCAATAAGTGGTGCTAGGAAAACTATACAGCAACATGTAAAACGATGAAATTAGAACGTTCTCTAACATCACGTACAAAAATAAGCTCAAGATGGATTAAAGACCTAAATATGAGACTGGTTTCTATAAAACTTCTAGAAGAAAACATGCAGAATGCTCTTTGACACAAACTGCAGAAATATTTTTTGGATCTATTTCCTAAAGTAAAGGAAACAAAAGCAAAAATAAATAAGTGAGACAAAATTATGCTTAAAAGTTTCTGCACAGTAAACCATTGATAAAATAAAAATACAATCTACTGAATGGAAGAAGATACTTGCAAGTGATATGACTGATAAGAGATTAATACCCAAGATAGATAAATAGGTAATACAATTTAACATAAAGAAAACCAAACAACTCATTTAAAAAGTGGGCCAAAGAGGAAATTCAGATGGCCAACAAGAACCTGAAAAGATATTCAACATTACTAATCAGTAGGGGAATGCAAACCACAACAAGATATCACCTCACACCTGTCAGAAGGCTATCATCAAAAAGAACACAAATAACAAGTCTCTGTGAGGATGTGGTGGAGAAGACAATGGCACCCCACTCCAGTACTCTTGCCTGGAAAATCCCATGGATGGAGGAGCCTGGTAGGCTGCAGTCCGTGGGGTCACTAAGAGTCGGACACGACTGAGCAACTTCACTTTCACTTTTCACTTTCATGCATTGGAGAAGGAATTGGCAACCCACTCCAGTGTTCTTGCCTGGAGAATCCCAGGGACGGGGGAGCCTGGTGGGCTGCCGTCTATGGGGTCGCACAGAGTTGGACACGACTGAAGCAACTTAGCAGCAGCAGCAGCAGTGAGGATGTGGAGAAAAGGAAACGCTCCCACACTGTTGGTGGCAGTGTAAATTAGTGCAGCCCCTACGGAAAATGCTACGGCTGTTTCTCAAAAAGCTGAAAATAGAAGTATCATATGACCCAACAATCCCACTCCTGGGTATTTATCTGGAAAAAAATGAAAACACTAATTTGAAAAGATACATACACCTCAATGTTCAAAGCAACGTTACTTACGATTACCAAGATATGGAAGCAAATTAAGTATCCATTAACAGATAAATAAATAAATGTGGTATATATGCACAATGGAGTACTACTCCGCCATAAACAAGAAAGCAAATTTTGCCATTTGCAGTAACGTGGAAAGACTTGGAGGGTATTATGCTAAGTGAATGAGTCAGAAAGAGAAAGGCAAATACTGTATGATATCACGTATGTGCAGAATCTAAAAAATACAACAAACTAGCGAATATAACAAAAGAGAAGCAGATTCACAGATTCAGAGAACAAACTAGTGGTTATGGGGGAGGGGACTATAGGGATGTGGGAGAGGGAGGTACAAACGATTGTGTATAAGGATGTGTTGTACAGCATAAGGATTAGCGTATATAGCATAGGGATAGAATGTAGGCCATAGGGATGTATTGTACAGTGTGGTGAACATAGCAGAAAAAAATTTAGAATGCCTTTCTAAAATCTAAATTAAGTAAAACTGCCGCATTCCCTGGATTTGGTTCTAAAGCAAATCTAAAGGAGAAAAAAGATCTGAAAGTAGATTGACCTGATTTACTCTTAATGAAGTTATACTGAATCCTTACAGCTGCCATTCTCTTTTTTTTAAGTACTCCAGAACCACCCATTAAGTAATCCCATTTGAAATTTACTGGGAATCATTATCAAGTTTTGTTGTTATTGTACAGTTGCTAAGTTGTGTCCGACTCTGCAACCCCATGGACTGCAGCACCACTATCTCCTGGAGTTTCCTCAAACTCATGTCTATTGAGTCAGTGATGCTATCCAACCATCTCATTTTCTGTCATCCCCTTCTACTCCTGCCCTCAATCTTTCCCAGCATCAGCATCTTTCCCAGTGAGTCAGCTCTTCCCATCAGGTGGCCAAAGTATTGGAGTTTCAGCTTCAGCATCAGTCCTTCCGATGAATATTCAGGGTTGATTTCCTCTAGGATTGACTGGTTTGATCTCCTTGCAGCCCAAGGGGTACTCAGGAGTCTTCTCCAGCACCACAGTTCCAAAGCATCGATTCTTATTTTCCATAATCAACTCTGTTATAGCATGGATTATTGCTACTAATTCTCCACTCTCCTACACTGGAATAATATATCCACGTCTTTTCCTGTGTGACACTGCAGGATTCCCATGGGAACTGGCAGATTCTATTTCCTCCCAGCACTGACAGTGGTGTGGCCATGTGGCAGCTCTGGCCAGTCAAAGGAAGGCAGCAGAAGAGATGGGGGAGATACAGAGATGCAGGTTTATAAAACATACAAGAGGCCCTATACATCCAGTCACTCCTCAGGTGCTCCTACCATTCACCATGAAAATCACCTGTGCCAGGGATTGCTGGTCCACAAGAATGAAAGACATATATTGCTGATTTGAACCAGACCCACAGTGTGACTCAGAGCTGCCCTAGCAGACCTGCACACCTGGCAGTGAGAAAAATGAGTATTTGTTGTTGTGAACCATTGAGATTCGGGGATTGTTTGCTGTGCAGCAAAACAAATGTTTTCCTTTTCGAAAACCAGTCCATCTACAGTCTTTCAACAATTCTATCCAGTGATTAACATGAATTTTTAAAGGTTACAAATAGTGTGTGTATATATATATATATATATATATACAATGGAATATTATCCATCCTTACACAGGAAAGAAATTTTTTTGATAAGAGCCATCCCAAGAGGTGTGACGTGATATTTCACTGTGGCTTTGATTTCCATTTCCCTGATGATAGTGATGTTGAGCATCTTTTTATGTGTGTGTTGGCTATTTGAACACAGTAGGACTTCTTGAGGTGATAAAAATGTTCTATATCTTAATTGATGGCAGCCATTCCACAACTGTGTCCATTTGTCAAAGCACATTAAACTGTATAGCTCAAAAGGGTGACTGATATATATGGTAACTTATACCTCAGTATATCTGAATTAAAAAAAAAAAAAAAAAAGACTGTAATTCTGACCAATGCTACAACGTGGTTGAAACTTGAAGGCACTAGGCTAAGTGAAATAAGCCAGCCACAAAAAGACAAAATAAATGTATGATTCGATTCATATGAGGTCCTAGGAATAGTCAAATTCATAGAGACACGAAGTAGAATGGTGGTTACAATGGCCGGGAGGAGGTGAAGAACGGGGAGCTGGTACATAGCTGGTGCAGGCTTTCAGCTTGAGAAGGTGAAAAATTTCCGAAGGTGGATGGTGGTGACAGTTGCACAGCGATGTGAGTGTGGTTAACGCCACTGTGCATTAAGGCGAGGAAAACGTTCTGTATCTTGATTTATGGTGGCAGGTCCACAACTACGTTCACTGATCAAAACCCACTGAACTTTATGGCTCAAAAGGGTGAGTGTTTCTATACGCAACTTGTATCTCAATACATCTGAATGTTTAAAAAAAAAAAGGAATGCAGTTCTGACATGACACAACTGGATGAAACTTGAAGCCACTTAACCTTAAAAATGGTTGAAATGGTAAATGTTATATTATGCATATTTACCAAAAAAAATTACCTAGTGGAGCCTTCATTTGGGTTCCTGGAAAAGCAGATTTTGAGACAAGGACTTCAGGGACTTGGGTTTAGGTTATCTGGGAAGTGAAGTCAGGAGGCTCCAGGGAGGAAACAGGGAAAGTGAGATGGAGAAAGCCAAATGCCCGTGCAAGGAAGCGCCAAGGAGCAGCCTCCATCTGTTGGCAAACTGTTGCCTTACCCTGAGTACCAGGTGGACCATGACTTACGAGCATCTCTCTGGAGAATGGGGGAGGTTGCGGCATCTATCACTGGCTCCTATTTCCCATTTACTTCCCAGAGACTTGCCTCTGTGAGCATTAACCCCACTTTGACTTTCTGGGTTGTGCCTGGGAACAGTCCAATGATGCCTGGTGAGGACGGAAAAAGGCATCACACAGAGAAGAAGAGAGGGTCAGGTGCTTGAGCTGGGAAGCCGGCAGCATGCAGAAACTGCTCACCGAAGCTGCAAACTCGGGTGGTTTCCAGGGATATGGGACAAGGCATCAAAATGTCTGCTAAGACGCTATGCCCATCTTAACTGCCTGGAGGGTACTTCATCTGGGCAGCTAGGAGCTCTCTTAATTTCTTCTCACCTATCTTGGACTTTGGGCACAAAGGTATTGTTTATTCCACTTGATTCAATGTGATTTTTCCATCTCCTTGATAAAAAATGGTGGAAAGAGTAGAATTATGTCCTGTTCCCATGATTTATTCATATTATGTCACCCACCTCAGGCAATTGAATTCTATCCTCTCCCTAACTCATAACTAGGAAGTTCAAGATGCTTCATCTTTTTGTGGTTTTTCTTATTCCTCCCAAATGTACTACCCCACCATGGCCACTTGTTTCTATAAGCAAGAGAGACCATTTAGAAAGTTGGAGTTGCTGATTCCAGTCTGCTTTGACAGCGATGGTCCGGTGTAGGGTGTGTGTGTGCCAGAAAATGCTGAATGTTCCTGAGACTCCTCAACTCACTATCATTAGACAGACTTGGCTTCATAGAATTTTGAAATTTTGAACTTGGATTCACTGACCTGGTAGGTGAGGGGAAAGTCCTCACTTTGGAAGACTGTTCCGAGCTTGCACACCCTTCTGGGGACTCGTTTTGTGTGTTGGTCACTCCTGGGGCAGGGGGTGGACCGAACATTTTATAATTAACCTCCCACGAGAACAACTTGTTCCTTAAATTCAGAGGCCAAGAAACTTTGAATAGAATCAGTTGAGAGGAACTGGGTTGTTTTTTTAAAAAATTCAAGTGGAGCAATTCTTATTCAGTCAGAACCAAAATCCCGTCTAACTTTATTTGCATCACACTTGTTGGCACAGATTGCCTGGTGATGAAAATAAAAGAGCCTGTGTAAAGATCTGGGAATAAAAACAGCAGACACGAGAGAAAAGGAAAAGGAACAGTGAAAGGAGACAGTGCCGAAGAAATAGAGCAAGAAGGGAGAAATGGGGGCGAACAGGCAAAGGGGGAGGGAAAGGGTGTCCGCAGAGAACGCTTGCGTTGCAGGTTCCTTCAAGAACGGTACTGCCTTAACCACTTATCTTAACGGTGAGACCATCAAGACACAGTGTCACCCAAATAGTTAATGACAAAGCCTGAACCACGGTCTCCCAGCGCTTGTTCAGTTTTCTTTTCTTCTTTCTCTCCCCCCATGTGGGTTCATTCATTAATTTTTTAATTGAGTTGACTCAGTGTGAGAATACAAACAATCACCTCCTAGAAAAGATCAAAGAAAGGTCTGGATGTATTCAGAAGACCAGGAAAAATCCAGGAAATTTTCAGTCAACATTTGACTGACAGATATTTGTACATAGTTATTTACTCATCTGAAAACTGAACTTTGAGTTTCCTTCTGGTTGGAAGCTAGTCCCCCCAACACAGCTTCTGTGTCCAGCACAGAAGCCCCTTCAGGGCAGATTCCAAAGCTCCAGGCAGTGGCTCTGGAAACTGGTTATTGTCCTCAGAAATCTTGCAGTGATCCATCCCCAACCTGGAGCCAGAGGTGTGCTGGGATTTCCAGAAGGGAAAAGAGTGAAGCTGGCAGGGGCTTCCATTCTAATCTTCTAATCCTGATGTGGGTCAATGTCTCACACATACAGTCACATGATACAATTTGCTCAAGGATTTTATCCCTCTTCACCCATATCTACCTCTTGTACCAACAACAATATGGCTGCAGGAGGGAGACAGTACCATTTTAATTCACAAAACTTCTGGAGACCCCTTCCCTGAAATAAAGGTCCACTTCCCAGAATGACTGTAATAGGGTGTTATGAGTTTCTCTGACACCCCATGATAGGTGTTCAGAAGCTGGTTGTATCTAACTGGTGGGGGTGTTGGAAGTATAATGGAGGAAATATTAAAGCAGAAGAGACCTTGGGGTGCTGTCTGATGAGGGAAACTATGAAGTCTGGGGGACAAGCATAGTTGCTGAAGGGCCTGAGAGCCACAGCCAGGGTGGATCTGGGCTGGAGATTTCTGTCTGGGACACAGTGTGGGTCTCGATGGACAGAGACGAGAGGGAACGCAGATGGGAGTGTTGGCATCTGAAGTGCTCTGCTGTTCTTCGAAGGCTACTGTAGCCTAAGTAGTGCAGTGCATGCATGCTCAGTTGTGTCCAACTCTTTGTGACCCCACGGACTGTAGCCCGCCAAGTCCTCTGTCCATGGGATTCTCCAGGCAAGACTACTGGAGTGGGTTGCCATGCCCTCCTCCAGGGGATTTTCCTGACCCAGGAATTGAACCCACATTTCTTGCGTATCTTGCTTTGGCAGGCGGATTCTTGACCACTGAGCCACCTGGGAAACCCGTCGCCTATGTAAGGGGTAGTCACTGGTCTCAGAGAACAGAGTTGGCAGCAGCTCCAGTGGTGAGATACTGCCCTCAAGTGGTTGGAGGGCAGGGGCGCTCAACAAGGAGACAAGCCAATTGGTCTGAGACGTATCTGAGACCAGAATTAACTGGAGGACACTGAAAATCCTGCGGTTGTGAAGGTACTGATAGCAATGGTGAGCTAGCAAATTCCTGTGTGATGTTAGCATCGGGTGGGCACCTGGAGGAGATGCCCAGGACAAGGCCTTCCTCTCCTTCTTCCTCCAACACCCCTGCTCCACCCCTTTCCAGCATCCCCAGATTCCTGATCCACATCAAGCAGGCCATTTCCCCGTATTTTCACTCCTGCTCCCTGTAAGTGTACCAGCTGTATATCACTCATGTTTGTGCAAGCATACATTACACAACTGTGGGGAACCATTTACCCCATAGATGTCATATAGAGTTGTACCATTATTGTGGACATTTTGTGACCAATGGCCGTGAAGTGACTTGCTGGTCAGGCGCTCTTTTCTAATTTACATGAAGTTACCATACAGGCTAGTAGAGTTCCTTCAGCGCAGGCTCCTATTCTAGGAGTGGGAGCCAAGGCGGCACCCAGGTAGATAGCTTCAGGAAAAGTCCACCACCAGGACTGAAGCTACAGCGGAAGAGCTATTAGATTTCCTGAAATGACCACTTAGCAGGATGGGCTACGGAGAGTGCAGTGAAAAAAGATCAGTGGATTCTTAGCAATTTAACTTCACATTATGAGATGGTCCATAAAGATGGACTTATCCCATACAGGTACTGCTGCTGCTGCTGCCGCTAAGTCGATTCAGGCGTGTCCAACTCTGTGCGACCCCATGGACTGCAGCCCACCAGGCTCCTCCATCCATGGGATTTTCCAGGCAAGAGTACTGGAGTGGGGTGCCATCACTTGCTCCAATACAGGTACTAGTTCTGGACTGAAAGCTCTGAGGACAGAAACCATGCTCTATTCATCTCCGTTTGTGAAGTCTCAAGGTAATAATACCCATCACCTAGATGTTTGTTGAGTTGAATTCCCCTTTCAACAAAGGTTATCAATAAGCATGTCAACAGCAGACAAATTAGGAGTTTTATAACCTCCCATTAGACTATGGTTCGGGGGTATAATGCCAACTGTGTGAGTCTTTTCTCTGAGTCTTCCTGGGTTGGAAGACTACCTAAGGGAAAGGAACATGACAGGGAAAAAATGAACACTTACTGAGCACCTACTATGAATACTGAATACTTTCATCATAATGAGGGTTAGGTGTAAAGGTTTGAGAGTTCTAGTCTTTTATTCCCCTTCCTCCCTTACCATTATAAACAAGCAAGTTTATTCACTGGGTACAATAACCAAATGGTAAACAAAGAAACGCTTTAGAAACAGCAACCTCCATCTAACCCCAGTACTGAGTGAGAGATTGGAAAATTGAACTTACGGAAGGGTCTCTTGATTCTTCCTCTCTTGAGTCTAAGATGGTCAGTTCCCTAGAGCAGACCCAATTTGATTTACCATTTAGTTCTTAGTAGAGCTGCTGGAACAAAGAGAGAATGTGTGAGCTAGGATTCTTTCAAGGTCTCATACATCGTGGAAACAGAAAATAAAAAGAAAGAAATGGCTGGTCCACCCAAAGGACCTAGACCCTTCTTTTGAATTAACTACATTATATTTGTTATGTACTGCAAGCTACCCTGATCGCACAGATGGTAAAGAATCTACCTGCAATACAGAAAACCCAAGATCAATCCCTGGGTGGGGAAGATCCCCTGGCGAAGGGAATGGCTACCCACTCCAGTATTCTTGCCTGGAGAATTCTGTGGACAGAGAAATTAACGCAAAATTTAGTGGCTTAAAAACAACAACATTTATGATTTCACAGTTTCTGTGAGTCAGGTATGCATTGGCTGGGTCCTTTGGCTCAGTTGCTTGTGGGCCATTGGACTCTGATTTGTTGGCCAGGGGCCGCCGTCAGTTCTTGATGGTTAGGCCTCTCTATCTGTATGCAACATGGCAGCTTGCTTCATTAGAAAAAGCAAGAGCTTGTACAAACAAGATGAAAGCACTAGGTTTTTTTAAAAAATGTTTATTTTTTTATTGGAGCACAGTTGATTCACAGCTTTGTGTTAGTCTCAGGTATATAGCAAATTGATTCAGTTATACATATGCATGTATCTACTATTTTTCAAACTCTTTTTCCCATTTAGGTTATTACAGAATATTGAGCAGAGTTTCCTGGACTATAGTCTTGTTGGTTATCCGTTTTAAATAGAGTAGTGTGTACATGTCAATCCCAAACTCCCCACCAATCCCTCCTCCTAACCCATGCCCTCAGGAAACCATAAGCTCATTCTCTAAGTCTGAGAATCTGTTTTTGTTTTGTAAATAAGTTTATTTGCATTATTTTTAAAGATTCTGCATACAAGCAATATCATATGACATTGTCTCTCTGACTTACCTCACTTAGTATGATAATCTCCAGATCCATCTATGTTGCTGCAAATGGCATTGTTTAACTCTTTTTTAATGGCTAAGTAATACTCCATTGTATATTTGTAGCATATTTTCTTTGCCATCCGTCCGTGAATGGATGTTTAGGTTGCTTGCGTGTCTTGGTTATTGTAAATAGCACTGCAATGGAAATTTGGGTGCTTGTATCCTTTTAAATCATGTTTTTCTCCAGATATGCCAAGGAGTAGGATTTCTCATATGGTAGCTCTATTTTTAGTTTTTAAAGGAACCTCCATACTGTTCTCCACAGTGGCTGTACCAATTTGTGAAAGTTTGTGCAAACAATATAGAAGTACCAGTCTTTCAAAAATCTAATCACAATAGTGATATATTCTCAATTTTGACATATTCTATTCATTAGAATATGTAAGGCTTTAGGAAATTAAAAAATATGTGGAAAAAGAACATACTCCTACTAAATAAACCCTGGTGGCTCAGACAATGAAGAAACAATCTGCATTGTGGGAGACCTGGGTTCGATCCCTGGGTTGGGAAGATCCCCTACAGAAGGGAAAGGCTACCCACTCCAGTATTCTGGCCTGGAGAATTCCATGGACAGAGGAGCCTGGCAGGATACAGTCCATGGGGTTGCAAAGATTTGGACTGAGTGACTTTCACTTTCACAGCAAAAATCAAAAGGGAAGTTAGAAAATACTTTGGCAATGAGTGAAAATAAAGATAGAGCATACTAAAACTTAGAGAATGCAGCTATACCAATATTTAAAGGAAAGATTTCAAATCAATAACCTAGACTTCTACCTTAAGATACTGGAAAAAAAAAAAAAACTTATAGCCAACAGAAACCCAGAAATAACAAAAACTAGAGTGGAAATTAGTGAAATAAGAAATAGTAAAAATAGACAAAAAGCAATGAAACCAAAAGTGGATTCTTTGAAAAAAATCTATAAAATTAATAAACCTTTAGCTAAATTGACCAGGAAAAAGACAGAAAACTCAAATTAATAGAGTTTTAAGCAAAAGAGAGAACAGCATTACCAATCTTACAAAAATAACAAATTATAAAGGAAACATACGCAAAATGAATGGAATTATATGCAAAATAATTAGATAAACTGGATGAAATGGACATATTCCTAAAAAGACACAAACTAACAAAACTGACTTAAGAAATAGACAATCTGAAAAGGCAAGGGAAGAGACTGAATTAGTAATGAAATTTTTTAAACTGCTCACAAAGAAAAACAAAACCAGCTAGCTTCTCTGATGAATTTTATCAAGCATTTAAAGAATAATTAATTCCAAGTCTTCACAAACTCTTCCCAAAAGCAGAAGGAGGAAGAACACTTCTCAACTCATTCTATGAGGCTAGTATAACCCTGTCTTATCAAAGTAAGGCAAACACTAACAAGAAAACTACAGATCAATAGCTCTTCTGAATATGTATGCAAAAATCATAAAAAAAATACTAACAAACCAAGTAGCATATAAACAGAATTCTAAACTGACTACGTCTATCCCAGGAATTCAAGGATAGCTCAACACTAGAAAATCAATCAAAGCCATACACATTAATGGAATGAAGGGGGGGAAGATCACATGATCATTTCAGTTGATACAGAAAAAGCATTTGAGAAAATTCAACGTTTTTTTCATGATAAAAGCATTCAACAACCAAAGAACAGAAAAAAACTCCCTCAACTTCATAAAGGGTATCTGTGAAAAATCCACAGTTGAAATCATATTTAATGGTTGAAGACTGGAGACTTTTCCTCTAAGATTAGTAACAAGGCACGATGTATACTTTGAGCACATTTTTTCAACATTGCTCTCTCCAGCTAGGGTAATTAGGCAAGAAACTCCATTTCACCTCACTGAGTCACAAGTTTATTACTAGCTACAGGAAAGCTGGGAAAGTATCTGGGAAGAAGTATGGGATTATCATATCTGTACAATCATGAGTTATCCCCAGGGGATAAAGGAGGGACTCGATCTTACTGAGTTTACCATCCAATTGAGTATATCAGGGTTTACTCAGCAGGAAAAAGGCGAGTGATATAGCTGCTGGGTAGGCAACCAACCATGTTTACCAGGCTGTGCTATCACTGGAAAAATATAGATAAATAACACATGACTCCACATGACTCAATGCAGACCTTCCTCTCTTGTGGCTGTAGGCCCTTCCCTCCTCCTTCAGTAGGATACAGCAAGACAAATGGACAACCCTGAGCAGCCTCACCAGCAACCACTCGCAATTTCCAAAAAAAGGAAGACACTGTGAACTGGACTATGGTCATCCCTTTGCTGATGTGCAATGTCACCCCTCACACCCACTCTTCCTACCTTTAGCACATACTGCACTGAGCTGTCAGAAAGATCTTTTATAACATAAGCATAGAAGAATAACAATTTAATCCTACAACCTGCTCAAAACTTTTCCATGGATGACTTTATTTTTAAGACAAAGATCAAAGTCCTTGACACAGACAACAAGGCCCTGCATGCTTGACCTCTGACTGTTTCTCCAGCCTCATTACATACTTCCTGGGGATGTCTTCCCCCAAGAGTAGGTCAGGACTTTTAATTATATATTTCTAGAATCCACTGAAATTTCTCTTTACTTCACTTACTGCAACATGCCATTTTAGTGTTATTTTCATGATTGTTGGATTACTGTCTAATTTCCATACTAGAGTATAGCATTATAAAGACAAGGACTGTTTTGGCTCCTATGTGTGTCAGAGATTGCTCATGACCTTCCAATATCTGGTATCCACTTTTTTTAATTAGAAAAAGAATCCTAAATTTATTGAAGGCAGCAATGTACCCCACTAAAATATTACATGTTCCAGCTTCCCTACATGTTCCAACTTTCTTACAGGTCCCAGCTTCTCTTGCAGCTAGATGTGACTATGTGAATAAGCTCTGACCAATTGGATTTAAGCAGAGTGTGGTGTGGTAGCTCTGGGAAGTCTCACAAAAAGGGAGAGTATGAGCTCCTCTCTAGTCCTCATTTTGGCTTGCTTGGATTTGGACATTAGAGCTGAAGATGCAGCAACCATCTTAGACTCTGAATTGCCATGCCAAGGATGACGGAACAGCAAGCTAGAGCAACCTGGGATTCTGATGACTCTGGAGCTACCATACAGGTCCTGGACTACTTTTCATGTGTGAGAGAAACAATGTTTTTTATTTGAGCCACTATGTTTTTTCTTTCTGTCATATTCAGCCAAACTTGGTCATGTGCTGTGCTCAGTCACTTTAGTTGTGTCCAAGCCTTTGCACCCCATGGAGTGTAGTCCACCAGGCTCCTCTGTCCGTGGGATTTTCTAGGCAAGAATACTGGAGTGGGTTTCCATGCCTTCCTCCAGTGGATCTCCCTGACCCAGGGATTGAATCCATGTCTCATGCATCTCCTGCATTGCAGGCAGATTCTCTACTGCTGAGCCATTGAGGAAGCCCCAAAACTTGATCATAACACAGTATTGAATCATCTGCCTTGTCCGTAATAGAATCTCGATCAACATCTGTAGAAGAAAAGAAGGAAGAAGGCAGGAAGGAGAGGAGGGAGGAGAGGGAGGGAAAGAGGAAGGGGAAGGAAATGCTGGTTTAGAATGATAGGTATCATGCATGACATGTGTAAGCAAAAGCCTATGAGATACCAGAAGACAGAAAAATTGACCCCAGTTAAGGTGGTCAAGAAAATTCCTAAGTTTAGTCCTGGTAACTTCTTTCATTGCTTCCATTACTCACCGTGTATATCTTTTTGATGGCACTACCATGCTGTGTTGTTTTTGTTGTTTTATTTTATAAGTAATGCTTTCTCATTGTAAAAAGAATGCTTTCTGAACATATGGAGGGGTATAAAGTGGAAAGTAAAAATCTCCTTGCCTGTTTCCTCAAAGCCAAACCTCCAGAAATAACCAGTTATCCTCTATGCTTCCAGAAATGTTCTCTGCATATATAAGCATATATGTCTTATGTCTCTCCATATGTATAAATAACTCTCGTTACTCAGATGGGAGTGGGTATTAGTCAGGTGGTCTGCTTCTAGCTTTTTCCTCTTCATCATGAGTCTTTGGCCACTTCTAGGCTGCTTGGGATCTTCTCTGGTGGCTCAGATGGTAAAGAATCTGCCTGCAATGCAGGAGACCGCAATGCAGAGGACCCAGGTTCAACCCCTGGGTTGGGAAGATTCCCCTGGAAAAAGGAATGGCAACTCGTGCCAGTATTCTTGCCTGGAGTATTCCATGGACAGAGGAGCCTGATGGGCTACAGTCTATGGCATAGCAGAGGGTTGGACACAACTGAGAAACTAACAACAAAAAAAAGGCTGTTTACAATGGTCTGTTTTGGGGTTTATCATGTACTGGACAACAAGCCTCAACAGACATGAGTCCTGTGTTTGCTCATCTTGGAAGTTCTGAAAACTAAAACATGTGCTTAATGTAAGTGCTGCTGAATGAATACTTGAATGGGCAGCTGGCAGAGGTGGAATTTTCCCAACAAACCGTTCTTTTGTTTTCAATTTTTATTCATATTGGAGTATGGTTGACAAACAATGTTGTGTTCGTTTCAGATGTGTGGCAAAGTGATTTAGATACACATACACATGAATCTATTTTTTTTTCAAATTCTGTTCCCACATAGGTTATTAAAGAATATTGAGCAGACTTCCCTGTGCTATGAAACTGTTCTTCGTTTACAGCCTTGTGGTCACTAGACACACATCATTCTTATGTCCCTGAGTCCTCTCAGGACTTTTCAGTGAACCACAGCACTGGTGCTTCAGAATGGAGAGCTAAACTCGTCAGCTGGAGTGCTCAGCATTGCCCAAGACCCAGAAGGAAAAAAATAAAATTAAAAAAGCCAGTCTCTTAAATGAACCTGAGTGCTGGCTCCTCGCATCCCCAGAGTTGTCCCTTGGGGTCTCATTAAAATGCAGCTCCAAATACAGGAGGGAGGGAGGCCCCTTCCAGGCCAGCCCTGAGGAAAACAACCCAGATTTTTTTTACCATGAAAAGGTGCTAAAAAGAGATTCACGGCCAGTCTCAGAACTTTGAACTGTGGGCACTTCCACCAAGAAAATTTGTGTCTGGAAATAAAACTGAGATGCAATAAAAGGGAAAACAGAGCTACTTCTAGACCCTTTCCCAAAATTCTGTATCATTTTTAGTTTTTTTCCTACTCTCAATTTTCATTTATTGATTAAAACCCAGCTTTAACACACCTGACGGGACCCCAGTTTTGCTTCATGAAATTCAAGTGGGTTTGAATAGAAATCCATTACTATCATGTGTGATGGGTGTGTTTGTAATGACCTTGCTGGCTCTCTCCCCTTCTTTGCCCCCCCTCTGGCTCCTCAGCACCCTCAACACCTTGACCCCCTAGCTCTGAGACCAGCCCTGCTCTGAATCAGGAAGGATAGAAGGCGGCTCTCCTCTAGCTGAACTTGAAGTCAACCATGCCCTTGCATGTTTCCCAATATTTTGCTGCCCTCTGAGAGGCAACTGGAGTTCGTTGCCTCTGTTGGCTTAGTGCTGACGGGGGAAACGCACTTCAGTGGAAACTGTGGATTTATCCAGACTGTAAAGGACACCCCTGGGGTACCCTGATGCTATGGCAATTTTACTTCTTAAAAAATTGTAGACATTACACCAAAATAATTCTTGTCTATTGACATGTAAATTGTGTCCTTTCGGATAGAGGTTTCATTGACATTCAAGTGAACCCACATTTTATTGCAGGCAGTAAGCAAGATGGCCCTCTGTCCAGGAGGAAGATATCCTTCAGGTGGTTTGCTATCAACGCAATCCTGAAAAATGACCTTGCAATGTTGCGCATGCCCAGAAAGACCATGTAGGAGCACAAGAGACCCATGGGGAACTCTCTCTCCATGTTGACATCTGGTTGAGTGAAGAAAGCAAGACATAGAACTGAATGTAAAGTAAATCCCATTTTTATAAAACTGTATATAGATGCCTGAAAGGGTATCTAGCAAGAAGTTGGTGCTTGTCATTGGATTGTATAAGGTCAGGTGGTATTTAAACTTCTTTCTTGGTACCTTTTTGTTTTGTATGAATTCATTTCAATGAAAATGTGTAATTTAAAAAAAAAACATAAAGTTATTCATTTTTAAAAACTAGATAGGATCAGAGCTCAGAGTGAATTGTAAGATTAAGTCATATTAGGAAGCTAGGTTGATAAAATCCAGAAGCAAACCACAGAAAAGAGATTGGACGTCATCAGGAATGGGGGAGTGGGAGGTAACCAGGAAGCTGGGAGATGACACATGTTTGCTGGTTTTTAATGCCAAAGACAAGGGAACAGCCAGGGCCATGATCAAATTCTTTTTGACATTTGGGAAGCCTGAATCCGTGGCAAAAATCCAGGAATAACCAGGTCCATGTGGACCACTGCTCTGACATCATCTTAGCAGATCCTGTCCCCTCAAAATGACAAGTCCAAATTAAGCAGAGACAGGAAAAATCAGGGTTCTCCCCCTTAAGTCAGTGTCTTTCTATATCTCTGGGCTAAGTGAAGTCACTTTTCAAATATAGCACCACCCTGTTACAATACGGCTGGTTAAGATATGCAGTGAGTTAAAACATGAGCCATGAAGTAAAATGGCAAAAACATCATGATTCCAGACAAATGCAGGAGTTTCACTGTAAAACTGATGCCCTTAAAATGATATCAGGTTTATTGGCACATAGACATCTGAACTGTAACCACTTTGATTGCTAATGAGTAAATTCACTTGCTTTGAAAATGACAGACTGAGGCAAGGGCATACTCTTTTGGGGGGACCTGGATTTCGGAGGATTAAAGCTGTTATTAAACTGGTTGTTCCTGTGGCAATTGTTAATATGAAGTTTCCAGAAGGCTCATACCATCCCAGAAAAGTAGTTGCTAATAACTCCAAGCTAAGGCACAAACGGAACCATCCATGGGCCTTGGAGTGGGGGTGGGGGGAGGGGTGCAGAGGGCTAGAGATGTCTCCTAATGACCAGATTTAGAAAAGAAGCAACTGGAGATGGAGTTGTCAGGAGGGTTGTTTGTGGAAAGCTGGAAGGTGATCCACCAGACCTGGAGCCAGGGGAAGGCAGCCAGAGATCAGGAAGAGAATCCGAAATGGGTGCAGACTCCAGCAGCCCAGACACAGGTGCAGGTACAAAGCACAGCTGGCCAACCAGAAGCAGCGCTGTCCAGTGGGATTGTGCCAGCCCGGGTTCTGGTTTGCTCAGTGGCCACATGCCCGGCAGTGCTGGTTCCAGAGCAGCTGCACAGAGAGAAGGGACCAGGGATGTCCTGAAGCCCCTTTCAGCACTCACATCCGCCGGCTGGTCATCAAGGCTCCCTCTGTGAGCAGGGCCCAGGAGCATCGCCAGGCCAGGGCTGTGCAGCAGGGCAGATCCCCGGCCGCTGCTCTCCCCTGAACCACGACACGCATGACGTACCCAGTTCCCTAGGGAAATAACCTGGACCCTCACCACCGTTTCTGCTCTGCTGCTTTGTTAACGGAAGGTTAATAATTCCATTTCGTGGTTAATGTCAGGTTAAAAATCAAAGAAGTCTTGAGTCGCTGTTCTCATCGTTTTAGGTTTAGGAACACCGAGCACCTTCCCCAGAGTAAATACTCGATATTTATTTTTGTGAAATGACCAGAGGAAACATCCAGTGTGTGCTGGTAAGAATGACCCATTTCCTTGTAGTGTGGCCAGGAGCATTCTAAATCCTTGCATGGCCTTTCTTCAGAAAGGAGGACAGTCTGCCCGGTCAATGGTCCCTGCCTAAAAGCTAAAACTTCTATTTCCAAAGAAAGGAAAGGACACTTTTCAAAAGTTTTTACGAGTTTTAGGTAATTCAGGGCATCCGACAGGGATGAATGGTTCTGGCTGGCAAGACACTGAAGTGACCCTCATTTTCTTAGACCACACTGAATCTCGGGCATTGTCTGTAAGCTGGAAAGAAAACACCAAAACTGCTCTGCATAGCAATAGAAAGGGCATGATGGGAAGGAGGGGTGGGATAGATTACGGCATACTCACAAAAAATGTTTGTCCTTCCTAAAGTGGCTTAATGCTACCACACAGTCTCTAACAATTATTGTTCGCTCACTGAAAGAACACACAGTGTGTGTACACGTCCACGTGTATACACGCATACACACGTGGATGTTTCTGATTGCATTGGAAGTGTTTTCCAAGTGTTGCATTTTAATTAACTCTGGCAACTAGACTGTAGGAACCCTGAAGCAGACCCAGAGTTAAAACTCACCGCACTTCTACAGTCAGGTGGACGGAAACAAATCACATGGCAAATTAAAGTTAATTCCCCAAAGACAAGGCTCGTTTTGCCCGCTCTGCTCTGATCAGAGGAGCAGTTCAACTGATTAGAGCAGCAGTGTCCTTGCCAGGGAACCTGGACTGAGAAGTGAACCGCAGCGACTTTTCCTGTAGAACGCTGATTCGCGCGGCCCGGTGGATCCAGGAGGCAAAGGAGAGGCTGACCCTCAACCCCGCTCAGAGTCACTCTGTGCTGGACTTCTAGAAGAGGGCAACTCAGAGTGACTGATCTTTTTTTCTACTAAACCTTGTGACTAAAGGGATGAAAAAGGCTTATTTTAATTAGCTCATTTTCCTTTCTGTGTGCCCACCACCTGGGATTGTCAGTATAGTAGGTACATTAGGAGAAGAGTAGGAGGTGGCATTTCCCTGGGCAGTGGAAATTTGCACTGGATAGGGGTCAGGAGACCTGGCCTGGGATCCCAGCCTTGTTTACCAGCTGTGTGACCTTGAGTAAGTCACGATGCACATTTGCAACTGGGTGATCTAAGAAATGGCTCAACACGTCAACACACAATCCCCCAGGATCTCTGAACGTGAACTTCTAGACCACAGGTTGGCAAAGCACAGCCCACAGACCGAATTCAGCCCACCACCTGCTGTTTAAATAAGTGTTGTTGGAACACAGCCAGACCCATCAATTGCATATTATTTCACCTTGCAATGGCCAGAGTTGGGAGGTTGCTACAGAAATCACATGGTCCATGGTCTCTATTTAGTCATAAATATTTACTATTTGGCCTTTATAAACAAAAGTTCTTGCCCCCTGTTCTAGACTCATAGTACATGCCCCTTATTCTAAGCTCATGTCCTGACTCCTGTTGACCTTGGAATTCCAGTCCCCACATACCATTTCCTTATCAGAAAGCCTGGGATGCCAGAGAATAACTAAGCAGGTGCTTTTGAAGTAGGTCATCGCCTGTGAGCACCATCTCACCATGGAGAGCCAAGGAGCTTCCTTTGACAGAAAGCCCACACTCCCTCAGAGCCCCACAGAGCAGAGGGTGGGCACCTGCCCGCAATGCTGAATGGTCCTCACTTACTCTTTTTATAAATTTTAAAACTTCTTACTGAAGGATGGTTGATTTACAATGTCATATTAATTTCTGCTGTACAACAAAGTGATTCAGTTGTATACATATATATTCTCTTTTCCATCACGGCTTATTACAGGATATTGAATAGAGTGCCATGTGCTATACAGTAGCACCCTGTCGTTTATAATATATATATAATTCCTTACATCTGCTAACCCCAAACTGCCATTCCGTCCCTCCCCCAAAACCCTCTCCTTGGCAGCCACAAATCTGTTCTCTATGTCCGCGGGTCTGCTTCTGTTTCACAGCGAGGTTCATTTGTGTTATATTTTAGATTCCATATATAAGTGATATCATATGGTATTTGTCTTTCTCTTTCTGACTTACTTCCCTTAGTATGATAATCTCTAGTTATATCCATGGTGCTGCAAATGGTATTATTTCATTCTTTTTTATGGCTGAGTATTCCATAGTATATATGTATCATACCTTCTTTATCCATTCATCTATCAATGGATATTTAGGTTATTTCCATATCTTAGACATTGTAAATAGTGCTACTGTGAATTATAGTTTTGTCTGGATATATGTCCAGGAGTAGGATTGCTGGATCATGTGGTAGTTCTAATTTTAGTATTCCGAGGACCCTCCATACTGTTTTCCATAGTGGCTTTATCAACTTACATTCCCACCAGCAGTATAGGAGGTCCCCTTCTCTTCCCACCCTCTCCAGCATTTATTGTTTGCAGACTTCTTCATGATGGTCATTTTGACTGGCGTGAGGTGATATATCACTGTATTAACAGTTTTGACTTGCATTTCTCTAATAATTAGTGATGTTGTGCATCTTTTCATATGCCTATTGGCCATCTATCTGTCTTCTTTGGAGAAGTGTCTATTTAGATTTTCTTCCCATTTTTTAATATGATGGTTTAGATTTTTGTTGTTGAGTGGTATGAGTTACTTGCATATTTCAGTAAATTAAGCCTCTGTGGGTCACATCATTTGCAAATGTTTTCTCCCATTCCATAGATTGTCTTTTTGTTTTATGGTTTCCTTTGCTGTGCAAAAGCTTGTAAGTTTGATGCGTTCCCATTTGTTTATTTTGCTTTTATTTCTGTTGCCTTGGGAGACTGACCTAAGAAACCATCGCTACGATCGCATTTGTTCCTAATGCTCCTGCAGAGTCGGGGTGCGAGCAGCACAGGGTAGCCCCAGCCCATACCGCAGTGGTCTTCTCTGCCTCCCTGCAATTGTCTTGTTTCATTTCTTTGAAATCGGAGAAATCAACCAAGGTGATAATATGGCTTAAGGGCAGCGGTGGGCAAGGATCCCTCTGTGTTTATGGAAATAAGACACTTTCTCCGTGGGACCTAAACAATGGGGAAAGCTTTCTTCACTAGTTCATGGTGTGAGTGAAAAAACGTTGCTGCCAAATCAGTAAACAAAGGACGTTGCAGCCATCGAGCCGCTACAACCAGCCCCGAGGGAAGACAGGATGGAGCCAAAGATGGAGCCAGACAGGCTGCCAGCTGCCAAGCCCTCAGCCGCTGCAGTCTCTCCCGACTGTGTGCCCTGAGGGGATTCGGGGTGGAGAAAAGCAGGACACAGGCCGGGATGTCTGAAGCGCCTATCACAGGCAAGATTTCAGTGAGCCCAGGCTCTCGCATCTTCACAAACACAGTGTGTGTGTGTGTGTGTGTGTGTGTGTGTGTGTGTGTTGGTCACTCAGTCGTGTCCAACTCTCTGCGACTCCATGGAGAGTAGCCCACCAGGCTCCCCCCTCGTCTTCTCGGAGCAGTTTCTCAGAGCATCTGAAATGCTGCCTCCTGGGCCCCATCCCTCATTTTGCCCCCAGTAAAACTTATCTCACAACTCTCACGTTATAAATTATTTTTCTCCAACTCTGGTCTCTAAGAGGTGTGAAAGCTGTGATCTAGAGTTCAGATTTAAATAAGAGAGTGACACAAAGAGCTTTGTTTTTCCAACAGATTGCCTTCCCAGACGAGAAAGGTAAAATCCAGGTTATTTGTTTATAAGGCAAGATTAGAATCTGGAAGCCCAAGTAGGGGCCAGTGTGGGCAAGGGAAGGCCATGGCCTCCATCAGGGCAGGCAACAGAGGTGGAGGAAAAGGGGGCTGATTTGGCAGATGCTTACAAGTTACCCCAGAAAGGACCCCCTCAGTGTCTGGCAATAGGCCATGGAGATGACTGCAACATGTTGGGGGCGGGGTGGGGGGTGGCGGGTGGGAGGCAAAGCACACATTTCTAATAAGTTTGCTCCAGGAGGTGGGTGTGACTTTCCTGGTTTACTGTAGTTACCTCCTCTAAGGATATTCTGCACTCTCCTTGTCTTTATGTTATGATGTGATTTCTTCAGTGCTACGATTCCTACTCATCTTGTGTGAAATATATGGGATTTAAGCTACGTTAAGACATGGTAACTAATTCAAAATGGAGTCACAGTGGTCAAGGTGCTCCTGCTGCCCCAGCCCCTCGTCCTCCTCCACTTTTCTAAGCCCACATGAACCAGCTGCTGTGAAGCCACCGAGAAACCTCACAGGGCATGCCCCAGCCTCCTGCCTACCCCCAGAAATGGCTTCTCTGCTTGCTGCCTCCCTAGGGATTTGGGGGCCCTGTGGGTGTAGCTGAGTTTAGTTTAGATAATGACAGGGAAGTGCATGAATGTTCCTGGTGACTGGCATTCTTTCTGTTCGCCCACTCCTGCCTGCCTCCTGCAACCTCTGCCAGTACCAGGAGGCATCACCAAAGCCCTGGGGGCCCCGCCAGGCTGGCAGGGCACCACCTCCTCCTGCCTGCTCATTCCGCAGCATCTGGCTTTGCCTCCCCATCATCTGGCACTTGTGGGGCCAGTGCCAGCAACTGGGTGATGAATCAGGAGTGGAGCCCTGTGTGCTGTTTCTGAAAGCATCTGCTCCCATGTGTTTTGAATTCCTCTGGTACTTGTCACCCTCTCTGCTCATTTAGCATTTAGCTTATGATGCCTGGAGTTTTAGGTTCATCTTATGGCCCCACATAATATCTCTCCAACTGGCTAGTAAGCTCCTGGGGAAGCAAGCCGGCTGCACCCAGTGCTGCGGGGAGAGTAGAAATTCTCAGTGTATTGACTGAAAAAAAGGCTTGACTGGTCTCCAAAGATTTCCAAATTCCCAGAAGCACAAACAATCTCCGTAATTCATATCTTGGAACTGTGGTTCAGGTAGACTTGACCTTAAGACACCCAAGTTGAAGAGAAAAGCCAGGAGTAAGTGGACTCAAGGCCAGGTGAGGTCCCAGACATGCCAACAACCCACACTGGAGGATTCTGTTGAAGTGGAAGTCACCTTGGAAGTCACTGTACTGACATCCAAGGGGGGCAGGGCCCTCCATCAAGAATGAGAAATGGCCTTCATCTTGATAGCCAACACTAATCTGAGTGGCTGCTTAGAATAGTATGTAGAAAAAGATCTTGAAGCTGCATCCATGACAGTGGGAAAGCCTGCTGGGCTCACTGGCCCTGCTGGCGTGGGTCCAGGGGAGGGGAGAGAGTGTGTTAGCCACCCTTCTCTGGATGGTGCTGGGAGCTGGATGAACAGCAGAATCATGGTTCCAGGAAATCCTTCTAGAATCATGTCTAGACATGAAGATGAAGAAGGATGTTCTGACCTTCATGTCTGAGTGAGCAGGCCTAGTCCAGGCAGCTCAGGATAGCTCCCCTTCGGACACCTGAAGCACAGGTCAGGAAACAGATACAGAGGCGGACTCAATCAGGTAGACGAGGCAGAAACAGATGTGCCCAGGAAGGTTGGGCTTCCCAGGTCCACGGCACATACCATAGACACTAAGCTCCTGGCAGCTAGTCCCACTCCAGAGCCCACTCATCAGTAGAACAGTGTTTTAATATTAGATTGGTGAAACAGTGATTGTGGTTTTTGGACTGTGAATTTTAAATCATTATAACTAGGCTCAAACACATCTTTATTAATCAAAATAGGAACCACTACAATCAACATGTTTTTGCCAACGGGAAATAAATTTGTTTATTCCTGTAGCATAAAAATCTGTGCTCCAGGATTGGACAAACTCTTGGAAAGCATTTTCTGCCTCCTGCTGGCTATGGAAGCGTTTTCCCCGCAAAAAGCTGTCGAGATGCTTGAAGAAGTGGTAGTCAGTTGGCGAGAGGTCAGGTGAATATGGCAAAATGAGAGAGTCATCTCCTAGGCAGGTTGATAGGGAGTCTAGGGGTCCCCAAGGAGAGAGGGGTCTGGAATTCTCAAGGAGGAAGAAAGGACAAATTTTTTTTTCTTTCTCCACATTCCTTAGGATTATATAACAATAATGTATCCTGCCTAAGGACAGTCTTTGGATTCAACCTTCTGTTATCTTAAAATGTTAATTATGGGAGTAGACCTGGTCTTTACAAGGATGTATCTTGCCTAAGGACAGTGTTATCTTAAAATGTAAATTATGGGAGTAGGTCTGATGAGGTCTTTACAACCTCCAGATATTCTTTGGATTATATAACTTCATTGTTAACACTAGCAAGCGGGTACTCTTTCTGCCCTCTTCTGATGCCTATGTCAGAAGCTTTCTCTATCTCCCTTATACTTTAATAAAACTTTATTACGCAAAAGCTCTGAGCGATCAAGCCCCGTCTCTGGCCCCGGATTGAATTCTTCTCCTCCAGGGGGCCAAGAATCCCGGTGTCTTCACGTGATTCAACAACAACCTTTCAAAATGAGGCAAAATTTCATAGGCCAATTCATTAAACTTTTGAATCGTTGGTTGTGTGTGGTGTGGTTGGCGTTGTCAGAGAAGAATTGGGCCCTTTCTGTTGACCAAGGTGGCTGCAGACATTGCAGTTTGGGTGCATCTCATCCATTTGCTGAGCATACTTCTCTGATGTAATGCTTTTGCCAGGATTCAGAGAACTGTAGATGGTCAGACGGGCAGCAGACCACTAAAAAGTGACCATGATCTCTTCTTAGTGCAAGTCCGGCTTTGGGAAGTGCTTGGGAGCTTCTTTTTACTCCAACCACTGAGCTGGTCGTTGCTGGCTGTTGTATAAAATCCACTTGTAGTTGCACATCACAATCCAATCAAGAAATGGTTCATTGTTGCACAGAGTAAGAGAAGACAGTGCTTCAAAACAATGATTTTTTTTTAATTTGCAGTCAGCTCATGAGGTACACACTTATGGGTTTTTTCACCTTTCCAGTTTGCTTCAAATGCCAAATGACTGCAGAATGGTTGACATCGAGTTCTTCAGCAATGCAGCATGTAGTTGTAAGGATCACCAGCTTTGATGATCCTCTCAATTGGTCACTGTCACCTTCCGATGGCTGGCCACTATTCTCCTCATCTTCAAGGCTCTCATCTCCTTTGTAAAACTTCTTGAACCATGCTGCTCTGTATGTTCATTAGCAGTTTCTGGGCCAAAAGCATTGTTGATGTTGTCTCTGCTGCTTTATGATCATTTTGAACTCAAATATGAAAATTTCTCAAATTTGATTTTTGTCTAACATCATTCCCTAGTCTAAAATAAATATAAAATACACAGCAAGTAATAAACCATTAGCCAAAAAACATAAAGTGAGAAATGTGCATTAAAATGATGTATAACGTAACCACATTTCTTTAAGAATGTAGCTGATATAAAACAGCAAAGTTCAACGGGGCAAAACCACACCAACCTTTTGCACCAACCTAAATATAATGGCAACCAGTTCACTTGATCTTAACAGAAAGGCCAAGAAGCGATGGCAGCAGTTTAGATGTGCATGTGAGACTGGGCCTCAGTGGGGAGCAGTGTTGCCAGGGGCAGGAATTAATGAGCACTGAGATCCTATCTACAACTTTAACCTAGATCACATTCTGTCTACAGCACACGTTACTCCTGGTACCCTCTTATTAAGATTCTTCAATGAATCTTCTCCATCTACAGAATAAAATCCATTAGACACCTTCAAACTCTCTGGCCTGATAAGAGTGTCCTTGTCTATCTGAGGGCCTTGGGCCATACTGGATAGTCTTGGCTAACAGTGTGATTTAGGGCTGGGGGTCCTTGAGTCATACAGTAGCAGCTTGAACTCTGGAGGGTCTGGAGATTAAAATCAGCCACGCAGGGGGTCAGTCAGGTCTATGTGACTAAGCCCCAGTAAAATCTTTGACACAAATCCCAAGTGATCTTCACTGGTTGGCGATACGCCATGCATACTGTCATACAGTTTCTGGGAGAAGCTGGTCCACTGAGGGGGCAGGAGGGAGTATCTGGAACTGTGCTTGGAGTCTCCTGGACCCAGCCCTGTGTGCCTCTCCCCTTGGCTGATTTTAATCCATGTTTCCACTGGGATAAATTTAATTGTTAGAGTAATGGCTTTGTTGAAATGGCTTTGCTGAGTTCTGCAAATCCTTCTAGCAAATTACTGAAACTGAAGGTAGTCTGGGGGCTCCCCAAACCTGCAGCTGGTATCAGATGGTGGACCTGGGGACTCTTGAATATGCAGTTTCGCACTCTAACAAACACTGCGGCAAGGAGCATCCTTATTCATCTATGTTTGGACTGTTTCTTTAGGATGAATTCCTAGAAATCAGTTGTCAAATCAATGTTTTTAAACATTTCCAATAATAGCAGATAACACTATACGCTGTTCCCATGTTCCAAAATAGTCTACCCACTTGACACTTCATCCTGCACGTTTAGAAAGTCTGTTCTCTCATATTAGCAATCTTTTCCCCTCCCAATCCAATAGGCTAAAAAAAAAGATAACCCACAAAACAACACCTGTTGTTTTGTGTTTTTAAAATGATTAGTGAGGTTGAGTATCTTTTATAACATGTGTTGACCATTTATATTCCTTTGGTGAAGTGTTGATTCATGTCCTTTCCTTTTTTCTACTGCATTTTCATTTTTATCTTACTCATAAGTAAACTCTGTATACCAGAGATCTTAACCTTTTGTCTTTGATCTAAAATGTTTAAAATCAGAAATCCTACTTCCGTTTGGAGAACTGTTCCTTTCAAACGGCAAAGGGATGTTTCTGCATGGGTGAAAAGTGACTAACACATTTCTCCAAAGATAAAACTGTATTTCTGTTAAGCCTCAAAGCTCAAACCTATATTGCCTAATAGAGTTTAAATACACACCCAAGAAAAGTCAATCATTCTGCTCAAGTTTAGGAATAAGTAATTTTCAGGCCAAATGGTAACTTAAAAACTGAATTACTACAGCAAAAATGAGATCAAATCGCAGAGCTCAATTTTAAGTTTTACCGTGACTTTATTTAATTCATCACCCCAAACTCACAGTAAGTTGTCTTTTATAAAGAGGATGCCGTCTGAGCCATGTTTTCCAGTCAAAGAGTTAGATTTATGTTAGACCATCCCTGATGTTCCTGAAGCCAGTACCACTCTTAGACTTGGACAAGAGGGACCCCAGCCCTGGGCCTGTTCTTTCCAGGATCCACATCACACCTGCAATCAAAATTGTGTGCTCCAGTCACTCAATTTATTTAAGAGATGTAGCTTTGGGTCTTCCCTGGTGATACAGTGGATAAGAATCCGCTTTGCAATGCTGGGGATGTAGGTTTAACCCCTGGTCAGGGAACTAAGATCCCACATGCCACGGAGCAACCAAGCCCATGTGCCACAACTAGAGTCCGAGCGATGCAACAAAAGATTCCGCGTGGCGCAACAAGGATCCTGAATGCTGCAACGAAGACCCGATGCAGCCAAATTAATAAATATATAAATATATTAAAAACCAGTTTCTCTTTAAAAAATTATTTCTAAAAGGCATATTTTATACCTTGTGTTTTCTGAAACCACATCTGAGACCAAACGTGTGTGGTTTTTCCAACACCAACAATTCTCCAATTCTCTGAGAACAACCAGACATCCAACAATTCAATTCTGTCACTAACTACCCTGAATTAGTGCAGACCTCACAAGTTAAGGGTTCAGTCTCACAAGATAGCCCCCACTTCAGATGCCACTGGCAACTCCCAGGGGCCACCTGTACTCCTGTCTGTAGGCTATTATTTAACGGGCTCCCACACACCCCCTCTTCAGGGTCAGCAATTCTCTAGGGTGTCCTACAGAACTCAGAGAAACACTTTGTTTATTATTATGGGTTTTTTTTTTTATTAAGGATAAACTCAGGAATAGCTAAATGGAAGATGAACAGGGCAAGGTATTGCCAGCTGGGGAGCGGGCAGTGGTCTCAGAGCTTACATGCCATCTCCAATCTCAAGACAAAAACATCCTCCCAACATTTTGATTTGTTCACCAAGCTCATGGACTGTAGCCCACCAGGCTCCTCTGTCCATGGAATTCTCCAGGCAAGAATACTGGAGTGTGTAGCCATTTCCTTCTCCAGGGGATCTTCCTGTATAAATATAAATATATATATAAATATATATATATATGTATATATACATGAATATATTGGGCTTCCCAGATGGCATTAGTGGTAAAGAACCTGCCTGCCAATGCAGGAGACATAAACAACATGGGTTCAATCCCTGGGTTGGGAAGATCCCCTGGAGAAGGAAATGGCAACCCACTCCAGTATTCTTGCCTGGAAAATTCCATGGACAGAGGAACCTGGAGGGCTACAGTCCATGGGGTCGAAAAAGATTCAGACATGACTGAAGCAACTTAGCACGCACACACTCAAGGCTGTGAATTTACCTCAGTGTGCATCTTTGCTTCTGCAAATTTGAAATTTGAAGAATACTGGAATATTACTAAGCTATAAAAAGAATAAAATTCTGCTATTTGTAACATTGCAGAAGGACCTAGGAACTATTATGTTTAGCAAAATAAGTCAGAGAAAGACAAATATTCTATGTTATAGCTTATATGTTGGAGAAGGCAATGGCACCCCACTCCAGTACTCTTGCCTGGAAAATCCCATGGACAGAGGAGCCTGGTAGGCTGCAGTCCATGGGGTCGCTAAGAGTCGGACACGACTGAGCGACTTCACTTTCAGTTTTCACTTTCATGCATTGAAGAAGGAAATGGCGACCCACTCCAGTGTTCTTGCCTGGAGAATCCCAGGGATGGGGGAGCCTGGTGGGCTGCCGTCTGTGGGGTCGCACAGAGTCAGACATGACTGAGCGACTTCACTTTCAGTTTTCACTTTCATGCATTGAAGAAGGAAATGGCGACCCACTCCAGTGTTCTTGCCTGGAGAATCCCAGGGATGGGGGAGCCTGGTGGGCTGCCGTCTGTGGGGTCGCACAGAGTCAGACATGACTGAGCGACTTTACTTTCAGTTTTCACTTTCATGCATTGAAGAAGGAAATGGCGACCCACTCCAGTGTTCTTGCCTGGAGAATCCCAGGGACGGGGGAGCTGTGGGCTGCCGTCTATGGGGTCGCACAGAGTCGGACACGACTGAAGCGACTTAGCAGCAGCATAGCTTATATGTGGAATCTAAAAAGTAAAATGAATGTATGTAACAAAACAGACTCACAGATATAGAGAACAAACTAATGATTACCAGTGGGGAAAGAAATAGTGGAAGGGACATGATCAGTTCAGTTCAATTCAGTCGCTCAGTCGTGTCTGACTGCAACCCTATGAATCGCAGCACGCCAGGCCTCCCTGTCCATCACTAACTCCCGGAGTTCGCTCAAACTCACATCCATTGAGTCAGTGATGCCATCCAGCCATCTCTTCCTCTGTCGTCCCCTTCTCCTCCTGCCCCCAATCCCTCTCAGCATCAGGAGATCCAACCAGTCCATTCTAAAGCATATCAGTCCTGGGTGTTCTTTGGAAGGAATGATGCTAAAGCTGAAACTCCAATACTTTGGCCACCTCACGCGAAGAGTTGACTCATTGGAAAAGGGACATGACAGGGGTAGGAAATTAAGAGATATAAACTATTAACACTATGTATGAAATAGATAACCAAGAAGGATATATCGTACAGCACAGGGGAATATCACCATTATTTTATAATAACTTTAAATGTAATACGATCTATAAAATACTGAATCACTATGTTGTACACCTGAGACTGTCGGACACGACTGAGCAGCTGATCTGATCTAACACTTAAATAATAAATAGATAACATACTGCACTTAACTATGGGTTAGCTGGATTTATACCTTTAAAATATTTAGACATTTAGTCATGTGGGGTGTCATTTACAACCTGGACAAGCCCACACACGTCAGGAATCAGCCTGACTGAGGCTGGCCAGCTAGCTGGTCAGATTAAGGGAAGATAGCTTGTGCCTGTAGGTCTTTCCCACTAATTTCCAAGGATGGGTCTTGACTCTCTAAATAAGAACACCTGTGAGCAGTAGAAAGTAGTGGCCAAGTAGTCCCAGAGTGAGACAGACTTCCGTTTTAGCTTTGCCATCCGCTGTGTATGACTTTAGGCAGGTTATTTCACCTCTGAGTTTTAAGTTTCTCACCTGTAAAAGAGGGATAACATCCACCTCACTGGGCTGATAGAAGTAAAAAGACAGACTGTGAAATGCTTAACATAGTTCCTAGCACTTAATAAACACTCAATAAACAGCTTTGATGGTATTACACATATTACTGCTCCTATACTCTCTGATATCATTGCTGTCCACATCACTCTGAGAGCTGGCATCATGGGCATGTTAGTAAATGATCCCCACAGTTCCCCAAACTAAATACAACCCTGGAAACCTCCTTCTAAAGGAGGACCCCTGGAGTTGATCCCCTACTCTTAGAGCCTAGGGACTCTCTGCCTATGCATTTGGGGGTATGTTTAAGTCCCAAATAACTAAAAACAGAAAAGTAGAGAATCCCAGGAGGATCTAGAGGCCCCTCCACAGGTTCCCAGGAAGCGAGACTCCAGCACAGCAGATGGAGACAGCAGGCTTCTGAGGACTGTAGACTCCTCAGCGTGTCTTGGGTCTGACCTCACCAAGTGTATCCAGCTGTGCCCACTCGGCTGATCAGGAAGCCTTAAGGAGAGAAGGAAGGTCTCTGAACTAAGATGTGGACTTGAATTTTCACACCCAGAGTCCATCTCATTACCATAAATAGCTCTCACTACTTACCACTCTGGTCTCAAATTCAAGAATAGATTAAAAAGCGCAGTGTTCTCACCATCTGCTATGGTCTGAATATTGGTCTCCTCCCTAAATTCAAATGTTGAAATCTTAATGCCCAAGGGGATGGCAGTAGGTGCTTAGGTCCATGAGGGTAGAGCCCTCATGAATGGATTTTGGGTCTTTATAAAAGAGACTCACAGAGCTCCCTAGCCCCTTCCATCATGTGAGGATATATAAGAAGTCTAAATAACCTAATTAAAAATGGACCAAGGATTTGAACAGAAATTTATCCAAAGAAGATACACAAGCTTCCAGTAAGCACCTGAAATGATGCTTGACATTATTAGCATCAGGGAAATGCAAATTAAAACCAAGAGATACCACTTCAGACCTACTAGGGTGGCTATAATCAAAAAGTCAGATACACTAGACTTTGCTCAATGTTATGTGGCAGCCTGGATGGGAAGGGAGTTTGGGGGAGAATAGACACATGTAATATGTACAGCTGAGTCCCTTTGCTGTTCACCTGAAACTATCACAACAGTGTTAATCTAATATACTCCAAAACAAAATAAAAAGACAGATTATAAGTATTAGCAAAGATGTGAAGAAATCAGTACCCTCATAAACTGGGGCGGGCCACCCCCTCCGCCGATCTCAGACTTCAAGCCTCCAGAACTAGGAGAAATAAACTTCTGCTATTTATAAGCCACCCAGTCTGTGGTATTTTGTTATAGGACTGCAATGGACTAAGACATCATCTCATGGGATGAAGAGATGGACACTACGTGCTGCTGATGCTGACGATAGAGCTTGACATTTGAAAAGCATTTAGAAAGTGAAGTCGCTCAGTTGTGTCCAACTCTTTCCTACTCCATGGACTGTAGCCTACCAGGCTCCTCCATCCATGGGATTTTCCAGGCAAACCTACCAGGCTCCTCCATCCATGGGATTTTCCAGGCAAAAATACTGGAGTGGGTTGCCATTTCCTTCTCCAGGAGATCTTCCCGACCCAGGGATTGAACCCAGATCTCCTGCATTGTAGGCAGACGCTTTACTATCTGAGCCACCAGGGAAGATAGCCCTGTGTTTTCTGTTCTGTAGGGCAAGAAAGAGTAGGCAACTAGTCTGTTAGCACTGAATCTGTTTCAGGTTGTTCTCACTCCCATTATTCTGTGTGAGTGCACTTCTCTTTCACTGATGTATGAACCCATGTGATTTCTTTCCAGCCTAACTGCTGACATATTTAATGGAAAGGGAGAAATCTCCACTGCTGAAGAAAAGCATTTGGTCCTACCTAATGGAAAAACTTTGAATCATTATCATAAATGAGGACAGAGCTTAATCTTGGGGATGCAAAAGAACCTGGAGCATTTTCTCCAAGGAAATCTCTTGACTGTTCCCTTTCTTCTACCCTTAATAACTGGGCTTTGCTTGTGTTTTCTGTTCTGTAGGGCAAGAAAGAGTAGGCAACTAGTCTGTTAGCACTGAATCTGTTTCAGGTTGTTCTCACTCCCATTATTCTGTGTGAGTGCACTTCTCTTTCACTGATGTATGAACCCGTGTGATTTCTTTCCAGCTTAACTTCTGACATATTTAATGGAAAGGGAGAAATCTCCACTGCTGAAGCAACTGGCTTTTAAAGGAAGGATGACTCTGAGTCTTGTATAATTGATTAATGGGAAGGTGCAATTATTCCACATTTCGTTCAGTTGCACAATCTATTTGACACCAGCCAGTTCAGTCAGCTTGCAAGAGCAGAGCCTGGCTTCTAAGGAACTGGAAGGTGGAACAGCGGTGGGACTGGAATGGACCTTGGCCTTAGGCTTGACCAGCTCTCTCTTTACAGGTAAATGCCTATCCAGAATGCTGCAGAGAAGATTCTGGGAGAAAAACGTGACATTATTTCCCATGATGGAAGATCATCTCATTATATATAAATATTCAAAGCATTAAAAAGCTCAGGAAATGAGCATATCAGAAACCCTCTGTATTCAAAAAATTTCTCCTTTTAAGGCTGAGTAGAAAAAAAGTCAAGAGGCACCATCACCGATTTCTACAGTTTCTTTAGAGGTATAGTGGTGAGGGCAGTCCTGGATGGAGGCTGGCGGTGCCAAATTATGTCATTTACTATGTAGGATGTGGGTAAATTATGTCATCTCCTTAGGCTTTAGTTTCTTTTCTTACAAAGTAATGGTTTTAAATGAAATAATTTCTCAGGACTCCTACAGCCTTCAGAAGTTCTATGCAAAGTTATTTCCCCTGCAAATCCTCCCCAGTTTCTTCCAACCTTATGAGCCTTGTATATAATGATCATTAGAGAGAGTGCAGTGAGGCTTTTCCCATTTTAATTAAAATCTTAGCCTGCCTAAAAAGTATTTCTGTCGAGCCAGGAACTCAGAAGCCTATGCGAATTAACACGGATTGGCACTGCCAACATTCTTCATGAAGTCATATTTTTATTTTCCATCTTGGAGACTAATATTTTGCAACTTCTTATTTCTGACTTGTTTTTAATGCTTGACACACTTCTGGGTAGCCATGATGTGTGATTTATTCTCTTTTCCAGATCATTTAAGTTAAAAATAATTGGGCCAAAGGGCAGTTCTTCAGCATTCTGGGGATGCCACCAACCAAGCCACCATATGGCCTTTTGCCCTGAGTATAGCCTTTCAGGCTGAGACAGTCTGTTTGGAATTAACTGAATGGTTCTGAATCTCCTGTCTCAGTGTACTGACCCTTGTATTTTTCTGATTGCTTTCCTGTTTTATTAGAAACTATAATTTGTATCTCCAATCTACACCCCAGGAACCTTCCTTACTTGCAAGAGAATAAGCTTAACTCAGGAAGGTCATGGTGCTATTGATGACGTAACAGATGACATTTACTGAGGGCTGATGACACACCAGGCGCTGTGCTGAGTGTGACTGTGGTACAAGAAGAAACAGTGCGGTCTATGTCCCCAGTTCCTGGCAAAGAGCTCCAACACAACCTGGGTGATCTTAGACAAAAGATCTCCTATACCAGAGCCTCAGTTTTCTCATCTGTGAAATGTGGCAATCGCTCTAAATTGAACACTACTGACTTTTACTTGGGACAATTCTTCTTGGACAGAATTGCTCACTGTGGTGAGATGTTTAAGGTCCCTGAAATCCTGAGCTCTAACTGCAGTTGCAAAGCCCCTACCCCTAGTCATCATGAAAGTCACAGCTACCTCCAAACACTTCTAGATGCCCCATGGCAGGGTGGGTAGGGGAGAGTGGGGTAATACTCTTGACTGGTAATACTCCAGTCAAGAGTCACTCAACTAAGTAATCTCCCAAAGAGCCTTCCAGCCATATGATTATAGAAATGTTTGGAGGTGGTTTTGGTTTTCATGATGACGTAAGGGCTATTTCTCTGAATTATTTGAGGTGTGCTGTGTCAACAAGGGCTTGCAAGAGCATTATCAATAAAGACCTACTTGGTTGTCACATGTGCTGGAGTATCCTGTTGGTTTTTTTTAATAATTTTATGTATTTATTTATTTGGCTGTGCTGCGTCTTTCTTGCTGCATGGGCTTTTTACTAGTTGACTGAGTAGGGGCTACTGTCTAGCTATGAGAAACACGGGCTTCTCATTGCAGTGGTTTCTCGAGTTGCAGAGCACGGGCTCCAGGCACGTGGCCTGCAGTATTTGCAGATCCTGGGCTCCAGAGCACAGGCTCAATAGTTGTGGCACACGGCTTAGTTGCTGAGCGACATGTGGGATCTTCTCAGATCAGGGATCAAACTCTTGTCTCCTGCAATGGCAGGCAGATTCTTTTCCACTGAGCCACTTAATGTTGGTGTTTTGTCTCCATCCAAATGCCTATAGTTAGATGGTGTGCTGAACTGAAGCCATTTAGGCCTTGGGAAAAGGTTGCTCTCGACAGCCCATCTCTTGATTCCAACCACACAGCACATCCAGTCATCAGATAATGAGTTTTCTGCTTCTTCACTTTCTCAGGATCTTCCCAGGTAGACCTAGTGGTCAAGAATCTGCCTGTCAATGAAGGAGGCACAAGAGACACGGGTTTGATGCCTGGATCGGGAATATCCCCTGCAGTAGGAAATGGTAACCCACTCCAGTATTCTTGCCTGGAAAATTCCATGGACAGAGGAGGTTGGCAGGCCTCAGTCCATGGGGCCACAAAGAGTTGGACACAAATGAACAGCTGAACACATACACACCTTCTCTAGTAGGTATGCTATTTCTAATCTGTACCTCTTCTTAGCTATGAAGTGAAGCTCAGATACTGCTGCTACTGCTGCTGCTAAGTTGCTTCAGTCGTGTCCGACTCTGTGCAACCCTAGAGATGGCAGCCTACCAGGCTCCCCCATCCCTGGGATTCTCCAGGCAAGAACACTGGAGTGGGTTGCCATTTCCTTCTCCAATGCATGGAAGTGAAAAGTGAAAGTGAAGTCGCTCAGTCGTGTCCAACTCTTAGAGACCCCATGAACTGCAGCCTACCAGGCTCCTCCATCCATGGGATTTTCCAGGCAAGAGTACTGGAGTGGGGTGCCATTGCCTTCTCCAAGCTCAGATACTAAGACTTTCTATTTGATCACAACAAATTATTCCAAATTAAGAAAAAAACAGAAATGGCCCCAAATGTCTTTCCTGTGGCCAAGGAGGCCGGCATTTCTTGGATTCAAATCAGTTGCTCGGGTTTTGGGCTTGATGGCTAGCTGCCTCCTTGCAGGAGCTCTGTCTACACCAAAGCTGGCAGAATTTGTGAGCAAATGGCACCACTTTGCTGTTAATTGAAGTGAAGTGGCATACTGTGTTTAAGGGACCTGAACGCCTGCATGTGTTTATGAAGCATGAATAAGTTATGACTTTCTGTCTAAGAATCTCCTTTGAAAGCGGCTGCTCTATGCTCCCAGCCAGGCCCCGAGCTTTGTGGCGGTTCCTGGGCTGTGGCTTTGCTTGGTCAATACCTGTGATGTGTAGTTCATCGTTTTATCTTTTGAAATTTCTTCTTCTAGCAAGGGCTTCAGAAAGTGTCCCATAAAATGAAATACTTGTCACATTTCACTTTGGGACCCTCCCTCCTGAACCACGAGCAGAGGACCCCATGGTTGATACTAAAAAGCTCTGATGGGGACCTCATCCGGCCTGCGGGGAACAAGAAAGGGCTCCACTGTGTCTCGGGCCCCCTCTGCTCAAGCCAACAGCCCCAGGAGGCTTCCCTCCAGCCATAACAGATGAGATGAGTCAACCCCAAGGGAGTGCCAGGAAGCCAGACTGAGGCGGGAGCTAGGACCTCGAATGTGCCCTAGGCTGAGGAGGACAGGCACAAACACACTGTCTGAGCCCAGGCCAGAGCTGGCCTTCATCACGACAGGTACAAAACTGATGCTCTTGGTATTACCGCGAAGCTGACATATTAAATACTTGGCTCTGCAGAGAATCAGTCTCAAAATGTGTGTCCCCTGAGCATGTCCACTGGGCAGCAAATGGAAGCATTTCATTTTTTGTTATCTTCAGCCGTGGCAACATCATTAAGCTCCGTTCTGTATCTCTTCAGAGAGTCTCCAGGCTCCTCTCTCTTTCCCCAATTCTGGCCAACATCCTGATCCGGACCCTCACTGAGGTCCCCTTCAATTACTGTTGCAAGCCCTAGAACAGAAATCAAGTAAAGAGGGCTATAAATGTTCCTCTTCCTGTAGACCAAAAATCTTACAGGTTCTCCCAAAAAGACCATTTAATTCACTAACAATCATGGTAGAACACATCAAAAGCTCTGGTTATCTAGGATTACTTGAATGTTCTCTGTTCTCCCAAAAGACATGGGAGGGATTCCCACTGTCAGCGGGGCGGGGGGCGGGGGGGGGGGGTGGAGGAGGGGGGGAGGATGAGCAACCTAAAAGATGAGAATTAAATTTTATTAGATAGACTTGCTGAGGATTTAAGCCCAGGAGGCAACCTCTCAGAGGGATCACTCCAAAGAGGTAAGGGAACAGCCAGGACATTTAGGAGTTTTTGCAAAATAAAAACAAAACAAACAAAAAAACCCAGGTAGTCAGAACATCAAAAGACTGCTGTTATTTAAAGAAAAATCAGATATCTCAAGTTAGTGAATTCAGCTTGTTTCTATGTATGGGAAGATGCAAGAGTCTGGGCTCACTGAAATCATGCCTCTTATGCACTTTAAATATCTGCAGCCAGTATCCCATTTTTCTCCATCTTGAGCCCCCTCAGGATGCCTATTCGGGGGTGGATGCAGTGCTGGTAGCTTGATGGCTGCAAAATCCGTAGCTTACTAATATGGTGACATTTTTGGTCCACACATCCCTAATCCACTTCCCCACCCCTACTTCTAAATCACACCCACAGTGCCGTGTGCAATAACCACTCCCAGCTAGAGAGTTACTCTCCCAGTCACTGCCTTAGGGGGATGAGGGAAGCAACTGAAGGAAACAGAGGGAAAGTCAACCGTACTACCTCCTGGCACTCTCAGGCAGGAATCACATCCTTTCAGCCTCCCAGGGCTGCCTTTTGCAAATACATCAGGGCACTTGGTCATAACCCTTTACTTGCAAACCTTTCTTACTCATTCTGTATTTAGAAATCAACTCACATTGTGCATGCATGCTAAGTCGCTTCAGTTGTGTCTGACTCTTTGCAACCCTATGGACTGCAGCCCGCCGGGTTCCTCTGTCCCTGGGATTCTCCAGGCAAGAATACTGGAGTCGGTTGCCATACCTTCCCCCAGGGGATCTTCCCAACACAGGGATCAAACCCTTGTCTCTTACGTCTCCTGCAAAGAACGTTGGGAGGCGGGTTCTTTATCACTAACACTATCCAGGAAACCGTCAACTCACATTATGGTGACCCAAATCCACCACTGCTACTGGAAGACGTAAGTAAAACTTTTAAAAAATGCAACACATGATTTGGCTGTGTTGAAATTTCAGATTTTGCCGCAAACACTTAAATCAGATTTAGTCAATATTTCATATAATGACACTTGTAATTAAAATGTAGGATCTAATTCCAGATTTTTCCAACCTTTTACTCTATTACCATGGTGGGCAAAATACAACCCCGTAAGTCCACCAACCTAAATGAAGTTTTATTGTCACACATTCATATTCACTCATTTGCATATTGCCTATAGCTACTTTTGCTACAATGGCAGGGTTGAGTAACTGAGACAGAGACCATACGGCCCACAAAGCCTAAAATCTTTACTATCTGGCCCTTGCCATCACCTGCCCTAGAACTACCAGGAGATGGCTAATAAAAATCCCAATGTCCCTTCTATGTGCAGGGCCACACTCCTAGAGCATGGGTTTTGCCTTCAGACCAACTTAAATCCTGGGCCTCTCACTTATTTGCCATGGGATCCGGTATCAATGGACATCCTAGTCCTTCTACACCCAGATTCTAGCCATAGTAACAAATATCCCAACCCCAATAGGCTAAAAAGATGATAAAAGATGTCATCTCACATAACAGGAAACACGGAAGGAAACCAGCCCCAAGGGTTGGTGGAATCAAAGACTCGGCCATGTCTTCAAGGCCCCAGGTTCCTGGCATCTCTCATTCTTTCTCACGCTCAGTGATGTCTACACGCTCAGGCTGATAGCAGGTAAACCGCAGCATTGCCAAGTAACACCTCTAGACTCAGACTTCCAGAGGAAGACAGAAACTGTCTTTCCCCTTTGCTTCCCTCTTGGGGGCAAGGATGAAATCCCCAATGCCCAATAGCTTGTCTCCTCCCATCTCTTGTTGGTAGGAATCAGGGAGCATGGCCATAGCTTTGGGTTGCTGAATTACAGCACTGGTTTAATTCACGGCCTCACTCATTCTTACGTAAAAATTTGGACATGTAAAATGAAACGGATTTAACAGGAGAGTTTGAATGCCTCGGAAGGAGCCTTTCCTTTCCCTCCTGATGAGGTCATCCTTTCCTTGCCTGGGGACGCCTACAGATCATAGCTGAAGTGGTATCAACTAAAAATATATTCACAACTTAAAAGTTGTATATGCTTTTTGGCAGAAATATTTAGGACTTCAAGCCCAGGAGGCAGCATCTCAAGTACCCTGAGAGAACTGCTTCCAGGAGGCAAGGAGGGAGCTAGTATATACAGGAATTTTGCAACAAAGGGCAGGTGGTCTGAATGTCAAAAGTCTTGTTAATTAAGGAAAATCAGACATCTCAAGTTAAGGAATTTAGCACTTTTCTAAGTAGGAGAAAATGCAACTGTCTGGGTTCACTGAAATCATTCCTTTGATATGCAACTCAGATATGTGGGGCCAGGATCCTGTGTTTTCACACCCTGAGTTTCCTCTGGGCTCACCATGAGGAATGACGGCAGTCTGCTGGTTGCCAAAAGGCAGGTATTCTTTTCCTTCCTGAGTTTCTCAGGGCTCACCAGCTCACTGGCAGGTGGTGGCTACAATCCCTTCTGACTGTGACATCCTTTGTTGACTAACATGGCAGGCAGTATTCCATATCTCAGTGGGTACCTTGCTAAGGGAACCCATTCTCCTTATGATTCAGTTCTGCCACCCCTATTTGTTTCCAAGCTTTTGACTAGATTCCAGTTTCCAGTAACTGCATAGCCTGGAATGTAATTACGAAGACAAACCTAGGAGGAGATGAACACACCAAAAGATGGGGAAGATACTGCTGATTTTTATTTTCAAAAACATGGAGAATAGGGGGTCCAGGCCAAGGAGAGAGAAACAATGTTACATCAGGCTGATTCTACTGGTATTTGGGGGTACCCCAAACTCTGAACTCAGTATGTCAGGTTGAGCAGGTGGAAATGATTTTCCTTGTGTTTTCAATTAGGTGACTGATACCTGGGCTCAGGGGTGGCCTAACTGCTAGATGCTGAGATGCCAGAAATTCGCTGGCATAACTGTAGTTTAGTGCTTCTCAAGCTTTAATGTGCACATAAATAGCATGGAGGTCTTGTTAAAATTCTAACTCAGTAAAGTCTGGGAGAGAGTCCAAGACTCTGGGTTTCTAACAGGCTTCAGGTGATGCCAGTATTCCTGCTCCTCATACACTTTGAGCAGTCAGGATATGAGGAAAGGATCCAGTGTGTGGGGTATACGAATGCTGAGGTGGAATTACCACAGGCATCCCGTTCATCCATCTTCTATGTACCTCAAGAGAACCCAGGATACACTTTCTTTACCAAGCTCTTGAGAATTATGTTGGTGAAAATATTGTCATCATCCTCAAAAGTAATGGTAGGGCCCATGCTCTACAGGCCGAGGATACTGTTGAGAGATCCTGAAGTGGAAATAAGTTTCCTGATTTCAATGACAGCGTTGGGACTCCAAGATCATGGCATCTAATCCCATCAGTTCAGTTCAGTTCAGTTCAGTCGCTCAGTTGTGTCCGACTCTTTGGGACCCCATGAATCACAGCACGCCAGGCCTCCCTGTCCATGACCAACTCCCGGAGTTCACTCAGACTCACATCCATCGAGTCGGTGATGCCATCCAGCCATCTCATCCTCTGTCGTCCCCTTCTCCTCCTGCCCCCAATCCCTCCCAGCATCAGAGTCTTTTCCAATGAGTCAACTCTTCGCACGAGGTGGCCAAAGTACTGGAGTTTCAGCTTTAGTATCATTCCTTCCAAAGAAATCCCAGCGCTGATCTCCTTCACAATGGATTGGTTGGATCTCCTTGCAGTCCAAGGGACTCTCAAGAGTCTTCTCCAACACTTCATGGCAAATAGACGGGGAAAAAATGGGAACAGTGACAGACTTTATTTTCTTGGACTCCAAATCACTACGGACATGACTGAGTGACTCAACAACAAGTGAAACAACTAAATCGTGAAAACTTTACTCTGAATCTTCTCAGAAGTGAAGTGAAGTGAAAGTCCCTCAATCATGCCTGACTCTGCGATCCCATGCACTGTAGCTTGCCAGGCTCCTCTGTCCATGGGATTTCCCAGGCAAGAATATTGGAGTGGGTTGCTAATCTTGCTGATCCAGGGATCGAACCTGGGTCTCCCACACTGCAGGCAGATTCTTAACCATCTGAGCCACCAAGGAAGCTGTAGTCAAAACTAAATTGCTAAATCGAAAAAGACTTTTCAATTTTGTTCTCCCTGCAGAAAGAATCAAGTCACTCTCAAAGTCCCAGCTTGTTATAGCAGTGATTGTTCTTGATTCCTCCATGTGACCTCCATGCCTGGAGAGCTCTCTAAGCTAAAAAGTGCCTTTTTTTCTTAGGTTCATTCATACAGCGTAGGACTGTGTGCAGACTTTCTGTCCCCCTCACTGATAAATTTATTCGGTTTCACTCCTTGTTCTGAGCTTGAAGTACCAATTAGAAGCTGCTTTGGGGTAGCTGATATAAGCATATGTGACTGATTATATATAGTTACATGAGGATTTAGAAGGGAGGGTGATCCATGTGAAGCACATGAGCACACATAGGGTGAACTTGGATTTGGCTCCAGCCCATCCGCCCACACACAGCTTCACAGAGATGTTGCCATGGCATTTCTTTGACAATGAGAAAGACTCCCTGCCTGAATGCTATTGTTCTTCTAGAGATTCTTCAGCACCTGCAAGGTCTGTTTAAATGTCAGACCCCAAACAAGGCCCTTAACCACTTTGTTATTCACTTTTGCCCAAACTGAACAAAAGGCACCAGCACACTAGGATGGGCTCATCAAAGGCTTCGGGGGAGATGCTTTCGGTCAGAAGGTTTAATGACTGAGTTTTATTCATTCACTTACTCTTTTGTAAGAAGACTGAGGGCTGAAGAATTGATGCTTTTGAATTGTGGTGTTGGAGAAGACTCTTGAGAGTCCCTTGGACTGCAAGGAGATCCAACCAGTCCATTCTAAAGGAAATCAGTCCTGAATATTCATTGGAAGGACTGATGCTGAAGCTGAAACTCCAACACTTTGGCCACCTGATGCAAAGAGCTGACTCAGTGGAAAAGACCCTGATGCTGGGAAAGATTGAAGGCAGGAGGAGAAGGGGACGAAAGAGGATGAGATGGTCGGATGGCATCACTGACTCAATGGACATGAGTTTGGGTAAACTCCGGGAGATGGTGATGGACAGGGAGGTCTGGCGTGCTGCAGTCCATGTGGTCGCAAAGAGTCAGACATGATGGAGCAACTGAACCGAACTGAACCGAACTGAGGCTAGGTTTAAGGAATCTGGGGATGTGGGCTTGAGCAGTACACTTAAGGTATATAAGGTTTTCACAAAAGTTGGTTGGGGTCCTTGGCTAAGAGGAAACTCTGCCTTGGGCCCACCGGTGTAAGAAACTGCACTCCACCATCTGCATCGTCCTTCTGAGTGAGTTTGTTTCCCGGAACGTGTGGATACAACAAGACAACTGAACGACGACAGAACAACAGCAACTCTTGTTAATTCAGAAGGACTTAGAGCTACTTTTTAAAAATTCACTAATTTCCAGTTTCTGTTCAGTTTCATCTTGGAGGCTAAGATTAGGCAGAAAGTCTGTTACCTCTGCATGAAGGCAGTTCAGGCCAAATTACATTTTGTGTAACTCACCCTAATTAGACTGCAAAAGTGCTCAGCAAGGAATCCAGCTGCTTGCTGTAGTGAATGCTCTGAAGTCCCGTCTCCTTCTCCTGCTGAAATTAGAGCAATCACCCATTTTTCTGTCACAAAAACCAGACATGTAACCCTCTGGAAATGAATCTTCCTACCAAGGTTGGAGGAAAACATAATAAAAAGAAGGCGTTTATGCAGTAAAGAACATTCTAGCTGCACTTGAGACAACACCCATCTAGATTAATCCTAAATCAGTTTATTTATCCTGGAAAAACTGTGAGCAGCATCTGGACCTTGCCCCACCCCTGACAGGTCCATGGAGCTTCTGGCAACAGATTGAGGGCCTGCCCCATCGGTGGCCTCATAAAACCACTGGATATCAGCCTCTCTGAGATGCTATCCTGAAGCTTTATGACGTGTGAGGGTTTTTCTTTTTATATCCACTTCATCTGTGATAGATCTACTTGCTGCTGTAGGCCAAACCAGGACCTTACTGAACTGAGACCTGAAAGCAGCAATTGAATCTGCCTTGGTTCCAGGAACATAACACATTTTTCTTTGGGAATGTTAGGTAGTTAGAACAGGTAAAAGGAGTGCAAAATGGCGGTGGCTAAAAGACAAGGAAGGGAAAAGCCCGCGAAAATAGAACAGAGGAAGGTCAAAGGAAGGTCCAAGGACCGGAGTGAGAACTTTAGGTAGAACAGCACTCCTGACTAAGCCCAATTTGCATAGGGCAGGCCCAGGGGGAAGAAAAAAATATATAAAAAGAGGAGCCAAAGGGCTCTCTCTCTCTCTTTCCGTAGGCTGGGGTGCTCTTCTCTTCGCATCTTTGGATCGACATGCCCTTGTGTCTCGAAGATGGGTTTTCCTGCTATCTTCTAAATAAAATAGAGCTGTGACACTGAGCTGTAACACTGATTTGTCTGAGGGCTATAACATGGCCTGTTCGAGACCTGAGAGCTGTGACACGCCGAGGGGGCTTTAATGTCCGTCACTCCAAATCCTTGTTGTGACGAGACGGAACCGAGGAGCATACACTCGCCTGACAGGAGGGATGGGAATGGGGAGGGTGGGAGACGATTTATGTTGATTAAAACAGGAGAGTAAACTGACTTTGTCAACTTGAGTTCAATCACCATTGCACTCACTGTCTAGCTGGATCCTTCAAGCCGAATTCCTTTCTTTCTCATTTGCAAAATTAGAGTTGGATTAAATATTCTATAAATATCAGGAATCAGAATGGAATTCTGTTAAATCAAACCTGTGTCGGCTTAAAAAAAACAGTCACAGCCTAGAAGCTGAGAGAGTTTTGTTTTTATTTGGTGGAAAATTTTAGGACTTCAAGCCCAGGAGACAGCATCTCAAGTGACCCTGAGAGCACTGCAGGGAGGAGTCAGGTTATAGAGAAGTTTGCAAGAAAGGGCAGGTACTTGAAACATCAAAAGATTATTGTTAATTAAGGAAAACCAGATGTCTCAAGTTAGGAATTTAGCACTTTTCTGTGTATAGGAAGATGCAAAAGTCTGGGTTCATTGAAGTCATTCCTTTGATATGCATCTCAGCGATCTGGGACCAGTATCCGCATTTTTCACACTTCCCCCCACCCCCATCCTCCTCTCCAACTCCTCAATGCTCACTGTGGGGAGTGGCTGATGGCTGCTAGATAGCAGGCACAGCTCTTCCTGGGAGTCCTCTGGGCTCAGAAATTCACATTTGGAGGGCGGGAATAGCTGATGGATGTGACATCCTTGTTTACAGATATGGCAGGAAAGACTCCATTTCTCACCTAATAGACCTAACCTATTGTAATAAAACAGGTATTAATCAGACAGGACTTCAGAAGAAAACATAACAGATGCCTGAATGTCCTTTGCCAGCAGATCAACAAATATTAATCCTTAGGGATGAACAGCTTTATGCTGGGCACTTTCCTCAGTGATTTTGGTTCAGCCTGTCTTCTTGGTGGCTGCAGGAAAATAACTAGGGACCCCAATTTTGCTCATGGCACTTATTACTGTTAAGTTACTGTAATAACGGGCCTCTCTAGGAAGTCAGCATGGAGCTCTTAGCCCAATATGTATTATGGACAAGAGTCTCTGGGTTTAATTTTCTTTATACTGCTTCCTGTTTCTAGTTGGGCTCAAATGTACAACAACCTAACTGCCTGAGGCTAACTGGCCTAAAGGCATTTAGTGAAGATAATTTAAACATATTTACCTCTTGATGAAAGTGAAAGAGGAGAGTGAAAAAGTTGGCTTAAAGCTCAACATTCAGAAAACGAAGATCATGGCATCTGGTCCCATCACTTCATGGGAAATAGATGAGGAAACAGTGGAAACAGGGTCAGACTTTATTTTTGGGGGCTCCAAAATCACTGCAGATGGTGACTGCAGCCATGAAATTAAAAGACGCTTACTCCTTGGAAGAAAAGTCATGACCAACCTAGATAGCATATTGAAAAGCAGAGACATTACTTTGCTAACAAAGGTCCATCTAGTCAAGGCTATGGTTTTTCCAGTGGTCATGTATGGATGTGAGAGTTGGACTGTGAAGAAAGCTGAGCACCGAAGAATTGATACTTTTGAACTGTGGTGTTGGAGAAGACTCTTGAGAATCCCTTGGACTGCAAGGAGAGCCAACCAGTCCATTCTAAAGGAGATCAGCCTTGGGTGTTCTTTGGAAGGAATGATGCTAAAGCTGAAACTCCAGTACTTTGGCCACCTCATGTGAAGAGTTGACTCGTTGGAAAAGACTCTGATGCTGGGAGGGATTGGGGTCAGGAGGAGAAGGGAACGACAGAGGATGAGATGGCTGGATGGCATCACTGACTCGATGGACGTGAATCTGAGTGAACTCCGGGCGTTGGTGATGGACAGGGAGGCCTGGCGTGCTGTGATTCACGGGGTCACAAAGAGTCAGACACGACTGAGCAACTGAACTGAACTGAACCAAGGGGTAAGGCCCGTGCTCTCATCAGCCAGAATGCATACTGATCATCTGGATGGTCAGACCAGTGAAAACAGCTGAGCATCAGCCCTGAGTTTTGGCTAACCTTGATGTACTAATAGCACAATGCCACAGGACCTTTGCATGTGATATTCACTCTGCCTGAAATGATTTCTCTCCCTTCTTCACCAAACTTGCCTCTGAGTCACTCAGGTAAGCTAATTCCAGTCAACCTATGCATGAGGGTGTCCCAGGAATACTAATTTTCCATGTAGACCCAATGGTCCTTGGTCTCACTACTTCAGCAGCAGCACTGATTAAACACTAGCAGTATGCAGCACATTGAAACATTTATATCTGTATTTCTCTATGTGGGGAGACAATGATGGAAGTTCAGCAACAATTTCCAAGGTGATTCCTTGGTCTCTATCCACCCCATTGCCACCACAATCCCCAAGAAAGTTATTACTTTGACTAGGCATGATCTCACATGTCAATGAATTATATGTATAAACCAAGGGATGCTATTGAATTCAGATATGCCTCACGTAATGACATTGGCCTGCTCTTGAAAGTGGTTTGTAAGACAAGTTTCTAACAGGAACCATTATTTCCCATTGGTTTTCATTAGAATTTCAAAGTTAATGTTGCCATTGAGGAAACACTTGTCTTATAGAACAATTTAGAATACTATTCAGCAATTAAAAGGCTGCAAACTGTATGATTCCATTCATATGACATTCTGGACAAGACAAAACCACAGGGACAAAAAACAGATGAGTGGTGTCTAGGGACTGAAATTGAGGGCAGGAGACTGGCCACAAAGGGGCAGGGGGAAACTGGTGTGTGAGAGAAATGGTTTATATCTTGGTTGTGGTGAAAGTTACATGACTGTGTGTGTTTGTCAAAAGTCAAAGTAGTTTTACCAAATTTAATTTTTGCCTCAATAAACCTGAGTTACCAAAAAAAACACAAAAAAAGTACATCTAATAGTGAAATAAAACTCCAAACTTAGCATGTAAGAATATGTATGACTTTCTGGACAGAATAATAGCTGGTTGGTATTAAACCACCTTTTCTTTTATGGCACAAGTGTAGCCACGTTTAAGAAGCAAGACATTTTGCATGACACTCTTGTCGTCGTGTCCGGGAAGGGGTGGGGTCTTGGTTTGAGGGGCATGTCCCCAGGGCCAAGTCGAAGGCCACACTGCTTTGCTGTCAGGCCACGTGTGCGGGGCAGAGATGAGGGAATAAATTCTGCACTCAACAGTGGGAAGTGAAGTAGTGGGCCAGGCTGGACAGAAGGACAGAGAATCCGGACGCCAGCTGGACAGGGGGCAGAACACACAGGACTGGTGGAATAAACTGAGGCTGACGTGCAACTGGCCCTAAAGGGCTAGAAACTGAGCAATCCTGTTGCTCAAAACAAATCCTGGGTCCCTTTCTCTCTCTTTCATTAGATTCATGCAAAAGCACCCCAACAAGTGCAATGTTCACTGCTGTATCTCTGCCACCTAAGAGTCTCTGGCACGTGTTAGTGATTTAATGTCTATTTCTTCTCAATGGAATGAATCTTACATACCTGAGGCAGGCAGTAAGAACAGGAGTGAAAACCACAGACGTTGAAGGAGCTGGGTTGGACAATTTGTGTCACTCCTCTGTGCCTCTTCCTCATCTATGCCTGGGGACTAACCATTCTAGGGCCATGCTGTAGCCTCAAGTGGGAAGCTGTATGAAAGCCTTAGCACAGGGCCCAGCTGGCAGTGAACATCAATAAACCAAAGGACACAAGTGAGCGGTGACTGCAGCTCAAATCCAGTTCATGGAAATGTTATGGCCCATACTGAAATTTTTCTTTAGTTAACTGCCTGCAATGAAAAATTGGGAATTTTTACACAAATAGACGGAGCTGGGGCTTTTCCTTAACAACACGGTCTGCCTCCCCTCAGGGCAACCAGAGGTTGGAACTCACTGGAAGCCTCCCCCTTTGGACAAGCACTGTCCCATTTCCTGTCGTCCCACCCACGGGCCTGTGCCACGGCCCATCTGGTCGCTGTGGCCCTGCGTCTGCACAGCAGCAGTAAATGTAGCAGCATGATTCATGCTTTTATGAACACACTTATTACACAGCTGCTCTTCCACTTGCTATCCTAGTCCCTTTTGACACTTTCACGGCCACTGGAGGGCCATACAGATGCAATGTTTTCAAAAACAGCAAAGTTAATATATAAAAAAATAATTACACATGTAACGAGAGAAGCCTTTTAAAAATCAGGACAACACTGATCGATGACACAATGCTTTTATTGTTAATGTCGTCCAACGTAAAGAATAGGTGAGGACTTCTCTGGCGATCCAGTGGTTAAGAATCCACTTCCCAACGCAGAGGACACGGGTTCAATCCCTGGCCCAGGAACTATGATCCCAGATGCTGTGGGGCAACTAAGCACTCGTGCCACAACAAAAGAGCCTGCATGCTGCAACTAAGACCCGACACAGCCAAAAATAAATAAATATTCTAAAAAAGAAGAAGAAGAAGAAATAATAGGTGAGACATCATCCATCCTCAACTGAAACCAAAGACCTGACTGAGATTCATTCACCTCAGCAGCATGCATGCAGGAAAAGCACAAAGAAACGGCTCTTCCTACCCTGTGCTTCCAACCTCCCAGAGTGTGAACCCTGGCCTCACCTTACCACAGGGGATGGGCCAGCGAAGAGTTGAGAGCAGAACTACAAGAAAAAACCACCCAAGTTCAAATCCCAGGTGCCTGATATCTGACTTGTAACTTAGCCTTTCAGTGCAGTATTTTCCTCGAAATCAATCTCCACATACAGGGCCAGCTTCTCGGGTTTGTGACCAGCATAGTCTCATATACCCCTTCCCTCCCCTCAGGAAGGCTTCCTTCTTGGGATTTAATGCCCCCCAAACCACCCCCCCGCCATTGCCATCTTGGAATTCTTAATGATTTTTATCTTTGATTTTCTTGTGTTTAGTAAATGAAGTCTGATGGGAGCACACACCAAGGACCCGGAGCCCCAGCCCACATGGTCCTGCCTCCTCCTGTCACCCAGGATGGATGCTCTGTCACCTGCTTCCTGGCCAGAGGCTCCCAGGGACAGAAGCAACAGTGAGGGGAGGTGTCCTGTGGCGACACAAATCCCTGAGAGCCAGCCCAGCCTTCAGGGGACCAGGAGGCAGCCTCCGTGCTGAATCTGAACGGCACACAGAAGAGAGAGGAGGAGGGAAGGAGGGGGAAGACAGAGAGAGGTCTGGAAATTCAGGCTAGAAGAGAAAACAGGGGCTGACCTGAAACTGACTTGTAATAAGCCAGCTATGACTGCCAAATCGTCCTACTAACTCCAGAAAGAAAAGCTGTGGAACCAGATGAAATTGGGAAAGGTTTAGCACTTCCTTCAAAATTAAGTATGCTTATATGGCTTCTCGGAGAAGGCAATGGCAACCCACTCCAGTACTCTTGCCTGGAAAATCCCAGGGACGGAGGAGCCTGGTGGGCTGCTGTCTCTGGGGTCGCACAGCATCGGACACAACTGAAGCAACTTAGCAGCAGCAGCAGCAGCATATGGCTTCTTGGTGGATGCTTCTAGATGATCAAATATCTATGTTGCAAGAAATTTTCTTTGATCTAACTACTAATGATCTCAAGGTGGTATAAAACTTATCAGTTCTTGGGGGAAATAGAGATTTAAGAGAAATTCAAAATCAGATGGATATTCAGATAATAATATTTTAGCTTTTTTAAATTAACATTTTAAAGGATTCATAAATCCCTATGACTCAACTGAGAACTCTCCAATGACTATAAACTCACATTATCATTGATAGTATTATAATAAGGAAAGCAATAATAAGTTTAAGTAGCTTAAAATGCTTTAAATAACTAACCTGTTCTTAGTTCAAGCCTCACTCTCCCTGAATTTACATCAAGTATTAGATTTCTACCAAATGCAGTAGGTTATAAAAGCAAATTTTCTTCAATTACACCTTTATGCTTTTGATGGTAAACATTTTAAGAAAATATTATGGTTTTCATTGTGTGCCTAAATCTATGGCTTTTCATTCTATTTCTCAAAGTTCTACAAAATTCAGTAAATAATATCATCAAACCATGCAAACATAAATTGAAAACCTTATCTAGGTTTATGAAGAAGGAAATTATAAAAATTATAAAAATTATAATGCTTCCTTTTACTCCTGCCACTTTCACAACCAAATTTTCTCAAACTATTAAAAAAAAAACAAAACTCTATTACTGTATCACTTACCCCATTGTATTTGAGTGAATCTCAACTTTAACTTAAGAAATGGAAGAATCACTTTATAGAAGTTCCGAAACTAGAAAGATTCAGCTACATAGCTTACAGACTTTTTTGAGATCCTACAATGTTACTCATAAAAATCTGGAAGCACCCCAAATGCCAAACAAAAAGGAACTAATTCTATAAATACATCATATGAAAGAGTATACAGTTACTTCAGTGATGCTGTAAGATAGTATTTAATGACACTGGAAAATGTTTAAGATCTGTTCAATCAAAAGGACCAATAATACTGCACAAGACTTTTATACACCTAACATACAGCTGGAAAGAAAAAGATCTGGAAGAATGTATCCCCACTCTTAACAGTGGTTGTCTCTGGGGAGGGGGTGTACTTCTAATGACTTTTCTTATTTTATGAATTGCTTTGTTAAAGCGCCACACTGGAACACTAAACTATTTCTGAAGTGCATTCCTTAACTATGGATCATACCTAGACTCTTAGTTAGCAGAGTTTGTGAATAATTTATGATTTATCTTTTTAAAAAGAGCTGCTGCTGCTGCTAAATCACTTCAGTCATGTCCGACTTTGTGCGACCCCATAGATGGCAGCCCACCAGGCTCCGCCGTCCGTGGGATTCTCCAGGCAAGAACACTGGAGTGGGTTGCCATTTCCTTCTCCAATGCGTGAAAGTGAAAAGTGAAAGGGAAGTCGCTCAGTCGTGCCCGACTCTTAGCGACCCCATGGACTGCAGTCTACCAGGCTCCTCTGTACATGGGATTTTCCAGGCAAGAGTACTGGAGTAGGGTGCCACTGCCTTCTCCCATTTTAAAAAGAGCAGATTCTGATTTATCCCCCACAGGTACTCTACTGCTCCCTTGTGGTCTATACACCCTCTAAAACAGGAGAGAAAAGGGTGGGTAGATGATGTAGTTGGAGGCTGGGTCTAACCCTGGATCCTTCCTGGGCATATGCCCTGCAATAAGGATGGGCATGATCCTTCTGCTTGGATCCCCGCTCCTCCTAATCACCCTCGGGCCTCGGCCTGGATACCACTCCTCCCAGAACTCCTCCTTGATCCCTGCACATCTATGTCAGGCATTTCTGTGTGTCACTACAATATCCTGTACATGCACATCAAAGCATTCATGGCACAAATATTTTCCACTTACTTAGCTGTAATCCCTTCTAGAATAGAAGCTTCACGGAAGCAAAAACTCGTCTTTTTTTTTTTTAATATCCCTAATCCCCAAGCTCTAACACACCTGAGTCAAAGCAGATGTTCAGTAACCATTTGTCAAGTGGAGAAACACATCTATCTTGTCTACTGGACTGGAAAAAAAGATGGAGGAGCACTGTGTTTAAGTTTCTCCCAAGGGGCATGAGGAGGCAGGCATATCTCAGGAGGCTAAGGGTTCAGATCACACGCAGCCAGAATAGGCTGAAAATCAGGCTGGGATTAGAAATAGACGCAGGGTGAACCAAAGGGTAGACAGGAAAGATGACTGAGAGATGGCCAAACTAGGAGACCCAATCAGATACAAAGAGAAATTAGTAGCTAAGAAAACTGGGCAGAGACTCCCCTGGAGATCCAGTGGTTAAGAATCTGCCTTCCAATGCAGGGAACGTGGGCTTGATCCCTGGTCAGGGAACTAAGATCCCACATATTGAAGGGCAACTAAGTCAAGGTGAGGCAACCAGAGAAAGCCCTTGCACAGCAATGAAGACCCAGGATGGTCAAAATTTTAAAAAATAATTTAAAAAGCTAAGAGGTTTAAAAGAAAAAAAGAAAGAAAGAAAACTGGGAGTCACTTTCCATTTTCATAAATAATCCACATAATCCTTTATGGCAGAGGAGACATTTCACCATCTAAGATTACAGCCACCTAGAAGAGGTCCACATAACATGAGATTTAACTTTTAATAAAATTAAACATTATAGCTCATCAAAGCTCTTGGGATTCAGCCTCTTAATGTTGCAAACAAGTATTTTAACAACACAGTGACTGTTTTTATCACTGTGTCTCTGCCCCGGTGGTACAGACAAGCAGAAAATCATATCTGACACATGAATTTCCAACCTGCATGATCAGAGTACTGCCCTTTACTCATCTCAAAAGGTTCTCTGGGCTGGAGAACCTGCAAAATATGGGGGTTCACCTGGTAGGCAGTCTCTTCTGACTCAGAGCGGGTCAAGGAGGCAGAAAGAACAAATGCCCTTCTCACTCCTCCCCCAAGACAGCAGTCAGCTCACACTCACAAATGACAATGGTGTTTGTGAATAAACATCTCTGAATCCAACCCCACCTCCGAGGAGGGCCTCGGAATAGAAGACAGCCGCCTACCTCCATGCTCTGCCCACATGCTACAGCAAAGCTTGGGTGTTTCAGTTTAGGGAAACAAATGATTGTTTGAAACGATAATCAGGAGTGAATCATTATTTCCAGCTTATTAATACCAAGAGCTGCTTCTGATAACGCAAAGGACTAGAGAAGGAGAGAGAGCTTCTTCTCAATGATTAGAGTTGATAATAAAAGTATAAACAGAACACTTCTCTCAATATTCTTCCAAGCTGTAGAAACAGGCCAGGATTAAGTCTAGATATATAAATATGCCCTGCTGGAAGAAATTCCTTAATCCAAAATACACCTGTCAAAAACAGAAAATGGTGGCTTTACTCTTAGTAGAAAAATATTAATGGACCCTTAAGACCACACAGCAAGCACATGACCTTTTTTTTTTTTTTTTAATTACTGGTGATCTAGGGAATTAAGGGGTAATGTCTATATCCTAAAGGTTACCTTGCTGATCTCATCAAAACGATGAAGAAATTGCTTCCTAGTTCTAGTTCCGGCGATGGAGGAATAAAATGAACTAACTCTCCCATAGATAACAACAGTCAACACTATTTAAGTTATTTAAAGAAAAACTATTATTTGAAGGCTTTGGAAAGTGACTACACACAGGCAGAACTGGACGGAATATGGCCCTTGGAAAAAGGGAACTGCGCTAGGTGATTCCCGCATTTAGAAAGGCATTCCCCAGCTACGTGGACCATAAACTAAAATTCAAATAGAAAGCTCCAACCTTACCTTGGTTCAAAGTATCAGAGGAAAGACCTTGGGAATACCAGAGTGACTGGAAATAGGATGGAATCCCGGAAACGAAGGAGTCACAGGGAGAGAAGCCCCCAGATCTACTCAAACGGTCGGCTCAGACGTTTGCTTTGCTCTGCGCTGAGGGGAGGAGGAGCCTGGAGGAGGAGCCTGCGAGGAGCACGTGGGCAACAGGTGCTGAAAAGTCGAGGAAAGATACCAGCTGCTGCTCATCAAGAGGAAACAGAGTTGGATATCGAATCCTCCTGCTAAGTCACTTCAGTCGTGTCCGACTCTGTGCGACCCCATAGACGGCAGCCCACCAGGCTCCCCCATTCCTGGGATTCTCCAGGCAAGAACACTGGAATGGGTTGCCATTTCCTTCTCCAAGGCATGAAAGTGAAAAGTGAAAGTGAAGGCGCTCAGTCGTGTCTGACTCTCAGCGACCCCATGGACTGTAGCCCATCAGGCTCTTCCGTCCATGGGATTTCCCAGGCAAGAGTACTGGAGTGGGGTGTCATTGCCTTCTCCTCGAATCCTCCTAGATGAGAGGAATCTGTTAAACATTACTGGCTTTCCATTGAAAGGGCTGCAGAGCCTTACGAGCAAACAACCTATGTCCCAGAACTAATGAGGGAACAGATGGGGAACATATACATTGTGGGAATACCAGAAGGGGAAGAAAGAAAGGAGAAGAAATACTTGAAGTAATAATTCGTGAGGATTTTCCAAAATTAACAACAGAAAAATCTCAGAAACCGTCACGCAGGGATAAATACCCGAATCTACACACACAGGCATATTACATTCAAATGGCAGAAAACCAAAGAAAAAGAAAATCTGGAAAGGAGTCAGAGGAAAATATACCTCACCTAAAGAGGGACAAGGATAAGAATTATCCTGGACTTCTCATAAGAAACCAAGCAAACAAGAAGAGAATGGAGTGAAATATTGAAGGTGATGGGTTTTTAAAAAAAAAAACAGTCAAAATTATCCTTCAAGAATGAGAGAAAAATAGATTCTTTCAGACTTCCCTGATGGCCCCGTGGTTAAGAATCTGCCTTCCAGTGCAGGGGACGCGGGCTCGATCCCGGATCCGGGAACTAAGATCCCATATCCCACAACAAAGACTCAACACAGCCAAATAAATGAATAAACATTAAAAATAAATAAGACAACAATAAATATTGAAAAAGAAAAGACTCTTTCAAACAAACAGAAGTTGAGGGAATTTGTTGCCAGTAGACCTGCCTTGAGAAAAATGTTAAAAGTTCTTTAGAGACAAAGAGAATTATGCAGGTCAGAAACTCAGATCTACATAAGGTTAGGAAGAACCTTTAGAGAAGAAATAAAGGTAAAATCTTTTATGTTTCTTATTTTTTACTGATGTGATAGATAATTGTTGGTTCAAAATAAAAATAGGAACTATTACAGCTTATGGATAAGTGAAATGAATAACACTGAGTTATCCCATCACTTCATGGGAAATAGATGGGGAAACAGTGTCAGACTTTATTTTGGGGGGCCCCAAAATCACTGCAAGATGGTGACTGCAGACATGAAATTAAAAGACACTTACTCCTTGGAAGGAAAGTTATGACCAACCAAGATAGCATATTCAAAAGCAGAGACATTACTTTGCCAACAAAGGTCCGTCTAGTCAAGGCTGTGGTTTTTCCTGTGGTCATGTATGGATGTGAGAGTTGGACTGTGAAGAAGGCTGAGCACCAAAGAATTGATGCTTTTGAACTGTGGTGTTGGAGAAGACTCTTGAGAGTCCCTTGGACTGCAAGGAGATCCAACCAGTCCATTCTGAAGGAGATCAGCCCTGGGATTTCTTTGGAAGGAATGATGCTAAAGCTGAAACTCCAGTACTTTGGCCACTTCATGCAAAGAGTTGACTCATTAGAAAAGACTCTGATGCTGGGAGGGATTGGGGGCAGGAGGAGAAGGGAACGACAGAGGATGAGATGGCTGGATGGCATCACCGACTCGATGGATGTGAGTCTGAGTGAACTCCGGGAGTTGGTGATGGACAGGAAGGCCTGGCGTGCTGCGATTCACAGGGTCGCAAAGAGTGGGACACGACTGAGCGACTGAACTGAACTGATAAGGGATGGGAGGGAGTAACTAGGAACATTCTTTTATAAAGAACCTGCATTACCTGTGAATCACTATAGTGTTATTTGAAAGTGGACTTCATTTAGTTGTAAATGTATGTTAAGAAATGTTAGGCCAACCACTGAAAAAAAATTTTAATAAGTATAATTTACAAGCTAAAAGAGAAAATTGATTCATATAAACACTCAAAACCAGACAAAGCAGGAAAGAAGTTTTTTTAAAAGAATTAAAGGCAAATGTAGCAAGCAGAAAACAGTAAAAAGTATGGCAGATGTTAATCCAAATATATCAATAATCACTTTAAATATGAATTGTCTAAATATACCAATTAAAAGACAGGGGCTGACAAAGTGGATTAAAAAAAATCAAGATTCAACTATATGTTGTCTATCTATAGGAAACTAACTTTATTATGAAGACAGATAAAAGTAAGGGAATAGAGAGAGGTATGTCTTGTTAATAAAACAAAGATGGAGTAGCTCTATTAATTTCAGACAAAGCCAACTTCAGAATAAGGAAAATTACTAGAGATAAAGATGGGCATTAATGATTGATTGGATCAATTCTCCAAGAAGATATAACAATCCTAAGTAGATGGGGAAAAAATGCAAACAGTGGCAGATTTTATTTTTGGGGGCTCTAAAATCACTGCTGATGGTGACTGCAGCCATGAAATTAAAAGATGCTTGCTCCTCGGAAGAAAAGTTATGACAAGCCTAGATAGTGTATTAAAAAGCAGAGACATCACTTTGCCAAAAAAGGTCTGTCTAGCCAAAGCTATCATTTTTCCAGTAGTCATGTACTGATGTGACAGTTGGACCATAAAGAAAGCTGAGCACCGAAGAATTGATGCTTTCGAACTGTGGTGCTGGAGAAGACTCTTGAGCGTCCCTTGGACAGCAAGATCCAACCAGTCAATCCTAAAGGAAATCAGTCCTGAAAATTCATTGGAAGAACTGATGCTAAAGCTGAAGCTCCAGAAGAACACGATGCTGGGAAAGAGAGCAGGAGGAGGAGGCAACAGAGGACGAGATGGAATCACTGATTCAATGGACATGAGTTTGAGCAAACTCTGGGAAATAGTGGAGGACAGGGAAGCCTGGCCTGCTACAGACCATGGGGTCGCAAGAGTCAGACATGACTTAGGGACTGAACAACGGCAATGTGTATAGACCTGACGATACAGGAGCAAAATACATGAGGTAAAAAGACAGAACTGCAAGCAGAAACAGACAAAGCCACTCTTACAGTTGGAGACTTCAGCACCCCTCTGTCAGTAATCAACAGACGCAGCAGGCAGAAAATCAGTAAGGACAGAGTAGAAGTGAACAGCACCATCAATCAACTGGATTTAATTGACATTTATAAAATACTTCATCCAACAGCAGCAGACTACACATTCTTCTCAAGCTCACATGGAATAGTCACCAGGAGAGACCACATCCCTGGTCATAAATAACACATTTGTAAACTAGAAATAATACGAAGTATGTCCTCAGACAAACATGGAATTAAACTAAAAATCAATAACAGAGAGATAGCTGGAGAATGGCAAAATATTTACTTGGAGATTAAACAAATATTTCCAAATAACACCTAGGTAAACAAGGAGTCTCAAGAGAAATTTTGATGAATTTTGAAATATTCTGAAGGAAGAAAAATGAAAATACAACTTAGCAATATTTGTGGGATGTAGTGAAAACAGGGCTCAGAGGGAAATTTCAACAGTACAGCCACTTGGGAAACAATTTGTCAGTTAAAAAAAAATAAAAAACTAAGCATACAGCTACCACAGGATCTAGCAATTGAACTCCTGGGAGTTGTACTCCCACATAAATGAAGTTGTTTCCCCACAAAAACCTGTGCTTGAATGTTTATAGCAGCTGAATTCATGAGAGCTACAAACTAGAAATAACTCAGTTGTACTTCAACAGGTAGAATGATGAAGCTAACGATGGTACATCCACACACCAGGGAACACTACTCAGTAATAAAAAGGGACAAACTCTTGCTATGTGCAGCCACCTGGATGAATGTCCAGAGAGTTACACTGAGTGAAAACAGCCAGTCTCAAACGGTTTTATACTGTATCATTCCATTTATATGACATTCTTGAAATGACAAGAATTTCAAGAATTTAAAAGAATTTCAAGACTCTTGGGCTTCCCTGATGGCTCAGAGGGTAAAGCATCTGCCTGCAATGCAGGAGACCCAGGTTCGATCCCTGGGTCGGGAAGATCCCCTGGAGAAGGACATGGCAACCCCACTCCAGTATTCCTGCCTGGAGAATTCCATGGATGGAGGAGCCTGGTGGGCTATATATTATGGTCCAGGGGGTCACAGAGAGTCGGACACGACTGAGCGACTTCACTTGAAATGACAAAATTATGGAAATGGAGAACAGATGAGTGGTTGTTAGGGGCTAAGGGGGAGATGATGGTGGGAGGGGAGTGGGTGTGGCCAGAAAGGGGCTTGGTGAGGGATGGAAATGTTCTGTCTCCACTGTATCAGTGTCAATATCCAGGTTCTGATAATTGTACAAAAATTGTGGAGGATGGTGCTATGGAGGTGAAGAGTACAGGGTTAAGGGCTCTCTGTATTATTTTGTACAAGTGCATATAATTATCTCAAAATAAGTTCAAGAAAAAAAAATGATAGGGGTATAAGTTACATGGATAGATGCACTGGTCAATACTCATTGATTTGTATCCTGCAGAACTGTGCATTTCACTGGAGGTAAATTTAATCTCAAGTTTAAAGAAATGATGTAGCCTCCTAGCTACATTTACTACTTTTCAATAATAATAATCTGCCTGCCAATGCAAGGGACATGGATCTTTCCAGACCATGCCATGCAGTGACTAAGTCTGTGCACCACAACTATTGAGACTGTTCTAGAGCCTGCAAGCCACAGCTACTGAGCCTGCATGCTGCAGCTTCTGAAGTCCACACGTCCTAGAGCCCATGACAACAAGAGAAATGACAAGAGAAGTCACTGAGTGAGAAGCCCTTACACTGCGACTAAAGAGTAGCCCCCACTGCCACAACTAGGAAAAGCCCGAGAGCAGCAACAAAGACCCAGAACAGACAATAAAGAATAAAACGTTTTTTAAAAATATTCTTTAAAGAGGAACATGGCAAAAGAGTGCTCACAATGAAGAATTTGAGGTGCAACTTACTAAGTACCATAATTTCTGATAAACACTTCTCTTGCATGTTCCTTAGACTTATCTTCTGTCAACCTAACTTGAACAAAGTTCAACTGACATTGTGTTGAATTATTTCTACTTTCTAATCATGCATATACTCTTGGCACCAGTTTGAGTAACACTGTTGGAAATATATCCAGGAAGAGTCCTCAATATCTTGAGTAACCGTTCCTTCATGCACTTGTATTAGTAGATGTATTTACGGAACAATGACAATGGTTATTAGGAGATGGACTGTTTCACAAAACATCATTTAATATCATGAAACAAAACTGCATTTTATAACACATAGGTCTAGTCAATGCACCACAGTAGTTTCCTTTATGATTAAGTGTAACATTTATAAATTACGAGATCCTAAAACTATTTCTAATAAGGAAGATTAGAAAACTAAAGATGTTGGCTGAAAAAAGAAAAAACACTTTTTCATAAGTGTCCTTAGTCAACAGTGAACAGTGTTAGTCTATCGGTTGTGTTTGACTCTTTGCGACCCCATAAAAAAAGTGATTTGTTGTTTTGTTTTGTTTTCGTAAGTGTCCATTCCTTAGTCAGTGGAGGGCTTCCCTGGTGGCTCACATGGTAAAGAATCTGCCTGCAGTGGAGGAGACCCAGGTTCAGTCCCTGGGTTGGGAAGATCCCCTGGAGAAGGGAATGACTATCCACTCCAGTATTCTTGCCTAGAGAATTCCATGGACAGAGAAGCCTGGCAGGCTGTACAGTCCATGGGGTTGCAAAGAGTCAGACACGACTGAGTGACTAACACTTTAGTCAATGAAAGCTTCTTTTTTTAAACTAGTAATTAGAATTTCAGTATTTCTTGAAGCTTAATACTTTACAGATTCTTTGGTTAAAAGTTGATGTTGTGGAATCCAGAGTCGCAAAACACACCTCTGAAGACACTCAAGACAGTGGAGTACAGTTTATTACGCCAGCGGGTGCAAGGGGAATCAGTTCCCAACAAGGACTCTGATGTTTCTGAGAGGCCCAGTTTTATACGCCCCACTGTGTGACTGGTTACATGGTAGCAACCTCTTTGTTGTATATGTTTGAGTTTTACAACAAGTAAGTGCTAGGAGAACAAACAATTAAGGTTAAAGGTGGGGAACAATGATTATATGTCAAGGGGGGATATCTCCATGGTTAATCTAACAGGGGCAGCCTGACCTCAACTACAATCTCCGTTTGTCATCCATTGGGAGGGAAGTCTCCAGGAGACCTGGTTTTCACCAGCAATGGTTTCCTCACTCTGGGGAAGGGTTCAGGCCCAGTTCACATCAAGTCTTTAAGATGGGTAACAGGCTTCAAGATGGAGTCTCTCCTGCTTTCCTCACACTGGCCCCAACAATGAGAGTTCCATGTAATTATAGTAAAATGTGCGTGTGCTTAGATGCTCAGTCCTGTCAGACTCTTTGCTACCACATGGACTGTAGCCTGCCAGGCTCCTCTGTTTCCGGGGATTCTCCAGGCAAGAATATTGGAGTGGGTGGAAAAACAATTTTTATAATCCTGCAGAGAGAATATCCTTTAATCTCAACATATTTCCCAGAAGTAACTGGGAACATTAAAATCATAGAATATTAAAGCTAGAAGGTCCAGAGAAAAAGTTTTATTCAACCATCTCAATATATACAGAAAACCAAGACCTGGAGAGATGAAGTCACTTGCCCACAGCCACAAACTGTCCGTTAATGTATGTTCAGTAAATGTTTGTTTAGCGCCCTCTGCCGGAAAGCCTTGTTAAAGTGGGGACACTGCAGAAAAATAAGTGAAGTCGCTCAGTCGTGTCCGACTCTTTGCGACCCTATGGACTGTAGCCCGCCAGGCTCCTCCGTCCATGTGATTTTCCAGGCAAAATACTGGAGTGGGTTGCCATTTTCTTCTCCAGGGGATCTTCCCAACCCAGGGATCGAACTCAGGTCTTCCACATTGCAGGCAGACTCTTTACCCTCTGAGCCAGGAATGAGGGACAAAAAAACCTCCTGGCCTTAGTAGTTTATATTCTAGTGGGAAGAGAGAGACAAATAAACAGGTAAAGTATATAAACCGTCAGACAGACGTATGTGCTAAGAAGGAAAACAAAGCAGCAAAGGAAAGTGTTACAGAGGGAGCTGTAAATATAATGAAAGTTGGTCTGAGAAGGCCTGAAGGATCAAATGACACTTGAGCAGATATAAAGGAGGTGAGGGGGTAGGGTCACGTGGGTGAAGGATGAGGACCTTTCTTGGCAGAGGCACCAGCCAGTGTAGCACTCCGGGGAGACTCACGCTGGGCCCGTCCAAGAAGAGCATGGCGGCCATGGTGGCTGGAGTAGGAGACGGTACCCCTGAGCTGAGGAGGGACACGAAGGGCCTCGCAGACCTTAATGAGGATTCAGCCTTCGCTCTGTAAGAAATGGGGAGCTATTGGAGGGTTCTGAGCAGCGGAGTGAACGAAATCACTTTGCTTCATGTGGCGAATAGGCTGTTCAGTTCAGTTCCGTTGCTCAGTCGTGTCCAACTCTTTGCGACCCCATGGACAGCAGCACGCCAGGCCTCCCTGTCCCTCACCAACTCCCGGAGTTCATGTGGAGAACAGACAGTAGCAGGCCAAGAATTAACACAGGATCCAGTCAGGAAGCTTTGAGTTAATCCAAGAGAGACTTCTGGAACCAGGGTGGTAGCTTGTGAGAAGGGGTCAAATTTTTGAAGGTAGAACCGAGAGAGAGTAAACTGCAGAACGAGGACTAGAACCATGTTTCTGAAGCTTAAGTTTTCTTTCCTTAAAAAAAAAAAAAAGTATTTATTTTTATTTTTGGCTGTGCTGGGGCTTCACTGCTGTGCTGGGGCTTCTCTTTTTGCAGCCACCGGGCTCTAGGGCATGGAGGCTTCAGTAGTTGTGGTGCTTGGGCTTAGTTACCCCGTGGCATGCAGGAGCCTTCTGGACCAGGGATCGAACTTGTGTCTCCTGCATTGGCAGGCGGATTCTTATCCACTGGACCACCAGGGAAGCCCCAGAGTGCCTTAAGTTTTCTTTCTGATGCACCCTGTTACTGGATTATTATTTAAGTTGAAGAGAGTATCCCCAAGAAATAATTTGATTTCTGAGTCACAGTTAGGATTAGAGTTGTGATTTTTAGTATGCAGTTGAGGCATAGCTGACAATCACTCTACCAAGAAAACTTTTGTCATTAGAATTGTCCACTTTGGCATGTTGACCCATTAGGACAAAGGGAATTTTAATTACTTGAGCTTTGGGAGTTGGTGCATTGATCTTAGATTTAAAATATTAGTTTGAAATTGCACTACAGTTGTAAAAAGGCAGGCAAGTGGGCTCATCATTAAGTGAAACATGCATTTGAAATGAACATCTGTCCATGTTCATCACTCGTGGAGTAGATGCCCTACCTAAGATTATGTGAAAACACGGTTCATTAAAAGTGACATATTTTCCAGATATCAAGCTTTATACGCTGTGCATCATTTCTCCATGCAAAAGTTATTAATAAATGCCCAACACATTGCTTCATGTGTAAACATAATGATATTTGCATCCAGCATAACTCAAGAAATTTCATCTAATGCATTAAACTCAAACACCCAGTCTAGGCTCAGTGAGCAGTGCTAGGAAGCATGGATACAGGAACCTGAATTTCGCAAGGACTGCTAACAACCTTTCCATCCCAGCTTCAAGTCACCAGTCCACAAGTTCTTATCTGTGTTTTCATGAAATGTAAATATCAGTGTTTGTTTCACAAGTATTCTAAAGTTTATTAGGAAAAAAATGTTGACACATAAAATTAGAAAGACTGTTATAATGGAATGCTATTTTGTCAGACTGAACAATTATTAACACTTTGCCATGTATACTCTATGTATGGATGTATCCAGTTATATTGATTGGCCATTTATAAACATTGTTTTATCCCAAAATATCTCAGACATACCTGCATAAAATAGGGATATCCTCCTCCATGACCACAAGACTACTATCACACCTAAGAAAACAGACACTAGTTCTTTCACAGCATCCCATATACAACCTAAGTTTCCATACTGTCCCTGTATCTTTTTATTCAAAAGGAATCAAGGTTCATGGTTTATGTTGACTGTAATCGTAGGCTCTTTTAATCTAGAACTGGATCCCTTTTTTTTTTTTTTCTATTATTGACTTGTTTTTAAGAGACCAGGTTACTTATATCTGGATTTGTCTGACTATTTCTTCATGATGACTTTTAACTTGTTTCTCTTTCCCCCGTGCTTCCTACAAAAACGATAGAACCAAAGTTTTCTTCAGATTCGAGTTGAATCTTTTTGACAGTATTTCACAGGCAGTGCTGTCTGTTTCATATCGTGTCACATTAGGAGGCAGATAATGTTAGGATGTCCCATTATTTGGTGATGCAAAGTTTGAGTAGTGTTTTCCTTCTCTCTCATTGTATGATAAATTATGCAACAGTGTAGTGTATTTAAACTACTATAATCATTTATTTTTCATGATTTCTGCAGGTCCTGAATTCGGAGCACAGTAGGGGCAGCTTGTCTCTATTCCTGGATGTCTGGGACTTCAGCAAGAACACTTTAAGGCTGGGGGCTGGAATAATTTGCTCACATGACTGGTAGTCAGTGGCAGTTAATGTGACCTCTCCATGTAGTCTGGGCTTTCTTGCAATATGGTGACAGGGTTCCAAAGGCAAGCATCCCAAGGAAGAGACCAGATGGAATTCATATTCTCTTTAATAGCTAGCTTGGAAATCAGGCAGTGGCATTCCTCTCAATTTGATTGGCTGAAGCAGTTACAAATATTATCTCCAGATTCAAAGAGAGAGAACGAAGCGCCTGCCTCCTGCTGGAAAAGTGTTGACATCACACTGAAAGGGCGCATGGGGTGGGTGGAGTGTGGAATTCTCCCATCACCCATCCATGCTGGAAAATACAGCCCGCCACGAGGAGTGACAGTCAGATCTCTTCATTTAAAGTTACATTTGCCCTTTGCAACCAGAAAGTAGGATAGACACAAGATCCACATCCAGACATTCAAACTGGAAGAGGCCATTTGAGGGGACACCCACACAGTTAAGAAATGTAAAAGGGGATAGAGTGTTCTCAGGAGAGGTGAAAGGGGACAGGGGTCCTTAGGAGAGGTAAAACAAGACCGAGGTGGTGATATAGCGTGACCACTTTTAGCTAGCCCGTGTTACCTGGGAAAGATGTTTCAATTTACAAATAACCCACTTTTCCAGCATGCAGAACCTATAAAGGAACAGATTAAAGATTTCATTACATAAAAATTTGTAAATCACAAAACTTACAAACAGCTCATGACCCTTAATAACATCAAAACAAACAACCCAATCAACAAATGGGCAGAAGACCTAAATAGACATTTTTCCAAAGAAGACATACAGATGGCCAAGAGGCACATGAAAAGATGTTCAACATTGCTAATTATTAGAGAAATACAAATCAAAACGAGATTATCACCTTACACCAGCCAGAATGGCCATTATCAAAAATCCACAAACAATAAATACTGCAGAGGGTGTGGAGAGAAGGGAACCCTCTTACAGTGTTGGTGGGAATGTAAACTGGTACCACTACTATGGAGAATAGCATGTACGTGCGTGCTAAGTTGCTTCAGTCGTGTCCAACTCTTTGCGACCCCTTGGACTGTAGCCGGCCAGGCTCTTCTGTCCATGGGACTCTCCAGGCAAGAATATTGGAGTGGGTTGCAATTCCCTTCTCCAGGGGATCTTCCTGACCCAGGATTGAACTGCGTCTGCAATGTCTCCTGCATTGGCAGGCGGGTTCTTTACCGCTAGTGCCCCCTGGGAAGCCTGGAGAACAGTATGGAGACTCCTTAAAAAACTAAAAATAGAGCTACCACATGACCCTGCAACCCCACTCCTGGACATATATCCAGAGAAAAACATGATCTGAAAGGATTCATGCACCCCAATGTTCATTATTGCAATGTTTACAATAGTGAAGACATGCAAGCAACCTACATGTCCATGGATGGATGAATAGTAAAGATGATGTGCTACAAATGCACAATGGAATATTACTCAGCCATTAAAAAGGAATGAAATAATGTCATTTTCAGCAACATGAATGGACCTAGAGATTGTCATACTGAGTGAAGTTAGACAGAGAAGGAGAAATATCATATGACATCCTTTATATGTGGAATCTAAAAAGAAATGATAGAAATGAACTTACTTACAAAACAGAAAGAGACTCACAAACTTAGAGAATAAACTTATTGTTGCCAGGGGGGAAGAGATAGGGAGTTTTGGATGGACATGTACATACTGCTATATTTAAAATGGATAACCAATAAGGACCTACTGTATAGCACATGGAACTCTGCTCAATGTTATGTGGCAGCCTGGATGGGAGGGGAGTTTGGGGGAGAATGGATACCTGTATATGTACGGCTGAGTCTCTTTGCTGTTCATGTCAAACAATCACTGTTTGGTAACTGATCCGACTCTTTGCAACCCCATGGACTGTAGCCTGCCAGGATCCTCTGTCCGAGGGATTCTCCAGGCAAGAATACAGGAGTGGGTAGCCATTCCCTTCTCCAGAGGATCTTCCCGACCCAGGGATCAAACCTGGGTCTCCTGCATTGCAGATGGATTCTTTACCATCGGAGCCACCAAGGAAGCCTGTTAACTGGCTATATCCCAAAACAAAATAAAATGTTTTTTAAAAATGAGTATCTCAACAAAGAAGACAGAATGAGGTCCTCGGTCACTACTGTGAACCCTTCTTCTACCTAGGCTGGTAGGACTAGAGGGTGGTAAACCAGGCATCAGGCTCTGCGGAATTCAGCTGGAGTCAGCTGGAATTCGTTCCCCTCCAGGCTGTGAGACCTGCAGCAGAAAGCTGTGACGAGGTTCAGGGCATAGAGTTCTAGAGAGGGCCATGCTACGGGGGCACTGAACAGCATGGGTGCTTCTGGGCTATGAGCTACTGATGCTACTGCAGAAGACGGGGGCAAAGAAAGGGCAAGGAACGGGTCTGAGGGCAAAGAGGCCAGGACCACAAAGTCCTTTCAAAATTGGATTATAAGAAAATGTTATTTTCAAAAGTAAGTAAGTAGAACAAGCCTGTCATTTTGCTTGAAAAGGAAATTCTAATCACTCAGTTGTGTCTGACCCTTTGTAACTCCATGGACTGCAGAACGCCAGGCTTCCCTGTCCATCACCGACTCCCAAAGTTGATCTCATGTCCATCAAGTCGGTGATGCCATCCAACCATCTCATCCTTTGTCATCCCCTTCTCCTCCTGCCTTCAATCTTTCCCAGCATCAGGATCTTTTCCAATGAGTCAGTTCTTCGCATCAGGTGGAGAAAGTATTGGAGCTTCAGCTTCACTATCAGTCCTTCCAATGAATATTCAGGACTGATTTCCTTTAGAATGGACTGGTTGGATCTCCTTGCAGTCCAAGGGACTCTCAAGAGTCTTCTCCAACACCATGGTTCAAAAGCATCAATTCTTTGGCGCTCAGCTTTTTTTATAGTCCAACTCTCACATCCATACATGGACTACTGGAAAAACCATAGCTTTGACTAGGTAAGTTTTATGACCAACCTAGACAGCATATTAAAAAGCTGAGACATTACTTTGCCAACAAAGGTCCGTCTAGTCAAAATTAAACATACTGCATTTAAATTAGGGAGAAAGAAAGAATAACAATAAACAAGCAGTGCTAACGTATTCTGGGGTCATCACAGTGAGTGTTAACCAGGCCACTTTTTTCTCGGCTGCAAGGATCAGCCTGCCAAGCAGATGGCACAGACATCGACTGTGAGGATTAACTGGCCACCAGGCACCCATATTAAACATCATTTCTAGGTGTGTCTATGAGCGTGTTTCTAGATTAGATGAGCACTGGATCAGAGGACTCAGTGAAACAGACTTCCCTCCCTGTGTGGGTGGGCATCTTCCCATCCATCCAGAAGCACCTGAGTAGAAAGAAAGGTGGAGGAAGGAGGGAAGAATGTGTTATTTTCCCGCCTCACTGCAACTTCTCATCTCACCTGCTCTGGCCTGGCTTCCCTGGTTCTCAGGCTATCACACTCAGACTGAATAAATCACTGGCTTTCCTGGGCCTCCAGCTAACAGACAGCAGATCTGGGGGGCCCCCAGCCTCCATGATCACATGAGCCAATTCCTCATGATAAATCTCAACTAGAGATAGATGGATAGAGAGATAGATAGATATAGACACAGATATAGATAGTTCAGTTGGTAAAGAATCTGCCTGCAATGCAGGAGACCCTAGTTCGATTCTGGGGTTGGGAAGATTCGCTGGAGAAGGGATAGGCTACCCACTCCAGTATTAAGGGCTTCCCTGATAGCTCAGTTGGTAAAGAATCCACCTGCAATGCAAGAAACCCTGGTTCAATTCCTGGGTAGGAAAGATCTGCTGGAGAAGGGATAGGCTACCCACTCTGGTATTCTTGGGCTTCCCTTGTGGCTCAGCTGGTGAAGAATCCAGCTGCAATGTAGGAGACCTGGGTTCGATCCTTGGGTTGGGAAGATCCCCCGGAGAAGGGAAAGGCTGCCCACTCCAGTATTCTGGCCTGGAGAATTCCATGGACTGTATAGTCCATGGGGTCACAAAGAGTTGGACATGACTAAGTGACTTTCAATTCACTTCACATAGACAGATAGATAGCCTGTTGATTCGGTTTCTCTATAGAACACTAAGACACAGATTAGACTAACAGTCTCCCCAAGTGCGGAAGTAAAACTCCATTAAATTCTTACAATCCAACCACCCATTTTCCGTGACCACTATCAATCTGCTCGCACATCTTATCATCTTTTTCATCTCAATATACTTTTATTACAATTTCATTACAGGTCGATGTTTACAGACTGATTTACACTGAACGCATTCCAGGCAGGCTGTTCCTTAACCACATATGGGAAAGCAGAAAACCACATGGACGAAAGTGAACAAATCGACAGTCGCTCAACCGTGTCCGACTCTTTGTGACCCCGTCGGCTACACAGTCCGTGGAGTTCTCCAGGCCAGGATACTGGAGTGGGCAGCCTTTCCCTTCTCTGGGGGATCTTCCCGACCCAGGATCAATGGGCTGCCCTCATATCCAACTTCTGACTATAGCCTGAAATATCATCAATCTATAGGATGGAATACAGACACTAATGAACTTTAATTCCAAAGAGCCTGGTCTTCCTTGATCTTCTCTTCTTGAACTTTGGCTTTTATCTGCATCCCTCTTACTGGGACCTGGCGACACTGTCACTGAACATGAAAACTAAATAGGAACATTTCTTAGTTCCACTGTATGCCTAGAACAGAGGCTCACACGGTAGGTGATTACGGACTTACTGCAAGGTAGCGGATTTTTAAATATACATGCTTTATTTTTAGAAGAAACAAAAAAAGAATGAAAAAGCTAAAAAAATTATGTATTAAAATATTACATGTAAGCAAACTATAGGAACAGTCTCTAAACCCTGTTAGCTGGTTCAAAAGCTCACAAGGACATTATGTTATAACATATCGGGTAAGCCCTTTCCCTCGGACCTCTGATAGCCTCCGGCAGTGTCGTAAAATATTCAGTATCCCATGAAACCTCTTGTCGACTTTCAAAGCTGTGAACTCCTTTATGTCAGCTTCCACTACAAAATAATGACCTGAAAGTAAAGATATTAGTGCTAATTTTTATTAGGACAACTTTCAAGATGAGTCTTTAATATATTACATTATGACTATGAGTAACATTAATGATTTTGACTATCATCATTGAATCAAAGTGAGAACTGGTATTCTTGCTAAAATAATTATTCTTTCAACTGAAGTTGCATAATGTTTACTGTAGCATTTCAGCAGTGCAGCCTTGCTTATTTTATCACTGGCTATCTGCCGGTATCTTTTGAACAATTCACTTTTCAAGAAGCAATATGGTAGTGGTTAAGAGAATGTAACCCAGAAACCCACGGCAGCTTTATCACTCAACTGACTGACCTGGGGCAAGGAACTGAAGTCCTCCTCATCTGTAAAATAGGAGTATTAATAGTACACAACTCATAAGGATGCTGTGAGGACTAAAGCCCTTAGTACACTCTCTGCCACATAGTAAGTGTTACCCAAGCATCACCAGCTGTTATTACTATTCTAATTCTGAAAACACTGGGTATCATTCCGTAAGAGACTCCACTGCAGTATTTCTGAGGCTCGGCACTACTACTGTTTTAGACTAGATAATTCTAGATAATTATCTAGACTAGATATTCTAGACTGGATAATCCTTTTTTGTCGGAGCTGCCCTGGGCACTATAGGGTACTTCAGTGGGACCCTTAGTCTCTACTCACAAGGTGCCAGGAGCACCCCCAACCCCAGGTGTTAACAATCAAAACTGTCTCCAGAGATGGCAGAATATTCTCTGGTGGGAAAACTGCCCCTAGTTGAGAACTACCTCTCTAGAGCTAGAATCTTCTGGAATTAGTTTTGTTTCTCATGATTTAGTTACACTCCAAACAGCTGACATGTACACACACACATATATATACTCTCATTTTACCTTTGGTTTCCTTCGTTTCTTCGTCAATAAATCTGTGATAGAGATTTCTGGCCACAGAACTCATAGACTTTTTTGGTTGATGTAGGATCTTATATTTACTAACAACTGCCTTGTTGATTTCTTTAATAACATCATTAATGTGACAATAGGTTAAGCGAGATTTCATGTACCTGTAAACAAAAAGAAAATGATTAATTTTTTAAAAGAATCATCATACAAAATTGTTTTCTTTGAAGAAAAATATTTACATATGGTGACTTTATACAGTCAAGCTACTTTATACAAGCTACTAGCACTCTTTGGAAAAATACTTTATAGCAACTTCCAAATAAACTAGATGTGTCTCAACCACTGAAAAATTAAGTAGAGGCTACAATGTATTAGTGCTTATCTCCCCTACTTATATCTGGATGCAGAAATCTCTATCCCTACTCCTTACAGAATTACTGTAACAATTTAAGTTAACAATTTAATCTCAAACTCTGATTCCAATGGATTAATTCCAATTAATAATATTAACATAAATATTAATATTATTAATATTAATTATTATTAATAAATTAATAAAATATTCCAACTAATAAATATTTTAAAATGTTTGTAAGCAAGGGGAAGAAAAATTTTAGTATTAATAATTATATAACTCATACCACTTCAGTTTTCTGCAGAAACAGATCTGCTCAGAGAAATAAAGGGAAAAAAAAAAAGGGAGGAGGAAGGGAAAATGACAAAGAAGACAACAGAGATGAAGAGCCAACAAAGAAGAATTGATGGTGGACGGGCTGCAAAGGAATCAGAGGGCCCGGAAGTTAAGCTGCCTGGCAGAGGAGAAGGATGGACAGCCTCACTCGTTTCGCGCTCAAATGGCCTTAAGTACTATCTGAAAGTGAATGTGAAAGTCACTCAGTCACTTTGTGACCCCACGGACTATAGCCCACCAGGATACTCTGTCCATGGAATTCTCTAGGCAAGAATATTGGAGTGGATAGCCATTCCATTCTCCAGGGCATCTTCCCAACCCAGGGACTGAACCCAGGTCTCCTGCACTGCAGGTGGATTTTTTACCATCTGAGCCACCAGGGAAGCCTGCAAGAATACTGGGATCCTGCTTCAAGGGATCTTCCCATCCCAGGGGTTGAACTTGCATCTCCTGTGTCTCCTGCATTGGCAGGTGGATTAAGCATTGTCTCTTTGACTCTAAAGCCCATCCTTCCAATTCAGTCTCCCTCCTGCCTGTCCTCGCAGTCACCAGAGTCTTCTTGTTGTTCAGTCACTGAGTTCTGTCTGACTCTTACGACCCCATGGACTATAGCATGCCAGGGTTCCCTGGCCTTCATTATCTCCTGGAGTTTGCTCAAGCTCATGTCCATTTAGTCAGTGATGCCAATCACAGTCTTAGAATATAAGAATAGGAGACCTTTGATTTTGAGTGGTCTATATACACCCAAAACAAAATTTTTATGATCTGCTTCCCTTTTCCCTTCAACAAACCGTGGATTCATTATATTAAACTCTGACCTTCCCCTCTGTTAAAAGGGGCAGTTTTCTAATTGAAAGTTTCTTAATATAAAATAATATATAAATTTTTAAAGAAAAATATTCATATTGACCAAAACCATTTTCATTATTCTCTTTTCTAAATTCATTTTCTCCACTCATTTTTTTTAACCACAATTTCCACAAACAGTTGATGCCACAGCTCAACACAATGAAATTCCTTTAAACTAGCAGTCCCCAATCTTTTTGGCACCAGGGACCAGTTTCACAGAAGACGATTTTTCCACAGACCGGGTCGGGCAGGGTAGGGGAGGATGATTTGGGGATGATTCAAGTGTGATACATTCATTGTGCACTTTATTTCTATTATTATTACGTCAGCTCCACCTCAGATCATCAGGCATTAGACCCCGGAGATTGGGACCCCTGCTTTAAACCATGTGAACTATCCTCTAATTTCCTCAAAACAAGTGCCAGTGTTTTCCACTTTAAATTGCACCTCAGTATCAACTTTTTAAAGATAAATCAATCAAAGTCCCTTGCTTGGAACACATTCTTCTTATCCTAACCTTCTAACGTCTCTCATTCGTTAAATAATCTCTTAGTTTAAAAACGAATACTCTACCATGACTATTTCAATATCCTCCCTACAAGGAAGCGTTTTCTTTTATCTCTGTATTTACTTGGCTACAGCAGGTCTTAGTTGCAGCAGGCGGACCTTCGCTGCGTCACGTGGGATCTCTTGCTGTGGTACGCAGACTTTGTAGTTGTGGCACGTGGGTTCAGTAGTTGTGGCACATGGGCTTAGCTGCTCTGAGGTATGTGGGATCGTAGTTCCCCGACCAGGGATTGAACCCACATCCCCTGCACTGCAAGGTGGATTCTTAACCACTGAACCACCAGCGAAGTCCCCAAGAAAGCATTTTCTAAAGACCTTTCTACTGCACTGTTCCTCACAGCAATTTGTTCTTGGCAACAACAACAATATAGAAAACCAAATAGCATCAAACAATTTTAATCACATAAAGCTGTCAACAAAGGAAATGACTGAGTGGCCAAAACAAACAAAAAAAACTAAAATGTCAGCCTCATTCTGAGTCTCAGATTTGTGAAACTGCCATATATTTTTCAAGGGGCAACTATGTATATGAAAAGATGCTCAACATCATACGTCATCGGGAAACTGAAAATTAAAACAATGAGGTACATTATACTGACCAGAACAGCTAAAACAGAAAACAACGGACAAAACTAAACGCAGGCAAGGATATGGAGCTACAGAACTCCTGTTCTGCTGGGAATGCAAAATGGTACAGCTACTTAGGGAAGACAGCTTCACAGCTTCTTACAAAGCTAAACAGTTTCACCATATGATCCAGCCACCTCACTCCTAGGTATTCACCCAAGTGAGCTGAAAACATGTCCACACAGAACCTGCACGTGAACGTTCACAGCAGCTTTAGTCGTAACTGCCCCAAACCGGATGTAACCAAAATGTTGTTCCACAGATGAATGGATAAACAAACTACTACATCTACACAATGGATATTCAGTTCAGTCGCTCAGTCGTGTCCGACTCTTTGCGACCCCATGAATCGCAGCACGCCCGGCCTCCCTGTCCATCACCAACTCCCAGAGTTCACTCAAACTCACGTCCATCGAGTCGGTGATGCCATCCAGCCATCTCATCCTCTGTCATCCCCTTCTCCCCCTCCCCCAATCCCTCCCAGCATCAGAGTCAGTGATAAAAAGAAATGAGCTATCAAGTCACAAAAAGACACTAGAGAAATCTTAAATGTGTATTACTAAGTGAAAGAAGCCAGTCCAAAAAGGCAACAGCGTATAATTTCAACTGTATGACATTCTGGAAAAGGGAAAACTATAGAGACAATAAAAAGATGAGTGGTTGCCAGGGTCTCAGGGGGAGAGATGAAATGGAGGAGCACAGGGAATTTTTAGGGCAGTGAAACTATTCTGTATGATATCCTAACGGTGGAGACGTGACATCACACATCTGACAAAATCCACAGACTACACAACACAAAGAGTGAACCCTACTGCAAACTACAGACTGTAGTTAATATCTAGTTAACAGTATCTAGACTGGTTTAGCAATAGTAACTAATTTACCACACTAATGCAAGATGTCAGCAATAGGGGAAACTGTTTTCAGTTATGAGAACACTGTTCAATCTGCTCAATTTTTCTGTAAACCTAAAAAAAAAAATCTGGATGGACAACTCTCAGGCAAGTAAAATAACCATGCTCTTTGCCCTGGGGAGTCTCCTAGGACTCTATCTCAAGGAAATAATAATAATAAGGGAATTACAAAATAGACCTGTGTAAAAGAAATTTTACTGTACCATTCTTCATAACAACACAGTCAACCCAAATATTTGATAAAGTCATGCTTAAATAGCTTATAGAGTAGCCACACCATAAAATATTATACAACTATTAACACCCAAGTTTTCGATGACAGTTAATGATGGAAAAATGCTCAATAAAGATAAGTAAATTATATTCATAGAATAACTACACTGTTGTAATAACAATCAGAAACAACTTGTTATGTAGGTGAAATTAAAATACAGAAGGAAATATTCTATCTTGTCTGAGTGGTGGAATTACAGATGAGTTATTAGTCTCACAACAAACACTAACAACATGCATTACTTGTGTAAGAAAATAAGAAGAAATGCAATAATATAAAGCCAAGATGTGAAGCCCTGGAATTATGAGTTTAAAACATGGATTTCCATAACTGGTTCCCTATTAATGTCTTCTATGAAGAGCAATGGAGTCCTTGTTGGGGGGAAGTATCTTGTCCCATTCACGCCTATATTCTTCTCCTCAGTGACCCGGAGCTCAGAATAGAGCAGACTCAAACAAGTGTGTGGCACAAGTTAATGGACAAATGGAAATCAAACAGAGCTCTCTCCGTACTAATTTCAAAATCTATACAACATACTCCCTTTCCTTAAAACTGTAGCAAAACTGAGGCTACTTCTAAAATGTAATTGGATAAAAAATCTGTATCATAAAATGACCTTAAGAGGACTCAGGAACAAACTGATCCATCTCTAGATCTATGACTAGGTTTTACAACTAAATAAAAAACAAAAATTTAAGGATCTTCCACAAAAGATTCCTGCAGCATAATGTAAAACTATTTTAATAAAGATCAATACTGGAACACAGCATATTACAAATAATATATTCAAGGTTTATGACAAACAATCATGTATGCTGATTACTAAAGAGCTGAATGTTAAAATTTATCTCAAATACTCACGCAGGAATGCCATTAAACTCATCAGAAGTTATAAATGGCATTTCTTTAATACTTCTTTGTTCTTTGGGAGGCTTCTTTGTGGGTGCAGGTTCCTCAACTTTGACCGGTTCTTCAGGGTCAAGATCTGATCCGTTAACACTACAGAACAGAGACACACAATTGTCAGAATTCTGCGGCATAGTGGGAGGCTTTGCAACTGAAAATGACTGGTATTAAGCACTGCTCTTATAATTTTTCCATCTTGTTATAATTTTATAGGCAACATTTTCGTTTTCTATCCCTACTGCTAATGCTTTGAAGATTTGAATAGTGAAGGGATTTCCCCAGTGGTCCAGTGGTTAAGACTCCAAAAGCTTCAAATGAAGGGGGCACGGGTTCAATCCTGCTCAGGGAACTAGGATCCCACATGCCCTATGGCGCAGCCAAAAAGAAAGGTTTTTTTTGAATAGTGGAGAGAACACTGAAAAATTAAGTTCCCAAATCTTCAGTAACATAATTACGTTATTTATGCACGCAAAACATGGTGCAAATAATACACATGCCAAACATCTTCATCTGTTATCTCACGGGCTCCTCAAAGTCAGTATGTGTGAAGCCGAATTTAACCTCTAAACAACTTCTCTTTCTGATTTCCCTATTTCTGGATGTGGAAACATCAATCATCTTATACTTCTAATTGACCCCATTGGTTCCTAATATCCCACCTGCTGCAGACTCATTTCAGTTGCCAGCAACGAACGTGGGTACCCTAGGGTCAGTCCTGCTCCATTTTTTGGTGTGGGTGAGCAGCCTAATACAGCTCCTTCTGCATTAGTAGAGTCCAGGAATAGGCTATAGCTTCTAGGCTATTTAACTGCCAGGGAAGGAAGAAACCCCCGTGCCAGCAGCAAGTCAGGTTGGCTTGACTTCTCCAAACAGAAAAGGGGACACAGGAAAGAAATGATCCAACCCAGGAGTATACAAAGGGAATCCCAAGGACAGGGAGGTGAGATCCCAAGACGACAGCTGAGTACCAGACACAGACAGCAACCAGGCCTGACAGAGGCAGCATGAAGAGATGACCGTGTGACAGGCTGTGAAGATGAAGATGCCCAATGCTTGTAGCATCATCCTTGCTGCTGCTGCTCAGTCACATCAGTCATCTCTGACTCTGTGCAACCCCATAGACGGCAGCCCACCAGGCTCCCCCGTCCCTGGGATTCTCCAGGCAAGAACACTGGAGTAGGTTGCCGTTTCCTTCTCCAATGCATTAAAGTAAAAAGTGAAAGTGAAGTCGCTCAGTCCTGTCCAACTCTTCATGACCCCATGGATTGCAGCCCACCAGGCTCCTTTGTCCACGGAATTTCCCAGGCAAGAGTACTGGAGTGGGGTGCCAACGCCTTCTCCGAGCATCATCCTCACATGAATCCTAACCTGAGATTCCACGCTGAGTTTGGTTGATTCTTACCTGTTCTCAGGTCCTGCTGTGTGCATCAGCTAAAAATAACTTTTTCTACCTATACAAAGCTTCTGCTGTGCCCTGGCCCTGAAAGCTGAACCTAGGCCATAGTGAGTTTAGAAGAAAACCCCCCCTACTCCTTGGGCCACATTCTTGCTGGGTGTCCAGTGTCCAGCCCAATAGACCTGGCAGATATCCCAAGATGTCCTTTCTTCCTCCATGCATTCATGACCCTGCCCACTAATTTTCTCTTCCTTTTTTTTTTTTGGCCACACTGCTCAGCTTGTGGGGTCTTAGTTCCCTGACCAGGGATTGAATCTGGTCCGTGGCAGTGAAAGCACTAAGTCCTAACCACTGGACTGCCAAGGAACTCCCTAATTTTCTCTTCTTGGAGGGAAATTCCAAGGTACCCTGGCACGCCAGGGACTCTGTTGAGCTTATTTCCTGGAGACCTTCAACTATCAGCAACAACACGGCTCTTTTCCTACACAGCAAGATTCACGCTTTCCTTTTAGTTTTCAAATTTAAGCAGTATATTGTTGGTGGAAACACATACGCAAAACTGTGATTATCACAAATGCCAGGGTGATTACCTCTTTGATAGAAGGAGAATCTGCAACAGAAGAAGTGTTGTAGGTACTGGCAGTGTCCTATTTCTTAATCTGACTGGTAGATTCACTGATGTTTATTATTCTTCTTTAATTTGCACTAATAATACTTCAATTACTTTTGTGTATATATGATCCATTTCAAAAGTTAAAATAGTTAAGTTAGTCATGGTATACAAGGGGAGCCCCTTTTAGAAATACAATTTTGTAAATCAACTATACTTCAAGAAAATTAAAAAAAGAAATACAATTTTGGTGGCAGAGGATTGGAGAGATGGCAGTGGAGAAATACTGGAAAGACAAAACATAAGTAACTCCCAAATCATAAAGACAAAAGATGATGGAAGATCTCATGGAGCCAGACAATGAGAGGGAGGGCAGAGGCAGACAAAACCCCGCAGAGGCCAAGGGGCTGCAGGACAGAGAGAGAGGTTGAAGACACCCTGTTCCTGTCTAGGTGATGGGTAGGTAACAAGGAGATAGCCAATTTAGTCTCACATACGCAAACCTGGAGGAGAGAACAGCTCATTTTTGAGACTCCCAGCAAGCAGTTCAAACAGCTGAACCAGAGGCCATGTCAAGGCTGGAGGTGGACATCTGAGAGCATTAATAACAGTGTTAAGTAACAGTGTCTTAGGAGACACTTGTAACTTAAAGGAGGGCAGAGAAAAGGGAGGCAGCCTAGTCAAAGATGTAGGAAGACAACTAAGAAAGCCCAGTAGGGCAGAGAGCATCATTTCTAAAAGATGAGCAGCAAAATAAAACCAGAAAAGAATCAGGGCTGAAGAGGTAATTGTTTTTACCTCTTTGTGACCTTCACACAATCATTTTCACAAGTATGGTAATAATTAACCGCCAAAAGCTAGGTTTTAGGGGCTTCAGGAGAAAGGGCACAAGAACATATACTAGCAGCCAATAGACAGAGAGGCAGGACAGGAGTTTCAGGGTAAAAATAGAGCTAAGCCTTTGCTCCTTGAGCTATTTTTAAGATGGGAGGCTCATTAAGTTTATTTTTACCCTAAGGCAGTGTTTCTCAAGGGTCAGGGGAGATTTCCACCCCCTCAATGTCTGAAGGCATTTTTCATTGTCACCACCTGGGTGGAGGGTGCCGTGGAGGAGGGTATAGGAGAGCTACTGATACTCAGTTGGAAGAGAGCAGGCATGCTGCTAAATGTGCTATTTTTACAAAAAAGAACTATCTGACCTCAAATGTCACCAGAGCCGATGTTAACAAACTCTGTTCTGAGGGACTGATCCTTGGGAAAGAGGCAGCACATTTTCCCTAGAGACAGTGGGATAAGAAAACTGGTAAAGATGGGGGAAAGATTATTCCTCGTGTAAGTGCAAACAAAAGAAAACAACACTGGATAATCACTGACAAAACTGCAAGTATATCGAAAAGCAAAAAGATCTAAAATGCTTGTTCTAATAGTTTTACAAGTCCAGAGAGTAAAAATAATTATAAACACACTTACAAGTTCTGGGTAACTGTTACTTGAGGCAAATGGGGAGGGATGTTTTCTTTGAGATGCTCCACATCTTTATAATCTTCTTCGAGAGATTCAAAGAGTTCCTTTAAAAAAAGAAAAAAGCTCACAAATAACCATCTGTCCTGCCTGTGTGTGTTTTAACATGTTAAAAAGAGCAGGAAAGACTGAGTACAATTACAGTGATGCTGAGTGGAAGGGGTTAAAAAGCACTGAACTCCGCAATATTTAAAAGGAGCCCTTTGGTTTCTAGAGCTGACTTGGGATGGTGACACATTATTTTTCTCTACTGGATTTGTTCAGAGAACAATTGCTAGAATAACATTACAACAGGCGGGATTGACATTTATGTCTTTCTAAAATACTTCAACCTTGGGAAGCAACTACAAAGTATAGGAAAGATTTACGTTTGTCGTTCTGGTAAAAGTGCTTTTGTTGACTTAGCAAGCATTCCCCGGCACCGAATGATAATACATTCCTGGAATGCAAGGACGAGATATTGCTTAGAAAGCTCTGAATATTCTAGCTTGATGAAAATTTCTACTTGATCATAACTGCCTTCATTTTGTGTTGTCTTTATTTAACTTTCCCAAGAATTTGAGGTTATGAACTCATGGAAATTTAATAAGAAAAAATACTCTGTACCTTTGGATCCCTGTCATCTGATTTTTCAGTCATCATGTGAACAAAAATTCCAAATAGGCTTTAATCCTGAGTTGGACCTTCTCTAAACCCACACCTAACCCTGGGCCTTATTGGGCAAGGTAGAAATGTAACCATTATTGGTTTGTTTTGAATTTGTATGACATCTTTCTTTTAAAGACCTCGATCACGTTCAGAGATACTGATCTCATTTCAACCAACAGCAGGATAGGCATAATCATGTCCAGTCCTACAGAAAATCCCCTGAAAAATCTTTACAGACACTGAGGATTATAATGTTTGAAAAGGACTATAGAGGCCACCTTGATCAATCCCACTGAACGTATCAAATGGCTCTAAGAGCATAAGGTAATTATGGTACAGACTCTTTTCCCATCCTATCAGAAGCATTTTTATTAAGTAAAGGCTTATTTAGAACAAAATGTGTGTGTGAATGAGGCTCAAGTGGTTTTTTTACCTGAGAATCCTTACACTACAACCTGTAGAAAGAGAGAAAGAAATGCAGAATAGAAGGGACACAAGAAATACTTTAGTATGACCCAGTACTTTTCAGTTAAGGTCTCTGAGACTCCAAGAGGAAAAACGACTTTCTTAGGTGGCAGAACATGCTGGGGGAGCCATGGTGGGAGACCATGTCTCCTCAACCCAGGGCAGGCACTCCTCCCACACCACACTCCCAGGAGATCATTTATTTAAATTAAACCTCCCAAGAATTATTTAGGAAATATTCCCTTTTTAGTAAACAAATTGGCTACCAGCATGGAGAAAGAAATACTTCTGGAACTCTGGAGTCCTTTACCCTGGGAAAATAAAATGCAAATAGTACTCTTTACTGTTAATAATCAAAGCTAACAACATTATAAACATAAAGAATCCTTAAGAATTCCCTGGTGATTAGGTGTTTCTATTAACTGCCTTTTTTATTTTGTTTCATCACTAGAAAAACCATTACCTTGAGGGAACTGTTGGTTTGTTCTTGATACTGAATTTCCAATTCCAATTTATTTAGAAGTTCATTTACTACAATGATCTCATCTCCTATTTTATTTAAAATGGTCTTCAAGGTAGGTTCTTGCCCTATTAATAAACAGATAAAACGGAAAATAAAACCTACAGAAAACCATAAAACCTACATGTAGCCAAGGGAACTCTTGGAACAGAGCCTTACCATAAAGGGACACTGAGGGTGAAGAAAGAACAATGTTTCAGACCCCAGGACCTGTCTCCATGAATAATCTTAAGAACTCGTTACTAAGTAATATGATAAAAAAGGAAGGAGGAGGTAAATACAAAGTATCCCCTGAATCTTTCGTTTTTGGAAAATTCTTCCACTATAATAAAGCACTTAGAAATGCTAGATAAAATAAACACCCTTTTGCATGCATAGCTGGGCTCTTAGGAGAAAAAAGGTAAATCTCCAAGAGTTTCAACTTGAAGAAAGATTCACAGACCAGATAGGATGTATGAGCTGAAGCTGCAGTAGCCCTAATGAGGGGGGTGGGGGGCATGCCTAAGCGGGACTCAAGGTGCAGAGAAATGCTGGAGAGAGGAGGTTGTCAACCTCAGCAACCTAATATATTTGGTTTTAATGGGGATAAGAGTCCCGGCTTTGGGCCTTCAAAGCACAAGATGCTGGAAGTAAGAATCCCGAAGGAGGCCAGGCCTCTCTTCATGGGATATATCCTGTGAATGTGTAAACCTGAAAAATTCTAATCACTGGCCAGGAAGATAAGCTTACATTCTGGACTGGCCTGCAAGTGTCTGGGGGAGGTAGGGGAGAGTAGCCTGCTCTCAAGTTCCCAACCCCACCGCCAGGCCCCTCTCCCCAGCTTCATAGATACAAGGATGGGAAAACCAGAGAAACTTCCTCCCTAGAAATAAAAGAAGTGAAAAAAAAAAAAAAAAAAAAGAATTTTTAAGGGCACCTCAAAAGCACAAAAGGAAAAACCATCCTCATAACCAAATATTTTCCATCTTCTCTTCTAACAACCAAATCATGAAATACGCCTAAGTGAAAACAAAATTTGACCACATGGAGATTACAGATGCAGAGTGAAATGGCTAGAGTTTCTAGGCATGCAGAGACACCAGCACTTGCCCTCAGAGGATTCCTGAGAAGCAGGAAAGTACATAGAACAGGAGTGGGCGCTCTGCTTGCAACCTAGTAAAGCACTCAGTAAAGGCAAGCTGTTGCAAATCAACAATCTAATAAAGCATTTGACCGAAGGTTCATAACAGCTGAAAGAAATGAACAAATAAATGAGAGTACTGATGTCTCTGCTGAGACTAATTTCAGGGGGTGAAACAGTTGCTTGGATATACTGGTATCTCAAATAACCCAGTCATCTAAATTTTAGGGCCCTGTTTGCTGATTTGTAGTAAAGTAAGTGCACTAAGTAAATTTACTACTTTTGATAGTAGTGATCTAGTAAATTACAGCAGCCAAAGTGGCAAATGTATTACTGGGCTTTCCTGAATAGGCTGTAGCACAGAACAGACAAAGTATTCTCCCCATGTGCAAAAGACAGTTACCCAGTGTGTAGTAACCTAACAGGTCAGACTGCTTCTGCCAGGCCTCATGCTTCAATGGGGCTATTTGAATTCAAGGTTTGATAGTTTGATAATCTCTAAGTTATATCTATCCAAGAATAATCATGCTCTGAGAAAGAAAATCTAAAGACTACTTATTAAAGGTTTAAATGTCCTTTTTAGATTATTCAATAAAAATGGCATAGAAATAGACAAGTACTATACTGGGAATCAGGACACAAAAGCTGTAGTCCCAACTGACCATTGATAAGCAGGAGAACCTGGGCAAGTCGCCTGACTTCTAGAGCCTCGGTTTCCTCATATGAGACTGGAGGCTACAGAAGAAACCACAGTTGCTTCAGCTTTAACTTTCTACAGAATACATAGCCACCAACTGTAAACTGGATGAGTCTCTTTATTAGTGGTTCTCGACAAAGGAGGGAGAATATGCAAGTCTCAGAAGGACATGTATAATCTGAAAGGACATTCCAACAGTATAATTTCATTTTTGAATTTTTAAAAAATTATCCATTCAAAATACAAACTACAATAAAAGTTCAACAGGATCTCCCCTGCAGATGGAATTCTGCCTATCAAATCTTTAGTTCTCCTAGATAAGGCTGGAGAGCACATCATTTTTGTAAACGATATTTTTCCAGGATCCCCTGTTTCTCTGCACTTCAAAATATTTTGGAAGATGGTCACAACCTCCAAGTTTCTGGATGTTTAAAAAATTGATTTCACTTTCAATTAGCTGTTTCCTAGTGATATATATTGATATATATTGATAATCTTCCTTATTGAAGCAGTCTGCAACATGAATTATGGGATACTTCTATCTCTGTGGGTGTTTTCCATTTCTGGTTTTTTCCTTATCTTTTAGTATCTCTGCTTAGCTCTAGAATCAGGAACTCAACATAACCTTAAAATCTTACTACTCAGCCTTGTGTGTCTCAGAAAAACATATAAATAAATAAGTAAATGTAATTATTAGCTAGTTCATTGTTCAATGTAATTTACATTTTAGTATCCTCTGCAATATTCAAAATACGGATAGCAGATTGCTTTAACAATCACTATTCAAAACTGAAAATTACCTTTCTAAGATACATTCACTTAATCACACATAAGATATCAAAGTGGGACAATAATCAAAATGTATTTTGAATGTACAAAGTCAGTGGAATCTGTTTTACTTACCACAATTTCTCAATGACAGAGTTCTTTTAATATTGCCGATCTTTTCATTAATATGAGAGCATAATTGTTCCAGATCTGAGGCCATCTTTAAGCCTCTGAAGAAAAAAAATATATAAACACATTTACCAAAAAAAAAAACAAATTTCTGTTCACTTTCAAAATCTAAGAATGGTAAATATCCAGTAAGTCACATCTCCTGGAAAACAAAGTACAAAAACTCATGAGCAATATCTTTCAATTCTGCAAAATTCAGTTTCTAACCAAGGAGATCAAACCAGTCAATCCTAAAGGAAATCAATACTTAATATTCATTGGACGGACTGATGCTGAAGTTCCAATACTTTGGCTACCTGATGCAAAGAGCCGACTCACTGGAAAAGACCCTGTTGATGGGTAAGATTGAAGGCAGGAGAAGGGGATGACAGAGGATGAGATGGTTGGATGGCATCACTGACTCAATGGACATGAGTTTGAGCAAGCTCTGGGAGATGGTGAAGGATAGGGAACCCTGGCAGTGCTGCAGTTCATGGGGTTGCAAAGAGTCAGACACGACTTAGTGACTGAACAACCACCACCAATGTCCAGTAATGACCCGTCTTAGAGCTTTCTACAGTCAGTGCATCCCAAAGCAAGGTACAGAAGACAAGACTGTTATTTCCTCAGAGATTCAGGGGGACAAACATGCTATTTATACATAAAGACAACATCAGTGTTTTCTCTGAAAACTTAAATACCCGAGAATTTTAAGGAAAAACACAGGAAGTTCAAAGAAACGGGTCCAGGGAAGCATTTCTCCTATAATGTGGGGATTGGGGCTTTGCTATTGGGGTCGGTAAGGAGGCGGACCCAGGAGGAGGAAATGGCAACCCCCTCCAGTATTCCTGCCGGGAAAATCCCACGGACAGAGAAGCCTGGCTCTTCTATGGGATCGCAAAGAGTCGGCCACGACTGAGCACAGCAAAGCCCACAGGAGGCGGAAGGAGGGGAAGGAAAGAAATCAGGTACTGTTTGTTCACTTCAAGGGAGGTGAAAGAAAGTGAAAAAAGTGAGCAATGAAGTCGCTCAGTCGTGTCAGACTCTCTGTGACCCCATGGACTATATATATAGCCCACTAGGCTCCTCCGTCCATGGGATTCTCCAGGCAGGAATACTGGAATGGGGTTGCCATGTTCTTCTCCAGGGGATCTTCCCAACCCAAGGATCTAACCCGGGTCTCCCGCATTGCGGGCAGACGCTTTACCCTCTAAGCCAGCAGGAAAGTCCGAGGATAGTGAAAAGGTCTAAATAGAGCCTCCACTTCAGCTAAAGCGGCTGAGGCCCGCTCCTCACCCCGGCCCGCGCCGCCCCGGCCCCCCGCCCCGCCTAAACAATGCCCGCTTCCGAAGGGGGGGATCTTCAACACCAGACTCTAACCTCGTGCGGGTCCGGGAGCAAAGGGCCCACTCGGTGGGGTCGCGAGGCGCCGAGACACCGCCCCCTCCCCCACCCAATCTCGGTCGGAAGCGTAAGGTCTCGAGATCCGGCTCCGGGAGCGAAATTCAAACTGCCCGCTGGTACTCGGTGCCGCGCAAGCGCACAGCCGCACTCCCGAACTCGGCGTAGCGCAGGCGCACAGCCGCACTCCCGAAGGCTGCTCAGCGGGCTCACGCTTTTCCGCGTTTATCCGGGCCACAGCTGGGCGGGGCCGGGGCCGGGGCGGGGCCCGGGCTGGGGGCGGGGCCGATCTGGGGGAAAGGCGGGGCCGGATTGGCTCCAGCGCCTAAGACTACCAACACACTTAGCACTCCGACTCCGCGTTTTAACAAGCAGGTGACCTCAGTCGGTCACCGAATCCTTACCGTCCCCCCAGCCAGGGCCCAGCGCTCAGGGGATCAAATCGCGAGCTTCAACACTGGATCACCAAATTGGCCGCACATTAGAATCACCAGGGCAGCTTTTACAAATTCCAGCGCCCAAGCTGTACCCTCAGTCAGGGAATTCAGACACTGTAAGTGGGATCCAAGCCTTAACATTTTTAAAAGCACACCAGGTACTTCCAAAAAGCAGCCAAGTTTGTGAGCTGTAAGACTGAGAGATCCTCTCTTCTTTCGTGGAGTTAACAAACTCTGTAAGGGCAAATGCAAAAAAAAAAAAAAAAATTTTAATTCTCTGTAAAAAAGAAGAAAAGTTGCCCAGGGCTGGTGTGGCAGCTACACAGTCATCACGGACCCAAGTTCTGTCTTTTCCACCCATGCCCATGGCATCATGCATTCTGGCGTGAAGTTTTCCTGTGTTGCAAAATAACTGTCAGTACCTTTCTCAGTTCTTTGAGAAAGAACTAGCTGAAGCAGCACCTTTAAAGAGTATTCCTAGAAACCACACCTAATGAGTCCTATCTGCTTTCCATTGGTCACTCACATCTACAAGGGAGACTAGAAAAAAAAATCATTAAAATTAAAAAAAAAAATCTGGATAGTTACATTGCACCCTCAACAATAAAGGGTTCTTTTTGTAAGCGAGAAGGAGAACAGAGATTCTGGGGGCAGTGAACAGCTGCCTTGGCCATTTCTACTTATTATTCTCTAAAAGTCTTTTATTATTGAAAGTTTTGAACATATACAGTTAGGAGAGTACAATGAACCCCATGCTCAACCCATCATTGGGTTTTGACCACTATTAATTTATAGCAAATATTGTTTCAGCTATACTTTATCTCCTCCCACCCCTTGCCTCCCAGAATATTTTGAAACATATCTCAAATGTATCTTTTCACCGAAAAACATTTCCATGTTTATCTCCTAAAGACAGAAACTTTCAAAAAAGTGTTTATTTTTAAAAACTGTTGGTGTTTAAAAATAGAATTCAAACAAGATTTACAAATTGTTATTTAGTTGATACATTTCTTAAATCTTTTGATCAGGACATACCTTCATATTTAGAGCCAAAATCCTATAGCAGGATCAAAGCCTTTCATTGTAGGGCTAAATATGCAGCTTAAAATATCAGTTCTACAAAAATAACATAATAACAGAAATTCACCCTGCAGTATCAAGGACAAAAATTATCAGATTATTTCCCATGAAAAAAATGAAGAAGAAGATAGCTTAAAGGCACTGAATACAAGAGAAGGGGGAAATGTGGGGAAAAAATACAGAAATGAGCAATTGGATCATACTGCCTACTTCTGATTTCTCTCTGGGACTTGGCAAGACTCCTTCAGCTGCAATGACAGAAACTCAATCCAAACTGACTTAGGCAAGAAAAAGATTTTATTTGGTTTATAAAATTGTAAAGTGTGTGTGTGTGTTTAGTTACAGTTGAACCCAGGTACTCATACCTTTAGGAAACCATTCCATCTCTCAGTTATGTGTTCCTCTATGTTGGTTCCATTCTCAGGCAGCCTGTTCCCTATGATGACCACTGGTATCTTCAGATTTATACCCTAATGGGTTAGCAGTTCTTGCTTTCCTAAGAGATCTAGCAAAAACCTCAGGACTGAATCTCATCAGCCTGACTTGGGTCAGCTACTCACTCATGAGTCAATCAGTCTATTTGAAATGGTCTGATTCACTAGACAGCCTGGAGTTGGAAGCCAGGACAGCCTTACCCTACAGAGTCTCAGAGTAGGACAGAGGTAATTTCTCAAAGGAAAATCTAGCAACATTTATGAGACAATGGGGACAGGGAGATATAAAACAAAACAAAAACCTGTCTTCTTCAGAGTTATGACCACATATATCCAAGAGGAAAAAAAGATGAAAAGAGCAAGATGTAAGAAATTGCTGGACTGTTCCTTGCAAGAAATATGAGCAAAAGTCATGTGAACTCTAGTCTTCAGGGGAAAATAATAACAACAATAACATCAGTTAACATTATGGGGTACTTATTCTAATTCAGGCATTTTACATATATTATCCTATTTAACCTTTGTACTAAATGTATGAATATTTAGATTATGATCTGCACTTTACAGATGAGGAAACAGAGGCTTATAATTAAGTAACTTGCCCAAGTCAATAGATGGCAAAATGGGACCCTGACCTCAGAACTGGTCCTCTTTCCCATGATGCTCTGCTGCTCCCCAGGAGCCAGGGGTCATTTGCTCCCATGTTTTGTGATTCTGAACCTATAGACTTCCATCATCATTTAATTCCCTCATGACATATCACCCCATGAACAATTTTAAATTAGTTATGAATTCCAAGCTTTTCATACCCAATTGACTCTGACAGAAAAGACTTTACTTATATGTTTTGTACTTCTCTGTGTCTTTCTCTTGCAGTTAAGTGTCAAGCTTAACCTCCAGAAGTCCCTAAATCAGAATTAATGAAAGTCTTCACTGTAGAATAAAGATCACAGATTTTTTTAAGCAATAGAACTCTGCATTTCTAGGCAGCTTGGGAAATATTTATTCCAGTGACTAGCGACCAATTGGTCCAGGAAGTCTGGGGCATAGCTTTCATAGCTTTCTGCTGATGGGTCTTCCTTTCAGAAGAGGGAAGGCCCACTGTAATAGGTGGACTGTGTTCTGAGATGCCTCACTGATCACGCAGGATAGTCTGAACTTTTAAGGAGTTATTACACCCGAGGCAGATTATGTTTTTACATTTCCTACTAAACTACATTCCTTTGACTTCCCTTTGGTATTTATTTATCTATCTATGGCTGCCCAACGTGGTTTGCAGCATCTTCGTTCCTCAACCAAGGACTGAACCCCAGGCCCACGGCAGTGAAAGCATCAAGTCCTAACACTGGACCACCAGGCAGGGAATTCCCTTTTGGTTTGTTTTTAAAAGCCATTTTCAACTGATAAGATTAAAATCCAAAGCATGTACTTGTCATACAGATCTCACAGGGATTATTCCTCAATTCTCATCATTTGTCATAGCAGCTGAGGTCATCCCAGAAAATCAAACTTCTCACTTTTACAGTGTTTCAAACCCTAAAATGAGTTATACCTGGGGGAGATTTTTTTAAACCAGAGGAGAGAGGAGAAAGAAAAAAGCATACACTTTCACGCTAGTGTTCTTTCTTTATTGAGTCTTTATCCTATGTATAATTTTTTAATTTTACAGTCAAGCCCCAGTTTCTGTGCCTCCAGGCTGCTCTTAACAAAGGCCCAGGGGTAAGTGATAGTGATAGCAAAAAACAGGGAAGCCTGGCGTGCTGCAGTCCGTGGAGTCCCAAAGGGCCGGACGTGACTTAGCGACTGAACAACAACAGAAAGTATGCGGCATCTTTAGAGGCAGGAAAGGAAAGTCCCTGGCAGGAAAACCTCTCTCTCTCTCCTTCCTTTACTCTCTCTCTCTCTCCCACCTCCCATATGTAAAATTGCACCCAATAGTAAGACAAGGAAGATAGAAAACAGAAACATCAGGAGACCTTTTCTTAGTCCCAGCTCAGTCATTAACTGGCTCTGGGAACTTGAGAAATGAATGACTTCTGAGATCACATCCAGCTCAAAGAACTAGATATTTTCCTCCAAAAATGTTTCTCTCTTCCTGTAACTTGCTTTTTAAATATAAATATGACTAGGTAGAGGATAATAGACTTTTAGGTTAGAAAAGAGAACTAAGATTGCCTCATGGATTTTCCTTTCCCTGTTACTTAACAAATGTACCTCAAATAAGTTTGTTTTTTTTTTTTAGAGTCCTTTCCAAAAAATCACTAATAATTGTCAACAAGGAAAAGGAGATAATGAAAGGTAATAAACTTAAAAAACTGATGTCAAGGAGGAAAACAAGATTCTGGAGCAGAGAGGAGAAGCAGAGAATGGCCCAGCTCCTACCACCACCACCACCCCTGAAATCATATTGGAGACTCCACACATCTGAGATTTGAAGGAAATCTGAAGATTAACAACTAAAGGATAATCTTTATTTTTTCTGTCTTCTTGCCCATTGCTCTCTCTCTAACTGGGTCTAGTTTCCCATTGGAAAATGATCCAAAGGTTGAGAATATTCTCCAAAACAGTGGATTATTACTTGAAACTGTGAAAAGCGGAACACTGGTTTAGAGTATCTAACAGTGAGAGAAAATGAAAGAAAAAAGGAGAAAGGAAGGTAAGAAAGGAAGAAATCATGCAAAGACTGATAAGGAAAATGATCTACAGGAATATATATTTAAAGGAATAGCAAGAAATTTTATATCTATGTGAATTGTATACATATTAATTAATTAAAGGTAAGACCTCATGGAAAAGAGAATGAATATAAACAAAAGAAAAAGATGTAAGGAGAGCATTAGACTTATAAATTGAGGCTCCAAACAACAGCATTACAGAACTAGTATATTGAAGTATAATACAAATAGCAAGAAATAGAAAAGACATCATTGAAAGTGAAGTTAAAAGAAAAGCTTAAGATGATTACAGTACATGCAGTTGAAAAAGAAAAGAACGAAAGTAAATACAAAGTCCACAAAATAGAGGATAGAAATGATTCAACATGAGGGTAATTGGTGTCCCATATGTAAAATGCACGAAAAATGGATCAGAAGACTACAAAAGATGTAATAAAGGTGCTTACCTAAAGGGGAGTTAAGCCTCCAGATTTCATTTGAGTCAAATTTATTAAGATATACTCCACAACTAGAAATACTCAAATTATTCAACTTTAAATATAAAGAGCTCTTTAAGCATTAAGGTGAAAAGCAAATTGGCTACAAGAAAGGAAAATGTCAAGGTGCATCAAATAACCGCACTTAACTTTTTACATTGTATCAGTCAATATCCTGGCAAGAATCAGAAGGAAAAGCCGAATTGGATAATTGGAGGAGAATTAATAAAAAGGGCTGTCCACATTGTGCAGTCAGAGATTATAGAAGGTAACAAATGATGGTGAGTTTCCCTGGGGTTTACAACCTCAAGGACCAGTTAGTACCTCTAAGCACAAAGACTAACGGTCATGTGAGCCTGGGGTGGTAGCCGTGTGAAGGGGTGACCTGGCAGGAGCTGTGGCCTCTGGTTAGGTTCAGAGCATCCCTGTGCAGCAGGAAGGAAGCTGAGAGAGTAAGTACCTGCTTCCCCTCTCCTTCTACCTGTGGATCTTCCCACTGCCGTTGACTAAGTCAGAAGGCAAAGGAAACTCTTGAAGCAGTTCATATAGGTCAGGTCACCTGGCTCCAGGGCTGGATGGAAAACCATGGAGAGTGGATACTGAGGGACAAGCAGAAGGCAGCCAGGACACACATTTAGATTATGGCACTCGCATACTGACATGCTTTGTGAATTTCATAAAATATTTCTTAGAACAGGCATCAATATTTACATATAAATATTTGAAATCAACTACTATAATAAGTTACATAACTATTTTATTTGACAGATGCTTTTCCCAAAGCTTTTAAAACACTTAATAGATACTATTATATTGATACTGACAAAGTGGGCAGTTGCCCAGTTCTTGAACTGGAGAAGAGTAAGGCTTACCAAATTTTCCAGGATCAATTAATTGTGGAAATAGCTGCCAGTCAGATCTCATAATAGGTCAAATGAAAGCCAGAAAAGACTGTTCGGGTATCATTTATATCAAGGTGTTCATTTTGCTGAATACATTCTCATTTCCTGGCACTAAGGTGTTTTTCTTGCTTACCTTCTGAAAGTTCTTTTCCTTAAGAAAAACTTAGCAATGAAAAGGAAAACACAGTTAGAATTTCATTTTATTAACTGTCATTATGATGTCCAAGTCTATGTGATGAAGTGATTTCCATGTTTTGGGTAACTTCTGTCTGTGTGGACGCAACCAAACATACTGAAGTACATTTAGTGTAGCAGGTATGTTTACAAATCTTGTGGAAGCTTTGTGCATGCATGCTAAGTCGCTTTAGTCATGTTCGATTCTTTGCGACCCTATGGAGCCTGCCAGGCTCCTCTGTCCATGGGATTTCTCAGGCAAGAATACTGGAGTGGGCTGCCATAATCCTGGGGATCTTCCCGACCCAGGGATCGAACCCACATCTCTTGTGTCTCCTGCATTGGCAAGTGGGTTCTTTACCACTAGTATCACCTGGAAGCCCATGTAAGCCTTATTTAAAGCTAAATTAATAATAGTTCATGGCTTCCCTGGTGGCTCAGTGGTAAAGAATCTGCCTGCAATGTGGGAGACCCAGGTTTGATCCCTGGATGGGGCAGATCCCCTGGAGGAGGAAGTGGCAACCCACTCCAGTATTCTTGCCTGGAGAATTCCATGGACAGAGGAGTCTGGCAGGCTACAGTCCATGGGGTCACAAAGAGTTGGACACGACTGAGCAAGTGATACTTTCATGCATTTCAAAGGTGCTTTTAATAAATTGCAAGATTTTCCATCATTGCCTCAAAGATTTATCAGAAATCAGAACACATTTAGGATTTACTGTATCCCCCCCAAACCTCCAGATAAACTTTCTGGATAATCTAGAAAATGGTCAGATTGCATCAGAAATCTCTCATGATGCATCATGATACTGTTGTAGGAGAGTCAACAAACCCAAGCCCAGCACCTTTACCCTCCCAATTACTATTGATGTTTGAGACCCTGAGGCCTTCAGGAATTTGAGCCGCAGTTGAAGGCTCCCCGCCGTGTTCACAGTGAGCAACACAATCTGCCAGCCCACGTGTGCCTGCGCCATGAGCGCCTGGTGCAAAGCTCAGCCCTCCGCCCGCCATCCGCCGCTTAGCCGTTGTGCACATTCTGCAATCGAGTGGCTCTGCTCCCCTTCCCCACACACCAGTGAGGCTGCTCCCAGGACCTCGCTAGCCCAGGCTTTCCCCTTGGCCTTTTCCCTCGTATCCAGCATGGGTCCCTCTACCGTGTCCTTCACCTCAATGCCCGGGCCCAGCTTTTCCCCTCCCCTCCCCACTCCTGAAGTCAGAAGGCAAAGGAAACTCTTGACGCAGTTCCTATAGGTCAGGCCATCTGGCTCCGGGGCTGGATGGAAAACCATGGAGAGTGGGTATTGAGGGGCAGGCAGAAGGCAACCAGGACATACGGTTACATTATGGCACTCGTTTATGCATTTCTGCACTATCCACCCCATTGTTTGTCTGGCCCAGATCTCTTCACCATCATTATTCTCCATGAGTCTTGCCCTGCTGTAGTCCTGCCCCTTCTATTCTACCCTGAATCCCGGCCATCCACGGCAGCTTTGGGTTTGGTAACAGCATTCTCCTTCCTATCATTTGACTCACACTTGTCATTGGTTACAAAAGTAGATTCAGAATCGTGATTCGGCCAACCGGAGGGCAGCCAAGTCAGGGAGGCAGGGATGAGGTCAGGACTGAGTGTGGTGATTGAGATGGGTCTCCAGGCTGCCCTGCTGAAATGCTGAAGTTGATGCCCGAGTCCACCCTTGACCTAGGCCCTGCCTGCCCCTCAGCTTCATCTCCCAGCACCTCTTGCTCGTAGGGACGCACCTGGGCCCCGGGGCATGGCCCCTGCCAAGACACGCACAGACCCTGCCAGCGCCTCCCTGTGGTTCATCCCCTCTGTGTCTTTGCTCACAATGAATACGTCCCTCTTTATTTTCCATATCAATCATTTTTATTCATTTTTTTAAAACTCAACCAAATCAAAGTTTTACCTAAAATACGGTATTTTTTTGCCTTCTTCAAAGACAGGCTTTCTCTTTATCGAAATGCTGGTTGGAAGGCTCCCATGCCACATGGCCACTAGATGGCAGGGCAGCACCATTCACGGAAACTCAGACCCCTGTGGCCACAGATGCGCAGTCCACCTGCTCTGAAAGTTGATGAAATTAAACTTCAATATCTCCTTTGTTAAGCTTCCCTGGTGGCTCAGGCGGTAAAAGCGTCTGCTTGCAATGCGGGAGACCCGGGTTCAATCCCTGGGTTTGGAAGAGCCCCTGGAGAGGGAAATGGCAACCCACTTCAGTACTCTTGCCTGGAAAATTCCATGGATAGGGGAGCTTTGTAGGCTACAGTCCATGGGGTCGCAAAGAGTGGGACACGACTGAGTAAGGGCTTCCCAAGTGGCTCGATGGTAAAGACCACCTGCCAATGCAGGGGGCGCAGGTTTGATCCCTGAGTTGGGAAGATCTCCTGGAGGAGGAAATGACAATCCATTTCAGTATTCTCACAGGGGAAATCCCCTTGGACAAAGGAGCCTGGTGGGCTACAGTCCATGGGGTCACAAAGAGTCGTACACGACTGAGCATGCACGCGTCATCTTCTTTGCTAGCACTTGTTTTTTCTATTATAAAAGAAGCACATGTTTTTAATTGAAAATTTGAACACAGAAAAGGACAAAGAATAAAATGAAAATGCTCATTATTCCACCTGTCAGAAATAAACATAGGGTCCAGGTGCTGCTCCTAGAATAAAAGGGGTAAATGTAAACCATTTCTAGTATTCTCCGTAAATACCCCCTGCTCAGAGTTTTCTCTTCCCTCACTCACTATGAGTTCCACCCATACCTAACCATAATCCCAACTCCAACCCAACCTTAATCCCCAAAACACAATCTCCCCTTTAAATGTATAATGGCTACTTTAAAAAATTTGTTAGCACTCTTAGATGTAAAGCTACGTTCACCATTCACAGTGTCTACCGTGGAAATCAGATCTTATGACAACCGCAGCACCAGGTAACGATCGTTGCAAAATTGATAACCTGTTGTTTTTAAATATAGGTAAAGCACTGACATCTGAAAAAATGTCACAGAGAAATTAGACTTTGGTGAAATGTCTGTTCAAATCTGTTGCCTGTAGGGCTTCTCTGGTGGTCTGGTGGTCCGGTGGCTAAGAATCCACCTTGCGGTGCAGGGGACGCTAGTTCGATCCCTGGTCAGGGAAGATCTCATATGATGCGGGCCAGCTAGGCCCGAGCACCACAACTCCTGAGCCCAAGGGCCTAGAGCCTGTGGAGCACAGGCTCTCCACACCAAGAGAAGCCCCCGCAATGGGAGGCCCGTGCACCACAGCTAGAGAGTAGAGCCCGCTTGCCGCGACTAGACAAAGCCCACACACAGCAACGAACACCCAGCACGGCCAAAAAAAAAAAATCTGTTGCTTATATTTTAAGATTGGATTGTTTAGTTTTTCTTATTATTGAGTTTAGAAAGTTCCTACACATTTTAGATAGATGTCCTTTTTTGGATATATGTTTCTCAAATATATATATTTCCCAGCTTTTGTCTTGCCTTTTCATTCTCTGAACCATTTGCTCTGTATCATTCACAGAGCACCCACTCCAGTACTCTTGCCTGGAAAATCCCATGGACGGAGAAGCCTGGTAGGCTGCAGTCCATGGGGTCGTGAAGAGTCGGACACGACTGAGCGACTTGACTTTCACTTTTCACTTTCATGCATTGGAGAAGGAAATGGCAACCCACTCCAGTGTTCTTGCCTGGAGAATCCCCGGGACGGCGGAGCCTGGTGGGCTGCCGTCTATGGGGTTGCACAGAGTCAGACACGACTGAAGCGACTTAGTAGCAGCAGCAGCATTCACAGAGCAAAAGTTTTTAATTTTTATGAATTCCAGCTTATCTAATTTTTATTTAATGGATCACACTTGATGTCATGTCTAGGAACTGTTCACTGAACTGCAGGTCATGAAGATTTTTCTCCCATGTTTCTCCTGTGTTTTCTCTAGAAGCTTTATAGTTCCATGTTTTACATTCAAATATATGGTAAATTTTCAGTAACTTTTTGTATACAGTGTGAGGTTGGGGTTGGAGTTCTCTCAGTCTTTACAGGTGGGTGTTCAATTGTTCCAAAATTATTTGTTGAAAATACTATCTCTTCTCCATTAAACTGTGTTTGTAACTTTGTAAAAAGTCAATTGGTCATATTTGAGTGAATCTATTTCTGGGCTTTCTATTCTGTTGCATGATGCCTATCCCTTCACTAATACCATACTGCCTTGATCACTGAAGTTTCATATTTTAAAGTGAAGTTGTGTGAACCCACCAAATTTCTTCTTCTTTTAAAAATTATTTTAGGTATTCTAGTTCCTAAGTTTCTATAAAAATTTAAAATCAACTTGTGTATATATACACTGAAAATTCTGCTGATATTCTGAATGGAATTGTGTAAAGTCTGTCACTCAACTTTGGAATGCTGCTGCTGCTGCTAAGTCACTTCAGTTGTGTCCGACTCTGTGCGACCCCATAGACAGCAGCCCACCAGGCTCCACCATTCCTGGGATTCTCCAGGCAAGAACACTGGAGTGGGTTGCCATTTCCTTCTCCAATCATTGAAAGTGAAAAGTGAAAGTGAAGTTACTCAGTTGTGTCTGACTCTTAGCAACCTCATGGACTGCAGCCTACCAGGCTCCTCCGTCCATGGGATTTTCCAGACAAGAGTACTGGAGTGGGGTGCCATTGCCTTCTCTGAACTTTGGAATGACTGACATCTTAAACATATTTAATCATCTAATCCATATACCTGGCATGTCTCACCATTTAACTATATTTCTTTTATTTTTCCATTAGTGTTTTGTAGATTTCTGCATACAGACACAGCACAGTATTTTGTTAGATTTATACCTACGTTTCATTATTTTGAAGTTATTTAAATGGTATTATTTGAATTTTTCTGGTTTCAAGGTAGTGTGATGTTCATATGGACATATGATTCACTTTGTCTATTGACCCTTTATCTTGCAGCATAACTAAGTATTTATAAGTTCTGGGCGCTTTTTTCTTTTAAGTTTTTCTTTTTTAATTTCTATGTAGAAAATCAGGTTGTTTGAGAATAGGGGAAGTTTCGTTTCCTCTGTTCCAATCTGTATGCCTTTTGCTTCTTTCTCTTGTCTCATTTTACTGAGTAGAGTATGATGTGTAACAAGAGAGGGGAGAGCAAATGCTGAACAAGTGATATCTGTTGCCTAGCAGCAACAGTTCCAGGGTGTGTGTCCTGCGTGGTTTGCAGGTGTCAGGGTAGCAGAGAAAGACACGCCTCACATAGGTGCTGAACGGAACACTGCTTTCCTCACATAGAGAAGAGACAGAGGAAGGCCAGCCCCAACAGTTGAGTGTCTGTCCCTCATGGTCAGCAGGGACACAGGAAACCGCTGACACAAGAAGATGGTCTGCACACCCCCTCTTGTGCTGCAGCTGAAGGACCCCTTTACCTCCCCTCCAAGAACAGACATAGCAATGGGGTTAGCTAGGTGCTGTAGGACACACACCCATAAGCAGAACAGAGAAGTACACGTTAAGTCTGGATCAGGGAAAGATATTCACAAAGCGATATGCCTAGCTCAGCCTGTGAGGGCTCTTCGTCTCTTTGCTAAGAAACGTTCCAGACCCAAGGTCACTCTTATGCAACTGTACAAGGGGCAAGAAGCTGCACTTGACTGCCTTTCCCAACAGCAGACAACCTTACATTGCTCCCAGTCGTAAGGAGAAAGCATTCAGTCATTCACTATTTAAGTATGATGTCAGCTATAGGCTTTTTAATGGATGCACTTTATCACATTAAAAAGTTGATCTTGTACCACACATCTTGCAACTTTGGTTAAATTGTTTATTAGATCTCATAGCTTATTTTTGTGAATTCTTTGGGATTTTCTTTTTTTAATACTCCATTAATTTTTAATGGAGTATAGTTAACTTACAATGTTGTGTTAGTTTCTGCTGTACAGCAAAGTGAATCAGTAGTTTGTTGTTTAGTTGCTAAGTCATGTCCAACTGTTTTATGACTCCATGGACTGTAGTCTGCCAGGATCTCTGTCCATGGGGGCGAAAATACCGGAATGGGTTGTCATTTCCTTCTCCAGGGGCTCTTCCTGACCCAGGATCGAGTCTCTACCTGCACTGGCAGGCATAGTCCTTACCCCTAGCACCACCTGGGAAGCCCACAGCTTGGCGTTGCCCCCTCTGAGGTCTGAACTCAGGACCTTCAGATTCTAAGACTGACATGCTGCAGGCAACTTAATGGTAGAAAAATAGTCCTCTTCTCCCATATTTATCAAATCAAGGAAAACATTCATGAAATCAAAACAATAACCTTTGATTTGCCATTCTTCTTTGTAGTATTACAAGTGATTTTTCAAAACATCCTTTATATAATGAGCAAATATATACATATTGTAAATTCATAAAGATTACATAATACATTTGAAAGAAACTGAAAGTCGCTGCCGACTCCTTGCGACTCCATGGACTGAATTCTCTAGGCCAGAACACTGGAGTGGGTAGCCTTTCCCTTCTCCAGGGGATCTTCCCAACTCAGGGATCAAACCCAGGTCTCGCGCATTGCATGCAGGTTCTTTACCAGCTGAGCCACAAGGGAAGCCCAAAAATACTGGAGTGGGCAGCCTATCCCTTCTCCAGCAGACCTTCCTGACCCAGGAATCAAACCGGGGTTTCCTGCACTGTAGGCAGATTCTTTACCAAGTGAGCTTTCAGGGAAGCCCCTATGAATATATGTATAACATATAATTTTATATATTATATGTATAATATATAATTTTATATATTATATAAAGGAAAATCCTTCACATAATGAGCAAATGTAAACACATATTATAAATTCATAAAGATTACATAACACATTTAAGAACAAAAAATACAACATTTTATAGGCATATTTGTTTTTTGAAATGTAAACAAAAACACTGTCCATACTAAGGTAAAACACTAAAAAATTATTTCAAACAATTTCAAAAACATTGCACAAGAATTTGGGGGGGGGCAGTTCTTTGTTTTGTTATCACACAGTTCCCTCCTATGCTTGAAACCCAAAGAATGTTGGGACAATTACAGTTTCTAAAATAGCACAAAACAGAGCCATAACACGGTAGCCTACCATAAGCATTCTGAAAATTGCAAACATTGGTTTTATCTTCCTAAATCATCAGGAGGAGGAAAGGGTAATTTGGGGACACAGGAAGAAAACAAAGTCATATCACAATACTAGGAAAAAAAAAAAAACAATTTGGCAAGTAGTGGTGATAACTTCTACTTCAGTTGTGGTGTGAAAGGCCATGCCTGGGAGAGAACAATTGTCACACAGCGGCCTCCAGCAGATCGCCCGATGCCGGAAAGATTTCTCTATCCTAGTACTGAAGACCCACAAAGGCAATGAGGATACAGGCTGACAAACAGTTGGATACCTGAGAAAGCAGTCTCAGGTCCTCTGGCTGTTACAGGAAACATGGATTGAAACTGCCCACCCTGGCCAGGCATAACAGTAACCATTTGCATGAGTTACTTTATGACAGGAGATCCTGGTAAGGAATACGCAACTAACAAGCCACCACCAACAGGAAGAATTCAGGAAAGGTCAAAAGGAGACAGGAGACACCAGTCCGCCTGTCCTACCAACCTCCCAGAAACCTTCTGGCTAGACTCCATTGTGCCTGAGTGATGTGCATGCCACCAGAAAGGACCCTGAGTCAGAATGATTGGCCAAACAACCCGAAACTAATCTCATCACCATAAAACCTGAGACTGCGAACCACAAGGCAGAGCGATCTTCCTGGGTTTCCCCACCCTCCTGCTTTCCACCTGGGCGCCCCTTTCCAGTAAAGTTTCTCGCTTGGTCAGCACGTGTGTCTCCTTGGACAATTCATTTCCAAGTGTTAGACAAGAGCCCAGCCTGGGCCCTGGAGGGCAAACTCCCTTCCTGCAACACGTCCAGGTGAGCCCTGTTCCTGACGAGCTGCAAACCCCAGCCTGCCAAAGCAGCGGGTTTTCTCAGACTCCTGCTCCTCCTGGTGTCACTTCCCAGGGGCCCATGATACACTTTCTGGCTTACTGAGGGTGACCCAGTTCCCAGGCAGCATGCTCTTCATGCCGCCTGTCCCCGGACATGAACTGGCTGAACCAGGGCTCTGTGATCTGGCTCTTCCTAGGTAGAGGTAAAGGGCTGAGTCCTTGAGGAGGAAGAGAGTGGTTTGACCGTGGGCTCCTGTCTTATGGCACCAATCTTGTGACTTTATTAAATTAACATTTGTTAAGTGGAGTATAGGGCTTTCTGGGTAGCTTAAAGAGTAAAGAATGCCCACATTGTGGGAGATGACTGGGTTGGGAAGATCCCCTGGAGAAAGGCATGGCAATCCACTCCAGTATTCTTTCCTGGAGAATCCCATGGACAGAGGAGCCTGGTGGGCTACAGTCCATGGGGTCGCAAAGAGTCAGACACGACTGAATGACTAACACATACACACTCAAGTGGAGTACAGGAGCAGGATGGTGGCAACAGGACCACAAGAGTAATTAAAATAGATAAGCTTATTACTCACGGGTCCTGGAGAAGGTACACTTCGTCTCTCCAGTGGTCTTCAAGTCAAGACAGGGTGCAGAGAGGCCGGATGCCTTTATCATAAGGGTCCCTGGGGGCAGTGCTTTGGGCTTCCTAGGATAGGGTCCCAGTGATCCATTCAGACCAGAGTAAGCCACAGAAGGTCTATCTAAGGGGGTGCATAAGACATCCAGGCGCTGGGATGCAGGAGAGACTGTGGATCACAAGAGCTGTTGGGGAAGCCATTTCAGGAACTTATGTTTGCTTGTGACTCCGTAGCGGCCACAGAGGGTGCATGCTTGCATGAGGGGGTTGGTGTCAGTTTAAGGTCTCTGCAAACCGCTTGGCCAAACAAAATGGACGAGGAGGCAGCAATACCCAGGAGTAGCTTAGTTACATTCTCCGTATGTCGACACGGGTTTCCCCGTGGGAGTGAAGGCCGCCCGGCAGCCGCCTTCAGACCCGGCCAGAAGGCGCAGGGGCCCCACCCCGTCCCCGGGGCACGGCTGAGAGTCACCCTGGCGGTGGGTAGCTCACCCTGGCGGTGGGTAGCGTATAGCGAAGTCCCCCCAGGGGAGTGCCGGGCTCTGGGACAGCACGGGCCTCTTGTTGCTGAGCTGAGGCCCCTCCAGCTCCTGGCGCGCCCTGATCGCCGAGGGACGCAGGTTTTCCATTATGAAAACCCACCCTCCCAAGAACGGGTTCCGAGGTTGGACGACTGCACAGGGCGGACGGATCTCACGCGGGACTCGACTTCCGGGGCTACTTGGCGGGATGAGGAGCTCTAGGAGTGCCTGGGGTCTCCGGTTGGGGCCCCTGCCGCCGATGCCAAAGCCGCGGCAGCAGCAGGCAGCAGAAGGGACCCGACGCGGGCGGGGCCGCGGCTGCTGCGGGAGGCGGCGGAGGGGCCATGGCCACTACCATAACCTCGCTCTCCTTCGCCTGATCTGGAGGGGCACTCCTGCACCCTCCCGCCCACCCCCCCCCCCCCCCATTTTAAGCCAGTACAATAACAAAAATCATAAAAGTCTTCCCGACGTGCTAAGAAAGCCTGAACTGTGCACTCTTAGGATCAGATGGCATGTAACCAACCCTTTATTCCCATTATAAGATACAACTCGCTGTATAAATTAGAGTTGTGTTTTGACCTTCAACTTTTCCAAGAGGAAAGGCATACTACATAGTTTGCCTTCCGAGCAGAAACTGGAAAATATCCAGGGAGGTGGAGTAGAGAATCTCGAAGCCTCAACCGAGAGGAAGTAGCTAGTTTCGGCGTCCTACGTTGCCATGGTCACGCTGCCCACTTCGGGCCAGGTGCAAACCGCGCGGAGTGGGTAGCCCAGGGCAACCAGAGCGCCGCTCCTGGAAGCACTCCTCCCTAGCCGCTGCGATTTGAGGCATCCTGCCAAGGCGGCTGAAGGTACCCGGGACTCTGAAAATGTAAAGACAACTTTCTGGCTTTCTGGGACACTGGGAGGTGAAAGGCATAACACTCTCTCTTGGCGACCCGGGCAACTGAGGAGTTGGAGGGCAGGGAGCTGGACACGGGAGGAGGAAGGGGAAAAAGAAGGGAGTTAATGACTTGGGCCGTAGATTCCAGACATTTGTCCAAGCCGCCTCCAGTTCTTAGGCCCAGCCTAGCCCAGCTGGACCTGCAGTCAGGACTCATATTAAGAGGAAAAAATGACACCCTGTGTTTGTAGAGAGAAAAACTTAAGTCATATCGGACTCTTTAGACCCCATGGACTGTAGCCCACCAGGCTGCTGAGGAAAGAATACTGGAGTGGGTTACCATTTCCTTCTCCAGGGGATCTTTCAGACTCAGAGATGGAACCCGGGCCCCCTGTCCTGAAGGCCATTCCCTTCATTGCAGGCAGATTCTTTACCGACTGAGCCACGAGGGAAGCCCCCTGGTAAGCAGGAATTGTGAGTCAAACAATGTTGTTATTCATTCAAAATTGTTTTGGATATTCTGAATTCCTTAAATTTCCATAAGCTTGTTTAACTTTTCAAAGAAATAAGGTAGGATTTTTGACAGGGTTTGATAAGTGTTGTGTTGGCCTGCCCCAGATTGTTCTACCAGTTCAACACAACCCTATCAAACACATAAAAAGATCATATATAATCTTTTATTCCCGTACTCAACCATGGGGCTGAGCTTTCTATCAGTTGGAGGTATGCTTCTAGAATTCCTACATACTGCCTATCTTATCGTGTGCTTTGCTGGAAAACTGACTTTTGATTGTTGACTTGCTTAGTTTCTCTTTTTAGAGTCCATTCCACTCCAATATTCTTGCCTGGAAAATCCCATGGACAGAGGAGCCTGGTTGGCTACAGTCCATGGGGTTGCACAGAGTCGGACACGACTGAGTGACTTCACTCACTCACTCACTCACTCACACTCAAATAAACAACCTAGTCATTCAGCTTAAAATAAACAGGTAAAGGAAAGAAAATTAAACCCACTGCAATCAGAAGGAACACTAATAAAGATTAAAGTGCAAATTAATAAAATAAAGATTCAAAAAACAAAGAGTTAGGTCTTCGAAAAGATTTTTTAAATGATGAATTAGCTAGAATGACCAGGATTGATTCAAATTACTAAAATCAAAAATGAAATACCAACTTTACTGAAGTAAACGATTATTTTTTTAAATAGTGTAAATCACTGCCAATAAATTAGATAACTTAGATGAAATGGACAAGTTCCTAGAAAGACACAAACTAGAAAATATGACTATAACAGAAATAGAAAATCTGAGTAGACCTATGACAAACAAAATAATTAGTAATTTTGAAACTTCCCACAAAGAAAAGCCCAACCAACCCACATGACTCCATTGGTGAATTCTATCAAATATTTAAGGAATAATTAATATCAAGCCTTCACAAACTCCTCAAAAAAAAAAGTAGAAGAGGAAGTAACACTTCCAACTCATCAGAGGTAGAGGCTAGCATTACCCTGATACCAAAACCAGACAAAAATATCACAGGAAAATAAAGCTACAGACCAAGATATCTTATGAGTATAAAACAATATCCTCAATAAATTACTGGCAAATCAAATCCAGCAACATATAAAATGATCATACACAATGATCAAGTGGGGTGTATTCCAGGAATGCAAGTGTGGCTTAACATTAAAAAAAAATCAATCTTTATAAATCAATATTTATAGAATATTAGCCTCATCTACAGACACCGAAAAGCACTTGACAAAATTCAACAGCCTTTCATGATTCAAAAAACGAAACACTTAACACACAAGGAATAGTAGGGAACTTCATCATTCTGATAAAAAGTCCAAAAAATCCCACAGCTCACGTCATACTTACTGGTAAAAGACTGAATACTTTCCCTCAAGGGCTGGAACAAAACAAGGATGGTCTACTTTATGTCTCTACAGATTTGCTTTTTCTAGACATCTCATATAAATGAAATCATATAATATGTGACTTTTTGTGTGTGTTTCTTTTATTTAGCAGTGTTTTCAAGGTTCATGCATGGTATAGCATGGTATATGAGTACTTCACTCTTTTATGTAATGGAATAATATTGCATTTTACAAATATTACAAAAGAGTCAACATGACTTAGTGACTAAACAAAGAGAGGTCTGCCTCCTTCCCTACTTGGCTTTGGGTGGTAATATCTAAGCCCCATCAGTGTTGTTACTCACAGGAGTGTCTTTGTTTGCCTGGGGATATTTTAGTCACTTTATAGTCAATATAGGTCCGTCTAGTGAAACCTATGGTTTTTCCAGTAGTCATGTATGGATGTGAGAGTTGGAGTATAAAGAAAGCTGAACACCAAAGAGTTGATGCTTTTGAACTGCAGTGTTGGAGAAGATTCTTGAGAGTCCCTTGGACTGCAAGGAGATCCAACCAGTCCATCCTAAAAGAAATCAGTCCTGAATATTCATTGGAAGGTGAAGCTGAAACTCGAATACTTTGGCCACCTGATTCGAAAAACTGATTCTTTTGAAAAGACCCTGATCTGGAAAAGATTGAAGGCAGGAGGAGAAGGGGACAACAGAGGATGAGATGGTTGGATGGCATCATTGACTCAACGGACATGAGTTTGAGTAAACTCCAGGAGCTGGTGATGGGCAGGGAGGCCTGGCATGCTGCAGTCCATGGGGTTGCAAAGAGTCAGACAAGACTGAGTGACTGAACTGACTGAACTGATAGTCAATATAGTAATTTAGGTTGGGGCTGGCCATGTCACAAAGTCTAACAATGTCATTTACAATGAGGATTTTGGGTCACATCGTATTATCTCAACCTCCTAAGGGGTTAAAAACTGAGGTCAGGCACATGGTCAGTCAACAGTGTCTATGTAATGGAACCACAGTAAAGATTCTGGATGCCAAGGCTCAGGTGAGCCTCTCTGGTTGGCAATTCCATGCATATTGTCCCTGGGAGCAACTACGCCTGTCTGTGATTCCTCAGGGAGAGGATAACTGGAGGCTTTGCATTTGGAACCCTCCTGGACTCTATCCTATGACTGATTTTAATCTGTATCTTCTTCCTGGATAACTATAGGTGTAATAACTTTCAGTGAGTTTCCTAAGTCCTTCTTGCAAATTAGTTGAGGATCACCAGATTTGCAGTTGGTGTCAGAAGTAAACATGGTCTTGGGGAACCCTTAAAGCCTGCAATGATTTCAGAAATAAAGGTGGTCTCTTGGAGACCATTTCTCAAAGTTTGCAGCATTTATGTTCATGGGGTATATTTGTCTATTATTTTTTTTTGTAATGTCTTTTTCTAGTTTGGTGTCAGAGAAATGATTCCCAAAAGGAATTGGGGAGTATTCTTTCCTCTTCTGTTTTCTCAAAAAGTTTATTTAGGATTACTATTTTTACACCTTCAATATTTGACAGAATTTGCTGGTGAACTAATCTGGACTTGAAGTTTTTTTTTGGTGGAATGGTCTTTAATCATAAATTCAAATAGTTTATATCAATATGGCTACTCATATTTTCTATTTCTTCATTTGTTAGTTTGGTAAATTGTCTTGCTAAAGACAAGAAATTTGTCCATTTTATCTAAAAGTTGTCAAATATATTAAGTTGGTATAGATGTGTGAATAATATTCTCTATTCAATATCTGTTGGATCTGTACTGATGGCTCTTTTTTCATTCATCATGGGGGTGATTTCTGTTTTTTCACTGTTTTTATTAATTAAATCATATTTAAATAAATAAATATTTAATTTATAATTAAATATTTTAATAAAATATATTTCAAAAATATAGAATTGACTATAAATTTAGTTCACTCAATGATATTAAATTTTAGTTTAAGGTGAATTTGAATTAAAATTTAAATATGTAAAATTAAACCATATTAAATAAAATGTAATATAATAAATTGAACTAAAATTAAGTTGAAATTACATATGTAAGACATTGAATTTCATACATTAAATTAATATTAAATTATTTTAAAGCAAATTGCCTGCATGAATAAATCCAAATTCAATTATGTTAAATTAAATTTAGCTTGAGTAATTAAATTTAGGCCTTCTCAGGTGACTCACGGAGAAGGCAATGGCACCCCACTCCAGTACTCTTGCCTGGAAAAATCCCATGGATGGAGGAGCCTGGTAGGCTGCAGTCCACGGGGTCGAGAAGAGTCGGACACGACTGAGCGACTTGACTTTCACTTTTCACTTTCATGCATTGGAGAAGGAAATGGCAACCCACTCCAGTGTTCTTGCCTGGAGAATCCCAGGGATGGGGGAGCCTGGTGGGCTGCTGTCTATGGGATTGCACAGAGTCGGACACGACTGAAGTGACTTAGCAGCAGCAGCAGTGGCAGGTGACTCAGTGGGTAAAGAAACAGCCTGCAATGCAGGAAACACAGGAGACACAGGTTTAATCCCTGGGTTGGGAAGATCCCCTGGAGGGTATGGCAATCCACTCCAGTATCCTTGCCTAGAGAGTCCTATGGACAGAGGAGTGTGGTGGGCTATAGTCCATAGGATCACAGAGTCGGACACAACTGAAGTGACTGAACATTCAGTTCAATCTCTCAGTCGTATCCGACTCTTTGCGACCCCGTGAACCGCAGCACGCCAGGCCTCCCTGTTCATCAACTCCCAGAGTTTACCCAAACTCAAGTCCATTGAGTTGGTGATGCCATCCAACCATCTCATCCTCTGTCACACATGCATGCAATTATATTTAATTTAAATCTGAGTTATATTCCCTTAAACTTATTTTTAAACTGGAAATGAATAAAGTCATTCTGGCTTTGAATGTGGACATGAGGACATTTATAATGACCACAACCTCCCCTTTCAGTGTGTATATGTGTGGTGGGGGGAAGGGCTGTACTGATACTTTGTATCTTATTTGATTTTCACAGTTGCCTAGGTTAAAGCATTACCCTGAGGAAGCGTCTGGCTCTCCAGTCTGAGGATTTTTTGTTATACATAATATAAATTTTTTTAAAACTTTAAAATTAAATTTATGGGAGAGAAAAGTGACTACATATGAAACAAGAGAACCCAAGTGGATATCGCCAAGAAGTGACACTCTGGTGGTGGGTGTTAGCTAGGGAGCAGTAGGGATAGGATGGGTTTAAACCAAAGTGAGTTTTGTTTTGCAGAAAGTTGCAGCCACTAGATGTTCCTAAAAGGTTACAGTGTATTCCAGTCAACAAGATACTACAGTGAGAGCAGGTAACCAAGTGCCTACTTACTTGCAGTTTTGGGCAAACTAGAGTCAACTTTGCTTCATTATAATGATCATGCCTCCTGTCATGCTTAACTTAAAACGCCCCCAGGGACACAGTGCTTTGAGAACTATCTCCTTGTCTCCTTACTTGTCACAAGTAACAAAAAACAAATGCTTCTGCTTTATTATTTATTACTTGTGACAAGAAAGTTCTTGATGTGTTCATTTGCTAAATAACCCAAATGACAGACCCACTGTGTCTGCTCAAGGGAAGACTTGATGAAGCTGGTGGTTGCTGATTTAAAAATCAACTTTGGTCCAGCCATTCTCACCAGAAATGGTCAGGTCACTGTCATGTATGGCCTTCAGTTGTTGCCTAATTCTAATGGATGAGTGCTGTTGTAGAGGCCCAGAGGCAGAATCATCAGGTAGGCCTGGCTAAGGCACTGCTGGGAGGAGTGACAGCTGCTAACAGTGGTGGGAGGTATCAACACAGATAATCACTAAACAATCTATATTAAAGAATAGAAGAGAGTTTCATTTGAACCAAGCTGAAGACTGGCCCAGGAGCACAGCCTCCACCAAGGAATAAAGCACTCTAGAGAAGCATAGTTTTCAACAGTTTTTTTATACAGCATCACAGAAGAACTGTACAAAAAAGATTTTCACGACCAAGATAATCACGATGGTGTGATCACTCAAGAGCCAGACATCCTGGAATGTGAAGTCAAGTGGGCCTTAGAAAGCACGAACAAAGCTAGTGGAGGTGATGGAATTCCAGTTGAGCTATTTCAAATCCTGAAAGATGATGCTGTGAAAGTGCTGCACTCAATATGCCAGCAAATTTGGAAAACTCAGCAGTGGCCACAGGACTGGAAAAGGTCAGTTTTCATTCCAATCCCAAAGAAAGGCAATGCCAAAGAATGCTCAAACTACCGCACAATTGCACTCATCTCACACGCTAGTAAAGTGATGCTCAAAATTCTCCAAGCCAGGCTTCAGCAATATGTGAACCATGAACTTCCAGATGTTCAAGCTGGATTTAGAAAAGGCAGAGGAACCAGAGATCAAATTGCCAACATGCACTGGATCATGGAAAATCCAAGAGTTCCAGAAAAACATCTATTTCTGCTTTATTGAGTATGCCAAAGCCTTTGACTGTGTGGATCACAATAAACTGTGGACAATTCTGAAAGAGATGGGAATATCAGACCATCTGACATGCCTCTTGAGAAACCTATATGCAGGTTAGGAAGCAACAGTTAGAACTGGACATGGAACAACAGAGTGGTTCCAAATACAAAAAGGAGTACGTCAAGTCTGTATATTGTCACCCTGCTTATTTAACTTATATGCAGAGTACATCATGAGAAACGCTGGGATGGAAGAAGCGCAAGTTGGAATCAAGATTGCTGGGAGAAATATCAGTAACCTCAGATATGCAGATGACACCACCCTTATGACAGAAAGTGAAGAGGAACTAAAAAGCCTCTTGATGAAAGTGAAAGAGGAGAGTGAAAAAGTTGGCTTAAAGCTCAACATTCAGAAAACAAAGATCATGCCATCTGGTCTCATTACTTCATGGGAAATAGATGGGGAAACAGTGGAAACAGGGTCAGACTTTATTTTTCTGGGCTCCAAAATCACTGCAGATGGTGACTGCAGCCATGAAATTAAAAGACCCTTACCCCTTGGAAGGAAAGTTATGACCAACCTAGATAGCATATTCAAAAGCAGAGACATTACTTTGCCAACAAAGGTCCGTCTATTCAAGGCTATGGTTTTTCCAGTGGTCATGTATGGATGTGAGAGTTGGACTGTGAAGAAAGCTGAGCGCTAAAGAATTGATGCTTTTGAATTGTGGTGTTGGAGAAGACTCTTGACAGTTCCTTGGACTGCAAGGAGATCCAACCAGTCCATTCTAAAGGAGATCAGTCCTGGGTGTTCTTTGGGACTGATGCTAAAGCTGAAACTCCAGTACTTTGGCCACCTCATGAGAAGAGTTGACTCATTGGAAAAGACTCTGATGCTGGGAGGGATTGGGGGCAGGAGGAGAAGGGGATGAGAGAGGATGAGATGGCTGGATGGCATCACTGACTCGATGGACATGAGTTTGGGTGAACTCCGGGAGTTGGTGATGGACAGGGAGGCCTGGTGTGCTGCAATTCATGGGGTCGCAAAGAGTCGGACACACTGAGCCACTGAACTGAACTGAACTGATATAGCATCAGAACAAAGAACGTATTAATACATCAAACACAGCAAAGGTACATTCCTTCAAGGTTTCAACAGTGATGTGTAGTTACAAATTAGCAGACACATAGTGAGTGAGCATGACCTTGGCATGTGGGACAGGAACCTTATCCTCCAAGGAATACTGGCATTGGTGTCACAGGAATAATAAGGGACAGAATGAAGAGACAAAATAGGTGATTAAGTAGTTAATCCCCACTAGGGGATTCTAAGTAGAAAAATATGGGAAACTCCTGTAAGTTAATAATTACTAGAGAAAGCAGGTTTGCTTAACCACAAAAGGGAGGCATTTCTCCCTATCAGAAAGTGAGCATTCTTTAATCGCAGTGGTTAGAACAAATGTACAACGTGTACTTGACAGATCATAAATCAGGCTGTTCCAGTTTTACATAAAGTTTAGGCCAAATCAGATATAAGCCTGACTGGGCTTCCCCTGCCCCTAATAGGCAAAAATTACCTGTCAGAGGTAATGTTGGAGGCATAACGAAGGGAATGCTTTCCTTCCCAGCATAAGGCACACAGTATACGGACGTCCATTAGTAGACGCGGAAAGGAAAAACGACTGAATAGTGGAAAGAGCTACTCAATCCAGGTAGTGTTCCTAAAAGAGGGCCCCGTTCCCTATAGACATCTAGGCAGTACCAGCTACTGGCGCCAGAACCCAGCGGCAACATGGCGGCTCCCTCTCGGTGGCCGATTAGGACGCTGCCACCGAGCGTACGATTCCAAGATGGCGGCGTCAGCACGGAAGTCGTGCAGTAGGCGCGACCATATTGCCTAGCGTCCGTACAGGTAGTGACTGTACGGACTAGGCCGGCCAACAAGATGGCGGCGCCTTTGGTAAAGCTGAACTATAGGCGCTGCCATGTTTCCCGAGAACACTTGAGAGCACACGAGCTCGGCCGCCGTACGGTCTCAGTGGTCAAGATGGAGGCACCTCGGAGACGGTCAGAACTCTAGCCGGGCCACACCAACTTGTGTGTCGCGGAACAGACGCACTGGGCCTGCGCAGTAGAAGTACGGTGCCTGGGAGGCACCAGAAAAAGCGGAAGTGCTTGTGGGCGCGTTTGCAACGGCCGCGGACGCTGCCGAGTGGTCTGTGCAGGTTCGCGGGTCACTGGCGGGGTTCGCGAACGGGTGCGTCGGGAGCCGAGAGATGGTAAGTGCACGGTCCCAGGAGGGAGTCGGCGGTTAGAGGTCAGTGAGGTAGGAAATGGTGGAGTCCATTGGCAGGCTCGTGGGGGTCTGTGTTGATCCGTAACCAGGGACTGTGGGCAGAATGGGGGAGGGGGAGGGTCTGTTGTGAGCCTTAACCCGGGTCCCTGGGTAGAATGACGGGGGTCTGATGGTCCGAATTTTTACTCGTGGGGGAACCATCGGGGAGTTCTCTGATGAGCCATCATGGGGGTCTGTAATGGAAGTTTAGCGGGGATCCCTGATGGTAGTGCCTTGAGGGTCCCGATGGGGGATTCTTTGTGCAGAGTGATGGGGAGGTTTTCGAAGAGTTGTATTGGGACAGTCTGGAGGGAGCCGTGATGAGTCCGTATCAGGGATCCAGGGGGGCGGGGCCGCCGGTGAGGTTGATCACTCCGGAACCTGAAGGAGGGCACCGTGGTGGGAAGTCTGCCGAATGAATAAAGTGGTACCTATGAGAGCCTGTGATCGGGGGCCCGTGAAGAGCCATGACAGGGGCAAAATGTGGGGAGTGGCAGGATGTTTGCAGCGAGCCATTATATGAGTGGGTGCCTAATGATGGGGTGTCAGTGGGGTTAAGCCGATAAAGGAGGTGTCACGGGTGAGCGATGGGGAGTGGTCTACGGGGACTACGATGGAGAGATTTAATGAGGAGCCATGGTGGGAAGTCTGCATTGGGAGACTTGAGATGTGTGGTGAGCCGTGATGGGGGTGTACTAGTCGGATGAGGTGCCATGATGGGGTGGGTCCCACAGGAGGGCGACGCTTCAGATCCAGAGCCTCCAGACGCCGGGGAGGACAGCAAGTCCGAGAATGGGGAGAATGCGCCCATCTACTGCATCTGCCGCAAACCAGACATCAACTGCTTCATGATGTGAGCCCGGGAGAGGCGGGCGGGACTGACACCTGGCCAGGTGGGGTGAGGCCAGTGAGTCCCGCCCCTCACGTCTCCCATCACTCGCCCCATCCTCCACAGCGGGTGTGACAACTGCAATGAATGGTTTCACGGGGACTGCATCCGGATCACTGAGAAGATGGCCAAGGCCATCCGGGAGTGGTACTGTCGTGAGTGCCGAGGTGAGGGGCAGGCAGCTGGGGCTTCGAGGGAGGAAGAGGAGCCTTCATGGGAGGGTGGGTCATGGGGAGCAGTGGATGGGCGGCTGTGGGCAGAGTGACTGCGGGTCGGTGCCCTGTGAGCTGTGATAGAAGGGGCAGCTCTGCCCTGGTGTAGGGAGACAGAGCCGGTGGGTGGGCCAGAAGAGGAAGAAAGAGTTCCGGGGCCCCTCCAGGTCCCCCCATACCAACCCCCACTGGCCTTGCCCTCTGCCCCACAGAGAAGGACCCCAAGCTGGAAATCCGCTATCGGCATAAGAAGTCGCGGGAGCGAGACAGCTCCGAGCGAGACGGCAGTGAGCCCCGGGATGAGGGTGGAGGGCGCAAGAGGCCTGCCCCGGATCCGGACCTGCAGCGCAGGGCAGGGGCAGGGACAGGGGTTGGGGCCATGCTTGCTCGGGGATCTGCTTCGCCCCACAAATCCTCTCCACAGCCCCTGGTGGCCACGCCCAGCCAGGTGAGTGGCGGCGATGGCTGGGATTGGTGAGGGGCTCCCCTGGGAGGCCCTGCTTGGTCCCTGAGTTCTGTTCTGGGTCCCTCCGTCAGCATCACCAGCAGCAGCAGCAGCAGCAGCAGATCAAACGATCAGCCCGCATGTGTGGCGAGTGCGAGGCCTGCCGGCGCACGGAGGACTGTGGTCACTGTGACTTCTGCCGAGACATGAAGAAGTTTGGGGGCCCAAACAAGATCCGGCAGAAGTGCCGGCTCCGTCAGTGCCAGCTTCGGGCCCGGGTGAGCATGGGCAGAGTTGGGCGGGGTCAGGCGGGGGGCCAGCGTGTCCAGGAAGAGCCGCCGGAGGCTAGGCGGGGTGGGGTCTAACCGTATTCAGACAGGTGGCGAACGGCCTGGCCTGTCCAGATGAGCGGGGTGTGACCAGATGTGCCGGGCTAGCAGGGGAGCCCCCAGCTCCAGGTGGACAGGGTAGGGCCAGGCATTTCTAGGTGGTCGGGCCTGGCTGGGGCAGGGCTGAACGTGTCCTGGTGATGAGCTGTGGGCAGGCTGTTGTGTCTGGGGAGGTGAGGCAGGGCTGGTGGGTGGGGTCAGGCACTTGGCAGGGCGAGGGCAGGGCCCCCCTCCCTCCACCTGGGGCTGACCTGGGCCTTCCTCCTGCCGGCACAGGAATCGTACAAGTACTTCCCTTCCTCGGTGAGTCCAGCCCCCCAGGGCGGGCGGGGCATGCGGGCCGGGCGGTCAGGGCCAGTCCTGAGATTCTGCCCCGCAGCTCTCGCCGGTGACGCCCTCAGAGTCCCTGCCAAGGCCTCGCCGGCCCCTGCCCACCCAGCCACAGCCACAGCCATCGCAGAAGCTAGGGCGCCTCCGAGAGGATGAGGGGGCAGTGGCATCTGCGGCAGTCAAGGAGCCACCGGAGGCTACAGCGACACCCGAGCCACTCTCGGATGAGGATCTCCCACTGGACTCTGAACTGTACCAGGACTTCTGTGCAGGGGCCTTCGATGACCACAGCCTGGTGAGCGGGCAGAGTGTCCCATGGTGGAAGGGTCAGCCCAGTTGAGTTCAGTTCAGTCGCTCAGTCACATCTGACTCTTTGCGACCCCATGGACTGCAAAATGCCAGGCCTCCCTGTCCATGGCCAGCTCCCTGAGTTTACTCAAACTCATGTCCATCGAGTCGGTCATGCCATCCAACCATCTCATCCTCTGTCGTCCCCTTCTCCTCCTGCCTTCAATCTTTCCCAGCATCAGGGTCTTTTCAAACGAGTCAGTTCTTCGCATCAAGTAGAGGTTACAGAAGCAGAGAGTATCCGTAATGAGGAGAGAGGAGGCAGAGGGTATGGAAGGTTGATGTGGGGACTGAGTAGGTCGTGGGGAGGTCACCGGGAGCGCAGGACAATCAGTGTTTGCCTCACTGGCAGCCCTGGATGAGCGACACGGAGGAGTCCCAGTTCCTGGACCCAGCGCTGCGGAAGAGGGCGGTGAAAGTGAAGCACGTGAAGCGGCGGGAGAAGAAGTCTGAGAAGAAGGTGACAGGGTGGAGTGGGTGGGGGGAGGGAAAGGTCAGGGCCTGACGGGCTGGGGCGCCGGGGGTGTCAGGGGTCCCGGGACGACTTCAGCCCTGCCCTGACCCCACGCATGTCGTCCCACAGAAGGACGAAAGATACAAGCGCCATCGACAGAAGCAGAAGCACAAGGACAAATGGAAACACCCGGAGCGGGCTGACGCCAAGGACCCCGCGTCGCTGCCGCAGTGCCTGGGGCCTGGTTGCGTGCGTGCCGCCCAGCCCGGCTCCAAGTATTGCTCCGACGACTGCGGCATGAAGCTGGCGGCCAAGTGAGTCATTTTGGGGCAGTCGGGGAGGACACGGTAGGGCATGACCCCAGTCAGTCACGTGGCCACCGTTCAGTCAACCAAGCACCCACCTATCTGTCCACCTGCTCACGCACCCATCCTCCGTCTGCCCGTTCATTCACCTGGTTATGCACTCTTTCACCCTTGAGTCCCCTTCCATCCTTCATCGGAGCACCCCACTTACCCGCCTCCTTGCTGGCTTCCTCCCCTGCGCACCCAATCCCCACGTCCCTGCAGCCGCATCTACGAGATCCTCCCGCAGCGCATCCAGCAGTGGCAGCAGAGCCCGTGCATTGCTGAGGAGCACGGCAAGAAGCTGCTCGAGCGCATCCGCCGGGAGCAGCAGAGCGCGCGCACCCGCCTCCAGGAGATGGAGCGCCGCTTCCACGAGCTCGAGGCCATCATCCTGCGAGCCAAGCAGCAGGCGGTGCGCGAGGACGAGGAGGTGAGGGCCGCGGCCCCGGCAGCCCGGCGAGGGGCCGCGCGCCTGGCCCTGTCCAGCCTCATGGTCCCCTCCGCCCGCGCAGAGCAACGAGGGCGACAGTGACGACACGGACCTGCAGATCTTCTGCGTCTCCTGCGGGCACCCCATCAACCCACGCGTTGCCTTGCGCCACATGGAGCGCTGCTACGCCAAGGTCAGGGTGTCGGCCCGAGGGGGTGGACGGTGTGGGGACATCGCGGGGTCCGTGGGGGGCAGGTGGGCCGTCTGGCCAGGGCCCGCAGCGCACGCCCACAGTTCCCTCGTTTGTGCTCGCCCCTCCAGTACGAGAGCCAGACGTCCTTTGGGTCCATGTACCCCACCCGCATCGAGGGGTGAGTGTGGGCGCGTGCGGGGTGAGCGCGGGGTTACGGTGGGGTCAGTGGCTGCCGCAGGTGCGGGCGGGGGCGTTGCCGTCCTCTTCCACGTCCTCCGCTCCACACCCCCAGGGCCACACGGCTCTTCTGTGACGTCTACAACCCTCAGAGCAAGACGTACTGTAAGCGGCTCCAGGTGCTATGCCCCGAGCACTCACGGGACCCCAAAGTAAGGCTTTCCCATCCCCGCTCCCTTCCTCCGCCCATGTTTGCCCCTCTTTTCCCAGGCACCCCTTCCTTGCATTCCTCTCTTCCCTCTGCCCCCGCGGTTCCTTCCCACTCTCCTCTGAACTTGCAACTTCCCCCACCCACCCCGGCCTCCCTGCAGGTGCCAGCTGACGAGGTATGCGGGTGCCCCCTTGTAAGGGATGTTTTTGAGCTCACCGGTGACTTCTGCCGCCTGCCCAAGCGCCAGTGCAACCGGCACTACTGCTGGGAGAAGCTGCGGCGCGCCGAGGTGGACCTGGAGCGCGTGCGCGTGGTAGGTCCTGACTGCGCACTAGGCCCTGACCACGTGCTAGGCCCTGACCGCGGATGTGCGGATGCCAATGTGGATGCAGCCGGGGTAGGGTGGAGCGGGGCTCCAGAGCCGCTTCTTAAGGCTTCTGCTGCCCACGCAGTGGTACAAGCTGGACGAGCTCTTTGAGCAGGAGCGCAACGTTCGCACAGCCATGACCAACCGGGCGGGCTTACTGGCCCTGATGCTGCACCAAACCATCCAGCATGACCCGCTCACCACCGACCTGCGGTCAAACGCCGAGCGCTGAGCCCTGGCGGCCCACACGTCTATCTCCCTGCGCTGCGGGCGGGCCTGGCCCTGGACCCCTGTTTGTCTGGTCTGCCATTCATGTTTCTCCGACGGTCCCCGAGTCCCTGTGCCCATCCGTCCACCGTCTGACTGCCTGTCTGCCCTTACCAGAGGGCCTCGGAATTTCACGTCTCTCCGTTCTCTGTGCCTGGGTGGGACTGTGGAGTCTGCTCACCCGTGCCTCCCTGAACTCTGGTTTTCTTAATAAAATTTTGATGAAACAAAAAAGATAACTGTTGGTGGTCTCTGAACTTTTCAGTCGCAGATACGTTCCCACGGTCCTAGAGTAGAGGGGCACACCTGTGTTCCAGAGCGGCTGCAGTACAGGTGTAGACTGCACGTGGCTGCACGTATTCAGCTGGCGCCCATTCGGTGTTCTGCAGGCCCCATCTTGGGCGTGGGGATCTGGCTTGCTGATGAGAGTCCAGTGACCTCCACTGCCATCCTGTTATTGTGACACTAGGTGTTTGATCAGTACTCGTTCCATGAATGGCTGATTTATCATTCCTATGTGAACAGGAATCTTCTTACTCTTAGGCATATTCTCCAGACCAAACTTGTATTAAATGATGGACACAAGGCCTTCCTCTTCCCTGCAAACCCCTCTCTTGCGGTGCACATACACCAGGAGCGCCCTCCCCCACCCCCAATGTCAGGGCCAGTCAGCCCCAGGCACTGCCTTTCCAGGATGGATGCACCCTCGTGGGTTGCACGGACCTGGCCTTTTATCTGCAGAGCAGTACTGCCCTCTCCCCCGGTGGGAGAAAGAGCTGTGGCCATCAGGGGGCATGATTTTTCTGGGTGCTCCAGTGACTGTTTATGTTGGGAGGTGGGGTGGGGGGCGGTGGTGGCAGGGAGAGAGAGAGACACAATTGCTGTGGAGGAGATCTTAAGTTTTAAGGGAAGATAAGAAAATTTAAGCATAACATGCTGCCTGCCTGTATCGGGCCCTCCCTAGTGAGCAGTGTGTGCCTGCTTTATACATTAACCAGACCTCCCCAAAGGCAGCAATGTCTGCTCAACCATAAAGATCAATGTGTTTTCCCCTTCTTTTGATGCCAGCAATGTAATCCTTAGATTATAACTTTCTTCTTTCGTAATTTTGTAACCTGCGGCTGCTTCCTATGTGTAGATCTGGACTATGTATCTTTGGTGAACTTTATGTAAAATGTCAGTGTGTCATTTTGGTACATGATACATGATCAAATATATATATGACTGTGCCTTCGACTTCTGTGCCTTAGATCTTTCTGAAAGACTATTTCTAGGGTTGTAATTCTCAGGTTGGCTCAAAGAAAATCATCTATTTCTCCTTTAGATTGACTATTGATTAATTTTTCATCAATGTAAGTCTTCTTCTGTGCCTCTCATTAAAGTGGATATGGCTGACTATTAGGCAAAGAGGCTTGGAGTTAGCAGCAGTCATTTTAATAGGAGTGGCTGACACAGGGAAACATTTTATAGGCTACACATGTTATCAGTCATATTGATTTGTTGCACATTGTACGTGTACTTTTAGAAGTTGAATTAAAGCATGTAGTGATACATGCCATGAGTAGCTTGAAAGCTACTAAAAAGATAATAATACATAAAACGAAAACAATAATCATCTGTAAAACTGAGTGAAAAAAAATACCTAGCCCTGAAGGGAGCCAACTAAACAGATCATTAAAAGGATCTCTTTTTTTTCTTTCTTTTTTTAAAGTCTTATAACCATTTTGTCTTTTGGGAGCGTTATCTAGGATCATCTATACTTGTGCCGAGGTATTGATATAAGTGCAGCAGGCAGGGTGAGCAATAGCACACTTCCTTATTTAGCCAGGAGGAAATGAAAGGTAGGGAATTCCCTGGTGGTCCAGTGGTTAGGACTCTGAGCTTCCAATACAGGGGCATGGGTTTGATCCCTGCTCTGGGAACTAAGGTCTTGAAAGCAGCATGGCCAAATAAACAAAGACATCAAAAATGAAAAGAAAATGGAAGGGAATTGTATTATCCAGTACAACTGAGTTAAGGAATTGAAGGATGTTATACTGTTTGCAGACTCTTTGGCTGTTTGGCCAATGGTGGCTGATAGATTTACAACTATATCTCTCTTTATTTATACTCCTGCCCTAGGGAGCAAGAGTCTCAGAAGACTTTGCTACCAGGTATCTTGGTATACTGATAACATGGGTCTCTTGATTCCTTAAGGGAGAGAGAAATGCAGTCCAGCTGTCACTTTTATATAGACATAACATCCCAATAAGCACAGACCTTATAACTGCCAGCTCTTAAGATATTTATGTGCCATTCATGGACAGGCCTGTCAATTCCAATGCCACATGTGAAGACAAAACCTGAGGGAGCTAAAGTCATCCTCCCAAGAGAGCTCTCACTGATGGATTCATCAATTGGAAATTCTGCTAACATGGCTTTAAACCATGGGTCACTTTTCTTGCAGGCTTTCCAAGAGCCATCTGTATGGTACTGGACATAGGGAATTGCTATCACAAGTTACTTGCTTTTTCTCTTCAAGACATTTGTTAAGTAAGGGATGGAGTAAAAGGGTCCTAGGCTAAGTCATGTTCAATCTCTAAGGGCCAAGGATAGTATCAGATAGAGGATGGACACATTGATAGGCTGGGGAATTTGAACCTGAAAGGTTAAGCCAGAGGGAGATGGATCCAAGTCAGTGATAACATTAGGAATATCTGAAAGTTCAGTGACAGGAATTATGAGGGGCCTGTGTCAGTCTTGTATTGACTGAGGAGTTAGATGACAAATCCGACAATCGGTTAAATGACCCCCAATATCTATACTCTGTGACAACTTGACTAAAGAATTTTCTTTCCATCCTAAACACTGGGGCAAAAGGATAGCTAGAGGTAAAACAATAACAGTGTTGACAGAGAGACAGACAGCTGGTAAACAGTTCAATTAAACTAGTAGGATGAGCCCAACAGGGCTGGTCTGGACTCTTGGGTTAGCTGTCTGCTGCTGTTAGTGACGTCTCAATCCAGCTTGTCTTAGACAAAGACAAGGTGTCAGAAATAAGAATCACAGTCCATGTAGGAGCAGAAGCCCTTTTAAAAAAATGAGAGATAGGAACCCAGGGTTTACTCCTTTCAGCTTTACAACACAGATGTTATTTAATAACACCTGATAGGGCCCTTTCCAAAGCAGCAGCAGTGAATCTTGTGTTTGATACCTTTTCCAATAGACAAAATCTCCAGGGTACAACCCATGATCCAAAAGGTCTTCATCTTCTAGGAGCTCATTGTGAAAGGAATTAGCTACCAGCTTTTCATTTGGGGCTTCCCTGGTGGTTCAGAGGGTAAAACATCTGCCTGCAATGGGGGAGACCTGGGTTTGATCCCTGAGTTGGGAAGATCCCCTGGAGAAGGAAATGACAACCCACTCCCGTATTCTTGCCTGGAAAATCCCATGGACAGAGAAGCCTGGTAGGCTACAGTCCATGGGGTCGCAAAGAGTTGGACACGACTGGGCGACTTCACTTTCTTTCACTTTTCATTTTCCTTAAGTGCCTTAAGAAGTCCCTGACATTCCTTAAAAAACTGGAAATAGAACTGCCATATGACCCAGAAATCCCACTACTGGGCATACACACCAAGGAAACCAGAATTGAAAGAGACACGTGTACTGCATTGTTCATTGCAGCACTGTTTACAATAGCTAGCACATGGAAGCAACCTAGATGTCCATTAGCAGATGAATGGATAAGAAAGTTGTGGTACATATACACAATAGAATATTACTCAGCTATTAAAAAGAACACATTTGAATCAGTTCTAATGAAGTGGATGAAACTGGAGCCTATTATACAGACTGAAGTAAGTCAGAAAGAAAAACACCAATATAGCATATTAACACATATATATGGAATTTAGAAAGATGGTAACGACAACCCTGTATGCAAGACAGCAAAAGAGACACAGATATAAAGAATAGACTTTTGGATTCTGTGGGAGAAGGTGAAGGTGGGATGATTTGAGAGAATAGCATTAAAATATGTATAATATCATATGTGAAACAGATGACCAGTCCAAGGTTGATGCATGAAACAGGACACTCAAAGCCGGTGCACTGGAACAACTCAGAGGGATGGGATGGGGAGGGAGGTGGGAGGGGGCTTCAGGATGGGAGACACATGTACACCCATGGCTGATTCATGTCAATGTATGGCAAAACCACCACAATATTGTAAAGTAATTAGCTTCCAATTAAATTATTATTATTTTTTTTTTAAAGATAATGTTACAGAAAGTAAAACTGAAAAGTTAAGTCAAGTACCAACAGTTTTTTAAAAAAATCACTGGGCAATATATCTAATGATCCAGGAGCTCATCCAAAAATAAAATCCATAAGCAATCTTTAATCATTTCAGAGAAGATGACATCTGTTAGGTAGATGTTATTTGTGACCGACACAGGACATGCACTTTAGAGAAGTAAGAAGCATCATTGTGAGAATTTGCAATAATTTTACCATACATCATACTGAAATACAAAATAGAGAAAAATTCCTGATAGAAGATAATTGAGGTGACTGAACAGAATTCTAGCTTTCACTGATGGAATAGTGGAATTATTACACTAAAATAACAATGTAGGAATGAAAGATGTATGAATCCAATACAATAAAAAGCCACTATAATCATCAAAAAAAAAGAAGTCCCTGACAACAGTGCAGCATATCATCACCCTTACGCAGTATTGATTTGTACATGCCTTCGTCTGGTGCATAGGCCGTCCAGTGGTTATTTCAAAAAGAGACAGTTGATGCTTAGCAAAATGGCAATCCAGTCCAGTGGTTTTCCCTGGGAAATCCCATGGACAGAGGAGTCTGGTGGGCTACAGAAGAGTCGATCGCGGCTTACCATCTAAACAACAACAACAAAAGGAGTGGACCTAAGACAGAAGCACCAACGGGAGAGCGTTTGGCCGTGAAAGGTTAAAAGCCCCTGAGAGTTTTGTCAGTTGCATTTTGATAGTGCTGTTGGTTCTTTCTTTCCATCCTTAAGATCAGGAGTGATAAGGGCTTTGAAAATGCTGCACTGTTAGCTAAATGTCACAAATTAATTCAATTATTTGTCCAGTAAAGTGAGTCCCTATATAACTGGATCACTATATAACTTGAAAGTGATTCCCCAAACAGGAATTATTCTTTCCAACAGTGATTTACCTGCTGCTATAGCCCTTGGTCTCCTGCAGGGAAAGTTTCGACCCAGTGTGAAAACATACAGATCATCACCAAGATATATTTATATCCTTGAGATATAAATGGCCATACTTCAAAGGGTCCCTTAGGAAGAGGAATGTGACGTTCTGACCCATGTAGTGGTTTTCTGGGATTATATTTAGGGCATAGAGTACAGCGAGTACATACTTTACAAGTCTTCGTGGCCGAAAGTTTCCAAAATGGTTGTTTTCCCCATGAAACTGCCTCTCAGTTGCCCAATGAATTAAAGAAAATGCATGCTGCAGTAATGGCCATTGTACTCTTACAAGCACTATCAGGGTTTTTTTAAAATCAGGTCCAAACCATATCTGTGTGATGGGGTAAAAAATTCCCCCTGTTTTGTTGCCAGATCTGTTTATCTTCTTTAGTGGTGATTTCTTAAGCCTGTGGAAGAAACTGTCCCTGGGTTAGCAGGGTTCACAGAGGGCAGTGGACATTCTCAAAGCTGAAGAGGAGGAATTTTTAAAGTTGTCCGTTTGCAGCGTCAGCAGGCTGATTTCCGTTAGCTTCCTTAGTGTCAGATTTGGGATGTCCCAGTGTTTTAATAATTGCCAACTGTTTTAGTAGCTGTGTAGCATTTAATAACTGCAACCTGTTTTTATAGGCTGTCTGGAAGAGGTTCAGTCCAGTTCAGTCACTCAGTCGTGTCCAACTCTTTGTGACCCCATGAATCGCAGCACGCCAGGCCTCCCCGTCCATCACCAACTCCCGGAGTTCACCCAGACTCACGTCCATCGAGTCAGTGATGCCATCCAGCCATCTCATCCTCTGTCGTCCCCTTCTCCTCCTGCCCCCAATCCCTCCCAGCATCAGAGTCTTTTCCAATGAGTCAACTCTTCACATGAGGTGGCCAAAGTACTGGAGTTTCAGCTTTAGCACCATTCCCTCCAAAGAAATCCCAGGGCTGATCCCCTTCATTTCCATAGCATCCAATGTTGTGTGCCACTCCAAAGGCATAACAACAGCCAATATATATATATATATATATTTTTACTATCTGGGTTTTAGCTAGTTGACAAGCTTGGGTTAAGGCAATTAATTCCTATTGCTGTGCCGACTTTGTTGCTGGTAAATAAGAGCTTTCAATTATGTTCACTGTGTATGTCATTGCATATCCAGTTCACTAATGTCCCTGTTCATCCCTTAAGTAGAGTCCTTCTGTAAACCAAATTAAATCAACATTATCAATAGGAATTTCTTGTAAGTCATACCTGGAACAAGAATTTAGTCTGTTGATAAAATGCAGTCGGAATTTCCCTGGTGGTCTAGTGGTTAAGAATCCAACATGCAACGCGGGGGACACGGGTTCCATCCCTGGTTGCGGAACTAAGATCCCACATGCCCTGGGGTGATTAAACCCCTGCACCACAACTATTGAAGCCCACATGTTCTGGAGCCCATGCGTTGCAACTGGAGAGTCCATGCACTGCAAGGAAAGAGCCACATATCACAACAAAGATTCTGTGTGCTGCAACCAAGACCTGATGCAGCCAAATAAATAAATAAAACATTTAAAAGAAAGAAGGAAAGAAAATGCAGTCATGGTTGTTTTCTTCCTGTGGTGCTGAAAGCAAGGTTGCAGGATTAAGACTATTACATTGTAGTTCATGCCCATCCAGGGACACTTAAAAAAAAAAAAAGATTGTTACATTGAACAAAGGTAATATTAGGTACAGAAAGCAACAATAGTTAATAAGAAGCTAGTTAGCTTACAGAACAATGCTGACTGTCCTGAGAGCTTAGAGAAGACTCCGTTGAGTGTGGGACATAAACAAAGGAGACCTCATTATTTCTTCAATAATCTTATATAACAAAGCCTTTGCTGAAATAACCTTCATGCAAAGTAGAAGTCCTTTTCCTACCAAATCTGATTGCTGACTCTAGTATCCTATGGGTCAATGCTGATCACCACGTTTGTGAGTAATACACCTAAAACAGTTCCTTTTCTTCAAGTACAAAGAGATCAAGGCAAGTTATAATGAGTGCAACCCGAAGCCTGTGTCTGAGTTAAGATGGATTTTAAAGTATTCATGGTCTCTTTTCCTTTCAGCACCCATTCAATCAGATCAGGCTGGTTGGGCTTAAGTGATGCATACGAAGGTTGCGAAGCAAGTGGAAAATTAGGTACCTAATTGCTACAATATTCAGTCAGACTCAGAAAGCCTCTCAATTATTTCTTTGGGGAATTAAGCAAGCTAAAATCCTGTTAGTTATTTTGGAGTTGATTAATAGTCTTTCCTTAGATATTAAGTGGCCCAAAGTTTTCAATAAGTGGACACATTAGAGTTTATTTTTAGACAACTTTTGTCCCTTAGAAGCTAGCTGTGGTAACAGATATGGTGTCTTTTTTTTAATATAAATTTATTTTAATTGGAGGTTAATTACTTTACAATATTGTATTGGTTGTTTTGAGGATACAATTCAGTTTTAGAACATTAAAACAAATCATCTACACATTAAATTCAAGTGGAGCCACCAGGGAAGCCTACATCAGCTTTAAGCATTTGAGTAAAGAAAGTGGGGCTCTCACTATAGCCCTGTGGCATGACTGTTTAGGTACATTGATGATTGCCCCATGTGAAGGCAAAAAGATATTGACTATTCTTCTCCACTGCTCAAAATTCTCCAAGGCAGGCTTCAGCAATATGTGAACCATGAACTTCCAGATGTTCAAGCTGAATTTAGAAAAGGCAGAGGAACCAGAGATCAAATTGCCAACATCCGCTGGATCATCGAAAAAGCAAGAAAGTCCCAGAAAAACATCTATTTCTGCTTTATTGACTACGCCAAAGCCTTTGACTGTATGGATCACAATAAACTGTGGAAAATTCTTCAAGAAATGGGACTACCAGACCACCTGACCTGCCTCTTGAGAAATCTGTATGCAGGTCAGAAAGCAACAGTTAGAACTGGACATGGAACAACAGACTGGTTCCAAATCAGGAAAGGAGTACGTCAAGGCTGTATATTGTCACCCTGCTTATTTCACTTATATGCAGAGTACATCATGAGAAATGCTGGGCTGGATGAAGCACAAGCTGGAATCAAGATTTCTGGGAGAAATATCAATAACCTCAGATATGCAGATGACACCACCCTTATGGCAGAAAGCAAAGAACTAAAGAGCCTCTTGAAAGTGAAAGAGGAGAGTTGAAAAAGTTGGCTTAAAGCTCAACATTCAGAAAACTAAGATCATGGCATCTGGTCCCATCACTTCATGGCAAATAGATGGGGAAACAGTGGAAACAGTGGCAGACTATTTTTTTGGGCTCCAAAGTCACTGCAGATGGTGACTGCAGCCATGAAATTAAAAGACGCTTACTCCTTGGAAGGAAGGTTATGATCAACCTAGACAGTATATTAAAAAGCAGAGACAGGGCTTTCCTGGTGGCTCAGAGGTTAAAAAGCAGAGACATTATTTTGCCAACAAAGGTCCGTCTAGTCAAGGCTATGGTTTTTCCAGTAGTCATGTATGGATGTGAGAGTTGGACTATAAAGAAAGCTGAGTGCCGAAGAATTGATGCTTTTGAACTGTGGTGTTGGAGAAGACTCTTGAGAGTCCCTTGGACTGCAAGGAGATCCAACCAGTCCATCCTAAAGGAAATCAGTCCTGAATGTTCATTGAAAGGACTGATGTTGAAGCTGAAACTCCAATACTTTGGCCACCTGATGCAAACAGCTGACTCATTTGAAAAGACCCTCATGCTGGGAAAGATCGAAGGTGGGAGAAGAAGGGGACAGAGGATGAAATAGTTGGATGGCATCACCGACTCAATGGACATGAGTTTGGGTAAACTTCGGGAGTTGGTGATGGACAGGGAGGCCTGTTGTGCTGCAGTCCATGGGGTCATAATAGTCTGACATGGCTGAGTGACTGAACTGAATTACTCTCCATACTAGTGGAGAAGGTACAGCAAAAATCAATTATAAAGAATAGCTGCTATCAGTTGGAATGGCTAAGAAGAATGTATGTGGATTTGGACCAGAAGATGTGCAGGAATCACAGTATTATTTATAGCTTTCAGATCTTGAACTAACCTCCAACCTTTCCCATTTTCCTTTTTCACTGGTACCTGCCTGCGTGCTTAGTTATGTCTGACTCTTTTTGACCCTTTGGACTGAAGCCCTCCAGGATCCTATGTTCATTGGGTTTTCCAGGCAAGAATACCAGAGTGGGTTGCCATTTTCTTCTTCAGGGGATCTTCCCAATCCAGGGATTGAAACTGCGTCTCCCGTGTCTCCTGTATTGCAGGCTGATTCTTTACTGCTGAGCCATCGGGGAAGCAGTTATATGCAAAAAAATAATACAAATATTTATCAGAGAATTATCTAGCTTACTTTCAATATACTAACATTAAAAGAAAAGAGAAATAGAAAGAGCAGAGGATATATTATCAAACTGGGTTTTGACCAACAGCCAGACTTAAACAGCGCTGGGAAGCCTCGTGTAACAGCACATCTGGAGTCCCAGTTGGGAAAAAGTCCCAGGCATTGTGTCAGCTCCGTGGGTGAGGCTTTGTTTCACTGGTAAGATCAGTATGTTACAAGCTCTCATATGGGGAACTGTAAGTCCCTCCTTAAGAAATCCCTGAATAATAGGTTGTCCCATTTAATGCCTCTGATTTAAGTGATATTGTCAAATATCAAGTAAAGGCTTGGAGTTGTCAACAAGCCCCTTGATAGGAGTGGCCATTTTAAATATTTCAATATCTAAGGAAGAAGGTGACCATAATTCTTTAGGTGCTGACAATTAACAGGTCATTAATTTTTCTTGGTTTGTTTGAGTCACTATTTTATAACCATCTATCTCTCAGTAACTAGATTTTGTTCAACATTAAATTTTCTAAATCTAGAAGCCTTTCCCCTTTTTGTGAAAAGGCAGTATGAATATTGTTGGCTTCTAAAAGTTCTCTTCCTATCAAATGAATTGGGGCACATTTTACTAGGAGAAACAAAAATTTCACTGTGATAATTCCTAATTGAATGCTTATCGATTCTGATTTTAAAATTTGCATAGGTACATCAGAAACCCCTACTATTAATATTTGACTTGACTGTCTATTCCGAGGGCGAGGGCAATGAATAGGGCAGGGTAAGGAACAGGGACTGTAGCGCCAGTATCTATAAGGGCCTTTAAATCTCCTCCCAACTGCTGTTTCCATTTCCCCCAAGGTATTGGTGAGGAGCCTTGGCTAGCTGGTAAAGAATCCACCTGCAATGCAGGAGACCTGGGTTCAATCTTTGGGTTGGGAAGATCCCCTGGAAAAGGGAAAGACTACCCACTCCAGTATTCTGGCCTGGAGAATTCCATGGACTGTATAGTCTATGAGGTTGTAGAGTCAGACACGACTAAGCGACTTTCACTATTGGTGAGGAGCAGGGGGAGATTCCTTCTCATAATCATCAAAGCACCCCTAGTCCTTTTTAGTTTTGCTTTGGTTCAAGTTCTGTTTAAACTTATGGCATTCTCATTTGAAGAGATCAGACTTTCTGCAATAAAAACAAATGCGAGTACTTTGCTTTGGGCCAGGGTTAGAAAACAACGTTTTAATAGGGCCACTAATACACCAGCATGTACTGTGGCCCAATTGACATTTTTAAATTAGCTTTGCTATTTTTTTCATCTAATCCCAAAGAGGTATTACTTTGCCAACAAAGGTTCATCTAGTCAAGGCTATGGTTTTTCCAGTGGTCATGTATGGATGTGAGAGTTAGACTGTGAAGAAGGCTGAGCGCTGAAGAATTGATGCTTTTGAACTGTGGAGTTGGAGAAGACTTGAGAGTCCCTTGGACTGCGAGGAGATTCAACCAGTCCATTCTGAAGGAGACCAGCCCTGGGATTTCTTTGGAAGGAATGATGCTAAAGCTGAAACTCCAATACTTTGGCCACCTCATGCGAAAAGTTGACTCATTGGAAAAAACTCTGATGCTGGGAGGGATTGGGGGCAGGAGGAGAAGGGGACGCCAGAGGATGAGATGGCTGGATGGCATCACTGACTCGATGGACATGAGTCTGAGTGAACTCTGGGAGTTGGTGATGGATAGGGAGGCCTGTCCTGCTGCGATTCATGGGGTTGCAAAGAGTCGGACACGACTGAGTGACTGATCTGATCTGAACATTTAATCCCTGGGGTCCAGTTCATTTCTCCTTTGGAGTTTACAGAAGAGGTAGAGCAGACAAATCAAGATATGGACATTCAGAAAGGAGAGGGATCCCTTGGAGGAGGAAATGGCATCCCACTGCAGATTCTTGCCTGTAAAATCCCATGCACAGAGGAGCCTGGTGGGCTACAGTCCATGGGGTCCCAAAGAGTTGAACATGACTGAGCATACACCCATGGACACATAAAGTTCAGAAAGGAGGGGAAGGAGGAAAAGGAAGGGATAGGGTAACTCCTGAGCTTTTCTCTAACTTAACAACAATTTCTAATAGTTTTCAGTTAGTTTCCTGTAAAGATGCCATTTTTTCATTACCATGCTTCAAAGCTTCAAAGTACCAACTGAAGGATGCTTCCCATCTTGTCTATGTAATTTTATAGCCAACATTTTCCAACTAGGCACACAAGTAAACTAATTTTGGTAAGTTTCCCATTTTGGCCATTTAAGAGTTAAATTATTTTTCATTAGATCTTCCCATTTTACCAAGTTCTTACAAGTATTGGCTCCATATATATTGCACATGAAGTCCGCCAAGTTCCAGTGGGTGGCTGCCCATCTGGGAGTTGGTCAGCTTTAAAAGCACAATTCCCCCCCCTCCTTTTTTTTTTTTTTGTTTAGTTTTTATTGTGTAGTCACAATCTCTTGTACCCTGGTGGCACTCGTAGTAAAGAATCCACCTACCAATGCAGGAGATGTAAGAGAAGTGGGTTCGATCCCTGGGTCAGGAAGATCCCCTGGAGAAGGGCATGGCGCCCCACTTAGTATTCTTGCTGGGAGAATCCCATGGACAGAGAAGCATGACGGGCTACAGTCCATGGGGTCTCAATGAGTCGGACACAACTAAGCATCTGAGCACAGCACCTCAGACACTTCTGCTAGGTTCTCAGTCACCAGAGAAATGTCCTTTTTCTTCGGAGCTAAAGAGGTTCAGTCTTTCATTTTGCTGTCAGTTTGTTCAAACCATTTATACAAAATCTTTCAAACTTGAGCCAAATTAAAAAAGACCAGCCAACCCAGTTCACTCTAAATTTCCTTCTTGGCTTTCCCTTTCTAGGAACTTCCATCTAGGGCCATTGCCTAGGAAATTTCCCCTTGGTCCCTTTTACCTGGAAAGTACTGGTACCCTGTTAAGACTACAAGTCCTAAAATTTTAACAGATGGGATAAAATTCAGGATCATCATGCAAATCAATGAGGTCCGAATATCAGGAGAATTCACCAAACCATCTGAGAAATACCAAAAAGCCAGAGGGGCTCAAAGAGCCAGTGCTGGTTTGAGCGCTGGTTTAGAGTAGATTCCAGGTGTCTCTGATATCCTACCGACTATACCCAGCAAATGTCAACAAAAAAGTAATCAATATTGATCTTAAGTAGAAACAGAGAATTTTATTTGAGCCAACCTGAGGATTATAACCCAGGAGACGGTCTTTTGGAAAATGCGGAGGATTGTTCCACCTGTTAGAAGTCGAAGGCACCGTTATATACATGTTTAAGACAAAGGATTATACCTTAAAATGACACATTGATGTTTTATATAAGGTTCACCAAAGTTACATAAAGCAGATCTTTACATACAGGACAAGCAGTCACCACGACCCTTAACAGGATTAGGAAAGGAAAAATGAATCTTCTCTGGAGGTACACTGCTATGTCAGAAGAAGGAAAAGAAATGATCTTTATGGTTGAGCAGACGTTCCTGCTTTTGAGGAGGTCTGGTTAATGTAAAACACAGATTCACCTTGACCGTTAGGAAAGGCATAAAATGGACAGAGACTATGTCACACTTAAATTTTCTTGTCCTGCTTCAAAACATAGATTTTATGCCATCGCCTGTTATTCAGGAATTTCTTTTGAAAAGTAATTCCCTGTACTAGTCCTTGAAACACGCCTACCCTGCAAGCAAGCTAGCTGAATGGAAAAGGCTGGAGATTTGTTCAAGATCTGTGAGCGAAAATAAATAATACTGCAATTCCTTGACATCCTTTGGTCCCAAATCCATGCACTTTACTCTCAGTCATTCCTACTAAAAGCAGTGCGTTCTTTAGCATCCCAGTAGAGAAGGACAATCACATGACTTTTTGCCTTCATGTGGGAAAATCATGTGGACAGCTATGCACAAGGCTACCAGTTAGAACCCCACTTACTTTTCTCAAATGATTAAAGCTGACTTAACTGATGTAGACTTTCCTGGTGGTTATACTTTAATTCAATACATAGACAATTTGATATTATGCTCTAAAACTAAACTGGATTCTCAAAAAGATACTATCCATCGGTTACACAAGTTAGCTTCTAAAGGACACACATGCTCATTTGCTTCATTCATGTCCAGCTCTTTGTGACCCTATGGACTGTAGCCCTCTAGGCTCTGCTGTCCATGGGATTCTCCAGGCAAGAATACTTGAGTTGGTTGTCATTTCCTCCTTCAGGGGATCTTCCCAACCCAGGGATTGAACCTGTGGTTCCTGCATCTCCTGCATTGGTAGGCAGATTCTTTACCACTGAACCACCTGGGAAACCCCTTCTCAGGGACACAAGTTGTCTAAAGATAAACTCCAACTTTGCTTACCTACTGTAAAACATATGGGCCACTTAATATCTCAGGAAGGACTATTGATTGAAACCAAAAAAATTAAAATAATTTTAATTTTCTCACCACTCTCCCCACCCCCACCCAGAAAAACAATTGAGGGGATTTCTGGGTCTGACTGATGTTGTAGGAATTGGGTACTTAATTTTTACTGTAATTGCCCAACTTTTATACGCACTGCTTAAGTCCAGTGGACATGACCCAACTGAAGGAACAACAGAAGGAGAAAAAAGCCATAGAAGTTTGAAGTCCACGTTAACCAAGCTGTGGCATTAGGCCATTCTGATTACAATTTACAGTTTTTTCTCTCTTGACATGAAGAGAAAGGTAGTGTCTTAGGGATGTTAGTAGAGAGTCATGGTGATCAACATCTGCTGGGAGGATGCTATAGTTGTCCATTAGATTCATAGAGAGAGGACTCACATCCTGTCTGAGAACTATTAATATTTCAGGGACAGCTCGCCAACGCAAGGGACTGAATACATAGTGATGGGAACTCTGCTTTGACTATCTATGTTCTGCACCTGAGTCTCTTGAATTCTCATTATAGTCAATGGTGTTCTGTGAGTAAGTTGGCCTCTTACAAGATATTGCTGCTTTCTTCACCTCCTATTACTTTGGCTGCAGTGCAATAATCTTAACCCCACAACTTTACCCCCATAACGCCAAGACGACAACAATCATGATTACATTTTACTGATTATTTTCTTGTTTCTAGGAATGATTTTCAGGAAAGCCCTATTAGTTATGCTGATTTAGTTTGGTTTACAGATGGATCTTACTTAAAGGAAGAGCAGGGACAATACTGAGCTGGGTCTGTGTTAATAACATGAATTGTAGATGCAGCTGGGAGCTCTTATCTATCAGAAGCAAAGTCAGCATAGCAAGCTGAACTCATTGCTCTGATCAGAGATTGTCAACGAACTAAGGACCAAACAGCAAACATGTACGATGATAGCTGCAATGCTTTCAAGGTGACATGATTTGGAATGCTCTGTAATAAGAGAGGGGTTTTATGTTGTCAGGAAAACCCATAAAGCGTGGGAAACTAGACTCAGAATTATTAGACTTGTACAAATGCCTAAAAAAAACGGCCATTATTAAAATACCTGGACATGCCAAATCCGCTTCACGAGAGCCCGAAGGGAATCAATCCACTGAGGCAGCAGCCCAACAACCTGCTTAAGTTCTGTTTCTACCCAGTTCTGAGGATGTCCGCTACTCAAACCTAACCCAGATAAAACTGTCAAGAAACTTCTTTTACAGGCTCGAGAAGTAGCCTCAGAAGGTGAGAAGCAAATGCGGGAGAAGAAAGGAGGATTTCTTAACCCCACTTCACAGATATGTTTTGGACCAAATAAGAGACTTATAGTGTCTGTAGGGGTTCAATTGCCTTTACTCCAGCAGTGCACTCCCTGACCCATAGGGTTCTTGAAAAAATGATTTTGTGGGGAAAACAGCATTTTTGAACTCCCTTCCCTACACTGGCTCACAGAGCATATGTCGATGCACTGTTTACCTGAAATACAATCCAGAAAACTGTTTAACACATTTCGATATCACTTAGCCCTTCTTAAGGAAACCTTTGAGGTATGGCAGTTGGATTTTGTCCCAATGCCTCCCTCTCAATGATGCAAATGTATCTTGGTAATATTTCCCACTGGGTAGAAGCCATTCTTTGAAAGACAGCAACATTAATAGTAGGTAAATCACTATTAAAAAGAATAAATCTTTTTTGGAGAATTCCTTCTGAGTTGCATACGGACAAAGAAATTTACTTTGTCAGATACATAATTAAATCAATTTGTGATTTCTGGTCAATAAGAGCATTTTCACTGTATTCAGATTCAGGATTGATAGAAAGAGTATTCAGGATTGATAGAAAGCACTAACTGACTATCAAAACTCAACTGGCAAAACTCTCAGGGGCTTTTCATCTTCATGGCCAAAAGCTCTTCTGTTGGTACTTCTCAACCTTAGGTCCACTCCTTTTGGCAAGCATCAATTGTCTCCTTTTGAAATAACCACTGGATGATCTATGCACCAGATGAAGGCGTGTACAAACCAGTGTGATATAAGAGTGATGATATGCTGCATTGTTGTCTGATTTCTTAAGGCACTTAAAGAAAATGAAAAGCTGGGAACTAATTCCTTTCACAGCTAGCTTCTGGGAGATGAAGACCTTATGGATCATGGGTTGCAACCTGGAGACTTTTGTCTATTGCAAAAGGTATCATATATAAGATTCTTTGCAGCTGTGTTGGAAAGGGCCCTATCAGGTATTATTAACTAATCCCTGTGTTGTAAAGCTCAAAGGAGTGAGCCCTGGGTTTCTATCTTTCCATTTTTAGAAAGGGCTTCTGCTCCTTCATGGACTGTGAACTCTGTTTCTCACACCTGGCTTCGACTCAGACGACACCACCAAGCTGGCATGAGAAGTCAGTAACAGCAGTAGACAGCTAACCCTGGAATCCAGACCAGCCCTGTTAGGCTCATCCTACTAGTTCAGTTGTACTGTTTACCGACCGTCTGTCTCTCTGGCAACATCGAGAGCTACTGTTTTACCTCTAGCTATACTTTTGCCCCAGTGTTTAGAATGGAAAGAGAGTTCATCAGTAAAGTTGTCACAGAGAATAGCTACTGTGGGTCATTTAACCAACTGTTGGATTTGCCATCAAATTCCTCAGTCAATACAAGACTGATAAAGGCCCCTCATAATTCATGTCACGGAATTTTCAGATATTCCTAATGTTATCACTTACTTGGATCCACCTCCTCCTGACCTAACCTTTCAGGTTCAAATTCCCCAGCCTAATAATATATCCATCCCCTGTCTGATACTATCCTTGGCCCTTAGAAACTGAGCACAACTTAGCCTAGGACCTTTTTGCTCCATCTCTTACTTGATTAACAAATGTCTTGAAGAGAAAAAGACAAGTAATTTGTGCCAGAAACTCCTTTATGTCCAATACCATACAGATGGCTCTTGGAAAGCCTGCAAGAGAAGTGCCCCATGGTTTAATACCATGTTAGCAGCACTTCCTATTGATGAGAGCTCTCTTGTAACATTAATACCATGTTAGCAGCACTTCCATCAATGAGAGCTCTCTTGGAAGGATGACTTAAGCTCCCTCAGGTTTTGTCTTCAAATGTGGCATTGGAATTGACCCACCTTCCCATGAATGGGCACATAAATATCCTAATTGCTGGCAGTTAGAAGGTTTATGCTTATTGGGATGTTATGTCTATACAAAAGAGACAGCTGGACCACCATTCTCTCTCCACTAAGGAATCAAGAGACCCATGTTATTAGGACATGGGTAATGTCCTAATAGATGGGGAAACAGTGGAAACAGTGTCAGACTTTATTTTTCTGGGCTCCAAAATCACTGCAGATGGTGACTGCAGCCATGAAATTAAAAGACACTTACTCCTTGGAAGGAAAGTTATGACCAACCTAGATAGCATATTCAAAAGCAGAGACATTACTTTGCCAACAAAGATTCGTCTAGTCAAGGCTATGGTTTTTCCTGTGGTCATGTATGGATGTGACAGTTGGGCTGTGAAGAAGGCTGAGCGCCGAAGAATTGATGCTTTTGAACTGTGGTGTTGGAGAAGACTCTTGAGAGTCCCTTGGACTGCAAGGAGATCCAACCAGTCCATTCTGAAGGAGATCAGCCCTGGGATTTCTTTGGAAGGAATGATGCTAAAGCTGAAACTCCAGTACTTTGGCCACCTCATGCGAAGAGTTGACTCATTGGAAAAGACTCTTGATGCTGGGAGGGATTGGGGGCAGGAGGAGAAGGGGACGACAGAGGATGAGATGGCTGGATGGCATCACTGACTCGATGGACGTGAGTCTGAGTGAACTCCGGGAGTTGATGATGGATAGGGAGGCCTGCCATGCTGGGATTCATGGGGTTGCAAAGAGTCAGACACGACTGAATGACTGAACTGAACTGAAGTGAATGTCCTAATACCCATGGTAGCAAAGTCTTTTGAGAATCTTGATTCCTGGTGCAGGAGTATAAATAGAGATATGGTTGTAAATCTATCAGCCACCATTTGTCAAATAGCTGCTGCTGCTGCTGCTGCGTTGCTTCAGTCATGTCCGACTCCGCAAGACCCCATAGATGGCAGCCCAGCAGGCTTCCCATCCCTGGGATTCTCCAGGCAAGAACACTGGAGTGAGTTGCCATTTCCTTCTCCAGTGCAGAAAAGTGAAAAGTGAAAGTGAAGTCGCTCAGTCATGTCCGACTCTAGCTACCCCATGGACTGCAGCCTACCAGGCTCCTCCATCCATGGGATTTTCCAGGCAAAAGTACTGGAATGGGGTGCCATTGTCTTCTCCGGTCAAATAGCTGAAGAGACTGCAAATCTATTGGACATGTCTCAATTCCTTAACCCAAGTAGTACTGGATAATACAGTTACTTTTGATTTTCTAAGAGGTAGCCAAGGAGTTGTTTCTCCTGTTGCTCACCCGACTTGTGGCATTTATATCAATACCTCTGCAGAAGTAGAGATATTCCTAGATAAAATTTCCAAAAAGCAAAATGGTTATAAGAGTAAAAAACGAACAAAACAAAAACCCAGACCCTTTTGATAATCTGTTTAGTTGGCTCCCTGCAGGACTAGGTAATTTTTCACACTTTATTTTATAGATGATTATTATTTTCATAGTACTATTATAATTTTCATAGCTATTCAAGTTACTGATGGCATGTTCCACTGCTTGCTTAAATTGCACTGCTAAAGGTACACATACAGTGTTTGCGCAACAGTCAAGATGATCGATAACATGTATAGCCTGTAGAATGTTTCTCTATTAGCATATATCTCTGTATTGTTCACTGCATTCAGTTAACTAATTTTTCCCTTAGTTTGTCTAATTCTGAAGTTTATGGTAAGGAAAGCAAAGTTACAAAACCAAATACATCTTGGCATTTTAACCACTTGGCAAGAAGGAACCTGTACTATAATCCAGACTGAATTTTGTAATTTCATACCAAAATTAAATTTTCATTTACTTTTCATCACATGGAAAATTAAATTTCTGCATTAAGGGATCCTGGGTCTCCTTCCTAGTCTAGGCTACATCTTAGGAAAATAGTTCAGCTCTGGGGGTTCATAGCTTAAATCTCAGCTTGACTTTAATGTTGTTGGTGGTTATACTGATTGTGTTCTGTATCACTTATGCACGACTATTGTGATTTTTGCTGCATATCCAAACTTGCTAGTAAAATAATGATGTCTAAGTGACTTGAAACTATTGATCATATGTATAGTTTTATGCAAGATGCTGGACATGCATAATGTCCATAGGAGGATGATTGGACAATAATTGGCATGAGTTATATTGAACATGTTCGACATAACATTATTAGCTGTGAGTCCTTGGCTTGGTACTTTATTGACACATAAACTCCTGAAAGAAGAAACTGGCCTATTGGGATCTGGCTTTGTAGGACAGGACGGATCCAAGGCAGGTAAGAAACCACTCTGGTGTTGAAGAACCAAGCATTTCATCACCTAATGTTTTCTGTTGAAGGATTAATGATCAAAAGAGGGAAATGAGAGAATAAAATTTATTTCTTGAGGCAAAACAAGAAAATTTAAATATACTCCTCGCCCATTTGGTCCCTCCCTAATGGGCAATGTGTATCTGCATTATAAGTTAACCAGATCTCCTCAAAGGCAGGCATGTCTCCTCAAACATAAAAATAATTTTTTCCTTCTTCTGGTGCTAGCAATATAACTCCTTAGACATTAATCTTTTTCTCCCCTAATCCTTCATAGGATCATGATGACCCAGCAATCTGAGAGCATCAGCAGCTGCACTCTACCTCTGAGGGCATTTAACAGAGTCAAAACCAGAGGTAGAATCTAAATACTAAGACAGAAACACATCCGTACAATGGGATCTGGGGTTTTTCCTTCCCTCTGGGGGTCTTATGACTAGCATTCCTCATGGACCATTAACCATCTATGTTAGCAAACAGACCAACAGACAAACTAAGTACCATTCTTTCAGTTTTCATATAAGATGAAGGCAAGGGTTAAAGTTGATAAGGAGATTATCTGGCTCAGGTGCATTCCCTCTGAGTACATGAAAGCTCAGTCACATGGAAAGGGGAGGAGTCAGGACTGCAGGCCTATGATGGAGCTGAAAAAAAAAATGGAGTCAGTGTGGTTCAGCCACACATTTCACCCAGACATCTATATGGCCCATGCAGTTTTATCCACCATTCTTTCCTGAATACTCTGGGGCCAGATATTGGGAGGTAATCTGCATGCCTGTACCACAACAGCAACATACAGAGAATCCCTGTTAGACAAGGAAGAATGACTAACAGGGCCGTGGCACATTTGCCTGGTAAGGAGGTCAACCAGCAGATGAAGTCATCTGCAAAAGAAATGTTCTCTTCATGGCTTATAGCCTTTTTTATATGAGATGATAAATCAGTGATGCTAGATTGGTAAGAGGGGCTGTAAATACAATATTGTTGTTGAATTAGGACATGTTTCTCCACATACCTCTGTCAACATGTCCAGAGCCATATAGTTTTGGAAAACCACTAGGAAAGTGGACATTTAGTTTTCTGATTTAGTAGAAAAACGCTTTATCTAGAAGTATTTAATACAAAGGCGGTGAGCGCTAGAGCTTGTATTTCTAATTTAACACGAATGCCAATAGCCACTGCAATGGCTCAGTGGTAAAGAATCTGGCTGCAATGCAGGAGACATGGATTCGATCTCTGGGTCAGGAAGATTCCCCTGGAGGAGGAAATGGCAACCCACTCCAGTATTCTTGCCTGGAAAACTCTATGGACAGAAGAACCTGGTGGGCTATATAGTCCATGGGGTGGCAAAGTGCTGGACATGACTGAGCATGCAAGCCAGCCACCGTGAACGCCTCCACACTCAGGGAGAAAGGTGGAGACTCGCCATCCCCACAAAGAGAGATTACAACACTCAGTTTTGAGAGTCAGCAGGTTTCAGAAAGTGTCTGATAAAGAAGAATAGACCTTTCTAGACAACGAGGGGAAAGTCCACCCATATGGGAGATAAAGCCAAAGATTGGTGCCACATATTTAGACGGCACCTTTGGGTGATAAGAAAGCTCCTGCTTTAAGAGTCTTCTTTCCTTGACTTGTCCATTCAGTTGAAAAACTAGGTGGACAAAAGATAGAGAGGACAGTGGTAGTCACTCTATATGGTTACATTTGGCCAACCAGGTGTTTTTGTCCCCTGGCTGTGGAATCCAGAGTCGCAAAACACACCTCGGAGGACACTTAAGACATGAAGCACAGTTTATTACACCAGTCGGTCCAAGGGGAATCAGCTCCCAAAAAGGACCCTGATGTTTCTGAGAGGCCCTGTTTTATACCCCTCTCCCCCACATGACTGGTTACATGTTAGCAACCTCTCTGTTGTATATGATTGAGTTTTACAACAAGTAGCTGCTAGGAGAACAAACAATTAAGGTTAAAGGGTGGGGGGAACAATGATTATGCATCAAGGGGGGATGTCTCTATGGTTAATCTAACAGGGGCAGCCTGACCTCAACGACAATCTCTGTCATCTATTGGGAGGGAAGTCCATGAGACCTGGTTTTCACTAGTAATGGTTTCCTCACTCTTGGGCAGGGTTCAGGCCTAGTTCACATCCTGTCTTTAAGACGGATGACAGGCTTCAAGATGGAGTCTCTCCTGTTTTCCTCACACTGGCCCCAACCTTTCTTTACAAAAAGAGCAGTAAGTCCAAGTTGGTTGTATTTAGCACATAACCACATCAGACCATCCTAGATAATGACAGGCAGTGTTAAGTCTAGAGGAACTGGGTTCAAGTACAAGCCGAGGAGGAAATACTTTTTATTAATACTATCATTACTGTCAAAGGGGAAAACGTGAGCCATGGTGACATCTAGTGTTCCCAACAGGAGTTTACCTGCCTGTCCACCCATTGTCCCCGTGCTGTGAGGTTAACAGGCACACTGACCCATGACATTCCTTCATTGCTAGACACTGGCAGCAATCCACACACCTAGCAGTCAGAGCAGTTATGGACTTCAGCGTAAGTGGTAGCCCAGGACAGAAACGCATGGTTGGAGGCAGGTGGCATGAATCTCAGAAGGGAAAGACCAAGAATGATAGATAAGAGTTTCTTCATTCAGAAGCAACACCATACAAGTCTGGTCTCCATGTACAAGGATCACCCCAGGCTTTGGCACTTTTCTCAGAGGACAATGCCAGACATGTCTTCTCTTTATGTCAGAAGTGGGCAGGGAGCTGTTATATGTGGGAATTTTGGTAGCGCCCATGAGAGGAACCCTCCTTGAGTCCCCCACCTAATTTCAAGGAGATCACCTTGTTTATGGGTGGGGCTTCGATTAGAAAGTTTGAGGAAATACTGTGCCAGGGGCTGGCCCTTCCTACAAAGGTATAAGGATGTCAAGCCACCTGGGAGGGAGATACCATCTAAGTCTCCAATCCAAGATAGTCTCCAAGGTGGGAAGTCTTGTGGCATTCTTAGGACAATATCCATAGCATGCTAAAAGGGTCTCAGTCCTCCTTCTGAGTCTTATAACTTTAAGGCCCGAGCTGACAGAGCAGGTACAGTCAGTGTCGCATAAACCAGTGTATAGCCTGCTGTGGGTTGCTGTGTTTCATTGCTGGATGGCTTCTAACATCCAGGTTAGATTGTGAAGACCATTCTCATAAAGACCTGTCCAGAGAAATCGTCTTCACTGCCTCTTTCAGTAACAAATCAATGCTTTTTTTTTTTGGTTTCTCTTCTTTTTAAAAAAAATTAATTTATTTTAATTGTAGGCTAATTACTTTACAATATTGTTGTTTTTGCCATACATTGACATGAATCAGCCATGGGTATACATGTGTTCCCCATCCTGAATCCCCCTCCCACCTCCCTCCTCATCCCATCCCTCAGGGTCATCCCAGTGCACCAGCCCTGAGCACCCTGTCTCATGCATCGAACTTGGACTGGCGATCTATATCACATATTGTAATATACATGTTTCAGCACTATTCTCTCAAATTATCCCACCCTTGCCTTCTCCCACAAAGTCCAAAAGTCTATTCTTTACATCTGTGTCTCTTTTGCTGTCTTGCATATAGGGTCATTGTTACCATCTTTCTAAATTCCACATATATGTGTTAATATACTATATTGGCTCTTTCTACCCATCTTGCTGCCGTTGGGTTATACAGCCGATGGGAGGTTCATGAAATCTCATGGGCTTCTGACTATTCTTGTGTATCATGTCCAGTGCAATCAGTCCCTTGGTTGCTATCTATGTGAGTAGGATTTCGTACACATTTTCCAACTTGGTCAAGCCCCTAATGGTGACTGTTTGATTTGCTCTTTTACTAGCCAAGGATTGCATCAGACTGGTGGCAGTAGCAGCAAGGTTAATGTGTGTTTGTGTCCCTCTGATAAGGGTAGTATGGGTCGATATAGTCCACCTTTCATCTGATCAGTGGATCAGTGGCTCATCCAATGGAACTAAGGGTATAGCTCAGGGATCATTGCTGCAAGTTATAGTGGGGGCAGTCTCAATTCCATTTTTGTCCCTTTTAAATTAGAGAGTATAGAGACTCTTATTAGTGCCAAATATTATTAGTGCCTAGAGGCACCAATAATAGAGACTATTGGCCTCATTAGTGCCAAATGAGGTATGAAAATATGCCAATAACCTGGTAATCTACCCCCATCCAAGATTGTAATTCCTTGACCAGCTGTGGAATGGCCAAGTCTTCCTGTTGTTATTGTTCAGTCAATAAGTCAATGTCTGATTCTTTGCAACCCCACGGAGTGCAGCATGCCAGGCTTCCCATGCTTCACTATCTCCCAGAGTGTGCTCAAGTTCATGTCCATAGAGTTGGTGATGGTATCCAACCATCTCGTCCTCTGCTGCTCCCTTCTCCTTTTGCCATCAATCTTTCCCAGCATCAGAGTCTTTTCCAATAAGTCAACTTCTTCATCAGGTGGCCAAAGTATTGGAACTTCAACTTAAGCATCAGTCCTTTCAATAAATATTCGGAGTTGATTTACTTTAGGACTGACTGGTCTGTTCTCCTTGTTGTCCAAGGGACTCTCAAGAGTCCTCTCCAGCACCACAATTTAAAACCATCAGTTCTTCAGCACTCAGCCTTCTTTATGGTTCAACTCACACATCTATACATAACTACTGGAAAAACCATATCTTTGACTATACAGACCTTTGTCAGCAAAGTGATGTCTCCACTTATTAGTATGCTCTCTCAGTCAGTTCAGTCAGTTCAGTTCAGTCGCTCAGTCATGCCCAGCTCTTTACGACCCCATGGAGTGCAGCACGCCAAGCCTCCCTGTCCATCACTAATTCCCAGAGTTGACTCAAACTCATGTCCATTGAGCAGGTGATGCCATCCAAACATCTCATCCTCTGTCATTCCCTTCTCCTCCTGCCTTCAATCTCTCCTAGTATCAGGGTCTTTTCAAATGAGTCAGTTCTTCGCATTAGGTGGCCAAAGTATTGGAGTTTCATTTTCAACATCTGTCCTTTCAATGAACATTCAGGACTGATTTTCTTTAGCATGGACTGGTTGGATTTCCTTGCAGTCCAAGGGACTCTAAAGAGTCTTCTCCAACACCATAGTTCAAAAGCATCAATTCTTTGGCCCTCAGCTTTCTTTACAGTCCAACTCTCACATTCATCCATACATGACTACTGGAAAAACCATAGCCTTGACTAGATGGACCTTTGTTGGCAAAGTAATGTCTCTGCTTTTCAATATGCTGTCTACGTTGGTCATAACTTTTCTTCCAAGGAGTAAGCATCTTTTTATTTCACAGCTGCAGTCACCATCTGCAATGATTTTGGAGCCCCCCCCAAAATTAAAGTCTGTCACTGTTTCCACTGTTTCCCCATCTATTTCCCATGAAGTGATGAGACCAGATGCCATGATCTTAGTTTTCTGAATGTTGAGTTTTAAGCCAACTCTTTTCTTTCACTTTCATCAAGAGGCTCTTTAGTTCCTCTTCAATTTCTGTCATAAGGGTGGTGTCATCTGCATACCTGAGGTTATTGATATTTCTCCCAACAATCTTGATTCCAGCTTGTGCTTCTTCCAGCCCAGCATTTCTCATGATGTACTCTGTATATAAGTTAAATAAGCAGGGTGACAATATACAGTCTTGATGTATTCCTTTTCCTATTTAGAACCAGTCTGTTGTTCCATGTCCAGTTCTAACTGTTGCTTCCTGACCTGCATACAAATTTCTCAAGAGGCAGGTCAGGTGGTCTGGTATTCCCATCTCTTTCAGAATTTTCCACAGTTTATTGTGATCTACACAGTCAAAGGTTTTGGCACAGTCAATAAAGCAGAAATAGATGTTTTCTGGAACTCTCTTGCTTTTTTGATGATCCAGCAGATGTTGGCAATTTGATCTCTGGTTCCTCTGCCTTTTTTAAATCCAGCTTGAACATCTGGAAGTTCACGGTTCACGTGTTGCTGAAGCCTGGCTTGGAGAATTTTGAGCATTACTTTGCTAGCTTGTGAGATGAGTGCAATTGTGTGGTAGTTTGAGCATTCTTTGGCATTGCCTTTCTTTGGGGTTGGAATGAAAACTGACCTTTTCCAGTGCTGTGGCCACTGCTGAGTTTTTCAAATTGTCTGGTATATTGAGTGCAGCACTTTCTCAGCATCATCTTTTAGGATTTGAAGTAACTCAGCTGGAATTCCATCACCTCCACTAGCTTTGTTCATAGTGGTGCTTCCTAAGGCCCACTTGACTTCACGTTCCAGGATGTCTGGCTCTAGGTGAGTGATCACACCATCGTGATTATGTGTCGTGAAGATCTTTTTTGTACTGTTCTTCTGTGTATTTTTGCCACCTTTTCTTAATATCTTCTGCTTCTGTTAGGTCCATACCATTTCTGTCCTTTATTAAGCCCATCTTTGCATGAAATGTTCCCTTAGTATCTCTAATTTTCTTGAAGAGAGCTCTAGTCTTTCCCATTCTATTGTTTTCCTCTATTTCTTTGCACTAATCACTGAGGAAGGCTTTCTTATCTCTCCTTGCTATTCTTTGGAACTCTGCATTCAAATGGGTATATTTTCCTTTTCTCCTTTGCTTTTTGATTCTCTTCTTTTCACAGCTATTTGTAAGGCCTCCCCAGACAGCCATTTTGCTTTTTTGCATTTCTTTTCCATCGGGATGGTCTTGATCCCTGCCTCCTGTACAGTGTCATGAACCTCCATTCATTGTTCATCAGGCACTCTGTCTATCAGATCTAGTCCCTTAAATCTATTTCTCACTTCCACTGTATAATCGTTAGGGATTTTATTTAGGTCATACCCGAATGGTCTAGTGGTTTTCCCTACTTTCTTCACTTTAAGTCTGAATTTGGCAATAAGGAGGTCATGATCTGAGACACAGTCAGCTCCCGGTCTTGTTTTTTGCTGACTGTATAGAGCTTCTCCATCTTTGGCTGCAAAGAATATAATCAACCTGATTTCAGTGTTGACCATCTGGTGATGTCCATGTGTAGAGTCTTCTCTTGTGTTGTTGGAAGAGGGTGTTTGCTACGACCAGTGCATTCTCTTGGCAGAACTCTGTTAGCCTTTGCCCTGCTTCATTCTGTACTCCAAGGCCAAACTTGCCTGTTACTCCAGGTTTTTCTTGACTTACTACTTTGTCATTCCAGTCCTCTATAATATATGTATATTATATATACATATGTATGTATATTATGCTGTCTAGGTCTGTCACAATATTTCTTCCAAGGAACAAGCCTCTTTTACTTTCATGGTTCAGTCACCATATGCAGTGATTTTGGAGCCCAAGAAAATAAAATCTGTCACTGTTTCTACCTTTTCCCCCTTCTATTTGCCATGAAGTGACTGAACTGGATGCCATGGGCTTAGTTTTCTGAATGTTGAGTTTTAAGCCAGCTTTTCCATGCTCCTCTTTCACCTTTGTCAAAAGGCTCTTTAGTTCCTCTTTGCTTTCTGCCATAAGGGTGGTGTCACCTGCATATCTGAAGTTATTGATATTTCCCCTGGCAATCTTGAGTCCAGTTTGTGCTTCATCCAGCCTGGCGTTTTGCATGATGTACTCTGCATATAAGTTAAATAAGCAGGGTGACAATATACAGCCTTGACGTACTCCTTTCCCAATTTGGAAGTTCCTTCCCAATTTGGGATTCCAATCTCCCAATTTGGAATTTGCCAATCCATTGTTCCATGTACGGTTCTAACTGTTGCTTCTTGACCTGCATATAGGTTTCACAGGAGGCAGGTAAGGTGGTCTGGTATTCCCATCTCTTTAGGAATTGTCCACAGTTTGTTGTGATCCACACATTCAAAGGCTTTCAGTTCAGTCCCTCAGTTTTGTCTGACGCTTTGTGACCCCATGGACTGCAGCATGCCAGGCCTCCCTGTCCATCACCAACTCCTGGAGTTTGCTCAGACTTATGTCCATGAGACTCATGGTGATGCCATCCAACCATCTCACCCTCTATTGTCCCCTTCTCTTCCTGCCTTCAATCTTTCCTAGAATCATGGTCTTTTCAATGAGTCAGTTCTTCCCATCAGGTGGCCAAACTATTGGAGTTTCATTTTCAACATCAGTCCTTTCAATGAATATTCAGGACTGATTTCCTTTAGCATGGACTGATTGGATCTCCTTGCGGTTCAAGGGACTCTCAAGAGTCTTCTCCAACACCACAGTTCAAAAGCATCAATTCTTCGGTGCTCAGCTTTCTTTATAGTCCAACTCTCACATCCATACTTGACTACTGGAAAAAAAAAATAGCCTTGACTAGATGAACCTTTGCTGGCAAAGTGATGTCTCTGCTTTTCAATATGCTGTCTACGTTGGTCATAGCTTTTCTTTCCAAGAAGCAAGTGTCTTTTAATTTCATGGCTACAGTCACCATCTGCAGTGATTTTGGAGCCTCCCCAAATAAAGTGTGTCACTGTTTCCATTGTTTCCCCATCTATTTGCCATGAAGTGATGGGACCAGATGCCATGATCTTAGTTTTCTGAATGTTGAGTTTTAAGCCAACTCTCTTCTTTCACTTTCATCAAGAGGCTCTTTAGTTCCTCTTCAATTTCTGCCATAAGGGTGGTGTCATCTGCATACCTGAGGTTATTGATATTTCTCCCAACAATCTTGATTCCAGCTTGTGCTTCATCCAGCTCAGCATTTCTCAGGATGTACTCTGCATATAAGCTAAATGAGCAGGGTGACAATATACAGCCTTTTCCGATTTGGAACCAGTCTGTTGTTCCAAGTATGGTTCTAACTGTTGCTTTCTGACTGCACACAGATTTCTCAGGAGCAGGTCAGGTGGTCTAGTATTTCCATCTCTTTAAGCATTTTTCAGTTTTTTTTGATCCACCCAGGCAAAGGCTTTGGCATAGTCAATGAAGCAGAAGTAGACATTTTTCTGGAACTTGCTTAATTTTTCGATGATCCAACAAATGTTGGCAATTTGATCTCTGGTTCCTCTGCCTTTTCTAAATCCAGCTTGAACATCTGAAGTTCACAGTTCACATACTATTGAAGCCTGGCTTGGAGAATTTTGAGCGTTAGTTTACTAGTGTGTGAGATGAGTGCAATTGTGTGGTAGTTTGAGCATTCTTTGGCATCACCTTTCTTTGGGATTGTAATGAAAACTGATCTTTTCCAGTCCTGTGGCCACTGCTGAGTTTCCCAAATTGTCTAGTATATTGAGTGCAGCACTTTCACAACATCATCTTTTAGGATTTGAAATAGCTCAGCTGGAATTCCATCACCTCCACTAACTTTGTTCATAGTGATGCTTCCTAAGGCCCACTTGACTTCACATTCCAGGGTGTCTGGCTCTAGGTGAGTGATCACACCATCGTGATTATCTGGGTTGTGAAGATCTTTTTTTGTATAGTTCTTCTGTGTATATGGGCTTCTCTTGTAGCTCACTCAGTAAAGAATCTGCCTTCAATGCAGGAGACCTGGGTTTGATTCCTGGGTTGGGAAGATCCCCTGGAGAAGGAAATAGCAACCCACTCCAGTATCTTTGCCTGGAAAATCTCATGGACAGAGGAGCCTGGTGGGCTGCAGTCCATGGGGTTGCAAAGAGTCAGGCACGACTGAGTGACTAACATTTACTTACTTACTCTGTGTATTCTTGCCACCTCTTTTTAATATCTTCTGCTTCTGTTAGGTCCATACCATTTCTGTCCTTTATTGTGCCCATCTTTTCATGAAATGTTCCCTTGGTATCTCTAATTTTCTTGAGGAGATCTCTAGTCTTTCCCATTCTATTGTTTTCCTCTATTTCTTTGCATTATTCACTTAAGAAAGCTTTCTTATCTCTCCTTGCTATTCGTTGGAAGCCTGTATTCAGATGGGTATATCTTTCCTTTTCTCTTTGCCTTTCACTTCTCTTCTCTTCTCAGCTATTTGTAAGGCCTCCTCAGAAAACCATTTTAACTTTTTGCATTTCTTTTTCTTGGGGATGGTCTTGATCCCTGACTCCTGTACAATGCTAAGAACCTCCATCCATAGTTCTTCAGGCACTGTGTCTGTCAGATCTAATCCCTTGAATCTGTTTGTCACTTCCACTGTATAATCATAAGGGGTTTGATTTAGGTCATGCCTGAATGGTCTAGTGGTTTTCCCTACTTTCTTCACTTTAAGTCTGAATTTGGCAATAAGGAGTTCACGAGCTGAGTCACAGTCAGCTCCCAGTCTTGTTTTTGCTGACTGTATAGAGCTTCTCCATCTTTGGCTGCAAAGAATATAATCAATCTGATTTTGGTGTTGACCATCTGGTGATGTCTATGTGTAGAGTCTTCTCTTGTGTCGTTGGAAGAGGGCGTTTGCTATGACCAGTGCGTTCTCTTGGCAAAATTGTGAGCGTTTGCCCTGCTTCATTCTGTACTCTAAGGCCAAACTTGCCCGTTACTCCAGGTATCTCGATTTCCTACTTTTGCATTCCAGTCCCCTCTGATGAAAAGGGCATCTGCTTTTTGTATTTACTTCTAGAAGGTCTTGTCAGTCTTCATAGAACCCTTCAGCTTTAGCTTCTTAAGCATTACTGGTCGGGGCATAGACTTGGATTAGTGTGATACTGAATGATTTGCCTAGGAAATGAACAGAAATCATTCTGTCATTTTTGAGATTGCACCTAAGTACTGCATTTCAGACTCTTTTGTTGACTATGAGAGCTATTCCATGTCTTCTAAGGGTTTCTTGCCCACAGTAGAAGATATAATGATCTGAGTTAAATTCACCCTTCTAGTCCATTTTAGTTCACTGATTCCTAAAATGTCAATGTTCATTCTTGCCATCTCCTGTTTGACCCACTTCCAATTTACCTTGATTCATGGGTCTAACATTCCAGGTTCCTATGCAATATTGTTCTTTACAGCATCAGATTTTACTTCCATCACCAGTCACATCCACAACTGGGTGTTGTTTTGCTTTGCCTCCATCTCTTCATTCTTTCTGGAGTTATTTCTCCACTGATCTCTAGTAGCTTAGTGGGCACCTACCAACCTGGGGAGTTCATAGTTCAGTGTCTTATATTTTGCCTTTTCATACTGTTCATGGGGTTCTCAAGGCAAGAATGCTGAAGCGGTTAGCCATTCCCTTCTCCAGTGGACCACAGTCTGTCAGAACTCTCCACCATGACCTGTCCGTCATGGGTGGCCCTACATGTTATGGCTCATAGTTTCATTGAGTTAGACAAGGCTGTGGTCCATGTGATCAGTTTGATTAGTTTTCTGTGATTGTGGTTTCCATTCTATCTGGCCTCTGATGGATAAGATAAGAGGCTTATGGAAGCTTCCTGATGTGAGAGACTGAGTGAGGGGGAAATTGGATCTTGTTCTGATGGGCGGGGCCATGCTCATCTTTAATCCAATTTTCTGTTGATGGGCAGGGCTGTGTTCCCCGCCCATCTGTTTGATCTGAGGCACAACTATGGTGGAGTTCATGAAGATAATGGCGACTTCCTTCAAAAGGTCCAGTGCAGACACTGCCATACTCAGTGTCCCCGACTCTGCAACAGGCCACCCACGCCTCCTCCGGAGACTCCTGGACACTCCCAGGCAAGTCTGGGTCAGTCTCTTGTGGGGTCACTGCTCCTTTCTCCTGGGTCCTGGTGCACACAAGCTTTTGTTTGTGCCAGGAGTCTGTTTCCCCAGTCCTATGTACGTTCTGGTGGCTCTATGATGTGGTTAATGGTGACCTCCTCCAATAAGGCTTATGCCATATCCAGGTCTACTGCACCTAGAACCCCTGCAGCAGGCCACTGCTGACCTGTACCTCTGGAGGAGACACTCAAACACACAAAGACAGATCTGGCTCAGTTTCTGTGGGGCCTCCTGTTGTGGCACAAGGTTTTTTTTGAGCCCTTGAAATGCCTCTGGCAGGTAATTTTCTTGAAGAGATCTCTAATTTTCTTGAAGAGATCTCTAGTCTTTCCCATTCTATTGTTTTCTTCTATTTCTTTGCATTGTTCACTTAGGAAGTCTTTCTCATCTCTTCTTGCTATTCTTTGGAACTCTGTATTCAGATGCCTATATCTTTCTTTTTCTCCTTTGTCTTTTGCTTCTCTTCTTTTCTCAGCTATTTGTAAGGCCTCCTCAGATAACCATTTTGCCTTTTTACATTTCTTCTTTTTGGGGACGGTTTTGATCACAGCCTCCTGTACAATGTTACAATCCTCTGTCCATAGCTCTTCAGGAGCTGTATCAGATCAAATCTCTTGAATCTATTTGTTACTCCAGGTGTATAATCATAAGTGATTTGATTTAGGTCATACCTGAATGGCATAGTGGTTTTCCCTAGTTTTTTCAATTTATGTCTGAATTTTGCAATAGGGAATTCATGATCTGAACCACAGTCAGCTCTGTCTTCTTTTTATTGACTGTATAGAGCTTCTCCATCTTTGGCTGCAAAGAATACACTCAATCTGATTTCAGTATGGACCATCTGGTGATGTCCAGGTGTAGAGTCTTCTTTTGAAGATATGTTTTAGGAACATTTATGAGATCAACACGCAGGGAGGTCTGATCATGGCCAAAGGTGATTGGAAGTAAAGAAAGTGAGGTAATTAGAGTGGTGTGGCACCCCACTCCAGTACTCTTGCCTGGAAAATCCCATGGATGGAGGAGCCTGGTAGGCTGCAGTCCGTGGGGTCGCAAAGAGTCAGACACGACTTCACTTTCACTTTCACTTTCCACTTTCATGCATTGGAGAAGGAAATGGCAACCCACTCCAGTGTTCTTGCCTGGAGAATCCCAGGGACGGGGGAGCCTGGTGGGCTGCCGTTTGTGGGGTCGCACAGAGTCGGACACGAGGGAAGCAACTTAGCAGCAGTAGCAGCAGCAGTCAAGCTTTATGGCTCTTCATAGGAGACATGTTCATAAGATGGCAGTGTTAGCATGTTCTGAGGGTGGAATTCTTCATCCTGTGATATTAAAACATCATCCGTCTGATGCTCATGCAGGCCCAGTTGGATAGTTGGTAGTCTCAAGTGGTCTGAACTGGCCAAGAACTGACTCCATGTTACTGAAAAACAATTTAACCAACTGTTACTACAGTGATCCAAACATCAGAGGTATTACAGATAAGGAAGCTAGTGGAAGTTTAGTTTAAAATCAACTAAAAGCAAGCAACTGAAAGTAAGCATGGCAGGTTAGGTTTGGCGGGTCATACAGGTTAGCTCTTGGTTTCATTACTAACGAAGAAGTACATCCATGCCAACGGGAACCAGATTTTTTGTTTTTTTTTCCCCTTCTCCCAGGGGTCTCAGAACTTTTATTCCTCAAAAATCATTAACCATCTGCATCAGCAAAAGGCATTCTTCCAATTTTCCTATCAGATAAAGGAAAGGGTAAGAGTTGATATTGAGCTTCCCTGGCAGGGCGCATTCCTTCTGAGTAAGCTAAAGCTCAGTCATGCAGAAAAGGGAAGAGGCAGAATTGTGGGTCTTAGTCCTATGATGGAGCTGAAAACACGGAGTCAGCGTGGTCCAGCTACACAGTATCTCTTCTGAATTTTATGTAATATGCGTCACTGTGATATGTATATACCCTTTGATTCAAAAATGTATCTACTTGTGTCTTCCAGTGAAAACAAGTGAACAATCCGTAGAGTTTTCCGAAACACTGTCTTTAGGTTTAGAGCCCTCAGGTTAGAACAAATAAAATTTCCTATTTCTCCTTTAGACCGACTACTGATTCATTTTTTCTTGACAGGAGGAACGGTAGAGGACATGCGCAAACAAGGTTACAAAGTGGGCGAAGAGGGCTTACAGACTTTTCCGCCCCTCCCTCCCAGTTACCTCTTGTGGGGACCGCCACTAAGAGACTAAATCCGACCCCAATCCTCCTCCTCCCCTCAAGTTGGGCTAGGAAAGCACACGTGACCAGACCAAAAGCTGGGCGGAGGAGCACAAGCGAGGTGCGCAAGCCCTGCAGCTTTCTAAAGAGGCGCGAGCCTCTTTGGACGTCAGTGCGCAAGCGCAGCAGGCCTCGTCTAAAGGGGCGCGCTCCTCCGCCGGACTCAACACGCAGGCGTGGAGGTCCACTCATCACGACCCACGCTCCGGGGTATTAGCGCGCAGGCGTCCCGCCAGGGGGCGGAACCCGAGAGAGGGACAGCGGATTTCCGGTTCCTGGAGCAACGAACGGCCGCGGCGGCGACAGCTACAGCTTCGGAGGAAGCGGCTGCGGAGGAGGAAGGCGAGGAGCCGGAGAGGCGGGAGCCACGGGCGGGATTCTCGCCATGGGTCCGCGGACCTAGAACGGTGGAAGGTACCAGCCGTGAGCCGAGCTGGTGAGACGGTCAAGGGGGGTAGAAATGGAGACCGCTCAGGCGGAGAATAGGGAAGGGTTGAGGCTCAGAACGCTGACGGAGAGCAATGAAGGGCCTTCGGGCCGATGAGTGGGAGGAATGGCGGCCTCGAATATTGAAGGGAGTCTTGGGAAGATTTAGGCGGAGGACAGGGAGGACTAGGGGCTCCGAAGACTGACAGGTGGAAGTGTCGGGCTCTTGGACAAGGACGGAGAGCCATGGGGAGGATCCGAACGCTGAGGGGAGATATCGGGGCCTCTCGGGTTAAGGAGAGAGAAATAGGGGTCCAGGATGCTAAAGGGAAGAAATGAGCGGCCCTCGGGCTGATGACGGGGAGAAATGAGTTGGAATGCTGAAAGGGAGGGACGGGGGTCTCGTATGGAGGACGATGAGAAATAGGGAATCAGAAAGCCAACAGTTAGGGATGGCTTGGTCTTGGACCAAGAGGAGAGGAATGGGGTAGGGGGTTCAGATGCTGAAGGGAGAAATCAGGGTGTCTCAAGCTGATGAGAGGAACGGAGGGTGAGGACTCCAAAGGAAACTTGTTAACTGCAGAAGAGGGAAATAGGGCGGGTTCGGAGACTCGGGAAGCAATTGGGACTCAAAACACTGACAGAGCGAAAGTGAGATGCGGAGGCGTTCGGAGTAGGGTACCGAGGGAATGAGGGGCTGTTCAGGTCAAGCTTGCAGAGGAGCTGAGGGTTCTTTGGCAGAGGACTCGGGGAATGGAGGCAGTAATACTGAGGTAGAAGGATAAGAGGACAGCAGACAGGAAAGGAATGGGAGGGTTAAAAGACTAACAGAAATTAGTGACTCTTGGGTCAAGGAAGGGAATGAATGGGAGGTTAGAGTACTGAGGTAGCCAAGTCCTGTGGGGGCCTCTCGCGCTAGAGATGGGAGGAATGCGGTCTCTCTGGCTGAGGTTAGGGAGGAACTGGGGATTAGGACGGTGAGAGTGAGGAATGCGTTGAGGATGGGGACCCTTGGGTTGAGGATGGGGCTGCCAGATCAAGAAGCCGGGGGGATGACAAGCTCCTGGGCCCAGGACAGGGAAGAACGAAGTGGGAATGGGGCTTTACTCTTCCTTATGTTGGCCAGTTGCTTGTGGCAGGTCCTAGGTCTTAAACAAGCATGAATAGAAACACAGGTTTGTGTGGCCTGGGGCACAACATGTCCCTTTCTAACGCCTCAGTTTTTCCCACTGCCCCTTCTGTGTTGCAGGCCTCTGCTTCTTCCGTGGTACCCATGGCTGAGGACTGGCTGGACTGCCCAGCCCTGGGCCCTGGCTGGAAGCGCCGTGAGGTTTTTCGCAAGTCAGGTGCCACCTGTGGACGCTCAGACACCTACTACCAGAGGTACTGGGTGGGTTGTGGACAGAGGGGTTAGGGCTGAACCTGGTTAGGCAGGGTGAAATCAGGGGTGTGTGATTAGATTTATGGGTATGCATGTACAGTTGATCCTTATTATCTGCAGGTTCTATATTTGAAGATTTGGTTACTCACTAAGATTTGTTGTTTGTACCCCTGAAGTCATACTCACTGTGTTTTCATGATCATTTGTGGATATGCACAGAGCGGCAAGAAATAGGTCGCCTGATGTGTGTGTTCCCAGCCAAGATTGAATGAAGATTTCTTATATTAGCTCTTAAGCTGTAAACAAGTATCCTTATTGAGGACTACTTAGTGTTCTGTTTTTTGCACTTTTTAATGGTGATTTTGCTCTGTAGAGTTGCCCCCGAGTGTAGTGTTGAAGTGCTGTCCAGTGAGCTAAGTGCAGGAAGTCTGTTTTGTGCCATATGGAGAAAATGCATGTTAAATAAGCTTTGTTCAGGCATAAGTCGCAGTGCTGTTGACTGTGAGTTCAATGTTAATGAATCAAAAAGGCAGTATATCTAGAAAAAAGGAAATTAGCCAATTAGTATGTAAGGCTGCTCCAGGAAGTGCTAAAGTAACGTCTGTAGTACATGATGAAGCTAAGGAAAAGGTGGAAAAGTGGCTAAATCTGTGGATCCATGAGGTGGTGACCAGAGTTTAGTGGACAGTGTGGTGAAGCCGAAAGCAAAGGACATCGGCTGTCATGTTCCTAGGGTTACGGAAACAGTACGCCTGTTTCAGCTGGTGCTGGCTAGCTCACACGTTTCCAAAGGTGATACTTTGTGAAAAGTGTTAAACTTGCAGGTGAGGCAGGTTCTGCAGATGAAAGAGTCCATGGAAGAAGTTTAAAAAACACCTGATAGGTGCAGTACAGGAAAAGGGTTTTGAGGAAGAGTAGGTTTTCAGTGCTGATGAGGCTGGCTTGGTTTACAAGGACATTGACGAAGGAACCTGTATAACACAGATGGCTTCCAAAACTGCTATTGTTAAATCGTTCAAAGACCATGTAGTTAATTATTTGTAAGAGGACTATATTAAACAAGGTGTCTTTAAACAGAAACGCACATAAAACAGGGTAATATACTGATTGGTTGACAAAAATGTGACCAGAGGCTTACAGGAACCTAACCTGTAGTTCCCCTAGGAGCAGTGATTCTGTACTCACTAATTCAGTGTTCAAAGTGACTTTATAGAACAGAATTACTGTGAATAATGAGAATTGACTATAAACACATGAAAATATGTGTTTATAAAAAAGTTACGTTTAAGGATTTGAGGTCTTTTAGAATATGTTAGTCATGTAGTTATTAAATTTTCTTAACTTTTTTGTGTGTAAGTTGCTCTTTGCTTAGAGGAATGTAGTAAAATTGTAACTAGAATTACATTTATTTATATGCTTATAAATAATATTTTTATGTCTATATTGTACATTTATTCATGTATTTACAGTTTTTATAAAACTTTCAAAATGAGTGCAGTGATTGAGAATAGAAGAGGCCAGAGGTTTTACCCAAATTAGGGCAAGATAACAAGTGAGTGTGTTTCAGTTTTGGGGGTACCAGTAGGAGATAAGGGACCCCTGTCTCCCTGACCGACAGTTTATTACTCACCGCATCAGCAGTATCTGTATGTCATCATTCTAGTGCCAGTTCCCCAAATGCCGATTCCCACAGGGCGACGTGAAGAGGGCTACTTAATTAGCATCTGCACATGCACTGTTGTGGGAAAGGAACTCCGAGCTTAAGGAATCCAATCTTTAATAATGTTAGGACAGTAAGGATGCCTTCCTTGCTCTGGAAGAACACCCTATCTCTTATCTTCCAAGGCTGATGCTGTACACACATCCTTGAAAAGATAGCTCCTTGCAAAGGGTAGTCAGTGCCTCTCTTGTAAGACATGCAAAAATGTGAGTGACCTGTGGAGTATTGTCTTCCAACATCAGTGACTTACGTTTTGTTTTGTATGTAGTTGCATTTATTTGTTTATACGTGTATTTGTATGTATATTGTCTGTACACATACACTTGACCCTTGAACTATGTAGGGATTAGGGAAGCCAATTCCCTGTGCAGTCAAAAATACACATATAACTTTTGACTCCTTAAAAGCTTAACAACTAATAGCCTACTGTTGACTGGAAGCCTTATCAATAACAAATCATTGGTTAACACATACTTTGTATGGTGTATGTATTATATACTGTATTCTTGCGGGAAAATAAGCTAGAGAAGAGATTAAAGAAAATCACGTGGGAGTTCCTTGGTTGCCTAGTGGTTAGGATTCCAGGCTTTCACTGCCATGGCCCAGGTTCAGTGCTTGTTTGGGGAACTGAGATCCCATAGACTGAGTGGTGCAGCCCAAAAAGGAGAAAATCATAAGGAAGAAAAAGTTCATTCACAGCACTGTACTGTATTTAGCAATACATTAAATTTACATCATCTGTTTACAGGATAAGTTGTCTGACTGTCAAGGCCCTACATTAATACTATCTTATATGACACAAGGCATTGTAGATCTTATACATATTACTAATACCAGATATCAAAAATGAAAACATAATACAAAAAATTTATGTTTATTTACAGGTATAACAATTCATGCATTGATAACTGAGAAGGAGCAGTATTTTTGCTTTCTGGTAGCCTAGCCTGTACACTAATGAATAAATTGTTATAAAGTTTTTATGGCATACAATATTATAATCATATTCATGATACAATGTTGTTACATTGGTACATTTTTGGGTTTTTTCAAGGCACTTACCTGTGATGATAGGCAGTTTCTTTAATTAACCAGGAAGCGAGGCATACTGTATGGTAATGTAATTCTTTGACGGCATAGTTATAAAACAGTAAGAAAACTAACATGTTATTAATTTTATGTTAAATACCATTTACCTATAAATGTCTGAATAAAGATAGGCTATCCATTTTGAGTCTGGCATAGAGGAATACTTGGGCCATGATGATGATGGTGACACGGAAATGTCTCATACAGTTCTTTTGTTTTGGTTGCGCTGGGTCTTGGTTGCTGCTCGGGGGCTTTTTCTAGTTGTGGCAAGTGAGGGCCGCTCTTTGTTGCTGGTGTGGACTTCTCATCGTGGTGGCTTCTCTTGTTGCAGAGCACAGGCTGTAGGTGCCTGGGCTTCAGTGGTTGCAACGCACGGGCTTAGTTGCCCCATGGCATGTGGAATTTTTTGGACAAGGAATCGAAACCCATGTCCCCTGCATTGGCAGGCAGGTTCTTAACCACTAGACTACCAGGGAAATTCTCATACAGTTCTTGCCTTACAATTGTTAGATTTTCACACAAAGACACCCACAAATGTAGATAAGTATTAACTGTACGGCCTGTTATTATTTACTATTTATTAAGTGGAAGTGGATCATCACAAAGGTTTTCATCTTTGTCGTCTTCATGTTGAGTAGGCTGAGGAGGAAGAGAAAGGGGGTTTCATCTTACTGAGGGGTGGCAGAGGCAAAAGGAGAAGGTAGGGGAGGCAGGAGGAGGCAGGAGGGGCAGAAACATTTGGTGTGACTTTATAGAAATGCACTGTAATTTCTCTCTGACTTTTTTGCTTTCTCAGTTCTCCAAAAATGTTTCTACATTGTCTCAATCTTTCTTCCTCTGTTTGCTTTAATTTTAGTGCCCATGTCATATAAAATTAAAAGTGGTCTTGAATATCAGAACCCTTCTGCTAGATTGTCTAATATCAGTTTTTCTCTGGCACTCTTCCTTCATCTTCCTCATTATCTGGTACTGGTTCAGCAGCAGTCATCTCCATCAAGTTGTCTTGTGTTAATTCCTCTGGTGTGGTGTCTGTTAGCTCAAGTCCAAGATCGATGTCTTGAAACTCTTCATCCCCTCCCTGACTTTTGCCTTATCCACAATCTCTTTCATGATTTCCTTGATTGACTTGGCTGTAAATTCTGGGAAGTCATGCACAACATCTGGACACAGTTTTCTCTAGTAGGGAGTTATTGTTTTGCACTTGATGACTTTCACACTCTTTTCTATAACGATGATGGCATCTTCAATGGTTTTTCCAGACTACTAGGATGTTCTGTCTATGAAGATTCTCTTCGATAGTGTTGTCAGTTCTTTCCATAGAATTCTGCGAGTAAGGAGCCATAAAGGTCCTTTATGACCCTCTGATCTATAGGCTGAATTAGAGACATTGTGTTTGGGGGCAAACAAACCACTTCGACACCTGCTGTTGAATTCATGGGGTTCTGGGTGGGCAGGGCATTGCCCAATATCAAAAGAACTTTTAAAACTGTCCCTTAACTGGTGAGGTACTTCCTGACTTCCTAACAGAGCATCAATGGAACCATTAAAAAAAAAAAATGGTTCTCACTGTCAAGACCTTCTTGTACAACCAAAAGACTGGCAGCTGGTGTTTATCTTCCTTCAAGGCTTGAGGGTTAGCAGCTTTATTAATAACGGCAGTCCTGATCATAAACCTGACTGCATTTCCACAAAACAATAGAGTTAGTTTATCCCTTCCTGCCTTAAATCCTGGTGCTCACTTCTCTTTCTTACTAATAAATGTCCTTTGCACCTTTTTTTTTTTTTTACTTTTCAGAATAGGGTACTTTCATCTCCATTAAAAATTTGTTCAGTTGTTCAGGCAGAGAGCCTTTCTCCTCAGTGATTTTCTTAGTGGCGTCTGGGAACTTGTCTGCTGCTTCCTGGTTGGTAGAAGCCGCTTTTTCTGTTGTCTTGACATTCGTAAAGCCAAACCATCCTTTGCTGGTATTGAATTCCCCAGCTTTAGAGCCTTCACCTTGCTTTTGCTTTAAGTTGTCATATAATGACTTGACTTTTTCTCAAATCTTGTTATAACTTATAGATATGACTTTCTTATAGCCATCATGCATCCACATAAAAGCTGCATTTTCAGTACAAGATAAAAACATATTTTGCAAAAAGTACAAGGTTTTCGAGCTGCTGGCATAGTTGCAGCAACAGTTTCTGAATTTCCTTTGTTTTTTTTCCTTTCTTTTTTTTAAAAATAATAGTCCTTACAGTGGGTGGCTTCCCTGGTGGCTCAGATGGTAAAGAATCTGCCTGCAATGCAGGAGACCCAGGTTCGATCCCTTGGTCGGGAAGATCCCCTGGAGAAGGAAATGGCAACCCACTCCAGTATTCTTGCCCAGAGAATTCCATGGACAGGAGAGCCTTGTGGGCTGTAGTCCATGGGGTTGTAAAGAGTCAGACACAACTGAGTGACACTTCCACTTTCACTTTATATTGGATTCATTAATCTTGAATTGTTGGTAACCACAGCTGCTGACCTCAATCTACGGTACATGTCAAGCTATTCAGCTTTTTCCTGTAATGTTATGACTTTTCTCTGCTTCTTGGGAGCACTTGCAGTATCACCAGTGACACTTTGTTATGGGTCCCAAGGTGTTATTAAAAGCTTACAGTAGTGCACTAAATACAATGAAAATGACATGAGAAAAACCACTGCAAGGGGTCACTTTCTACTGTGATGCTCAATTTTATGGAGAAACAAACTGCTCACAGAGATGATTCGCCTTCCATGGCATTGAAAGTAAATACTTGCAACACCTGAGTTCACTGCAGCAGCAACAGGAGGTGGCTGTGAGATGATTATAGTAGTATGATACATGCTACAGTTAATTTTGTGCAGTTATGATGTAATACTGCATCTTTACTTTTGTTTACGTTTCTCTTGACTGCAAATGGTGCCACATACGATCTTAAGTATTTGTGCACGTTTTGGTAAATTTTAACTTTTTATGATAGATTTCATGTATATATCTTATGGTGGTAAATGATAAAATAGATTAGTATCTACATATATTTTCTGCATTCATGACACACCTTTTTCTTAATTTTTTCAATATCTCTAGGCTATATAATTCATTGAATTAAGTAGTCACAAATCTCCAAAAAATTTTTCAATATATTTATTGAAAAAAATTCATGTGTAAGTGGACCTATGCAGTTTATACATGTGTTGTTCAAGAGCCTGCTATATTTAAAACACGTTTTTTTCTTGTATGGATTTTGTTTGTGTACATAGTATGAAATGCTAATACATGTATGTTATTTAATTAATTTGTGTTGCTATTTGTATTTCCTTTCACTTATATGGAATGCCAGTAGTAGCACACATTATAAATCTGTGCATATCCATTTGCATTTATATTATTTATTAATCTTTGTCTACACGCTGGCATTTATACACCTTTTATATTCCTGCTGTTTGGAGTTATTTGGGGTAGTTTCTTGGTTGGGGTTCATAGGTTGATCCCAGGCTGCTTCCTGTATCCCACCAGCTCTCCAGGCCTGTTCACCAGCCCTATGGGAGGGTTGTGTGGGTGGAGTGGCAGTGGCTCCAGCTAGGTACCAACCTGTCCTGGTCCATCCCCAGCCCCACAGGAGACAGGATCCGAAGCAAAGTTGAGCTGACCCGATACCTGGGCCCTGCATGTGATCTCACCCTCTTCGACTTCAAACAAGGCGTCCTCTGCTATCCATCCCCCAAGGTACTGTACGGTGTAGAATACTTGGGCACGGACGCTGAGCCTCCTGACACTCGCCCACTGGTCTCCTGCCCTTGCTCTTGTCTCCAGGCCCAATCCTTGGCCATCACCAGCAGGAAGCGGAAGAAGCCTTCGAAGCCAGCCAAGGCTCGGAAGTGTCAGGTTGGACCTCAGAAGAGTGAGGTCAGGAAGGAGGCACCAAGGGATGACAGCAAGGCTGACACTGACACAGTCCCAGCTTCGCTTCCTGCCCCTGGGTGAGTGTTGAGCTAGAGTCAAGTCCGTGAGGGTTCTGGTTGGGGGTACACTCAGGGCCCCACACCCATGTTTCCCATCCTAGGTGCTGTGAGAACTGTGGAATCAGCTTTTCAGGAGATGGTACCCGAAGGCAGCGGCTCAAGACTTTGTGCAAGGACTGCCGAGGTGAGTGGCCCCTGGGGCACTGGGAGGTAGAGCTGGAGCAGCCTCGGTGTCAGGCTGGCATACAGATATCTGGCTGGGGGCTGAGTGGTAGATGACAGAGCAGAGGGAGTCGTGAGGTCAGATACCTGATGCTCCTTTAACATTTCTGCCTCCCTCCCTGCAGCACAGAGGATCGCTTTCAATCGGGAGCAGAGGATGTTTAAGGTAAGCACAGCCTACTTCCTCCTCACAAGTGTGCGGTGGGAGCAGGATGTGATGGGGGCTGGTCAGAGTCTGAAGGAACAGTGATGGATCCACTGGATGTCAGGGTCATTTTGTAGGGAGCTGGCTGCAGGCAGTCGACAGTAATGGAAGTTAATCAGTAGACACTGTGATAAGGGTCACAGGGGAGAGTAGACGTTGTTTACGGCCTCAGTGATGGTGGCTAATCACTAGTTACCAGACAGTGATGAGGCAGACGGGGGACCAGCAGACGTGGTGATAGGGGCCAATGTGGGGTCAGCAGACACGTGAGGGGCAGTGCTCCTGGAGCCACTCCGCTTGGACCCGTGACCTTGCCCCACCCATTCCTGGCAGCGTGTGGGCTGCGGGGAGTGCACGGCCTGCCAGGTAAAGGAAGACTGTGGGGCCTGCTCCACCTGCCTCCTGCAGTTGCCCCATGATGTGGCCTCGGGGCTGTTCTGCAAGTGTGAGCGAAGACGGTGCCTCCGCATTGTGGAAAGGGTGAGTCAGGCAGCTGGGGTGGGCCCAAGGCTCACCCGTGCTCCTGGCCCTCAGCCCTGGCCCCACGCTTCACACCTCCGGCCCCCACAGAGCCGAGGGTGTGGAGTGTGCCGGGGCTGTCAGACCCGAGAGGACTGTGGCCGCTGTCGAGTCTGCCTTCGCCCTCCGCGCCCCGGTCTCCGGCGCCAGTGGAAGTGCGTCCAGCGGCGCTGCCTCCGGGTAAGTCAGAGTGGAGCGGCCAGTGGGGGCTGTGCAGTGGGGGGCTGGGGCAGCGCTTACACTGTGGTTGAAGCTGCTGCTGCTTCCGTCTTTCCACCTGGCCTTGCCCACCTCATGTCTTCTTTTCTCCCCCACCTCACACTCACCGCTCTGGCTTCACCTATCTGCCCTTGTCTGCCAGCACCTTGCTCACCGCCTCCGTCGCCACCATCAGCGATGTCAACGACGCCCTCCCCTGGCTGTGGCTCCCCCTGCTGTGAGTGCCCCAGCCCACACTCTGCCTGCCTGTCCCCCTCGCATGCTTTCTGCACACCTGAGGGGAGGGCGGTGGTCTGTGTCTGCCTGGTGCCGCCAAGCCTAAACTTGCCTTCTGCCTTTCTCTCAGGGTAAACACGGCCGCCGCAGGGGAGGCTGCGACTCCAAGGTGGTGCCCCGGCGGCGTCCACCCCGAGCCCAGTCACCGCCTCCACCTCCCCCACCGCAGCCTCCAGAGTCTCCGGAGCTGGTGAGGCCCTGGTGGGCAGGGGGACGGCACAACCGTAACCTCACCAGCTACCTGCCCTGACCCCACCCCATTTGCCTCTGCAGCACCCCAGAGCCCTGGCCCCCTCGCCACCTGCTGAATTCATCTATTACTGTGTAGACGAGGACGAGCTAGTGAGTGGCCTCACCCTACCTGAATAGACTCTCCCAGGGCGCTTGGTTAACCCAAAGAAGCAGATGCTGCAATGGGCCTAATAGGGGAGTAGTAAAGTACAGTGATGGATACTAGTATGGGCTGAGCAGACAGTGGGGTAGGAACTAATATGGGACCCCCAGGTGCAGTGACAGGACCTGGTGTCAGATGAACCAACGCTCTGATGGGGCTCACAGAGGAAAAGCTGGCACAGTGCCCGAAGTCCGCATAGGATGAGCGGGCGCAGCGATGGGAGCTAATGGGCATCTGCAAAATTCTGCTGGAGGCGGGGGTCAGAGACGTTATCTTGGTAGCTAGTGGGGGACCAGCAGATAGAATGATGGATACTGTATTGAAGCAGCCACCGTGCTCATGGTATCAAGGACCTTCCAGGACAGTGATACCGCCTGGCGCTGGACTCGCAGACAGGAGGTGTGACTAGTGGGAGCCAGTTCCCTCCAGTGGGGCTGGTGGACGAGCAACAGGAGCAGCGTTGTCACTATCCTAGTGACAGCCCCACACCTCCTGTTCCCAGCAGCCTTACACAAACCGTCGGCAGAACCGCAAGTGTGGGACCTGTGCAGCCTGCCTGCGGCGGATGGACTGTGGCCACTGCGACTTCTGCTGTGACAAGCCCAAGTTTGGGGGCAGCAACCAGAAGCGCCAGAAGTGTCGCTGGCGCCAGTGCCTGCAGTTTGCTATGGTGGGTGTAGCAGGAAGGGTCTGGTGGGTGGGAGGAATAGTGCCAGTCTCCCCCTCATGCCCCCTGCCACCTGATGCCTGGGAGGGGCGGGCAGACCTCTAGTGGGTCCTGCAGCCTCAGAGTGGTCGGTGGGGCGGTGGGTTTGCCACCAATTAGCAGACGTTATGCTGGGATAAATGAGGAAACTAGGAGGTACTGTCATTGCTGATAGGAGACTCACAGCCTGTGTGATGAGCGGCTCGTCCATAAGGAGATTCCGTGCTGGAACTGACGGGGTTGGGCGCATCAATCAGAGCAGGGTAGTATTGTACCTGGTGGCCATAACGTGCCACCTCTCCTCACAGAAGCGGCTGCTGCCAAGTGTCTGGGCAGGGTCCGAAGATGGGGCATCGCCGCCCCCAGCTCACCCTCGTCGAAAGAGGCCTGGCTCTACTCGAAGGCCCCATCTGGGTCAGACCCTGAAGCCTCCCTTGGCCACACCCGCAGCTCAACCAGACCGAGCCCAGACTCCAGTGAAGGAGGAAGCAGGCAGTGGCTTTGTGCTGCCCCCACCTGGCACTGACCTTGTGTTCTTACGGGAGGGTGCAAGCAGTCCCGTGCAGGTGCCTGGCCCAGCCCCGGCTTCCACAGAAACTCGGTTGCAGGTGAGGGTCCCGCCTTATCCTGCCCTTCCTAACCCCACCCAGCCTCGTGCAGGGAAGCTGGGACCAAGTCTGCTGCCATCCTCCTCCACACAGGAGGCCCAGTGCCCTGGCCTGAGTTGGGTTGTGGCCTTACCCCAGGTGAAGCAAGAGAAGGCGGATGCCCAGGAAGACTGGACACCTGGCACAGCCATCCTGACTTCTCCTGTATTGCTGCCTGGCTGCCCCAGCAAGGTGGGGGTCAGTGATGGGTGGTCTGTGAGCAGAGTGATGGGGAGCCATGATGGTGGTTCTTTGAACACAGTAATAGGTGTGCTGATGACAGCCTCTCACAGAATTATCCCGCCTGTCTGACAGATGCCTCACCCTCCCCAGGCAACTAGTTTGGCCTGCTTTGCCGCCCACTTAACAGAAAAATGGAAATCTGTGAGGAATGGGAAAGGTCTGTAGACAGTGATGGTTTTTCTGTGCTCAGGTGTGACGGAGTGTCAGCACAGGGACAGGTTGGCTGGTAGGGACACTTTCCTCAGGCCAGCCCTGCCCTTCTGACAGCTGCCAATTTCCCGCCTCTCCCAGGCAGTAGACCCAGGCCTGCCAGCAGTGAAGCAAGAGCCACCTGACCCTGAGGAGGACAAGGACGACAACAAGGCTGACTCCACCTCTGACTTGCCCCCAGAGGAGGAGGCAGGAGGGGCTGGCACGCCCGTGGTCAGTGCTGGGGGACGCCCCACTCTGTCCTGACCCTGCTCTAGGCCCACCAGTCATATTGACCCTGATGTTAATTCTTCCCCAGATCACGGAGATTTTCAGCCTGGGTGGAACCCGCCTCCGGGACACAGCAGTCTGGTTGCCAAGGTGTGCCCCGCACTGTGAGGGGTCGGGATGGCGGAGGGAGGGGTTCTGGCCAGATGTGGGCCCTGAGTCGTGAGAGCAGCCAGCGTTTTGGCATGGCGTAGTGGGAGGTAAAGGCCCAGTACGACTGCTCTGGTCACCATCAGTGATGGAGTGTGTGCAGGACCTTAGAAATTTCTCCTGAGGTCTGGGCCAGGGCCCTCCTTGAGGAGGGTTACAGGAGGTGATGGTGGGAGAGGTGATGGTGCCCTGTGATAAAATTGGAAAGAAAAGGGAAGATAAGGAAAGCTTTTCCCCCGTATTCTTAAGAAAATCCACAGGGGTCAGACTTAGAAGTTTTTATTCAGAGAATCATCATTTGGGGTCTTGAAGGCCTGTGGAGTTTCCAAGAGATGAATGGATGGGCTGGTCAGTGGGGGGTGGTCAGGAGATCTGGTCCTGAGATGGCTTTGTGATTGGGGCCCACACACAACTGAAGTATCCTCAGTGGAAGGAATCAGGCTGTGTTTCTTGAGGTTTTCTGGAGCCTGTTGAGGTCATTAACTGTTTCAGCTGCTGCACAGAACTGTCCTACAGGTGTGGCAGTGGAAGGAAGGATAGGGAGGTGGGAGGACTGTAGGACTGGGCTGGTGGGAGGAGGTCAGGGGAACGCTGCCTCCTGCAGGACTGCTGAGAGCCCTGACCAGAGCCAGACAGGCAGCGTAAACTGTTGACCTGAACCCCTGGATTCCTTTGTCCTGCAGACTAGTGTCTGCAGGCCAGAAACTGCTCCACCTGTACTTGGGCGAGTACTGAGGTACTGATTGAGGCCCTGCTGGGCACACTGGTGAATCAGTGACCTTGGGAGGCTTATCTTTCGGGAGACATAGGATTCCTGCCTTCAGGGAGCTTATAATCCAAGTGGTGAAGCTGTTTCCCCTATGCATGAAATCATTACATATTAACAGAAAAGTAATGATGTGCTATGTTGTCTGCAATGGAAGATTGTAGAAGAGAGGGAAGGGATAATTAAGGGGAAGTGGAAGAGTAGGAAATGGTTTTGTGATGCTTCATTTTGCACATAGGGAACCTGATTCAACATACAGACCTGCTCCCTCTTCTCTAGGTCCAAGGACCTTAAAAAACCTGGAGGTAGAAAGCAGTAGACTGGAGGCTTCTACAGACTGTAGGACTCAAGGTGATATTTACAGACCGACTTTATCAGAGACAACACTGATCTGCTCAGAGGCTGGACCATAGATGGATTGCCAGGGCTTGTGTGGGAGTCAGGAACTGGGAAAACCTACCACCAAACCAGAGGAGCAGGCCTGTTCAGTACTCTGAGCTTATAGAGGAAATAAGCAGAAAAGGAAGACAAAGAGTAGAAAGTTTGTGCATCTCCTCCAACCAGTGCAAACCCCAGGAGCCTGAGTGTCATAAGAAGTGTGGATATTAAAGATGGGGGAGCTGGGATGGGAGAGCCGACGTGATTAAAGCCACCTTCGGCCTAAACAAGCCATCATCATAAATAATTCTAAATGGATTTGGATGAGACCTGGTAGTGTCTCTAAACATTTCCTCAGGGAGACAGCAGTTCGGAATGTATTGGGAATGTAATGTGAATAAATGAGGAAAGGAACTGCTATTCGTTGAGTTCCTCCCATGGACCTGGTTTAATCCTCAAAAACATCTTTTTAGAACGGCTTGATTGTGCCCATTTTTGCAGAAGGGAAAATGAGATTCAGAGAAACTAAATAACCTGTCCAGTGTCGAACAGCTAGTATCAGTAGAGCCTAGGATCAAGATCAAGCCCAGGTTGTAAAAGCCTTGTTTTTAAGTTAAGCCACTAAACTGTTAACTGTAACCTATATCCAGTAGTGTGTAATAGTGTCATATTAACAAGTTTCCAGTGACCTTACAAAGCTGGATTCTTCTAAGCATAATAAACCCCGTACAAAGCTGCTGCCCCTAGGGTGGCATAGGAAACACCAAGACAGGGTGGATTGTGCCACCTTGTCAAAGCACGCATGCCTCCTGAGACTGGGTTATTCCCAGGCCTTGGGTGCCACATAGGATTCCTCAAACCGAAAAGGGCGTCTTTCCCCACGGCTGATACTTAACCATCATTCCCTACCCTCAGCCAAAGCAGTCTTCAGAATGAAAGCTCCTGGCCTGGCTCATGTTTCCTCAAAACTTGCCTCCCCTGTCCCTTGATGACCTTTGTACTTGGTTTCTACTCTCAGCCCCTGTCTTCTAGAAGTCTGAGCTCCTGCTTCAAGTCCCACCTAAGGGCCAGTCTTGGCTCAGCCCTGCCTCACTTTCCAGTTTTTCATAAAGTGCCAAAAAATGACATGTGTGATTCATTACTTAGCTTTACTGGGCTGGGACTGAGTGCCGGCCTCCTAAATTTTGTAGCCTATGTGCCTCTCTTGATTACTATAGTCCCAGCCTTGCAGCTTTAGATATTCAGAGGTAGATTAAGCATTTCTCTACTTTAACTCATTGTATAGCCCTCTGCCATCCTTCTCTGCTCCTTCCTTTGCCTTACCCTACTTATTTCAGCCAGAGTCAAGACTGGATAATTTTCTCATACTGTTTTGCTCCCTCCCAGGATCCAACCACCCAATTCTCATATTCTGGTGGTATTTTGACAGTGGTGCCCTAAATGAAATTTGAGAATAGCATTCTGACTCATGAGATAAGTCTGGTTACTGTGTGTGTCAAGATACAATCAGAAAAGCAGCACTACTAATATAAAGATTTTATATATGTGTGTAATGTATATATAAATATGTATATTATCTTAAGGGATTTATTGTAGGTGATTTGATCTTATGCAATTGTGGGAGCTGGTTGAACAGTCTGTATAAGGCTGTTGTCTTTGCATCTAATGCTGGAGCTTGAAGTCTGCAGGGCAGGCAATCGGGAAGGGAAGATGGATGTAAAAAGTGGGAGACGGAGGACACACTGGCGCCCATGAGCACGAGCTGGAAACCACAAGGATGGCCTGGAAGCCATGTCAGCCTCTCACCACCTCCAACTTCGGTGACGTGGGTGTCCTGCAGAAGAAGCTGGTGCCCTTCATCACAGAGTTAAATATGCATCTGGTCCAAGAATTAGAAAAGCTGAAGGAAGATCCTGGGGAAGGTGGAGCAGCTGCAGGCCTGGCCGCAGACCTGACTGTTGCCCATACCAACGAGGTGAGCCAGCAGATGAGTGACGTGTGAACTGCAACAGTGCCTGGTGCTCCTGCACCAGCCTTCTGAGCGTGCTGCTGCCGCGCATCTGCCCTCCAGTTACCACGCAGAATCTCTCGTGGCCTGTCCTAACTGGAAGCATGCCAGGAAGGGGATACTGGGAAACGTAGCCTAGTCACGGTGACACGTTACAAAGCCACCCCGCCATGAATCAGTTCCTAAGGGTCTCACAACTCACCTGAGGATAACTTGGTAAAGCTGCGTTGCTGAAAATGCAAAGCTGAAGACCATTTCATGGTGACCCCAGCAAGTACAGAAATTCTGTCAAGCCCATCCAGAAAAAAACTTGCTGGTCTCGGCTATTTTTGTGTCATTCATTCAGGTATCGAGAACCTGACCCATGGTAGGCACTGTACTTAATACTGAGATTCAGGAATGAAAAAGATATAGTTCATGCAGTTATTAAATACATCAATATGTATTTACAAATGGTGAATGAATTTCCAACTTTATCGTGGAATTTAATGGTGAAAATACAGAATTCAGGAAACTGTTGGGAGGACAGCCCTTGCGTGACCTTGTTGGGGTACAATAGGCATTGGAAATAATATAGTTTATGCTGTTCTATTTTAAAATTATTTTTAAATGATTTTTATTGTCCCGTTTACTGATTTATATATATTTAGTGTTTTGGGGGGGAGTATCTTAATGGTGCTTAAGTGTTGATAGACTGCCTCTGAGAAACTGGTATAGAAAGCGGGTGGCAAGATCAAAGTCAAGTTCTGTTCAAGGATCTTGGGTGAATCAATTCTCCTAGACCCCCCTGGAGGTTGAGACTTGGCTGTCATGCCAGGGCCGGTCCCGCCACCCTCCGAATACGTTCACCAGGGGGCGCTGGCCCCCGGACCCTGGTCCTCCGGCCAGGGCTGGACAGACGCTGCCCCTCAACTCCCTGTCCCTGGGGCGTGGCCTCCCTTGGGCCGAGGCGGTCCAGAATCAGCGCAGAGGGAAGCCGACTCCCCTCTTCACAGTGGCTCCGCGGGCGAAACCGAAGCGGGATTAAATTACGGGACACGCCCGGGGTGAGGGCGCAGCGCGAAGAGCTCAGGACCGACGCCGGGACGTTCTACGGCCGCCGGGTGTCGCCGAGAGTCCGCTTCCCATGTCGCTGAAAATTCACGTCAACGGGACCCTCCAGGCTGTGGACCTCGGAGGTTCCCAACGGGGGCCCGAGAATCTGGCTTTTACCAAACCCCGCCCCTAGGCCGAGGGCGTCACCGCCCTTCTGAGGGTGTGGTGTCACCAGAGCAGACCAGCCAGCGGGCCAGGCACCCGTGGGAATCGAAGATCCAGCAACCAGCCTTCAGGACCCCGTCCAGGGAGCGGAAACGATCGTCTAATTTCTTTTCTTTCTTTTGTTTCAGGCTACGTAAACTCTTAGCAGTAAATGAAAATGAGTATTTTACCGAACTGCAATTGAAAGAAGAAGCATTATAGGAGATAAAAGACAAAATGAGAGAGAATTATTAAAAGAAATTTCAAAAGAGAAGAGACGTTATTTTGTGGCTGAAAGGCTGAACGAACAATTCAGGAAATGGAGTCCAAACCTAGAAACATGCCGCATGCAAAATCCGAAGTGGGCGGATTACAAATGATTAGGGAATGCTGATTTATAGTAAATTGCGGTCTTAAATTGGGATACGCAGTACTAGTTGTGCTTTTATTACACGTCAGTGACCTACTAGGTGCTGATTTTTTCCTGTTAAAGTTCCATGTTCGTTCCCATTTCAGGAAGAGTACCAAAGTGTCATTTGACTTTTAGGTATTACCTACTACTTTTTGTAGCTCAGCTGGTAAAGATTCCACGTGCAATGCGGAAAACCTGGGTTCGATCCGTGGGTTGGGAAAATCCCCTGGAGAAGGGAAAGGCTACCCACTTTAGTATTCTGGCCTGGAGAATTCCATGAACTCTATAGTTCATGGGGTCGCAAAGAGTCGGACAGGATTTCGACTTTCACTCACTCACCACTTTGCTCTTGAGCGGAAGTTCAGCTGTAGTCTCCACCTGTGCTGAGGGCCCCTTAAAAGGTCTCCTCACGTGTGTGTGTGTGTGTGTGTGTGTGTGTGTTTCTTCTGCCTGGGATCTAGAATGCCAGTGCTGAGGGCCCCTTAAAAGGTCTCCTCACGTTGTGTGTGTGTGTGTGTGTGTGTGTGTGTGTTTCTTCTGCCTGGGATCTAGAATGCCAGTGCTGAGGGCCCCTTAAAAGGTCTCCTCACGTTGTGTGTGTGTGTGTGTGTGTGTGTTTCTTCTGCCTGGGATCTAGAATGCCAGTGCTGAGGGCCCCTTAAAAGGTCTCCTCACGTTGTGTGTGTGTGTGTGTTTCTTCTGCCTGGGATCTAGAATGCCAGTGCTGAGGGCCCCTTAAAAGGTCTCCTCACGTGTGTGTGTGTGTGTGTGTGTGTGTGTTTCTTCTGCCTGGGATCTAGAATGCCAGTGCTGAAGGCCCCTTAAAAGGTCTCCTCACGTGTGTGTGTGTGTGTGTGTGTGTGTGTGTGTGTGTGTGTGTTTCTTCTGCCTGGGATCTAGAATGCCAGTGCTGAGGGCCCCTTAAAAGGTCTCCTCACGTGTGTGTGTGTGTGTGTGTGTGTGTGTTTCTTCTGCCTGGGATCTAGAATGCCAATGCTGAGGGCCCCTTAAAAGGTCTCCTCACATGTGTGTGTGTGTGTTTCTTCTGCCTGGGATCTAGAATGCCAGTTAGGCTCTCTCAGCTTGTTGAGGATAATACCCGCTGTTCCATCAGTCAGGTATTTGTGAAACTGAAAGGGTTTATGTGTGAAAATACCTTATAAATTCCTGTAAAGAACTACGCGAATAAGGTGGTCCTGTGATGATTTGCCCTAAAGGTTAACTTAAAGATGGCCTCACAATTTGACCATCCTACAAAGTGTCCGCTAACTTTTCTCATGCTTTTAAACATTACAGGATATAAATAGCAAAGTCAGTTGGAATGTAATTAGATCTTCGACTTCATTGCGGGTTAAGGAGGCTTTTTTCTGCTATTTGATGACTCCTAGAAAGGGACCGAGGTCGGAGGGAGGCATGGCCAAGGGCAGGGTGAGGACTGCGCAGACTCAGCTCTTCCACTCCAAGAGGAAGTAGCGAGTGCCCGCGTCTGTGGTCACCATGGTAACGGGACCGACTTCCGCCCCATTCACCTGTCCCTAGCCCCGCGAGGCGCACCACTGGCAACCAGACCAGTGCATCTCACAAGCTCGTCCCGCCGGTAGCTGTGGTTGGGGAACCGCAGCGGACACCGCCCCCAACCCGAGGAAGCTCCAAAATGTACAGCCAGCGGTTTGGCATCGTACAGAGAGAGGTTAAGGGGCCCACTCCCAAAGTCGTGATCGTGGTAAGCACGGGATATGTGTGTGGGATCCTACCGTTTTCTGTATCTTCCCCATCTCAGGACCCAACCCAGCCTTGGCCCCCAGCAGGGGTTCTCTCAAGGGAAGCAGGTGCCTGACGCAGTAGTTTGAATTTTGAACGAAGGAAGAAAAAGGTCTCTTGCCTAGCTCTCTTACTCCGCCCCTCCCTACCCTTCTTCCCCCTTCAGCTGTATTTAGTTTCTGTATTTGGAGAATCACCACTGGCGATCTTGAAGGTTGAAGATCTTGCAAGACTTTTAAAAGAGGTCGTCCCCTTAAAATGCAGAGTGTGTGTCAAGGAAAGGGCGCTGGGTCAGGTGGCAGGGAAATCTGGGATCTGGGCTGGCAGTGATTCAGCTGTACGGTCGGGATTAGTTCTGTACGTTTAGGAAAACCGTCTGTTGAAGAGTGCTGGCCTTTGGGGGTTTTGAGTGGTTTTAGGGCCCTTCCTTTGCTGACTCAACCATAACAGAAGCATACCTGCAGGCTTGGGAATAGGAGGTTGGTTGCCTTTACGGCAGCAGTGGTGGTAGGCGACCAGGGGAACGCTGTGCTGCAGAATTTGATGAGCGCTGCTCAGAACCTCGGACAGGTGGTCCACGCACCTGCATTCCTTTGCTTCTACACACTAGTTTCCACAGGCTAGAAAACCTCCATGTGTAGTTAAGCAACGATAGAGGCATCACATGAGTCCCTGCTGTGTGCGCAGCTCTGTGGAAGATACAGGGGTGAATACATTGACCCTGGGAGATTTCGCTTTCTCTAAAAGTTTGGTCCTTGCCTTCAAACTGCTTATCATCTAATTGCAGAAACAACTTGCTCATGCACAAAATCGTTAAAGATTAACACAGTGTGCCAGCACAGTTGATCGCGGTGTACTGTATTGTCCGTGTCGGGACACTGTGGAAGAAAGGTCAGAGATGATGAACGATATAGTTTTATTATGCTCTGTAGTGCACATAGCAGTTGTCAGTCAGTTTATAGACCTGCTCCCTCTTCTTTAGGTCCAGGGACTGTAGGATCTGGGTTTGGAAATCAGGCGACTGGAGTCTTCTACAGTCTGTAGGGTTTGAGGTTTATGACGGACAGAAGTGGATGTACTTTGGGTTCTGTATCTGAACCCTGAGCTCAGCTGGGGTACTGGTCAGGTGACATTCCTTGTGTTGGAAACCAATAAGGATTTCCATTCCACCAAATCACCACCAAACCAGAGAAGCAGGCCTATTGAATATTTTACGTTTATAGAAGAATAAAGAGGAAAGGGAAAAGTCAGAGCTGGTGTATCTCAGATACTAGAGTGTGATAAGAAGTGTGGATGTTAGAGGTTGTAGAGTTGCAATGGGAGAAGAGTTAAAACCACCAGAGATGAGACTTGAATGCTAAACAATTTCTTCAAGAGAAGGTGGTGAAAGATGTAATGTCTGAAGTAATGAAGCAGCAAAAGGAGCAGCTGTTTGGTGAGTGCCTCCTAGGGACCCAGTTATTTACTTCTTGAAATAAATTTTTTTTAGGAAGCCATTTGTTTTGCTCTTTTTGACAGGTGAGAAAACTGAGACTCAAAGAGGTTAAGTAACTTACTCAAGATCACACAGTTATCAGTAGAGGCCAGAATCAAACCTTAGCTTGTAAGATGTTATTCTTTAAGACGTTAAACTGTAATAGTAGAAACTAATTTGAGATGTTACAGTAACAAAAGCTTTCGGTGACCTTGAAAGTACAAGGTAGTTATTAAACCCTTCATTCTGATTGTAGCACGGTTTAAGAGTTGCAATGTTCAGTATGGTGGCCACTAGCCACAAATTTGAGCACTTGTAATATGTCTAGAGTCATATATTGAGATAATATTTTCTATATATTGGTTAAATAAAAATATATTAAAATTAATTCCCCCTGTTTCTCTCTTTTTTTCTTTAATACAGCTACATCAAAATGTTAAATTGCAGATCTGGTTTATATTATTTTTCTTTTAAATAGTATAGGTTTTGAGTACATAATACTGAGACTGCATGGATTGGCACCATCTTGTTCGGGAACTCCAGATCTTACTTTATTCATCCAAAGACAGGGTCCTCCCTGACCACAAAGGTCTTCCTACCCAGGATGCCACAGCCTTAAAGGGCTTCCTAATTCCCTGCTACTGCTCAGTCTGTTTCTCTCTGCCCTCCACTGCTATTTCCTCTTTAGTCAAAATGTACCTCAGAGCCTGATTCTTGCCCTGATGACTTAAGACAGTTGACTCCCGATGACCTTGGTGCTTGGTTCCTGTTCTCAGCCCATCTGTCTACTAGGAGCCTGAGTGTGTCCTGCTCAGGGTGCAGCCTTGACCCAACTCTGCTTTGTTATCACTGAGTCTGCGTTCATAGGATGCCATACATATTAGAGAACAGTAGTTTGTTAACTAAATCTAGGCTCTAAATAATTTCAGTATGAATTAGCTACTTCCCATGATGTAACCTTCAACATCACCTTCTGTCTCCAACCTACCTCAGCTTTGTATTATCTTGTTCAACTATTCTAGGCACCCGTGTGTATACCCCAAACCTTGAATCTTTTCATGAGGCTGTCTTCAAATGTTGATTTCATTTCCTTAGGAGACTGCTTTACCAAGTTTCAGTGCCAGTATTCTGGTAATCCAGACAATGATGCTCTCAGTGTAAATGATGAGATTGACTCTGTGCCGCGAGTTAAAATCTTTGTTACGGTGCATCAGCACACCAGAGTCTGACTGCTCACCTAAGGGTGATTTGCTAAACCTGGCTGAAAATACAAAGCTCAAAACCATGGATTTCATGGTGGCCCCAGGAGGGGCAAGAGTCACATCGAGCCCACCCATGAACAGTTTCATTCATTCATTCATCTTTCCTCTTCATTCGTATTGAGAACTTGATACTGGTAGCCATGCTTCATGCTAGCAATGCAGAAATAGAAAAGATATAGTCCATATGATTTTAGCAAATGTGTCAATATTTATTCACAATGGTGTATGCATTTCCAACTTTTTTGATGAAAGTTTGTATAAAATGAACATATTCACAGAAATTCAAGTTAATCCCAGAATGTCAGGAGTACAGCTCTTGCATTAAACTTCTGGGGACAGTAGAAATAGGAGTCAAATTCTACCATTAGTTTTTGTTTTTTTTTCTTTTCCTTCTTTCCCTTCCTCCCTTTCTGTCTTCCTTACTTCCTTCTTAGTAAAGGATATTTCACTGTCACAACTTGTTATATATATCCTATATACTTAGTGAGTAGTTTACTTTAATTGAAAGATTTTGATGGTGGTAACTATGTTGTCAGAGCCCTGAAAAGCAAGGTGGGATAGTAGGTGGCAAGATTAAGGTCAGGAATTAGAAGACCTTTAATTTTTGTTCTACTCAGTTCTGCCCTCACTACTCAGAGCACTTTGGGCAAATAAATTAAGTCTGATTTGATTAGATAATCTCTGGAGTCCCATTCAAATTTTTAACTTTATAATTCCATGAACTTTTATTCAAATGGCATTTGAGAAATATTTGAGACTGATTTGATGACACCTTAGGTACAGGTTTCAAATAATTCAAACAAGTTACATCTTAGACACTTAAGTTGTTTACAGTTATAGCAGGATATATTAGTTTTATATACCAAATTTTGTTTAATACAGGTATTGTGGATTAACTGAAAATATGCAGTTGATTTTGGGTCTATCATAAGTGATACTTGATTTTTTTTTTTGTTCCAGAGAGCCAAGCCTCCCAAAGGCCAAGGAGCTGAGCATCATCTGCAAAGAATCCAACACAGCCATCAGAAACATCATGCTATTTTGGCTTCCATTAAGTCAATCGAGCGGGATCGCTTGAAAACTGAGTGGGACCAGCACAATGACCGCAAGTTTGTGGACAGTCTTGTGAAAGCAAGAGTCAAGGATGCCATGCAAGGGTTTATCATCAACACTGAAGAAAGACGAAATAAGTAAGGCTTAAAAACTGGCTAATCCAGACTCTGAGACATTCTGAAACCAGAGCCTGAGATTGACCAATCAAAAATCAAGTGAATTTTTATAGTAAGGATCATGGCTGAGCTAGTCTTATTCCTACCAAACCAATAGCTTATTTTCACTTGTGATAACCTATTGATAGAAATCAAAAGAACATATTGTATCATATTTTGTTATTATAATTAAAATCTTGCTCATTTTGCTTTTTTTGTTGAAATATAGATCACATATCTCATCTGTACGTGATCAAATAAAACGTGGCATAGATTAGTCTCTATTGCTTTAGGTGACAACTCATTTTATGGAATACTGTAATGATCTTTCCTTCTTACAAAATTTACAACTGAATATATACTTCTGAAATTGAATTTAACAAAATAAAAAGCAATTAGTGAAATGGTACATGTAGCATGACAGTTTTAATTCCTTTGCTTGTTGTTGTCATTTTGTTTTGTGAACCTAGGTTACGTGAACTTTTAGCATCCGAGGAAAATGAGTATTTTACTGAAATGCAATTGAAAGAAGAAACAATTGAGGAGAAAAAAGATAGAATGAGAGATAAAATAAGATTATTAAGAGAGAAGAAAGAAAAAGAGAGACAGGATTTTGTGGCTGAAAAGCTAGACCAGCAATTCAGGTAATGATGTCAGAAAACATACACATCAAATCTGAAGTTTGTATATTAAAGATTATTTAGGAAGACTGATTTACAGTAAAGTGTAGCCCTAACAGGGCATAGCAGTTGTACATTTAAGTCTTGTTAATTATACATACATCTTTGCACTAAGAAGTTCTGTCTGTTTGCTTTGAGGTGATAATGCATAAGATTTATTCTCAGTGTATTTCAAGTATACAATACAGAATTATTACCTGTAGTCCCCATACTCTACATTCAGTTCAGTTCAATTCAGTCGCTCAGTGGTGTCTGACTCTTTGCAACCCCATGAACTGCAGCATGCCAGGCCTCCCTGTCCATCACCAACACTGAGAGCTTGCTCAAACTCATGTCCATTGAGTTGGCGATACCATCCAACCATCTCATCCTCTGTCATCACCTTCTCCTCCTGCCCTCAATCTTTTCCAGCATTAGGATCTTTTTCCAAGGAGTCAGTTCTTCGCATCAGGTGGCCGAAGTATTGGAGTTTCAGCTTCAGCATCAGTCCTTCCAATGAATATTCAGGACTGATTTCCTTTAGGATGGACTGGTTGGATCTCCTTGCAGTCCAAGGGACTCTCAAGAGTCTTCTCCAACACCACAGTTCAAAAGCATCAATTCTTCGGTGCTCAGCTTTCTTTATAGTCCAACTCTCACATCCATACATGACTACTGGAAAACCCATAGCCCCGACTAGATGGACCTTTGTTGGCAAAGTAATGTCTTTGCTTTTTGATATGCTGTCTAGACTGGTCATAACTTTCCTTCCAAGGAGTAAGTGTCTTTTAATTTCATGGCTACAATCACTATCTGCAGTGATTTTGGAGCCCCCAAAATAAAGTCTGTCACTGTTTCTACTGTTTCCCCATCTATTTGCCATGAAGTGATGGCAAATGCCAGATGCCATGATCTTCGTTTTCTGAATGTTGAGCTTTACGCCAAGTTTTTCACTCTCCTCTTTCACTTTCATCAAGAGGCTCTTTAATTCCTCTTCACTTTCTGCCATAAGGGTGGTGTCATCTGCATATCTGAGGTTATTGATATTTCTCCCAGCAGTCTTGATTCCAGCCTGTGCTTCATCCAGCCCAGCGTTTCTCATGATGTACTCTGCATATAAGTTAAATAAGCATACTCTACACTAGATCCCTAAAACTTATTCATTCATCTTATTACTGAAAATTTATATCCTTTGAGCAAATCTTCCCTTTTCTTCTATCCCCTAGCCCCTGAGAACTGACATTCTACTCTCTGTTTCTATATGTCAAACCTTTTTTCCCCTTAGATTCCATGTTTAGTGAGATCATATAGTATTTGTCTTTCTTTGTCCAGCCTATTTCACTTAGTATTATATCCTACAGGTTCATCCATGTTGTCTCAAAGAGCAGAAGTTTCTTTTTTATGCTGAGCAATATTCCATTCCTGGAGTAGGAAATGGCAACCCACTCCAGTATTCTTGCCTGGAAAATTCCGTGGGCAGAGGAGCCTGGTGGGCTACAGTCCATGGGGCCACAAAGAGTCAGACATGACTGAGTGCACAATATCCCATTCCACAATTTCTTTATCTGTTCATACCTCAGTAAACAGTTTGTTTCCATATGGTAGTTCTAGTTTCAATTTTCGAAGGATCTCCATATTGTTTTTCATAATGGTTCTACCAATTTGTATTCCCACCACAGTGTACAAAGGTGTCCTTTTTTCTACATCCTTGCCAACATTTGTCATCTCTTTTCTTTTTTTGTAATAGCCGTCCTAACGGGTGTGAGGTGATAATCTCATTGTGGCTTTGATTGGCATTTTTATGGTGATTTGTGATGTTGAGTATCTTTTCACATACTTTTTGGCCATTTGTATGTCTTCTTGGAAAAATGCCTACTCAGGGCTTTTGTTCATTTATGTAGTCAGATTATTAGTTTTTTGCTATTGAGTTATATGAGTTTCTTAAGTATATTAGATATTAACCTTTTAACAGATACATGATTTGAAAATATTCTTTCCCATTCTGTAGGTTGCCTTTTTACTTTGTTGTTTCCATTGCTGTGAAGAAACTTTTTATTAATAATTGGATATAGTCCCACTTGTTTATTTTTTATTTTGTTGCCTTTGCTTTTAGCATCTTATCCAAAAAATCATTGTCAAGACCAATATCAAGGAGCTTTCCCCTTATGTTTTCTTCTACATATTTTACAGTTTCAGGTCTTAATGTTTAAGTTTTTAATCCATTTTGAGTTAATTTTTGTAAATGGTGATCCAGTTTCATTCTTTTGCCTATGGTCATCCAGTTTTACCAAGGTTGTTTATTGAAGAGACTGTCCTTTCCCCATTGTGTGTTCTTGGCCTCTTTATAAAGGATTGGTTGACCATATATATGATACATGGAATTCTTTCTGGGCCCCCTGTTCTGTTCCACTGCTCTGAAAGTGAAAGTCATTTATTCGTGTCCCACTCTTTGCGACCCCATGGACTGTACAGTCCATGGAATTCTCTAGGGCCAGAATACTGGAGTGGGTAGCCTTTCCCTTCTCCAGGGAATCTTCCCAACCCAGGGATTGAACCCAGGTCTCCCACATTGCAGGTGGATTCTTTACCAGCTGAGCCACAAGGGAAGCCCAAGAATACTGGAGTGGGTAGCATATACATTCTCCAGCAGATCTTCCCTACTCAGGAATCTAGCTGGGGTCTCCTTCTTTGCAGGTGGATTCTTTACCAACTGAGTATTGCTCTATTCATCTGTTTTTATGCCACTATCATTACTGTTTTGATTTTTATAGCTTTGTAATATAGTTTGACATCAAATGTGTGATGCTTCCAGCTTTGTTCTTCTTTATCAAGATTGCTTTGGCTATTTGAGATCTTTTGTAATTCAACTGAAATTTTAGGATTTTTTTCTCTTTCTGTGAAAATGCCATTGGAGTTTCGATAGGCATTGCACTGAATGTGTCACTTTGGGTAGTAAGGACATTTTATTAATAACAATATTAATATTCCAATCCAAGGACAAAGGATATCTTTCCATCTATTTGAATCTTCAGTTTCTTTCATCAGTATCTTATAATTTTCAGTATACAGATCTTTAACTTCCTTGCTTAAATTTATTCCTATTTTTATTGTTTTTGAACCTATTGGAAATAGGATTATTTTCTTAATTTTTCTTTCAGGTGGTTCATTTTTAGTGTATAAAAATGCAACTGATTTCTGTTCATTAATTTCAATTCCTATAGCTTTAATGAATTCACTGATTAGTTCTAACACTTTTTGATGGAATCTTTAGGGTTTTCTATATATATAAAGTAAGATCATGTCATCTGCAAACAGACAGTTTTACTTCCACTTTTTCATTTTAGATATATTTATTTCTTTTTCTTGCCTAACTGCTCTGGCTAGGATTTCCAGTACTATGTTGAATAAAAGTGGCAAGAGTGGGCACCATTGTCTTATGCCTGATTTTAAGAAAAAGCCTTCAATTTTTCACTTCTGAACATGATGTTAGCTGTGTGCTAGTTATGTATAGCCTGTTGAGCTACATTCCTTCTACACTTAATTTGTTGAGAGTTTTTTGTATCATAAATTTGTCAAATTTCTTTTGTAGCTAATTAGATGATCATATAATGTTTATCCTTCATTCTGTTAATGTGATGTGGCACATTTACTGATTTGCATATACTTAACTATTCTTGCATCCCAAGGATAAATTGTGCTTGATTATGGTATGTGATTCTTCTAATATGCTAATATTATATTGAGGATTTTCACATTTGTGTTCATTAGGGATATTGAAGTGTTCTCTCTTCTTCATTTTTTGGGGAGGATTTGAGAAGGGTTGGTATTAATTCTTCTTTAAATGTTTGGTAGAACTCACCAGTGAAACCATCTGGTCCTGGGCTTCTTTTTTGGGAGTTTTGACTACTGATTCAGTCTCCTTACTCATTATTGGTCTTTTCAGATTTTCTCTTTTGTCATGATTCAGTCTTGGTAGGTTATATGTATCTAGGAATTAATCCATTTTTTTAGATTATCTAATTTGTTTGCATATAGTTGTTCCTAATAGTCTCTCATGATCCCTTGTATTTTTACAGTATCAGTTGTAAAGTTTCCTCTTTTATTTCTAATTTTATTTACTTGAATCATTTTTTCTTAGCTAGTCCAGCTAAAGATTGTCCGTTTTACCTCTTCAAAAAAACAGCTATTAGTTTCATTGATATGTTTTATCATTTTTCTAGTCTCTGTTTCATTTACTTCCATTCTGATCTTTGTTATTTCCTTTCTTCTGATTACTTTGGGCTTAGTTTATTCTTGATAGTGCCTTGAGGTAAAGTCAGATTTTTGAGATCTTTCTTTTCTCTTAATATAGGTGTTTATTGTTATAAACTTCCTTCTTAAGGGGGCTTTTGCTGCATCTCTTAATTTTGGATATTTGTATTTCCATTTTCATTTAAGGGTTTTTTTTTAAATTTTATTTTATTTTTAAACTTTACAATATTGTATTGGTTTTGCCAAATATCAAAATGAATCCGCCACAGGTATACATGTGTTCCCCATCCTGAACCCTCCTCCCTCCCCGTACCATCGCTCTATTTCCCCTTTGATTTCTTCTTTGACCCATTGGTTGTTCAGGAGTGTGTTTTTTAAATTTCCACACATCTGTTAATTTTTCCAGCTTTCTTTCTGTTATTGATTGCTACTTTTATGCCATTGTGGTAAAAAAAAAAGATACATTATTTCAATCTTTTTAAATTTAAGACTTTTGTGTGATGTGGCATGTGATCTGTCCTGGAGAATGCTCCATGTGTACGTGAGAAGATTATGTATTCTGCTATTAGATGGAATGTTCTGTGTATGTGTGTTAGATTCATTTGATCTAAAGTATACTTCAGTCTATTGTTTCCTTATTGATTTTCTGACTGGATGACCTGTGCACTGCCAAAATGGAATATTGAAGTCTCCTACTATTACTGCACTGCTGTCTATTTTCCCCTTGATATCTGTTCATCTTTGTTTAACGTATTTAAGTGCTCTGATATTGAGTGCATATACTGCTAACTCCTCGAACAACACAGACTCTGAAGGTCCACTTAAATGTGTTTTCTTCCCAATAAATGTAGTACTATATGATCTGGGATTAGTTGAATCTGCAAATGTGGAACCATGGATATGGAAGGTTGACTATAGAACTTGAGCATCTGTGGATTTTGTTATCTGTGGCAGATCCTCAAGTGAATCTGCTACAGGTATGAAGGGATGACTTTATAATTGTTATATCCTCTTGATGAATTGACTCTGTCTCTTGTTACATCTTTTGTCTTTTGTTACATCTTGTAACATCTTTTGAGTTAAGGTCTATTTTGTCAAAGTGTAGGTACTTCTGCTCTCTTTTGGTTTCTACTTTCATGGAGTATCTTTTTCCATCCCTTGACTTTAAAGATATGTAGCCTTAAACCTGGAGAAGGCAATGGCACCCTACTCCAGTACTCTTGCCTGGCAAACCCCATGGACGGAGGAGCCTGGTAGGCTGCAGTCCATGGGGTTGCTAAGAGTCGGACATGACTGAGCGACTTCCCTTTCACTTTTCACTTTCCTGCATTGGAGAAGGAAATGGCAACCCACTCCAGTGTTCTTGCCTGGAAAATCCCAGGGACAGGGGAGCCTGATGGGCTGCTGTCTATGGGGTCGCACAGAGTTGGACACGACTGAATCGACTTAGCAGCAGCAGCAGCAGCAGCCTTAAACCTGAAGCAGGTCTGTTATAAGCAGCATGTTGTTGGATCTTGTTTTTTATCCATTTGGCCCCTCTGTCTTTGAATTCTCAGATTTTTTTCCTCCTCTTGTTTGTTTGTGTCTGATGTTGATGCTATCTTTTGGATTTTTATTTCATGCATTGTATTTTTCAGCTCCAGAATTTGTTTGGTTCTTTTTGATGATTTCTATCTCTATTGAACTTCTCATTTTGTTCCTATGTTGTTTTCCTGATTTTGTTGAGTCATCTGTCAGTATTCTAACTCACTGATCTTCCTAAAAACAGTTGTTTTGAATTCTTTAGCAGGTAACTTGTACATCTCTATTTCTTTGGGATTGATCACTAAAAAAGCATTGTATTCCTTTGTTGGTGTATATTTTCCTTCATTTTTGTATTCTTTGAAGTCTTGTATGGCTATGTTTGCCTGTGAAGTAGTATTTACCCCTTCCAGCTTTTACTAACTGACTTCAGGAAAGAAATACCTTCACCAATCAGCCTAGCTAGGGATTCTAAGTCTTTCTCATATCCTTTCTGTGGATGCACCTTATCTATACTTGTTGTCTGTAACCCATGTAAAGCACAGCCTCACCTCCTGTCTTTGTTAGGATCTAGATTCTCCCTACTGGCTACTGGAGGAGAAAATGCTGTAAGGGGCAAAGGGGAAACTAGGAAGTGGATTTCAATGGACCATTAGTATATTTCCCACTTTATAGTAAATGTTTTTTTTTTTTTTTTCTTTTTTACACAGTAAGAAAAAATGAAGTTTCATAAGTGGTTTGGATTCTTAAAATGTTTATTAATTTGGTAACAATTATAAAGATTTTATAAAGAAATCTTATAAAACTGAGTATACAACTTCATGTTGTATACCTTGCTAGTTAGATGAATTAATTAGAATTTTAGAAGAAATAGTTATATCCTGCAACAGTCACCCATGTTATCCATGGGGCATACATTCCAAGATCCCCAGTAAATGTCTGAAACTGAATTCTGTATACACTGTGTTTTTTTCCTATACATTTCCTATACATCCCTGACAAAGTTTAATTTATAGATTAGTTACATTTCAGAGATTAGTAACAATTGCAGATAATAAAATGGAGTGGTTATAACAATATAGTGTAATGTAACTTGTGAATGTGGTCTCCTTCTCTCTCTCTGTGTCTCAAAATATCTTATTGTACTATACTCACCCTTCTTCTTGTGATGATGTGAGATTAATAAAATGTCTAAAAGTGAAAGTGAAGTTGCTCAGTCGTGTCTGACTCTTTTCGACCCCATGGACTGTAGCCTACCAGGCTCCTTCGTCCATGGGATTTTCCAGGCAAGAGTACTGGAGTGGGTTGTCATTTCCTTCTCCAGGAGATCTTCCCTACCCAGGGATTGAACCCAGGTCTCCTGCATTGTAGGCAGACGCTTTACCATCTGAGCCACCAGGGAAGCCCAATAAAATGTCTATATGGTAAGTAAGATAAATGATGGATTGTGACGTGCATGCGTGTGTGTGCGCTAAGTTGCTCCAGTTATCCAACTCTGTGACCCTGTGGCCCATAGCATGCCAGGCTCCTCTATCCATAGGATTCTCAAGGCAAGAATACTGGAGTGTTTGCCATACCCTTCTCCAGGGGATCTTCCTGACCCAGGGATCAAACTCCGGTCCCTTAACCCTCTTAAGCAGGTTCTTCACACTAGTGCCACCCGGGAGGCCCTGTATTGGGATGTAGCGTTAGGCTATTGACCTGACCACAGGTCACCTACTTTGGGTGATTCTGGATTGTTGATCTGTGACGATGCTGATGACTGAATGTCAGGAGCAGAGGATGTCAGTTGTTGGAGATCCCAAGCGGAATGAAGCTGGGTGGTGCAAAGTTTCATCACACTTTAGAACAATGTGCAATTGAAAATTTTTGAACTTTTATTTCTGGAGTTTTCCATTTAATGTTTTCAGAATACAGCTGGCCATGCTGCTGCTGCTGCTAAGTCGCTTCAGTCGTGTCCGACTCTGTATGACCCCATAGACGCCAGCCCATCAGGCTCCCCCATCCCTGGGATTCTCCAGGCAAGAACACTGGAGTGGGTTGCCATTTCCTTCTCCAATGCAGGAAAGTGAAAAGTGAAAGGGAAGTTGCTCAGTCATGTCTGACTCTTCACAACCCCATGGACTGCAGCCTACCAGGCTCCTCCGTCCATGGGATTTTCCAGGCAAGAGTACTGGAGTGGGGTGCCATTGCCTTCTCCAACAGCTGACCATGGGTAATAGAAATTGTAGAAAGTGAAATGGTGGATAAGGGAGACTACCATAATTTACTTGAAAGCAAACCATTTTCAGTGTTTTTTAATGCAGTACTTCTAACAGAACTACAATATAAATACAGTTTAAATTCATCATAAGAGTGAAAGGCCAGGATTAAATTTTGATCAAGGGATACTAAATTATGCCCCATTACTGCAAATATAATTTAAGCTTTAATGTATGTATAAAGCAAGATGAAATTATTCCTCTTCCTCTGCTTCCCCTTCCTCTTCCTTTTAGTATCCCATTGTATAAATATGCCACAGTTTATTCGTTCTCCAGGTTACAGGCATTTCACGTATCTCCAGTTTTGGATCCTTATGAATAAAGCTGCTGTGGACATTCTTGTACATGTCTTCTGGCAGATAAGTACATTAATTTCTTTTAGTATATTTAGTGGCATACCTAGAATATTTGATAACTAGAATGGGTCATTTTTATTGTTCCAGGTCTTCTAAACAGCAAAATTACTTTCAGTAACAATAATGAAAGGAAATGAATAATAACAACAAGATAACCAGTGACTTTTAAAACTTTTTACTTGTAAATAATTATGTATTCATAAAAATTGCAAAGATAGTACAGAAATATATTATTACCCCATTTTTCCTTCAGTGGTTATAACACAATATCATACAAGGAAATTGACATTGGCATAATGTATATGTATAATTCTGTGCCATTTTATCATGTATGTAGATCCATCTAATACCCCACACAATCAAGATACAGAACTATTCCATCACCACATGGGTCTTCCTGTGCTTCCCTTTATAGTCACAGCTACCACTCTCACCATCATCTTCATAATTTCCTGATATTGTATATTTGAACTTGTACAGTATGTGATCTGTCAAAATTGGCCTTTTCAGTCAATGAATTGTCTTTGAAGTTCATCTAAATTGCTGCATGTATTAATAGTTTGTCATTTTTATTGCTGAGAGGTATTCCATTGTGTGGATGTATTTAAATTTCTGTAAACCATTCACTTATGTACATTTTGATTGTTTCTAGTTTTTTATCTATTATGAATGAATCTAATATCAACATTTGTGTTCATATATTTGTGTGAACATAAGTTTTCCTTTCTCTCAGATAATTGCCATATGCTGGTCTTATATGTATGCTTAATTTTGTAAGAAACTAATAAATTATTTTCCAACATGGCTGTATGATTTTATAATTCTACCAGTAATGTATAAAAGATCAAGTTTTTTTCATATCTTTGCCAGCTTTTGATACTGTCATTATTAGGACAGAGGTGTGCAGTGATATTTCACTGTGGCCTTAATTGGCATTTCCTTAATGGGTTGTGATGTTGAACAACTTTTCATATGCTTATTTGCCATGTGTATATTCAATTTGGTGAAATGTATCTTCATGTCTTTTGCCCATTTTCTAATTGGATTAGCTGTTGAGTAGTAAGAATTCTTTATATATTCCAGATATGAGCCCTTTGTAGGATATATAGTTTTGAAATATTTTGTCCTGGCCTGTAGCTTATTTTTTTTTTTTAAATCCTCTTAATGGGGTCTTTCACAGAGAAAAAATTTTTAATTTTGGTGAAATCCAATATTTCGATTTTTCTTTTACAGATCATGCTTTCAAGTTCATTGTGAAAAAAATTTTTTTATCCCCTCCTCCTGTATTGCCCCTTCCCACTTGCCTCTCTCCAGTGGTAACTACTAGTTTGATTTCTGTATCCATGAGTCTGCTTCTTTTTTGTTATATTCACTAGCTTGTTGTATTTTCTAGATTCCACATATAAGTGATAACATACAGTATTTCTCTTTCTCTGACTTATTTTACTTAGCATAATACCCTCCAAGTCCATCCATTTTGCTGCAGATGGCAAAATTTTATTCTTTTTTATGGCTGAGTAGTCTGTTGTCTGTATGTACCACATCTTCTTTATCCATTCATCTGTTAATGGACACTTGCGTTGCTTTCATATCTTGACAATTATAAATAATGCTGCTATCATTGTGGTTCATGTGTCTTTTTGAATTAGTGTTTTTAGCTTTTAGGGTTTTTTTTTGTTGTTGTTTGTTTTTTTCTGATATGTACACAGGTGTGTAATTGTTGGGTCATATGGTAGTTTTATTTTAGTTTTTTGAGAAGCGTTCATACTGTCTTCCACCATGGCTGCATAACATCCTTGCCAGCTTTGTTATTTGTGTTCTTTTTCATGATAGCCATTCGGACAAGCAAGTGCAACTGGAATCTCATTGTGGTTTTTTTCCTTTTCCTCTTGGTCACACTGTGTCCCTGACCAGGGATTGAAACCAGGCTCTTGGCAGTGAAAACGTGATGTCCTAACCACTGGACTTCCAGGGAGTTCTCTCACTGTGGTTTTGATTTGCATTTCCCTGATGATACGCTAATCATCTTTTCATGTGCCTGTTGGCTATTTGCATGTCCTCTTTGGAAAAATGTCTTCAGTTCCTCTGTCCATTTTAAATTTTTTTTTTAATTGAGTTGTATAGGTTGTTTTTATATGTTGGATATTAACCCCTTATCAGTCATGTCATTTGCAAATGTTTTCTCTATTCAGTAGCTTGTCCCTTCATTTTGTCAGTGGATACCTGTGCTACCCAATATTGCTCTGTGCCTTCATTTCCTCATCTGCAAACTGAGGATAAAATAATAGTAATAATGAGCTTACAATAGTGTTTGCTGCAATATTGGTTGTTATGAAGATTGTAAGAGTTCAGACATGTAAACTGCTTAGAACAGTGCCTGGCAAATAATAGGCACTTAATAACTATTGTTAATAATATTATTACTCCTGGCTTTGTGACTTGGAAAGAAATTTTGGCTCCCTGAGATTTGATTTCTTTAACTCTGAAATGGGGATAATACTTGCTTATAAGGTCCTTATGAGGATGAAATAAGATTTTATATGTAAAAGTACCATGTAAAGCACCGACAAAAAGTTTTCCTCTTATCAGTAATTATTATCATTAAAATAGGTATTCTATTTGTTACTTTTTAGCTCAGCTCATTTTAATTTTTGTGGCTAGCTAATTTATATGATATAGTTACATATTAATAACCTCATATAATTTATAAATAATATTGTGGGTGCTTAGAATTTTTTTTACTGAAAGACATGCATAATCAAAAAAGTTTGAAGACCTACTGATCTGAAAAAATGAATATGATATGAGCTCTTTCATATGGTGTCACTTCTGGCCTTCTTGGCAGCATGTATCATCAACTAACTGCCTTAAGAATGTTTTTGTACTCTGGTTTTATATTAAGGAAGGAATTACCTTAAAAAAATCATTAGCAATAAACAGAAAGAGTGACAGAAACCATGTTCATTGCAACATTGTAATAAAAGTCAGAAGTAACCTTTATGTTCATCAAACAGGGGAATGTTTAAGTAAACTGTGATGTATTTATAGACTCTAGTCTCTACTATGCAGCTTATTAAACTATAATAAAGTTTTGAAGTTAGAAAATATTTTAAAGAATATTTCATGAGAAAACACTCCCAATAAAATGATAGGTGGAAAAATTAAAATACAGGAGATATAGATATGCAGAAAGACCCCAATTCTAGTAAAAAGATGCATACATAGGAAAGAAATATATATTAACATACTAATAGTGTTTATCTCTTAATAGTAGGACTAGCATTATTTATGGAGAAGGCAATGACACCCCACTCCAGTACTCTTGCCTGGAAAATCCCATGGATGGAGGACCCTGGTGGGCCACAGTCCATGGGGTCGCTAAGAGTCGGACACGACTGAGCGACTTCACTTTCATGCATTGGAGAAGGAAATGGCAACCCACTCCAGTGTTCTTGCCTGGAGAATCCCAGGGACGGGGGAGCCTGGTGGGCTGCCGTCTATAGGGTCGCACAGAGTCGGACACAACTGAAGCGACTTAGCAGCAGCAGCAGCAGCATTATTTATAGTATCTTTCATAATTTTATTTTCTAGTTTTTCTGCAATGAGCATGTATTGGTTTTATACTTAGGAAGAAAGAGTTTATTTTATTTTAAATAAAAATTTTAAGTATAAGCCATATTTCTTCTTATTCTTAGGTTTTAGATTTCCATTAATTGAATAGCTTTGTTAGAATATGAATCATAGGATTGAGAAGGACTTTAGTAAGTTATCATGGCCAAATCTGAGAATTTCACAGGTGAATTCTAGACAGATGATTTTTTTTTTCAGTGTTAAAGTGTGTGGTTTTTTTTTTTTTTTTTTTGTAACCTAGTAACTTCAGCTTCTGTTATCTATTGCACCTTCCACAGAATGTGGATGGCTGGTATGTTGCTAATCAGTATAATTATGTATTAGTTAAACCAACAATTATTTATTGGCCATTGGGTAAGTAGTATGGGTCATATGTTCCTGAAATATATCCTGAGTCCCAGCTCTCACAGAGATTCATTTTGAGGAGTGAGACTAATCCTCATCAAATGGTAAACAATACTCAGCTGCATCTGATAAATGTCATTTTGTGTGATATTGGCCACCCTTGGGTAATAAGAGTTTAGACCTCATCCTTTCTTTCAGTCTTAGCAATTCAAATTTCTTTAAAATTCTTTGTTGAACTCATTCTCCAGACTATAGCTTCTTTGTGTAGAATTTGATTTAGAAGACAGGAAGAATTGATGTTGTTTTTTTTTTTTTTTAAAAAAGCCTTCCCATCAAATGTTCTCTCAAACTTGTCTAAATGTCAGAACCACATGAGGCACTCTTAAAAAAATGCAGATGGGACTTATCCCCTGATATTCTGGTTTAACAAGTCTGATCTGGAGGAAAGGAAGAGTGGAGTTTAGAAAATATAGCTGAATAATTCTAAAGTACAGTCAGTGTTGAATTTTACAGCTCTTATATTAAAAATGGGCTCAATGAAGAACATCTGAAGAAAGCTGAAGAAAGAATAAGGTGTAAACACTTACTGAAATAACATTTCCTCTTGAATGGTGACATAAACCTAGTTGCTGAAAGGCGAGAATAGGACTGTTTTCTCAACTCTAACGGTAAGCCCTTTAGTGGACATGTGTCCTGCCCTGCCTGGAGTCCAGAGGCAATAGGGAAGCGTCACCATGATCATGCAGACTCTATCCTTGGATCTCTTCTTGGGTGTACACGCAGGGTCTCTTTCTACCAAAGCCTTAACCTAACTGTAATGTTGCGGGGACATGTTCCTCTTCTGTTTCCTCTGTAGTAATCACAGTAATTACCATTCACTCAGCTCCTATTATCTACCAGGTATTTACATCCATTTATCTCTGAACCTTAGCAGAACCTTAAAAGACAGTTCTTTTACAGATATAAAAATAAGCTCAGATGGATCGAGTTTGTGATCCACGGTCACACAGGAAACGTCAGAACTAGGATTCAGAGGCTGCTCCGCTTGACTACAGGGCCTGGATTTTGTCTGTGGCATCCTGTTGTCTTCCTCCTTGCAGCTCCCCCATGTGTATCCGCACTCAGATGGCCTACATCCAGTTCTTTAACTTTCTCACTTCAGTGTCTGACAGTGCAGATTTGTGCCTAAAGAGAGCAATGTCTTATGAAAGGCTCGATTTCTTTTTTAAATTGCCCTTTCAGGGAACGCTGCCAGGAGCTCCGCGCTGAGCTGTTTTGTATCCATCAGAAGGCTGTGTGTGAGGAGCGTAAAGCTCAGATAGCGTTTAACGAGGAGCTGAAAAGGCAGAAGGTGGTGGAAGAACAGATGTTCTCAAAGCTCTGGGAGGAAGACCGCCTGGCCAAAGAGAGGCGAGAGGCTAAGGAGGAGAGGAGGCAGAAGGAGCTCGTGGAGAACACGCGCCTGGGGCTAAATGCCCAGGTCACCAGCATCCAGGCGCAAAGGCAGGCGGCACAGCGGCTGAAGGAGGAAGAGGCACTACTTGTGGTGGGTCTTTTTCAGACGCCTGTGGTGGAATGGTGAACTCAGTGGGTAAATACCTGTTTGCAGGCCTGCTTAAGAAAAGGAGAATTTTATTCAAGCCAAACCAAGGATTATAATACGGGAGACAGACTCTCAGAAGCTCTGCGAGTTGCTCTGCCTGTTAGTGGTTGAAGGCACATTCATATATATACCTTTTCAAGTCAAAGGGTCATACATCAAAATGACACACTGGTATTTTACATAAAGTTCATCAAATATAAATAGTCCAGATAAGCACATAGAAAGCAACCGGTAAGTCACCATGGCCTCTTACAGAATTCGGAAAGAATACTAATCTAAGAAGTTCCATTACTAGTGTCAGAAGAAAGGAAATAAAAATTGATCTTTACGGTGAAGAAGGCATTCCCATCTTCGAGGAAGTCTGGTTAGTGTGTAATGAAGATGCATATTTCACTGTAAAGAGGGAGGGAGGAGGCCCAAACTGGCAGAGAGAATTTTATGTTTAAATTTTCTTGTTTATCCTAAAAATATAAATTTTCTTTTATCACTATCCTCAACCCTAACCCCTAGCAGCCACTAATAGGTTCTTTAACACTATTTTTTTGTAATTTATATGTTATATAAATTCCACCCTTTTAATGTTATAATAATAACGTGTTATAACAATACTGTTATATTAATAATAATATGAGCATTTTCAAATGCACAGAAGTGGAGAGTCCCATGAGCCCTTGTGTACCAATCTCACAGTTTCAACAGCTGTTATATTTTGATATATTGATTTCCTGTATTCTAGCCCTTCCATTATTGACTTACAATTTGTCCCACATGTGTCATTTCCCCTTTAAATACATTCTTGTTGTTGAGTATGTATCTCAACAACAATATAATTAAGGAGTTTTCTTATACATTTCAAACCTAAAAAAATTAATAATAATTCATTGTTATCATCTAAAATCAGTATCAAATTTCCACTATTGTCTGTTATTTGACATTTAAATTGGGATCCAAACATTGCTGTCCTGTCATAAGTCTTTTTGAAAGAGTGCCTGTTTATCATTCAAATCTGGGCATATTTGAGATTAGAAGGGGTGTAGTTAGTTCAGTGCCTCAGCATAACAGTGTAAAATCAGAACTAACCTGGGGAAACCGAGACAGTAGACTACTTGTAGGTTTCTTAGTCTTGAACAATTCTCTCCTATTTCCATCTCTATCTGTTTCATAGTTTGAGTTGGATGATTGCTGCTTCCTGTAGTCAATCTTACTTTTTAAAAAATGTGACCTGCTATACCACTGGCTTTTATGTTTGATGTCCACTGTTTTGCCTTAAATACTGCAGAGCATTTTCACTTATATTAGCTCATTTGACTCTCACAATTCAGTGTGGATTTACTGCTCATGGCATTAATGGAAAAGCCTAGCATATAACTCTCTTCTCACCAGCCAGAAATCATGGTATTCATGGCTGTTGTGAGTCTCAGATCAAGTCAGCTGGGACTTGTATCTCTCCTCACTATAACTGTGTCATCTCCTGTCCCAGCTGGGAAAGGACTTATCCTTCCAGGAGAGTTCAAATGCCTTTGGTGGGAGGATTAATGCCTCAATTTATACCATACCCAGATTTTCTACCAAACTCCCAACACCCAGCAGCATTGGTGCCCCAGTTAAAACTGCTTGATTGGTAAGCCAGCCAGGAGGGTCAGATAGATAAGAAAATGAGAGGAATGGGGAGTACTTTTAAAGAACAAAATGCTTAATTTACTTTTGTATATTTGACTGATGTGCACATTTCCATTCTTAGACTCTAATTGCTTGTTAATAGTGTATCCAAATCTAGATATACAGATACGCATGGAGGACTAAAGTCTGGAAGGTCAACACGCCAAAATGTTGAGAATGGTAGTAGGTGAATGGTTACCAAGAATAAGTGATTTATCGTTATACTTTTCTGCATTTTGAACTCCATACTATTTATTGCTTTATGATCACACACAGCAATTTCACAAAGCCTTATTGTTGATTCAGCAATGAAAAGTCAAGTTTTATGTCTCATAATCCCTTTACACCCAGGAGTGTGTGCTTTCCAAGAAACCCTTTATTCTCACCTCTTAAATGAAATGCATTAACTTTTTTGTTTTGTCCAACTGTATTGATGCATTATCTTCATTATTATTCCACCTTAGGAAAATGAAAATGCACAGGTGAAACTTGAGAATGAACAGGATAAGCTAAAGAAACAGAAGACAAAACAGGAAATAAGGGCTGCTTTGCAAAAAGCCCTCCAAGAGAAGATGGAGCGTATGCAGCAGGAATACAGAGAAGAGCAGGATTTGAACATGAAGCTCATGCAAAATGCCCTTCAAAGTTTACAGGAGGAGACTGATAAAAAGAAGCAAAAAAAAGTAAGACGCTTACTCAATGCCTATTATGTGCTGGAGAGGTTCCTTGTTGAGCTGTCAGTCTTATGGGAGTCAGCCATGTGTAGAATAAACCATAACACTGCTTCTGTAAGTGTGGTCCATGAACCACAGCATGAGTGTCATCTAGAAGGATGTTAGAAATTCATCGGCTCCAGAATCAGAATCCCCAAATTCAGGTCTATGGCAGGGACAGGAAGCCTGTCTTTTAACAAGGTCTCCCAGGTGATTCTGATGCTTGGTCTGTTTTGAGAACTCCTACTCTATAGCTTTGGAGAAGGCAATGGCACCCCACTCCAGTACTCTTGCCTGGAAAATCCCATGGATGGGAGGAGCCTGGTGGGCTGCAGTCCATGGGGTCGCTAAGAGTTGGGCACGATTGAGCAACTTCACTTTCACATTTCACTTTCCTGCATTGGAGAAGGAAATGGCAACCCACTCCAGTGTTCTTGCCTGGAGAATCCCAGGGACTGGGGAGCCTGGTGGGCTGCCATCTATGGGGTTGCACAGAGTCGGACACAACTGAAGTGACTTAGCAGCAGCAGCAGCACTCTATAGCTTGGTGTTAGTACTGTGATAGCAGGATGGCGTCACAGGAAGTAGAGTGACTAAGTATGTCCAGAAACTGGGGAGACTTCACTGAAGAAGGGGCGTTCAAGCTGGACTTTGAAGGAAGTCTAGTTTTGACAGCAAAGAGAGTAGAGAAAATCACTCCAATATTTATTTAGTTGTTCCTTTGAAATTTATATTGAACTCTTTAGGGTGTTGTATTTTTCCTAAAGGTATTATGATTTGTTTTGTTTTGTTTCAGTTGACTTTACTTTTCAGGGAAGTTTTAGGTTCACAGCAAAAGTGAGCAACAGGTACAGAAATTTCCCATATGCTCCTGCCCCAACACATGCATTGCCTTCCCCATTCACAACATTCTCCACCAGAGTGGTACATTTGTTACAATCGATGAGCCTACACATCATTATCGCCTAAATTTCATAGTTTATAATAGTAGGGTCCACTCTTTGGTGTTGTGTATCTATAGGTTTGGGCAAATGTGTGATGACGTGTATCTACCTTGAGAGTATCATACAGAGTAATTTCAGTAGCCTAGAAATCCTCTGTGCTCCCCATGTTCTTCCCCCTTTCTACCCCAAATCCTTGGAAATCTGATATTTTTGCTGTCTCCATAGTTTTGCCTTTTCCAGATGGTCATATCTTTGGAATTACATAGTTTATAGGTTTTTCATGTTTTCTTTCACTAACTAATATGCTTCTAAGTTCCCTCCATATCTTTTCATAGCTTCATAGCTCTTCTATCACTGAATATATTCCATTGTGGGGATGTACTACAGTATATTTATCCATTTACCTTCTGAAGGACATCCTTGATTGTTTTGGTGATTATGAATAAAGTTGGGCTTCCCAAGTGGCGCTAGTGATAAAGAATCCACCTACCAATGTAAGAGACTTAAGAGATGCAGGTTTGATCCCTGGGTCAAGAAGATCCTCTGGAGGAGGGCATCGCAACCCACTCCAGTATTCTTTCCTGGAGAATCTCATGGACGAGGAGCCTGGCAGGCTGTAGTTCATAGAGTTGCAAAGAGTTGGACACGACTGAGTGACTTAGCACAGCACAGCACATGAAAAAGTTGCTATTCACATTCTTATGCAGATTTTGTGTGCACATAAGTTTTCAACTCATTTGGGTAAACAACATGAGCATGTTTGCTGAAGCATGTAAGAGATGTGTAGTTTTATAATTGCCAAACTGTCTTCCTAAGTGTCTATACTCTTTTGCATTCTCACCAGTAATGAATGAGAGCGCCTGTTGTCAGCATCCTGGTCAGTATTTGGTGTTGTCAGTTTTCTAGATTTGGGCTGTTCCAATAGGTGTGTATTGGTGTCTCATTGCTGTTTAATTTTAATTTCCCTGATGTCATGTGATATGGAGCATTAAGGGTTCCAAACCCAGTTCCAGTGTGTGGAGTAGACTTCAGGCAATACTCAGACAAGAGCTGGGTATCCTATCAGTTCAGTCGCTCAGCTGGGTCCAACCCTTTGCGACCCCATGGACTGCAGCACACCAGGCTTCCCTGTCCTTCAGCTCCCAGAGTTTACTCAAACTCATGTCCATTGAGTAGGTATTGCCATCCAACCATCTCATCCTCTGTCATCCCCTTCTCCTCCCACCTTCAATCTTTCCCAGCATCAGGGTCTTTTCTAATGAGTCAGTTCTTCACATCAGGTGGCCAAAGTGTTGGAGTTTCAGCTTCAGCATCTGTCCTTCCAATGAATATTCAGGGTGGATTTCCTTTAGGATTGACTGGTTTGATCTCCTTGCTCTCCAAGGGACTCTCAAGAGTCTTCTCCACAGTTCAAAAGCATCAATTCTTCAGTGCTCAGCCTTCTTTATGGTCCAACTCTCATATCCATAGGGTGTCCTATAACTCAGCTCAGTTCTGGTGTTGTCGACCTGAAGGTAGCATCAGATTCCACAGTACAAGGAGCAGTTCTATAAAACTGCCCACCACCTCAGATGCTGGTTTTGAGCCTAGATAGTTACCTGTGCTTCTTACCACCTGGCTACAAACTGAAAGTTCAGGTGATCACCCTCCAACTCAGGATGCCAACTACAAATCCAGGTTCTTCCCTGACAGACGCTGTAAATCAGAAGTTCCCGCAGACCCTCCTTTGTGTTCGATTAATTGGCTAGAACACCTGACAGAACTCAGGAAATCAGTTTTCTCACTGGATTAACCAGTTTATTACAAAAGATATTAAAGGATACAAATAAACAGCCAGATGAAGAGATATATAAGATGAGGAGGTCCTGAACAAAGGAGCTTCTGTCCTCATGGAGTTTGGGTCATGGCCTGGTGAAATCATTCTGGTTCCCCAACCTGAAGCTTTCTGAACCCTCTCTTTTGGGATTTTCATATAGGCTTCATTACATAGACATGATTGGTTAAGTCATTGCCATTGGGTGATTGATTCACTCTCCAAACCTTCTCCTCGGCCCAGAGATCAGGGAACTGGGACTGAAAGTTTCAATGCAATAACCACGCAGTTGGTTCTCCTGGCAAACTTAGGTGTGATCCAGAAGTCACCTCATTAACATAACAAAAGACAACTTTATTGCTTTCATTACTTAGGAAATTCTAAGGATTTTAGGAGCTCTGCCAGAAACGAGGATAAAGATCAAATATATAATTTTTTAAGATGAATGGGTGTTGGATTCTGTCAAATGTTTTTCCTGTATTTATTGATATGATCTTGTGGCTTTTCTTCTTTAGCTTGTTGATGTGATGGATAACATTAATTGATTTTTGAATATTGAACCAGCCTTACTACCTAGGATAAATCTTACTTGGTCATGTTGTATAATTCTTTTTTTTTTTTTTTTGTATAATTCTTTTTATACATTGTTGGATTCAATTTACTAATATTTTGTTGAGGATTTTTGCGTCTATGTTCATGAGAAAGATAAGTATATAATTTTGTTTTTTCATAATATCTTTTTTCACTTTTGGTATTAGGGTAATTCTGGCTTCATAGGATGAGTTAGGAAATATTCCTTCTGCTTCCATTGTGAAAGAGGTTGTAGAGATTTGGTATAATTCCTTCCTTAAATGTTTGGTAGAATTCACCAGTGAACTCATCAGGGACCAATGCTTTCTGTTTCAGAAAGTTATTAATTATTAATTCAGTTTTTTAATAATAGATATAGGCCTATTCAGAGTGTCCTTTTCTTCTTGTGTGAATTTTGGCAGATTGTATCTTTCAAAGAATTGGTTCATTTTCTTTAGGATATCAAATTGTAGGCATAGAGTTGTTCATAGTATTTCTTATCCTTTTTAATGGCCACGGGGTTTGTCAATATAGTGCTGTCCATGATTTCATTTCTGATCTTAATTTTTGTCCTCTCCTTGGCCTCTGTGGGCATTAAGAGCGGTGCTTGCCTGATCCAAAGCCAAAGTCTCCTCAGGCCAAGCAGGCCCCTGTAGGGCCAAACGCTGCCCCCATCAAAGCCTCCTCTGGCTGCCCTGGCCCCAGTGGGCCTAAGCGCCACCCCTGCCACAGCCTCCTCCAGCCCCATAGGTCCTAGGGACCCTTGAGTGGGTCCAGGTACGTGATTACTGCAGTCCTGGGACATGACCTCAGCAGATCTGCACCAGTGGCCTAGTGAAAATGACCTGAGAGTCATCAGGGCCATTTGTCAGCATAGCCATGGTTAAGGTGGAAGACAGAGCAGTGCCAACAACAGTGTACTTTCTGAGCCTGCAAGTGTGTGAAAGGGGACACAACAGAGCACATTCCCAGGTGTACAGCCTGAGAGGAGGAATCCTCAGAGGCCCCTCTCCCAGTGGAGTGCTCCAAGCCCACCGACGTTGCACTGCAGATAAGAAACACAGCTAAGAAACAGATCTCAGGGCCTCTGTGTCAACAACTATGAGCACATCATGCCCCTGACAGGGCAGTGATGACCACAGAGCCAAGGGGAGGCCCTGCTCAGTAACCATCTCACCCACCATGTGGCAGACTTCAGAAGCAAGAGGAACTACAGTCCTGCAGCCTGCAGAAAGGAGACCACAAGCACAGTAAGTTAGACAAAATTAGATGACAGAGAAATCTGCTGCAGATGAAGGAATAAGATAAAAATCTGTAAGAACAATTAAATGAAGAGGAGATAGGCAATCTACTTGAAAAAGAATTCAGAATAGTGATAGTAAAGATGATCCAAGATTTCAGAAAAAGAATGGAGGCACAGATTAAGAAGATGCAAGAGGTGTTTAACAAAGACCCAGAAGAACTAAAGAACAAACAGAGATGAACAATAGAATAACTGAAATGAAAAACACTCTGGAAGGAATCAATAGCAGAATAACCGAGACAGAAGAACAGGTAAGTGAGCTGGAAGACAGAATGGTGGAAAGCACTGCCATGGAACAGAATAAAGGAAAAAGAATGAAAAGAAATGAGGACAGTCTCAGAGACCCCTGGGACAACATTAGATGCACCAACATTCACATTATAGGGATCTTAGAAGAAGTGAAAGAGATGGAAGAGAAAGGGCCTGAGAAAATATTTGAAGAGATTATAGAAGGCAGTGGCACCCCACTCCAGTACTCTTGCCTGGCAAATCCCATGGATGGAGGAGCCTGGTAGGCTGCAGTCCATGGGGTCGCTAAGAGTCGGACACAACTGAGCGACTTCACTTTCACTTTTCACTTTCATGCATTGGAGAAGAAAATGGCAACCCACTCCAGTGCTCTTGCCTGGAGAATCCCAGGGGTGGGAGAGCCTGGTGGGCTGCCGTCTATGGGGTCTCACAGAGTTGGACACGACTGAAGTGACTTAGCAGCAGCAGCATAGTCGAAAACTTCCATAACATGGGAAATGAAATAGTAACCCAAGTCCAGGAAGTTCAGAGAGTCCCATACAGAATAAACCCAAGGAGGACCACACCAAGACACGTGTTAATCAAACTAACAAAAATCAAACACAAAGAAAAAAATATTAAAAACAACAAGAGGAAAGCAACAAATAACATGCAAGGGAATTCCCATAAGGTTGTCAGCTGTTTTTTCAGCAGAAACTCTGCAGTAGGGAGTGGCATGATATATTTAAAGTAATGAAAGGGATAAATCTACAACGAGGAATACTCTACCCAGCAAGGCTCTTATTCAGCTTTGACAGAGAAACCAAAAACTTTACAGACTACACAAGCTAATAGAATTCAGCACCACCAAACCAGCTTTACCTCAAATTCTGAAGGGATTCTTTATGCAGGAAACGTAAGAGAACAAAAGATGAACGGAATAAAGACCTACAAAAACAAAGCCAGAACAATTAAGAAAATGGCAATAGTAACACATATATTGATAATGGCCTTAAATGTAAATAGATTAAATGCTCCAAACAAAAGACACAGACTGGCTGAATGTATATAAAAACAAGACTCATTGCTGCCAACAAGAGACCCTTTTCAGACCTAGAGACACAAACAGACTAAAATATTTTTATGTCCATGCAAAGGGGTCTTCTTTGGGCCAGCAATTTGGATACTGACCAAAGGTAGGAGATAGTTGCTTTGGAGCAAGAGGTTGTTTATCTCTTCATCTAATGTCAGGTAGGGGCCCAGCCCTGCTGATAGAGCCAGCTAGATCCCAGGGCCCTTTTTGGATTTCATATCCTATTGTGGTTGGCAACCACTAGGTTGAGGGCCACTTTTCCACACTCTGAGATCCACACAGTTCAGCTAGGGGGTCCTGGAGCTATACTTTCAATCTCTTGTAAAACTTGTGATGAATTTTTAATTAGTCTTTTATAACCTGAATAGTGAGGCATAGCCAGTGGCCCTAGTCATCTTCTGGGTCAATAAAATCTGTAAAATGATTCTAAGCAATTTGGCGGGAGTTTGTCCTCTCAGGCTTTCAATCATATTGCATGCACAACCCACCCTTGACTGGACCACCAGCATGTGGAAGACAGAGAGACATTGAATAATCAAAATGGTTAAGGGAGTACTCATCTGGTGAGTGGATGTGGATGCCATCCTCTCTAATGTCAAAGGAGTGGGGGTTTGCTTTCAGTACTAACAGGGAAGTCTTTGGAGATGACTGGTAAGTACATATTGGAGAAGGCAATGGCACCCCACTGCAGTACTCTTGCTTGGTAAATCCCATGGACGGAGGAGCCTGGTAGGCTACAGTCCGTGGGGTTGTGAAGAGTTGGACATGACTGAGTGACTTCACTTTCACTTTTCACTTTCATGCATTGGAGAAGGAAATGGTAACCCACTCCAGTGTTCTTGCCTGGAGAATCCCAGGGACGGGGGAGCCTGGTACGCTGCCGTCTCTGGGTTTGTACAGAGTCAGACACGACTGAAGTGACTTAGCAGCAGCAGCAGCAGCACAGCCTGGGGCCAAATTTCTGTCCGTTTGGGGCACAATATATAACTGTATAAAAACTTGAGGAATATGTCTTCGATTAGGCCCTTGTGGCCACTGATGCGAAGAGCTGACTCATTTGAAAAGACCCTCATGTTGGGAAAGATTGAAGGCAGGAGGAGAAGGGGACGACAGAGGATGAGATGGTTAGATGGCATCACTGATTCAATGGACATGAGTTTGGATAAACTCCAGGAATCGGTGATGGGCAGGGAGGCCTGGTGTGCTGCAGTCCATGGGGTCGGACACAACTGAGCGACCAAACTGAACTGAGGCCAGTGTGCCTTTTTGTGAGTCTAACCTCTGGAGGCTGAGCCTAAGTAGAATTCCACAAGATTCCATATGCTAGAGCCCATGACAGAACAACCGGGGAGGTGAGGTGGGTACTTGGATCTGAATCTCCATTGGTGTGTCAAAGGGGCTGAGCACATGCTTGATTAAGAAGGAGATTACATAATGCAAAGTAGCCAGCAGGCCTTCAAGTGAAGGTATGGATGATGGTGGTGCATACCTATTAGATCTTGTGAAGGGCAACAGCAGCCTGATAAAATCAAGATGCCATCTGGAATAATCTGTCATCTGGGGCATATGTCTCCACCAAGGATATTTCCAGACATTTTTGGGGGACAAAGGAATCAATTATCTACCACCAGTTTGGTTAGAGCTGGGATAAAGGGCATACTACACCTGGATGCCAGTCAGTAAGTGCTATCATTCCCCCGTGGCCTTATATAATATGGGTCCACTCTGTTAGTGGGTATGGCACTGAGGAATAGTCATGTCCAGGGTTGTTCTTGATACTTTGTGCCCAGGGATGTAATTTGGATGAGTCTGTCATGTTACTATAAGCTTCTGGTGTTTGCTGTTGTGCGTATGTGTGTGTAGTGACCTGAGTGATCATAACTGACATGCGTGAGTTGGCTATTTCTTTCCAAATGGAGGCGCCCCATATGTACTTTCCCCAAATCATGAAGTTATCCTTTTGCCATTGCCTGGACTAGACTGTGAATCCTTTGGCTACCTCCCGGATGTGAGTAAAAATGTGTGCCCTTATGAGTCTCATTTTTATGGCCTGTTATAGATCCAGGCACACTGCCCCTCACTCTGCCAACTGAGCTGAGCCACAAGAGCTGTCCACGACAGCGCACTAGGGATGCGCCACGGCCTATGTTTACAATGGTGGTGCTTCCAATGGTGAAGAACACCAACTCCCTTTCTGTGGCAGGAAATTGGTTGTGAGGGGTTCCCCAAGCTGCTAGAGGGACTGGCATGAGTGTGCCACTAGCTGCACCTTGCTGTCAGTGAGCAAAGGGCTGGGCATGGGGGAAAATTACATTTTCCTGTAGTTTGGAAAGACCCTTGACATCAGATTTAGTCCTTTCCTGAAGGTGCCATTTCTATTTTAACAGTAAGGCCTCGGTGGCTTTATTGAACCTCTGCTGGGTTGAATCCCCCAAAACGTGGAAGAGCATGTACTCTTGAGGCCTTGTACTTTGAGGGGATTCTCTATAGGAAGAATTATCTGGATTGGGGGTCAATTGGAGCCTCTTTAGGATTGGAGATGAAATCTAGGTCATGTGGGTTGCTCTATTCAAAGAAGTGATAGATTCATTGGACAAAACCCATCTTACAGAGGGGAGTCGGGCCTTATCTAGTATTTTCCACCAGCTTTGAGTCTTTGTGGTAATAAAGGTAGAGGGTAAGCTCAGCACTAAGCCTTAAAAATCCCATTAAGCAGGGGAAGGGATTCTCTTTCTGTAACTTTAGGATGGTACCTTTGGATTTGGAGTCTTCCTAGTCACTGGACTGAAGATGGAAATGGCAACCCAGTCCAGTATTCTTGCCTGGAGAATCCCATGGACAGAGGAGCCTGGCGGGCTACAGTCCATGGGGTCACAAGAGTCGGACACGACTGAGTGACTTTCACTACTACTACTACTAGTCACTGGAAACCTTGATTATGGTATTTCACTTTTCCTACATGGAAGACTAGAGGTTGCCCAGGCTTGATCCCTCAGATCAGTGAAGCTCTGATAAAACCCCAGCAGGTTAAGCTTTGGTTAAATACTTTACCCTGAGGGCAAACCTCATTAAGAAGAATAGAATGCTCTAGTGTATTTCAGAATAGTATATTTTCCCCTCCCCTTGCCATACACATGAAGGAATTTTTCTCAGATATTTACTGTGAGAAACTCGTAGAACTCCAGGAGGTAAAATTCACAAAAGTTGTGGGGGCCCCCTGGGCCACTGGGTCCCCTTAGAGTTTTTAACTCAGAGTTGTCCACACTTGAGCCTCCAACCAACCTCATTTTGTTTTCAATTTGCATTTCAACAATAGCTAATGATGTTGACCAACTTTTAATATGCTTGCTTGTATCCTCTTCAGTGAAATATCTTCTGATATCTTTTGCCCAGTTTTTTAATTGAATTATTTCTCTCTTTCTTTTCCTTCCTCCCTTCCTCTGTTCCTTTCTTTCTTACTATTTTTGTTGTTCAGCTTTTTGTTCTCAATTGAATCGTCTTATTTTATTTAACAGCTTCACTAAGGTATCATTCATAAGACATACAATTCATCCATCTAAAATGCACATTTCAATGGGTTTTAGTGCCACTGTCACCACAGGTGCTTTTAGAACCTTTTTTGTTATCCCACTTTCTCTCTTCCTCTTCACCCCTAGACCAGAGCAACTACTAATAGCCTTCCTATCTCTGTTGAGTTCCTATTCTGGACTTTCATATGAATGAAATTGTATATCATGGGATCTTTTGACTGGGTTCTTTCACTTCGGTTCAGTTGCTCAGTCATGTCTGACTCTTTGCAGCCCTGTGGACTACAGCACGCCACGTTTCCTGCCTTCAATCTTTCTCAGCATCAGGGCCTTTTCTAATGAGTCAGTTCGTTGCATCAGGTGGCCAAACTATTGGAGTTTCAGCTTCAGCGTCAGTCCTTCCAGTGAATATTCAAGACTTATTTCCTTTAGGATGGACTGGTTTGATCTCCTTGCTGTCCAAGGGACTCTCAAGAGTCTTCTCCAACACCACAGTTCAAAAGCATCAATTCTTCAGTGTTCAACTTTCTTTATAGTCCAACTCTCACATCCATAATGTTTTTAAGGTTTATCCATGTTGTAGACTGTATGAGTACTTCATGACTTTATGTGACTGAATAATATCTCATTGTATGGATATATCATATTTTGTTTATGTTTGTCCTTGATGGACATTTGATTTGTGTCTACATTGTTGCTATTTTGAATAATGTTAATATGAGCATTCATATGTGAATTTTTGTTTGGACATATATTTTTGTTTCTCTTGGGCATATACCAAGGAGTAGAATTACTGACTCTATGTTTAAACCTGTGAATAATCTCCAAATTGTTTTCCAAAGTGGCTTCACTGTGTTATATTCTCATACACTTTACAAGAGTTCTGATTTTTCCACATGCTTGTAAACATTGGTTGTTGTCTGTCTTTTTTACTTTAACCATCCTAGTTTGTCTGAAGTGATATGTCACTATGGTTTTTATTTGCATTTCTCTAATGACTAATGATTTTGAGCCTCTTTTTCTGTGCATGTTGGCCATTTGTATATCTTCCGTGGACTAATCTATCTAAAGGTTGCTGACGTCTTAAAAAGTCTATTCAGGTTATTTGCCCAGTTTTTAATTGGGTTGTCTTTTTATTATTGAGTTGTAGGAGTTCTTTATATGTCCTAGATACAAATTCCTTATCACATAGGGTTAGTGTTAGTCGCTCAGTCATGCCCAGCTCTTTGCGACCCCGTGGACTGCAGCCCACCAGACTCCTCTGTCCATGGGATTTTCCAGGCAAGGATACTGGAGTGACTTATGCATAAGTCATCTGTAAATATTTTTCTCATTCTGTGGGTGTCCCTTAAAGTAAAAAAGTTTTAAATTTTGATGAAGTAAAATTTATCTGTATTTCCTGTTGCTTGTGCTTTTAGTGTCATATCTAATCAAACACTTTTCTTACACTCAAGGTCTTCAAGATGTCCTATGTTTTGTTCTTAAAATCTTAGTTTTAGCTCTTACATTTAGGCCTTTGATCCATTTTGAGTTAACTTTTGTATGTGGTATGAGGTAGAGGCCCAACTTCATTCTTTGGCATGTAGATACCCAATTTTCCCAGCACCATTTGTTGAAGAGAGATTTTTTCCTCTTTTGAATTGTCTTGGAACTCTTGTCAAAAATCAATTGACAGTAAACGTGAGAATTTATTTTGGACTCTCACTTCTATTTCATTAATCTATATGTCTCAATGACTATAGCTTTGTAGTAAGTTTGAAATCAGGAAATGTGAGTTTTCCAATTTTGTTCTTCTTTTTCAAGTTGTTTTGGCTGTTCTGGCTCCCTTGTATTTCCATATGAATTTAGGATCAGTTTGTTGATTTCTGCAAAGAAATAAATTGGGATTTCTATAGGAAATATTTTGAATTTATAGACCAGTTTGGGAACAGTTGCCATGTTAACAATATTGTCTTTTGACCCATGAACATAGGCTGTCTTTCCATTTATTTAGGTCTTCTTTAATCAGCAATGCTTCTTAATAAGGTTTGTACTTTTTGTTAAATTATTCCCAAAAGTATGAAACTTATGTATGCAAGCCATTCTGAGGGTGCAGCTACACTCTCAGACCTTGCTAGGTTCTGAGAGTTCTACCTCAGATCTATGATATTCTCAAAAGAGATCATATCAGAGGTTGGATAATGACACAAATATACTACAATGAAAGACAGAAGCCACCTGAAAATGACTGTGTTATAAAGCCAGTCTGGGGCCTGAGCTGCACATTCAAATCACCTAGGGAACTGAAAAGCTATCCATTGGAAAGGAATCCCTAGGTGTGAGACTTAGCCCTTAGTACTTTTTAAAGCTCTCTAAGTGATTCCAAAGTATAGCTAAGATTGAGATTTGCTGATACAACGTATCATTTTCTAGTCAGAGACAGTGCTATAATACTAGTGACGTATTTTGTTTGTCAGGCTAACACTTTATCTACCTAAATTTAAATAAATGAAAATAAAGTTGTATAGTTGAAAATTATTTGGGAACTTCTTTGAGGAACACTTTGAGAAAGTGTTTGCATTATTACTATTTGAACTATTCAAAACGTGTTATAAAATATTTCGAACAGATGCAAAAATAGTACAATGAATCTCCATGATTCCATTACCTCGCTTCAACAACCAGCAGCCAATGGCCATTCCTGTTTCATCCATCCCTCCGACCCATTCCTCACAGTCATCTTGAAGATTTTTAAAAAGTGAAAGTGAAGTTGCTCAGTCATGTCTGACTCGGCTCCTCCTCCCATGGGATTTTCCAGGCAAGCATACTGGAGTGGATTGCCATTTCCTTCTCCAGGAGATCTTCCCGAGATGATGTATTATTTTTAGGGTTTACTTTTAAGTAAATACTTTAAAGTATTTGAATACTTAAAAGTAAACCCTAAAAATAATACATCATCTGTCGATGTTTTGGTATGTAATTCTAAGAAATTATGGTTCTAAAAGATTTTAAAACTTATGCTCCCTAGTATTATCACACCTAAAAGTTTTAACAACATGAGGTAATTTTTATTTTATATAGGAGGATATGAGGAGAGAACAGAAGATATATTATCAATACTTGGCACAGAGGCATGAGGAAGAAAAAGCTCAGGAGAAAGAATTGGATAGAATGTTAGAGAAAGAGAAGGAAAAGAAGTTTGCTGAGAAGGACAAGGAGCTGAGACTTGAAAAGGAGGCAAGAAAACAACTTCTGAATGAGGTCATGTGTACAAGGAAACTTCAAGTTCAAGAAAAGTGTAAGGAAATGAATTACAATTATATTATACTTGGGCCTAATTCAATTTAAGTAGCAACCTCAGTATCTATTAAATAGACACTATGTATGAAATAGTGACTTCCCTGGTGGCTCAGATGGTGAAGCGTCTGCCTACAGTGCGGGAGACATGGGTTCAATCCCTGGATCGTGAAGATCTCCTGAAGGAAATGGCAACCCACTCCAGTATTCTTGCCTGGAACATCCCATGGGTGGAGGAGCCTGGTAGGCTACAGTCCATGGGGTCGCAAAGAGTCAGACACGACTGAGCGACTTCACATCGTCACATCACATGTATGAAATACCATGAGGCATGTAAGAGGGATTAAGGCAGGATCCCTGCTTTGTGGACCTTGCCTAATTGAACACTTAAATATCTTTCTGCTGGTGTCTCCATATGCCTGCACCTGCATGCCTTTTGCTTGGGTCGTTTTCTCTCCCTATGATGCTTTTGATCTTGAGAAATCCTGGACATACTTCAAGCCCAGCTCAAATGTCACATTCCATGAGAGGCCCCCTCTGTTCCCCTATTCATGATAAACCTTCTTTCCCCTATTCATAAAAGAATTTTCTTTCTGGGATTCTCATCATTTCTTGCTCACATCTCTGTCTTAGGACACCACTGAATTCCCTCAAACAGTGCCTGGTCACAAAAGGAAATAATCACTGATAAGATTTCCACCATTCTGTGTCCAGATGGACACATTTACTAGTAGGATACCACTGGACTTCACACTAGCTGTATTTGTAAGAGAAAGCTCATCTTGGTTCCATTGATTAATTCTCCACTCCAGGAATTATAGTATCAGTTGAAAATTGTTAAGCCAGTGTTAGTTTTAAGAAATGAGAAGAAAGCTTCTACACTGAAAAGATTTCTGTATTCCACCATGATAAATGTTTTGGCATACCTTGAGAAAACATGGAAAATTTAAGTATTTGGAACCACTTATAAACAAGGAAGTAAAAATCAACCATAATTCCACCACCCAGCAATGGCTATTGTTCACAACTTCCTGCATTTCCTTCCAGTATTTTTACTATGTATGTAATTTCCTCTCACAAATTAGTATCTTGTTGTATATATTGTTTTACAGCCTACATTTCCCACTTATCATAAACATTTTTCCAGGTCATTTTTCTTCAATTTTAAAATCTGTAGTGCTGGCTAGAAAGCCATGATAAAAATGGACCATAATTTATTTTACCTAAACACAACCAATGCACCTTCAACTTGTTTAGAAATTTTTCTTGCTGTTGTAGCATTGTGGGTGACTATCTCTGTACATAGTTTTTTTGGCTCATATATAATTAAGATAAATTCATGTAAATGGATTTGGAGGCCAAAGGTAAATGCATTTCAGATGTATATTGCCTGGTTGTATTTATTCCTTTGTGAACTCTGTTTTCTTTGTCAATCTTTTTCTACTAGATTGGTTAGGTTTTCCTTATTTAGTTTATAAAAGCCTTATATACTGCTTTTCCAATAGTTTTTTTGTAACATAGAAACTCTCCTATTAACATGAATGGCAACAGAACTGTTTGTCCTCAAGAAGAGAAAGGTAAGAAGTATTCTTACAATGGTAATCTGCTATGCAAAAGGCTGTTCATAGACTTCAATAGCAAATAATTAAGAGAAAATCTCTGTAGATTATAGCACATAGGAACCTAAGGCATGTTCTTTCCTTAATGGAGACGACCTTCTGTGCTCAGTCATTCAGTCACGTCTGACTCTTTGAGACCCCATGGACTGTGTCCTGCTAGGCTCCTCTGTCCATGGAATTTTCCAGGCAAGAATACTGGAGTGGGTTGCCATTTCCTACTCCTGAGGATCTTCCCAGAGATTGAACCCATGTCTCTTGTGTCTCCTTCATTGGCAGACAGGTTCTTTACCACTATGCCACCTGGGAAACCCCAATGGGGATGACTGCTTCTACCTTATCTAACTAAGATCCGATCCAGTGATTCCAAGCTCTGCCTTTCTAAAGACAATATGGCATTGATGCCCAGATGATGCTGGCAAGTCTTTTATGAAAAAAGTCATTTAGCAAAAATTACTTTTGTCTTTCTTAGTGCAACGGAAAGCCAAAGAACAGGAAGAACGTACTATGGAACAGGAACGTATAAATGAAGGTCTTAAAGAGCTTAACTGTGAAGAGAGGGAGAATTTTATAAGGTATGGCTTTGTCTTCTTCATAATTATTAACTACCTAAAAAAGGGAGATTTTTAGCATAAAGGACGATGTGCCATAATTTGTGTATTATTAATATTATTTTACATCAGTATTTTTGGGTTGGCCAAAAAGTTCCTTTAGTTTTAAAGTAAAAATAAAAGACACATTTTTAATTTTCACTAAGAACTTTATTGAACTACATATCCACTGCCATTTTTTAGGCAACTTCATAATTCCATCTTCCCAAAACTTTTTTTCTTTTTGAGCAAAGAACTGTTCCAGGTGACTTTTACAGTCTTCCAGGAATTGAAATCTTTTACACTGAGAGAATTTTGTAGAGACTGAAATAAGGGAAAACTGAAGGTACAGTGTCTGGTGAATATGGTGGATGAGTCAGAACTTCCCAGCCAAGGTGTAGCCACTGTTGCCTGGTTATCAAAGAAACATGCAGTCTTGTATTATTCTGACGGAAGATTATGTGCTTTCAACAGAAAACACATAATTCCAGGTACTTTGGTCGAGTGCTGCTTTCAGTTAGTCTAACTGGGAGCAGTACTTGTGGGAATTAATCATTGGGTTTTCCAGGAGGAACTCAGAGGACTCCCTTCCAATCCCACCACATACACAACATCATCTTTCTTTGGATGAAGACCAGCCTTTGGTGTTGGTGGTGGTTCATTTTGCCTGCCCCATGATCTGTTCCATTCCATAATATTGTATGGAACACTTTTCATCACCTGTCACAATTTGTTTTAAAAACAAAATGCTTTTGTACATTAAAGAATTACATACAGAAATACAGTCAAAGAGGTGTTTTTTTTTTTTTGCTTATGTTAAGCAAAACATCAAAGTGGTTAATATAGCCAAGCTGGTGCAAATCATTTTCAGCACTTGATTTGGATATTTAGAGTATGTTGGCTGTCTCGTGGTGTAATGTTGATTGGTATAACATTGGTATAACATTGATTGTTCTCAATGTCTCGGTTTGATCGCTGTCAACTTCAACTGGTCTGCCTGACTGCAGAGCATCATCTAGAGAGAAATCTCCAGCACAAAACTTAACAAACCCCTCGATGCGTTCCATCAATCCCAGCACCTTCTCCACACACTGCACAAATCTCTTTTACATTTCAGTTGTGTTTTTACCTTTCTTAAAGTAATGAAACATAATATGCCAAAAATATTGCTTTTTTCTTCCATCTTCAATATTAAAATGGCCACACAAAAATTCACCGATTTTGACAGTTTTTTTTAATGCACACTGATGTGACAACCATCACAATGCAATCTAACAAAATTGTTTTGAATGAAGTTAGAGATAACTGAGTGCTACTAGAGCCATCTTAAGGAAAAAAACAAATGAATCTTTTGGCCACCCCAACCTTTAGACCATTTGTCCCAAAAGCTCAATTCGGTTTATAAAACTTCATATAAAAAATAAACACCCAGTTCAAAAGAAAAAAAATTAGCACCAACCATTTTAGTAAAATTCAGCTCTATTGCCAGTATATACATTCTGATTACAGACATTAAGTGTTAAACTGGACAAACATCTTAAAATATATTAGACACAATTTTTGTAAAATAGGCAACAACCCTAAATTGTAATGAAATAAGATTTTTTTCCTCATGAAATAAATCCTGAAATATAATGTGACCTAATTAGATAAACAGAAATGGCTTATGGGGGTATGATTCCATGTAAATATCCCAGGAAGATTTTTGTAGCCTCACTGGGCTGGGAAACTAAAATGCTCTGGGTACTCTGAGTTACAGCACTTCCCTCAGGTATTCCTCTGATCACCATGATCAGGCTCAGGTGAGGGAAATTGGTCAATGCCTCCTTGCAGCCTTTCTCAAATCATATCAGTCTCTTCCCACCGATGGCCATGACACTCAATTCAGGTAACCAGTATAGTGGAGAAAGTGGACCTGGCTCCTCTAATTGCTGGTCAGCTTCCCTGTTCCCTGGCTTACCCACATCTGGTGCATAGAAATAAGCTCTCTTCTTTCTATAAAGAGTGTGGTTCATATACGGGAGCCTATTGTCAGTGTGGGGGCACTAACAGCAGCATCTGGCTTCCTGCTCCTTGTTCTGCTCTGGAGGTCATTCCTGCTCACTTTTGAAAAGCCTTTTGTTGGAGATGTGAGAGGAACTTAAATAGCAGCTCTCTTCCCCACCCAACTTCTGAATCAACTAAGAAAAATAAAGACTGAGCAGAAAGTATTATAATTACTACAATTACCTATTGGTGTGTAACAAAACACCCCCAAATTTGTGGTTTAAAGTGAGTTTTGATGATGTCTCGTGTTTCTGCTATTGATAAGACTCAGCTGGGTGGTTCTTGCTTGGCATCTCTCATGTGGTTCAAGCCAGTTCTGCTTGGGACTACATTCATCTGAAGGATCAGCTAGAAGGGACACTTAGGATACCTATCCTTACAGCTGGTAGTGTGTGCTGACTGTGCTTGGAGATCTCATTTGGTATTAGCCAGAATACCTACACATGCCCTCTCCATGCATCTTGGGCTTCTCACAGACTGGTGTCTCATTCTGAGAGGAAGAGTACCAATAGCAAGCATTCCAAGAGACAGAACAAGGAAGCTGCCAGGCCAGTTAAGGACTACGCTTAGGGCTGGTTTAACACCACTTCTGTCGCACAGGGCCCATCTGCCTTCAATGGAGTGGAGAAACGCTCCACTTCTTGGTGGGGGGTAGAGGTTCACATTGCAGAAGAATGTACAGTAGGCAGGATAGCACTGTGGCCATCTCTGGAAAATAGAATCTGCCACAGAGGCACAGGAGTACTGTAATCTTTACTTCTGACAAAATTTGGTATTAATAATATGGTTTACAGATTATAAAATGATAAAACTGCTGTGGAAAGCAATATGAAATTTCCTCAAAAAATTAAAACTAGAACTACCATCAGTTCAGTTCAGTTCAGTTCAGTTGCTCAGTCATGTCCAACTCTTTGCGACCCCATGAATCGCAGCACGCCAGGCCTCCCTGTCCATCACCAACTCCCGGAGTTCACTCAGACTCACGTCCATCGAGTCGGTGATGCCATCCAGCCATCTCATCCTCTGTCGTCCCCTTCTCCTCCTGCCCTCAATCTCTCCCAGCATCAGAGTCTTTTCCAATGAGTCAACTCTTTGCATGAGGTGGCCAAAGTACTGGAGTTTCAGCTTTAGCATCAGTCCTTCCAAAGAAATCCCAGGGCTGATCTCCTTCAGAATGGACTGGTTGGATCTCCTTGCAGTCCAAGGGACTCTCAAGAGTCTTCTCCAACACCACAGTTCAAAAGCATCAGTTCTCCAGTGCTCAGCTTTCTTTATAGTCCAACTCTTGCATCCATATATGACCACTGGAAAAACCATAGCCTTGACTAGACGGACCTTTCTTGGCAAAGTAATGTCTATGCTTTTGAATATGCTATCTAGGTTGGTCATAACTTTTCTTCCAAGGAGTAAGTGTCTTTTAATTTCATGGCTGCAGTCACCATCTGCAGTGATTTTGGAGCCCAAAAAAATATGATCTAGCAATCTTACTTCTGGGTATCTATCCAAAATAAACGAAAGCAGGACCTTAAAGAGTTGTTTGCATATTCATGTTCATAGCACCACTATTCATAATAGCCAAGAGGTGGAAATAACCCAGATGTCCATTAACAGATGAATGGATAAACAAAGTGTGGTAGGTACATGCAGTGGAATATGATTCAGACTTAAAAAAGGGAGGAAATCCTCTCAGATGCCGCAGCATGGATGAGCCTTGAGGGCATGCTAAGTGAAATCAGCTGGTCACAAAAAGACAAATGCTGTATGATTTTACTTACTTGAGGTACCTAGAATAGTCAAATTCATAAAGATAAGAAGTAGAATGGTGGTTACCGAAGGCCAGGGGGAAGGCTCAAGGAAAGAGTTGTTTAATAGGTATGAAGTTTCAGATCTGCAAGATGGAAAAGTCCTGGAGATCTGTTTCACAATAATGTGAATATACTTAACACTACTGAGCTGTTCACTTAGAAGTGGTTAAGATGGTAAATTATGTGTCTTTTACCACAAGGGAAAAAAATCACTATAAAATTTTAAATGTAGTTTACATATAGAGGAAATCATCTAGTTAATACTAAACAGAATGAGGCGGACTTACCAATCCAGTTGCCAGCAGTACCAGACCACTGGAAGCCCCGCTGCAAGGAGAATATGCCCCCTTTTGATAGAAAGGAGAAAAGAAACAGGCAGAGCAGCCTGTTCCATTTTACCAATAGGTGTCACTTCTTGTAGCAGTAAATCTTTTGAATGGGGAAGAGACATTCCCTCACTAAAATCAATCATTTGTTCGAAGACTTGTCATAATTATTATTGTACAATAAACACAGTATTGAATTTTTCATCTTTCTTCCCCACTCACCCTGATTTTAATGGTAACTTTATTTGACTTCGAAAATCACATTTTAATCATAATGCCCTATATAAATCCAAATGCTTACTTTGATAATTTTATATACTTTGATATTTCTAACATGTTAGACGCTGCAGTTTAGCCCAGGAGTACAGGAAGCAACTTCAGATGCAGATATGCTCCCAGCAGCAGGCCCGGGAAGCAGAAGAGGAAGAGGAGCGCCGAGAGTTTGAAGCGGGGATAGCAGCAGAAAAGAGCTTCCAGGACAAGATCCAGGGGATCCTGTCCACCCACCAAGTGGTGCCCCGAAACATCCATCCCATGCGAAGGGCATGTTCTACTAAGCTTCCGCCATAGTTGCATAAGCACCAACCTATTTTTTCTCAGTCTTTTGCTATTTTAAAATACAGTATGTCTCTTTTAACTCATGGATAAATTGTTCTTTTATTCTCTGAGTTTCCATAATTATATGCCAGGAAATTTTCTTCTTTTAAATTAAACTGCTCCTTTCCTAGACTGTCAAGAATGATCCACTTCCTGTGATGATGAATGACCCACACAGTTAATAGTCCTGACTTACCTCCATGCCTCCCTTTCTTGTTCATTTATTAGTAGCTTCACTTTCTTTCATCTGTCTGCCCATATGCCCATTTCCTCTTGCTTCCATTCTCTTCTCTCCTGTAGACATAGTTCTCTCCCTCTGTGTTTATGCCCTTGTGTAGTCCCCTTCCACCCTGAATCTTGGGCACTATATAAAAAATATGTTCATTTACTGGTTAAAAAAAACCAAGGTAGAAAGAAGTCAACAATGGTCATATTCCTAACGCTCAGCATTATCATTATTTTCACTTCTCTGAGTTCCCTCCCAGGCTTTGTTATATGGATACTCATTTTTGTTTTGTAAACACACTGCCATGTTGCTTCACCTACCATATTTACAAATGGATGCGTGATAGTCTACTGGGTTAGTGTATTATGATTTATTAAACAATGGACTTTGAGTTTGTTTCAAATTTGTCCCTATAGCAAATTATTCTATAACAACATTCATTTGAATTACTTCCTTAGAATCCATCAATTCCCAGGTGTGGGGTTTCTGGGTCAAAGGGGATTGACATTTATATACTTTTACTTCCAAGTACCATATTTGCAAAAGCAGTTTTTAGAGTTGTAGACTTTTAGGGAAGTGTTTTCAGGGCCAATTGATATATTCCCTGATAGTTTAAAAATGTCTTTAAGCAAATTGTTTGCTGGAATTTCTGAGAGGTTTTTTTCTTTAACCTTTCTACCCATTCATCACTCTTACCTCAGCTCTGGAAGTCTACCTCCTCTGGATCCTTTCAAGCCCCCTTGAAAGTTAATCTCTAATCCAAAAGTAGTTAATCTCTAATCCAAAAGTAGGAGTCTTGGCCAGGAAAAAAAAAAAAAAAGGAAAAAAGAGGACTATCTTTAAGTTTTGTTGAAAATAAGCTGACTGTTATTATAAGGGTGTATTTCCAGACTCTGTTCCATTAATTTATTTGTCTGTCCTCATACCAACACAACACTGTGATAAGTACTGTAGCCTTAAATAAGGTTGAAATTGCTAGTGTAGCGTCCAAATTTTTCTTTTTTTCCCCCAGTTTTTGTCTATTGTAGATTCTTTAAATATCCATATAATTGTTAGGATCATTTTGTCAGTTTCTACAAAGATGCCTACTGAGATTTCGATAGAGATGGCATTTACTCTATAGATCAGTTTGGGGAGAACTCCCATCTGAGCAATAATGAGCTTTCCAACCCATGAAGAAGGTCAACCTCGTCGTTCGCTTAGGTCCTCTTTAATTTTTTAAGCAGCGTTTTATGGTTTTCAGTGTGCAGGCCTCGTGCTTCTCTTGTTAAGCTTGTTCCTAAGTCTCGCTCTGTAATGCTGTTGTGAACAGAATTGTTTTCTTAATTTCAGTTTTGGATTATCCATTATTAACGTGTAGAATAGAATTGATTTTTGTACATTGAGCTAGCATCCTGTGACCTTTCTAAATTTACTCATTCATTCTAGTAGTTTGTTTTTTGCGTTTTGTTTGTTTTAGATTCTATCGGATTTTCTACATTCAGGATCATGGCATTTGAAAATAAAGCCTTTATTTTTTTCCAGTCTGGATACCTGTTGTTTCTTTTTCTTGCCTTACTGCACCAGTTAGTGCAATATCAAGTATGATATTGAATAGAAGTGGAGAGAATGGACATTCTTGACTTGTTCCCAGTTTAAATGGAAAACACTCAACTCATTTCTTCACCAGTGAGTATTATGTTATCTGTAGGTTTTTCTTAGATTCTCTTTACCAGGATGAAGTTATTCCCTTCTCTTCCTATTTTATTGAGAGTTTATATATAAAGAGGTATTGGATTTTAGCAAATCCCTTTTTCTGTGCCTGTTAAGTTGAACATGTGATTTTTGTTCTTTGTTCTATTAATATGGTATATTACATTAATTTATTTTCAGATATTAACTAACCTTGCATATCTGGGATAAATGCCACTTGTCTTTTTTTTTTTTAATGAGTTGCTGCATTTCATTTTTTTTTTTTTTCTTGCCACTATGGTTTGTTGTGTGTCTTTGAGCTAGGTCTACTGTGATGTTTTGTCTGGGTCTGGTATCAAGATATTATTGGCCATGTGAAATGAGTTGGAGAGTATTTCCTCTTATTTTCTGAATGAGTTTGTGAAGAATTGCCACTATTTCTTCCTCAAATGTTGGATGGAATTCACCAAGGATGCCTCGTAGGCTTTCTCTGCAGGATTTTTTATTGCTAATTACTGGTTTTACTCACTTAGGTCTAATCAGATGTTCTTTTCTTCTTGAGTCAGTTATGGTAATTTGTACTTTTCTACAAATCTGTCCACTGCATCTAAGTTGTCTAATTTAAACACATATAAAAAGTGAAAGTGAAAGTCACTCCATCACGTCCGACTCTTGCAACCCCATGGATGGTACAGTCCATGGGATTCTCCAGGCCAGAATACTGGAGCGAGTAGCCTTTTCCTTCTCCAAGGGATCTCCCAACCCAGGGATCAAACCCAGGTCTCCCACATTGCAGGCAGATTCTTTACCATCTGAGCCACCAGGGAAGCCCTTAAATACATATAATAGTTAAACACATGTAAACCCACATAGTACTTCATAAAATTGCCTTATAATTATTTTAACTTCTAAGGGGTCTATAGTAATGTACCGCCTTTCATTTTCTTGGAATTTGGGGGTATTTTGCCATTCTGTGATCAGAAAATAACTGGAAAGCATGGCCTCTCCATCCAATATCTTCTCCTGCCCCCAGCCCAGACTGACTCTCTACCAAAGAGCATGTTACTTGGAGGATTAAAGCAATTTTTAAAAACAAAAAGTAAAAGCCACTTATTGCTAAATTATGCTGTTTACCTTTTTCTTATTTTTATGAAAAAGAAACTAACCTTTCATCATATGGATACAAACTTTTTTTTTTCTCCTAGTTTTTCTGCCCTAGGGATGGCAGTAAAGAAAGATGTAAAGGATCTGAATTCCTGACACTTTATTATCTCCTAGGGCTGATTTCACCTCTTTGGTCTCCTTTAAACAAATTTTTTCAGAGTTACTGTATAGTTTTTTCCCGATCAGTATGAGTATCACTTGATTAAGCCGGTAGTATTTTCATTCAGATTTCATTGGGTTTATAAATTAGTTCAGAGGTGTTGTCAACTTTACAATATTTATTTTTCCTATCCATAGATCATAGCATAGCACTATTCAGACTGTTCATTGCCACCAATTCTCCATTTCCTTTTCTCTCTCAAATTAACAGGACCTCAGCTTTTGTGAATGTGTAAGTTTGGCTGGGCATGCTGCTGTGCAGATAAATACTATTTTTTACACTCCATTGCAGACAGTATTTGTCCAGGTGCCTAATTCTGGCCAAAGAAATGTAAGTAAAAGTGTTACATGGGTCTTCAAGAAGAAGGAAGGGGAGGGAAATTTTGGAATATCTGAGTAAGGAGAACTGCGAAGTCACTTCCCAAAAGACAGTGAGAAAATGGGAAACATCATCAAAAACCACAATTTCAAGAGGCTGGGAGCTGACCAAAGACATGCAATAAACTGAGAAACGTTTACTCCAGAAAATCTACTAAACGTTGGTACGAATGGTGGGAGTACGCGGCGTTTTGTCCTGGAGCTGCTTTGAGATCCCCCTCAGCTGCATGGAGCAGTGGTTCTATCAGGGCAGGGCAGGTTGTAAGGACCGACCTGCAGCCTTGCTGCCAGAGGGGACTGACTTGAGTGGAAGCAAAATTTGGAAAAATCCATGCTTGGGGCATTGTCAAAACAATAGCAATCTTGGTGGCAGTAAATCAGGAAAGGCTGACATCATGGCTAGCCTGAGATTGTGGTACTGTCTGGGGCAAGCAACAGACAGGCCAGCCAGAAATTTCAGGAAAATCTGGGGAACATGACAGCCATTATAAGCTTTGATAAACTCCCACATATTCTTGGTGATATGGGAGCTGCACAGACATAAAATTTACACCCATGCTTATGAGAGACCTAGCAGGCCCCAGGAGTCTACTGATCCTTGGCCAAATGTGAGGTCTCAAACATACAAAAAGCCAAAGCTGTGGCAGGTTTGCTAATGACAAAGTTTGAATTGTGTTCCCCACCTCTCACATCAATCCATCAATAAAAGGTGAAAGCCTTACTAGCTTACTCACTCACTGACCATAAACCTATGGTGACCCAGGGAAACTGGGGAAACCATGCTTAAAAATAAAGAGTTTAAAAAATGATTAGAGATACCAGTGTTATTTTGCCAGATGGTATAAGGGGTCAAACGAAGTCAAGTTTGTGTAAATGACTTGATTTACTATAAAATGTTATACATATAGGGGCATCATTATCTAGTCCATCCATCTAGTGCAGTATCCCTAATCTGTGGCCTAATCTCTCTTTGGGTTTCCTAGGTGGCTCAGTGGTAGAGTATCTGTCTGCCAGTGCAGGAGACCTGGGTTCAGTCCTTGGGTTGGGAAGATCCCCCGGAGGAGGAAATGGCAACCTACTCAGTATTCTTGCCTGGAAAATCCCATGGGCAGAGCAGCCTGACAGGCTACAGTCCATGGGGTCACAAAAGAGTCGGACGTGACTTAGCAACTTAGTGTTCGCGGTTGAGCTCTTCCAGTGATAGGGAAATTCTTTATATCAGACTGAAATCTATCTCCTCAAGAAAATATTTGCAAAACACACTTTCAAAATGGACACATATCCAGAATATATAAACAACTGCTACAACTGATAAGAACAAGATAAACCAGTTAAAAAAAAAATGGACAAAAACTTATGCAGACACTTTGCAAAGGAGGATAGGAAAATGGCCAATGAACAGATGAAGAGATGCTCATCTCTTATGTATCCTGCATTGCCAGGTGTATCCATTTGCCACCATTTTTCTCCACTCCAGACCTTTCATCATCAGCTTGTTCTCTAGTGGTCACAACTCCTTTCTCTAGTTTTGCATTGAAATGGTATGTTCAGAATTAGACAAAGGCCATCCAGAAGAGGTCTGCAGAGCAGAATACAACAGGATGATCACCTCCTTCAACCTATGCATTATACTTCATTTAATGCAGCCCCCAGTTGAATGCTCACTCTCTAGTCACAACTGAAAAAATGTAGACACAATTTTCTTGTCCTTGGCAGGCCCTGCTGGCCTGTTGTAAAGAAGACAGTGAGAAGCCATGTTTGATACTTAAAGGACAAAGTATTTCACTAACTTTACTGCCTTCTATTTGCAAACCAGTGTGATAACCACTGATGACTAACTAGTTATTGATGAAAGCCTGACAAAACCACTATCTGGCAACACTTTGTTAACAGTTCATTTGATTTACCTTATACATTTGACTGCAGCCACGAAATTAAAAGACGCTCCTTGGCAGAAAAGCTAAGATAAACCCAGACAGCATATTCCAAAGCAGAGACATCACTTTGCTGACAAAGATCTGTACAGTTAAAGGTATGGTTTTTTTCTGTAGTCATGTATGGATGTGAGAATTGGACCATAAAGAAGGCTGAGCACTGAAGAATTGATGCTTTTGAACTGTGGTGTTGGAGAAGACTCTTGAGAGTCCCTTGGACTGCAAGGAAATCAAACTAGTCAATTCTAAAGGAAATCAATCCTGAATATTCCCTGGAAGGACTGATACTGAAGCTGAAGCTCCAATACTTTGGCCACCTGATGCCAAGAGCTGACTCATTGGAAAAGACCCTGATGCTGGGAAAGATTGAAGGCAAAAGGAGAAGGCAGCCGTAGAGGATGAGATGGTTGGATGGGATCACCAGCTCAACCGACATGAGTTTGAGGAAACTCCAGGAGATAGTGATGGATAAGAAGGCCTGGCATGCTGCAGTTCATGGGGTCATAAAGTTGGACATGATTTAGTGACTGACCAATAGCAACAACATACGGTTTATAAACAGCACTTCATTTCCTGAGTCTTTGACTATTCCCTTTTCCAGGCTGACCTCTACCTTTCAGTTCTAATTGAAAAGATTAAATAACCACAACTAAATTTTATATGAGCCTCACTGAGTACTAGCTACTATCCTACTGCTCTTTATGTGTGTTTACTTGCTTAATCCTCATGACATCTCTTTAAGGGAAGTACTATTATCTGCATGCCCATTTTGCAGCTGACGAAACTCTGTCATGGCAGGTTAAGAACTTGCCAAAGCCATATGGTTAGCGTGGTGTAATAAACATCTGGTCTTTGTCCCTAGTTCCCAGTACAAAATCCTTGGGATTTCCTGAGTGATTCCTTTGGTTCTTCACAAAGAGCCTCTTGATCACACTTGAATTTATGTTAGGATGCCGATCCCAGAAGCCTCAGGTTGGGGCTGGTCACCTGAAAGACAAGCGATTAGAGAGGACTGGAACTTTTAGACCCACCTTTAGAGGGGAGAGGCTCCAGAAAAAGAAGCTAGAAACTGAGCTGAATAACAGATGCTTGATGTTCAGAGAGCTCTGACTGGGGAACACACAGAGGAGTTGGGAGGGGGCACACTCAGAGTATGGACATTCCACCTCCCCTAGACCTTGCCCAGTGAGTCTCCTCTGTTTGGGTCTTCCTGAGTTGTATCCTTATGATAAACCAGTAATGTAAGTAAGGAGGGTTCCTGAGTTCTGTGAGGCACGTGTATCCAGTTGCTCAGTCCTGTCTGCCTCCTTGTGACGCCATGGACTGTAGCCCACCAGGCTCCTCCGTCCATGGGATGTTCCCGGCAAGAATACTGGAATGGGTTGCCGTTTCCTCCTCTAGGGAACCTTCCCCGAGCCAGAGATTGAACCTGCATCTCCTGCAGCTCCTGCTTTGCAGATGGATTCTTTACCACTGAGCCACCTGGGAAGCCCGAGTTCTGTGAGTAGTTCTAGCAATTATTAAACTTGAGGAAGGGGTCATAGGACTCTTAATTTATAGCCAGTAGGTCAGAAGTACAGGTGACACAGGACTTGAGGCTGGCCTCTGAAGTGGGGTGCAGTCTTGTGGTGCTGAGCCTCTAATCTGCTAACTCTGGTAGTGTCAGAACTGAATTGAATGCTTGAATGTTGGTTTCTGGAGAATCACAGTCGGTTTTCAGTGTTGGAAAAAACCCAGTCAGTGGTGGTGCTGGCGTTTGAACCCAGTCTGATTACAGAGCACGTGCCTTTAGGCTCACCGCTTTGTTCTCTCCTCACAGTAGGCAGGACAGGCAAAAATCAATGAATTATGGACTTTTAGAGCCTGGTGGGCTGCGGCCCTTGGGGTCACTATGAGTCGGGCATGACTGAGTGACTTCACTTTCACTTTTCACTTTCCTGCATTGGAGAAGGAAATGGCAACCCACTCCAGTGTTCTTGCCTGGAGAATCCCAGGGACGGGGGAGCCTGGTGGGCTGCCGTCTACGGGGTTGCACAGAGTCAGACATGACTGAAGTGACTTAGCAGCAGCAGAGCTTAAAAACCTACCACAAATATTTCAGTTTTCTTCACTCTGCAAATGAAGAATCTGAAGTCAGAGAAATCGCTCTTGGTTCAGCACTTTCCCTATCATATAACATCATAATTTCTTACCAAAATCCAGTTCGCTATCAAAGCAGTCTTAATCACCAATCCGCCCTCTCAGGCTTGCTGTTCAGGCAGTATGTATAACATGAGGTTGTTTCCAGTCCATTTCCATCACTTAGTGGTCTCTATCCAAACCTTTATGTTCACTACCATAGCATTCTGGTGCAAATTCGTCAAGTACATTTATACATACACATTCCATGAATTACACAAGAGCATGAATATTTTTCCTTCTATAATGCAGCCTTCTGATATTTTGATTACCTTACATAAACTAGGAAATAGCTTCTCAGAACGTAGGTGAGAGCTGCATCTAATAAACAGAAGAATTTCCTATATGGAGAAGCCCCCATGGTAACTGAAAGGGTATTGTATCACACCTAGTGCAGGTCACAGCAAAAAAAACACTTCTGTTTTGGTCTCTTGTGAAGCTGTTGGCTGGATGAGGGCTCTGAGAGCCAAAACTGCCTTTAGATATCCATGCTTTTCCATAAAGTTCTAAGATGTGTCTTTTGGATAGAGGCTGAGGGTTATTAGTTTATTGCTTCTAAGCATTGCAATGTGGGACTTTTTATTTGAAATAATTGAAGGTATGGTTCTGGGGAAACTGATATAGCAAGACAATTTCATGCTAGGCCTTTGCTCCAGGTGCCATTAATCAGCTGGGTGACCTTGGCAGGACTTTCTGGGAAACAATTCTTTTGCCTAAAAGCTGAGGTGCTTCTTGAGCTAGAAGGGACCTGAGAGGGTATCTAGTCCAAATCCTTCACTTCATAGATAGGAGAAAGTGTCTGGGGTTTGGTGGCCTCACAAACCTGTTAGGAGGGCTCAGCTACAGTTAGGTTCTTCGGTGGGTGACCTGGGAAGCAGAATTGTGGGGTGGGCCGAGCAGTGGGGGAGGAACCAGTAGAAGGATGTGTTACAGGGTGGCTATCATGGTAGGCAGCTGGGTCTTAGCTCATTTGGGGACCTTCTGAAGACATGTGGAGACCTCACAGGTGTATACTGCTCAGGTAGAGGCCAGGGCGTTTACCACTCCTACTCCTTTTGGTTGAGGAGTGCCCCTAGGGGCACTGACTTCCCCAATTATAGATGGTATGCTAAAGAGGCCATGAGAAAACCCTGGGATGATAAAGCAGAGCGATGCAGGGCCTACCCCTGAGATGGTCCCTGGGGCCCTGGACAGAACCATGGCTGAAATCTGGGGGACAGAGGGAAACAAAGCCAGGGAAATGAGAACTTACGACTTGACCTGCAGCACACAGCTAAAACTGGGCTTCCCTGGTGGCTCAGCTGGTAAAGAATCTGCCTGCAATGCAGGAGACCTGGGTTCCATCCCTGGGTTGAGAAGATCCCCTGGGGAAGGGAAAGGCTACCCACGCCAGTATTCTGGCCTGGAATTCCATCAGGGTCACAAAGAGTTAGACACAACCGAGTGACTTTCACTCACACAGCTAAAACGACGCTTTCCTTTTTTTTTTTTTTTGCACATTTCCCAGGTGTGTGTATGCTTTCTCTCCAGTTACGCACGGTTGCTTAAAGCAGGTACCAAGTGTTAGATAGCTCTGATGATCCCAAGCTCTCAGCAAAAGGTTTGCCAAGAGCAAGTCCTCAGAAAATGTTTCCTTGTTTGTTCTGGGGACAAAGAGGAAGGCTAAGTGGCCAGAGTGAAAGGGTGACCATAGGAGGGCTAAGCAAGGCTGAAGTGGAATAAGGCCAGAGGGACAGCCCCGATATGACCAGCAGTTAGTGGTGCTGACAGGCAGGAGGCAGAGAACTGTGGCCATGAAGAGGCCACACCAGACCTGAAGCGGGCGGCGCTGGACCAAGAGATGAGCCATCGGAGGCAGCAAGACCCAGGCGTTGATATGAAGCAGGCAAAGAAAGCTGTGTTTGCTGTCTCTCTCCCTCCCTCTGGGGCAGCTTAAATGCACAGATGCCATCTTGACCACACACCCAAGGCTGGTGACCTTGGCTCCTGTCTGCTTTTGCTGTGTACTAGATATTTTCAGGGGAGCAACTCTCCAGATCGAGGAGCAGGTAAGCCAGGGTGATGTGGAGAGGGAGGGGGTGTTGTTGGTTAGTCGCTCAGTTGTGTCTGACTCTTTTGTGACCCCATGGACTGTAGCCCACCAAACTCCTCTGTCCATGGAACTTTCCAGGCAAGAATACTGGAGTGGGGTGCCATTCCCTTCTCCAGAGGATCTTCCCGACCCAGGGATTGAACTCAGGTCTCCTGTGTCTCCTTCATTGGCACGCAGATTCTTCACCACTGCGCCACCAGGGAAGCCCATGGGAAGTGTTGAGGGAAAAGCATTTTGCCCCTCCATGTCTCCTGGACACTGAATAAAGGGCCCTCCTCTGCGGGCAGGTCTCTCTCTGCGTCCCTGGAGGGCTTCAGTGGATTTGCAGCTGATAAAGGACCATGAGGCACACACAGCTTCAGCTGGGCAATGCTTGGACAGGGTTGCCAGGCAGGTTACTACTCACAGCATAAGTAGGACTCACAGAAGCTTGCAGACATGAAGAGTCAGCGTCTGGAAGGGCAGGAGTACAAGGGAACTCCCAGCCAGGAGAATGGACCGAGCAGGGGCTTACAGAACTAGGTGACGCTGCTCAGTAGCATGGTGGGGAGTCTCTGGGTAAAGGAACTTCCAGGAGGCCCTAGCATTCGGGGCCCTGTTACTGTGAGGCCATATCCTCGCTACAGGTAATAGCTGTTGGTAATATTTCATGGGGTTTGTAAAGCAGGATATCTCTATGTGGCTAAACATTTGTGTGTCTGGGCTATTTCTAATATTTTGGGGGCTGTGCCCCACAGCCTGTGGGATCTTAGTTCTCTGACCAGGGATCAAATCTACGCCCCCTCCACTGGAAGCACGGAGTCTTAACCCGTGGGAAGACCCTGGGCTATTTTTTAAAAATAACTGAGTACATAAAACTTTGTTTGGCATTGGTAGGCTTTTGAACTAACAGGTCTCCGCCTGCAGTGAAGAAATAAATTAACCTACAGGCCAATATGCAGCAGCCTCTTTAATGTTTTAAGTAACGTTCTCTGAGCACCAGGAATCCAGCCATGCAGAACTGAGAGCTACTGTTCCCCCAAATAGACACTCTCCTCACTCCATAAACACAGGCACTTCTCCCCACTGCTGTGCCTGGACTCAGAGAGTTGATTCAGGATGTCACGCCCTCCCTGCCACACACCCCATGGAATTCCAGCCTTTCCTTCACTGCGAGCTCAATTCAAGATGGCACCCTGCCTCCCTGCTCACCCCCAGCTCTCTGGTTCTCTTTTCCATCACAGAGCACGGTTTAGCTGCGATAGGCCCGTGTCCACTATTAGACTATGAAGCTGTTGGAAGGAAAGAGCCAGCTCTGGACTGAGTTGTGTCTCCCTGAAATTCATATGTTGAAGACTTAACTCCCGAAGTGAGTTATATAGAGACAGGTTCTTTAGGGAGGGAATTAGGTTTAATGAGGTCAGAAGGGTGGGGCCCTAACCATATAGGGTTGGTGTCCTTATAAGTAGAGAAAGAGACACAGGGTTTGCCTTCTCTTGTACACAAAGATGCAGCCATCAGAGGGTACAGTAAGACAGTGACCATCTTCAAGCCTGGAGAGGAGTCCTCATCAGAAACCAACCTGTCGGCACCTTAATCTTAGACTTCCAGCTTCCAGATCTGTGAGGAGAGGAATGTCTGTCGTTTAAGCCACCCAGCCTGTGGCATTCTGTTATGGTAACCTGAGAAAACTTATCTTATTCCCCTGAAAAATCTCTTATAGCACCTGGAACAATGTCTGGCACATGGAAGTTGTGCTGTTGTTTAGTCGCCCGGTCGTGTCCAGCTCTTTACGACCCCATGTTTCATGAGGTTCTCACAGCAAGTATACTGATGGGGTTTGCTGTTCTCTCCTCCGTGGATCATGTTTTGTCAGAACTCTCACTAAGACCTGTCCATCTTGGGTGGCTTGGCATGGCTCACAGCTTCATTGAGTTATGCAAGCCCCTTTGCCATGACAAGGCAGTGATCTGTGAAGGAGCACATGGAAACCCCTTCACAAACGTTTGTTGAGCTGAACTGTAATTCCCAAATGAATGAGGCATGCGTGGTGCTGGCGGTGCCCTGGGTCTGGAATCTCTCAAAGGCCAGCAGCCAACCCTACTTCTTGCACACTGTCGGAGACAGACCAGCCTGCCAACCTCACTTACAACTGAAAAGCCCACAAAGATCAGAAACTAGAAAGTCTGATGCTAAGCCTCATTTAGTAGCAAAATCTGACCTTGAACAAGGGTGAAAATATTTAAGGATATCTCAATGGGTTTTTCTATACAACTGTGGATGACTTTGATTACTGAGCACTATCCTAACTCTGGCTAAATGCATTATAAAATCTATGGCTTAGATATCTACTACATTTCTAAAGTGCAAAAACTTCAAAGTTCAAAACATATCTGGACCTAAGAGTTTCATATTAAGGACTGTGGACCTGTGCTCTCCAAAGGGGTTAATACCAAGCCCACTGCTGTCAACTTGAGGAAAACCATGGGAAGCACCGCTTATCTGGTGCGCAAGTAAATTGCAATGGCTGTTTGAACAGAATGAGAAACAGCTTAAACCTAAACTGGAGGAACATGTGACTGGAATTAAAACATTGGTTGATATGTATATTACAGATGTCCATGTTGTTTTTGAGCAGTTTATTCCATTGGCCTATAAAATGTGCTGAGCACAGTTTTTAAAGATGAAATGAAAAAGCACAATATTACCTAGGAAAATAGCAGCTGTGCAGTTTAAATTCCAATTGGCTTTTTATAAATTGTGCTTAACAACTGGAGGAATCAATAAAAATGCAATTATAAGAACACTCACAATTATTTATTGCAACTATCAGTGTTGCTACTACATATAATATGAATAAAATTGATTTGCTGAATTTACAAAGTCAAGCATGTTTTTAGCAGAAAACCTCAATATCTTTAGTATCTGGACACTATAGAGCTTACATTATAAGACTGACCCAGTTTCTTCCCTTGAGGAATTTATAGTCTGGTTGAAGGTCAAGACCTAGAGACAAGAAATAATTGTGAACACTAAAGCAGCATATAATCCAGTGCTGTGTTAAGTATAATCAAGTATGTGGAACAGATTTACTGCTAAGCCTTCTTAAACTTTGCTCCAGAATTCCAATGTAGCTTGGGCTGAAGCTAGGCCCCTGGTTGGGAGAGCCTTGGAGAGAGTGTATTGAAGCTGCGTTAGAACAGCACTGCGCTGCCTCTGCTTACGTTTTATGTTTGAATGGAGGAGGCTGGAGGACCTTTCCGTGAGTCGGAGGAGGGCGGTACTGGTCAGGTCATGCTTCGGAGCCACACCACTGCTGCTCTGGATTTTTAGCAAAGGGAAAGGTGAACCATGGCTGGGGCAATCAAGAAGTCTTCCGGGAAAAGGTGGCCCTTGATCTGGACTTAGACGGCCTTAGGTTGTGTGGACTATAGACGGCCTCAAGGAGGGAGAGGGTCTTTGGAGGGGAGTTTGTTGGGGGTCATAGTGAGACGTGGACTCAACTCAATCAGAGAATCTATCTTGGGGCAGGAATTCAAAACTTTCTGAAGCAGAACAAAAAGTCTCATTTTCCAAATGAGAAAAAGGAGAATCTGCTAAACGTCACCAGGTTCCAAGAGAAATTAGTCGCCTGTAGAATTGTAGTGGCACCCCACTCCAGTACTCTTGCCTGGAAAATCCCATGGACGGAGGGGCCTGGTGGGCTGCAGTCCATGGGGTCGCTAGGAGTCGGACATGACTGATCGACTTCACTTTCACTTTTCACTTTCATGCATTGGAGAAGGAAATGGCAACCCACTCCAGTGTTCTTGCCTGGAGAATCCCAGGGACGGGGGAGCCTGGTGGGCTGCCGTCTATGGGGTCGCACAGAGTTGGACACGACTGAAGCGACTTAGCAGCAGCAGCAGCAGAATTGTAGTAGCTGCAGACCCGTCTTGGGCACACTTCGTGACACCTCACCTCCTTCTCCACTAGGGGTGCAGTCTCGATGATATGGTTAACACTGCGTGACGGAATCATTGGGACTGTTGACTCCAGAAAGAAGGAGGTGCGTTATTGCATGATAGGCAGCCGGTGCCTGTGGGGTCTTAGCAAATTTGAGAGCTGGGACCTGGGGGCTTGGCTGACTTCCAAGGCCAGTTGTGAGGTCAGGGCTGAGGGTGGCAGGGGCAGCCCAGCCTGGACTCATAGAATTAAATGAGATGCTGAAGGAAAGGGTTAGTGCTCATCAGATTTTAAGTGCCGTAACTCAGTATTGGGAGTCTTACAGACCCAACACATATCCTATCCTTCCAGTGAAGTGATGTAAGCGCTTCCCAGGAGCACTCTGTTCCTATTCCTAGTCAAGGTAGTTCTGTTCTGCAAGGACAGCCTGGCTTTCTTGAGAATCTAGCATCTTTCTCTGTCTTGCTGCTCAGTCGCTCAGTCAAGTCTGACTCTTTGCGACCCCATGAACTGTAGCCTGTTCCTCTATCCATGGGATTCTCCAGGCAAGAATACTGGAGTGGGTTGCCATGCCGTCCTCCAGGGAATCATCCCGACTCAAGGATCGAACTTGCGTCTCTTCATCACCTGCACTGGTAGGATTCTTTACCTAGTGAGCCACCTGGGAAGCCCAGCGTCTTTCTAATACTTCATTATTACTTAACAACCATCCGTACACGTTTTCTGCTTTACAAGCAAGTCATTTTACTTGTCTTCATTGTAGCCACAGCGCTTGGCAGGGATTTTTTTTTTTTCTTTTTTGTAATTGAGGTATAACATTCATGCAATAAAATGTATGAAGTGCATGGTGGGGGGAACATTTACACGTTGGCTCCTGTATAACCAGCAGATCAGGATATGTAATATTTCCAGAGTCTTGAAGGTTCTTGTGCCCTTCATTCAAGGCGTCCTCAGAAAACCACGATTCTGACTTCTATCCCCATCCATTAGTTTTGCCTGCTCTTGAACTTCACAGAAATGGAATCGTATAGAATGTAGTCCCGTATATCTCCTGTATTTCTTTCACTCTGCATAATGTGTATGTGATTCTTCCATGTTCTGCACACATACCCACAGTTCATTCTTCGTTCTTGTTGGGCACTGTTTCATTGTCTGAATGTACCATAATTCATTTATCCATTCTCTTGTGGGCGAGAATTATTAAACAACATTTACAAATGAAAAAAGTCAGGGCCAGAGTGAATTAGTCCCTTAGGCTCCTTAGGTTGGGCAGCTGGGAAGGTGAGAATTAGAACTGGAATTTTCTGGTCCCAAATCCAGAGGTCTTTCTTTTTCTTATTTATTTTTTTTGAACTTTTTATTTTGTATTGGAGTATAGCTGATTACAATGTTGTGATAATTTCAGGTGAACAGCAAAGGGACTCAGCCATACATATACATGTGTCCATTCTCCACCAAAACCCTCTCCGATTCAGGCTGCCACATAACATTGAGCAGAGTTCCTTGTTATTATCCATTTTAAATAGAGCAGTGTGTACATGACCATCCCAAACTCCCTAACTATCCCTTCCCCCCAGAAACCACAAGTTCGTTTTCTAAGTCTGTGAGTCTTTTTCTGTTTTGTAAGTAAGTTCATTTGCATCATTTCTTTGTATAGTCCACATACCAGGGATAGCATACAGTATTTCACCTTCTCTGTCTGACTTGCTTCACTTAGTATGACAGTCTCTAGGTGCATCCATGTTGCTGCAGATGACATAATTTCGTTCCTTGTAATAGCTGAGAAATACTCCCTTGTGGATATGCAGCACATCTGTTTCATGCATTCCTCTGTCGATGGACGTTTCGATTGCGTCCGTGTCTTAGCTATTGTGAACAGTGCTGCAGTAAACATTGGGGAGCGTGGATCCTTTCAGGTCATGTTTTTCTCTGGATATATGCAGGGCTCTTCCTAATGGACCACTCTGGAGCAGTGCGTTCTGGAACTTTTCTTTTTAGGTGGCAAAATTTTGGCTTGGTTCAATCAAAAGATAAAAGCAAACACTAAAACCCCCATTTTGTTGGGAATTCTCATGTGAAAGTGGAAGAGGTACTCAGAATGAACATGGGGGGCTTTGAATAAATGCTTCATGGTCCTGATTCACATGGAAGAAGTCCTGGAGTGATGGATTCAGTCTTTAAACTCTGTGTTTATAGCTAGGTGTGAGTGAGACAGGGGAGGTACCACTATTTCCTGACAAAGTACGCTATTCATGAATGGCCGGTCCAGTGTGTGTATGTGAACTTAGCATGCTGCTAATCATGGTGAAATTCCAAAGCTCTGCTCCATGTGTGCACGTGGCCACACACTTCTCCCCACATTGCAAACCCAGGCACATTGCTCCACCCCTGCTTCCAGGACCTTTCTCCCAGGACCCAGCTGGGGCCACTCTAGCCCTGCAGTTAGGGCTGACAGTTAGGGCTGACTGTAGTCTTGCTCCAGCCCAGGGAAGCAGCCAGGGTTGGGCATCTGACTTGGGCAGAGAAACTGGATGAAGCTCAGAGGGATTTGTGGAAAACTAGGAGGTGGGGAGGAGAACTGGGTAAGGATTTAGAGCAATTATACAAAATAACAAACCACTTCTTTGTAAATCCTGCAAATCACATCCCAAGTCTGGGGCCAAGAACCAGAGAAATTTCTGGGCAGTAATAGGCTATGAAGTGAATGTGCTTTATATAAAATGGGTACTAAATTCAGGGGTCTGCAGTGTCAGGCGGAGAAGGCAATGGCACCCCACTCCAGTACTCTTGCCTGGAAAATCCCATGGACAGAGGACCCTGGTAGGCTACAGTCCATGGGGTTGTGAAGAGTCGGACACGACTGAGCAACTTCACTTTCATTTTTCACTTTCATGCATTGGAGAAGGAAATGGCAATCCACTCCAGTGTTCTTGCCTGGAGAATCCCAGGGACGGGGGAGCCTGGTGGGCTGCCGTCTGTGGGGTCGCACAGAGTCGGACACGACTGAAGCGACTTCGCAGCAGCAGCAGCACTGTCAGGAAGAGGGGAGGCTTTTCCATTTATTAGCAGAGAAATTGCATTTCTTGTAAGAGGTGCCACTCAAGTTACAATAGTGAAAAATACAAAAATCAAGTTTTCTCCCTGACAGTTGCTGTTTCTTTTAGACCTTTTCTCTAATGACATCACCTTTCCTCCCAACCCATCTCTAACAGGATGGGTCCCTTCTCCATAATCTCCACCCCTTGGACATATCTCTTTTGACTTTTTCCCCATGAGGACACATAGTTACCCACCTTCCCTTCATTCACAGCTAGTTTTGGCTCTCTTTTCTGACCCTGAACTCATGTGATCTTCGACCTGTATACACAATGTCCTCTCCTCACCAGAAAATGTTCTGGAAAACTAATCTCTGAAATGGCTAAACCAGTGTCTCCATGGACAAACCTTAGGGCTTCGCGCCACCAGGAGTCTCTCATAGAGGACATTCAGGTGGCTTCCAGTCTTGTGTTATTTCAAATCATGCCACCATGAGTGAACTTATGAGAATATTAGCAAAGTAAATCCCTAAAGTGGAAACTCTGGGTTAAGGGGGATGTGCATACTTGATGCTTTCTGATCATTATTGCCAAGCAGCCAGCATATTCCCAGGCACAGCACTGATTAACTTTAGAAGGGGAGGGGCTGACTAATGACTGGAGGGTATTATGAAAGAGGACAATGAACTCAATCTTGTCAGGATCTTCAACGTTTTTGTGTATGTTTCAAGCCTTACTTTAAATACCAGAATATTTGTTGATACATCTGAAATGATCAAAAGACAAAAGTAGACACGTGGGAGGTGCTTAAAACACGGTCATCGTTGCAGCCCCACAATGTGTCGTGGGGTCTGCAAAAGCACCCAGGCCAGCCCACACTGCACACCCTCTCCCGTGTGGGGGAGAGTGCTTGACTGCACAGTCCTCACACTCAGCCTGCAGTGCACGAGCAGACATGTTTGCTCATTCCTTACCTTTCATCCACAGCAGATGGCATCCTGCTCACGAAAGTGTCTTTTCAAACACGAATCAATTTTATATTGTAATCAGGATTTGGTGGCCCAGTGGTGATGGTTCACAGTGCTGCCTCGGTGTGCCACAGGACAATGAGTGAGAACCACTGACCCCAAAGCCAAGCAGATCCCCCAGCGAGGAGCAGGGAGTCTGTGAAGTTACCAGAAAAGGGTCACAGGGATCCTGACTGGCGAGTAACTCCCAGCATTGGGAATCTGGAAGCAAGATCTTGGCAGGTCCAGGCATCCATGGGAAACCACGGCAAATATTGGGACAAAGTACTGAGATCTGGGCTTAAGGATGGGGTCACAGATCAAGGCAAGACTGTGGGGGGAGATGCCGAGTCTTGTCCTTGGAAAACCAGGATACGACTTGATAGGGAATCAGGTAAAGCTGAGGGCGCTAGGACAAAACAAGGATTTGGTTCCTACAACCAGACCACGGCCAGGCTTGGTTGTAAAGAGGCACTCCCCATGTTGGAACTGGGGTGCAGTTTGAGGGAAGATGAGCATTTATGACTGAGCTGGACAGTTTACTGACTTTGGGCTTCAAACTGGTGGCAGCTCCAGGGCCAAGCTTGCCTGCGGGTGGTACATGTGAGGAGTGGGGGGCAAGAGCCAGACAGAGACTTCATCAGCCGCTTGTGGAATAAGCTTTAAGACCAGCTTGAGCAGGAATGGCAAAATGCTTGAGTCAAAAGATAACCTTGTGTGTGAGAGAATTTTACAGCCTAATTTATGGAGTAACACACACTGAAGGAGAAAGTAGAACATAAACTTTCATCTAGAGCATAAAAACGAAACCCTAAATTATACACCTCCCCACACTCCAAAGCTGTGGAGGCTGGGGATGCAAATGTTGTGGGAGGGGCCAGAGGTGGATACAACAGATGGCCCTGGAGGGGAGGGCCCGCCCACATGTGGGCCTGCACAGGACCGGCCGGCAGTGTCCTCACGGCTCTATGTGGGCTGTCACCAGCCTGGGTGGTCTTTGGAGGAAAGACTCACATGTCACCTTTTGGTCTCAGTGATAGCAAATGCCTGGCTCTGTAACTGCTTGTGGAGTAAACGGTCAAGACAGGAAGGAAGACTGTCTCCAGCCCCATATCTTTGTCTTCACAGGATAGAACAACTACTGGAAAAGGACGTGCTGAGATGTCGCCTTTCACGGGTAGAGTTGTGTTCCTTTAGAAAAAAAAAAAATACACTGAAGTCCTAATCACCCCAGGACCGCAAAATGTGGCTTTATTTGGAAATACAGTAGGTTCACTGCATGTGTAATTAGCTAAGATGGGTCACACCAGGGTAGGTGGGCCTGTGATCCAATGTGACTGGTGACCTTATGAAAAGAGGAGAGGACGCAGAGGGACATAGGCACACACAGGGAGAAGGCCATGTGACAACAAGGGCAGAGACTGGACTGATGCGCCTGCAAGCCCAGGACCCCAGGTATTTCCTGCAAACCACCGGAGGGTGGAGCAGGCCGGAGGGTCCTCCCCTGCAGGCTTCAGACGAGGTGCGGCCCTGCCAACACCCTGAGTGGGGTTTCTAGCCTCCAGGACTGTGAGGCAGTACATTTCCATGGCTTTAAGCCATTTAGTTTGTGGTTCTTTGTCAGGTCAGCCAATCCCTAGGGAACTAACACATCACCCAAACTTCCTCTTCAGGCTGGAAAGAACCAGGCTTAAATGAGGCTGCCCCTAAGAAGAAGAGAATAAAACAGCCTAGCATTCTCACAAAGGGAGAGAGATAATAAACAAATAAATACGGAAAAAATAGATTATGCTAGACTGTAGTAATGGCATAGAGAAAGATAAATGATGGCAGGATATGAAGTGACAAGGCGACATGTAAGTTTAAATGAAATAGACAGGAAGACCTCACAAGAAAAGCCCTGAGGGGGGTGAGGGGGTGAAAACCGTGGAGGCAGAAAAGGCATCCAAGAGAGGCCAGCTGGGAGGTGTACCAGGGACAGCAAGCAAGGCACAGGGAGGCACAGTTCGATCCTGACCCAGGGATCGAACTGCCGTCGCTGATGTCTCCTGCACTGGCAGGCGGGTTCTTTACCACTGCACCACCCGGGCAGCCCAAGGAAACCTCTAGCTCTCTCCTTTGTACCCTTTTAATAGGATCTGTTTACAGAGCACAGACAAGTTGTGCTCTGACAAGGAAACTTCAAACTTTGAGTCGGGGAGGGAGGGAGCAGAGGCGTGGCCATTGCAAGGACCCTGCTGGTACCCTGAGTGAGACGGGAAGTCCTCAGAGGTTGTGCATGGGCAGATCTAGGGAACAGAAGGAGAGATTTTGGCGTTAGGAAACGTGCAGAGGCCAGAAGGAGAAGGAAGGGGCTCAGGGCCCCCAAAAGAATGGCAGTATCAACTGAGCAAGAGCGGAAGGCAACGCAAGACTCAGAATCAAAGGCATTAGAATGCAAACATTCCCCTCTGATGACTTGCTCATGACTTCCTTTAGAGGTGTTCATATTTTAACAATAGGTGCCTGGAAACACAAATCTAGAAAAGGATGAATCATTTTCCCAGGACACACCACGGGCCAAAGTACCTCTTAATAAGGTCAGAGGAGGTAGGAAAGGGGTGTTTTCTGCGAGGCTGGAGAGTTTACACGCAGCTCATTTGAATGACATGAAGTTTGAATATGAGCACAACTTGTCTGTGCTTTGTAAACATTTCGTGTTAAACTGGTACAACTGGAGATAGCTAGAGGCTTCCTTGGGCTTCCCAGGTGGGGCAATGATAGAGAACCTGCCTGCCAATGCAAGAGACATAAGAGAGATGCAGGTTCGGTCCCCAGGTCGGGAAGATCCCCTGGAGAAAGGAATGGCCACCCACTCCAGTATTCTTGCCTGGAGAATTCCATGGACAGGGAGCCTGGTGGGCTACAGTCCACAGGGTTGTGAAGAGTCGGACTTGACTGAAATGCACGAGAATGTACACACTCATGCAGAGGCTTCCTTAGCATCCAGTGGAAGCCTCTGGACTTGTCTCTGTGGGTCCTTTGATCTACTGGACCCCCCAAGCCACAGAGGGCAGCTTGGCAGTCACAGGATAGGGACCCTCACCTGGCTACCTGCTCTCTGTGCCCATCCAGACAAAAAGGCTCCAGCCCCAAGGTGGAGGCTCAAAGCAACTATCTGCTGAGCATCTACTATGTAAGGGATACTCTGCTGAAGTGTGAGAGTTCAACAGTGGACAAAATGAACACAGTTTCTGCTTTTAAGAAGCTTATATTGGTTGGGAGGAAGGGGTAGACAGGAAGCAATAAGAAAATGAATATGGCAACTTCAGAGTATGAGTTGATAAAAAGAAAGAGGAGGGTGTGACTGTAGGCCGGGTGATGAGGGAGGCCTTTCTGATTTGGTGCTATTTGAGGTTCTAAAAAGGAGAAGCAATAATATTTAAAATAGACAGCCAACAAGGACCTACTGTATAGCACAGGGAACTCTGTTCAATATTCTGTAATAACCTAAAATGGGAAAAGAATTTGAAAAAGGATGCATGTGTATGTGTAAGTGAATCACTTAGCTGCACTTCTGACACTAACACAGCATTGTTAATCAACTATACGCCAATATAAAATTTAAAAATCTGATGTATTTATTTTAATTTTGACCATGCTGGGCCTTCGTTGCACTGCATGGGCTTTCTCTAGCTGTGGCCTGGGGGGCTCGGTAGTTGCGGCTTGCAGGCACAGCTGCTTTGTGGCATGTGGGATTTTAGTTCCCCAATCAGGGACTGAGCCTGTGTTCCCCACACTGGAAGGCAGTGTTCCTAACCACTGGACCACCAGGGAAGTCCCGAAAACAAAAACATTTTTAAAAATGAAAAAAAAAAAAATAGTAGATTTCCTATGCTACTGTAACAGTTGGCCTAGTATATCCTAGTCTTATGACTTATATAGTTCTATAATGTGATGAAAGAGTGTTAAAATCAATCGAATATGAATGCAAAAAAATGAGAAGCAACACCATTGATGATTATGGGGCCAGCACCAGGATGTGGTGAATGAGGGACTAATTTTGGGTGTAAAGCTTCAGTCAGTCAGTTCAGTTGCTCAGTCATGTCTGACTCTTTGCAACCCCATGAATCGCAGCACGCCAGGCCTTCCTGTCTATCACCAACTCCCAGAGTTTACCCAAACTCATGTCCATCGAGTGATGCCATCCAGCCATCCCGTCCTCTGTTGTACCCTTCTCCTCCTGCCCCCAATCCCTCCCAGCATCAGGGTCTTTTCTAATGAGTCAACTCTTCGTATCAGGTGGCCAAAGTATTGGAGTTTCAGCCTCACCATCAGTCCTTCCAATGAACACCCAGGACTGATCTCCTTTAGGATGGACTGGTTGGATCTCCTGGCAGTCCAAGGGATGCTCAAGAGTCTTCTCCAACACCACAGTTCAAAAGCATTAATTCTTTGGTGCTCAGCTTTCTTCACAGTCCAACTCTCACATCTATACATGACCATTGGAAAAACCATAGCCTTGACTAGATGGACCTTTGTTGACAAAGTAATGTCTCTGCTTTTCAATATGCTATCTAGGTTGGTCATAACTTTCCTTCCAAGGAGTAAGCGTCTTTTAATTTCATGGCTGCAATCACCATCTGCAGTGATTTTGGAGCCCCCCAAAATAAAGTCTGACACTATTTCCACTGTTTCCTCATCTATTTCCCATGAAGTGATGGGACCAGATGCCATGATCTTCGTTTTCTGAATGTTAAGCTTTAAGCCAATTTTTTCACTCCTCTTTAACTTTCATCAAGAGACTTTTTAGTTCCTCTTCACTTTCTGTCATAAGGGTGGTGTCATCTGCATATCTGAGGTTATTGATATTTCTCCCGGCAATCTTGATTCCAGCTTGTGCTTCTTCCAGCCCAGCGTTTCTCATGATGTACTCTGCACAGAAGTTAAATAAGCGGGGTAACAATATATAGCCTTGATGTACTCCTTTTCCTATTTGGAACCAGTCTGTTTTTCCATGTCCAGTTCTAACTGTTGCTTCCTGACCTGCATATAGGTTTCTCAAGCTTAAGGGGTACCAAAAAACTCAGCAATCATGATGTTATCTGTAAAATCAAGATTCGTGCGAAAAATTCATGAGGAAGGAAATGTTAAATTTTGAAATAAAGATCTGACAGTGCTGGGCTGGGCCAGATTAGAGCCTGAGGCCAGACATGCATTTTTCCTTTGGCCTCAGGCTCTAATCTGGCCCAGCCCAGCACTGTCAGATCTTTATTTCAGAAATTAAAAAACGCTTACTCCTTGGAAGAAAAGTTATGACCAACCTGGATATTGAAAAGCAGAGACATTACTTTGCCAACAAAGGTCCATCTAGTCAAGGGTATGGTTTTTCCAATGGTCATGTATAGATGTGAGAGTTGGACTGTGAAGAAAGCTGAGCACCAAAGAATTGATGCTTTTGAACTGTGGTGTTGGAGAAGACTCTTGAGAGTCTCTTGGACTGCAAGGAGATCCAACCAGTGCATTCTGAAGGAGATCAGCCCTGGGATTTCTTTGGAAGGACTGATGCTAAAGCTGAAACTCCAATACTTTGGCCACTTCATGCGAAGAGTTGACTCATTGGAAAAGACTCTGATGCTGGGAGGGATTGGGGGCAGGAGGAGAAGGGGATGACAGAGGATGAGATGGCTGGATGGCATCACTGATTCGATGGACGTGAGTTTGAGTGAACTCTGGGAGTTGGTGATGGACAGGGAGGCCTGGTGTACTGCGATTCATGGGGTTGCAAAGAGTCGGACACAACTGAGCGACTGAACTGAACTGAATGTATTTCTTTAATAGTTAATTTTTTCCTGAGGTAGATTTGAAATTATTAATGATTGAGTTTACTTCATTAAAGCCAGATTAAGAAAAACAGTAAATTATCTTTTGGGGATTGTTATAATAAAGGGTTGCCATGAAGATCCCCTGTAGGAGGGCATGGCAACCCACTCCAGTATTCTTGCCTGGAGAATGCCTGTGGACAGAGAAATGGGTTACAGTCCATAGGGTCGCAAAGAGTCGGACATGACTGAGTGATGAAGCACAACACGGCACAGCACGTAGGAAAGGGTTAAGTCAGCAGGCTTGCGGTGTTGAAACCTTATACATTCCAAAAAAGGACTGTCCTTGGTGAGCTCCTGGGAGATAACCTGTAACAACTCATATGTCCATTAGTTGCTAATTACCCGAGACTTGGTTATTGACTGAGATGTGAATAACAGAAGGACTTGCAGGCTGTGTATGGGATGTGGCCTTTTCTGATATGCCAACTGACCACCCTGTGATGTAAATTCTTGATAGCAAATTATCTAGCTACTCCTGGAATTAAAAGGCAAAATAAATACATATTCAGAGTCTCTACTAAGTCTCTAACCAAAGCCTTTTGGCCTTCAGAACAAAGAATCATGGGATCTGGTCAAGCAGATTTTTACCTAATAGAAATGAGAGAGTTTAGCAAAGAATTGAAAGCTCTAAATATTAAACTGTCTTTAAATTTTATGTATGTCAAAAATTCAGACAGTGAGCATTTTATATTTTAAATAATGCTTATATTTACTTGGAATATTAATTCATCATACATAGGATATATACATAAAAAGGATATTAAAGTGAAAAAAGTATATTAAAGATATTGTCAATCCCAGGTAACGAAATGAATACAGATACAGACAGTGTATCCATATAGTGGAGGAAGGCTTCACAGAGAAGGTGGGACATTTGGTGAGGCCAAGAGTGGAGGTTTGGTAGCTCTGCTTTAGAAGTGCTTGGGAGTGAAAAGACCATTCAGCTGGAGATCCTGGAATCAGCCTTTTTGAAGTGATTCCTATGTGATTCTAGTGTATAGCCAAGCCCAAGAATCATGGAGGTAGAGGATGGGTAGAATTTGGAAACAGATAGCATATTCCAGGCAGTTTTTATGAATTCACAGGTTTATGTAATTAATACAAGCCCTGAGATCTATCCTCAGCTCAACCTCAGGCTCTGATTCCCTCTCAATCTCAGAACACAAGATAATCTCCCCCCATGGCAAGATCTCAGTTTAATGGTTCAATTTTATCAATGGGTGAGTGGGGGTGAAGGGTATGCTTTGTGAGCAAGGCAGGTGTGTAGTGATTGTGAGTGACATTCTCTGCTATGAAAGTGGGCCTTGTGAACGCCTATCCACTTCCCAGTTCTTCCCAGCAATGTCTCGGCCAAAAGCAGCCCAGCCACCAGCCAGCAGTGTGACTCTGAGCGGCTCTGTCTCCTCTAGAAGCTTTGCTTCTTCTTTTATAAAATCAGAAGGTTGGAGATTGATCTCTTTAAGGCTCTTCCCGTTATGACTTTGGAAGATCAGAAAATTAAGGAATACTGAAAGCGAGAGAAAAGGCAAAAATAAAATTAGCTGGGAAAAGTGTCCAGAAGAGGGAGCCAAGATGCTGCTGCTGCTGCTGCTGCTGCTGTGTCGCTTCAGTTGTGTCCGACTCTGTGCAACCCCATAGATGGCAGCCCACCAGGCTCCCCTGTCCCTGGGATTCTCCAGGCAAGGACACTGGAGTGGGTTGCCATTTCCTTCTCCAAAGAATGAAAGTGAAAAGTGAAAGTGAAGTCGCTCATTTGTGTCCGACTCTTAGTGACCCCATGGACCGCAGCCCACCAGGCTCCCCCATCTATGGGATTTTCCAGGCAAGAGTACTGGAGTGGGGTGCCATTGCCTTCTCTGAGCCAAGATGCTAGGGAGAAACTATACTGTGTCCCTGGAAAGGGATCCTGCAGCTGCCTACCCGAGAGCAAGTGACCTGACATGAAGAGTGGTTGGTGGACTGGGGGCTCAGGGTTACTTTAGGGGCATTCAGACTGTGGGCCTGCAGAAGTTACCTTGTATTTCCTCCCATCCACGCCACCTCACTTCTCTCCTCTCTTTTCTCCATCCAAGCCCCAAGAGATTGGTCACTCAACCCTAGGGGTGGTGGGGGGTGGTTGTCATTATAGTTATTTACTCAAAAGCTCTTGAGTCTTGCAACAGCTTCTGTGAGCAGAGGTGTTGAAGGTTCTGGGAAAGTATAAATTCCACTCTTTTCTCTCTGGCTTCCCCTCTAGAAAAAAACCCAACCATTTTGCAGCAGACAGGATGTCTAGTAGGACACCCCATTTAGGGTTAAAGTCAAGCTTCAAATGAAAACCTCCTAAAGGAAACACAGGACTAACCGAGCTGTAAAGCCCTGCTGTCCAGTCTTCCAGGGAGCAAGCTTTGAGCCAGAGGTTTTCTTTGCTTGAGGTTATCAATACAGCATACATGGCAACAGCTCTGAATATTGATGTCAAGAGCCAGATGTATGGGGGGCAGTCAGCCGGGCATAACCACGGACTCCCAGGGGTGGTGCAGCCCACCCCGCACCCAGCGGCAGAATCTACAGCGTCCTTGGCAGTGATAATCAAGCCTCTGCCTGAATTCCCCCAGGGGTAGCAAGCTCACTTTTCTACAAGATGCCTCTCTTAAATGGTTTTCATTGGAAGTTGTATTTGTTCTTCATGGCTGTGTGATATCTGCCACCCTGAGACTTTCTCCCCGTGGTCTGACTTCCATCAAGCTGCTGCTGCTGCTAAGTCACTTCAGTTGTGTCTGACTCTGTGCGACCCCATAGACGGCAGCTCACCGTCAAGCAGACCCAGCCTAACCCTCTTTAACATGACGGATGTTCAAGTGTTTGAAAATGGTTATGACAGCCGCGTCTTTCACCAGTCCTCAGCGTCCAGAGTCTTCCCGTGCCCAAGTCAAGACACCCCAGTGGTCTTCCACCATCCTCACATGGCACGGTTTCCACCCTCATCCCCACCCACCTGCACCCCTTGGAGGAGTGGCCACTGGGAAATCCAGGCTGGGGTCTGTGTCCCCGTCCCTCTCTCCCTGTCAAATAGTGACAGAAAAGTCCCGGCCTAAATCTGCACAGGCGAGGTGCTAACTCAGAACAGGCAAAAAATGTTTGTTCTGCCCCAAGAGGGACTCGGAGATGACCACTGAATAAACTGCAAAGATGAAAGTGTTCCACAGCATTAGGTTCTTAACACCATTTTCAATCCTGAGCTGCTAATAAAGACCTAATTTGGGAGGTCGTGGAAGAAACCACCCTTCTTTCTGTGGGCTTCAGACTTTCTTGTTCTGAAACTCTAAAGGAATTTTGAAAAACCATGTATATGTCTTCCCATGTTTTTAGGTTAATAACTAATATTTTAAGAAGTTTAAGTAGTTGGAAAAGATGTAATTTCTGGCATATTTTAGGTATTGTCAGCTTAAAATAAAACTGTTGTATCATTCTTTTAAGTGAACCCAATGGACTCTAACTGCCATGGCAATTTGATATGTTCCCTTGCCCATTTAAAAACCACACAAGTTCTTTAAATCATTTGTTTGTTTTTTTTTTCCCTTGAATCTGAATTTATTCCACTTTCCCTACAAGATTTTATCCTACATTTTTAATGCTAGAAACTCCTTTAATAACCACCAGTGATACTTATCTATAACAAAAATATGTATATAAATTAATATATTAAAAAATTTTGCAGTGGTCAAGTATTAAAACTATTCTGAAATGAAAGATCACAAATTGTATTATTATACAATTTCAAAAATCTGTATTTTTGTTATAGATATAAATGCTTTGTATTTGCTTACGAAAATAAATAGACGGGAAAGAAAGTTTTGTTAGAACAGTGTCCCTCAATTCTTTAAATTTCTTCTGAGTTGCCAAAAATCACATGGTGATCCATCAAAAGATTATTGTTAATAACCTGTCAGGTGACAATGGCTTAGTTCCTCCTTCAGTTTTGTTGATAACAGAATTGGAAACCACCCAACCTGCCCAGACCGTGTGGCCGCTTCGTCAGAGTCAGGCATTCTCAACACCAAAGCTTCCAAGTGTCCATTGGTTTGATGTCCTGGAGGCTCTTGCTTTCCAAGGAAAGGGCCACCCCATCACTCAGGAGGACTGAGAAATGTGCTTTCTTCTGCAAAGTGAGAGAAGAAGTGAGAAGGACCATCTCAGAATGAGCTGTCGAACTGCAGGCTTGTTTTGTCAAAGTCATGTTTAGAGTTAATTTGGACATATAGGATCTGGAAATTGATTTTCTTAAAACAAACTATGGACTAGTGGCTCCTTGAAAAGTCCTGGATTAATTAGGGCACCACAGACCACAGTTTGAAGATGCTGCCTTAGAAGGTAGGAATATTTGGGAAACCAACCTACCGAGAAGGGGAGGGGAGAAATCGCTAGGATGAAGTTCGTGCCAGTGGGACAATCACCGAGGATCCTTTTTGTATGTGATTGTCTCAGTCACCTCCTGCTGTGTAACAAATTATCCCAAAACTTAGTGGCTTCAAACCATACACATTTATTATCTCACAGTTTAATTTAGACACAGCTTTTCTGGATCCTCAGCTTCTGGGTGTCCCACGTGTCTGCCATCAAAGTGTCAGCTGGGGTTGTGGTCTTCAAGTCAAGTCTAAAGCCTTGGCTAGTGCAGAATTTGCTTCCAAGTTCACTCATTCAGCATTGGGAGAATTCAGTTTTCGAGTGTTGTTGGTCTGAGGTTACCCTCAGTTTCTTGTCACATGAATCTCTCCATAGGGCAGCTCACAATAGGTTAGCTTGCTTCATGGGAGCAAACATATGAAAAATGTCAGAGAAAAGTCCAGCAAGACAAAGTCACAGTCTTATAACCTAACCATGGAAGTGATACCCCATCACCTTTCCTAGACCCAAATCACTAGGTCCAGCACAATTCACCTACTATTTCTTGAGTTCTATTTTGAGCAAGGCAATGGGTCTGTGTTGTTCCTGCCTTAGAGCCTAGTGTTGAGAAGTCAGTGATATTAGTGGGCTTCCCAGGTGGCACTAGTGGTAAAGAACCTGCCTGCCAATGTAGGAGATGTAAGAGGCGCAGGTCACATTGCTGGGTTGGGAAGATACCATGGAGGAGGGCATGGAAACCCATTCCAGTATTTTTGCCTGGAGAATCCCATAGACAGAGGAGACTGGCAGGCTGCAGTCCATAGGGTTGGACATGACTGAAGTGACTTAGCACACACACACAGGGATATTAGTACACACATATTACAGGGTGCAGTGCAGATGAATGCTTTGGAAGTTCAAAGTTCTTCCTCATTTGTATGTGATGGAAAGCCCCATCTGTCAGGAAGGAGAGCAAGTCACTTACAATGAATGTCTTCTCTTTACTTTGAGAAACCATGGAGCACAGAGCAGTGCTTCTTAAAAGTATGAGCCCTATACCATCTAGGGTACTTAATAAGCATGCACACACATGGACCAACCGGATTAGTATCCCCCGGCATCCCCTTCATCCTGATTCCCACTAAGGTTCAGGAACTGCTGGCAGGTGCTTAGGCTCTAGAGTGTGATGGAGTTTGAGTTCAGTACTGGCTTTCTGACCTAGAACATCTCCCGAGCACCCTCAGCCTTACTTTGCTCACTTATGAAACAGAGTTAATATCTGAACCTCCTCTAAAATGTTGCTTTGAGGCTCAGACAAGATTGCAGAAGTAAAGCACTTGGCAAATGCTTTTTCCTGGCACAAAGTAAGTTTTCAAATGTTTTTATTATTATTCCAAGGAGGGAAAGCCTATATCTGATTGTGGGATTCAGTTCAGTTCAGTTCAGTCTCTCAGTTGTGTCCGACTCTTTGTGACCCCATGAATCGCAGCATGCCAGGCCTCCCTGTCCATCACCAACTCCCGGAGTTCACTCAGATTCATGTCCATCAAGTTGGTGATGCCATCCAGCCATCTCATCCTCTGTCGTCCCCTTCTCCTCCTGCCCCCAATCCCTCCCAGCATCAGGGTCTTTTCCAACGAGTCAACTCTTCGATGAGGTGGCCAAAGTACTGGAGTTTCAGCTTTAGTATCATTCCTTCCAAAGAACACCCAGGACTGATCTCCTTTAGAATGGACTGGTTGGATCTCCTTGCAGTCCAAGGGACTCTCAAGAGTCTTCTCCAACACCGCAGTTCAAAAGCATTAATTCTTCATTAGACGTCCACAAAGTTCTGGCCAAGAGTAGGAGCCTCCTCGGGGACGTGATTCAGCTCAGTCAGCATGAATTCAGCTTTTAATTCATGCCAGGTATGATGGAAGCCAGAAAGTTGGACCTGGGTTGGGGATTGGGACAAAGGATGGTCACGTGAGTCTCAGGTTGGTCCAAGGGCTTAGAGGGATTCCTAGCATTGCCTACCTGGCAGGTGGAGAAGTGGGTCTAGAGGTTAGAGCTGGATTGGAGAGTTAACATTGCGGTAAGAGGAGAGATGGGGGCGTGGCTGAGAAGAAAGCTGAGATCTGGGAAATGGGCCACAGTTTTATTCAGGAAGAGAAAGAAGAAGGTGTGGTTAGCAAATCCGGGAAAACAAGAGGAGAAAAATGATAGAGGCCAAGGGGGGACAACAACATAGGGAGAGTCAGTTCCCACCCCAAGCTTCAGACAGAGACGGCAGTTTCAATAGGATGGGGTTGAGAGGGAACTGCTTAGGAAGGAATGAAAGCAGAGACTCTTAACCTTGACTGTCATTAGAACCACCTGAAAATGCTTAAAAATCTCTCTGCTCAGGCAGCACCCCAGACAAGTCAAATCAGAATTTCTGGGAGTGGGATCCAGGCATTTATCTTTGTAAAAGTGACTCCAGTGTGCAGAAAGTGTTGAGAACCAGTGAATTACAGAGGGACTAGACTAGGGCTGAGTCTTAGCAAGGAGACTTTCTTATTTGAGAGGGAAGGACCTCGGTGAGATGTGAAGACACAGGTGTTGAGCCCCACTCCCAGCCTTTCTGATTGGTCCTCAATGAGGCCCCATATTTTGTATTTCTAAAAATTTCCAGGTGATGCTAATGGCCCTGGGGCCCACACTTCAAGAACTACCAGAATACAGGGAAGGACACTCTGCAGACAGGTTTTTGAGGGAGAGAGACAGGACAGGAGCTCCCTTTCAGATCCAAGAAGAGTCGTCCAAGCTTAGGTCATTGGCACTGGTCAACCCTGGAAGTATGATTCTTTAGAATTAGGGAGGAACTTCAGATACTGGGATCCCACCCTTCGCCAAATGGTGTTCCTCACGGTGGAACTGTTAAAGCTCCCAGGGTAATTCTCATTGAGGAGGCATGGTTGAGAAGGGCGGCAGGTGGACTAAATGCGGATCCTGCTTTCCAAGCGAGAAGGTCTTAAACGAGATGGGTCTAAGAATCTCCCGCCAGGCAGTGGGGCTCCGGAAGAGCCGCAGACATGGATGCTCTGGCTGAGAACTGCTTTCAGAAGTCATCCCTCATTCAGGTACGAAAGCCAAGCCAGAAGACCGCGTCTCCTCCTACAGCCCTTGCTCTCCCTTTACAGACTCCTGCCAATTCTTTTCCTTTTTGGCTGAGATTTCTACTTTTCTTTGGAAGCCGAAGAGAGCGCAAAGCTGCTAGGTGTCACTGGCAGACGCGACCAAAGTAAATGAGACAGAGAACGGCAGAGGGGCTGGGAGTGCGTGAGAGGGAGGGGGGAAATGTGAGGTTTCCCAGAGAGGCAAACAGTTCTCCGGTGGGGCGGCCGGGAGCCTAGTTGGAAGCTGTGGGTGAAATCTGCAAAGGTGGAGAAAAGTTTCGACTTCCACTTTGCTTGCGCTCAGATTTCAGCGCGGGGCGCTGTTTGGTGCAATCTCGAGTACCTCCAAATCGTCTTTAACAGGCTACTCATAATTGAATGTTAATAATGGGAATGTTAATGCCCAGGGAAAACCCATAGGAAAAATGTATGAAGCCTTTCGGCCGCAGGCGTCTCTCCTTTTTATTCCTCTTTTCCCTTCTCGGGTTCTTCCTCCTCTTTGTGTTTTGCTTTCCTCGTCTCCTCTGGGTGCCCGCCCAGCCTCCCGCGGCGCAGTCCGCGCGCGGAGCGCGCGCGGCAGGTGCAGGGCTCGCACCTGCCCCGCGCGCGCCCGGCGGCCGGCAGGGGGCGGTCGGCGATCGCTCCGCGCGCGGCCCCGCCCCGGCCCCGGGGACCCCGCGGCCGCGGGCCCGGCCCCCGTAGGGCTCATAGGAGGCGGCGGCGGCGGCGGCGGCGCACCGGCCGCGCGCCCGCCCGCTCCCTCCGGCGCGCCCGCGCCGCCTCCCATACCTGCGCGGGGAGCGGCGCCGCGGCCTCCTCCCCCGCCCGCCCGCCGCCGCCGCCGCGGGAGTAAAGGTCGCGCCCGCAGACAGCGAGCCTGCCGCGGCGCCTCCAGGAAGCCGGCGGGGCAGGTCGGAGAGGAGGGGAAAGAGCCGAGAAACTCGGGCAGAAGATGGCGCCGGACGGGCCGGCCGAGGACTGAGAGCCGCCGGGACCTCCGCCCGCCCAGGGCACCGCGTCCGGGCTCGGCCCGGCCTGCGCGGTCATGTCGGTCAGCGAGCTCTACAGCCAGGTGAGCGCGGGCCGCGCCGAGCCCGGCGTGCGGGGGAGGGCGGCGGGGCGCGCGGCCCGCGGAGGCTCGGTACCCCGCGGCTCCGCCGGGGCGTGGGGGCGCCGGCGACTCCTCGGAGCCTCCCAGCTCCGCGCCGCCTCGGAGCCCCTAACTTCGGGTGGCAGAGAAAGTTTGGCTGTTCCGGGAGCGCCCCGGCCAGGACCGTACCCCGGCTCCCCGACGCCCTGCGGTAGGTGTCCTCGCCCCGGCGCAGTCCGGCCGAAGCCCCCGGCACCGTCCGGCTCGGAGTCCGGGCCGCGGGGACCGCCCTCCCCACCCCGCCGCCCGCGGTGGTCCCCTGCTTGGGGACCCCCACCTCGGTGCTCTGCAGCGCGATCTTCCGAGGGCGATCCTCTCGCGTGCCAAAGAGGGGAAACCCTGAATTCGGGGGGTGACCCTCTCGCATGCCAAAGGATCTGAATTCGGGGGGGGTGTTCCTCCATTTGCGGGGTGGGGAGAAAAGGTAGGGGCTCAACCTCGGGGCGGGGCGCGGCGGCAAGAGATGGGGAAGCCGCGGATCTAAGGATGCTCGGGGGACCTCGGGAGGGCGCGGGGAGCGCTTTCTTACTCCGCCGCGGGGTGGGTATTTTGAGGTGGTCCCTCCGGGCGGGCCCCGAGTGGGCTTCAGTCCCTGCGGGGAGGGGGTGGGAGTACTGCTGACCCTTGGGGTGGAGTGTGGGATTTCCAGGCTGTCCTCAAGGTCAGAATGGATGTGCGGGACTCGGTCCTCGGAGTCGGGAGAACAGGTGCGGCGAGCCGGAGACTGCCCGGCTTCCGCAGCAGTTGCCGCGATTGAAGTTAGAGACGGGACGCCGCTCCCCCCAGCGCCCGCCGCCGCCGGGGCCCCCTCGGGTTTGCGCTTGGTGCCGGCGCGGGGGACGGCGAGGGGGTGAGGGGCCTTTTGTACGTTCGCACCCCATCCCCCCTTAAAATATTTTTTTGAGTTCTGGATGTCCCCGACACGTCGTCTGCCGGTTTGTCTTCATTGGGGCCGGGACTCGTTTGCCGGTGCCTGGTGCCCACCTGTCCACGTGTGCGGAGGGGTGCCTGGCGCGCCCCCCTGTGTGATCCCCAGGACGCGCGCCTGGGCCAACCTGTCTGGGCGGGGGAGGGACAGGTACTTCCGCATCCTCACCTGGAGACTTCTCGCGGTTGCCCCGCACCTGGGCGAGCCCTTCAGCCCCGTGGGCTGGCCGCCCCCTTTCCGTTTGAGGACTTTTCTCATCCCTCGCCCTCTCGGAGGGGTGGCGGACAGGGCTGAGCCCAGATGACACGAGGTTGGCAGTGGAGTCTGTAAGAGGGCTGGGGGCGGGGTCGCCCTCACCTGGTGCACCTCCGCCAGCCCCAGGGGTGCCGGCCGCGATCGCTGATGAAAGACCGCTTCTGGGAAGACAGGGTGTGAGCCTGAAGCCGGGGGGTGCACTCTCTGGCGTTTCTGGTTTTGGAAGAGCGCCCCATCCTGTTGACCACTGGGAGTCTTGGGAGGAGCCCTCTAAGCTTCAGCTTTCAGTCTTTCTCTCGAAGCGGGTTATCTGGTACCTCAATGGGAGGCTGGAAACCAGCGAGGCAGGGAAAAATTTGGAGTGTAAAGCTCTGAACCTTACGAAAGTGCACGAAAATACCGCTTGTACTCCCAAGTAAAATGAGTGACTCAACCGAATATCCCTGCCACGTATCCTATATTACTTTATCAAATGATAACTAATTGCCGTATTACACAAGCTAATGGACAATTGAATAAACCCTTAATTTTTGGAGCCCTGATCTTGAAAAACAAGAACATTGGGATGCTTTTAAAGATACTTTTCAGGGGAAACACTCAATTTGATTTTTAGTTAGAAATGAATATATTGCATGTTAATTATTAGAAATGATGAGTTAGAGTCTGAGCTAAAATTCCAGTGTACTCTCTCTTGACTTATAGATAATAAAGGACAAAAACAGTTCTTAAAGAAAAGGTCTTGCGAGGGCTCTCAAGGTGCTTAAGAAGAAAAGTATCTTCGTTGGTATGAGGGTTTGGCATTCTTAGTCCAAAAGCAGTCTTTGCATTTCTCCCTAAGGCCCGGGGACTGTACCTCACTGTTAATGGGTTTCTTGTTCTTAATCATGTTTTAGGTTTATGAATCTCAAATTGAGATTTTTCTGTGGCCCACGCAGTAGCTTCCAACCAGATTGCATCTTGAGCAGCTGTTACTTTTTCTGGCAGAGTTGAAACGCTTATGTTTTACTATGAGGAGCAGTTGTGCTGTTTCCTCACCATGACCATCCCACTCGCTAGGCTGGTGTCTCAGTGTGCATATGAAATCATAAATTATACAGAGAAACCGTGTCTGTGACTTAGATTCACTTTGTTTCTTGGGGAAGATGATTCGTTTATTTTAGTGTATTTATCAAAGTAGCCAATGTTCCCTTTTTTATTTTTAACTTGCTAGTGGGCTTTTCTAATGTGAGGAACACTGGGTCCAGGCACACACTTTAATATATTACGCATGATGGAAATAATGATCTATTATGCCAACAGCATTTATGCGTGGGATGGAAATTTTAGAGCCATTATTGATTATACCTGTTGCTTTAGTGACATGGTATAAGATGTTGTTATTGGACTGTGAGATGCTTATTTAAGTGTATAAACTAGCCTGTAAGTACTGTAAATAGTTTCAGGTAAGAACCTGGTAGATTGATCTATTCCCAGTTACCCAAGAAAAGACTTTCTTCTCCTCCTTCCACATTACTGTTTTCTTGCTCTTCTCCTTGTCTATCCGTTCTCTGCAACTGGAGGCTTATATGATATGTGGCATTTTTTGTGGGGAGGGGAGAGATGATTTTAGTTATCGCTGGAGGGCATTTCCCATGACAAAGGCACTCTTGTTTTCAGAAGACCCAACACCTCACCTTTAAGAAATTGCTTTCTTTGTACTGAGGTTTTCCTCAATGGGAAAAGAGAGTGAGAGTCCATGTCTGACGCTTCGAGGGTTATGTCAAAGTGAGTCAGCCCCAGCGCCCATACAGAAAGGTGGAGCTAATGATGGGCTCTCGTCACAAGTGGCACGTATGTGGCAAGTGTTAGTACTTTGTTTCCAACCCACAGGAAAAGACAGTCTTTTATAAATCAAATTAGCCCAGGTCCCAGGAAGATGTCCAAACATGCCTAACCATAGTAAACATGATTTGATTATGGTAGTTGCAGAAAATAGTCTGGTTTTTAAAGTATAAAACACATAACCTCTTTTTCAGGCTGATTAATGCAACCCTTCTCTATACGAGGGTTATTCTGGATGAAAAATTTAAACACTGCTCTCTCAAATCATGTTGTCTTCAGTGTGCTACTTTGGTGCTAGCCAGCAGTGAGAGTGAAGTCACTCAGTTGTGTCTGACTGTTTTCTATCCCGTGGACTATACAGTCCGTGGGCTTCTCTAGGCCAGAATACTGGAGTGGGTAGCCTTTCCCTTCTCCAGAGGACCTTCCCAACCCAGGAGTCAAACCCAGGTCTCCCGCATTGCAGGCGGATTCTTTACCAACTGAGCAGCTGGGGAAATCACCAGGCTGACACCAGCACCTTCAAATACTCCCTTTCCTGCCTGGCTTCTTGTTGATAGGTGGTGTCTGAGCGGGGGACTTTTGAATGCTGCTAGGAAGTGACTTTACTAGTGGACACGCCCTGTGTGTGTCAGCCATGGCTTTGGGCTCAGGGGGCCTTTATGAAGGGCGCTATTTTGGGGCCAGTCCTTTGGAAAATAGAAGTTGTGCTTCTGGGCTGGTGTTCTCGAACTGGCTCTTAACCTGTGCATCGGGTGACACAGGCTTCTCCAGGTATCGGTCTGGAAGGCAGCAAGAGGCTCCTATTCTCCTGGTGCCCACTGGTAGAGATATGAAGGCCTGATGAACTGCTGCTGTTATGCTCTTCGTCTGCCCTGGACCGCCCCCTGCACTCTGCCTGGCGCTTGCTTCCTCCAGCACTCAGCTCCTGGGTCTCTGTCAAAGCTTCCTGGAGCCTGAGAAGTGATGTCCCTCCTGCCCCTGCGGGGGACAGTCCTTTAACCAACAGGCGTCTAAGAGCTGTAGCTCCCAGTTCTCCAGCTCTGGGAACAGGGCGGCTCTCCGCGAGGCCCATGCTATTTCCAGAGCTCCTGCACAGGCTGAGCAGAAGTGCTTCCACTCAGGACTTTCCTGACCATCACACCCCTGGGGGGCTTCCTTCCCTCCCCCAGTTCACGGCCCCACTCCCCTTTCCTGAGAGCCTTGCCTGATCGAGCCCTTAGACAGGGATCCTCATCCCAGGGTCCAACGTGGGGAACCTGGATGAACCCAGCGCCGCGGTGCCTTGGCCGGGTGGGTGCTGAGAAGTTCCAGGGCTCTTGGCCGCTCAGGGCTCTGTGTCCCACACTCCCGTCTTCCTTCCCGGCCTCATTCTCTGCCTCACCTGTTGCTTTCCTTGCATCCCTAGCTGTCACTCCGTTTCTTTTCCTCTTGCCCAGCTGGGCCTGCAAACCCAGTGGGCCCTTCTTGGCTCTGCTGATGACCATCAGAATTCCCAAGTTTATTTACAGAACAGAAAGAGACGCACAGAATTAGAGAACAAACATACGGCTGCCTGGGGGAAGGATGGGGGTAACGGATAGTTAGGGAGTTTGGGATGGACATGTACACACTGCTCTGTTTAAAATGGGTAACCAACAAGGACCTGCTGTATAGCACAGGGAACTCTGCTCGGTGTTACATGGCCGCCTGGATGGGAGGGGAGTTTGGAAGAGAATGGATAAATGTATATGAATGGCTGAGTCCCTTTTCTGTTCACCTGAAACTGTCACAACATTGTTAATCAGCTATACCTCAGGACAAAATAAGAAGTAAAAAAAAAAAAAAAATCTTAAAACTTGGCATGGAAAAAAAAAAGGAATTCCCAAGTTTGCATGCAAATTGTTAACCAGTTCATAACCAGGGCATGTTCTCTGCCTGCCTGTAACCGGTGTGCACTGAGCAGGCTTGCTCTGATAGTTTGTGTGTCACGCCATGTCTCCCTGATTAGGCTGAGATCCTGGAGAGCAGTTGTTGTTCAGTTGCTCAGTCGTGTCTGACTCTTTGCGACCCCATGGACTGTAGCACATCAGGCTTCCTTGTCCTCTGGTATGTCCTAGAATTTGCTCAACTTATGTTCACTGAGTCAGTAATGCTATCTAACCATCTCATCCTCTGTCATCCCCTTCTTCTCCTGCCCTCCCAGCATCAGGGTCTTTTCCAGTGAATTGGCTCTTTGCATCAGGTGGCCAAAGTATTGGAGCTTCAGCTTCAACATCAGTCCTTCCAGTGAATATTCAGGGTTGATTTCCTTTAGGATTGACTGGTTCAATCTCCTTGCCATCCAAGGGACTCTCAAGAGTCTTCTCCAACACCACAGTTCAAAGACATCAGTTCTTTGGTGCTTAGCCTTCTTTATGGTCCAACACTCACATCCATACATACCACTGGAAAACCATAGCTTTGACTAGAACCCTAGTTGGCAAAGTGATGTCTCTGCTTTTTAATGTACTGTCTAGGTTCGTCATAGCTTTTCTTCCAAGGAGCAAGCGTCTTTTTTTTTTGTGGCTGTGGTTACCGTCTTCATTGATTTTGGAGCCCAAGAAAATGAAGTCTGTTACTGTTTCCCTTTTCCCTGCCATGTATTTACCATGAAGTGATGGGACCAGATGCCATGATTTTTGGTTTTTTAATGTTGAGTTTTAAGCTAGCTTTCTAACTCTCTTTGATGCTCATCAAGAGGCTCTCGAGTTCCTCTTCGCTTTCTGCCATTAGGGTGGTGTCATCAGAGGCTGTACCAAACACTTTGGGAGTCTCCGCTGGGTGTAATGTGTTCTGCCTCATACCCAGTAGGGCTAAGTTATCTGGGAGATTGCCCCCGCCCCTTGTGACACCTCTGACATGCTGACGTCCTGCTGGGTGTGAACTTCCTTATAACTGGGTGCTGACACCAGGTCTCTCCATCTGGGCCTCGTGATAGAGCTTGCTTTTCAGCTGCTAGTTTCTCCCCATTTCCTTTTTGTTGATGTGTTACAATATTTCATTTCGTTAACTTCAGGATAGCCACCCATTAGACTTTCTGACAGCTCCAGGTCTGGTTGGAGTCTATTACTGTGCTTATTTTGTTCAACAGAAAGATGGCATTCTCTTGCTGTTGGAGGGCCAGGGCTCCTCTGAGTAGAACTCAATAGACATTCTAAGTTCTGGCATGCATGTGTGTGTGTTTGATACTGTCATTTTTTATGATAAGACAGCGATAAACTAAACTGTTTATAATATATAAGTCTACACACCACCTTCTCTGAATGATAGAGTGTCACTACTCATATGGAATCATCAGGGTAAACCTGGATAGGTTTGAATGACCTCTGTTTTTTAATTCAGTAGGCTCCCAGGAACCACATTAAAAAGCAGTCCATTTTAAAGTGAGAGGAGTTATGTGTGTGTACCCTGATGTTCTTGTCTACACACATTTTGTATCATCATTGGATAATAAAACCTAAATTCACAAAGTTAACAAGCCAGCATGCCCCGTGTGCCATGAGAGGAGAGCAGGTACTCATAGCTACAGATGTTCTGCAGCGGTGTTGGTCGGGTGGGCTTGGAAGCATGAATAGGTATTGGATACACGTGGAGACTGGGAACAGCACCGTCAGTAGGAGACAGTAGAGTGAGTGTAAGCATGGACAAGGATGACTTGTCCATGTCATCCACCTGCTGTCCATGTAGTATTTTAAAAACTCTTTATGAAAATCTTAGCTTTATAGAAAAGTTATAAAAAATAGCAGAGTTTCTGTGTATTTATTCCCAAATTCCCATGATGTTAACACTTCGTAAGTACATGGTAATCACTGAAACCAGGAGGTGAACATTTGTATAATACTGTTAACTTGCCTGCAGGCTTGTCTACAAGCCTGTAGGTTTCCCACCACCGGCCTTCCCTGGCAGGAGCCCACCTAGGATTCCATGTTGGGTTTAGCACCACAACTGCCTAGTCTCCTGTGTTTGGTGTCAGACCTCAATTTATGTTTCTCCGTTTGACCTTGGCACTTTGAGAGCATTGGTCGGCTATTTTGTAGAATGAACCTCAGTTTGAGTTTGATGCTTTCCCATGCTTAGATGGAAGTTATAAATTTTGGGCAAGAACACAGCAGAAATAGCGTGCCTTCCTCCCAGGAGATGGACCAACTCAGGAGATCTGTGATATCAGTGTCTCATTGCAGGTGGTGTCACTTTGATCCCTTGTTTAAGGTGATGTCTGTCAGTTCCCTTTTATTGAAGACTGGTATTTAGAAACTAAGATCTGGGTGCCTGGTGTGCTTATCACTGTTTGTTTATAGTCATTTAGGGATTACTCAGGTTAGAACTCAAACATCTGGTTATACAGGCAATGGAAGAAGAGTCATTTATGACCTTGAAGTTTCTACCATGAGGATGGACAGAAATAAAGAAGGCAAGGATGATGCTTGATTTTGATATTGAGTTTGGGATGACAGTGGTTTGTCTAAGGGGAAATATTTACATTGAGGATGTATGAACAAGCTTAAAGGAGAAATGTGAGGTTTTGACATTCTTGCAAATAAAAGATGCCTGGGATTTGCTTTCCTCTTAGAAATACAGTTGTCTTACAGCATGATTTTAATAGAGATAAGATCATGACTTTGGGATGGGCAGTCTCGGGCTCTGTGGCCACGATCTTGCCGTGGACCATATGGGTAGTGTGGTTATACATTCTTAGCTCTGACATGTTGGGGCAGATAACCTTCTGAGCTTTGATTTCTTAATCTGAAAAATTGTCATGGTACCTGCATTATAAGATTATTGGAGGCTTATGTGATCAGACATAGGTGAAGTGCCTGCCTGGCACAGTGTCTGGCACAGTGTCTGCACTTGGCAACTGTTCATCAGCTTGTTTCCCTCTTCAGTGATGGCACAGATGTTGGCTTCTTCTCTCAACCCATCTGGCAGGGATGTTGTTTGTAAGAAGAGAGAGAAAGGGAAGCATTGCTGCAAGTACGGAACTACCTGAGGAATAGAGAACCAAGGCGTGGGGATAAAGGTTCCCATCCCCACAGCCTCCTGGGGAAAGAGCAAGAACAGTTTGAAAGAAGCTTTAAATTTAAGCTGTGCTGTCTGGTCTCCTGTTACAGCTCTCAAGGAAAATTAAAGCAATTTTTCACCATGCTCTTTTATTTTTTTGTTTAATACAAATGATTATTGAAACCATTCATATAATGCAGGAAAGGCAAGGGCTCTGTAATCCCATTCCCAGACAGCTCCTGTTAACTGCACATGTATGCCAGACCCACTGTGTCCAGTAGGGTAAATCCAGTAAGTAACACGTGACTGTTGAGCACCTGGGGTGAGGCTGGCCTAAGCTGGGATGGGGTACACACCAGATCTCCAAGGTTGAGCACAAAAAATGAATGTAAAATGTCTCACTTAGGCTTTCTTTATGTTGATGAAGTGTTCAAATAATATTTTGGATATAATGCGGCTACTGGAAAATCTAAACTTCCACACGTGGCTTGCCTCATTTCTGTTGGGCCGGTACTGCTTTAGACTTACACATGATGCAGTCAAGATGCAGTCAATATAGACTTATATGTATGGCATGATCCTGTTTTTTTACTTAAATCTTAATCTACTATGGCCTTTTCACCTGTAGCATGTGAAAGTGAGTTTGCCATTTTAGTGGCTGCATAACAGGGCTCCTTGGCTGTGCTCTTATGGTTTTCACCATTCCCATGTTGATGAATGTTTAGTTGGTTCCAGTCGTTTGATACTGTGAAAAATGTTGCACAGCATTCTTGGAACCTTTCAGTATTTTTGGGATAGGAGCCTGAAGGTGGAGTTGCTGGCGTGCACTTTTCCAGGTCTTCGTTGATAAGGCCGGTTGTCTCTAGGAAAGAACAGTCTGTTTCTTCACGCCTCCCTGGCACTGACTTCCTCTTTCTAAACTGAGACTAAACGTTTTAATTGTGTTTAAAGTTGACTTTCATTGGAGGGTTGAGCGTCTTTCCACCTGCTTGGTGTGTTCATTTGTGGTTTTCTCTGATTTTCCTGTTAAGACATTGTTTATAACTGTATTTTTGCTTATTAAATGATTACATTTTTAGATGTGGGAAGTCATGGAAACCAGAATGTTCAGGATGAAATATTACAAATATATGTTTTGAAGAAGGTACTTTGGCATGAATTTTCCCTTTACTTTTTAGGAGCTTACACATCTCTGAGCTCTAAGTTATGTTACCTGATGTTTATCAACTGCTTTTGAGCCAGGTCATTTCTAAGAGGTGTGTGTTAACTCATTTAACAATAACATTATGCTGTAGGCACCTCCATCATCCTCATCTACAAACAAGGGACCTCTGCCTCACTTGCCCAAAGCTACACTCCTCCTGGGTAGGAGGCTAGGACCCCCCACCCCGACGCCAGCTGCCTGACCACTCTGTTCTGCTGCCTTCCATGAGGTTCTGTTCCATTGAGGTGGGTCTGGAACGTCATTTGTGCATAAATGAGGCCCTAACATGAAGGGTCCTTTCCACTGGCACCGCCCTGCCCCCAGCAGCAGAGAGAAAGGAGGGTCTCTGAGTACAGAACAAGGGAGGTGGTCTGAACCATAGTTCTCTCCTCAGGAAACCTGCTGCTCGAGTCCTTTTCCCGCCACCACTCTCAGCCCCGTGGGCATCCTGGTGCTGCTTAAAACTGTGCTTCTCGAAGGAAAAACTCTGGTTTTTGGCTCTCCTTAGGCCATACAGAAGAGAAGGCAATGACAACCCACTCCAGTACTCTTGCCTGGAAAATCCCATGGATGGAGGAGCTTCGTGGGCTGCAGTCCATGGGGTCACTAGGAGTCAGACACGACTAAGCGACTTCCCTTTCACTTTTCACTTTCATACATTGGAGAAGGAAATGGCAACCCACTCCAGTATTCTTGCCTGGAGGATCCCAGGGACAGGGGAGCCTGGTGGGCTGCTGTCTATGGGGTTGCACAGAGTCGGACACGACTGAAGTGACTTAGCAGCAGCAGCAGCAGCAGCAGGCCATACAGGCCCCAAAGGGGCGGGGGGGTCACATCTTCAAAAAGGGCTAAATGTAACAAGCAGAAGGTGTAAATGAAACTCAATTAGTGTAACTTATTTTGATTTTTTAAAAAATTTATTTTTAATTGGAGGACAGTTGCTTTACAATGCTGTGTTGGTTTCTATCACACAACAACATGAATCAGCCGTAAGTATACACCCCCTACCCATCCCACCCTTCCAGGTCATCAGAGAGCACCAAGCTGAGTTCCCTGCGTTACACAGCAGCTTCCCAATAGATATCTGTTTCACACGTGGTATTCAATTTTAAATCTAACCCTCCTTTCATTCCAGGACATTTGTCCGCTTTCTAGGCGCTTTCCCTCCTGGCTCCATCTGCCTTCTGAACATCTTCCTTCCTGTCATACTTGATGTCAGCGTTTCGTTCCCTTTCTGGGCTAAGACCAGAGAAGCAGATCTGAGACTCCTAGAGGCTCTCTCCCACCTCCCGACTTAGTTGAAGGTTTTCATTTATGGATGTGCCCTGATCACTGCCTGTTGTCTGAACGGGTGTTTGGAAAATGAACTCCCCCTCACTCAGGATGTCAGCTTGGCCATCAGAGACAAGGCCCTTCCTCCAGCATCCAGGACCCAAGATTCCTATTATAACTTCAGGTGCTTATCAGGGACTTAAGCTCTTTGGGAGCTCCATGGTGCTTTTAGATTTGATGCAACGCGTTCCTCCAGTTGTGTGGGTCCCGGTGTAGATGAGCGCTGGTAGATCTTGCTAATTTGCTGTGGGAATGATTAAGCTTATACATCTGAGCTCCAAGTTAATGGCCCATAACGCTCGTCTTAAAATTTATTCCAGGGCCGGTAAACGGTTACCCTCCTTTGAGTGATTCTAATAGTGACGTGGCCCCTGCAGGCTTTTCTCTCCTTGGCTGAAGTTAGGAGAGGACTAATGAGGTCTATCATGGCTGATACTTAATGATTTTCCTGTACAGCTGTTGCCTTTATAAAGCTTAACACGTAGTGGCATGAGATCCTGAAAGGAACAAGAACGCCCAGATGCCTTTTGCCTGGAATTCTAAGACCTGGCTTTGAATCTCGTCAGCCCTGAGTAGCTCAGGTCCCCTGGCTTAAGAGCCTCCACAAGACAAAAGGTACTGGGCAACAGGATGTCAGGCCCACTGTATAGTAACCTGGACGCTGTGGGTTTGCAGGGAAGGATGAAAGGAAAGATGTTTGAGCCGGTAAATGGTACTGTATTCAACTACTTTTGTGTGCCCCAGACATTCAGTTTAGACTCTGGTTTAACTTCCTTTTGCCAGCTGTCCATCCAGACCCCAGTGCAGTCCCACCAGTGTTATGAAGCGTGCTCAGAATGTGTTACCTGACTTGATGTGATACTCAGCTTAGGTGGGCTGCAGTCCATGGGGTCACAAAGAATTGGACGTGACTGAGCATGCACGCACAGCTTAGGGGCTTCAGAGAGGAATTTCATGCAGAATCGATACCATTTTTATGAATTTCTGAAATCAGCAAAATGCACAGTGTTGGTGAAGGATATACATGTGACAAAATGAGTGGGAATGAGGGAAAAGGCAACTTGAATAGGGAAAGGGCAGCTGGAATAGTAGTTATCCAGGGAGGGTGGGGATGCTGGGGGAGCAGGAGTGGGAACAGCATTGTTAGCGGGCCGCTCGATTTCCTGACTAGTTCATGGGTATTCGTTTTGTTACTGTGCTTCATCAGTTACTTATAAAAAAAAAAAGGTGATTTGACAGAAAATAGGATGAGTTATAAAGCCAAATTTAAAACAGCTTTGAGATTGTAGGTGATTTTAGAATGTGTTTCACTGTGTTTTCTTACGTGTGTGCAATGGATGGTTGGGTTTGTGTGTTTTCACAATTGCTCTCATTGAAGATGTAGGTTGAATCTTCTGCTCACATCTTTCACATTCCCCAGGATAGGGTTTGGCATACTGTAGGCACTCAGTAAATGCCCTTGAGCTGGTTTAAAGACCACCTGTCCTCCCTCACTGTTCCCAGGCCGTGGCTCTTCGAGGAAAGGTCTCTTCACCAGAGAACCACCTGCACTATAATGCTATCTGCTGTTATGTTGGCACGACTTTTGGCTTAGAGTACCCGGTGGAAAGCCCATCTGTTTCCTCTGGCACTTGCCGAAATCTATGGAATGTGGAGCCCTGTTAGGAGATAATTAAATGTTGTTTTTCTTTTTTTTTAAATCATTGTGTGCAAAGGCTTAACACAAGCTTTGAACATGGGTTAGCAGCAAAGCAACATTTGTGGCTATGAAAGCTCATATCACTGTAACTACCTTGGTTTTGAATACCCTAATTTTACACAACTTTGATGACGTGCATTTTTTGCTTTTGCCTTCTGAAGGCTATCACTTACCTTAAAAGTATAATCTTGGAGGGAGGAGGGTCTGAAGAGGGAGGGCATATATGTATAATTGTGACTGGTGCACATTGTTGTATGGCAGAAGCCAGCACAACATTGTAAAGCAATTATTGTCCAATTAAAAAAATAAGTATAATCTTATTTTTTTTCACTTAACTCAAGTTTTTATTAACAATCTCATCAAGACTCATGGATATTTGCATGATTGGGTCGGGGTGAAAATGAATCTCTATCCTTTATTCAAGATCAAAAAAAAAAGCAGGTGGCTTTCAAAACAGGCAACAGTGAATCAGGGAAGAAAAATCAGATCAAGTTTGTTTCAGTCAGCTTCTCTCCACAGGAACAATGATGATACTCAGTTTTAAGCTGAAGATTCAGACCATCTTACGTGCATCCCTCGGCCAGCACCTGCGTGGAGCACCTCCTGCCTGCAGTGGTGTGTGTCACAGCCCAGTCCTGCAAAGTAGTCTTTGGCCTTGAGCTCTTCTTGTCCAGTAGTTCATTTGGTGTATGAATAAGTAGTAAGGAGGTGTTCTTGCATTAAAAGGAGATAAACTGCTTTATCTTGTCTCATCAGATTTAATCACATTCTTAATTTGCCTGCACTTGCTAATAAAAGCTGATGTTTATTTGTGAAATAAGGAAAATGACACCTGGGGAAGCCGGGTGTGCTGCAGTCCGTGGGGTTGCAAAGGATCGAACATGACTTAGCCATCGAACAACAATAAGAAGGAAAATGAATGTCTCCTTAGCCACAAACTAATGTGGCTAGTTTTTACTAACTAGCGTTTCTAGTTAGTAACTAACTAGCGTTTCTAGTTAGTTACTAACTAGCATTTCTAGTTAGTTACTAACTAGTGTTTCTTTGCTGCTTGCTTTTTTAATGGTCATTTTACTGTGTGTACATGTGTGTAACTATGTAACAAGCTGTGTGCACCAAAATGAAAAGAATACCCTTAAAATGTGGTTTTTATGACTAACACATCAGATACTATCTGAATGAATGGTTTTTCCTTCAGTATATTCCCTTTGGCAGAGATACAAGGATACTGGAGCTCATCAGTAGTTCTGAAATTGGCTTCAAATCTGATGACATTCTTTTTCCTTTGTATGGAAGGCAGAACCTTTGCCTGGAAGGTATGCTTTGTTTGCTGGAAACTTCCAAGGGTTATTGAAAGAATGAAGCTGTTTGAGTAAGGCAGGAAATCACTGGCTTACATTTCTGTTATAGACAAATTGTGACTTGCAGGTACAGATGACAGTTTTGTGCGGCCTCTTACTAGCCATTGTCCTCAAGAGTAGTCAGGCTTCAGATGTTTTCGGTGGTGAATCTGCATAGAGCCTCCCCTTGTCAGAAAAATTCTCACTTGAATGTAGCAGTTCTGGTTTGTTTGGTTAAAAAGGCTCACCAAAATTTTAGTGACACTAATTTGTAGTCCCATTTAAATATATATGGTTTCTAATATAATTAGCTTAGGTGTATAATTGCCTAACTTGGTTACATGATTGCCTCAATATTACGAGAAGTATAATAGCATTAATAAATACCTATTGATTTAAAAAATGAAGTGAAAAGCCCATTCTACCTAATTTCCTAAAAGGCCCTTTTGAAAGTAGATGGAAGGATGCTCCATCCATCCTTGGTGAGAAGGTAGCTTCTCACCGCTGCTATGCATCAGGCAGGATGAGAAAGGAAGGCAGAGCAGTCTTATTTGCAGTTGCCGAAAGGTGGTGTTCATCGTCGATGGGTGGATAAACAAAACAGGACACATCTATGCAACGGAATATTATTCGGCCTTAGAAAGGAAGGGCATTGGTTCAGTCTGATCCCAGCGGCGGCAGCAGCGGCTCCTGTCTTTCCTGGCTCTCTTCGCTATTTCCCCTTCACTTCTAGAAACGTGGTCACCAACGAGGCTGCCTGTGGCGTCATCACAGTGTTCAGCGACGTGAAAGTGTGTAAGTCGTCTTCACCAGAGGATGTGAAGCAGCACAAGAAGAAGGTGCTCTTCTGCTTGAGTGAAGACACGAACCTCATGCTGGAGGAGGGTGGGAGTTGCTGGTGGGTGAAGACCTCGGACGATGCCACGCCACTCTTGTCACGGGGCTGCCATACAAGGATGTAATGCTACCCGTGAGACCAGGGAGAGCAAGAAGGGGGCCTGGGAACCCTGAGTCTGCACCCCTGAAGAGCAGAGTGATCTGTGCCAGTTCCAAGGACACTGTTGCAGAGAAACTGATGGGGATCAAGTATGACTACAAGCAAACTGCTCCGAGGAGGTCAAGGACCACTGCACCCTGGCAGAGAAGCTGGGGGGAAGTGTCCTTATCTCTTTGGAGGGCAAATCTTCCTGAGCCCCCACCAGGCCCCTGCCTGGAGCATCTGACAACCCCAGACCTGCCCACAGGGTTGCAGGCTGCCCACTTCCTGCCAGACTTGGGGTGTGCGGGGCAGGGATCCCAGCAAGGGGAGGGCAATCCCTTCACTCCAATTGCCAAGCAACACCCCGTACCTCCAGGACCATCCTCCTCCCTCCATCCCTGAAGGTTCTGCCCCCCTCCTCAGACTGTTTTGATCTTCTGATTTCTTCTTGTGTTGAAGTAGCTTAAGCTCAAACAGGAGTATGTGGGGGCAGGTGGGTGTATTTTTTAACCCCCGCTAATTCTTACCTGTTCCTCCCTTTTCCTGTGCTGCCAACTTCTAACAGCAGTGACTCTGGGCTTGTGTGTTTAGTTCTGTATATAAATGCTGTGTTGTAGAGATGCCCGCTCCCCGTGGCCCCTGGTTCCCTTTGCCTTTTTCCCCTGGGTCATGGCCACTCATGAAAGTAGGACTAGGAAGGAACTTTCAGTTAAAAACAGACAAAACACAAAGGACATTCTGACACACGCTCGTAAACACGGATGAACCTCGGAGGCTCACGCTGCGTGAAATCAGCCAGTTATAAAATGACAGATCTTGTATAATTCTACTTAAGAAGGATCTACAGGAGTCAACTTCATAAAGACAAAGCAGAAAGGTGGTTGTGGGAGGGAAGGGAGAGGAGAGAGTTGTTCAGTGGATGTAGAATGTCAGCTCTGCTAGATGAGAAGTTCTGGAGATGCGTGGTAGTGATGGTTACCCAACAATGTGGATGTGCTCAATGCTACTGAACTGTACATTTCAAAATGGCTAGGATGGTCAACTTTATATTATGTGTGCTTACTTGCTCCATTGTGTCCAACTCTTTGTGACCCCATGGACTGTATGTAGCCCACCAGGCTCCTCTGTCCATGGGATTCTCCAGGCAAGAATACTGAAGTCGGTTGCCATTTCCTTCTTCAAATATTATGTGTATTATGCCATGATTTAAAAAAAAAAAAAAAGCTCTGGAGAAAAAAGGGTAGGGAAAATGTCGTGGTCAAGAGCATAAGCTTCAGCCTGACTCAGTCTGGGTTTTGAGTACTGGTGTCCTGTGTCACGCTCTCCCCATGTTTACCGGCTGTGTGAGCTTTCGTTGTTGTGTTGTTGCTAAGTCTGGCTCTTTTTACGACAGAGGAGCCTGAGGCCCTCCCTCCAGGCTCCTCTGTCCATGGGATTACTGGAGTAGGTTGCCATTTCCTTCTCCAGGGGACTTTCCCAACCCAGGGATTGAACCCATGGCTCCTGCATTGTCAGGCGGATTCTTTACTACTGAGCCACCAGGGAGGCCCTTATGTGACCGGGTCTCCCGCATTGCAGGCAGATGCTCTACCGTCTGAGGTACCAGCGAATCCCCTTATGTGACCGTAGACAGTTACTTCATCTCTAGATCTCATTTATCTGTAAAACAGGGGTAAGAAGCTATCATATCAACAGAGGCTTGTTCGTGGGCTAAAATGAGACCATGTGAACTGTATTAGTTGGTGCTAATCCCGTTGCTAGGAGAAGGTCTTATCCTTGGAAAGCCTCAGTCCCAAGGGCAGTCTGGGGTGAGAGGCCGAAGGGCTGGGAGGGCTGCTGTGGGTGCTGACTCACTGCCTCCAGCCCCTGTATGCGGGCGGCCAGCCTTGGGTAGGGTCCTCTTGCCTAGAGAAGCCCCAGCATTGGTGGAGAAGCTCCAGGGCTATGCATGTGCTTTTCCTCTCTCAGGTGTTGGGAGGGAAAGAACAGAAGGAGGCTTACAGTCCTGGCTTTGTGGACCCCCTGTCACCTCAGATCTTCAGCCCTGGTGCTCCAGACCTCTTACAACTGTGGGACTCCCCGATTGCATGGGGAGGAGCATTCCGCCTGGACACCACTAACAGGACTGTGTCTGGCTTTCGTCCTTCTGGCACTTGGCAGGTGTCTGCAGCGGGCTTCCCTAGCTGTGGCGAGCTGGGGCTACCCTCTGTAGCGGTGCACAGACTTCTCATCGCCGTGGCTCCTCTGGTTGTGGAGCACGGGCTCAATAGTTGTGGCGCGTGAGCTTAGTCGCCCCACGGCATGTCGGATTTTCCTGGACCAGGGATCCAACCCGTGTCTCCTGCATTGGCAGGTGGATTCCTAACCACTGGACCACCAGCGAAATCCTCTAATCCGTTTTTTTTTTTTTTTTTTTTTTTTTACTATCATCAATCCCTGTCTTGGATTCTGGTGGTGGTTTCCATGTATAACCTGTTCTTAGACCCTAAAAACAATGCTGGGATATGGGATTTAACAACCACTATTACAATAAGTGAAAGTGAAGTCACTTAGTCAAGTCTGGCTCTTTGTAACCCCGTGGACTGCAGCCTACCAGAGTCCTCCGTCCATGGGATTTTCCAGGCAAGAATACTGGAGTGGGTTACCATTTCCTTCTCCAGGGGATCTTCCCGACTCAGGGATCCAACCTGGGTCTCCCGCATTGTAGGCAGACGCTTTTACAGTCTGAGCCACCAGGGAAGTCTACTATTACAATAGTCCAATAATAAATCAGTTGTTTTTTTTTTTTGTCTGTCTTCTCTGCCAAAAGTATTCCACATCCTCTCCTTTTTCTCTGGTTGCTTCCTCTTCCTCCTTCCTCCCTCGCTTCACATCCCTTAACCTCCTGTAATCCATTTTTACTAAAGGCTCTAGGGACTGCCCACCGTGTTAACATCCCTGAAATCTGACTGGCAGTGTGAAATGAAGCGCCACTCAGCGGGCTCCTGGGGTTACACAAGACTCAGCAGGTAGAGAGTGCTTGCTGTGTGGGGCAGATGCTACAGGTATCGGCCTGAACTGTGCTCAAGTCGCAATGTGAACCATGGCAGAAATCTGAAACTGCCTGAATGCCGGCCAAAGAATAATGTGCCCAGGGCTGTAAGTAACACCAGCGGCCCTGGCACGGTAGCCTGTATTTAAGACGATGCAGCCAAGTGCCCGCCAGATAATTAGTCAGGCTATAACTGAGTTCCACTTTATCTCACTCAGTAAGTCAACTCTTGGCTCGATGCTGGAGTTTAAAACCTTGCCTCACGTTTCTTGTGATTTGCCGGGTTGTGGGAGGCAGGGGGTCAGTGGTCACACTTTTCTGATGAGCTATGTTTATGCGTCTGTGTGTTTTTTCCTGTGAAGTTACAGGATGCCTTAAGAAACGGCAGTTTTTCAGTCAGTCAGTGTGGTAAACAGTGGTTAGAATTTGGGTTTGTGGCACTGAGATGTAGATTCACATGCAATTGTAACAAATAATACAGGACGATCCTGTGCATGCACGCTCAATCGCTTCGGTCGTGTCTGACTCTTTGCGACCCCATGAACTGTAGCCAACCAAGCTCCTCTGTCCATGTGGTTCTCCAGGTAAAAATACTGGAGTGGGTTGCCATGCCCTCCTCCAGGGGATCTTCCCCACCCAGGGATTGAACCTGCATCTCCTGTGGCTCCTGCATTGGCAGATGGGTTCTTTACCACTGAGCCACTGGCGGAGCCCTGGGTGATCCCATGTACCCTTTAATCAATTTCCCCCAATGGAAATATCTTGCCAAACTATAGTACAACATCACAAGCAGGCTTTTGTCATTGATACAGTCAAGATGCAGGACACTTCCATCCCAACAAGGATCCCTCTTATTTTTATAACCACACCCATCTCCACCTGCCCCCCAGCCTTTAACTTCTGACAACCACTAATTGGTTCTCCATTTATAACTCTCTCAGAATATTATGTGTGGAATGCTACAGTTTATAAACTGTTGGAGTTGGCTTTTTCCCTCAACATAATTCTTTGGGGATTTATTTATGCTGAGTATATTGATAATTCCTTCCTTTTATTGCTGAGTTATTATTTCACGCTGTGAATGTACCATAGTCTAACTATTCACCCATGGAAGGATATCTGGGTTATTTCTGGTTAACAGCTATTACAGTAAAGCTGCTATAAACATGGGGCTGTAGGTTTCTTTGTGTGAAGGTCAGTTTTCATTTCTGAGAAATGCCCAGAAATGCACTTTCTGGGTTGTATGGTTGTGCATGTCTAGTTTTTTAAGAAACTGCCTGATTTTCCCAATGAATCAGTTTCTCTATATCCTCATCAATATTTCAGATTATTTTTAAAATAAACTTTTATTTTAGAACCATTTTAGATTTACAGAAAAGTTGTGATGTTAGGGTTCCCTTATACCCTATACCTGGTTTCCTCTCTTAACATCTCATGTTGTTATGCCACATTTGTTACAACTAATGCTGCTGCTGCTAAGTGGCTTCAGTCGTGTCCGACTCTGTGCGACCCCATAGACGTCAGCCTACCAGGCTCCCCTGTCCCTGGGATTCTCTAGGCAAGAACACTGGAGTGGGTTGCCATTGCCTTCTCCGTGTAACAACTAATAAACCAGAGGAGATCAGCCCTGGGATTTCTTTGGAAGGAATGATGCTAAAGCTGAAACTCCAGTACTTTGGCCACCTCATGCGAAGAGTTGACTCATCGGAAAAGACTCTGATGCTGGGAGGGATTGGGGGCAGAAGAAGGGGACGACAGAGGATGAGATGGCTGGATGGCATCACTGACTTGATGGATGTGAGTCTGAGTGAACTCCGGGAGTTGGTGATGGACAGGGAGGCCTGGCGTGCTGCAATTCATGGGGTCGCAAAGTTGGACACGACTGAGCTGAACTGAACTGAACTGAAAAACATGAGAAGTCTGTACTTTACTTGTATTCCCTTAGTTTTTACCTAGTGTCCAGGCTGATGCTGGTGTAGCTGGTGGGTAGGGATTGGGGAAGCCCCAGGTTATGGCAGAGACTGCAGGGGAAGGGGAGTTGGTGAGGGGATCCCTGATGGGGTGAGAGACACAGGAGATGTAGGGATGTTCGTGGAAGGGACAGACTGTATTCTAAAATCCCTGGTGTCAGAAGTGTCTTTCCTTTCCTGAGTCTTCTGGAAATATAGCCCTCTAAAAGCACCTCGATAAATCACCTTGTCATCAGATTTTCCACTTTACTTCCTTAGCTGTTGAGCAAGTTTGGCTTATAAGGATGAAGGCCTTTCATGTGCTTTGGCAGTTGGAGGGGAGGGAGGCGATGAAGAGGTGATGCCTTGAGAGATAGCCCTGAAACCAAGAGGGTTGTTCTTAGCTGGGCTGGTGCCTTAGGGGTTAGCACTCTAATGAGCAATTTATCAATGCAGCGCTGAATAATTCAGAGTGAACAAAAAAAGCCAGCCAAGGCCCCATGTGGTCCTTCATATAAATGCAATATAAATACCATAGAACCTTGCTTTATGTGCAGTTTTACCACTTTTCTCTAATGGTTTATTTCTGAATTGTTGGTTTAACCTAGACTGTAAGCCCTCAGGGCAGCAGTGGCCTTTACACATAGGTTTTTACAAATGATAAAGTGTTTTTGCCTCACAGATGGGGGCAGATGGCAGATGGGCTTGGCTTTATTTGTTTTGGAGACCTGAATGTTCAAGTTATACATATTGCTTTAAAAAACCGAAAGGAGCCCTAGGCGTAGGAGATAATCTCTTGACTGTGGGTCATCGCCTGTCTCAGCTGGGGAAGCAGGAGAAACAAGGGCTTCTTGGAGGGCATGGGATCTCAGACTAGATCTTAAAGAGTCGGTAGGATTTGGGTCAGGACAACGAGGAGGAAAGTGTTTCCATGACCTTTCACAGGGTAATCCAATTCTGATTCGTATGGCTATTTGCCTCCAATGACTTATTTCTCATCTGCTATAAATCGAGTCTCTAGAAGTTGGACAGTTGACAAATAACCTCTAGATCTAGTGGGTGATTGAATGTTATGGAGCAGAATGTGGAAGTGAAGGCGGATGAATGAAATGTGTCAAGGGACCTTACACCCACTGCTTCAGTAGCTTAAGCCTTCTGATTTCAGAGGTCAGTATTAGAAAGGGTCATACCTGTAAACCATCCTCAGTCCGTGGAGACGTGTGATACCAGCACTTTGCAGGAGGTCTGTGGAAGTGGTCATTTTACAGGGAGACAAAAGGAGAGGGAAGCTTGTGCAATACCCAGAAAGAATTTTCCCCAGGAAATGGTAAATTCTTCAGTCTCTGTTCAGACATTCCCGTTGGGGCTTGCTTGCTAGGGTAGCGATCACTGAAAATGTGCTTAGGGGATTTAGTTAACTTGTGTAGGTCTTTAATATCTTTTCCAGGGAGTTCTTCCTTTAAGACTTTCTTGGCATCTTTTATATTCACTTAAAAGATAGATACTTTGGCCGCTTGATGCGAAGAGCTGATTCATTGGAAAAGACCCTGATGCTAGGAAAAATTGAAGGCAAAAAGAGAAGTGGGTGGCACAGGGTGAGATAGATAGATAGGATCACTGATTCGGTGGACATGAATTTGAGCAAACTCCAGGAGACAGTGAAGGACAGGGAAGCCTGGTGTGCTGTAGTCTGTTGGGTCACTGAGAGTCAGACTCGACTTAGTGACTGAACAACAACAAAAGATGGAAACCACTGACTTAGTATATGTGTCAGGATTGGCAGCTCTTTCCAAATTAAACAGAAATTGCTATTGGAGACTGTGATCTTTGTACAGTGAAATGTTATGCACTTGTACTTGGTTTTTCTAAAGATGGAGATGTGTAGGTCATCGCTGGGGGAAGCTCCAGTGTCCCCTTTCACCTCTCCAGAGCCAGCATTGAGTCCTCATCACTGCTCTTTTCCTGAGACGTGTAAATCAACCTTATCTCCCAATGAGGAATCTTACACACTCAAAACTCTGAACTAATAAGTGGTTTCTCTTGGTAGAAGTGAGAAGGGGAGGTATGGAGGGAAATTTTATTTCATATTTTATGAACAAAGCAGTTCAAATTTTACCTATTTGCAATGAGCTTGTAATTCTTAAAGTTCTAATAGATTAGAGAAAAAGTACCAAGTTAACTTCTGTTTAAGCATCAGGTTAAACAAAAATTACAAGTTTGATCATATCTGTCTTTTCTGTGGCTTAACTGAAAAACTAAGCATGACCATTTCAAAAAATAATTTGAGTTTCTGTGACCAACATTACCCATCAATCAGGTAGACCCACATGGGGGATCACTCAAAAAATGTGTGGCCAGGAAGTCCTGTGCCCAGATTCCAGGGAAGATATGAATGGCATGCTACCTGATACCTGGCAAAAGGTAATGACTGCTCTGGTGACTGATAACAGGAGGACAGTGATAAGTTGTGGTGAGAGTTTAACCATCACTTTGGGAGAAAATGTATGTTGATGAACCATCCAAACCTTGGAGTGCAGGAGGGCCATCAACCAGCCTGAGGGACCCGTTTACCATCTTCCATCAGCCGTTTCCTTACTCTGAGTGGGCAGATCGCTGGGAGAAGGAGCATCTGGCTAGCTCTGATTTCCCACTGATTTTAAATGTTAATCAGTGGCATCCGGTAGATGTGTGTCTCCTGTGTTGGTTACCAGTTAGCCTCCCAGGTCTGCAAACTTGCCGCTATCCCCTCTGGGATCTCCCTGCAAGTTGGGGATCATGCCCAGCACACCAGAGACCCTCCAGAGCCCTGCCAGGTAACCGATGCACTGTACCCTCTCCTGATGGAAGTGGGGTGGGGGACAAAGCAAAATGCAGCTCATGATACATCAGCACTGAGTTGACTCCTGGTCTTAACGTTTCTTAACTTGGCCTTGGCTCCAACAAGAAGGCACATTTTGTACCTGTCCCTCTTGATAGAGGGCTTCCCTGGTGGCTTAGATAGTAAAGAAGCTGCTTGCAGTGCAGGGGGCCTGGGTTTGATCCTTGGGTTGGGAAAATCCCTCAGAGAAAGGCATGGCTACCCACTCCGGTATTCTTGCCTGAAGTATTCCATGGACAAAGGAGCCTGGTGAGCTCCATGGGGAAGCAAAGAGTTGGACATGACTGAGCAACTAACACTTTTCTCTTGATAGAAACTAAATTTTAAAAAAATCATCGCAATATGAAAACCATATTAATGTTATTAAACAGATCTAATGCCACAGGAAAAATTGGATCACAGACCATGTGTGTAAGGTACATAGATATCTTATGGAGGGGACCTTTTCCTTAAATGAAAGTCCTGTTAAATGCGGCAGGGTGTGCTCAGTTGTCAGTTAAGCTACCTGTCTTCCTCTGGGGACTCACCAGTGGCAGGTGGGATGTGTTGGCATCCATGCCAGTAATGTCATTGGGCAGGCCAGGGTGTCACCGCTTAAAGAGTTTACCACCCATAATAAGTGCAGATTTTAGGAGGCACATTTGAGGCCTGAAATAGAGGGTGAGGGGTGAGACCTAAGTACTCCTAAAGATCACTAGAATACAAGTAATAATGCAAAAGTTATCCTGGTTAGGAGTGGTGAAGCCCCGATGGCCAGCTTCTGTGGTCTGAGTCCTGCACGAACATCTCTTGTCTTCTTCATCTAAAACCTAAATCCATCACTACAAACCATCTTGTGGTTTCAGGCAGAAGAGAGACACATGGTTCCCATGAATTTTTCTTTGCCTGGTATGTTACACCTGCAAAGGTGTGAACTACTTTGCTGTTTGTGTTCAAAACAGTAGGATTCTAGAAGAAAAATAAAAACACTAGTAGGATTCTGTTCCTGCCCACATGGCTAACGTATGAAGTTGTGCAGAGTTTGGTTATGGAAGGGAGATTAGAGGCCATCTCACCTGTGTTTTGGGATCTCAGAGCTCATCTGAGTTTGCACGAAGCTCACGCCTCCTCTCTCTTCCTGTTGCTGATGTAAGCAGAGTATCCACCTGGAGTCGAGGCTGGCCCCGTGGCAGCTTGAACAGTCCTGGTTTGTGAGCGGAGCCTGGTCTTTGCTGAATGAAGTGCCTTTTCAGAAGGAGCTGCTCAGACCAGGGACCCTGTTTTTTTGTTGGGAAAGGTGCTTAGAGTTCTATCAGAAAGCCGAGCGGAGCGTTTCCCACAGTATCAGGCTCCCGGGCTGCTCTGGGCCCAAAGATAACGAAACAAGATAGGAAGGCGGACCAGGATTGTGTGCCCCAGGAGAGGTGTCTGGAGCCGCTGCCAGGGGTTCCCCTCCTCCCTGAACCTGATAGGTTGAGAAAGTAGAGTGACCTTGCAAATGAGGTGTGCACGCTGGAACCCTGCCTGGGAGGGAAAACCCAGAACAGGCACACGGCCCCTGTTTGTGCATCTCCTGGGAGAGTGGAGGGAAAGACATTGTGCTGGAAAGACATCTCTCTGAGTGAGCAGGGGCCAACTGCGTGCCTCACTCCAGTGTTCCATCGGGGTGGGCTTGTCCTCATGCATTTCTTTTCCTCTGTAGGAGGGTAACCAGATGGGATGGGGAGGAAAGGAGTAAATCTGAGCAGCCTCCGCTGGGCTTCTCATTCATTGGAGGCCTCCCTCCGTGAAGGCTTGGATCAACTGGTGTCTCAGACAACCTCGGCAACAATCCATTTCGGAAAGATCTGCAGGGGGCACTGCGTTCCATGATGTCATTTTTGTTATCAGTTGCAGTTGCGTGAACGCTGATGGAAAGAATTGTTGAAATATGAATAGGGATCTCTGCCCAGGGCCCTTTGCTTTGCCTGGGGATGTTGCTGTTAGTCCCTGGGAACGTGAGAGGGAGAAGCTGCCCTGGAGAAGCTAGAATGGATGGAGCGGGGTCAGCGTGAGATGCTACAGACCCGGAAGACGCATTTTGCAGTCACTTGGGTGGTGCTCTGCTGACCTCTGGGTTGCAAATGGTGCTGCCTCAGGAAGGGTGGTGGAGTGTGCGACCTAGGAGTTCCTGGACCCTCCATAGTCTGATCGGATGTCTTTCTGCATCGGCCCATGAAGGAGCTGTACCTCCGGGGTTGATGTGATGTGGTTGACGGCTTCTGGGATATGCCACAGATTTTCTGATGATCTGGGGTTTGCCTTCTCTCATGGGTTCCTTGAGGCTGTGGCTGAGCAGTGCTGGCAGTCGTATACTGAATTTGTTCTTTAAAGGCAAGGTGTCCTTTAAGGAAAGGCTGGGCTCATGAGGAGATCACATGGGCTTCCCAGATTGTTCAACAACATAGTAGACTTTCTTCTGCTATCCTTAACTGCCAGCATCAAAAACTGGGCACAGGGATCCCTACTTTGGGTGTTGATGACATTCAGCAGTATGCTAGCATTTGGCAGGGACTTGCTGGGGTGGGGCGGTGAGGGGAGGTTCTGAAGGGGGTTTTCCTCATGCAGTTGCTGTTGAAGAATGTTAGGTGCAGAGAGACGAGAACCTGATTCGAGAGAGTTTGGTTCAGGCAGACAGGTTCAGAAAGGGGCCTTTCCTACATGATGAAACCCAGGAAAACGAGAAGGCGTGAAGCCTCCTTGCCAGGGTCACCTCTCGGGAAATATGACAGCTGGAAAGGTGGCCATCTGCCTGGCACACAGGCTACCTGGCAAGTGGTCATTTTCATAAGCAAAAAAAAAAAAACAAAAGATGCCAAACCAGTTTAGCAAAAATCTCGTGGCCCTGTCCTTAACTCGTTTCCTGTCTCCCAGCTTCCTCAAGTGAGCACCTTTTAATTCTTGAAAACAACCCCCAAACCCCTCATGTCCTGTTTTTCCCTTAGACGCTTTCACCTCTGCTTTGGTTTGGCAGCTGGGAGGGCCTCCTGTGCCCGGAGCGCTGTCTCCCAGCGTTCAGGTCCCTGGCACTTTGTGTCCTGGCCGCCCCACGGTGGGGACTCCGTGCAGAGCTTGATGGTCTCCACGGACGCTTTCTGGGGTCACTGCTGTCTCTGCTCTAGGGGCTGAGGGACGCTGAGGCGTGGCCCGTGGCAGGCAGGGGGAGGGCTGTGTGTGTTCTGCAGCCTGAGTTTGTGAGAGAATGTGGGATGTAAGAGCAGCAACTCTTGTGCTCCTGGAGACTTTCAGGGGAAGCACACTGACGGAAACCACCCACCCTGGCCAGGCACTGGAGTGACCGTTTTTGTGAGTTATTTTACAACAGGAGGTCCTGGTAAGGAACAGGGAACTAACAAGCCACCAACGGAGAATTCAGCAAAGGTCAAAAGGAGACACTGTGTCCTACCACTTCCCAGAATCCTTCTTGCTGGCTTCCATCTTGGCTGAGCAATGCGTGTGCCACCAGGAAGGACCCTGAATCAGAGTGAGTGGCTAAAACGACAACCTGGAAACTAATCCCATCACCATACAGCCACGTGGCAGAGCAGTCCTCCTGTGTTCTCTTACCCTCCTGCTCGCCTCCCAGGTGCCCCTTCCCAATAAAATCTCTTGCTTTGTCAGTACATGTGTCTCTTCAGACAGTTCATTTCCAAGTGTTAGCCAAGAACCCACTCTCAGACCCTGAAGGGGGGTCCCCCTTCCTACAACAAACCAGGTCTTATTAACACCCCCCTTCCTCTGAATCCCTTCCTTGTCTGTGGTCTAGTCTTTCAGTTGAATGTGTAGGTCTGTGCTTTCCAGGGGAGAGAGGGGAGAGAGTGTTCGTTGTTTAATGAGTTCATCTTTTTTCTTAGTCAGACTGGGAGCTCCACACGGGGGCAACTGTGGCTGTAGTGCCTGAGCTTGCCCCCCATCCGTGAGGTCTGTGCTCTGAGAGGGACCCAGACACACTGAAACGCATCTTAAGAAGAAAGGCCAGGGCGGCGAGGAAAGCAGGAGACCAAAGCATGGGAGAGATGATTGAGCTGTTTCAGGGCTTTTTCTAGAGAACCCGTTCAGGATGGGTTGGTGTGGATGGTTGGGGGTGGCCACTGGCTGTGAACACTGACTCCAAATAGTCCGGAGCTCAGCGTGGGACCAGGAGTTGGGGGGCACGGAGAGTGGATGTTACTGAGGATGTTCTCTGTGCCAGCCCTTATGACCTGTTATTTCCTCTCCCCAGTCACAGCTGTGACTAGTGGGTGAACATGTCAGACAGATTCCAGCCCAGTCTAAGACACAACTTCCGGAAGACTCGAATGGTCCATACAGCTGCCCCCTGGCACTCCCACTACAAGAAGTTTTCATGTGGGGACTGGCTGACCTTTCGTGGGGAGTCGTCCTGCTTCATGGCTTGTCCACAGGATGTATTCAGTTAAGGACCATTCTTTCCTAAGATAGTCCTTACTTTGAGGGGATTAAAGTGTCTGTTCTTTTGCCAATGGTCTCTGACATTAAGTAAATATTAACTGGTCCATGGATTCTCTTTTAAGATCAGGGCTGCCTCCCAAGACCTACCTGTAAGACCCCTTTCAACACTGAGTTCCTATGGCTGTAACCTCTGTAAAGGTAACTCTTAGAGAGCCTAGAATATAGCCTTGCCCTCTGTGGATGGCTGCTAAAAGTTAAAAAAAAAAAAAACAAACCACAAAGCTGCTCATATGAAATAGAATTTCCAGGAGAGCAGTTATCCTGAGTTGATCCCAAGTTAGGAATATCGAGGCACACCTGGCAGACCCTGCTGTTGCTTCTGCTTCTGTCTTTACATTGGATGTTCTTGCCTGATGGTTCATCCTTAACTTGGAAGTACTGATCTTTGCATGCTGTGTTTAACCTGTTTTCCCATGAGTGTGAGAGGATCCCTTCTCATTCCTGTCCATGTCATCTGTGGTTGCATAAATCCCGTTCAATTTATGGCTCTCCAAGACCCTGCTTCATTACATTAATTCATGAGTGTTTGTCCCAATTCTGCAAGAGTGGATAAAGTTTGAGCAGAAGAGTTTCTGCCACCTGAAGCTCAGTCTTGAATAAGGCAGCGGCAATGCAGGTTCAATCCCTGGGTCAGGAAGATCTCCTGGAGGAGGAAATGGCAACCCCCTGCAGTATTCTTGCCTGGAGAGTCCCGTGGACAGAGGAGCCTGATGGGTTACAGTCCGTGGGATTGCAAAGAGCTGGACACGACTGAGTACTCAATACAAATAAGACTGGATAGGATTCACAGCAGGGCAAGAACAGGTGCTGAAGAGGGCGCAGGAGCTTGTGTCTACTAGGATCTGGAGTGTTCTGAACAACAGGACTTGGAGGACCTTGAAAAGTGGGCAGTGGCAGAAGTGAGGTGATGTAGGTGTGGAGTAACATGAAGGCCTGGGCATGGAGAACAATGAAGAGGCTTTCTTGGAGCAGGAGGTTCATGCTGGAATGTTCCACCAGGGAGGTAAGCCTGTGTTGGTGAGGTGGAGGGGTGGGGAACTGATGTGACGTGGGCAGAGGAGGTCACGGCTGTATGGGAAGCCGGGGCTGTGACCGGGTGCTGGGCTGTGACCCTCGGGCTCTGCTGCCGTCGAGCTGGGTGACCTGGGATGGCACAACCTCTCTCTGTTTCCGAGGTTTCCTGGCTTCTAAGTTTAGGCCCAGCCTTGCAAAATGGCTGTGAGGGTCAAGGAGGATAATAAGCAGGTGGAAGCACCTTGAAAATGTCAGGGCGTTGAAATGTATGAAAAGTTTTCTACAGGGACCGATATCATTACTTATCTGAGTCAGAAAGTGGAGGGAAGCAACTTTTCTTTTTTTTGTTGTTCATTTTAAAAATATAGGGAGGGAGGGATACATGTTGCACCAAAACGCATGCCTGATTTCTTAGGTCTTTCCGAAGTTCAGGGGAGATCTGCCTGTGGTTAGCTATGGATTTGGTTAACTTGACTCTGAGGCTGACCATATCTTATCCAGGGTCTGTTTATTTTCAGAAGTGAATGACTGCTGTAGACAAACCTGTTTTACTTCCTTGGGTGGCTACCCAGGGTAATGAGTCTAAACTTGCTTTGTCTCTTGTGGTTGTTCATCTTTACGCGTGAGAGGAGCTGGAGAATGCACAGGCTTTGTGTAGCCAGCTCTTCTCTGGAAGTGCCCAGTAACGACGAGAGTAACAGTGGATGCCATGGTGGTACACGGGCACGTCTACGTTTAATCTGAACTTCATAATGATTCATACACATTACCATTCCTAACCTTGTTCTTGTTCAGTTGCTCAGTTGTGTCCTATGCTTTGCAACCCCATGGACTGCAGCACGTCAGGCTTCCCTGTCCATCACCAACTCCCGGAGCTTATACTCAAACTCATGTCCATCGAGTTGGTGATGCCATCCAACCATCTCATCCTCTACCACCCTCTTCTACTTTTGCCTTCTATCTTTCCCAGCATTGGGGTCTTTTCTAATTGACTCTTGTATTAGATGGTCAAAGTGTTGGAACTTCAGTCCTTCCAGTGAATATTCAAGGTTCATTTCCATTAGATTGTCCTTGCAGTCCAAGGGACTCTCAAGAGTCTTCTCCAGCACCATGATTTGGCACTCAGCCTTCTTTATGGTCCAACTCTTCATCGTAAGTGACTGCTGGAAAAACCATAGCTTTGACTGTACAGATCTTTGTTGGTAAAGTGATGTCTCTACTTTTTAATATACTGTCTAGCTTTGTCGTAGTTTTCCTTCCAAGGAGCAAGTGTGTTTTAATTTCATGGCTGCAGTCACCATCTGCAGTGATTTTGGAGCTCAAGAAAATAAAATCTGTTACTGCTTCCACTTTTTCACCTATTTGCCATGAAGGGATGGGACCAGATGCCATGATCTTAGTTTTTTGGATGCTGAGTTTTAAGCCAGCTTTTTCACTCTCCTTTTTCACCTTCATCAAGAGGCCCTTTAGTTCCTCTTCGTTTTCTGCCATTAGGGGTGGTATCATCTGCATATCTGAGGCTACTGGTATTTCTTCTGGCAGTCTTGATACGAGCTTGTGCTTTATCCAGCTTGGCATTTCTCATGATGTACTCTGCAGATAAGTTAAAGAAGCAAGGTGACAATATACAACCTTGATGTACCCTTTAATCTTTCTGAATTTTGAACCAGTCCATTGTTCCATGTCTGGTTCAAATCATTGCTTCTTGACCTGCATATGGGCTTTTCAGGAGGCAGGTAAGGTGCTCTGGTATTCCCATTTCTCGAAGGATTTAAGAAATTTAAAATTTTAAAAGAATTTATGACAGAATTTAGCAAGAGGCAAAGTGATAGTCCTATTAGATTAGGATGCTTGTGAGGCTTACAAGTGGATGGGTAAGAGGATGCTGTGCCCTGAGAACTTAGTGGGCTACAGTTTTATTATCAAAGGAAAAGTGGGGAGGGGGAAAAGACTTTGTCTTTTTTGACATCATACTTCCATTATCAGCTCCTCCTCCTGGTTGAGAAGGGGAGTTTTTCTGTCCCTGTGTGGTCAAGTTAGGTCCACAGGTTGTTGTGTGTGTGTGCACAAAGTGTTTCCTGCTGCTGCTGCTAAGTCGCTTCAGTTGTGTCCGACTGTGTGACCCCATAGACGGCAGCCCACCAGGCTCCCCCGTCCCTGGGATTCTCCAGGCAAGAACACTGGAGTGGGTTGCCATTTCCTTCTCCAATGCATGAAAGGGAAGTCGCTCAGTCATGTCCAACTCCTAGCGACCCCATGGACTGCAGCCTACCAGGCTCCTCCGTCCATGGGATTTTCCAGGCAAGAGTACTGGAGTGGGGTCCCATTGCCTTCTCACAAAGTGTGTCCTAGGGATCCTTAGCTGACTGGGTTCGCTGGGCATGCTGTAGGTCTCATGCCACCACTGTGTTAGTGTTTGGGGGCATGTCCTGGGCTTCTGTTGCATGGTTTTGTTGCTAAGCGAGCCTGCTTGGTTTTGGGCTTAAGCAGACCTGCTCTCTTGAGTGATCATTCACTTACAGGGGTCTCTCCCATATGTTCTCTACTTACAGTCCCGCAGTGGGATGAACCGTTTAATCACTCACTTTGTCCCTTTGCTCCGTCCCTGTGAAATTCACCAATGTGTGAACAAAGCCCATGTGTTACTTTCCAGTGTGATGTTATTTTTGTTTTTTCATTTTGTGGAGTACATGCTTTTGATGGACACCAACTAATATACATAAATTTGACATCGATTCTATGTAGGTTTTAAGAACCCTGTACCAGAACTTACAAAATGATTACTTTGGCTTTTCTGAGTCTTAAATTCAAGGAATAAATCACAGTAAAAGGCAGGTTCTTTGGTCATTTGGACCTGTGGGTGGTTTTGCACATGGATCACCTAGTCTCATGTGGTTTTTTAAAAAAACTGTACCTTTTATATATTTGATCTGGCTGCTGAGTCCCAGCGGTGGCATGTGAAGTCCTAGTTGTTGCGTGTAGGATCTAGTTCCTCGGTTCCTCGACCAGGGATTGAACCTGAGACCCCTGTGGACCACCCAGAAAGCCCCTTCTGATTGGTTCTTACCTGGGGAGGCTTGTGACGTCAAGACCTGTGGGTGATCAGTCTTGGCAGTGATCGAGGTAATGAAGGCTCTCAGCTCCTTTCTGGTCCCAGTGCTTAAGGTTTCAGTCAGATCTGAAATAACCATCACCCCCAAAGCTGTCCTTTTAGTCACGCCGGCAGCACCGACACCTCATTTGCTGGAAGACACCTGTCGTCTTTCATCTCTCTCCATTCAGGAGGGGTGCCTTTAGTTTCTTAACCCAGACTCATCATCCCTGAATGTTCTGTGCAGGTTCCAGTGAGGGAGTGCTTTCTTGGTGGGTCAAGCCTTGGGACACTCAGGGAAGCCTCGGAGATTCTGTAAGGGAGCTTATGCTGTGTGGTTAGGCAGGTGGCTGCAATTCTTTGCCCGCCACCTCAGCAGGGAATACGGGGGGTGCAGCCGGGACACGGGATCTGCAGGCCGTGCTGTGCACCGAGGCCCCGAACCTCGAACTGTGCAGCGTGTTGGTCTGCAGCTGAGGAACTGCAGCCCAAAGAGCAGCTCCTCGTTATGATGACTCAGCCCTCCTGTGTGCATAATTCTTCATTCCAATTACCGCTCTCTGCGTGCCGCCAGCTTTCTTAGATCAGAGGCTAGGGAGGCTTTGAACTGACTGGGTCTTCCCCTGGGACATGAGCTCTCCGGGGCGGGGTGGGGCTCGTCTGGTGTGTCTTTGGAGCTGGAAAGAGGCTGGGGAAGCTGTGACCCAGGGGCGGTGGGATTCAGAGTGGATCCTTCCCCACAGAAACTGGACCAGGTGCCAGGTCAGGGGGCTGATCTCTCTCTCACATCCCTTGAAAAGTTTGTCCGGTGGTCCAAAACAGAGTTCTCTAATACAGTCCAGTCCTAGCTCTGCCCAGGCTTTTTTTTTTTTTTTTTTTTAAAGCAAATAGGAGTTTAAGAAGAAAGGAAATCAGCACATATTGAACTCTTAATAGAACCAGTGTTTTTCCTACATGGTCTTATTTAATTTGCAAGAAAGGTTTATCCTAATTTTACAAGTACTGGAGTCCATACTTTTATTTGTGACACTGAAAATTTTCTTTTATTGGGGTTCACATATGTATATAATTTTGGTAGGGAAAAACAATGAGCTAAATCAGCAAATACAATATTATAGTTTAAAAAAGGAAAACAGTAATGAATGAAGTCATAGTAATGTCTTTATTATTTTTTTTTTTTTTTTTGCCAGAAAGGAAGCGCATCACATTAAGAAACAGTTGCAAATGGGTGGACCCATGAGGTTCAGAGTGTGCTTTGCACGTGGAATGATGGTGTTGAGGTCACTCAAGCTTGGAGCCTATATTTAAAATTAGATCTGTCTGACATCAAAGACCACTAGTATCCAGAAGGCCTGATAATACAATTTTTTTTTTTCCTGATAATATAATTTGAGGATTGTGTCTTGGGTCATGATCCTTGGGATTTAGACCCTTCACAAGGGAGCAGAGGCCCAAGATGACTGACACCTTAGGGTGAAGTAGGGAAGAACTGGTGGTGTCCACTGTTTCTGGGAAGAGTTCACTGTGGGTCACAGGGTGATGGAAGTTCTTTATCCTCAGAATATCAGCCTGGCGTGCCAACCCTGAACTAGGACATCTTGGCATGTTTCTTTTTTGGAGCTGTTTTCACTGTGTGTGGAGGTATGGTGAGTCGGGGGGAGGTGAGGGGATTAGGAAGAACAATAAGGCAAAATTGAACCCTGGAATAAAAATGGAACCAAAATCTTTCTAAACCAGATCCAAGGGAAGGCTGGAAGCCTGCTTAGGAGATAGCACTAAAGGCAGGCATCCAGGGGTCAGAGGCAAGCTCCTGAAAGCTAGACTTGAAAAATTAACTTTAAAACCTGATGCACATACTTCCAAATGACTGTGAGCCTTTTGGGGGCACAGACCAGACTGTGTGTGTTTGTATATGGACGCGCCCGAAAGCAGAAGTACACAGAGGGCTGCAGAGCTGCAGTGTAGCTTTATCTCTGCTTAGGCACCATGTTATTTTCACACCTGTCAGTGCTGGTAACTGTTGCCTCCTGTTGTCTACCTCTCAGGACCCTAGGGTTTGGCAGCATAGTTATTGAGCTCCTTAGGAAGCAGATCCCTAAGTATTTCGTGTTCATTAATATGGCAGATTTGGGCAAGAGATGAGGCATGGAGCAGGGCCTTTTCTAGAGGAGTTTCTGGTGCTGTGCGGGAGATTAAATCCACAGATACAGGGCTGTGCAAGGTGCTGAGACAGAGGCCTGCAGAGGGCTCTGATGAAAGGCATCTCGTGAACCATGTCAGGGAAGGCTTGCTGGAGGAGGCGACGCTTGATCCGAGACTTAGAGGACACGGTAACTAGGCAGAAAAGGAGTGTTCTGGACAGTGGGAACAGTGTATGAGAAATAAAGCAGAGTGCGTTCAGTGAAGTGGCAATGGTGCAGGATGTCTGGAGTCTCGGCTCGTTGGCTCTGGGATCAGGAAATGTCTTATAGGCTACCTAAAATGTCTGGACTTTACCTGAAGCAATGGGGAGCCATAAACGGATCTTAAGTTTAATTTCCACCACTAGGAAATAGGGTCCCCGAGCATGGCGGACAATGTCTGTTTGGTTGACAGCTGTATCCTTGGGACCTCAAATGGTGCCTGGTGCGTCGGGAGGACAGTGAACTTCATCACCTTTGTGTATTCAACAGACCCATGTGCCATGTACTGGGTTGGAGGCATTAGCAAGGGGGCTCACCAGGAGGTCTCTGCAGTAATTCAGGTGACTTAGGAGAGGGCAGTCGTGGTGATTAGAAGACAAACCTGCTTTGAGAGGAGCTCCAGGAAAACCTGCAGACTCACTGCGTGTGGCAGGTTCAGGGGAAGAACTGAGGTTGACTCCCGGACTCTGACTCAGACGCTTACAGAGGGAACCCAGTGTGGCAGGAAGGGGCGGGCGAGGGTGGAGAGTTGTGAGGGGCAGGTGGGGTTGAGGAGTCTGTGGAACAGCTGGTGGTGCCGGCCTGAGAGCTTTCGACATTGATGTCTAGAGCCCAGGAAGGCATTCCAGGCTCCACAAGGGGATATAAGGTTTAGGCGGGATCAGGTAGAGTGGAAACTACGTAAGCTGTCACTTCCCGGAGTGTGGAGGAGGAGACAAGGCGGTGGCCCCAGTGGAGCCCTGTGCAGGGCTGGGGCCCAGGGGCAGGGGGCGCGGCGCAGGGCCCGAGGGAGGGGGCGGACTGTGCTCCTGCTGAAAAACAAAAGCGCAGAATCAGATGAAGTAAAAAGTCTGCCCCTTCCCTTTGCCGCCTTATCCCCTCCCTGGAAGTAGCTGCAGAAGACATTTTGTCCTGTATCCTTCCAGCTGTTTTCTGTGCCTAAACAAGCCTAAATATGTGTGCCTTTTATTTTTATCCAGAGGGATTTGACTTTTATAATGTCCCCTTCAATTCTATGAGTCTGTGATTCATGCAGAAAAGCATTTAAAGAGATCCTGTAAAAATACAGGTTGAGTCTTATGGCTGATTGATCCAGATTTAACACCCCATGGTGAAAGTACAGAATTATAAATGTTAGCCAAAACAGCAACGTCGAGATGATACAGTGGAGTCTGTGCTTCTTCACTACCTGTGACTACACACGGTGGCGGGTGCACAGCCCCCCACCCCCGCTCCCAGGTCCCTTCCTGCCTGCTGTTGGTATTGTGGGGTACAGTTCACTGAGGTTTCCTGGCTGCGCTGAACTAAGGCAGGTCCATGCAGCAGGAATTCTAGAGGCTGTGAGAACAGCTGAGGGCAGGACCCGGGTTTGCTTGTTGAAGCCACCTGTATGTCCCTTAGAAGAAAAGGGCTTCCAGAGTCCTTCTTCTTGGCTAGCAGGACTCTTATCCCTGGCTGTGTAGCCTTGCTCAGGTGACTCCACCTCTCTGGGCCTTGGTTTTTCCATCTCTAAAATGAGAAAACTTGAACTAAGATCTCTACGGTTGCTTCTGCCACAAGTGTTTCATCATAGCTCTCCCATCTACCTGCTGTGGGTTAGACTGAGTGACGGTAGAGCATGAAAGTGTATTGACAAAGACCACATGCTATGTAATTTGCCGTCAATAAATCATAATTAAACTGAGCTACCGTCTTACATCACCTTTTCTACCTTCTAGGGAAGTGGCATGGTAATTTGTATAGTGGGAAGGGCTGCCCCTTTAATTAAAAAAATGAAGAAAAAGATATTAAAAAAAAAAGAAAGGAAAAGAACAGAGCCATGCAGAAAGTGTTTTGAAGTGTATTGGATTTTGGTAAATGGTTTCTTCCATCAATGTCACAGGCGCCTGTGAAGGCCAGTGGTATAACAAGTCTGGAGATTTAATTAGAATGGCTTTCGAGTTTTTAAAACACCACTTCAGTGGAAAACCATCCATTTTTTCCTCCTGATCTGCCTCAGGATCCTTCAAATGACATTTGTTTCCTTGTTTGCAGAAATCTTTTATTCTTGGACCACCACTGTCGAGTTAAATTCCAGCATCTTATGACTTTGGGTAAGGTTGGTTGGATAAGAGATTTTGTTGTTGTTAGAATGCATTTTTAAAAAAAAGAAATGGAAAAATACACTTTTTATGAAGAATGAAATATTTAAATTTTGAAAGCTCTTCCCATCAGCATTTTTAATTTAAATACCTTGCTTTTGGGGATGATCCTAGGGGATTGTTGCTCTTAAAACTTTTAAATAAGACACTTGAATGTAGGTCACTTTGCAGTCATTGTAAGTGTCACATCCTGGTAGGAGCTTCAACTTCCCTCTGTGCTGAGAAAGATGGTAAAATTGCAGCCAGAAATTTTTTTTTTAATTTTAAAAATTAAAAAATTAACTGTTACTGGAGTATGGTTACTTTACAATGTTGTGTTGGTTTCTCCTGTACAGCAAAATAAATCAGCCACACATACATCCTCTCCCTTTTGGACTTTCTCCCCATTCTGGTCACCACAGGGCATTAAGGAGAGCTCCTGTGTTCTACACTGTGTTCTCCTTAGTGATCTATTTTATACAAAGTATCAATAGTGTATATAAATCCCAATTTCCCAATTCCTCCCAGGCTTTCCCCTTTGTATCCATTCATTTGCTCTTTACATCCCTTTCTCTATTTCTGCATTGCAAATAGGATCATCAGTACTGTTTTTCTAGATTCCACCTGTGTGCATTAACGTACGGTATTTGTTTTTCTCTTTGACTTACTTCACCCTGTATGAAGTCTCTAGGTCCATCCACGTCTCTACAAATGGCCCAAGTGAAAGTGTGGGGTTTGTTTAGCCGAACCATGTACATCTGTTAGGTTCTATCTAGGTGTGGCAAAGGGCCTTAATAATTTATAATATGTATACTTCTTCCTGTAGGCACATTGGCATCTAATCTAGTGTTTCACTGGGTTGAAATACCAGCATCTCCCTTCTTCCTAGGCCAAGCTTCTGTCACTGAAGAATACATTGCTCTTCCCCTTAGGTCTCTTGAGGGTCATTTCTGGGTTTATTTGCTGTCATTCTGCACGTATGTAGCCCATGTAGAGCATCTTCCAGAAACCTCTCTTACATTTTCCATCTAAGTCCTGTTTGTGGATGGAAGATGAAACACGCATGTCGTAAAGGCCCAAAGTCCCGTCACAGCTGGGCCTCCAGCCAGCTTCCTCACTGTAAACCAAAGAGTTTGGGTGAGAGGTGATGATGCTGTCTGACCGAAGGATTCTCCTGAATGCCTGCTGTGTGCTCAGTCCTAAACCAGACCCCGTGGGAGCTGCGACAGGGCCGAAGGTGCTGAGCAGGTCACCTTGAGCGTTCTAGGCATGTCCGTAGCCAACAGTAGGCCAGGGCTGCACACCGTCTCTCTATTTGCACATTACGTTCTCACTTTACCTCCTGTCCTTCCCGTGGCGCCTGTTAGGAAAGGCTCTTCCCGGGGACTTCCCTGGTGATCCAGTGGTTAAGACTTCGCCTTCCAATGAGATTGTTTTCCATGATATGTTGTTATAAGATATTGACTATAGTTCTCTGTGCTCTACAGTAAATAAAGCTTTGTTGCTTATTGCATATCTGTTTTTAAAAAAAAATTAGAAATGTAACATTCTATACATACTAAGTTAAACAAGTGGAATCAAAATGTCGTAAATTTTTTAGTTAGGAAAAAATTAATAAGTTTTCTAAGATATACATATTATACATACTATTTATATATATGGATACAAAAGCTTTTCTATAGTGCTTGATAAAGGCTTGAGAAAGAACTTTAAAAAAAGAGATGGAGAAATAGGAAAACATAAACTAAATGAAATGTGAACACTGAATATGAAATAGAAAAACTGAAACAACTGGATAAAAGTAAAAAATCATCAGACAGTCCAGTTGTTTTTAAATATGGCTGCTCACTAGAAACATATCTGGAGCTTTGGAGAAAAAAAGCAACACCTGGCCATTTGTGCTTTTCAAAAATTCTAAGATAATTCTGATAAGCATCTGGATTTTGAAAAGTGATTACAGATTTTTCTATTAAATGGCAGTTTTGGTAATATAGAGTTTTTCTGTTGACCAATCATGATACAATGCTATTAAGTGAGTAATTGTTACATAATCACAATAGTGAAAGATGTTTATCAGTTTTCACAATCAATAGCCAGAGAAAAAATAAAAGATTATTACAATTGCAAGCCATAGGAAACATGATTAACCTAAAAATGTAAAATAATTACATACAGTTTGGAGGGTCAAGCAGAGTGATGTGGAAGTGCAAACCTGCACATGTTTTCATCTACCCAGCCAGTCTGTGTCTTTTGGTTGGTGCATTTAATCCATTTACATTTAAGGTAATTATCAATATATATGATCCTATTATCTTTTCTTAATTGGATTTATTTTCTTTCAGTTCAGTTCAGTCGCTCAGTCTTGTCTTGGCAACCCCATGAATTGCTCGCCAGGCTCCTCTGTCCATGGGATTCTCCAGGCAAGAATACTGGAGTGGGTTGACATTTCCTGGAGAAGGAAATTTTACCCAGGAATCAAACCTGGGTCTCCTGCATTGCGGGCAGATTCTTTACCATCTGAGCTATGAGGGAAGCCCAATCAACTGTACTCCAATTGTACTCAGCTATTATCTCTTCAAATATTTTCTCAGGTCCTTCCTCTCTTCTCCTTCTGGGACCCCTATATTGCAAGTGTTGGTGTGTTTTAATGTTGTCTCAAAGGTCCCTTAGGCTGTCTTCACTTTTTTCCTTTTTGTATAGTCTGTTCTGTGGCAATGATTCCCACCATTCTGTCCTCCAGGTCACTTATCCATTCTTCTGCCTCAGTTATTCTAATACTGATTCTTTCTAGTGTATTGTGCATCTATGCTTGTTCTTTAGTTCTTCTAGGTCTCTGGTAAACACTTCTTGCATGTTCTCCATTGTTTTTCCAAGATCTTGGATCATCTTCATTCTCGTTATTCTGAATTCTTTTTCTGGAAGATTTCCTATCTCCACTTCATTTAGTCATTTTTCTGGGGTCTGATGGTGTCCCTCGTCTTAGACGTGACTCTGCTTTTTCGTCCTGACTATCTCTCTACAATGTGGTTTTTTCCCTCGTCTTAGACGTGACTCTGCTTTTTCGTCCTGACTATCTCTCTACAATGTGGTTTTTTCCCTCGTCTTAGACGTGACTCTGCTTTTTCGTCCTGACTATCTCTCTACAATGTGGTTTTTTCCCTCGTCTTAGACGTGACTCTGCTTTTTCGTCCTGACTATCTCTCTACAATGTGGTTTTTTCCCTCGTCTTAGACGTGACTCTGCTTTTTCGTCCTGACTATCTCTCTACAATGTGGTTTTTTCCCTCGTCTTAGACATGACTCTGCTTTTTCGTCCTGACTATCTCTCTACAATGTGGTTTTCGTTCTAGCCACTGTGGGACTGTGGTTCTTCTTGCTTCTTCTGTCTGCCCTCAGGTGGATGAGGCTAAGAGGCTTCCGTAAGCTTCATGATGCGGGGAACAGGGTGGGAAAAACTAGGTCTTGCTCTGGTGGGCAGGGCCTTGCTCAGGATTGCTTTAATCCAATTATCTGCTCATGGGTGGGGTTGCACTCCCTCCCAATTAGTTGTTTGGCTAGAGGCAACCCAGCCCTTTGGGATTGGAATGAAAACTGATCTTTTCCGGTCCTGTGGCCACTGCTGAGTCTTCCAAATTTGCTGGCATATTGAGTGCAGCACTTTCACAGCATCATCTTTCAGGATTTGAAATAACTCAAACTGGAATTCCATCACCTCCACTAGCTTTGTTCGTAGTGATGGGCTTTCTAAGGCCCACTTGACTTCACATTCCAGGATGTCTGGCTCTAGGTGAGTGATCACACCATCGTGATTTATCTGGGTCATGAAGATCTTTTTTGTACAGTTCTTCTGTGTATTCTTGCTACCTCTTCTTGATATCTTCTGCTTCTGTTAGGTCCATACCATTTCTGTCCTTTATCGCACCCATCTTTGCATGAAATGTTTCCTTGGTATCTCTAATTTTCTTGAAGAGATCTCTAGTCGTCCTCATTCTGTTGTTTTCCTCTATTTCTTTGCATTGATCGCTGAGGAAGGCTTTCTTATCTCTTCTTGCTATTCTTTGGAACTCTGCATTCAGATGCTTATATCTTTCCTTTTCTCCTTTGCTTTTCGCTTCTCTTCTTTTCACAGCTATTTGTAAGGCCTCCCCAGACAGCCATTTTGCTTTTTTGCATTTCTTTTCCATAGGGATGGTCTTGATCCCTGTCTCCTGTACAGTGTCATGAACCTCAGTCCATAGTTCATCAGGCACTCTATCAGATCTAGCCCTTAAATCTATTTCTCACTTCCACTGTATAATCATAAGGGATTTGATTTAGGTCATACCTGAATGGTCTAGTAGTTTTCCCTACTTTCTTCACTTTAAGTCTGAATTTAGCAATAAGGAGTTCATGATCTGAGCCACAGTCAGCTCCCGGTCTTCTTTTTGCTGACTGTATAGAGCTGCTCCATCTTTGTCTGCAAAGAATATAATCAGTCTGATTTTGGTGTTGACCATCTGGTGATGTCCATGTGTAGAGTCTTCTCTTGTGTTGGAAGAGGGTGTTTGCTATGACCAGTGCATTTTCTTGGCAAAACTCTATTAGTCTTTGTCCTGCTTCATTCCGTATTCCAAGGCCAAATTTGCCTGTTACTCCAGGTGTTTCTTGATTTCCTACTTTTGCATTCCAGTCCCCTAAAATGAAAAGGACATCTTTTTTGGGTGTTCGTTCTAAAAGGTCTTGTAGGTCTTCATAGAACCATTCAACTTCAGCTGCTTCAGCATTACTGGTTGGGGCATAGTCTTGGATTACTGTGATATTGAATGGTTTGCCTTGGAAACGAACAGAGATCATTCTGTCATTTTTGAGATTGCATCCAAGTACTGCATTTCAGAGTCCTGTTGACCATGATGGCTACTCCATTTCTTCTAAGGGATTCCTGCCCACAGTAGTAGATATAACGGTCATCTGAGTTAAATTCACCCATTCCAGTCCATTTTAGTTCGCTGATTCCTAGAATGTCTATGTTCACTCTTGCCATCTCCTGTTTGACTACTTGTAATTTACCTTGATTCATGGACCGACATTCCAGGTTCCTATGCAAATTGCTCTTTACAGCATCAGACCTTGCTTCTGTCACCAGTCACATCCACAACTGGGTATTGTTTTTGTTTTGGCTCCATGCCTTCATTCTTTCTGGAGTTATTTCTCCACTGATCTCCAGTAGCATATTGGGCACCTACTGACCTGGGGAGTTCCTCTTTCAGTATCCTATCATTTTGCCTTTTCATACTGTTCATGGGGTTCTCAAGGCAAGAATACTGAAGTGGTTTGCCATTCCCTTCTCCAGTGGACCATGTTCTGTCAGACATCTCCACCATGATCCGCCCCTCTTGGGTGGCCCCACATGGCATGGTTTAGTTTCATTGAGATAGACAAGGCTGTGGTCCACGTGATTAGATTGACTAGTTTTCTGTGATTATGGTTTGTGTGTCTGCCCTCTGATGCCTCTCACAACACCTACCGTCTTACTTGGGTTTCTATTACCTTGGACGTGGGGTATCTCTTCACGGCTGCTCCAGCAAAGCACAGCCACTGCTCCTTACCTTGGATGAGGGGTATCTCCTCATAGCCGCCCCTCCTGACCTTGAACGTGGAGTAGCTCCTCTCAGCCCTCCTGTGCCCACGTAGCCACCGGTCCTTGGATGTGGGGTTGCTCCTCTCAACTTCCAGATGTTCAAGCTGGTTTTAGAAAAGGCAGAGGAACCAGAGATCAAATTGCCAACATCTGCTGGATCATGGAAAAAGCAAGAGAGTTCCAGGAAAACATCTATTTATGCTTTACAGACTACGCCAAAGCCTTTGACTGTGTGGATCACAATAAACTGTGGAAAATTCTGAAAGAGATGGGAATACCAGACCATCTGACCTGCCTCTTGAGAAACCTGTATGCAGATCAGGAAGCAACAGTTGGAACTGGACATGGAACAACAGACTGGTTCCAAATAGGAAAAGGAGTACGTCAAGGCTGTATATTGTCACCCTGCTTATTTAACTTATATGCAGAGTACATCATGAGAAATGCTGGGCTGGAGGAAGCACAAGCTGGAATCAAGATTGCCGGGAGAAATATCAATAACCTCAGATATGCAGATGACACCACCCTTATGGCAGAAAGTGAAGAGGAACTCAAAAGCCTCTTGATGAAAGTGAAAGAGGAGAGTGAAAAAGTTGGCTTAAAGCTTACATTCAGAAAACTAAGATCATGGCATCTGGTCCCATCACTTCATGGGAAATAGATGGGGAAACAGTGGAAACAGTGACAGACTTTATTTTTGGGGGCTCCAAAATCACTGCAGATGGTGATTGTAGCCATGAAATTAAAAGACGCTTACTCCTTGGAAGGAAAGTTATGACCAACCTAGATAGCATATTCAAAAGCAGAGACATTACTTTGCCAACAAAGGTCCGTCTAGTCAAGGCTATGATTTTTCCTGTGGTCATGTATGGATGTGAGAGTTGGACTGTGAAAAAAGCTGAGTGCTGAAGAATTGATGCTTTTGAACTGTGGTGTTGAAGAAGACTCTTGAGAGTCCCTTGGATTGCAAGGAGATCCAACCAGTCCATTCTGAAGGAGATCAGCCCTGGGTGTTCTTTGGAAGAACTGATGCTAAAGCTGAAACTCCAGTACTTTGGCCACCTCATGGAAGAGTTGACTCATTGGAAAAGACTCTGATGCTGGGAGGGATTGGGGGCAGGAGGAGAAGGGGACGATAGAGGATGAGATGGCTGGATGGCATCACCGACTTCATGGACATGAGTTTGGGTGAACTCCGGGAGTTAGTGATGGATAGGGAGACCTGGCGTGCTGCAATTCATGGGGCTGCAAAGAGTCGGACACGACTGAGAGACTGAACTGAACTGAACCCAGCCCTGGGGTCCTTGGTAGAGTTAATGATGACCTCCAATGATGGTCCTCAAGGAGGAACTTCCAGGACTGTCGTTGCCAGTGCTCCCGACCCACGCTTCCACAGGAGACCCTCCAACACTAGCAAGTAGTTTTGGTTCAGTCTCCTGTGGGATCACTGCTCCTTTCCTCTGGGTCTTGGTGCACACAAGATTTTGTTGATGCCCTCCAAGACTCAAGTCTGTTTCCCCCAGTCCTTTGGAAGTCCTATAATCAATCACCAATGGCCTTCAAGGTCAGATTCCCTGGAGATTCTCACTCCCTTTATCAGATCCCCCGGCTGGGAAGCCTGACATGGGTTTCAGAACCTTCACCACAATGGGAGCATTTCTTTGGTATTATTGTTCTTGATGCTGGGAAAGATTGTAGGTGGGAGGAGAAGGGGACGACAGAGGATGAAATGGTCGCATGGCTTCACCGACTCAATGGACATGAGTTTGGGTAAACTCTGGGAGTTGGTGATGGACAGGCCGGCCTGGCGTGCTGCAGGTCCATGGGTCACAAAGAGTGGGACACGACTGAGTGACTGAACTGATTATTGTTCTCCAGTTTGTGGGTCACTCACCCAGCGGATATGGGATTTGATTTTATTGTGACTGCACCTGTCCTACCATTTTGGTGTGGCTGCTGCTTTGTCTTTGGGGTACCTCTTTTGGTGGGTCACGGTGTCCTCCTGTCAATAGTTGTTCAGTAGCTAGTTGCAGTTTTGGTCCCTTGCAAGAGGAGATGAGTGCACGTATTCCTGCTCCACCATCTTGAACCAGAAGCCAAGATAAAACTTAAGAGAAATATTAAATGCTTCATTTAGGTTAAAACAGTTCAATAATGCAAGTACCAGATTCCCCTTGGCTGGGCTGAAGTCTTTGTGAAGAAGTGATGGAGTCTTAGTTAAGCTCCTACTGATGTGAGTTGGTGATTTTTCAAGAGTTTCTGTGATTCATCTTTTTTCCATTTTTGAAAAGAGACATTTTCCTGTCCTATGTCTTCTGGTGCTTGTCTTCACTGTGATTCCTTACAACTAAAATGATTCTGTTGTTTCACACTGTAAGTCAGTACACTTGGATTTGCAGATTAAGGTGAAGCCGTGTACCTTGCTGCTGATTGCCTTAGACTCCGGTTACCCTTCAAGCTCTTGGTGCAGCTCTAGCTGTTGTGTTGACTTATGTTGGACTAATCTTCTGGGACTGTGAGGCTAGTAGCCTCCTGTGATGGGGCCTTTAGACATCTGGCTCTGACACCGCAAAGCATGGCAGACGTGTGAAACCAAAACATGAAATTGTGCAGCTGTTCCATCTTGCCCTTTGAACTCAGTAGAAAACATCCTCTCCCCATCCTTTCATTTTAGGGACCAAGTGCAAACCCCCAAATTCCCGATCAGAACCCCTTCATCCTGTCAGAGACATGGATGAAGACATTGCTGCTTCGGTTGGGAAATGAATGTCACAGAGTTTGGTTTGTTTACTAGTATCTGGTCTTCCTCCTCCTCTGATCACCTGGTGGAATTGTATACCCTCACTCAGGTGAACTTGGGTGTGACCATAGTGTTTGGTTTCCCCAGGAAAATATGAATGGAAGTGGTTTGTGATTGTTCAGGTAGCACACTTCAGCCAGCTCTTTTTATCTCCTCTGCCATGGTAACCAGCACTATTGCAGATAGGAGCTGCTCCATCAGCGTCCGTTCCAGAATAAGGCTGACACAGAGGCCCAGCCACCCACGAAGAACACAGGGCAGATGCAAGAAGCCAACCTTTGCTGGCTGCCAGTGAGACTCTGAGTGGTTTGTGATCACAGCGGAAACTAGTTTATTCTGATGAATGTGTTAGATTGGCCGACTTCTAGGTTAGCTGCCCCGAAGGTAGTTGGCGAACTACTTGGAATCAGAGCAAACTGCTTCCTGTTGATCCTGGAAGTGAAGCAGATTTCCCACAGAAATGGACTATCAAAGACTCTCAGAGAGGCTCTCACTCCAAAGAAGAAATGGTAGGTGAACTTCTCTTTCTTTCTTCCTCCTCATTGTCACTGCCTTGCTCGTTACCCCCTTTTACAGGTATGGTAGGGCAGAGTGGGCTGGCTTCAGATCTAGGAGGCTGACTGACTGGTGTCTTGGCTCTGTGTTGATGGGTCAGTATATCTCTTCACTTCCCTGGTGGCTCAGACAGTAAAGAATCCGCCTGCAATGTGGGAGACCTTGGTTCAATCCTTGGGTTGGGAAGATCCCCTGGAGGAGGGCATGGCCAACTCACTCTAGTATTCTTGCCTGGAGAATCCCTATGGACAGAGGAGCCTGGTGGGCTACAATCCGTGGGATCACAAAATCGGACAGGACTGAGTAACTAAGCACATATATCTGACTTCATACCTGAAATGACGGTGAGTTGTTTACCCTCTGCATGTGGGTAAATTTAACCTTTCCCACAAAGAGGTCTGGCTTTTGTCAAGGTTGAACAATGTGATTCAGGGTTGGGGCTGGATATTCCAGAAAGACCAGTATGATTTTGGGTGGGAGCTGGCCATATCTTAGGATGGGGGTTGGCCATGCCAGAAAGATCAAGAATGGTTTAAGCTGGGGACTTTGAGTCATGCCCGGAGGGGTTGGAGATCAGCCATGCAGGCAGCTGTCTGCTGAAGACACCCTCTTTTCCTTTACTCTCATATAACCATCCCCACAGCACTTTTGACCCCAGATGTGTGGGCTTTTCCCCCACACTGACCAGTTCTCAGGTACTAACTGGGTGTCCAGCAGTGAAATCTGACACTGTCGACCTGGAGTTAGCATCAGATCCCACAGGTTAAGGGCTCGGTCCCACATGGCTGCCCCCCTACTTCAGACACCAACCTCAGGTGCCAAGTTGCAAACTACTTCTGACCCCCCACGTTGGGTTTGATAGTTTGCTAGAAAGGCTCACAGAACTCAGGGAAACACAGGTCCTGGTTTATTACAGAGAATATAATAAAGGCTATAGAAGAACAGCCTGATGAAGAGACATATAGAGTGAGATCCAGGAGGGTCTTAAACACAGATGTTTCTGTCCTTGTAGAGTTGCAGTATGTCAGTCTCCTTGCGCATAGATGTGTCCGGAAGCTCTTTAAACCCTGTGTTTTGGGGCTTTATTATCAAGGGTTTATCATGTAGGCAAAGCTCAGTTTTCTTTCTCTCTGGAGAATAGGTGATGGGGCCAAATGTTCCAAGCTTCCAGTTATGGCTTGGTCTTTCTATTCACTGGCCCCCCATCCAGGAGCCCACAGAGAGTTACTTCATTAGAACAAAAGGTGGTCTTAACACTCAGGAGATTCTAAGGGACTCAGGAGCTCTGTGTCAGGAAGCAGGGCCAAAGACCAAATATTAAGAACTGGTGGCAGAAACTAGTATATATTTTATTGTTGCCCAGCAGTCAGTCATGCCTCCATAATGAGCACCAGTGAGAACTCTGACCGTCAGGGCTTGGGTGGCCCTCCCTGGTTGACAGTGTTCTATGTCACACGTCGGTCCCAGGAAGGTAATGCACTTGCTGCTCCTCCGACTCTGCCCCACGTGTCTCTTCCTTGGCCAGTTTTGTCTGTATGCTTCCCTGGTTTTGTCTGTATCCAAACCATAACAGTGAGCGCAGCAGCTTTCAGTGATGCCTTCTACTGAGTTATTGAACCGGAGGATCTCTGAACTTGCAGTTCATTCTGGAAGTGAGGGTGACCGGGTGTACTGTGTGCCCTCCAGCTGGACAGTTCAGTTCAGTCACTCAGTCGTGTCTGACTCTTTGTGACCCCATGGACTGCAGCACACCAGGCTTCCCTGTCCACCACCAACTCCCAGAGCTTGCTCAAACTCACGTCCTTTGAGTCAGTGATGCCATCCACCCATTGCATCCTCTGTCATCCCCTGCTCCTCCTGCCTTCCATCTTGCCCAGCATCAGAGTCTTTTCCAGAGTCAGTTCTTTGCATCAGGTGATCAAAGTATTGGAATTTCAGCTTTAGCATCAGTCCTTCCAATGAACATTCAAGACTGATTTCCTTTAGGATGGACTAGTTAGATCTCCTTGCAGTCCAAGGGACTCTCAAGAGTCTTCTCCAGCACCACAGTTCAAAAGCATCAATTTGTTGGTGCTTTATAGTCCAGCTCTCATGTCCATACATGACTACTGGAAAAACGATAGCTTTGACTAGACGGACCTTTGTTGGCAAAGTAATATCTCTGCTTTTTAATATACTGTCTAGGTTGGTCATAGCTTTTCTTCCAAGGAGCAAACGTCACTTAATTTCATGGCTGCAGTCACCATCTGCAGTGATTTGGAGCCAAAAAAATAAAAAAAATAAAGTCTGTTTCTGTTTCCCCCTCTATTTGCCATGAAGTGATGGGACCAGATGCCATGATCTTTGTTTTTTGAATATTGAGTTTTAAGCCAGCATTCCCAGTCTCCTCTTTAACTTACATCAAGAGAGTCTTTAGTTCTTCTTTGCTTTCTGCCATAAAGGTGGTGTCATCTGCATATCTGAGGTTATTGATATTTCTCCCAGCAATCTTGATTCCAGCTTGTACTTCCTCTAGCCCAGCATTTCGCATGATGTACTCTGCATATAAGTTAAATAAGCAGGGTGACAATATACAGCCTTGATGTACTCCTTTCCCAATTTTGAATCAGTCCATTGTTCCATGTCTGGTTCTAACTGTTGCTTCTTGACCTGCATACAGATTTCTCAGGAGGCAGGTAAAATGGTCTGGTATTCCCATCTCTTGAAGAATTTTCCAATTTGTTGTGATCTACACAGTCAAAGGCTTTGGCATAATCAATAACGTAGAAATAGATGTTTTTCTGGAACTCTATTGCTTTTTTGATGATCCAGCGTATGTTAGCAATTTGATCTCTGGTTCCTCTGCCTTTTCTAAATCCAGCTTGAACATCTGGAAGTTCACGGTTCACATACTATTGAAGCTTGGCTTGGAGAATTTTGAGCATTACTTTGCTATCGTGTGAGATGAGTGCAATTGTATGGTAGTCTGAACATTTTTTGGCATTGCCTTTCTTTGGGATTGGAATGAAAACTGACCTTTTCCAGTCCTGTGGCCACTGCTGAGTTTCCAAATTTGCTGGCATATTGAGTGCAGCACTTTCACAACATCATCTTTTAGGATTTGAAATAACTCAACTGTAATTCCATCACCTCCAGTAGCTTTGTTCATAGTGATGCTTCCTAAGGCCCACTTGACTTCGCATTCCAGGATGTCTGGCTCTAGGTGAGTGATCACACCATCATGGATATTTGGATCATGAAGATCTTTTTTGTATAGTTCCTCTGTGTATTCTTGCTACATCTTCTCAATATCTTCTGCTTCTGTTAGGTCCGTAGCATTTTTGTCCTTTATTGTGCCCATCTTTGCATGAAATGTTCCCTCGGTATCTCTAATTTTCTTGAAGAGATCTCTAGTCTTTCCCATTCTATTGTTTTCCTCTTTTTCTTTGCATTGGTCACCAACAGCTGGACAACTGGCCCGAATTCTTAGCACTATCCTCTTTGCATCGTGACTCTTCAGTAGTTCATCAGTCCTGTTTCCACTGGTCTGCTGAATGAAAAGAGTTGGTTTCCATTCCTTTAAAGGGTGGCTGCTGTTTTGATTGCAAAACTCAGGAAGGACTGAGAGTTTTTTGTGGACTTGCAGGATTTCCATCCTGTGGTGGGTGTGACAGTGGAACACTTACCACTCCTGTCCTTTTAGAGGTTAATTAACTAACTAATTGGGCTGTGTCGGGCCTGGGCTGAGGCACGTAGGTTCTTCATGGTGTCACCTGGGCTCTTAGGTGCAGTGCGCCGGCACAGTGGTGGCACGCAGGCTTCTTTGCTCTGCAGCACATGGGATCTTAGTTTCCTGGTCTGGGATCGAACTCACTTCCCCTGCATTGCAAGGCAGGTTTTCACCTCCTGGACCACCTGGGAGACCCCTACTCCAGTCCTGACTTGTGACCGCAGCCTCATATGGGAAAAGTTTACCTCCATGTTGCCTAACAAAGCCAATGACCTGGTAATGCTTGTCAGTTAAAATTAGTTCCGGTGCACTGAGGCTTCACTGCTGTTTTCTCCTCTGTCCACCCACTTAGCCCTGTGTTTGGGAGGAGTTTCTACCTTTTAGTTTTAAGAAGAAGATAAAATGTTTTGCTTTCCTTGGGCATCTTGCAAATAGTAAGTAATCACTTGTTTCCCCCAAATTTTGATGAATAAAGATAGCATAGTGCAAGCAGCATAAAGTCACTTTAAATCTTAAGTCTAGAACCAAATGTGAAATCTTGGGGTGTCTTAACAATTACAGTGAATTTTACAGAATGACCTAAATTTCACACACAGCAAATATTGGGAGTATAAAATTGTACATCCAATTATCTAAGTTGGTGCCATTTTCTTTGTAGTTCAGCTGATGCATTTTTTAGCCTTTTCCCCTAGACTGGTTTTAACTGCAAAAAACCTGGAACTTTCTGAATGACCTTTCTCATCAGAAAAGAATTGACTCCCATCAACTATGATATATGTTTACTTTATTAAATTGGTTCTTATTTATTGTATCTGTATAATACATTTCTGTTGGGGAAGGAGATGGCAACCCACTCCAGTATTTTTGCCCGGGAAATCCCATGGACAGAGAAGCCTGGGGGGCTACAGTCCATGGGGTTGCAAAGAGTCGGGCAGGACTTAGCGACTGAAACAACAACAACATTTCCGTAGACTTATGTGCGTAGTTTCAGGAGCTGTGATGTGAGTGGGTCAGGTCGCTGCTGGGCTGGGAACAGTGGATGTGGGAGGGAGCAGTGTCGGTCTAGTTGTTCTGGAATCACCTGCTGCTTAGCCCTGGAGCTGCTGGGTTGCATCTTCTCGGGGAGGAGTGGAGACACTGCATAGATGGGACCAGCATGGATCCTCGCTTAAATCCAGGGCCCTTGTTACCTGATCGTATCTACAGAGTGGCTTGCCGGGCGGTGTGGTTTCAAGAGTGCTGGGACCACTGTTCTCAAGGAACTTGCATCACTCACCTGTGTCTTTTCCATTGCCTGTCTGTGACTTGGTTGCATTTAAATCATGACATGAAGAAAGCCAGGCAAAGGCTGGAAATCATAGTTTGATGTTCATGGGTCCTTTTGGGGAAAGCTGAGGAAAGAGTATTGATCTGCTAGGGCTCAAACCAAGGGATTTTTTTTTTTTCTGACCCTAACTGAGCCCCACTTCTATCAGGGATTTTTCTTTTCTGGCCCTAACTGAGCCCCACTTCTATCATGGCTGAGTCACCTTCATGCACTGTGTGAAGTTGGGAGAAGGTCCTGGCTACAAGCCTGTGGATCCATCTACAAACTGAATACCCCTGGAGCTGGCACTGTCTGTAAGAACAGTCAGAGGACAGGATGAGGGATTTTGAGGACAGGTTTTCCAAAGGCCCGTGGACCTGACTGTCTACTGTACTCTGGTCTGCCCAAAATACTACTGAGAGTTCCTCAAATTAGCTAAACATTTTTACAGTATTATTATAAACAAGTTATTTGGGAAAGGTAACCAGGAATTTATTAGCATGCATTAAATTAGCTTGTTTATTGGTTGAGAACAGAGTCCTGCGAGGGCTTCCCGGGTGGCACTAGTGGTACAGAACCCACCTGCCAATGCAGGAGACATAAGAGAAGGAGGTTCCATCCCTGGGTCAGAAAGATCCCCCGGAGGAGGACATGGCAACCCACTCCAGTATTCTTGCCTGGAGAATCCCCACGGGCAGAGGAGCCTGGCGGGCCACAGTCCATGGGTTCACAAAGAGTCGGACACGACTGAAGCAACTTAGCATGGCATGGCAGGGTCCTGGGAAAGTGGAAGTAAGACGTACCTGTTAAAGCTGAGAGAGCTGTGGGTCCACCCCAGCCTGTCCACTGTCATGGGGCTGGTGGCACGAGGGTCCCCACTCCTCAGAATTGATATCCCTGGTCTTTGCTCATCTCGCTGAGAGAGAATGGCTGGGAGCTGGTACCTAAACAAATACAGGGAGGGAAGCGTTTCCTCTGAACCGCCAGGAAATAGGGTGATAGAGTCCTCATTTTATGGGCAGCTGAGGGTTTACTCAGGAGCCATCCAAGAAACCCAGTATTTCAGTGTGGTTTAGATGAGATCCATTCGGGGTCTAATGAGGTGGGCTGGGCCTTTTATCCTTCATCTAAATGGAACCAGAATAATTTAGCATTCTATTCCTGTGCTGTTCTTTAGTTTAGTCTTCTCCTGGACTGCCGGCTCCTCCTGTGGTCTCTGGTCCTGCTCTGAGCAGCGTGACTCCCATTTGCTGTGTCTTATGCCCCCAACTGGGTTTACTTCATGCGTTCCCTTTCTCACCCACAGCTTCTTGTCATACACAACGTGTGTCCTGGGTGGGAAAGATGGCAGGAAGGAATGCCAAATACGGACATCTCTGTTTGGGGATTGAAATGAGTTATTCAGCTTCTTTAGGGAAAACATTGCTTTTGACAATATTACTAAGTTACATGTAGGAATACACATGCATATTTTAACACATGTCTCCAGAGGCAATTTATTTATTTAACTGGAGGGAGGATATAGTTGCTTTACAATGTTAGTTTCCGCTGTATGAGGGAGTGAATCAGCTATCTGTATTCATATATCCCCTCTCTCTTGAACCTCCCTCCCACCACCCACCCCCGTCCCACCCACCTAGGTCATCACAGAGCACCGAGCTGAGCTCCCTGTACTGTGCAGTAGGTCCCCACTAGCTGTCTGTCTTACACATGGCAGTGGCAATTTATTACCAGGCTAATCGACAGAGCTGCACTAGACCTTGGAGACAGTCTGTGCAAGTCTATGCAGCTTCCTCATTTCCGGCTGAGAAAACTGAGGCCCAGGTGGTTTGCAAGAACAGGACCTTGTCTGTGCTCCTTTACTGCTTGTGTGACCTTTGGTAGATCCATTCTACTATGCCAGGACTGCTCTGAAGGTGCGTTCTATTTCCTAGGTGTCTCTGGGTCTCCTAGGGCCTTGCACAGGGCTTCCCTGATGGCTTAGCGGGTAAAGAATCTGCCTGCAGTGCAGGAGGCACAGGAGACGTGGGTTGGATCCCTGGGTCAGGAAAATCCCCTGGAGGAGGAAACGGCAACCTACTCCACTATTGCCTGGAAAATCCCATGGACAGAGGAGCCTGGTGGGCTACAGCCCATGGGGTCACCTGCAAAGAGTCAGGTGCGACTGAACACACGCGCACAGAGGGGCTTGCACAGTGCTAGTGTATAGTAGGCTACGTAATGTTTATTTAAAATGTAGATGAGTGTGAATTTCCCCTCTTGGTGGAAAAGACTAAGGACCCTCCAGAGGCTCTGGCTGTGCAGTGGGATGTATATCTGCCAAACCTTTGACTGGAAGATAAACTGCCTTTGCGGTCCTTGTTCTTGTTCTAATTGCTTGAAGCTTGTTTTCCCTTGAATTAGCTCATTCCAAAATATCAGAGCCTCTGTTATCAAGAGCATTTTACAAGAGGCTGTAAGGGATGTAAAGAGTTAGCTTTCCTCCCAGCTCCTCACTCCCCACTGCCCCAAAGTGTCTGTCTTTTGGGGGCAGATAAACTGGATACCAATTGCTGTAATACATGAGTGCCTGCAACAGGACCGTTAAATGTTTTGGCAATTGAAAATGGAGAGATGATGGTAGAGTTGGGTAGTTTAGGGATGTTTCGTGGAGCTAATACTGATGTTTTAAACATCTACGTGCCAGCCCTGTACCAGGGTAAACCTTTATCTCCTTTGATCTCTGGTATAATCGTCTAAGGTACAAAGTTGTCTCCTTGTGAGAGAAGTGAAACGAAATGATATTGGTTTCCCAAAGAGCCATTAAGTGGCAGGGTTGGGATTTGTCTCAGACTCTAAGGTGCGTGTTCTTCCTTTTTCTATGCTACCTGTTCTGGGTGTGTCCAGAACTGCATTGCACACACACGCACACACAGATATGCACATGTGCACACACTGGGCTTCTGGAGAAGAACCTTGGACTGTGACTTAGATTTGAATAGATTGAGAAGAATGACCAAAGGCCTCCCAAGAGTGGTGGGAGTCACAAAGGCTCACAAGACTGTCTATTCATCAGCTAATGTTTAATTGTATCTCACCTGGAAATTAAAATCACAGCCCCATTTGAATCTTTCTTATTAACCTGCATAGATATAAAAAACAAAAAAATATAAATTAGTTGACATAGTCCTTTCAGAGTCTGAAAGCAGATAGATAGTAGTATAGATATAAGGCTTTCTTAGCCCCTAAATGGAGTATTTCAGTTGACATGGTCACTCTAGTTAAATAGCATAAACAGAGGAAGGCTTCTCCATGGACATGCTGTGTGACCTTGGGAGCATGACCTGATTCATCGGTTTCTTTCTCTGTGGAGCCCCTAAATTAGCTGGCCTTGAAAGGTCACAGCTGAGAGGCTGTGTGGAACTGCGGGAGAACTAGTGTGGGCTCTGAAGGTCCGCTTTTGAGCTCTGTGACTAGATTCTTAGGATGCTAATGAACATCATGTATCTGATGGGGTTTTTGTACAGATGCAAAGTGATGACATGAAAAGCACTTTAATGTAAAGTCTAGCATTTTATAAAACTGTTAATCCCCCCTCACAAACACCCACAAGGGCCTGCTCGTGTCTTTAGCACCTAGCATAGTGCAGTATTTCCCCTCAAGTCCATGGACAAGGTATCCATTAACTTCATAGCATTTTCTAGCGGCATCCAGACGTTTCAGAGCCTGCTTTTAAAATAGTGAGACTGATGCTATGCAACTTATTATAACATCCCCACTAAGTTATTTATAACATCCCCACTTATATTTAAGGAATAAGCAGAAAATGATCCAACTCAGCAGTTCAAGCACATATACTCTCTGCTATCTGAGAATGCTTGAGCCAAACTGAATTTTTAACTCTGTCAAGCCCAGGGAGGTGGCTTTGGGGCAGTCTGGAATCCCTCTCCCTTTACCTAGTGGGTTCCAGTCTGCCAAAAGAAAGGGGTGTGTGTAAGTGGGTTTTTGCCTCTAGCAGAGACAGATGTGATCGACTCAGTACTGTTGAATTACCTGTTCTCCTCTCATCATTACACAGTTGCTGTCTCATAGCTTCTCCTATACATTGTGTTCTGGCCTCACTTGTCAACTAATGTGCCTTGGACAACCTTAATCAGACTTCCTGAAGAAGTGAAATTCAAAGGAAATGTTGGCCGAGTTTGTTCTCACCGAGGGGAAGAGGGAATGAGAAGAGGAAGATGGTTTCAGGGATTTCTGTGTTCAGCAGAAATCCAAACACAAGGGCAGAATTTTGCTGTAAACTGAGTCATTAGAACTGTTGTTTCTCTGTTTTCTGGGTTGGTGTGTGGCTCCAAAGAGCAAAAGGGGAGGCTGTTGTCTTCATAGAGGAGCATATACTTTATAATCAGGCAGAACAATTCAAAGCAAGCTTTTATAATAGCTTCTAGGAACTTAATTCCAGAGCTCAGGGTCTGTCTGTAAATGATCTGTCTTATGTTGCTGGAGGCATCAATTGACTCTAGGCATCAAGAGAAATGTTACGGTGGTTGAGGAATAGCCTTTTCTTGCAAAAAGTGTACAGTCCACGTGGGAGACAGAATTCAGGAAGAGAGCAAATGAGGAGCCTCTTGGGGAACTTAGAGGCACCAATCCCTTGGCTGGAAGCTGGGTTGTCTCCACCTCGACTTCTGCAGCCCATGCAGTAAACCCAGGCAGGCGAGAGGAGGACTCTGGGCCGAAGCTACGAATGCTCACATGCAGGAAACCATGAAAACCCTGGAACACCAACCCCAAGGCTGGACTTCTGTTTATTCCAAAATCATTATTTTTACTTATTTTTGCTTATATTTCTTGTCTGCTTAGTCCAAATCCTCTTTCAAGTTTAAGCAATTAAAAGGTGTGTTAGGTAAAAAGGTATTGATATAGTTCAAGATTCCAGAGACTGAGAGGAATGGGGTGGTAGGTTTCTCTCCACCTTTATTCCCAATCAGGCATTTCCTTTCTCTGGAAGTGACCATGGGATCTGAGATTGTGTATGCATGTGTGTATACACACACACACATATATACACATACACCCATCACATGATCTTTATCTGTGCATCATTTGATCGATACTTAGGATCTTGCCATTTCTTGGCTATTGTGAATAATGCCCAGTGAGCATATAAGAAGAGTGCAGATATCTCTTCAAAATCCTGTTTTTGTTTCCTTTGGGTACACACCAGAAATGGAATTGCTGGATAATAAGACAGTTCTGGTTTTAATCTTCTGAGGAACCGCCAAACTATTTTCCATAGTGACTATCCCAATTTACATTCTTCCCAATAGTGCACGAGGATTTCTTTTTTCCACATCCTTGCCAGCACTTACCTGTTGTCTTTTTGATAATAGCTATGCTAACAGGTGTGAGGTGATGTCTCATTGTGGTTTTGATTTGCATTTTCCCTGATAATTAGTTCCTTTTCATATACTTGTCAGCCATCTGTATATTGTCTTTGGAAACATGTCTATTCAGGTTCTCCACATACTTCTAAGTTGGATTATTTGGGATTTTTGCTATTAAGCTGTAGGATTTCCTCATATAGTTTGGACAGTCACCCCTCATTTGATAAATGGTTTGCAAATATCCCATTCTGTACGTTTCCCTTTCCTTTTGTTCCTTGTGCTCTGCAGAAGCTTTAGAATCTGACGTGGTGCCGCTGGGTTTGTTGCTTGTGCTTTTGTTACATATCCAAAAGAAAATGCTGCCAAGACCAATGGTAGGAAGCTTTTCCCCCATGTTTTCTTCTAGGAATTTTATGGTTTCAAGTTTTATGTTGAGGTCTTTAATCCGTTGTTGGTTAGTTTTTGAGTTGGGTGTGATGGGGGTCCAATTTCATGCATGTCATTATCTGTTTTCCTACCATCATTTATTGAAGAGAGATCCTTTTTGCACTGAGTATTTTTGGCTTCCCTGTCACTTGTTCGTTGACTACATATGTGAAGGCTTTTTTCTGGTCTCTCTTCTGTTCCATTGTCACATGTATGTTTTAGTGCCAGTGCCATGCTGTTTTGATTACTGTAGCTTTGTGAGATACTTCGGCACCAACTGTGTCATGTGTCGAGCTTTATTTTTCCTTTTCAAGATTGCCTTTGGCTATTCAGTATCTTTTGTGCTTCCATCTACATTTTAGGGCTGGGAACTTTCATGGCAGTCCAGTGGTTAAGACTCTGTCCTTCCAATGCAGGCGACATGAGTTTGTTCCCTATTTGGGGAACTAAGATCCCACATGCCACATGGCTCAGTAAACAAAACAAACCACTGTCCCCCACAAATCCAAACCAACCCCCCCCCCCGAAAAAAAAGGACAAAGCTCAGGTAAGTTTTAGTAGGGGTTGCAGTGAATCTGTGTATTGCTTTAGGTAGTTAAGGAATTTTAACATTCTAACAATATTCTAGCAATCCAAGAACACAGGGTAGCTTTCCATTTATTTGTTGTCTTTAAATTTTTTTCATCGCTGTCTTTGTGTTCAGTGTACAGAACGTTCACCTTCTTGGTCAAGTTTATTCCTAAGTATTGATTTTGATGCTATTGCAAATGGGGTTAGTTTCTCTTTTAGATTGTTGTTAGTATATAGAAACAATTGAGTCTGTTTCTTGATTTTGTATCCTGCAACTTTACTGAATTAGTTTATTCTAATAGTTTCTGGTGGAGTGTTTAGGGTTTTCTATATAGAAAATCATGACATTTGCAAACTCAGACAGTTAATTCCTTCCTTTTCAATTTGGATACCTTTTTTTTCTTTTTCTGGCTAGGACTTCCAGAACTATGTTGTATAGGAGTGGTGGAACGAGTGTGGAAGTTGTCTTACTCCTGATCTTGGAAAAAGCTTTCAACTTTTCACCATTGAGTATGAGGTTAGCTATGGATTTGCCAATATGTAGAGTCAGACACAACTGAAGTGACTAGCATGAACACATGCATGGCCTTTATAATGAGATGTGTTCCCTTTATACTCAGTCAGTTAAGAGTTTTTATAATGAGAGGTATTTTTGTCAAGTGCTTTTCCTGCATCTGATAATTTTTAACTTTCATTCTATTAATGTGTTGTATCACATTGAATGATTTACATATGTTGAACCATCCTTGCATCCCAGGATAAATCCCACTTGATCACGGTGCAGTCCTTTTAATGTGCTGTTGAATTTGGTTTATTTTGAGAATTTTCACATCTGTATTCAATAGGGATATATTGGCCTATAGTTTTCTTTTAGAGTCTTTATCTGGCTTTGGGTGTCAGGGTAATGTTTATCTTGTAAAATGAGTTTGAAAATATTCTCTCCTCTTTTGGGGAAGAATTTGAGAGGGATTGGCTTTAATTCTTTGGATGTTTGGTAGAGTTCACCAGTGAAGCCATCTGGTCCTGGGATTTTCCTTTTTAATAACTTCTTCACTCTCCTTAGATAGTGGTCTGTTCAAAATTCTTCCTTCTTCGTGATTCAGTCTTGGTAGTTGATGTTTCCAGGAATTTGTCCTAGGTTATCCAGTTTCTTTGTGTACAATAAAAAGGAATCGTCTGCATTGTCATGGTTTCAGTTGTAATGTATCCTCTCATTTCTGATTTTGAGTCTTCTTTTTTTTCTTAGTCTAGTTAAAGATTTGCCAATTTTGTTTATCTTCTTTAGAAAGAGCTGCTCTTAGTTTCACTGATTTTGTTTTCTATTTTCTATTTCATTTTATTTTTGCTCTCATCTTTTATTTCTTTCTGCTAACTCTGGGCTTAGTTGTTTTTCTAGTTCCTTGAGGTATAAAGTTAGGTTGTTCTTTTGAGAGCTTTCTTTTTTCTTAATGTAACTTTTTATTGCTATAAACTTTCTTCTTAGAATGGCTTTTGCTGCAGCTCATTAGATTCGGTATATTCTCATTTTCATTTGTTTCAAGACATTGTTTGATTTCCCTTTTGATTTATTCTTTGATGAACTCGTTATTCAAGAGTATGTTGTTTAATTTTCACATATGTATTTTCCCATTTAACTCTAAACCTGTTATTTCTAGTTTTATACCATTGTGGTTGGAAAATATACTTGGTATGATATCAGTTTTCTTAAGTTTGTTAACAGCTGACTGATGTGACCTGATGTGAAGAGCCAACTCATTGGAAAAGACCCTGATGCTGGGAAAGATTGAGGGCAGGAGGAGAAGGGGACAACAGAGGATGAGATGGTTATATGGCATCATTGACTCAATGGATATGAGTTTGAGCAAACTCCAGGAGATAGCACGCCAGGCTCCCCTGTCCTTCACTGCAGTCCATGGGATCACAGAGAGTCAGACATGACTGAGTAACTGAACAACAACCATGGTTTACAAAACTTATTTTGTGAGCTAGCCTGCAATCTGCCCTATGGACTTTGCCATGTACAGTTGAGAATATGTATTGTGCTGTTGTTGGATGGGGTGTTTTATAGATCGTATCCTTTGATTTCCTTCTCTTTACCTTTAAAAATGATATGGTTTTGCTTTGTGGTCACCATGAGGCTTATATATTGATATAACAGTCTCTGTTATGTTGTAATCAACTTAAGTTTGTATATAAAATCTCTACCCTTTTACTCTTTTTTTTTTAATGTCACAGTCTACCTCTTGATGTTGTAACATCATTAGCAAATACAGTTATTGTTATTTTTTAATACTTCTTTTAGTAGAGTTAAGTGGTCAACACAGTACCTAATAACTGTATTAGAGTATTCTGAATTTGGCTGTATTAACCTTTACCAGTGTGTTGTATGGTTTCATGTGTTTTCAAGTTACTAATGAGTATCTTTTCATTTCTGCTTGAATACCTCTTAGCATTTCTTGTAAGGCAGGTCGAGTGATGAACTCTGTCTCTTTTTGTCTGGGAACATATTTATCTTTCCTTCATTTCTGAGGGATAACTTTGCAAAGTAAAGTATATTTGGTTGGTGGTGTTTTATCTGAGGACTTTGTAGCATCTATGCTTTCCTGGCCTTTAAAGTTTCTGCTGAGAAATCTTCTCATAGCCTTTTTGGAATTCCCTTGTAAGTGATAAGCTTCTTTTCTCTGGCTACTTGTAAGATTCTCTCTTTGTCTTTAGTTTTTGACAGGTTATTATAGTATGTCTTGGAGAATTCTGTTTAAGTTGCATTTGCATTTGGGAATGTATGAGCTTCATGAAATTGGATGGCCAAATCTCTTTCTAGAATTGGGACATTCTCAGCCATTCTTTTCTTTTAAATTAGCTTTCTGCTTCCCCACTCTCTTTTCCTTCGGGGACTCCAATATTTCACAGATTTCTTCTCCTGATGCATCCCATAGTTCACATAAGCTTTCTTCACTCTTTTAAATTTTTATTTCTTCTCCTCTGACAGGATAGTTTCTAAGGTCCTTTATTCTACTTTACAGATTGTTTCTGCTGCTTGCTCCATTCTGCTGTTTATGCTCTTGATTGCATTTTTCATTTCATTCTATTCTTCAGTTCTAGAATTTGTTTGGTTTTTTACGATTTCAGTCTTTGTTAAACTTCTCATTTTCATGACCCTGTTTTCCTGGTATCGTTGAGTTGTCTTTCTTGTATCTTGTTGGCTTGTAGCTCATTGAGCTTCCTTGAAGTAGATATTTTGAATTCTTTAGCATAAATGGCAGATTTATGCCTTTGGGGTTGGTTACAGGAAGATTATTTTGATTCTTTGGTGCCATGTTTCCTTGATTTTTCATGTTGCTCGAGGTCTTAAATTGCTGTCTTCACATTTGTGATGGTAGTTACCTCCTTCAGCCTTTACTGACTGACTTCAGGAGACAAACACCTGTCAGCTCTGCTAGGGATTCTGAGACTCTCAGAGCTGTGGATACACATGTTCCACATTTCTTGCTCCCTCCTTTGGCAGAATCCTTAAGCTTATATGCTTTCTTATATCCTGTAATGTACCAGGGTAGGTGCTGACAGCCTCCTTTCTGCTCCCCAGGGGTGGTGCTAGGGCTTAGATTTGCCGTCTTTCCCTGGCCTGCAGACTCTGGCTTTGGGTATGCTCTCTAGCTATCTGCTAAAACTCATGTTCACTGCCACCAAGAGTGCTCACAGGATTCTGGCTATGGGGTTAGGGTGTGCATGGGAGAGGGATTTGGGGTGTTGGGGCTGCCGGTGGGCCAGTTAGTGGGATTCGTGGCCAAGATGTCCCCAGCAGCTTGTGGAAAAGCTGCATAGTGGAGTCTGCAGCATGGTTAGTAGGATCTGTGTCCCTTTCAACACCTTCTGAGAGTCCGATTTGCTGTTCTCCCCAGCCTCTTTCTGCTCCCTGAGGCTCAGTACTCCGGATAAGGTAGGAGAGAAATGAACCTCTCTTCTACAGTTGGTGAAGCTAGGTGCTCACACACATCATCTCACTCCCCATCTCAAGGGAGAAACCATGGCTGGGGTGTCTCTTGGCACTGTGAGCTGTGCTGCCTTGGGAGAAGATGACGTGAGGAAAGTCACACTGGTCCTCTTACCTCTCCAGAGCTTCCAAATGCAGATTTTTTTTTTGCTCAATCATATGCTAGAACTTCTCCACTGGACTTGTGGATTTCCTAGACGGCTTTCATCTGCATGTGATCCTGTGTGTTCTCAGGGGGCAGCTGGGGCCAGTTCATGGGCCACTTTGGAGTCCATAGCTGAGACCAAGGTCTGTAGGCTAATTCCCTGGCACTTGGGAGGGTGATACCTCTCCCAGGTTCCTTGGCATAAGGTACCGGACCCCACATCTCCTTCACGGCACTTTTGTCTGTGGATGGATGGATGTCAGAGTGCTGTTGGGATGAGGGATGAGGGACGGGAGCAGAGGATGTCTCACTCATCCTGCCGACATCACTCCTCCCCCTTTATCTTCACTCCCATCTTGTATGCTTGGCACCTGAAGACGCTGTGATGTACTTGCGTTTTCCCCATTAACCGTGTATCTTGTAGATTCTTCTGTTTTTGTTGTTTGAACATTTTTCTGTGGCTCCGTGGCAGTGGATCTCAAACCTGATGTGTGCAGACTCACCTGGACAGCTAACAGCGAATGCAGGGGCCCGGCCCTGGAGTCAGGGAGGGCCCGGCCCTGGAGTCAGGGAGGGCCTGGCCCTTTGCTGTTGACCACGTTCTCCAGGCGATTCTGAGAAGGACAGAGAGGAGAGGCATGCTCTGTGACCTCCTCTGTGTGGCCGTGCTGTGAGAAATCAGGCAGTTTCCACTTTCTGAAAATCCCAAAAGGGTTTGAAGCTGGACTGTGACACAACTCCAGGGCAGAAGTGGGGAGAACGGCGTGATTTCTGCGTTTATGCAGTCTCCCTCCGCTGTAGGTTGTCATTCCTGGGCAGTCGCTACAGTTGTTTGCACTGGCCTTCTGGGTCACGTTTCTGAGGTCCCCAGCTTATGAACTTTGAGTCTCTTCCCGCCCATCCTTCCGTTCGCCCTTTGCCCTGTCTGCCTTTCTCAGCTGTGCCTAAAGAGTGCCTCTCTCCTCCCCCCGCTGCCATCAAACCCTACTGGGACTCTTATTCCCAAGAGAGTGTTCGGAAGAATTGTTGTAATCCCCCAGACAGTTCTGTGTGGCTGAAGGAAGTAGAAATAAACAGGGAGAAATGATGATTTAAAAAGTAAATGAAGCTTGGGGAATGTGATTATGTAGTGGTATCCAGGGATTTACTGATGCTGAGTACTTTGTCCATTCTTTTGTGTAACTATTCCAAGTTAACAGCCAGGTGCAATCAGAGCAGGTTGCTTTCCTTGCGACTGGCCCATCTTTGAGGGGCTCCTGCCCTGTGGAGACCCGGGGAGGCCTCTGGAGCATGGGGTGGGCGTGGTGTGGGACGTGGGAGAGAGGCGGTGCTTTTTAGTCCCTTAGTGTGGAGTGTTAGACTTGGACATGATCTTAGAAGTCATCTTGATCTTTGAAGTTTCACTAAAGCAACTCTCTAATACCTGATAAGCGAGTATTTAAACTTCTAAAGAGGCAGAAGATGACGAGGCCTTCTGGAGTCAGGGAGGGCCTGGCCCTTTGCTGTTGATCACGTCCCCCAGGCGATTCTGAGAAGGACAGAGAGGAGAGGCACGCTCTGTGGCCTCCTCTTGTGTGGCTGTGCTGTGAGAAATCAGGCAGTTTCCACTTTCTGAAAAATCCCCAAAGGATTCGTGGTGGGTTACTATGTAGGATTCTGACAGGTAATCTTGCCAGTGGTTCCTCACAGATACCCGGATGTAATGACTGGTGCAGCTGCTGGTTCTTGCAATACTTTGGACTAGAAATGAGGCTCTAACGTTAGTGTCATGCAAAGCAGTGAGCATTCTCCTGACCCCCTTTCTGATCTTGGTTTGTAGGGTCTTATTTGTGCTTTTTTTTTTCCTAATGTTTTTCCAATTGAACAGAGCCCCCAAATAGAGAAAAGAGTGAGGGAAAGAAGGAAGATCAGGCTTCCCTTGGGTGAAATGAGTGTCCTTTTGCCTGAGGTGTGGTGGTCCCTGTGGAAGTGCTTTTAAGGGGACATAAATGAGAAGTGACTCGAAACTTGCTTCTTGCTGAAGTTTTTACTTTTATTACAAGGAGGAAGCAATTAGATCCTGATTAATTCTGTCCTCAGCAGCATAGGGTGGTCTTAGAGAGTTTTCTTCAAGCTTATTTAAAAAATAACTATTAATATGATCATGGGTCTCTATAAATTCATAGAAAAAACCGCCCCCAAATGATTTCAGTTGAGACTTTTAAATACATCTGAGTGAGCAGTTGCAGCTGTAGGTATAACCATGGTGTTGAGAGAAAGAGGTGAAGGAAAAAACATGTTAATGATTTTAAGGGATTAAAAGGTATTTATAAAAGTTACTTGCCTTTCAGGTTTTCGCTGAGGTACTTAAAGCTCCTGAGTTTCATGCCCCCACTTGACAGTTTTTAAACATTGGAACTTAATGCCTTATTTCTTCTTGCCATTTGCTCTGTGACAACTCTCATGATCCATTACTGAGCAAATCTGAGCAGGCAGCCCTGCTTCTCATCGAGAAGAGGGATGGTGAAGAAAGGCAGGGGCATTGGGCAGTGATAAGCATTTTACTGGTACAGGGAGGCGAACATTCATGTCACTTTTTCCCCAGTCTGTGGCAGACTGCTATTAGCCAGGCTTAGTAGTCCTTGGGAGAGCATTGTTAATTATTAGCATTACTAATTGACATTGAACCATCATGATGTGACTCATATCACAGAACCTGACATATGTATTAATCTTATACTCAATCCTTTCAACTGTGAAAGGAGGGAAGTTTCTGTTGTCTCTAATATCAGAATTGAAAGCAGAGAGGTTTAGTAACTTAGATAAGGTCACACAGCTACAAAGTAGCAGAAGCAGGACTTGAGCCTTGGATACATAGCCACTACATACATTCTTTTCCCCCAAGTATGTTCTGATGTTCTCTGTTCCTGAATTTCTGGGGGGTTCTTGAAGGACAGCAGCGGACACTGTTTTCAAAGCAGAAAGTGGATGGTGGTTTCAGGGATGGTTTTCCGTCATTGATTTTTTGTGGCATAATACTGAGTCCTTGATGTTATTCTTAAAGCGGGGAGGCGGTATTGGTGTGCTTAGGGAGGGGAGAAAACAGGGAAACGTGTTGTTTGCCAGAGCCCACTGTGGACATAGGAGCCCCTTTCAATAAATAATTTTGCACAATGTTATTTGTTGGGGAAAATGGTAATGGTGGGGAAACCTGCAGGTACAGAAGCTAAAAATGTTCTCATTTCAAGAAGTTCAGGCACAGATCCGATTGTGGGCCCTGTTGGTTTGGTATTCAGCCTGCTGAGTGATTAGTGACTCACAGTCCACGCCAGGAGCATGTTTGGAAGTCTGGCATTGCTACGAATAATAGAGGGGAGGAGTTTTTCCCTGCCGTTTTGAAACTTGTGAAATGTCACATTATCACCTCCTGTCATGGTGACAAGTAGGTTTCTGCACTGATCTCAGTATCCAGCTAAATGCTTTGAAACTGCCTGTTGCCCCATAGTTTTGGAGCTGCGAATGCTTTTTAAAGCGCTGCTCGGCCTACCTTGCTATCAAAGAACAGTAACAATTACGATGACGATTTAGCTCCAGGGAGTGCAAAGCGCTGTGCTGAGTGCCGTGGCAGTGTTTCAGTGCCTGCGGCCAGGGTCAGAAAGGAGGCTTGTTTGGGGGGTGTGTATAGGCAGGTGGGCTGGGGGCTCAGCAGCTGTTACTTTTCCATTGACACTGGTTTTGCATGTGGTTTGAGACCACTTCCCACAGGGCTGTGGCTGCCTGTCTTCACAGTCCTCCTAACACCTTCAAAGATTCATGGTGCAAGCTGTTCATGAATGGAGGGAAATGTCTCTTGTAGCTAAAGCCTGGGAATGATATAGGCAGTGAGTTGGGGACTTGGAGCTTGAAAAATACTGCTTTTTTGGCATTAATATATTGTGGTCAATTATGAAGAATCTCTCAGGTAATTTCGGTAATAGTTAATGTAGCAAAACTTTTTTTTCTTTTTTCCTGGCTGCGTGTGTATCTTGATTGCACATCATTCCTTTATCAGTATACTCAGGTATTTTAGTATGCTCTCGAGAGTGCTGTGTGAAGCAGTGTTAGGACTGGAAGCTAAGAAGTGCTTTATCTCTGCACATGCCTGGGAGATTGGCGTTGATGTGTCCCTGGAGGAAAATAGTTCAAGCCCTGCTCCAAAGTAGTAGTGTTCAGTCATGTGTATCTCACTCTGCAACTTTGTAATCAGTTGTAAATCTTCACAAACTGGGTAGTGGAGGGAGGAGTCAGGATGTGACAGAGGAAGAGGACAGCAGGCATCTTTTCCTTTCTGCACTAGGGTCATCCCTGAGGCTACAAGGTGGGAGGTATGGGGAGGCAGGAGGAGTGGGAGGGAGGAGTCACTGGGGCGGAGGCCTCCGGGATGGAAGCGCCAGGCCTTGTCAAGTACAGCATGCGGGTTATAAGGGAAAAGTCTTGGCCCCCAAGCTTACAGTTTAGATGGGCAGATCAGATGAGTATGTCAAGCAGCTAGTGATAAACTGATGCTAAGTTATTATTGTGCCGTGAATCAGAGTTGACCTGAAGGCCCAGGGTCAGAGGCTCGCTGCTCCAGCAACAGGCTGGGGCTTTAAAGGGTTTGAGTCTGTGGCTCGTGGCATACTGGCTTGGGATAACGTGGGGTGGAGAGGATGAGAGTAGTTTCACTTGCTCTTGTGAATTCATGCCGAGAAAATGCCTCCTGGAAACATGTGGAGTTCGTGTGCGTGGAAATCCAGTAGTGCAGGGACTGAGAATTACTCGTTATCCCACTTGCATTTTCAGAACTGAGTTACTCTTAGCAATTCAGGTTTTCTTGGCCAAGAGGGAAGTAGGAATTTGTGATGAAAACGAGGATGGGCGATAGAAAACAGGAGACCTAGAAGTCGTATTTCGGGGGGGCTCGCACGCGGTGCTGTGTGTCAGTGGCATGTATGTGTGCGGTGAACAGCATGGCAGGGCCCTGGGAGGTGAAGGGTCACCGAGGATGCCGTCTCAGAGGGATTTGCTGAGCTTTCTTGAGCAGGCAGTAACCCCTCGGCAGCCCCCACTAAAGGCTGACCTGTAACTAAGTCTTAGAAGCAGTTCCTCTTGGAATTTATGCAGAACCACATGTAGAATAAAGATACTGTTGACTCTAAAATTACTTGTCACTGGGCATGTTAAGAGGAACCTCGAAAGAAACTTAGAAGATGAAAGTGAAAATTCCACATCGCAGTTTGGAATCTGTAATGTTAGAGCTGGAAAGAACCTTAAGTTAATCTCACCCAATGTCCTCCTCTTACAGATGATGGCATTAGAACTGAAAGAGGTCAGATGAGTTGCCAAGGTTGCAGAGAAAGTTCAGTGGCAGAGCTGAGACTGCAGTGAAGGTTCACTCGGGGGTTGGTACTGTCGTCGTCCATCTCTATTGCGTTCCTGCATTCTTGTTTCCGCTTCTGTCACGTGGAGTCAGGGAGCATGAGAAAACGCTCAGGCTCCTCTGGGGACACTGGAAAGGGCGAGGCTGTCACCGCATTACAGGCCGAAGGAGCAGGTTAACTGAGTCAGTGTGGCTGGCCAGCTGGGGCCAGTGGGGAGCTGGGAGAGGATGAACCTGGGAAAAATGTTGTGCATTTCAGCTGACTTTTAATTGTGGTGTCCGATGGTCTCCCATGGGACAGGGTGGTAGGCAGGACACATTCCCCAGGCGGAGTTGCTGGGTGTCTTTCAGAGAAGGACCTAGTGGGTCAGTTCATATCAGTGCATGCGTCGGTTGGCCATACTTCCATTAACAGCAACGTAAGGATTCTGTGTATCTTTTTAGGGGTCATTAAAAAGCAATTTTTGCTTTCTTATGATGTTAAGTAAACTTTCATATAGAAATATTACATGGTGTTTTTTTCTGTCTACTTAGTTTGTATGTCACAGGCAAGGCAAGGGGCTGAATTTTGCTTCTGATCCTTGGCATTGGGGAATGACACATCCTGGCATCTGTTACCCAGGGGGCACAGGCCAGTTCTTTGCCCAGAGAAAAGTGTTGGCAGGAGCATGTAGGGCATCACCTAGCATCTGGATGGGGGACATAATTAGAGGATTGGTGCAAGCTGCTTCTAAGCCCCCACAAAGGCTGGCCTTGAACAGGTTCACCCGATTTCTTCCTCTGCTCTGAAGATGAGAAGTGGATTCCCTTCCGTGTGACCATGGTCTCGCCTCCTGCATCCTGACTTGCACTTTAGCATTAGGGCTCCCTTTCAGGCCTCAGTTTCGATGCCTTCCATTCTCTGATTCAATGCAATGAATGGCTCATGTTGCCCAGCCTGGGGCTTTGATGTGTTTAAAGTGCCGCGACCTACGTCATCTCATTTGATTCTCATAGAAAGCCCTATGACCTGAGCAGAACATGCCCCTTATCCAACAGGTATAGGAACTGAAGGAAGAGGTTTGGCCCTCCCTCCACAGCTGGAACATGACAGGCCTGGGGCCCCAGCCCAGGGCTCGCGATTGCCAGGCAGAGTTTCTCCTGCCACGTACCTGCTCAGCTTGGGACAGATGATGCCTGGTGTTCCAGACAGCAGAGAGGGAGTGCTGCAGAGCCCCCCAGCTGTGCATGGACTGGGACAGAAGGACTTGTGTGGAGGAGCCCCTTTAGGGTGCTAGGGCCTCTGGGCAGCTGCAGTCTCAGAGCAATGAATTCTTTCAGGATTCCTGAAACATTGTATATTAGCAAGCACATCACAGTAACTTTATACAACTAGTCTTTTGCAAACTTGAGCAGATGAGAAATGTCTAGGGAAGGGTAGGTGGCATCCCGTATAGAGGGTTTTGTTGGTTCATCTGTACCACTATTCAGGCTGGCTTAGAGTTTTCCTGGGGCAGGGGATGGCATGATACACTCTATGTACATCCCTAGGACAGATAAGCCCTGTAAGTTGTTCATGATGAAAAAAAAAAAATCCATTGAGGGTTCTATTTTCTGACTCATGTCAGTGCCCGCCAGTGTGGGTGAGGTGGACATCTGTGGTTCTCACCTCCTTGTTTCCTCCTGAAGGAGCCTTTGTCCAGTGCCCAGGAAGACCTTCTGTAGCAGCCACAAGCATGAACTGTGTATGTCTACTTATCAGGGTAACTTCCAGAAGCTGTGGAGTTGGTCCAGACTCTCATCTGGAAGCCTAAGGGTGTTCTCGGCCATAAGCCATCTCTCTTGACGCTTGTCCATCAAATTCTCTGGGGCAACTGGGGAATTTTTCCCTCATCCAGGAAGTCTTAATGACAAGTCCAGGGGCCTTCTGCTGGCTAGTCCTTAACCAGCAGAGCTCTTTGCTTTGTTGAGTAAGTTCTCAAAAAAGACAGGTGAGTTTTTTAAGATGGGGCTGATGTATTTTTAATTGTACTCCCCCCATTAACCAACATTTCTTAATCAGATCACTGGGTAGCCGACAGCAGATTCCAGCCCAGCCTCTTGGCAGCCTGCCTGATGCGCAGCCTTGCTGGGGGAGGGGATGTGTGGGGGGAGATGGCATTTGCGTTTCTGTTTTTGAGGGGCTGCTTTGGACAGGCTGAGTGTTCAGGTGGGCTGGCGAGCTCTGTGCTGCTCATCTCCTGGGAGCTACGTGGGAGGGATTTGCAGGAGGGTTGGGGGTGGGGGGCGGTCACTGAAAAAAAATTGGTTTGGTTTGGTTTCTGTTTTTCTGCGGAAACACATCATGTTCATTTTAGAGAAATCAGAAAAGCCAAGAGACAAGACAAATTCTCTCTCTCACTTTCTTGCCGGGCAGAGGTTTCTATAGTATTAGTCCCAGTTTTTGCCCTTTAGAGATGGAAGGTAGAGAACACTAGGTTGGACTTGAGAACTTTCCAAAGAGCACAGATTTGGGAGACAGACTCTTGCATGGGTTTGAATCCCAGTTCCAGTTTTTGCTAGTGAGCCTGTGCAGTCTTCTGCACCTCTTCATGCTTCGGTTTCCTCACCTGGGAGATGGAGGTGATACCTTTCGGGGCTGTGAGAGTGAAAGGATAAAATGTGGAAGGCACTGGGAAACAGAACCAGGCACATAGTCAGCTCTCCGAGTGAAGCTGTTATTGTTACATCGCCAACATTAACTTGCTCTTGGATCATTTGTTTGCTTACAGCGCCAGTGATGTGAGCTTTCTGCTTTATCGGAGTTTGGTGTTTCCAGTTTCTGCTCACGTTCAGGCCTGGAGCACGTAGGGTTCTTTTCTGTAGTGGTCATGCTTGACGGACACTTGCCACAGGCGGAATCTCGCCCTGGATGGAGTTCCCTGGGGGAAAGGGGATGCCCTGAGATTCCGGGGTGAGTGCCATTATGGGGTTGTGACTGCGGGGTTTCCAGCATCGGTGGCAGGAACTGTTTGGCTCCGTCCTTGTCTTCTCCAGCGTGTCTTGCTTTAACTAAGCCTCCCATCCCCTGGTCCCCAGTCATCAGACTTCACCCCCGCCACCACAGAGCAAGATCTGAGTGTTCCTGCCTCCTGAGCTCACCTGAGCCTGCCATGACATCCCGGCAGAGTGGGGATGGTAAGGGTGTGTGCTCATGAGTCATTACTGAGGTTTAGCAAGTTGTTTTTCTACCACTTAAAATAGACCCCGGGTGTGTTTTATGGAGGCGATCCTCTGCAGTCCTCCAGAAAAGCCTGCTTTTCCAGTGGACTGTGGGCTGATTCGGTGCTTTCATCAGACTTTACACCAGAGCAATTTCCATGGGTGCCCGCCTTCTCACAGGGTCACTTCCTGCTGTGATGTTCTTTCACCTCACACACTTTATCTTCACGATCCTCCTCTGAGGAAAACAGCTTGGGTCTCCATTTCACAGATACGGAAATTGAGGTCCAGAGGGGTCAAGCAAGGGACTTGGGAATTGTTATCTCAGATAATTAGAGGCTGGCAGGTGGCCTTCTCCCTGGGCTGTTTGGCCTTTGCACATGGGCAGGGAGTTGAATTGCTCCCAAAATGTTGATTAAGTCACGGGGAGTGTGAGAGTCTAGTGCTTTGAAAGGAGGAAGAGATTTCCTGTCAGTCTGCCCCTGCACACTGCCATACACACTCATGCACACATAAACATACACACACTCCTCCTACCTGGTCCAATGTAATGGCCATCTTGCTCCAGTCTTTGCTACTCTTATGTATGTATGATTCCTTTCCCTGAAATTCAGCTTTTTTGTGTGAATCCCAGGATCATAGTATCCTGCCCATCTGCCTGCATGAAGGTCACATACAGAAGGCACCCCTCTTCTCAGGCCATCTGGTCTACCTAACAGTCCTCATTCCTCTTGTTTGTCCCCTTTTCCCCTTCAGAGGTACTCTCTTATGTCCTTCCCCATTTATTTGCTCCCACCTTCTTGCCTTTTTTTCATCCTGTTTCTTAGGCTTCTGGAAGCTTTCTTTCCCCTTCTTCTCTGCCAGGACAATGGTAGGGCATTAGTCTGTGTTTTCCAGAGAAACAGAATCAGTAGAGGGTGTGTTTGTGTGGGGAGGAGGAGATATGTGTGAAACAGGCTCATTGATGAGGGAGGCTGAGTTGTCCCATGATCTGCTGGATCCTGGAGACCCAGGAAAGCTGAGGGGGTAGTTCCAGTCTCAGTACAAAGGCCTGGAAACCAGGAGAGCCGCTGGTGTAAAGTTCTAGTCCAAAAGCCAGCAGACTCTGGACCTGGTAAGAACTGATGCTTCAGTTTGAGTCTGAAGGCAAGGAAGAACACATGTCCCAGAGCGCAGGCAGGCAGAAGGAATTCTCTTACGTGGCCTTTTTGTTCTATTCAGGCCTTCAACTTCTCGGGCCCACCTACATTAGGGAGGGCAGTCGGCTCGGTCCACCAACTCAAATGGTGATCTCATCCAGAAACACCCTCCCAGACCACCAGAATAAGGTTTGACCTCTTACCCCAGCCCTACGTGGCCTAGTCAAGTTGACACATAAAGTGAACTCTCATGGAAACAAGGTTTGTTTCCAGAAAGCCTCATTTGAATCCTGCCTGCTCCGCAAATTTCCCCAGCTTCATTAGCTGACACTCGACTCAGCCTAGCTGGATTCTTCTTGCTCTTGTTGGCTCCACCAGAGCTCAGCATTGATGGCACCCCACCCCTCCATTGTTCTTCTGTTTTTCTAATTGGAGGATGATTGCTTTGCAGTGTTGTGTTGGTTTCTGCCGTGCAACAACATGAATCAGCCTTGTGTGTACACCTGTCCCCTCTCCCTTGAGCCTCCCTCCCACACTCTTCCCTGATCCCACCCCTCTATGTCGTCACAGAGTGCCAGGCTGGGCTCCTGGTGCTACACGGCAGCTTCCCACTAGCTGGCTCTTTTACACATAGGTAGTGTATGTATGCCAATTCATGTATATATATGGAATCTAGAAAGATGGTACTGATGAAGCTATTTGCAGGGCAGGAATAGCGATGTGTATGTTGAGAGTGGGCTTGTGGACACCGCGGGAGCAGGAGAGGGTGGGACGGATCGAGAGGGTAGCATTGACGTGTATACACCTCCATTGCTCTTTAATGATTTTTTCCTAAGTACCTCTGGCCTTCTCCTCCGTGTTTGAAGGGCAGATACCTAAGTTCTCCCACTCTTGTCTCCCCCGTGGAGGGTCACTATGGTAGATGCTTAGTCAAATGCTTGTTATCTTAGCTCTGTTTCTCAGTGGATGAAGTGAAGGATACTGCATTTGCCTCCTGGGATTACAGGACCCACATGATGGGTTTGGAGAACTTGGAATCTTGTTTCCTATGGGCAGCCAGAGAAGGGGTAGCTAACGTTTGGTGTATAGTAGTCATAGAGGCTTCCCTGGTAGCTCGGATGATGATAAAGAATCCACCTACGATGCAGGATACCTGGGTTCAATTCCTGGGTTGGGAAGATCTCCTGGAGAAGGAAATGGCAACCCATTCCAGTATTCTCACCTGGGAAATCCCGTGGACAGAGGAGCCTGGAGGGCTATAGTCCCTGGGGTCACAAAGAGTCGGATGTGACTGAAGCGACTAACACACAAATATTGTTGAGACGCTTGAAATTTTCATCATATGCTTTTGGGTTGCTGTAGGTTCCATGGCACGGTGGGGAGAGCAGTAGACGCCAGCCAGGTGCATGATCTCAAGCTACGTGCTCTTTCTTTGCTCTATTTTCCATGTTAGATGGAGTTAAGTTGGTCTTGCCTCACCTGCCTCTTGGGTCTTGTGAGTATGAAATAAGGTAATAATGATGGTGCTTAACTTAATTTTTACATATGATAAGCACTGTTCTTAAGACACTTTTCACATGGAGATTCATTTAATTTCATGGTCTTATGAAGCATATATGTTCCCGCTTTTGCAACCAAGGTCCGGAGAGATTTAATAACTTGTTGAAGTTTACCAAGCCAGAGAGAGGCAGGGCGGGGATTCTAATCAGGAAGTCTGGTTCCACAGTGTACTCTCTTGACCACCATGGCAGGCTACAGGGGGGAGAGAGAGTGAGTGTGTGGACACCGGAAGGACGCTTGGAGAGCCTGAGGCTGTGCTGAGACCCATTTGCACAGGTCCCAGCAATGATGCGTGTGTGACTGCTGTCCACTGGGGAGTCTACCAGGCCAGGACCGCGTGTGAGTTGAGAGCAGGAGCGTGTACAGCAGGTCTTGTCAAAGCCTTTGGTTACTGGAGTGCCATCTTGGGTTTGCTGCAGACATTTCAGACAGCTTAGCTGCTCCCTGGGCAGTCTCCCCTGCAGCTCCCGTGATTTGCCCTCTGAGCCCTGGCTTCACCTTTGTGGCCCGGGCCTCAGTTGTAATTAAACGGCCGTTGGTGTGTCTCCTCAGTGGAGCGCAGGCTCTGTCAGGGCAGGAGGGGCGAGGCTGTGGTATTTACTGCTGTGACCTAGTGTCCGCTGTGGCACCTGGACACGGGACCAACGAGCACTACACTGATGGAGCTTCCTAAAAGACTTTTTTGTTTTTTTAAATTGTGGTAAAATACGCATGCCAAAATTTACCATCTTAACTGTCTCTGAATTTTTCATGTACAGTTCAGAGGTGTGAGCTACATCCACATCGTGTCTAACCATCCCCGCCCTCTGTCTCCAGAACCTTCTCATCTTTCCAGACTGGAACTCTGTACCCCTTAAACACTGACTCTCCTTTCCCATCCCCCCTCATCCCTGGAAGCTGTCATTCTGCTTTTTCTCTCTAGGAATTTGCCCATTCTGGGTCCCTCATGTGAGTGGGGTGTACAATATTTGTCCTTTTGTTTCTTGCTTATTTTACGAAGGATAGCGTCTTCAGGGTTCATCCAGCTGGTAGCAGGTGTCAGAATTTCCTTCATGTTTGGATAATTTGCCATTGTAGGTATTAGACCACATGCTGTTTATTCATTCACCTGTCAGTGGACACTTGGTTTTTTTCCACCTTTCGGCTGTTGTGACTAATGAGGCTATCCACTTTGGTGCGCAAGTATCTGTTTGAAATCTTACTTTCTGTTGTTCTGGTGTATACCTAGATGCTGAGTAATCATATGGATTAAATATGTTTAGAAGATTAAATCACCTAGTACTTGTAAAGCTCTTAGAACAGTTCCTGGCATGTAACAGGCAGTAAATAGAAATATTTGCTAAATAAAAATACAACTCTAGGTGTCCTCGTTTATCTCGATGAATCCCGTAATTCAGACAGTTTCTTTTCAGTTCAATATTTAGGAAGGTGTGCATCATCATACCTTTTGAGAAAGGGGTAGAGGTGGTTTTGTGACCCCCCTCCAGCCCCACCAGTTGACCGGGCATCCGGGTACTATTCCTACAGGAAGGAGCTCAGAAGGGACATGCCTCCATCAGGTCCCTGCAACCCTGGAGCAGTGGAGCTGGGGTGGGGGCTTGGTTTCTGAAGCCCCCTATTCTGGCTGCTCATCAGGTCCTTTATTTGAGTCTGATTTCCAGCGCCATAGTCTCTTTGCTAATCTTTGTAGTTAATCCTCTTTCAGTCTGCACAAATTAGGGCTTCTCCATTCTCATTTGGATGTCTGTAGTTTATCAAGAAGGGTAGTATAACATTCTTAAAATACTTTCACTTGAAGTTTATCTCAAAAAAACAAAAAGCACATACCATTCAAAATGGTCAAGCAGCAGGAGGGTTATATCAAAAGCAAACAGTGATATGGAATTAATGATGGCAAGGATGCCACGGTAAAGGGTTGGTACTCTGCTTGTAGGTATATGCATCTTCTGGATTGCACAGGGATTCCTTGTAGTTCTCAGGTGTATCTTTCCTTCTGGTTCCAAAGCATTTTCTGGTTCATGGTATTCTTGTTTTTCAAGCAAAAAAAATTTTTTTTTAATCTTTAATATTCACTTGAAAACAGAGTTGAGAAAAACATTCACACTTTCCCTAAGCCTTTTAATAAAACAAAAGAAAGAACACTGTGATGGCTTTGCTAATGGAAATGCTACTGCATCCTGAGGGCACCGGATGGGGACAAAGTATCCAGTCTCCCCTATGGGTATGAGTGTCTGTTCAACTACAGAAGCCACATTTTGATGAAAATATGTTTTAGCACTGTGTGTCGGAAAACTCGTAAAGAATCTCACGGTTTTACTGTGAAGTCTGTAAAGCTTTGAGAATAAAATTGTGGTTGCTACAGCTTCTATTATCAAAAACCAATTTAAGTAGGCAGAAGGGCTATCTGGTGTCACAGAATACAAGGAAATTTCACGCTAATCGTAGGTCATAATGTAGTTTTGCTGAAGTTTTAGATGGTAATTCAATTAAATTTACTAAGTAGAACGAAAAGCACACATAACATGCTATGGTGGAGGTGGTATTATTTACATATGCATGTTTCATGGGCCCAGTAGTGTTTACTTACATGACTGAGCTAGAACGGGAGAAAACCGCATTATGTTTTGTGCATGGCTTGTGTCTGTGTGATATATGTGTGCCCAAACCCTTTTGAATGGCACAGATGGTCCATGAGGTGATGAGACACCTGCGGGCAGGGATCAGTGCCTGGAACACAGCAGGGCTGCCAGCAGGTATTCGCGAAATGCCTGGACGAGCGGGGACACACTTACATCCAACTATTTGAAAATGGAGAATTTTTAAAATCTTCTTAAAGAGCTTTTAACATTTTTTATTGAGGTGAAATTTACACCATATACAGGTGACCATTTTAAAGTGTCCAGTTCAGTGATGCTCAGTGCGTTCACGATGTTGGGCAACCACCACCCTTGTCTGGTTCCAGAACGTTTCTATCACATACGAAAGGCACCATGGACCCATTTTTCCCTTCCGCCAGCCCTGGCAGCCACGAATCTGCTTTCTGTTTGTATGGATTTGCCTGTCCTGGACATTTCATATAATATATGACCTTTCATGTCTAGCCTCTTTCCAAAGCCTAGGATTTTCCAGGTCCCTCGCATTGTAGCAGGTATCAGAACTTCATTTCTTTTTATGATTGAATAATAATAGTCCACCATGTGGCTCCTGCCACATTTTGTTTGTCCCTCAGCTGATAACATTTGGGTTGTGTCTACCTTTTCGGCCATTGTGAATGGTGCTGGTATGAACACCTGTGGAAGAGAATTTGAGCACCTGTGTTCAGTTCTCTTGGGTACATGCCGAGGAATGGAATTGCTGGATCATGTGGTATTTCTATGTTCATCTTCTTCAGTCAACACCAAGCCATTTTCCATAGGAGGTGCACCATTTACAGCTGAATCAGCAATGTGTGAGGATTCTTATTTCTCCACATCCTTGCCAACACTTGGCATTTTCTGTTTTTAAAAAAATTCTAGTCATCATAATGGAGGCATAGTGGTATTTTACTGTGGGATTGATTTGCGTTTTAGGGCTCTGTTTCAAAAATAAGCACCACTTGGGGCAGAACCATATTTTATTACTTCTTTTAGGACAGACTTTCTATATGGAGCAAGTGTGATCAGGAGACCTGATTTGGTGATAAAAATGGTCATTGAGTGAATGCCTTCTCTGCAGCAGCATTCTAGTGCTTTCTGCACAGGGTTTAATTCTCAAGTCACCCTGTTTTTCATGTGAGGAAGCGGAGGCCTAGAGGCTAACTTTTGTGTCTAAGTTGTATAGCTGCTCAGTAGTAGCTTTGGGGTTCAATTCAGGGCTGCCCATCTGACTCCAAAAGCTCCCAAAGGCTCATGCCCTTTCCATGGGGAGTCTGAATCATGGACATAGGGAAAAGAAAGTAAGAAGGTGTTCATTTCATATATTTTAGTGAAAAGCAAAGCCTTTACAGTTTGTGAGTGAAGAGGACTGATGTTGGTGCTTGTCTGGGGTCCTGGCGGTCTGCAGTGTCTGATCCTTTCGGGAGTCGGGGCCTTGGGTGCTGGTGCGTCCCTGGCTGGGGGCTCTGGAAGGGAGTTCCTGCTTGTGTTCGTGGGGTTGCAGAACAGCCTCACATCTCGGGGACTCTGTTGAGACTTTGTAATTACGTGGACTGATGAGGTTGAGGACGCATGCAGGGCAAGCCCCAGCTACACTCAGTTCTGGGGAATACCTCCCATTAGGTAATAGCTGGTTCACAGTAAATGTTGGCTGAACTCAGTTGAGTGCAGCTTCCTGAAAAAATAAATATCAGACTGAATCCTATTAGAAAATTACAGGAAATATATATATTTAAAAAGAGTCCTCCAGTGAATCCTGTTGTAGGTGACCCTTTGGATGTATCTTTTAGGTAAATCTGATTTTTACATGTGGTTTGTTTAATGTGAGATAGACTGGCTTTGGGGATTTACTTATAAAGTAATTGATACTGTAACTGAATTATCTTACTATATAGAGATGGTTCATGTGTCCTCACAGTGTTTATTAAACCACTTTGGTGACTGACACTGGGGATGGAAGAAATAAGTGAGGCCTCAGGATTCTTATGGGGCTTCCCTGATAGCTCAGTTGGTAAAGAATCTGCCTGCAATGCAGGAGACCCTGGTTCGATTCCTGGGTCGGGAAGATCCCTGGAAGAAGGGATAGGCTACCCACACCAGTATTCTTGGGCTTCCCTTGTGACTCAGCTGGTAAAGAATCCACCTGCAATGTGGGAGACCTGGGTTCAATCCCTGGGTTGGGAAGATCCCCTGGAGAAGGGAAAGGCTACCCACTCCAGTATTCTGGCCTGGAGAAGTCCATGGACTGTATAGTCTATGGGGTCGCAAGGAGTCAGACACAACTGAGCGACTCACTTTCACTTCACAGGATGCTTATAAATCTAGAAGGGAGGACAGAGATGCAAACTGTAAACCACAGACCATGCTAGTGCACTGGGGGTGCACCCTGGGGGCTCACAGTGGAGGCTGACAGTGCCTCTGGGTGGGGGCTTCAGAGAGGGCTTCATGATGGCACCTGGAGGGAGGGAGGGGGACAGAACTCTCAGGACAGAAAGGCTTGGCAGAGTGGGGACCCAAACAGGGCCTTGAGGAATTTGAAAGGCCTGGGGCAGGGGGGTGGGGGGGTGTGGAGGGAAGGAATTTGAGGCCCAGGGAGTGGTGTGGGCAGGGGCCCAGAGAAGAGAATGTCTACATACACGGCCAGTGCCTTGATGGCCTGGCCGGCTCTGGGGCTGGAGGGCAGGTCAGAGGTGGCGGGTAAGAGAGCTTCAGCTGCTGAGTCTGGCCTAGAAGCTCCTGGAACGTGTGAAGCAGAGTGTGGGTCAGTGTCACCGTCTGCCAGCTACCCAGGAGGTAGCAGTGCTCATCAACTACTCTTCTGAAGGTAGACCAACCTCGGGCCATAAACTGGCAGGTGGGCTCCCCCGAAAGCAGAGGCAGCCCCTGAGCCTGGTGCATCCTCCAACCCCCGACCAAGCAGGGATGGTCTCTGTTTCACATGTGAGGAAATGAAGGCTCAGATGTGGAGCGACCTGCTCAGGGCCAGGCAGCCTGCCAAGAGCAAGGCCAGGGCAGGACCTGGGAGCAGATCGCGCCAGGTGAGAGGCTGACGGCAGGTGGACTGAGGCTCCACTCTCCAGGAGTCTTTCCCTGAGACGTGAGCTGTTGGGACCTTTCCAGGGTTCTCTGGGTCTGAGCAACAGACCAGTGCTGGCCTCTATCCCACACCCTGATCGTCTTCCGTTTCGGCCTTTGCAGCAGTCTGCAACCTTTTTGGCACCAGAGACTGGTTTTGTGGAAGACAATTTTTTCCATAGACCCAGGGGTGGAGGGATGGTTTCAGGATGACTCAAGCTCATTACACTTACCGTGCACTTTATTTCTAACCTGCCGCCGCTGCTGACCTGACAGGACATACCGTCTGGGGCTTGGAGGTTGGGGACCCCTGCTTTAGTGAGTCAGGGAAAGGTTTCAGGAAACGGACTCCAGAAACCTCGACAAGCTCTTGCTTCCTGGTGGAGGACAGGAGGCTGTGTGACCTGTTAGGCATGGGCTCTGTGTGAGGCCTGTCTCAGGCAGACCCAGTCTTCAAGCCTCCAGAAGAACACTGACCGTGCAGGTGGGGAAGCTGGCCAGTTTCTGACATCCTGCTGTGTCCCCAGGAGGAAAGTAAACTGGGAAGCAGTGTTCAATGAGCCTGTGTTCCTTCCCTCCATCATCAAAGTTGAAGTGAATTGCTTAAATATTTCAGAAATTAGCAAATATATATACATGCATAGTCTTCCCAGATGGTGCTAGTGGTAAAGAACCCGCCTGCCAATGCAGGAGACACGAGATGCAGGCTTGATCTCTGGTCAGGAAGATCTCTTGCAGAATGGCATGGCAACCCACTCCAGTGTTCTTGCCTGGAGAATCCCCTCGAGAGAGGAGCCTGGTGGGCTAGTGTCCATAGGGTTGCAAAGAGGTGGACACGACTGAAGCAACTCAGCACGCACTCATGGATACACACGCACAATATTATTTGTCCAGTGTACACAGTGCTGTTTCTCATTTAATACCTTTTTGAAAGTCCTTTGTGCTAGAAGTTAGATATTTTTTTTTATGCTTTAATTTTATTTATTTTTTTTTTAAATTTTATTTTATTTTTAAACTTTACAATACTGTATTAGTTTTGCCAAACATCAAAATGAATCCGCCACAGGTATACCCGTGCTCCCCATCCTGGACCCTCCTCCCTCCCCATACCCTCCCTCTGGGTCATCCCAGTGCGCTTTTGTTGAACTCTACATTTCAACTTCAGAACGATGAAAAAGGCCTAGTCAACTGGCTCATTAAAAATATTTCTGCCTCTTAGAAGACATTCAAAGCAGATGAAAGATTTTTGCCTTCATTGGCAGGATCCTCTCTAGCTAATCCTGTCTTCTTTTAGAATTTTCTAAGAAGCTCTGGGGGAAATAATTGAAAAAGATCAGAAATGGAGCTCGGGATGGACCTGACTTCAACATCTTGGGTTGATGGACATTGGTGTGTGTGTGTGTGTGTGTTTTTTTTCCCATTTAATATCCCCTCCCTTAGAGGGGAAAGGAAGATGTGTATAAATACTTTAGTTGATAATCAGGAAGACTGATTCTTGCTGCTTACTGACTCTGGGCCTCACTGCATCTCTGAATCCTTCTCATCTTTTGAGCGAAGAGATTGTCCTTTCCGCCTGAGTTTCTCCGTGACCCTGTTATGTGAACCGGGCAGACCACTGAGCAGAAAACTAATGCAGCCCATGAGATTATTCTGTCTGCAGCGACAGCAATCTGTGAATCCACAGACAAAACGTTTAGGGAGATGGAATGCAGCTGTTGGTGTAATGAGTGAGGAGAGAAAATAGAATTTGTTGAGGATTAAAAAAATATTAAGCTGAGAGATGTGAAAGCCTGTATGGTAATTGCTACTTGGCTGTATCTTCACAACTGGCATAAGTACATCCCAAGGGCCTCTTGTGTGTTGGAGAACAGTGCTCCTCCAAGTGGTCCCCTCGGCAGAATCACCATCCCCTGTGTGCTTGGTGGACTCCAGCATCCTGGGTGGGTCGTCCTCCAACCTGTCAAACCAGTAAGTAGAAGGGATCCTGGGATCTCTTTCAACAAGCCTACCAGGTGATTCTTTGTGCTAAAGTGAGAGAAACACTGTTCTGGAAACCCAGCATTTGAGGAGCACTTGGGGCTTCCCTGATGGCTCAGATGGTAAAGAATCTTCTGCAATGCAGGAGACCCAGTTTCCATCCCTGGGTCAGGAAGATCCCCTGGGGAAGGGAATGGCTACCCACTCCAGTATTCTTGCCTGGAGAATTCCTTGGACAAAGGGGCCTGACAGGCTGCAGTCCGTGGGGTTGCAAACAGTCAGACATGACTGAGTGACTAACACTTTCACCTTCACCAGGATCATGAAGCTCAAATACTTTGGCCACCTGATGTGAAGAGCCAACTCATTGGAAAAGACCCTACTGCTGGGAAAGATCGAGGGCAGCAGAGGATGAGATGGTTAGATAGCATCACTGACTCAATGGACACGGATTTGGGCAAACTCCAGGAGGTAGTGGAGGACAGAGGAGCCTGGTGTGCCACAGTCCGTGGGGTGGCAAAGAGTCAGACATGACTTAGCAACTGAACAACAGCAACACTTACAGGGGTCATGCACCCTTTGGGTGAAGAAACAAGCCCAGGAAGGTTGGTGGTTTCCCAGGAAGGTTGACTCAAGCTTTATCAGGGAGTTAATAGATGAGCTATAGCCCAGGCTGCTCCTGTTCCTAATGTGGCCTGTGACCTGTAACCTCAGTGGCACCTTAGAGCTTGTTAGAAAAGCAGATGCATGGATCCTTGGCCAGGCCTGTGGACTAGAATCTCTGGCAGTCGGTCCATTTTATCAAGCCCTCCAGGAAACTCTGAAACCCCAGTGCTCACCTAGGCACCGAGCTTTTTGTCATGCCTTGCTCACCGGAGCGACACTTACTCTAAGTTATGAAAGGCTGTGATGGCCCTGTCTTGACACTGTGTTCTTGGGATTCACATGGAAACACGTGGTCGTGCCTCTTTTTCTGAGGTGCAGCCTGGGATGTGCTGGTCTCAGGGTGACCACCTGTCCTGGTTCGCCTGGGACCGAGGGAAATTTCCCCAGACATACTGAACTGGGAGAGTCCCAGGCAGACTGGAACGACTGGGCATCCCAGCTGGTCTCAGGGTTTAGAGGGGAAAAAGTTGGCCGTGTCCTATGGAGTTGAATCATTTGACAAACATTTTCTGGATTGCACTGAGTGTGGGAGGCTCAGGCGGTAATAAAAAGGCCGTTTTCATTAAGTCTGTTTTAATGTATGGCTGTCATCGCTGAAATCCATTGTCCTTTTCTTTCTTTCGTCTCCACATGGAACCTGGCAGTCCAGGAGCACAGTTGTGGGAGGAGATGGGCTGGCCCAGCACTCATTTATGCTCCTTTTGTACCGTAAGTGGTTGCCATGCGGTAGGGGTGTTATTATATAAGCCGGGGAGAGGCTGTTCTGTGAGTTCAGATTCAAGGCAGGAAGGGTCAGAAGGAAGAAAGGATGGTTTTAGTTACAGAATCGTTTCGTTCATAAGCTGAAGCTGGGAAGCTCTTGGGCGTTTGCCGAGCGTAGGTTTTGTCTCCTGCTCTGCTGGGCAGTGCGGGGCCTAGAGACACAGCAAAATCGCCCCATTTTCTTCAGCACTTATATTTCTTTCTGGGTTTTTCAGGGCATTTAAAAAGCAAGCAGATATTCTGATTCTCTCATTTTATAAATTATAAGGTTTTGATTCTAGAGAGGAAGAAAACCAGACTCCCAGGCAGAAAGGGGGTGATGGTATAGCATATAGAATTATATAGTCTAAAGTTACTTTTCAGATTTCATAACTGATACCCAGCACTGTTTCTTGCATGGACTCAGGGGTTCATGGAGGCCTGCTCTTGATCCCTGAGTAGGGCTGGAAGTCCCTTCCCAGCCCTCTGGAGATGGGCTTTATGCACAGGTGGGGGAGGTTAGACTTCCTGGAAGGGCACTGAAGAATGATCTGAGAGCTTCTGCTTCATAGGCAGGCCATTTCTTATGTTTGAGCACGTGTTAAGTGCCTTGAGGTCAGAGCTTATCTTGTTCACCTTATTGTCTCCCACACGTTAACTGAGCTCTTTACATATTAGCAAACTCACTAACTCCTGCTCGTCCTGTTTAGGATTAGAGCTGACACCTTCTTTCCCTACAGAAGGGACAGATTGCAGTTTGGGTTGGTGAGATCACGGCTGTGTGCTTCAACGGCACAGCTGTTTCCTAGCCCATGTCTGAGCTTTCCTCTTGTGGATTTGGGAAACAGGCTTCCTGTCCCCACTTACTCATTTGATAACTGAACTTCTAAAGACTGATCATGGAGCACCTCGATGATGGCTGTTAACCAGGAAATAAATGAGAAAGGCCACTCTTCACCTCAAGTTCGCCATCCCTAGAGCAGGGAGAAGGCTCTTATGGGGGCAGGTCTGTCTCCGTGTCATCGGGAGGTCAAGAGTGAGAGAGAAGCAGCCCTGTTTTGTGTGGAGTGATACTAATTGCTGTGTGTCCTGTAGCCGAGGACTTTGGTCTCTAAGGACCACAGGAATATGTGCTATGATTATTCTTAGGATTCTGGCCTAGACTGTTTTTTTTTTTTTTTAAATTAAATTTGACCCATTCTGCATCATCTGGGAAAACATTAGCTCACTTATTAGGAAAATCCACTTATGTTTGTTGTTGTTGTGGGTGTGTGCTCAGTTGTGTTAGATTCTTTGTGACTCCATGGGCTATATAGCCTGCCAGGCTCCTCTCTCCATGGAATTTTCCAGGCGAGAATACTGGAGCGGGTTGCCATTTCCTACTCCAGGGGATCTTCCCGGCCCAGGGTTTGAGCACATGTATGTATCGAACATTTGTTTTTGGCTGCATCGGGTCCTAGTTGCGGTGCACAGGTTCTAGAGCATGCGGTCTCCCCACTTGTGGCACCTGGGCTCGCTAGCTGTGGCACGGCTTGTGGGATCTTAGTTCCCCAACCAGGGATTGAACTCACGTCCCTTGCACTGGAAGGCAGATTCTTAACCACCAGACTACCAGGGAAGTCCCAGAAAGTCCCTATATTTTAATTCAATGTCTAAGTCTTGGAGAGATGGGGAAGTTGTGCAGGGCCTGGGTGGAACATGGAAGGAATGATGATGTTGGATTATTTCTTCCTCTTGTCACTGGTGACGAGTTGTAGCTGGAAACATTCCAACCCCCCTTGTTTTCCCCCAAGTAGAAGGGGGTCAGCTAAATACTATCTTTAAAAAGGAAACAACCCTACGGAAAACATTGCACGATAACTCTCCTTTGTATACACATGCAGAATCCTTGCCAGAAAGTCTGTTCATTGCTACTAAAAATCCCCCAATGTGTTACAAGAACAGATAGCGATAACAGGGATTGAAACATTGGAGTAGATTATTTAGTAGTTCTAGAATAGTAGTTCTGTAAGTGTTCTGTAAGACTGAAGCCATACTGACGATTAGGGTTCAGCAGTAGACAGTCAGGTGTGTGAGGACGGGCACAGTGTCTTTTCACCACTGTCTTTCTAGAGTCTGGCACGGGGCATGGCTATGGTAGGTGCTCAATACCTTTTGATAAATGGGACAAGGAAGTTCTCTTTGAAACAAGAAGGTTCCATGACTGTCAGGCTCCCTTGCGTAAGGCTGGAGTCTCACCTTAAGACTCAGTTCCACAGACGTCTTTTGAAGACTAGCCAAGGGCCTGCTCCTGTCTGAGTGTCGTGAGAAGGGAGGGGGACAGGCCTCGGGGGAGGAGAGCAGACTGCAGTGAGCAGTCTGGACTGTCACCCCTCAGGGTCAGAGGACAGCGGTTGGCACTCGTAGGACAGGTGTGGTGGGCAGAGGCCAGGTGTGGAGTCAGATGTAGATACCCACCGAGGTGCGGCTCCTGCAGTGGGCCCGAAAGTCACAGAGCTGAAGGGGTCCTGACGGCGACGTCAGCGCCGTTCCCCGAGTGTACTGGTGAGGAAGCTGAGGCTCAGAGCGGGGAGGTGACTAGTACAAGGTCAAACGGCCTGTTCATGCTAGAGCCTAGGCTGGAACCCGGGTTTGCTGGGTTTTGGTCCCCGCCAGCCCCACGTCTGTGATTTTCAAATGCCCTGTGGAGCAAATGGAGCAACAAGGGGCCTCCTGGCTGAGGAAAGGGGGCGCCCAGGTAGCCGTGTGGATCTTCTCCGAAGGAGGTTCTGTGGACATTTATCTGCAGACGTCGGGACACGCTGCACGTGCTTCGCTGAGGCCATCCAATCACATGCTGCAGCTGTTGAAGCAGCACTGCAGTGCTGGTGGCCCGGCACCTCCCAGCCTTCATTGTCACCCCAGTTTTTGCCCCTGGAAGCTTCAGTGCCGATCCCTCAAGAAGGATGAACTCTGGCTTCTGCTCTGGTCCTTCAACTCTTTGCCAAGTTCCCTTAGGCAGTGCGAGTGGAGGCTCATGAGGGAGTCAGCTGACTCCTGAACGCGCCTGCCCAGTTCAGACAAACGTCGGAATTGGGAGCAGGTTATGTAACTTTATTACGTAAACCTGGTTCCACCCCAGGCCTCAGTTACCCCTCAGTTAGAAGCCAGCTGCCCTCAGAAGCCTGGCTGTGCCCCCCGGGCTCTTTGAGGCTTGTCTCAGAACCTGTCACGTGATGAGACTTCCCAAGTGATGTCTTGGTGACCTGGATGAGTCAGTGCAGCTCGGGAAGGTCCCTGGGAAGTGTTGGGCAGGTCAGCGGGGCTGTGACATTCAAGTGCGTGATGTTTCTAGTGATTCATTTTCATCATTATTTTCCAGAAGCATCAGTCTGATATTTGGAAATTTAGTACATGGTCCTTCACTCAGGATAGTTTGAAGAGCCATCTAAAGCCTCGCCCTGGATTTAGTAATAATAATAGTAATAGTTTAGTAATAATAAGTTAGCGCACATAAAACACACGCTCAGTCTGGCTTTGTTCTAACTGCCTTAAACATGTTATCTAATCTTCATGGTCACCCCATGAGGGTGGTACCCCAGGGGACCAGTATCCGTGTCTCACAAATGCAGAATCTGGGCCTTGGGGGGCCTGTAACCCACCCAGAGTCAAGTGGACGGGAAGGGACGGGGTGGGGGCTTGGCAGCAGGTCTGCTGCCTCAGAGCCTGCGCTGAGCCCTGAGCCAGGCTGGGTCCAGGAGGCCGTGTGCTGGCCAGCAGCTTTGTTCCCAGGGCTGAGCTGGGCCCGCGCTGCCCTGGACCTCACCGTGGGGGAGCGTCTGCCTCTGAGTCTTTTTCCGCTTTCCTCCGGCCTCCCTGGTTTGTGCTCCTGCGACATGTGTGGCAATGAGAAGACTGTTGCTTGGACTAAATGACAGCAGTTGCCACTCATTCTTTTCGTGGTGGTTGTTGGTCTCAGCCTTCTGCTAAGCACTGAGTTTTTGGGGAAAGCCGACCCCATGACTGAAATTCATGACATGGATCGTGTGGGTGCAGGTGCCCATCTACGAGAGCTGGCAGTTGACACTTTTGCCTTCCTGATGCCAACTGCCCCCTCCCCTCTGTTAGTGTGTGGGACGGCAGGCCTGCCTGGGGAGAGTGATCGGAGAGAGGCCAAGGCCTCCTGGGAGTCCGGTGGCTGAAGGCTCGGGCCTCTGTGAGACACGGGCCTCCTTTCTCTTTCTTGCCTTGGCCAGCTGTGACTTGACTTCTGTGCTTTCTCCAAATTTTATGAAGGATACGTTCAGTATTAGAATAACATGTTTTAAAAAACATAAATTCTACCACCTTAGCCTTATACCTGTGCCTCAGTTTACTCATCTGTAAAATGGTGATAATTGCCTCTGCTTGCTTCATAGGGCTGACATCAAGCCAAATGAAGGAGGAACCTGGCGTGCTGGGTACTTTAAAGAGAGGAGGCAAAGACCATAAAATCAAGCTCAGGTGGCAAATCTAAATGCTGTAAATGGGGCCGTGAGATGGAAGTTTAATCTTTTGCAATCTGATCTCATTTGTTCAGCCTCAGGACTTACCCTGAGAAATCGATAAAATGAGTTAATTGTATGTTCTCTCTTTTCTGTTCGTATAGCAGCTCTTTAGGCTTTAGACAAAAGCTAAACTCCCATGTACTTAAAGCTGAAATGGCATTTGTGATGCCTGGGAGATAAGAGCCTGCTTGAGTTGCTCTCAGTGAGGATGATAATGGAAACCAGGACGAAGGTGGGGAGGAGGGAGTTTCAGAAGGTGCTCCCCAATGGCGTCTGCAGGTGCTCCCCAGTGGCGTCGGCAGGGTAACCCCCTGCACTGACTTCCATCTCAGGGACCCCTACCTATCTCTGGGTGGTCGATGCATTTCTGGACATTCTTTATAATGTACAGAAACAAATTGCAATTTCCTATCTGAACCTGATGGTTATGAGGCCACAGTTGATATTCAGACATAAAGAAAAGGAAATAGCAGCTCTCTGAGTTGAATAATTAAGCCATATCAGAGCAGTGAGTGTTCCGTGGCCCAGTGATGTGCTTTTTTCTCTGATGTTCTATTGTCCCTAATCTTTAGCACAAATGTAAAATGTCGTTCAGTTCAGTCGCTCAGCCGTGTCCGACTCTTTGCGACCCCATGAATCACAGCATGCCAGGCCTCCCTGTCCATCACCAACTCCTGGAGTTCACTCAAACTCACGTCCATCGAGTCAGTGAGGCCATCCAGCCATCTCATCCTCTGTCGTCCCCTTCTCCTCTAAATCTTGGTGAGCCTTGCAGTAAAGTTGGCAGAAATTTGTCACAGCAGTAGGGAGGCATTAGCGACTCTTGGGAGAGCCAGTCAGGCTTCTGGTTTTATGTCAAAGCACTTCTTGATGTGGCTTTAGAATGGTAAGCTTCCCAAGGGCAGGACTTTTGTCCATTTCATTCAGTGTTCTGTGCCTCGGACTTAGAACAGTGCCGACCACAGAGGTGCTGAGCAGATCGTGTCTTGGGAAGAGTGGACAGGAGCTGTAGAAAGCTTCTGCTCACATTCGGCAGTGTTGGTGCTGCGTGCAGGGGGCTGCAGGCACAGTGCAAACAAGCTCCTCGGGAAACAACTATAAAATCCTGGTGATGGGAAAGGGCTCCAGTGTACATTATTCATAAGCAGCCACTCAGCTTCCATGTAACCTTAATTAAATGAAATGATTTGAAAGTGTAATGTTGGTGATACACTTGGGTGTTTGAGGTTTGGTGATGGTGTTGCATTAATAAATGTCTTATTGAAATAAATGACCCAGTTTCTTTTAATGCAACCTCCTTATAGTGAAAGTAGAAAGCCGCTGCATTGGCTTTTAACACTGTTGCAAATTGGTTCATTTTCATAAGTGTCCTGACAGTGGGGATTCAAATATTGTCATTAGTCATTGTTATTTATCATCTTGGATCACACAGTTGAGATCATTCTGTATGCCTATTTAGAAACTTCCAGTTCATTGGGGGAGTTTATTGCTCTGATGGAAGTATGTATCAGTACATGGGGTAGATGGGACTGGAAGGGCCTGATGTCTACAGGGCAGAGAGAAAAGGGTTTTCACAGGGGGTGCTATGCTATGTCAGGCATCACACAGAGTGGGTGGTCAAAGGAAGACCCTGCGGGCAGTGCTCGACTGGTTTAGATGCTATGGTTCTCTGATCCTGGAGGCGTGGGTGTCCCCTCCTGTGTGTCTGCCTGTGGAGTCCCGTTTTGTGGATGTACGTGGAAGAGTGGCTGAGTAGGAGTCCTGTCGTTGCCTCTCGGTGGGACATCTCAGTGCTGACGCCATACTTACTGTGATGGGTCAGTACAAAGGACTCCGTGTTTACCCATGTGGCGTTTCTCTGTGAGGCTCTTGGAGTACCTGTGGCAGAGTCACTTAGGTTGTGTGTAATGTGGATTCCTGGATCCGTCCCAGATCCTCTGGAGAAGGGCTTCAGTTCTCTTTATTTTGCTTTCCTCCCATGGAAAAGTCTTGCTGGGCTTTTGGGTCTTGCTTTATTTCCATCGTGTCTCTCCTCTGATGTCGCTTCCTTGGAGAGTTCGTCGCTGACCACACTTTCTAAAACGGCAGTCTTGTTTCCCCCATTCAGGTTATTTCCAAGCCCCTTTCCATGCTTTGCTTCTCTCCAGAACAACTGTCTCTGTATCTGGTGTCATCTGTCTCCTCTGCTACAACATGAGTTCCCAGAGTGCATGGACCCTGTCTCTTCCTCCTTTTGTACCCTGTTGCCTAGAGCCTGCCTGGCAAATAGTTGGTGCTCTGTAAATGCGCTGCATGAAGGTCTCCAGGTGAGTCTTACAGTTGCTCAAGGTGCCTTACGGGGAGAGGCAGATGAGCTGGTAAGAGGCAGTCCCTCGGTAGGATAAAGAAATGGTAGAAAAGGCTAAGACTTAGAAACTCCAGTCCTAATGTTAGTAAGCCTGCAGTCTTACCTTTATGAGCTAACTTTGCCAGCATAAACCACAGTGAATTTAAGGACTTTCATAACTACTGGTGGTGATTGCAAAATATTCTGCAAACATATGGCAATAGAAGTGACAATAACCACATTCTAGATCTTAGTTATGACTGACCCCTTAAGGCAGATAGGGTTTTTATCAGATTGCTGGTTCTTTTGAGTTTCTGTTGCAACTGACTTAACACAGAGAACATGAATTTGAGTGAAAGATGCAGTTTGTCTGGAGAATCCACACCAGAGCTTGCAGAAAGGACATGACCTAGAAGGGACTGTTCTCCTGTCTACTAATTTAAATTACAGTCTTGAATTTGGGTACATCTCCATTTCAATCTGTGACTGATCAGTGCCCTTTCAGGGGAGGGACTTGGTGGTTTTATGAATAGAATTTGCTTCTGTTAGGTAACCAGTTTAAATTCTTTTTTTTTTTTTGATGATTTGAGCAAGAAATGCTGCTGATTATAAACGATGGTAGTGATGCCTCTAGCACTGGCCTCATTGTGTCCCTTTGAGTTGGTTGTGGTTAAACTGAGGCACCGACTATATTGGTAATAGAAGGTATGGCCTCGGTTCCCACACGAGTAATCTTGGAGCTGATCTAATCTGAGTATTCTTTCTTCTTCTTGCCATTTCCTTACTTAGTAGGATATCCACCAAAGGGTGAAAATCTTAACTAGTCGGTCCAGAGGGAATACGTGACCTAATCCTGAAAAGAAATCTCAATACTGTAGAGCCCTCGTTATTGCGAGCATTTAAAAGTAGCTCTCCTATCCTCTGCTGTTCTGTTCATAGTGCACTGTGATTGCAGGATCTTCTTCTGAAGTGTGTGTGTTTAGTAAGGCATTCTCTAATCTGAACCCATAGGTGTTTGGCTCTGTTTTCTCCCTTTTTCCTCTGGGCTTCCCTGGTGGCTCAGATGGTAAAACATCTGCCTGCAATGCGAGAGACCCAGGTTCGATTCCTGGGTCGGGAAGATCCCCTGGAGAAGGAAATGGCAATCCACTCCAGCACTCTTGCCTGGAAAATCCCATTGATGGAGGAGCCTGATAGGCTACAGTCTATGGGGTTGCAAAGAATTGGACACAACTGAGCGACTTCACTTTCTTTCTTTTCTTTTCTTTCTCCCTTTACCCTATTTTTAACTGTACTTTTAAATATACATTATGTGTGTGTGTATTGTATATGTATGTTTTTTTGGACAGACCCATATTCTACATTGTCAAACTCTCCAGGTGGTTAATAGCCCTAATAACCTTACACTCACCAGTCCATGCTACAAACATCTTTGGCAAATTTTAATAATGGAGTAAAGGTTTTGTTCCTTAACTTCCAATTTCACTGGGTCCTCTGTGTTAGGGATTTGAGTTTATGGAGTATGACTGGTTGGTCTGACTGACACATGTTTGGGGATTTTTTTTTTAAAAAAGCACATTTGACTGACTCAAGAGGAGAGGCAAGTGTTGATTCAGGGTGTTGCTATGGAGTCCCACAGATCTGGGCTCCAATCCTGGCTCTGGGAACTTTTAGTAATATATGCTTGGCAAAGTGCTTAATTTTACCAATTAATTACCTTACTTTATTTTTTCTTTTTGGCTGTGCCATGTGGCATGTGGGATCTTCCCCGACCAGGGGTCAAACCCTTGCCCCCTGCATTGGAAGCATGGAGTCTTAACCACTGGACCGCCAGGGAAGTCCCATACTTTACTTTCTTATGTAAATGAGAGTAAATACTATTTTACTCATTCAAATATTGAGTGCCAACCTGGTGGCTTAGTGGTTAAAAAAAAAAAAAAAAGTCTGCCTGCAATGCAGGAGAGACCCTGGTTCCATCCCTGGGTCAGGAAGATCCCCTGGAGAAGGGAATGGCTACCCACTCCAGTATTTTTGCCTGGAGAATCCCATGGACAGAGGAGCCTGGCAGGCTACAGTCCATGGGGTCACAGAAACAGAGCTTAGTGGCTAAACATACCATTCAGTGTACCTCTTGTTTCTGCCCAAGGGCTAGTGACCGGCCTCTGTCTTGTTTCATCATCCAGCCTCATCCTGGTCTGAATTCCTACCTTTTTAGTACCTCAGTCTGCAGGGATACAGTTCTCCTAAACTGCAGAAGCCAAGTGTTTACTTCTTAGTACCCTCTCTTCTCGAGTCCTCCTGATGTGTGAGTCCCGGTGATCCTCAGAACGCTCCATTCCAGCCGAGCCCCAGCCCACCCACAGGTGCTGCTGCTGTGGCATTTTGTGGTTCTGTGACTGCCAGTGTTTACCATGCTTTCTGGCAGGGCTGCTGTCCATCGGCTTCCAGTTAGAAGATTAGTAAGGGTGGATGCGACTTTTGGAGTCCGCGTCTCTCTGTTCACTCTCTGGATAAACGAGTTGACCCCCAGGGCCCTGCAGAAGCCTGGCGTGCTGATGACACAGCAGCCTGTTACCACACTGGCTTGATTTTCACCTCCTCCCGTCTGTGTCTTCACAGAGCTCCATCTCCACATGAGGTGTAGATTCGAAAGCTGCATGTCCTCTGAGGTGCCCTCTGCCCTCTTCTCTTTCCAGAGCTTCCCTGTCCTGGCGGGTCTGGTGCTTGCATCCTCTGCTTTCTGCTGCCTGCTTTCTGTCGTCCCGTCCTCCTACGAGCATGCCGCTGCTGTGTGGAGTTTCCAGTAGGTGTCATAGATCGTGGGCCTTGTGGTCTCTTGGACATGCTTGTGCTGTGACTCCAACATAAAAGCCTGATGTTGCAAGACACTGTTGCTCTCCTCTCTGGAGAGTGGTGGTCGCTACTGTCCGCCTCTGTTCTTGGTTCCTGTTTGCCCGAGTGTGGTCCTCTGAGGAGTACGGGGAGTGACCTTCAGGCTCTATTCAGGTGTAACATTTTTTCTGGTTGTAACCTGGTTTCCATTGGAGTATAGGCAAGTGAGGCCAGGTAAAGAGGCCTAAATTGTAGTGTTGTAGAAATAAGTTCAGTGTCAAAGAATGTGAATTATTATTTTTTAACCTTGAGAAAGGCTGTGAAAAATATGTATTGATTTGCCTGAAAGTTAACAGAGCAAGGTCTGTAATCTGTGATTATTAATGATATTATTAGTGAGGAACTGGTTCTGTTGTTGACGGAAACCCAAGAACGTTCTTATCCTGAGGCCCACCTTATTTGAGCATTATTCTTCACCCCAAAGAAAGATGAGAACCATCACAAAGATGAATAGTTTAATTATAATCTTTCATGGTACTGACCTAAACTAAAACAAAATTTTTTTTAAACTGGTACTTTTTACTAAGGAGGTTCTTACTTATATGTTCTGGAATGATGCTTCCTGGTTGTTGTACCCATTTGGGACTCCATGCTCTTGGTAGCAGATTATTAGGGAGGACCCACCAGATTTCAAAGAGCCATCTGGTTATAATGTTAGAAAAAGCTGTTAGGAGTTTGACTAGAGTTGTTATAAAGAAAAACCAAAAGGATTGAGAGGGGAGGATTTTGAACAGAAGTGAGACTGTGAAATGCTGACACTTCCAGGGAGGGTTTGGCTACAGTGTCTGCATCTGCCCAGCCTCCGTGGTTCGGGTTGAGACAATATCCACACAAAAAAACTAGTTAGAGATGGGGACCAAGGTGGCGGCCTCAGGAATGGTAAGGCAGCACTCTGTTACTCTCACAGTCAGTGCTGTTGGTAAATTGTTGAGGTCACAACGTTGCTGAAATGTCAAGATAGCTGAGCCCACAAAGCAGCTCACCTGGGCTGCTAACCGAAGGACGCTTGCTGAATACCCAAGGTGAACCTGCAGTCCTAAGCACAGACAAAACAAGGAGGGGCGGGGCAGGAGAGAAGGGCAAGAGGCAGAGTCTGTTTCAAGAGCCTAATAACTCCACCTGCTGATAACATCCAGGCCTTGGGAGTAGCTACTCTTCTTCAAGAGAGAGGAATGCATTTGGGCTGAAGAAACACAAAAGACTGCCTCTCCATTACTCCCTGGAGAGGGCAGAAAAGTCTCTCATGGGCTGAAGCAGAAACCGGGGAGAGGAAAGAAAGGCCTTTGGGAAATCATGGGCTGACGTGGGGTCGTGTGGTTCTTTTGCCTCGGCGATTTGGGGAAAAGCTCAAACTAGAGTGTGCATGCAGAACACCTGGGGATATTTAAAAATAGAGATTCTCATTCACTGGGTCTGAGTTGGAGATTCTGCACTTTGAACAAGCTTCCAGGTGTTGCTGATGCTATTCCTCTTGTGTGGACCAAACTTGGAACAGCCAAGTTCTAATCTTCTCTTCTGAGCCAGGCCAGACTGAGTTACAGTAGCCTTTGCCCTGTATCAAGGTCTCTTACTAATTGCAGACTCTCCCTCTTAGTATTCCTAGTATGCGGCCATCTCTACCTTCTCAACGGGTCTCTGCAACACTGGACCACAGGGGCGATGTGTTGCCTGGCTTTTCTCCTCCTGGGCTGCTTTCCTTCTGTGAATTCTCTTTGAACATTCGCTCTTCCTTTTTCCAGGTTAAAACTTGGAGAGGGTCTTTTTTCTTTTTCTTTGTTTTAAAGTTTTTTTAAGCTGTAGCATGTGGCAATCAAGATTGCCTTAGGACTTAAGGTAAAGATTACATACTACAGAGATGATATGGTCAGGGACTCACAGATGCCTGACTACTGTCTCATTAAGTACCCATATTCTTCCCTGGAACCTGTTTAAGGAACAATTGCCAAATATTGATCAACTTTCCACTAAATGTTGATTAGCCCAAGCCCAATGCCTTCCAAAGCAGAGTTCTGGGTTGGAGCATTGCAGGTTTGAGTGGTGGAAATGGCCTCAGCTCACACTGAGCCACATCCTTTTCTAGAGGTCTTACCATGCTCTACTTGTGTCCCCTGCAAAGCAAAGACAGGAGGGAGTGAACAAAGATAGCCCGACACTGGGGAGCCTTTACCTCTGGTTCAGTTTGCTGATCCCTGGGCCTGGAGGAGAGAAGGTGAAGAGGAGGGAGAAGCACTGTGTGACCTCTGGATGACAGTGAGCATGCCCTAGTAGCCGTCAGTATCCTGGGTCTAACTGATTGGTATTACTGTGCTTTGGGGGAAGAGAAGGAAGCAGGTGGAGGGTGGTAGGCACCTTTCATACCATGCAGACCTTTTCCTGTAACTCAGTTGGTGAAGAACCTGCCTGCAATGCAGGAGACCCAGGTTCGATCCCTGGGTCGGGAAGATCCCCTGGAGAAGGAAATGGCAACCCACTCCAGTATTCTTGCCCAGAGAATTCCATGGACAGAGGAGCCTGGCAGGTTGCAGTCCATGGGGTCGCGAGAGTCGGACACAACTTAGCGACTAAACCACACGACCACACTTGTGCACAGGAGCTGAAGTTTTCTTGTCGGTGGGCCTGGTGTTGCATGACAGTAAACGAGGCTTCAGAGATGCTCGGTGAAGTTGGGATTCCCACGTGTGAAAAGGCATTCTCTCAAGCCCTCACTTAAGTAGCAGAACCAGCATCATGCATCTCTCTCTTCATTGCGACAGCTCAGAAGAAAACAAGATCCTGATTTAGCAGAGCAGATGTCACATAAAACACTTTGCTTTAACTATGACAGAGTGAAACTGTGAGTTAGTCATTTAAGAATTTACTCTAGTGAATATCCAAACAGATGTGCTAACGTACAAGAGAAAATCTGCTCCTCCCTTGCTGTCGGTGGACCACACCTGCGTGTCGTTTTAGTTCTTCCTTCAGTTCCAGGCAGGGCTTTGCTGAAACATCTGGGCCATGCATCTTGGCTCTGAGTTTGGGAGATGACCACTCACTGGGTTATGGACACTGAGGGTCTGTGTCTGGACCCCAGAACCGTGACTCTGTGTCCAGTGTCTTCAGCCAGCCCAAGGAGCTCATGGCAGGCACTGGGGCCCTGTTGAATACTTGTCAGTATGTAGGTAGCCCTTTGGTAGAGGATGACGTTAGTGTGTCCAATGCTGGATGCCCATTAGCATCACTGAAGCCAGTTGGGTTTGCTGGGGAAAAATAACTGTAAGATGTCTTGTGTTCCTCAGCTAACCATTCTGTGAAGGCACATAGCAGCTCAAAGCTTAGGCCCAAACATCTGTAGACCTCACCAAATGCCTCCTGGGGGTCAGGACCACCTGTGATCAAGAACTTCTCACCTAAGGTAAGGGCATTGTGTTTGGGGATGAACCCTCGGAGGTGAGAATCTCAGGAGTGACCTGCATTTTACTCACCAAAGAAACAAGGCTGGTGACTTTCTATCTAAGGCAGCCTTTGGGAGTAGAAGGAAACATACCCGGTCACACTTCTGTTCTCTGTGTCTCTCTTGGCCTCTGCTGTGAATCGCTCTTGCTGGACAACCAGTCCCGAAGCATGGTCCTCACATGTCACTGATCTGTTCTGGAGCCTCTAACAGCCTCCAGTTCTGAGAAGCCTCCCTCATCTGCCCATTCTTACCTGTCCAAATCCATTTCCCATTACAGCCTGACATGCATTTTCTGTTTCAGGTAGGCTTTTTGTTTTTTTCCTGTCCATATTTCAGTTGGTTTTATTCTGAGCATTAGGTATAAAAGATAAGGACATAGAAAATGTCTGAAGTTGGAAATGTACAACTTCAAACTTCATCGAGGGACGCAGATTGAGACATGTTGGAATATGTATTGCGCCCGTGGCCAGAGAAAATGGGTTAAATGGAAACAGAATGGGGAAGTTGTGTTTCAAGCCTAATAGCAGTTACCAAGGGTCGCTCTGCTCTTAGAGTTGTGCTCGGACTGTCCGTCTAGAGGTCACTGCTACCTGTTCTGCACGTTTATTCAGGGTGGATGAAGGTGTATGATACTGACGGTTGGATGCTGGGGAGATACCTTGGGGGCAGGTGGCCTCGGCCTCCTAGGGATTTTCTTCTTGAGCTGCAGAGTCTGCACGGATCGGGTTCTGTGGTCTGACCTGCTCCCCTCTGCTGAAGGTCTCTTCCCTGAGCCACTCCTCAGGTGACTTCTGTTGGCACCTGAGTTCCCTGTGCTGCAGGAGGAAGTGGTTGAGAGTCACTGCGCTGATCGCCCAGGAGAGCTGACTGCATCATCTACCTTACATTAGCATTGTCTTCACTAGTCTACTCCTGTTTCTAAGCGTTTGGCCTTTTCCTTCTGTTTAAGTCCAGCCATCTCTGGCAGCCTTTCCCAGTTAATCCAGCCCCCACACTACTGCACTTCCAGTCTATGCCCACACAGTTGAAGGCTTAAATGTTTTTCAAAACTGAGTTGTAGTTTACAAGCTGCTTGAAGTGAGAGAGATTTTTTTTCTGCTTCATCTATATTTACTTTATGTTAATAACTAGCTTGCTACTTGGTAGATATTTTAGTGTCGATTTTGATGGGGGTCTTTGGGACATATAATATGAATGTTACACTTTAATTGGAATCCAGAGAGCTTGGCAACTAGGTTTGGAACCTGTAGCTACAAAGCAACATTTACCAGTTAACACGTCGGCCCTTAAGCAATCTGAACAATATACCTATGAGAGAAGCAGCTGATTTTAAGCAATGCAGTGTCTCCAAAACTCTGAATATGAACTATTAAAGTATACCCCTAAGTGGGCTTCCCTGGTGGCTCAGTGGTAAAGAATCGACCTGCCAAAGCAGGAGATGTGAGTTTGGTCCCTGGGTCAGGAGGATCCCCTGGAGAAGGGAATGGCTTCCTATTCCAGTATTCTTACCTGGGAAATCCTGTGGACAGTGGAGCCTGGTGGGCTACAGTCCATAGGGTCGCAAAGAGTTGGATTCGACTTAGCAACTGAGCATGCATGCACATATCCATAAATAAACCCACAAGCTGTCCTGTTTGATGGAGAATGTTAGTTACAAGCAAATTACATTGTAGAGCAAACAGTCACTGATTTTGCAGGGAATCATTTACCCTGATCTTGATAGGTGGTCTCCTGCCTGGACTTCAATGGGGCTAGTTAGTCTTGTCCTTTCCTGGTTCACACCTCTAGCCTCTTGGGCAAAAACTGTGGAGTTTCCCCTTTGTTTAGGGCTGAGTATCAGTTTCCCGGCTGTGGACTTTCCTTTGCCAATCCCAGGTTGTGTTGGCTTCAGTTTCATGTTGCTTTCGCTGCTCTGTCTCAGTTTCACTTGAACCCCGGTTGCAGCAGGGTCTGTGATCTACTGCCCTGGTTTCTTTGTTGTCAGTGAGTCCTTTGGCACCTGAAGCTGCCTCATGAGCTGTCAGTGACTTGCCTCTAGACTTTGCTAGGCTTGGGACTCGCATTGGAGGTTACTCTCCCTCCCCAATGATTGGTTTGTGTCATTTGACAATACCTAATATGGACCCTAAAACTTTTTGCCTCTTATGTCTACAAATCCATCATGCTTATTGTCTGGAAAATAAGCCCTATATTCTGCTGCTATAAAGTGATGAATGAGTCTTAAGAAAAATATCAGAATTTACATGTTTACCTGTTATTGGCAAGAACTATCCTAACCACACTGCTATAGCCCAAGAAGTTTTGAAACTTCTAGTTGTGTTCAAGCCATCGTATAATTTACACATGGACCAAACACATTTTATCAGTACAACTAAATACATCTTCATTGAGCGCTTTCGGTGAGCCAGGTAGTGGAGTATGTCTGGGATTCAAAAGAGTGGTTAAGATTGCTTTTATGGCGCCTCCTGTCTGGTTGATGTAAGCGTATGAGCAGCCCTGGGACAAGCCAGGTTGTACTGGTATGTCTGTGGGAATGGATGTGGGAGGAAAGTCAGAGAAGGCTGAAGTCATGAAGGATGGGGAGAATTACAGGAAGATAAGATAGGGGAGGGTGGAGCATTCCAGGAAGAGGGAATCATATTTGGTTATTTTGAAAATCCAGGGCTTTCTCAAGAAATGGGGTAGTTCCACTGGACTGGCTGACTGCATGTGCAGGGACAGTTCCCTGATTCCACCAGCCCCTGGGTGGGCACCAGCTGAGGCTGCAGGGACTGGGCTGGCTTAGCGGGGTCTCCTAGAGGAGCTGAGTGCAGACATCGGCCAGAGATGGGGGTGTATGGTAGCCAAGCTGAGAAGCCATCATAGACTCCAATGTTGGGCCCCTGGGCAAATGCAAAGTTAGAGATTAAGGAGAGGAGACAGGAACAGGACAGGATGCAGGAATGCAAAGCAAGGGTGCAGGGAATTCAATTTTTAAGGATGTTCAGTGTGAATGAGATCAGTGGCGAAGGATTTGCACTTACGTAGAGTGGACCAACTAATAACAGGTTAGTGGGTGGCTCGTAAAGGTCAGACTGAAGGAGAGAGTGTAGATAGTGGTCAGAGAGCACTGAGGGCCTCGAATAACAACCTACAGAAGGCTCTGGGAACTACTGGTCGTTCTCTAACAAGGAGTGAAGAGCCAACTTGGGTTTCAGGTAGGGGGATCTCCTAGCTATTGGTAGGCTGGGTCGGAGAGGAGAGAGATTGAAAGCAAGGAGACCGTAGCACTTGCCAGTCTGAGTTTAAAGGCAAAGGATGCCTGGACCAAAATGATTCAGATGGGGAAAGGGGAGAGGTGGTGAGGGAAGCAGGTGGGAAAGGGTCTGGTGTGGCTTAGGTGCTGGCTGATCACATGTCTTTGCGCCAGAGATGGCTGGTTTATACCTATTGGCCTGGCATAGGTGAAACTGCCTTTCTGTTGGTCAAAAATGATCGCATGTGGTCATTTCATATGCATCAACTTACTATTACAGGGGCTTCCTTTCACTCTTAGAAGTGTTCCAGATTACTTCATCATCTTAGAGACTGGAAGATGACGGAGAAAAAAGTATTTTCCAAGGTTCTGAACTTGTTGACCAGGAGGGAAGGGAGAAGCCATCTAGGAGAAAATGACAGAGGTGGCCCTCAAGCTATACTACTGCCCCATGGGACCATTTATAAAGAAAAAAAAAATCTGTAAGCAGATAATGTTTTGTTTCCATCAGAGATTTAACACAGACTGAGTGCTCTGATGTTCTTAGAACTCCTCACCCACACACCTGGTACCAGTACAGCCTAGCTCCAGAAGTAACTAGGATTGGGAGGTGGGTGATACTGACCCACCTTGTTTCCTAAATTTGGGGCTGACTCATACCTCTGACTTCCAAGTAATTCCATTCTCACTAAAGATGGAACATCCCTGAGGATGTGTGAAAATACGAAGCTATGAAGGGGGTTCATGTAGGAGCCATAACAGCCATGTTATGAGTACGTGGTCTGAGTACTCTGGTGAAAGGGGCACTGCAGACAGTCTTGCTGTGAGAAATGTTGTATAAAAAGTGTTTAAAGCTTAGAGGTTTTTATTACTGAGCAGGTCCATGGGCAATATGTCCTGGCTTTAGTTTCTGGTGGCCTAATAGAGTCAGTATCATATCATGGACATTGTGTGTTATGTACCAGGTGTGTGGGTGAGGAGTTCTAAGAGCATCAGAGCACTCAGTCTGTGTTAAATCTCTGATGGAAATAAAACATTATCTGCTTACAGATTTTTTTTTTTATAAATGGTCCCATGGGGCAGTAGTATAGACTGAGGGCCACCTCTGTCATTTTCTCCTAGATGGCGTCTCCCTTCCCTTCACAATGCACCACCTTTTTCTATATATTTCATTATGAAATTTTTAGTATTTTCATTGAATTTTCTCTCAATGCAAAAGAACTCTTTGAGTATTATGGAAAATTAGGAAGGTGCAGAAAACAATAGAGAAAATAATGATCATCCCTGATCTTACTACTTTTCTTCCTAACACATTGCCTCCTTCCTTCTTATAATCCCACTCAATTGGAGATAACTGTTAGGTTTTGCTATAAGCTTTTCAGACTTGCCTTTTGCATGCACAAACCACCATTTTAAAAAAATGTTTTTAAACATTTTTTAAAAAATTAAAAAAAAAAACATTAAAAAACAAAACAAAACAAGGATCATCCTGTATGTGTTGTGTAATGGTTTCATTTAATATGCCCTGATTATCTTTCCAAAGCAAGTGTGTTAGCCTGCTCCCACATATTAGTCACACGAACGACTGTGCAGTATGTTTCCATGCCATGACTGATGGAAATTTAGGCCGATTTTCAATTTGTACAACTGCAAACCATGCTGCAGTTAATATCCTTATTTATTTACTTCATCTCCAGGTGAGTGCTTTTGTAGGAGAGACTCCTAGACTTGACCAGACTTGTCCACCTGGGTTAAGTTGCCCTCTAGGTTTAACCCATTTTGTTATTCTGTCAACAGTGTTGAATGTGGCTATTTCCTTACCTTTTAGTGTTACCAGTCTTAATATTTTGCAAAACTTGTAGGTTAAAAAATGGTATGTTGCTGTTTAATGGCCATTTCTTAAATCATGGTTAAGGATGAACATCTTTTCATATGTTGATTCACTTTTTTTTTTTTTAACTGGAGGATAATTGCTTTACAGTGTTTGGTGGTCTCTGCCATGCTAAGTTGCTTCAGTCGTGTCTGACTCTGTGCAACCTCATAGACAGCAGCCCACCAGTCTCCCCCATCCCTGGGATTCTCTAGGCAAGAATACTGGAGTGGGTTGCCATTTCCTTCTCCAATGCGTGAAAGTGAAAAGTCAAAGTGAAGTCGCTCAGTCATGTCTGACTCTTAGTGACCCCATGGATTGCAGCCTACCAGGCTCCTCCGTCCATGGGATTTGACAGGCAAGAGTACTGGAGTGGGGTGCCATTGCCTTCTCCGGTCTCTGCCATACATCAGCGTGAATCAGTCATAATCATATAATCTTGAGCCTCCCCACCCCCCCATCCCACCCCTCTAGGTCGTCACAGAGCGCTGGGCCGGGCTCCCCATGTTACACAGCAGCTTCTCACTAGTTATCAACTCTTGGTCTTTCGAAAGGTTGTTTATATATTTTGTTCCTGATTTATAGGAGCTCTGAGAGTAAGATACTAAACCTTTCTTTGTACATTTGCGCATGTTTCTTAACTATCATTTGTTTTTAAATTTGTTTATGGAGAATCTAAAAAGAATGGCATATCTGTCAGTCTTTTTCCTTTATGGATTTTGAATTTTATGTCATGCTTATTTAGGCTTTGAAATTCTTAAAGTGTTTTTGGAGCCCAACAGTCTTGACATTTATTCAGTGATGCAGTAAGTTAACTAACACTAGAGTGTCTACTTGATGTGTTTGGTTCCTACTTAATATGGTATCATTTCTAACACCTTTCTTAATTTCATTTTGAGCTCCCGTATGTCAAAGGTGTTCATAGTGACAGTGGCTTTTTAAGAAATTGAATATCACCCCTTTGGAGAACCTGAAAGTTATGGCCCAGTTAACCATTTGACTAACTTCTTCCAGGAGCCTCATGGTTTCCATGGCACCTTTATAGCTCTTGTTGTACAGACAGGATGCTTTTTCATTAGAAACTGAATCAGTCAAAGTTATGGGTTTCACACACGTTCTGCTTTCCTGAGGTTTGTTAGAACAATGCCCAGAAGCAGGAACCCCATACTCTCATCTCCCTTCCCATTTAGCTGTGTGACCTAGGGTTTGTCACGTAACCTTTCTAGACTCCTCATTTTTCAAATGCAAGACTCAGTCATTCCCTCAATGCCTCTCCCATCACTGTTTCTTGGTTTTATGATTTCATGATTCTTCTGAATTTCAGCTTAGGCTGTGGCTCTGCTTATCTGTCATTTCTTTCTTCTAACCTTTTCTGTCTTCTGAGCCTCTTACTTGAAATCTTTTTAAGGCAGGCAGTTATTCATTTGGATTCTTCTCTTTGTTTCTGTAGACCCTTGGATGTGTCTGCCTCATTTCCTGGACTCTGTCTTTGCAGCTGAAATTAGAAACCTGGAGAAGCATAGCAGATGCTAGAGTCTTATGAAGTAACAGGCCTAAAATAGCCCAAGTCCACTGGCAGAGGGCTTGGCTGTAATTCCAGTGACAGGTCCTGATGGGGCTGACCTGAGTAGGTCCCCAGTTTCTCCTCGACTTTTGAGGATGGCTTCAATACATCATCATCCCCTTGGCCAAACCCTTGACTTGTATAGTCTCATTTCCCCCTCTTTTCCTTTCAGTGTGTTAGTATTAAAAGCTTTGGGAAAATTTCAGTACAACCTGTATATAAATGGGAGTTTAGATCTGAAGAAGCTACAGGCAGGCACTGAATAGAAGCCAGACTGGGGGGTGAGTACTGAGTTGTAGGCACTGGGGGCTGGTGATATGTCAGTGGCCCTAAGGCATGTGGCTCATTTGATAAACAAATGAGCACCCGTGCGCCCCGAGAGACTCCTGCACAAGGAGAGAAGCAGCCTGGAGTGACTCAAAGAAGGCAAAGTAGTAGGCAGATTTGGGTTGAAGTCTCGATCCCTGTGTCAGGAAGATCCCCTGGAGAAGGAAATGGCAACCCACTCCAATATTCTTGCCTAGGAAATTCTGTGGATGGAAGAGCTTGGCAGGCTACAGTTCATGGGGTCGCAAAGAGTTGGACACAACTGAGCAGCTAACACTTTCTGGGGCTGTCCCTTGCCTTTTGTTTCAGGTATATCCCTTACCTTCTGAGTCTACCCACTTTGGGGGATGATTGTAAGGATTAAGGGATGAGATTCATGTATGTTGACTGTTAGGAGGTGCCATCTTTAAATGGTGATGATAGCTTTCTAATACTTGTGGTGGTGACTGAGTTACCAGGCATATGCAAATAAGTTGAATATGAGTAAGATTTGTAAATGCCCTAGGACACTTTACAGGTAAAGTGTTAAAGAACTTGGAAGACAAGAGTTCCTATCACCCTGAGTGTAGGAGGGGAATGCACAATGTTCATATGCTAAATACTCGATTAATCAAAGCTGCTGTAAGATAGGGTGTGTATGCTAAACTGTTTCAACCGTGTCTGACTCTCCGCAGTCCTATGGACCATAGCCAGCCAAGCTCCTCTGTTCATGGGATTCTCCAGGCAAGAATACTGGAGTTGGTTGCCATTTCCTCCTCCAGGCAGTCTTCCCGACCAGGGCTTGAACTCACTCTCTTACATCTCCTGCGTTGGCAGGCGGGTTCTTTACCACTAGTGTCACCTGGGAAACCCACTGTAAGATAGGCTGCCACTTTAACAATTCCTTTATGAACCTCCAGTGCATTTAAATGATAGGGTAGGACCTCGTCCAGTTTTTTTTGTCCAAGTGGCAAGTGACTGCGATGTACTCACAAATGATAATGTATTGAAGCCATCCTCAAAAGATGGAGTTTTTACTAAAAATTCCCATCCTGGGGGCACATGTATACCCAAGCACACCTGCTGATATGTAATTTAAATGCACTTCCTCATAGAAACATATTTGCTCTATTTGGAGCATATAGGCTGTGTGAGCTGTCTTGGGAACCTCTCACTTCTAGGATGGTTTCTATGGAAAATGTGAATTCTGAGTTCTAGACTTAGAACTTAGAACACAGCTTGTTTGAATATTGATAAAGAGAAGCCTCACTTGATGCTCCAGGAGGATGTGAGACCATGTCATGAGTGAAGTGGTACAATGAGGTTCTTCTTGAATGGACCCAAGAGGTAGTAGCTTCCCTGTGCTGCATTGTAACACACACCAGGTCAGTTGTAGGAAGACTTCAGTACCTACGAGGCTAGGGAGCTACTCTGCTTTGATTTTAAACATTACATTTTGAGGCCTTGGTTTAAGAAAATTGCCTTAAAAGTCAAATAAAAAAAGGAAAGGGCAGCATCAGTAGCAGGAACAGTAACCCACCCATGGTGGGGTGGTGGCGATTTCCTGGTTTTCTGCAAATGATGACTGTAGAGCTTATGAATGTTGCTTGTTAAATTCTAGATCGATGTGGAGAAAAACCTAATAAGGGATTTAATTACTGTCTCATAGCTGTTGTTTCCTGGAATCTGTGTCCCTTTGGGCTGTTGTAATAGAACACCATAGATTAAGTGGCTTTTAAACAACAGAAATCCATTTCACCTTGTTGTAGAGGCTGTGAGTCCATAATCAAGGCAGGGGTGCACACAGCATCTGGTCAGGGATGCTTCTTGGTTCATGGATGGCCATCTTCTCTCTGTGTCCTCCGATGGTGGAAGGGGAGAACTCTGGGCTCTTTAGCCTCTTATAAGGGCACTAATCCTGTGCATGGGGCTCCACCCTCATTAACTTAACGACTTCCTAGAGGCCCTACCTTCAAACACCATCACAATGGAATTAGGTTTCAACATATGAATTTAGGGGAGACACAAACGTTCGGTCTATATCACCCTGTCAGCAGCAACGGCTTTGTTCTCTCCGGCAGCCCTGAAGTCTGTCTTCCATGAACACCCTTTGTTAGGTTCCTTCAGAGGAGAAACTTGGGTTTTCTTTTTGTATTTCTAATACTTGAATAAGGTTTCTATAACTTGAGCTTTTGATAAACTCTAAAAAAAATAGTATTTAAAAAGGAAACTGGTAAGTCTTCTGAAAGATTACTTTTGCTAGATGTAATGGACAGGAATAATAAAGATTAGCCAGGAATAATGGACATCAGAATTTTTCTCCCAAATATTACCAAGAAAGGGAGCAATAGAAATCAATCAACAATCTGTCAGGCACTAGCATATGCCTCTACTGAATTGAGAATTTTGAAAGAACCAAAGATGTATAATATACAGCCCTTCTTCAAAAGAAGTTTATAATGTAGATAAGATAGATATGCAAAACAGTGACTGGAAAAGACAGTATGAAATGAATTACTTTGCTACAAATCATTTTTGGAAGATGGGGGATATAAATTATACATACACGAATGCATGCATTTTAAATGCCTTATGCTCAAATGCATAATCCAGGCAACTGGAGAAATTTAGTAATTTCTGAAATACAGGCTTGAGCTGGTCCTTGAAGTAGGGGTAAGCTAAAGGGTTATGCAAGAAGATATGCAAAAATGTAGATTGAAAAATTGCATTGTCCTATTTTATTCCTAATAAGCTAACCTGGAGTTCCACAGAAAGGAACAAAATTTTTGTTTTAATGATTTTAAAGTCCCTTGAAAAATACTTCATCTCGAGTTTTCACTGGTGCGGCCACCTGTGTTTAAGCTGTGTCTGTGGGGGTGACACGTGGACTCCACATCCCTTTTTTTCTGACGCGTGTGGCCGCTGCTCCCAATGTATCTGCCGAGTGAAGTTTGCTGAGACTCAGATCTGATCTCACCTTTATCTGGCTCAGAAGCTTTCAGTTGCTTCCGACAGCTCGAAGTCCTCTGCTCTTGCAGTGGGTGTGCAGCGTGCTCCTCGGTCCAGCCTTTTTCCTCTGCCTTCCTCTGTACCCCCGATCCACAGCCAGCCTACAACAGGGTCCCCTCACCCACACCGCCTGCTGCGTGTCCTGCGTGTGGGTCTCTTCCTGATACTCCCTGCCTCTGCGTGTTCAAATCTTGCACGGCCTTCACATCTTTGCTCAGATGTCACAACTGCCATAAGGCCTTCTTATCTTTGCAGGAACAGAATCCCTGCCCCTCTGAGTCTGGCGGCACCCAGCCCACCTGCTCTTGTGGCCACTGGCATGTTCTCCTCTGTGTTGCTGGTTTTTGAGGACATTTTTCTTCTTTTCCGTTTTGGTTTCCCTGCACCTCGCATCAGCTGTGCTTTCCACACAGGAGGCCTTACCTCCCGAGAAAAGGCCTCTCCAGCCCTCACCCTACCTAGTGAACACCTGGCTTCTTTGTTGCTACTCTTGCATGTTCATTTGGAGGGTTTTGCTGATGTATGTAGAGACGGTGGACACACGCAGACAAGCATATGATTCCTCTAACATTCTGCTTGATAATGCAGTGTCTAAGATGCTTTGTATCTAAGGGAGTTTCCTGGGGAAGCTGTGGGGTGTGACGGGGCAGACGTCGGAACCCTATCTAGCTGTAGCTTAAGGACACACTCTCGGGATGTAGGGGGAAAGCTAACTGCTACGATGTGTCCCTGGCCACAGGTGGTGTTGGGTAATGTCGCAGCCTGGTTGTTGCATTGTTTGTAGCTGTCGCACACGCAGACATGCCAGCTGTGCTGTTACTGTGGATCTCTGGCACGATCTGCTGTAGAGGGCCACCACTCCAGTTAGTCTTGTTTGGGCTTACTGGTAGAGTGATCTCTTGTTTGGTTATCTGTTTTTCTGCATACAAACCACCCCAATATTTAGTGGCATAAAAACAGTAGTTCTTTTTCATCTCGCATGGCTGTGAGTTGACTAGTCACATATGTGCCCTTGGTCGACTCATCTGCTCTCATAGCTTCACCTTCAACCTGTAAACATAAGACCTCTAGGCTCATTTCTTAAGCCTTAGCTCCCTTCCTGAGCTCTAAACATAAATATCCAACTGACTGCTGGCATAGTCGGTGAGATTCCCCCAACCTTGGCGTTTCGACAAGGGAGCTCTTTATCTTTGCCCTGAATGTGAAAATTGTATAATTTCTCTTTAAGTCGCCAATGCCTGCATGGTATGTGGCACAACCAGTAGATTCTGAGTAATCTTCAATGAGTTAATATGTGAACAAACACTTATGTAGACCCACCAGTAGGAGAGGAGATAAATAATGGTCCCACTTGCGGTGGAATACTGAAATGAGTGAACCAGATATACTTGTATCAAAAAGGATAAATACCAATTATGAATAGGAAAAGTAAAATTATGTAGTATATAGTATATGCTCAAGCCCCGGGAGATGGTGAAGGGACAGGGAAGCCTGGAGCACTGCAGTCCATGGAGTCGCAAAAAGTCAGACATGACTGAGCGATTGAACAACAATATATCTGCTACCATTTATCTGAAGTATACAGCCCCAAATATTGTGCATTTCTGGATTTATATTTTTGTGTTCCTGGCTACTGACATGGATGTGAGGGAACTCTCCACTGTCAATATTGGCTATCCTTTGGGGGTTAGAGGGCGGGCAATTACAGGGGGTTGGAACACTCAATGGTAATATTAAATTTATTTTTTAAAAAATCCAAGGTGAGTAGGAATAGGCTATAAAATGTTAACTGTGTTTTGAAGATACAGATGTCTGCTGTAACTCCTCTATACTTAAAAAAAAAACTGCAATATATTAATTTTTTTTTTTAAAGGAGAGACAATGATGTACCAGGGGTCAGCAGGAATAAATGTAGTGAGCCTCACTGAGAAGTTAAGTAGGGACTTGATCAGGGTCACACTTCTGTACCAGGCATTAGAAAGAACCCAGATGATGTGGCCCCGCCCAGCTGATCTTTCTGCTCCGCCATGTCATCAGATTATACTCCAACCTAGAATGTCTGGTAAGCGTAATCCATCGTTTTCCAGTCACGTGGATGTTGACTGCCCATTACTTGTGTCAGTCAAGCCCTGGCTGGGCGTGGAATAGCCAGGGAATATTTAGGGCCTGGCTTCTTATACCACTGTTCTGACATCTCTTTAAGGAGGCTCTCAGTTGCCGTCCCTGTAGTACCAGTGGGTCTCACAGATGGTTTAATAGATGCTCACAACAAAGGCACTGTGTGTGATCCCAGAGCGCTGAGGAGAGGTGCTGGTCCACTTGGCCTGGTGCCTCGGAGGCCCGGGAACTGCATCTGAATTGTCCATGCATCTGTCTTGGCACCTGCCACCTTGGTGCTTAAATATTTATTTGAATTAATGGACCCAGGAATGTTTTATTAATGTGGCATTGTTCATCAGGATGGGGCTGAAACCTTCTCCCTGTTTGCTGAGGGTAAAATGTGACGCCGTAGGCTTGGAAAAGTCATAACAAAGCCTGGAAAGAAACCTTCCACCTGGAAGGAGTTTCCTGGGAGCAGCGGTGGAGGTTCCTTTGCAGTTCTGATATGAGACCCACGTGCTGGTGGAAACACCTGGCCATTTGCATCAGCTTCCCTGGGGCTGGTGGCCACAGCCCCTTTCCTTGCCCCGCTAGGCAGGCAGCTTGATTCACAGCACCCTGCTTCCCCACCCCGAGTGTGAAGTGAGGTGCTTTGCTGTCAGCTCAAAGCCAGCATCCCAAAGACAACTGATGAGTATGGAGGACCACATTGCTATAGGAAGGTAGCCTGAGCCTTTCTGGAGACATTGCTGTTTATGGGGGGTGGAAATGGATATGGTCATTACGTTCTCCCTTCCCCGCTTCTCATGTCAACTGTGTTAACTGTTACTGTGATCAGAGCTGAAACAGAAAGTACAGCCTCTCAGAAACTAGCTCAGGACACGGCAGATTCCTACTCCATTGTGAGTTGTTGCTCTTCTCTGTGAGCGATGGAGAAGGCAATGGCACCCCACTCCAGTACTGTTGCCCAGAAAATCCCATGGATGGCGGAGCCTGGTAGGCTGCAGTCCATGGGGTCGCTAAGACTCAGACACAACTGAGCGACTTCACTTTCACTTTCCACTTTCATGCATGGGAGAAGGAGATGGCAACCCACTCCAGTGTTCTTGCCTGGAGAATCCCATGGACGGAGAAGCCTGGTAGGCTGAAGTCCATGGGGTCGCACAGAGTCAGACACGACTGAAGCGACTTAGCAGTAGCAGCAGTGGGCGATAGCTCTGTCATCAACAGCCTGCTTGTGTTAAATGATCTTAGTGCACTCTTATAGCTGATTCCATCACCATATAACTAAAAGTTTTAGCTAATGTGATCTCAGTTTCATATTGCGTATGATTTCCAGAAGGCAATAACAAGTGAACGGCTAATGTCCTTGGGAAGAAATAACTAGGTAACATATTCATTGTTTAGCCTGGGAGTGGAGATGGAGCTGGGTATTAGCTAGTCATTCCTCTAGGTGTTAGAGATTTAGATCAGAGTTTGTAAAGTTCTAATGAATATGTGATGTGTGACAGCTTTTCCTGTTATGCTTTTGGCTTCCTGATTAAACTAACAAGTTCGTATGTTGGAAAAACTACCACTGCCCACTCATAATGAATTACCCGGGCAGAGTAAGTAGGAAGGGCTGGGAGAACTGATGTTATCCATCACACAGAGAAGGTAACGTGGGCATGTCACAGTTCTGAATGGGAAAGTGGGTGGTGACGATGGACTGAAGCCCCGCCTCAGAGTTAGGAGACCTGGGCTCCTGACTCTGCAGTTTCAGAGGAAAAGTGGACCGGGTCACTTAAACTTTCTCAGCCCTCCTCTGCCCCCTTGTTTTGCCAGAGATGGAATAATATGTACTGTATTTCTCAGAGGTGTTGTGAGGTTCACACTAAAGGCTTAACGTCCTCCCAACTATAATCCAGTTCTGTTGTCATTGCCATCCCAGCAAGCATCAGGGTTCTCTGGCAGTGTGCTTGACCCTTGAACAACACAGGTTTGAATTTCATGGGTCCACTTATGCATGGATGTTTTTCTCTAGTAAATACTATTGTACTGCTAAGTCGCCTCAGTCATGTCTGACCCTGTGCGACCCCATAAACGGCAGCCCACCAGGCTCCCTCGCCCCTGGGATTCTCCAGGCAAGAACACTGGAGTGGGTTGCCATTTCCTTCTCCAATGCATGAAAGTGAAGAGTGAAAGGGAAGTTGCTCAGTCGTGTCCGACTCTTAGCCACCTCATGGACTGCAGCCTACCAGGCTCCTCCGTCCATGGAACTTTCCAGGCAAGAGTACTGGAGTGGGTTGCCATTGCCTTCTCCAACTATTGTACTACATGATCACAACTGGTTGAATTCAATGATGTCTATATAGGGAGTGGACTATAAATTATACATGGACTTCTGGCTGTGCAGAGGGCTAGCACCTCTACCCGCTGTGTTGATCAAGGGTCAGCTGTATGGATTCGGTTACAGGTTCCCAAAAGGTAAGAGCAGGAAGAGGAGGGGAGTCTCCAGCAAGGCAAAGAGCTGCTGTGTGAGTGGTGAGTTCCCCAGCTTTGACGGTCTGTAAGCTTAAGGTCCTCTTCCTCTCAGATGGAGTAGTTCCCTATGAACACATTTTTCTATATATCAATCATCTGTGAGGCATAGGAAACGTAGTGGGTCTGGAGAGAACAATAAAGATGGTGAAAGCAAAGTTTTGTTTTGTTTTAAGAGAAATCTGAGAGAGGAAAAATACTCCACTCTGTCAGAACTGACACTTGATTTGCCTGGGATAATGGATTCAAGGCAACACTGATCTCTGTTTTCCCCTCTTGTATAACAGATGAGAAGATTTCCTCCTTTAAGTGGAGGGTTTGTGCTACTAAACGTTGGCTAACAGGTACTGGGTATTGTTCTCAAAACTCCACATGTTACTCATGGAGTTCTCTCACCTACCCACTGGAGGGACCCGCTCATAAACTGATGCCCAGGAAGGTTATGTGACTGGCCTCAGTCACACGGCTACTCCTTTGCAGGTAGGCTGGCTCCGAGTCTGTTTTATGGTGACACTCCTGTGGTCGTTGTTCAGGGAAATGGAAGTCATACTCTGCAATTCGCTTTTAATTATCAGTCTCCCTCAAGGTGGACTGGAGTGGTGTGCCTGAGGATGAATGAGTTTGGAATCCTTGACTTTGGGGATCTGTGTGGGGACTCCCACTAGGGGGTTTACCTCCCTTCACTCCCAGTGGAATGTGGCCTTGGGGACCAGATGTGTAACTGAGGCAACATCTCTGCAGAATGGCTGGCCGGATGTAGGAAAACCCTCTGAGGCCCAGACATTGACTTGACATAGAAGGGATGGAGGCTCAAATAGGTTATGTGATATTAGCATAGTTCACCTATCTGTTCAGTCTTTGCTTTAAGCATAGTAAAGAGGAAGGCTTTTTTTAAAATGTATTTTAAAATATTTTGACTGTGTTGGGTCTTAGTTGCTGTGTGCAGACTCTCTAGTTGTGGGGTGCAGGCTTAGTTGCTCTGAGGTATGTGGGATCTCAGCTCCCTGGCCAGGGACTGAAGCAATGTTCCTTGCATTGCAGGGAGGATCCTTAACCACTGAGCCACCAGGGAAGCCCCAAGAGGAAGGCCTTTGATCAGAACTGGTCTGCCTTTTCAAGAGTGCATTTTAAATGTAGGCTGCTCCTGATGATATCAACAGATAAAAACATTTCTGAGATGGATTGTGTGGAGTTTTAGGATGCCGTTTTCCACTGGGAGTATTTTTGCAGGTGACGGTTCCTCGTTCGGTCTATTTGGTCGTAGTACTCTGGAGCAGTGATAGTCCCGGTGTGAGACTGCGTGAGGCCTGAAGCTAGGGTCTGCTGACCGTGCGGTATCGGGTGTGGTTCTTGATTTGGGGGTGACTGATGTCTGGCGTTTTGCCTGCCTCGTGTTGTGTTTGACCTTTTCAGACTTTCTCTGGCCCTGAGTGTGCTTATGGGCCCTGAACCCCATCACACTCGAGGTTGCCTTGACTGTGCTGAAGAGACGTTTCCTCTTGGCAGCTGTTCTCGGCTATTTTTCCCCAAATGGCAGTGAACTGACACAAGGGTGTGAATCACCAACATGCCACGCTTCTCTTAGAAGTGTGTTTGTGTTTTCAGAAAATATTATTGAACCAAGTGAATTGCTCCCTGGTAAAACTGGACATGGCTTAGTGACTGAATAATAAAAACAGTGTAGCATCACCAACTCAATGGACGTGAATTTGAGCGAATTCTGGGAAATAGTGGAGGATGGAGATGCCTGGCGTGCTACGCTCCATGGGATTGCAAAGAGTTGGACACGACTTAACAAATGAACAGCAACAAAATCCCAATAAACTTGAATGATTTGGTGATTTCAACTCTATAACCAAGACTTTGGGAAGTTTGAAATAGGAGTGAACAGGTCACTAGATGCTTAAACCCTGCTCCCTTCCTCAGTTGCTTCTTTGTATAAATTGTGAATTTCTAGCTTCTGAATTTTATTTTCTAACAAAGCTTACACAACAGATGGGAAGATAAAGAAGGTTGCCAAGTGTGAATTGTAATATGAAGTGTTACTTGCACTGAAAAAAAAATGCCCAGAAATAAGATTTTTTTTCCGCATATGGGTCTTTATACCCCAGGACACCTGATTTGTGTATGTGATGGAGAACAAAGCAGAAGCAAAGCCCTAAGCCAGTCCCAAAGCACGGTGATCCGCTTTTGGGAGAGAGCTCCTGTATGTTACTACCGTGCGGGGCTTGTACACCTCCACAATGCAGCTGTTCTCCCCTGGTTTTTTTTCCCGTTTCCCACCACCTGGACAGTAACTGGAGGATGATTCATCTGTGTGTAGAGTGTATGAGTTAGTTGGCAGCACCCTGAGCCATCAGTTAGCTTTTGTTGGCTGTTGGCAAGTTATTTAAAAATACCAAGCGTTTGTTTTCCCAGGAGGGGAGGATCCATCCCACTGGGGAGAATGGGCTGGAGGATCCCTGAGGAGGTGGGGCCAGGTCATCTTTACCCAGCACTGCCAGCCAGTTCCCTGGGAGCTCAGGTTAGGAGAGAGTACCCTGAGGGCAGCTGGCTCGGTGGAGGGGACCGCCGGAGAGGGTGCCGTCCATGCTGGCTTTGTCGGCCTGTTGAAAAGGGGCAGGGGGTACGGAGGGGGTGCTGGCACCGCCCTTTAGAGCACAGAGCGGCGCTGTCTCGGAAGGCGGGCTTGAGTCCCAGGCCACGCAGAACTTTCTTGTAAGTTTCACTCACCGCGGGTTGTCGCATGAGAATATTTTTCTTAGCTCCCATCTCCTGATCAATTTTTGGTCATTGATGATCAAAAGTGAAAGTGAAAGTGTCAGTCGTGTCTGACTCTTTGAGACCCCATTGACTAGAGCCCACCAGGCTCCTCTGTCCATGGGATTCTCCAGACCAGAATACTGGAGTGGATTGCCATTTCCTTCTCCAGGGGATCTTTCTGACCCAGGGATTGAACGTGGGTATCCTGCATTGCAATCAGATTCCTTACTGTCTGAGCCACAGGGAAGTCGACTGATGATCAAATTCAGTGTCTTAAAGAAACACCAACTTGAAATGTAGGCCGTTGGACAGAGTAGGATGGACAGATAAGAGACTCGTGACCAAAGACATCTCGGACACCCTCCTCCTTTCTGTGGGGGACCTCATCACACTGACTGGGAGGGCTGTGCCCCCACGCCTGCTGTGATGTGTTCTTATCATACAAATTGGGTTCGTTCCAGTATTTTTCACAGTGGTTTGCACCTAGTGTATTCATAGTGTGTTAGTTGCTCCGTTGTGTCCGACTCTTTGTGTCCCCACGGACGGCCAGGTCTGTCAGGCCCCCCTGTCCATGGGATTCTCCAGGCAAGAATACCAGAGCGGGTTGCCATTCTCTTCTCCAGGGGATCTTCCTGACCCAGGGATCGAACCCAGGTCTTCCACATTGCAGGCGGGTTCTTTACCATCTGAGGATAAATGGTCTTATTTAGCGCAATTCCAGTGAAGATCTTGGTGAAGTAGCATTTTTTTCAGTGTGTCCTTTGTCCCATGGTCTGATTCTAATACTGATCGTGACACCTGGTACTTCAGGAGACGTGCTGGATGGCCACTGAAGCCGGATGGCCTGTGGGTGGCGAGACTCTTGGGGGCAGCTTGTGGGGCAGGTCGTCATTAGCTTCCCCGTCTGTTTTTATGAAAATGTCCGCTTTGGAGCAATGTGTACAGGAAGAGCTTTGAAAGGACAGGTGGAGACGCGGGCGTGGCAGTCAGGAGAGGCTCTCTGGCAGCTGCTCAGATGGAGGTGGGTGCTGTGATGGTCTCCCTGAGAGGCGAGGGTGTTGGGTCCTCTCCGCGCCCTCACAGCTTTCCTCCTTGAGCCTTGATGCAGAGCCTGGGAGGGAGGGCTGTGTCTTGGCCCGTTGGGGTTGCTGGGATGGATACTATAGACCCGGTGGCTTAAACAGGACGCACTGGATGTCAGTTCTGGAGGCCGGAAGTCCCAGATCACGGCACCAGCAGGTTCCAGTGTCTAGTGAGGGGCTGCTTCCATGCTGAGGAGCGGTCTTCCTGCTGCGGCCTCACAGGGTGGAAGGGCCAGGGAGCGCTCTTCAGGGGCCTCTTTGATATGAGTGCTGGTCCCACTCATGAGGGCTGCACGGTTGTCTCCCAAAGGCCCCACCTCCAGATACCACCACATTGGTGTTAGGACTTACCATGACTTTGGCGAGGGGCACAAGCATTCAGTCTGTAATAGGCAGTTAACTGTGGGTAGTTAACCTGGTTGACCTTGTCACTAAAAGCAAACCTCTGTGGTGTCAGGCTGCTCCCAGGGGCTTGCTGAGATGCTGTGTGGTATCGGTGGCCCTAGCGTGGGCTCACACGGGCAGAGTCAAGGACAGGCGTGCCTTCAGAGACTCCCCAGCAGGACCATTGCCCAGGAGTGAAGTAGCAAATGCTTTGCTCCAGATTTAGTCTGATCCCGATAGACGCATTCTACAGATGAAGAACACAGGTCTGATACACTGACATCTGATCTCAGTGTATCTGATCTCTGAGGTTCACGTCTGTCTCATGCCTTCTCTTGATGCCAGCTCCCTGAAGGCCTGGCGTCCCTGTGGACCTGGGGGAGTGGTGAATGTCTGTACAGAAAAGGTGGCAGCCATTCTTGGGGGCATCTATCCATGCCCTCCAGGGCCAGTGAGACTGGCAGGCATTTAAAAGTGAAGGAGATTTCTCTATCCTCAGGCTGCAGAGAGGGCAGATGTGAGGAGGGCTCTGACCCGGCAGCGCTTCTAGCTTTTAGGTGGGGGAGGAAGACAGTGATTGGTCTTTAGGGGATGCATAGGTGGGTTCTGCTCCCTCTAGCTTCTCGTGCCTGGGCGAGCGTGGCAGCATTCTGTGGAAGAAAGGAGGCCATGGGCTAAGCCTCTTTTTCCTGGGATGTGAATTCTGATGAAAGATTTTGGGGAAAACTGAAATGATACAGAAATGAATGTGGACCGGTGGACAAAGCTGGACACATGGATGCCCTTAGAAGCGGAGTGCGCTGGGTTGGGTCCCTGGTCGCCTTGCTTTTTCGTTTCTTTACTGCAGAAGGCTATTAACGTCTGAGTACGTGGATCCCTGAACTAGCTCACTGTAATCTTGACCCATATTTATCAATTCTGACTGGAAAGGAGGAGGCAGCAGTTAGCCAGTACACCATTGCTAGGATTTAATATCCCCCTTTTTTTTCTGATTTCCTTTTTATTCCTCTTTCCTCCTTGCCCCTCCTTCTGCTCCTTTCCCTCCTTCCTTTTGCCTCCATCCTACTGAGGCAAGTCATACCTCTTGATTCCTGGTCATACCTCTTGATTTCCGGTTATACCGCTCTGGTTTCCGGCGCCCCTCACCCTCAGGGTGTTGGGAGGGAACATCGTGTATCCCTTGCTGCCTCCTTGAATGCCTGAGCCCGTGATCAGGTTCATTTTCCTTTCAGTTCCCACAGCCAGAGCCGGGTCTTGACTTCATCCTGAGCGCTTTCCCTTAGCAGTGAGTGGGCTCAGGCTCTGGGTGAGGGCTCTCTTTGGCACATCTTCTGCAATTAGAGAAAACATCCTGCCCACCCTTCCTTCTGGTTGCCCTCACAGCTGTGGCTTTATCTGATACGATTTTTTTAAAAAAAATCATGAGCTCATCTAGGCAGCATCAGTGGGGAGGGTTAACAGAGGTTATCCTTGAGGTGTCCTTGGATGCAGAGTGCAATTTGAAGTCAGACTTGCTGAACCAAAATCCAGCCCTTCTGATGGTCCCACAGCGTGGCCTGCCCCAGCCTGATGTTCATTTATGGGTAGAGCCTCAAGTTTCCACTGGTCTTTATCTTTAAAAATGAGGTGATGTGGGCAGGAAGGAAAGCTGGAAGCCAGAAGTCACTGGCCCAGGTTTCAGGCTCCTTACTCATATTATGGACAAAAGCTCGTCTCCTCAGTCTGAATTGCGTGTCACAGATTGTTTAGAGGGGCCTGGGGCTTCCTGTCAGAGTCGGACACGACTGAAGCGACTTAGCAGCAGCAGCAGCAGGGGCTTCCTGTTGTGTGTTCTCCCCTCCCTCTTTGTCACCTGCTTTCTTGAATCCAAGACCTAGAGCTCTTGGTCTGTCTTAGGTAGAAAGGGAGGGTCCTTGGACATCCTGGGATCCAAGCCTTTGCTGCCTGGCCTTGGACAGAGAGACACACCTTCAGTGGGCTGCAGCCCCCAGCATTTATAGAAATGAGATGTCTAGTGCTTCGTTGGAGGAGTTAATGAGGATTAAATCACAGTGGCTAAAACATTACCTGGGGAGATGGCTGACTTGGCGTTCTGACAGAACAGTTGGTCCCTTTCTTTCTGCAGCTGTGGAAAAGGGAGGTGCTAAGTGGATCCACGCTGTAGAAACAATGATACTGCTCCTCTGGGTCAGCTGTCCTCACCTTGCTCTTCACTCTGCAGGAGATGCTTAACACTTGGATTCCTCCGTGTCTTGGCCTGCACTTGAGAGGTCTCCCTGCTTCTCTAGCCTGTATGTTTCCTATCTCCCCAGATCCATGGAGTCCAGAGAACTCCTTCCTCTCTGAACATTAGCACTGGGGCAAGGTCAACAAGAACGCTCCTGTGTCCTTCAGAGACAAAGCCATGCAACGCACATGGTTTGTAGCTCAGTTTGGGTTCCTCTGCAAACACCCGAGTACCTGTCCTGTATCAGGCACTATTGGCGCTAGAGATGTGAGCTGCAGGAGGTTAGAGACCTGTCTGTTTTGTTCACTGTTACATTTATGAGCCTGCCACAGGCAACAGAGGAATGATAAGTATTTCAGATAAATACTGTGAGGAAAATACAATAGAGGGGGTATGGTAGAAAGTGATAAACAGGGCCTATTTTTAAATTAATTGTTCAGGAAAGGCTCTGTAGAAAGATGATACTTAAGCTGAAAGTTATATGATGAGGCAGAGCCGTGTGGGGGAAGGACTGCAGGGTGGCAAAGTCACAGGCCCCAGGGAAAGAACAGGAGGCTGGATCAGTGTGCTGGGGTGGGAAGGGGCGGGCTGTGGAGAAGATAGGCAGTGTTCAACAGCTTCAATAAGAAATTCAGATTCTATTCTTAATGTGCTGGAAGATTTTAAGCCAAGGAGTGGCATCTCATAAACTTTTTCAAAGAAGCACTCTGTCTGCTGTTTCGTGAGGGGTTGGTGAAGGTTGAGGGTTGAAGCAGAGACCAGGTGAAAGGGGGCAGACCTGGTCCAGGGGAGGGAGGGGAGAGGCGGAGGGAGAGAGATGGGAAGCGTCAAATTAGGGCATCTTTTGGAGGCAGAGCTGATGGGCTTGCTGATGGGCTTGCTGATGGGTTGAGTGTGGATGTGCTTTAGGCTTAGCAAGCAAGTGGACTGAGGTGTCATTTTCTGAGACAGGAAACGCTAGGAAAGAAACAAGTTGCGGGGGTCGGGGGGGTAGGCTAGGATTCTGGAGTTCAGTTTGGTCTTTTTAACGTTTAATATACATGTTAGATACCAAAACAAAGACGTTAAGTTGGGCATGTGACTCCAGATCTCCATGGACTGTTACTTACGTGAGAGTTGCAGTTGCAGGGTCACTTCAGAGGGTCTGTGTTTGTGTGTGCATGCATGTGTGTGTGTGTGTGTGTGTGCACACGCACGTGTGCATGTGTGTTGGGGGGAGGGAGCCGTTTACAGGTGGGTGGAGGAGAGGAGCAGTGAACTCCACAGTGAAGAGGCCGGGAAAGAGGAGGACCAGGAGTGTGGTCAGCAAAGCTCTGTTGTTTTGGAAACCTGCCTTTGAACAGCGTGTTCACGTGGCGGGAGACTTTTCATTCTGAACACACCTTGGTTTGCTTTGGTTGCTTGGCTTCCAGAGGTTCTTGGCTTTTATCTTGCTGGTTCCATCTGGGTGCGGAGTATTGTTAAGTGATTAAATTGATATAAATTATTCACCGGTCTGTCTTTAATGTTTTTCTTCTGCCATCTGGAAACCCTCTGCATGGTGGGTGCTGGGCTTTGGTGCTGGGTGCTAAGAATAGCAATGATGATAATTAGCATTTGTATAACGCTTGGTAGCTGTAAATCTACTCTGATAGTCACCACCCAACTACTCACACTTCCTCTGGCTGCTTCTGGCTGAAGGATCAGGTGAGAACCCCTTGGCTAGGAATTAAGTATCTGCTGGACTCTGGCCTGCCCTTCGAACTTCCCTCCCACCATTCCTGCCCACAAGTCCCTAGCTTCAGCCTAGCTGATGGCCTTGTCTGGACTATCAGCCCTGTCCCCATGCCTGCTTCTGGTCGTGTAGGTCAAGTTCTCTTCAAGGACTCCTCCTGGAACTTCCAACCAGACAGAGCTACCATTCCAACGTCTCCCAGATGGGTCCCACTTACTCTTTTAATCCTGTGCTGATTTCTAGGAACTCTGTTTCCTGCCACTTAACCTTAAATTGATGATGAATATTGCCTTTTTTATGCTTTGTCTGCTTCACTGTGCTGTTAGCTCTCTAAGGGCAAAAACGTACCTTAGAAGATTTCCTTCCTACCACATACCTGGCAGTGTCATCTTCTGCTCATGGGAGGGGTTAAATATCTGGATTTATTCTCCTCTGATGCCCTTGTGAGGTCACACAGGCAGTTACTTAGTTCAATTTAGTTGCTCATTCGTGTCCGATTCTTTGTGACCCCATGGACTGCAACATGCCAGGCTCCCCTGTCTATCACCAACTCCTGGAGCTTACTCAAACTCATGTCCCTTGAGTCGGTGATGCCATCCAACCATCTCATCCTCTGTCATCCCCTTCTCCTCCCGCCTTCAATCTTTCCCAGCATCAGGGTCTTTTCCAGTGAGTCGGTTCTTTGCATCAGGTGGCCAAAGTATTGGAGCTTCAGCTTCAGCATCAGTCCTTCCAATGAATATTCAGGACTGATTTCCTTTAGGACTGACTGATTTGATCTCCTTGCAGTCCAAGGGACTCTCAAGAGTCTTCTCCAACACCACAGTTCAAAAGTATCAATTCTTTACTGCTCAGCTTTCTTTACAGTCCAACTCTCACATCCATACATGACTACTGGAAAAACCATAGCTTTGACTAGATGGACCTTTGTCAGCAAAGTAATGTCTCTGCTTTTTAATGTGCTATCTAGGTTGGTCATAGCTTTTCTTCCAAGGAGCAAGCGTCTTTTAATTTCATGGCTGCAGTCACCGTTACAAACGAGAAAACTGAGGCGAAAGTGGGCCTTCCTGGAGATGGGGGGCACTCGGCTTGTCCAGGGTCACACAGCAGATAGTGACAGGACCGGGACCTGTCTTCCGACCACCAGTTCCCATTTCCAGGCTTCTCTCAGTCCACACTCCCTGAACAGCAGGTCGTTCACTGTTCACGGCCGTCGCCTACGTCCGCTGTGTCGCGCTCCCACTCATTTACGATGCTCCACAGACTTTGGGCTGAATCCCCGAAGCTTGGAAGAGCCTTGCTGGACTGTGGCTGCTTTCCTCTTTTCTCCCAGGACACGGGCAAATGCCAGGCACTAGCTACCCTTCTTTCCTTTATTAATGGTTTCTGGTTGTAGGAGCTACGGCCTGTGTGGGCACCGTATTTTGCCTGGGGCGGCCGCAGCACACCCTTTCTTCATTGCATCTGCTCCTGCAGAACTGAGCAGGTGTTTTCCGGAGCCTACAGAGAGGTTTTGAAGGGAGTCTCCGTAGAATTAACAGGGTAGGGTGGTTCCACGGGGACCTGGATGACTTCTAGTTACTTCTCTTTCCCTTTAGACCTAGCCTGGTAGGGATTGCTGGTTCCTTGTGGTGGAGGATGGATCGGTAGCCTGTGTGATGCAGTGTGTTCCAGACATCAGCTGTTGATCTGTCCTTTGTTAACAGACAGGGCTCGGGAGTCTGGGACTTCATGGAATGTCCCTTGGACGCTCCCCTGCGGTGGGGAGACCTGTGCTAAGAATCCTGCTCCTGGCGTTCTTCCCGTTATCTTTAGAGAAACACAGAGGGGTGCGTTTCTTTGACACACTCATTGCATCAGAGCTTTCTAACCTGCAGGGCTGAGAAATTCCCACAGAAGCAGGAGTTCTGGCAGATAAGACCTAAGAAGTTGCAGGAGCTGCGCTGTGCTAACGCTGCCAAGAGACATACGGTGTCATTAGATCTCCGCGCTGGGATTCGAGACAGAGTCGTTCCTGCCCAGATGTGCTCAGGCTGGCCACGGCCCTGAGCTGAAGAGTCTTTGAGATAGGACTATATTTAGCGTTTCTGGTGGGGGAGAGGCTCTAGTTTCTTGCTGTGAGAAGCAGGCAGCTACAATGCTCGGGTCCGTCCATCCATCCAGCACGCACTGAAATAGTTTCCAGGTCCTGTATCCTATGTGGCTAGCAAAGAAGATAAATGACGTTTTATTCCTACTCTGGAGGGAAAGGAAACATCTATGCAGGTGAATGTAGTACAGTTAAAGGAAGAGAGGGGACCACACTCAGGTCAAAGGAGCAAAAAAGACTCAACCAGAAGAGTTATAATTTAAGCCGGACCTTAAAGGCGAACAGCAGTGGGGAAGGTGGGGGAAAGGAGGAAGACGTTTGAGGCAGAGGAAAAAGCAGAGCAAAGGCACACAGACGTTAAAGCTCTTGGAAGTATTTGGAAACGCAAGGTTAGTGAGGCTGGAGTGCAGGAATGGTGTGGGGGAGGGTCAGGGGTGTGGGCCCAGATTGTGAACCATCTGAATATGAACTTTATCCTGTAAACAGCATGTACATTTTCAAGCAGGGGAATGGTTTCATGAGGGGTGAAGGGTGGATTTTTTAAGGATGATAACTCTAGGGACTTCCCTGATGGTCCAGTGGTTAAGAATCTGCCTTGCAATGCAGGAGACACAGGTTCAGTCCCGGGTCAGGGAACTAAGCTCTCATATGCCACAGGGCAACTAAGCCTGTGGCGGCAGCTACTGAGCCCCACAAGCTTAAGAGCCCGCAAGTTGCAACGAAGATCTGACACAGCCAAATAAAACAGATGATTATTTATAAAATGGATGATAACTCTAGAACAAGCGTTCTCAACTTTGGCACTGTTGAGATTTCAGGCTAGATCATTGCAGACTTAGATTATAATATTTCACATGAAAGTTGGAGGTCCTGAACTAAGGCAGCAGAGCCGGAATTGAGAGGACGAGCTGAATCAAGGGAGCTGTCAGCCGTGCCTGGCCTGTCCTAGGCGCCTGAACAAACGGGGTTGAGCCTGAATTGGGATTTCTTACTTAAGCTTCGAACACTGGGAACAGCTTGGAGGGTGGAAGGAGCCCTGGCTGGGAGTCAGCCCTGTTGATGGGTCAGTTCTTGTTCAGGGGCCTGAGTTGGCCAAGTCCCTTAACATCCCTGGATATCAGTGTGCTTCAGCTGTAGAATGTGTCTAAGGCCACCCGCGTGCCTCTCTCGTGGAATTCTAAGACTTCACACTTGTGGAAGCCCTTTGAGAACAGCAGTGCACTGTCCAAATGCATAGTCGTTTCTCGATGCACGTGCTCAGGAGTGAGGGCAGTGGGCTGGAGCTCATGCAGGACACGAAGGAGGGGGAGGAGATCGCAAATGCCTCAGCCAGCTGTGGACTCATGGAGGCTGAGGCCGGACTCCATGAAGCTCTTGAAGCCCTTGAATGGGAGACGGGATGTTGGCGTTTGGCAGGGAGATGGTTGCTGGCGTTTTGGTGATTAACGTCTCAGCTGTCCGCAGTGGAACTCTGTTATAACATGATGCTGTTCTTCATCCTGCTATCAGCAGTAAAACAGACTCTTGAGCTAAGCGTCAACCAAAATCTGAAGGTTCTGTGTTAAACAGAGGCAGCTGGTGGATACAGCAGGGGAGGGAAGGGCTAGTAAGTAAGTGGTCTGTTTTAAAAATCTCGTGATTATCTTTTACCAGGAAACTTTTCATGTTCCACCTATTGGTTGTCTGTCGGTTCTTAGGACACAACCCTGGAGAGCAGTGTGCTCTTGGGCTAGGCACTGACTTTTCTGCGGGCCTTGTTTTCCTCCTTCGCTAAATAAGGAGAGAACTTTAGTTATCTAAAAACAGAGATAAAGCATTGAACTGATGGACTCCTGTAGTCTCTGTGATCAGAGGAAGGCCTTTCTGTTGAACCACAAACCATAATGTTTCCCTGGATGTATTGATCGTGGTGGTGGTTTAATCACTAAGCGGTGTCTGGCTCTGCGGCCCCATGGACTGTAGCCCACCAGGTTCCTCTGTCCATGGGATATTCCAGGCAAGAATACTGGAGTGGGTTGCCATTTTCTCCTCCAGGGTATAGTTCCAACCCAGGGATTGCACACATCTCCTGCATTGGAGGTTGCTATGAAACGATTTTTACCAAAAACAACCCTCTACTAGGAAGCAGGAAGGTGATGGAATGATAAGTGCAGGCATAGTGTTTGGTACTTTTTAAGTTCAACCTATGTATTGAAAAAAACAAGGCCTGGAGAATTTGAATGACTTGTCCAAGAAGGTTTTGCTGTTTGGTTGCTGAGGGAGGCCCGTGCCCCTGGGTACCCTGCCTCCCAGACCAACACAGTGTCCACGTCAGACACAAGTGCCTTTTCCTGGACGTTCCCAGCTCTGTGCTCTCGGTTGTCTTGAGAAGAACAAGTATGACTCTGCCTGTGTCCAGAACCAGGGTGATGGCTTTTCTCTCCTTTTGTACATTTTCACTTCATTTAAGGTGAGGACTGCTTGCATCACTTACCTTGTTTGAGGTTTGGTAGTTCCAGTTGTGACGTTTCCCCAGGCCCCCTCTATGCTGGACTGGGTCTCCAGGAAGGCCTGGAACCAGGGACGTGATTGGAGCCACTGGGATGAACTAGAGATTTAGACCTGGGATACATCCCTATTTTAATCCCTAAGTGATACTGGAAAGAATACAGTGTGACTCAGGCTTTGTCCAGAACCTGGATGATTGAGCATCTTGCATATGTACCTGCTTTAAGACCTGGCATGTGTACCTGTTATGGTAGGGGTGCACACCAATTTCAACCAACCATTCATCCTCTAAAGCTTTTGCCAAATGCTTACTGGTTTTCTAGCATGTAAGACATTTGTATGCAAGTGAGAATTTTGCTGAAGCATGAGACTCACTTACGTTGCCTCAGAGTTTCTAAGTAACTCTAGAATGAAAAGGTTTCCAGTTCAAAATGTATATATAACTTTTCTAGAACACGCTTGCGGTTTACCTGGTACGGAGCCGAGCGCCGGCAGGAGTGAGCACTTCTTTGCCACCCTCCCCTGTGGGCTATTAATAGTAGCAGGCTCTCAGCAACAGCCTTTTGAAGCGGTACCACTCGCCTGACGGTGTATTAAGGCCGCTCAGGTGAGTTGAGGTGGCAGCAGGCAGAGGCTTCCACTTGTACATCCAAAGTTAGCTCCAGCAACAGCGCCCATGTGCAGCGTGAGCAAGAAGGACCACTCCCGTGGTCATCTCGTACCCGCTCCTCAAATTGTTTTTTGTGACAGGGGGGCAGGGAAGAGCTTTGGATTGAGAAGATGACCCATGTTCTTTCATTTTAAACTTGAAACGAGCCATTTCCACTCATTACCACTAAGAATAGAGCATATAAAGGGGGCATTTCACAGCACATCTGTCCTTGACTCCTTTTTTAAAAGTCTCCTATGTCTTCTCTGGTTAGTAACACACAGGACCAGGTGAGCAATTCTTTCAAGCTGCACTCACTTTTTGACTGGACCAGAAGTGACATTTTAGTATAAAATATACTACATTCAAATTGGCCCCTAAAATGCAGTCCTTCGACCTAGAGGAGATGAGTTGGATCATGCGAGAGACTCGCTGGCTATCCGACAGCAGATTTGTTTGATGTTAACAGCGGATAGAACCCTCCGAAGAGTGATTCAGTTTTAAGTAGGCAGGATGCGTTATTGATGGTGGCTGCCCAGTGATTCGTCTCAGCACCAAGAGGAAAGCAAAGGGTGGAAAGCAAAGGCATCATTTTCCGGGCTCTGGTTAATGGTGACTTAAACAGCAGAAACCGACGGTTTCCCGGCTCTAAAATCAGTCAGTTCCCTGGCTGCTGCTCAGTGTGCATGTGTTGGTTCTGGAATAGTTTTTCCCTCGTGCCTCAATTTCTGAGGTCTAAACTTCAGATGCTATCACTGCACCTATTTGCTAATATACCAGATTGAACAGCCTCTCTTCATCCTTAGTGTCAGACTTTTCCACTCAGCTCTCTGAAACTCCAAATAAACTCTGCATGGCAAAATATAGTGAATAGGCTGGGAAGTGTGGTTGAGAATGGAATAACATAAAACACGAAGAAAGAAGATTCAAAAGCTGAATAAGTGTATCGCTAAAAAAGAGTATGGTGGACACGGCAATTTAGCAGGATGGAGTGAGGAAGTACTGAGTGAGTAAAGTAATAGAAACACCCAGGGGTAGAATTTCAAGGACAGCTTATCTGGAGTTCATAGAATGTTCATGGAGTTCTGGAGTTCATCCACACAGGATGTGGATTCTGTGCTCATCGTGGGTGCTCACCTGAGAACAGAGAGAAAGGCCTGGGAGCATGCACATTGGCAGATTTAACTACACTCTCATGTGGAGGATTCTTTTTTTCTTGTTTATCTCCCTCTAAGTACTGACCTTTTTCTTCCAGACCTTTCTTATATTATTGAGATATAGTTGCCATACAGCACTGTATGAGTTTAAGGTATACAGCATAATCCTTTGATTTACATACATCATGAAGTGATTATCACAGTAAGTTTGACGAACATCCATCATCTCATAGACACAAAATCAAAGATGTAGAAAACTTTTTTCTTGTTCTGAGAACTCTTAGGTTTTACTGTATTAACAACTTTCATATGTAGCATACAGCAGTGTTATGTTGTACATTATATCTCTAGTACTTCTAACTGAAAGGTCCTGCTGGGTGACTGCCTTCATTCAACTCCCCCTCCCCTCAACGCCCCCTGCTCCGGTAACCACAAATCTAATCTCTAAATTTTCTATGAATTTGTTTCTGAAGTGTGATTGACCTGCAACACTGTTAGTTACTGTTATATAATATAGCGATTCCATATTTCTATACATTTCCAAATGATCAGCAATAAGTGTAGATACAGTCTGTCACTATACAAAGGTGTTAACAGTTATTGACTAGTCTCCACATTGTACATTTCATTCCTGTGACTCATTTATTTTGCACCTGGAAGTTTATGTCTCTTAACCTCCCTCGCCTGTTTCTTTCCTCCCCCGCCCCCATCCCTTCCCCCTGGTAACCACCTGTTTGTTCTCTGTGTCTATAATGCTGTTTTTGTTTTGTTTGTTCATATGCTTTGTTTTTTAGACTCCACACATAAGTGAAATCATACAGTGTTGGTCTTCCTGTGTCTCACTTACATAATGTTCTTTAGGTCCACCCATCTTGTTGCGGATGGCAAGATTTCGTTCTTTTTGTGGCTGAGTGAGATTTCACCGTGTGTGTGTGTGTGTGTGTATTTGTATATATACCATATTTTCTTTATCCATTCATCTGTTGACAGGCACTTAGGATGCTTCTGTGTCTTGACTGTTGTAAGTACTGCTGCAGTGAACAGAGGGGCTCACTTATCTTTTTGAATTAGTGTTTTCATTTTCTTTGGATAGATACCCAGGAGTAGAACTGCTGGATCATATGGTAATCTTGTTTTTAATTTTTTGAGGCATGTCCACTCTTTTCCACAGTGGCTGCCCCAGTTTACATTCCCACTGTAGTGCACATGGAGTTCTTCTTTGCCAGTTGTTGACAGCATTTGCTATCTGTTGTCTCTCTTGATGATAGCCGTTTTGACGGATGTGAGGTGATGTCTCATTGTGGCTTTGGTTCACGTTTCCTCAAAGGTCAGTGATGCTGAGCATCTTTTCATGTGCCCGTCGTTCATCTGTATGTCCTCTTTGGGAAAATGACTATTCAGACCCTCTGCCCATGTTTTGACTCGGTTGCTTTTCTGATGTTGAGTTGTATGAGTTCTTTTTATGCTGCTGCTAAGCTGCTAAGTCACTTCAGTCGTGTCCGACTCTGTGCGACCCCATAGACAGCAGCCCACCAGGCTCCCCCGTCCCTGGGATTCTCCAGGCAAGAACACTGGAGTGTGTTGCCATTGCCTTCTCCAGTGCATAAAAGTGAAACGTGAAAGTGAAGTCGCTCAGTCGTGTCCGACTCTTAGTGACCCCATGGAACACAGCCTACTAGGTTCCTCTGTCCATGGGATTTTCCAGGCAAGAGTACTGGAGTGGGGTGCCATTGCCTTCTCCCGTTCTTTGTATATTTTGGATATTAATACTTTATTGCAGTGATCCCCAACTTTTTTTGGCACCAAGGACTGGCTTTGTGGAAGACAGTTTTCCCATGGACTATGGCGTGGGGTGGTCTCAGGATGATTCTAGTGCATTACATTTATTTGCACTTTATTTCTATTATTATAGCAGCTTCATCTCAGATCATCAGACACTAGATCCTGGAGGTTGAGACCTCTGCCTTATGGGATATATTGTGTGCAAATGTTTTCTCCTATTCAGTAGGTGGCTTCTTTTTCACTTTGTTGATAGTTTTCTTCTCTGTGCAAAAGCTTTTTATTTTGATGTCATACTGTCACACGAGTGTATGTTCCTCGGTTCTTTGTCTCGTCACAACAAAGATTTGGAGCAACGGACATTAAAGCCCTCGGCGCGTCACAGCTCTCGGGTCTTGGACAAACCGTGCTACAGCTCTTAGGCAAATCAGTGCTACAGCTCCATTTTATTTAGAAGATAGCAGGAGAGAGAGAGAGACAGAGAGAGAGAGAAAGAAGCGTGCGCACGCGGGAGAGAGAGTTTATGAGAAAGCGCTTTGGCTCCTCCTTTTATATGTTTTTTTCTCCACCTGGGCCTGCCCTATGCAAATTGGGCTTAGCCAGGAGTGCTGTTTGTTCTGCCTGAAGTTTTCACTCTGGTCCTCGGACCTTCCTTTGACCTTCCTTGTCTTTTAGCCGCGGCCATTTTGGACTCTTTTCCCCTATTCTACCTACCTAACAATACCATGCACAAAAATAAATTCCAAATGGGTTAAAGACATAAAATCAAAGACCTGAAACCATAAAACTTCTAGAAGAAAACATAGTACATTCCTGGAGATTGGTCTTAGCAATATTTTTTTTTTTTTTTTTTTGGATATGTCTCTTTAGGTGAGGGAAACAAGCAAAAATAAACAAATGAGAGACTTTCTGCTTATATTGACCTGATCTAGTCCATGTGTCTAGTCCTCCTTCTGTTCCTTCTTCCCTCTTATGTCTGACACCTAGATCATCTTTGTGTGTGAGTGTGTGTATGTGTCGTGTCCAGCTCTTTGTGACCCTAAGGACCAAGAAACCACCAGGCTCCTCTGTCCATAGGATTCTCCAGGAAGGAATACTGGAGTGGGTTGCCATGCTCTCCTCTGGGGGAATCTTCCTGGCGCAGGGATTGAACCCATATCTCTTGTGGCTCCTGCCTTGCAGGCAGATTCTTTACCACTAAGCCATAGGGGAAGCCCTAGATCTTATTTAATATTTAAAAAAGACAGAGAGACATCCCTGGCAGTCCAGGATAATATACAAAATCTAAGTGAGGCTCCCCAGCCCCTCCTGCATCTTTCCCCAGCATAATTTGGAGTTCTTTCCTCCTGTCCTGTGTCCCACCCAGACTGGCCATCTTTTGCCCTCTGGCGAGCACTATTCCTTCCTGCTTCAGGCTTGCCACACAGATAAACTCTCATCCTGGAACACCCCTCCCTCCTCGGTATGCCTAGCTAACTCCTTGTCCATCTAGGATTCAGTTTGAATCTTGCTCTTTCAATGAAGCCTTTCCCAATGACCCAGGCTAAGTTAGGTCACACAGCCACATGCTGTGAATGTCTGTGCTGTCCAAGCAGTTAGGACCGTTGCAGTAGACTAATTGCACAATACGGTCTAATGTCTTGAAGATAGGGACGTGTCTGTTTCTCTTTGTCCCAGCACCTCACACAGTGCCTGTCATGTGGCAGGTGTTCCGTAAATACTGGTGGATGAATGAATAGAGTCTTTGTTCTGGTCGGGGGGCCTTGTAGCTTATGGGGGACATTTCCCAGTTGAAGAATATTTACTGAATTAGCCTCAAAGATGAAGTGTTTAAATACAGGTGATGGGAAGGACAGCATGCTTTATCCTGGGGAAGGAAGATTGGGAGCCGGCTGGAGTCCGGAATGTGAGTACATAAGGTATTTAAATTCTAAGATAGATGATCTCTTAAAGACAAAGCAAGAGCAGAAGTTTTCTCTAGAAAAGAGTGGTTTCCTAACACATTCTCAGTTACTTCCTTTTGATCAGTGAAGTTCTGTTCGCAGAAGCTAGCTTAGCTGTAAGGCCTTTAGTCAGTGCTGGTTTCGATTGCTTGAAGACGTCTACTACTGGAACAGGGTTTAAATTTTTTATAAACTGGAAGCAAACATACTTTGCCTTGGTGAGTATTTCTAGGACTGTGACTTGCTAATAAGCATTGTGGTGAATGCAAACTATTTATAGACTGTTTTCTTTGGGGAAAACAATATAGAAGTCTTCGATTGTGGAGTCAGGAGTAGGTACCTGCTGGAAAGAGGAAAACAACTGCCCAATGATGGCTTCATACACGGATTTTAAACGTTGAGGTGTTTCAAAGAGCTTGGGTGGAAATGAAGATAGTGTGCTCTGGAAAACTGTCTTAAATGACTTAAAGATTTGTAATATGACTATGGACTGTTTAATCACATACTAAATTGCCCTGTACAGGGAGAGTCCACAGTCCAGGAGCTGTAGTCAGGTTACTGGAAGTGAAATTCCAAAAAAGTTTTAGCTTCTTGATAGGATTCAGACATGTATTTAGCTGCGTGAAACGTATGAGCTTTGAGTACATCTTTCTGGTTCCTTTAGTAGCAGGTTAAACGGATTTAACATTGCAGGCTTACAAAAGCAGCTTGCCAGGCTCCCTGGTGGCTGAGCGGTAAAGAGTCCTGCCAATGCAGGAGACACAGGTTCGATCCCTGGCCTGGGAGGATCCCAAGCCTCAGAGTGGCCAGGCCCAGGCGCCACAACTGTTGAGCCTGTGCTCTGGAGCCCGGGAGGTGCAACAACTAAGCCCTGCACCACAGCTACGGAAGCCCACGTGCCCTAGAGCCTGTGCTTGGCAACAGGAGAAGCCACCGCAGTGAGAAGCCTGTGCACGTGTTCTGCTGGGATTGATTACTTGGCGTGTCTGTGCTCTCCACAGGGAGCTCTCTGTGTCTCCATCCCAGGACCCAAATTCCTGCCACAGTGACAATATCTACGTGCTGTGCTAAATGTTCCACGTACACAATTTCATTTAATCTCAACAGCAACTGTAATACAGAAGGTATTTCTCTACTTTACAGATGAAGAAACTGGGCCTGTGATGGGGGTTGAGGCTAATAATAGTACTTGGTACCTGTAGCTTCTCCTCCTGTTCGCCTGTCTCCCATCGGGGGAGCCCAGCCAATGGGAAGGGAAGATGTCCAGCGACATACTGATGGGGATGCTCTGAGTTCAGACCCCAGATTTGGGGGACTAATCATCACCACTGGGTTCAGGGTGCAGTTCTTGTCTGGGTCCATGAACATACTCTTCAAATTTCAATAGACATACAGAGGATTGTGGGAGGTTCTGCTCAGATGGGGCAAAAGGCCCAGTCTTTGTCCTCCGGACTCTTCAGATGCAAAAGAATGAAGTGTGACCCCACTTCCTGCTACAAGGGCACTGGGGTAAGATATCGTCATAGTTGCTACAATGTGGCAGTCCCCTGCCAAGTTCCACACCACTGGGGAAACTGCTCTTGCGATGGTGCTGAAATGAAGACATTGGCTCAGGGAAGTGTGTGGTCTCTCCTCCCCCTCTGAGAACTGTTGCTTTAGCAAGAGAAGTTTCAAAATGGACACCTACACCCACAGAGGACATCACTTGTGACATTTGGAGAAGCGTTTAGGTGTCTTCCTGACCTCACTAAAGAACTGAGCTGTGAATAGCCCCATTTTTAAACGAGAGACGCGTGTTTGTGGCCTAGAGGGTTTTGTAGTCTCTTGGCACCGTGGTTCTCAGCTTGCCCTCCTGCACCTTGTTGTAGCTGGATGTGGGCTCTAGGCGAGCTTGGGGGAGCAACCTGCTGCCCTTTCGCTGTGTGTGATCCTTCCTGCCTTGGGCGGCATCTGAGTCCCAGGTCTCGCCTCCCTGCCTTTTCACTTCTGTGTTTTCCCTTGACACCCTCGGCCTGTCCGCTGACTCACTTCAGGGCGGGGAAGCACCTCTCTGGGCTGGGTCTCTGACTGGTCCTCTATGGAGAAATAGGGAGGCTTCTGTGCTCCTCGAGGGATGCAAGTTGACCAACTTGATCTTGCATCTTATCTAATGAGTTCTAGAACAAAATTCACGCCCTGAGTAAATCTGTTGCCCAGTTTCTCTGTTTTATCAAAAGGACTCCCCTTTCCACCCACAACCAGAGCCCCTCTTCCAATCATAGAGCAGAGGTTTAAGTGCCTGCTAACCACGACATCACATCAGTGCTGGGGTACAGCCGTGAATAAAGCCAGCAGTGTGCCCGCTCTTCATCCCCTAAACACGGTAGAAATGGACAGGCAGTTTATCTGATCAATCCCCAGGTTAGGCTTGGGGTCCCCTCTCATCCATCCCCAGGACTCTGTGCCCAGACTGCTTTGCTTTGAGTCAAGACCACACTAGCCAGCGCTTCGGTCTGATTCTTAACTCTAAGACTGCCTAGTGGTTTCACTTGGCATGTCGTTATGAATGGGTATCTGCACTTCCTTCATGTGTAATTATAAGACATTTTGTACAAAATACATACTCAGTGGGACCTGGGCTGCTGTAAAACAGCCAGTACTCCTTCAGGGTGGGAGGAATGGGGGGTTGGTGACGGGGCTGGGGAGTGGAGACAGAGGAGGACTTAGAGTCTGAGACCTTCTCTCTGGTTCTGCCCTGAACTCAGCTCTTTCACTGTGAACTTTGATAAATTGTCCAGTATATTTTACCCTCAAGTTTCTTCATTATGAAATATTAGCGCTAGCCTTACTCATCTTATTTTTTTTTTAAACGAGGATGAAATGATTAAATGACTTCTATTAGTGTAAGATTATGGAGGTGGCATTATTGATAATTCTGTGGGGCAAGTGTTTCCAGTGTTCCTATTCTCTTTTCCCTCAAGTCCACTTTGGCTCTGAGGCTCACTCTGAAACAGTGAATTTAACTCTGATGGCATGTGCATCACTTAGAAAGCCTTTTTTTTTTTTTAATTTTATTTTATTTTTAAACTTTACATAATTGTATTAGTTTTAAAAAAATAAAGTACAGTGCCTGGGCCCTACCCTTAGACTTAATCTTAATTATTCAAGTGTGGGACGTGGGCATTGTTTGTTTGTTTTTTTTTAAGACCTGCAGGTAATTCTTTAATGTCAGCCAGTGTTGAGAATCACTCCTCTCAGGTTTTGAGGCTGAAGTAGTCTAGACCCAGTTACTGATTTGAAGGTCACCTATATGTGATGATTTGCGGGGCACCTAAAGGTTCCTAGTAACATGGAACACCTTGGGTTGGTTTCCTTCCCCTAATCGCCTGTGGAATCCCGTGAGGATCCTGCCTGCTAGACGGCTCAGTGCCTCCCCATCGTCACTACTGCTTAATGCTTACCATATCCATACCGTGGGGTCTCCTCTCATTCTTAGGGTGCTTCATGAGGTAGGGCCAATGTTTACCCATGTTGTACAGCTGAGAAAGCCAAGGCTCGGGCCTGTTCATCACCTCACCCATGCTAATGAGTGGTGACTGGAATTCTTAGCCAGGCTGTCTAGTTCTGGAGCCTGTACACTTAAGCACAATACTGATAGGGACAGAGTCAAGGGATAAAGCAGGTGATTCAATAGTTAATCCCACTAGGGGACTGTAAGTAGAAAAAATATGAGAGACCCTGTAAGTTAATGATTACTCCAGGAAAGCAGGTCTGCTTAACCACAAAACCAAGCAGCCTTGCTTAGCAACAGAATCATGCAACAGAAGTCCGGGACATGCCCCCAAACAATAAGACAGTGGCGGCATGAGACCTACAGCGTGCCCAGCGAGCCCAGTCAGCTGAGGATCCCTAGGACATGCTCTCTGCACACATTGAAGACAAATCGTGGAACTAGCTTGACCATGTTGCTGCTGCTGTTTAGTCACTAAGTCATTTCTGACTCTTTGTGACTCCATGGACTATAGCCCAGCAGGCTCCTCTATCCATGGAATTTTCCAGACAAGCATCCTGGAGTGGGTTGCCATTTCTTTCTCCAGGGGATCTTTTTGACCCAGGGATCAAACTCGCATCTCCTGTACTGGCAGGCGGGTTCTTTACCTCTGAGCTTGACCATGTAGGGACAAGAAAACTCCCCTGCTCAACCTGGAGGAGGAGCTGATGATGGAAGCATGACTTTACTCAAGAGAGACAGAGAAGTTCTCCGCCTCCCCACTCTTCCTTTGATAGCCCACTACATTCTCAGGGCACGGCACCTCTTCGCTGCCCATCCACCTCGCAACCCTGCTCGTAAGCCTCACAAGCGTCCTCTTCTGACGAATCGCTTTTGTATCACTTTGTCTCTCACTGAATTCTTTTCTGTGCCGAGACACAAAGGACTGTGGTACTGGAGCTCTTCAGAAAGCCCCTAAATGACACCAAACTGTTTCAGAACTGCACTGCGTGATAATTGGTATTTATGGGTAAATACCATACTCCTCTCAGTACTGTATTCACATTTTTGCTGGGGCTTTCTGCAGATGGTGCTTTCGCTCAGGGTGAAGAATCCTCAGGCTGAAATTTCACATTCAACCACAGGCCAGTGGGGAGAGGCCTCTGGGCACGTGAGGGTCTGTTCAGCCCTGCATATCAGTTACCAAAGCAAACTCCAAGGACCACTGGTTTTTCAGACCTGCCTGCACACGGGGTGCATCTGGGGAGCTTTAAAAATCACTGCCTGGTTGCCCCCCTCAGGAGTGTGATGTAATTAGCCTGAGGGGCTGCCTAGCTGGAGATGCTGTAAAAGCTCCCCGGGTGATTCTTCTGTGCGACCAGGGTTGAACACAGTTTTCAGAGGCAGCCAGTCCCTCCAGGGTGAGGGAGCTGCCTCTGTGTGGCCTGCAGAGATGGGGGAATGAACTTGGGCTTGGAGCACATGTTCTAGGTACTAATGCATTTCATTTCACGGAACATCTGCCTTCTCTGGATAATACACAGGGCTCTTTCCAAAAGAAAAAGCAGTTTTTCTTTAACAACTAGGTCAGACGTTATTTTGTTTACTTTGATATGATGGAATTAAGCATTGTTCAAACAGCACAGTGACAAATGGAGTAGTCCTGTAACTGGGCCAGGTGACGGCTCTTGTTTTCCCTACAATCTGCTGCCTGAAGAAAGCTGAGAGGTCGGATTCGTTGGAAGGAATTCCTTGAAGGTGAGAAAAAAATGAAAAGGCAGCACAGAAGCTTGGTTCTAGGAAGTTTCTATCTGGCTCATAGAAATGATGGCTTTCTGTTAAGAGAAGATATTTGATCTTACTGCTTTCCCAGAGGTGAGAAGCGAGTACCCCTGTCAGGAGAGAGGGGTAAAGGATGCTGTTTGTACCATGTGCGACCCAAACTGCTTTTGTTGTTTAAATTAGGGTGAAATTCATATCACACAAGATTAACTGTTAAGTGAACAGTCCAGTAGCATTTGGTACACTCACAATGTTGTGCCACCAGCTTGTCTATCCAGTTACCAAACCTTTTTACTACTGCAAAGGAAACCCTTCCCTGACAAATTCTTCCCATCTCCACAGCTCAGATCACATCTGTCTTCCTCCCTCAAGGCCTTTTATTTTAAATTGAAGTATAGTTAATTTACAGTAACATCTTAGTTTCAGGTGTACAACAAAGTGATTTGATTATATATATGTGTCTATATGTATGTTGTTTTTCAACTTTTCCGTTATAGTTTATTACAAGATATTGAGTCTTGCTCTCTGTGCTACACAGTAAATCCTTTTTTATCTATATATCTATATATGGCAGTGTGCATCTGTAAATCCCGGCCTCTTAGTTTATCCCTCCTCTCATTCCCCTTTGGGAACTGTAAGTTTGTTTTCTGTGTTTGTGAGTCTATCTCTGTTTTGCAAAGACACTCATTTGCACTGTTTTTATATCCCACGTGTCTGTCCACTCAAGTCTCTCCACAGATTTCCGTCTCAGGAAACATTTCCGGAGCATCTCCTACTTGCTAGGGATACAAAGATGCCTGATGGTGTATCTGAGGGACCTTGAAGTAGTAAGAGGAAACTGACGTGAAAGAAAACAATTGCAAAACCATAAAAAAGGTTGATGCGAGAAGCACTGGTTGCTGCGCCCAGCGTTGGGAAGGCTGCCTCTGCAGGCACAGGGAAGGAAGGATTCAGTGGGGAGACGGCGCTGGAGCTTGGACTCTGCCCACGTGAACAGGGGGGAAGGGACATTCTAGGCTGAGGAAACGGTGTGTTCAAAGGTCGGGGGCAGCGAACCTTTCTGCAAAGGGCCAGAGAGCAAATAAGTTAGGTTTTGGGGGCCGTAGGGCCTGTGTCACAGCCGTCACTGATATGGGGAAGCAGCCACAGGCAGCATTAAGTAGACTGTGTCATGTTCCAATAAAACTTTATGGACACCCGAATCTGATACACAGTTTTCACGCGTTAGCGTGTGATTATGATTCTTTTGATTCCTCCCCCCCCATCAGCCATACCACTTAAAGACCATTCTTAACTCATGGGCTGTATAAAAACAGTTGGCACACTGCATTTGGCCCAGGCTGTAGTCTGGCCTGTGTACCAAGGCAGGGAAAACTGAAGTCATAGGCAGGGGCAGAACAGCAGGTGCTGGATGAGCCTATTCTTAGCCCTGGGTGTGAGATTATGCATCTCTGACAAGCTCCCAGGCAGTGGTGCGGCTGAGGTCCTCCCTTGGAGTGGCAAGGAGCTGAAGTATTGTTAGGGTCCCCTTATGCCCCTGATGCTGTGTTAGCTTCTGTTGTTGCTGTTCTTCAGTCGCTAAGTTGTATCCAACTCTGTGACCCCATGGACACCAGGCTTCTCTGTCCTCCACTATTTCCTGAAGTTTGCTCACATTCATGTTCATGGGGTCGGTGATGCTCTCTTACCATCTTATCCTCTGTTGCTGCCTTCTCCTTTTGTCTTCAATCATTCCCGCATCAGGGTCTTTTCCAGTGAGTCAGCTCTTTACATCACATGGCCAAAGTATTGGAACTTCAGCATCAGTCCTTCCAATGAATATTCAGGATTGATTTCCTTTAGGATGGACTGGTTTGATCTCCTTGCAGTCCAAGGGACTCTCAAGAGTCTTCTCCAACCCCACAATAAAAAAGCATCAATTCTTTGGTGCTCAGTCGAAGATTCTGTGGGTATCGGAAAATGTAAACAACAATTGTCCGCCTACCAGGTGTTTCCATTCTACTTAGAGAAGATTTATGTAAGTGGAAAGGTAAACGGACCCTCCCAGAGTAAGAACTAAACAGCAGAAGGGCCAGGCAGTGAGGTTCCCCGCCGCTGTGCATGGTAAACTGTCCTGTGCGAGGCACGTGGACAGCACGGTTAAGGTAGAGGAGCCCCGTGCGGGCTGTGGCTTCCAGTCCATCCCCCAGCTCGACCACGTCCACAGCTCATCACCGCCACTCGCTCTCTGTTAGCATTTGCCCCCTCCTGTCATTTGTCACTTTATCTTCAGCCTCTCCCAGGGCTGTTTTACATTGAGTGGAGACTAAGCTGTGAGTTAGAGCCTTTGGGGGTGTGCTGCCCCTGCCTCCGACTGGAGGGGACATCATGGCAGCCTCACTTAGGGACAGGGGCTGTAGCGGGGCTCAGGGAAGTCCTGAAGCTGGGGGACAGGAACTTACAAGTCCCCGCAGCTGGATGGATGGCAGGCTTAAATGGCAGAGGAGGAGGTAAGTTAGAACACCCAAGGGAAGAGAAATGTTGATGGCAGATACCTCTGTTTTCTTCGTGTCTTATTCCATAGCACTCAGACGCTATAAAGCTCTATAGTATATTCCTCTAAAGGTACAGTAATACCTTGCTCTAGGCCAGGTTCGGAGGTGGAGAGAAGATTCTGTGAACTTGATTCATTATAAAAGCCAAAGGACAGCTTTGGCTTCGTACCCAGAGCTGGGGTATCAGCGATACAAATTGGTGGTTTGCTTTCCTATTAACTGTGTATTCTGAATTTCTTGCCTCAAGACTTTCATTCCTTGATAGTGAATTATAGACAAGTGTAGCAGAGGCTGGGGCTTGCTTTTTCAAAAGGTCAGTGATCACCTGGAGGAGAATGCTGTATTAAAAAAAAAAACAGGACCCAAATCAAGCCAGCACCTGAGTGCCCACAGGGAGCTTTGCTGTCTGTCCATGAGGGAGGTGGGTGATGCTGACCCAGGCACACATTCTGGCTAGTCCTTGGTCTTAACAGCTATTATTTCAGGTTTGCTAAAAATATCCTGTGACATACACACACACACACACACATGTCAGACATATATACACATACATATGTATATACACACACACGTGCACACGTGTGTGTGTGTGCATGCTCAGTCATGTCCGACTCTTTGTGACCCCATGGACTATAGCCTGCTAGGCTCCTCTGTCCATAGGATTCTCCAGGCAAGAATGCTGGAGTGGGTTGCCATTTCTTCCTCCAGGGGATCTTCCTGACCCAGGGACTGAAGCTATATCTCTTGCATCTCCTATATATATATATGATGGATATATATATATATATAAGTTTATTTAACTTATATGCAGAGTACATCATGAGAAACGCTGGACTGGAAGAAACACAAGCTGGAATCAAGATTGCTGGGAGAAATATCAATAACTTCAGATATGCAGATGACACCACCCTTATGGCAGAAAGTGAAGGGGAACTCAAAAGCCTCTTGATGAAAGTGAAAGTGGAGAGTGAAAAAGTTGGCTTAAAGCTCAACATTCAGAAAACGAAGGTCATGGCATCCGGTCCCACCACTTCATGGGAAATAGATGGGGAAACAGTGGAAACAGTGTCAGACTTTATTTTTCTGGGCTCCAAAATCACTGCAGATGGTGACTGCAGCCGTGAAATTAAAAGACGCTTACTCCTTGGAAGGAAAGTTATGACCAACCTAGATAGCATATTCAAAAGCAGAGACATTCCTTTGCCTAGTCAAGGCTATGGTTTTTCCTGTGGTCATGTATGGATGTGAGAGTTTGGACTGTGAAGGCTGAGCGCCGAATAATTGATGCTTTTGAACTGTGGTGTTGCAGAAGACTCTTGAGAGTCCCTTGGACTGCAAGGAGATCCAACCAGTCCATTCTGAAGGAGATCAGCCCTGGGATTTCTGTGGAAGGAATGATGCTGAAGCTGAAACTCCAGTACTTTGGCCACTTCATGCGAAGAGTTGACTCATTGGAAAAGACTCTGATGCTGGGAGGGATTGGGGGCAGGAGGAGAAGGGGACGACAGAGGATGAGATGGCTGGATGGCATCACTGACTCGATGGACGTGAGTCTCAGTGAACTCTGGGAGTTGGTGATAGACAGGGAGGCCTGGCGTGCTGCGATTCATGGGGTCGCAAAGAGTCAGACACGACTGAGCGGCTGATCTGATACATAGGATGGATATATATGGAGGGAGGGTGTGTACTCATGCACACAGCTTCTCAACCAAACAGGCCCCGTGGAAATCGCATGCCTGTGAGGCAAATACTGAGAGATGTGTCTGACGGATGGCAGGCGTGTGTTGCCGAAGGTGATGTCACTGGGAGATCCAAAGGCTGCCGTCCGGTGCGTCAGACCCTGCTTCTCCTGGCTGCACTTCACTCTCACCTTGGAGCTTTCAGGTCCCCTCGGACTTGGACTGCAGGGTCCAAGGTGGGCCCAGACCTGGTCTTTCCAAGGCTCCCAGAGGACTCTAATGTGCGGTCAGGGCCAGAGCCCCCGAGTGACATTGACGGTGCCTCCCACTCAGTGGGGACTGGCTGCGTTCTTCCCCGCCGGATCTGGGCAGCTTAATGACCTTGCGGATCCCCATGCGGGTGGTGGCTGGGGGAGGATGGGTGAGATTTGGGGATATGTTTGTGGTTTAAAGAATGCACAGCTAAAATGAGGTTGCTGACAACTCAGGAATGTATTAACACAGTTTCAATTTGCTGACCACTTTCTTTCACCTCTGCAGGAAAATAGCTTTGACCCTGAATGCAAAATACTAAAGCAGAGATTCCCAGGCTCTGAGGACTTGCTACACTATCTTGTTGGGTTTTGCACGTGTCATTTTATGCTTTTGTTTGCAGCTCACTAGGTGCTCCCTCTGACGTAGATATTTTGCAGCACCTTTTGAGATGGTGTAAAACTCCGGGTAGAACAAACTAAACTCTGGATAGAACAAACTGTAGGCTTGGCATTCCCTGATAGAATTAGAATTTCATTGATCTGTAATATTCTCATAGGATCTTGAAAGTGTCTTCTGTTACCAATCCAGTGAGTTATCATTTGTCTGTCGTCCTGGTACGGGATCACCTTGTATCTTGAGATGAGAAGGGAGGAAAATGTGTGGAGACGGCTTTAAACGTTCTCCTGAGGGTCCCTGGTAGAGAGCACACCTGGAGGCTTGTCTCGTCATCTAAGCTTCTTTTGTTTTACTCTTTCAGTACACAAGGGTCTGGATCCCTGACCCTGATGAGGTGTGGCGCTCCGCTGAATTAACCAAGGACTACAAGGAGGGGGACAAGAGCCTCCAGCTCCGACTGGAAGATGAAACCGTGAGTATAGCCCAGAGGGTGGGTGCGCCGGGCTCTGCTGACAGGGGTGGATGCTACTCTGAAGCTCGAGTGTGTCCTGCACGGTGGCGCGTCTGAGCTCCCGGGGTCCTTTTTGTTGCTGTAGATGGTGCCGTATGTGCGGGCCAAGTCGCTTCAGTCGTGTCCAACTCTTTGTGACTCTATGGACTGTAGCCGCCAGGCTCTTGTGTCCATGGAATTCTCCAAGCAAGAATACTACCCACTCCAGTGTTCTTGCCGGGAGAATCACATGGACAGAGACTGGCTACAGTCCATAGGGTTGCAAAGAGTTTCATGAACTGACTGGAGATGGTGACGTACGTGAAGGTCTAAACCATGCAGCTGCTGAATGGATGGCACAGTACACACACGTGCCCAGCTGAGAGATCCCGGGTGGCTGAGAGGAGAATCTTCCCAGTGGGGTGGCGGACGCAGGCGGCTTCCCTCCGTGGGGATGAGGCACTGGTGGGAGGTGAGGGGGGAGCCACTTACCCTGAGAGCCAGTGCCTGGTCCAGTGGTTGGACCACTGGCTCTGGATCCAGCCTGCCTGGGCCAGGATCCTGGCTTGGCCCTTGCTAGCCTGTTACTTTATCTGTGACATGGGGTTGCCTAGGGTGCATATGAGAATAAAATGAGTTACTATGTGGCAATACATAGGAGTCATGCCCGGCATGCAAGCACTGTTAGTAGCTCCAGTGAGATTTAATTAGTTGATTTTCAGATTGTTTTGCTCAAAGGAAGACGAGGCAACCACCAGGAAATCCTATTTCTTCTAGAAGGTCTGGTTCCATTTTTTTCGTGAGCCTCATGTCATTACCTCTCCCTGTGATGTGTGCATGTCACAGTTATTTGAAGACTTGCCGGTGCTGGTCGGGGGGGTTATGGGTGATCGGTTGTGACCCTGCCATTGCGGGGAGCTCAGTGCTGGAGGGTGCAGAGGACATTGGGAGCAGGCAGAGGCGGGGGTGTCGGGGGAGGGGCCGTGGAAGGGAGCTGGCATTGAAGACTCAGGCTGCAAGGGGCCAAGGGGAGTGGCCCAGGCAGGAGTTGTCACCAGAGCTCCAAGGCCTCAGTGTGTCCCCTTTGGGTGTGTGGAAGGAAGGGAGGCCAGTATACCTGGAAGCCACCAGAGAAGGGGACAGACAGGGCCCGAGGCTAAGGAGGCAGGTCAGGGGTGCACCGTTTACAAGGGGGAGACTGGGAGACAAACAGACTTGGAATCAAGCGGCCAGAAGAACTCAAGCTTTGGCCTTGGGCTGGGTCAGATCTGAGGGGCTGCAGAGCAGGCCTCGCTTGGAGGGGAGGCTGGGGCTCCGGTGGTGCCTACCTGCCTCTGAGCTGTGGGAGCGCTGAAAGCTGGTCCCCCGTCACTCAGCCTCTGATCACTTACCGTCTTCCTGTTTTACCTGCTTTCAAGTTCTTTGCTCTTGTCTCTCTAGGTAGTAATGACCTGCTTGAGAAAAGGACCTTGTCTTCTCTGGTCACATGTACCCACAGTGGTTGGTGATTAACTCACTGATTAGTGGGGAGGTTGAACATCTTTCCCTTCCTAACTTCTCTTTCTATCAACCTTGAATGCATCACTGGGTAAAACCAGGACAGTGAGTTGGTCAGTTTGTTAGGAAGTGTTTACACCAAAGCATGCCTGCCTCCCTTTCCCCTTCCTTGCAGGCAGACCTCACCAGCCTTCTCCTGGTTTTGAGGTGAGAAGCAAAATTCCCGACAGATGGAATCATGTTTATCATGTTGAATAACTTCCCACCCCACACCCCAAACAAAATAAAATTAGTTCACCCACGTGAATGGCATATCTTCCATTCCAGCTGATTTCGTTTCAGTTGAATTTGTAAGTGGGTGGGTGTTTTTTGAGAGTCCTACGGAGGGAGGGAGGGCCGAACTGCCGTATTGCTAAAACAGAGCGGATGCCCGCTTCCTCAGCTGAGAGTGAATTCTGCCTGGCGTGACTAATCCTGGCAGCTGCCCAGGACCCCTCCCCAGCCCCCTCCTCTGCTCCATTACGGCCGTCAGCTGTAATCAGAAGAGATGCCTAGGGCTGGAGATGAGCAGCTCTGGAGAAATAATGGGCTCTGAACGTCAGATTCTGTCCAGGTGGCTTGCGGGCAGTGGTTTGTCCACTGCTGGCTCTGAGCTGTCATTAGGAGCGACTCAGCTGAGCTGCGGACCTGAGCCGGGAGGGCAGAAGTTAGATGGCTAGACTCTGAAGGTTTGAAGAATCTCCTCTGTAGCTGAAAGCATCCTTGATACACCAAGCTGGCCAGAAACTGCACCCTGGAGTCTCTTTCCCCACCCCAGCTTCTCCATCTGAAGTCTGGTGGTGTGGGTTTAACTGCAGCAGCAAAGGATGAAAATAAACTAGTTCTCTTCAAAAACAATAATGTTCATAATCACTGGGCTTTCACCTTAGCAGTAAGCAACACATGCACTCTGCTCTGTTCAAGGGAAGTCAGCCCCCTGACCCCACAGTTCCTCTAAGATGTTTCTTTTTCCCTCTTGCATGCCTGCTTATTTATTTGGGTAAAATATACAAAACATAGAGTTCACCACGTCACCTGCCATGAAATGCTTACCCACTGTGGCGCTGCCATCACCACTATCCCTCTCCACAACTCTTCATCTTGCAAAACTGAAACTGTACCCACTGAATACCGACTCCCTCTGCCCCATCTCGCTGCAGTCTGTGGTCAGCCCTATTGCACTGTCTGTCTCTGAGTTGGATTTTTCTAGGTACCCCACAGAAGTGGGGCCATGGGACACTTGTCCTTTCATGTCTGGCTTGTTTCACTTCGCACAGAGTAAGATGTTTTCTGTTGATGCCAATGTGAAGATGGGAAACTTCTTAAATGGAAAAAGAAAGAAAGTGAAGTCGCTCAGTCGTGTCCAACTCTTTGCGAGCCCATGGACTATAGCCCACCAGTCTCCTCTGTCCATGGGATTTTCCAGGCAAGAATACTGGAGTGGGTTGCCGTTTCCTTCTCCAGGGGATCTTCCCAACCCAGGGACTGAACCTGAGTCTCCCGTATTGCAGGCAGATGCTTTACTGTCTGAGCCACCAGGGAAGCCCCTTAAGCGGAAAGGACCGTCCTTTTTCTGCACAGCTGTGAGGGGATGCAAGGTATCTAAGTGTTGCAGCCCTTGGTGTGGTACTCTGTTGAGACCGGGGAAAGCCCCTCAGTGTATGCAGATCTTGGTGATATGTACAACTTCCTCATTCTTGGTGTGACGTGGACCTGTGCCCAGCCAACCTCCTCTCTCCTGCCCCCACCTCCTCTAAAAACTGCTCAGCCCCTGCCCTCTACTGGCAGGGAAAACTCTCCCCCTGTTGCCATGGTTTCATGTTTAAATTCTGTTTTTCCACCTGAATGTATATCCAGCATCCAGAGCTATTTACTCCTAGTGTGCGAGGACCCGGCGTGTTCGTGAGTGAAAGGAAGGTGGGGTGACACGAACTATAAGAAGACCAGCATGCTCTCCCTGCATCTCTGCATGACCAAGCCCGCTAATGTTTGTGAGGCCAGGACAAGAGTAGGGATGTAGCCTACATCTGTTTAAATATCAGAAGCATGTTTTATCAGAATTATTTAGGTAAATCTGGCATTTCTGACTCTTGAAAAACAAAGTATTTAGTATGTTACAATTAAGATACTTGCAAGTCTACTGTTCCGTCTCTGTCTGGTTGCCAGTGGAAAGAACCGCTGTCTTCCCTTAGGCTTGCCATGCCTGTACCCACATATGTGCAGATTTAGGAGGAATGTGACTTGTTCAGTATTGCAAAGTGTTCCTCATGTGTCAGGTTAGCAGTGGTTGTACATACTGTGCTAATTTGTGAGCACATATGGAGCCGTGCTTAGAATAGACAGAGAAGCAAGGAATTGGATATTTGGCCCAATGGGGAAACGCTGTTTGATTATGTGAGGTTTTTTTGTTTGTTTGGTTGGTTTTTTGTGTTTGTGCTATCTGGAGGTAGGATTAAGGAGCTAATTTGTCTTCCTTGTATTTAGATGTCTTTGCTGCCCAGTTCCTCTTCCCACCCGAGGCATTGTCTGTCTCTGACATCGAGACCTTATAGCCCATGACCCTTCAAGGTGCCTGAACACATTTTGTCTTATTTCGAGGACACAGGGCAAGAGGTGCCCCCGGGTCTGATACTCTTGTTTATCACAAGAGTATGTGTTGAAGGTTGTAGCTCTCACGGTGTGAGCCCTGAACACTGATCCCAAATGACAGAGGTTCCACGTGTTCTTTAGTAAGCTTCTGTGTGCATTTGTCTTGTTGGCGCCCTTTAAGATGCAGAGTCCAGGGAAGGGCCTCTCTTGCTCAGCTCTGAGGACGGTACAGGATGTTTCAGGATATTATCTCAAGGAGATGGCAAACACGGTTCTTCCAGTCAAGAAGTGACAGCCTCACAGAAGGCAGGGACTGTCGTCCTTACACATTGGTGCATTCAGACCACACACCTTGAGAGTGCTCAGAGCTTGTGTAAACCCCATGCAGATTAAATGTCAGCTGTTGAGTGCAGCTGGCAAAGCCACAGAGCTGAGAGTACCGGGGAATACTCCTCTGGTACCAGTAAAGCCTCTTAATGCAAGTGACTTTATTTCTTTTTTCTTTTTTTTTCCCTGGTTTTTCCATTCTTTCTTACTTTCATATTGGTTTATGTGCCTTCTAATACTTCTCTTTATCTTTGTCTTGCACAATAATCCATGATTGAGACAGTATTACACTTTGGTTAGATGGCAAGAATAGTTATATTGTACAGATGCAAAAAAAAAAAAAAAAATGGTTCCTTTAAGTGATAAAACAATACATTGCACGTAAATATCTATTGGTAATATTTTTTACCAGTACAGTTATTTTGTCTACAGTGGGTTTTATGTTTTTAATTAATGTATTTTATTGTAAAATTCATGTAACATAAACTTTACTGTCTTCACCATTTTTAAGAGTACAGCTCAGTGGCATTAACTACATTCATACCTGTCACTTATTTATCAGCCACCTCTTCCCCTGCTGAATTCATGATCTTTTGTGTTAGCATATTTTGCGTAGCTGATTCTGCTTAGAGATCCATGAAGCAGTGATTTTTGCCCCTAAGGGACATTTGGCACTGTCTGGAAGCGTTTTTGGTTGTCATTAACTGAGGAGGGAGGTTTGCTCTTGGCATCTAGCGACAGGTAGAGGTCAGGAATGTTGCTGAGAGGACCCTCTCCCAAAGAAACAACTCTGAGTCCTAAATGAGAACAGTGCCGAAGCTGAGGAACTCTGGTTTAAGCCCATAGAGACAACGGCCCTGAACTTATCATTGCTGAAAAGATACCATGTTGAAAGCTAAACTTTTATAAGTCTGTATTCTAATGGAATGTGCTATCTTCGACTTCAGGTTTTTGTGCTGCTGTGATTTTTTTTTTATAATTTAAAGTCTTTAATTGCCTATTTTCATCTAAGTTTTTTCCCCTTTAGTTACTTGCATCACCATTCATTTATTATTCATTCATTAAAAACAGTTATTAATGAGCAATTATTATATACCCCCTTTGTGGTGTTGAGCCACTGAGATTTCAGGGTTAATTTGTTACTTCTTCATAACCTGACTGACCCTTCCTCACAGGCAAGTTCGTGTGAGTCACGTAGTATTTATTTTTCAAGTAATTGCATGCTTGTGCTTGGGCCTGGGCTAAATGGTATGAGGGGAGGAATAAGAAGGTTCTTTGTAAGAAACATGATCTTTTCGGAGACTAGAAAACGTGGAGATGTAAAACTTAAACACAGAACCATGACAGAATCAGACAGCAGGACATTCATTAAGTGAATGTTTTTTGTACTCATTTAGGACATAATGTTAAACGGCCTTTTAGTGTGTATTGAATGACCCTGGAGCCGAACACTTGCTATTACAGTGAGTGTAAGTGGATTCATGCCTTGAGGTCTTCTATTTTCTCTGCAGGACAGCTCACAAAGAGAACACAAAAGAGAACACCCGCCACATCCACTGACCTAAGTTAAGTACTTTAGACCAATAAAGTTGGAAGGGCCCTTAGAGATTATTGGGACCAGTCCTCTCATCTTACAGCTGGGGCAGCTGCTGTCTGTGGAAGTGAAGCAATGGGCTCAGCACAGCAGAACCACTGAGCTCAGTGGTTCTCAACTTTGGCTGCACAATAGAAACTCTTGAGGGTTTCTAAAAATTTTGCAAAGCCCCAGCACAGCCAGACAAGTTAAATCAGAGTTTGGAGAATAGGACACAGCATAGCATCTTTTTGCAAGCTCCCCATGGGATTCCAAGGTACAGGAAGGGTTGAGAGCCACTGCTTTAGCTGATGGCGAGGGTTTGCATACAATGTTTAACTCCTAGTTGGGCTCATTTATATCAAAGGATGAGCCGTGTGGCACCTCAGGGTTGCCTGCTGCTGACTTTATTTCCACTAGCTTTTCTTTCCTCTAGACCTTCTGGTTCTATGAATAAAGAACACTTCTTTCTCCTCCTCTACTGTATATGCTGACCAGTGACTCCAAATCTTTGTTGAGATTTGTCATTTGAAGATGTTTTTATGATTATGTTCCCTTGCTGTGGTACCATGTAACATGGACATGAATCGAGGTATGGGAGAGGTCATGAAAAGATTGGACACTCATTCAACTGATACTTTTTTTAGCACCTGCGAAGCATTATAAGGGTTTCCCTGGTTAGAGGGGCTTCCCGTAGCTCAGTAGTAAAGAATCCACCTGCCAGTGCAGGCAATGCAGGTTCAGTCCCTGGGTAGGGAAGGTCCCCTCGAGAAGGAAATGGCAACCCACTCCAGTATTCTTACCTGGGTAATCCCGTGGACAGAGGAGCCTGGCAGACCCAGTCCATGGGGTTGGAAAAGGGTTGGACGTGACTAAACAAACAACAACAAAGCGTTATAGTATCACAGCTCCACTGAGTTCAGAGCAATCTAGACCAAGAGAACATTGTCCTACAGTGGAATGTTCCCTATCTGTATTGTCCAGTATGGAGGTCACTAGCTCCTTGTGGCTACTGGGCCTTTGAAGTGTGGCAAGGGTGAGAAACTGAAGTGTTCATTACATTTAGCTTTAATGAATTAAATTTAAATAGCCATCTACTGGTAAGTCCAAGTCTAGGGCTAGGGTGTCTTTCTCTTATCCCTTCCATTTGCTAGATGGAGACCAACGGGAGAGCCCCATGTGTTCCTGATTCCCAGATCCTGGCCTTGAGAGGAGAAAGTCCAATCTAAGTGGGTGACTGAGCTTTAATCTTGGGAAAGGGGTTAAAATTCAAGCTCCTCTTTACCTCCACAGGCCCAGTTATTATGCAGTGAAGTCTTTTTTTTGTGCCAGAAAGTTAATTGTCTCTGATCATGTCACAAACCCTTTGATTTCTAGTAAAACCATGTTAAATAAGCAGGGTGACAATATACAGCCTTGACATACTCCTTTTCCTATTTGGAACCAGTCTGTTGTTCCATGTCTAGTTCTAACTGTTGCTTCCTGGCCTGCATATAGGTTTCTTAAGAGGCAGGTCAGGTGGTCTGGTATTCCCATCTCTTTCAGAATTTTCCACAGTTTATTGTGATCCACACAGTCAAAAGGCTTTGGCATAGTCAATAAAGCAGAAATAGATGTTTTTCTGGAACTCTCTTGCTTTTTCCATGATCCAGCGGATGTTGGCAATTTGATCTCTGGTTCCTCTGCCTTTTCTAAAACCAGCTTGAACATCTGGAAGTTCACGGTTCACATATTGCTGAAGCCTGGCTTGGAGAATTTTGAGCATTGCTTTACTAGCTTGTGAGATGAGTGCAATTGTGCGGTAGTTTGAGCATTCTTTGGCATTGCCTTTCTTTGGGACTGGAATGAAAACTGACCTTTTCCAGTCCTGTGACCACTGCTGAGTTTTCCAAATTTGCTGACATATTGAGTGCAACACTTTCATAGCATCATCTTTCAGGATTTGGAATAGCTCAACTGGAATTCCATCACCTCCACTAGCTTTGTTCATAGTGTGCTTCCTAAGGCCCACTTGACTTCATATTCCAGGATGTCTGGCTCTAGGTGAGTGATCACACCATCATGATTATCTGGGTCATGAAGATCTCTTTTGTATAGTTCTTCTGTGTATACTTGCCACCTCTTCTTAATATCTTCTGCTTCTATTAGGTCCATACCACTTCTGTCCTTTATCGAGCCCATCTTTGCATGAAATGTTCCCTTGGTATCTCTAATTTTCTTGAAGAGATCTCTAGTCTTTCCCATTCTGTTGTTTTCCTCTATTTCTTTGCACTGATCCCTGAGGAAGGCTTTCTTATCTCTCCTTGCTATTCTTTGGAACTCTGCATTCAGATGCTTATATCTTTCCTTTTCTCCTTTGCTTTTCGCTTCTCTTCCTTCACACAGACTGGTTCCAAATAGGAAAAGGAGTACATCAAGGCTGTATATTGTCATCCTGCTTATTTAACTTATATGCAGAGTACATCATGAGAAATGCTGGGCTGGAAGAAGCACAACCTGGAATCAAGATTGCCAGGAGAAATATCAATAACCTCAGATATGCAGATGACACCACCCTTATGGCAGAAAGTGAAGAGGATCTAAAAAGCCTCTTGATGAAAGTGAAAGTGAAGAGTGAAAAAGTTGGCTTAAAGCTCAACATTCAGAAAACGAAGATCATGGCATCTGGTCCCATCACTTCATGGGAAATAGATGGAGAAACAGTGGAAACTGTGTCAGACTTTATTTTTCTGGGCTCAAAAATCACTGCAGATGGTGACTGCAGCCATGAAATTAAAAGACGCTTACTCCTTGGAAGGAAAGTTATGACCAACCTAGATAGTATATTCAAAAGCAGAGACATTACTTTGCCAACAAAGGTCTGTCTAGTCAAGGCTATGGTTTTTCCTGTGGTCATGTATGGATGTGAGAGTTGGACTGTGAAGAAGGCTGAGCGCCAAAGAATTGATGCTTTTGAAGTGTGGTGTTGGAGAAGACTCTTGAGAGTCCCTTGGACTGCAAGGAGATCCAAGCAGTCCATTCTGAAGGAGATCAGCCCTGGGATTTCTTTGGAAGGAATGATGCGAAAGCTGAAACTCTAGTACTTTGACCACCTCATGCGAAGAGTTGACTCATTGGAAAAGACTCTGATGCTGGGAGGGATTGGGGGCAAGAGGAGAAGGGGACGACAGAGGATGAGATGGCTGGATGGCATCACTGACTCGATGGACGTGAGTTTGAGTGAACTCTGGGAGTTGGTGATGGACAGGGAGGCCTGGCGTGCTGCAATTCATGGGGTCGCAAAGAGTCGGACACGGCTGAGTAACTGAACTGAACTGAAAACCATATTAGCTGTAAATGTTCAACACTAGTAGCTGTTTTAGAATCAAATACTTGTTAAAGAAAACAAGTGTTCTTGCAGCTCTCATTCCCTTCCTCCCTCTGGATGTACACCCCCTAGAAGTCTGTAGCTTTGAGTGCTAAGCTTGTAGCTTCTGCTGCTCTGCTGCCGCTCTGGGCATTTTCCCTCCTTATCCACTTTATTGTCACCAATGTGTTGAAAGTGTTAAATTGCTCAGTCATGTCCAGCTCTGTGATCCCATGGACTGTAGCCTACCAGACTCCTCTGTCCATGGAATTCTCAGGCAAGAATACTGGAGTGGGCAGCCACTCCCTTCCCATTGGCTTATTTTTTTGGAACATGTTTTCACAAAACTGCATATGTGTTTCCCTCTGCACACGTGAACAAGAGTCGTCTGAAGGGAGATTCATCAGAGAAAAGATGAAATGGCGGCATTTCTATCTTGGGGTTTAAAGACAGCAGGCTCAGGTCCCAGCTTTCTGATCTGACACATGAGGGCTTGGCTGGGGGAGCTCTGTGGTCTGCACTTCCCCGGGGTGCTTACACAGGAGGTGGGGTGGAGAGCCATGAGAGAGAGAGCAGACAAGCTCCTGCTGGGGTGATGGACATCTCCACTGGGATATCTTTCGAATGGCTCCCGTGCGGAGGTCTGGTTAGGCCCAGCGATACCACCTACTCTGCTGGAGATAAAGTGGGTGAGGGAGCACCTCTTGAGTTGAATGAAATAAAAATTGACTCTCTGCAGTCTCCATTTGCCCCTTGTTTCCCACCGTTTGGAAACCTTATCTGCATCTTCATGAGAGTTGTTTGCTTATCTCCTGTATGGAATACATTTAATGAGAATAAAAGAGCTTTTCACAGAAAGGGAGCCTTGATTAGTGCTTTTGTTTTACTTTATGAAATGTGTAATTTATTGATTTTGGCTGCACCGGGTCTTAGCTGCGGCACACAGGACCTTCACTGTAGTGTGAGGACTCTTATTTACGGCGTGCATGCAGGGTCCCTGACTGGAGACCAAACCTGGGCGCACGGCACTGGGAGTGCAGTGTCTCACCCACTGGGCCCCCAGGGAAGCCCCAGATTTACATGTTTTAAAACCCTGTATGACTCAGGAAGGTCAGCCTGGAGCTCTGTAACAACCTGGAGGGTGGGATCGGGTGGGAGGTTCCAAAGGGAGGGGACATATGTATACATATGACTGATTCATGTTGATATCATTTCATGGCAAATAGATGGGGAACCAATGGAAACAGTGACAGACTCTATTTTTCTTGGACTCCAAAATCATTGCAGATGGCGACTGCAGCCATGAAAATAAAAGACGCTCGCTCCTTTGAAGAAAAACTATGAGAAACCTAGACAGCATATTAAAAAGAAGAGACATTACTTTGCCAACAAAGGTGTGTATAGTCAAAGCTATAGTTTTTCCAATAGTCTTGTATGGATGTGAGAGTTGGACCATAAAGAAGGCTGAGTGCCAAAGAATTGATGCTTTTGAACTGTGGTGTTGGAGAAGACTCTTGAGGGTCCCTTGGACTGCAAGGAGATCAAACCAGTCAATCCTAAAAGAAATCAACCCTGAATATTCATTGGAAGGACTGATGCTGAAGCTGAAACTCCAATACTTTGGCCACCTGATGCGAAGAACTGACTCATTGGAAAAGACCCTGATGCTGGGAAAGATTGAAGGCAGGAGGAGAAGGGGACGACAGAGGATGAGATGGTTGGATGGCATCACCGACTCAATGGACATGAGTCTGAGCAAGCTCCCAGAGTTGGTGATGGACAGGGAGGCCTGGCGTGCTGCAGTCTGTGGGGTCACAAAGAACTGGACACAACCGAGTGACTGAACTGAACTAAACTAGGTTGGTCATAGGGTGACTGAAACATGAACAACAACAACACAATTCTGTAAAGCGATTATCCTTCAATTAAAAAATAAATTTAAAAAATCCAATAACAGGAAACTGTACAAAAGAAAACCTAACACAGATAACCATTGGTGTTTCGTGGGGAGATTATTCCAGCTAGACTTCCATTATTTACTCAGTCGTGTCCAACTCTTTGCTGCCCCGTGGACTGCAGCCCGCCAGACTCGTCTGTCCAGGGGATTCCCCAGGCAAGAATACTGGAGTGGGTTGCCATTTCCTTCTCCAGACAGACTTTAATATATAGTTTAAAATCACTGGAATCCTATTATAGGTTTCATTCGATAACGTGCCTTTTGTTAGGTGCAGCAGAATGCTCTGGCAGCTCCCTGACTGTAAATACAGGTCCGTGTTGTGCTTTACTTTCATATTTATAGCTTCGGGAGTTGCTATCTTCGATCATTTGTAAGATTGTCTCCTGGTGGCGAAGAATATTTATGAAAAATTGTGATAAAGCGTTGCCAGCTGCCCTCCAGAAAGGTTAAATCAGTCTGAGCCCTTTTGCCCACACCCTTCCAGGTTGAGGTCCTGTCAGTTTTCATACCTTTGCTTACTTGATGGATAGTGGCTCTAAATAATCTTTTATTTGCTTCTCTCTCACTGTTGGTAAAGCTGAATAGTTCTTTGTATATTATCCATTAGTAATTCTTTGTGACTTGTATTCTGTGCCCAATTTTCTGTTGGAGTATTGGTTTTCTTTTTAATTTCTTATAACTCTTTGATTATTAAGGATGTTAGTTCCTTAAATAATGCAGAATAACTGTCCCCTTCTCTCAGTTTCCCCTGCACATGGTGTGTGTTTTAAGCGCTTCCCAGGTGATGCTAATGGTAAAGAACCTGCCTGCCAGTGCAGGAGACATAGCAGACGTGGGTTCAGTCCCTGGTTGGGAAGATCCCCTGGAGGAGGGCATGACAACCCACTCCAGTGTTCTTGCTGGGAGAACCCCATGGACAGAGGAGCCTGGCGGGCTACGGTCCATAGGGTTGCAAAGAGTGGGACATGACTGAAGCGACTTAGCCTAGCCTGTGGTGTATTTTATGATGGTTTTAAAGTTTTAGATTGTAGTCAAATTAATGAATAGTTTCCTTCATTGTTCTGGCTTTTGTATTACCCTTTAAAGATACTTTCTTTCAAAGCTTTTGTGAAGATTTACCCACATTTTCTTATTGGTTTTATTTTTCTTTTTGATTTTAATTTTTATTTTTTTCCCCATCTAATATTTATTTAATATGGGGAAGAATGGAACTTTGACTCAATTTTTTTTCCTAAATGGCTGCAAGTTTACCTCCTACTACTGAAAAATCTTTTATCCATTTATTTGCTATTTTAATGTTATGAATAAATTTTACCCATATGTGCTTGTATTTATTTCTGGATCTGGTGTTATGTTTCAATTATCTGCTTCTTTTAACACCATTAGTAGTTTAATTTAAGCCAATATCATAGTAGCTTTAATAATGTACCTTAGTATCTGATAGTACAAGTCTCAAAGTGGGGCAGGAGAGAGCACTGATATTCATATTCTTTTAGAAATTAACTGTTATCCCTGTAATTGAGGCTATATCTATAGAATTTCCTGAAAGACTTGTAAAGACTAGTGATTCTTAACATGTGATTCATAGACCACCTGATCAGAATTACATGGGGATTTTTAACAATTGATATTCTTGAACCCACCCAAGAGCTCCTGAAAATAAGCTGTGTTGAGGAAACTCTTTTTGCAAGGTCTCAGATGATTTTTAAGAACACCATAAGAAACTTAACACTCTGATAAAACATGGTAAGCAGCAGCCATGTTCCTCCTGTTTAAATGCTAAAGAACACTTCCTTTTATTAGTTACATCTTTGTGTTGATTACATGTGTACATGTAATCAGTTAAACATCCTGTCCCTAAACATATTTTGAATATTTATGTAGTCCAAGTGCAGTGCATAGGCTTCCCTCATAGCTCAGTGGGTAAAGAATCCACCTTCGATGCAGGAGACCCCAGTTAGATCCCTGGGTCAGAAAGATCCCCTGGAGAAGGAAATGGCAACCCACTCCAGTGTTCTTGCCTGGAGAATCCCATGGACAGAGGAGCCTGGCGGGCTACAGTCCATGGGGTTGCACAGAGTCGGACATGCCTGAGCGACTGAGCACACACAGTACTGTGCATGCTGAGTACAAGGGTGGCACGTTGCATTTGAGATTTGACCTTCAGATGCATAATCACACATCCCTAATCACAGACACACACACCCATGCACACCCATCAAAGTCTTACTATACTTTAGATCAAAGTATAGTTAGTGCCCTAAAATAGCTAGCAGTTAGGTTGGGAAAAAACATGTGAACAACTTGAATGAAATTCATGGAGAGCAGTTGGCTAGTTGCAAGATAATAAACAAAGAGAATGAGCTGGATGATGGGAGAAAGGGTAAGGAAGCACCAGCATTAAATGGGGCAGACCAAAGAAGCTTTCCTGCGTAGGAGAAAGACCAGCACTCCTATTGCAATGGAATTAAAGCCTCAGTAAGTATTTTTGCATTGATAAGCAGAACAACACCTTATTGAATCTACCTGTCCTTCCTGAATTTCTCGTGCCATTCACTTGATACACTGAGATTATGTTTTCTGCAAATTTTCTATCTGGACTGGTCTCTTATGGCAACACAGGAATTTTTGTTCAGCTTGCTTTCTTTAAAACATTTATCTTCATTTATGATCATAATGGGTAGTGGTCCTAGACAACAAGACTGGGCATTGAATCCAGGCTAAAAGATTCATGACTGTGCCTTTTGTGTCTGTCACTTGCCTTTCCTTAGATTCAGGAGTACCCCATCAATGTCCAAAACAACCAACTTCCCTTCCTGCGGAATCCAGATATCCTGGTGGGAGAAAATGACCTAACTGCCCTTAGCTATCTCCATGAGCCTGCAGTTTTGCATAATTTAAAGGTCCGCTTCCTGGAGTCCAACCATATCTACACTTACTGTGGTAAGTAGGGGGTATCTATTGGCTGTGTGTGTTTGAATGTGGTTCCAATCTTTAGACTTTACGTGTTAAACTCCAACGGTTAAGAATCCTACTTTCATTCTCTTTTATATTAATAAGTACCTCTCACTTGAAAGTTTGCAATCAGTGCACGTGGCTTAGTTAGGCGGCTGTACATCTCTTTGGAAGGATTGGTGTTAAAGCTCAACCAGGGAAGAAGTGGGCCACACCATGTGGCTTGATGGCTCAGGCGCAGCCCTGGAGTCAGTAGGAAGGCAGTAAATCCATCCCAGGGTCCTGGCTCAGGCCTCTGCTCCCTCTGCTGAGTACACTGCTGCAAGTGTATTGCAGGCTTGGATTTTTTTTTTTTTTTTTTACCTTTTTATTTTTATATCAGTATAGATGATTAACAGTGTTGTGTTAGTTTCAGGTATGCAACAGAGTGATTCAGTTATACATATAAACTGAAAGTCACTCAGTCGTGTCTGACTTTTGTCACCCCATGAACTGTACAGTCTATGGAGTTCTTCAGGCCAGAATACTGGAGTGGGTTGCCACTCCCTTCTCCAGGGGATCTTCCCAACCCAGGGATTGAACCCAGGTCTCCTGCATTGCAGGAAGATTCTTTACCAGCTGAGCCACCAGGGAAGCCCCAGTTATATCACTTATATGAATGTGAAGTCGCTCAGTCGTGTCCAACTTTTTGCCACCCTGTGGATTGTAACCTACCAGGTTCCTCCGTCCATGGGATTTTCAGGCAAGAATACTGGAGTGGGTTGCCATTCCCTTTTCCAGGGGATCTTCCTGACCCAGGGATTGAACCCAGATCTCCCACATTGCAGGCAGACACTTTACTGTCTGAGCCGCCAGGGAAGCCCCAATTATATCAGTTATACATATACCTGTGTCTATTCTTTTAAAATTCTTTCCCCATTTAGATTGTTATATAATATTGAACAGAGTTCCCTGTGCTATATATACAGTAGGTCCTTGTTGGTTATCCATTTTGATTATAGCTTCTGTATATGTCAATCCCAAACTCCCTAACTACCTACACTAGCCTTACCCCCTGGTAACCTTAAGTTTGTTCTCTGCTTCACAAATAAGTTCATTTGTATACTTTTCCCCAGATTCTATTCATAAGCAATATCATATTTGTCTTTGACCTACTTCACTTAACATGACAATTTCTAGGTCCGTCCATGTTGCCGCAAATATTATTTCATTCTTTTTAATGGCTGCATAATATTCCATCATGACACGAATATCTCATTGTTTAATGTACCATAATTTATCCATTCACCTATTGTAGATCATGTTAGTTGCTTCAAGTTTGGAAATTATGAATATAGCTGTTATAAACATCCATGTACAAGTTTTTGTGTGAATATATTTTCTATTCCTTTGGATAAATACCATTGAGTATGATTACTTGTTTATATGATAAGATTATGTTTAGTTTCATAAGAAACTTCCAAAGTGGCTGTGCCCTTTTGCATTGCCACCAGTGATGAAATAAGAGTTTCCTTTGCTCCTTATCCTCTCCGCATTTGGTGTTATCAGTGTTCAGGATTTTGGCTATGCTAATAGGGGTGTGGTATTACCTCACTGGTGTCTTAATTGGCATTTCCCCAATGACTTAGGTGTGGAGCATCTTCTTCCCCTTCTTGTTTCCCATCTCTGTATCTTCTTTGGTGAGGTGTTTGTTTAGGTCTTTTGCCCGTTTTTAAATCAGATGGTTCATTTCCTTATTGTTAGATTTTAAGAGTTCTTTGTATATTTAGAATTCCATGGACTGTATAGTCCACGGGGTCACAGAGTAGGACAGGACTGAGTGACTTTCACTTTCACTTTTTTCACTGTATATTTTGGGTAGCAGTCCTTTATCAGATGTGTCTATAGTTTGTCTTATCATTCTTTTGACTGTGCTTCTTCTCAAACAACCAAAGGGAGCACAATGGCAGAGCTCTCTGTCTTGGCAGTGACCCTTTTCATTCCTGCCTTCTCTTTCCCAAAGGACTGGAAACGTTCACATTTTTTATATGTGTCCATGGGTCCCTTGAGATCCAGAATCTTCTTTATGTGAAAGAAAAGGGCATGCGTTTGTCTTATCTTCAGCATTGAATTTTTTTTTTTTAACTCTTTTCACATTCTCAAATATCAGTTTATCTTGTCCTTCTATAAAAGATCTGAAGGGTTAAAGGACTTGACAACTCTTCATTCAACGTGTATGTATTGAGTCCATCTTTTAATTGTGTCCTTTTGGGAACACAGGATGGAAAAAGTGGTAAAATGAAAGATAATACATGGTATAATATGATGTGAGATAATAAAAAAAAAATAGCTGACTCAGTGCTTACTATGCAAGATGCTGGTCTGAATTGCTCTCTATGAATCATTTTACCCTCAGGATAACCAGGGAAATGCAATTATCATCCCCATTTTGCAGTCCATGAAGCTAAGACACTCAGAAGTTAAGGAATTGGCAAAGTCACACACAATAATGAGCCAAGATTTGACATTAAGATGTGTAATCATATTTCCCATTCACAAGTTGTTTGTATTGTAGTTAAGATATCCCATATACAGATGAGAAATTTAACAGTCTCTTTTAAAGATTTTAGTTCTGAGATTTTTTTTTAAGCCTCACACCTCTTGGCAGGGTTCAGTACTGTCTTTTTCTGATCCTATAGCACTTTGTACACATCTATTTTATGAATTCAGTTTGTTGAGCATTTGTGTGTCTGCGTGTGTGTGTGTACGCCCATGCATATGTGTTTATTCCATGCTCCAGGGTGTTTGAAGAGAGGCCTGACCTGTCCTTCTTTTCTCCACTAGAGCCTAGCAGAGTGCTTGATAAACACTTGATACATCTTGATTTAGTTGAGTGATTGGTTAAGACCCATCCTGTTCATCTTGTCTTCTTAAGTGAACAGGGACCTTTAAAACTCATGTCAGTATACTACCCAAGACAATCTAAAGATTCAGTACAACCCCTATCAAATTACTAACGGCATTTTTCACAGAACTAGAACAAAAAATCTTAAAATTTGTATGAAGTCACAAAAGATCCAGAATAGCCAAGGCAATCTTAAGAAAGAAAAATGGAGCTGGAGGAATCAGTCTTTCTGATTTCAGACTATACTATAAAGCTGCAGTCATCAAAACAGTATGGAACTAGTGCAAAACTAGAAATGTAGCTCAGTGGAATAGGATGGAAAGCCCAGAAATATAGATCAGTGGAATAGGATGGAAAGCCCAGAGATAAACTCATGCACCTATGGTCAGTTAATCTATGACAAAGGAGACAAGACTACACAGTATTGGAAAAGCAGTCTCTTCAACAAGGAGTGCTAGAAAAACTGGACAGCTACATGTAAAAAAATAAAAATTAGATTATTCTTTAACACCACATACACAAAAATAAGCTTAAAATGGATTAAAGACCTAAATGTGAGACTAGACATAAAACTCTTAGAGGAAAACATAGGCAGGACATGCTCAGATGTAAATCGCAGCAATATCTTTTTCAATTCATCTCCCAGAATAGTGGAAATAAAAACAAAATTAAACAAATGGGGCCTACTTAAACTGAAAAAGCTTTTGCATACCAAAGGAAACAGTAAACAAAACAAAAAGACAACCCACAGATTGGGAGAAAATATTTGCCAGTGATGTGACTGGCAAGGGATTAGTCTGTAAAATTTACAAACAGCTTTTGTTGCTTACCAGCATCAAAACAAACAACCCAATCAACAAATGATAAGACCTAAATAGACTTTTCTCTAAAGAAGACATACAGATGGCCAAGAGGCACACGAAAAGATGCTCAACATCGCTAATTATTAGTGAAATGCAAATCAAAACTGCAATGAGATACCACCTCATACCAGCCAGAATGGCTATCATGACAAAAACCCCAAATGGTAAATGCTGGAAAGGGCGTGGAGAGAAGGACACTCTCCTACACTGTTGGTGGGAACGTAAATTGGAATTGGTACAGCCGCTATGGAGAATAGATGGAGGTTCTTTTTAAGGAACTAAAAACAGAGCTACCATATAACCCTGCAACCCCACTCCTGGGCTTATATCCAGAGAAAAATATGATCCGGAAGGATACATGCATCCCAGTGTCCATTGCAGCACTGTTTACAGTATTTACGACGTGGAAGCAACCTAGATGTCCATCAACAAAGGAATGAATAAAGATGTGGTAAGTATATACAATGAAATACTACTCATCCATTTAAAAGAATGAAGTAATGCCGTTTGCAGCAACATGAATGGACCTAGAGATTGTCATACTGAGTGAAGAAAGTCAGAGGAGAAGTATCATGTGACATCCCTTATATGTGGAATCTGAAAAGAACTGATACAAATGAACTTACAAACCAGAAAGGACTCACAGACTTAGAGAATGAACTTATGGTTGTCAGGATGAAGGATGCAGGGAAGGGATATTTAGGGAATTTGGGATCAACATGTACACATTGCTATATCTTAAATGGATAACCAACAAGGACCTACTGTATAGCACATGGAATTTTGCTCAATGTTATGTGGCAGCCTGGTTGGGAGGGGAAGTTGGGGGAGAATGAACACACATATATGTATGTATGGCTGAGTCCCTTTGCTGTTCACGTGAAAATATCACAACATTGTTAATCAGCTATACTCCAATACAAAATAAAAAGTGTTAAAACAAAGCTCATGTCAGGAGGCTGCCATGCTATCAGAATCTGACCACACTGTCTATTCACAGGGATTGTGCTTGTTGCCATTAATCCTTATGATCAGTTGCCAATCTATGGTCAAGATGTCATCTATGCCTACAGTGGCCAGAACATGGGGGATATGGACCCCCACATCTTTGCTGTGGCAGAGGAAGCCTACAAGCAGATGGCCAGGTAAGAATAACCTTAGCCAGGAAGTCCTCCTGGGTCGTCAGAGGGTGGAAAGGGGAGTGTCCACCTTCTTGGGCTGCTTTTTCTCAGTGGTGATTCTGGGTTTGAAGTGTTTTGGAAACCAAATCAACCTCGGGTTCTTTTCTTAATCACATTTCCTCAAGTCTTCATCTTATTCTTGTGAACCTGAGCCTGGGCTTGGAGAGCAGGGGCTCCTTAGACTCTGATGAGCAGTGCAGTTAATGCCTTGTGTCTCGTCTCTCTGTGACTTTCTTTTGGCCGTCTCGCCTCTTCTCCAGGTGTGATGAATCCATTTTATACCATCACATTCATTTTACAGATCTCACTGAAGGCTCCGTTTTGAAAGAACCAAGACTCTGACAACTTCTTAAAGTGCCAGGCATTTGGGGCAGAAATAGAAGCTTCAAATCGGCAGTAATGCGTAGTGGTTTCAGATTTTTAGCCTGGAAGTGGTGTTCTGCTTAGGCACTTAAGCGGATCTCATTTTGCTCTTCTTTTTCTAACTCAGAGAGATAGGCACAGGTCTGTTTCATCAGAAAGTAGGCTAGGTGAGTGTATGAGTCAGGGTTCGAGTGTGTGTGTGTGTGTAAAGAGAAAGGTTTTTATTTTAAGAAATCGGCTTGTGCAGCTGTTGGGGGTTGGCATGTCCAAAATCTGCAGGATTAGGCTGGCAGGTTGGAGATCCAGGGAAAAGATCATACAAGATTTTGAGTCTGAAGGCAGTCTATTGGCAGAATTCTCTTTGGTGGGGATGTCAGAGTTTTTTCTCTTATGACCTTCTACTGATTGGATGAGGCCTACCCACATTATGAAGAGTGATCTGCTTTTCTCAATGTCTACTGATGTAAATGTTAATTTCATCTCAAAAGAGAAAACAAAAACAAAACACCTTTATAGCAGTATCCAGACTAGCGTTTGGCCAAATGTCTGGAAACTGTGGCCTAGCCAAGCTGACACACAAAATTTACCACCACGCTGCTGTTCTTGAACTGTCAAGGTATAGTATAGGGAAAGATGGTTTTACCAAAGTTCTGGTGGAAATGCATTTTCCAGTTAACAGTAAAATGCTGGATCCTTTCAGCTCAGTTTTTCTTGTCCCCTCTAGAGAACATCTTACAGAGCTAGCAGGAAAAGCAGGAGTGTTTTGTGGGGAGCAGGGCTGCGTAGAGAGGAGCAAGCGAGAATCCCATTTAAGATGGTCTGTGCTGCTGTAGATGTCAGAGTACAATTTTCAGCCCAGTGAAAGTTTCCATGAGGAAAAATTGTTCTGTAAGCTTCCTTACTAGTTTATAATGTTTTGTTGCTGGCTGTGGAGATCGGTATGTGAAAGATCTGCTTCCTCATAGAAACACAATGACCATATTCAATATAAGCAGTGATCAGAGAACAGAACAATATAATAAGTAGAATGATCTACAGCTGTTTCATTTCTCCAGAATGTGATAGATTGTGGAGCTAAAATGGTCATGGCCTTTGACCTCTCTAATGTCATAAAAAGACCACATACTATGTTCTGGGCGTGACCAGGAGTCACTTAGCTTGGTAAGCCATTAAGGCACATGCTGCAGACTAAAGTGTGCTCAGGGTCATATCACATGGCGGGGAAGAGTGAGGGGTGGTGTGACACAGCGTGTGGCCCCACTCAAGTGTGTGCACAGTGGAGGGACCTGGGGTCTGGACAGGCTTCGGTGTCTTGAGAGAAGCACTTACGCTGAGTCCTCATTTGCTTCATGTGAAGAAGACGATCCTTACTGCATTACAGATGGTTCCCTGTGGTTCTAGAATGGAAGGCAACCATGGCCTGGTTCTGACGACTCCTCCCATGCTACAGGTTCCGCCAGCTCCCTGAGACTGTCCTCTCATGCATGCCCTTGATATTAGTTTTCATCCCATTTTGCTCTCTTAGCCAGTTGCACTTAGATGTATCAGAAGTTGGTTTTTCTTTTTTAATTTTTTAATTGGAGGAGAATTACAATGTCGTGTTGGTTTCTGCCATACAGCTCTTCTTTATCAGACTTCTTGAGGCTCCCCTACAGCTTTGAGAACCCTCTTGCCTCCAGCTTGTAGACCCTCTTGACTGAATGCCTCCATTCTTCCTTTCCGAACCTGAAGTTGTGCACACGGTTATGCTGCTCTCAGCTTATTTCACTTGTTTGGGTCCTTGTTCATGCCCATTAGTGGGAAGGGACGGGGTGGGCAACCAGGGTGGCAGTGATATGATCTTGCTGAGGGGAGTGAATTTGATGATTAAGGGGTTTGGATGTTAAAGGTGGACAAAAAATTGCTTCATTAAGGGTTTTCTTTAAGGTCTTAAGGTTTATAATCGTTTTACCCACCAAATCCCAGGGTGTAGAAAATAATGCTGCTGAAATTCTTATGCAATTTTTGCTCATGAACGTGCATAAGAAGTATAAGGCCAGCACACGTGGCTTGGGGGAGAGAGCTATTTTTGAATAAGTTCCGTTGTCAGCAGCTCAGGGTTTCTGCTATTGATTCGAGGGGCGTATTAGAAGCCCCAGCAGAATCTTTGCAGGGAAAGAGGGAGACTCAGTGGTCTGACGCAGGGACGGTTTTTGCTGTATTTCCGTTCTGTGCCTTCACTGTCAACTTTGAATACTAAACACACTCATTTTACAATTCGTCTGCCAACTGTGTGGTGTGCTTCCTGACTCATCAGTAAGTTGCTGAAGAGGTTGTTATGTGGATCAAGTCGCCGTGGTCTAACACAGTGTGCTTTGAATCTGAGCCTCCACAACAGCTGGGTGACTAAGGGTACAAGCAGCTAACGTAACGACGCCCAGCCCGCGGTGACGTGACTCAGTTGGCCTTGGACTCAGCAGTTCTTTCTCATGATTCACTGTGGACTGGATTTTCTTTCTTAATGTGGTTCACTCTGGGTCTCTCCAACTCGCGATGCTTTGAGCGTATGAGGAAAGTCTGTTAAAGCTCGAAGGGATAAATCCAGACCTTCATCCCCATCCCAAGAGTTCCTGCAGAGTCTTGTGCTGGAAAGGATGAGGAGACACAATAATAAGATGATTGGTTCAGCATCCCTGTCCTTGTTGACCTCAGACTAGGCTTGGGAGTACATGGAGACTCCCAGTGAATAAAAAGGCTGAAGTAACATGAAACATCAAACTAGTGAATTCTGCCTTCTAACCCATGAGAAATGGACTGCCCACTGCTTTATTTCTGCTCCTCCCTTGTTCACGATCCAAAATGCCCTTTCTCTCACTTTTACCTCCCCTGATTCTAGCCTCAGCTCCTGGGTTAAATCATATCAGCAAACATTTGTAAAGTATCAGTGATTTGACAGGCTCCTTCCTAAGTGGAAACTAAGAAATGTGAGACCTCTCCTCACTTCTTAAGGTGCCCACAGTCTTTTTGGAGAGAGAGGACACAGTAGACCAAAAAGCCTGTAACTGCAGGAAGTGTAAACCGAAGTCACGCTCAGGGTCGTTTGAATTGAGTTTGGGGATGACTGTCACATCTGGTCCAAGAAACTGTAGTGCTGAGGCTGGATCTTGATGAATTGGTCGGGTATGTAGGGTGAGATGCAGACCTCTAGGTGGGTGGAATAGAGTGATCGTTCCTCCAGCAGTGTGGCATCAAAAAGCAGAAAACCATAAAACTAGAGCGTGTAATCACAAAGCCACAGCCACATGTGCTTCACACCCCTTAGGATGTTTGTAGGCGAAGACTTCACAGGTGTTGGCAAGGATGTGGAGACGTTAGAATCCTGATACACTGCTAGTGGGAATGTAAGATGGTGCAGCTGCTTTGCAAAATAGTCTGGCAGTTCTTCAGAAGTTTGACAGTGTTATCACATGACTCAGCCATTCTGTTCTTAGATATGAAAACACATTCCAAGAGAAATGAAAACATATTCACACAGAAACTTACCCACAGACATTCATATTTAATAGAATGTTCCCATAGAATTGTTCACAGTAGCCGAAAGGTAGAAGAAAAAAACCTAAAAATCCATCAACCAATCAATCGGTAAATAAAATATGGTTATGTCCATACAGTGGAATATGGCACACAGAAAGGAACAAGATGTGGTACTTGGTACCACAGGGATGAACCTTGAAAACATGCTCAGTGAAAGAAGCCAGACATGAAAGAACAGAGTGTGTGAGTCCACTTACATGAAGTGTCCAGAATGGACAAATATAGAGAGAGAGGTAGATTAGTGTTTGCCCAGAGCTGGAGGTTTGAGGGGGAATGGGAAGTGATTGCTGATCAGTATTTTTTTTGGTTTTGTTTTTAGTGGTGGTGGGGCTGGTGATGAAAATTTTCTGTAATTGATTGCATGGATGGATGCACAGCTCTGCAAATGCACTGAAACCCATTGAATTGTGTACTTTAAATGGGTGAATGTGTGTTCTGTGAATTATATCTCAAAAAAGCTATTTTTCACAAAAGGCATGGTCAGGGGACAGTGCCCAGGAAAGTTTAACCTATGTGATAAGTGCGTCTGGGGTTGGTGTGGACTATACAGCTAGGAGACAGGGTGACCGGACTGGGGAGGAACCGGAAAGCTGGGTGAACTTTGGCAGAAAAGTGTGTTCTATTAACAGAGGGTACAGAGATGGTCAGTTGAGTTTAGGAAACCCTGGATTAATCAAGTGAAACATCTGCCTTCAAGGCAGGGGCTTTCAGAGCAGCTATGTTGACATGCTTTCTGAGTCTCCAAGATGGAGATGCTTTATGCTGGGTTTGCAAATCATATTTAGACACAAAACTGTTTTCAAAGATTATCTCAAGGACTCTTTGGGAAATGCTGGCTTCAAGCAATGGAGACATTCTAGAGCTTGTTAGATTAAAAAGATAATATGACACCAGGGATATTCAAAGAGTGATGTTTCTCTTATGGGCCCTATTTCAAAATCTCTTCCTTTTCTCCCTGTTCTGATACCATTTCCAAGGATGAGAAGACCTTCTTGTGAGGAGCTTAGATTCTTGCAGAAATGCCTTGCCTATTTAAATGACCTCTGTGTAATGAATGGCAGTAGATGGTGAAGCTGGAATTCAGACCCAGTCTGTGTGCCCCGAAGCCCTTTGTACCAGTGGAGAAGCTATACTCCCGCCGTCAGCGGGGCCTGCGACTTCTTCCAGCAGTCTTCTGTAGTCTTCCCAGACTTCTACAGACTTCTTCTGTAGTCTTCCCAGACTTCTACAGACTTCTTCTGTAGTCTTCCCAGAGCAGAGCAGGCTGTGGTCCTCGGGGCCATGAGGGCTGAGGGATAGACCTTTTCCCTCGAGGGTTCACGAGAGTCTAAATTCCAGAGTGAGATGAGTCTCGGTGTATTTTCTGGCTCTGCTAGTGGGGCCTGGCCCTCTTACCCTGCTGCCCAGGTCTGATCCTTTTCTTGAGGTTGTGTGTTCTTTTCTGAAAGAAAGTAGGGACAGTGCGAAGCAAATTCATTTGCTCTAGAGCTCACACAGGTCCGTCTGGTTCTGCTACGCTGCGGGCTGTGACTAAAGGTGGAAGATGGAATGGGATGCTCCTGGGGTCCTGGGAGGGGACGTCCCACTCAGCACACCTGGGGCAGCCAGTGGACAACCCCCCACCCCACCATGGGAGCACTCCCAGAGAAGTTCTGAGTGTGGAAATGTGCTGTAGAAGGGAGAGGACACTGTACATTTTCCATCTTCTGAGGTCCCCCCCACAAAAAAACAAAACAATAGAACTAATGGCTTTATCTTCCTGATCATTAAGGTGGAATGCTCTGAGACACCCAAGAATGGACTCAGGACACTTCAGGATCTCTTTTAGGCTGCAGACTTTGTGGAATTTGGATCTTTGGGGGAAAAATTTTTTAAAGGAACTGCACATAGGTGACCTAAATTCACACTTTGCTTTGAGATCCAATTTGAAGTAGGATGATGTCAGTTTCTTCCTTCCTTTTTGATATAAGGGGGCTTATTATTCTGGGCTGTATAGTTTGGAGAAGTTTGGGATGTCGAATACTTCCTGATCAAGCTTCATGTTTTCAGTGCTGAGAGCCAGGTTTCGTTTCTCTGTAAGGTGTTCGCTGTACAGGAGTGTCCGGGGTCTGTCCCTGGTGACGTGTCTCCCACCCGCTGTGTGTCCACGCACAGACCCTTTGGGCCTGAAGTTCTCAGCATCTTCACTCTTTAAGGAGAACAGTGGCCCTGCTTCAGAGAGAGACTTGGACCTGCGAGAGGTCATGAGGAACCTTTAAAAGTTGTTGAACACTATAAAAATTGGGGGTGTGGCAGTCTGGATGGGAGAGGAGTTTGGGGGAGAATGGATACATGTGTACGTGTGGCTGAGCCCCTTTGCCGTCCACCTGCATCTCTCACAGCATTGTTAGTCGGCTATGCCCCAATACAAAATAAAAAGTTAAAAATACGAGGGTGCTGATGTTAAAGCTGGCAAGACAGCTTCCTCAGCTGCTGTTAAATACAGCAAGCGACGGTATTGCTGGGGAGGTCAGTAGTTAGGGAACAATGACTTGCTGGATTTTTACAGTAAAGTCTTGAAACCATGATTTCATTCAGCCCTGACTTTTGGGTGCAGTTTTTCTTTCCTTCCCATTCATTATGATTTCAAGTCAGGACTCGTCAGGACTAGGTTGCTTTAGGACAAGGTATAGGAGATGTTCGAGATGACTGAACACAGGAGTGACTTCCATGCTCCTGTCGAGTACTATTGCTGATTTCTAGAACTTGCCCTGAGTCGTTCCCTCTATTGAGATTCTTCCCGGGGTGCTGTCTTCCCTGGGCTCTTCCCCTGCAGCTATTCTTCCCTACTCCCCTCATCTGCTCTCCTTCCCCTCCCGCCCACCCACGCCTGGACACACTCCTGTCCCTCCCCACAGTTCCCAGCACTAAGGTCCATAGCATTATTTTGATCCTTTATAATCTCTTGGATTGTATAGTTTCTTTATATTTCTGCCTATCCCGTTTAAAATTCTAGTTACGTATTTTAGACCTAAATATAGGGGAAAGTTCAGTATGCAGTGAATATGGCTAATTATAACATCCATATGTTAAAAGCAATGGATAGTAAATGTATATTGTTATCTCCTTTTAAAATTGGCAATTTCAAGAAGACTGGAACTGGGAACTTCCCTGGCGGTCCAGTGGTCGGGACCTCGCCTTCCCGTGCAGGGCGTGCGGGTTCAATCCCTGGTCGGGGCATAAGGGCCCACATGGCTCCTGTCAAAAAACCAAAACATAAAACAGAAGCAGTATGGTAACAGATTTAATAAAGACTCTAAAAATGGTCCACATCCAAAAAAGTTTTTTTTAAAGAATAGGACAGGACCATTTCCTTTGTCTAACTTCCGTGACACTGCAGAGGTCATGAGTGTTACTAATAGTTAAGTCTCAAATCAAAAATCATAGAGCTGAAAGACGTGTTACTAGTAATCACTTTTTACCTTACCTGGGGAACACAGCGCGGTAGAAGGAGAGGGTCTGCAGTCGTCTGGCTGTTGTCATCGTTCAGTTGCCCGATTGTGTCCGACTCTCTGTGACCTCATGGACTGCAGCATCCCAGGCCTCCCTGTCTCTCACCATCTCCTGGAGTTTGCCCAAGTTTGTGTCCAATGCATCACTGATGCCATCTAGCCGTCTCATCTTCTGACGCCCTCTTCTTCTGCCCTCAATCTTTCCCAGCATCAGGTAGCAATTGGCTAAGACACGGGGATGCGGGAGACCACATCCCGGCAACTAGTCCTTTGGGTGCTGCTTGACCACTCCCAGTCCAGGTGGCTCTGTCTCTCAAGAAATGTGTTCCATTTCTAACGGTTTCTACTATCGGAATCTTGCCATCACACCGCACTCTGCTGCTCTCTGATTGCCTTTACCCGGGGGGTCTGAGGGCTTCCCTGGTGGCTCAGATGGTAGAATCTGCTTGCAGTGTGGGAGACCTGGGTTCGATCCCTGAGTATGGAACATACCCTGGAGAAGGGAACAGCAACCCACTCCAGTATTCTTGCCTGGAGAATCCCATGGACAGAGGAACCTGGTGGGCTACATACAGTCCATGGGGCTGCAAAGAGTTGGACAGGGGGGTCTGACCTCTGTTCTGTGCGGCTGTGCAGGATAGCCAGCATTTTCTTACCCGTGGTGGCCCCTCCCCCACTCTGGCTGAGCATCCTGGCTCCCACGGCCCTTCCTTCTGAGCGTGGCCTTTAGTCCCTCTCCTGCTGTGGGTCACCCTGGACACCTTCGGTCTTTCTGTCTGATATCTGTGGTCTCTGAACATGATCTGCCAGGTGAGCAGTCTTCCTCGCGTGGAATTCCTGTTACAGAGCCTACAATTGCACCAAGTTGGCAGGCATTTCATGTCGCAGATTTTTACTAAGTTTGCAAGCTGTTAAATTCCTATTTCTCCCCCCCCATCCCCATCCACAGATGCACAAGAATTATTTTATTACCACTGTAATGAGATTTAATTGTCTGGCAATAAGCTACACCTATTGAAAGTAAAGTCACACACATTAAATTACATGTACAATTATACCGATTTTGATATATGCGTACATCCACGAAACTATCACCATGACCCAGATAACGAACATTTCCTTAACTTCCAAAAGTCTCCTTGGAAAAGGAAAACTTTTTCCACCCCTGCACTGCTGGAGATCAGTAGTCACTAATCTACTTTCTGTCACTATAAACAGAAACTTCCTTTAAGATAAGTTGCCCTCATTCTGCACTTGCACAATTGATTTTTTATGTGCTGAGCAGGATTCATAGTTACCTGTATTAAATGTGACCTTTCATGCCTGCGCTCCATTATTCCAGGGTATCTCTTTGACTCCTGATTTTCGCATCTGATATATTAGGTCTCCCTGCCTTGGCGCATGTGCAAATTTAACAAATCTTTTGTTTCTGTCCTTATCTGTTGAGGAGGAGGTATTAATCTGGCTGGATTCCTGTAACTTGCTAGGAGCAGTCCTTTTACTAAGAACTGATCATTTAAACTATTAAACCTAAAAATTAAGTCAAGTCCTTGTATTTTAAATCGGGTTAAAAGCTGTGCCCACTGGATTGGTCAGATGTAATTTTTCTGGGTGAGGGGGGCTCATGACTGAGGAGGTGGGCAAAGGAGACCCTGGTGAGCACCCCCAGCCTCACCGCTTCCTTCCCGTGTTTCTCCTGATTGTGTTCTTTCATCTGAGGTGCCTCCTACATTTGCTCAGCTGCAGCAGGAGGACGCCTGTATGTCCTTCCGTCCTCGGGTTATTGTAAGAAGTAGCCGGCGCTCCTCACACGTAAGCCTGAGCCGTGACTGAGCGCAGGGCGGGCCCAGCGGACACCCCTGCACCCACCCCCCGGGTCCTGCTTGTGACATAGCCTGGTCCCGCTGTCAGAGTCACACTCGTCCCCGCACACCAGCTGCTTTCAGAACTCACAGTGGTGCTGCATGTGAATAAGATTTCGTTTTACAGGGTGTCTGAAATAATTTTCAGTTGAAGAAGCTAATAAAATGTGAAGCCTAGCAGGATGAAATGGCATTTCTATTTACATCGTGATAATGTCTTTCACGCCATGGTAGCCACTCTTTCTTTTTTAGCTGCATAGTTTTATGTTTATATCCTGAAAGACAGAATGTCTATGGATGTCATCTGCTAATGTGTGCATGTTTAGTAGGAAAGAAGATGTCAAGAAGCGAGGTGGCTCAGCTTCCAGGGACAGGACTGTCTGGGTTCTCAGAACACAGGAGCTGTGGGACCTTGGCAGGTCACTTAAACTCACTTTGCACCAGTGCCTGCGTCTTTAAAACAGGGATACATATTGTGGCAAAATCATCAGGTTGCCAGAACTAAATGAATTGATAAGTGAAGAGTACTTAGAATGATTTCTGGAACAGAGTGCTCAATAAGTGTTTGATCCAGTGCTGGTGGTAGTGATAGCCTGGTGATAATACTGATGAGTCGATGGTAAGTAATGTCATTGTCATTTCATAACATCCAAAGGAAGGAAGTGCTGGAAGGAGACATCAGTGCTGAGCAGGATTTCCTTTCTATGTCACCCTCAGAGGACAGGTGGTCCTTCAGGGCCAAGGGAATAGTAGAAGGCTGGCCATTTTGTGCGATTAATAATGTTCTTTTGGCCTTTGTTATAGGCTCATGTGTGAAATTAGAATTACAGAAGTTTAATAGGTGGTTGCCAACCTGTCTAGAGGAAATACAGCATCAATTGCACAATGTCTAAAGCTGTCTTTTGTCATGTGCAGGAGGCCAACAGCTTTGAGTTTTGAACTTAGAGTGAAGTTAAACTGTTACTGACTCAGCCACCCCTAGAATAGTGTTAGAATGTGGACACCACTGCCCTTTGGTAATGGCATCTGTAAGCTTGTGTGTATGTGTGCTAAGTCCCTTGAGTTGTGTCCAACTCTCTGCGACCCCACGGGCTATACTCTGCCAGGCTTCTCCGTCCATGGGATTCTCCAGGCAAGAATACTATCAGTCAGTCAGTTAGTTCAGTCGCTCAGTGTCCAACTCTTTGTGACCCCATGAATCGCAGCATGCCAGGCCTCCCTGTCCATCACCAACTCCCAGAGTTCACCCAAACTCATGTCCATCGAGTCGGTGATGCCATCCAGCCATCTCATCCTCTGTCGTCCCCTTCTCCTCCTGCCCCCAATCCCTCCCAGCATCAGAGTCTTTTCCAATGAGTCAACTCTTCGCATGAGGTGGCCAAAGTATTGGAGTTTCAGCTTTAGCATCAGTCCTTCCAATGAACACCCAGGACTGATCTCCTTTAGGATGGACTGGTTGGATCTCCTTGCAGTCCAAGGGACTCTCGAGAGTCTTCTCCAACACCACACTTAAAAAGCATCAATTCTTTGTCTTTCAGCTTTCTTCACAGTCCAACTCTCACATCCATACATGACCACTGGACAAACCATAGCCTTGACTAGATGGACCTTTGTTGGCAAAGTAATGTCTCTGCTTTTCAATATGCTGTCTAGGTTGGTCATAGTTTCCTTCCAAGGAGTAAGCATCTTTTAATTTCATGACTGCAATCACCATCTGCAGTGATTTTGGAGCCCCAAAAAAGAAAGTTTGACACTGTTTCCACTGTTTCCCCATCTATTTGCCATGAAGTGATGGGACCAGATGCCATGATCTTCGTTTTCTGAATGTTGAGCTTTAAGCCAACTTTTTCACTCTCCTCTTTCTCTTTCATCAAGAGGCTTTTGAGTTCCTCTTCACTTTCTGCCATAAGGGTGGTGTCATCTGCATATCTGAGGTTATTGATATTTCTCCTGGCAATCTTGATTCCAGCTTGTGCTTCTTCCAGCCCTGGGTTGCTGTTTCCTCCTCCAGGGGATCCTCCCAAGCCAGGGATCAAACCTGGGTCTCCTGCATTGCACATGGACTCCTTACTGCTGAGCCATCTGGGAAGCCCATCTGTAAGCTTAAGCAAAAGGAAAATAATAATGTGACACTGCAGGAATGGAGCGATGATTTGATTGTTTTTATAGGCATTTGCTTGAGAGACAGCATGCCCACCGTCACTAACTAAGTGCATGCTGAAGGCTGGAAAGCAGCTTTTCACAAGAGCATGGAAGTGAAACCCAGTCTCTCCTGGTCCTGTGGTGGTGCATTGGTTGTTAGAGCAGCAGTCTTCAGACAGCTGAGCATGTTGAGTTTTGGAAGATTCACTGGAGTGTGGGAACAAAATTTTAGAACTTTATTTTTTTCACAGTCTTTTAAGATTTAAAATTCTGTTGGTACATCTCTTATAATGTGCACAGTGCATTAATACAGTAGCTTAGAAATTAATTTATAAATTCATATTTCCAGGGGAGCTGGCTCACAGTTTTCCTTATAGATAGGGAAAAAGAGAAAAGTGGTTTAGTGGCCAGGGCAGTGTCTAAAGCCATACATAGATGCAGTGGTCTTTGTGGACTAGTTCATGGTCCACAGAGGACATCTGTCCCCTGGCCCCCTGCTGGGGTTCTTCTTGGAGTGCTGCAGTGGGGAGAAGGTGAGAGAAGGTGGCTGGCTCAGTGCAAGCCTTCCCTGTCATGGGACATAAAGCACGGTCGCTATTCCTGTCAGTGTCTCGTTTTTAGACTGTGTTAAAGAGCCCTGCTCTCTTGAAAAACGTATATATGACCATTTATAAAATTAGATAGCCAGTGAAAATTTGCTGTATGAAGCAGGGAGCTCACATCTGGTGCTCTGTGACAACCTGTGCTGTGCATATTCATGTCTGCCTCTTTGCGACACTGTAGACTGTAGCCCACCAGGCTCCTCTGTCCGTGGGGATTCTCCAGGCAAGAATACTGGAGTGAGTTGCCTTGCCCTCCCCCGGGGGATCTTCCCAGCCCAGGATCGAAGCCAGGTGTCCTGCACTGCAGGTGGATTCTTCACCATCTGAGCCACCAGGGAAGCCCCTGTGACAATCTGGAGGGGTGAAATGGGGTGGGAGGTGGGAGGGAGGGTCAAGAGGGAGAGGACATACCTATACCTGTGACTGACTCGTGTTGATGTGTGGCAGAAACCAACACAATGTTGTAAAGCATTGACTTATTTAAAATTAAAATAAGTAAATTCAAATTTTAAAAAAGAGCGCTGCTCTCTTAGTAGCTCTCTGATTACATTAGAACACAGGTTCCAGTGTAACAACGGGCAGTGTTTTGTCTCGAAAAAGAAGAAAACCTTGGGGAGGTCCTTTATCAAGGAGATCAGTTGTTAGTATTGAATCCTAGCACCATCCTTGCCCTTGGAGGGAATAAGCAGAGGCTCCCCCAAGGGCTTCATTTCAGAGTCACAGAGGAAATCTACCCACCCCCCACCCCAACACACACACACCTGCTTTACTGAATCAGAAGTTCATGGGTGAAACCAAATTATCTTTTTAAACTCTACAACTGAATCAGAAATTCATGGGTGAAACCAAATTATCTTTTTAAACTCTACAACTGATTCAGAAACTCTCGTCTTTGGACACCTACGTGTTTGGAGAACTTTTGAAATAGATGAGTCTCTCTGATCTGGGGGACCCAGAACTGGTGCTCACAAAAAGAATCCACGTCACGGGTGTTAAGAGCCGCCTCAGTCTTTAAGCTCTGCTTGGTTGCTTTTAGCATCTCAGTAGGAATTAAGGATCTGAGAGTAGACTTTGATCAAGGGAAGGAGTTACGGAATTTGAAAGCCTGTTAGAACTGGGGAGAGAAATCTTTGGATCCTCCAAATTTAGCAGATGGCTAGCTTTCTGCAGTGACTCTGAACCCTGCCTGCACAGGAGAATTACCTGGGAGGTTCTAAACCACCGTGGCCAGGCCTCACCCCCAGAGGTCAGGTTAATCACGTGGTGCTCAGGTGGATATAAACACTCCCAGATGCTATCTTAGTGAAGCTGGGTCAAGAACTTTGTTGAAACCATCTGTGTAATGTAGGTACCCCACCTGGTCTTTGTCACCAGTAGAGTTTTAGGGCGTGAGGGGATGCTTTTGTTCATGGGGAACGTTGTAGAAAGTGTGCAGGCCGTGTAGCGTGTCCAAGAGAAAGCCCTGTGTTAGTGTCCTTTAGAACAGTGTTAGTCGCTCAGTCGTGTCCGACTCTTTGCGACCCATGGACTATAGCCTGCCAGGCTCCTCCGTCCATGGAATTTTTCAGGCAAGAACACTGGAGTGGGTTGCCATACAGTGGACAGATTTAAAAGCAAATGCTTTTTGAGTCTGCCTGGCTCCTGCCCCCATCATAGATCAATGATTTTGGAAGCCAGAGGAGGGGCACCTACAGCCAAAATATGTTGGAAATTAATTCAGTTCTCTGTATTCCCAGAACTAGAGAACAAAATGCCTCATGATTGATGACCTGCTTTAAAGAGAGATCCCTTTTGGTTGAAAAGGGAGTTAACCTTTTTCTGAAGAGCAAGTACCAAGAGTGCTTAGAAGTATGGGATGTCTTTTTAGAAAATGCCTTGGACCTAGTAGCAGCGCGATGAAGAGCCAGGGGGACATCCTAGGATCCAGCGCTTTCTAATTAGTTATCCTTGGAGGCTAACAGTACTTTACCCCAAGCCTGTGCTTATGGAGAGGTGACTGGGGACATATTAATAAATGCAGGTGTGTGAACTATGTAGTGTCCAGCTGCATTTAGCTTAAACGTGTAGTACCAGCCTTCAGTTAAGATATTGGGGATCAATAAATGCTCACTCCAGCTGGTTCTGCTTCTCCACTAGGTCGTTGGGCTCCTAGAGTTTTATTCCATTTGTCATTGCACGTATTGATCCATCATAATTGCCTGATGTGTAGGAACTCTAGCTCAGCAACCCAAGGCAGAGATTTTTCTTCCCAGTTGTATGAGGTTGTCATTTCTACAATGCTGTTCACTTGCTTATATTTGTAGATCCTCTTACTTTGCAGAGTATATGTTCATGAAATGCGCAGCATTTTTAAGAGTTCTGCACTTGGAGTTGGAAAGCTTTTGAGGTCATATTATCTAGGACAGGGGTTCCTTTTCAGCATCATCAGTATTGTGGTACTTAGTCTTTCTGGAAAGTTCTAGACCCCCTCATTCCACTGTTTGAAACTTAGGGGTGAGCAGATATCTTACAGTCGCTTACTCCCACCCTGGACAGTTCCTGCCTCTCTTCTGGGGTAGCCAGCAGAGCAGATTGGTCTGGGAATGTACCTTTAGTGTTTTCTTCACTAAGCAAGACTCTTTCTGGTCTGGTTAGCATTCCTCATGTGACAGTTCAGAATCCTGTTTGATTTCCTTTGAATACATTCCAGTCTTTCAGTGTACCTCATGAAATGTGGCATCTGTAATTAAGCTAAGCGTGCAGATCTAGCCTGACCGGAGGAGAAGGCCGTGGCCATCTCCTGCTATCCTGGGGCATAAATACTTAGGTGCTGCATTAATGGAAGCTTACTAATAGTTCCTTGCTGCGATGATTGCTAATGAGTCACCAAAATCGTCCAGTGCTTCCCATCCACACCGTGGTTCTGGATGGTGATCACAGGTTGGTACCAACCACTGTGAGGTCTGTTGTGGACCCGCCATGGTTGTAGACCCTGTCCAGACCACATTGCTAAGTGTCAGTGTCCATTTAAGCATAGAGGTTACCAGAAGCCTCTCCCAGTTCCCCTTACTTCACAACCCGAGTTCTCTTTGTCTATGACTCAGCAGTGAAACCAATGTTCACCTTCCCCTAAGCCTGGCTCTTGATTTCAAGAGTGGGAATTTAACAGACTTTTAATGAATTTTCACAGTACCAGGCAGAATTCTAAGACAATTGCCATGTTAGGTACTGAAAAGTCACGTTCTGACAGTCGGAAGGTGAACTTTGACACTTTTCCTGTGTCTTCACTATGTGTTAGTCTCAGTCGTGTCCGACTGTTTGCGACCCCATGACTGTAGCCTGCCAGGCTCCTCTGTCCATGGAATTCTTCAGGCAAGCGTACTGGAGTGGGTTGTCATTCCCTTCTCCAGGGGATCCTTCCAACACGGATTGAACCCAGGTCTCCCGCATTGCAGGTGGATTCTTTACCATCTGAGCCACCAGGAAACGCTTTGTCTTTGCCTTCCTGTTATAACAATCCTAATCATTTGGATACAAATGAATGCCTTGATTTGAGGCAGGAGAAAGCTATGTAAAGCAAATGTAAAAGAGGAAAGTACGTTAGCGTGTCTCAGAACTCTCTCCCTACTTTGTTGATGTGCATGATAACATAGAATGTTCCTTAAGATCATAAATGAGGTATGAGCAGTACTTTATTGTTATGCGGCACTAACTCAATTTTATAGGTTTGTCAGTGTAACCACGGAAGTCATGCATCTTGCCTAAGGCACGTAGCTGGCAGTTAGCAGGGATGATGGGACCCTGGGCCCCCTAATTTCCAACGCCATGCTCTTGGCCACTCTGGTCTCCTGGGTTCCTGGAAAAGACATTTCCTGGGTTTCTGGCTTGGGAAACCAGGTAGATAGAAGTTATACCTGCTGAGACCAGAAAGATGGAGGAAGGGTATAGGAGGCACTTTTTATTTGGGAGTTGTCTCATTCATGATCCCCAACCTCTGATATCCAAATAAAGCTATCTAGTGGTTGAGCCTATGACAGAATTGAGAGAGGTCTTGGCCTATAGGTGGAGCTTAAAGCCTTGGGAATGGATGATGTCATCCTGGGAGAGACTGTTGAGACAAGTTCCCAAAATCTAACCCCAAGGAAACTGGGCATTTGGAGATCTGGTGGAGGAAGAAGAACCTAAAGGAGGTGATGATCACCCCTTAAAGGTGATGGGGTTTGTGCCTTCTTCTTGGGGGCAGTTGGAAATGTAGGTAAGAGTCTTATTAGGCACAAATGGGGTGGGAGTGTGGAGTCCTCCACTGAGCGGGCAGTGCACTGATGGTGTTACCACCTTGACCAGGTGTGCCTTAGGAACCGGGAGCGGCCTGCAATGGCAGTCCTGTGCATCCAAGAATTGCCTCCCTCCTGCCTTCCATTGCTTTGCCCCAAATGCTCAGCGTGATCTTTAACATCCGTTGTAGCACTCGTGTTTATACCGCCCTTAGTTTTCAGGTGTCTTTTGTCTCCCTTGCTTCATGGCTCCCCTCTGAAACTCAAGGAGCGTGGAAAGGTAGGCTGTTGAGACCCGAGGCTCTGAGGGGCTTGACCAAAGGCACCAAGCTCGTGAGAGGCAGAACCGGTGCTGGAATTCCTTCTGCTACTGCTGCTCCAAGGCTCCTGCTGTTTTGTCCCCTTCTGTGTGTCTGGATGAATCTGGAGAACCTGGATTTGTAGCAGAATTCCCGCAGCAGGGCTGGGCTTGCGCTAATGAATTTGCTCTATCCGATGGGAAGTTTTCATGGCTGCTGCATGACGGTGTCTGCTCGGAGGCTGTGTGAGCTGCCTTGTTGGACGCCTGACTCTTCTCTGTGGATGACCACAGAACAGGAGATAATTCATCCTTGGTGGACGCCCATATACGTACTCTAGAGTGCAGAGCCCACAGTGGGTGTCAAGCAAATACTGTCTTTGCTTTTCCCCTGTTCTTATCATTTCTCTGCACATTTGACATACCCCATCTCTGTGTATGTGGGCAACTTCTGGGTGAACCTAAAGAATGCTCTGGGTACCAAAATGTCTGCCCTGGAGATGTCTGCAGCCCTTTAAATTCTCAGAGTAGATGAGTAACTATTTAATATTAACTAGATGGCTGACCAAAGATTCTCCTGCATAAAAATATCTGTCTCCTTGGCATATCACTTTATTTAAAGTGTTACCCTATTTCTCAGCTATGACCGAAAAACCATTAAAATACATGTGTTATCTGAAAGAGAAGATGTCCTGTGTGTCACAACTTTCAAATACAGCTCAGGTCTAACGTCTTCAATTTCTGCCACCATGGCTGAGTTGAGGGTCTCACCTTCCACTTGGGTTACTGCTGCGGCTCTGAAGGGGCCTCAGTCTTGCCTGTGCTTCTTTTTCTACCTCCCAAGTCCACCCCCTGTGCTCCAGGGAAGGAAGAAGTGTTTGCGCGTGTTGCTTTCAAGTTAATGGTTTCAGAATGTTAAAATGCTGGTGGGAAGAAACTAGCTGGGGAGAGAGGTTGACAGTTGGGAGGGGTTGGGGAGACAGAGAAAGGGGATAACTGGTAGAGAATCCCTGACACGACCAGCTTTGGTGGGATCCAGGGCCAAGACACTGAAATTAGCTCTGAAAAGGTGGTGGTGGTGGTTGTTCAGTCGCTTAATCACGTCCAGCTTTTTGCAACCGCATGGACTACAACATGCCAGGCTTCCCTGCCCTTCGCGTCTCCCAGAGTTTACTCAAACTCATGTCCATTGAGTCGATGAAGCCATCCAACCATCTTGTCCTCTTTCACCCCCTTCTCTTCCTGCCCTCAATCTTTCCCGGCATCAGGGTCTTTTCCAGTGAGTTGGCTCTTTGCATCAGGTGGCCAAAGTATTAAGAGCTTCAGCTAGTATCAGCATCAGTCCTTCCAGTGAATATTGGAAGACATGGGGGTGGGATCCAGAGCCAAGATGCTGACATTTACCTCCAAGAAAGTAGGATTCTCCAGTTGTTGGAGAAAAAGCAGAGAAAAGCTGGGTGCTGATGCTGCAGGAAGATTGATAGACTTGGTGTCAGGAAGTTGAACTATTCCAGGCTTTTTCCTCTCAATTCCTGTTATTTTATCACATGGTAGGTACTGATATGTTGGATGAATCGCATGTGGACTTTAATGTCTCTCATAATGGAGATGTGCCCAGGGAATCCCCAGATAGGAATAAGTCACATGTACTCGGGGGAAAGAAAGCTTGAACCTGAACCTGCTGTGTGTGCTTTGAACTCACTGATGCACAGTCGGTGCAAAGGTGGGTGAGCCGCCAGATGAGGTGACTGAACCTCTGGAGAGACAGATGCTAAGGGGGCGGCGATGGCACTGCAGCGTTTCCAAGGAGCCTGCGGGAGGTGCCCTTGGTGAGCAGGAGTGTGGTGCTGGAGACGCAGTGGGTCTGAACCTCTGCTTGGTCGGTGGCTATAGTCTCTCCCCCAGGTCCCCTTGCACTTGTCACAGGTGGGGTAGAGAGAGAATCAGACTTTGACAGCTGCAAGCGTGCTTAGATATTTTTCTGTCTAACCTGTTTATTTTACAGAAGACGTAATGGAGTGTCGAGGAGACTGGCTAGGCCCTGTCCTGAATTTGTGCTGGGCCCCAGGGTACTAGACCCCAAGGCCAGTGCTCCTTTTAGCCTTCAGCAGAAGGGCCAGCTCCCCGGGCCATAGTCAGACCCACAGATCTTCCTGCGTGCATGCGTGCGTGCGTGTATGTGTGTTGATATGAACTGAGAATGACCTCACGCCCCATGCTTCTCATGTTTGACCAAGATGATCATCAGATTTGACCCTTCATGATGAATGTGAGGCTTTTCTCAAACACATGGCCTCAAAGAAATGTTTTAAACTGTACACAGAATGAAAAACCTAAGAAATTAAAACATTAACATCTTTCATTTTTAAGACACTTTAGGAACAGTTTCGGGTTCACAACAAGATTGAAAGGAAGGTGCAGAGATTTACTGTATAGCCTCTGCCTCCGTACACGTATAGCCGCCCTCATTATCCACATCCGCCGCCGGAGCGGTCCATTTGTTACAACCGATGAACCTACATCGACTCATCGTAACTGTGTAAAGCCTGTAGTTTCCTTAGGGTTCACACTTGGTGTCATTCTTGGTGTTGTGTACTCTGTGGGTTTGAACAAATGTGCAGTGATGTGTATCCATCATTATGGTGTCATGTGGAATATTCTCACTGTCCTAATAAAAAGTCCTCTCTGCTTCACCTATTCATCCTCCACCACCCCTATCGACCACTGATCTTTTGACAGTCTCCATAGTTTTATCTTTTCTAGAATGTCATATAGTTGGAATTGTACAGTATGAAGCCTTTTCAGATTGGCTTCTTTAGTTGAGTAATATGCATTTAATTTTCCTCCATGTCTTTTCGTGGCTTCATATCTCATTTCTTTTTAGCACTGATTAATATTCCATTTTATGGATATGCTACAGTTTATCCATTCACCTGCTGAAGAGCATCTTAGTTGCTTCCAGGTTTGGGCAATTATGAATAAAGCTGCTGGAAACAGCTGTTTGCAGGTTTTTGCATGGATATAAGTTTTCAATCAATGTATCTTTTAAAGGAACATGCTACATGCAAATGTAAAGTTTTTCATGGCGTAAGGAAAGTAGACTAAAACGGAGAGAAGTATCATCAAACAAAAGGATATGAGTGACTGAAGGGGGGGAAAAACCACTCTAAAAGCACCCCATTTGAACTCATATTTGAGGTTGGATGATAAAAACAGAAACAAAAGAACTACCTGAAGAGTCATATTGAAATTCCCAGATCAGATCCTATGTTAAGAGATGCTTGAATTTTCCAAAATTGAAAATTTAACATTGTGGTATGTTTTAGGAGTTAGGAAAGTCAAATCAGTCTATAGTCAGTTTTTTTTTTTTTTTTTTTTTAGCAGTTGATAAATACTTGACAGAAAAGGTGTACTGTTTTATTTGTCAGGTAAAATACCTCAGAATTAAGGAATTTAATTAATCCATCTTAGCTGATTAAAAAGGGCACCAAAAATAACTTATTAGGGACTGAAGAGATTAGAATTGTTCCTGAATAGTATGCTGTCTCACCTTTTACACTTAATCTTAGCCAAAAGGCCGAGAAGCGATTGCTCTCACCTTTTGACACAACAGGTAGATTTTGATGAGCTCAAAATGAAGGGGATTTTCAGTGCCTATCCTTCAAGTATGCAAAGCTATGCATACTTTCAAGTATGCAAAGTATCCTTCAAATATGCAAAACTACTATTATAACCAAGAAAAATTTAAGCATGTTCGCACTAAACACTGTATATGAATCTTTCTGTTTATCTATAAAGCCCCCCAAAGTGGCAACAACCCAAATGTCCTCCAACTGAAAAAGGAAAAAATTGGTATATCCATACAACAGAATGTTGTTTGGCCTTAAAAATTAGGAGTGAAGAATTGACACATGCAACAACATGGATAAACTTTGAAAACATTATACTAAATGAAAGAAATCAGTCAGAAGATCATGGTTCCCTTCATATGAAAGTTCATAATAGGGAGAGGCAGAGAGTGGACTAGTGAATGCCTGGGGTCAGGGGGACTGATGGGAAATCACTGGGAATGGACAGAGCTTCTTTTTGTAGTGATGACAAAGTTATCAAGCTGATTTTGGTGATGGTTGCACAATTCTGTGAACATACTAAAAATCATTGAATTTATACAGTTTAAATGGGTGAACCATATGATATTTGAATTATATCTCAGTAAAGCTGTTACCCACCCCCCCAAAAAAATTAATAAAAGGCAGAAAGCAGATGTAGAGATGCTATTTTACAGAAAAGGTGAGCAGGAACTACATTTCTTAAATAGGAACACTTGATATCATCATACTAGACTTGATAAATGAGGTTGAGACATGTGGGATGAGAACAGGGAGATAACTGTGAATAATACTATGTTGTGAAGAATCCTGTCCAAAAACATTTGTTTGTAGTTCAGTAGGTATACACCATCTGGAGAAGAATTCAGTACCATACATGCTAACCAATATGCATATACATCTTTTTATTTAAAAGAGGGTTTCTCCAAGTTGTAAGCCAGATTTATAAATTTAAGCTTCATTAAGTATAAACAAGGGTTTAACAAGAAAACATTTAGGTCTTGGGTTCATATAGGACTAGATCCTGAGAGTCAGGCACAGCAAAGAAATGAAGCCAGAAGAGAAGAGGATTAAAGAGGAAACATTTGAGCAGCTGGGTGGGAGGGCCCATCTCAAACTCAAGGTTGTCGGCTCTCTGAACTTGCTTTCCTGGGTTCTGAAGGCCTTGCCCAATGCCTGACACCTCTTATCTTTGGCCCTTTCCCTGTGTCCCTTTTCCACGAGTCAAGAAGCCTGAACATGACTCAGCAAAATGCACCAGGCTGTGGTTGCTCAGCAGGTTGGCCAAGTAAGCCTCCCAGGCTTGGAGCTTTGTAGTACTTCCAGGCCTCGGAGGGGACCGTGGTATCAGCAAGAATGTTAGGATGCTCCAGGTCAGCGTTTTATGAATATGGGGTGGAGTACAATCTTGGCACTCAGATCAGAGAAGGAAAACGTGTTGCTTCCAACGGGAGCACCTCCGTCCACGGGTGGCGCTCACTCACAGTGAAAGTGTAGGGAGGAGTGCTCCAGTAGATGAGGTGATACGTGTGCTTCCTGGGTCCTCACAGATAGCTGCTAACTTACTTCCAGGAAGCTGGGCTTCCCTCTCCGTGAGCACACCTGCTGCTCCAGTAGTGTCTGTAACTTACCATTTAAAACTCCTGTGGATCTTCATAAATGACACTAAAAATAACACTAAAAGACTTCACCATTTGGGATTTTTGCAACTGACAAGGGACTTTTTCACAACCATTACTAAAAACAGCCAGATCGCAGCATTTAAGCTTTATTAAAGGAAAGCCTAGAATGTATTTTTCTTGTCTTTTTTTTAACGATTTGAAAAGCAAGCACATTCTGGTCCTGGGAGTATTTGAGGATTGCTTTAATTAAATTACCTAGCCCCTAAAAGCCTGTGAATATTCAGAACTCAAAATCTTCCTAAAGTCAATTAGCTGCATTAAAACACTCCTTCTGCTTGTAGGGAGACATTGTTGAATTTTTGACACAAAAGGAAGTTTATTTTAACATAGGATTCTTTTCCCCCCAACAAGGAAGGTTTTTACATAAACTACTCTGAACTGCCCCCCCTGCCCCCAACTTATCCTTCAAGAAAAGACAAGGGGAAACTTTTCTAAGTCGCCATCCCGTGAAGCCACTGCACAGCTAATTCCTAATTCTGAGCTTCTCTTCCGTCACTGAAAACTTCTAGCTCTTGGTAAAGACGAACCTCAAGGCAGTCGACATTGACATCTAACAAGATTCTTCAGGGGTCTTGCTCTCGAGTCTCGGCCCCCTTGGATCTTAGACCGTTGGCGTTCTCTTCTGTACTTTGCAGCACAATGCTGTCTTTTGTTCTAAGTGTGCTGGGTGTCCCTCGGAGTGGCAGCTCCTCAAGGGAGCTGTTTTCATGTACTTACTTGGAAAGCTCAAAATGGGACCCCATGCAGGTATGTAGTAAAGAATTGCCACCTGACTGTTGAACAGCTGAGTCCCCTTTCCCATCATCATGGTTTTTTTTCCTCCCCTTTTGACTGCTGAGAGGTTTGTAGACACTCTGCTGCTGCTGCTAAGTTGCTTCAGTCGTGTCCGACCCTGTGTGACCCCATAGATGGCAGCCCACCAGGCTCCCCCGTCCCTGGGATTCTCCAGGCAAGAACACTGGAGTGGGTTGCCATTTACGCTCTAGTTGGGCTTAAAGATTCCTGATTTGGAAGTTGAACTGTAATTCTTGGGTTCTTGCCCACATTGACCCACCACCCTATCAGATGGCATGTAGGCTGTAACCTCTGGGGAGTGTTGAGTGCCACACCCTTGGCTGGGCTTGACTGAGGAGGGGGATGGAGCCATATGGGACTTTTTCAAGGAAACCTTGGCTTTGGATAAGGTACTTTCTTCCACTTTGTACAGGTTATTGGGCCTGGAAGGGGAGTGAAAGAGTGTTGCCTAACCTGCCTCCGTGGTCAGCAGGAGGGTAAACTGAAGTTGTAGATGTGATCGTGTTGTAGAGTGGAGTTGATGTTGACTGCTGTGAACTTTGATCATCCCTGTTACCTAGGTTTTCTGTTTGGGTAACTCTTGGGCACTTACATTTGTGCGATATAAAAAGGCCTTGAGAGAGGGCAGGGAGGTGAGTAATCAGTAGGAACTATCTGTCAAGATCTCGGTTACTCTCTCACCCAGCACTGTAACTGCAGGTCCTGTGATCCTCTCCAGAAGGTAGTCGATTTGGGGCCTGAAGGTGCTATTGCAGAGGTTCAGAACTTGATATAAGTGTACAGTTGACTCTTGAACAACGTGGGGTTTAGGGGCGCCAACTCTCTGCACGGATGAAATCCACATTTAACCTAGAGTTGGCCCTGCCGTCCGTGGGTGCTCCCATTTAACCTGCCACGAGTTGGGCAGTACTGTAGTATTTACTACTGAAAAAAAAAATCAGTGTGTCTGTGTTCCCATGCAGTTCACACCTGTTGCTGAAGGGCCCGCTGTAGTCGGTTCATTTATTAAAATGGTTTCATCTGCCATCTTAACAGCTCAAGGAGTGGATGTAGGTGGGGAAGATGCCTTGGCTGAGCTCAGAGGAATGGGGCTGGCACATTTAGACCTGAGGTAGCATTTCCCAGATGAGACAGATCTAAGAATATATCAAAAGTGTGGGCTGAGAGAAGGGAGAAGCCTTTCTCAATTTTACTTTTGTTAGGGATATTTCTGAGAGCGACGAGTTTTCCTGACAGCATAATGAATTATTGACTTGCTTTCCATTATTAGATCTTTCAGCCCATTAAAGTGAGTCTTTCTTTAGAGGACTCAGAAGTGGTTAGAGACCCACTGGGTATTCCAGGACCCACAGACTTGGGATGTTGTACTAAAGAAACCCATGAATGAGTGTGCTACTGATAAATAACCAGAGCTACCATTCAGGTGCGTCTGCTCTAAGCCCAGCAGTTCCATGTAGATAATTCCAACATTATCTACTAAGCTGTGAGGTCAGTTCTGTCTCTGCTTGAATGCCTTCAGTCTGAAGCAGGTTGTCTTATGAAGTGACCTCTCATGTGCTTGAACACATGATGTATTTGAAGGGCCCTTGCATCATAGAAAGGGTGCTAGGCTGGATGTCCAAGCTTGTGCCCTCAGTGGTCTAATTTTTTTAAGCTGTGTAGGGAAAACACTGTGAAGGTAGAGCCTTGATTTTTATAACTGAGTAAAGCTCACAGCAGAATTAGCCTAATATGTTTAATGATGTTCATAATCATTATGCTCCATGATAATTTAGGCATAAATATTAAGTAGCGGACACAAATGACTGCAGTTAGTAGTGCCTTCCCGTAGCCAGACTCTCTTTTGCATGTATTCTCTTTTTTCACTTAGAGCGTGTTCATTCATTGTGAACTGTTGAAGCCTCTGGGGACCAGCATCTGGTATGTCCTCAGCCTGCCCTGGGGGCCTGTCAGCTGCTAACATAGCCCAGCGCTTTTGCACCTCCACTCGATCCTGAGTGTCTCATACGTGAAAGGCTGGACGGTTTCTGGGCCAGGAGGCTGGGATGGTTGCATTTAGGAGAAGAAGGCTACAGAAGAAGCTAAACCCTGTGAGAGCCTCTCCAGTGGGGACCTGTGAGAGCCTTTGTAGCAGTTGGAGGGGCAAGATGGATCCTCAGACACTGTCTTTTGAGCCAGCTTTTTCCCCTCTAGAATAGGCTCCCCAGAACAACTAAAGCAGAGTCAGCCTTAGGCCCAGGTGCTGTATAATTTCATGGCCACATGAGAGAATCATGAACTTTCAAACCAGCCAAGGGATGATGATGCTGGGTGCCCAGACCAGCAGCATCATTATCACCCAGGAACTTACTAGAAAGTACATCTCAAAATCCTTGCCTTGCAATGTTGGACTGTTCAGGGCAATAAGATGCAGACGCTGTGAGAGTGTCATTTAGTCTTCTGTGAGCTTTAAGGCCTGAAAGGTTATATACCAACTTGTGCTACAATGTATTCCAGGGGAGAGAAACTTGCCCCCCTATCCTAGGAGTCTCTGAAATCTACCTCCCACCTCTACCAGCACACTTAGTGATGTTTCTTATTGGCCCTTGAAAAATGCAGCAGGACTGACGAAACGTGGGCATGGTTTCCTTGAAAGTCATTGTCATTAATGCTGTGCGAAGAGGCATGATTTTGCAATCTGGAAAAGAAAAACATTTTTAAAAGGGAATGGGTGACTCTTAACCATTTTTGTTCCATTTGAAACATTTAAATGTATCAAATATAATATGTACAATTGCAAAGGACTGATTTTACTGAACTTACCAAATTATTTTAGGAGTTTGTGATAAAGTAAATATAAGGTATCATTAATGCATTAGTGGCAGATCTAATAATAACCATAATTTTGAAGTAGTAATGAGTGTAAATATTTAATGATATCTGCAGCAACTGTAATATAATATGGTGTCAAAGTCACAGGTCCTGCTAATTCTGCTCCCTGTTTTTGACTATTCTTTTTTTGTTTATTTTTTAAATTGAAGTATAGTTGATTTGGGGCTTCCCTGATGGCTCAGATGATAAAGGATCTGCCTGCAATGCAAGAGATCCAGTTTCAATCCCTGGATTGGGAAGATCCCCTGGAGAAAGGAATGGCAACCTACTCCAGTATTCGTGCCTGGATAATTCCATGGACAGAAGCTACAGTCCATGGGGTTGCAAAGAGCTGAACGTGACTGAGTGACTAACATAGCTGATTTACAGTGTTGTGTTAGTTTCTGGTATATAGCAAAGTGATCTCGTTATATATATATTTTCTGATTCTTTGCCATTATAGGTTATTGCAAGATACTGAATATAATTCTCTGTGCCATACAATAGGACCTTGTTGTTTATATTATATACAGCAGTGTGTGTCTGTTAATCCAGTGTGTATCCCTCCCCACTTGCCCCTTTGGTAATCATAAGTTTGTCTTCTGTGTCTGTGTGTCTGTTTTATAAATAAGTTCATTTGTGTAACTTTTTTAGGTTTCACATTTGGCTATGTTCTTAATTGGCGGAAATGTTAAAATTGTTAGAATTTAGTAAAACTGAATAGAGCCGTGCTTTTTATTCCATCTAAGTTCATGGTGCCCCTGAATTCTATTCGTGAGCGTGTTGGGAATTTGTAGACCCCAGGTGCAGAACACTGGAGACAGAGCGAAGCTGCCGATTCTCCCCCGCTCACAGGCACTGGCCGGCCGCAGCGCGCTCTGCGGTGCTCGTGCCTCCGCGCGCTTCTGACTCCAGTGCTGACCGGCCTGCACTGTTGCTGCCACTGGGGGGTATCAGTCACGTAAGTCTAGTCAACAAGGATGCTCTACTTCGATTTCTAAGTGATTTGTAAAAAACCATTAACTGGAACTTAGACTTAAATGTAAAGGCTCCTATAGTTTACAGACAAGAAGAACGGTTAAAAAACTCACATGTTACGAACTGTTTAGCCTCGTAAAGTTAGTCTTTGTTTTAAGGTCAGTGTTACACGATATTAGGCTAATAGCAACCATGAATAAGTTACAAGGTATTTGAATGTCTATAAGTACCTGAATATATTTATATCATGACCCATTTAATGAAGCTGTTGAGCAGTGGTTCTTAATCCTAGCAGAACTAATGTAGCAGAACATCAGAATCCTTGTGGAATTAAAACAAAACAAAACAAATATCTGGGCTCTACCCCCAGAGGCTGTGATCCAGGTGATGGTTGTGGAATCCATCGGGGGAGTTTCCTGAGCTCCACATGTGCAGCCAGGGCTGAACAAATTATGGTTCTTTGTAGTCCAGTCGTTGCCAGAGGCCACGACTTGCCTGTTGGGGTGGGAGTGCCCTAAACTTCACCCTCTTCCTGGAACACCATTTCTCTCTTTTGCCCTTTGCACAGCCTGGCGCCTCTGCCTGGAATGGCCTCTTGGGATAAATCATGAAGGGCCTGGGATGCTGCAGGTGCTGATGCAGACGCAGGCCCCAGTGTCTCATGAGAGGTGCTCATGGGACCCACGTGCGTGCTTGCTCAGCTGTGTCTGACTCTTCGCGACCCCACGGACTGTTGCCTGCCGGGCTCCTCTGTCTGTGGAATTCTCCAGGCAAGAGTACTGGAATGGGTTGCCATGCCCTCCTCCCGGGGATCTTTACAACCCAGGGTTCGAATTCATGTCTGACTTACATATGTTCAAATGAGTGTTTTGGAAATATCTTTCCAGTGGCAATGAGGAGAAGGGATTGAGTAGGGGCTGACAAAGGCAGAGGAGGACCGGTTACGATACTGTGAAAGCACCAGGAGAGAAAGGATGAGGGACAGGACTTAGGGGATGGATTAAAAAGAGGATCGAGGCAGTACAGTCAACTCTGCCTGGTGGTGTAAGGAACAGAAAAGAGCCAAAGACCCTTCCCAAGTCCCCGTCTCATTGCTGTGCGGGGCACCAAGCCATGCGCTTGAGGAGTTAGGATGAGGAGCAGACTGGAGGGGGGCTGGGGAGCTTGGTTCTGGGTGTGGAGGCTTTGAGGGGAGAGCTGTGCAGCCTCTGTGTGTCACTGTCGCTGCGCATATGTCCTTGGCTTTGGGAGAGATCTGGGTTGGGGTGTAAATCTGAGAGTGGACAGCTTTGGGGTGGTGTTTGTAGCGAGGAGGTAAGATGAGATCGTGTTAGAGGCAACCTGGAGAGGTAAGAGGAGATGCTGAAATTGACGTGCAGGGTTCTGCTAAATTTAAAAGGTGAATGGATGAGGCTGGATCTAGAAGAGAAATCGAAGAAGACCTTGTATCTCCTGGTAACCTGGCAGAGAGAGTGCAGTGCAGAGAAAGAGGATGGGCTTTAGACCGAGGTGCTCAGATGCACCTGGCTTCAGATACTACCGAGCTAGACTGCTGATCCACGAGAAGCCTTTTTACCTGAATATTACCTGGATGTGTTCCTTTTCTGTAAAGTAATTTCCAGCACCAAGTGAAAGAGAGCTTCAGAAGTGTTTATTTGGTACTGCAGGTAATCTTGCCCAGATAATCCCATAGACAGAGGAGCCTGGTGGGCTACCGTCCATGGGGTTGCAAAGAGTCAGCCACGACTGGGTGACTAACACACACACACACCCTGTAGGGTACAAATAAGTGTACATCATAGTTTACCCCCAACTAAGATAACACTGGGCTTTCCTGGTGGCTCAGACGGTAAAGAACCTGCCTGCAATATGGGAGACCTGAGTTCGATACCTTGTTTGGGAAGATCCCCTGGAAGAGGGCATGGCAATCCAGTCCAGTATTCTTGCCTGGAGAATCCCATGGACAGAGGAGCCTGGTGGGCTACAGTCCATGGGGTCGCAAAGAGTTGGACATGACTGAGCGACTAAGCATGGCACAGCACAAGATAACATGGACCAAATAATTCTGTTAAATATAAAACCACAGGAAACACTTGCCTCTGTTGTTCGGTTCAGTTCAGTCGCTCAGTCGTGTCCGACTCTTTGTGACCCCATGGACTGCAGCACACCAGGCCTCCCTATCCATCCCAACTCCTGGGGTTTACTCAAACTCATGTCCATTGAGTCAGTGATGCCATCCAGCCATCTCATCCTCTGTCGTCCCCTTCTCCTCCTGCCTTCCATCTTTCCCAGCATCTGGGTCTTTTCAAATGAGTCAGTTCTTCGTATTAGGTGATCAAAGTATTGGAGCTTCAGCTTCAGCATCAGTCCTTCCAATGAATATTCAGGACTAATTTCCTTTAGGATGGATTGGTTTGATCTCCTTGCAGTCCAAGGGACTCTCAAGAGTCTTTTCCAACACCACAGTTCAAAAGCATCAGTTCTTTGGCGCTCAGCTTTTTTTATAGCCCAACTCTCACCTCCATACATGGCTACTGGGAAAACCATAGCTTTGACTAGATGGACCTTTGTTGGCAAAGTAATGTCTCTGCTTCTTAATAAGCTAACTAAACCCACAGATTTCTGAATTTTCAGGGGTATTTTCAAGATTAGCAGGTACCTGCAGTTGATGTGAGCTATTTATTAATATTCTGCACAGCTCAACTGTAACCTGGATCTGGAATCAGAGTTCAGGAATAGCAGGAGGTCTTACGGCTCATCTTCCAGCCTTTCCAGTTTAAGAGCAGAGATGCTGGGACATCTCCACCCACACCGAGGAGACCCCCACTCTGTTTCTGTCTCACTCTGCCCTGCTTATCTTCCAGTGAGGGGTGGGCTTGACTGAGTTCCCAGAGGTTCTTTCTGTGATCCTTTCACATGTGAGAGGAGGCAGCCTCTCCTGGGAACAGCAAGTAAGTGGAAGGAGACGGATTCATTTCACGGCTACTTGTATCACACTACACCTAGGAGGTTTATAAATAGAACTTAGCACCCAGAGGGCCACTGTGAGACTAAAGTGGAAAAATGATACTTGGATATGAAATGCACTAAGTACTTAGCCCCCGCGTTGTCAGAAGGTTCAATTTCATCTTATTGACTGGGCACTTAGGACTCTGACTGCTAACTACCAATTAAGCAGTTTTCCATGAATATTTATGGCTGCCTTCCCTATTGACTTGATTTCTAGACTGTGAGCACACAGCCCTGCCTGGGAGAGGGGAAGGTGTGGCAGGTAGGTCACTGGTCCCTGATGGCAGAGATGCTCAGGGATGCTGCTGTGCCTGCCCCACACCCTGAGCCTGTCTGGGTCCCGAGCATGGAGGGCCCCAGACATAGGCACCCTCTCTCTAGCTGCCCAGGACATATCTCCTCATTCCCACGTTGAGCCTGGCTTTCTTGTTGGCTGGGTTTATGGGATCCCTGACTTGGCACTTTCTGGCCCAGCCCCTTCTCACAGCAGAACCGTTCTTTCTCATGCCCCAACCTTGGGAGAAAATCTTTAACTTTAGACTCACTGTAACTGTGAGGCTCTGTTTAGAGCCCCACTCTAAGTGGGGCTCTAAATGGCTAAATGGCCTCACTCTAAGTTTCTGTACCTTTTTTACCTAACTGACTGTTCTGTCGCTAAGTCATGTCCAACTCTTTGCAACCCCATGGACTGCAGCATCCCAGGTTCCCCTATTCTCCACTATCTCCAAGAATTTGCTCAAATTCATGTCCATTGAGTTGGTGATGCTATATAACCATCTCACCTTCTGCTGCCCCCTTCTCCCTTTACCCTCAATCTTTCCCAGCATCAGGATCTTTTCCAATGATTCAGCTCTTCACATCAGGCAGCCAAAGTATTAGAGCTTCACCTTCAGCATTAGGCCTTCCAATGATTATTCAGGGTTGCTTTCCTTTAGGATTGACTGGTTTGATCTTCTTCCTGTCCAAGGGATTCTCAAGAGTCTTCTCCAACACCATAATTCAAAAGCATCAATTCTTCAGCACTCAACCTTCTTTATGGCCCAATTCTCACATCCATACATGATTTCTGGAAAAACTATAGCTTTACCTAACTTTATCTCCATCCTAGCTTATCTCTGTCCCCAAACCTTACTTTTCCCTTCCATAGAACCTGGTTTTTTTTTCTCCCAAGGTGACTCTGCCCTCTTCTTGACTTTTCCTGACTTTCCCACTCTAATGGGGTTTTGAGATTATTTTGTGTTAATATAATTGTGTTTGTATCCCTAGGCATCATATTTCTTTTTTATTGTTGAGTTTTAAAGAAAATATCATACCATATATAGTACTATCAATTTTTTTTTTAGCTGGCATGCTGCTAAGATTCATTTTAATTGTCTTCCTTGCATGTCTCCCAGTTATTAACTCTGTCCATGGTACTGACACAAATGTCTGTGTTGGACAGAAATTCTTGATTAAAAATTCTTTGTATCCCCATTGTCTGGTGCAAATCTTTTTTTCTTTTTTAACCATAGTAGATGGTCTGCACTGTGATGATGGTGTTGAAAATGTAATTACAGACCAGACAGACATAGACAGGCAAGAAACAATAGATTGATTATCCCATTAGTGACTAGACTGTATTCTACTGACACACCTAAATTTTCAGATGATTTGTTACTGGAGTGGGGAATGATGGAGGGGCTTAATGATGTGTGTTCAGAGACAGGGCGTCCTTCCTGCTGGGCGAGGCTCAGGCTGGGCCTTCCCTCCTTCCTGTTTAGCAGCTCCACTGTGTGTCAGGGGCATTAGCAGGTCTTGTTCCCACCTCTTCCTGCCTTTCAGGGAGTGCCCAGTCCACGGAAAGAGAGCTGCACCTCTTTGAAGCTTGGGGCCCCTGCAGGGAGCCCCCCTTCCCATGGATGAGCTCCGGAGACTGAACTGAGGGCAGGAACCACGAAGTTTGGTTTGCAGGCAGTAAACTGTACTGAGGCACCGTGGCCTCAGTCTATGAAGACCACCATCTGTGATAGCCCCTGCTATCTTGACACAAACCAGGCGCTGGTCTGTCCATCCAAGCCCTGCATCTGAGACTGGCCATCATGGAACTAGGTTCTAATGGGAAAGACAAGGATAGAAGGAGTGCTAAGTAGATAAAGAAAATATTAGTAAACTGTATGCTGAGTGCTAGGAAGGTAGGGTGGTCAGGCAGGGGCTTCTGACCACCCTAAAAGAAGTGATGTTTTAACTGAGGAAGTGGTGCTGTGCCAGCCAGCACTGACACCTGATTCCTGTCTAATGTCTCAAGGCTCGAATTGTTGGAGGGATTCACCAATGGTGCTTGGTTACACACGAAGGTGCTATAATGGTGGTGTAGAGGTGTTACAGAACACCCCAGTGGGAAATTGTCCAGGGTAAGGAAGTCTGTGTTCAAGTTTGCATTTGGTGTCTTGCTAGCTGAGAACTCTGGGAATATCCCTGGGTCTTCCCAAACTTCATTTTTATCCTTGTTAAAAATGAGAAGAGTGGGGGGCTTCCCTGGCGGTCCAGTGGTTAAGACTCCAAGCTTCTACTGCTCAGAGCTTGGGTTCAAATCCCTGATTGGGAAACTAAGATCCTGGATGCCGTGGCCCAAAGACAAAATAAAAACACAGCGACATCTTAATATTTATATTATTAAAATGGATTTTCTAAAATGAGAAGACTGATACCCAGTAGTCTTGTGAGTCCCAAACAGAAGACTCTTGAGAGTCCCTTGGACTGCAAGGAGATCCAACCAGTCCATCCTAAAGGAAGTCAGTCCTGAATATTCATGGGAAGGACTGATGAAGCTGAAACTCCAAATCTTTGGCCACCTGAGGTGAAGAGCTGACTCATTTGAAAAGATCCTGATGCTGGGAAAGATTGAAGGCAGGAAGAGAAGGGGACGACAGAGGATGAGATGGCTGGATGGCATCACTGACTCTATGGACATGAGTTTGAGTAAACTTCGGGAGTTGGTGATGAACAGGGAGGCCTGGCGTGCTGCAGTCCATGGGGTCGCAAAGAGTCTGCGACTGAGCAACTGAACTGAACTGACTGAAGCAAGGGATAGCGTGGCTAAATGTAAATTGGTGGTGGTAATTAATTACAATGAAAAGTAGTAATGTGTGAGTGGCCGTAAGGCAGACTCTGAGTACCAGGCACTAAGAGTTGTGAGATCAAAGAAGAGAAAATCAGTTTGAACTGAAATAGCTTCAAGCAGATATAAAGTAGGAAGGAAAAAGAAAGCCCCATGTGGCTTGAACGGAGTGAACAAAGAGAAGCGTGGCATGTGATAAAGCTGGAAAGAGAGATGCTGGTTCATGGAGAGTATTGAACATGATTCCGGAGCTGGGATCTTAGAGGGCAGAGGTGTTCCACTGGACGGCTTAAAGCAGGGGGCGAGGTTTGACCCCATATTCACTGCAAAAGGTCATCTAAGGAGGATGTGTTGATATTACAGGAGGATGACAGCAAGGGTTAGAAAGCTGTTATTGTATGCTTGTTAGAGATGATGGCTGGGTCTCACAGGTCCAGAGAACAGAGCAGAGTGTCTTGGGAGGTGAATTCAGTGAGACACACTGGCTTGAGGGAAGGGGAGGAATCCACAGTGACTCCCAGGTTTCTGGATGAAGTGGGTGAGTGCAGGCTGGTGCCCCTTATACGGAGAAGGCTTGGGTGGGGGAACAGGGAGTGATGGAGAGTCTTTGGCGCTAGGAATCCTGCAGGTTCAAGGTTAAAGCTAATGCCTGTTCTCTAGGAGCTCTCAGTTCAGCGACTGGCATGTGGTCACGTGGTGGCAATTAGAGAGGGGTTCCAGGGCGAGGGTACTGATGTCACACATGTCCAGGGGCATGCTGCCCTCATTGTCACAGCCAGGCGGTGTATCTGGAGCTCTTCTGGGGCTTCCCTCAGTTGGAGACAGCTGAAGCAGTGCTTCCTGATGGTTCTGTGCCTGTTGCTGGTGGGGAGGCCAAGGATGATGGTTTCTTCTCTGCAGAAAGCCCAAACAAGACCACACTTCAGCATGACGTCCCCAAAGTCCCTGCAGTGCCTCCCTGGCCGATCAGTGCTCTGTAGTGGGGACCTCAGGTGCCTTGACATCCACCTTTCCCCACCCCACTTCCCCCCGCCCAGGGGGCCCCCACCCAGATATGGGGATGGAGAAGAGGCTGGCCTTGCTCGGGGAGCTCCAGGTGCTGCAGTGGTTTGGTGGGAAATTTTTACTGGAAGAGCAGAAGGTTGAGCAGCAATTAAGTCTCGCCTCTCAGGTGTCCAAGACGGGGATGCAGTGTGAGCCCCGGGGATGGGAGGTGGACTTGTTGGTTGCTGGTGTTTGCGTGAGAGCTGGAGAGCGGCTGGTTCTCAACCTGGGAGTCCTGTGCTCCTGCCTGATGCCCAGGCCTTCAGGGGTGTTTCCTGCCTTCCTGAAGGCAACCTGGGCCTGAGTCACAGCTGGTGTTTCAGGGTGTGAAATGCCGTGGCTGTGGGTTAGTTTTTCTAAATATAGGCAGAACTCCCTTTACTGCCCTTTGATGTATTGTGCTTCACAGGCCTTTTTTAAAAAACAAACAAACTGAAGGTTTGTTTCAACCCTGTGCCAAGCAAGTCTATCAGCTCCATTTTTTCCCAACAGCATTTACTCCAAGTCTCTGTGTCACATTTTGGTAATTCTTGCAATATTTCAAACTTTTTCACACTATTTCTATTTGTGATGATGATCTGTGATCAGTGATATTTGATGTTATGTTTTTACTGTTATGGGTGCTACCAGCCACACCAATGTAAGGGCGTGAACGTAACTGATAAATGTCTTGTATGTTCTGACTGTTCAACCAGCTAGTTGTTCCCCTGTCTTTCCCCGCCTCCTCATACCTTCCTGTTTTCTGAGACACAGTATTGAAATTGGGCCAGTTGATAACCCTACATTGGCTGCTAAGTGTTCAAGTGAAAGGAAGAGTCTGTCCATGCAGCAGACTTCATTGTTGTTTTATTTTAAGAAATTGCCACAGCCACCCCCACCATAAGCAACCACCACTCTGATCAGTCAGCAGTAAAACCCCCAATAACCAAAAGACTGCAACTGGCTAAAGGCCAAGAGAGTGCTTAGCATTTTTTTTCAAAATAAAATGTTTTTAAATTAAAGTATGTGCTTTTTTTTTTTTTTTTTTAGGCATAATATTCTTATACCTTCTGGGCCTCCTGCATTACAGGCAGATTCTTTACCACCTGAGCCACCTGGGAAGCCCCTTAATAAACTACATTATAGAGTAAATGTAACTTATCTCCACCAGAAAACCAAAAAATTCACATGACTTGCTTTATTGCAATATTCTCTTTATTGGGATAGTTGCTTGATTGTGGTTGTCTGGAAATGAACCTGCAGTATCTCCAAGGTGTGCCTGTAAAGGGAACCTCACCTGGCTCAGGAGAAAAGGATTTCTTGAAAAGCAAAGAGACCCAAGTAGTAGGCTAAGTCATGTCTGTAATTGGGCTGAACGGATGGAGCCATACATCGGTTGTGTTTTTGAAGGACGTCGGGTAGAATTCCACACTTATAAATATCTCCCCCACAGCCAACCCTAAGTAATGGAAAATTGCAACTGAGAGCTTTTCCCCACCCATACTCCCTCTTACAATTTTGATCATGGAATCATCAAATGTCAGAGACAGATTAAATCACTAGGGGAGTCCCAAGCTGCAACTGTGTATTTGACAAGATGAAAAGACAGAGGTCCAAAGAAAAGAAGTGACCCAAAGTCACACAGCAAGTAAAATGACCATGCAGGGCCTGACATCAGTGTGAGGTGAGATGGGACACTGCCTTACAAGCAGCACAAAGCAGATGCTGTGAGACTTTAGAAGGTAGAGAAATAATTGCCTGCTGGGATGCCTGAGATGGGTTAGACTTTGGACGTGGGTCAGGCTTCGGGAGAAGGGTGTAAGTTACAGGTGATTTCCGGCAGAGTGAGAACCATCAGTGGCAGTGGTGGGAAAGTGCGCAGTTGCAGAGGCTGGCACGTCGCTCATCTTGGCTGGACTGCGATACCCTCACCTTATACGAAATGTAGACATCGTTTCATATAGCCTTGCAGCAAATCTGTAAGATGGTAATGTGGTTAAGGCTCACAAAGGGCCTGCCGATAGCAGAGCCAGAACTCAGACAAGATCCTTAGACCAAAGGCCCAGTGTTCTGTCCTTAGCACCACAGTTTGCCCACGCTTGTCAGAGGTTTTAGTGTTGAGATGTGCATTGTGATGGGGTTCAACCATTCAACTAAGGACTTTGGACTTGATTCTGTAAGTGATGGGTAGTTACCTTGATTTGAGTGGGGAAAGCACGCTTAGAGCTGTGCTTTAGACACTCAATCTGGCAGGAGTGTTAGGATGAATTAGAGACCTAGGTGGTCCCTACATCTAGGTGACCACTTAGAAGAGCATGAGCGTGGTTGGAGATCAAAGTCGTAAGAGACTGGACTGAGATAGTCTGAGGGTCAAAGAAGTAAACTACCTTGTCCAAAGCCAGACAGCTAACCAGTGGGTGTGAGGTTCAAAATCAGGTGGTTTTTCCTGCCCATATTCTGGTCCTGGGCTCTCTAGCTGAGATGGAAGCAAAGCTAATGTGTGTAGAACAAAGTGAGGGTGCTCTTGCCCATCACCCCCAAGGTCAACTTATGGGTGATTACAAATAGTGTATGATATATATGTCCCCCTTCCTCTGGGTCATAAAATAGGGTATGTGGGGTTTGTAAGTCTTTCTCAGAACTCCTTTCTTTCTCCCCCTTTCAGATCTGTTGAAATGTATGAAGGAAGTTGGGCTGTTTCCATGCCATCCCTCACATTTATCCCTAATTTGGGCTCAGACCCTTGCCAACAGGGTCCTTGGAAGGCGAGAGTGCTTTTCTGTGGCCAGCGACTGACCAGGGCCTTTGCTTTGCAGAGATGAGAAGAACCAGTCCATCATAGTCAGCGGGGAGTCCGGAGCTGGCAAGACGGTGTCGGCCAAGTATGCCATGCGCTACTTCACCACGGTCAGTGGCTCAGCCAGTGACACCAACATCGAAGAGAAGGTCCTGGCGTCCAGTCCCATCATGGAGGTAAAGCCGTCCAAATGTCCTTAGCCTCCTTGGCTGGAGTTCCTTCTGCTGGCGGTAAGACTGCTGAGTGTCCAGCCTCATGTGGTCAGCATTCTTACCTCTTCCCAAGAACCTGTTGTCTACTGTTGAGGGAAATTTTTCAAAGGTGCCCCTAAAACCACAGATTTGGGAATTTCCTGACCTGGAAGCCCAGGTCCCCGGTATTGGATAGAGGGTCCTCTTCATGTCTTCCTGTGCCTTGACTCTGCCCGACAGTGTCATGACAGTCCTTCCCCGTCTACCGCCATCTCTGCCGTGTCCTGTCCCCTCTTGCCATCCTGTGTCAGCAAATCAGTGTCCCACCGAATCCTTCCCACGCGGTGAGGCCCCACTGAATCAGCAGGGAAGTTCCCATGGGGTGAGGAGGCCTGGATAAAAGATCCCCCCTCCTTTCCCAAAAATGTTTGGACTTTGTCTTCTGCGGGGAGAAAGAGTCAAACGCTATGTGACAACATATAATTTGTTGAAGAGTCTCAGAAAATTGTTCCCTGAGTTGGCATGAACTGGCCAGGGCAGGTCCAGTCTCTGTCTTCACCACCTGCACCTCCCACACGGTGGCCTCAGAGCGGCCGATGCAAGTGAGGGGTCAGAGAGATTTCTGAAACTTAGGTCTCACTATAGCGAACCATGCTACAGGGACGGAACTCCATTTCTCTTTTCCCCCTTTTCCTCTGTAAAAGTTTCCTTCTGATGGAGTTCAGCTAAATGGCTGCACCGTCCCTGGGCCAGCTTTGATTTCCTGCCTCCGAAGCTGAGGCCCTTCACTATTGCCTGGGCTGCAGTAGGCCCTTGTCAGCTCCGAAGAGCCCCTTGGTTTTAGTGAGAGGAAATTCAGTTGAAGCCGAAAATTGCCAAAATAGCGTCAGGTTTCTCCACCCAGCCTTGAGCCCATCAGGTGAGGCACAAGGCATCAGCGTGCTTGGTCCTTCAGATTATGTTGGAGCTGGGGGAACAAGACCCCGGCTGGACCTTCTCCAGCCCCTCTCGGTCCCTCTGCCTTTACCAACTGCAGGAGTAGATTCTGAGTCTTGAATCACAGGGGCTCATCAGTTAACCAAGCAAACTCTTCTACCTGGAGAATCCAGGCCTGGATTCCTGCCTGGAGAATCTCATGGACAGAGGAGCCTGCTGGGCTACAGTCCATAGGTTTGCAAAGAGTTGGACATGACTGAAGCGACTTAGTATGCTTGTAGACAAAAGCAAGTTTCAGTATCTGTTCTTATATGATTTGGGAAATGGTCAATAAAGCTGAAGGCATTTTTACCAAACAGATTAGAAACGGGAAAAAAAAAAAACCTTTTATTTGATTGCAGTTGTTATTAAACTTGACTGTGCATCAGAATCTCCTGGAGCATTTGTGAGAGCTGATAGCTGGGCATTACTCCCAGAGTTTCTGATTCAGAAGGCCTGGGGAATCTACATTTATTTTAAGTTCCTTGGTGATCCTAATGCTGCTGGTCTCAGTCCCACACCCATTGGTAAACATTTATCAAATAAATGTTAAGAAGGTAGGAAGGATTCACTGGAAAATATGAAAGAAAAGGAAATAATCCCCACTGATCCCACAGCCTGCTGATAATTGTTCAATATTTTGGTATATTTCCTTCCAGCTTTTTCACTGACTATTATATTAATAGGATTAGCCATGTCCCTTTATCATTTAGCTTCTTCTGAACTCATTGGCTACAGACATACATTGATAGATGGCTTTACCATTATTTAACTCCCTGTTGTCAGACATTTAGTTTGTAGCCTGTTTGCTCACAGCATTTGTTTAAAGTCTCAAGGTGGTGGCCTGGCCATGGGCTGGATCTGGGAGGTGGTCGTGGAGGTGAGTCCATGCCTCCCCCTTGGCTGTCTCCTGCACTTACCTGGCGGCAGCTAGGCCAGCACTCTGCAGTTAGCATCAGGAATCCTCTCAGGCGAGCGTGGAACCAGGATTTCAGCTTTTCCTTTGAGTTTCAAAATTTCAAATTTCAAAATTACTACTATGAAATTCAGTATGTAGTAGTAAGATTGCCAAGACACAGAGTGCCTGTTCTTTTGGAAGTAAAGTAAGTAGTGATTCTGTACAAAACAGAGAAGGGAAGAAACCCTTTTGATCCCTGGTGGTTCTTATTAGCCAGGACGGGGGAACTTCATGAAGACAGACCACCTCATAATCAAACAGGTACAAGACCCAGGCAGGATGATTTTTTTTTTTAATTTTGTTGTGGTAAAACGTACATAATAGAAAAATTAACAACCGCTGAAGTGTACATTTGATTGGCACTAATACACGCTCAGTGTTGTGCGCCATCCACCACCACCGTGCATTCCCAGGATGTTTTCACCATCCAGACAGAAACCCTGTGCCCACTGAACAGTAATGTCCTGTTCTGCCCTCTGCTCTGGTAACCTCAGTTCTAATTTCTGTCCCCACGACATTGCCTCTTCTGTGTCTCGCATGCAAGTGGAATCATGGACCTCACTTCTTCTGTGGGGGCTGATTTCGCTGATTCCGTAGCGTTCCCAAGGCTCACCCCTGTTGCAGCGCGGGGCTGATTTCGCTGATTCCGTAGCGTTCCCAAGGCTCACCCCTGTTGCAGCGCGGGGCTGATTTCGCTGATTCCGTAGCGTTCCCAAGGCTCACCCCTGTTGCAGCGCACATCAGTACTTTGTCTCCGTTTTTGTGGCTGCGTAACATCTTGTTGCACGTATGTACCACGTTTTTGTCTATTCCTCTGTTGATGGATAGTTGGGTTGTTTCCACTTTATTGGCCAGTGTGAATAATGCTGCCATGAACACTGGGGTGAACCTAACTGTTGGGGCCCCTGCCTTGGGAATGCTTTTTAAATGACCGTGATCTGAAGTGATCTGATGTTTCCAGTGTCTGTTACAGCCTGAGCAGGCTGGTGGGCTGCTGGGCAGGCATGGAAGGAATGTGAGAGCAAGAGGAGGAAGGATGTGTCCATGAACCAGCCCAGTCTTGCATGATGTCATGTGAACAAATGCTACAGTGGTTTGGGTGCAAAATGTTAAATTTCTACAGTTAAGCAAATTGCTACTTTGGAAATCATGTGAATAAACCCAGAGGGCTCATTCTATCAACTGTGAAATTTTGTTATCATAGAGGCTATCCCTTGGGCTATTATTAAGTGTTACCTTTGAGAGAAATATTGGATATGCACATGGAAAGGAAGAATTGTTGCCTGGAAGAACTCAAGGTAGCATCAAAGTGACGCCAAGCAGAGAAAGAGCAGATTCTGTTACTAGCCAAACCCAACTTGTTGCAAGTTCAGAGTCTTAACTTGGGCCCCGGTGCCAGGAAGCTCAGTCATCTTCATGGCTCCTCAGAGGAATACAGCCAATACAAGGCATGTTTTAATCAGGGCACTGCTGATTACTGATGACGTCCTGGGGAAGGATGGCACCTCCCAACGAAGCAATCAGTTATGGTCATGTCATCACCTCGTTATTTCTGCAGCCCAGCCGCTGCAGACGCCTCCTGGGGAGACCCAGAGTTGTGGGCTGTCTGAGGCGCTGGAATTCCCAGTGGGCTGCATTAGGTGGCAGTTGTTTGAATTAAAGGCGAGTTGCGGGTGGGTTGGGATTGACTGGGCTGGATTCGGATGATCTACTGTCAGCTTCAGAGCTCTTTGACCCCATTCTGTGTAAGAGCTTGTCAGCAGCCCAGGAGCGACTGGTTCACAAGTCTGCGCTGATTAGAAGGGCACTGCTAATCAAGAGACTGAGGGAGCAGGGGCAGACCCAGCCCCAGCCCAGGGGGGTCACACGGCTTCTTGGGGTGACTGGAGTCTGCAGGCACACAACTCCAGGAGCTGCAGAGACTCCCCTTGTCCTGGAGAAAGAAAGGGGGCTAAACCCACAGAAATGAAAACCAGTTGTTACGTAATTTTCAGGATATGACTTTTTTTTTTTAAGCTAAAGAAACAAGGTCTATGACTATTAACCTATTCATACCAGGATCTGCCCCATCACACCTTCCTGACTCCCTGTCCTCTCGTTTCCTCTCATGTTTCAACACACTGTAGCCATTCCTCACGTGTTAGGTCCCTCACATGCCCCTCTGTCCCTTTGCCCATGCTATATTTATAAATAAAATCCCCTTTCCTTCTCCTCTGGTGAAATTATACTCACCCTTTAAGATTCGCTTCACACTTCCACTTCTTAAAGCCTTTCCCATTCTGCTGGCATTGGCTAAATTTCTCCCTTCTCTGTTTCCACCCTAGTTGATATGCGTCTCCTTATTGTGCAGTCCCAATCATATTGAAGTGATTGGTTCCAGTCCATTTTTGTTTTCCTACATATTTGTATATGCAAAAATCAGAGGGTGGTTCTATCACATATCAGATCAGATCAGTCACTCAGTCCGATTCTTTGCAACCCCATGAATTGCAGCATGCCAGGCCACCCTGTCCATCACCAACTCCCAGAGTTCACTCAAACTCATGTCCATTGAGTCAGTGATGCCATCCAACCATCTCATCCTCTGTCGTCCCCTTCTCCTCTTGCCCCCAATCCCTCCCAGCATCAGAGTCTTTTCCAATGAGTCAACTCTTCACACGAGGTGGCCAAAGGACTGGAGTTTCAGCTTTCACATCATTCCCTCCAAAGAAATCCCAGGGCTGATCTCCTTCAGAATGGACTGGTTGGATCTCCTTGCAGTCCAAGGGACTCTCAAGAGTCTTCTCCAACACCACAGTTCAAAAGCATCAATTCTTCGGTGCTTAGCCTTCTTCACAGTCCAACTCTCACATCCATACATGACCACTGGAAAAACCATAGCCTTGACTAGACGAACCTTTGTGGGCAAAGTAATGTCTCTGCTTTTGAATATGCTATCTAGGTTGGTCATAACTTTCCTTCCAAGGAGTAAGCGTCTTTTAATTTCATGGCTGCAGTCACCATCTGCAGTGATTTTGGAGCCCAAAAAAATAAAGTCTGACACTGTTTCCACTGTTTCCCCATCTATTTCCCATGAAGTGATGGGACCAAATGCCATGATCTTCGTTTTCTGAATGTTGAGCTTTAAGCCAACTTTTCACTCTCCACTTTCACTTTCATCAAGAGGCTTTTTAGTTCCTCTTCACTTTCTGCCATAAGGGTGGTGTCATCTGCATACCTGAGGTTATTGATATTTCTCCCAGCAATCTTGATTCCAGCTTGGGTTTCTTCCAGTCCAGCTTTTCTCATGATGTACTCTGCATAGAAGTTAAATAAACAGGGTGACAATATACAGCCTTGATGTACTCCTTTTCCTATTTGGAACCAGTGTGTTGTTCCATGTCCAGTTCTAACTGTTGCTTCCTGACCTGCGTACAAATTTCTCAAGAAGCAGATCAGGTGGTCTGGTATTCCCATCTCTTGAAGAATTTTCCACAGTTTATTGTGATCCACACAGTCAAAGGCTTTGGCATAGTCAATAAAGCAGAAATAGATGCTTTTCTGGAACTCTCTTGCTTTTTCCATGATCCAGCGGACGTTGGCAATTTGATCTCTGGTTCCTCTGCCTTTTCTAAAACCAGCTTGAACATCTGGAAGTTCGCGGTTCACATATTGCTGAAGCCTGGCTTGGAGAATTTTGAGCATTACTTTACTAGTGTGTGAGATGAGTGCAATTGTGTGGTAGTTTGAGCATTCTTTGGCATTGCCTTTCTTTGGGATTGGAATGAAAACTGACCTTTTCCAGTCCTGTGGCCACTGCTGAGTTTTCCAAATTTGCTGACATATTGAGTGCAGCACTTTCACAGCATCATCTTTCAGGATTTGGAATAGCTCAACTGGAATTCCATCACCTCCACTAGCTTTGTTCGTAGTGATGCTTTCTAAGGCCCACTTGACTTCACATTCCAGGATGTCTGGCTCTAGGTCAGTGATCACACCATCGTGATTATCTGGGTTGTGAAGATCTTTTTTGTACAGTTCTTCTGTGTATTCTTGCCATCTCTTCTTAATATCTTCTGTTTCTGTTAGGTCCATACCATTTCTGTCCTTTATCGAGTCCATCTTTGCATGAAATGTTCCTTTGGTATCTCTGATTTTTTTGAAGAGATCTCTAGTCTTTCCCATTCTTAAATTGAAGAAAGTAGGGAAAACCACTAGACCATTCAGGTATGACCTAAATCAAATCCCTTATGATTATACAGTGGAAGTGAGAAATAGATTTAAGGGCCTAGATCTGATAGATAGAGTGCCTGATGAAGTATGGAATGAGGTTCGTGACATTGTACAGGAGACAGGGATCAAGACCATCCCCATGGAAAAGAAATGCAAAAAAGCAAAATGGCTGTCTGGGGAGGCCTTACAAATATCTGTGAAAAGAAGAGAAGCGAAAAGCAAAGGAGAAAAGGAAAGATATAAACATTTATCACATATAAGTGGTACCATATTCTATTAACCATTTTGCAACTTGCTTTTCACTCAGTATTCTTTTTATTCACCCATGCATTATGTTCAAATTTGCTTAATTTAACAGCTTCATAGCATCCCATTGTATGAATAGTCCACATTTTATCTGTTTCTCGGATTGGTAGACATTAAGGTTGTGTTTTATTGTTACACATATTCTGCATTAAACATTGTTTTGCACACCTGCTTGTACACCTGTGTGAGTTTCTCTCAGTAATATCTAGAAGTACGGTTGCTGGATTCTTGGGTTCTTATATATTCAATTTTACTAGATATGCCCAGTTGTTCTTAAGAATGGCTGTTGCAGTTTACATTTGGACCAGCAGTGTATATATGAGAGTTCCTTTTTCCTCACCATTTCGTAGTATCAAAGTTCTTCAGGTAGTGCCACCCTGGACTGTCATCTTTGTCTACATTTCTCTGATTTCCACTGAGGTTGAGTATCTGATGTTTACTGGTCATGTGACTTTCTTCCATGAACTCCCTGCATATGTCATTTGTTCATTTTTCATATTTTAACTGTATCATGTCTGTGTCTTTTGTTGCACTGTAGACTCAGAGATAATCAAAGTCGGAGTTTTTATCATGTGTAACAACTGGTCTCGCTTTCCTCATGCATCAAAATGTTTTCTGAGTCAATACAACAGCAATAAATCTAGCAGGTGTTTAACAGATAAAGAACAACGTGCAAGTCCTTCACACATGCACAGAAGTTAGAAGTTCATGCCCGGAGTGGAGTTTATGGGTTTGGTAGTAATAATACAAACAACCTCTTCCCTTCATGGGTACCGTTATATACTTTCAAAGTACTTGTAGATCCACTGTATCGATTCTCAAAGTAGCCTTGTGAGGTAAGGAGGATAGGCTGGCAGTGATCTTTAGACTGTAGGCAAGCTTTCCTGAAGCTGTCCTAAGGAGTGATCTCAGATGTGGTGAAGGTTCATCTGCCGGGAAGAGAACATTCTTGTTTCCATTTTACAAATGATGAAATTTGAAATTTTTGAAATTGAGATTTGTGTTTTCTTTGGTTGGAGGTAGACAGTCCTTTAGAGTTTTACAGAAGCTGGCCTTTGCTGATTGCATCCTCCTGATGTTAACATGTTCCTTTGTCTTCTGTATGTCCCATAAAAGGGTGCTAAAATTGAAAGGCTTGGTTAGATTTAGGTTTGTTTGTTTTAAAAACCAAGAACCCTTTATTGCTGATGGTGGGTGTTCCCATCAAGATGTACAGAATGCCTAGCTAGACATCTTTTGGTGAAGTCAGCAGCCATTGCTTATGCCTAGATTAGTTAATTCATTAGGAGTTACAGAATGGAGATGTTCACATTCTATTTTTCCTCCCACATTTATCAGTGGGAGTGACTCTAGGAAGAGAAGCTTCTCACTAACTAGTTACCCTGATAGAGTTTACACAGGAAAGTTAGGGTGGATTTTTGCTTCCTTATTGACTGCTTATCAGAGTAATGAGTTGGTTCCCTGCCATCCTCTGAAAGGCTTTCTCCTCCTTTCTTAGGAAAAGATAAATGTGATGATTCATGTCTTAGTCTTTATCCTTTGATTTGACCTGACTGTTTGAGATATGAGAAGTCACCCACACGGGTGGCAGCTCCTGTCTGGCGGTGAGTAGTTTGGACAAGAACCGTGAAACCAGGTGGAGTGAACACGGACTGTGGATTTGTATCTTGGTGTTGGCACTTCCCTGCCATGTGACCCCCAGCACACTGCTTACCTTTTTTGAGCCCAAGTTTTCGCAAAAATATGAGGGAACTCAATAATACCCATCTCCTGGGATTCTTGCCTGGATTCAGGGAAAGTGAAGGGAGCGCAGCCCAGGACCTGGTTCATGATGGAGGCCTGGGAAATGGTCATTTTTCCCTGTGTGTTGGGGAATGCAGCCCTCCTGCCACTTTTCCAACAGAATTGGCTTCCTGAAGTCTGACAGTGGCCTGGCCCTTGGTGCCTTGAAGGATCGGGGCGCACTCTCAGGGTGGGGTGGAGAGTGGCCCTCACATGCACATTCCAGGTAGGAAAAGGAAGAAGAGAAGAAGGTCAGGGAGGTGCACCTTCCAGCTGTCTAGTCCCCTTTAAAGAGACCCTCAGTCAACTCATCATGCTCACTGGCCTTCCTTAGGAGTAAAGGAAAATGAAGTTCTGTTTTCTTTTGCTCGAACCATTGTCATCTCAATAACAAGTTCTAGAAGGAAGGAGGAGGGAGGGAATAGAGATGCTGCCAGGAGCATTCAATCCTGAAACTTAGGAAAACCCACCCTGTCTTGCACACCTTTGTCTTTTCTGCACAGGCCATCGGGAATGCTAAAACCACCCGCAACGACAACAGCAGCCGTTTCGGGAAGTACATTCAGATCGGCTTTGACAAGAGGTACCGCATCATCGGGGCCAACATGAGGACCTACCTGCTGGAGAAGTCCAGGGTGGTCTTTCAGGTGAGCCGCGTGACTGCACTTTTTGTACTTTTTCCCAGGGATGGTGCTTCCTTGCTCCATGTTCCACCCCCTGTGCCCAAAGAACATCTCGTCTTCTGAACCTGGACTTGGATAGACTTGTGCTTTTGGGCTTCTTTCTTCCTTTTTTTATTAATAAGTTTTCATTTATAGGTATCAGACCTGAAAAATCTTTTATCCCGTATTGATATGTTTCAATGGGTATTGTGTTTAGATTCAGTCAGCAAAGATGTGTTGTCTGTTATGTGCTAGCCCTGTGCTAGGCATCAAAGAGAAGACAGTCATGTTCCTTGTGGACTTCAGAGTCTTGTGATCTGGGCAGTGTCATATAGGGTCTATGGGTTTCCTCTTTCACCAGGAAACTCACTTGGTTATATTAAAAAAAAAAAGATATTTGACCATTTTCTTAGTTTCCTTTACAAATAGATGGAGTTCTCGCTTCTCACGTGCCTCACGTGACTTGGTTCTTCTTTGCTCACCTTGGGTTCCCTCCTTCCGAATAGTCTTTGGCCTCTCGGGGACCATCCTCCTCCTGCACCCTGGCCTCCAGTGGTGGTCGGTGCAGCTCACAACCCCGAGTGTGGTTCCCTCCACCCCGCAGGGTTGGTGGGACCGCCCCATTTGCAGACCACTGCAGTTTCACTGCGACAGCACAGACAGCCTGCTGGGCTGAGTATGGGTGAGACGTGCTCTGACCGTGGCTATGGCTAGACTCCTCGTGGGTTTTTTCCTCTTCCTTGCCGTCTGCACTCAGGCTTCCTGAAGCCCGTGTCCCCACCGCCCACCACCCCCACTCTGCCTGTGTAAGGCAGGTCTGGCCCCCATGTCTGCTGTAAGTCCTGTCTCATTGTGGACCTTTCCCCTTGCCGTCCCAGCCTGATGATTGCAGGGGCAGAGCTTCTCTTAGTGCCAAGCCTCTCAGGGGCGAGAGGGAGGCCGCACCAGGGAAGTGACAGTCTTCCCAGCGTGAGCTAGGCAGCGCAGTGACCTGAGCCAGCGCCGACCCATGGGGCTGTCCCGGGTGAAACCGCAGGGATGCTCTGTGAGGGAGAAAGAGAGACCATGCCTTGTTTTGCGTAAGTCCAGAGGTAAACATCTTCTGGTTGGCAGAAGGGCCCCATAACAGTGAATGCAGATTCTGGAGGTAGGAGTTGAAGGTGGCAGAGGTGTGAAGGAAAGATCTTGACCTCTGTCCCCCAGAGCACCCTGGAATTCGAACAGGGCAGGGGACAGTCTTGGGGTCCCTGCCCCTCACACTGAGCAACTGTGTTTTCTCCTCCAGGCAGACGACGAGAGGAATTACCACATCTTTTACCAGCTCTGTGCGGCTGCCAGTCTTCCGGAATTTAAGGAGCTGGCACTAAGTAAGTGAAGGGGGTGCTGCCCGTCCTGGGGGGCTGGGTCCTGCGGCAGCAGGGGGTGCTTCTGGGGGCTCTGCTCAGGGTCCTCCGTCCTGGGGTTCTCAGCTCCGCCTCTCGGGGGGCCCAGCCTCAGACCTCTGTGAGTTTCATGCCCCCAGAGAATGAGAGGAAAAGAGGCCGGGGGTGGCACAGTATTGCGCAGAGGCTCAACGAATTAACATTCATTATTGTTTTGGAAAGTATGTTTCACTTGAGACACCATGAGAAACGTGCCCCCACCACGAGGATGTAGAGATTTAGGTAACGCATGCCGCTTAAGTGTAGCCCAGCCGCTCTTAAGTCACATTTGAGGATTGAGACAAAGAAAAAGAAAGAAAGGGGTGAGGCTAAATCAGAGGTAAGACAGGCATGGCTCCAGAGGTGCGTTGGAGAATCCCGGGCCTCCCTGTGGAAGGTGAGGTAGGGGGTGCTGAGAGGAGTTTCCCTGCACCCGGAGCCCCAGCCGGACCACAGCGCGGGGTCCTCCCCGCAGGCAGGCAGCTTGTGCACACCCGCCCCGCAGCGCTCGGGCCGGGATGGAGCAGCTGGAGCAGGAGGCCAGCGGGAGCTTGCTGCTGCCCTCAGATAGGAGGACAGCTTTCTGGTGGGTCCCCCTCACCCTGCATTTCTGCTGCTGCTGTTTGCTGAGGGGCCTTGATGTGAACCTAGCGGAGCCGAGAAAGTGAACGCGTTAGTCACTCAGTCGTGTCCGACTCTGCGACTCCATGGACTGTAGCCCACCAGGCTCCACTGTCCATGTCCTCCATTCTGCAGGCCAGAATACGGGAGTGGGTTGCCATGCCCTCCTCTGTGGGATCTTCCCAACCCAAGACTTGAACCCAGGTCTCCCACACTGCAGGCAAACTGTTTACCGTCTGAGCCACCAGGGATGCCCTGTTGGAGCTGAGAGCCAGCCAAGGCAAGAAGGGCGAGCAGGCTTTAGTTCTCCACGCCACACCCATGCAGCCCCTCTCCTTGGGCCTGGAGCCCTCCCCCAACTATATGCATGGCCTTAGCTCTGAGTATTGACTGACTCCTGCTGCTGAGTCCTCCAAGCCAACTCCTGATGGGTTTGTGTGCTGAGGGCAAGCCTCAGGCCGCGCAGCTTGCCTGGCCTGGCCTGTCATCTGTGTTCTGGGAGGTGTGGGTAGGTTCAGGACTAGCAGATGGGGTACAGAGCTGGATGTCTAGACAGGGGTTAGCTGGCTGTTGTGCAGCTGTTAGAGACGTAGACGTCTGAGCCTTGGCGGTCGCAGAGCCAAATCATTGCCACCATAAGGGCCCAGGACCAGATCCACCTCTGGCCTCTCCAGCTGAGGCTCCCAGGAGGTAGAATACATCAGGTAGGTCAAGCCTGGGTCTGGCCTGTTCGCTCTCTGCTCTACTTGGCTGGTAGCAGTCAGTGCCCGTGTTGTGCGCTTTAGCACCAGTTCCTTCATTCATCGAACCCTATGCAGGCGAGTTTGAGCCTGGGGATGTACTGTTGAATCAGACATTGTGGGTCCTTCCCTTGCTTAGCTTACAATACAGAGTGAGAAGGGTGTGCTAAGGGGTGGGTCACAGCTGCTCAGGGACAGTCGGTCTAAGTTGGACTCCAAAGGAGGAAGCCTTGGATGACATGCTTGACACTGGTTTTGTGCCTTGCTCGAGCTGCTCGGTGCTTGCACATTCTCCCCAGTGGTTGTAAACTCCTCGGAGAAGGAGTGAACGTTACCAGCCTTGTTTGATGGGTTCTGCCGTGAGCTGGCTGCTTGGGGCTCTGATGTTGGCTCGCACTCACAGGGCCCAGGAAGGCAGGCCATGAAAGGCTGACACCATCCTCCCCTACTCCTTCCCACGGGCCCTGCGGGACCTCTCAGAGCCAACCTGCGGGGGATGAAGACTTTTTTCTAGGGCTAATTTTATAGAAAATGAATGAATACTGGCAAGACCCATCTGGCTGTATTTGGACCATTTTATTCCAAATGTAACTTTAATAGGAAAGAAATCATCGTGGTTTTTTTTTTTTTTCCCCACTTACAGGAGAGCATTGAGGTGAGAAATGACTTTTCTTTATTCTGTGTTTCAGCAAGGTGCAAGCTCCTTAGGCCCCTGGCTGGAGAGTTCAATAACTACCCAATTGGATTAGTTTCTTGCTTTCTTACCTGCCTGTGCCCTCCGAGAGCATCTTGGAGTGGCGTGAAGAGCCTTTGATAAGCTCTCACGCTCAGGCACGCGGCTGTCTTCTGCCTTGAGGGTGGATTGGCTGTGAGCCCTGAAGCTTGACATTTTTAGTTCCACTGATAACCCTGGTTATCAGGTGGATGCAAACGTCAGATAAAAGAAGGACTAGCCAGTGGCTTCTGGTGAATATTCAGACATCCCTCACCTTCCTCCCCCTTTTCTTCACTTAAACTGTTGTTCAAATGCAGAGATCTCTGTAAGACCCCTTGGCCCTGCAGGAGTTCTGTGCATTTGTCTGAGGACGGAGTGGACAACAGATGTGCAGACAGCCAGCCACACTTTCCTTTGCCCTGTTGTTGGTGGTTTGTTGTATTAAAATGACCTCAGGGTGAGATTTTTAAAAAAAAATACAATTAATAGTGTGTTCGAGTATGAATGCGTGCATGCAGGCATGTCTTACTCTTTGCGACCCTATGGACTATAGCTCACCAGGCTCCTCTGTCCATAGGATTCTCCAGGCAAGAATACTGGCGTGGGTTGCCATGCCCTCCTCCAGGGGATCTTCCCAACCCAGGGATCGAACCCACGTCTCTTATATCACCTGAATTGGCAGGCGGGTTCTTTACCTCTAGTGCCACCTGAGAAGCCTTAACATATGCATAAATGCTGGTTAAAAGAGGTATAGTGGACTCACATTCCTGTCACACATTCAGGAATAAATCCTTTCTTCTTCTTTTATTTCCATGGCTATATTGATACAGTTTTGTAAGCACCCTCTCTCGCCTTGCACCAGTCGGAGTACAGCCTCCCCAGGTGAAGTACAAGCCCTGGGCCATGGTCTTGATGGTCCATTGTTCTCATCACTGGCTTCATGACCCCTTTGTACACTGGTTTGATCCAGTGAACCAGTTAATAGGGGATTCCATGGTGTTTGTCTCCTTGGAAATTCTAAGTAAAGAGAGAGACTCAAACTAGAGGACAAGAGACCTGTCTCTGGGATGGGATGATTGGTTTCCTGGGCCTAAAAGTAGAGCTGAGATGCAGGCAGGCTAAGTAAATAGGGACTTCAGCCTGTTGGGATGTCTGTCTATGAAGAGAGTCTGGGGTATGATGTTAACAGAGGTGATTACAGCCTTAAAGCAGAGGGAAGGAAGACAGTTATTTTGATTGTACTAGAGAATGCTGTGATTGGCCAGGGTACCCTTGCAGTGATGAACCTCAGTGGGAGGAAGTTACCCTGCAGGGCCTGGGAGTTTGGGAACTCAAAGCCAGGAAGGGTGGAGTGGTCTGTCTGACTTAGAATGTGAGACGGCGGGGCCCTGGCTGCTGACAACGACAGATGTTTGATTCTGAAAATGCCTCCTTCCCTCCAGTGTGACAGTTTAGTGTTCTTGGAGTCTCAGACAACTCTAGTGCATCAGCAGATACTTTTGATAATGAGTTAGGTTGTATCTATGTCTAAGCAATGGAATGTCATAGATAACCATCTCCTTAGCAGGGTGATCAAGGAATGGGCTGCCAGGCCTGGCCAAACCCTGGGTGAGCCTGCCCCTTAAAACCCTATGGCGCTCAGTTTGCCTGTCTGGAAAATGGGAGTAAATATACATTTGGCCATCCATATCTGCAGTTTCTACTTCTGTGGATTCAGCGAACTGAAATTCGACCCACAGTTCTAGAGAGCTGACTCTACTACACCATTTTATATAAGTTTTAGTTGCTCAGTTGTGTCTGACTCTTTGTGACGTCATGGACTGTAGCCTGCCAGGCTCCTCTGTCCATAGGATTCTCCAGGCAAGAATACTAGAGTGTTTTGCCATTCCCTTTTCCAGGGGATCTTCCCGACCGAGGGAGCAAACCTGGGTCTCCCGCACTGCAGGCAGATCCTTTACTGTCCGAGCCACTGGGGAAGCTCTATTTTGTATAGGGGACTTCAGCATCTGTAGATTTTGGTATCTAGGGGGGGTCCTGGAACCAACCCCCTATGGATACACAGGGACGACTGTATTCAGTCATCCTCATATGGACACTGTAAAAATCATCAAACGAGGTGTTTTGAAAGGTAAATGTGAAGGGGGCATAGAACTGATGTTTTATTAAACCTCTGAAGCTATTACAATACTCTGTGTCAGAGCTTCCAGGGTGATGAGAATGAAAGATCTAAATTTGCCATCTTCCACAAAGACCTAATGTTACTTGCTTCATCAAAATGGGCTTTTGCTGTGGCCGTGAGTGAGCTCGGGGCTGAAGTCCTTCATCTCCCAGCTCAGGTGCCTGCAGTCATCAGAAGGGGTTGAAACGACCCCTCCAGGAAGCCCTCCCTCGTTAAACATGTCTGCTGTTCTGCTGTGTGTTCCTGTGTACAGTGTTCCTTGCTGGTTGTACGTGAGACTGGGGTTTGGGTCTGAGTTCTGCCGCTTCCTTGATGGGCCTGATAGCGTGGACTGGGCTGGTGGGAGGAATTGGCACAGTGCAGTGCTCACTGGAGCATAGGACCGGAGGTGGGGAGTGGAGACATCTGGCAGGGGAGGTCGGCAGGGCCTGAACGAGTGGAGCCCGAGGAGTGACAGTGAGGAAGCTGGCGGATCTGGGACGTAGAGGTGGCGAAGGAGGAAGAGCCACGGGTCTGGAGTGTTTGGAGGAGGCCACTTAATCAGAAGTCCAGGGGGCCCTGCTCAGGAGCTTGACCTTTGCCTTGAGGGCAGTGGTCTCCACGGGGTGTTGCAGGCAGTGGTGTGATCAGTTTCCAGCGATTTGGAGGAGGGTTTTGAAAGGACAGGAGCAGAAGCCAGGGGAAAAGTCTAGAGCCCTTTGCAACAGTTCCCAGACAACAGAAGCTGAAGGTCAGGCCCGGGGCAGTGGCAGTCAGGAGGGAGGAAGGAAAGAGACTGAAGAAATTCTTCGGAGATCAAATCAGAAGGACAAGGTATTGAAGGGGGTCACCCGGAGTTGCCGGGAAGCTGTCCTGAAGCATGTGTAGCTAATGTGCCATCAACTGTACGTGCCCAGGTCAAGAGAAGATCTTTGAGCTGGTGTTTGCAGGGGAGGAAGGAAAACAGCCAGTGTCCAGTGTTGGCATCTTATCAAATCCAAGCCCTGGACAGGGTTGTAGCCCCACAGAGGTGCTAGTTTGTGGAAAGTGTAAGTGACTTTCAAGGGTAATTTTGATTGGCTGCAACTGTTTCCTGAAACACCAGCTTCTGAGCCCTGGGGTGCAGACGCTGCCCGGCTCGCTGCTCGATGTGCTCCCCTGAGGGCGCCTCTGAGTTGATGACAGACCTGGGTGCCTGCTCACTCACCGTCCCCAGGCAGTGAGCAGAGGCCTGTTGGAAGAGGAATTAAACTGAGGGTTGAGAGCAGGCACTGAGCCTCAACCTGGGTTTGCACACATGCTTAAATAGCTCATGGTGCCCTAATGTTTAAAACAAAAAAGGCTGTGTCACCCTGGGCACGTCACTGCCCTTCATGTGTTAAATGAGGCTGTCAGAGCACGGAAGTCTGCTGCTAGGGTGGGTGTACATTTTTTTTTAACATGTTTCTCAGAGCCTTTTAAAGATAAATCTGTGGTGAATTCTACTGTAAGTTGAACCAGGCATTTCATTTTCTCATGTTTTTTCACGTATCAGTTTAACGCAAGCAACGGGTTCTGTCGCCGAAGTGTAGTTTTCTGTCTTTTGTTCCTCAGTCTTCTGTCCCAGTTGCCGTGGTCAATAAAGATGATATTTGAAACCCTGTTTGGCTCCACTTATACGAGGCACCTAGAACAGTCAAACTCATAGAATCAGAAAGTACATTGGTAGATGCCCAGGGTTGCGGGTGGGGTCAGGAGGGGGAAGGGGAGCTAGTGTCTAATGGGGACAGGGTTTCGGTTTAGGAGATGAAAAATTCGGGAGGTGGGTGATGGCAAGATTGCACAGCAGTGTGAATGTACTCAGTGCCCCTGAGCTCTGTAGTTGAAAGAAAGTGAAGGTCGCTCAGTCATGTCCGACTCTTTGTGACCTCATGGACTATATAGTCCATGGAATTCTCTAGGCCAGAATACTGGAGTGGGATAGCCTTTCCCTTCTCCAGGGGCTCTTCCCAACCCAGGGATCAAACCCAGGTCTCCTGCATCACAGGCAGATTCTTTATCAGCCTAGCTACAAGGGAAGCCCAAGAATACTGGAGTTGGTAGCTGGATTATCCCTTCTCCAGCAGATCTTCCCAGCCCAGGAATCGAACTGGGGTCTCCTGCATTGCCAATGGATTCTTTACCAACTGAGCTATGAGGGAAGCCCCGAACTCTGTAGTTAAATATGGTTAAAATAGTATGTTTTATGTGACTCTTACCACAATTTAAAAAAAAAAAAAAAAAGATGATATTTGAAAGGGTTCCACGTCTTGCTGGGAATAAACTTTGGCCGGGACAGCTTGCTCAGGGGCTTAGGCATCCTTGGGGGCGTGGTCTGCGGTGAACCCAGGATGCAGCATCCCACCTGTGCCTGACCCCTCACTTCCTTTCCCACCGCAGCCTGTGCTGAGGACTTCTTCTACACGTCACAGGGAGGAAACACAGTCATCGAGGGTGTGGATGATGCTGAGGACTTTGAGAAGACTAGACAAGCCTTCACGCTCGTTGGTAAGGAGCTTGGGGATGGGGAGAGGGGACTAGAGGTTTGATTTCACGGACAAGAAAGCTCAGCAATGTCCTGCTTGGCTTGCCAAACTTAATAAGCTGGTGGGGAAGCCCTCTGGCTCCTGGTGAATATCTTCTTATTTTTATTCTACCCCAACCTGCAGGCTCCCAAACTGATGCTGTGGAGCTCTGATGCCCTTTCTTAACCATAAGATTTGAGCATTGATCTCTCGGATCAACCATGGACCCCCATGGACCCCCCTTTCACTCCCTCAGGGCATGGACACAAACAGAGAGGAGCCGTGTCTTTTTTGTGTTGTGGTCTGGGTTTGAAGCAGTGTGTTCTAGCAGAAAGAACATGCCCTAGGGGCTGAAACTACCCATGTACCCCCACTGTGGGATCCAAGTTGGAAATAGAGCATAAAGATCTGGCAGCTCTGTAATTCAGGCAGTGTTATGTCTGTTGATGCTGTTTCCATCTCGAGCTTAGCAGTGGAATCCATAAAACAAGAATTTCTCTCTGTTCTTCTCAGTCCTAAAGGGCAGTTCAGTTCAGTTCAGTCACTCAGTCGTGTCTGACTCTTTGCAACCCCATGGACTGCAGCGTGCCAGGCCTCCCTGTCCATCACCAAATCCCGGACTTTGCTCAAACTCATGTCCATTGAGTCCGCAGTAGAGCTAGAGAAAACTGCCCCCTTCTCTGGCCAGTTCTGGGGGAGAAGAGCCCCAAGGTGGTAGACAATCCATGCTTAACTAGGAAGTTGAAGTGGTAAATTCCTGGGACCTGCAGCCAACAAAGGGGAAGCTTGGGAAGTTAGCCTGAAATCCACAGAGTGGCTCAGGGGGCCCTGGTGCTTTTCCCAGCCCTTCCCTGATGGACATTTGGCCTCCGAGAGGTATGATCAACCTAGAGCAGCATTTCTTAGGTTCTTTGGGGATTAGAATCTGCCTGCAATGCAGGAGACCCAGGTTCAATCCCTGGGTCGGGAAGATCCCCTGGAGAAAGAAATGTCAACCCACTCCAGTATTCTTGCCTGGAGAATCCCACGGACAGAGGAGCCTGGCGGGCCGCAGTCCATGGAGTTGAGAGTGACTAACACTTCGCACTTTTACTTTGGGAATCAGGGACCTTTCATCCAAGGTCCAAATAAAACATGGCTGAACAGGGCTCACCCTGATCGCCACGTGGGGAGAAAAGTGGGACTTCCTGTGCTGAAGTCTGAGTGCCGTTCCCTTCTCTGGATAACTGATGGATATATGTGGTCTGCTTTTTGGACCCATGAGACAGAAACCACACTGGTTATCCCAACAGAGTAAAATTACTGTAATTGTTAACAAGAGCAGTAGTAGATAATTAGCTATTAAATAAGAGGATTTCAGGGGCCCAGAAGCAGTGGATATAAAAGGACCATCTTGAGGGTGAGGAAGAGATTCAGTGCAGAAGCTAGTGATGAGGAGAGCCCCCCACCCACACCAGGCTGAGATTTCCAACACTTGTAGGGGATGCAGCTGCCCCAAGGTCAGGAAGCCCTCTGGTGGTGAAGGAAGCTACCACAGGGTGTGAGCCAGCCCCAGTCTGTATAAACAGACTGCAGTATACCCCAGGGTGTGGTGGAGCCAGAACTTCTCAGAAGCAGCTTCTAATGGGGGGGCCTGGCCTGCGGACACAGCTGGTTTCTCAGCTGGGAGGTGCCCAGGCTGTCAGGATGAGTGCTGATGACCGCAGGGGACCAGTTTCAGTTCAGTCGTTCAGTCGTGTCAGACTCTTTGCGACCCCATGAACCGCAGCACACCAGGCCTCCCTGTCCGTCACCAACTCCCGGAGTCCATCCAAACCCGTGTCCATTGAGTCAGTGATGCCATCCAACCATCTCATCCTCTGTTGTCCCCTTCTCCTCCTGCCCTCAATCTTTCCCAGCATCAGGGTCTTTTCCAATGAGTCAGCTCTTCACATCAGGTGGCCAAAGTATTGGAGTTTCAGCTTCAGCATCAGTTCTTCAAATGAACACCCAGGACTGTTTTCCTTTAGGATGGACTGGTTGGATCTCCTTGCAGTCCAAGGACTCTAAAGAGTCTTCTCCAACACCACAGTTCAAAAAGCATCAATTCTTCTGTGCTCAGCTTTCTTTATAGTCCAACTCTCACATCCAGACCAGACCCAGGAATGGGAAAGCTGCTCTCGCCTTGCGGAGTCCCCGCAGCACCCTCTACTGACCAAGTGTAATATGCCACCCTCAGGCCAAGAGGAAGTGTTCAGTCTAGGTCCATTGTGACCAAGCAGGGCAGAGAAGGGCAGATTTGAAGCTGAGAGATACTAAATTGATAACAGGCACCCCTGAGTTTCCCTAGCATCACGCAGCTGTTTTATTCTCCAGAGCTGGGGAGCAGGTTTAGAGGAGACTTGACGCCGAGCCGGATAGCATTCTGTGCAGAAGGGAGAAGGGCCCCTGTGTGAGTGGTGGGCCTGAGCTGATGAAGGTTGCACCCTCCAAGGCCCTAAGGAGACTCTGTACTTTGATTGCCAAAGCACATGGAATTTGTAAAATTAATTACTTTAATAAGCCACTCTTCCCTACTCTTTAATAAGCCTGTCCCATCTTTTAAATCCCACAGTTTGGCAAAGTTTTTCTTAAAGGACATGATAGTAAATATTTTGGGCTTTCTGGGCCACGTTGATTTTGTAGCAACTACTCAGCCATCGTAGTGTAAAAGTAGCTATAGGCAAAATGTAAAAGTAAGAACTGACAGTATTCTAGTAAAACTTTATGTAGAAAAACCAGTGGTGGGCCATGGGCCATCGGCTACCAACCCGCGGTTTTAGTGTTTGATTATTTTTAATTTGTTTTGTTGCTCCCCAGAAAGAGGTGCAGCGTATTCAGAGAATCCTGTGTTAAGAAGGGACTGTCTGATCAGTATAGTGCAGAAATCCTAACTACTGTTAGGATTCAACAGGCATTCAATATCTACTACTTAAATTCATGCCGTGACAGGGTAGTTAGGGCTTGGGAAACTGACACGTCATTGGTCCCTAAGAATAAGTGAAGGGGAGAGGAAAGTGACGGGCTCAGCACCCACTTCCTTTGTTCTTCTATGGGACTTACCGGAGAGCCCTCTGGGCTCCGATCGCAAGCCTGGCGCTTTAACCCCTAAACAGGTACATAATCGTCCGCCTCCTGTCTTGCCCTGGGTTTTAGCCTCTGGCTTTAACCTGTCTTCCTTTTGCCAGTCATAGTTACACTGAACCAGGGCATGTGCCTAAATGTTCACCCTCTGGCTGTATTTGTGGTTTGTTGAAATAAAACCAGATGTTGGAATGATGCGTATATTTCTGTAGACATTTGCAAGCACTTGCCCTCTGTGTAACAAGTATCAGTATCATCATCCTACCACCCATGTTCCTGAGCACCTATTGTGTGCTGGGCACTGGGGATATAATGAAACAAGAACAGGAATTCGTTGTAATTTTTAAAATTTGTATGTTTTGAAGATATTGAGTAATAAAAATTAAAAAGGAAATCCCTCACCCTGTGAAGTTTAGACAGTGTATGTGAGTTGCTGTCATGTCCGACTCTCTGTGACCCCATGGGCTGCAGCCCACAAGGCTCCTCTGTTCATGGGGATTCTCCAGGCAAGAATACTAGAGTGGGTTGCCATTTCCTCCTCCAGGGGATCTTCCCAACCCAGGGATCAAACCTAGGTTCTCCTACATTGCAGGTAAATTCTTTATCATCTGATCCACTAGGAAGCCCAACATTATTAACATCTAGAGTTAATTTGTCTAGTTCATGTTTGGGTTGTCCACTTTATTGATTATCTGAGTAAAGCTTTGATCCTTGTATCTTTACTACCATTTATATAGGTGTCACTGACTTTTTTTTTAGCTTGAGTAAATTAATGTCTTAAAAATAAGTAACTGCCCCTGGGGAGGAATTTGGGGGTAATTGTATTATCTCTTAAACTGAACGGTAGGTTGACTGGTGTTCACTCTATTGTCTGAAGCCTTTTTTAAGTCGGAAATATTTGGTAATCCAGAAAGAAATGATGGGACTTCCCTGGTGGTCCAGTGAGTTTGACTCTGAGCTTCCAAAAGTACAGGACTGGAGTTCGATCCCTGCTTGAGGAACTGGATCCCACATTCCGCAACTAAGAGCTTGCATGCCACAAGGAAAGATTCCACATGCCACAGTGAAAACCCACTGAAGCCAAATGGATAAATGATATTTTTTAAAAAGAAATAATACCTTAAAGCTAAATATAAATGTTAAGACATTATCCATGTCTTTGATAACTTACATGCATAAGTAACAAATTTGGTAGGTATTTGCTGCCAGTGGCTCCGGGATAGGTGTGTGTGTCTCTAACTGAAGGAGCATATAGTGTCGTAAACAGTAGCCCCAGGGGGACAGCCAAGGGACAGCTGTCTGTCCAGCCTGTAACAGTGTCCCCAGGAGAAATTCTCCTCTTCTTCCCTGGTTGGCACTTCAGATGTGTGCCACAGATGTTTGTGGGATATTATATTGAGAGAAAAAGGATTGCAGATAAATGACCATTCGTATTAAACTCATAAGAAATATCTGTAAAGCGCTTGGTTGAAATAAAGCCCAAAATGGGTCTGCACGATTGCCGCGTCTCCTTTGCTCTCAGAGAAGTTAAAACGGTCCTGTGACCCATCTGCTTTGATCAGGACAATCACCATGAAGATATTTCTCTTTTAGTCCGAGGAGCCCCTTTGCCCTCTGAGCTGTTACTGTGAGAAGTAATTACTTGCTGAGGATCCTGGATGATTTTAGGGAGTCATTGGCCTGGAAAAGAAAATGCAACGTTTTTTTTCAAAGTCCTTAAAAAGAAAGTAAAACATCCTTTCTATCCTACCGTGGATATTGAGTGTCATTCATTTTTTTTTTTTCCCCCAGGAGTGAGAGAGTCCCATCAGATAAGCATTTTTAAGATAATTGCTTCCATCCTGCACCTCGGAAATGTGGAGATTCAAGCCGAGCGCGATGGTGAATCCTGTAGAGTATCAGTAAGTTACCTTCCAGCGCGGGAGATAACGTGTGCACACTTCACTCTGCCCCTCCAGTTTTGTACAACTGAGATGCCTTTGCACTTAGAGGACATTCATAGGTTATTTATTCTTAAGAGTAACGGTTTCTGTTTCCTTGCTGATAATTTTTTAAAGGAGCAAATCCTTTTCAAATCAGCTGCCATCAAGGTTCTGTCCCTGAGGGCAGGGAATTTAGGGTTTATTCAAAATTCTTTCTGATTGTTTGGTTTCCCAAGTGTCCTGAAGTCCATGGGATTCTACAGAGTATGGTCAGCTCATGAGTACTTCTGGTCTGTGCTTGCTGGGACGTGAAGGGGTATTGGACACCATGCTGGTGACTGACCCCAAGGAGCTTACAGTCTAATCGGGTAGGCAGGATTGATGACAAGAGTGGCCAGGATTTTGACGGTACAAAGGAGAATATTGAGACTGTGTTGCAAACTGTGAAGTGCTCTGTAGATGCTCTTAATACTGTTTTCCTGGTACCCAATGTAGATAAAGAATGTCTTCATAGGTGGATGGGGGAGCACCACCAGTCACAAGCAGTACAGACAGCGTGTTGTGTGCTCTCTGGTGTGTGATGGTGTCAGTCTGGACTGAACTGGTCTTCTGACCTTGCGTGAGTGAGTCTGCAGTTGCTTATTTTAGGTCTTTCGTGTCCATTTATGGCCAAGTCCTGGGAGGTACAAAGCACAATTCTTGCTAGCAAAGACTTAGAATTGAAGTAACTGGGGAAGTACAGAAGACAATGCTGTGGATAATGAACGTGGGCACGAGTGTCATCGCCACTCACAAGCTGATGCTTTTTCCGCTGTGCATTTTATAACTCCGCTAAACCTGGCCCTGCCTCAAAGGAGCGGAAGACCTTTGACCGAGCTCATCGCCCCGTCCCACCCCCATACATCTTCCCTAAAAGAGAAATAATAGCTTTGGGTTTGGAGCCGAGGAGGGCTGCCAGCACCCTCAGCGTGGAACCTGCAGTCCATGTGAAAGCAGGAAACGCTGGCGCTGGGCCGTGCTTGGTGTCCCCAGACGTGGATGTGCGTGTGCCTGTGTGTGTACGCGTGTGTGTGTGTCACAGGGCAGTGACGATGCTGTGAGACAGATTGTGGTGAGTGGAGAACCTGGTGCCGTACTGATGTGGGGAGTGATGGATGGGCCCTAGTACAAGCCAGACAACCCCTGGCCTGAGTATTTAGAGCCAGCGAAGCACAGAGCGTCCGTGCCTCTCTACCCCCCACACCCCTGTAAATGCCCCCTGGTTCCTCAGGGCACCCAGACTCTGGCTCGTGCCGGGGACAGGTGAGTCTGGGAAGATTGGCGTTGGAGAGCTCCTGTGTCTGTGGAGAAATGCAGGAACGGTGACAGATGTCCCCTGGCCTCCCCCCAACACCCCCACCCCCGGTCTCCTCTTCTCAAGGTGACAACCTGGCCACACCCCCGTCGTGGGTTCTTATCACATTCACCCCTCTCCTCCGACCCTCTCAGGGTGGTTGTACTTTTACATTTATTATGTGCTGATTTGCTGCATCTCTGTCCCTCGTGAGACTCCAAAGCCCATGAGAACATGGACTGTTCTGCTGACTGTGGTCCTGCCAGCACCCAGCACAGGGCCCAGGACTCCATGGACACCCGCTAAGCAGATGGGTAGCTCTCGGGGCTCCCTCGGCTCAGCGGGGCGCAGTGAGCCAGTGGAGGGGCCCTGGGCGGGGTTGACGGCGAAGTGGGAGGACCAGGGCCAGAGAGCCTCTGGGCACCTGTGCTCGGGGGTGGGGTGGGGCCCTCTCCCTCGAAAGCTAAGGCTCTGCTAGTAGTGAAGTGTTGCTCTGATCTTCTAGCGGATCTCCCACACCAGCCTCTGCAGGGACCTTCAGGGGAGAAGGCATGTGAATGTTCGCTGGCGGCAGCACATGGATGCCCGCTTCCCCCTCTAAGCTCAGGGACCATGTCTCCTGTTCTCCAGCCGTGACGCACACTGGCACCCACAAGTGTGTGTGCAAAGGCTGTGAAGGAGGGGTAGCGGGCACACTTGGAAAGGGGACAGAGGACACAGATGGTGGTGAAGGGATGGAGGAGGACGCCTGGCAGCTGGAGGCGTGGACGCCACGTGGTGCAGGAGGCCCTTCCCTGAGAGGTGATGGGAGTCAGAGGATTTGAGCACAGGTCTGTGGTCTAGGCAGGTCTCGCTCTCCAGTTAGAGGCTGTGTCGAGAACTAACTGGGAGAGAGAAGTCTTGGGTCAGGACTGCCAGGGTTCAAACTCGGGTTCTGCCGTTTACTGATAGTGACTCCCCTTTGAGTCTGTGTCTCCTTCTGCAGGTGGGGGCGCTTGGCACAAGGCTCAAGGGCTTGAGTTCTTGACTGTTCTCATCCTTGTTGTTACATCGCCCTCGGTTCACAGGATTGGAGAACCTAAGACCCAGAGAGAGGAACTCTTTCTCTAAGGTCATCATGACGGTTCAAGGCAAAGCCAAGTCAGAGCCTGGCCAGTGCTCTCTCCCCCAGACCACTGCCAGCCTTGCTTCTTGGCCCCCGGGGGTTGGGTGGTACTGCACCAGCCTGGGGTCCGCCCCCTTGGTGCCCGGCACAGCGCTGAGCATGCCGTGTGCGCTCGGGAAATGCTTCACTAAATGGTTGGTAGCGATTCCGGTTTGTGCCTCGGGTACATAGGGTGGACCTCCTGCTGGAAAGGCTGTCGGTCCAGATGCACTGTGCCTTCTGCTCGGTAGTTTTTATTTGTAATTAAAGCATGAAAATATGTTCCCTGACTGCCACAGTTACCTTGGAGATGCAGCAGCATGCAATTACTTGGACACCAGAGGCAATTTGTTACTTGAATTTGGCGATTGGGGCCCACAAAACTCATCTGCTGCCTATGATGCTGGCCATTTTTGATGGGTTTAGCATCATTTAATTAAGCTTAAATGTAATTGCATGGCATTAAATCAGTTTCAGTCATCACCTTTAATCAACAGTCAGAAGTATCTACGGCCAAGCCATGCCCTACCACAGTGGATAAGAACCCATCCCGTGGTGATGATCAGAAAGTTCCAGAACTCATGGTTCTTTCTGTACTGCGTTCACCTGAGAGATGACAGGGAGGGGAGAGAGGCTGCGGGCAGGCCTTGGGCGGTCATGTTTGCTGCTAGCGGGCCGTTTACATATCAGAGAATGCAGCTCAGTGCTTTGCCTAGCAGTTAAGGACTTCTTGGTAACAGGTCAGATTAACAAGTTGGACACCTGCTACCTCTGAACCTGTTGCCTGCCAAGCTGTCCCCAGGCACTTAATGCTATCACATAGGGCTTTCTGTTTGCAGGAGAGGGCGGGTGGTGGTGGGGGGGTGGGGGAGAGCTGCAGGGTTAGAAGGCTCTTGGCCAGAAGTGGCCACAGCTGCCCCACCAGCTGAGTGAGTGAAAAGGCAGAGTCCTCCCACGCCCCCAGCCCAAGCTGATTCTCTGCCCACGCTTGAAGCCTGGTTAGGAGCTCTGGGCCACAGGCAGGTCTTCTATTTCACCCTGGTTTTTCCTCATGTGAAAAATAAAGGGGATTGGATTAGAATGATGATCCCTAAGTATTTTCCTGAGAACCTTAAATTAACCCTAGGCAATTTCTTAGGAAGTTAAGGGTCTTTGTCAATTAAGTTCAGGAAATGCTCTGTGAAATCTCTCTCTCTCTGTGTGTGTGTGTGTGTGTGTGAGACAGGGTATGTTAACAAGCCCCTCCCATGTTCAACTTACAGTCACTCTCCCCACCCCTGCACTTGTGTTGGGTACAGCCAATTACTGGTCTTTGTAACTATTACTCCACAAGCCATACTCTGGAAAACCTGTGGCCTTCCTGATTTGGGGAGGTTCTTTCCTACTCTGACATTTTATTGTTTTGTAATTGTGTGTATTTGGGTAGACGGATTTTAAGTATCTGTAGGAGGGGAAAAATGGCCTGGGAAAGTGGTACAGTTATCTGTGTTAATTTTCATCGGACAGGCCCCACATTTACATCTTCCATGGCAGTCTCATCAGAAAATGAGTCCCACAAGCAATTCAGGGCCATTAGGAGGTAGCTCATGATGTTCCTGGATTGCCTTTCCACCTCGGAGTCCTGAAGCTCTCCAGCAGGCTCATGGCTGGGTTATCAGCTTTCCCTGGGGGATTCAGATGTGGAAATGAATACAGCAAGAACCTGGAGAGGAAAAGCAGGTTTTCTGGGGGGAGTCGTGAATGGGCAGCAAGGGTGACCCAGGAGACTCATACACTTGGGTGAAATAAGACTCTGGGTGACTTGGTTATCAGTGACTCAAGGGCCACGTGGTAAGATTGGTACTTTGGGTTAGTAAGGGTCAGGATCACATGCAGCTGGCTACCTGGGTGAGTTCTTGCACTTCTCTGGGACTCAGCTTCCTGCCTGTATGGCAAGGCGTTCCTATTTTTCTCAGCTCTAGACATGAATATAAGTTATAGCATCCCAAGTGTTCTTCCCTGGCCAAACTTGCCCCTTACTTTTACCATTTGTCCTAGCTTTCCACCTAAAATCACTTTTTTTTCCCCACGTGGCAAGTGCTTAAAGAATATTAGGAAGTTTGGGGCTATGAGTTTAGTATCACATATAAGTTTAGTGTAAGTCTGAGGTTAAGATGAAAGCAGCTCTGCTTGGCGACTTAGGACAAAGGCAGTGTCAGTGCGCTATTGCCGACAGGGTAGGGGTGGTCAGCCCAGGGCTCGTTGCTGAGCATGCTGCTCTGGGCTGTGGGTCAGTTGGAGATAATGCTCGAAACTGAGGCCCTCTCCTGGGCTGTGGACAGAGCACTACTCTGCAGCTGGAAGTTGCAATCACTGTGATTCTGCCTTCTAGCCCCTTACTCTTGGTGGATTATCCATTCCTAAGCTCTCAGTTCTCATTCTGCTCCCTTCACTCGAACACCCTCTCCTCCCGTTACCCTGCAGCCGCTGGCAGTGGAGGCAGGGACAGGGCAAACGCAGAGGTGTTTTTTAAAGCCCTGCTGATTACTTGGTCCTTAGCAGGTCCTTAGGGCTTCCCTGGTGGCTCAGTGGGTAAAGAGTCCGCCTGCAGTGCAGGAGAGCCGTGTTCGATCCCTGGCTTGGGAAGATCCCCTGGAGAAGGAAATGGCAACCCACTCCAGTATTCTCACCTGGAGAGTCCCATGGACAGAGGAGCCTGGTGGGCTACAGTCCACAGGGTTGCAAAGAGTAGGACACGACTGAGCGACTAACACCAGCAGGTATTATCAGTTTGAGCCACACTCTCTGGGCCCTGATGATCACTCAGTGGTGTGAGAGTGCAGGAGATGGCTGGGGCAGTGGCTGGGGATGAGATGGGGTTCTGAGGGGCCTAGAGTTGGCGAGAGGGGAGAGGGCGTGGTCTGTCCTCTACGCCCCTCCTGAACCCTTCTCCTGGGTCTCTTCCAGCCTGAGGATGAACACCTAAGCGACTTCTGCCGCCTGCTGGGCGTGGAGCTCAGTCAGATGGAGCACTGGCTGTGCCATCGCAAGCTGGTCACCACCTCGGAGACCTACGTCAAGACCATGTCCCTGCAGCAGGTGGTCAACGCGCGCGACGCCCTGGCCAAGCACATCTATGCCCAGCTGTTCCACTGGATCGTGGAGCACGTCAACAAGGCCCTGCACACCTCCCTCAAGCAGCACTCCTTCATTGGAGTCCTGGATATCTACGGGTAGGCCCGCGCCACTTCCTGCCGGTCGCTGGTGTCTTCCTGCTGGCATCTTCCAGCCAGCGGGGACCTCGGAGACCTTCTTGAGGGTTCTCAACCAGGGGATTGTGAAATACGGAGGGGAGGGGGCATTTGAGGTTGTGGTTGTCATAGTGACTGGGTCACTACTGGCACTTGGTGGCCCAAGGCCAGGGTGCTAGGTGTCCGATAGTATGGAGGACAGTCCCACAGAAAAGTGGACCATGTCAAGCACCGGTGGCTTCCTTACTGAGAAACCCTGCAGGCACCACTTTGTCCTACTGGGACACTGAGGTTCAGAGAGGGTGGGGGCTAGCCCAGTATCAGACCGGAGGTTTCTGTGACCTTGCATTCAGGCTTTGTGTTTCAGTTATGTTTTATTTAAGTCTGTCGTCCAGCCTCATTCACTGTATCACCAGTCAGGGTGATTGCTTTAGTGCTGTAGTTGTGCCCAGTGCTGTACAGGTTGATACTGTGGGTAGTCATTCAGTTCTAGCCTAGTGGAAACGACTGTTATCGTAGTGTATCTTGCAGGGAGAGGCAACCTGGCATGTGGATAGTGTACTTCACTAGGCACTGGGAGACTGCCTTTTTGACTCAGAGCCGTCACCAGCTCACTGAATGACCCTCTGCAGATCACAGCCCCTCTGGTCTTGAGTTTCCATTGCTCAAAACTAACAGAGCCACAGTCTCTCTGAAATTCATTCCAGGTCCTTCTGGAGTTGCTTAAAAAGACACATACTGGATTTAAACCTCACTGGCGCTTCTCTTATGATCAATGTCCTGCCCTCATGAAGCTAATGATAGATGAAATCCCTCTGGATTCTTTATATCCTAAGAGTCATGGCTTCTGTCTTCAAATTGGAATTCAGACCCATAGCAGTGCGGCGTTGTAAAAGCCGATGCTCTGGTAGAATCGAGCGTGTGGTGGACCGGTGGGCTGGTGCTTGCCTATGTCCGACTGTAGCAGAGAAGAACCTCCTCTGGAAGCAGCTGCTTCCCTGAGCAGAGGGAGAGGCTGCCTGGCTCCATCTCTGCTGCTCGCGATCATCACGGGGCTTCCAGTGAAACTGTGTCACACACCATGGCAGGAATGCAAGAAGGACACGTGATTTCTGGCATCGCAAAGGCCGTGAGAACTTGCTAAAGAATTAAGTCACTGCATGAGAGTAATACAAGAGACAACAGAATAAATGGTAGCAGGGTCCATGTGAGGGTTTGCACACTTAGTGCTGTGTGAGCGTCAAGGCAGAAGAGCGCACGCTTATTGGCACAGTCAGGACAGGTTTCCTGTGGAAGGTGAGGCTTGAACTGGGTCTTTCAGAGAGAGAAGAGAACCCGGGTGGTGGGGGAGCTACTTGGGGAAGAGGAGTTCGGTCTGGATGGTAGGGAAAAAGGCACCTCGCAGGTGAGGAGGAGCACAGGGGAGGATGGCCTGGGGAGCCAGGACAACGCTCCCTCTCGGCGCTCTGCAGGGCCCTTGCTGAGTGGCTGTGGACACCCTGCTTACCCTCTGCTCCGTTGCTGCCGCTTTGGCTCAGTCCTTCCGATTTCCCTGGGCAGAGCCGTGCAGAAGAGCCTGTATGCCCTGGGAATGCACTGCTGAGCTGTCAGCGGCGAATTCTGTCCTTCATCCCTGTGCCATGAGCATTTTCAGGTAACTGAGTTTCCAGAAAACTGTGCTTTAGCACTGCCTTCTGATGTAAGACCCAGAGAAAGTTAGGCGGCCACATCTGACCCGATTCTCTTAATCTCCCTGGGCAAGAATCTGGTTTTTTTCTTGAGTTTTCAGGGTGGGAAGATTAACGTGGAGACTCCTGGTTGTTAGTAGCACGTAGAAATACTATGGCTGTAGTGCTCCTGATACGCTGTACACTGTCACGCCTCGCTTCTGTTAGCGGTGCCTACTGTCTCAGCAGTCCTGAGTTTACAGATGGTTGCCCCCCCTTCCAAGGGGTCCCCAGTGAGAGGCTTTGCTTACTAACGAGGAGCGGGGGTGACTGTGAGTTGGGCGCCTGGTGCTGCCGAGTCTGAGGTGTCAGCTGGGCCCTTGGCAAGCTGGGATTGTGTGTTTGTATTTGCCGTTTAATTTTTTTAAGATTTTTTTTTTTTTTAACGTGGACCATTTTGAAGTCTTCATTGAATTTGTTACAATATTGCTTCTGTTTTACCTTTTGGTTTTTTTGGCCGTAGGGCATGTAGGATCTCAGCTCACAGACCAGGGGTCAGACCTGCAACCCCTGCATTGGAAGGCGAAGTCTAACCACTGGACAGCTAGGGGAGTTCCTGACCATTTAGTTTATTGGTTTTTATAACGGAGTTCATTTTCTCTAAGGCCCTGTGACCGCGCAAAGGGGAGAAGTAGATCACAGGAGAGACTTGTCTGTGGTTTGAAGGGGCGCTTGTCGGTGGAGGAATGGGGATCCACAGGACTCTGTGTCCTGTTTCTGGGGCAGGCTTCTGACCTGTTGCCCTCATCTCCATGTAGCCCTGGGTTCCTCTGAGAACTTCTGGCAGCTTTCCAGTGAGACCAGGTCCCCCTGCAGGAGCCCCTGGTCAAGCCCTCTCAGGCGTTCCCTCCCCTGGTTCTTCCTTCCAGGCATGCTGTGCTGTTTTCTCTGTTTAAAGTCCTTGTTCTTTCTCGGAAGCTAACTTACTTTTTCGAATCTCGTCATAAAGCGGTCATATTTAGAAAGTGGTTCGCCTCCTCCTGGGAAGACAGATGCCACACACAGTTCCTCCTCCAGCCGCTCAGTCAGTCGGCCTCATGCGCTGTGGGCAGAGTTCAGGATGGCGAGGTAGGTTCAGGGTTAACTTGCCGCCATCTGACTGGGCCGTTGGTTGCCAAAGCGCTTACGGACAACCTTGATGCTGCATACGCATGCTCCTCAGCAGTTCTGGTCTGCGGAGAAATCGTTGTATAAATTTGGGCTTTCTTTTCTGGTCAGAGGGTGTGGAATGAACTCTTAGGAGATTAAAACCAAAAACTTCACCGCAAGAAAGCAGGTGACTTGAATCTGGAGGTATTGGGTTTTTTTAAATTAATTTATTTGTTTTAATTGGAGGCTAATTACAATATCGTAGTGGCTTTCACCATACATCAACACGAATCAGCCACAGGTGTACACGTGTCCCCCGTCCTGAATCCCCCCTTGGAGGTACTGGCTTTGATCCAACAGGTCAGTGACATCATTTATTAACCTGGGGGAAAATGGCAGCGTTTGGTGGAAGTTTGAGATTTACACTGAGCTGCTTGCAGTCCTCTCCCCTCCCAGTCATGCTGTCTTTCTGCTTTATTTCCTTTGGACTTACACACCTGCTGGGTGTCTTTCAGAAGCCTTCAGAAGAGACATGCTCTGAGAAACCCACTGAGCCTGGTGCTCTCAGCTTCCTGAGAGTGGGCCCCACACCCGACACTAGCTGTCACCCTCTCTGACCACCTCCCTCCCCTCTCAAGCGCCTTCCTGTCGCTAGGATGTATTTACAAACAGTATGGCTACGGGAAGGGATTCTTCCATGGCATCCCCAAACTCCAGCATTATTTTTTATTTTTGAGTTTCCCACCCAAGTCCCTGGAGAGGAAGGAGACCCTGTCTCCCGCCATCTCCCGCGTGGTGTCTCAGCCCGAGTACGAGGACATCGTGATGCAACAGAAGATGCCCTTGGGATGACCTAATGCTTTTCTACTTTCTTACGGCTCCTTGTCACCTGTGGGCAAAAGAGAGCTTGTGGAAGCTGGAGAGAGTGGCAAGGAGGGCGGGGGTGGGATTCTGAACACATTAAACCCCACTAATGAAGACGAAAGGAATAAAGGGTTCTCTCCCTCTCTGAAAGAGAAAGTCACTCAGTTGTGTCCAACTCTTTGCGACCCTGTGGACTATACAGTCCATAGAATTCTCCAGCCCAGAATACTGGAGTGGGTGGCCTTTCCCTTCTCCAGGGGATCTTCCCAATCCAGGGATCGAACCTGCATTGCAGGCAGATTCTTTCCCAGCTGAGCCACAAGGGAAGCCCAAGAATACTGGAGTGGGTACCTATCCCTTCTCCAGGGGATCTCCCCTGGCTAAAGCGTTTCGGGCTCATCAGTCAGGCTCATCCTGGAAGCAGGTTGTACATAGTGTAGGTGAGCCACTCCAGGTTTTCCTATAAATGTTCCAAGTGTTACTATAGAACCTGTAGCTAGAATGAATAAACACTCACTTCTGTATATATAAGCAAGCAGCATGTAAGCCAGCATCACACATACACGCCTCCGCTTATCATGATGCTCTGACGGGTGGTTTGTTCAGACAGTAGAAAAGGCTGTGAGCACCTGAATCAATTATGTGGGCCACTGCCGCCTCCACCACCACTCTGACGAGCCCCCTGCTCAGAGGCCCTGCCCTCAGGCTCCTCTGGACACTCCTACACACCCAGTGTCCTGGTAGAAGTCTCCACCTCCCACCCCCCACCCCCTGCCGCCTCTCGCTCCCCTGCCACCTCTCACTCCCCTGCCTCAGGTCCCAAAAAGTGCAAGGCAAGCCACAGCCAGAGCAATTTAGCCAACCCAAGCCAAGCTCTCTTCCTTGACTGCAGACCTGTGAAGCTGCCTGCAGGGTCTTTCTTACAAGGCAGGGGTGGAAATTCACAGGACAGACCAGGCAGCTCTTAGCTGGGGTTTCCCTTTCAAGTCGCATTAACGTGCATTTGCCTCTACAGGCTTCGTTAATTGCAGTCATAATTTTTTGTTCCTCTCCCCTCCTCGAGGCAATGAGAAATAAATGGCTCCAGTTTGAGAAAGGTACACATTTATTTGTCTTTGACCTGAGCCTTCAAAATGCCAAGGTGGCAGGAGGCTTCAGCTTTGGCCAGCTCATTCTTGACGAGGACAGTTGATGCTGGAGACTTCTGGAGCAAGGCAAGGATAGATTCCTGCCTGATGCTGAGGGAAGCATGGGCCCCCAGAACAGGAAATGGGTTTGCTAGAGTCTCGTATCCTTCCCAGTTCTTGTGTTACTTTCTCGCGTATTGCCTAACTTTAAATTTGCATCCTATTCAATGTTTTCTAATGATTTATGTTAAAAAAAATTTTTTTAATTGTAGTTTAAAAACCCACACAACATAAAATTTACCATCTTAACCACTTTTTGTATTCAATTCAATAACCTCAAGTGTATTCACATTTTTGTGCAGTTGATCTCTAGAACTTTTTCATGTTGGAAAAACTGAAACTCTATACCCGTTAAACAATTTCTGTCTTCTCTTCCCCACAACCTAGGAGAAAGGACTTTCTGTCTCTATAATTTTGACAACTCTACATATTTCATGTAAATGAAATCATACAATACTTACCTTCTTGTGACTGGCTTATTTCGCTTAGCCTAATGTCCTCAAGGTTCAACCATGTTGTAGTGTGCGGCAGGATTTCCTTCTTTTTTCAAGGTGAATAGTACTAAGTTGTATGCATGTACCACATGTTCTTTATCCACCCACTGATGGATGTTTGGGCTGCTTCTACCTCTTGGCTATTGTGATACTGCTGGAATGAACAAGGAAGGGTGTGCAAATATCTCTTCTTTTAAACTCTTTAAGATATATAGCCAGAAGTAGGATTGCTGGATTATATAGTAATCCTGTTTTTAATCATCTGAGGATTATGTAGGAATATAGTGCTTCTATTTTTAATTCTTTGAGAAAACTCCATGTTGTTTTATAGTAGCTGCACCATGCTACATTTTTACTGGTAGTGCCCAGAGGTTCTAGTTTCTCTACATCCTTGCCAGCTCTTGTTGTTTCTGTTTGTTTGTTTATAGTAGCCATCCTAGTAAGTCTGAAGTGATTTTGATATGTATTTGATAGGTATGACTATGGTTTTGTTATGCATTTCTCTAATAATTTTGATCATCTTTTCCTGTGCTTCTTGGCCATTTGTGTATCTTTATAGAGAAATGTTTTAAGTTCTTGGCTCATTTTTAAATTAAGTTATTTACTTTTTTTGTTTTTGTGTTGTAGGACTTCTTTATATATTCTGAATAGTAACTCCTTTTCAGAAATATGATTTGCAAATGTTTTATACCATTCCACAAGTTGCCTTAAATGATATATTTTAAGTAAATTTCTCAAGTTCACCATTTGCCTCCGTCCTTTTGATGGAAATTCTTTGTTTCTTTGTTATTTTTCTTTCTTGGTCTCACTCTTTCAAAACAGACTGAAAGATAACTTCATGATCCTAAGTGATTTATTTGGAGAAGACAACCTATCCCCTCCCTCTGTCCAGTATGGAAAGGTTTCATGGAGGGTGGAGGGGGAGAAGTCAGTGATTGCATTTGCCCTGAAGCCTGTGAACAGTGACCCAAGCTTGGACAGCTCAGAAGATCCCTGGACATGTCTTCTTCAGGGTAGACATGCATAGCCAGCCCAAGGTGCCCAGATCTAGCAGATTACCTCTTGCAATGGGTTCTCCCTGGAATCTCTGAGTCTTCCAGGAGACCCTTGTAACTCTGAGTGCTTGAAAGTCAAGCTCAACCTTCTGGAATTGCTCTGACATAGCCCTTTGGAGCATGCCTGAAGCCAAACACCACTACATACTCTTAAAGCTTCAGTAAAGTCCCATTTGTCTCTGTCCCTGCCAGCACCCTCATGAGCTCACCCTCCTTTAAAGTCCTGTAACACCTACAAATCTCTACTAGTTGAGGTTTCCTGGGGTCTTCCTAATAGCTCTCTCTTTTGGGCAGGGTTCATGATTTGCCTTTTGCAGCTCTTACATTTCCTGGGACAATCGACTGATGGATTGGGAGAGAGTTACCATATGATGGGCATCTTCCTGCCCCATATCAGATTTTCAGACACTGGGGAGAGGCAGGAATTGGAGCACACTGCAGACGGAATGGACTTAGATCCTCCAGAAGACCTGTTCTTGACCTGGGAATGTGAACAGTGCCTAGAACTTTGCTCTCCCTGAAGGACAAGTCCCATGTGTGGGCCTCTGGGCACAGAGAGAAGCACAGGAGCAGGACTGAAGTTCCCCCATTCTAAGGTGCAGCCAGTGCCCAGATTGTTGAGGAAAGAGATCGAAGGGGTGGCCTCCCTAACAGACTGTGAGGTGCCCTTGTGAGATTTCATGGGTTTCAGGAGGGAAAGAGACCTTGAGAGGACTTGCTTGACTTTCGGCAGTCATTCCCTAGCAGCCCCCCTCTATGTCTAACCTGTACCACATAGCTTCTCTTTTGAGCTTTGGTGGAAGGGTAGAAACACAGGGCTAAGCTAAGAATGTCTAATTCCTGTGCTCTGTGCCATGGGGGAAGAACTGTTTCCCAACCTTCAAAGCCTCTCATCTCCTCTCTGCTCTGGAGGGAGTGGTTCGTGGAGGTTAGTAATTAACTCAGAGTGACAGGTTGACTTCTTTTTATTGCAGTTTCACTTTCCCATGGACATTATCTTATTTTTATAGAGGTACTTGTATCCCTTACCCCACCCTGAAGTCAGGCAGAATGAGAAGGGAATTGTCTACTTTTTTGCTCTACTTTGAAGATAGGCAGACGTGGAAGTGGGAATGTTAATTGTACCACCTTGGCTACAGATCCCAGGCCCCAGCATTAAGCCTTATTCTGTGTCTTGACCTCCCTCCCACCCAAGGATTCCGGACTAAATATTCTCAACATTGACTTTACAGGGGAAATCCAGTTCCCTCTCACATATAAATTTCTTGGTGATATTTTAATGTGAACTATAAATGGATCCATTGTATTTATTTTTAAAAGTCATCTCTATTGATGACAAGAGATCATTTAGAGAAGTTGCCTTATCTCCCTAACTGGCCTTTTCTGAGGTCAGTCATCTTAGACATTTTCCGGGCTCCCCAAACCCCTCATCCATTCATCTCTGGCCGGCTGGCATTACAGTATAATTACCCTAGATAGCAGAGGAATTGTTACCAGATAATATCTTAGAAATAGGGAAATTAAGAGCTAATTTCAGGCCATCTCAAGTTAATGAGAATGTTCTTTGTGGAGTGCTACCAATGTAAACCTTTAAAAAATGACGAGTGGGATATATTTAAATCCTTTATCTTTGGAGCTTGATACGGGCTCTGCAAGTGCACCCAAGTGCTGTTATCTGGCCAGTTGCTAGGGTGGCTCTTTTATCTTCCTTCTGGGTTTTATTAATTAAAAGTTCCTCTATGGCTTGGCTGTCATCAGAAACCTTTCTTGAGGTGCAGAAAGGAGGCTGTAGGGAGAGGAAATGAGGTTCTAAGAGACATGACTGGGTCTGTAGGACCATCATCTGGGCTGAGAGGACCCTAAGCCAGGGTGACGGCTGGCCGACCCAGTGCCTCCCTCCTGCATGGTCTGGACTGCCTGCAGCTTGGACTTTGCGACTTTGATCCTGTTTTATTGACCTGGAATTACTTGTCTTCCATGGGCATGACCAAAGGCTGTTCTTTAATGTGGTTGTCTCCAAGCAGTTGATTCCTTTGATTTCAAGATGATTTCCTGCCTTTGCTCGTCTTATATTTCGGTGCGGGGGTGGGGGAAGGTGGAGAAGCCTGATGTGTTCTGGGCACCAAGCTAGCCCAGTTGGATGGTTGGCACATTTATTTTTGCAGGTCCTTCTGCTTAGGGTGCTGACTCTCTACCACCACCACCACCACCACCCCCCCTAACCCATCAGGGGTGGCTCCAACATTTCTACTGGGGAGCGGCAGTTAGGGAGCACAATCTGTTTGGAAGGTTTGGCATAATTCTATGTAAGATTGAGAAAATTCAGTTGCCCATACTAACAGTGAGAAGGCCAATGCTGTGAAGGTTCTGAAGGTTGAAGCCTGTGCCCGGAGCCCAGGTCCCTCTTTGGCGTTCTCTGTTCTCCCCATCTCCACGTGCTCAGACACTTCCTTCTCTGGGAAGTTATCTTCTTGCCCACAGCCCTTCCTAGTCATCTCTCCCTTTCCTTCTTATTTATTTATGCCCATAGGTGTGTATGTGCATGCTCAGTCATGTCTGACTCTTTGTGATCCCTTGGACTGTAGCCCACCAGGCTCCTCTGGAATTTTCCAGACAAGAATACTAGAGTGGGTTGCCATTTCCTTCTCCAGGAGATCTTCCCAACCCAGGGATCAAAGCTGGATCTCCTGCATTGCAGGCAGATTCTTTACCACTGTGCCACCTGGGCAACCCCATTTATGCCAATAATTAAAACTTTATTGAAAAATGGATACCAAAATAGAGCACTATTGCATACCTTACACAATTAAACATCATTACATTATCTTGGTAGATGAGAATTGCTGAGCTGGTGAGGATTTCTGTGAAAGAACACAAATTCAGGAAGTTGTATGAATCCTTGACGTTGCTTCCTTCTAAATGAACGCCTTCTGTGAGGCTGGCCTTTCCTCCCACCCCTGGCACAACACTGTTGAACAACCTACACAAAACACAGTCGTCTGAACATGACTGAGAGCCGTAAAATCCTGTAACAACCTGGACATTTTACATGAAGTCAGAATTTGGACTTTGAACCAGCCATTTCTTTTTATGTTTTTTCTCTTCTTCTTCCAAGCAAGAGTGCAGTAAATCTCTCGCCAGAGGCATGTTGGTCCTTTCACAAGCCCAGCCTGTCCGGATCTCTAAGGCGACATTCCCAGGGAGCAACACACCCCTGGGTGCACAGCGTCCCCTTTCTTCTTCTTTTTATAATATTTATTTGGCCACTCCAGGTTTTAGTTGAGATGCATGGGTTTAGTTGCCCCGAGCCAGGTGGGATCTTAGTTCCCTGACCCAAGGGATCGAACCCGAGTCCCCTGCATTGCAAGGCAGACACTTAACCCCTGGACCACCAGGGAAGTCCCCTTCCTTCTTTCTTAAACAGAACTTATACTCCTTTCTGAGTTACTGTGCTCTCAGAAATCACTCTCTCTGGGTTCAAATATTGTCTCTTCTGTCTCCTGACTCTCTGACTTTGGACAGGTTATTTGGTTTTTCAGCAGTAGGATGGATTAGTGAGAGACCCCAACTCTTGTTGATTGTGGGTATTCAGTGAGCCCATGAAGCCTCTGGAACTTGGTGCTCTGTAGATGCCCATTCACAGGGTCCCTGCCAGCTCATTCAGCCAGGTGCGTGAATGAGAAAAAGGTTCCTCTTCCTCCTGGATTTCTGCCCTTTCTCGCCTGCTTAGCCTGCTGCCCTTGCTCTGCAAGCATGGGGGCCCCATTCATTGTGGCTAAAGCTGCTGATGCTATTATCATGCTCCCAGCTTGGTGGGTGATCACATCCATCCAGTCACATAACTGACTCTCACTCCCCATGCCATTGGTCATTTGAAGTCCTCTCATCTCCGCCTTCCCTAATGTCTTTAGAACCTTCCTGTTAACTTGGCTACCACCAGCCTAAGCTATACCCTAGCTGGATTTTCCCTAAATAATTACTCCAATAATAAATCCTTATTCAACCTCCTGCATTCAGTCTTGTACACCTTCCCACAAATCACAGTATTTTTCTGAGATGGAAATTCAGTTTTCATTTCTTAATTTCAAATCCTGCCAGTTCTCCCCATTTCTCCTGGAAAAATCTAGAAGTGTAGCATACAGGGCGTCCGGTGGGGCCGTGCCTGGCTGTGTGATGCCGCGTCTCACCTGTGTACCCGCCTCCCCTTCCCCAGCAGTGATCCAGCCATATCATGAACGTTTCAGTTGAGCAATTGATGTCAGTGTTGATGATCTAAAGTATAAGCAGCTCAAATAAGTCCATTTTTAAAGTTAAAACCCAGGAAATACTTCACCAATCACAGACAGTTCACAAAATATGGACAACTAGAACATACACTCACACCCACAGAAAAATCTTGAGCTTTATCGATAGTCAAAGAAATTAGAATTTAAAAACATTTGTCATGTAACAGTTAGCCAAAGATTTTTAAAAGTTAATTTAATTATTGACCAAAGATCTGTGATGCATTAATACTCCCAGTGAGGGGCAGGAGGGACAGAGCTGACTGGAGCACGAGGCAACTTTGGGGTGATGTGTCCGACATGATAGAAATGCTCTGTATCTGATTGTGATGGTGGACACACGTAGTGTAATACTGATCAGAACCTCATTGAAATACGTCTTCCAAACCGGTGCATCTTATTGTACATAAACTACGTCAAACATGAATTTTTTTAAGTTTTTTAATTTTTAAAATTTTATGTATTTTTGGCACTGGTCTTTGTTGCTGCTCACAGGCTTTCTCTTGTTGCAGCGAGTCGGGGCTGCTTTCCAGTTGAGGTGCGTGGGCTTCTCACTGTGGTGGGAAGAGCTCGCGGCAGCTCTTCTTGCAGAGCTTGGGCTCTGGAGTGTACAGGCTCAGTAATGTGGAGCCCCATGGCATGTGGAATCATCCTGATTCCACATGGGAAAGGGCTCAAACCCAAGAATTGGCAGGCAGATTCTTAACCACTGGACCACCAGGGAAGTCCTCAAACCTGAATTTAAAGACAACCTTATTGACCAGGATCAGGAGAACGAGACCCTTGCGTACACTGGGAGGCTGGGGTGAGGGCAGGGTGATAGCATCAGTTGGCTCCATCTTTCTGCAAGGTAATCTGCTGCTACCATTTAAGAAAACAAATCCTGACATGGTAATTTTCCTTCTAGAACAGCATCCTAAGAATCATGAACTCAAAGATGTATATCTAATATTTGTCACAGCAGCAATAGCAGCTAAAAACTGGGGAAAGAAGCAGAATGTCCTTCAATAGGTGACTGGTTACATTACGATTCATCTGCATGGGGCACTGCCAGCCCAGGAAGAGCCTTTGTGTGAATCGGAAAAAGGCATCCCTCTGGGGCAAATGCTGCCTCCTAGACTTGAAGGGGACATCAGCTAAATTCTAGCCCCACTGGTTCCCTTGCCTGGGCTCCTGGGCAAGTCTCAGGCTGAAAGCAGCATCTCTGATCCATAGGACGGTCCACGAGGCAGACGTTAGAACTGATGTCTTTGAAGAACAGCGGCATGGGAAACTGTTAAATAACCAATGGGAAGTTAAATGATAAATATAGGGATGATTTTACATATAATTCTACTTTTCTTCAAAAATAGAATCACTGGAAGGACACATGCATGCGTGCATGCTAAGTCACTTCAGTCATGTCCGTCTCTTTGATACCCAATGGACTATAGCCTGCCAGGCCCTTCTGTCCATGAAATTTCACAGGCAAGAATACTGGAGTGGGTTACCATTTCTTTCTCCAGGGGATCTTCCCGACCCAGGGATCAAACCCACATCTCTTATGTCTACCTGTATTGGCAGGTGTGTTCATGTGGTTCGCATGAGTGACAGAATCGTGGGTGACTTTTTCTTACACCTGCTTTTTCCAAATTTTCTTGCTGTCAGTACTTTTTTTAGTTGTGAAAAGACATACATTCTTACTCTCCTGTTTGATTCTAAAGACTCTATTGTGCTGATACCTGTGACAGCGGTCTCAAGAGCAGATGGGACTTCTGTGCTGGAGTTAAGGCGAGAACCGCAGGGAGCAGAGGATGAGGGCCGCCTTGCTGAAGTCCCAGAGATCTCTTTGGTAAATGGGGACATCTCTTACTTTGTCCTTTGGTCTTTCCGTCCTGTAGGTTTGAGACGTTTGAGGTGAACAGCTTCGAGCAGTTCTGTATCAACTACGCCAATGAGAAGCTCCAGCAGCAGTTCAACTCGGTAGGTTTTTCTGGACCCAGAGATGTCGGGTGGTGGGGGGAGTCACAGACAGCCCAGCCCACTTCTCTTCCGTCCAGGGTCAGTGGGCTCCTGCTCGACCCTGACCTGCCCTTGGTTTCCTGGGGTGCCCCAGCTCTAGGCAGGCACTCCCCACTGGTCAGAAGAAGGTCAGAATTGGGACAGCTGAGTCAAGAGGGTCAGTGATCCTCTCCTTGGCTTTGACTTCCACTCTTTTTGAGCCCAAGCATCTGGGGTATTTGAACAATCACAAGCCACCTGTGAGGCTTCCTGCGATTGGTTGAGGTGTGACAGTGCAGGTGAGTAGTAGAACATCCTAGGGAAGGGCTCACATGGGAGTGAGGATCACCTTTATCGTTGTTCAGTCGCTTAGTTGTGTCTGACTCTTTGCAACTCCATGGACTGCAGCACGCCAGGCTTCCCTGTCCTTCACTATCTCCCGGATTTGCTCAAACTCATGTCCACTGAGTTGGTGATGCCATCCAGTCATCCCCTTCTCCTCCTGCCCTTAGTCTTTCCCAGCATCAGGGTCTTTGCAAATGAATCAGCTCTTTGCATCAGGTGGCCAAATACTGGAGCTTCAGCTTCAGTATCCGTCCTTCCAATGAATATTCAGGGTTAATTTCCTTTGAGTTTGACTGAGATCACCCAACTGGGCCTTTTTTTTCTGCAGTCATGACTGTGGCTGGTGCCCAAAGCCTTTCTGATGAGTATATCCCATCCTCCGGGACTCAGAACCCATGTGGTTGAAGCTCAGGGGAGTCAAAAGTTAAGGTGTGTCTGTAGTTCACTGACCCGACTTTTTGCTTTTTATGCTAGCACGTATTCAAGCTGGAGCAGGAGGAGTACATGAAGGAGCAGATCCCGTGGACCCTGATTGATTTCTATGATAACCAGCCTTGTATCGACCTCATAGAAGCTAAGCTGGGCATCTTGGACCTGTTGGATGAAGAATGTAAGGTAAAACTGATGATGTCATTGAATTGGTTCAATTCTAGGCTTGGGATTGGGGGGTAGAGGACAGCTGTGTGGTGCAAGGGAACATGTGAGATCTCAAGACTGGAGTTGCATCTGATTAGTCGGCCTTTAGTTTGCTGGGAGAAGCCTTGGTGTCTATTCTGCATACTAAAAGGTACCAGCAGGTAACGCACTGAGCGTGACTGGCAGATATTGCTACGTTGGTGAACAATGTCTTTGGCAGCGGCTGGGTGTTAAGGATTGGCATGATGTGATGGTGGTATGGATTTGGTGCCCCACATCTCCTAGGTGCTGAGGAAGGACCCCAACTTCTAGACAGGCATCCCGGAGAGGGGGGGTCAAGAGCCCAGGATCGTCTTTACCATGCAAGGTGGCTTGTGAGTGGCAGGAGCCATGTGGCTTGGTGGCAAGTGAGAGCTGTGGATTTCCCCCATGCAGCTTGTCATGGACACTGCCTGCTATGACAAGAGGAGCCCTGAGTTGCCAGCGTGGAGAGAACCAGGCAGGCCTGGGCGTGTGGGGCAGGGGAACTCCCATGTTATCAGTCACCTGATTGCTTTGGCCTTTGGTTTTCTGCTCTATGAATTGATGGGCATTGGATCTGATGGTCTTCCAAACTTCTCCTGATTTGGTGTTTGGCGATTATGGTAAATGTATGCCAACTCCTTGAGGGGTGGAAACTCTAATTAAGAGGTGTAGAAGCCACTTGGGTCTCGGCGTTGAAAGGGAAGAGCCCAGTTGCTCTTACTGTCTGACCTCCCATGTCTGGGCTGTGGAGAGTGGCTTGTGGCATGATGGTTTGGGAGGAGCAGGTATTTCCTTTCCAGAAACTTTCACTGCCTTTGAAAGTGAGAAAGACTGAAAACGGAACAGTGGAAGACAAAGTGAAACTACACTGAGATCCACAGCGTGCTTTTATCTGATGGTTTTCAGCACATTCTCAAAGCTGGGGACTTGGTCTGGTGTCAGACTCAGGAACAGGTAGTTCCTTGGGGTGACAGGGGCTGCGTTGGCTCGCCCCCGCGCCCATGAGGTTGTGATAGAGGTGATAGAACGGTTGTCCCTTTGTCCCTGCTCGGGCAGCCCAGGCCCTCCAGTCGCCCCCGCCCGGCGTGCACCCCTCCCTCACTGTCTCGGTTCCGCGTCCACTGCCAGTGCCTCCCTTCTGACACTCGGTGTGAGCGTGCTCCCCTCCCCTCCGCCTCTGGTGATCCTTTCCGCAGCCTCCTCCAGCTCCACACCCCCAACCACGCCCTCCGTCCAGTTCTGGGCCTCTGAACCAGCAAGCCCCCCGGGCCCAGCTCCAGGAGGGCTCTGGCTCTTCCCTCCCTTACCCAGCAGTGACGTCCAAGGACAGACAAGGCTCTGAGCTGGCGGCTCAACCTGGCTCTGCGATGAAGTGCTAACTGTGCTGCAGACCGCAGCCCCCGGGGGCCCGTCCTCGCCTTTCTCCTCACACAGGCCTCTCACAGGAACCCCCCACTGCCTCAGGGGAACGGAGTCTGTGAATTCAGCAGCTGCCCTATCGATTTTCCTTGATCTACCTTGCCTTTGGCAGGCAAGCCAAGGTCACTTGTGGGTTCGTTTTGGCTCCTGGTTTGAGGTTCTCAGAGGTGCCGCTGCCCAAGGGAGCGTGTCCCCAGAATGTCAGGCTGCAGCGGTGAGAACACTGGTCACTGCACGGCGAGAGACCTCAGGCTGCTGTCCAGAGGCGGGGGGACCCAAGCCCCTGGGTGAGGGAGCGGGGTGCACCCATTGCAGCACGGGGCTGGGGAGCTGGTGGTTCTGGGGGTGGTGGAGGAGGGCTTAGCGGTGCGGCTGAAAAGTAGGCAGTGGTCTCAGGGAGGACCAGGGTGCAGACATGCAGCAGTTTTGAAAGCGCCCCCCACAGAGCCCTGGACTTGGCGGCCTTGAGTATTTCGGATGCAGCGGATCCCCACACCTTCCTGTCTCTTCCTACCGAGTGCACACTGCCTGTACTACTTTCCAGAAGCTGAGGGGAAATAAAACCAAGCTGCGTCTGTATGTCTGTATGGATGGTCTCTGCCTTATGCTCTATGGTGCCTTTTGTTTGGGTCAAATTTTTAAGATTAGGGGATTTAAGTTTCAGACTGTATCCAACTCAAACTCCTGCCAAACCCCCAGAAGGTATTGGTTTGGCCAAAAAGTTCATTTGAGTTTTTCTATAACATCTTATGGAAAAACCGTAACGAAATGTTTGGCCAACTCAATATTATGCACCTACTTATATCTGGTCTTGAGGGGAAAGCCCTCAGGAGAAGGGACAGGGGTCTCCCTGCCAGCCAGCAAAGGGTGAAGAGGGACAGGATGGTACTTGGGAAGAGCCTGGCCTGGGCGAGGGGCCCGTGGAGGGCTGTGGGCAGGGCCCAGGGACAGCACAGTGACCTCAAGGGCAGGGCACACCAGGTCAGGAAGAGTGCTGAGCTGCACATGGCCGGGGGGTTCTGTTACATGCTTGCTTCCCTGCCCCTGAGGTGCCTTAGAAGGGAGATCTGAGGTAAGCTGGGGTTTCCCGCTAGTCCCCAGGGGACGGAGTTGTGCGCACGTCGAGATAGATAGGGGGTGGTGCTGTGAGTGTGACACACGCAGCCTCACTGGCCGCCAAGTCATGGTTGTAGCAGGGGAAGCAAGATGAACACCAAATTGTAGGACTGACGCAAGAGCCCACGGTGTGGAAACCACTTTCTGTGAGATTTAGCTGCGGTGGGAATTCAGACTCATTCAGTGTAGTCGGATACGGCATCTAGTAACAGATGGATTTTTAAAATTTTATTTCTTTTTTGGCTGTGCTGGGTCTTCATTGCCGCGCATGGGCCTTCTCTTCCGGCACTGCTCTCTAGTTGGGGTGAGCGGGCTTCTCACTGCGGTGGCTTCCTTGCTGTGGAGTGTGGGCCCCAGGTGTGTGGGCTTCAGAAGTTGTGGTGCACGAGCTTAGGTGCTCTGTGGCATGGAGGATCTTCCTGACCAGGGAGTGAAGCCCTGCCCCCTGCATTGGCAGGTGGATTCTTAACCACTGGACCGCTGGAAGAATCCTAATAGATGGATTTTTTTTTTTTAACTTTACATAATTGTATTAGTTTTGCCAAATATCAAAATGAATCTGCCACAGGTATACATGTGTTCCCCATCCTGAACCCTCCTCCTTCCCCATACCATCCCTCTGGGTCATCCCAGTGCCCTAGCCCCAAGCATCCAGTATCGTGCATCGAACCTGGACTGGCATCTCGTTTCATACATGATATTTTACATGTTTCAATGCCATTCTCCCAAATCTTCCCACCCTCTCCCTCTCCCATAGAGTCCATAAGACTGTTCTATACATCAGTGTCTCTTTTGCTGTCTCGTACACAGGGTTATTGTTACCATCTTTCTAAATTCCATATATATGCGTTATTATACTGTATTGGTGTTTTTCCTTCTGGCTTACTTCACTCTGTATAATAGGCTCCAGTTTCATCTACCTCATTAGAACTGATTCAAATGTTTTCTTTTTAATTGCTGAGTAATACTCCATTGTGTATATGTACCACAGCTTTCTTATCCATTCATCTGCTGATGGACATCTAGGTTGCTTCCATGTCCTGGCTATTATAAACAGTGCTGCGATGAACATTGGGGTACATGTGTCTCTTTCCCTTCTGGTTTCCTCAGTGTGTATGCCCAGCAGTGGGATTGCTGGATCATAAGGCAGTTCTAATAGATGGATTTTTAACCAATAGTTATTGCTTTTGTCAGAAGCCGTGAAACTGTATACTTATAAAGGGTGCGTTTTGCTGTATGGAAATTGTACTGTAATAAGTCTGACTTATAAATCCTCCTCTTGGAGGAACGACCTAGCAAGGACTGATAGGAATTGAGACATCAGTGCGTGTTTTCTCTTAAGTGGCATACTTGCGTTTGAACAGGAATTTTGTGAAAATGAGACCTTGACCCCTAGAAGCAGTTCCAGTGGATGAAGGCACAGTGTCTCAGGCTGGAGAGACAGAGGCAGGCCTGAGTCAGGGAGGCAGACTCTGCCCTGCTGACTGGGATCCTCTCGTTCCATGGAGCCCAGCCTGAGGGGCCGGCGAGGATGAACCTTCCTGGTCATGATGTTGTTGAGGCAGTAGAAGGACAGCAGGCTGCACTCGGGAGTCAATACCTGCTGTCTCCTGACCAGGTCCAGCCTGCTCTTATGAGAGCTGATTGAATACCTGCTGTCTCCTGACCGGGTCCAGCCTGCTCTCGTGAGAGCTGACTGAATACCTGCTGTCCCCTGACCTGGTCCAGCCTGCTCTCATGAGAGCTGACTTTGGATGAAGACCAAGGCCTTGTGGTTTCTCCAGATGCAGCCCCAGGGCGGCTGGCTGTGAGCAGCTTGGAAGCCTGTGGTGGACGGAGGGCAAGCGGCTCCTACAGTCATCTGCCTGACAAACCCCAGGTTCCCTTCAGTGAACCTCTGAGGGGTCAGGCGAACAACAAGATCATCTCCCGAGCTGACGGGGAAATGGAAACACTGAGATGAGAGGGCAGGGGTAGGGGGGAGTGCCCCCAGAGCGGCTGTGTGAGCAGGGGTCACATGAGGGGAGAGGCGCCCTGGGCACAGGGAATGTCGTGTTTGCAGAGCCTGAGATGGTCTGGTTTGTCCCGGGCCTGTGGTGGTGGCCGGCGAGGGTGGGAAGTAGGAACCATCGAGAACGGAGACTTGGCCTGGCCTGCCCAGCGAAGGTGTCTGGGGGATGGAAGGGAGTGAAGAAGGGGAGAGACAGAATCGGATGTGACTGACTTTTCAGCAGGGCTCCCTGAGAACCGTGAAAGGTAAGCTGGAGAGAGACCGTGGAGTCAGCAGAGCAATGGCCACACTGCAGTTGTACGGCCAGGAGATGCCGAGAGCTTTTGGCTGAGGAGGGAGGCAGCGGGTGAGGGCCTCCATGGCCCCGCACGTGACAGCCAGTTGTTGGTTGGAGCAGTTTCTAGGGACTTGTCTGGGCAGAAGTCTGACTTGGGTAACACGAGGAGCGAATAGGAGTGAGGCAGTGGAGGGGGCGAGTCTGAACTCCTGAGGAGGAGCTGAGAGAGAGGGAGGGCTGGAGAGGATTCAGGAGAGGGCAGATGGGCCACTCCTGGTACCCAGGAGGCAGGGGTGTGTGCTTGGGAGGCCGACCAGGAGGAGAAGCACTCCCTACCCTGAGGAGGGTCCGAGGCGTTGTGGTCTGATGAGTCTCTGAATGTAGAGCGGGAATGTGAGGTTTCCTGCTTGGCAGCCTGCTTCCCTGTGACGGAGGAGACGGGGCATCTGCTGAGAGGCAGCAGGGTTAGAAGTTCGAGGAGAACAGAGGAGGTGGGGACAGGCTGCCCTCCAGGGAGAGACGAGGAATACCAAGTGCAGAGATGTGAGGTCCAAGACCATCAGAGACTGAGATGTATTTAGGTGCTGTCAAGGCATGGTCGAAGTCCCCTTCGATCTGGGCACAGCGTCTTAATCTACAGAAGTGCTGTTCACTCTAGAATTCAATTTTCTTTTTTGGCACTAAGTTATACTCAATTACCAGCAGAAGTTGATGAAGGGAAGGGAAGTTGGTGTGTGATCTCAGCCAGCCACCCAGGTCTGGGAAAGGACAGAATGGGTGGCTGGGTTGGTCTCAGTTCAGTTCACTTCAGTTGCTCAGTCGTGTCTGACTCTTTGCAACCCCATGGTCTGCAGCAAACCAGGCCTCCCTATCCATCACCAACTCCCAGAGTTTACTAAACTCAGGTCCATCAAGTTGGTGATGCCATCCAACCTTCTTATCCTCTGTCGTCCCCTTCTTCTCTTGCCTTCAGTCTTTCCCAACATCAGGGTCTTTTCTAGTGAGTCAGTTCTTTGCATTAAGTGGCCAAAGTATTGGAGTTTCAGCTTTAGCATCAGTCCTTCCAATGAATATTCAGGACTGATTTCCTTTAGGATTGACTGGTTTGATCTTCTTGCTGTCCAAGGACTCTCAAGAGTCTTCTCCAACACCACAGTTCAAAAGCATTAATTCTTCAGCGCTCAGCTTTCTGTATAGTCCAACTCCTCACATCCATAGATGACTACTGGAAAAACCATAGCTTTGACTAGACAGACCTTTGTTGGCAAAGTAATGTCTCTGCTTTTTAATATGCTGTCTAGCTTGGTCATAGCTTTTCTTCTATGAATTAAATTAAGAGCAAGCATCACTTAATTTTATGGCTGCAGTCACCATCTTCTGGAGAAGGCAATGGCACCGTTAAGAGTCAGACACGACTGAGCAACTTCACTTTGACTTTTCACTTTCATGCATTGGAGAAGGAAATGGCAACCCACTCCAGTGTTCTTGCCTGGAGAATCCCAGGGATGGTGGAGCCTGGTGGACTGCCATCTATGGGTCGCACAGAGTCAGACACAACTGAAGCGACTTAGCAGCAACAGCAACAGCAGTCACCGTCTTCAGTGATTTTGGAGCCCAAGAAAGTAAAGTGTCTAACAGTTTCCATTGTTTCCCCATCTATTTGTCATGAAGTGATAGGACCAGATGCCATGATCTTAGTTTTCTGAATGTTGAGTTTTAAGCCAACTTTTTCACTCTCCTCTTTCACTTTCATCAAGAGGCTCTTTGGTTCTTCTTTACTTTCTGCCATAAGGGTGGTGTCATCTGTGTTTCTGAGGTTATTGATATTTCTCCCGGCAATCTTGATTCCAGCCTGTGCTTCATCCAGCCCAGCATTTCTCATGATATATTCTGCATAGAAGTTAAATAAGCAGGGTGACAATATACAGCCTTGACTTACTCCTTTCCTGATTTGGAACCAGTCTGTTGTTCCATGTCTGGTTCTAACTGTTGCTTCTTGACCGGCATACAGATTTCTCAAGAGGCAGGTCAGGTGGTCCTGGTATTCCCATCTCTTTAAGAATTTTCCACAGTTTATTGTGATCCACACAGTCAAAGGCTTTGGCGTAGTCCGTAAAGCAGAAACAGATGTATTTCTGGAACTCTCTTGCTTTTTCAATGATCTAGTGGATGTTGGCGGTTTGATCTGTGGTCCCTCTGCCATTTCTAAATCCAACTTGAACATCTGGAAATTCACAGTTCATGTACTGTTGAAGCCTGGCTTGGAGAATTTTGAGCATTACTTTGCTAACGTGTGAGATGGGTGCAATTGTGCAGTAGTTTGAGCATTATTTGGCATTGCCTTTCTTTGGGATTGGAATGAAAATTGACCTTTTCCAGTCCTGTGGCTGCTGATGAGTTTTCCAAATTGTCTGGTATATTGAGTGCAGCACTTTCACAGCATCATCTTTTAGGATTTTAAATGGCTCAACTGGAATTCCATCACCTCCACTAGCTTTGTTCATAGTGATGCTTGCTAAGGCCCACTTGACTTCATGTTCCAGGATGTCTGGCTCTAGGTGGGTGATTACACCATCATGATTATCTGGGTCATGAAGATCTTTTTTGTATAGTTCTTATGTGTATTCTTGCCACCTCTTCTTAATATCTTCTGCTTCTGGGTTGGTCTGGAATTAGTATTTTGCTGAGCATGCGAAAGGGGTGTTTTGTGAAGGTGGGAAAGTGAAGGAGGAGACGGCTGTCAGGTGGGGAGGAAGGAGCCACTTCTGCCTGGAGCTGTTAGGACAGCAGAGTCCTGGAGGCCCAGCTATCACAGGAGGATTCAGGGCTGGTGTGGGCAGGGCCACTGAGAGGTCACCAGGGGTGGGAGTCATCAGGGAGCCCGCAGAGGTCTGGGATGTTGCGAGATGGTGGCCAGGAAGGCTGTCTTGCTGGCACAGGCCCAGGAAGATGGGGACAAGAAACAGCCATGGAATAACTGACTTTGGGCTCCTTATCAACCAGATCTTGTCAGCTGCTGGGCTGGGGCAGGCTTTAGCTCCAGGCAATGTCTCAGGCCAGTGATGGCAGCCAGACATAGTTTCCTACAAGGGTTCCAGGGGTACCTTGGTGAAAAGCTGTCCTGGGCCACAGGTTTTATACCCCAGGCTGTTGGGGATGAGGGACTTAGTAAGTCCAAGGATTATTTCATTCCCCACCCCCCAGTTTTTTCTGTTTTATTTCAGTAGCAAAAAGTAAAATGAGGTTTAATATATTTTAACAGCTTTATTAAGATAGAATTAATGAACCATCCAACTCTGTATTTAAAATACACAAGTCAGTGGGTTTTTTTTTTTTTTTTCGTGTATTCAGAGCTATGCAACCATGAATTTCAGAACATTTTCATCATCCCCTAAAGATATACATTAGCAGTAATTCTCCATTCCTCCACAGCCCTAGGCAACCACAAATCTACTTCTTATCTCTACAACATTTGCCAATTTGAGATGTTTCATCTAGATGTGGCCTTCACCTTTGGTGTGGCCAGGAGAGCAGGTCAGAGGGATTCACCTCCTGAGGGACAGTGCCCACCTAGATGAAGGCAGAGCTGGAGTCCAGGCTCCTGGCTCGGTGCCTTGGGAGAGCAAGAAAGCGTGCATGAAGCTGCTGGCAGATACTTTTTTTTTTTTAAGGATTTGATTTGCTGCATATTCCAGCGCTACTGATAACCGCAATCTAGATTTTATCAAAATACAAGATTTGCTTGCTGTCTCCAATGCCTGTTTTAAATCTACTTATTGAAAAGATTTTTGGAAATGATTGCTTCCCACCTAACCATGCCTTTGTGGCTCCTTTAAAACTCTGTCATCAGGCAGGGAAGCCCAAACAGTGAGGAGCACATCAACCAACCAGCCTGTCCTGGCTTGAACCCCAGCTCTGCTGCTTGCCAGCTGTGTGACCTTGGGCAAGTTAGCTAACTGCTCTGTTTCTTCACCTGTAAAATGTGTATAGTAGCTTCCCTGGTGGCTCAGATGGTGAAAAATCTGCCTGCAATGCAGGAGACCCAGGTTCAATCCGTGGGTCGGGAAGATCCCCTGGAGAAGGAAATGGCTACCCATGCCAGTACCCTTGCCTGGAGAAGCCCATGGACTGAGGAGCCTGGTGGGCTACACTCCATGGGCTTTGCAGAGAGTTGGACATGACTGAGAAACTAATACCTAGTTCACAGGATTGAATGAGTTAATATATCAAAAATGTATAGAAAACTGCCTGGCAATAAGCTCTCTGGACACTTGCTTTTAGCATTATCTGAGATTCTTCATTCCTGTGAATTTCTGCTCACCTTCATTTTTAGTCAAGGATGAGAGTGAGAACAGAGACCAACCCTCGTCAGGAAATATGTTTACATATGACCTTGGTTTCGGGCCTCGCTTACTCATTGATTCACGTGAGTCTGATTTAGGGAATATGTCGATTATGAAATCTGCTGAGAAGTCCAGTTTCATGGACAAGACGAGCTGGATACTGGCAAATGCAGGTGCTGACCCGGGTGGGACTTCCCATCGCGGTCCCGCCCTTCCTGCCCTGTCTGCCCCGGGGCTGCCAGGTCTGGGTCATTTTGCTTCTCTTCTCCGGCTTCGCCTCCCAGGAGCTCAGCCAGGTTGGCCTCCTGCTTCCCCCCCGACCTGGTGTTTCTGAACACAAGCTGCTTGGAGACAAATATGAAACAATATATTTTAAAATGCTGAATTAAATATATTTTATTTTGTCTGCCCAACACAATTAATAGCCTCCTTGAGGAAAAAGTTTTCTTAAAAATCCTATGGCACTTAACACTGGATATTCAGTACCAATTACACCAAGTTGAGTATTGCGAAAAATCTGTTTGGTTACAAAGTATTTGAGAAATTTGTTTTCAAGTGGGTAAGCAATTTTTCATATGCACAGGTTTTATTAATTTACTAAACAAAGCCCTTTTTAAATGGCTAGTGGAAGGGTCACCTTCAGCCCTGCCTGATCCACATGTACAGTCTAAGCTAATGAATGGGCAAGGCAGTTGGTGGCCCGTAGCTGAGGAAGGGGTGTGTGCAGTGATGCTCAAGAATGAAGGAGGGGTACCCTCACATTCGACAAGGTGCCATCATCTTTGATCATTTGAGAGGTGGGCAGAGTGGCTCTGTGCTTTGTTTTTAGCAAAGCACGATGCGTTTTCACTTTCGAAGCTATCTCTAAAGATATGGAAAGAGGCTGCTCTTCAAATCCTTAATGGAGTGAAATCTCTAAATGTAAATTTGAGGGAGGTAGAGATTAGTACTGCATAGTTCAGTCACTAGGTACTTAGCACCCAGTTTGTGGCTGGAACCCAGTTTTAAGGTTTTTGAGGGGCAGGAAAAAGACATATTTCTCAAGTGCAACAAACCTACAGTTTATAGAGACAAGACAAGACGCAAAAGCCAACTGACGAGCACTGTTGGACAGTGCGTGTGTAAGAACTCAACTGGAAGAATTCCAGAGTGGGATCGAGGGTGATCAAGAAAGGCTTGAGAAAAGGACTTGAGCTGAGCCTGGACACTGGTGTTCAGATGAGACAGGGCCAGCTATCCTGCTGCAGGAGTTGGCCTGAGGGAACAGGAGCTCGGACTAGAGATGGGGTGATGTGTTCATGACCCTGAAGTCACTGGCCCCACCAGAACGAAAAAGCATCTTCAGATTTGTCCCATGGGTTGTGATTCTGCTCTTGTAACCTTCGCCTCCACCCTCGTCCTCTCCCAGCTCTTCCAGCATCTGCCAACCGGCAGGTTCCCTGAGGCTCAGTGCACGCCTGTAGACACCACAGGAGCCAGCACGCAGGGCATGTTGAGAGCGTGCAGTGTGGGATCCCAGGTGTCCATGGTTGAGTCTGCTTTCCACATCCGGTTAGGGTCCGGGTCTGAGTGCTGAATCCAGCCTCATTGAGGTCAACTTCCTGGCAGACTCCATCACCCTGCCTCCACTGTCGACTTCCTTTTTCCTCTTTGCAAAACCCCTGATTTTGTGAATCCACAGGTCCCCAAAGGAACCGACCAGAACTGGACTCAGAAGCTCTATGACAGGCACTCTGGCAGCCAACACTTTCAGAAACCCCGCATGTCCAACAAGGCCTTCATTGTCATCCACTTTGCAGATAAGGTAGGTCTTCTCATGGTGGGCTCAGCACTCCGAGAGCCCCACCTTCAGGGGACTTCAGGTTCTTGGGCTAAGAGGGAGCTGACCTTTGAAGTCAGATAAATGGCCAGGAGTCTCTTGGGTGGGGCCTTGTTTAGCCTCCTGGAGCCTGAGAGAGGAAAGAGCGGTTCCTTCTCCACGTGGCTCATTTCCCAGCAGCTGGTGTAGACTTAGAATTTCTCCATGTGGATTGTGTTCCATATGTACTAGCCCAGTGCTTCTCAAATTTCCATGTGCATGTACATCACCAGGTCTTGCTCAAAGGCAAGTTCTAATTTAGTAGATCTGTCGTGAGGCTGACAAGCTGCATTTAGAGCACCCAAAGGAAGCCTTCTGTCCAAGGCAATCTTATGGGAACTCCTTTTTGAATCAATGTGTTATTTGCTCCTTCATGTTTGAAACAATGTGTTATTTGCTCTGTCCTGTCTGACTCTTTGCAACCCCATGGACTATACCCCACCAGGCTCCTCTGTCCATGGAATTCTCCAGGCAAGAATACTGGAGTGGGTAGCCATTCCCTTACTCCAGGGGATCTTCCCAACCCAGGGATCGAACCCAGGGATCGAACCCAGCTCTCTTGCCTGCATTGCAAGCAGATTCTTTACTGTCTGAGCCGCCAGGGAAGCCCAGAACAATGTTGTTATTGTTCAGTGGCTCAGTTGTGTCTCACTCTTTGCAACCCCATGGACTGCAGAAGAATGTGGTTTTCCACAAAATGAATATTCAACTTCCTGTCTATACATCTCGGTACATGTTGGGTTTGCATTTTAGATGAGAGCATCCGTGGGTTTCCCATGTACACGCAGCTCTTTCAGAAGACGCTGTGGACGAGATGAAACCAGTGGAGATACTGCTGAGGGCCCCGGGTCACGCAGGAGCACTAACTACCCTTTCTGTTTCTGGCCGTGGCCCCAGGTGGAGTACCTTTCAGATGGTTTTCTGGAGAAAAACAGAGATACCGTGTACGAAGAACAGATCAACATCCTGAAGGCCAGCAAGGTAAAGAGCTCCGGAAGTGGAGAAACAGAAGCGGAGCAGCCAGGCCAGAGCCGGGCAGGGTGTGGTCAGTGCCAGCCCCAGTCTGGATCATGCTCGGGGGTCGGGGGTGAGGGGCCTGCCAGTCATTTCAGTCTGAGAATTTGAGGATGGCCTGATGAAAGGAAGGAAGCAGGGGATCGCAGAGGCGACTGGGAAAGGTACCAGCTAGTGGAAGGATGTGGGAAGGGGTCCAGTCTGAAGGTATCATGGTGAGTCTAACTGTGGACACGTTGCAGGCATCCGTTGTGTCGTTCGTCTTCCGTCTCCTTGGAGCAGATGTAAAAGTACTTAAACTCCTTCAGATCCTAGTTTCAGCCCCTTTGATTTCTGCTTAGCAGTCTGTGGAACCTCTCTACGGCCAGAAACATAAATGGAGCAGTAGGATTCAGGGGACCCTTACATCTACAGTTCGGGAATGTTGCTTTCTAGGATCTCCAAAATTTCAGTTGTTTCCTTCTCATGAGTATAACAAAAAGGCAGCAAATATTGTGTCCATTCTACAGGTAGAAGGACCAAAGTACCAACTGACCTAAACACATTTATTAAGTACCTACCTGGCGAGGCACGGCCCTGACATACCTGTAGGCATTTACATTCTGTTACGGGCTGGGGGTGGGCAGGTGAACAAGCCTATAGTAACTGAAGGGAGAGGCGGCCTGGGCTGGGGCAGCACGAGCCCTGCTTGTCCTGAGAGCCCCCTTGCTGATGCTTGGAGGCAGGCACCGATGCTGGCCACAGCCCTTCAGAGGAAGCCCAGGAGAGGACCCTCCAGGAGTTCAGAGGCTGTCTTCTCCGACCGCGTGACTCCACACTCACTGTGGAAGCCTGATAACACTGCAGGTAGCAGATTAATTTCTCTTTGTGATAACCTGTAGCTGAATGCCATAGGGCTGAGGTGATGGAATGCAGAAAATACACCCTGGGGATGGACCCAGGCATCTAGAGGCAGGTAAATCACGTGGCCCTGAGGCCAGGGTTTTAGGGAGGATTTGGGTCGTTACCAGCAATGTGGGCAGCCCAGGGCAAACCCCGGCTCGTGTCATCTCCCCATATCTAGAGAATTAGTCATCACTGAGACAAACTTGCTTTGGATAAATGTGCACGTCAATGTGAGATTAACCCCTCGCCTTGCCAAGTGTCCAGCCCTCTAGTCCATGGTGGTTAACGTGACTTTTTCCATTCTTTGCAAGAAAGGCAAGGGATGGGAGGGGAACCACAGTGAGAGAGTAGAAGTGGACGATTTGAGCCCTGAGGAGCACGTTTCCTCGTCCTGTGTGTCTTAGAAGTAGAGGCCTGTGACCTCCTGTTCCTGTGACAGTGGCCCTAGAGGGCTAAGAAACTTTCTTGTGACAGGCTTCTCCTGTCGGGGAGGAGCATCAGTGAGGGACCGCGGGGGAGTGTCAAGAACTTTCCGTTAAGTGCAGAGTCTGGTTCTGCCATTGATTTTTGTCTTAGTCTGAGTGTCTCTCGGGGATCCCAGTATCTAGAAGGGATCTAGAAGGGAATCTCTCACCCTCTTGTCTCCAACAGATTATCTGTTATTAGCCACTGAGATTTTTTTTCCCCTTATTTTTATTTAACAAACTTTATTAAACATTTGTGTGATATATAGTGGTAACAAGTACGTGTAGTTAACCTCACAGAACTTACAGTCAAGTGAAAAGATGTACAGTTTGATCGTAAGTTTTGGTGATGCTGTGAAGGTCAGGAAGAAGGTTCTGTGGAAAAGAATAATAGGAATGTGCTGGGAGTCCCCACAGTCACCCCCAAATTGAACCATTTGCTAGGAAGACTCTCAGCCATAGTGCTCATGGCTATGATTTATTACAGCAAATGGATATAAGGCACATCAGCAAGGGAGACGGTGCCTGGGGCGACGGCCATGGAAACCAGGTGTGAGCTTTGGGAGTCCTCCGCCAGGGGAGGACGGGGAGTCCTGCTGAATGTGCTTCTTTCCACCGCAGTGCCTTGTGATGCCTGCTGCCACTGCTGGGTCACTTCCGTCGTGTCCCACGCGTCCTCTGTGCAGCCCCGTAGACTGTAGCCCGCCAGGCTCCGCTGTCCGTGGGACTCTCCAGCAAGAATACTGGAGTGTTTGGCCATTCCCTTCTCCAGGGGATCTTCCCGACCCAGGGATCAAACCCGTGTCTCTCATGTCTCCTGCACTGGCAAGCGGGTTCTTCACCACTAGCGCCCCCTGGGAAGCTCGTGATGATCCCTGGCAACTATTTACCAGAGCAGCTCACCTGAGCCTGGGCATTCAGGGTTCCCTACTGGTAGTCAGTGGTGTTGGCACCCTTTGCCTAGCAGGTACCAGTTCCAGACTCGCAGCAGGAAAGCAGGTTGGCTCAGCAAAAACAACATTGTTGGTGTAAACAGTTTAGGCTCAGTGAACCATTCTTAGGAACTGCAAAAGACGCCCCCTCCAAATCCACGTTTCCAGACACCAGCCAAGCATGTGTCTTGTGAGCAGGCCTCTCTAGGATGGCAGTCTCAGGCCTGGTGTTTATTCTTTTCTAAACAGGTGTATCATTTTAGATAGGGTGTACTAGATTTTTATTAGAATTGAAATATAGGCTCATAAAAATTCAAATAGTTTAGAAATATATAAAATAGAAGTATTCTCTCCCACTCCTGACCTACCTTTTCATGCATTCCCACTCTGATAATACAAGCATCCTGGTACATCTTTTTAAAATTGAAATGAATGGCATTATATACAGTCCTCTCTCATTTTTCACTTACCATTATCTCTTGACCACTTTTCATATGAGTACATATCCACTTCTTTTCCTTTTTTAAACAATTGTTGGTATTTTGCTAACTCAAATAACACTGCAAGGAATGCCCTTTACATATATCTTTGCTTGCTTGTATAGTTGTGTCTGCCTGTAAATTATTAGAAATGGAATTGACAGTTCAAAGAGTATGCACTTCAAATGTCTAGCAGCATTGCTAAATTGGAGTGTAAAATAGTTCTGTGATCTACTCTTAAAAGGTTTGTTGTTCTTGTTTAGTCACTAAGCTGTCAGACTTTCTGCAACCCCATGGACTGTAACCTATCAGGCTCCTCTGTCCATGGGATTTCCCAGGCAAGAATACTGGAGTGGGTTGCCATTTGCTTCCTCCAGAGGATCTTCTCCACCCCAGGGAGCAAGCTCACGTCTCCTGCATTGCAGGCAGATTCTTTACTGCTGAGCTACCAGGGAAGCCCACTCTTAAAAGGTACCAACTCCCTTCTCTTCACTGTCCACCTACCACAACTCTAGCCTTCCCCTTCACCAGCTAACATTTCTAAAGAAACCAAAGACCTTGTTGCCAGGCCCTCCTGCTCCCATCCCAGCAAACCCTCAGAGATGCTGTGATGATGACCAACAGCCCTTAACGATTGAACTGAGAGGGGCTCCCAGGCTCCCCAGACCCCAGTAGGTGGAGAGCTGAGAATGCTCCACCCTGGACTCCTTCCAGCCCATTTCAGACATCCCGGGAGATGGAAAACAGAGATCAACAGTATGTCACTATAAACCTACAGATGGGATCTCCGCAGACTACAGCTGCCAATCAGAGCGATTAGAAATGTGCTTTAAATCATTCGGACAGGTGGACACCACTGGCAGCATCTGTTGTTGTAGCATTTTTAAAGCTCATAGTTCACTGAGCCTCTATCATTTTCTTTAAATTTTTTTTCACAGCAGTCCCACAGAGTTTATGTTTCTAGGATACACTTAAAGCAGAGAGAAAAATAAAAGACCTGGAAAGATACAAGCCTATGGTATCCAGTTAATGCCCACCTTTTTACTGGTTTTCTTCTCACTAAGCATAACTCTTACATCTGGTAGGCAAATTCATGGTTTTACTTAAAGTATTTTTATTTGGAGAGAGACCTATTAGCTTTTTCCTTTTGTGTGGCATCCCTGGTAAGAAATGAACAAATCAGTGTGAAAAACTAGTCAGGATGGGATGGAAGATAACCAGGAACCCTGCCAGCCAAAAGGCTGTTGAAGAGCTCCCACCAAGAGCAGTGAAATAAAACGGTGTTAATGAGAATGTAATTAGTAAAGCCAGTTACGCTGCCTAAGAGGCTATAATACAGCTAATTGCTTCCTCAGCTATCAGAAAGCTATAAATAGAGATTTAAGTAGAGAGATGCCTCTTTTAAAACATGACTTCAGGTTAACAGACTGATTTGTTTTAGATTCTAAAGATGGAGGGTTTTCCTTCTTAGTGTTTATTGTAAAAAGTGATAAAATTTATAAATCAGGGTGGGGGGAATCTTGAAGGGACGATTTTTTCTTCTGGAGATTTCCTATTCCAGGGCCCCACAGAGTTCAGGTCAGAGAGCTGGGCAGTGGGTCCAGGGTACATGCCGGCAGGTGCTGGAAAGCAAGGGCCATTCTGGGCCATGTTCCCAGGCAGACCCTGCTGGTACCGTTTCCACAGCATCCACGTGGACGGGATCTCAAGACCAGTGTGGTCCTGAGGCCAGGCAGACCATATGAGCCCAGACTGCCTAACCTGGGCTGCGACTGTCTCTGAGGTTCAAGAGTCAGGATGCTCTGACAAGGTCCAAACACCATCTCCCCCCGCCCCCCCACGTCTCCTTGCTCCCTCAGCTTCAGCGCATCAAGGGTGACGACTCATGCATTCCATTGCTTTCTACACGGCTAGCTTCCTTCCAGGGTACACACATGTTTCATTTTGAGCAAGCACATTTGCTTTACATTTTTAAAAGTTGTTATATAATAGCTTTTGAGTCATCATACTATGTAACATTAGCTTTGAAGTGTTTTTGGAGGCCTTCCTGTTTAAAATCAGTTTCTGCTGGTAGTTATAAAGCCTCCCCCAATACTTAGAATAAATAGATAACTGTGTAAGATAGAACTTTAGTCAGGAAAACATGATCGTTCTCGGCAATACAGGAAGGTCCTGCTTCTTGAAAAAAAAGTGCTGAGACTTTTCCTCCAAATACCCTTTAAAACCCCTTTAAACAGAGTCAGTTCAGTTCAGTTGCTCAGTCGTGTCCGACTCTTTGTGACCCCACGGACTGCAGCAGCCAGGCCTCCTGTCCATCGTTAACTCCCAGAGTTTACTCAAACCCATGTCCATTGAGTCGGTGATGCCATCCAACCATCTCATCCTCTGTTGTCCCCTTCTCCTCCTGCCTTCAATCTTTCCCAGCATCAGAGTCTTTTCAGATGAGTCAGTTATTCACATCAGGTGGTCAAAGTATTGGAGTTTCAGCTTCAGCATCAGTCCTTCCAATGAATATTAAACAGGGTATTTCTTACCTAAAAGTTCAAAAATTGTTTCCACCTGGAGGGTAGCATTTACCATATATAAGAATTGATGGAAAAGAAAATGTGTTTGTTATTATGTTTACAGCCAGAGCTTCTAAAGACTCGAAGCTAGAGATTCCAATCAAATGGTTATTGTAGTGTGTCTTATTTTAGTATCACATGTCTGCTTTCAAGAAAAGATAGTGTTCATATAAACGGAAGTGAATAGCTGTGATTTCCAAGGTAACGGCTATGTATATACCTGTAATTGACATTTTTCTTAAACCCTCAAGTGGTCTTTAGAAAGTGTTTTCATATTTCTTTTAATCCCTTTTCAAACAGATCTGCCTCAGGCTTTTAAAATCTATATATAGACTTGAGTAGCAGAGAACACCAAAGTCAGTGCCTGCCGACACTGAAATAAGTGACATGCAGTATCAGGGAAGTGCTTGGTTTGTTTGAAGGTTTTATCTTAGTATTTTCAAGATTGAAGGGAGCAGGTTTTTAGAAAGGCCCAGGTGGATCCTGTTTCTGAGGACTGCCTTAAGGTGAATTATAGTGCTTCCATTCCTGGGCGGTCAGCTGGTAAATAGACTTTCTGGTTGTTTGAAAAGCAGAACTGGAGTTAGTTAATTAAAAACAACAACAAAACACAACTCTCTCTCACTCAGAAATGTGTTCCTTTTACATGAATCCATTTTCAAACAAGAGCTTGGTAACTACTTTTCGTTGAGACTTGGGTTTGTCTACAGTTGGGACACTCCGGGCACAAGGAGGTCCCTGTCTGGCCCAGTCCCTTGTCCTGGGGAATGGGTTGGGGGTGGGGTGGTGCGGGATTTGCCTGGTCTTTTACTGTTGCCTGCAGCCTGAGGTTAATCAAGGTACCTGTTGGTCATTCCATCTTGTGGTTAAACTAGATGTCTCTGTGTGTTCACTGAGTTTGTAACGTCAGTTCTGAATAGAACATAGAGCCCACCCCTCCCCTCTAGTGTTAAGGTCCCAACACACTCATCTTCTCTGTCCCAGAGACCCGACCACTTCCAAATGCAGTCTCGATAGCCGGGACCTAACAACGAAAACATCGCTTTTATTTTATTTATTTTTTCATCGCTTTTAAAATACAGTACAAATGCTCCAGGCTTGGTTGTGTTTGTTCCTCAATTACGGCGCAGTGCCTGCGTAGATTAAAATCTGCCTTGAACAGAAGTTTTCATTTTTTGTTCTTATAAATCCTTTAATATATCAAATAAATAAAAGGCATCGCTTTTCTGATGGCAGCAGGGAAAGGGGCTTAAATTTTAAAATACTCTTATTATTGCATTCAATTTCAGAGTTCCTTCTGTGATTCTGATACGAGCTCCAGACCTCAGAAGTTACAGATTTTTCACAAAAAAAGCTACTATTAATGATTTCTATAAATTAGACTTTTCCAACGGTATAGTCATACTGTTGGTAACTTCTACCAAGACCCAAACATCTTGGAAGCCCACTTCTGAAAGTATGTGAATTAGAATAATTTAATCAGTTTGGTATTGTTCGGACTTGGCAGATGGAATCACTGATGTCTTAAGAATGTGAACCTGGCTTCAGACTCCCATCAGTCATTTCCTTGCGGACACTTCTAGGCGCCTTTCTGACTGGGCCCATGACCCTTTCTCACGTGTGCCTTGGCTCTCTGGCACTGGTTTACAGAGGCCCCATGCCTGGGCTGACCTCTCCCACGTCCATCAGCCCCTCTATTCCTGCCACTGCCCCTGTTCTCAGTTAGTATGTGTGATGGTGGCTCTTTGCCGTAGACAGTGAGGACCAACAAGTCTGTAAACAAGGGGCTACTGGTATGTTTTGGATGTAGAGAAAACTCTCAAACTGGCTGTGGGGTAGAGCGTGTTTGCAGAAGGATATGCCCAGAAGGTGGGCCTGAACTGGGACAGGGGCATTCTGGTTGATCGAGAAAGGATGCTGAGGCTTAACCGTGGACAGACTAGGTGATTGGGATGAGAGGTAGGGTGGTGGCAGGATCTCTAATCTAAACCTGGGAAGACAGCTGGTGGTAGTGCTTTGGGCTGTGTTGAACTCGGAGCTTCCAGTGGAACACCAAGAGTGAGGAGGAGGGTATTGAGCAGAGGGTTGGAACTGTGGATCGCCGTCGTGGAAGATCGAGATGGAGAGAGGGGCTTGAAGGGGATAGTTGAAGCCACGGGCACAAAGGACACTGTCCAGGGAATGAGTGTTAGAAGAGTTAAATGGCGACCATGTGGTTTTGGGGAATCTGCAACTCAGAGGAGAGAAGTACAGGAAGGTGGAGCGGTGAAAGGTGCTGGAAGAGAACACAGTGGGGAAAGCGGGCAGCAGGCAGGAGGAAAGTGGTGCGTGATGGAACAACATGCGTGGTGGCTTATGTTATAGCAAAGTGATAACGTATTATCTGAGCGGGAGGGGCACTGAGATCAGATTTCAGAGCCCCCAGAAGGCAGACTCGGACATTCAGAATTAGCAGGAGGAGATGGGAGACACCATTTTAATGGGAGTTATGGGAAGAAAGGTGCATGGATATGAGGAGGAAGAGCCTGGAGACTGAGCACAAGTGTTTGAGCCTCGTTGGGATGGGAGTGGCTCAGGGTTAGAGGGCGGGGCCCGGCTGCTCCTTTTGTCCCCTCCCCACCCGCAGGCACATGGTAGTGGCCTTCCAACCCTTGATCCTGTCCCCAGCATCTACTTCCCCAAGGGATGCTGGCACGACCAGTGCCTTGAGAGCTGGGACTGTGTCCCACCTGCCCCGTGCCTGGCCTGACCTTCACCCCAGTGTACACAGCGCGTTAACAGAGAGGTTATCTTACCTAGTCTCATAGCAACTCCATATAGCGAGTCTGTCCTTATCCCCATTTTACTGATGAAGAAATTAAGGCTTAAGTTAAATAACTTTACAAGATGCAGTAATAATAAGTGTGGAAAATTTTAAACAGCTTTATTAGACCATAGCTTCCTTCTACCACTCCAGAAGGGAAAGAAGTTTTGCCCATCTTTGTAGGTGAAGGTTATGTAAGATTGCCTGGGGAAATTACTTTTTTCCCTTCCTTTCTTTAAAATATAATTCTTATACCCCAAGTTGACCCCAACTTATACCCCAAGTTGACCCCAACTTATACCCCAAGTTGAAGTGTATAATTCAGCAGTTTGAGTATAGTCACCACAGCCATTACCATGGTAAATTCAAGAATATTTTCGTTACTCCAAGGAGAAACTCTGTTCCCATTAGCAGTCATTCCACTTTCCCCATTTCCTCAGCCCCCTGGCCAACTCTAAACTACCTTCTGTCCCTGGACATTTCTAGTAAGTGGAATCACACACTGTGTGGTCTGCTGTGTCTGACTTTTTCACTTGGTGTGTTTCCAAGGTCCAGGCAGGTTTTAGCATGAACGAGGATTTCATTCCTTTACACTGTTGAGCAATATTCCGTTGTGTGTATACATCACATTCTGTTTATCCATTCAGCAGTTGACGGGCGTTTGGATTGTTCCTGCTTTGTAGCTACTAGGAATGATGCTGCCACAGACACTGGTGTGCAAGCGTTTGTGTGGACATGTGTCTCCAGTTCCCTCTGGCGTGTCTTGGAAGGCCACTTGGAAAGAGTGCAAGCAGCATAAAGTCCAAGAGCTCTTGTTCTCCATCTTCTTCCTCTGTTTGTTTCTAGTTCCCGCTGGTGGCTGACTTGTTCCATGATGGCAAAGACTCTGCTCCCACCGCCACCGCTTCTTCCAAGATCAACATTCGCTCCTCCAGACCCCCCGTGAAAGCCTCCAACAAGGAGCACAAGAAAACCGTGGGTTACCAGGTTAGCCCCCAGGCCCCGGAGCTGTGGAGCCTGGCACGTGAGGCAAGACTGCCTCTCTGGAGATGAAGGACAGAGGGGCAGAGTCAGAGGGGGGCCCGAGTGGCCTCGGTAACCACATCCCCAGCCCCAGCCTGGTCCTTCTGTGCCCTTTGAAGAAGGAAGGTGCAAAACCTTCACTAGAGGGAACTGGAAAGGGAGAGAGGGGAGGACTCTAGCCCCACGTTGAGTGTCTGATCCCTGTCAGGGGGGACTACATCGCAGGACCACAGACACCTGAGGGTGAGCCTGGAGGGCTAGGGGTGCAGTCTGGGAGGGCGGGATCAATAGCCTGGGGACCCGAAATTGAGAAACGGCTCCTGCTGTGGGCCTTGACGTCCAGCATGTCTCCCAGGAGAGCAGAGTACCTGCTGAGCCACTGACCCTCATGCTTTGGTAGATGCCTGCTCTGGGTGCGTCCTGTAAGGCAGTAACTGCCAGCATGCCACCCGGGCACCCTGTATCAGGGCTGCAGGGCCTCCAGCCATGTGACGGTCCCTCTCACACTCTTGGCCCTTGCTCGCCTCATCTCATCTGATCAGGGTGCTGAGTGAAACACACCCAGAAGGTCTTTCCCCAGGTGCTTTGCAGAGCCTGTTGCTGGGATGCGGGAGGGTCTGGGGGTTGGCCACGCAGCCCAGCAGCGTCAGAGCTGGAGTCTGCCCCCAGGTCCCTGAGGGTCTCCCTGCCCTGCGTTAAAACAGTAATGAAGCGATAAGAGCATTGACAGCTCCCACCCCCAGTATGGGGGTGCTCCTGGACATTCGTGATTCACCACGGAAGGCTGAGGAGGAGTAGGTCACAGGGCGCTGACCTCTGTCTCCCCAGTTCCGCTCCTCCCTGCATCTGCTCATGGAGACACTGAACGCCACGACACCGCACTATGTCCGCTGCATCAAGCCCAACGACGAGAAGCTGCCCTTCCAGTGAGTGTCGCCTCGAAGGTCAGGGGCATGGGGCAGGCACAGCCCCGCGGGTCTGTGGTCCTCGGCGGGATGAGTGGCGGGTCCTGCAGCCCCGCCCCCCACCCCGGTGGTTTATGTGCCAAGTATGGACCCCAGCTGTCTGCTGTTTGGAGAACTGGGGGCCGTGAAGGGCCAGCTCCCCGATCTCACATTGCTTATAGTGATGGTTAGGGTGCCCACGAATCAGAGAGCTGGTTAGAAGTGTGCCGTTAAATGGGGACGTGAGTGTATCTCACAGCAGCTGCTCCGTTCAGAGATGGGAGTGGTCAGGGAGGAAACGTAACCTCACGTGGTGCATCGAGTGATGAGACGTGCAGACGGTCCCGTGTCTCACACCCCTCTCTTCTGGGCCTCCAGAACCATCCACACTTGCTCACTTTCCCCTCTCTGAGACCCACATTCTGCCACTACTCCTACCTTGACATTTTCCTTCCATTTCTGTCGCCACTCATATGGTTTGCTGCTGCTGCTGTTCAGTCACTCAGTCATGTCCGGCTCTTTGTGACTCCGTGGACTGCAGCACGCCAGGCTTCCCTGTGCTTCACCATCTCCTGGAGTTTGCTCAAACTCAGATCCATTGAGACAGTGATGCCAACCAACTGTGGTTGACCTCACCCCAATCTGACTTTTCAGCAAAGATTCTTTGGCATCTCTGTCGTCTCTGGGTTGTGCCGGATTCCACCTGGCATTTCTGCCAGTCTGCTGTGACTTTGTTGGCCTCCTCACACTGAACATGTCTGAAACCAGACTCATCCTCCCCGCCCCCCAGAATGGTTCCTGTTTATTTGGTCTCTGTCACAGTAAATGGCATAAGCATTTCCTGACATCTCATCCACCCACCAAACTTGGCTCTTCCAAACCAGAAACCTAAGGGTCCCTCTGGACCAGCACCGTCTAGTAGAACCTTCTGCCGTGATGGAATTGTTTGGTAAATCTGCAGTGATCTACATGGTCACACATGCCTACTGAGTTCTTGCAGTGTGGCTAGGGTGACTGAGACAGCGGAGTCTTATTTTCATTTTAGTTACTTACAGGTGGCTAGTGGCTTCCATATTGGGCAGCAGGGCCCTTACTCCCTAGGATCCAATCATGGTCAAAGTCCTGTGGAGTCCACCTGACAGTCTCTCCCACCGTCTCCCATGTCCCTTCCTGCCACCGTGGCCCTGTCTCAGCGTCTCTCCATTTCTTGCCTGGAGTGCTGCCCTGCGCCTGCAGAATGCTCTCTCACTCACCCTGCGGCCTTTCCTCCTGCTCCCCTGAGCCTTCACACATGCTCTTCTCCCCCTAGCCAAAGGAGGTACATTTTTCCATTTTCAAGCAATTCCTTCCCATCTTTCTGATTTCCTTTTTGGTCCTGGCATAATTTCTTTCTGTGAAATAATTTATTTTGGCAACTCTTGACTCTCAGGATGAATATCTGAACTGCCTTCTGCATTTCATATTGGTTAATAAAGCTTGACTTCCACTCTCAGGGGCCTCGTCCTGGAAAAGGTTGGGAAGACAGTGTCGAATCAGCCTCCTCGGGAGCCGGCTGACTGTCCACTCTTCTCCTTTCCTCCAAGTTCCCGAGACATGCTCAGGAAATCCCCCTGTGTGGATCTGTTTACCAGACGCCTCCAGAAAAAGAGAGGCTGTTAGGAAAGCAGCGGGTGTGAAAGATGTAGATTACGTGTGAAGGACACCAGTGGCGCGCTGGGCCCGGGAGCAGAGCGTGTGGGGCTGCCACCAGCTCTGCCCACAGCCGGCCTGACCTTGGGTGATGCATCTATCAGAACTTGGTGCCCATCGTGTGCCAAGTTCTCATGCTGAGTCTCTCCTCCCACGTGAGAGAAGCCCCTGGGGACTCTCAAAGGGACATGCGAGTCCTAACAGCCCACTTTTCTAGGAGACTCCTTTACCTTCAGGACCAAAGTCTTCCTCCCAGTAGAGTGGGGGAGGTTACAGAACCAAGTCAGGAGGCCTGCGTTCTCAGCTACCACTTGTTTGGCTCATCCCAAGCGAGGCCCTCGCCGTCTTCGTTTCATTTCCCCATCTGTTAATTGTGGCTAAAAAAAAAAAATAGTTATCCTGATGAAAGACTTCAGTGAGATAATGAGGATTATTTATGACCAGTATAAAAATTTATGTCATGAAAATCTGTGATGTTATTGATAATTCTGGAAACAAAGTGCTGTATCCCTCCTCCCCCTCCCCTAAAGCCGGGTTTTCTCAGCCTCAGCACTGTGGGCATTTGGGCCAAGTAATGGTTTTCTGCAGGGCTGTCCCATGCACTAGAGGAGATGTAGCAGCTTCCCTGGCCTCTGCCCCCTAGATGCCAGTGACACCCCCACCTCTGTGACAACTAACAGCATCTTTTAACGTTAATGTTCCTTGGCGGCAAAATTTTCCCCAGTGGAGACTGCTGCCCTGCACTAAATGCTTCTATTTGATAAAAAGTCTTTCCTTCTGCTTCTTCCTTTGTTCAGAAGCCATCTCTCCAGGGCACTGGGCTAGGACAGTGGAATCACGATGAATAAAGACATAGTCTCCTTCTTAAGGAGTTGTCAGCCCCAGATAGCTGGTGACAGCCTAAGAGTGACTGTCAATGGGTCTGTGGGAACGCAGCAATAAAGAGGAGAGAGAACAGGAAGTGTCCAGGGAGGAGGTGGCCCCGGGCAGGTGTGATCCTCTGAAGTGGGGATCATCGTCAGAGCAATCGGCCAGGTTTCCTGAAGGCCAGTGGGCTGGTCTCAGCAGTGGGTGGTCCTGAGTGCCTCAGGGTCCCGCGTGCACCTGCCCAGCACCGCAGAGCCCCAGGCAGTAGGTGGGAGCCTGCAGCCTTTTAGGCGGCAGATGACTGCTGAGGTGGAGCCAGGTCCCCACGTCCTTGAAGGGGGCTCACTCTGCGTCCACCTACAGCCGAGCTTCAGAACAGCCAGAAAGAAAAAGAACATTTATTCCTCATCCTGAATCATGGTGATTGATTCAGGGTCAGCTTAATTCTTTCTCCCTGAAGACTCCCTGATTACCCCCAGCCAACCCCAGCATCCTTCCCTCCAGTTTCTTTCAGTATTTTTACCACGTATATCACATAGTGCCTTGTGGTTTAATCAATCCCTGAGTAGGAAAGATCCCCTGGAGAAGGGAATGGTTACCCACTCCAGTATTCTTGCCTGGAGAATTCCACAGACAGAGGAGCCTGGTGGGCTACAGTCCGTGGAGTCACAGAGAGTCAGACGCGACTGAGTGAATAACACTTGCATTTGCAGTTCGCTACCTCTATACACGTCTCCCCCCTCCAAGTGCGGATACTTGAGAAAATCCAGACCACGTCTGACTTTTTACTCCAGTGTCCTACTCAGTATAGGTGTTAGAATAAAAATGGGGTTTTCAGTACTAAACTTAGCACCTTAGGGCGGGTGAGTTGCTGAAGTCATGGCTTGTATCTCTAAAGACAAGAAGATAAAGTTCTTTATCTGTGTGATTCTTGGGCAGCTCTCATGACAGCAGCTCATGGCATGTGTGACCTTGTATGTTGTGCCAGCCGCTGTTCTCACTGCTTTTGTGGGCTGTTACACTTACTCTTCACACTCACCCTCTAAAAGGGACACTTCCACTCTCCCCACCTTAGAGAGGAGGATACTGCTGTACAAGGAGGTGTGTTACTTGCCCCAAATCACACATGCAGCTGTAAGTGACCACGTCATGATTCACACCCAGGTCTGCGCGGCCTGAAACTCCCCTTTTTAACTTGGGAGCCAACTCATGCTCGAGGTGCTAAGTGTATATGATTTGGCCACTGAGTTAAGACAGATGCCCCTGTCTATAGAAATAATAAGGGAAGGCTCTGCAGTTGTTGTTCAGTCGCTCAGTCATATCCAACTCTGCAACCCCATGGACTGCAGCATGCCAGGCTTCCCTGTCTTTCACTATGTCCCAGAGTTTGCTCAAACTTAAATCCGTCGAGTCGATGATGCCATCCAACCATCTCATCCTCTGTTGTCCCCTTCTCCTGCCTTCAGTCTTTCCCATCATCAGTGTCTTTTCCAATGAGTTGGCTCTTCTCATCAGGTGGCCAAAGTATTGGAGCTTCAGTTTCAGCATCAGCCCTTCCAATGAATATTCAGGATTGATTTCCTTTAGGATTGACTGGTTTGATCTCCTTGCAGTCCAAGGAACTGTCAAGAGTCTTCTCCAGCACCACAGTTTGAAAGCATCAATTCTTTGGCACTCAGCCTTCTCTGTGGTCCAACTCTCACATCCATACATGACTATTGGAAAAACCATAGCTTTGACTATATGGACCTTTGTTAACAAAGTGATGTCTCTGCTTTTTAATACACTGTCTGGGCTCTGCAGAGGAGGCAGGAATGAGCTTGGGAGGGTGGACAGAGTGCAGGGGGGCAAATAAGAGGAGCAGTCCGGGTGAGGGTGAGAACGCGCACAGAACGGAGACGGCTCAGCTGCTGCCCGTCTGTCTTCTAGCCTGCACTTGGCCCCTGGCCTTGAGCTCCCAGGCGTGCAATGCCTGTACCTCCGTGCAGGAAGGGGTGGTCTCTCTCTCTCTCCCCTGTTCTGTTTCTTTGCCACTATGGCCTCTCATTGCTTGTCTTGTGTTTTGCAGTTTTAACCCAAAGAGAGCAGTGCAGCAGCTCCGAGCCTGCGGCGTGTTGGAGACCATCCGGATCAGCGCGGCTGGCTACCCATCCAGGTACCGCACCCCCTGGGGCCCGCCTCCCCAGGGGACCCCCTTATGCACTGTCAGCCAGAGACAGAGCCTCCAAAAACGCTCCCCAACGCTGAGGGCTCAAGCAGGGAGCCGACAGACAAGAGAATCTCAGTTTGTCCTAGAAGTATGGGTGTCAAGAGTAACATCCTCCTGGACAGCTTTTCAGATTTCAGCTTGGCGTTGGTCTGGGCGGCGAGCTGGTCAGCCCTCCAAGCAGCAGAGCCTCCAAAATCCTTTTTCCTGTCAGTCCTCTAGGCGTGATTCTTTAACTCAGCTACATGCTGAAGTTCTCAGCATCGAGGGAGAACAAAACGCCCCGTAACGTGTTTTGCTGCTCTGAGAAGGGCTTTGTGCTGGACGTGTTGACCCCCTGGGGCCCTGTCTGAGATCACCCAGGGCCCTTGTATGGCCGAGAGGCAGGACGTGTCCTTGACGCACCGGTTTTCTCTCCAGGTGGTCCTACCATGACTTCTTCAACCGGTATCGGGTGCTGGTCAAGAAGAGAGACCTTGCCAACTCAGACAAAAAGGCCATCTGCAGGTCTGTGCTGGAGAGCCTCATCAAGGTGAGCTGGGCACAGCCCTGACTCCAGCTCCAGGTGCGGTGCCCTGGGATTTGGGGTGGGGTGTTAACTGCCTCAGTGGTCCTCACCCCTCTTACCGAAACTGTCATCTGAGATGTTCATCCGTTTTCCTGCATCAGTGACTGTAAAGGAAAAGCCCCTTTTCCACCTGCCTGGAGACATTCCCAGCCTTTCCCACATAACAGGTTCCGTAGAAAATGAAATTGTTTATACAGTGCCCTAGGGGTCATGATAAGGCCCCAAGCTGCTGGCCCCGATCCCTGCGCTCCCCAAAGCCCGGGCTCCTCCGCTCGGCCTGCCTGCTGGCGCCAGTGAACCTGCGGGGCTCTGATCCGGAGCCCAAGCACGGTGGCCTGGAAGCCAGCCGAGGGGGAAATACCCGCGCCTCCCGTGTCTTCCCCATCGCAGAGCCAGCATCAGGCCCAACCTCAGATGCTTGTTTTAAATAAGACAGTGGATTTCATTTTATCTGAAACAACCTGAACTCGGCAGCTGACGCTTGGGGCTGGAGAATGACAGCTGAGCTCTTGGGGGTCTTTGATGAGGGGCAGATCCCTGTGTGTTTCTTGGTTTTAGAGTATTCAGGGATTACAGCAGAGTATGGTACTTAATGATCTCAATAAATGGTTAGATTACATTGAGAATCTTCCTTTCAGAAGGGAAGAGAATTGCAGGCATCAACTTAAAAAAAAATTAAGTATCATATTGTTAGGAAAATCTGTTCATTTGGAGTATAGTTCATTGCCAGATGACCAAGTTTAAAATCGTAAGTTATTTTGTAAAAGTGACACAGTCACCCTCTGAGCACAATGTTGTCTTAGCAGCTCAAGACTGTAGCTATAGACAGTACAGAATGCTGGGCTAAACGTTCCGTAGAGAAACGAGGGTGGCAGTCTTCTTAACTGAAGGTTGCCTTTGGTCCGTTGGACTCTGGTTAATTGAGGTTTGTGCTGTGGAACATCTGCCAGTATCTACATTTCAACGTCTCTTTCTACATGGGTGAGAAAAATGTGTTCTGGGTCGGCTGAACCCTGGGTGAAAGGGAGCGTCAGGCGTCTTCCTCCTCTGTTGGCACCGGGAGCTGGCCTGTTTGTGTGGTCAAGTCTCTCAGCAGCCCGCTCAGCCCTGGGTCTAGCTCCTGCTTTCCCCGGGGCCCTAGTTCCACTCTTCCTCTCCCTTCCCTGGTTTCCCCACGCTTCCAGTGGAACTGTTGCTCCCCACGCAGAAGGCGATCTGGAGGGGCCCCAAATCAGACCAGCTGACTCAGCGTCCCCCACCGCACTCCCCTCCAGCCGGCAGGACCGAGGGCCGCCGTGCGGACCCGCTCCTTGATGCACTCGGGCCTCTGGTTCGACATCCCCCAGCTTGCATGCTGACCCCGCCCTCCTGCCTTCCTCAGTCCAGCAGTCTCTGAGCCCCTGGTGTGCTGTCCTGTGCTCGAGATGTCTTTCCTCTCTTGCAGAGGACGGCCTTTGCATTGACACTCCCCCTAAGTTATGAGCCCTGAGCCTGACACATAGATGTCACTCACCAGGCATTTATGGAATGCATGAATGAACCAGTGAATCCCCTAAAGTATGTGAATAAGTGCTGTTTCCTCTGCCTGGAGTGCTCTCCCCACCTTTGTCGTGTCTGGCCAGGTTCTTGCCTTCTGAACTGAGCTCTAAAGTGCTTTCTGGTCCATGAAGCCCGTTCCTGGCTCCCCCAGATGGAGTTAGTCACTGGCCAACACTTCTCCACTTCTGTCCTCCATTATTGCGTTTCTCCCCTTGTATTGTAGTTAGGGGCTTGTTTGTCATTTCACCAGACTGTGGAACAACTGAATGGCCAGGGTCTCACTGTCGTCGTGTTCCCGGCACAGCCACTGGACATCACAGGAGCTCGAGTTTGTGCAGGTGGCTGCTTGGGTGACAGATGAGCTTGTCCCGATGAAACCTGCCACCAGTGGCTCACAGTCCCTGAGCCTTAGTACAAGTCAGACGTTTTTCTGTTTCACACACTCCATTCATCTTCACGCTGCCTTAAGAGAAAGACACAAACATGACCCCCATTGCACAGATGAGGAAACTGAGGCAAAAACAGCTGATACACATGGCCCAAAGTGACTCAGGAGCCCCCACAACCTAAACCACGTCACCACTGAATCAGTCTGATTGATCAATCAGTGTCACGGTGCGTAATTGCCGTTCCTAGACAGGAGTGGGTTTCCCTGGTGGCTCAGACGGGAGAGTGTGCCTGCGATGCAGCAGACCTGGGTTTGATCCCTGGGTCGGGGAGATCACCCGGAGAAGGGAATGGCCACCCACTCCAGTTTTCTTGCTTGGAGAATCCCAGGGACGGAGGAAGGGGCCTGACCAACTACAGTCCATGGGGTCACAAAGAGACAGGGCTGAGCGTCTAACACTCTTTCACTTTTCAGACGTAATAGGGTTCAGTGTTCAGGACTCCCTTGGAAACCTTCTCTGTCTCTTCCCTCTGGGGATGCGGGGGCGCACCTTCTGGTCACCAGTGCTGCTAGTACTCCTGCTAAGTGACCTGAGCCTTTAAGCGGTTGAGACTTGGCAAAGTCATCCGTTATACTAGAAGGGCACAGGCCAGCTCCCTGCACTTTCCGGGAAAGTACTAAGTAATACTAGGGCAGAGTGATTAGGAGAGAAGCCGTGATGAAGGGGCGTGTAGGCCTGGCAGCAGGCTGTTCGTCCAGGGGCAGCCAGGTGCGGGGGCTGAATCGTGAGGTTGCTCAGGAGTGGTGGTCTCCTGTGAGGAGTGTAGGAATCCCTCCATCATTAGCTTGAACGTGTTTTTTCTTTAACTCCACAAATGGGTTTTGAGTTCTTGAATTCTTCCTATGTACTACCTTAGAGTGGTCAGTGAGAGTTACAAAGGAGCCGACTAGGGGGGCCCTGCCCCCCAGGACCGACGGTCATCTAGTGTAGTTACAGACGTCACTGGCCATCAGGAAAACCTGAACCTGCATCCCGACAGTGAAGGAGTGGATTAACGAGCTTCTGCTGGGAACCCAGGGAGCGTGAGGAGATACATATGAGAGGAGTGTGAAGAGGAGGTGGTCCTACAAATGGGCATGATGCAATAAAGAGACCTCTGGCTGAGGAGTCCTGGGTCTTGGGTTCTATTCCTTGATGTTTTCAGTGAGACCTTTGGCAAGTCACCTCAACATTCTCGGCACCTGTGCCATAAGAGAGTGGCTTGGGATGGGCTGCTAAGATTTCTTCCTATCCCCTCGGTCTCTGATTATCAGAGACGGGTTCTCAGGAGATGACCTCTGATCAGTATGTGGAAAGTATGGTCAGTTCTAGGGGTCAGAGAAAGCAGATGTCTGGGCGAGGAGGCGTGCCGCCATCAGGCCCGTGGTGACAGGCGCACCGCTGGAGCCTTCAGAGAAATCCTCCTCCATACAAATGGTGGCTCTGCAGACCAGCCTGCCATTTCCCTGGTGGTTTCTTCCAGGATAGGAACTGGAGCCAGTGTACCATGGCCCCAGGGATACAACAGGCACCGCCCCGCCCCCCAGGCCATGACTCTGCTGAAGACCTAGTAGCCAGGCTTGTCCCCAAACTGTGAGGGTTGAGTCGCCAACCCGTCCTCACTGAGGAGTCTCCCCAGCCGGGGGATGATGAAGCCCAGGCCTCAGGCATCTCAAAGCTGCCCCGCCCAGCCCAGCCTTGGTTCCTCCTGGCATGAGCTGAGGCCCAAAGCAGAGGCAGGAATGAGAACCAGGCATGCAGCTCGCTCCTCCGTGCCTCGCCAGCACCCCAGCCATAGAAGGGACCGTCAGCAACGGCCCGGCTGGCTGCTGTGTCCCCAGCTCAGCCCCGGCGCAGGCCGCCTGGCTTACCTGTGCGTGGAACCCGGTTCCTGTTGGCTGTACAGGGCTTGGCCATGACGAGTGTCGACTCAGCATGGTTTCAGAGCCGCTGGTCAACATGAAATATATATTTGTGTGTTTTCCTTACACCTTGGCTCATTATCTCCTTCTTATAATGGTCTTCATGCTCAGTGAGCAAAATTAGATGATGTGTGTTTACAAAGAGCACTCAGTTATCATGGGCCACCTACTGAGTACTGTGCTGTAGCCCAGGCCTGTCCACACACACACGCACACACACGCATGCACACACACACACATGCACGCACACGCACGCACACACACACACACACACGCACGCATACACACACACTGCTGGGTCATCTTCGCTTGTCCACTAGGGCAAACATGGAAAGGGCCCCTAATTTTAACCTAAGTACATGTCGCTAAAGACAGTCACCATCTGTCTGAAGAAATAGTTCACAGCATAGTTAGACACCAAATAGAATGTACTTGGGGGTTATTCGCAATGTATGTGTAATTTCCCACACCTGCCTGCTTTCACTCCATTCAGGTCTTTGCTTGAACAGCCCCTCCATTGAGATGCCTTCCTCCTTTAGCCTATTCAGCATCTGCATCCCATCCTCCAGCCCTCTTACTATGTTTCATGCACTCCATCTCATCTTCACACTGCCTTTAGAGAAAGATACAAACATGACCCCGGTTGCACAGATGAGGAAACTGAGGCATAAAGAGCTGATATAAACTGCCCAAAGTGACTCAGGAGCCCCCACAACCTAAATCACATCACCACCGAGTCAGTCTTATTGATTAATCGATGTCACTGTGTGTAAATGTCACGGTGCACAAACCTCATGGAGGTTTGTTGTCTTCATAACCCTCAGCACTGCCTGAAATGTGCTGTGTCCTTGTCTGCTTGCCCAGATGCCCTCGCTGTGATGCCAGCTGCTGGCGGGCAGGCCTGCTTCTTACCACTGTGCTCGGTGTCTGAGCAGCAGTAGGGACGGGTCGGCGTCGGTTACACACCGACTCTTCAGCGGTTGTTTAAGGAGCCAGGGGCGCGTGAGACCCAGCAGGGAAATCGTGCAGGGGAGCGACTGGGGCGATGGGGTGCGTTCCTTTGCCGCTCACGGGTGATGAACCAGCTCCCCTCCCTGCCTCGTCAAGGATCCTGACAAGTTCCAGTTTGGCCGCACCAAGATCTTCTTCCGGGCCGGCCAGGTGGCCTACCTGGAGAAGCTTCGGGCTGACAAGTTCCGGGCGGCCACCATCATGATCCAGAAAGCCGTGCGGGGCTGGCTGCAGAAGGTGAAGTACCGCAGGTTGAAGGGAGCCACCTTAACTCTGCAGAGGTACTGCCGAGGATACCTAGCCCGCAGGTGAGCTGGGGCACACCTGAGCTAGTGGTCGGTGCGGTGGGGTGCAGGGGATGGGTGGGGGGTGGCGGGCAGGCCTGGCTCTGAGCTGACTGGCCTCAATCAGCCCTTGTGGGTAGAGCGCCGTCCTCCGGGGCCCTGTCTATATCCAGCTTTCCCCCAGCAGCCGGGCCCCTCTCTCCTCCCCTTCTCACCTGAGCCAGTAGGTCTAGTTCCCAGGTCTCCTGTCTCCCCCAGTCTGTCCCCACCCACCAGTGCTAGCTTAGGACTGGCTGGTTTTCCAGCCAAACCTCCGTTTGCCCTTTGCTTAAACACTTAAATAAAACAATCCTCTTTCCGCAAGAGAGATGAATTCAGCCTTTCTCTCACAGGTAAAGTACACTCAGCTTCATGACTTATGCCACCGATTTCAGAATCCCTTAGGAGTTTGGTTAGGGCTGAATGAAAAGGCCGGGGGAGGTCCCTTCTATGAGCTGTTGCACTCAGCCAGCACGGGGAGAGGGAGGGGGAGACTTGTCTGACCACAAGCAGCTCCCTTGGGGCAAAGCCTGATACCAGTGGGCTGCCCTGCCCCAGCCCAGCACCACACAAAAGAGGCTACTTTGTTGAAAACATCCCCTCCTAGTGATGTCGTTGGGTTGCTGAAGCGCTGAATCAGTATGAGCGTCACCATGGAGATGGGCATAGAGGACACCCCCATCCCTTGCCGTGAGACCCACCCCCCAGCCTTTACATGGGTCATCAGATTTTGGACCCAGCCGTGGTTCAACATTAGTGACCTCTGCAGATTGCAGTTTTCTTGAAGTGACAGTAATCTCTAGGACGCCTTGCATTTGGAGGCCTAAGTTTCATAAGTGACTCCTCAGGCCTCTCTGCTTGAATATCGAAACAAGCCCAGAGCAGGCACCCACTGTACTGTAAAGTTAGAAGATTGCTCCGGCTCCCCCTCATGTCCTTGTTATAAGCTGTTTATCCAAGCAGAACCAGAGATGATGAATGCTGTTAATTACCTGTGAACGGTTGAGAGGTGGTCTCTAGAACAAAAGCTACAGAAATGAGAGAGTTGTCAGTGGTGTCCACACTAAGTTGTCATCCACAGTTAGGGCATCGCCGAGCACCCTGGGGCACAGGACTCTGTCCTGGGTAGTGGGATGGCCTGCGTTCTCCCTGCAGGGAGTTTGTATTTTAGAGAGAGTGTTCAGGGAGAGCTGCCAGGAGTCAGACTCATTTAAGCAAGCAGAGCAGGGCTGAGTGAGTTACCGCCCACTCCGGAGCTGTGCTAGATGATGTCCAAGGTCCTTTCTAGCTTTTAATATTCTTAGTCTCTCGTTGAGCACTTGCTATGGGTCTGACACCAAACAGAGCCTTTGCAGGGGCTAAAAAGTGTTGGACTGACTTTATGTCTGCCTTGAGGGGTGAGACGGGGAATGTAGAAATTAAACAGAGGGAAGTAGATGCCCATGTGCAGTGCATCCCCGGCAGAAAGGCTGAGAGGTGAGAAAGTAAAGAGAGGTCGCCACAGGCCTGAGAAGGTGACCTTCATTCAGCAGATACTTCCCATGCGCTGCCGTGCCAGGCCCTATACTAGATGTAGGGGTACAAGGATGCTAAGACCCAGCCCCTGACCCCTCCGAGCCCGGTGAGGTCCAGGGACAGACCCGAGCGTGAACACGTGATGTCCTTGAGGGCTGCCCAGGTTATAGGAGAGGCTTTGTGGGTCGGGGAATGGACGGATGAGGATCAGAGTTGATCAGACTTTGAGTTGTAAATATGTGGCAAGAGTTTTTGGACAAGGTAGAGGAAGCCAGTTCTGTTCTGAGCTGTGTCTCAAGGCCGGTAATGGGGACACAAGTTGGCCTAGCCAGCAGGTGACCAGGCAGGGCCGAGGGGAAAGGGTTTGTGTTCACAAAGGGCCCACCGCTCTCTCCCTCCCCAGACTGGCCAAGCATCTGCGGAGGACCCGGGCGGCCGTGGTGCTCCAGAAGCAGTACCGCATGCGGAGGGCCCTCCAGGCCTACCAGAGGGTCCGCAGGGCCGCCGTCGTCATCCAGGCCTTCGCTCGGGGCATGTTTGTGCGGAGAATCTACCACCAGGTGCGTAGCCGCCCCCGGGGACTCGGGCTGTGGACTCGGCCCTGAGCAGCAGCAGATGGCTTGGCACCAACCTCAGCACTTGTTGGGCACTTCTCACTTTTTTCTAAGGAATTTTGCAACTCTGCTCCCACTGAATCCTGACTGAAGTCTCATGAGGCACAGTGACTCAGGGTTCACCAGAGAGACAGAAGCCACAGGAGATGCATGTGTCTGTGTGCGTGTGGATAAGGTTTATTATGAGGAACTGACACATGTAGGTATGAAGGCTGAGCAGTTCTTGATGTACTGTGTACACACTGGAGACTCAAGAAACCCAGGGGAGTAACTCTCCCTGAGTCTGAAGGCCTGAGGACCAGGCAGTCATGGTACAGTCCCAGTCCAAAGGCAAGAGGGCTGAAATGGTAAGGAATCTGCCTGCAATGCAGGAGACCTGGGTTCGATCCCTGGATCAGAAAGACCCCCTGGAGAAGGGAATGGCAACCCACTCTAGTATTCTTGCCTGGAGAATCCCATGGACAGAGGAGCCTGGCATGCTACAGTCCTTGGGATCACAAAGAGTCAGACACAACTGAGTGACTAACACTTTCATTCATTCTGCAAACATTTATTTTGCAGGGCATTATAATGAGGGCATTGATGATGCTTTAATTTTCTGAGTGGTTTTTTAACTATAGGAAAAAAGAAAGACCAAATTACAAGCCAAGTTAACTGTAAACCAGTAACCCAGTTGACAATCCCACACAACCATCTCACTTCGCCTCCAGCTTACTGGCACCAGGAGCGGATCCACATCTGTTGAATGGGGGGCTATCAGCTGGATGATCTTTAAGCCCCTCTGAGGTTTTTTTTTTTTTTAGACTGTGGTTTCCTAGTGAGTTAAAAAATTAGAAATGAGGGTTTGACAGCTGCCACCGGACTTAGTTGCAACTTGTTCATAAGACAGGCGGCCACCAAAGCCTCAAGTCATAGGGCAGCGGTAGCTCACCGACCTTGGCTCTCGCCTCCTGCGAGCTGTGCACGAGCCCCTGGCTCCCGCGGTGCAGTGCAGACCCACCAGGTGTGTGCTTGTCCCCTGCTAGGTCCTCAGGGAGCACAAGGCCACCGTCATCCAGAAGCACGTGCGGGGCTGGATGGCTCGCAGGCGCTTCCAGCGGCTGCGGGGTGCGGCCGTTGTCATCCAGTGCGGCTTCCGGAGGCTCAAGGCCAAGCAGGCGCTGAAGGCCCTCAGGATCGAAGCGCGCTCCGCGGAGCACCTGAAGCGCCTCAACGTGGGCATGGAGAACAAGATTGTCCAGCTGCAGCGGAAGATCGATGACCAGGTCAGTGTCTCGACTCCCACCTGGGGGTTGGGGCCGGGGCGAGACTCCATGGGCATGTTTGAGAGAGACCCACCGCTTCCTCCGGGGAGCTCTCAATTGATCCCCATGCAGCTTCACGAGGCCATAATACGGGTAAGCGAAGTGTGGATCTGGAGCATCAAATACTTGGCCAAGATCACAGAATTAGGAAGTGCTAGAACCAGCACTCCAGCCCCGGTCTGCCTGATCCTGCAGCCATAACGAGGATGATGTTGGTTTCTTAACCCCAAATGTCACTAGAGAGTCAGTTCTTTCCTGCATCGTGGCTAAAATGGGTTTCCAGAGTTGAAAGCAGGCTCCTTGGGCTTGTGGGGTGTTAGTGACCTCAGGGCCAGGCTCCTGCAATGCCTAGAGGGTTTCTGGTGCCTCCTGAGAAAGAAAAGGTGAGGACGGAGGGAAGGAAGGGGGTGAACGTGCCCGGTGCAAGGGATGGAGAAAGAGAGAGTTGGCATTGCCTTGGCGGTCACTGGTTTTATTGTATCTAATCTATGCTAGGCACTTTTTAAAGCTTCTCATGATCCCAGTAGGGCAAGAAAATAAATGAGCCATTTTACACCTAAACCAGCTGCCCTAAATAGGAACCCCAAAGTAGTCAGATGTTACTGCCTCTCTGTTCTTGCAAAAAAAGACCAACCTTCCGGAGAAGGGACTGTCACCCTGGGTGTTTATCTCTGTGTGAGTCCCATGGGAGTCTCATTTGGCTCGGCTCCCTGGTGGAGAAGTGAGACAGAAAGCTCGCACAGGGTTGGCCCGCAGTGATAGGTCAGGTCAGGGAGGAAGACACAACTGCTCAGAGCATCGGGAGTAGACAGGAAAAATGGCTCTCTGGGCTCAGCCATGTGGAAAACACAGGCGCACGGCGGACCTGTATTATTGCTCTCATCGCCATGATTCTTATTACTCTATGGCTATTGACGACTGGCCGGGAAAGACATTCGCATAGTCAAAGTGCCCCCATTAACTTTCTGAGCGAACAGTGTGGTCCGAGGAAGGAGCAGGCTTTGTGAGCACCATTGTTCCGTGCGTGGAGCCTCGTGTACTGGCCGCCTCTTCCAGCCATCAGTCCCTGTGTTGTCATTGCTGATTTTCGAAGTTAACTCAAGAGGTTAAAAATAAATCTAGTATTTTACACTCCACGTGCTGGAACATCAAAGAGAAGCAGATTTAAAAGACCTGTTTTTAAAAAGAGCTTTTTGCCTTAAGCTTCCTACTTGGCAAATATCTATGAGCAGTGGCTGGTGTTACCCTCCCTGGGCAGGGTGCCCTGTGTGCAGAGGGTGAGGAGAGAAGGCAGGGAGGGGGGAGTTAGGTTTTGTTTTCATATGTCCCTCCCCATGTTGCTCAATTGTGTGCCAGGCACTCTCCTCACGTGTTAAGTCATTTAATCCTCACCACACCCTGTAAGATTTAACGTTATTCCCATTTTAATCTGAGGCACAGAGAGACCAAGTAGCCTACGAGGTCACAAAGCTAGGAAGTGGCATGGTTAAGATTGAAACTTGGCAATTTGGTTCCGGAGAATGTTCTGCCACCTCCAGCCAAATTTGGGGATATCTGCATATTAGGAGATTCTTCAGACATGTGAGAATTCCTCAGTCCAGGGAAGACGCTTAGCTTTGTTCTGAGTTCATTCTCGTGGAGAATGTCATCCTTGGACCAGCCAGTGTTTTGTAGTGGAGTGTGGGACCTGGTGTCAAAGAAGATGCTTGGCTCTCTGTCTTGAGAGGAGTCATAAACAACCTGTGGAACCAGGACGTTAGAATCTCGTTGTATTGCAGCCTCTTAGAAGGTGGGGCTCACCTGTTGTAAGCGAATGGGTTTCTGTTTTGTGTGTAATGCCTGGAGACAACTCAGGAGGCTGCTCCCCAACACACACAGATTCTTAGCCAGGAGGATAGGAGACACACATGCCAGGAACGACATAGGTGAAAACATCCCCAAGTGTTTGGCAGAGTGGCCTGAGATCATGGACTCAGTCCCAGCTGGATGGAAGCCTGAGTCCTGTCTCAGTTATACTTGCCGCCAGAGCTGACAGCTAGAGATTATGGCCAAATCTCTAACTGGGCCTTGAGTTCCTTGGAGGCTGCTGCTGCCGCCAAGTTGCTTCAGTCGTGTCCGACTCTGTGCGACCCCATAGATGGCAGCCCACCAGGCTCCCCCGTCCCTGGGATTCTCCAGGCAAGAACAGTGGAGTGGGTTGCCATTTCCTTCTCCAATGCATCAAAGTGAAAAGTGAAAGTGAAGCCTTGCTCAGTCGTGTCCCACTCTTCGAGACCCCATGGACTGCAGCCTACCAGGCTCCTCCATCCATGGGATTTTCCAGGCAAGAGTACTGGAGTGGGTTGCCATTGCCTTCTCCAAGATCTTTAACTTCTAACTCAAAAATTCACTGATCCCATAAAGTGGTTCTCAACTCCAGGCTGCACTGTAGAATCACCAGGGGGCGCTTTTTAAAAAAGCGTCCCCACTGCCAAGAAGACAGCAAAGGAGGAAACTGCAGGCTAAAACCAGGGTGAGGTTAGGGCCCAAAAGTCAGGTCGAAGGTTTTGTGCACACAGCTGAAGAGACGATGTCAACTTGGCACCAAGTTCCCAAGCAAACAGGAAGAAGGAAATAGGATAACTTGAGAGCTACGGAAAGCGTTTAGAAGGGTTGGTGCTGTCCGTGGTGCTGAGACACTTTTCTGAGGGTGTTCATAACCTGTGATGTAATAAGCTACAGCCTTCACAGTATCCTTCAGCAGTAAGTGCAGTGATAGCTCCTGGGATGGTTTCTTGCAGTGTCCCTGGTGTAGGCCTGTGGTGTGACATTTTTTCAGCCCAAAATGGTGTAACCTATGAACTTGACTCTTATCAGTTTGTCTTTATTCAAGCATATGTACAGTGAGATGGCCAGTTGAGCTTACAGTTTTGGGTTGTTTTTTTTTTTAATGAGGGTCAAGTTCCTTAGACCTTTATAAGGCTATATTAAACTATATTTTAATGGAAAAAATATGACACAAATGTATGGATTCAGTCAGTAGTCTTTTCAATCAATTTGATTCAGTATACTTCATATGCATTTGGTTAAATTAAAGTAGTTAATATTTTATGAGTCATGTACATCTGAAAAATTGTAGGGGCAAGTCACAGCTTTATGGCCTTCTATGCCTCAGTTTT